>NC_140580.1:743743291-746184087 GCF_964204655.1 Triturus cristatus | reverse complement strand
CAGAATAGTTTTTAAATAGTTCAATACTATATTTGTTACGTTATTCTTCCGTCTGTTCTGACTAATTATTAAGTAATCACGCAGTTCTTTTTTTCCTTATAGCTGACTGACCTTTATCCTTTAGTTTTTCCGAGCGTATATACTTTTCTTTGCTTTAGTTGCAGAATACTCGCAGTGTAGTACTTGTAGGTTTTCTTTTGCTTTATTTTTTTAAACGTTTGACAAGTTCTTCATTTTAAGCTCTTGGAATTTTTAAAGGTGGGTTCTTGTGTTGGCACTCTTTGCCAAATTCTGTAAAGAACTCTCCAGGGACATTCGTGTAGATGTAGAATGAGTACTTTATTAAGTATACCTACACAGGCTACTAAGGAGGAGGAGCGCAAGGTACACGGCTACTGCGTGAGTCATCAGCTGTCAACTGTCAAAGTACAACTGACAGCTGGTGACATCAACAGGCTGTACGGTGTCCACGCAGGGACACAGGGTAGCAACAACTTAGACGGTGTCCTCGCAGGGACACAGGAATATAAACATAACAGCAAATTGTGGAGTATTTAGTTCCATATACGCGGCTACCATCTTGCTATTGTAAAAGGATGCCCAGAGGGTGATAATGGATGTCAAGAGGATGAAAGGACTGCAATATTTGATGCAATAGGCAGCTAACTAACTCGGAGTCTAAATTGAACATGCCCTACCAATCTAGTCATGATTGACTCAGACTCAAAGATTCCTATTCATGACCATTCTCTTTTTTTCTCAGAAGCTCTACGTCATTTCTAAACAGGTAGGGGTATCGCATGGGGTGATGATAGTTAGACAGTTACAGCCGTCACGTAGTTGGTTGCCTATATGTTCCTATGCTGATGAGAATAAATTGACTTCTGATGATGAAGGAAGGAGTGGGGAATGTCTCAACTTAATTTTAAAAAGTGTTGAACTATGGATTGAATGAATAGGGGAAGAGAAAGATTCACCTGTCTAATCCAATATAACAATATGGGAACATACACAAATAAGGAGCAGAGTTTTAGACAAGGGAATGACACTATAAACAAACATTAAGACTTGTTCATAGATTAGTATCCAATAAAATGTTTAGAAATATATGATTCGTTCAGTTAGAAATACCTAATAAAGGCATATGACACATGATGACTCCTTAGTATTTATGAAGTGCTGATGTCTCGGTGTACGGAAATAGGGGCAAGAATCCAATACTGTTTTGTTCAAGAGACCTGGACCCTGTACCCTAAGACTCCTGAGGTACAAAAATATGGGAAGCAAATATTGAGTGTTGGACAGTGAAAGGGGAACAGCATCTATAGAAGTGAAAAAGGGGTTAATAAGTTCGACATTTTGATAATTATTTTAAAGTAGCTTCACACAACCAAATACATATGCCAGAGCCATTATTATTATTATAGTGACATTGGGCAGAGTTGGCCCTTCACTGTGCGAGAAATGTGAATGCACATCACAGACCTAAGACATGTACCCCACACACAAGCAAAAAATGGAGATTCCTGCACCAACTGAAACAGTTCATACTCATAAAAACAGATATTTGTTTGCTTGTGGCTGCTGTACACCCTCCACCTCTTCTACCTCCCCCCCCCCCCACGAGGTGCAATTTAAGGTCCTCACAAGACAAGGATACAGGCTGTCTCTGCAAATTGGTATTCCAGGACTAAAAACATTAATGAAAATGGTCCATTTTTCTTATCTGTTTTTCAAAATCAAAAGCTTATATTAGTTACCAAATGTGTGTATTTTGAGAAATGAGAAAACAGAAGTTTGGGGACAAAGCAATTGCGACTTGATGTCCTAGAGGAGTTCATGCTGAGTTTGAGTCACTCATTGCTATTGTGACCTCTTGACATCTGTGGAGGCACTTCACCATCTATATTAGTAAAGATTTTATATGTTATCTCTATGAGGTCATAAGTTCTGCTTCTTAAGGATCTATAGATTTTTAACAAGACTATGTGTAATGTGTGCTGAAAAATTCAGGACCTAAACCCCATGGATCGCCATGCAGGGAGCTTGGCAACTTTGTATAATGAGTATTGACACACTACCAAATTTCACTCGCCATCACTCATGTCAATCAGTACACCTAAATTACAAACAGTCTAGATGCAACGTTTGCATAGCAGCAGAAATTTGATTACTTGATCCCTGAAGTTTTAAGAGAAAATATAGGGAATAAAAATACTGTGATACATAAAAGTCTCGAAAAAAATGTTGGGAACCAATATGCAATTTTTACATACTTTATAAATAGGAGTGTAAACTACAAAAAAAGATTGTGGGTCAAAAAGATTGTATTTTGAATTTACTGAATATAGCCTTATATTTCATTTAGATATTAATATATTAAAAAATAAATAAACATATTTTAAAAATGATAAAAAAATTATCACAAAAGTAAACAACAACTAAATTACCTTATTAATAAATTAATAATAATAAAAGGTGATGAACATATATATATATAGTCACAAGCAGAGATTTACCAACTACTCTGTCTGTATCAGATTTAAGCTCCTCTGTGGAAACAGAGCCAGAAAGAGAGCTCAATTCAAGATCAACTGAAGGGGCAAATCAGCATATTCCCAAACGAACAATAGGTGAAGAACTGAATTTTTTAAGGGAATCAAGACGACAGACCCTACGTCCTCGGAAAGAAAAATCCAGAACAGAAAAAGGAGGAACACAAATCGAAGAGAGAGAAGGAGGTGCCAAAACAACAAACAAAAAGAAGAACAACAGGGGTTGGCGCCGCTAACAATCCCAACGAATGAAAATGCCAACACAGTCATATATTTGTCAACTGTGAATTTGTATGCAGCAGAGCAACAACTGCTGGCGTTAGGGCTCACATATTGTGCTGAGAGTAACTTTGATTATCCACAAACGCGTGCAGATATTTACAAATTCATCAGAAAATTAAAGTCACAAAAATATCATCAGCTCAGACAGGAGAGAAACAGCACCTGCACAGTTCCACAATCAACAAATGAGGCTGGGGGATCGTTAATAGCCTCCGATGTGAGCCTGCTTCATGATCTTCATGAATTACAAACTGAAAACAGTGAGCTCCTGCATCCAGACTCAACAACACAACAACTGATGACATGTCATGGAGTCAATATCAATACAGCACCAAAACCCCAATTCAAACCCAAATCGAAGTTCATTTCAGTGTCAACAAGAGAATCTATTGATACTTTTAATGAAATTCTAATAAGGGAAGTGAGAACTCTAAATTTTAAAACACAAGCAACAAAGAGAAAACTGAATACGTACCAACTAAAATACCAACAACTAATTAAGAAATTGCGTGAAAATGAAAATGTAGTAGTACGCAATTCAGATAAAGGAGGCAACGTGGTTGTGTGGCCAAAGACCCTATAAATGGAAGAAGCATCAAAACAGCTAGGAGACCGTAGTTGCTATAGGATCAGCAACAAAATGACAACCAAAACAGCGCAGAATGAATTACACGCAAAGCTACTAGCATGGAAAAGTAGAGGCCTAATCAACCAAGATGAACTGAAATTCCCAAAAAATTATTATCCAACATTGCCAGTAATGTATTTCATTCCGAAAATACATAAGGACAACACCAACCCACCTGGCAGACTAATAATCTCTGCTATTCAAAGTTTGACAGAGAAAGTTTCAATAGACATTGACTCATTTCTACAGGAGCAAGTGAAAATGCTGCTGTCATATATACAGGATAAAAGTGATTTTTTTACGCAAATACATGGATTTCAGTGGCAACAAGATTTCTTACTGATCTCCATGGATGTCAGCAACCTCTACATGTCTATCCACCATCAAGACGGAATAAGAACTTTGGAACACTTTCTTGGAAAGAGACCCATTGAATTCCCCATCCATAACAAAATGTTATTGGACCTGACTAAGTTTTGCTTGTATAATAATTATTTCTTATTTCAGCAACAGGTCTACCATCAAGTGTGAGGCGTAGCAATGGGTGCGAGTTTTTCACCCAACTACGCCCGTCTCCACATGGGGTGGTGGGAGGAAGTGGTAGTGAAGAAAGAATTTTCAGAAATATGGTCAAAAAATATAATTAAGTGGATTAGGTTCATAGACGATCTGTTTCTGATCTGGCAGGGTGACAAAGTGCTGAGGAATTTAAAAGATGCTTAAATGACAACAATATCAACATTCAGCTCACTTATACCATCAGTGAGAGCACTATTTGCTTTTTAGATGTAGAAGTATACATTTCAAATAAAATTCTGGATACTCGTCTACATCGAAAGCCAACAGCTGGAAATACTATATTGCACTCAAGCAGTTTTCACCCAAAGCACACAATTCTCAGCATCCCTTCGGGGGAGATGCTGAGAATTCGCAGAATATGCAGTAACAAGGTTGATTTAATCAAGGCACAGAATGAGTGTGAAATCCGTTTCCTAGCGAGAGGATACATAGAGAAGGTGGTTGATGATGCTATGAGACAAACCAGTGCAAAGACACGGAAAGATTTACTCTTTAAGCCATCAGATAGTAAGACCAAAAAAATGATAAGTTCAGCCACAGAAAGCAGCCCTCGTTTAATACTTACATACAACAAACAGAAGGACAGCCTGAGAAAAATAGTCAAGGATAACTGGCATTTAGTGCAGAGTGATCCAATTATAGGGGATCAAATGCCAGCTACTCCCCTGATAACATACAGGAAGGCACAAAGTACAGGAGACTATTTAGTTAGTAGCAGTCCAGAGGTTACCATAGGTATCAACTGGCTGGCTAATCGAAAAGGGTTTGTCCGCTGTGTAGCATGTAAGGCATGTAAATATGGGGAAAGTAGAACATCGTTTTTAACAGCTTTTAAAGATAAGCCCACTGTCATAAAATATATTTTTAACTTGCAAACCAGAGTTTGTTGTGTATGTGCTGGAGTGCTCTTGTGGACTGCGATATGTGGGAAGCACAAAATTGCAGGTCCACAAGAGAATACTCCAGCACATGCGGGCCAACACAAATAAAGATATCACCTATCCGGTGGCCCGCCACTTTGAGGAGGACCACTCTAGTAGCTTGGACCATTTAAAGTTTCACGCAATAGACAGTGTGCCACCCCCAAGAAGAGGAGGGAACAGGGAGGCCATGTTGAGGCAACTAGAAACAAAATATTTTTTAGAACTGGACAGCAAGATCCCTCATGGTCTTAATACGACGGAGGATCTACATACGTGGCTTTAATATTCTAATATAAAATTGGCAGTTGTTGGTAATTGGAAATCTATACAGGTACATGAATGAAACTTGATAATCATTATGATTTCAATTAGCTGAACTTCACAAAATCCCCCCCCCCCGATTCGTTTTTCCTCTTTTAGTGGAGTTGTAAAAACATGGGCTCATGTGAACAACACACTTCCAGACAAGTTGACTATAAGCACAATTTAAGGGTGGCGATAATTGCACTAGCACTTTTTCTTACATCTTGCACAAATATGATATTCACCTTATTTAAGATACATTGGGAATATGTCATTGTTTTGAAATAAGTATTTATACTATTTTAATAACTAATTGTTTATTTTATATAAGGTTGATGACGGTTGCTGTGCATAACATGATTTTTATGCATTATGCGCGTATGCAAATAAGCTCTATGTGGTGAGAAAGCATAGAGCTTGAAGTGGTACTAAGCAGCAGACAATATCAAACATTTGTACCAAAACAAACAATATTTCTGTTTATATAATGTGTTGCATTTATGCAAATATATAAAATGTAAATATAATAATTCATTGGAAATGTAGGTGAATATTGTTTGAGGCGGATATAGAAAACACACGGGCAGTCTGTTTTCTAGTTTCATTAAGAAAGAAAGAGTGAAAAAAATGCACTTGTCACTTTAAAAAATGGGTAGATATGACGTGGTGGGTCATGTGATCAAGAACCCTTGGAGGTTCGAAAAGCATCATGGCGTCCATGCACTGAAAAATAAATTAAGAATTGCACTGAGAAATTAGAGTTTGTGCCTTTCCTGGTTCCGGGGATTGGACCGTGGGGGGAGGGGGAGGGGGAGGGGGAGAGAGAGAGAGATAGAGAGATAGATATAGAGATAGAGATAGAGATATACATATATATATATATATATATATATATATATATATATATATATATATATATATATATATATATATATCCGACTGGCGGTCGCCAGTAGGTAGTTATAGTTAGGACCACGTTTCCATAGGAAATCCGCAACATTCTATTTTGAATAACTTTGGCGCCGGTCAAAATAGGTGGGGCGCTACGCTCCGCTCCTACCCTGAAAGTCTCGGGGGGATTCGTCAAGCGGGGGCTGAGATAAAAGGGGGGTCCCAAAACGCGTTTTTCCCATGCATTTTTCCATAGGACCTTTAGACACAGCTACAGCCCAAACGGCTGAACAGAATTTAATGAAATTTGGCAGAGAGGTAGTCCTCAGGTCAAGGAAGTGCCTTTTGTAGGTTAGGTGTAAATCTGTTCAGTAGATTCTGAGAAAATAGCCTTTAAATCAATATATATATCTGAGCCAGCTTACGGTGCGCTTACGGTACGCTTACCGTACGCGTACGGTGGCGTGCGCGATTCTGATTGGCTCTTAGATCTTAGTAAACATTCGAATCGGTCGAAACCAGGAAGCGGCGGCCGCCATTTCGTGTGTTTCACTCAGAAAAAAAAGAGTGATAACAAGAAAAGGGGGCAAGGAGGAGAGTTACAGACCCCCTAACATTTGTAAGGGGGTCAAAGAAGGACAGAAAAGTACAAAGAAAACATTTATTGATTTTAAAAAAAATCACGGGGTACGCGTACGGTAAGCGTACGGTAAGAAAAAAAAATAAAAAAAGAAATGAAATGCAGATTTAAGTGTTTAGATATTAGGGGGCTCTAAAAAGAGCCGTTGTGTTTATGAAGTGATTTTTAAGTGTTACCTACAAGTAAGTACCGATGCAGAGTCTAAGGTTCAAGAGGAAGACTCTGTTCCCTTCATCATTGAAGTGCACACCATCTCCTCTATAAATGTCTTGCATGTCGTAACGCAAGTTGTTGTGGTAAATGGAACCCATACCATAGTCACGGAGGAAAGCAGAAACAGATTTGTTGACGTGCTTTCTTGCTTTGTCAATCTGCGGACAGAAATGATTGGACCAGTTCCATTTTTGCCTTTGGCATATGTTAGAAAACACAAAGGCAGTTTTAGGGAAAAGTGAAAACAGTTGTGCAAAGGTGTCCTTCATAAGCATTTCCAGACCTACCCCAGTCAAAGTGCCTAGGTCATTGCCACCACAGTGCACTATTATGAGGTCAGGGTGTTGGTTTTGCATGAAGGATTTCACCAATGGCATCAATTGGTGCCACTTTAACCCTCTCTGACCAATCCATTTAATGTCTACATTTGGCAAAGCAAGGTCTCTCACCATACCTGTTTTCTCTGCAAACTTTTCACTCCAGAAGACATAGCTGTGCCCTACAATCCACACTGTGAACATCTTCAAAGGAGAACTGGATGCACTCAGGAGGTGTAATTCAGTAGAATGGTAAAAAGAAATGAAAGACAGTTTGGAAATGGAGGCATACATATTTTTTTCATAAAAAAAAGAACTGATTGGCTGTTTCATACCATTCTAGAATAAAAACTAGGCTGTATGTGTAAATTAATAGAAGCATGTTTTGTATTGGTACAGAAAAATGTGTTACCAAAGAACAGTACTATGGATTTGCTGTTAGGTTTGAAAAGTCAAGCACTCTTGCTCTGTGGAATTGAAACATTGTTTGGCGAACTTCTGACCTAACTCCACACAGCAGTGTTCCATGAGCTGTTGCTATGGTAGCAGGCAGAAGTCAAGTTGGGGGAAGGGTACTAGGCAGAAGTCAAGTTGGGGGAAGGGTACTTTTGGAAAAGGGTTGGTTTTCAACCAATAGAAATGTGTGATTACATTTGAAAAAAAGGGGGAAGCACTGAGATTTGAAATTAACATGTATATATGTGGAAAAAGAGAGGGAAAGTTTGCCATTATCTGGTTCTGCTGAGAGGAGAGAGGTGTAAAGAACAGAGATCCTGGCTCTGATAATCTGCTGTTTGAGTGACACATTTCTTTCACAACTAACTAATTTTAAAGGTGAGTTTAGAGTTTGAGAGGGGATGTATATGGTAAATTAAGAAATGAATAATAGAAATGCAATTCTTTTTGTTGAAGTTGTGTTTATTATTTTCTGTTTTGGGAGAAATTTAAATGTGAGGAACAAGTAAAATAATATGGACTATGTTTTCACAATAAATTAAGGTGTACTGGTATAAAAAAAGAATAGTTTAAGGGTTTGAGGTTGGACTCAGTAATGCAAATACATTCAGCATCACTAAGGCTGGTTGCCCTTGCTGGAGTGTAGGCAGTCACCCAGGTTACAAATGGTGCTGGTCTGAAAAAGCAGTTTGGACATGTGCTTTTTAAAAAATCTGAAAAGTGGATTCATAATGTGTCAGTCTGTAAAAGTGATTATCACTTGCCAAAAAAAAGAGCAGTAAGTGTGCTTTCAAATTGGCAAAGAAATTTCGTTTTGTGACTAATGTGAAAACATGACTCTGTGTGCAAAGAGAAATTATAGGCAGAGATTTATTGCGTATTGCTCTGGTGATTTCACAGTTGCATTAGATGGAAAGGGGGAGCCATTTTTTGGTGCAGAAGCAGACTCTTAGCACACACCCAGCTGCTTACTATGTGGAATCATGCACAGTATTCACAAGCGAGTGGGGTTTGAGGTTTCAGTCAGTAATGCAAATACATTCAGCATCACTAAGGCTGGTTGCCCTTGCTGGAGTGTAGGCAGTCACCCAGGTTACAAATGGTGCTGGTCTGAAAAAGCAGTTTGGACATGTGCTTTTTAAAAAATCTGAAAAGTGGATTCATAATGTGTCAGTCTGTAAAAGTGTTTATCACTTGCCAAAAAAAAGAGCAGTAAGTGTGCTTTCAAATTGGCAAAGAAATTTCGTTTTGTGACTAATGTGAAAACATGACTCTGTGTGCAAATAGGAATTGCAGGCAGAGATTTATTGCGTATTGCTCTGGTGATTTCACAGTTGCATTAGATGGAAAGGGGGAGCCATTTTTTGGTGCAGAAGCAGACTCTTAGCACACACCCAGCTGCTTACCATGTGGAATCATGCACAGTATTCACAAGCGAGTGGGGTTTGAGGTTTCAGTCAGTAATGCAAATACATTCAGCATCACTAAGGCTGTTTGCCCTTGCTGGAGTGTAGGCAGTCACCCAGGTTACAAATGGTGCTGGTCTGAAAAAGCAGTTTGGACATGTGCTTTTTAAAAAATCTGAAAAGTGGATTCATAATGTGTCAGTCTGTAAATCTTTTTTTGAGTGGGTATGGTAAGTCAATAATATCATGGTCCCTTTTTTCCACTTCTCTACAATCACATTTTCAGTTTTTCTTTGTAGTCTCTCAAGGACCTTGTAATTTGATAATTGATTTTTAGTGTTTTTAAAAAAAAAAAAAAATTTACGCGTACGGTAAAAAAAAAAAAAAAAAAAGTTTTTAAAAACATATATAAAAATAGATGAAAGGTAAGGTTGGCTCTTAAAAGAGCCGTTGTGTTCATGCAGGGACAGAGGAATGAAAGATTGGGAATATTAGACGGTACGACAAGTGTGCTGATCTATTTTATTGTTCACTAGGGAAATACTGGTCTCCCTATGACAAATTAGATCATGACAAGTGGCGCACCGTATATCAACCCTCAGAAACCGAGGGTTAGTTTCCAGAGGACCAGAAAAAGGAGATGCTCCCCCCACAGATGAAGGGCTCACCTGACCTGCAGAAGAAGGACTCGGCCCTGCAGATGATGGTCCAGGCTGAGCTGCTGTGGATGTGCTTGGTTGATTTACTGAAGGGTTACCTTCAGTAAGTCGAGCATGTGTCCTTCTGTGTACATCCTTAAGGTGTCTCATCATGGTGTGATTCCCAAAGGAATACTTCCTGTCAGGATTCCCTCTTGAAAGTACACGCTTACACAGCTTGCAAGTCACTAAGGGTGCATTTACCTTTTGCTGGCCTTCTGGAAAAGTAAAATACTCCCATACGTAAGAGGTCTTTTGTTTCCTCGCTCTCTGCCTCAAGGTAGTGCTGCTAGCCTCACTCTCAGAAGAGCTCTGCTGTTTTGCCATCGTATCACAAAGACAACCCAGCTCCTTCTCCTAAGGGATCACAAGCAGAAATGAGGGGAATGGGTGTGGTGTAGGAGAGTTCTAGAACTGAAAGTAGTTTCAACCAATCAAAAGTTGTGTTTCATGATCACATGACCCACCGTACGCTTACGGTGCGCTTACGGCAAAAGTACGCATGCGCGTAAAAAAGACACGCGCTCGCGCGCATGCGCATAACAGTCACTCCCCAACACTTCCGCGTAACGTGCGCGTGTAGCGTACACGCGTACGCGCCCCACGCGGAGTACGCGCGGCTACGCAAATTGCGTAACTATACGCAAACAGCGTAGATAAATTACGGACATTGCGTAAACCGTACGCTTACCGTAAGCTTACCGTACGCGCACTAAAAAAAAATTTAAAAAAAAGGAAAAAATTTATTGCTAATAAATTTTACCTGTTTATTTTATAAAAAATGTAAAATAAAAACATATTGTAGATTTTTTAAAATTTAACCATACTCTTTAAAAAAGGATAGAAAATTAAAATAAAAATATGTAAAAAAAAAAAGAAGAAAAAAAAAAAATTAGCATTTAAAAAACCTTGCAAATTCACTGAAAAAACCATGGGTTTCACACACGTTATAGTTAGGAATTAGCATTTAAAAAACCTTGCAAATTCACTGAAAAAACCATGGGTTTCACACACGTTATAGTTAGGAATTAGCATTTAAAAAACCTTAGAAATTCAATGAAAAAACCAAAGGTTTCACACATGTTATAGTTAGCTGGACATTTCACTCGTAAAAAACCATTGAAATTCCCCCGTTATAGTTAGTTCAGCTAACTATAACTCGCGCGCCCGCAATGCACTACTGATGACGTCACATATTACATCACTCATGACATGGTCAGTGACATCACTCATGACATCACTGATGACATCTCAAATGACATCACTGATGACGACATCCTTGTGATAGAGTGGTAGACCTCCTCTCACCCTAATATAACCTTTGATACACATATTTAAAAATAGAGACTGAAATTTTCAAAAAAATGGACATACAAATAACAGTTACAACAACCTATTCAGTAATTCTAAGATCCACATACACATCCACTCATCCACCAACAATCCTATACAGTCACTCATACATGTACTCACACATCATATGTACTCATACACCTAAACATCCTGTAACACAATGCCACTCATTCATAGAGTTACTCACACATAGTCACTCATGCTAATAAAGAATCAAACATCCATTTACCTGCATATACAGTTATACACACACCACCACACTTACTTTTACAGAAACTTACACATACTTAGTCTTTTAAATAATCACTTATAGAAACACATACTTATTCATACAGGCACTCTTCCAATCTCTCACTCGCACATATACTTACTTATATACACCAATAGTCATATATACTAGTTTAAAAAATATGTAGTTACTCATAAAGACACTATTGAGACAGTCATTCACTCACTAACACACCCATACACACACTCATCCACCCATACGGTCCTACACACATGCTGTCTTCAACACATACAAACAGTGAGTCACTCATTCATGCACCTATGCACTACATAATAACCCCCACCGAACCATGAAGACACTCACACACTCATACTGATACTCAAAAAACCAACTAATAACCTATATAGACACTCATGTAGCTACTCACCAACCCATGCAGCCACTTATATACAAAGTGAGAGACTGATACAGGTATTTACAAATGTAAACATTACTCACTTAGCCATGTATTCATAAAGATACACTTAATCAGTCAGTTACACAATCAATTTTTAAAAAACAAATCATCAATTTAGACACTTATATACTCATTTATTCTTCCATCGACCTTGAGATATACATATATTAAACTTTTTTAATTTTCGGAAAAACACACATTCACTGGATGATGTCATCAGTGATGTCATTTGAGATGTCATCAGTGATGTCATGAGTGATGTCACTGACCATGTCATGAGTGATGTAATATGTGACGTCATCAGTAGTGCATTGCGGGCGCGCGAGTTATAGTTAGCTGAACTAACTATAACGGGGGAATTTCAATGGTTTTTTACGAGTGAAATGTCCAGCTAACTATAACATGTGTGAAACCTTTGGTTTTTTCATTGAATTTCTAAGGTTTTTTAAATGCTAATTCCTAACTATAACGTGTGTGAAACCCATGGTTTTTTCAGTGAATATATATATATATATATATTCGTATATATATATATATATATATATATATATATATTACCTACTTACGTTAAGGACACTGGTGACTTTATCAGGAAACTAGCTAAAATTCAATGGCGTGAGGATTTCTTGTTGGTGACTCTAGATATAGAGTCATTGTATACTAGCATAGAACACGATACAGGAATTGCTGCCATTAAACATTACTTGGACTGCAGACCCATCAAATTTTACAGTCACAATGCTATGCTTTTAGAACTTATTCACCGGGCATTGAACAATAACTATTTTATGTTTGAAAATGATTTGTATTCCCAAAAGAGGGGAGTCGCCATGGGAGCTTGCTTCTCCCCCAGCTATGCCTGCTTGCATGTTGGCTGGTGGGAGGAGCAGGTTCTCATGGGAACCCATGCTAATGTGTTTAGATCCAAAATCGCAAAGTGGTTTAGATACATTGACGATGTTTTTATGGTTTGGAAAGGTGATCGTGAAAGTGTGATAAATTTTATTGAGGTTTTAAACAACAATACTTTTAATCTCAAATTCACTTTTAACATAGACAATACATCAGTCGAATTTTTAGACACCAAAATCACGATTATCGAGAACCAAATAGAAACATGTCTGTACAGAAAGCCCACTGCTGGCAACTCTATCTTACACGCCAGCAGTGCCCACCCACCACACCTCATAAAAAGCATCCCCTACGGGGAACTCCTCCGCATTAAACGTATTTGTAGTATACCAGAGGAGAGAGCCAAATGTTCAGAGGAGGCAATGAGTAGGATGAGGCAAAGAGGTTACTCTGAGGGGATCCTCAGGAAAGCCAAGAGAAAGTGGAATCCATCCCCAGGGACTTACTGCTTAAAGACAAATCGGTCGACATGAGCCAACACAATTCAGTTGATAGCCTCGATAGCGCAATCTCCAATGTACCACGTTTGATTACAACATTTAACAAACAGCACCACAAGATCAGGGCCATTGTTAATAAAAATTGGCCGATTGTGCTAACGGACGGTGTTTTGGCCCCAACGCTACCCTCTAAACCAGTACTGACGTTTAGAAGGGCCAGAACCATGAAAGGAGAGCTCATGAGAGCTCATGAGACCTAACACCCTAAGCCATACTAGCTGTTCGTGGTTAAAACCCAAAAATGGGTTCTTCAAATGCACCAGTTGCAGAGCGTGTAAATTTGGTCAAAATACTACTGAGTACTCAGTCCCATTCAGTGCTAACCCTAGACAAATCAGGGGCAACTTAACTTGTAGATCTGAATTCGTGGTTTATGTCCTTTTCTGTACATGTGGCTTGAATTACATTGGGAGTACCAAATTACAAGCCCATGTCAGAATTTTACAGCATTTAAGGGCAATTGTGAATAATGACTCTAGCTACCCAGTAGCACGTCATTTCAGAAAACAACACAACAATGATCTCAGTTGCCTGAAATACTTTGTTGTCGACAGTGTCCCCGCACAGCGAAGAGGGGGCAACAGAGAGAAAGCACTACGACAACTCGAAACTAAATACATACTCGAATTCGATAGCAAAGCCCCAACAGGGTTAAACAACACTGAGGACTTACACAATTTTATTTGAGTATTTGCAGGCCACACTGTACAAAACATTATTTTAATACTCTTTTAATATTTGATTAAGATTCCCAGTGCGTGCATTGGCAATCCTGTCAATCGAAGCCATTTCACTGACCAGTTCATGTATTTAACCTGTATCCTCATCAATATTGTTTGAGAGTTGACTTTTTATCCAGCCACTGAATTAATTTGATCCTTCTATGTCTTGTTTGTTTTTGTTTTTCTCTTAGTTTGTCTTTCGAATTTTTAACCCCTTCGCTGCCAGGCCTTTTCCCCCTCCTGTGCCAGGCCTTTTTTTGGCTATTTGGGGTAGTGCGCGCTTAGGCCCCTGTAACTTTTTGACCGCATTAGGTAGCCACGCCAAATTTGCGTCCTTTTCTTCCAACATCATGGGGATTCTAAAGGTACTCAGGGTTTGTGGATTCCCCTGGAGGGGTCACAGAAAAGAGCCAAAATACAGCAAAATTTTGGGGTTTTTTGGAAAAATTGGAAAAACGGGCTGCAAATGAAAGCATCTGGGTTTTTTCCCTGCAAATGTTATCAAAAAAGGGTTTGTGGGGTTGAAATCACCATTTTCCCAGCTTTTCGGGGATACTTGACTTTTGTCAGAAACCCAACATTTTTTACACAGTTTTGGCATTTTTCTGGGACATAGCCTATTTTTGCAATTTTTTGTGCTTTTGACCTCCTTCCAGTTAGTGGCAGAAATGGGTACAAAAGCAATAGTGGATCCTGGAAAGCTATACATTTTCGAAAAGAAGACAACATTCTGAATTCAGCAAGGGGTCATTTGTGTAGATCCATCAAGGTTTTTTTATAGAAACAAACAGTTAAATGTAGGATAAATTGAAATTTAGTTGAAAAAAACAGCCTTTTGTGTTAACGTTTTCACCTGTAACTTCTTCTAATTATGACAGCTCTTTGAAAGCAATATACCGTTGCATCCGCTGGACATTACTGGTTGTGGGGATATATAGGACTTGTAGGTTCACCAAGAACCAGACGAACCCAGTGCCAAAAACTGAGTAGTAACTTGCAATGTTTTTTTATTATGTACCGGGTATATAGTAATTATTCTGTAAAAAAGTGTACATGGAAAAATCGGTATGAAAGACACCTATGTATTTCTGAAATGGGAACAAAATATAGAGTTTAGAAACAGTAGATATTTGCACATTTCTGAAATTGGGAATACTCATACTAGCATGAGAATTATCAGTCATTTTTTAGAATGACTTCTTTTTTACACAATATCTTTCATTTGGAAAGCAGAAATGCATGGAAAGTCAATAGATAATAACAGTTCCTTTACAAATCTGAATTACCCTAAGTCTCCCGATAAAAATGGTACCTCACTTGTGTGGGTAGGCATAGTGCCCACGACAGGAAACGGCGCAAAACGCAACGTGGTCACACCACATTTTCACAATGCAAAATTACCCTTTTTTTGCAAAGTGCCTAGCTCTAGTTTTTGAACCCTAGCTCTGCGGGCACCTTGGGAAACCTAGCAAACCTATACATTTTTGAAAACTAGACACCCAGGGGAATCCAGGATGGGGAGACTTGACTGCCTCCCACCAGGGTCTGTTACCCAGAATCCCTTGCAAACCTAAAAAATTGTCAAAAAAAACACATTTTCCACACATTTCTGTCGTGGAAAGTTCCGGAATCTGTGTGGATCCACAAATTTCCACCCACCCCGCGTTCCCCAAAGTCTTACGAGAAAAATGGTACCTCACTTGTGTGGGTCGGCCTAGTGCCCGCGACAGGAAACGGTGCAAAACGCAAGGTGGTCACGCCTCAATTTTGCAGTGAAAAATGACCCCTTTTTGGCAAAGTGACTAGCTGTAGTTTTTGAACCCTAGCCCTGCCGGCACCTAGGGAAACCTAGCAAACCTATACATTTTTTAAAACTAGACACCCAGGGGAATCCAGGATG
The DNA here is from genome assembly GCF_964204655.1 of Triturus cristatus. Taxonomy (NCBI): domain Eukaryota; kingdom Metazoa; phylum Chordata; class Amphibia; order Caudata; family Salamandridae; genus Triturus; species Triturus cristatus. Next base: position 746,168,123 of record NC_140580.1, on the reverse strand, counting down.
GGGTGACTTGACTGCCTCCCACCATGGTCTGTTACCCAGAATCCCTTGCAAACGTAAAAAAATGACAAAAAAAACACATTTTCCCTACATTTCTGGGATGGAAAGTTCTGGAATCTGCATGGATCCACAAATTTCCACCCACCCCGCATTCCCCAAAGTCCTACAAGAAAAATGGTACCTCACTTGTGCGGGTCGGCCTAGTGCCCGCGACAGGAAACGGCGCAAAACGCAACGTGGTCACACCTCCATTTTGCAGTGAAAAATGACCCTTTTTGGCAAAGTGACTAGCTGTAGTTTTTGAACCCTAGCCCTGCCGGCACCTAGGGAAACCTAGCAAACCTGTACATTTTTGAAAACTAGACACCCAGGGGAATCCAGGATGGGGTGACTTGACTGCCTCCCACCATGGTCTGTTACCCAGAATCCCTTGCAAACGTAAACAAATGACAAAAAAAACAAATTTTCCCCACATTTCTGGGATGGAAAGTTCTGGAATCTGCGTGGATCCACAAATTTCCACCCACCCCGCGTTCCCCAAAGTCCTACGAGAAAAATGGTACCTCACTTGTGCGGGTCGGCCTAGTGCCCGCGACAGGAAACGGCGCAAAACGCAACGTGGTCACACCTCCATTTTGCAGTGAAAAATGACCCTTTTTTGGCAAAGTGACTAGCTGTAGTTTTTGAACCCTAGCCCTGCCGGCACCTAGGGAAACCTAGAAAACCTATACATTTTTGAAAACTAGACACCCAGGGGAATCAAGGATGGGGTGACTTGACTGCCTCCCACCATGGTCTGTTACCCAGAATCCCTTGCAAACGTAAAAAAATGACAAAAAAACACATTTTCCCCACATTTCTGGGATGGAAAGTTCTGGAATCTACGTGGATCCACAAATTTCCACCCACCCCGCGTTCCCCAAAGTCCTACGAGAAAAATGGTACCTCACTTGTGCGGGTCGGCCTAGTGCCCGCGACAGGAAACGGCGCAAAACGCAACGTGGTCACACCTCCATTTTGCAGTGAAAAATGACCCTTTTTTGGCAAAGTGACTAGCTGTAGTTTTTGAACCCTAGCCCTGCCGGCACCTAGGGAAACCTAGAAAACCTATACATTTTTGAAAACTAGACACCCAGGGGAATCCAGGATGGGGTGACTTGACTGCCTCCCACCATGGTCTGTTACCCAGAATCCCTTGCAAACGTAAAAAAATGACAAAAAAAACACATTTTCCCCACATTTCTGGGATGGAAAGTTCTGGAATCTGCGTGGATCCACAAATTTCCACCCACCCCGCGTTCCCCAAAGTTCTTCGAGAAAAATGGTACCTCACTTGTGCGGGTCGGCCTAGTGTCCGCGACAGGAAACGGCGCAAAACGCAACGTGGTCACACCTCCATTTTGCAGTGAAAAATGACCCTTTTTTGGCAAAGTGACTAGCTGTAGTTTTTGAACCCTAGCCCTGCCGGCACCTAGGGAAACCTAGCAAACCTATACATTTTTGAAAACTAGACACCCAGGGGAATCCAGGATGGGGTGACTTGACTGCCTCCCACCATGGTCTGTTACCCAGAATCCCTTGCAAACGTAAAAAAATGACAAAAAAAACACATTTTCCTCACATTTCTGGGATGGAAAGTTCTGGAATATGCGTGGATCCACAAATTTCCACCCACCCCGCGTTCCCCAAAGTCCTACGAGAAAAATGGTACCTCACTTGTGCGGGTCGGCCTAGTGCCCACGACAGGCAACGGCGCAAAACGCAACGTGGTCACACCTCCATTTTGCAGTGAAAAATGACCCTTTTTTGGCAAAGTGACTAGCTGTAGTTTTTTAACCCTAGCCCTGCCGGCACCTAGGGAAACCTAGCAAACCTAAACATTTTTGAAAACTAGACACCCAGGGGAATCCAGGATGGGGTGACTTCACTGCCTCCCACCATGGTCTGTTACCCAGAATCCCTTGCAAACGTAAAAAAATGACAAAAAAAACACATTTTCCCCACATTTCTGGGACGGAAAGTTCTGGAATCTGCGTGGATCCACAAATTTCCACCCACCCCGCGTTTCCCAAAGTCCTACGAGAAAAATGGTACCTCACTTGTGTGGGTCGGCCTAGTGCCCGCGACAGGAAACGGTGCAAAACGCAAGGTGGTCACGCCTCAATTTTGCAGTGAAAAATGACCCCTTTTTGGCAAAGTGACTAGCTGTAGTTTTTGAACCCTAGCCCTGCCGGCACCTAGGGAAACCTAGCAAACCTATACATTTTTTAAAACTAGACACCCAGGGGAATCCAGGATGGGGTGACTTGACTGCCTCCCACCATGGTCTGTTACCCAGAATCCCTTGCAAACGTAAAAAAATGACAAAAAAAACACATTTTCCCCACATTTCTGGGATGGAAAGTTCTGGAATCTGCGTGGATCCACAAATTTCCACCCACCCCGCATTCCCCAAAGTCCTACGAGAAAAATGGTACCTCACTTGTGCGGGTCGGCCTAGTGCCCGCGACAGGAAACGGCGCAAAACGCAACGTGGTCACACCTCCATTTTGCAGTGAAAAATGACCCTTTTTTGGCAAAGTGACTAGCTGTAGTTTTTGAACCCTAGCCCTGCCGGCACCTAGGGAAACCTAGAAAACCTATACATTTTTTAAAACTAGACACCCAGGGGAATCAAGGATGGGGTGACTTGACTGCCTCCCACCATGGTCTGTTACCCAGAATCCCTTGCAAACGTAAAAAAATGACAAAAAAAACACATTTTCCCCACATTTCTGGGATGGAAAGTTCTGGAATCTACGTGGATCCACAAATTTCAACCCACCCCGCGTTCCCCAAAGTCCTACGAGAAAAATGGTACCTCACTTGTGCGGGTCGGCCTAGTGCCCGCGACAGGAAACGGCGCAAAACGCAACGTGGTCACACCTCCATTTTGCAGTGAAAAATGACCCTTTTTTGGCAAAGTGACTAGCTGTAGTTTTTGAACCCTAGCCCTGCCGGCACCTAGGGAAACCTAGAAAACCTATACATTTTTGAAAACTAGACACCCAGGGGAATCCAGGATGGGGTGACTTGACTGCCTCCCACCATGGTCTGTTACCCAGAATCCCTTGCAAACGTAAAAAAATGACAAAAAAAACACATTTTCCCCACATTTCTGGGATGGAAAGTTCTGGAATCTGCGTGGATCCACAAATTTCCACCCACCCCGCGTTCCCCAAAGTTCTTCGAGAAAAATGGTACCTCACTTGTGCGGGTCGGCCTAGTGTCCGCGACAGGAAACGGCGCAAAACGCAACGTGGTCACACCTCCATTTTGCAGTGAAAAATGACCCTTTTTTGGCAAAGTGACTAGCTGTAGTTTTTGAACCCTAGCCCTGCCGGCACCTAGGGAAACCTAGCAAACCTATACATTTTTGAAAACTAGACACCCAGGGGAATCCAGGATGGGGTGACTTGACTGCCTCCCACCATGGTCTGTTACCCAGAATCCCTTGCAAACGTAAAAAAATGACAAAAAAAACACATTTTCCTCACATTTCTGGGATGGAAAGTTCTGGAATATGCGTGGATCCACAAATTTCCACCCACCCCGCGTTCCCCAAAGTCCTACGAGAAAAATGGTACCTCACTTGTGCGGGTCGGCCTAGTGCCCGCGACAGGCAACGGCGCAAAACGCAACGTGGTCACACCTCCATTTTGCAGTGAAAAATGACCCTTTTTTGGCAAAGTGACTAGCTGTAGTTTTTTAACCCTAGCCCTGCCGGCACCTAGGGAAACCTAGCAAACCTAAACATTTTTGAAAACTAGACACCCAGGGGAATCCAGGATGGGGTGACTTCACTGCCTCCCACCATGGTCTGTTACCCAGAATCCCTTGCAAACGTAAAAAAATGACAAAAAAAACACATTTTCCCCACATTTCTGGGACGGAAAGTTCTGGAATCTGCGTGGATCCACAAATTTCCACCCACCCCGCGTTTCCCAAAGTCCTACGAGAAAAATGGTACCTCACTTGTGCGGGTCGGCCTAGTGCCCGCGACAGGAAACGGCGCAAAACGCAACGTGGTCACACCTCCATTTTGCAGTGAAAAATGACCCTTTTTTGGCAAAGTGACTAGCTGTAGTTTTTGAACCCTAGCCCTGCCGGCACCTAGGGAAACCTAGCAAACCTATACATTTTTGAAAACTAGACACCCAGGGGAATCCAGGATGGGGTGACTTGACTGCCTCCCACCATGGTCTGTTACCCAGAATCCCTTGCAAACGTAAAAAAATGACAAACAAAACACATTTTCCCCACATTTCTGGGATGGAAAGTTCTGGAATCTGTGTGGATCCACAAATTTCCACCCACCCCGCGTTCCCCAAAGTCCTACGAGAAAAATGGTACCTCACTTGTGCGGGTTGGCCTAGTTCCCGCGACAGGAAACGGCGCAAAACGCAACGTGGTCACACCTCCATTTTGCAGTGAAAAATGACCCTTATTTGGCAAAGTGACTAGCTGTAGTTTTTGAACCCTAGCCCTGCCGGCACCTAGGGAAACCTAGCAAACCTACACATTTTTGAAAACTAGACACCCAGGGGAATCCAGGATGGGGTGACTTGACTGCCTCCCACCATGGTCTGTTACCCAGAATCCCTTGCAAACGTAAACAAATGACAAAAAAAACACATTTTCCCCACATTTCTGGGATGGAAAGTTCTGGAATCTGCGTGGATCCACAAATTTCCACCCACCCCGCGTTCCCCAAAGTTCTTCCAGAAAAATGGCACCTCACTTGTGCGGGTCGGCCTAGTGTCCGCGACAGGAAACGGCGCAAAACGCAACGTGGTCACACCTCCATTTTGCAGTGAAAAATTACCCTTTTTTGGCAAAGTGACTAGCTGTAGTTTTTGAACCCTAGCCCTGCCGGCACCTAGGGAAACCTAGCAAACCTATACATTTTTGAAAACTAGACACCCAGGGGAATCCAGGATGGGGTGACTTGACTGCCTCCCACCATGGTCTGTTACCCAGAATCCCTTGCAAACGTAAACAAATGACAAAAAAAACACATTTTCCCCACATTTCTGGGATGGAAAGTTCTGGAATCTGCGTGGATCCACAAATTTCCACCCACCCCGCGTTCCCCAAAGTTCTCCCAGAAAAATGGTACCTCACTTGTGCGGGTCGGCCTAGTGTCCGCGACAGGAAACGGCGCAAAACGCAACGTGGTCACACCTCCATTTTGCAGTGAAAAATTACCCTTTTTTGGCAAAGTGACTAGCTGTAGTTTTTGAACCCTAGCCCTGCCGGCACCTAGGGAAACCTAGCAAACCTATACATTTTTGAAAACTAGACACCCAGGGGAATCCAGGATGGGGTGACTTGACTGCCTCTCACCATGGTCTGTTACCCAGAATCCCTTGCAAACATAAAAAAATGACAAAAAAAACACATTTTAAAAAAAACACATTTTCCTCACATTTCTGGGATGGAAAGTTCTGGAATATGCGTGGATCCACAAATTTCCACCCACCCCGCGTTCCCCAAAGTCCTACGAGAAAAATGGTACCTCACTTGTGCGGGTCGGCCTAGTGCCCGCGACAGGCAACGGCGCAAAACGCAACGTGGTCACACCTCCATTTTGCAGTGACAAATGACCCTTTTTTGGCAAAGTGACTAGCTGTAGTTTTTTAACCCTAGCCCTGCCGGCACCTAGGGAAACCTAGCAAACCTAAACATTTTTGAAAACTAGACACCCAGGGGAATCCAGGATGGGGTGACTTCACTGCCTCCCACCATGGTCAGTTACCCAGAATCCCTTGCAAACGTAAAAAAATGACAAAAAAAACACATTTTCCCCACATTTCTGGGACGGAAAGTTCTGGAATCTGCGTGGATCCACAAATTTCCACCCACCCCGCGTTTCCCAAAGTCCTACGAGAAAAATGGTACCTCACTTGTGCGGGTCGGCCTAGTGCCCGCGACAGGAAACGGCGCAAAACGCAACGTGGTCACACCTCCATTTTGCAGTGAAAAATGACCCTTTTTTGGCAAAGTGACTAGCTGTAGTTTTTGAACCCTAGCCCTGCCGCCACCTAGGGAAACCTAGCAAACCTATACATTTTTGAAAACTAGACACCCAGGGGAATCCAGGATGGGGTGACTTGACTGCCTCCCACCATGGTCTGTTACCCAGAATCCCTTGCAAACGTAAAAAAATGACAAACAAAACACATTTTCCCCACATTTCTGGGATGGAAAGTTCTGGAATCTGCGTGGATCCACAAATTTCCACCCACCCCGCGTTCCCCAAAGTCCTACGAGAAAAATGGTACCTCACTTGTGCGGGTCGGCCTAGTGCCCGCGACAGGAAACGGCGCAAAACGCAACGTGGTCACACCTCCATTTTGCAGTGAAAAATGACCCTTTTTTGGCAAAGTGACTAGCTGTAGTTTTTGAACCCTAGCCCTGCCGGCACCTAGGGAAACCTAGCAAACCTATACATTTTTGAAAACTAGACACCCAGGGGAATCCAGGATGGGGTGACTTGACTGCCTCCCACCATGGTCTGTTACCCAGAATCCCTTGCAAACGTAAACAAATGACAAAAAAAACACATTTTCCCCACATTTCTGGGATGGAAAGTTCTGGAATCTGCGTGGATCCACAAATTTCCACCCACCCCGCGTTCCCCAAAGTCCTACGAGAACAATGGTACCTCACTTGTGCGGGTCGGCCTAGTGCCCGCGACAGGAAACGGCGCAAAACGCAACGTGGTCACACCTCCATTTTGCAGTGAAAAATGACCCTTTTTTGGCAAAGTGACTAGCTGTAGTTTTTGAACCCTAGCCCTGCCGGCACCTAGGGAAACCTAGCAAACCTATACATTTTTGAAAACTAGACACCCAGGGGAATCCAGGATGGGGTGACTTGACTGCCTCCCACCCTGGTCTGTTACCCAGAATCCCTTGCAAACGTAAAAAAATGACAAACAAAACACATTTTCCCCACATTTCTGGGATGGAAAGTTCTGGAATCTGCGTGGATCCACAAATTTCCACCCACCCCGCGTTCCCCAAAGTCCTACGAGAAAAATGGTACCTCACTTGTGCGGGTCGGCCTAGTGCCCGCGACAGGAAACGGCGAAAAACGCAACGTGGTCACACCTCCATTTTGCAGTGAAAAATGACCCTTTTTTGGCAAAGTGACTAGCTGTAGTTTTTGAACCCTAGCCCTGCCGGCACCTAGGGAAACCTAGCAAACCTATACATTTTTGAAAACTAGACACCCAGGGGAATCCAGGATGGGGTGACTTGACTGCCTCCCACCATGGTCTGTTACCCAGAATCCCTTGCAAACGTAAAAAAATGACAAAAAAAACACATTTTCCCCACATTTCTGGGATGGAAAGTTCTGGAATCTGCGTGGATCCACAAATTTCCACCCACCCCGCGTTCCCCAAAGTCCTACGAGAAAAATGGTACCTCACTTGTGCGGGTTGGCCTAGTGCCCGCGACAGGAAACGGCGCAAAACGCAACGTGGTCACACCTCCATTTTGCAGTGAAAAATGACCCTTTTTTGGCAAAGTGACTAGCTGTAGTTTTTGAACCCTAGCCCTGCCGGCACCTAGGGAAACCTAGCAAACCTATACATTTTTGAAAACTAGACACCCAGGGGAATCCAGGATGGGGTGACTTGACTGCCTCCCACCATGGTCTGTTACCCAGAATCCCTTGCACACGTAAAAAAATGACAAACAAAACACATTTTCCCCACATTTCTGGGATGGAAAGTTCTGGAATCTGCGTGGATCCACAAATTTCCACCCACCCCGCGTTCCCCAAAGTCCTACGAGAAAAATGGTACCTCACTTGTGCGGGTCGGCCTAGTGCCCGCAACAGGAAACGGCGCAAAACGCAACGTGGTCACACCTCCATTTTGCTGTGAAAAATGACCCTTTTTTGGCAAAGTGACTAGCTGTAGTTTTTGAACCCTAGCCCTGCCGGCACCTAGGGAAACCTAGCAAACCTATACATTTTTGAAAACTAGACACCCAGTGGAATCCAGGATGGGGTGACTGACTGCCTCCCACCATGGTCTGTTACCCAGAATCCCTTGCAAACGTAAAAAAATGACAAAAAAAACACATTTTCCCCACATTTCTGGGATGGAAAGTTCTGGAATCTGCGTGGATCCACAAATTTCCACCCACCCCGCGTTCCCCAAAGTCCTACGAGAAAAATGGTACCTCACTTGTGTGGGTCGGCCTAGTGCCCGCGACAGGAAACGGCGCAAAACGCAACGTGGTCACACCTCCATTTTGCAGTGAAAAATGACCCTTTTTTGGCAAAGTGACTAGCTGTAGTTTTTGAACCCTAGCCCTGCCGGCACCTAGGGAAACCTAGCAAACCTATACATTTTTGAAAACTAGACACCCAGGGGAATCCAGGATGGGGTGACTTGACTGCCTCCCACCATGGTCTGTTAACCAGAATCCCTTGCAAACATAAAAAAATGACAAAAAAAACACATTTTCCCCACATTTCTGGGATGGAAAGTTCTGGTATCTGCGTGGATCCACAAATTTCCACCCACCCCGTGTTCCCCAAAGTCCTACGAGAAAAATGGTACCTCACTTGTGCGGGTCGGCCTAGTGCCCGCGACAGGAAACGGCGCAAAACGCTACGTGGTCACACCTCCATTTTGCAGTGAAAAATGACCCTTTTTTGGCAAAGTGACTAGCTGTAGTTTTTGAACCCTAGCCCTGCCGGCACCTAGGGAAACCTAGCAAACCTATACATTTTTGAAAACTAGACACCCAGGGGAATCCAGGATGGGGTGACTTGACTGCCTCCCACCATGGTCTGTTACCCAGAATCCCTTGCAAACGTAAAAAAATGACGAAAAAAAACACATTTTCCCCACATTTCTGGGATGGAAAGTTCTGGAATCTGCGTGGATCCACAAATTTCCACCCACCCCGCGTTCCCCAAAGTACTACGAGAAAAATGGTACCTCACTTGTGCGGGTCGGCCTAGTGCCCGCGACAGGAAACGGCGCAAAACGCAACGTGGTCACACCTCCATTTTGCAGTGAAAAATGACCCTTTTTTGGCAAAGTGACTAGCTGTAGTTTTTGAACCCTAGCCCTGCCGGCACCTAGGGAAACCTACCAAACCCAGACATTTCTGAAAACTAGACACCCGGCGGCTTCCAGGGAGGTATGGCTTGCGTGGATCCCCCAACGTTTCCTTACCCAGAATCCCCTGCAAACCTCAATTTTTGCTGAAAAAATCACTTTTTTTCACACATTTTGGGGTGGGAAAGTAGTGGCATCACCGGGCTCACACAAATTTACCACCACCCAGCGTTCCCCCAGGTCTCCCGGTAAAAATGGTGCCTCACTTGTGTGGGAGGCCCAAGTACCCGCGGCAGGCAAGGGCCCAAAACGCAGTGAGGCGACATCAAAATGGCCTGTCGCAAAACCACCTGGTTTTGCAAGGGGGGTCACTTAGGTTTTTGGCCCGGTGCTCGGCGGCCATCTAGGGAAACCTACCAAACCCATGCATTTCTGAAAACTAGACACCCGGCGGCTTCCAGGGAGGTATGGTTTGCATGGATCCCCCAACGTTTCCTTACCCAGAATCCCCTGCAAACCTCAATTTTTGCTGAAAAAATCACTTTTTTCACACATTTTGGGGTGGGAAAGTAGTGGCATCACCGGGCTCACACAAATTTACCACCACCCAGCGTTCCCCCAGGTCTCCCGGTAAAAATGGTGCCTCACTTGTGTGGGAGGCCCAAGTACCCGCGGCAGGCAAGGGCCCAATACGCAGCGAGGCGACATCAAAATGGCCTGTCGCAAAACCACCTGATTTTGCAAGGGGGGTCACTTAGGTTTTTGGCCCGGTGCTCGGCGGCCATCTAGGGACACCTAACAAACCCACGCATTTCTGAAAACTAGACACCCGGCGGCTTCCAGGGAGGTATGGCTTGCGTGGATCCCCCAACGTTTCCTTACCCAGAATCCCCTGCAAACCTCAATTTTTGCTGAAAAAATCACTTTTTTCACACATTTTGGGGTGGGAAAGTAGTGGCATCACCGGGCTCACACAAATTTCACACCTCCCAGCGTTCCCCTGGGTCTCCCGGTAAAAATGGTGCCTCACTTGTGTGGGAGGCCCAAGTACCCGCGACAGGCAAGGGCCCAAAACGTAGTGATGCGACATTTGGGATAGGCAATGTTGATGTCGCATCACTACGTTTTGGGCCCTTGCCTGCCGCGGGTACTTGGGCCTCCCACACAAGTGAGGCACCATTTTTACCGGGAGACCTGTGGGAAAGCTGGGTGGTGGTAAATTTGTGTGAGCCCGGTGATGCCACTACTTTCCCACCCCAAAATGTGTGAAAAAAGTGATTTTTTCAGCAAAAATTGAGGTTTGCAGGGGATTCTGGGTAAGGAAACGTTGGGGAATCCACGCAAGCCATACCTCCCTAGAAGCCGCCGGGTGTCTAGTTTTCAGAAATGCATGGGTTTGGTAGGTTTCCCTAGATGGCCGCCGCGCACCGGGCCAAAAACCTAAGTGACCCCCCTTGCAAAACCAGGTGGTTTTGCGATAGGCCATTTTGATGTCGCCTCACTGCGTTTTGGGCCCTTGCCTGCCGCGGGTACTTGGGCCTCCCACACAAGTGAGGCACCATTTTTACCGGGAGACCTGGGGGAACGCTGGGTGGGGGTAAATTTGTGTGAGCTCGGTGATGCCACTACTTTCCCACCCCAAAATGTGTGAAAAAAGTGATTTTTTCAGCTAAAATTGAGGTTTGCAGGGGATTCTGGGTAAGGAAACGTTGGGGGATCCACGCAAGCCATACCTCCCTGGAAGCCCCCGAGTGTCTAGTTTTCAGAAATGTATGGGTTTGGTTGGTTTCCCTAGATGGCCGCCGAGCACGGGCCAAAAAGACAGTTGACCCCCTTGCAAAACCAGAACGTTTTGACATTGTTTCTACAACGCGAGAATTTTGGCACAATATTGCATGGACAATGTGACCGATATTTTGAGGTTTGCAGGACATTGAGGAGAAAAAACCTTTTTGGAATTCACAAGAGAGACATCACCATGAACTCCCATGGGTTTACGACAATATCTACAGTCGGTGGGTTATTTTTACATGGAACATACACCTTGGCAGAGAAACTAAAAAGACAAAGAATCCTGCACAGCCACCTATTCCTCAAACGCACACACATACTGGTTGGATTTGGCACGAGGGCGAGTGATGGTTCAGTATATTAAATTTTATTAACAAGAGATTTCACAAAAATGAAATGCACTGTCAATAACTCAATGGAGAAAAAACTGAACCAATGACTCACAGCTCGTGAGCTGTAAAGCCACGGCAAGGCACCGACCGCTTTACAGGCCATTCACACACCTTTCATACGTGATACACACAAGACCATTCGCACCACCAGGCACAAAAACAACACATTACAAAATTCACAAAAGGGACAAGGTACACCCTGCTTCAGAAAGGCAAATATTACTGCACAGCCATCTAATCCTCAAGCACACACACATACTGGTTGGATTTGGCACGAGAGTGAGTGATGGTTCAGAATATACAATTGTATTAGCAAGTGATTTCACAAAAATGAAATGCACTGTTAATAATTGAAAGGGCGAGAAACTGAACCATTGACTCACAGCTCGTGAGCTGTAAAGCCACGACAAGGCACCAACCTCTTTACAGACCATTCATACACCTTTCATACGCGTGAGACATACAAAACCATTCATACCGCCAGCCGCGGGCCCATCACATAACAAAACTCACACCAGCACACAGCGCCATTCAAGGGCCCATCACTTTCACACGCCCACATTCCTGACACAGCAACTACACAAGCAGATGGATTGCGTAGAGTGGCACTCAGCTAGCAGTGTGTGTAGTGACCAGCAGCAAGTCACTACTCACACAGCCAGACGAGCGCCAGTCCACGCACACCGCTAGCCGAGCACCAGTCCACGCACACCACTAGCTAAACACCAGTCCACGCACACCGCTAGCCAAGCAACAGTCCACGCACACTGCCAGCCAAGCGCCAGTCCACGCACACCGCCAGCCAAGCACCAGTCCACACACACCGCCAGCCAAGCACCAGTCCACACACACCGCCAGCCAAGCACCAGTCCACACACACCGCCAGCCAAGCACCTGTCCACGCACACCGCCAGCCAAGCACCAGTCCACGCACACCGCCAGCCAAGCACCAGTCCACGCACACCGCCAGCCAAGCACCAGTCCACGCACACCGCCAGCCAAGCACCAGTCCACAGACACCACCAGCCAAGCACCAGTCCACACACACCGCCAGCCAAGCACCAGTCCACGCACACCGCCAGCCAAGCACCAGTCCACGCACACCGCCAGCCAAGCACCAGTCCACGCACACCGCCAGCCAAGCACCAGTCCACGCACACCGCCAGCCAAGCACCAGGCCACGCACACCACCAGCCAAGCACCAGTCCACGCACACCGCCAGCCAAGCACCAGTCCACGCACACCGCCAGCCAAGCACCAGTCCACGCACACCGCCAGCCAAGCACCAGTCCACAGACACCACCAGCCAAGCACCAGTCCACACACACCGCCAGCCAAGCACCAGTCCACGCACACCGCCAGCCAAGCACCAGTCCACGCACACCGCCAGCCAAGCACCAGTCCACGCACACCGCCAGCCAAGCACCAGGCCACGCACACCACCAGCCAAGCACCAGTCCATGCACACCGCCAGCCAAGCACCATTCCACGTACACCGCCAAAGAAGTGCCAGTCCACACACACTGCCAACACATTTAGGATTTTTTTAGACAAAAATAAAAACACAAACAAATCACAAATAGATACAAATCTACAAACACAAAATCAAAAACTAAACACATTGCACTAACGCCAACCTTGAAACAGAATCAAATTTTTCAAAGAATACAAACAATCAGTTAACTTTACCACTCATGATTGCTCCCAAAAATTCTTTTGTGTATGGTACGATCTAAAACAAGCAGGGACACACAGCCCAGGTTTAGATGGACAGTCGGAGCAGTACATACGAGACTCCTTCCGCTTATCTCTTCGCCAACAGACTGTACATCTCCTAGTGGGAAAATCTTTTGCCGGTGTGGGAGGGATGAAATCAGGAAAGTGGCGATCTTTCAATCGAACCACATCCTCCACCACTCCAAATCTAGGAACACTTGCCTGTTCCACAACAACAAGGCTAGCTATCACAGAGTGCTGAAACTGAAGAAATGTCAACTTCGATGCAGGAGAACACTCCTTGAACACAATAAAAGCATTGAACATTGCTAATTCGAAGAAATGGATGGCCAACTTCTTATACCAAACATAAGCCTTCCGAATAGCAGAGTAAGGTTCCAACCTCTGATCTACTCTGTCAACACCACCCATGTGCTTATTGTAGTCTAGAATGCACACAGGTTTGCGCACTTCAGCAACCTGACCCCAAACAGCCACAGGTGAAGTACTCTCATCATGGATGGTAGTCAGCATGTACACATCCCTCCTGTCCACAAATTTTACAGCTAGTAGTTCATCACTACGCAAGGAACTGCACTGCCCCCTCTGAAGTTTTTTGCAAACAAGCTCTTTCGGATAAGCTTTACGCTTAGAGCGGATTGTGCCACATGCAAAAGTGTCCACTTTATACAATTCCTTAAATAATTGCACAGCAGTATAGAAGTTATCAAGGTACAAATGGTGGCCTCTGTTAAACAGTCTCCTAGCAAGATCCCACACAATTTTCTCTGCAACTCCAAAAGTGGACGGACAACCTGGGGGGTCAATAGCAGAATCTCTACCAGTGTACACACGAAAATTAAAAACATATCCTGTCCTACTCTCAGACAACATATACAGCTTAATTCCATAGCGTGCCCTCTTGCTAGGGATGTACTGCCTAAAAACCAAACGGCCCTTGAACAAGACCAAAGACTCATCAATAGATATTTCTTTCCCTGGAGTATAGATCTCAGAAAATCGATCCACAAAGTGATCAAGAACGGGCCGAATCTTAAAAAGACGGTCACAGTCAGGGTGATCTCGTGGCAACGCCATAGAATTATCAACAAAATGCAGCATACGTAGCAAAAGTAAATACCGATTACGAGTCATAACTGCAGGAAATATGGCAGTTGCCAACAAGGGGCTAGTAGACCAATATGAAGCCAAGGTTGGCTTCCTTACCACACCCATCAATAAAGTCAAACCCAAAAACTTCTTAATCTCTTCCAGATATGTGGGAGTCCACCGGGTAGCTCTAGACTGGGGCCTAAGTTTGTCGCTGTTGTTCCTCAAAAACTGTTCAGCATACAAATTCGTCTGCTCAACAATCTCACCCAAAAATACATCATCCATAAACAACTGAAAAAACTGTATAGGCAAAAAGTTTTCACAATTCACTGTACACCCTGCATCACCGCTAAAGGCAGGCAACACCGGCTGCACCATGTTTGGATCAACCCAAAGTCCAGCACTTCCAGTAGGAAGCCTAGCAGCCTCAGACTGCAATCCAGATGCCTCTTGCACCATCGGCACAGCAGTTTCCTCCTCTAAGACAGGCACTTCATCCGCACTGAGAGTTGCTTCATCCACACCAGGTGTACCTTCATCTGCACTGAGAGTACCTTCATCATCCGATGATTCCATGTTGAGTGAAAACTCACTGCCAGAATCTTCCCCTCCCTCCTCTCCCTCAGACGCACTGTCAGTCTCATAATCATGCTCAGAGGAAGATTCAAGAAGCAGACCGACCACCTGTTGAGCAGTCATTCTACGGCTAGCCATATTGCTTACTAATAAAGGTAATTTGTCAACAACAACAAACTCTTTGTAAAATAAGTAATAAGCAAAAAGCACCTTTATCAAAAACTCAAATATACTCCAAAACAATACCACTCACTTGCCAGAGGCAGCTAAACTACTCACCACCACCAACTCTGTACAGACACAGTATGGATCAACAATATCCCACTAAAAAAGAAGGAGAAAAGCAATTACACATAAGACTATGCAAAACACATCGCAAAGAATTTCATGCTCAAACCACTAACTAAATATGCCGCCATTATGACATCACTTACAAAAAAATTCATTCAGACATTATATTATTACTCATTTGGTGTAAATACAACAACAAAAAATTTCTTACCAACACAATGCAACTACACAAAACTGCAGAACAGCCACCGTCGAAAAGCTTTAGACTAGAATAAAAAGAAGAAAAAAAACGTTATTGTAACATATGCATATAATGCTCTAGACCATCACGTACTGCGCAAAATGTATTGCTTGACCCTCCCACTTTCAAAAAGGAAAGATCGATGGCCCAATCCTTTACAAGCAACGCGGCGAGAATCTGGAACTGAGCCTCAGCTCCGGACCACCCTCTCCCTCTTCCCAGTCCTTCAAAACTAACCTCAAAGTTCTCCTCCTGCAAAGACACTTCCAAACTTAATTCACACCCTCTCTATTGTGTGAAGGAAGTCTTTACATTATAAGAAATTCTGTTCTCCATGCCCGTAGAAGTGCCTACCCAGTGTGTTCCTGTGTTTTGCGTGTCTGCCATTTATTGCACTTTTATACCTCTACTTGTACTTTGTACTCTTTTGTAAGTTGACACCACTACAGTACACCTGCTTGGGCTAAGACATCAAGCCTTCTAAGGTGTAGTGGGGCCTTCTACGGTGTAGCATGGGAATGTGCTCCCTCAGTACAGTGGTGTGGTGGACTGGTCATGAATGCTGAACCCGGTTCCCCATTTCCAAATTCAACAGCTCCGGCCATAGTGCCACATCCCCACTGAACGCCATACTTGCCCACTGAGAGAAACTCGCACTGCCTTCAGCTATAACCTAATTGTGCTCGCTATAAACACTTGGATGTGGCTCAATTCAAATTATGCACTTGATAAGAGTAGTACACTGCCTAAAAAAAAAAAAACACTCCTAGGGAATTCAAAGCATGTGCAATGTAAGCAGAAACAACATGGTTACCTAAACGATCTCTCACTAACTATTCAGAAATCAGCGAGTGGTTTCACCGGAAAAGTTATGGACATGACTAGAGGGCCCTGAAGGGAACCGTTTCACTGTCCATTGCTTACATCCTTACAAAACATAAGCAGTATGGTAGACCACATCCATAAAAACAGAACCATGGTGCACATTGTGTTTTCCAATTCACCCATCAACCAGGTATTGCAGTACCTCCAGAAATGGTACACTCTCCCACCCTGGAAACAACAATGCTGTTCAAAGTTAGACGAGAAAACGAAAGTAGCACTTCACTGGCAAACTCTAATGCTGGTGTACTTGGATGCAAATAAAAACAATCTGGCCACTTGGCATCCCCTCTGTCTTACTTTATTTCGCCCCCCCTGGGAACAACAATACTGTTCAAAGTTAGACGAGAAAACGAAAGTCACACTGCACTGGCTAACTCTGATGCTGGTGTACTTGGATGCAAATAAAATCAATCTGGCCACTTTGCAACCCCTCTGTCTTACTTTCTTTCGCCCCCCCTTGGTACAAAAATGCTGTTCAAAGTTAGACGAGAACACGAAAGTAGCACTTCACTGGCAAACTCTGATGCTGGTGTACTTGGATGCTAATAAAATCAATCTGGCCACTTTGCAACCCCTCTGTCTTACTTTATTTAGCCCCCCCTGGGAACAACAATACTGTTCAAAGGAAGACGAGAAAACGAAAGTAGCACTTCACTGGCAAACTCTGATGCTGGTGTACTTGGATGCAAATAAAATCAATCTGGCCACTTTGCAACCCCTCTGTCTTACTTTATTTCGCCCCCCCTGGGAACAACAATGCTGCTCAAAGTTAGACGAGAAAACGAAAGTCGCACTTCACTGGCAAACTCTGATGCTGGTGTACTTGGATGCAAATAAAATCAATCTGGCCACTTTGCAACCCCTCTGTCTTACTTTATTTCGCCCCCCCCTGGGAACAACAATGCTGCTCAAAGGAAGGCCCTGAAGGGAACCGTTTTCACTGTCCATTGCTTACATCCTTCCAAAACATAAGCAGTATGGTAGACCACATCCATAAAAACAGAACCATGGTGCACATTGTGTTTTCCAATTCACCCATCAACCAGGTATTGCAGTACCTCCAGAAATGGTACACTCTCCCACCATGGAAACAACAATGCTGTTCAAAGGAAGACGAGAAAACGAAAGTAGCAATACACTGTCAAACTTTGATGCTGGTGTACTTGGATGCAAATGAAATCAATCTGGCCACTTTGCAACCCCTCTGTCTTACTTTATTTCGCCCCCCCTGGGAACAACAATGCTGCTCAAAGTTAGACGAGAAAACAAAAGTCACACTGCACTGGCAAACTCTGATGCTGGTGTACTTGGAAGCAAATAAAATCAATCTGGCCACTTTGCAACCCCTCTGTCTCACTTTATTTCGCCCCCCCTGGGAACAACAATGCTCTTCAACGTTACACGAGTAAACAAAAGTAGCACTTCACTGGCAAACTCTGTGATGCTGGTGTATTTGTATACTAAAAAAAAAAAACAGGGCACTTTGCAACCCCTCTGACTTATTTTGTTTCACCCCCCACCCCCCTACCAGCACCCACCGATCACAAGATGTAAAAGAAATCAATCTGGCCACTTTGCAATCCCTCTGTCTAACTTTATTTTGCCCCCGGGGAACAACAATGCTGTTCAAAGGAAGACCAGAAAACGAAAGTGGATGTATGACGTTACAACGCACACTTTTACAACGCATGCACTTACAACGCATTTTTTACAACGCATAATCCATTACAACGCATGACATTACAACGCATGACACTACAACGCATTTTTAAAAACTACCTTTACAACGCATTTCCATTACAACGCATACTACCTTTACAACGCATACCATTACAACGCATAATATTAAATTGCATTTAAGGTAAGTATTAGATAGTATAGGGGTAAAAGTTACTTTTCTAACTCCAGGGGGTGCAACAGTAGGGTAAGTGTTGGATAGTATAGGGGTAAAAATTACTATTCTAACTCCAGGGGGTGCAACAGTAGGGTAAGTGTTGGATAGTATAGGGGTAAAAATTACTATTCTAACTCCAGGGGGTGCAACAGTGGGGTAAGTGTTGGATAGTATAGGGGTAAAAATTACTATTCTAACTCCAGGGGGTGCATCAGTAGGGTAAGTGTTGGATAGTATAGGGGTAAAAATTACTATTCTAACTCCAGGGGGTGCAACAGTAGGGTAAGTGTTGGATAGTATAGGGGTAAAAATTACTATTCTAACTCCAGGGGGTGCAACAGTAGGGTAAGGGTTGGATAGTATAGGGGTAAAAATTACTATTCTAACTCCAGGGGGTGCAACAGTAGGGTAAGTGTTGGATAGTATAGGGGTAAAAATTACTATTCTAACTCCAGGGGGTGCAACAGTAGGGTAAGTGTTGGATAGTATAGGGGTAAAAATTACTATTCTAACTCCAGGGGGTGCAACAGTAGGGTAAGTGTTGGATAGAATAGGGGTAAAAATTACTATTCTCACTCCAGGGGGTGCAACAGTAGGGTAAGTGTTGGATAGTATAGGGGTAAAAATTACTATTCTAACTCCAGGGGGTGCACCAGTAGGGTAAGTGTTGGATAGTGTAGTGTAATATTATGCGTTGTAATGGTATGCGTTGTAATGGTAGTATGCGTTGTAATGGAATGCGTTGTAAAGGTAGTTTTTAAAAATGCGTTGTAGTGTCATGCGTTGTAATGTCATGCGTTGTAATGGATTATGCGTTGTAAAAAATGCGTTGTAAAGGTAGTGCGTTGTAAAAGTTGCGTTGTAAAGGTTGTTCCCCAACGAAAGTAGCACTTCACTGGAAAACTATGTGATGCTGGTGTACTTGGATGCACATAAAATCAATCTGGCCACTTTGCAACCCCTCTGTCTTACTTTCTTTCGCCCCCCCCCCCCCTTGGTACAACAATACTGTTCAAAATTACACGAGAAAACGAAAGTCGCACTGCACTGGCAAACTCTGATGCTGGTGTATTTGGATGCAAATAAAATCAATCTGGCCACTTTGCAACCCCTATGGCTGACTTTATTTCGCCCCCACCCCCATCCCATGCTAGCAGCACCCATGAGGCAGAAAACGAGAGAAAAACGAAAACGAGCAGTTTTTTTTCAAAACAGTTTCATCAACAATCGCCTGCACTTGAACGATCCAAGCGCAGGGACAAAGCGGAGCCTACAAATAAACATTTCTACCCCCCCAGCATTGTGCCCCCACCCTACCTAACCCACCGATGCCATCATACCCCCTCCCCAGCCCCAAAACTGACCTTTACTCTCCGACACGCAGGAAGCAAATGGCTTCCTGCGCCTCGGAGAGCAAAGGGGAAGCCTCCGGTGACGTCAGCGTGGCTCGCGCGCTGACGTCATTGATGACGCGGGCGGGGGGGGCGGGGGGAGGCAGGGGAAGGTCTTCCCCTGCCTCCCCAGTAAAAAAAAAAAAATCGCCGAATCACGGGGGGAGCGCCAGCGCTTCCCCCAAGGGTGGGTCCCATGACGAGCTGGACTCGTCATGGGCACAGCGCGACTGTGCTCCATGACAAGTCCAGCTCGTCATGGGCACAGAAGGGGTTAAATGGGTATAGTTTAGGAAAGTGAAGAGATAAAGAGAAAAAAAGAGAGAAGAGAAAAAAGAAAAAAAGGAAAAAAAAGAAAATTACAAATCTCTTCCTCATATGTTGGAGCGTTCCGGCTCTACACATCTAATGAATCCTTCAGCCAGGTTCCTTTCATCATTATGTGTATTATAATTTAGGTGAAAGCTGACCTATTAGACATGCCTAAACATTATACCGTAGATATATTATTCGAAAGATTTAGGGGAGTAGCTGAATTTAACGTGTATATGTCAACATGAAGACACACACATATGATAAGTGTTTTAATATCATTTCCCCGTTTTTGTTTGCTTTCTTTCCTCGCTTGTGTTGCTATCCTATTATTATTTGCACTTTCTTCACTTTTGACCAGCTTTCATGATTTTTACATAGGCAACAGATCTTATGAAGCAATTTCGGGTTTTATGAAATGAGTTTGTAATTTGACATAATTTTAACATTTGTTGAAAAATTGTAAAGAATTCAGACCGTGTATTAGTTAACTGTATGAATTAGGTTTAGAATATAGCTGCTATGTGTGTATATACAATACATCTGTTTGCATTTTGCACCATTGTTGCGTATTTTGCACCTTTGCATTCTTGCACTTTAAAGGCACATTTTGCACTTTAATAATCAGGATTTGCACTATTATTCTGTGTATTTGCACAAGCTAAATTTGCACATTTGAATCATGGAACCTACTGTGTTTTTACATGGTCTGCAAAGTTTTCCAAGAGTTTAAAACAAGTCATATACAGACATTATCCAATATTATCACCATGGAATTTCATAGACCCATGCTGCTACAATTACCAATATTGCCTGTGTGTATATATATTGTATTGTTACATTTGCCATGTAAACTAGAGTATTTTCTCTATGTTTATTCAACACTAGCATCACGAGGTCATAGAGTGCTCCTAAATATAAAGGTTAATGAAGCGGCAGTTACTTTATGTGATCAAGGCCATCTGGTGGCCGAAACGCGTAATGGCGTGTTGTGTGGGTGCTGATCTTTATTAAAACCTGTGAAGCACGAATTGGTGTGCGTGTGCTTCTTCCTCGCCGTCAGGAAATGGGAGAGAGCTTTTTGGAATTCATATATATATATATATATATATATATATATATATATATATATATATATATATATATATATATATATATATATATATCAGTTCAATTGTACCCCTGGCAGGGCTGCCTCCACGTAGCCTCTGGTCAGATATTACAAACACGGACCAACTTCTTCGAGAAAAATTTTAATCGCTCAACTGCAAAGATGTCGTCATAACGTTTCGGCTCTCCCTGAGCCTTGATCACATGACAACATGCAAATACAAATCACTTCCTTAAGTAGGAAGAACGGTACCCGGCACGTGATATGGTTAGACATGGAAAGAGAAAGCAGACTCTTGGACTACAGTCAACAATCCAAGACATGTACTTTGTATACAAGAATATACTTTACAAAATTTGCAATATATATTTTTTTAGTCTTGTCATACGTAAAAACACATAATAATTGGTAAAATACCAACAGGAATTCAAGACCTGTTAGAGTCTGCATAATTGTTCAAATAGCGGGATAAATCCCAAAAAACATTGAGGAAACTCCATGTATCATGGTCTTACAAACCCATCAAATTGCAGCTCCCTGCAATTGTGCACGAATATGAGGAAGTGTGCTGAGTGCAAATAAATGCCAATAAATTAACATGTTATCTAATAATTTAACACTCAGTCATTTTACATAAAAAGCTGTTTCATAAATAACCTATAAAATATATAAATACATATGTAAACAGTAAAGATGCAGTCCAATAAGAAAAGTGCAATGAAAGTGCAAGTAGGGAAGGAAATCTGCTGCTGGTCCCAGCTGCAGATACCTTTTTCTCTGACGTATAACCATCAATCCTACCAGATACTCTAATACTATTAAGTAGGTTCATGACAGTATGATATCTAGTGAAATGGACCCCTGTAAAGGGATACAGATGAGGGGTATGCAAATATCGATGTTTACCGAGTTTAGACGGTGATTTGACACTAGGCGTTAAAGGTGCTTCATGGGGTTCATCAGTTAGAGCTACATTGGATTTAATGACGATAGGGTATGTTCGTATATATGACTCAATGCAATCCCCTATTATTGCCGCATGGATACAAGATAATAATGAAGTGTACAATTTTCTTGAACATCCTAACGCTGACTTAATTGTCTTCATGATTAGTAACTATTCATTATAATAAAACAATAAATAGAGTACAAAAAGGTTAAAATATTTTCCCACATTAATATAAAAAACCTCTTGATAAAAACCACTGATGGGTTGGTTAGATACCAATCATTATGTCCAGACTTGATATGCATTGATGCCATAAAGTAACTTCCATAATATATATATAAAAAGAATGAGAAGTATGATTTTAATGTAAAATAGTATGCAGGTCCTCTGTGACATTGAGCCCAACCGGGAATTTAGAGTCTAGCTGGAGTATATATTTAGTTTCCAACTGTCTTAATCTTGCTTCTCTATTTACCCCGCGTCTGCTCGGTGGCACCGAGTCAATAACAAAAAAATTGTTATTACTACGGTGTGCATCCTTAAAATGTCGAGCCACTGGGTACGTGTTGTCTTGGTTCGTGATTGCCCTCAGGTGCTGAAGGATTCGTTTGTGTACCTCCAATTTGGTACTACCTACGTACCTGAGTGCACACGTACATTGGAGCACATATATAGCGTATTCAGTTTTACATGTTAAAAACTTCTCAATATTATATTTTCTGTCACTAAAACCGTCCTTAAAATGTTTAGTATTAACCCCATGTGTGCACGCTTTGCACGTTTTGCATTTTAAAAAAACCCCATTCGATTGGAGCCAGCTTGTTTTTTCCATAATTTCAGGATTAGTATCAACTATGTGGTCTTTCATAGAAGATGCTCGACTGAATGTAACAGTCGCTCTACGAGGTAATGTTGGGCCTAATATGGGGTCACTTAAAAGAATGGGCCAATTACGGTTGAAAATACGGTAGAGATCAGAGTGTTGTTTACTGAACCCCGTTATAATCCTGAAGTCATTTTGAGGTTCAGAATTTGATTGGCTTGTTAACTTGCTATTCATCATAATGTCATACTTGTTGAGTAAGTCCTGTCTAGATTTAGTTCGGGATCTACTAATGGCCCCCTCAATAGTCTTGACAGAGTAGCCCCGTTGAAGGAATCTAATCTTACTGGCTGCTTGGGCCGCCTCCAATTCCATTTGATTGCTACAGACCCTGCGGAGCCGAAGCATCTCACCATAGGGTATACTGGAGATAAGATGCTGGGGGTGTGCACTGGCAGCATGCAGAATGGTATTTCCTGCTGTTTCCTTTCTATACAATTTAGTTTCAATGGCCCCATTTAGGATGTAAACTTCCGTGTCCAAAAATGTGACATTAGTCTGACTCATACTAACTGTAAAGTTGAGATTGGAATCATTCGTATTGATGGACCTAACAAATTCCACTGCTGCTTCTCTGGTACCACCCCATACCACAAAAAGGTCGTCTATATAACGATACCATGCAATTTCATTTGAGTCTATTGTGTCTTTATGCTCAGTTCTGAGGACCAGCTCCTCCCATGCTCCCATGTGCAAACATGCATAGCTTGGAGACAAGCTGGCCCCCATAGCTACTCCTTGGAGCTGCCGATATACCAGATTATTATACATAAATACGTTGTTGTTGAGGCATATTTTTAACATTTCTAGAAGCATGTTGGTATGATCTGTGAATTGTTCATCCCTCTTGGATAAATAATAGTCAACCGCTGCCATGCCATCTTTGTGTACTATGCTGGTATAAAGAGACGACACATCAAGTGCAAGCATCCAATATCCCATCTTCCATTCAATCTTTTGTAGTTTTAGTAAAAAGTCACCAGTATCTTGAATATATGAATCAAGTGATTTGACATATCCCTGTAGAAAGTAATCAATATATACGGAAGTTTTTTCCAGGAGGCCCCCTCTGGCTGATATGATTGGCCTGCCAGGAGGATTGGCCATGTCCTTGTGTACTTTCGGGATAAAATAGATGAATGGAACTTTAGGATAATCGGTTTTAAGATATGCATACTCATCATTGGATAACAAGAATTTGTTCTTCCATTTCAGCAATTTCTTATGGTATTCCACTTGCAAGGTTTTCAGAGTAGACATATTGCAACGTTCATAGTGTTGTCGATCATTCAGCTGGGAATAAGCCTCTTTGTCATATAGAGATCTGGGCATGAGCACAACGTTGCCTCCCTTGTCACTGCCTCGTATGATAATGCTCTTGTCTTTATTCAGTTTTTGAATAAGTGCATAGTATTTAGCTTTCTTTGCATCAAAGGGATATTTCTTATTGCTGATTTTTTTATGCAAGTCTTTGATTTGAGTTGTAACAATCTCATTGTAGATGTCTATGGAGTCTCGTAAAAGTATTGGAACAAACGTGGAGATTGGTTTAAATGGTGTTATCGGAGAGATCTGTTTCCTGGCAATCTCCTGGCCAGTAGTGTTACCCCCTTGTGTTTGTGTGACATCCTGGGAGCCAGCTCCATTGTTGTGCCATAAATCGAAAATTTCTTTAGGTATCTGGGATTCTGAAACAGATCCTGTATCAATTGTAACACTGGTTTCAGGTGTTGCTTTATTCGTGTTTCTCAAAGCATGAAATTTACGAAGTTTCAATTTGCGTATGGCTTTGTAGGTATCAAACCTGGTGTCAATGTAGTTGAAATTGGACTGTGCGGCGTAGGAGAGGCCAAGTTTCAGAATATGTTCCTCTTCTTGAGTGAGAACAATGTTTGTTAGATTAATAATGGTGGCGTCGTCAGCAGTTGTTAATTCTTCGCTTTCCACTGGCCTCTGCCTCTCTTTTTGTAATAGGTGCCGCCTCCGCGTCCTGTACCTCTGCCTGCGCTTGTAGTTGGCAAGTTTTCTTCATGATTCTTTAGAGCGCGGGGACGTAGGGATTGCATCCTTTACTGACATAAAAAATGCATCTCCTCCCCCGGATGTGGTTTAGCTGTAGTATTCGGAACTTTGGACCGTTGTTCCGATTCCGATTCGCTGCTAGTATAAGTACTGATATCCGATCTGGTTGAATCACCCTGTTCTCTATTGCTTGTTGTAGCTTTCGATATATTGAGAGACCTGACTTTCGGGCCCCTATAGGAATCATATTTTCTAGAGAAGGTAAAGATTTGGCCCAACTCGTAATCGTTACGATCCCTTTGGAATTTATAAGCTTTCCTATCCGTTATTTTCGTTTGTTCCTTTCTCAGTCTCTCCTTCATTTCTTCCATTAATTTTTTCTTCTCCTCGTTATCTTCCATAGTTTGTAATTCATCTTGAAGTACAGCAATATCTTTTAATAACTGTGCCCTGTCTATTTCTGCGTACTTAACCAGGATTTGTACCAGACGACGTGATGCCTCTAGATTGCTGTCTGCCCATTCCTTCATCATCTCAGGGTTGGGACTCTCATAATTCGGCGCCATCAGAATGCGCAATCCTCTGGGAATCCGGTTTACATCAAGGTAACTCTGTAAGGATTTGGCTTCCCACCACTTGCTTTGTTCATTGCGTAACTTTTTTTCAAGTATTTTGATTTTGTCTTTAATAGTGCTATTTTTCGTCATAGGTTCACTGCTAGTCTTGTCCCGTGAGTTCGCGAGTGCTTGGGGACTGTCCGCAAACATTTTTAATGCTGCTTCCTCGCGTTCAATCATGTTGTCGGCCGACATCATACCAATGTGTAATTGTGTGTTATAGCTGAATTAATTTGTCAAGGGAATAGACAGTTGGTAATCCTATTCTTCCCCAATCTGTGATTCCCTGACTGCACTTGGACTCTCCTCCCCCGTTATTCGGAATGCTGCAGGATAGCGTAGTTACTGAGAGTAATTACCTCCGGTGTGGTTTGTCCTCCGACTCAGCACCGCCCGAGGGTTGCTCCTGTGTAACTTCCGCCTGCCGCTGGCTGCTCCGTTGCTTCTGGGGGGACAAACGCCGTTCCTCTTCCAAGGAATCCAAAATACCCAGTAAAACCGGGAAACGGCTCCGTAATTAGCGTTGTCCTTTTGTGGAAAGGGTCTCGTGTGCTGGCCGTACGTCACCACTCAGCTAAATATATCAGTTCAATTGTACCCCTGGCAGGGCTGCCTCCACGTAGCCTCTGGTCAGATATTACAAACACGGACCAACTTCTTCATGCAAAGATTTTAATCGCTCAACTGCAAAGATGTCGTCATAACGTTTCGGCTCTCCCTGAGCCTTGATCACATGACAACATGCAAATACAAATCACTTCCTTTAGCAGGAAGAACGGTACTCGGCACGTGATATGGTTAGACATGGAAAGAGAAAGCAGACTCTTGGAATACAGTCAACAATCCAATACATGTACTTTGTATACAAGAATATACTTTACAAAATTTGCAATATATATATTTTTTAGTCTTGTCATGCGTAAAAACACATAATAATTGGTAAAATACCAACAGGAATTCAAGACCTGTTAGAGTCTGCATAATTGTTCAAATATATATATATTCCAAAAGCAACAAAGTTCAATGTAGTACACTCTCAGGATAAGAGGCAGGACACCAGTCTAGTTAATCCAAGTTTAATTCACAACGTGTTTCGACTGTAAACAATCTTGATCACGTGAAAAGAGCAAATGGAAAATGGTAGCTAATAAAGTTTTACACAAGTACAAATCATAGAAATGAAAAGAGGACATGTCCATGCCTGTGCATGATGTAATGGTAAATTGCCATTTCTTAAGCGCAAATGGGTTAATATCCCAGATTATGTACACAAATATTAACAGTACAAGAAAATAATCCAGGCGAAAATTGCACATTAAACTAGTGTCAAAGAACATAATCATTGTGTGTGCATTCGCACAAGCCCCTGTCACGCAGTATGAGTACAAATCTTCATGCAAAATCAGATGCGCGGGTTTTAACAGTGCCAAAATTGTCATCTATCTTCCAACTCAACTAGCGTGGAAGACCAACTTGCTAGTTTATATTATATGGTGTAAACAAATTGCTGTCATTATATCGAGCCGCTATCCATTAAAGCGGTGCTCCGTGTCATGGTGTACATCCATAAAAACAGACAAACTAAGCAAGTGACAAATAAGTACAGCTAATTATTAATCAAACTGAAAACACCATGTGCGTATATAAAGGGCAAGTGCCCTGGCAAATTATCTCGCCACCTGGTCAATACGGGATCTGCGATAATAGGATCTTGTAGATGAAGTGCAAATGCACTTGATCGCTTAACACCATACTGATCCCTATTCTAGTCATGATAAATAAACAAGCATTGGCATAGCCAATAGGTCTCACCTTTGGGACCTTATAAGTGTTTAGCTATGCAACAGTTGCATAACTAAATACTTATAAGGTCCCAAAAGCGAAAGTGAAAGTAATCGCGGTAAAGCGCGGCGCGCGCGCCCGCGCACATGCACTGTAGCTCTAGGCTGGCCTGGTAGCACTTTTTGGAGCCCTCTCAATAAGTCTCGCCAGGGTCAGGCGAGACCTAAAAAAATATACTTTATATGTCTAGATGCACTGTCTGTAAAAAGGTTATATCAACATGTCTCGTGCTTAGACAGTAGATAGCTACCTTAACATCTACTCAATAGAAATTCCAAACGTGAGAAGTGAAGTGACGGGGAAGCAAACGGTGAAAAGGGTAGGTTGCCCGTGTGGGTATATACCAGTGAATGGGCCCCTTCCTTTTCGTCTGCAAAAGAAACAAAAAAGTTAAAGTCAAGTGTTAACAGCATTAAACAGACATGTAACACAAATAATTGTATGAATATTAAAAACAATCTTCTGATGCACACCCGTAACGGGAGGAAGCGGATAAAATTGGCAAGAATCCTCTTGCCTAGAAAGCCTAAAGGGAGCAATACATTATTACAGCTTAACAATACAGAATCAGATGGGCACTTAACAGCTTCCCCCTAAGGTGCATTGCTAATTCCTCATCCATATTTATCCCAACAGGATGTTTAGTTTGGAATTCAATAATGTATTTAGATTCACGTTGCCTAAGAATGAGCACCCTGTCCCCTCCTCTAGGATTCTTGGGAATTTGTTCGAGGATCATATAGCTTAATTCTGCTATATTGGAGAAATGTTTGTCATAGAAGTGGTGTGCCACCGGATACTTGGGGTCATTGTTGTTAATAGCCCTTAGATGTACGAGGACCCTTTTCTTTGCAGTACATGTGGTGCTCCCAATGTACCAAATCAATTGAGGAATTGTGTGATTTTTCTTGTAACGCCCCCATACTCCATAGTACTCCTGAATTTGCTGTGTCTACATGTATTGCAATGGCCACAAGGGAAAAACCCTACCCAGGACAAATCAGTGACTGATGCTGAACCTGAGACGGACATCACACGGATGATTCTCACGTACAATTCTGATTCACAGAAATTCAAACGTATCTTAGCCAGACACTGGGACATTCTGAAGAGTGATGGAGTCATAGGAAACACCATGACAGAGAGACCGAACTGGACGTATAGACGGTATAGAAACATCCGTGACCTGGTAGTCAAGAATGATATTACCAACTACCCCAGCACTGCTAGCCATGGCCTCATAGGGTTTTTCCCTTGCGGCCGTTGCAAAGCATGTAGACACAGCAAATTCAGGAGTACTATGGAGTATGGGGGCGTTACAAGAAAAATCACACAATTAAACGTCAGCAAAATCCAAAACCATACTGCAGATAGAGACTTTACCAGCAAGCTCTCTGATTGGTTGTACGAGCACCAATAGGATGACATCGAACAGTATGAAAAAGCCCCATGTAAACCAACTTTGTGAAACAGAATGCTGGCAATGACGGAGGCATTCACCGAAATATGGGGGGAGGGGTGTGGTGTGTGTGTGTGTGGTGTGTGGTGTGTGGTGTGTGGTGTGTGTGTGTGTGTGTGTGTGTGTGTGTGTGTGTGTGTGTGTATATATATATATGTGTGTATGACCAGCATGCAGCTATGCCAATGTACTCTAGTGAGATGTTACCCACATATGCTAGAGCTGTTCACTTTTTAAGCCTTGACTAACAGACAGTGGTATTCAAAAGTTTACAGCACACAGGATGCTTATCACTGGTTGGCCTTTTCACTCATTTCCTTGCTTCTTTTTTTGATGGCTTGTCTTCCTCTTCTTGTGCTTGGACCTCCCCTGGAGCATAGCCTCTTTACTACCTTTTTGTTTGTCTGCCTTCTGTCGTCACGCTGCTCACATTTAGTTAATAACTATTTCCTTTTTCAGCACTCCATGCGAGTGCATGAATTTTTCAGTTCTCTCTCTATCCTCAATAACAAAGCCCACATTCAATGTGCTCTTCCACTTGCTCTCTCCATTGTGTGCCACTTTTCCTGTGAGAGACACACACCTCCCTACCCGAAAAAAAGATGAAAGGGTAAAGATTCATGCAAAAACCATTTCCTGAAACTTTTTGGTACTCTCCATGTCAAAGGGAATTACCCTATTAAAAGGAAAGTTTCCCCTAAATAATTACACTTGATGTAGAGCCTTCTGGTGCTATTTTTTGCCCTTTTGCGACTCCAGATATACATCTTTCTTATTTTGAAGTGATCCACCAGCCAGGCTGTGGTGATGTCATTTCTTTAACATTCCAGAATTGTTTCTCTGGAATGTAGAATGTTCTTGTTGGTTTGGGGGTGAACAGGATTCCAGGTTCGCCAGCTGCTTCTGACTGCGGATGCTGTGGCTAATAAATCCAGGCTTGAAGATCATAGGTTTCCTGCCTCTTCTTTCACATTCCGCTACCACACAGGCCTTTCAGGGGACACTGGTTGCAACTTTTTAAGCACATTTGAACATTAAAGCCAAAATGGAGTGGAACCAGGGGCTTTGGGAAGGTCCCTTGGCTGCTGCTAAGATAGGGGACCAACATACTATTTGGAATCTGGTAACTACTGGAAGCAAGGAGGTATACCGCCCCTAGAGAACAAGATCCCTACTGACGATTAGATAGTGCATTTCACTGCTCTTTATTCCATGAATTAAAAAAGTGCCCCTGGGATAATGGAGAGATTTAAGGGTGCAAATGTAGAGTATGTGCTGAGCACCCAGCTTTTACTCATCAGGAAGTGTATTTAACAATTAAAAAGATTATCCCCACTAAAACACCTAAGACTGACAGGATTCCTATTGATTTATACCTCACTGGAATTGATTTCTGGGGCCCTTATTTCACAGTCCTTTTTAATGTAATTATGCAGGGTCTCCAATTCCCCCCAACTTGGGTGGGTGCCGAACTTATTCCTATTTTTAAGAAGGGCTCGCCACTTTTGCCGATCAATTACAGGCCAATTAGCCTTATTGAAAGTGCACAAAAATTGTTCTGTATAATAATTCTAGATAGGTTACCAGAGAGGATGGAGGCCAATAATGTACTAACTCCATTACAAGGAGGCTTCCGTTATAGTACATCAACTAATGACCAGGTGTTTAGGCTGCAACTACTATTCTGGAAGTCGGTGGCCCTAGGGGATGGACGTTTATATATGGTGTTTGTGGATCTTTGCTTGGCCTTTGACCTGGTGCCTAGGAATACCCTATGGGGAGTGTTAACTAACATGGGGATCCCTGAATACCTCCTTGCTATGTTCAGCATCTTACACGAGCCTCAAATGTGGTAGGCTAGATGAAGTCACAGCAGTTTCCTGTTCAGAAGGGCGTGAGGCAGGGTTGAGTTCTTGCCCCCATGCTCTTGACCTTGTATGTGAATGATTTAATACCTCACTTAAATGCCAGTGGGAATGACGCCCCTAAACCAGCTAACATGAAAGTCTCTGCCCTAATGTTCGCAGACAACACACTTATCAAAATTTCCGATGGGTCTACAGCATATCTTAGTTAGATATAGTGACTTCTGCAGGCAGAGGGGCTTGGACATCAATGTAGTAAAGACTAAACATATGGTGTTCAATCCCTGTTCGACTACCAGATCCATTCCAATTCTATTTTAAAGGGTGCTCCTCCTGAACGGTTACAAACAATCTAGTATATTGGGATCAACCTGACTGAGTGGTTGGAGTGGGCCACCCACATCTCCAAGTGTAGATAAAAATTGGAGCATTATATTGGGGGGGGCTGACAAATGTGTCAAGGGGCATCTATGCATGACCATCTCCCTGGTAATTCAACGTTATAAACATCAAGCCGGGGTCAGTGGGGGATGCTGGGATGTGAAGGGTCTAGTGATGCAGAGAACCGTTTTCTGAAACAATTGCTGGGCCTTTCGGTCAGTAGCCCCCGCTCCTGTTAAGGTTGGATGTAGGGCTCAGACTGATAACTGTTGGTGCAGGAATGAGACAAATTCTTTATTGGAGAAGGATTTGGACCACTGCTGAACTGCTTATTATCAGCAGGGGCTGGAACAAATACTCAGTTGAGTGTGGTCCAGAAACTTCCAGTGGATCAAGTATATTACAGAAAACTCTAAAAAAAAATGGGGAATGAGAGCCTGTGGTTGGATCCCGGGAGGATCACTTGGAAACACCATGAATAACATTTGGTAGCTGTCCTTCTGGGATAAGGAGAAAAATAAGTTTTGGCTTAAGTATAGTAGATTTCTGAAAGGAGCGCCTTTGTGATGTAACAGCCAGAGCTGCTGACTTTGGAACTGGGAACCAGGTTCGAGTTTCGTCAGCTCAACATACTATGTTTCCGGGAAGATCACAATCTCTCCGTGCCTATATCAGAATGTGGCATGTACAGCAGTCCGATACCCTGGGATAAGGTTTGTGGTATATTATTCTGCCTAAAGAAAAAAACAAAAACAAATGCGGTTGTAGAAAAAAATGGCCTGAAACCGATGCACTCTTATGGAGTGATACACTTCAAAATAATAAAGTATACTTAAGTACACGAACAAGCTCAATTACTTGCTTCAGCTCCCCAAAAGATATACAGTCGAAAATCTAGCTGCATGACAAAGGACAAGCGCTATGCATGCGAAACCTAAAAATGGAAGAGTGAGGGATCAGGGAATATCACATAACCCACTCAACTTGTAATGTCAGGAAAGACTAAATAAAAGGTACCTTTTGCCGCATCACAATATCTACTGTTTGTATTGAGTAAAAACAAGTTTGGCAATAAATATTATCAATTGTTGACAGCAAAAGTGGGCACCATGGGCTCAAAGCCCAACAAATCGGGAGTATTTTATAACCCACAGAGATGTACATGAACATAAATGTCCCAACTCTGCATGCGGCTGAGTGCAAATTTGTCCGCATTCCGTAGTTAAGGAAACGTAAAGAGGCCCTTTCAAGGTTATATACACGATTGAGTGTACTGACACGTGGCTATTGTCCCTACCTTATTTAGTAGTTAACACTATAAGTAGGCACCCTGGACTCAAAGTCCAACAAAACGGGAGTAATGCACGGAGAAGTCCGATCTGATCAATAAATGGCCAAACGCTGCATGCAGCTTAAGTGCAGCTTTGTCACTAGCCCATAAATGAAGGACGAAAACGTCGGGTGGTCCCTTAAAACATTTACACGCAATTACGTGTACTAACATGTGGCTATGAGTGCCACCCGCTCTCAAAGCACAGAGTGCCCTTCCCTACCTCTCTGCGTCCTAGTCAATGGCGTGCCTGGTGAGAGGAAAGGAAATCCTCCCAGCCATCACCCCCTCGCACCCCCTAGCGCATCTCTTTGAACTGAGGTCAATTAAGCCTGAGGCATGTTCAGCCAATCGGGGGGGGGCACAAATGCTCATGGAAATTGTAGTGCGTGACACCAAAAATGGTGTAAGGGAGAGCGTGAAATAACACACTCATTCAGGAGAGATAACTGTGCATTTAAAGTGTGAGGTTTGATCGTGGTTCCCATTGCAAATTATAACAAATCAGTAGAACAAGCACAGCGTAAGCACTGTGCAGGCAAGAAACCTTCAAAAAACAGTTCCCGAAAAGCAGATGGAAATATTACTTCAGCATCTGGAAACTGATAAGCAGGACACGAGGAACAACAGGAAACAGTGCGCTACAGCCAATAGAAATGGAGAAAAAGTGGCACGTACAAGAACCAATGAAAAGTAATGAAAGAAAGGGGGTGAGATGTAAGCCCCTTTTAAGATTTATATTAAATACAATAGATTTCACAAGGATAGTGCAAGCGAAACCTAACAAGCTACTTCCGATGAGAGGAAAACAGAAAAGAGCCAGTGATTAAAGAGTACCGGTGCTGAACGTTTTTGCATTAAACGCCCTTACAATGGTTTATAGCTAGGTAATGTTATTAACGGACAAATAGAAAAGAAGAGCATTGTGGTCTTTTCATCAGTCTCCATCTATACCTATATAAAACAGGTGTAGTAATCCAGACACATAGTCCAATATAATCTTGAAGTAACTTTATTGGAGTTACAGTTGTAGATGCAGCAACCTTCAGACTACAGTCTGATACTGGCTACATTTAGAATCTTAGTTATGATGCAGTTCTACTGCCTCATAGTTACATCACACAATTCTAGATATTACCATATCTCCCCCCTTATGAAATACAAAGAATAAAGAAAAAACTATTTAAAAACATGTAACGAATGAAAGGTAGACATTGATTATAAAACTATTTTTTTTGTTATAACATGAATTTAAAATAACAAAACATTATGTAAATAATGTACTACATGTAAATTTCCAAACATTGTTCAAATGATATACTACACATACATTTCTAAACATTTCATAAATGAGAGACTTTACATAAGTTTCTTATTTCATAAATGAGAGACTTTACATAAGTTTCCAAAACTCCAGTTCTTCCCATCATCCAACTGAGCTACAGAACCCTTGACAGATATCACTTTATGTGGTTGAGAAAACTTACTCTCTCCCTTCTTCACAAATCCAATCTCTTCATCACAACCCAATCACCTCCTGCAAGTACCAACTCCTTAAAACCTTTTCTAATATCAAAAGCTGTCTTATTGCACCACTGACACTCAGAAGCTCTTGACTTCATCTTATCTCTATCAACCTAAACCTGGTTCTTTTCTTTCAGTCACATGGGAGATTCCTTAGTGCCTGGTTCCCTTCCTTTTAAAGCAATAAAAGGAGAAATTCCTGTCACTGAATGTGGCGTAATCCTGTGGGCCCACATCATTCTCTGTAACTCATCTTTCGAAGATAAACCATTGGATAGCGAAAGTTGAATGCAATCCATGACAATACGTTTTACCCTCTCCACAAGTCCATTGACTTGTGGGCGGAACAAAGCAACTCTGTCATGAGAGATCCCAAGACTGCCAAGAAAACTACTCATTTCAGAAGTGACTAATTGAACTCCATTGTCAGTCACTAGTACTTTTGGTACACCTTCGTCCAGAAAGACCTCCTTCAGAACTTTTATTACATTAGCAGTTGTGGCTTAACCCAAGACTTACATGTAAACCACTTGCTATGATAATCCACTAGTACAACCAAGAAACGATTACTGCTACCTAGTTTATCAATTGGACCTAACACATCTAATGCCAATTTCTCCCATGGTCTCATTGGTAATTCTACACATCTCAAAGGTGGTTCTCTTGTAATTTTAACCTTATCACTATTGCTACACGCATGACAATCCTTCACCAAATCCTCAACATTCCTGTCCATTTCAGGCCACCAGAAAGACTCTCTCAATCTTCTATTAGTCAAGCTTCTACCTAAGTGTCCTTCATGTACGATCCTCAACAACTTTCCCCTCAACTGCTCCGGAGGAATCATCCTATTCCTTCTCAAAACCTTATCTCCTTGCACACTAAGCTCATCTTTTACTGATAAATAATTCTTATGCGATTCCACTCCGATAGAACTATTCCAGCAATTCACGATGAGCTCCTTCAGCTTCTTATACTCATTTTCTGTTTCTATTGCTTCCATCCATTCCTCCTGATTGATAGCGAACTCTCTATCACTACTTACAACAAAATCCTCTAAAATTTCCACACAAGAATTATCTACAATTGGCATCCTGGAAAGACAGTCAGCAATGACATTCTTCTTTCCACGTACATACGCAACTACAAAGTTATCATCTAAAACAGACAGTAACCACCTTGATATGCGAGGAGTCACACTTCCGTCTAACCCACGGCCAACTTTAAAAATATGGACCAAAGGTTTATGATCTGTTTTGACCACAAATGTATCCCCCATAAATGGTACCTAAAATGTGCCATTCCCCAACAACATGCCAGAGCTTCCTTTTCTATAGTAGAATATGATTTCTCGGCACTCTGTAATCTGCGTGAAGCAAATCCAATAATTGTTTCATGTCCATCAGATACTTGCAATAAAACACCTCCAATTCCTACATTGCTCGCATTCGTGACCAATATGGATTTCTACTGCCTCATAGTTACATCACATAATTCTAGATATTACCACAACAGGTCTAACAAGATACTTGCTTGAACGGATTGGTGTTTTGAGGCAGAAGATAATGTGATTTATTAAGACATGCTTGGTTAGTCTCAACTACCAGTAACAGGTAGTGTCTTTAGAAAATAAAACTGGTTTAATCAGAGAATACCTGCTGACAAACCAAAGAAACACATCCACGTAATCTGAAGTAGTTTACAATTACACACTTTATTAGAACAGGGGGCTGACGCTAAACATAAACTGCAAATTGGGATGAAAATACCTACATAATGTGTTTTAACTGGTGTCCTTGGACAAAAAAATTAGTTCATCACTTCAAAGGATTCAGCTTGATACAATATATGCGTTGATCACACATGGTACTTATGTAAATGTTAACTCAGCGAGTTAAGCGCTGACCATCATTTATATAGGAACCTGCAAGTCACTTGTTTGAATCCGGGCACAGCTACCTCACCTTTTGAACTTTCTAGCTCAATGGAAGTTTAGCTATTAAGACTAACAGTGTAGAGATCGAATCCCTCAGCGGGGGGGTGGGGCACGTTTAAGGAGGATTTACTATTCTCATTGTGTTAATATTCATAACAGTAACAGTGAACATTGTGATGTGTCTCTTGCTTCAATGCACACAATACTCATTTACAATACTAAATGTGCAATACCCAGGTATTTAATCCCTTTTTCATAATAGTGAAATTACAATTTCCAAGAACGTCTTAGAAACCAGGTGAAATTCCAAGATTCTGAATTTGAAATGGTACACAAGATTCACTCACAAAGTGGTACTGTTCAAATGAATCTTTTGTTCTTAGTTAGGTGGCAATGTTAAAAAATAATATGCATTTAAATTTCCAAATCCAAGTCACTGGCTTTAAAGTAGTGGAATATACAATTCGTTTGTGATGTGTGTTTGTGCACGAGTAACAGCAGTATGCATTTAAAAAACATTGGCAGTTAAATAAGGCGAGTAAATCCTTCCCGAAAGCCTTACTGTGAATTTTCAAGCAAAAAATAACCGTCATTTTCAGTGACGTCTGCATAACTAGTTTGATTCCTTATGAATGCCATTCTTGGAGCAACGAAAGGTCAACAATAATCTTTTCATTTAAAACATACGCTATTTTATATTCAGTTTCCATGGAAATGAGGTACAGTGCACCTTCACTAGTAATGGACATGTAACGTCAGACAGTAGGGAATAATAGACAACAGATTTGCTATTCCAGAGAATTATTACATTTAATGCATCAGTCAATCCCATTCGAGGGCGTGCATTACTTGTATTATATGGGAAATCTGTCAAATAAGGCATTTGTGAGCACAAGCCTTCCAACCCGTCAAAAAACAGTTTTCCTATGTTACATTTTTTCCTGTTTCTTGAACAGTTTGGTCCAATGCGCCGAGCTGCATGTCTATCCAAAGACTTGCTCTTTGTATGCTGGCAATAATGCAAACAAAGTCAGCCACCATTGGTTCTTTTTTTGAACCGGTCCGCCAGATACTGACAACTAGACATGCCCCCTTTCCCTTTGTTCGAGTTCACTAGTGGATAGATTTGAGATGCACTGCCATTGATGTTAACGAATAGCAAATGCCGTCTCTGCTTTGCTAAAATTTAAGAGGTTGCCAATCATGCAAGGGTACAGGACAAAACAGAGTAAACACTGCAGGATTAGATTTCAAGAACGTCCCGGTGGGAAGCCTCTTTACCTTTCTAGAGGCAAATTATGACTAATAAAGTTCAGTGCCGGGCCTATTCAGAGTACGATGTGTGGGTTAGAACCCCAGTCCTTAGGCACACAATGAACAACACTCAAATCATTGTCCAGTCAGTGCCTTTACTTATGAAAAAGGAAAAGTATTTTTACACCACGCACTCAATACTACACAATAATGGATAAATATGTACATGAAGGCAAGCGGAAGTACCTCTGGGGACATTTTTTAACAGCTGACAGCCCAGCAAGCCCTGGACCCTAAAACCCCAATACCCCCTCATACGCTGAATACACTGTCATTGGGTGCAGTTATTGAAAGTCACGCCAACCAAGGTTGTCAAGGTATCACCACAACAATAAAAGTAGAAAGAAGTCAAAAAACATAATACAAGAGACATCAAAACCTCTAATAATGGAACAATTTTACAATGGCATTTATCTGTAAGTAATATTTCAGTGTTTACTAGGTCACTGTTAATTAAGCATTACAAGACTCGATTTACCAAGTACATGAGGCTTCTCACCTTTTATATTTGATGCAAAGATCCTAAATACCCTACAAAAGAAGCCCCTTCACCCTAGGGCCAGAAGGCTAAACACCCCAGCTCCAAGAGTGCTTGGAAACTGATACAAGCTTTCCCCAGGCCACCTGGGACATTTAGGGTGTCATGATACTCTTTAAGGTGACATTTGGGAAAGTGGTGCCACCAGTGCTTTTGTGTGCCCCCCCCCACCCCCCCCCCCCCCCAACACTAACAAACTGGTACTGGGGTGTTGCTATCCATCAGGGCACAGCACGCTCAATATTTAAGCAGTCTTGCACCACAGTGAAAAGCCTTTTAGCTTTAAGCCCCTGACATTCCTGTGTCAGGCCCCAAATGGACACGTGTGGCAGTGTTCCCTCGTAGACCATGTCGGAGCCCCTTGTCCTCTTCTTTGCACCCAGCCCACTCTCCAGAGCCAGCAAGAGAGTATGCAACCTTTGTGTTCTCTAACCATTGCAGGAGTAACAGCTGTTTCACCTCTTGTGCTCCTGCAGAAGAGTGCCGTACGTCATGTCAAACTGAGTAGTCCTCACCAATCAGAGCTCGGCTACACTCCAGTGTTCCTGGGCACTACCCTCCCTCAACACCCGTCCCCCCATCCCGAGACAAAATGCTGAACTTTTTTTGAGGGGTGGAGGCAGGGTTACCATTTCTGCAGACTACCTCCAAGTAATCTTCTCCCCAGGGCCCTGGAAAGCTCATTTTTCATTGGGGGGGGGGGGGGGGGGGGGGGGGGGGACCAGCACACACAGCTTGCTCCTATTTTTAGCTGTCCCACTAGTCATATCTGGATATCCTAATTGTGATCAGTTGTCCACAAAAGAGAACTGGAGGCAGAAAGGCAAACTCTGTAGTAACACCTATACCCATCGTCAAAACATTACAAGAAACAAGACAATTAGTATACAGGGGCCCGATAAATAGTTCCTACTGGTGTTAGGCCCCATCACGTGCAATGATGGCCACTCCTGCTGATTCCAGGGGAATGAGGAACATGAGGCTGTCAGATACGCAAAAGGAACACATTTTCAAAGGTGTAAAAAAGAAAAAAAAGTATGTTGCCGCTCCAGCAGGTGGAGGCAGTCTAAAATCTCCTGGCAGCCAATCAAAGTGCTCAGCTGGCATTAAAGACCTATCCCCCAATAAATACACTTCCTGCAAGCACCAGGTGCAGTAAGCAAGCTCAGCAGCAAAGTGTCTGGGGGGAATGAGTACCACAAGGCAGAGGCAGAAGAATGTGCACTGTGCATTCTCATACATGCTTGAGCTTCTTTCTGTCAGTGTGTGAGGTTAGTGGACTTCTCCCTACTGTTCACCCATATGCACAGTCAATACGTTTTAAAATAGCAAGAGGAAGACTTTTAAATGTGTGACACGAACTCCAAATTTCACCGGAGAGGAAGATGGCTGAGCATACAAGATGGCAGATAGTGAAGCCGGAAGCTCTACGTTTGGTAAGTGTAATTCTTTGCAATCCGCCAGCAGGAGTCTCTAAGTCTCAAATCTAAAGCCAATAACCTTGGGGACCCCGGAGGAATCCACAGAATTAACTGTTACTGCTTCCATAAAAGACATTAATTTTCCCATGCCAAAACAAAAAATATTGTATATAATTAGGTCTACAGAAAGCTAAATGCTACCTGTAGGTGTGATCTAAGAACTGTCTTTCCTCAGGTGGGAAGAAGTTAATTTAAAATTACATGTTTGTATTAGGAGAAATAGAAATTACGTTCTATAACTAAGTAATACATTGCATAAAAGTGCATGCATTGTAGAAGAAACGCTTAAACTAATTGACCATCCTGCTTTGTAAACAGGAAAAACATTTTATTGGAGACAATCAAAAAATGTTTCAGAAATAATTGAGAATACGCAAAATCATACGTCTGAATGAAAGAATGCAGCTTTATAACGTTTCATAAACCAATAAAGCACATAATGGTTCATATACTCGCCATACTGTCCGTCGTGCCAATGAAGCACCCTACCTTTGTGATATCAAATAGAGCACGAGGAAACTAACTCTAAAGGAAATGTTTCCAGGAAGTGATTTAAAATGAACTGCATGGTGAAATTGATCTTTCATCTTGAATCTTATAAGAAAATGTTGCACTAAATTGTGAATAGAATACATATTACATGATTTGTTCCATTAATGAGCGTCTAAAACGTCATAAACTATACTCATTGAGTATTAGGAAAACAAACAAGTTTGCAACTATATAGGGAGCACCCTCAGTCAATGTTGGATCAGCAAGGGACACCAGTACATATCCAAACAAGCATTTGAAATGCAATAGGTCTAGCATTTATGATAGTTTAAGCTATTGTCATTGTAAATGACAATGTCCTATTTATGTGTTTGTTTTAAAAAAAAAGTCTAATATAAAGCATATTCATTTACAATGCCGATAGCTTAAACTCTCGCAAATGCAGGACGAATTGCATTGCAAATGCGTTCAGCGCCCGTGCTATAAAGATCTTTTTTAAAGCTTTAGAAAGAGTTAGGAGAGAGCGTGACCGCAAAGCTATTTGAGAAAACTGTGCTCGGAGGCTGTAATTAAAGTATACCGA
Source organism: Triturus cristatus (assembly GCF_964204655.1). Taxonomy (NCBI): domain Eukaryota; kingdom Metazoa; phylum Chordata; class Amphibia; order Caudata; family Salamandridae; genus Triturus; species Triturus cristatus. The sequence continues at coordinate 746,128,070 of NC_140580.1, read as the reverse complement.
GTGACACACTAAACGGGATGACCTTACGGTATGTTACAAAATAAGACACGGTGGTACTAAGGAAGGACTACTAAGCCTATTGACCAATGAAAAGCCACAGTATAGTGGACAATGACACAAGCCAATGAAATGTATGGGCGGAGCTTTAAGTCCATACCTGAATACAGAATGCCTCGCAGAGCAGCGCATGCGCTCCCCAGGCTCAACCCACATTTTTTAAATAAATAGTACTAAGAAAAGAAATGTTTTGGAAAAGTTAAAGAATAAAACTGTAAATTCCACACTAAATTACTGTTTTGTGTTAAAATATAAATTTTACTTGTGTTGCAAATCTTTGTCTATGAACACAAAAAAGTAGTGCAAATCCAGGCTGCACTTTGTTTTGTGCAAAAAGGAGTCATTGAATACTTTATTAACTCCAACCTTGTGATATTCCCCTCAGTGGGTGATGAATCATTTAGTTGTTTTGTAGTTTAGTGATCCAATTCATCTATCTATACTCTACTCTTTATCCTAGTTTTCTTCTTCAAATAATCGACACAACACATTTATCAATTAATCAAATATTGTTTATCTAATAAAATTGCAAATTGTTAGTAATCATCATCCAAACCATAGAACATCATATTTACCTAATCTGGCTAATAGTCGTCCTCTAAGTCAGTCAAGTCGTAGAAAAACCTTTAAATTCATCAAAGTCAGGCCGCAATTCAGTCTATCAAAGATTCAGGATAACAGCTGTCCAGCAGTGTCACCGTCCTCTCCGTCAGCATAACATCAGGAAATCGAGTTCGTCAAAGACGAAGAGGTTTTTTAGTTCACTTTCCTACCTACTTTTATAATGAAAATAATGTCAAAATGTATCAAGATTGGGGTTTTAGAAAGTCCTCATTGGTGGACATGGGGTCAAGCGGTAAAGTTCTCACATAGTCCGCAGGATTAAGTCATTGCACTTGCTGGTTCCGGTTTTAAAGACAGTCCATTGTATTATCCTTGGCGAAGCTCCCAGAGTGTCCTTGATAAGAACATCATCTCCTGGGGTCAGGACTAGGCCATTGTTGCTGGCAGTGACGCATGCGCACTTCACCCAGAACCTCGTGTGTCAGGAGCAGTCACGTTATACGTCTCATTCAGCCATCTTGGATTAGGCCGAAATGGTCAATTTTAGCAAAACAAACACAAAAACGTAATTAAAACATGGAAATGGTTAATAAAATGATAAACCCTCACTAATTCCCTTATGTGTAAGTAATTATCTAGCATAATAGCAACATTCAAAGCATTTATACTCACTCAATGATGCGCAACTTACAATTACATCACAAAGAAACATATATCATGCAATATTCTAATTTTCTACTATCAGTATGCGTACATATGTTAGTTTACAATTAGTTTAGCCATGCAAAGTGCAATTCCCATGTGTAATTCTTTTGTTAATATAATTGGTAAGTCTTCTACTGCAAACAAATTAATAAATTACTATTAGTTGATTATTCAGATTAATATAAACATGCAGAATGGGGGGGGGGGGTTATACAAAGTTTTGTACTACCCGCTCCAGCAGCAGCACCAGCTTGCTGAGTTCTTTTAGGTCCATCAGTGGTTTTTGCCAAGGTGTACAATCTGTCTTCTAATGAGCCTGATGTGATACAGAGGAGTAGGTACAAGAGCGGTTCTCTTCCTTTTTACCCAAAACACCACCATTTGCCAACAGGAGTCCTCCAGAACGGTTCTGCTGCCTCTTTACTATGGACCCATTAAAGGGGGAAACAGGAGTCTCCATCCACCAATATCACAGAGCACCCTGCTTACTGGATCGCTTCCAGAGAGGCAATTAAAGTCCACAAATCTCTTAAAAACAGCATGGGCATAATTTGTTCTTCCCCTCTAATCTATCTCCCAGAAAAATCCAACCTTGGACATGATGGGTATTGTTCCCCAATACTGAACCATTTCTCCAGAAAAATAAATCGACTAATTTGATTTTTACAACTCACTTCTGGACTGTAGCCCACTCAGTAGTCATTTTTAACTTTGATGCCTCAAATGCAATTTTTTTGGTCTTGTGTGGTGTTGCAGTGCAAATCGCTGCTCGCCTTGGGAAGATTTATTGTTAACAAGGACTTTCAGAAGAGGGCTTGAAGCCCCGCCCCTCATTTCCAGTGGCTGGCGTCACCATTTATGCTAAACGGTGGCCTGCCATTGGAAATTAGGGTTTTTGGTTCACACCCTTTTGCTTCCAAGCCGGACTGGCTCGCCTGCTTTGCTGCTGTTGCTAAGCACTTTCTTATCTTTATGGCGCAATTAGAAACACATGGCCCTATAAAGACATGAGATCGATGTTTCTACTGGCACCACGTCACTGGTCCTGTAGTGCCTCTTACTGCCCGGCCCGTGGGAGTTTTTTTGTAGTTATCACTCTCCGTTAGCCATGATGGCAAAGCGGTAAACAGGAATCAGCTTTTAGTGGCATGCCCCTCCCCAGACAAATATTACCAGCTTTACTGGGTATTGACGCTGACCATGTACGGGGCAAGATATTGAATTTCACCGGAAATATTTAGCATTGTTGTCAGTGAGCCTCTAAATCCGACTTTCGATCGGTTGATGAGCCCAGTCGTAGCTTCTGTTGACAGGATGTCGAGGACTGGACAGCTCATATCACACTCGGCTGAAGCACGCCCCCGCAGCCCCCTCCTCCCTGACTCATATGGACAGACACACACCACCCCCTCATGTCTAAACTCCGGAGTCTGTGAAGCTACCACCATTAGGAACTCTCTGGACTCTGCCATCATGTACATGCGATTGCCCCTTCCCCTGCTGCTGACGCCCGGCTGGAACCCCTTCTCCCTGGAATCCCAGTGCACTGCACACCCCGCCCGGCCGGGGACACACAGGCGAAGCAGCCGGGAGCTGGGATTGGACCGAGGAGGGAACTGTAGAAACAGCCGATGAGGTACGAGGAGGGCACGCAAACTGTCTGCAAGGAAGGGCTTGGCTCCAGACCGAGCTCTGTGCCCCGCACGCGGCGCTTGGACTTATTTGCAGGTTGCATTTCACTTAAACAAGCTGCTGTCGTTGGGCGATAGACACCAGTGACCTAGGTAATGGAGAATTACAGACCTCAGTGGGTTGTTGTAGGCACCAGTGGGCTGAATAGCAGAGACCACGGAACTACAGCTATAAGCAAACTACAGGCAGCAGTGGACTTCAGAGACCCGCCCCTCTACTCTCTTCCTGATCTCGCTCCTCTAATTTTCACCTTGTCTTTTTTCTTCATATATGCCTCTCCCTTACCAATCTGTTCCTTGAGTTCTCGCGCTCACTTTCAGCCCCATCTACTTCAGTTCCCCTACCTCGCTCCATCCTCTCTCTCATAGGCCTCTGCCCGTCTCCATTTTCTTTCTCTCAATTACTACCAGTGCCCCCTCACCCTCCCCCACCCCTGTATGTTCTCTGCTTCTATCACTCCTGTTTCTGCCATATTTCCGGTGCCCAGATCTCACTCTGCTCTCCCTCTCCCTGTCTGACTCTTAACAAATTCACTCCTTCCAGCCTGCGGCTCTCTTCTTTTCTCTGTCAAGTTATGGAGCGTCTTTCCCTCCATCCATTTTCCACGCCCTCCTTTCTCTTGTCGGGTTTTTACCTACCCCAGTGGTTTAAATGGAAATACCGCAGTGTCGGTACTCAGTACCTGCCCATTTAAAGCACTTGGCCCTACCCAGCAGGTATCTGCGGCTTTCCAGGGACAGGCTGTTCGACACCCCAAGTGATGTAGCGCACAAACACCCCTAACTTGTCTCTCAGGCAGCTTACTTTACCTACCTGCCAAGGCTGTGGACGGTGTTGGGGGCATATGTTACTCCCTCGACACCCCACTAACAGATGTAACTAGCACCTGCGGGCAGTGAGACCACGCAAGTGGGGTGCGGGACCCTCTCTACAAACAACACCTGCGAGAGAGGAGGGGTGTCAGGCCCGACTTCAGGGGGGTGGTGACATGTAGCCGCTGTGTGAGAGCCCAGCAGATCGGTGTGTGCGAAAGAACACTGCAACAGTGGACTACACCGGGCCTCGTGCACCCCAGAGGTGCGAGAAGGGTGTTTAGAGGAGGCCCAGGATTGAAGCGCTAGGAGGATTAGACATCAGCACCGCTATGTGTGAGGGTCAGGGGGCACTGCTACTGATCTGAAGGAAATAATGTTTGTTTCCAATGTTTTAAGTTTTAAAGAAGAGTTTATTGAAGTTCATTAACAACAGATTAACAGGAAGACATAGAATTAAAATTCATCTCAAATAGAAAAATAAAGCATCATAATTAAAAGAAAGGGATAAAAGATAAGGGAAAGAGGTAAAGGGTAGAGGGGAAAAAGTATCATCAAATAACACAAAAGCAGTTGCAATAAAAATGTAATCACTGTCATATAAAAGAATAAGAAAATAGGTCAAACGTACAAAAAATTCTCCAATAAAGGAAAAATAAAAAATATACAAGATAAGCATAAAACAAGCAGTAAAAATATATACATGAAATCATCAGGAATGGATTTATGGGGGTTTGGGAACTTCTTCTGTACGTGGATTATGTAGGGATAGGGATCGAGCAGACATATCTAAAAAATCTGTAATGGGAAGCCATAATAAATCACGTTTAAAGGCAAGCGCAATGGGATAAACATAGGCTCTGTCAAGTCTATGATGATAACAGACTCCATACCACCAAGCCTGAAATGAAACCTTGGAGGTATCCTTCCAAGACTTAGTGATTTGCTGAAATGCTACAGCTAGAAGTAAATCAATAATGGACGTATTAGTGGTGGAAGAGGACCATATGTCGGAGAGACTACCTAAAAAGATATGTGAAAATGTGAGAGGGAAAGAGGTGGAAAAGATCTTATTAATCTGATTCCACACATCAGTCCAAAATTTATGAATCCTCGGACAGCAGAATAACATGTGCTTAAGATCTGCCCTCGATGCTGAACAAGACCAGCAAGTGGGAGGGATGGAAGGATCAATTGTATGCAACTTGGCAGGAGTAATCAAAAGTCTATTATATATAAAAAATAACGTTTGAGTTGTATTCGCTGCCCTAGAGGACTTCCTTATCTTGATCCAAACCTTTTGCCACAAGGAGACAGAAAATGTGTCCTCTACATCCGATTCCCAGTCCGTTTCTGTTTTAGATTTATCCCGAAAGCCAGAAGTGTCTCTTAGCTTTGCATATATCTGGGAGGCAGAAGAAGAAGCAAGCAAACAAGGGAGAGAAAGAGGGGAGAAATTAGTGCGAGTGGTGGAATTAGAGAGAGTGTCATAGCTGTTTTGTAAAACCGTACGCAGTAGATTATATTTGGGTTCAAAAGAATCATGTAAAGAGAAGCGAGATTGAAGAGTAGAGAAGGGGACACAAGCGTCTTCATCAAACAATTGATGGATCCAATTAATACCAAGGTTCTTCCAGTCTTTCCAAAAAAGCATCCTATTGCGAAGTTTAATAAGAGGATTATACCACAAGGGAGAGTGTAAAAAACGCGACCGGTCATCTAAACCTCCCAGGAAAAGAGGAGAAAAGATTTTGCGAGAATTTTTAAGAATCGGGAGGGAAAATTTATTTGGAATATGAGACAGCGATACAAATTCCTCAAAGGTAAATGGATGAAAAAAAGACGATTCAATCTCAACCCACAAAGGTCTTGAAATGACATCAGCTTCCTGCTCAGATAACAAGGGAACAGAGTGTTTAAGGAAAAATGAGGAATGATAAGAGGCAAAATCCGGAAAATTAACTCCACCCAACTGCTTGGGTCGTTTAAGTTTTGCAAAAGACATTCTAGCTTTTTTATGCTGCCATAAGAACTTAGACAACATAGAGTATATATTCTTATAACAAGACTTAGGTACATTAACAGGGAGATTGGACAGATAAAATAAAATAATGGGAACCAACATCATTTTAATGGAATCCAATCTTCCCCACCAGGATAAAAACAAAGGGTGCCAACGGGTAGTAGAGTCCTGAATTATTGTTTGTAGATTTTTAATGTTAAGTGCTACAGTGTCCTTGATAGAGGATTTAAACCAGAGGCCTAGATATTTTATCTTAGCCGGACTCCAGTGGAAAGAAGAAGCCAAGAAGTCTGCATGAAAACAAAATTTATTCAAAGGGAGAATTTCACACTTGTCAACATTGAGTTTATAGCCCGAGACTCTCGCAAAATCAGATACCTCCGACAAAAAGGATGGGATAGAGGATTGTGGATTGGAAATAAATAATAGAATATCATCCGCATAGGCAGAAAGCTTCAAATTCTTATCCCCATAGGGGAAACCAGTAATATCTGTATTCATACGAATATTTATCAGGAAAGGTTCTAACGCCAAAATAAAAAGAAGAGGAGAGAGTGGACACCCTTGTCTAACGTCTCTGAAGAGAGGAAACGAGGAAGAAACAAGGCCATTAGCCAAAATAAAGGATCTGGGAAAGGAATACAACAAAGAAACATAAGCAAGAAATTTCCGACCAAAACCAAACCAAGCAAGGACTGCGAGCATAAATTGCCAATTAACCCTATCAAAAGCTTTTTCAGCATCTAATGCGACAGCAGCTAAAGAATGCGGAAAGGAGTGAGACTTACTCAGAACATTGAAGAAAAGACGAGTATTGTCAGAAAGATGACGTCCTTTGATGAAACCGCATTGTTCTTTGCCAATTATACTAGGTAAAATTTTGTCAAGACGTAGTGCAAGAATTTTTGCAAAGATCTTATAATCCAAATTGATTAAAGAGATGGGCCTATAATTCTTACACAAAGTATGATCTTTATTATCCTTAGGTATGAGACAAATTAAGGCCTCTTGAAAAGACCCCTCAGACTTTTTGGAGGATATAAAAAACAAAAATAATTGATGAAGTTTGGGAACAAGCAAATTCGCTAAATGTATATAGAATTCTATCGTAAAGCCATCTGGTCCGGGAGCCTTACCTTTTTTAATTATTCGAATGGACTCTAGGATATCCTTAGGACCTATATCTGCCTCCAATGGGGCAAAGTCTGTGTCTGGAAAGGATGGAGAAGGAATGGAAGATAAATAATGGTCAATATCTGTTAAAAGAGGAGGAGATTCCGGAGTATAGAGATTTTGATAAAAATTAGTGAACTCTGCTAGGATATCTTCATCCTTATGAAGAGTGGGGCCTGACGAGGAAACAATAGATTCAATTTTCGTGCGCTCTTGTTTAACTTTAAGATACTTGGCAAGAAGATTGCCTGCCTTATTTTGCGCACAATAATATTTGGCACTGGATTTAAGTAAAATTAGATTAGCAGAGTCCGTGGAGAGTTTATTAAAGGAGAGTTTGGCCTTGAGAAGTTTATCCAAGTCAGATTGAGAGTTAGTTAAATAATAGCGATGTTCCAATTGCTTAATTTGTGTATTAATGGACTGTAAGGAGTGGGATGCAGCTCGTCTCTTATGGGAAACAAACGAGATAATGAAATCTCTAGAAGCAGCTTTGAAAGTGTCCCATAATACCTGAGGGGATATTAGAGGAGACTCATTTTCAGTAAAAAATAGGGATGAAAACTCAAGGAAAGCTGGAGTAAATTTAGGGTCTAATAGGAGAGAGTTATTGAATCTCCATCTCCTAGTACCTTTTATGGGGGGAAGCAAATCAAGTTGCAAGGAAACTGGGGCATGGTCAGAAATTAAAATGGAGCCTATTTCAGAATGGGTAATGTGTTGGATCAGAGCTTTAGAAACAAAAATATAGTCAATTCGGGATTGAGAAGAATGAGCTGGCGAGTAATATGTGTATTCCTGGAGTGTAGGATGACAGAGTCTCCAAGAGTCAACAAGAGAGCGTTGGGATATAGTGGATGTAAATTGAGTGTGCATGGACGAGGGGGAAAAACGTGAATGGGATTTCCGATCTAAAATAGGATCCATAACCATATTGCAATCCCCTCCTAAAATGAGATAATCATCAGAGGATTGCATCAACGAGACTAACATCTGGGGCCAAAAAAGCTTATCATGCACAGTAGGAGCATATAAATTAAAAATAGTTAAAGGGACTTTATCAACCAACATAGATACAATAACCCACCTACCATCAGAGTCATTGGTTTGATTTACAACTTTAACATTTAACCGTTTATGACAGAGAATTGCAACTCCATTACGCTTCCCTGATCCAGGAGATGCAAATACATGCCCTACCCAATTACGACGTAATTTGGAAACTTCAACCTCTTGTATATGAATTTCTTGTAATAGCACAATATCTCCCTTTAAATTTGCTAAATGGGACAAAACTCGTTGCCGCTTAATGGGAGAACCCAAACCCTTAACATTCCAGGTAAATATATTTAGCAACATCTAACTATACATCTCATAGTAAAAGATATCATTTATATAAGAAACAATCAGGCAAATAAGTATCCATAAACTCATCATATAGAAATTGGAGAGAAGTAATATTAACACAGGAAGAGAAGTGATAAGGTACAATAAAGAAGTATGATAGGAACAAAATTGAGAGCGAGGAAGTAAGAAATCTAGTAAAGCAGAAGGAGAGAAAGAAATAACAGAGAGGATTAGAACAGAAAACAGAGAGACAACGACAACATCATGCGTAATGCAACAATAAGAAAAGAGAAAAGAAGAAAAGGAATTGGAAAAAGAAAAAAGTGACAAAGAATCCAAACTGGAATAACCAATACAAAATAATGTCGATATTTGAAAGTGAAGAGAGAAGAGAGCTAGCAACATAGGATGAGAAGAAGAAGTAATAAAGGGGTGTAGAACAGAAAACAGAAAAACAGCTGCAACAGTATGAAAAATATAACAATGAGAGGGAAAGAAGAAAGAAAGGGAAATAGAAAAAAGTAGGAAACAGTGAGTAGGGGAAGAAACAGTACAGAAGAACGCTAATATTTGAAAGGAAAACCAAAGAGTAAAGAGACATGGTAATACAAACCAATATAATAAATCAAAAAGACATACCACAAGTAAACATTGAGGATGGGGGGGGTGAAGCCACATAGGAAAAGGCAGCATACCAAGACGGACAACTCCAGGACTGACGAGAGCACGAGGGATAACGACCTCCAGGGAGAGCGACGGAGGAAGAAGGAAGGGATTGAATAATGCATCTACAAGAAAATGGAAAAGAAAACATGTTAACCAACAAAGTCACAGACTAAACAAGGAATAAATGCAAAAAAGGTGGACACGAGGCAAAAAATCACAACAATGTTAATACAATAGGGAAATCACGCTCTGGATATGTCCATAGATTCATCTCTACAAGTATTCAGAAAATGTTGGAGAAGCGCGGGATCGTCATAGTTAGTAGTCTTGTTCTGATAGGTCACTTTGAACAGGCACGGGTGAAATAAACCATAACGAGCATTTAACGCACGAAGTGCAGGCCTCATATCCAAAAATGTCTTCCGGCGATCCGCTGTGGCTTTGGAGTAGTCTTGAGCAAAAAACAAAGTAGAGCCATTCCAAAGAATCTTTCTTTTCTGTTTGGCAGCCTGAAGGACCCTGAGCAAGTCCGTATATTCCAAAAAATATAAAATGACACCCCTGGGTTTCACATGAGCGGAAGCAGTAGAAGGACCTGGACTATGACCCAGGCGGTGAGCTCGCTGGATGTTGAGAGGGGGTGACTCAGGAAAACCAAGAAGCTTTGGTAGGAAAGATCGAAAAAATACCAAGGGGTCAGGATTCTCAAGGCCCTCCAAAAGGCCATAAATGCGTAGGTTATTACGCCTATTTCGGTTCTCCAAATTCTCCACCTGTTGCGTTAGATGTGAAATTTCCCTTCGCATATCAGGAATATGATCTGTGATAGCTTGAATAGAACCGACATGAATCTCAAGATCATCCACCCTCTTCTCCGTGTTCGACCAATTATCTTCAAGATGTTGGAGACGAACATTAGTCTCTGTCATATAGGGTTTAAGAGAGCGTATCTCCTCTAACAAAAGTTCCATTGAAATTGTAGGTGAAGTAGTAGGAGGAGAAGGAGGAGTTACCTTAGTTCTCTTACCAGATGTTGAAGGCGAGACAGAAGGAATTTTCGAGACTACTTTAGCACTGGCACCAGGAGGAGCAGAAGGCAAAAGCTTAGAATTTACAGAGTCTGAGTTAGCGTCCTCCATAGTATCTTGTAGCACACTGAAAGGATTAGAGTCTGCCATTGACGCATTTTTACCCTGCTGGACACTTCCACGGTTAGTGCGAGGCATTGCCATATAGACCAAAATACAAAAGGCCACAAAAATAAATAAAACTGACTTGAGCAGACAAAATAGTCCAATGAGACTGAAACGGTGTAATTAAAAGAATTAACGCCTCAGAGTAAAAATTGTGAATGAAAAGATATATAACAACATCAAGAGGATGCAGGAAACAAAAAACTTGAAGAAAATGAGGCCAAAACAGCTCACCGCTGGTCACATGAGGAGCCGAATATGAGGAGAAACTCCATCGCGGGAAACCGGAGCATTCAAAATGGCGGCCGCGGCATTCAGAGAGCCGCGAGAGGAAGTAAAAGGCAAAAATCTGCCGAGTCCGTCAGCACCAGAAGTCGGCAATGTCCCAGGCGGAGCAGGCGAGTGTCCCAAACATGATGTTGCTGGCAGAAAGTCCCGAAATGAGGAAAAAATGCCCTGGGGAGATCCCAACGCGCTACTCCCTCACGGAGCTCCGACGAGCAGCGGCCATTTTCCGCGGCGTCCAAGCCACCGTTTGTTTCCAATGTTAACAGGCCTCGTTGTCCAGGCGCGAGAAAGCATATTGTTAATCGGGAAACAACCGAGGGCTTTATAGTCTCTATAGATCAAGGGGCGTCGCCATAGGGAATACTCTCCCCCATTTGTGGATCAGAATACGAGTCAGCCAAGGCACACGGGGTTCCCTTTTCATGTGTGTTGTGTAAGTGGGCCACATCCAGGGCTGGCATGATCCTCGTCCACTTACCCATGTTACACAGGATACATTGGCTGCCCCATCCCTCGGATATAAGGGGGTCCAGGCGCTGATGTCATCCAGTGTAATATGTCCGGAGGTCACTGGTACATGCAGACGCAGTCATTGCAGACAGGGAGCACAGGCGCTTTTGTTTTAACTAGCTTGAATAAGTCTTTGGGAGCTGCTAGGGTGCTGGCATATATATTTAACAAACAAACCGAAAACCACGATAAGAGAGATGAAAAAAAACTCATGTTCAGTCTATATAGAAGGTCTTGGGTGCTCATATGCCCACCCTTCTCCCACATGCCCTTGTTGTGGAGGTTTCACCCAGCCTCCTAGTACACACTCTAGATGAACACATATATATGGAGTTAGGTATAGAAAATCTAAACTTACTCACCTCTCAATATTTTATATTTAGTATTCTGTCCTGGTTATTGTGTCCCATTGATATTGTGAATTCTATACTCAGGGGGACAACCAAGTAAACATCTACATTTTGTAATGATAATATAATGGAACCAGAAAGCACTCCCACCTTCGTAATAATCTACTAAAACAATACCCCTGATAGATACTACTGCAAAACACCGAAGGAGTACCCGTCTAGGCTGTGATTTAGAACCTCTGCTCGCTCTCTCCCTTTTAGCAAACACCATTTCCACCCCTCACATTCCATGAGGACTCTGAATAGGCTGAACATGTCACCCTGCTCATAAGCAGGAGGATACGCACTCATGTGCATGCGTCTAGTTCCAATCATCTTCTGCTTGTAAATTGTGTTAACTCACCTAGACCATGAACTACCCTTGATCCAAAACTAGGTAATTGGAAAACAGCAACTGTGGAACTACCCGGATATCAATCAGAGCTCCAGCATGCCAGCAGGTGCCGGGAGTCTGCTCTTCACAAGAGGAAGAACATATGACTTCCCCCTGCTGCTAGATCGATGGATTTCTTTCCGACTTCCTGGGTAGGAGAAGGACTGAAAACAACTGTTTCTTTGGGAGTGGATATGTGTGCTATCTGAAATGCAATGCTCACTTCCCCTCTTCCTAAAACCGAAGCCACCGAACCCCACAGATGGCCCCAAAACACAACTTTGTCAACCTTTCCTATGCACTGCTCATTCTGCATGAACTCCCAATTCACCGCTGGGAGATTCACGACTTGATTGACACATTTTAATGTGAAATATTTTGTCACAAGCTTGGCTCCAGCTACATTCCAACAGTACCTGCACTCTGAGAATGTCTGGTAACAAGACCCCACACATAACTTGGGGGTGGTGTAGCAGTAATTAATAAAGACCATGTTGACCTAGTGCTGTGATATAACTCCAACTAGAATTCTCCTTGATGTCTCCTATTTTATCAACTACCCTAGCCGGCCAAAACGTTCTTGAACAGACTTAGAGCATTGATGACCAGATTTTACAATGGGCCCTCTCAGGTCTTCATCTTCGGTGACTAACCTGCGCACTGATGTCAACTATAGTACAATGACCAGAGACTTTGCTAGTATACTAGCAGCCCTTAGACTAACGCAGGTAGTAGACCAACCCACCCACTCAATAGGACAAAGGCTTAACCTCGTCTTTAGTCCACAACAATGTGGCTCTTGGTAAAATGAAGCCTTTATCCCGGACAGATAAGTGACATATTGACTTTCATCTCCACGAGATACAGAACTTTAACCTCCACAAGGTAAAGGAAAACAAGCATTGAAAATGCAATAGGTCTCGCCTTTGATTAAGTTAAAGCCATTTGCTTTGCTAATGGTATTGTATAGCAAAGCAAATAGCTTTAACTTAATGAAAGGCGAGACTTATTGCATTTTTAATGCTTGTTTATTTGGTAGTTCCGGTTTACTGTTCATCCATTTCCCGGGCGAAAAAAAAAATCTTTGTTACTTCGCTAGCAAGAGCGGTCTTTTAGCATAATAAGCTAACTATTTTGCATTTTCTGTCTTTCAATCCGCCGCTCAAACACGCAACATGGATTGCTATGCAAATAAAGCATCGAAACCTCCATTACCTTTCAGGCCACGTGTAAAAAATAAAAACATTTTTTAAAACCTACTCTCAAGACCTCAGAAGTTTAGCGATCAAAAACGAATACATGCCTTCTTCACCACCTAAAACTTGGATCTCTGTCCCTTCCTGTGTTTTGGATTTATACACACTATTTCAACTTGAACCATCAGCACTGCTTTCAACAGAGAATTGATACTAGTTCTGCTGCAAGGCTACCGCGATCCTCAATCTTATAAGACGAAGAAAAAAAAGCAATAGATATGCACTATTCAAAATGACAAAACTTAATTGAATGTTTGGGATGGGACCAAAGAAAAACGGTAGTCAATTATTTTCAGTTCCGCATCAGTGAAAGTCCATGCAATAAAACGTTCCTCATGCTGCTACAACTGGGCCTTTTTTGCAGGTGACTCAAAGAAGATGGGGAGGGCCACTTTAGAAACTCATTCAAGCACGATAGAAGATGCATTCCTAACCATTTCATATATCAGCATCAGAATTCTACTTTTACCAGCTGGAATTAATCCAGTCTCTGGGAAAAATGTAGAGCCTTCCAAAGCATTAAGGGTAGTCTAAGAAGAGTCGCTTTTAAAAACATTTAGGCATGTAAAGACCGCATGCGCAACAAACCAGTTAAATGGCATAATTAACACCATAAAAGAAAAAGCTATACTAGTAAATTACTGAAACATTATTGGCTTAGAGCAGTGGTTGCCAGGTGTGCCATATGTGTTTCATTTGCAATTTCACAGTATTTCTATCAAGAAAGACGTTAGTCAATTTCCATATTTAGTCCAATTTACATGCGTTCCGCTGGCCTCCAATGACTCAAATTAAGCACTGCAAGAGGTACCTGCTTTATAAATTAATAATTAAAAAGCAAAAATTAAAGCACGTTTCCAGTAAGGACTGGAAGTAAGATGCTCATGCATCGACAAAAGCCCTAAAGCACAGCAATTAACACAGGGTGTATTGAAAAAAACCGAACAAAAATGAAATTCAACAATTGTATACTACAATCTAGTCGCTAAAGACAATTTGCTTTGACACTGTTAAGTGCATTGGCTTCAAAGGGTCTTTTCAGGTTCAATCTTCATGTTGAAAATTACATCACAACCAAAATGTTTGACAGTAGACCAATGAAAATCCAAATGTTCTAGCATCTTTAAGTAAAATTACTTACATGTAACACCAGTCTTCAATAAATTCATACACAATAGAATATCTCCTTGGAGGGTGGGGGCTATGTATTAAGCATTATTTATTTTGACATTAACAGATTAAAAAGAAAACATCATATGGCAATTAGTTGTTTGAAGTTTTGTATTCTAATTTAAATAGCTGTGTAATGTGTTTGTTTGTTTGTTTAAGCTTTATTTCGGCTGATATAGCCATAAAAGCAAGAAGTACATAAAAAAGACATTTCCAACAATTGTATACAAATACACAGACCAAATGTTCAAGTTAATACATACAATGGGGCGAACAAACAATTAATCTACCTCATCGATTGTGCAATTCCCGCATTAAAATTTGAAAAAACACATTATAATTTAATTTAAAAAGCCAGATTTTAAATTTTTTTCTAAAAACACGTTAAAAAGAAGGAATCAGTGCATTTTATTTAACTATAGAGGGCTAAGAAAAAGTGCAGACCGCAATGGTACATTACAACTTACAACCGATCTGTTTCCTAATGAGGTACACATTGAATAAAAACCTACTTATACAAAACACTACCAGTTGCGAGGTATTTGACTGGAGTATACGTTCTGCCTCTTTGTAGGACCTAACCCCCATGTTTTTACATAAGGGTTTGATCCAACGGTCCCTAGATTTTTTATAGACTGGGCAGAAGAACAATAGATGGACGTCATCTTCTTTTGCTTTTTGACAGCAGAGGGTACATAACCCACTGTCATTTTTACCCCCCCACCTGCAAGTGTTTGCGGTAATCTGTAGGACCCCATATCTAAATTGCAGATATAATGTTTTTGCTAAGGGTGGTCCTATCTCATCCATGAATTGTTCAAATTCAGGAATATCCTTTATAGTCAAAAATTTCTGAGACAATGTGCCAATCGTTGAGCTATGAAATAATTCACCATTGACATAAGACCAGAAAGTAGACTTTACGAGCTTTTTAAGGGGCGGCGTCATATTCGGAGGTTCTTCCCATAACTGGGAGAGCCCCAGCCTGTTGTACCACTGGAAAATGTGCTTTAACCATGTAATTTTCTTATACCCATCGATCTGGGTTATTTCTATCAATCCACTCTTATAATCACTCAACTCCGGGGTTGTCCATAACCTAACCCAATACAGTAGTGGCCTTAATATGGCTTGATAATCTGTCCTTTTAAGATTAATATCCAGGAACACTGGTACTAGGGGGGTTCTGATTGGTATTTTAAGCAACCTACGTATAAAATAATTTTCTTCCTTCTCAAAGTTGCTTTTACAGGAATGCCCCCATATCTCAGCACCATAAATTGCCGCTGATTGGGCCTTTGCCTTAAATACTTCAAGTGCCGGCGTAATAGCTTTAGAATGACTACTGCCGTGCACTTTTAAAATAGGCATCGAATTCTGTTTTAAGGATAATTTACTTTTTTCCAGCTGCCCCTTCCAAGAAAGCGTACTATCCAGCATAATTCCTAGATAATTAAAACTCCCCACGTACTCCAGTTTTTGATTATTTAAGGCCAAGTTCTTCCTAAAAGACTTCTGAGGATTTATGGACATATATTTTGGTTTGGATGAATTTATTTCTAACCCCTTCCCTACACAGTAGCTATTAAAGGAATTCACAAAATTTTGTAAACCCTTTGGAGTCTGTGAGATGAGAATCGTATCATCGGCAAAAAGTAATGCCGTGATCGCCTCATCTCCTAGCTTCGGGGAGTCATGATCACAGTCCCTTAGATAGGTAGGTATATCATTAACATATAATGAGAAGAGTGTAGGCGCCAGCACACAGCCTTGACGCACACCCTGTCCTACAGGTATGGCCTTTGAAATTTCGCCGCCCTTCCCCCATCTGACTTTGGCGTAATTCCCTGTATGTAATCTAATGAGTTCTTTAAGTAACTCACCAGGGACCGCCATATTCTTAAGAATGGACCACAACAAATTACGTGGAACGAGGTCAAAGGCGGCCCTCAAGTCAATAAATGCCACGTACAAACTGCCCTTCCTTATGTTAATGTATTTCCAGGAGATGCACGTGAACCTAAATACTTGATCAACCGTGCTGGTTTTTGATCTGAACCCTGCCTGGTATTTAGTTAGTATCTGAGTCCCCTCTATCCATTCTAAAAGTCGATTTAAAATATGTCTGGCAAAAACCTTTTGTAAAAGATCTATTAAACTTATGGGACGGTAATTGCCCGGATCATAACGATCACCTTTCTTAAAAATTGTTACAATTTCAGCCCCTTTCCAGGTTTCGGGGATTGGCGTTCCGGCCACTATAGAATTACATAAAAAATGTATATAGGGCCCACAGACTTCCACGTCGTGCTTCAATAAATCACCGGGGATCTTATCAGGACCTGGGGCTTTGCCCATTTTGACGGCCTGTAATACCTCAATAGTCTCCTCTAGGCTAAATCGCAAGGGAGCAATACTCAATGCTAAAATAATCTATTGATCCCCTATGGGCAGCCCCTCATTGTCGTTAGCATAAAGTTTAGAAAAATGGTCGCACCATGTTTTTTCATCTAAGTAAATATCCCTGGTTGATCTGCCCTTTTTATTTCCCTTAGAAATTAAGTTCCAAAAAGCGCCCTGATCTCTCGATTTAGCCGCATTTAAAAGATCATCCCATAAGGCATCATCCCAATCTTTTTTTGCTTGGGTCAGTGTTTTATTATATGCCTGTCTGCCATCACTTATACCCTGAGGGTTCTTTGATCTGACAGCCTGGATCAAATGGGACTTAGCTGTGCGACATTCCTTATTATACCATTGATTAACTAACTCGAAGTGGTTTTCTTTTCGGTTCTTGTCCTTTTTGTAAGTTTTACTCAAATGAGGAGTTAGCGCATCTACCAATTTATAGTGCAGATCTAAAACACCCTGGGTGCCCAATAGGGGCATCTGGCATGCTTCAATGGTATCAGCAAATGTATTATACATTTTTAGCATTGTCTCTTCTTTAGCCAGGATATAAGGCCATTTTAGAGCACGCCTATTATTTGTTACCTGAGGTTCCCCAAGGGAGCTACTTAATATAGCTTCTCCAGCTAAGTTAGATATAAAAGGCTCAGGGTCTAACCATAGTTGAAGTGGAAGATGGTCACTCTCTGTCCTATGATCTATTTTAAAGTCAATTAGTAAATACCATAGGTTCAGAGAGACCAATATAAAGTCTATATGTGACCTACAGTTGCCTTTACAAAATGTTGGAGCCGATGGTCTGTCGGACTGAAAACGGCCATTACATGCCCTTAAATCATGGGTCACGGACAGCTGTAGAATCTGGATAGCAGCTATAGAGCTTTTAGCTGATCCAGTGGAATCCAGAGACAGGACATTATTTGCAAAATCCTGCTCATCAAATAAGTTGTCCAGGCCCGACACTGGTTCATATTTACAATTAAAATCCCCTCCAACTACTACCTGTACATTTGGTCTTAGTGTATCTAAAAAAGAATCCAAAAGCTCTACCACCTTGGATTCCTTATTAGATGAGTGTGGTCTATTATATATATTTATTGGATATATGATTCCTTTTCCCCTAGTCACCATTTTTAATCCCAGTAAATCGGGAGAAGAAATCGACAGTTGGGTAACGTCTATTTCTAGAGTAACCCTTACCCAAATCACCAATCCCCCTGACGCTCTCCCTCTTACTGATGGGATTGCGCCACAACAGAATGTTTTGTACCCTAGCCTATGAGGCATTTCTACGGCCCAAGTCTCCTGAAGAAGAATGATGTCATACTCCTCGATATAGGAGCACCAAGCTGCATCCCGTAGGTTCCGAGCTATACCTGCTATATTCCATGATGTTAATCTAACAGGTAAATTTTCTTCTGGGCAAGGTGAAAATGCATTCACCGATCTACCATGCCTAGCTGCACCATCTACAGGGCTAATTGAGGTATTTATTCCATCAACTGGAAATTTTGCAATATTATTTCCCTCGGTGCTCCTAATGCAACACTGCCCAGCCTCACCCAGATTAGCATTGCTAGCTCCTATAATATTTGGGAGCTCATCAGTTACCACAGCTCTAAGAGTCAAGGCAGATTTAGATCTAACATCGTAGGATAGTGTGGGAGCCTCCATCCGTAGTTGTTCCAACTCTACAATACTCGAATTCAACTTCCCAGCCTGAGTATCAGCAGTTACCTCTAAATCAAAATTGCCAACCGACAGGAGTCAGTCATTCTGATCCAGAGTACTCAGTGCCAGATATCTGTTATTAATAGGAATCTGGAAGATTGGGCATCTGTTGGGATTCTGGGGCCTACTTATAGTGTTATCCTGGGGGGCCCTAGCTAGATGACTATAGAAATACCCCAAAGGGTGCACACCCACACTAATCTCCCCCAGTGCCAGCGATGCCGCTCTAAGTAACACAGTCGCAACATGTTGGGGATGTCTAAAATTTATAATTATGCATTCACCTCTACAGGTTTTCCTAGTATTACCAATCCAAGAAACCCGTCTAGTCAATAATATCTGGTCCGTATAATTTGTAGGAAACCCACAATTTTTGTTCAACCAGGAAATTGTTTTTCGTTTAAGTGAGTCATGTGATTCATTTCGTGAATTAGGTTGTGAAGAGTCTAGGGGTAGAACATTTGAGAGAACGACAACATATGGCTCACACTCTGGAGGTAAGTTAATGGAGCGTATTTTTCTCACTGGGATTGAGGGCCGCACTATACTAGTTGAAGCCACTTTAGTCGGAGTAATGTTGTCGACCGTTTGGCTTATCTCCCTGGGATTGAATGTATCGACTCTCTCTATCAACGGCATCTGTGCGACTTTTTCACGTTGTTCCACCATCCCCCTCTGTAATGTACTCTGATCATTGGTTATTTTGGATAAGAGGCCACCCAGTCTAGTCACTTCAGCTGTCAATGAATCTATCTTTTCTACAAGTGGCTTAACAACAACTTCCAGTTTAGCTTCAAGTACCTTTGCTATATGAGCCAAAAAATCTGAATTCCTATCTATACTAGTGCCACAATTGTTAGTCATAGTCTCCTTATGGCCAATAGTACTTCTCTGTACTGGTTCAGATAATAGCTTGTGTTGTACACCCCCCCGCTTAAACTGCGTTTTCCTACACTTCCTTACCGCTCTCTTAACAGGAGAGCGTACTATTGGAGCGACCGTGGAATCATCTGGTGGATTCTGATCTAATGCATCCTGGTCTACAACCGTTAGTACAAGAGTCTCCACTAATAAAACGTCAGTAACCAGAGGTGCAACAACATTTGGACTACTGCTATCGTCAAAGGTGGGAGAAGATAATTCCGGGAAACTCTCCCGGCCCAGTGATTTTCTTCTATCCTTATTGATCTTACTCACCACCTCTACTAATTAATTTTCCATGGTTGATTTGTTTTTAGTCATTAGTGTACTAAATGGTACACTTTTTAACTCTCAAAGCTATATAACAAAACACCTCAAGTAAAACTACCAAGCAGTGTTTAAGCCTTACAGTTACTTGTTAAGTAATGTCCCAAACAATAATCACCAATTACAAAAAAAAATCTTATTGCTGTGTCCAAAGCGTACTTAAGTAACGCAATAGTCAGGGGGTAGCCGTGGTCTAACCAAGCTGCAACAGACAACGGGCTTCCCCGCCCTTCTCCTTTCTCCCGGGCGTGAGAGGAGCAGCTCAACCAAAAAAAAGTGCCTCCGGGTGTGATCAGTGCGAGGGAATAGAAGTGCCCGCAATGCTTTTCAGGGAGCTATTAACTCTGACCGCACGATGGAGCGAGGAATCAACAGGGAGACCATCAGCGACGCCCCCCCAGGAGCTGACCGCCGAATCTACACAGATCACAACAGTAGGAGGGGCCAATGTCAGCGATATCTGACTTGATCTGTCAGGACCCCAAGATTACAGATAGGTTTAATTGTGCATCGAAGACTCAAAGTTTGTACACCCCGAGCAATGGAAGGTATATGGGTGGAGCTGACTCGGAAATGGCGCCAGAAAAGGCCACCTAAACCGAGTAGCTGTTAGCGTTCTAGTGTTTGGCAGAGAACGTGCTGGAATCCTAGGTGAGGCTCGCGCTGCTTAGGAACTGCGCACTTCACCAAGAATTCTAGAGAGTCAGGTGCGCACTTCAGAGCGCGCTGACAAAAAGTGTTTCAGGTTTTGTTTGAAGGCTTTTCAGAATCAAAATTGAAGGGCTTTCGGAAGTCTCTAGATTCAAGTTAGAAATCCGAGTTCAATGAAGTAGAGTGACGTTCAAGGAGAACAGCAAGTCTCAGTTTGTGAAGATTTCGCACCGAGTCGTCAGGGAGAGGAAGCAGCGTCTACAGGAGCATCTGAAGGAAGAAAAAGAAAAACGAAGCTAAGTTAACGAGTGTATATTTGTCACATCAGAGAACTGAAGTAAATTACTGATATCAATAGAGTTATAGAACTTACTGTGAGGAAAGTGGCTTTACTGTAATTCTTCACAGAGGTAACGAGTTGTAACGGCAAGTCCTGAAAAAAACGAAGAGAGAATTGCAATACATGTTAGAACGCTTGAGCAACTACAAATAATTAGAATAAGATAAAACAATACTTACCACAGAAATAAGTCGTCGGACAGTAGCTAAGAACAGAGAGTAAAATACCACCACGAAAAGAATAAGAAGAGAAAACATTAAATACACAGATGAATAATTACAAATAGGAAAATACCTCAAACTCAGTAAGTAGAATACCAAATTAAAATAGATAATACCAAGTTAAAAGAGAGCAGAAGTTCTTAACAGATAAATGTAAATATATTGCAGGTGTGCAAAAAGAAAAAGAAACTGTGAACTAAGGCAGATACCAAGGAAGATAAAACATAGGAGAGTGAAAAGAAAAATAGGAAAGTAAGTAAGAAGCACAGGGAGAAAGATTCATATGAGGCAGATAAACTTTGGGTTCTAGCTATTTCCTTTTTAATTGCATACGAAGAATATAGTTAAGGAATAAAAGGCACACACAGAAAAGAAATAAAAGAAATAGAAGAGAAGCTGAGTTCTGGAATTGGCATGGTAAGGAAATAAGGCAATAGGGGTTAAGAGATAAGAGAGGTTAAGGACTAAAAGTTTATGATAACAATAACTCTTGTCTACAGGTTACCTCTTCAGCAATAGAAGTCGGCTGGACGGACTCCTGAAGGAAGCCGCAGAACAGTCTCTTCTCTCTTTTGTTATTTTATCCATTTTCCCCCTTCCCCCAAGATAGCCACTCTAGAGACTTGTCACACTAAGCTCTGGATTGCTGTCAGGGTGGATTTGGGAACTAGCATCTCTGTTCCTGTGTAGTTGAGTACCGTAACTAGAGTCTGACAGAGTGAAGTGCCCACGTTGCATTTTACACCCGAACAGAGATGGCTGAGGGAATAGACGTACAAGGTTTAGGAACAATATTAGATACCATACAAAAAGAGTTAAGTGCAGTCCGAGAGGAAAACCAGAGCCGCAGATTAGAAGTAGTAAATTCTAGAAAAGAAACCGCAGAATTGGCGCAAAGGCTTAGACAACCTTTTGGTTCAGGGTCGGACACTCAAGCTTCATTGACAGAAGGGACTAATAGGATGACAACTCAGGTGATTCACTCCCTCTCACCTGTCATTCCATTAGCGGCACCCGAGCGTTTTAGTGGGGATCCGCAGAAGGCTCAAATATTCATTACACAGTGCTCATTACACTTCATGTGCCGCCCTTCCATTTTTCCAGATGCTCAGTCTCGAGTGGCCTTTGTGTTGTCATACTTAAGTGGGGATGCAGCATCCTGGTCTTTGCCTCTGATTTCAAAGGACGATCCCATATTGCGGAATTATGAGAACTTCAAAGAAGAGTTTCTTAGAATATTTGACAGAAGGCGGATATCCCAAGCCGTAGACAACGAGCTACTCGACCTGAAACAGGGGAACCGCGATGTGGTCTCTTATTTGGCTCAATTCAATAAACTAGTGGTGGAAACCAACTGGCCTGAGAGTAAGAGAGCAGCGGTGTTTTATCGAGGTTTAAGAGATGAGCTAAAGGATGCATTGGCCGGAATACCCAATAAACCCACAGAAATCTCAGCGTTGGTGGATTTAGTGCTGGAAATCGATTTCCGTCATGGGGAAAGAAAAGGTGAAAAAAGGAAAGATTTCAAGTCAGTGATTTCAAGATTTGATCGAGTAAGGTCGGAAGGAGGACGAAGCAATGAAAGTCAGCATGGCATCGAACCAATGCAGATTGGTACAATACGGGGTCCTCTTTCCAAAGAAGAGAAGGAAAAGAGAAGAACCAACAACCTATGCATGTACTGTGGATCGGGAGGCCATTTTGTACGTGCGTGTCCAAAGAAACCCAAGGGAAGTTTCAAGCCGAAGGAAAACTAAAGGCACCATCTGTTGGAGGAGTTGAACAGGTGGATGCGATTTTCGATCAGACTCCAAAAGAACATAGGGTGGCCAATACTCTACAGTCTGCAGTGCCACATCTAACTTTATCAATGGGAATCAGATTTCGACACATGACGCTGAGGGAAGTCTCAGTGATGATCGACTCAGGAGCCACCGGAAACTTTTGCGATCTAAGGTTTGCGAGCAAGGTGGGAATCGAAGCCATCAAAAAGTTAAAAGCTGAGCCCGTTAGGGCTGTGGATGGAACCAATCTGTCCTCAGGTCCAATAATCAGTCACACAGAATTAATTCATCTGATCTCGAATGACGGACATGAGGAGAAGATCCAGTTTAACTTGATCGATGCCCCCCAATTCCAGTTGATCCTTGGGCTTCCCTGGCTTACTGAACATAATCCAAAAATCAACTGGAGTACCAGAGCCATTAAGATGGAATCAGATTATTGTTTGGGAAATTGTTTCAGAGGAAAGCTGCAGGAGCAAGAGGTGAATCCTGCACATTCGTTGTGTCAGACGGGAGGATCAATTTGTGTAATCCATGTACAAGACATGCCAGAGGAATATCGAGATTTTGAAGACGTATTCAATGAAGTGGAGGCAGAACAATTACCACCCCACAGACCTTATGATTGTAAAATTGAGATTGAACCCGGTTCAAATCTACCTTGCAGCCGTGTGTATGCCCTTACGGAAAAAGAACACCATCACCTAAAAGAGTATTTGGATAAGTATCTAGCAAACGGCTTCATTCATCCCTCGCAGTCCCCAGTCTCCTCGCCCCTATTTTTTGTGCCTAAGAAAGAAGGAGATTTGAGGACTTGCATCGACTACAGAGCCATCGATAAGATTACAAAAAAGAACCGTTATCCATTGCCGCTAATATCTGTTTTGCTAGATCAAGTGAAAGGAGCAACAATTTACACGAAGTTGGATCTGAGGGGAGCGTATCATCTGGTGAGAATGAAGGAGGGCGATGAGTGGAAGACAGCCTTCAGAACGAGGTTCGGCCTATTTGAATATCAGGTTATGCCCTATGGGCTATGTAACGCTCCCGCAGCCTTTCAACACTTCATTAACGACGTATTGAAGGAATTCATCGGTGTACATTGATGACATCCTTATTTACTCTGAGAACAAGGAAGAACATCAGGATCAGGTTAGAAGGGTCTTACAGAAGTTGAGAGAAAACAGACTGTTTGTAAAGCTAGAGAAGTGTGCTTTCAGTGTCTCTCAGGTTGAATTTTTGGGTTTTGTAATTTCACCAACGGGCATTCTTATGGACCGCAAGAAGATCGAAGCGGTGATTAATTGGAAGTCCCCCGAGAGCGTCAAAGAAGTACAAAGCTTTATTGGTTTTGCCAATTTTTACCGGAGATTCATTGGAGAATTTTCGCATAAGATTTTACCACTCACCCGTCTATTGAAAAAAGGGGTCAAATTTGAATGGACAACTGAAGCTGAGGAAGCCTTCCGATACCTAAAGGGAAGTTTTACATCAGCCCCAATCCTACAACATGCAGATCCGACTGAACCATTTTATGTGGAGACCGATGCCTCTGATCAGGCGGTGGGAGGAATTTTGTCCCAACGAAGCAAGCAAACGGGGCAGCTGCATCCAGTCGCCTATAGGTCAAGAAAATTAACTCCGGCAGAAATAAACTATACAATCACAGAGAAGGAGCTATTGGCCATAAAAGACGCATTCAAAGATTGGAGACATCATTTAATGGGGGCACAGCATCAAGTCACAGTATATACAGACCATAGAAATTTAAAATTTCTAAAAACAGCCAGAACCTTAACACCAAGACAATTGCGATGGTCGCTGTACTTTGCTGATTACGATTTCGTCATTACTTATCGACCAGGGGCCCAGAACGGAAAAGCAGATGCCTTGTCTAGGATAGACACAGAAAATCAAAAGACACCTCTAGGAAATCAATCCATTATCCCAAGTGAAAAGATTATTGGAGCAATCACTTCAGTTGATCTTGAACAGGGTATCTCTGACGCAATGGATGAAAAGACCTTGAAAGAGTGGGCGAAGAAGGAAGGAAGAGAGGTTCGTAATCAGTTGCCCTACTTCCAAGGAGCTCTGTATATTCCCACTAAAGAGTTGCAGCAACAGATTATCAAGGAATGCCACGATGCAAAGTTGGCAGGACATAAGGGAGAGGCAAAGACCAGAGAACTGATCCAGCGACACTACTGGTGGCCTAAAATGTCGAAGAGTATTGAGCAATATGTTAAGACTTGCGAAATTTGTGCTCAGGGAAAATCCGAAAGGCAGGCCCCAAAAAGGTTTACTTATGCCCTTACCCACTCCACCTTATCCTTGGCAACTGTTACATTAGACCTCATTACTTACTTACCCCTCAGTCAGGGCTACAATACCATCTTAGTAGTGGTAGATTCCCTTTCTAAAATGGCTCATTTTACAGCTTTAAAGGGAGTGCCAACAGCTAAGCAGTTGGCGACTCATTTTAGTGCTCAAATAGTGAAAATACATGGAATCCCTAAAATAGTAATCACAGATAGGGTCCACAGTTCATTTCCCACTTTTGGAAATCTTTCATGGAAGGGTTGGGTACAGAAGTCCGTTTTTCCACCAGTTAACACCCAGAAACTAACGGTCAAACCGAGAGGGTGAACCAAGAACTTGAACAGTATTTGAGATTGTTTCTTTTGAAACAAGAAGGAAATTGGTCGGACTATTTGTGGGCTGCAGAGTTCGCCCATAATAATGCAAAGAATGTTTCCACTGGGTATTCCCCTTTCTTTATGAATTATGGAAGACATTCCAACTCAACCCTCCGGCAAACCGAGATCTCAGTTCCGGCGGTGGAGGAGATCGTAACACAGTTAGATCAGGTACATAAGAGGGCAATTGAAAATCTTGAACTAGCTAAAGAAAAATATAAGAGTTATGCAGACAGAAAGAGACGAGTAGGCCCCTCATTGGAAATAGGAGACAGGGTTTGGTTAAGTACTAAGAATTTGAGATTGAAAGGTAATCGGAAGTTTCAACCAAGATTTATTGGTCCATATCTGGTAGAGGAGAAAATAAATCCGGTGACTTACCGAGTTCAATTGCCACCAAGGTTGAAAATACATTCAGTTTTCCACATATCCCTGTTGAAGAAGGCTCCAGAAAATCTACGAAAAAACCTGCCTCCAAGGCCTCTTCAGCTAGAGACTGGTAGTGAATTTGAAGTCAAGGAAATTCTAGACTCCAAAATGCAAAAAGGGAAGTTATACTATTTGGTGGACTGGAAGGGTTATGGGCCCGAGGAAAGATCTTGGGAACGAGATGAAGATGTCCATGCTCCAAGATTAGTTAAGGCCTTTCACCTACGATCACCAACTAAACCCCAGAGGAGGGAACCTACCTTGTTGGAGGGTACTGTCAGGACCCCAAGATTACAGATAGGTTTAATTGCGCATCGAAGACTCAAAGTTTGTACACCCCGAGCAATGGAAGGTACATGGGTGGAGCTGACTCGGAAATGGTGCCTGAAAAGGCCACCAGAACAGAGTAGCTGTTAGCGTTCTAGTGTTTGGCAGAGAACGCGCAGGAATCCTAGGTGAGGCTCGCGCTGCTTAGGAACTGCGCACTTCACCAAGATTTCTAGAGAGTCAGGTGCGCACTTCAGAGCGCGCTGACAAAAAGTGTTTCAGGTTTTGTTTGAAGGCTTTTCAGAATCAAAATTGAAGGGCTTTCGGAAGTCTCTAGATACAAGTTAGAAATCCGAGTTCAATGAAGTAGAGTGACGTTCGAGGAGAACAGCAAGTCTCAGTTTGTGAAGATTTCGCACCGAGTCATCAGGGAGAGGAAGCAGCGTCTACAGGAGCATCTGAAGGAAGAAAAAGAAAAACAAAGCTAAGTTAACGAGTGTATATTTGTCACGTCAGAGAACTGAAGTAAATTACTGATATCAATAGAGTTATAGAACTTACTGTGAGGAAAGTGGCTTTACTGTAATTCTTCACAGAGGTAACGAGTTGTAACGGCAAGTCCTGAAAAAACGAAGAGAGAATTGCAATACATGTTAGAACGCTTGAGCAACTACAAATAATTAGAATAAGATAAAACAATACTTACCACAGAAATAAGTCGTCGGACAGTAGCTAAGAACAGAGAGTAAAATACCACCACGAAAAGAATAAGAAGAGAAAACATTAAATACACAGATGAATAATTACAAATAGGAAAAGACCTCAAACTCAGTAAGTAGAATACCAAATTAAAATAGATAATACCAAGTTAAAAGAGAGCAGAATTTCTTAACAGATAAATGTAAATATATTGCAGGTGTGCAAAAAGAAAAAGAAACTGTGAACTAAGGCAGATACCAAGGAAGATAAAACATAGGAGAGTGAAAAGAAAAATAGGAAAGTAAGTTAAGAAGCACAGGGAGAAAGATTCATATGAGGCAGATAAACTTTGGGTTCTAGCTATTTCCTTTTTTTTTTTTTTTTTTTTTTAAAACTCTTTTTATTCACATTTCCATTTTCAACCAATACTGCAATACCATATCGTGCTTTATCAAGTACATCACAGTTTGCCCGTGTCAGCCTCTGCCGAGCGCCAAGGGTCCCATTCTGTCTCCTCAGGACCCCAACACCCTCTTCCTCCACCATGCCAAACATCTCGTGTCTTGCTTCCCCATACACCCCCAGTTAGTCTGAATCATCTGACAGGGATTCATCCTGCGGGGGGTCACAAATGTTTCCTCGATAGTCATTCCACTTCCCCCATATCTTAGTCCATTTTTTGGGGCATCTTCTGTGTACATAGACCGATTTCTCCGTCACCATTAGTTCGTCCATACCATTACACCATTTTCGGAGGGTCGGGGCCTGCCTGGCTCCCCACTGCTGCACAATGTCTCTTTTCGCCAAAGCCATGCCCAGCGCCACCCATGTCTGCACTGTCTGCGTAATGTCCGCTTCCTCCCAGATGTTCAAGATGCACCCCCTGGGTTCAGGGACCAATGTTGCCCCTGTGACTTGCGCAATTGTACGCATGACTGCTTTCCAATATTTCTGGATGTTTACACATTGCCATAATATGTGCCAGAACGTGCCTGGCTCCCCACACTGTCGGACGCAAAGTGGTGTGTCGGCTCTGTGTAGTTTATATAGTAGTGTCCTGGTATAATAGGTACGGTGCAGTATCTTAAGTTGTATTAATTTAAATCTGGCTGAGATCGCCACTTCTCGTGGCGATGCCAGCGCGTCCTGCCAATCTGTCTCATCCAGCTCCCCCACGTCGGTCTCCCATTTATCTTTTAGGGCTCGTGTCGGGTCTGGTTGGTTGTTTACGATTTTTTTGTATGTGAGTGAGATAGCTTTCTTCGTCATATGATCCGTAAGGAGCCTGTCCTCAAGGGGTGTGGACTCTGGAAGTCTTGTGCCTTGTGGTATAAGTGCTGTGAGGGCATGCCTTATTTGTAAGTAGCGAAACGCCTCAGTGTCCGCCATCCCATAGCTACGCTGCAACTGCTCAAACGGGACGGGGTTCCCCTTTTTCCACACATCCCCTACCTTTGAGATACCGATCAAGTCCCATTGTTTGAACCCCTTCGTGTTCCTTAGCCTTCCCAGTTTATTGGTGTCGCCTGCGTGATGACTCCTTCCCATCGCATCTCCTTCTGCACTGCGTGCCAGATCTTAATTGTATGAGCTGTAGGGCCTATAAGATGCTTGTGTTGATTCCTATTGTAAAGTACTCCCATAAGGTTATCTACCCCCAGCAGATGCCTATCCATACGGTAGGCCGGGTCTCCCTGATCAGCATGAAGCCATTGGTTGATTACCACCAGGTGTGAGGCCCAGTAATACAGCTTAATGTGTGGGAGTGCTATCCCTCCATCATACCAGCCTTTCACTAGTTTGTGCATCGCTATACGTGTCGCCTTGCCATCCCATAGCAGCTTGCTGAGTTCACTATTCACTTCCCGAAAGTATGCTGGGGCTATCGGGAATGGTGTATTTTGTAGGGCGTACAGAAACCTCGGGAGCGCCATCATTTTAAAGAGGGCTGCCCTGCCCAATAGGGTGAGCGGCAGAGACCGCCAGCACTGTACATCCCTGCGGAGTCGCTCCAGCGGTTTTTTAAGGTTTTCAGCTATGAAGCGGGATTCCTGCGCCGTGATATGGATGCCCAAATACATGAATCCATCAGTCACTATCTTAGCAGCACAGTTACGTGGGAGTCGAGGCCTATCGCCTGAGAGTATATAAATATGTGATTTTTCCCAGTTTATGGTATACCCTGAAACCCGGCCGAACGCCACACAAATATCCATGAGGCAATTGAGGGATCGGGCCGGTGAGGCCAGATAGAGGAGTATGTCGTCCGCGTAGAGTGATATTCTGTCGTCCCACCCCGGCGCCCATTTAAGCCCACGGATTACCTGGTCTTGCCGTATCCACGCCGCCAAGGGTTCTTGCACTAGTGCGAACAGAAGCGGCGATAATGGACAGCCCTTCCGAGTCCCCTTAGCCAGAGGAAAGGTGCCCGAGATCCTCCCATTGGCCACCACCTGCGCCATGGGTTTCGTGTACAGCAGTTCCACCCATTTTATGAATTTGGGACCGAAACCTAAGTGGTGAAGTACCGCGAATAAAAACGGCCATTCCACCATATCGAACGCCACTTGCGCGTCCAGGGAGAGAATTATGGCGTCCTCTTGGATGAGGGATTTGCGCGCCATGACACTATTCACTCGCCTCAGGTTCAACGCCGTGTTCCGATGCGGCAGAAACCCCGATTGGTCCGGGTGAACCACTGACCCCAGACAAGGCTGGAGCCGCCTCGCTAGCACTTTGGCCAGTATCTTTGCTTCTGCGTTGATCAGGGATATGGGCCGGTAGGACATGCAACTGTTTGGCGGTTTTCCGGGCTTGTGTATTGCTACTATCGTAGCCAAGCGCTGGTCCCTGGGAAGCTCCCCCCTTTCTAAGCTGTCATTATACATGTTCAAGAGGTGGGGTGTTAAGACCGTAACCAGGTGTCGGAAGAGCTCCACTGGGATACCATTAGGTCCCAGAGCCTTGCCCGTGTGGAGTGCGAGTATGGCCTGAGTCGTTTCTTCCAGCGTAATGTCCGCCTCATGCGCCTGCACTGCTGTGTGAGCCAACTTCGGCATTTGGATGTCGTGCAGGAAGGCTCTGTTTTCGTCCATAGTGGCCGTTGCGGTCGGCGTGTATATGCGTTCATAATGTGCCGCAAGCTCCTCTACAATGGCCTGGGGGTCTGTGATTGGCGCGCCGTGTGGTGTGGCTAGCTCTGCTATCCACCTATTAGCTTTGTCTTTTTTATCTAACCAGGCCAATAGCTTCCCCGCTTTGTCCCCCTGCTCGTATACTGTGTGTCTTGTGGTCTGTAGTCTAGATTTCGCCTCCTCCCATACAAATGTCTTGTATTCTTGTTGCGCCAGCTGCAGCCCATGTGTTGCCGCCTCCGTAGCGTCGGCGGCGTAGTCCGCCTCTGCCCTTTGCATGTTCTCCTCTAGCGCGTGGAGTTGTTGGCGCTGGCGCTTCTTGTGGTGCGACACTGAGGAAATGGCCTGGCCCCGCAGGACCGCCTTATAGGCTTCCCAGAGCGCCGCTGGCGACTTCACCGTGCGTTCATTCTCACTAAAGTATTGTTTCGTGGTGGTGACCAACGTTTTCTTGATCTCTTTAATCGCTAAATAATGTGGGTAGATCGGGAAGAGCCTGCGCCTGCCCGGGATGTCTGATGAGTATGTGAGCATGATTGGGGAGTGGTCCGAGATTCCCCTGGGCAAGTGTGTCACCTCCGCTATCCGTTCCAATCCCAGCATCTGGGTAAACATGTGATCTATCCGCGACTCACTGTTGTGCACCCCTGAGTGAAAAGTATACTGCCTGTCGTGTGGGAATTTCGCTCTCCAGGCATCTGTGAGGCCGATCGTATCTACAAAATCTTTAAGCTTCGAACTAGAGCTGCTGGGGCCTCTGGGGGGTCGCCTATCCATGGCGGTGTTAACTACGGCGTTGAAATCCCCCCCTACAATCGTTGCGCCTTGTGGAAGCGACAACAGGAATGCGCCCAGGTCCGGGAGCGCGGTACCATGTAATGCTGGTGGGATATATACTGATACGAAGTTGTACCTTTTCCCTTCCCATTGGCCCGCCAATGCGGCGAATCTGCCCTGCGCATCGGTCCATGTCTGTTGTACTATCAGGGGACAGCACTTATGGATTAATATACCTACACCCCGGGATCCAGAGGTGAACTCCGAATGAACTCCCATTTTGTATCCCCATCTGTCTAAGGCTTGACATGCAGAACCCACCAAGTGCGTTTCTTGCAGCAGTGCTACCGCCGGCCCCTTTCGTTTCATGTACTGTAATACCAGTCCCCGTTTAATCTTGTCCCCCAACCCGTTGACATTCCAGGACAGGACCACTAGGTGCTTGCCAGTACTGGTGTGGTCAGTGGTATGCGGATTGTCGGTCGTCCCTAAGGTCTGTTCCGTGTCCGGCCCCATGTGCTATCGTATGTGATATATGCGATGTACAATGAACGGTGTGTGGAGAGTCTATGCAGATGCTGACTGAGCTTGCGGTATGCAGACTTGTGAACCAAAACCCCCTGTAAACACCCCATCCCCCCCCCACCTCCCTGCTGCCCTGCCCGGTGGTTTCCAAACTACCCACCACCCCCAACTGAGCAGAGTGCTTTGTCCCCATAACTGTGTACTTGCGTGCCAGGGGGGAGATGCCAGTTGCACCCAGTCTTAGTCTCCCCCTCAGAGCTTCATTATGTCCACGGCTGTGAAGAGGGCTCAGGCTCCGGCTGTACAAGCCTCCCCCTCTGCTTTCTTCAGTATGGCGCCGCCTCCAGCCTTCGTAGGCCCTCTGTTCCATCACCGGCGAGAGGCCCCGGGGCGACAACCAGGTCCAACCTCCACGGCCATCCTCCAGGAACGACAGAGGTCGTCGTGCCATTTCCGCTGTCTGGCGAGCCCCACGTTCATATCGTACTTGGCACGGTGTCATCGTCGTCCGTCCGCCCCCTCTTGCAATGGGTCCGATACCTCCGCCCTGTCTGCGGACTGTCCATGTCTCTGCGCCGCTCCTGTGCGTCCCGTTGGTTTCCGCCAGCCCTCCAGCCATTCTGTGGCCTCCGCCGGGGACATGAAGAACCAGGTTTTGCCCTCCGCCTCCACCCGGAGCTTCGCGGGGAAGAGCATTGCATACTTCAGTTCTCTCTTCCGTAGCTCTTTCTTCACGTCCAGGAAGTCTCTGCGTTGCTTCGTTACTAGCGCTGTGTAGTCCGGGTATATCTCTATTTTGCTATTCTCCACTCGGAGTGGGGGAGCGACTCGCGCTGTCTGCAGAATGGCGTCGCGGTCGCGGAAGTTGAATATTCTTGCTAGTATAGGCCGTGGTGGGGCTCCCGGTTTGGGCGGCCCACCTGGCACCCTGTGCGCCCTTTCCACTGAGGAAAACTCCGACAAACCTCTAGGTTGGAGTTTATTCTTGACGAGGTCTTCCACAAATAAGTCCAGCGCCGGACCGCGCACGGTCTCCGGCACTACCACTAAGCGGATGTTATTGCGGCGGGCGCGCCCTTCTTGGACGTCCAATTTCGCCTCCAGTTGTTTCTGCGCCTGTTCCAGTGACCTCACTTTGTGAGCAGCGTTGTCTCTGTGGACAGGGTGGCCGTCGTGTCTTCCACCTCCCTCAGCCTGTCGTTGATTTTTGACACGTCTGCTCGTAACAGTGTAATGTCCGTGGAGATCGTACCTATCGCCGTTTGCATTTGCGTCAGTGTGCGCATTATATCCTGCAGGGTAATCTCCCCGGGCTGACCGGCCTGCGCTGTGTCCTCACTCTTCCTGGGAGTCTCTGGGGTCTGCGAGCTCTCTCTGCGGTAGGCATATTTGTCCAATTTGCCTGTCTGCGGCCCCCGCTGGCCTTTCCCCCCCCATGGTGCTTACTTCGTCTCGCGGTGTAGCGGGCAGGTCGGTAGTCGCCGCTGCCAGACTGCGCCTTAAAGGTCAGCGCTCGGCCTTTCGGTTTTCCCTTCCCTCCTCGCCTCCGCTCGTGCAGGGGGCCGTTATCCAGAACGCGCCCACTCTCCTCAGGTCGTGACGGGGAGCACCATATGCCGCCCACGGTGCGTCGTGTCCACTATGTGTCCCTGCCCCAACCCGGTAGGACTGTTCAGGGGGGGGGGGGAGTTTAGGCGCTTGATCTGATCACCAGTGTCGCCCCCGTCACCATGGGATTCCCGGCCACGTTCCTAGGGAGTTCCGGCTCACCAACACTTTCTGCTTTCAGTCCCAACCAAGCACTAAAAAAGTATGATAGGGTCTAAGGGAAAGTTTAATGACCTGCCTCAGTTCTAATCCCCTAATCCTATAATTGAAAAACAAATCAAGGAACTGGGGGTCTCGTCAAATCCTGCAAGTTGAGCGGAAATGTGAAGTAGAGGGCTGATTAGTCCCACATAGCAGAGGAGGGAGTAAAAGAAAAAGAAAAATAAAGAGAAAGAGACAACCAAACACAGTCTAAGAGGACCTTAGAGCGGAATTTTGGATACCCATCAATTGTCTGTGTGATCAATCTTATCATCTGGTCATCCAATCCAAAATAAGATGCTTCTCTTGATCATAGAGAGCGTCTAAATGGAAGTGATTTCACTCAAGGATGGTCCAAGGTTGTCAACGGATTGGAGTAAGAAGACCAACCATAGTAGGATGATAGAACAATCGAAAGGAGTGCAGTGCTAACAAAAGAAAATAGAGTGGTGTGTTAAAATAGAATTGTGAGAAAACACTACTAATTTAATATGTGTCTCGCATTCTAAGTAAAACAACAGTGCAAAAAGCAGTGTTAAACAAATAACTGCTGTATAGAGAGGTCGACATGTTTCAGCCTAATGAGATACATTTACCCCTGCGGCTTTCTTCAGGACCCTTGTTGTTAGATTTTCGCTACTGCAAACAAGTGAAATGTATAGTGAAGAAAAGGAAAGATAAAGATAAAAATGTAAATTTATCTCACTATCATATAAAAGGGGCACAATGTACCACCTTAGGTAGATCCTCCGCCTCAAAAGGATGCAGCGTGCATCTGTCAAGAGAACAAATGGAAAGTGTCTCAGTCTTTAAAAATAAGAGTACTCCCAAAATTATATTCGTACCCAGCCTTGTGTTAGGGGGCTTACCCGTAATGATCGAGGAACGGACCTCACCTCGCCTGGATCCTGGCTCAGGACTAGGAGGCCCCGCTCTGTGTGGAAGAAAAATTAAACTCCCAATATCTAGAGAATAATCATAAAAAACTTGATGCGTCTTCATAGATGTACTAGTGTAGTTAACTACTAGTGACTGTGTATTAAGTATTAGTTAATAAAACCACACATATGTCGTCCCAAAGGAAGAGACCCTGGCCCATATGCTCTGATAAAATGCCATTAGACAAGGGGAGAGACTGTATGAAAAAACTGTATGAAAAAACCCCCACATCTCCTGCCTATTTTGCTTACCCATAATGCTCGTAGTAAAGTGATACAA
Organism: Triturus cristatus; assembly: GCF_964204655.1. Classification (NCBI taxonomy): domain Eukaryota; kingdom Metazoa; phylum Chordata; class Amphibia; order Caudata; family Salamandridae; genus Triturus; species Triturus cristatus. The sequence goes on along the minus strand of NC_140580.1, from coordinate 746,093,893 downwards.
AAGAGTTATTATTGTAAAACAAAAGAGGATGTTCTCTGTAACATTAAAGGCATGGGGGGAATAGCAAACTGAGTGTGCTAAACGCTCTAAAGTTTTTAATAAGCTCATATAAAACTATCCACTAGAGAGCCTAGGACACGAGAAATTGCCTTTAAAACTGCAGGCACAATAACAAAGTTATCTATAATGGGGCTCGTAAGGGTAAGGAGAGTGCTCACCTATCCGTCGTTACCTCGTTGTGGCTGCAGAGTCAGGAGAGAGGTAACCCAAGCGTTCAACCCGGCATGTTTATAAAGCCGAGAAAAACCTCATCAGTTTCAAACGCGGGAAATTGTGATGTCCGTCATCGCCTGTAGCCGGAAGAACAGCCAGGACTACAAGGTGACATCACAATGGAGGCGTCTGTAGTCCGTGTATGTGGACAGAGCGCTAAAGTTGTAACTCGCGCGTTGCAGTTTAAACTGGAATCACGGATTCAGGAGCGAGGTGACTCAAACTTTTAACAAGGCATGTTCATGAAGCCCAGAAAAACCTCGTATATTTCAAATGTGGCAGTCTGTGATGTGCGTCATTAATTGTTGCCGGAACACAACAAGGACTACAAAATGACGTCACAATGGAGGCGTCTGTAGTCCGTAAATGTATATTGCGCGCTAAAGGTGTAACTAGCGCCTGGCAATTTAAAAGGAAATCTCTGTAAATATGCACTGTAGCATTGACTGTGTATCATCTGGTTTATAGTTGTTAAAATATTTTAAAGCCACGTTGCAGGCACCAGAAAAACGCTCGAAGACTCCATGTTGAAAAATAGAAGCAGAGACCATGGGAACATAAACACTTGACCGCTAATATGTAATAACTGACTACAAAAAGGATGGCATATGTAGTTCTAAAGGGGATGTGTCGGTACTGATTATACCTCTTGGGTGCTTGTGTACAAACCACTCATTACTGTGTGGGAGAGCCATATGAAAACAACGTGAGTGCATTATTCCTTACCAGTTTGTCACTACTGAAGAGGACTACAAAAAGATGTCAAAGGAATAATTGTAAGTGTTGGCATCTATGGTTGATAAAGATGCATTGCCTGGCCTGGTATGCGATGCGAAGAAGTCCTGGGACATTTAGTATCATGCACCGTCCCAAGCCTAATGGGCATGCTATGATGTCGTGATATCAGAGCGTACCCAGCGTCACAGGCCATGACTTTGAACTGTCACATACCTTCCAAGGCCACATAAGGGTTCCAAAGTAATAGGGCATCCTAAATGAAGGAAACAGAAACCACAAAGGGGGGATTTATAGAAACCATGAATATCACAAACCCTTTTATATGGTGGTCCAGGGGATGTCGTCGTTAAGGCCCCTGACATCACTGTGTAGTCTAAACACCCATTTCTGCTCTTTTGTAAAGAGGTATTTGGCGATGTCAACGATATGTGATGGTATCATCGGCTTTTCAAGCACTGTCCACGAAAAATCTTCTGCCTTGTGATCATTTTCAATGAAATGTCTGGTTAATCTGGTAGTTGATTTCTTGCATCTGAATGAACTCTTATGTTCTAACATACGAGTCCTTACTTTCCGAGTTGTCATACCCACATAATTGCATTGGCATGGACAAGTGAGTAAATAAATGAGATTGTCGCTGTTGCAATTAGTGAACCTCTTTTGCAACCAAGGTCTGTTAGTCCCTATATCAATGGAGGTGGTGTGTGTCGTTTGTGGGCAAATGGAGCAATTACCACAGGGGAAGTGGCCAGTCACTGCGGGGAGCTCCCATAAAGTGCCTACCGCTCTCTGAGGAATGGTTTTCGGGCGGGTATGTACTAGACGATCTCGTATGTTTCCAGATCTCTTAAAAGAGAACAATGGAGGTGCCAACGATCCATCACAAGAGGTCAAAATACGCCAATGTTTTCGGACACTTTTTTGTATCTTGTTAGCCATCGTACTGAAAGTAGTGACAAACGTCATCCGTTCAAATGTAGGTTTCTCAAAAGCGGGTTCCAAAAGCGCCTGACGATTATTGTTGGTAGCCCGCTTTAATGAACGTTTCACTAATCTCCGAGGATATTGTCTAGAGACCAATTGTTCCGTTAGGGCCTCAGCGTGTTTTCTGAAAGTGTTAACAGTAGAACAGTTCCTACGGACTCGCAGGAACTGTCCAAAGGGTAAGTTATCCCTTAATGATTTGGGGTGTTGACTATCATATCGTAATAGAGAGTTTCGAGACATAGGTTTACGATAGAGCTCACTCTCCAAACCTGTAGGGGTGACAAAGATCGACAGATCTAGGAAGGCTAGCCTTTTGTCATCAATTTCAACTGTAAACTTTAGGAACTGGTTTCTGGTATTGAGCCATTGATGGAAAAGATGGATCGACTCGCGGTCACCTCTCCACACCACCAACACGTCGTCAATGTAGCGTTTCCACAATCGAATAGACTGAAGAAACGGATTAGTCGGATTGAAGATGTGTTGCTGTTCATAAGAATGGACATAAAGATTGGCCAAACTAGGCGCAAAAATACTGCCCATACTGGTCCCGAAGACTTGCAGGTAAATCTGGTCTTCAAATTTGAAAAAGTTGTCCTTCATGGCAAGTTTAGCCAATGCCATGATGAAATGAACCGGAGTGATGGAATTCAATTCGGTTTCATATAAAATGGCAGAAACTGTATCCAAGGTCTCGTCTTGGGGGATAGAGGTATATAGTGCCTCCACGTCAAAGGAGACTAGTAAATCCGTGTTCATATCAAAATCAATGGTGGGTAACAAACGTAATACATCTTTCGTATCTTGGAGATACGTAGGCATCTTACTGACAATGGGTCTCAAAAAATAATCTACAAACGTAGACAAAGGTTCCAGAATCGCTCCTTGTCCCGAGATGATGGGTCTCCCAGGCGGTGGTCTTTGGGCTTTATGTATTTTGGGTAAAATGTAGAAATACGGCATGATGGGGAATTTCGTTTGTAAGAACTGAGACTCTTTAGTGGTGATCCAACCTTCACAAAGTGCCTCCTCCGACATATCACTAATAATTCGTTGCAGTCTATTAGTGGGATCTTCTGCTAGTGGTAAATAAAAACGGCGGTCTTCCAGTTGTCTGAGGCATTCAGTCCTGTAGTCCACTGTGTCGAGAATCACAATGGCCCCACCCTTGTCCGCTGGTTTAATAGTAATCAAGGGGTCTGCAGAAAGGTCTCGAAGGGCTCTTTGTTCAGCCAAAGGCAGATTAGTGTATGTGGATTTATGACTACTACATAGCCAAGTGACATCTTTCTGAACTGCTGTTTCAAAGGTTAGGACTGCCGGCGGTACTGCATGAGTTGGAGGATTGAACACCGAGCGTTTCTTAAGACCGGTGTTGATATCAGTTTGGTCATCTTCGGTCAGTTCCTTGTCTTTGAAAAAGTAATGTAGTCTGAGTTTACGAAAAAATTGTGCTAATTCGCACTGTGTCTGAAAGGGGTCCCCATCAAAGGTGGTGACAAACCCAAGGCCTCTGTTGAGAACTAATTCCTCATCTTTGGTGAGTATCTTGGAGCTAAGATTTACAATCAAATCTGGTGGGGGCTGTCTGTCGGAGGAATGTTCCTCTGTGTCTGGCTGCGAGTCCCCGTGTGTGGTCCTGTTTGCGGGTCCCAATGAACCTGGGATCGTTGGTTTCTTCTTCTGCCTCTCGATCTGGGAGGGCCTAATCCTAAAAAAGGATGCGAATTAGGGTCAGTTGGAAAGCCTTGAAAGGGTGTCATTGGGGGTTGAAAAGGATGTGTGGGGTAGCTCCACGGTGTTGGTGGCCACCACTGTTGGAATTGAGGCATGGAGTGTCCCCTATAGCTATTAAAGCGATTGAATCTACCCCTTCCCCTTGGTGGTTGTTTGTAAGACCCTGGACCCTCTGAATCACTGTCTTCAGTGCTAGACCCTGAGTAAGTGGATCCATACCTTTTGCCATTATTCCTAAATTCAGGAGGGGAGTAATTCTCGTTGGTATATGGGTAAACAGTCTCGTGTTTAAATTTTGCCAGGTCTTTCTTGAATTTTTCAATTTTTGAGAGTAAGATGGAATCTTTAAACTCTTTGTTGTTCTTATTAGACTCTTCTTGATTTTTACGAAAGAGGGTGGCAGTGATGGTTGTTTTGATTTGAGATTCTAAGAGCTGGATTTCAATCAGAATTGAATCGGCGACTTTTTTGGCAGTACTGATAATCAGTATAAGCCAGTCGCGTGTGCAGCGCCAGGCTATCAGAGACCAATCCTTTAAGAATCCCTTGTCTGTGCGATACAAGCGTGGAGCATTGGTGACTATTAAGCCTGGGGGTGCGCAATTGGCCCGTAAATATTCTGCCATGATGGCCCCATGTACCGAAGAACGGGAATGTGATTTCTTAAGAATTAGAATCTTACCCCACTCGTCAACCCCACTAACAGAGGAGGTGGTAGGTAAATCCAATATGCTTGGAGTATTGTCAAGAATAGATTGTAGGATAGCATCATCGTACGCTAAGCCACTGTATTCGGCCATCTTATCACTAGTCAACAGAGCGGCGGGAAACAACCGAAGGACAGAGCACACGTGTGGAAAAATACAAAAAAGAGAAAATAACTAACTATGAGTTAGATGTACACTATCCTATTGGTATAGTGATAAAACATACAGACCCGCAGCTGTAAGCTGCTCAATAACCAAGCACTAAAAAAGTATGATAGGGTCTAAGGGAAAGTTTAATGACCTGCCTCAGTTCTAATCCCCTAATCCTATAATTGAAAAACAAATCAAGGAACTGGGGGTCTCGTCAAATCCTGCAAGTTGAGCGGAAATGTGAAGTAGAGGGCTGATTAGTCCCACATAGCAGAGGAGGGAGTAAAAGAAAAAGAAAAATAAAGAGAAAGAGACAACCAAACAAAGTCTAAGAGGACCTTAGAGCGGAATTTTGGATACCCATCAATTGTCTGTGTGATCAATCTTATCATCTGGTCATCCAATCCAAAATAAGATGCTTCTCTTGATCATAGAGAGCGTCTAAATGGAAGTGATTTCACTCAAGGATGGTCCAAGGTTGTCAACGGATTGGAGTAAGAAGACCAACCATAGTAGGATGATAGAACAATCGAAAGGAGTGCAGTGCTAACAAAAGAAAATAGAGTGGTGTGTTAAAATAGAATTGTGAGAAAACACTACTAATTTAATATGTGTCTCGCATTCTAAGTAAAACAACAGTGCAAAAAGCAGTGTTAAACAAATAACTGCTGTATAGAGAGGTCGACATGTTTCAGCCTAATGAGATACATTTACCCCTGCGGCTTTCTTCAGGACCCTTGTTGTTAGATTTTCGCTACTGCAAACAAGTGAAATGTATAGTGAAGAAAAGGAAAGATAAAGATAAAAATGTAAATTTATCTCACTATCATATAAAAGGGGCACAATGTACCACCTTAGGTAGATCCTCCGCCTCAAAAGGATGCAGCGTGCATCTGTCAAGAGAACAAATGGAAAGTGTCTCAGTCTTTAAAAATAAGAGTACTCCCAAAATTATATTCGTACCCAGCCTTGTGTTAGGAGGCTTACCCGTAATGATCGAGGAACGGACCTCACCTCGCCTGGATCCTGGCTCAGGACTAGGAGGCCCCGCTCTGTGTGGAAGAAAAATTAAACTCCCAATATCTAGAGAATAATCATAAAAAACTTGATGCGTCTTCATAGATGTACTACTGTAGTTAACTACTAGTGACTGTGTATTAAGTATTAGTTAATAAAACCACACATATGTCGTCCCAAAGGAAGAGACCCTGGCCCATATGCTCTGATAAAATGCCATTAGACAAGGGGAGAGACTGTATGAAAAAACTGTATGAAAAAAACCCCACATCTCCTGCCTATTTTGCTTACCCATAATGCTCGTAGTAAAGTGATACAAAAGAGTTATTATTGTAAAACAAAAGAGGATGTTCTCTGTAACATTAAAGGCATGGGTCCCAACCAACCCGGGGCACGTCTGGGCTCCGGGCCGCAGATCCAGGCAGCAGGGCCCCTTATCCGCCGGTGCCGGGGTGGGGGGGCCGGGACACCTCTGTCACCCGTGTCCGGGCCGCGCGACCTCGTCTTTACTCCTCTGCGTGTGCCCCGTCCCGCAGTTCGGCCTCGCACCGCAGGGCCCTGAATGTCACGAGGCCCTGGTCCACGCCGGTCAGCGCTCCCACGTTTCGTGCTCTGCTGCCGCTTTGCCTCGTCCTACGCGGCGTCCTGGTCCTTGGAGCGGGCCAGCGCTGCGCGCCACCTCCTCGGCCGCGCCCGTCCACTCTAGTCCCCGGTCGCGGTCCCGGGGAGTAGGCCGCACCCCCGGCCTCGTCGATGCTGACCCTGCGGTGGCACCCCCAGCTCCCAGATGGCACTCGATCGGCACCGGAGCCTCCCGATAGTCGGCGCAGCTGATCCTTGTCGCCGTGGACACGGATAAGTGGCAGGATTGTGGGGGAAAGAGACTAGTGAGCGCGGAGCTCTCCTAGGCTGTTGGCTGCAAGCCACGCCCCCCCAGCTATTTCCTTTTTAATTGCAGACGAAGAATATAGTTAAGGAATAAAAGGCACACACAGAAAAGAAATAAAAGAAATAGAAGAGAAGCTGAGTTCTGGAATTGGCATGGTAAGGAAATAAGGCAATAGGGGTTAAGAGATAAGAGAGGTTAAGGACTAAAAGTTTATGATAACAATAACTCTTGTCTACAGGTTACCTCTTCAGCAATAGAAGTCTGCTGGACGGACTCCTGAAGGAAGCCGCAGAACAGTCTCTTCTCTCTTTTGTTATTTTATCCATTTTCCCCGTTCCCCCAAGATAGCCACTCTAGAGACTTGTCACACTAAGCTCTGGATTGCTGTCGGGGTGGATTTCGGAACTAGCATCTCTGTTCCTGTGTAGTTGAGTACCGTAACTAGAGTCTGACATGATCCTTAGAAAATCAGTTCGGCACAGTCAATGAGTGGGAATGGAATCTGACTTCGGGCGTGAACTCCTCTCCAACCTTACCTCAGGACAAGGGGGGTGGCCCAGCCCAGCCTCTTCCGGACCCTGACGGCCACAGACGGCCCGCCCTTTGCCCGGGCTTAGCCCGGCGCCGCCCACGCGCGTCCCTCGACGCAGAGGGAGCCTCCGTCTCTTAAGCACCTCCGGGCGCGATGATTCTCATCAGCTGGTGGACCGCAAAGCAAGCTGGGAGCTGTAGTCTCCCCCTGCGATGACCGCACGATGGCAAGTAGCGGCAGCAGGGGAGACACGCAGCATCAGGGCCCCAGGAGCGGCAAGTAAGCAGGTAGGGCAGGTAGGGCACACGTATCCCCTGCACAGATGAAGACAGCGTTTGAAACGGAACCCGCTCCACCGAGGGAGCCTCCGTCTCTTAAGCGCCTCCGGGCGCGATGATTCTCATCAGCTGGTGGACCGCAAAGCAAGCTGGGAGCTGTAGTCTCCCCCTGCGATGGCCGCACGATGGCAAGTAGCGGCAGCAGGGGAGACACGCAGCGTCAGGGCCCCAGGAGCGGCAAGAAAGCAGGTAGGGCAGGTATGGCACACGTATCCCCTACACAGATGAAGACAGCGTTTGAAACGGAACCCGCTCCACCGAGGGAGCCTTCGTCTCTTAAGCGCCTCCGGGCGCGATGATTCTCATCAGCTGGTGGACCGCAAAGCAAGCTGGGAGCTGTAGTCTCCCCCTGTGATGGCCGCACAATGGCAAGTAGCGGCAGCAGGGGAGACACGCAGCGTCAGGGCCCCAGGAGCGGCAAGAAAGCAGGTAGGGCAGGTAGGGCACACGTATCCCCTGCACAGATGAAGACAGAGTTTGAAACGGAACCCGCTCCACCGAGGGAGCCTCCGTCTCTTAAGCGCCTCCGGGCGCGATGATTCTCATCAGCTGGTGGACCGCAAAGCAAGCTGGGAACTGTAGTCTCCCCCTGCGATGGCCGCACGATGGCAAGTAGTGGCAGCAGGGGAGACACGCAGCGTCAGGGCCCCAGGAGCGGCAAGAAAGCAGGTAGGGCAGGTAGGGCACACGTATCCCCTGCACAGATGAAGACAGCGTTTGAAACGGAACCCGCTTCACCGAGGGAGCCTCCGTCTCTTAAGCGCCTCCGGGCGCGATGATTCTCATCAGCTGGTGGACTGCAAAGCAAGCTGGGAGCTGTAGTCTCCCCCTGCGATGGCCGCATGATGGCAAGTAGCGGCAGCAGGGGAGACACGCAGCGTCAGGACCCCAGGAGCGGCAAGAAAGCAGGTAGGGCAGGTAGGGCACACGTATCCCCTGCACAGATGAAGACAGCGTTTGAAACAGAACCCCAAGACAGCGTTTGAAACGGAACCCCACTGTGTAATTTAGATTTCATACATCAGAACAGATTCTTTAAATAAATATATTACCTACTGGCAGTCGCAAGTAGGTAGTTATAGTTAGGACCTATTTTCCATAGGAAATCCGCAACATTCTATTTGGAATAACGTTGGCGTCGATTGATGAATCTTCGCGAAATTTTCCAAACTTTTGGCCAGCTCCGGTCCGCTCCTATCCTGAAAATTTCACGGTGATTCATCAAGCGGGGGCCATGCATTTTCCCATAGGACCTGTTGACGCAGCTACAGCCAGAAGTGCTGAACGAAATTACACCAAATTTGGCAAAGAGGTAGTCCTCAGTTCAGACTGGTGCCTTTTGCTTAAATGTCGTAAATCCATTCAGTAGTTCCTGAGAAAATCAAAAGTAAAATCACATATATATCTGGGCGGAGCCTAACCACACATCTCATCATGAGATCTGATTGGCCGTCAGCACTTCATCCAAGAGGTGTTGGCAGCCATCTTGGGACCAATATACATGATAGTACCTCATTAAAAAGCATTGCAGTTAATAGAAGGTTTTAAGACTTTAGTTACATTATAAATCATTTGTTGATGGTACCAAACTCATTTTAGGAATTGTGGTGTGTTCTAAGGTGATTTTACCATGTGAAAAAGCCTTCTGCTGTGATATCATGAATCATGTTTGAGAGAAAACTATTTTCTCATGCTTTTCCCACGGAGGTTTGGAAGGTGATCTATAAGCTAAACTGAGAGCATATTTTCTGTAAATTCACATTATCTTTCTCAGTCATGTGAGAATGAAGTCTGACATTCTCATTAAACATGTACATCCAACAAGGGCAGAGACTGTCAGTTGATTCCTTTGTGTTCTACTGCAGCTTCCCAGAGTGTTCTAAAGAACAACTAGAGCGCTAACAGTCCTACTTATGACAAACGTATGGCACACCTGAAACCATCTTGGTTGGAATAAAGTGGTAACTCTTAAAACATTTAATTTAAAGAGGAACAAAATGAGGGGGTTCATTTTGCCATAGAAAGTATGATTAGTGCTGCAGAAAGAAACATTAGGGCACATTTTGAGTGACTTCTCAAATCCTCTTCTATCTCATTAAAAAATTCTGACATGCAGACTGAAACATGCACTTTCAATACCAGCAGCAGACTTCCCTGGTGAGCAGTAGCTTTACTACAGTGATCCAATAAGCAACTAGAGTGCTAACATTCTGAATTTATAGCAAATGTGTGACACATCTGAATGCCTTCTTGATGGAATCAAAGTAAAAAACTGAAAGTATTTCCTACTGAGGAGACTGTAGTAAATGAGGAAATTAGGAAACATCCTAATAAATAAGTCTCCCAAAACGGCCACCAGAGACAAAAGAGCCCAAATGTAGCCCAAATATCACCCAGATGTAGCCCAAGTATAGCCCAATGACAGAGTGTCCCAGAGTGTTCTAACGAACAACTAGAGCGCTAACAGTCTTACTTATGACAAAAGTATGGCACACCTGAAGCCATCTTGATTGGAATAAAGTGGTAACACTTAAAACATTTAATTTACAAAGGAACAAAATGAGGGGGTTCATTTTGCCATAGAAATTATGATTAGTGCTGCAGAAAGAAAAATTAGGGCACATTTTGACTTCTCAAATCCTCGTCTATTTCATAAACAAATTCTAACATGCAGACTGAAACATGCACTTTGAATACCAGCAGCAGACTTCCCTGGTGAGCAGTAGCTTTACTACAGTGATCTAATGAGCAACTAGAGTGCTAACATTCAGAATTTATGGCAAATGTGTGACACATCTGAATGCCTTCTTGATGGAACCAAAATACAAAATTGAAAGTATTTCCACTGAGGAGACTGCAGTAAATGAGGAAATTAGGAAACTTCATAACAAATAAATCTCCCAAGATGGCCACCAGAGACAGAAGAGCCCAAATGTAGCCCAAATATCACCCAGATGTAGCCCAAGTATAGCCCAATGACAGAATGTCCCAGAGTGTTCTTAAGAACAACTAGAGCGCTTACTGTCTTACTTATGACAAAAGTATGGCACACCTGAAGCCATCTTGATTGGAATAAACTGGTAACACTTAAAACATTTAATTTAAAAAGGAACACAATGAGGGGGTTCATTTTGCCATAGAAATTATGATTAGTGCTGAAGAAAGAAAAATTAGGGCACATTTTGAGTGACTTCTCAAATCCTCTTCTATTTCATTAAAAAATTCTGATATGCAGACTGAAACATGCACTTTTGATACCAGCAGCAGACTTCCGTGGTGAGCAGTAGCTTTACTACAGTGATCTAGTGAGCAACTAGAGTGCTATCATTCAGAATTTATGGCAAATGTGTGACATATCTGAATACCTTCTTGATGGAATCAAAGTAAAAAACTGAAAGCATTTCCTACTGAGGAAACTGCAGTAAATGAGGAAATTAGGAAACTTCATAACAAATAAATCTCCCAAGATGGCCACCAGAGACAAAAGAGCCCAAATGCAGCACAAATATCACCCAGATGTAGCCCACATGTAGCCCAATGATAGAAGTGTGCAAAACACTTATTTTTTGTGTATTTGCAGTTTTATATAGTGCAGACTTGTCAGATATTGGAGTGCTTTACATGAGCATTGGTTACATCACACAAGATCAAATTCATTTTGGTTGTAGACATGGGGAGATTAAGTGATTTGACCAGAATCACAGAATGTTGAGCTGAAGCAGAAACTCCAACCTGGTTCCCCAGTTGCAAAGTCTGCAGTACTGGAAGTAACACCACATCCTCTCCCCTAGGTGCAACATTTAATCAAGTGGTCAACTGGATAAAAAAACATAAAGATTACAAATAATTTAAAAGTTCTTTGTCGCTATTTGAAAACTCAGAAAATATGTCCTCATTTTAGTTTTTTAGAGAACTAACCATAGTTTTGATGCAAATAAGACCCTCTCATATATGTAATTTCTAAAGGAAATACTCTAGGTATTATAGTTTCACACTTTTGTAATAAATATAGAATGTTAGCAATCTAGTTGTTCATTGGGATACTGTTGAGAGGCAGAGGCCAGGGGCACGGACTCTGAAAATTGAAGGCAGGTAGGAGAGTGCAGATGCAACAATTTGACCACACTGGGCAGGCAGGAAGGGCAGTGGCAGCACAACAGACTATGGAGGGCAGTGGAAAGGGGGGCAGGGTCAACAAACCAACAATACAGGACTGGCAAGAGAGGCTGTGGCAATATAATAGACCATTGTGGGCAGAAGGAAGAGGCTGTAGTAGTACAACAATACATGCCAACAGACCCGTTTCAGCCAGGAAACGTCCAATGTTTTTAAGTTCAAATGGGCTTTATTTGATCTATCTACAATCTCCTCTTTTTCAATGTAACTCAAAGGGGAAAATCAATACCCCAGTTTTTTTTCAAAATCTCCCTCTTACCAAGTTCAAAATGTTCGCAAGTATGGTACATTGGATCATGGTAGGCAGGAGGAATTGGGGTAGGGACATGGACTCGGATAACAGAGGACAGGAGGGACATGGAGAGGTGCACCAAACTGACCCTACAGGGCAGGCATCAGGGTTTGCAGAAGCACAATACACCACACAGCGCATGCGGGACGGGAGTGCCGCACAACAATCCATAGAAAGCAATAGGGAGGGAACAGGACCATGCACATGGACAACAGAGAACAGAGGGGAAAGAGGCAATGGTAGCTAGCTGACCATAATGGACAGACAGGAGAGAAAGCTGCAGCATAACAGACCATAAAGGGCAGGAGGGACGGATCAGGGGCATTACAATGGAACAGACAAGCCAGGAGGGAGGGAATAGGGGCCTGCACGCGGAAACAGAGGGCTGGGGGCAAGGGGGAAGGGCAGGGTAGGGTGCAGCAAGATGACCATGGAGGTCAGGCAGGATGGGCACTAGAAACAAGATACACCATGGAGAGCAACAATGACAGTATGATGGCATACACACAGACCATGGAGGGAAGGTGGGAGGGGGTCAGAGGCAGCTAGCTGACCACATAGGGAAGGTGGGAGAGGCCATGGCAGCACAGAAGCCCATGCATGGCAAGCGGGAGGGTTAGTGGCAGCACAATGGCTATGATGGGCAAGAAGGAGGGTGCAGGGGCATGCACAAAGGACCATGGAGGATAGAAGGGAGGGTCAGGACCTGGGCACAGACAAGAGAGTTCAGGGTAAGGGGCCTCACAACAGAGCACGCAGGGCAGGCAGGAGGAGCAGTTGCAGCACAACAGGCGAGGGGGGCAGAAGGGTGTGGCACTAAAATGGACCATGGAGGACAGGAGGAAGGGGATAGGGGCATGGCATGTGGACAGGCAGGGTGGAGGTGGCAGGGAAAGGTTACAGTCATCTGACAACGCTAGGATAGGGAGGAGGTGGATGGGGCAGCAAGCTAACTGTTCAGAGAAGGTGGGTATTAGGAACTTTATTGTTTTTAAAATGTGTGTCTGTGCGAACTACTTAAAATATGAACAAGTATGCAGCATAATCTCACTTTTATTCAGGAAGAAGAGGACGTTTGTGACTGTGACTCCGGGCTCACTTGGCCGAAACACCCCCTGACCCTCCACCCCCATCGCAAAATGTAATGCCCGTGAAAAGGGTGGGTGGACGCAGTGTTATATAGAACATAGTCCTGAGAGCACAATTGAAAATGAAAACTAGATATAGTATATGGTATAAACTATGCACCAAAAAGTGTGATATAAGATGAACCGGGGCGTGAAATATAATATGCAATACATTGTGCGCAATGACAGATTCATTGGAGAGCGCGAGATAGCACAGGCACTAGCGCTTGCTATGCGATATGCGCCTTGGAGTGTAATATGCACAGGGCAGTGTTGTGTAACCTAACTGGTCTCTAAAGTTGTGATATAAAATATGTGCTGGGGAGTGTAACGTTGCATATGCACTGTGACAAAGATATGGATCCCAGATTGTAATATGTATGGCATAGCGCTGTGCGTTATAACATAGGCATCGAGGAAGGCACGTTAGATGGGGCAATATAACCCGTGCGAAGGCAAGTGTGGCATGACATATTCACGGGGTGGTGTTACAGTGCACATGGGCTAGAGAGTGTCATAGCATACGCACTAGCTGGTGGAATACAACACAGAGGTGTGAGGCACTCGGCGGGCACTGGTGGGTGTAACACAGCATTGGGCTCAGCCAGGAGCACGCTGTGACTCTCAAGTGAGGTTTGTCTCCTTTCCATAGAGTAAAATAAAAAGTATTACACATCCGGCGGTGGATGTGTGTTTTATTAACCGTGAGGGGGGTTTCTTTCATAGTTTGGTCGAATTTTTGTCGAATCCCCTTTGAATGGCTTGGTGTGCATGTATATTAAATGTGCCCGTCAAAAGCTACCCATGTTTGTATAAATAAACGACAAGGGTGTCTACTTGGAGAGTACCCACAGGCGGGGGGCGCCGGGATTAGGCACGGTAGGGCGTCAGACACGTCAGAGCTTCACTAGCGGTGTAAATACATTCCATGTGGATTCATTCTATGCATAGTCGCCTTTTAGTGAATATCACGCAAATCCTCATGGTGATAGGTACATACGGTTTGTCCAGCATGTCCTAGGTTTTTCTATAAATATATATTTTTTTAAATAATAAAAAACAAAGGCCGGCCCCGGGGGATGGGGTCCTCGGGGCCATAAGTGGCCTGAGGAGGGGGGCAACGCAGCCCCCTCCTAAAGAATTTTTTTTAAAAAAAGGCCATGGCCCGGGGGTTGGGGTCCCCGGGGCCGATTGAGGCCTTGGGAGGGCCAAATTTATTTTTTTCAACAAAAAAAATTAGGGTGCAGGCCCTGGGGGATGGGGTCCCCAGGGCCAGTAAATTGGAAATAGAAGGGGGGGCCACACAGCCCTCCTTCTTAAAAAAATAAAATAAATAAAAGACCGGCATCGCGCGGGAGGCCACGCCCCCTCCTTGCAGCACTCTGCAAACGCGCCCCCTGGCCAGTTGTAAGTTGGGGAATTAATTCCCCTTCAATACTGAGGGTCCCTGAGGGCCAACTAGCCCAACAGGTATCTCCAGTATGCGCCAGGGAGCTGCGTTGCAGACAGGTGTTCTGAGGCCACGCCCCTTTTTACACCTCTATGCAACGCAGCTCTGTGGCGCTTACTGGAGGTACCTAGTGGGCTAGTTTGACCCTAGGGACCCTTAGGATTCAAGGGGACTTAATCTCTCAACTAAAAACGGCCACAGGGCGTGTTTACACAGTGGTGAAGGGAGGGGACGGGGCCCGAGTTGACGTGTACAAACATGCCCTGTGGCGCGTTTTAAGTTGGGGAAATAATTCCTCTTCAATCCTGAGGGACCCTGGTGGCCAACTAGCCCACCAGGTGCTTCCAGTAAGCGCCACTGCGCTGCGTTGCAGAGAGGTGGTCTAGGCCGTGCCCCTTTTTACATCTCTCTGCAACGCAGCTCTGTGGCGCTTACTGGAGGTACCTAGTGGTCTAGTTGGACTCTAGGGACCCTCAGGATTCAAGGGGACTTAATCTCCCAACTTAAAACGGCCAGAGGGCGTGTTTACACAGTGGAGAAGTGAGGGGACGGGGCCTGCAATCGTTAGTAATCATCATCCAAACCATTGATCATCATATTTACCTAATCTGGCTAATAGTCGTCCTCTAAGTCAGTCAAGTCATAGAAAAACCTTTAAATTCATCAAAGTCAGGCCGCAATTCAGTCTCTCAAAGATTCAGGATAACAGCTGTCCAGCAGTGTCACTGTCCTCTCCGTCAGCATAATGTCAGGAAATCGAGTTCATCAAAGAAGAAGAGGTTTTTTAGTTCACTTTCCTACCTACTTTCATAATGAAAATAATGTCAAAATGTATCAAGATTGGGGTTTTAGAAAGTCCTCATTGGTGGACATGGGGTCAAGCGGTAAAGTTCTCACATAGTTCATAGGATTAAGTCATTGCACTTGCTGGTTCCGGTTTTAAAGACAGTCCATTGTATTATCCTTGGCGAGGCTCCCAGGGTGTCCTTGATAAGAACATCATCTCCTGGGGTCAGGACTAGGCCATTGTTGCTGGCAGTGACGCATGCGCACTTCACCCAGAAACTCGTATGTCAGGAGCAGTCACGTTATACGTCTCATTCAGCCATCTTGGATTAGGCCGAAATGGTCAATTTTAGCAAAACAAACACAAAAATGTAATTAAAACATGGAAATGTTTAATAAAATGTTAAACCCTCACTAATTCCCTTATGTGTAAGTAATTATCTAGCATAATAGCAACATTCAAAGCGTTTATACTCACTCAATGATGCGCAACTTACAATTACATCACAAAGCAACATATATCATGCAATATTCTAATTTTCTATTAGTATGCGTACATATGTTAGTTTACAATTAGTTTAGCCATGCAAAGTGCAATTCCCACGTGTAATTCTTTTGTTAATATAATTGGTAAGTCTTCCACTGCAAACAAATTAATAAATTACTATTAGTTGATTATTCAGATTAATATAAACATGCAGAATGGGGGGGGGGGGGTTATACAACATTTTGGACTACCCGCTCCAGCAGCAGCACCAGCTTGCTGAGTTCTTTTAGGTCCATCAGTGGTTTTTGCCAAGGTGTACAATCTGTCTTCTAATGAGCCTGATGTGATACAGAGGAGTAGGTACAAGAGCGGTTCTCTTCCTTTTTACCCAAAACACCACCATTTGCCAACAGGAGTCCTCCAGAACGGTTCCGCTGCCTCTTTACTATGGACCCATTAAAGGGGGAAACAGGAGTCTCCATCCACCAATATCACAGAGCACCCTGCTTACTGGATCGCTTCCAGAGAGGCAATTAAAGTCCACAAATCTCTTAAAAACAGCATGGGCATAATTTGTTCTTCTCCTCTAATCTATCTCCCAGAAAAATCCAACCTTGGACATGATGGGTATTGTTCCCCAATACTGAACCATTTCTCCAGAAAAATAAATCGACTAGTTTGATTTTTACAACTCACTTCTGGACTGTAGCCCACTCAGTAGTCATTTTTAACTTTGATGCCTCAAATGCAATTTTTTAGGTCTCGCGTGGTGTTGCAGTGCAAATCGCTGCTCGCCTCGGGAAGATTTATTGTTAACAAGGACTTTCAGAAGAGGGCTTGAAGCCCCGCCCCTCATTTCTGTTCAAGAACTTTCCCCATATCCCCATATGGGGGCACTGACTTAGATATTGCGGTGGCAGCCCTAAATCGACATTTCGATCCACAGCTCAACCCAGATTGTGAGCGACACACACCACACTAAGCCCAGCAGGCGAATGACGAGTCCACTGATATGTTTCAAGCGCTCCTTTGAAAACTGACATTCACATGTGTGAACATCGATCAGCAGAAGAAATTCACGCCCAGATAATTCAAGGCTGCAAATCAGCAGTGCTCAGGAGCCTCATCCTGAGACAGCCCAGCATTTCCCTGGATGATATCTTGGTCCCTGCCCGCTCTCATGAAATAGCAGGACTGAAGATATGGAGGTAGTCCTAGGCAAATATATGCCAATAGGTGGGCCACCGAAGGTGAAGGAAGGGCGTGTCGAAAAAATCCAAAGATGGCCTGCGCCTTCCCACTCGCAGGGGACAACGAGGCTGCTGGGTAACGGAAGTGGCAAATGTGCCTGGAACATAAAACACCAAATGTCTGACGGGCGAGAGGGCGTGCTTGCTCTAAGTGCGAGAAAATCAATCACTTCGCAAAGGTGTGCCGAAGCGAAAGAAAGGTGCCTAATCAGGGTACCCGAGGAAAACAACTGCTACCTTGAGACAACTGTCTCTAGAAGAGGTGGAAACCTAAGATGTAGCAAACAGCTGCAGGCAGGGCACTCACCCAGGTGAGGACAAAGACGAAGTTTTTGCAATATTGCTCGCAGGGAAGGGCAGAGGCCAACGTACACAAAAGGGATAGGTGGCACATTCATCACAGCATTGATCGATATAGGCGGTTCTGTGAAAATCATGGACTCAGTGCAATTCGACAAAATCACACCATGCCCTGCTCTGTTCGCCTCCGAGAAACAAATCTACACCTATGGGTGTATTGAGCTGTTGCTCCCCACGGGGATGATAGAAATTGATGTCATGAGTGAAAGCCGATACTCGGGACTACTTGACAGGCTCCGTAATTTAAACTATGCAGCACATTCTGCACGCACGCATCATGTAGGTGACAAACCGGGTAAACTGCTGATGTGGCTGATACGGCAGGAAGTATCAACGGTACCGGTGACGACAATAAAAAACGGCACGAGGGGTTGCGGCACATACCCAGAGAGATATACACTGCGCCTTTGTGGAACTCTATACCGCAGTATACCATTCATGCTTGGCAGCCACAGACGTGGAAATACAACACTTCCTGTCGGACACAACGCTGCCACAGCTCACAGATCAGCAGAGGGAGGATTTAGGTGCTCCACTGCTGCCGGAGGAAATACGAGATAGCATTTATACACTCTCCAACGGAAAAACGCCGGGCCCTGACGGACTGCCGGTCGAGTTTTACAAGGCATACTCGGATATGCTAATACTGAAACTGTTGCGGGTATATGAGGCGGCACTGGAAAGTACGACTCTTGCCCCCACGCAGAATGAGGCTACGCTGGTCTCACTATTGAAACCTGGCAGAAACCCAGAACATCTAGGCTCTTATCGCCCATTAGCTCTGCTAAACACAGATTATAAAATCCTAGCCTCCACTCTTGCCAAGCGCATAGCCCTGTTTGTGCCGTCCTTGGTACATGCAGACCGGAACGGCTTTGTCCCCAACAGAAGCACCTCATATAATATTCGCAGGCTGTTTAGAGTCCAGAAATATGCAGTGGAGAGATGGCCTCAGTCCGGATGTCTGGTTTTAGACCTGGAAAAGGCATTTGACTCGCTGGAGTGGCCTTATCTGGCGGCGGTCCTGCGCAAGTTTGCACTAGGTGACGAATATCTGCTGTTGGTACAGTTGTTGTACCAGCACCCCACAGTGAGAGTTCGCACGGGCAAGTTACTGTCGGATGAGATAAGGGTGAGGAGAGGCACTAGGCAGGGGAGCCCCTTGTCTCCGTTGCTCTTTTCCCTGGCTATGGAGCCTTTGGCGGCTCTCCTTCGGGAGGGTGGTGATGGCTGGGGCATCACTCTGAGCGACGGCTTGCATGCGGTGTCCCTCTATGCTGATGATTTATTATTATATATAAGAGACCTGCACGCTGTGCCGCCAGCACTTTCAGCACTGTTCTGCAGGTTTGAGGCAGTATCGGGTCTCCGGGTAAACTGGGCCAAATCGGGCGCTTACTCTTTCACTGAAAATGTGGCATCGGCAGATATAGTAATTAACGGGGCTGTACTAAAATGGTATCCAACCACGTTCAGATACCTGGGTATAAATGTATACCGAATCCCAAGGGACGCGCTGGAGGGCAATCTAGTTAGAGCCATTTCCTCTATAAAAGCACAGATGCAATTCTGGAAGACGCTGCCACTTAATGTGATGAGCCGTGTCACCCTGACAAAAATGATCGTACTGCCTAGGCTCCTGTACCATTTTGCGAATTTGCCCGTATATGTCCCGGTTAAGATATTTCGAGAATTGGAAGGGTTAATCCGGGGCTTGATCTGGAACACAGGGCGCCCCCGAATAGCGCTACAGACACTATATGCTCCTCTGGAGAGTGGAGGGTTGGCTGTTTACTATGTAGCTGCGCAATTACAATGGGTCACGAAATGGCTAAGTGGGAAAAATCTAGCGGATACGGCGACGGGGACAGCGATCTGGACACAGAGTCAGATCTGTAGGCTGTTTCACCCACTGGCAAAACTCTCCCGGCCACAGCATATACATATTGAGCTGGCACACAGATGCTACAAGAGGAGCCTCCACCTCACAAAGGGCACACTCCCATATGCACCAGCATTGCCACTTGTAGGAACGCCCAGGGGCAGGGACTACGTAACTGACGACACATTAATGCCTTGGCTAGAGGTGGCGGTGGAGACGCTTGGTGATCTATATGCGGAGGGGGCCATGCTGACATTCGAGGCGCTAGTAGCGGACACTGGACTATCAAGAGGTCAATTCCTCACATACGCGGCTATCACACGGACGCTTACTCTAGCGTGGGGTGATATCACGTGCGAACCACCAACGCATCAATTACTGCAGTATCTACATGCGATGGGTCGCATATAATACACTGGCTGGTGCAGGCTCTTCTCAGTCATACGCGGAGACCGCTACAAAGACTCCGAGCCGCCTGGATGGAAGACAGAGGCCGCCCCTGGGCGGACAAAGAATGGGAACGGGTATTAGCTAGTGCCACACATGTTCCACGTAACTCCAGATTCAAGCTAATACAGACGTATATCTTACACAGGGCATACCTCTCACCAGATAAAATCAATAAATATTTTAATATAAATACATCCGAATGCCCGCGATGCCGCCTACTAGGAGCTAATCTGTTACACATGCTGTGGTCCTGTCCCAAGCTTCACACTTACTGGCGACTGGTTTTGGCAACGATCAATGTGTGCACAAACACGGTAGTGCAGGATAACTGGGAGGTCTGCATCCTGGGGTTCTACAAAAGAAACAAAAACCACAGAGCGAGCTTCCGATTTAGAGACCTGGGGCTCATAACAGCGAAGCGTTTTATAACTAGGTGCTGGAAACACAAGGACCCACTAGAAAACTCACACTGGAAGAAGTCCTTAGAGGTGTGGGCACAGGTGGAGAGCACCACCCTACACAGAGAGGAGACGGCAGGGTTGATAAAGCATCCCATTGCACAGATTTGGGATGATATGCTTAAGCAGCTAGTAAGCCCCGATACCTCACAACAGCTGCTGCCCGCACAACAGATGGTGTCTGATATACGATCCGGCGCCAGATAGTGCAACAGGAGTCACGGTTGCGGGTCATCCCGCCCAGATTGACAGGAGCGAATCAACACCTTGCATTCCTTAGACTTGTTCAGTGTTAGCGGCCGGCTACACACTCGCCGCAGCAACAGTAGAGGCTCCGCATGTTCATTAACGGCATACCAATAACGACATGGCCGCTAAAAGATGGTGAACGCAACGGACACTGCAGGCGTATCCCCTTACCACCCTGACATCTCTTATTTGTTTTGGTTTTATTGTTAAGTATTGGGGACAAAAAAATTGTTCAGATGACCTGCATTTTGTTACAATCAAGAATATCGATGGTAATGGACTAACTAAACATTCCCAACCTTAGATTCGATTGGAGATAACAGAATGTGCGAGCAGTTAATGCCCAGGATAATTGGCAGATGGACAAGCATCCACGGATAACGGTTAAAGGTGACACTAAGTTTATGCGAAAGATATGTACGCTGACGCCTTATTTTTACAGAGTCAGAGACCAAGTAATGTTATATGGAAAGTGTTGCTTGTTGATGCTAGATAATAACTGTAACAGGAAATTATGCAGGAAAATGTACTAATAAAAGATATTCAAACAAAAAAATGAGTGAAAGCCGATCAACTACGGCACAATTCCATGTCACCGAAGGAAACAAAGGCACTGTGCTAGGTTGCCACACAGCAGGACTTGCAGCTGGTATTTTTTCAAAACAAGTGCGCGAGTAGCATGTCGTGGCCATGATGAAAGACTTTCCCTAGCTATTCACTCACCTTGGCCGGCAAAGGAAAAATTATCTGCCTGTATATCGGCGAGGCGGTGCGGCCCACAGCAATACGCCACCGACGGGTCCCCATCTACCTGTGACCAAAAGTGGAAAAAGAACTGTCAGATTTAGAACAGATGGGGGTCATAGAAAAGGTTACCAGCTTGACCCTGGATGGTGGTGGTATGAGGTTGACCTCGGGTGGTAGTGGTGGTGTGGTGCTATGAGGTCAACCTCGGGTGGTGGTATGAGGTTGACCTCAGGTGGTGGTGGTGGTATGAGGTCGGCCTCGGGTGGTGGTGGTGGTATGAGGTTGACCTTAGGAGGTGGTGGTAAAAGGTCAACCTTGGGTGGTGGGGTGGTGGTGCTATGATGTTGACCTTGGGTGGTGGTATGAGGTTGACCTTGGGTGGTGGTGGTAAAAGGTCAACCTTGGGTGGTGGTGGTATGAGGTCGACCTAGGGTGGTGGTGGTAGTGGTATGAGGTTGTGCTCGGGTGGTGGTGGTAGTGGTATGAGGTTGACCTTGGGTGGTGGTGGTGTACTGGTGGTATGAGGTCAACCTCGGGCAGCTGGTGGTGGTGGTGTGGTGGTGGTATAAGGTCAACCTTGGTGGTGTGGTGGTGGTATAAGGTCAACCTCGGTGGTGTGGTGGTGGTATGAGGTCAACCTTGGGTGGTGGTGGTATGAGGTCAACCTCAGGTGGTGGTCGTGGTGGTAGGAGCTCGAACTCAGGTGGTGGTATGAGGTCAGCCTTGGGTGGTGGTGGTGGGAGTATGAGGTCGACCTTGGTTGGTGGTGGTGGTGGTATGAGGTAGACCTCGGGTGGTAGTGGTGGTAGTATAAGGTCAACCTTGGGTGGTGGTATGAAGTCCACCTTGGGTGGTGGTGGTATGAGGTCGACCTTGGGTGGTGGGAGTGGTGAGGTCAACCTAAGGTGGTGATATGAAGTCGAACCTGGTTGGTGGTAGTGGTATGAGGTTGACCTTGGGTGGTGGGGTGGTGGTGGTGAGGTCAACTCTGGTGGTGGTGAGGTCAACTCAGGTGGTGGTGGTAGTATGAGGTCGACCTTGGGTGGTAGTGGTATGAGGTCAACCTTTGGGTGGTAGTGGTATGAGGAGGACGTCAGGTTGTGGTGGTGGTATGAGGTCGACCCCGGGTGGTGGTGGTGATATGAGGTTGACCTGTGGTTGTGGGTAACTACACTTTGCTTTCTAATCTTCACTCAGCTTGAGAAAAAAAAATCACACATCTTTCTTAGTCACAGTGAACTTACCATTAGTTCACACATTATGTGGTAGATAAGATTTTTTGTCTTTCAGATTTTATTAATATCACTTCTTTATCCTAACTTTATGGATTTCACACATTGTATATTTTGGTATCTTGATTTATGGGTTCGCCGACCAGTTCTTCACTTTGCTACTAGGTTGTTTCCATAGCATGCAGCATTCGTTGATTTCATTCACAAGCATTCCATATTTATTGGCAACATTATCGGTTTCTAGCAACTCCTTGATAGTGAGTTTTTATTAACATGGTGTAACTTAGGCATTACGAGGTCTGTTTCATGTGATTTACGGCGTGCCATTTTAGATCGGGTCGGCAGGAACAGCAGAGGGCTTCAGTGTTAGTCCTTCTTCTAGTGTGTTTGCACGCGCATCGTGCATGTACACGCACACACGTCATTAGTTGGATTTAAGTACCGCTAGGAGCTGCGCAAGCTCGTGGTCACAGCGTTATCTTCAACTCCGAAGCAGCAGCTGCTTCATTGCATTAGAAATCCAGGTAAGGTATAACTACAGTTTTCTGCACTATGGAGCTTGTAAGCACGTGAGTAATTGACCAGATTAGGGCTTTTTGACAGTAACCAGGGTTTGAGGTTTGTTGTTTTGCAACGACAGGTTGGAGACTCATATCCACCGAGCTTGGGCTCATTGTGGTTATCGACTCTTACAGCACACAGCTTTCAGATGCGGACTCACTGGCAAAGGATAGAGGTAAAAGCGTCTTTATGTACAGGATTGGTTTTATCTTGACAAGATTGTTTGTAAAAGTTCACGTGAGCAACACAGTTAGTGACCTCATTCCTATTTTTGAACACAGGCACCTGACCAGCTAGAAATCCTTAAAGGGATTGTCAACCAGAAAACAGCATTTTGCAGTATTTTATTCAAGAGTGCTTTGGAGATATATTTAGATGCCACACCGTAGCTGTACCTCTTCAGTCAGGAGGACCATCTCGTTGTCACTGATTAATAGAAATTGACTTGGACATGCGACGGTTTTCTCGTAAGATCTAGCAGTTCAGTTTTGTTTACTTACCTTACTCTTTAGAAAAACTTTATTTCACACGCCTCGGTGACCAACAGGGAGTGGTGCACAGTGGTTTACTTTGGGCTTAAGGTTGTTTTTCTGCTTGTCTCAACACGATAACACACTGGTCCAGCATTTGACTTTTCTATTTTCTAAACTCTGTGTGCAGGACAAGTACAGGTGTGCGAAGGCCACTCTGGCAATTAGACGATGTATCAGTTAAAAAATTGTACATGACATCGCATTGTATACAGTTAATTGTTGCAAACATGTTTCTCTGTTTTCCATTTTTTCTTTTATATACAGGCCCCTGAAGAAGGGATTACAGAAAATCCCGAAATGCATTGGGCTACATCAATCTTAACCGTCATTTTGTAAAACAACATTTGCAATTCTGATGATTTAGTTAATTGATAAGTTCTTATTTTCACAACAAAAGTGATTATTCATGTGATTGTTCATGCAAAAAGTTTGCCAATTAAGAAGGTGCATAAGCTCATGACTTTAACCCCTTGAGTGCCCATGACGAGATGGTCTCGTCATGGGCCGCGGTTGCGCTGTGCCCATGACGAGACTATCTCGTCATGAGCCCCGCCCGCTAATGAAACGCCCGGCACAGGGCGTGGAAAGGGCGGGGCACTGAAGGGGTTAATGAGTAAATGTCAATACCAACAATGTTTATTTAGTTGTTTATTTTATTAACAATTGTACATAATTGTAGGTTTAGTGGATTACACGTATAAGCATATATATTTTAAGCAGTGCAATCGGTATACAGATGCACAGCATCTGCTTTTTTCATGTTTTATTAGGGTGGCTACCTTTTTCCGGTTTGCACGCAGTTCGTGTTTGAGTATGAGAAATTTCAGAGATTAACATTTTTTCTAATGATAACTCAAGTAGTGCGCTGACTTCCATTAGATTGTGGTATGAGGTTGACCATGGGTGGTGGTGGTGGTGGTGGTATAAAGTCAACCTCATGTGGTAGTATGAAGTTTACCTTGGGTGGTGGGGGTGGTGGTGGTATGAGGTCGACCTCGGGTGGTGGGGGTGGTGGTGGTGGTATGAGGTTGACCTCAGGTGGTGGGGGTGCTATGAGGTCAATCTTGGGTGGTGGTGGTAGTATAAGGTCAACCTCGGTGGTGGTATTAAGTTGACCTTGGGTGGTGGTGGTATGAGGTCGACCTTGGATGGTGGGGTGGTGGTAAGGTCAACTCAGGTGGTGGTTGGGATATGAGGTCAACCTCAGGTGGTGGTGGTGGTATGAGGTCAACCTCAGGTTTTGAGGGTGGTGGTAGTGGTGATGGTATGAGGTTGAACTCGGGTGGTGGGGGTGGTGATGATGGTATGATGTCAACCTCAGGTGGTGGTGGTGATATGAGGTTGACCTCGGGTGGTGGTGGTGGTATGAGGTCAACCTCCGGTGGTGGAAGTATGAGGTCAACCTCAGGTAGTGGGGGTGGTGGTGGTATGAGGTCAACCTCAGGTGGTGGGGTAATAGTAGTATGAGGTTGACCTCAGTGTGAGAAGTTGGCCTGGTATATGCTGTCCACTAGTTATAGTGGGCACCTTGCACCAGTCCAAACAACCCCTTACTGATGATAGGTTAAAGACAACCTTTATTGAAAGCTATCCTAGTGGTAGCTATGGAGAGCAGCCTTCAGGCTAAGTCTTGAAGATATGTAAAGCAGCTTGTTTTACCAGTCCATAATCTCTTGAATGGCTAAATGAAAGGCAACCACACCAAGCATATATATAAAAAATGTAGAATCGCTGGGACCCCAATGAACCACCCAAGGTAGTGACACAGGGGACCCATGGGGGCCGTGTGCGGTGTGAGAACACAGCCACAAGCTCCTGTTAGTTTCTATGGGGAAAGTTGTGGTTAGATCTTTACAGATTAAGGACACTTGGAGATGGACTAGGACCAAACCCCTTTGGATTTAGGCAGTTCTAGGGTCAACACCCATGGGAGCACCGGAGTACTCGAGTTACCTCACCCAGGGAAGCCGGGTGCATAGGTGTCAAATGGTGTCAGGCCGCGTTGTCGTTTTCAATGGAAGCTGGAGAAGAAGTGCTGCTGCTTGGAAGATGCGAAGTGTCCTAAGAGATCCAAGCCTGGATCGAAGATGTGAAGAACCTGAAAGCAGAGGGGACAGAGTCTGGGTCACTTGCCAGTGACCAGGGGCACAATAGACGAATGCCCACCGGTTGACCTCGGGTGTTGGGGGTGGTGATGATGGTATGAGGTCAACCTCAGGTGGTGGTGCTATGAGGTTGACCTCGGGTGATGGTGGTATGAGGTCAACCTCAGGTGGTAGGGGTGGTGGTGGTGATATGAGGTTGACCTCGGGTGGTGGTGATGGTGGTATTAGGTCAAACATAGGTGGTGGTGGTGATATTATGTGGTTGACCTTGGTTGGTGGTAGAAGTGGTGGTGGTATGAGGTCGACCTCAGGTGGTGGTAGTATGAGGTTGACCTCAGGTGGTGGTATGGAGTCAACCTCGGGTGGTAGGGGTGGTGGTGGTATGAGCTTGACCTCTGGTGCTGGTGGTATGAGGTCGACCTCAGGTGGTGATAGTATGACGTCTACCTTGGGTGGTGGTAGTAGTGGTGGTGGTATGAGGTCAACCTCAGAAGGTGGTGGTTTCAGGAAGACCTAAGGTGGTGGTGGAATGAGGTTGATGTTGGGTGGTGGTATGAGGTCAACCTCAGGTGGTGGTGTAGTATGAGGTCCACCTCAGGTGGTGGTATTGGTGGTATGAGGTCAACCTCGGGTGGTGGGGGTGGTAGTGGTATGAGGTCAACCTCAGGTGGTGGGGGTGGTGGTAAGAGGTTGACCTCAGGTGGTGGTGGTAGTATAAAGTTGACCTCAGGTGGTAATGGTGGTGATAGTATGAGGTCAAGCGTGGGTGGTGGTGGCTTGAGGTAGACTTCAGGTGGTGGTGGTGGAATGAGGTTAACGTTGAACGGTGGTGGTGGTATGAGGTTGACCTCGGGTGGTGGGGTGGTAGTGGTGGTTGTATGAGGTCGACCTCAGGTGGTAGCAGTGGTGGTGGTGCTAAGAGGTTGACCTCAGGTGCTAGTGGTATGAAGTCGACCTCAGGTGGTAATGGTGGTGATAGTATGAGGTCAACCATGGGTGGTGGTGGTGATTTGAGGTAGACCTCAGGTAGTGGTATGAGATCAACCTCGGGTGGTGGGGGTGGTAGTGGTATGAGGTCAACCTCAGGTGGTAGGGTGGTGGTATGAGGTTGACCTCAGGTGGTAGGGGTGGTGGTGGTGGTGGTAAGAGGTTGACCCCAGGTGGTGGTGGTGATAGAGTGAAGTCGATCTCAGGTGGTAATGGTGGTGATAGTATGAGGTCAACCATGGGTGGTGGTGGTTTGAGGTAGACCTCAAGTGGTGGTGGTGGAATGAGGTTAACGTTGGGCTGTGGTGGTGGTATGAGGTTGACCTGTGGTGGTGGTGGGGGTTGGAGATAGACCTCAGGTGGTGTTGGTGGTATGAGGTCGACCTCGGGTGGAAGGGGTGGTGGTGGTATGAGGTCAACCTCAGGTGGTGGTAGTGATATGAGGTCAACCTCAGGTGGTGGGGGTGGTGGCATGAGGTCAACCTCAGGTGGTGGAAATGATGGTATGAGTTCAACCTCAGGTGGTGTTGGTATGAGGTCAACCTCAGGTGGTGGGGGTGGTGGTGGTATGAGGTCAGTCTCAGGTGGTGGTTGTTTGAGGTCAACCTCAGGTAGTGGTGGTATGAAGTCAAACTCAGGTGGTGGGTTGGTGGTATGAGGTCAATCTCAGGTGGTGGTGGTGGTACGAGACTAACCTCAGGTGGTTGTGTTGGATATGTTGGTATGAGGTTGGCCTTGGGTGGTGGTGGTGGTATTAGGTTGATCTCAGGTTGTGGGGTGGTAGTATGAGGTTTACTTTGGGTGGTAGGGGGGTGGTGGTGGTATGAGGTCAACCTCGGGTAGTGGTGGTAGTATGAGGACAACCTCCAGTGCTGGTGGTATGAGGTCAACCTCAGGTGGTGGGGTGGCTTTATGAGGTTGACCTCGGGAGGTGGCAGTAGTGGTGATATGAGGTCAACCTCAGGTGGTGGTGATATGAGGTTGACCTCAGGCAAAGGTGGTGGTGGTATGAGGTCAACCTCAGGTTGTGGTGGTATGAGGTTGACCTCAGGTGGTTGTGGTGGTAGGTGGTCAGCCTCGGTGGTGGTGGTGGTATGAGGTCAACCTCGGGTGGTAGGGGTGGTGGTGGTGATATGAGGTTGACCTCAGGTGGTGGTGATGGTGGTATTAGGTTGAACTCAGGTGGTGGTGGTATTATGAGGTTGACCTTGGGTGGTGGTACTAGTAGTAGTGGTGGTGGTGGTATGAGGTCGACCTTGGGGGGTGGTGGTTTGAGGTAGATCTCAGGTGGTGGTGGTGGAATGAGGTATATGTTGGGTGGTGGTATGAGGGTGACCTCAGGTAGTGGTATGAGGTCAACCATGGGTGGTGGTATGAGGTCAACCTTGGGTGGTGGGGGT
Source organism: Triturus cristatus (assembly GCF_964204655.1). Classification (NCBI taxonomy): domain Eukaryota; kingdom Metazoa; phylum Chordata; class Amphibia; order Caudata; family Salamandridae; genus Triturus; species Triturus cristatus. The sequence continues at coordinate 746,065,993 of NC_140580.1, read as the reverse complement.
AATGGTATACGGTCAACCTCTGGTGGTGGTATGAGGTTAACCTCAGTGGTGGGGGTTGGGGTGGTGGTATGTGGTCAACCTCAGGTGGTGTTGGTGGTATGAGGTCGACCTCAGGTGGAAGGGGTGGTGGTGGTATGAGGTCAACCTCAGGTGGTGGAAGTGATATGAGGTCAACTCCGGGTGGTGGGGGTGATGGTATGAGGTGAACCTCAGGTGGTGGAAATGGTGGTATGAGTTCAACCTCAGGTGGTGGTGGTATGAGGTCAACCTCAGGTGGTGGGGGTGGTGGTATGAGGTCAGTCTCCGGTGGTGGTTGTTTGAGCTCAACCTCAGGTGGTGGTGGTATGAAGTCAAACTCAAGTGTTGGTATGAGGTCGACCACGGGTGGTGGGTTGGAGGTATGAGGTCAATCTCAGGTGGTGGTATGAGGTCAACCTCAGGTGGTGGTACGAGGTCAACCTCAGGTGGTTGTGTTGGATATGTTGGTGTGAGGTTGGCCTCGGGTGGTGGTGGTGGTATTAGGTCAATCCCAGGTTGTGGGGTGGTAGTATGAGGTTGACTTTGGCTGGTAGGGGGGGTGGTGGTGGTATGAGGTCAACCTTGGGTGGTGGTGGTAGTATGAGGACAACCTCCAGTGCTGGTGGTATGAGGTCAACCTCAGGTGGTGCGGTGGCTTTATGAGGTTGACCTCGGGAGGTGGGGGTAGTGATGATATGAGGTTGACCTCAGGTGGAGGTGGTGGTAGGAGGTCAGCCTCGGTGGTGGTGGTGGTAGGAGGTCAACCTCGGGTGGTACGGTGGTGGTGGTGATATGAGGTTGACCTCAGGTGGTGGTGATGGTGGTATTAGGTTGAACTTAGGTGGTGGAGGTATTATGAGGTTGACCTTGGATGGTGGTAGTAGTGGTGGTGGTATGAGGTCGACCTTCGGGGGTGGTGGTTTGAGGTAGATCTCGGGTGGTGGAATGAGGTATATGTTGGGTGGTGGTATGAGGGTGACCTCAGGTAGTGGTATGAGGTCAACCTTGGGTGGTGGTATGAGGTCAACCTCAGTGGTGAGGGTCAGGGTGGTGGTATGTGGTCAACCTTAGGTGGTGGTGGTGGTATGAGGTCAACCTCGGGTAATGGTGGGAGTGGTTGTGGTATGAGGTTGACTTTGGGTGGTAGTGGGGGTGGTGGTCATCGTATGAGGTTGACCTCGGGTGGTGGTGGTAGTGGTGGTGGTATGAGGTCAACCTCCAGTGGTGGGGTATGAGGTTGACCTCAGGTGGTGGGGCGGTTTTATGAGGTTGACCTCAGGTGGTGTTGTAGTGGTGATATGAGGTCGACCTCAGGTGGTGGTGATATGAGGTTGACATCAGGTGCTGGTGGTATGAGGTCTGCCTCGGTAGTGGTAGTGGTATGAGGTCAACCTCAGGTGGTTGTGTTGGATATGTTGGTATGAGGTTGGCCTCAGGTGGTGGTGGTGGTATGAGGTCGATCTCAGGTTGTGGGGTGGTAGTATGAGGGTGACTTTGGGTGGGGGTGGTGGTGGTGGTATGAGGTCGACCTCGAGTGGTGATGGTAGTGATGGTGGTATGAGGTCAACCTCCAGTGCTGGTGGTATGAGGTCAACCTCAGGTGGTGGTAGTAGCATGAGGTCCACCTTGGGTGGTGGTATTGGTGGTATGAGGTCAACCTTGGGTGGTGGTGGTGGTGGTAGGAGGTTAACATTGGGCAGTGGTGATATGAGGTTTACCTCAGGTAGTGGTATGAAATCCACCTCGGGTGGTGGTATGAGGTCAACCTCAGGCAGTGGTGGTGGTAGTGGTGGTATGAGTTCAACCTCCATGGTGGTGGTTTGAGGTAGACCTCAGGTGGTGTTGGTGGTATGAGGTCAACCTCAGGTGGTGGTGGTATGAGGTCAACCTCAGGTGATGGTGAGAATAAGAGGTCAACCTTGAGTGGTGGAGTTGGTGGTATTAGGTCAACCTCAGGTAGTGGGGATGGTGGTAAGAGTTCAACCTCAGGTGGTGGGGATGGTGGTATGAGGTTAACCTCAAGTGGTGGTAGTATGAGGTCGACCTCAGGTGGTGGTAGTATGAGATCGGCCTCGGTGGTGGTGTTATGAGGTCGACCTCAGGTGGTAGGATGTTGGTATGAGGTCAAACTCAGGTGGTGGTATGAGGTTGACCTCAAGTGGTAGTATGAGGTTGACCTCAGGTGGTAGTATGAGGTTGACCTTGGGGGTGGGGGTGGTGGTATGAGGTTGACTTCAGGTGGTGGTGGTGGTATGAGGTTGACCTCAGGTGAAGGTGGTGGTGGTATGAGGTCAAACTCAGGTGGTGGTATGAGGTTGACCTCAGGTGGTGGTGGTGATAGAATGAGGTCTACCTTAGGTGGTGGTAGTAGTGGTGGTGGTGGTGGTGGTTTGAGGTCGACCTCAGAAGGTGGTGGTTTGAGGTGGACCTCAGGTGGTGGTGGAATGAGGTGGACGATGGGTGGTGGTATGAGTTTGGTATGTCACCCTCAGGTGGTGGTAGCATGAGGTCTACCTTGGGTGGTGGGGGTGGTGGTATGAGGTCAACCTCGGGTGGTGTGGGTGGTAGCAGTATGAGGTCAACCTCAGGTGGTGGGGTGGTGGTGGTAGGAGGTGAACATTGGGCAGTGGTGGTATGAGGTTGACCTCAGGTAGTCGTATGAGATCAACCTCAGGTGGTGGTGGTATGTCACCCTCAGGTGGTGGTGGTAGCATGAGGTCCACCTCTGGTGGTGGGGGTGGGGGTATGAGGACAACCTCGGGTGGTGTGGGTGGTAGCAGTATGAGGTCAACCTCAGGTGGTAGGGTGGTGGTAGGAGGTTAACATTGGGCAGTGGTGGTATGAGGTTGACCTCAGGTAGTGGTATGAAATCAACCTCGGGTGGTGGTATGAGGTCAACCTCAGGCAGTGGTGGTGGTGGTATGAGGTCAACCTGTGGTGGTGGTATGAGTTCAACCTCAGTGGTGGTTTGAAGTAGACCTCAGGTGGTGGTGGTGGTATGAGGTCAACCTCAGGTGATGGTGGGAATAGGACGTCAACCTCAGGTGATGGTGGGAATAAGAGGTCAACCTTGGGTGGTGAGGGTGGCAGTATGAGGTCAACCTCAGGTGGTGGGGGTTGTGGTATGAGGTCAACCTCAGGTGGTGGGGTGATGCTATGAGGTTGACCTCGGGTGGTTGTGTTGGTTGTGTTGTTATGAGGTTGACATCGGGTGGTGGTATGAGGTTGACCTCAGGGTGTGGGGTGGTGGTACGAGGTTGACTTTGGGTGGGGGTGGTGGTGGTGGTATGAGGTCAACCTCGGGTGGTGGTGGTATGAAGTCAACCTCCAGTGGTGGTGGTATGAGGTTGACCTCAGGTGGTGTGGTGGTTTTATGAGGTTGACCTCGGGTGGTGGGGATAGTGGTGATATGAGGTCGACCTCAGGTGGTGGTGGTATGAGGTCAACCTCAGGTGGTAGGGGTGGTGATATGATGTTGACCTAGGGTGGTGGTGGTGATAGTATGAAGTCTACCTTGGGTGGTGGTGGTAGTAGTGGTGGTGGTGGTGGTATCACATCGACCTCGGTGGTGGTGGTGGAATAAGGTTGATGTTGGGTGGTGGTGGTGGTGGTATAAGGTTGACCTCAGGTGGTGGGGGTGGGGGTATGAGGTCAACCTCAGGTGGTGGGGGTGATGCTATGAGGTCGACCTCGGGTGGTTGTGTTGGTTGTGTTGTTATGAGGTTGACATCGGGTGGTGGTATGAGGTTGACCTCAGGTTGTGGGGTGGTGGTATGAGGTTGACTTTGGGTGGGGGTGGTGGTGGTATGAGGTCAACCTTGGGTGGTGGTATAAAGTCAACCTCCAGTGGTGGTGGTATGAGGTTGACCTCAGGTGGTGGTGTGGTTTTATGAGGTTGACCTCGGGTGGTGGGGATAGTGGTGATATGAGGTCGACCTCAGGTGGTGGTGGTATGAGGTCAACCTCAGGTGGTAGGGGTGGTGATATGATGTTGACCTAGGGTGGTGGTGGTGATAGTATGAAGTCTACCTTGGGTGGTGGTGGTAGTAGTGGTGGTGGTGGTGGTGGTATGACATCGACCTCGGTGGTGGTGGTGGAATAAGGTTGATGTTGTATGGTGGTGGTGGTATGAGGTTAACCTCAGATGGTGGGGGTGGTAGTGGTATGAGGTCAACCTCAGGTGGTGGTGATAGTATGAGGTCTACCTTCTGTGGTGGTAGTAGGGGTGGTGGGATGAGTTTGACCTCGGAAGGTGGTGGTTTGAGGTAGACCTCAGGTGGTTGAGGTATGAGGTTGACCTCAGGTAGTGGTATGAGATTAACCTTGGGTGGTGGTGGTATGAGGTCAACCTCCGGTGGTGGTGGTAGTATGAGGTCCACCTCAGGTGGTTGTATGAGGTCAACCTCAGGTGATGGTGGGAATAAGAGGTCAACCTTGAGTGGTGGCGGTGGTGGTATGAGGTCAACCTCAGGTATTGGGGATGGTGGTATGAGTTCAACCTCAGGTGGTGGTATGAGGTTGACCTCAGGTGGAGGTACGAGGTTGACCTCAGGTGATGGTAGTATGAGGTCAGCCTCTGGTGGTGGTGTTATGAGGTGGACCTCAGGTGGTAGGATGGTGGTATGAGGTTAAGCTCAGGTGGTGATATGAGGTTGACCTCAGGTGGTGGTATGAGGTTGACCTTGGTGGTGGGGGTATGAGGTTGACCTCAGGTGGTAGGGTGGCTTTATTAGGTTGACCTTGGGTGGTGGTGGTGGTATGAGGTTGACCTTTGGTGGTGGTGATATGAGGTTGACCCCAGGTGATGGTGGTATGAGGTTGACCTCAGGTGAAGGTGGTATGAGGTCGACCTCAGGTGGTGGTGGTATGAGGTTGACCTCAGGTGGTGGTGGTAGTAGTAGTGGTGGTGGTGGTTTGAGGCTGACCTCAGAAGTGGTGGTTTGAGGTAGACCTCAGGTGGTGGAGGAATGAGGTTGATGTGTGGTGGTGGTATGAGGTTGACCTCAGGTAGTCGTATGAGATACACATCAGGTGGTGGTATAAGGTCAACCTCAGGCGGTGGTGGTGGTGGTATGAGTTCAATCTCAGTGGTGGTGGTTTGAGGTAGACCTCAGGTGGTGTTGGTGGTATGAGGTCAACCTCGGGCGGTGGTGGTATGAGGTCAACCTCAGGTGATGGTGGGAATAAGAGGTCAACATTGGGTGGTAGGGGTGGTGGTATTAGGTCAACCTCGGGTAGTGGGGATGGTGGTATGAGTTCAACCTCAGGTAGTGGTGGTGGTATGAGGTTGACCTCGGGTGGTGGTGGGAGTGGTGGTGGTATGAGGATGATCTTAGGTGGTGGTGGGAGTGGTGGTGGTGGGGGGGTATGAGGTCAACCTCGGGTGGTGGTAGTAGTGGTGGTGGTATGAAGTCTACCTCCAGTGATGGTGGTATGAGGTCAACCTCAGGTGGTAGGGGTGGTGGTAGTCGTAGGAGGTTGACCTGAGGTAATGGTGGCAGGAGTGTGACCTCATGTGAAGGTTGCAGTTTGAGGTTGACCTCAGGTGATGGTGGTGGTATGAGGATGACCTGTGGTGGTGGTAGTTGTGGTGGGGGGTATGAGGTCAACCTCAAGTGGTGGTAGTAGGAGGTCGGCCTCAGGTTGTAGGATGGTGGTATGAGGTCAAACTCAGGTGGGGGTATGAGGTTGACCTCCGTGGTGGTATGAGGTTGACCTTGGCAGTGGGGGTGGTGGTATGAGGTTGACCTCAGGTGGTGGTGGTGGTGGTATGAGGTCAACCTCAGGTGGTGGTGGTATGAGGTTGACCTCAGGTGGTGGTGGTGGTGATGATAGTATGAGGTCTACCATAGGTGGTGGTAGTAGTGGTGGTGGTGGTTTGAGGTCAACCTCAGAAGGTGGTGGTTTGAGGTGGACCTCAGGTGGTGGTGGAATGAGGTTGATGTTGGGTGGTGGTGGTATGAGGTTGACCTCAGGTGGTGGTGGTATGGGGTCACCCTCAGGTGGTGGTAGCATGAGGTCCACCTCGGGGGGTGGCATTGGTGGTATGAGGTCAACCTTGGGTGGTGGTGGTAGTATGAGGTCCACCTCAGGTGGTGGTATGAGGTTGACCTCAGGTGGTGTTATGAGGTTGACCTCAGGTGGTGTTATGAGGTTGACCTCAGGTGGTGATATGAAATCAACCTCGGGTGGTGGTATGAGGTCAACCTCAGGTGGTGGTGGTGGTGGTATGAGGTCAACCTGTGGTGGTGGTAGTGGTGGTATGAGGTCAACCTCAGTGGTGGTTTGTGGTAGACCTCAGGTGGTGTTGGTGGTATGAGGTGAACCTCTGGTGGTGGCGGTGGTGCTATGAGGTCAACCACAGGTGATGGTGGGAATAAGAGGTCAACCTTGGATGGTGGGGGTGGCGGTATGCGGTCAACCTCAGGTGGTGGGGATGGTGGTATGAGTTCAAACTCAGGTGGTGGGAGTGGTGGTATGAGGTCAACCTCAGGTGGTGGGTGGGGGTATGAGGTCAACCTCGGGTGGTGGTATGAGGTCGACCTCAGGTATTGGGCTTGTGGTATGAGGTCAACCTCCAGTGGTGGTGGTATGAGGTTGACCTCAGGTGGTGTGGTGGTTTTATGAGGTTGACCTCGGGTGGTGGGGGTAGTGGTGATATGAGGTCAACCTCAGGAGGTGGTGGTATGAGATTGACCTCCGGTGGTAGGGGTGGTGATATGATGTTGACCTAGGGTGGTGGTGGTTATAGTATGAAGTCTACCTTGGGTGGTGGTGGTAGTAGTGGTGGTGGTGACATCGACCTCGGTGGTGGTGGTGGAATAAGGTTGATGTTGGGTGGTGGTGGTGGTATGAGGTTGACCTCAGGTGGTGGGGGTGGTAGTGGTATGAGGTCAACCTCAGGTGGTGGTGATAGTATGAGGTCTACCTTCTGTGGTGGTAGTAGGGGTGGTGGGATGAGTTCAACCTCGGAAGGTGGTGGTTTGAGGTAGACCTCAGGTGGTTGAGGTATGAGGTTGACCTCAGGTGAAGGTGGTGGTGGTATGAGGTCAACCTCAGGTGGTGGTGGTATGAGGTTGACCTCAGGTGGTGGTGGTGGTGATGATAGTATGAGGTCTACCATAGGTGGTGGTAGTAGTGGTGGTGGTGGTTTGAGGTCAACCTCAGAAGGTGGTGGTTTGAGGTGGACCTCAGGTGGTGGTGGAATGAGGTTGATGTTGGGTGGTGGTGGTATGAGGTTGACCTCAGGTGGTGGTGGTATGGGGTCACCCTCAGGTGGTGGTAGCATGAGGTCCACCTCGGGGGGTGGCATTGGTGGTATGAGGTCAACCTTGGGTGGTGGTGGTAGTATGAGGTCCACCTCAGGTGGTGGTATGAGGTTGACCTCAGGTGGTGTTATGAGGTTGACCTCAGGTGGTGTTATGAGGTTGACCTCAGGTGGTGATATGAAATCAACCTCGGGTGGTGGTATGAGGTCAACCTCAGGTGGTGGTGGTGGTGGTATGAGGTCAACCTGTGGTGGTGGTGGTAGTGGTGGTATGAGGTCAACCTCAGTGGTGGTTTGTGGTAGACCTCAGGTGGTGTTGGTGGTATGAGGTGAACCTCTGGTGGTGGCGGTGGTGCTATGAGGTCAACCACAGGTGATGGTGGGAATAAGAGGTCAACCTTGGATGGTGGGGGTGGCGGTATGCGGTCAACCTCAGGTGGTGGGGATGGTGGTATGAGTTCAAACTCAGGTGGTGGGAGTGGTGGTATGAGGTCAACCTCAGGTGGTGGGTGGGGGTATGAGGTCAACCTCGGGTGGTGGTATGAGGTCGACCTCAGGTATTGGGCTGGTGGTATGAGGTCAACCTCCAGTGGTGGTGGTATGAGGTTGACCTCAGGTGGTGTGGTGGTTTTATGAGGTTGACCTCGGGTGGTGGGGGTAGTGGTGATATGAGGTCAACCTCAGGAGGTGGTGGTATGAGATTGACCTCCGGTGGTAGGGGTGGTGATATGATGTTGACCTAGGGTGGTGGTGGTTATAGTATGAAGTCTACCTTGGGTGGTGGTGGTAGTAGTGGTGGTGGTGGTGGTATGACATCGACCTCGGTGGTGGTGGTGGAATAAGGTTGATGTTGGGTGGTGGTGGTGGTATGAGGTTGACCTCAGGTGGTGGGGGTGGTAGTGGTATGAGGTCAACCTCAGGTGGTGGTGATAGTATGAGGTCTACCTTCTGTGGTGGTAGTAGGGGTGGTGGGATGAGTTCGACCTCGGAAGGTGGTGGTTTGAGGTAGACCTCAGGTGGTTGAGGTATGAGGTTGACCTCAGGTGAAGGTGGTGGTGGTATGAGGTCAACCTCAGGTGGTGGTGGTATGAGGTTGACCTCAGGTGGTGGTGGTGGTGATGATAGTATGAGGTCTACCATAGGTGGTGGTAGTAGTGGTGGTGGTGGTTTGAGGTCAACCTCAGAAGGTGGTGGTTTGAGGTGGACCTCAGGTGGTGGTGGAATGAGGTTGATGTTGGGTGGTGGTGGTATGAGGTTGACCTCAGGTAGTGGTGGTATGGGGTCACCCTCAGGTGGTGGTAGCATGAGGTCCACCTCGGGGGGTGGCATTGGTGGTATGAGGTCAACCTTGGGTGGTGGTGGTAGTATGAGGTCCACCTCAGGTGGTGGTATGAGGTTGACCTCAGGTGGTGTTATGAGGTTGACCTCAGGTGGTGTTATGAGGTTGACCTCAGGTGGTGATATGAAATCAACCTCGGGTGGTGGTATGAGGTCAACCTCAGGTGGTGGTGGTGGTGGTATGAGGTCAACCTGTGGTGGTGGTGGTAGTGGTGGTATGAGGTCAACCTCAGTGGTGGTTTGTGGTAGACCTCAGGTGGTGTTGGTGGTATGAGGTGAACCTCTGGTGGTGGCGGTGGTGCTATGAGGTCAACCACAGGTGATGGTGGGAATAAGAGGTCAACCTTGGATGGTGGGGGTGGCGGTATGCGGTCAACCTCAGGTGGTGGGGATGGTGGTATGAGTTCAAACTCAGGTGGTGGGAGTGGTGGTATGAGGTCAACCTCAGGTGGTGGGTGGGGGTATGAGGTCAACCTCGGGTGGTGGTATGAGGTTGACCTCAGGTATTGGGCTGGTGGTATGAGGTCAACCTCCAGTGGTGGTGGTATGAGGTTGACCTCAGGTGGTGTGGTGGTTTTAGGAGGTTGACCTCGGGTGGTGGGGGTAGTGGTGATATGAGGTCAACCTCAGGAGGTGGTGGTATGAGATTGACCTCCGGTGGTAGGGGTGGTGATATGATGTTGACCTGGGGTGGTGGTGGTTATAGTATGAAGTCTACCTTGGGTGGTGGTGGTAGTAGTGGTGGTGGTGGTGGTATGACATCGACCTCGGTGGTGATGGTGGAATAAGGTTGATGTTGGGTGGTGGTGGTGGTATGAGGTTGACCTCAGGTGGTGGGGGTGGTAGTGGTATGAGGTCAACCTCAGGTGGTGGTGATAGTATGAGGTCTACCTTCTGTGGTGGTAGTAGGGGTGGTGGGATGAGTTCGACCTCGGAAGGTGGTGGTTTGAGGTAGACCTCAGGTGGTTGAGGTATGAGGTTGACCTCAGGTAGTGGTATGAGATTAACCTCGGATGGTGGTGGTATGAGGTCAACCTCCGGTGGTGGTGGTAGTATGAGGTCCACCTCAGGTGGTTGTATGAGGTCAACCTCAGGTGATGGTGGAAATAAGAGGTCAACCTTGAGTGGTGGGGGTGGTGGTATGAGGTCAACCTCAGCTATTGGGGATGGTGGTATGAGTTCAACCTCAGGTGGTGGTATGAGGTTGACCTCAGGTGGAGGTACGAGGTTGACCTCAGGTGATGGTAGTATGAGGTCGGCCTCGGGTGGTGGTGTTATGAGGTGGACCTCAGGTGGTAGGATGGTGGTATGAGGTCAAGCTCAGGTGGTGATATGAGGTTGACCTCAGGTGGTGGTATGAGGTTGACTTTGGTGGTGGGGGTGGGGGTATGAGGTTGACCTCAGGTGGTGGGGTGGCTTTATTAGGTTGACCTTGGGTGGTGGGGGTGGTGGTGGTATGAGGTTGACCTTTGGTGGTGGTGATGTGAGGTTGACCCCAGGTGATGGTGGTATGAGGTTGACCTCAGGTGAAGGTGGTATGAGGTCGACCTCAGGTGGTGGTGGTATGAGGTTGACCTCAGGTGGTGGTGGTAGTAGTAGTGGTGGTGGTTTGAGGCTGACCTCAGAAGGTGGTGGTTTGAGGTAGACCTTAGGTGGTGGAGGAATGAGGTTGATGTGGTGGTGGTGGTATGAGGTTGACCTCAGGTAGTTGTATGAGATACACATCGGGTGGTGGTATGAGGTCAACCTCAGGCGGTGGTGGTGGTGGTTTGAGGTAGACCTCAGGTGGTGTTGGTGGTATGAGGTCAACCTCGGGTGGTGGTGGTATGAGGTCAACCTCAGGTGATGGTGGGAATAAGAGGTCAACATTGGGTGGTAGGGGTGGTGGTATTAGGTCAACCTCGGGTAGTGGGGATGGTGGTATGAGTTCAACCTCAGGTAGTGGTGGTGGTATGAGGTTGACCTCGGGTGGTGGTGGGACTGGTGGTGGTATGAGGATGATCTTAGGTGGTGGTGGGGGGGTATGAGGTCAACCTCGGGTGGTGGTAGTAGTGGTGGTGGTATGAAGTCGACCTCCAGTGATGGTGGTATGAGGTCGACCTCAGGTGGTGCGGGTGGTGGTAGTCGTAGGAGGTTGACCTGAGGTAATGGTGGTAGGAGTGTGACCTCATGTGAAGGTTGCAGTTTGAGGTCGACCTCAGGTGATGGTGGTGGTATGAGGATGACCTGTAGTGGTGGTGGGGGGGTATGAGGTCAATCTCAAGTGGTGGTAGTAGGAGGTCAGCCTCAGGTTGTAGGATGGTGGTATGAGGTCAAACTCAGGTGGTGGTATGAGGTTGACCTCCGTGGTGGTATGAGGTTGACCTTGGCAGTGGGGGTGGTGGTATGAGGTTGACCTCAGGTGGTGGTGGTATGAGGTTGACCTCAGGTGAAGGTGGTGGTGGTATGAGGTCAACCTCAGGTGGTGGTATGAGGTTGACCTCAGGTGGTGGTGGTGATGATCGTATGAGGTCTACCATAGGTGGTGGTAGTAGTGGTGGTGGTGGTGGTGGTGGTGGTGGTGGTGGTTTGAGGTCAACCTCAGAAGGTGGCGGTTTGAGGTGGACCTCAGGTGGTGGTGGAATGAGGTTGACATTGGGTGGTGGTGGTGGTGGTATGAGGTTGACCTCAGGTGGTGGTGGTATGGGGTCACCCTCAGGTGGTGGTAGCATGAGGTCCACCTCGGGTGGTGGCATTGGTGGTATGAGGTCATCCTTGGGTGGTGGTGGTAGTATGAGGTCCACCTCAGGTGGTGTTATGAGGTTGACCTCAGGTGCTGTTATGAGGTTGACCTCAGGTGGTGATATGAAATCAACCTCGGGTGGTGGTCTGAGGTCAACCTCAGGTGGTGGTGGTGGTGGTGGTGGTATGAGGTCAACCTGTGGTGGTGGTAGTGATGGTATGAGGTCAACCTCAGTGGTGGTTTGTGGTAGACCTCAGGTGGTGTTGGTGGTATGAGGTGAACCTCTGGTGGTGGTGGTGGTGCTATGAGGTCAACCTCAGGTGATGGTGAGAATAAGAGGTCAACCTTGGGTGGTGGGGGTGACGGTATGAGGTCAACCTCAGGTGGTGGGGATGGTGGTATGAGTTCAAACTCAGGTGGTGGGAGTGGTGGTATGAGGTCAACCTCAGGTGGTGGGTGGGGGTATGAGGTCAACCTCAGGTGGTGGGTGGGGGTATGAGGTCAACTTCGGGTGGTGGTATGAGGTCGACCTCTGGTGTTGGGCTAGTGGTATGAGGTCAACCTCCAGTGGTGGTGGTATGAGGTTGACCTCAGGTGGTGTGATGGTTTTATGATGTTGACCTCGGGTGGTGGGGGTAGTGGGGATATGAGGTCAACCTCAGGAGGTGGTGGTATGAGATTGACCTCCGGTGGTGGTGGTGGTATGAGGTCGGCCTCAGTGGTGGTAGTCGTATGAGGTCAACCTTATGTGGTAGGGGTGGTGGTGGAATAAGGTTGATGTTGGGTGGTGGTAGTATGAGGTTGACTTCAGGTGGTGGGGGTGGTAGTGGTATGAGGTCAACCTCAGGTGGTGGTAGTCATATGAGATTGACCTGAGGTAATGGTGGTAGGAGGGTGACCTCATGTGAAGGTGGTGGTGGGTATGAGGTCGACATCAAGTGGTGGTGGTAGTATGAGGTTCACCTCGGGTTGTGGTGGGAGTGGTGGTGGTATAAGGATGACCTGTGGTGGTGGGGGGTATGAGGTCAACCTCGGGTGGTGGGGGTAGTAGTGGTGGTATGAGGTCGACCTCCAGTGGTGGTGGTATGAGGTTGACCTCAGGTGGTGTGGTGGTTTTATGAGGTTGAGCTCGGGTGGTGGTGGTATGAGGTTGACCTCAGGTGGTGGTATGAGTTTGACCTCAGGTGGTGGTGGTATGAGGTCAACCTCAGGTGGCGGTGGTATGAGGTCGACCTCAGGTGGTGGTGATAGTATGAGGTCTACCTTCGGTGGTGGTAGTAGTGGTGGTGGTGGTATGAGGTCGACCTCAAGTGGTGGTGGTATGAGGTCAGCCTTGGTGGTGGTAGTGGTATGAGGTCAACCTCAGGTGGTAGGGGTGGTGGTGATATGAGGTTGACCTTGGGTGGGGGTGGTGGTGATAGTATGAGGACAACCTCGGTTGGTGGGGTTGGTAGTGGTATGAGGTCAACCTCAGGTAGTGGGGGTGGTGGTGGTATTTGGTTGACCTCAGGTAATGGTGGTAGGAGAGTGACCTCAGGTGAAGGTGGTGGTATGAGGTCAACCTTGGGTGGTAGGGGTGGTGGTGATAGGAGGTTGACCTCAGGTGGTGGTAGTATGAGGTCAACCTCGAGTGGTGGTGGTAGGGGTGGTGGTGGTGGTATGACATCAACCTCCAGTGGTGGTGGTATGAGGTCAACCTCAATTGGTGGTATTATGAGGTTGACCTCAGGTGGTGGTAGCAGTAGTGGTGGTGGTATGAGGTCAATCTCCAGTGGTGGTATGAGGTCAACCTCAGGTGGTGTGGTGGTTTTATGAGGTGGACCTCAGATGGTGGGGTAGTGGTGATATGAGGTTGACCTCAGGTGGTGGTGGTGGTATGAGGTAGACCTCAAGTGGTGGTAATATGAGGCCGACCTCAGGTGGTGGTAGTATGAGGTAGGCCTTGGGTGGTGGTGGGGTGGTGGTGATATGAGGTAGGCCTTGGGTGGTGGTGGGGTGGTGGTATGAGGTCAACCTCGGGGGGTGGTATGAGGTTGACCACAGGTGGTGGTATGAGGTTGACCTCGGGTGGTGGTGGAAGTGGTGGTGGTATGAGGATGAACTTGGGTGGTGGTGGTAGTGGTGTTATGAGGTCAACCTCGGGTAGTGGTATGAGGTCAACCTCAGGTGGTGGTGGTGCTGGTATGAGGTCGACCTTTGGTGGTGGTATGAGGTCAACCTCGGGTGATGGGGGTTGTAGTGGTATGAGGTCAACCACAGGTGGTGGGGTGGTGGTGTTAGGTTGACCTTGGGTGGTAGGGGTAGTGGTGATATGAGGTTGACCTGAGGTGGTGGTGGTATGAGGCTGACCTCAGGTGAAGGTGGTGGCATATGGTCCTCAGGTGGTGGTGTAGTAAGAAATCCCTTAATACGTACATACATTGTTAAGTTAGCATAACCACGTCAGATGTTAGGAAGCCATCTTGCTGCTTTTGCGCACGACACTGCATCTACATGTTATTGTTCAAACAAACTGCTGGCTCGTGCTTTGCCTCACACGAGAGCAATCTGTTGTTACCATCCCGAGCTCTGCGCAGCGACCTTGGTCTGTACATGGTGTAACAAGAACAGTCTGGGTCGTTAGACAATGCATGTTTTCCACTCTAGGTTGATCGACTCACTATTTAGCCATAACATACAGGCAGCTGCGAATACCTGAAAGTTGGTGCTTTTAATATTGCAGACATCATGTTTAATATTCAGACCGAAGACGAGCCTTCCTGCGAGAAGACTTCTGATGCTCCTGTGATGTGATTTCACTAAGCTGATCTTTGAGGTATGGGGTCCCCTATTCAAGCCTAAGAGACCTTTTATTAGCATAATAATAATATTAGCTTCTTAGTAAAGGGAAGGTGGTAGTATCCACTGTCATTTATAACATGATCACTCCCTTTATATTCTATGGTATTGTAACGATGCTGATGGTTTTAATTATAATCATTTGTCTGCTTGTATTAGCCAAAGTACTGCATCTTAGGACACGTGGTCTATAAAATAAACTCTTTTTATTTTCACCGTGTCTTTGTTTATTCTTGTTGTGGACTGATGTGAGAAAAATATACGAACAGGTATTTCCGATTCCCACCATTCCTGAGAGTACACTGAGTCGCTTGTTCTGGTTTGTCTTTTCATTGGGACCGCCGAGCTAAACCTCGGATAACGAATGGGACACTTATGCTAGCCGGATACTGGGTTCTGGGTTCTGAGGTGAGTTTCTGGTACACCACAATTCACTGAGGTCCTGGGGTTCTACGCATAGTTCTGTGTATAAGCAGAATCCCTGCAACAGTGGTGGTAGTACAAAGTTGACCTGAGGTGGTTGCGGTGGTTTGGGGTCAACTTAAGGTGGTAGGGGTTGTGGTGGTGATAAGAGGTTGACCTCAGGTGGTGGAGGTTGTGGTAGTATGAGGTTGACCTCAGGTGGTAATGGTGGTGATAGTAAGAGGTCAACCGTGGGTGGTGGTGGTGGTGGTTTGAGGTAGACCTCAAGTGGTGGTGGTGGAATGAGTCTAACATTGGGAAGTGGAATGAGGTTGACGTCAGGTAGTGGTATGAGATCAACCTCAGGTGGTGGTAGGTCAACCTGTGGTGGTGGTGGTATGAGGTTAACCTCGGGTGGTGGTTTAAGGTAGACCTCAGGTGGTGTTGGTGGTATGAGGTCAACCTTGGGTGGTGGGGGTTGTACTGGTATGAGGTCAACCTCGGGTGGTGGGGGTGGTGGTGGCAGTATGAGGTTGACCTCATGTGGCGGTTGGTGATATGAGGTCAACCTCAGGTGGTGGGGTGGTGGTTTGAGGTCTACCTCAGGTGGTGGTATGATGTCAACCTCGGGTGGTGGTATATGGTTGACCTCTGGTGGTGGGGTGGTGGTATGAGGTCAACCTTGGGTGGTGGTATGAGGTTGACCTCAGGTGGTGATGGTGGTGGTACAAGGTCGACCTTGGGTGGTGATGTTAGATGTGTTGGTATGAGGTTGACCTCAGGTGGTGGTGGTATGAGGTCGACCTCAGGCTGTGGGGTGGTGGTACGAGGTTGACTTTGGGTGTTAGTGGGGGTGGTGGTGGTATGAGGTTGACCTCGAGTGGTAGTGGTGGTGGTGGTATGAGGTCAACCTCCAGTGGTGGTGGTATGAGGTCGACCTCAGGTGGTGGGGTGGTTTTAGGAGGTTGACCTTGGGTGATTGGGGTAGTGGTGATATGAGGTTGACCTTGGGTGGTGGTGGTGGTGCTGATAGTATGAGGTCTACCTTGGGTGGTAGTAGTAGTAGTAGTGGTGGTGGTGATGGTATGAGGTTGACCTTGGGTGATCAGGGTTTGAGGAAGACCTCAGGTTGTGGTGGTGGAATGAGGTTGATGTTGGGTGGTGGTATGAGGTTGACATCAGGTGGTGGTTGTAGTATAAGGTCGATCTATGGTGGTGGTGTTGGTGGTATGAGGTCAACCTCGGGTGGTGGGGGTGGTAGTGGTAGGAGGTCAACCTCAGGTGGTGGTGGTGATAGTATGAGGTCAACCTCAGGTGGTGGTGATGGTGAAATGAGGTCAACCTCAGGTGGTGGGGATGGTGGTATGAGTTCAACCCCAGATGGTAGGGTGGTGGTATGAGGTCAACCTCAGGTGGTGGGGTTGCTGGTGGTGGTATGAGGTCAGTCTTGGGTGGTGGTGGTGGTTTGAGGTCAACCTCAGGTGGTGGTAGTATGAGGTCAACCTCATGTGGTAGGGGTGGTGGTATGAAGTCAACCTTGAGTGGTGGTATGAGGTCGACCTCGGGTGGTGGTATGAGGTCAACCTCAGGTGGTGGTGGTATGAGGTCAACCTCAGGTGGTAGTAGTGGTGGTATGAGGTCAACCTTGGGTGGTTGTGTTGGTATGAGGTTGACCTCGGATGTTGGTGGTATGAGGTCTATCTCAGGTTATGGGGTGGTAGAATGAGGTTGACTGGGTGGTAGTGGGGGTGGTGGTGGTGGTATGAGGTCAACCTCAGGTGGTGGTGGTATGTGGTCAACCTCCAGTGGTGGTGGTGGTGGTATGAGGTCAACCTCAGGTGGTAGGGTGGTTTTATGAGGTTGACCTTAGGTGGTGGGGATAGTGGTGATATGAGGTCAACCTCAGGTGCTGGTGGTATGAGATCTGCCTCAGTGGTGGTATGAGGTCAACCTCAGGTGGTAGGGGTGGTGGTGATTGGAGGTTGGCCTTGAGTGGTGGTGATAGTATGAGGTCTACCTTGGGTGGTGGTAGTAGTGGTAGTGGTGGTGGTGGTATGAGGTTGACCTTGGGTGGTCATGGTTTGAGGTAGACTTCAGGTGGTGGTGGTGGAATGAGGTTGACATTGGGTGGTGGTTGTATGAGATTGACCTCAGGTAGTGGTATGAGATCAACCTCGGGCAGTGGTATGAGGTCAGCCTTGGGTGGTGGGGGTGGTAATGGTATGAGGTCAACCTCAGGTGGTGGGGGTGGTGGTATGAGGTTGACCTTAGGTAATGGTGATAGGAGGGTGACCTCAGGTGAAGGTGGTGGTTCTATGAGGTCAACCTCAAGTGGTGGTAGCATGAGGTAGACCTCAGGTGGTGGTAGTACGAGGTCGGCCTCGGGTGGTGGTAGGGTGGTGGTATGAGGCCAACCTCAGGTGGCGGGATGGTGGTATGAGGTCAACCTCAGGTGGTGGTATGAGATTAACCACAGGTGGTGGTATGAGGTTGACCTCAGTGATGGTGGTGGTATGAGTTCGACCTCAGGTGGTGGTATGAGGTTGACCTTGGGTGGTGGTGGGAGTGGTGGTGGTATGAGGATGACCTTGGGTGGTGCTGGTAGTGGTGGTAGGAGGTCAACCATGGGTGGTGGTAGTGGTTTGAGGTCAACCTCCAGTGGTGGTGGTATGAGGTTGACCTCAGGTGGTGGGGTGGTTTTAGAAGGTTGACCTTGGGTGGTGGGGGTAGTGGTGATATGAGGTTGACCTCAGGTGAAGGTGGTGGTAGTATGAGGTCAACCTCAGGTGGTGGTGGTGGTATGAGGTTGACCGCAGGTGATGGCGGTGGTATGGGGTCAACCTCGGATGGTAGAGGTGGTGGTGGTATGAGGTTCACATCAGGTGATGGTGGAATGAGGTTGACGTTGGGTGGTTGTGGTGGTATGAGGTTGACCTCAAGTAGTGGTATGAGATCAACCTCGGGTGGTCGTGGTATGAGGTCATCCTCAGGTGGTGGTGGTATGAGGTCAACCTCACGTGGTGGTGGTAGTATGAGGTCCACCTCAGGTGGTGGTGGTGTTGGTGGTGGTATGAGGTTGACCTTGGGTGGTAGGGTGGTAAGAGGTTGACTTCAGGTGGTAGTGGTGGTGGTTGTAGTATGAGGTCAAACTCATGTGGTAATGGTGGTGATAGTAAGAGGTCAACCGTGAGTGGTGGTGGTGGTTTAAGGTGGACTTAAAGTGGTGGAGGTTGAATGAGGTTAACATTGGGTGGTGGGGGTTGTAGTGGTATGAGATCAACATCGGGTGGTGGTGGTGGTATGAGGTCAACCTTGGGTGGTGGTGGTTTGAGGTAGACCTCAGGTGGTGTTGGTGGTATGAGGTCATCCTCAGGTAGTGGGGGTTGTAGTGGTATGAGGTCGACCGCAGGTGGTGGTGGGGGTGGTGGTGGTATAAGGTTGACCTCAGGTGTTGGGGATGGTGGTATGAGTTCAACCTCAGGTGGTTTGGGGTGGTGGTGGTATGAGGATGACCTCAGGTGGTGGGGGTGGTGGTATGAGGTCGACCTTGGATTCTGGTGGTATGAGGTCAATCTCAGGTGGTGGTATGAGGTTGACCTCGGGTGGTTGTGGTGGTATGAGGTTGATCTCAGGTGGTGGTGGTGGTATGAGGTCGAACTCAGGTGGTGGTGGGGGTTTTGGTATGAGGTCGACCTCAGTAGGTGGTGGGGGTAGTGGTGGTATGAGGTCGACCTCAGGTGGTGGTGGTGGTATGACATCAACCTCAGGTGGTGGGGTGTGAGGTTGACCTCCGATGGTGGTGGTATGAGGTTGACCTCGGGTAGTGGTGGTATGACGTCAACCTCAGGTGCTGGTATGAGGTTGACCTCAGGTGGTGGTGAAATGAGATTGACCTCAGGTGGTGGTGGTTGTGGTATGAGGTCAACCTCGGGTGGTGGTGGTATGAGGTCGACCTCGGATGGTGGTGGTGGTATGAGGTCGACCTCTGGTGGTGGTGGTATTGATAGTATGAGGTCAACCTTGGGGGGGTGGTAGTCGTGGTATGAGGTTGACCTTTGCTGCTGGGGGATGGTATGAGGTTGTCCTCGGGTGGTGGTATGAGGTCAACCTCGGGTGGTGGGGTTGGTGGTGGTATGAGTTTGACCTTGGGTGGTGGGGTTGGTGGCAGTATGAGGTCGACCTTGGGTGGTGGTGGTCGTATGAGGTCAACCTTGGGTAGTGGTGGTATGAGGTCAACCTCAGTTGGTAGGGGTGGTGGTATGAGGTCAACCTTGGATGCTGGTGGTATGAGGTGAGAGTGTCAGATTGTGGTGGTATGAGGTTGACCTCAGGTGGTTGTGGTGGTACGTCGATCTCAGGTGGTGGTGGTGGTTGTATGAGGCAGATCTCGGGTGGTGGTGGGAGGGGTGTTGGTGGTATGAGGTTGATCTTGGGTGGTGGTATGAAGTTGACCTTGGGTGGTGGTGGTGGTGGTATGAGGTCAACCTCAGTAGGTAGTGGTAGTGGTGTGGTATGAGGTTGACCTCCGGTGGTGGTATGAGGTCGACCATGGGTGGTGGAAGTGGTGGTATGAGGTTGACCTCGGGTGGTGGAGGTAGTGGTGGTGGTATGAGGTAGACCTCAGGTGGTGGGATGGTGGTTGTGGTAGTGGTAGTAGGACATCAACCTCAGGTGGTGGGGGTGTTGGTGTTATGAGGTTGACCTCCGATGGTGGTGATATGAGGTTGACCTCAGGTGGTGGTGGAATGAGGTCGACCTCAGGTGGTGGTGTTGGTGGTATGAGGTCAACCTCGGGTGGTATGAGGTCGACCTCTGGTGGTGGTGGTATGAGGCTGACCTCGGATGGTGGTGGTATTGATAGTATGAGGTCAACCTGTGGTGGTGGTGGTATGAGGTTGACCTTGGGTGGTGGTAATGGTGGTATGAGGTCGACAGGTGGTGGTGGTAATAGGTCAACCTCAGGTGGTGTGGTATGAGGTTGACCTTTGTTGGTGGTAGTATGAGGTCAACATCGGGTGCTGGGGGGGTAGTATGAGGTTGACTTCAGGTGGTGGGGTGGTGGTATGAGGTCAACCTCGGGTGGTGGGGTTGGTGTTGGTGGTATGAGCTCAACCTTGGGTGGTGGTGCTAATAATATAACTGGTGCCAAAGGCGCGCCTAAGGCAAGCCAGTCTGCGCCCTGCCGGGACCAGGGGCCATTAACCCTGGCCCAATGCTAAAATACTCATCTATTGAGCTGCTGTTCTTCGCCACATTTACCTACCCTCTTAAACCCTCTACCCTGTCAATATTGGAAACTGAAAACCTCCTTAGGACTCCCGCTGTAACCCCAGTCCACTTTGTTGCTCCCCCAGTCCATCCTTCACCCAGACCAGTGAAACCTCCGGGCCTGACAGTGGCCCTCCTGAACACAAGATCTTTGCACAAACATCGCCTTGAAATCTTTACCCTCCTTCAGGATGGCGATATTGACATTCTGTCATTGACAGAAACATGGATGGGGGATGCATCAGTCCCCGACCTCATCTCTTCCCTGCCAGAGAATTTCGATGCCTTCTGGCACAATAGGCAAGATAATAGAAGAGGGAGGAGGAGCCAAGATGGCGACCGGGACGGCAGCGTAGATTCCCGGCTCCGTGAACCTCCGCATCCCGCACGGATATCCTGCATGAGATCCTTATTCTGCGCTACGAGATCGTGTTCGTAAACGAAAGTGGCAACCGATCGTGTGACCCTGAGGTTTCTGACTGCAGTACCGCCGGAGAAATCAGCGATTGAACTTTGCGGCCCGTGCGGTCCCGAAGCCGGGACCTCGAGTGGACGCCTTGGCCGGGCGGCAGTTTAACAACAGCGGCCTGTGGTGACTGGGTGGAGTCGGTCCGCCGGAGTGGTGCTCCCTTCGGCCTGCATTTTGCTGTGGTCGCTCCCCCCCTGCTGAGCGCTGCGGACCGAGGACATGCCCGGGTGTGCAATTCTCGGATTCTGTGGTGTTTGCCCCTGCCTTTGACGGTGAGCTGCCCGGACGCCGTCCCTGGTTCGGCCTGATCCTTGCGGGCTGCTCCCGGCTTTTTGCGGGAGCTGGTCCGTGGCGGAGACGACTATTGCCCGTGACCGCGCAACGGTTGAATCTGTTCCTCCCCCAGGATCCCTGTCTTCAGCGACGTGGACCTTGAGGCGTTGGTCCCGGGGTCCTGGCCCCAATACGAGTTGGGCCTTCCCAGCGGCCATTTTGTCACTATGCAGCCTACCATCCTGTCCGCTGGGACGCAGCGGGACTGGGGGTGTGTGACGGTCGGGAGTGTGGCAGAGCGATCGGAGAGAGCTGCTCTGGGGTACGGCGACCTCCTGGAGGCCCTTGGTGCCCTTCATTACTCCTTGGCTCATGGCGCCGGGGTCCTGGGGAGGAAGCTAGATGGTGTGGTATCAGCGTTGGGACAGTGGCGGCATGCTGGTCCACAAGTACACAGTGGCTTCCCACACTGCACACAGGAGGAAGATGTTGCGGCCCCCCCCGCGATTAGTGTACAGCCGGACACTCCGGACAGTATGCTACCGTGTGGTCGGCTAACTGTGGGCTTGATCTGCTCCGGAGGTATTGGACCTGAGCGGAAGATGGTGGCCTTGTCCCGTGCGCAATCTCCGGCGGCCCAGGGACGATTCCAGCAACGTGTGTCTCATTTGACTGCTTCAGCCTGTCTGGACCTTGTGTGCAGTGCAGATCCTGGGGCGGCACTGGAAAAGACGCCCCCCCATGAAGCGGTCCGTGCTGATGCTCAGAGACTTCCACCCCACCTGTGTGCGTCGCTTCCCGACTGTTTTTGGACACTCCTGTACCTTGGGACATCGGACATGGTGCTGGGTCGAGGGGCAGGCATGGGCAGAATCGCAAAGAGCGGTCAAGGCTGAGGCTGATCCTTCGGGAGTGGTCACCTAGTAGACAGGCGGACTCATGGTTGCGTGCTCTCATGGTTATTCGCATAGTTGGTGCATAATGCTCCCCACTCCCCCCCTCCTTTTTTGATATGATCAACCTGGTGCTGCTAATTGTTTGCTGTGGGGAGACTTCACCGTGCGGGAGGGAGAAGCCGGGGGTATGTTTTGAAGGCCCTCCTCCAGTTTATTACATTCCCTCCGCCCCCCCGTCTGGGGGGGCTCTTTCTTACTCCTTTTTTCCCTGTCTCTTCTATATTTCGGGTCTAGTTCCAGGGCGACAGGCACACTGCTGGGGGGTGGGGCCATACTCATTCGCAGAGGTGCAGGGTGGGGGGATGGGGGAGGGGACTCTTTAGTCTTTATCTCTTTTTCCATGGCCTCCTTTTTCTTCTCTGTTTCTTTTTGCTTGTTTTTCTGGGATCAGCGCGGTACACCTCTCTTATTGTGAATCGCTTGCTCTTAATGTGTGCCACAGTTTCCGGGGGGTTCGCTGGGCTTTAGGTACGGGGACCTGTAGGCGCAACTATCTTTGATATTGCTCCCCATCCGTACTTTCCCGTGTCTGCGCCATTGATTCAATGTATTGCTGCTTGCTGCTTGCGTCTCTTATCCTTGCCCCTTATCGCTGTTGGGAAACTGTTTGGCACCTGATCCTACTGTTTTGTTTTATTATAAAATGAAAAACCCTTTCTCTCCTGGTGTCCTACCTGAGCGGCTCATTGGCCGGACTACACTGTATTGTAGACTTTGCTCTCCGAGGTGCCGCCTGTGTTTACATGTGCTTTTATTGTTCTGATTGCTTAGCGGCCGGCCCCGGGGGGTTGTAGGCCCATACGTGTAAGTGCTTGAAATGTCAATAAAGGTTTTTCAAAAAAAAAAAAAACAAAAAAAAAAAGATAATAGAAGAGGTGGGGGGGTGGGGACTTTCTTTAAATCTAGTCTAAAGGCCACCATGATACTATCAGAAAGCTCGGACAATTCTGAGATCCTAGGAGTCAAGTTTATTTTTGACTCCTCTTGCGTTGTACTCCTGACAGTCTACCGCCCCCCGGACGCCTTACCTGGTTTCTGCAATTACTTTAGCGAAACTATATCGGACCTTAGTACACGCTATCAAAAGCTTATGGTTGTGGGTGACTTTAATTTTCACTGGGATAGCAGTCCCCGTGAGTCTCAGGCCAGTCAACTTGACACGACTATGTCTAACTTAGGATTCCATCAGTTGGTAAATGGCCCCACTCACCTTAACCCCTTCAGTGCCACGCCCTTTCCCCCTCCTGTGCCGGGCGTTTCATTAGTGGGTAGGGTTCATGACGAGATAGTCTCGTCATGAGCACAGCGCGACCGTGCTCCATGACGAGACTATCTCGTCATGGGCACAGAAGAGGTTAAGGGACACACCCTTGATCTGGTTTGGTCAACTAGCCAGCAAGATAGACTCTTAAATTGTCTCCCATGTGCCTGGTCAGATCACTTCCTTATCTCTTGCTGGGTCCCCTTGGACTGTCCTTCCACCTGTTTACCTCCAGAGTGGAGGAGAGTGCGAAGTTGGCATAAGATCAAGTCGGATAATCTCACTGATTTACTTCAGAGACTCCCCCCGCACAGGCCTGAGGAGGGCCATACTAATATTGACTTAGCCAGCCAATCTCTTAGCGATACTCTCCTCTCGGCCATTGACCATCTAGCACCAGAACGCAGGGAAAGAATTAAACTAAAAAATAAAGGGGCTCCCTGGTTCAACGAGGCCTTACGGACACACAGACAGAGCCTGCGTAAAGTTGAAAGACAGTGGAGAAGAGCATATAAGGCCTCCGACCTGATCCTCTATAAAGCTGCTCTGGTCCTTTATAAGAAAGCTATCACTTCCAGGAAAGCAGAATATTATGAGGCTCGGATTATTGATGCCCCTAATAAACAAAAGGAAACCTTCAAGATCCTAAAAGAACTTAGCAGAAAGGTCGATGTGCCATCAACTTTAATACCTTTCGACGTTGACACCTTGCAGTCTTTCTTCCTGCAGAAAGTGATGGATATTTTGCTTGAGATTAATAGATCTCCTGCGATTGCTGCCAGTCAGGGACTCCGCTGGACTCAGAAGCTTTGGCCTTCCTGATAAATAAAGTTCAATCCGGCTCACCGGCTGATCTTTGTCCTCCTAGGATTTTTCAGCTGGCTCGCCCAATCTTGGAATGTCAGATTATCTCGCTCCTCAACAACTCCTTGGCCACTGGTCAGGTGCCAACTAACCTGAAGGAGGCCAGAGTTATCCCCTTACTGAAAAAGCCAGGCGCTGACAAGGCTGAATTGAAAAACTATAGGCCTATTTCACAACTCCCCTTTTTGGCTAAAGTTATGGAGTAGCGATGATGGTAATTACCAAAGACGAGGCAGATCCAACTACAAACGGAACCAACGTCAACGAGGAAATAGATGGCAGACCCCTAGATACTTTGAACCGCCACAACCGAACTTCCAACCCTACATGTCAAATTTCAATGGCTGGATGAATCCATACTATGCAGGCCCCCCAACAATGGGCCCCATGATGAATATACCAACTCCCCCCCCTCCTTTTTTAGGGAGGCGCCCGAATTCAAGAAGAGGACGAAGAAGGGGAGTCACATGGGACGACCAAGAAAGACAGATGCACACCCGCAGCATGTCGAAGGAACAACCGGGACCGAGCTCAGCGACTCGTTGGTAATAAACCTAACGGACGTAATTCTGACGACCGAAGAACTAAAAGTTCTCAATAAAGGTTTAGGTTTTGTCCCTACACCACCTTTGGACATTTTCAAGACACGCTGCGAAATTGCAGAATTCTGCAGAAAAATCAAGCTGAAAGCATTCTTTATGGATAAGGAAGAACAAACTTCCGAGTATGATACCAACTTGAGACCCAAGTCCACGTTTTGTCCACCAACACATACTGTTCCAGTGAAAATACAAGCCTTCGAACAGGCTGTAATGAAGGAAGTAGAGAAACTTAAAATCAAAGACAATAAACCCTATGTAAACATGAGCAAGAAAGAACAAAAAGCTCTTGAAGACCTACGTAACAACAGTGACTTGGTAATAAAACCAGCCGATAAAGGAGGAGCAATAGTGCTATTAAGTAAAGAAGGATACAACAAACAATGCTTAGAACTCCTCGCAGATCAGAGATTCTATAAAAAACTCACAACTGATCCAACCACGAGACTGAAGAGAACTATAGATCTAATGGTTGAAGAGGCAGAAGTGAACAACTGGATCTCAAAAAACGAGGCTGATTTTCTAAGAACAGACAACCCAATAGTACCATACTTCTACTCTTTACCAAAAACGCATAAAGAGAGAGTACCCCCACCGGGACGTCCCATTGTTTCCGGTATTGGATCTGTATTGGAACCATTATCACAATTCGCCGACTATTTCCTCAAACCCCTGGTACAGAGTACTGCAACATACCTCAAGGACACACGAGATCTCCTCAACCAACTTGAGGGTTTGATTTACGATGAAACAACCATGTACCTAGTAGGACTTGACGTAGAGAGTCTTTACACTAGTCTACCACAAAAGAAGACATTGGAGACTCTAGAAAACATACTGTTCTCAAATACATGGGACTACCACACTCCCAGACATTTTGTATTAGAATGCTGCCGGATGGCACTTACGGAGAACTACTTTGCATATGAAGGGATGTTGTTTGGTCAAATCCACGGTAC
This sequence comes from Triturus cristatus, assembly GCF_964204655.1. Lineage (NCBI taxonomy): Eukaryota > Metazoa > Chordata > Amphibia > Caudata > Salamandridae > Triturus > Triturus cristatus. The sequence continues at coordinate 746,040,759 of NC_140580.1, read as the reverse complement.
TTCGATGGGTAGTACCTTTGCCCCTAGTGTGGCCGGGCTGTACGTAAGCACCTTTGAGCAACAGTTCATTCAGACTGAGAGCAACCCCTATCAACCACACATACGGTTCTGGCGTCGTTATATCGATGACATAATCATGATATGGGAAGACTCACAAGAGACTCTGAACTCCTTTCTAACATGGATGAATAGCAGGGATGATTGCCTGAAATTCACCTGTACGTCAAACCGGAGAGAACTGGATTTCCTTGACATAACCATCTACACGGTGAACAACACTTTGCAGACTAAAACCTATTACAAACCCACCTCACGGAACAGTATACTCTCCTACAACAGCTTCCATCCCCGGCCCTTGAGGGAGAACTTACCTTACAGTCAATTTTTACGCCTGAGACGTAATTGCAGTACCATTGGAGACTACAAAGACCAAGCCAAAGCTCTGGAAATAAAACTACACCAACGTGATTACCCCGACAGAATTATTAAAAAATGCCAAAAGAGAGCACGCAATCAAGCGAGGGAGAGTCTTCTTGAAGTAACACCTAAAACACCATCTGCAGACCTTCTAACATGTGTCACGACTTACAACACGTCAAGCAACACTGTAAAGAAAATAATAAATCGCAACTGGAGGATTCTAACCTCAAATACCCTCCAGTGGCCCAAACCAAGGTTTGCCAACAAAAGAACACGTAACTTGAAAGATCAGTTGGTACATACCAGACCAGCCACAGTCAAGAAAAAAGAGAACATAACATCACTCTGGAACATGAGTCCCATTACAGGCCATTACCCATGTGGGTCATGTGTTGTATGCAAGCTCACCACAGCTACAAAAAAACTTGACTTGCTACCTAACCTCACATGGACCCTGAGACATCATACGAACTGCAATACTAGTCACGTGATATACATGATCACCTGCCCATGCCAAAAGAGGTACATCGGCATGACATGCCGTAAAGTTAAACTCCGCATAGGAGAACATAAGAGCAATGTGAACTGCAAGAGAGCAACGACGAAAATGAGTAAACACTACATAGAGCATGACCACAATTCAGAAGATCTCAAGTGGGTAGTACTAGAAACCCTGACAGCAACAACAAACAATGCTGAACGCATCCTTTTCGAAAAAGAACAGCGCTGGGTACATCGCCTCAAAACAGACATTGAAGGGTTAAATGATTTTATCCCTTGGCATACACTGGCGTGATAATTTGGATGAGAAGATATAATCAGATGCCAATCTGAAAGAAACCATTTACGTTATCACCTAGAAAGAATAGTTTCCCCAAAAGAATAAGTATGAAAACTCAATAATAGCGATCACATTAACATAACATCTTGAATCATTTAATTAATTCTCTTTAACATGACCTTTGCCAACTTATATCGTGCACCTGAGTCTTCTTGCCTAAACATCGAAGACCTTTGCCAACCGCTCTGCCAACCAGATGCAGGAATAAGAGTCTCTCCTCAGTTTCTAAACCCAAACAGGTAAAAACGACCGATACGCGGCCCCGCGTTAACCGGGACACGGCGATCAGAGTCAGCACAAGCAGTGCGTGATGAAGAACCGGTAAGCCCTTGTTACTCACTACCACGAGGCAGAAGACTAACGCGGTAAGAGCATCTAACTAAATAACATTTAACCTTACAGGAACAGGTTTCTTGATCTCTGAGGTCCCGAGGAAGCTCATACAAGACATTGGCAAGGTAAAAAAGATAATTATTATACTTATACGAATATGGGAAGAATGACCCTTAAGAATCGGCGAACATTTCAATTGGTAATTAGTTATGTCCAAAGGTTAATTGTACGCTCTCCTTTACTTACGGAAAACATACACTACCGTCTTTAAAATTTAGACGCTTACGGACTGTCTAATTGTTTGTTAATTTTAATAGTCAAATACTCTATGTGATCACATCAGAACTATCATAGCTAGAATCTCCGACTACTTTCATGACTATTCTCTTCTTGTAGCCCACAAGCCAATCTCTCCTTGACTGCTCAGTTGTTTTTAGCGCGTAATTTTCCTAGTTGTAGTGCTCAATTGGAAGCACAATGATTGGAAGACAATTACTGTTACAGCCCCATTAATTATATAAGACAAATGGTCACGGCATCATTGATGCTGTAAAGAGGGTATAATTACAATGAAATCTTGTTTCTATTACAGAGTCAATAACTCATTAAAGGAATTAATATAATTGTGATCACCTAATCACAAAAAAAGGCGGCGCAACGGCCCCCTTTTCACTTTCTGGTCCTGACGAAAGCCTCAAGAATACACAAGAAGGCTGAAACATGTTGACCTCATTCACAGTTCTTATTCACTGATGTAATAGACTATTAACTCTGTCTATCATAACATCACTCTTATTTTAATTTCTCACTTCACTCGCATTTTCATTAAAATTTTTCTGCATTCTTTAGAGTGAAGTAGTGAATTTTAACCTCACCACCCATGAGCACTTTGCACATCCCTCTCCATTTTGATATCTGGACGCTACTGTAATATCAGTTGGTCTACCTCCAGGTGGAGGACAGCATCCTAACAAAAAGAAACCCAATGAATGATGCTGTGACAGTACACGAAGGCGGAGAATCAAGATACACCGCCACCGACCTGTGTACTCATATGAGGGTTTTCTTACACAGACTCCAAAGATCTCAGACCCTGATAGCACAGGACAAGTGATCCATTCTCCCAAACTTGATTTTTTGTATTACCATTGGAAGCCGGATGGATCACTGCTTCTCATTCCCTCCCCATTGATATTTACATAAAGTTATGGAGCAACATGTCCTAAAAAACCTATCTGACTTCCTGGACACATTTAAGCTTCTACATCCACGTCAGGCTGGTTTCAGAGCCTACCATAGCACGGAGCTAGTCATGTTGTCCGTCCTTGACGACCTTAGATTGAATGCTGACAAGAGAGAGCCGAGCGCACTTGTGCTCTTGGACCTCTCTGCAGCATTTGATACGGTCAGCCACTCCATCTTGCTGAGCCGTCTGATGGATCTGGGACTCAGGGGCTCGACCCTTGATTGGCTAAAATCCTTTCTGTCTAGTCGCTCGCAAAGGGTGCAGCTTGGTGATTGTTCCTCTAAGAGAGGTGTCATTCCATGCGGCGTACCCCAGGGCTCTGCGCTGTCCCCTTTGCTTTTTAATATCTATTTGCAACCCTTAGTGTCCGCCTTATCCAATCTGGACTGTCGTGTCTTTAATTATGCTGACGACACTCCGCTTATTCTGAGGATTGACAATTCAGCCCATGCCCAAGAGACGGCTCAAAATATTTTAAGATTCACAACTAACTGGATGACAGCTAACTCTTTAAAAATCAACCCCGATAAAACGGAGGTTCTCGTCGTCCCAACCATTAATAACTCCTGGGGTGGCCTGTTCTGGCCCAAAGAACTTGGGACTCCTCCCTGTCCATCCCCAGTCGTGAAAAGCTTGGGAATCAAGATTGATGCAGAATCTCTCTAAGTCATCAAGTCTCCTCAGTGGTGGGCACCTGCTCTGGTATCCTGAGGCAACTGAGGAAGCTGGTTCCCATTCTTTCACCTTCCTCCATGAAATCCATAGTCTCGGCTACTATTTTATCACGCCTTGACTGTGGGAATGCGTTGTACCTGGGCCTTCCTCAGAAACTCACTAACCGGCTCCAGGTGGTACAGAATGATGCCGCTAGGCTGGTTTTCAGCCTTCCTAGGAGGTCTCATGCATCACCTCTGCTTTTTAAGCTACACTGGTTGCCCGTCAGACAACGCGCAAAATTCAAGGTCCTATGTATCGCCCATAAATCCCTCTATGGTCACGCCCCCAGCTACATTAGGGATCACCTGGCTAAGTATGTTCCAGGACGCCTACTTCGATCTACAGATGCTTTCCAGCTGGTCTGCACCCGAAGCAATCTGGCCTCCAAGGGCGGGCAAGCTTTCTCTGTTATCTTGCCACGTCTTTGGAACCAACTGCCAGATGCCTTACGGAAAGAACCAGGCTTACTCCCTTTTCGAAAGCTACTGAAAACGCTGCTTTTTAGAGACACTTCTTAAGATCTCTGTCACCAGGACTGTCTTTGCCGGGCCATTTTTGCAAATCTGTCAGCGCTAAGAGACCTGTCGGTATACATGCGCTATATAAATTCCCCTACAAATACAAATCTGCTCACCACTCAGCTGCTTCTGAGCTGGATACTGTGTCATTTCCAACGTGGAACAATCCGGTAACCATGATGTTAGTGTAAACTTAAGCAAAAGATGCAGTCTTTCCCACTGTGTCCCACAAGGCGGTCCCCAGAGTGCATTGTCACCCAACTTCCAGTGTATGTGTTGCACCGACCCTGCAACAGTTTTACTTTAGGAGAGCCAGCAGTGAGCACCACATTTATTGGTTATGGTAGGGTACAATTACATTGCAGTGAACGGGCAATTCTGCTTGAACTTGTACAATGTACCTACCGAAGTGAAGCGACCGGAGAAGCTCAGAGTATGCAATAAAAGGGTTGGCAGAGTGGCATTAGAATCAGAGCATGATCTTACTGCTAGACTAACACAGTGGCATGCTCTGTTGGATTTTAGTACGCCACCACACAGTGGCATACAGCTCAGATGCAGCAAGTTACTTATTTTATCTGGGCCCTGCCACAGTAATGCTTCACTAAATGTTGCCAAAGCTAATAGGTCTCAGCATGAATGAGCCAAGGAGGCAGGAATGTGTACAGCACAGCAGAGGAGACAGTAAACACAGGGGGAGAGCGCAATTAGACACTTGCTCAGGGGCGCCTCCTCTATGTAGGCGTCGGAGCTTCGACCCACTGCTTTCTTGCAGTGTGAGAAGCAGAAACGTAAAATGGTAGAAATACCATTTTACGTTTCTGCTTCATGCACTGCGAGAAAGCAGAAGAAGGGTATGCCTGGTTGGGGGCGGGCAGGTGGGCGGGTCAGGGAGGAGTGGCTAGCTTAATGTTATGGGCGCTGACTGTTTGGTCAGCCCCAGGGCCGACCAAACCAGTCATAGCGCTCAGTTTTCTTCATGTGATACAACTGCACAGCCAGCATGAAGAAAACAGCCTCCCCGTAGGCGCCTGTAAGGACGGTGTCCTAGCCAATCACAACGCTGCCATTGCAGCGTTGTGATTGGCTTAGGGGAAGAGAAGGAGGCTGCCTGCTTCTGCTTCCTGTGAGCAGAGAACAGGAGACGCGACGCAGGAGTCCGGGATCGGAGGTGAAGGTAAGTTTTTTTTTGTATTTTGATTAAATTAACCCCCCACCCCCTCCCCGCGCGCCTCCCACCCGCGATTCATGCCGGCTATGACTGCACTTGCTGATGGAGTGCTGAAAGTAAAATAAACAATAATCTCCTCAAGTGGGCAATGGAGGGCTACAATACATCCAATCAGACCATTGAGCTAGAAAAGCTCCTACGGGGGACAAAAATCAGACTAGGGAGGAGAAAAGCACACAACTGAAGTAGAAAGCAAAGCTATCGAATCATGAGCAAAGGACTGACTCAAAGCCTACTCGCAACAATGTAAACAATAGGTCTGCCTACAGACCGCTTTAGACCTAAAAATGTAAGACGGCCCTGTTAGAACCAGATTCCCTACACACCACCTATCGACAGCATGCAAAGTCTCAATGACTATTGTATTGCTGCCCAAAAGCTTAAGATTCAGTAGTGCAAAATAATACCGCAGTGTAAGGCGCACTAATAGAAATGGCAGCTGTAGGAAGATGGAATCTGACTACATGGTTACCCCCACTTTTTTCCTGGTGTTTGAATGGTTTTTGACTAGTCTGGCTGGGATCCTGCTACCCAGGACCCCAGCCTATCTGCTTACTCCCTTAAATGACTGGTGTGCATATTAGATGCACTAGTGATTGGATACTGTGGTACCTTATGAGCCCCTAGTATATGGTACCTTAGGTACCTAGGGCATAGGTACTTCACAGGCCTACCAGGGGCAGAAGCATGTATTATGCCACCCCTGGGAAGCAGATTAAATCCGACACCACAGGCCTGCTACTGCAGCCTGGGTGAGGTAGTGTTAGCACTCCTCACTGAGGTATAGGTTCCCTATATCTCACCATACACACACATATAAACCTATCAGTCACCCCTAAGGCAGGCCCCATCAATCCAGAGGGCAGGGTGCCTAGTTTACAATGTGAGGGGGTGCCTCTGCATGAGCAGGGCACCTCTGCAGCTGGCAGAATCTATTCTCTGTGGCTGTTTGTGGATGCGGTTAAACCATATACTCTTAAGTGCATTATATCCTACCGGTAAATGCTAACTTTGGAATTACTGCATCAAAACATGTCGTGTTTGGTGTCAAACCACTTGGAATCATACCCCCACACCAGTAACTGGTGTGGGAGTATGATCCCACCCTTCTAGAGGGGACGACATGTACCTACTGTGGAAACACAGTAGAAATCCGAAAGAGCCCTGGCATTACAAAATGGATGCCACCAGCACAGACACTGGGCTGCCCTCCTGCTGCTGACTGAAACTCGCAGTGGAGGAGGCCCAACAATAGGCATCCAGTCACAGGGAGGTGTCACCACCTTCCAGACAGGATTTAGTCTATTGGGGCTGGGTGGATGCACTCCTAGAGTGCTTTGAAGTCCTGCACTGGGGGAGCAGTAGGTTCCTCTGTGCATATGCCAGCTCAAACCGGTTCAGGGACTACCTGCCCCTGCTCTTGCGTGAAACTCTACAAAGGGAAGTGGGTGTAACCACCCACTCCCATGACCCTCCCAGAGGAGTGGTCATAGAGCTAGTCCCTCCCTTTCTTTTACTATAAGGGAGGGAACCCTTGCCATTGCAAGTTAGATATCCCTGGACAATGCTTTACAAGAAGAATCCTGGCCCTTCGACGTTCCACTACCTATGGAAGAATCTCCCTTGGAGTCAAGGAGTGACTCACCTGCTTGGCAGGCACCAAAACTTTGAATCAACGGTCGCAAACATTCCCACTACCGCCGGAGTCCGAAGTCCCTGCAGCCCCAGAAGTGGATTTCCTGACTTCTTGACGGCCATTGTGAGTCTCCAGCAGAGCTGAGGCGAGTGGACCCCATGAGTGACGAGGAACTGCAATACCCGGGTACTGTGCACTATTGTCGAGTGCAACCCCTCCACGACGTTGTACGAACATGTGCTTTGGACCACGTGTGGCCCAAACCTCCAGCAGGACTTCTCTTGAAAATCAGAGGCCTACCTTGTCCCGAGTGACCGTGGGCTCCTGTGAAGCGAGTCCTCACGAGGCGTCTTTGCGATCCCTTGCCGGCTGGCTCGTGGGTCCCCTGAAGACTTTTCCCTCAAACCAAAGGGCTCCCCTGGTTGCTCCAGACCTGCCCTGACTTACCCTTGCTGGGTGAGTCCCTCAGACCTTGCTGGTCTGCACCGCTGACTTTCTTTGATTTCCACGAGACTTGCTGTTGCCAAGGCTTGTTGGCTCCAATCCGGTTGTCGACACCTCAGTAAGCTGCAGACTACGTGGGACACTCCAAATCCAGCTGCTGGACATCATCGACACCTCCTGGACCTCATGGCTGATGAGTCAAAATACCCTTGAACCCCTGAAATCACCCAACTTCCGTGGGCATCCCTCTTCCTGGCCCCTGGTCACTGGCAAGTGACTGAACACTGTCCCTTCTGCTTTCAGGTCTTCATCTTGAATCAAGCCTTGGATTCCACTGGACACTTCTCCAGTCTTCGCAAGCAGCAAAACTTCTTTGGCTTCCATATAAAACGACGCGACCCGACACCAAAAGACACCTATGCACCCGGCTTCCCTGGGTGAGGTAAATCGTGCACTCTGGTGCGCCTGTGGGTGTTGGCCCTCAAACTACTTACCTTGTAAGTGGCTTGCTTGTAGACTCTCTAGCAGTATCCTTAAACTTTAAAAATCCAACCGCGACCTGCTCCATTGAAATCAATGGGGGAACCCGCGGCTGTGTTCTCACGCTGCACGCGTCTCCCGTGGGTCCTTTACTTACCTGCCTTGGGTGGATTAGTGAAACCTCAGCGATTCTACAGGCCCTAGGCCTTGTCCCCTAGCAAGTCACTTTCCTAAACCTCTTTTTTAGTATATGGTCTGGTACGCCCCTAGGGCCCCAGCCATATTTGTGCTTAACTTATTGTGAAACGTTGATATTTGCATATGTTCCTGACTTCTAATCTCATAAAGAGATTAGTAGAGTGTGTTTAGAAATAAATACATATATATTTGATATATATATACACCTGTGTGGTGTCCTTTCATTTGGTATTTCAAGAGATTAGAAGGTAAAACAAGCTGCTTTACATTCCTCTTAGACTTAGCCTGAAGGCTGCTCTCCACAGCTACCACTAGGATAACTTTCTTTAAAAGGTTGTCTTAAACCTATCTACCGTAAGAGTCGAATTGAACTGGTGCAAGGTGGCCACTATAACTAGTGACCAGCATATGCCAGGCCAACTTCTCACAGCAGTATCATAGTAATACTCGATTTTTACAGTTTCGCCAGTAAAAGGATTTTTTTTATCTACTGCCGTTATTGGCACATATCTACTTTGTAATCCAAATAGGAGTGCAATAAAAACAGAAAGAAAAATATCTACAGCCAGGAAAGAAACCATAGTGAAAAGGGAGGCAAAGAATTGGCAAGCGCAGTTAAAAAAGCGTACGTCTTCCTTTACAAAACACTCACTAAAGTTCTTTCCATAAACATTTAAAAGCTACGGTGCTCATGTATCTATTATAGACATCAGTGCTAACATATATCAAAACTTTAGCTTTATTCTTTCCCAACAATCTGACTACCAAATATTACTAGTTTTGAGCATCTGCTCCAAACCAGGATCTCTTAAGAAAAGCAAGGTAGATAGTGAATGACTAGATTACTTCACACAATATTTTATTTTCATTTAAAAATCGTGAATTATTCAATTTAATTAGGTACAGCAAAAAATATATTACATCATAATCTATTTTACCATTGGATGTTGTCTTACAAACTCATTTACCAGACATAACTGCATTAAAAATGGGTGCAAATCTTTATTTGAACCCATTTTCAATACTGTACCAATAAAGAGTCCACAGTAAATTGCACTTGTTAACTTGATAGTAAAAGCAATCGCAAAGCTGGGAACATTTTATAATATAGTGAACAAAATGGACACTATGCATTTGACAGTAGTATTGGCAATTTTTACCACTAATCCATAAATCAAACTCAAAGGCTCCTAGATAACCTTCTAAAGATATTATTTGAGCTTAGGTGTTATGATCAATTTTAGCACCAGCCTATAAATGAGTGTCTTAGGACCTGATTATGTTGGTCGGAGTTGCCTCCGACCAACATTACGGAATTGAGACAGACTGTCCTCCGATCGGCAGTCCAGACCTCAGAATTACAATGCAACCGCACTTGGTGCTGTCGCATACTTCCATTTCCCTATGGGAGTTTGTGCGGAGGCTGTAAACTGTATATCAACAAAAAGGGAGGTTCTGTAGGGTATACAAGGAGTTATTTCTTACATGTACAAAGTATCATGAACGTAAATTATTCATCAGACATGAAGAGCGCCCAAGCCTCTTATATATGCCTTTAAAGATCATAATAAATCATGTAAAGACCTTGAAAATATATCAACTTTATATTTATATCAGAATTAATACATTCAGATCTGCTTATTTGATAAGGTTTAGAGTCAATAGTTGTGAACAATTGGTGAAAATCGTGACATGTGTGCTCAAGACGGTGAACAGTTTGTGCAATATATACAAAGTGATTCAAGGTTTATGTACAGGAGATGGGACAAGAAAATGTATACAATGGCCAGCCTAATAACCATAGACCCTGGATGCTAGTAATGCTTTTTCGTGTAGGGCCGCGGTTGGTCTGAGCCTAGGTGTAGCGTTGACGTTTCAACCCTTAAGGTGCTCCTTTTGGTAATCACTGCGGGTCTTCATCAGGACTGAGTGTGGGGGGGGGAGGGAACTTGTATCAGCCTAGTGTGGATCGAGGTTCTGGCTGGGAGTGCCTCTGAATGACACTAGTGTCAGCAGGCGAATGGCTTGAGTGAAAGAACGGGATCAGTCAACAAATGGCTGAGCAGGCATCAGTCCCGCTGGGGCGGTGAATCCTGCTGAGGCTGTAAACTGGCCATAGCGCAAGATCCCTCAGGGAAATGGGAGATTGTGTTCATCCCTGCACTGCGTGGCAAGCGCCGTGATGTGTGTCTGCCGCACGGTGCAGAGATGAACAGGGGGGCACTATCGGCGCCCCCTCAGCCCCCAACTGGAGGCCACAAAGAGGAGGTGGGCCTTGCTGGGGGCTTACTTTCGTTCAGGCTTTCCATGTTGGAAAGCCCGGCATGGAAAGCCTATCGGAAACCGAGCATTGTCATCCCAACACTCTGCGGAATCCAGCCGGAATGACCAGCCCGTTTCAATTCCAACTACCTATATTGTAATTAGGCGGTTGAAATTGACACTGACGAACTCTGTCGGAAAGCCTCTGACCTAAGGTTGGAGGCTTTCCGACCGAGATTGTAATATGCCCCTTAGTGTTATCTTTATGTGTATCTCGATTGTCGTCATCTATAGGTATTACCAAATGAAGCAAATAAAGTATAAAAGTTTGGCCCTAACAATATTTCGATCGTATTAGTTTCTCAAATTAATTTTTTTTATTCATGCCACTAAGGGCAATACAAACATACAGTGACAACCTATGAATTAATTAATAAATAAAAGAAGTCATCCCTTATCTCGTCAAAGATAATACAAAATCATCATCTCCTTAAAGTCAGCAACAAATTTCCTGAGATTGAAGCATAACTAAATAAGCTTAAATGTAATCACGTATAATAACAATTCATTGACTCTACCTATTTTTATTTCTCTAAAAGTTAACAATAAAAGCCTGTGGTGATCGCTCAGAGCATCAGAGAGTAACAAGAAATGAAGGGGTATTTGGCCACCAAATTGATATGGGGGACAATTTATTTTGCCTCACCTTTTTTCCACCGCATTCTTCCCTGTCAGATTGTTAACTAACATTTTCTCATCTTCAGGCTCCACCTCCTATTTAGGCACAACTAAATATCTATTATATACTGTTGCGGGAATCTCAAACAATCTTCATCACCTTTATATAAGATTTTATTTAGAGCTCTCCTGATCTACTACATAACGTTTGTATTTTGATACCAATTTCCCAATGCATTACTCATGGAGTTATGACCCTCTTCCATATTCATCTTCAATGTTGCAAAAATTAATATATCTGGGCTTTCTGAATTGTTTTCTAGTTTTTTTTTTTAATAATAGTCTAAAATCGATAATGTTATTCCAGCAGTATCAATATGATGCAAGTATGTTAAAACTATCATTTAATATTTACATTTTAGTCAGACCCAATTTTTTACCCTTGGAGCAAACTGAGGGTACCTTGTGCAAGTCTCAGCCAATGTTTCCAGAAATACATTTCTGTAGACTTAATCTTCACTTGGTCTTTCACGTGTAGAACTTAATAAACATACAGTAACAAACTCACTATTTTTATTCAACTCATCGGTATGCTTTAATACCAAAATTGTTCTATATGTCACGCAAGCATCCAATTCCCCCCCCCCCCCCCCCAAGTTACAGAAAGCATCCCATCCTTGTTCATCAATGATGGAATAAATTTCATTATAGTGGCAAATTGGAAGAAATATCCACCCGAAGATCATTTCAGGAAGACAATTTAAACACCATGAAAATAAAATTTACCTTTTGTCTAAACACTAGTACTTTTGTTTCACATGACACTATCCTTATTTAACAACACTTTCAATAATCCCCAAACTTAATTAATACATGTTGCAGACCAATTGAAGTCAAGTTAAATAACAGTCTATTGATCTCTTGATTCAATTTGGCGGGGTTGTGGGGGACCTCATACTTGTCTCCAAGCCTTTGAAGTAGGGCTCCTGCTCTAAATCTCTGCATTTCCTGTGTACCACAGCAATTTTTCATGTTACTATGTTCCAACCCCCTGTATTTTTTGCCGTCCAAACTCTGTACTTGTAAATGTGGGGCTATTGCTTCTGCTGCTATCAAATTCCATTCAAGATTATTACATTCATACTTTTCCATTCTTTTCTGGAGACTAGACTTTGCTTCTATGGCTTTTTGTTGTGAGCTGGTAATTGTGTGTGCTAGATTTTTAACATAGCTACATTGCCCCTTCTCACTGGATTTATCATGGTGTAGTTCTGAACTTTTTTCAATATTCCTCGGTCAGTTTGCTACCTAAAACTCTATCGACTAATTTACCATTATCAGATCAATACCAAATTTCCTGACTTCATCAATCAATTTCAGTAATTAATCTATTATGGCCCTTGAATAGAAATTTGTTTTTGCCATATTCCACATTTTCCCCCTCTATACTTGAGGAAATTCGATTTTCGATAACGATCGCATTGAGCCGCCATTTTGTGCTCTGCCGCCATTTTGTGTTACCCTCACTCAGGCAGCACGACGAAAGAAGTCTTTTCTGCTTTTCCTGCAATATTGTGTCAAAATAGCCTTGTGCCTCGGTTTACGAAGCTGGTGTTAGAGACTGGCCGAGTACACTAATCCCTGTCTGGTTCTTCTAATCCCTGTCTTAACTAGGTGTTGGTTCACACTATTCTCTCCTGACTTTATCTTATCTTCTGGCCTTCGCTGTCCTCCGCTCGTATTCTCTCGTTTCACAACTGTCCTCCAAAACACACGAACGTATCTCGCCACCTGCAAGTCAGTTACAGACATGTTAATACCTTAACCTGTGGAAGGGATGGCAAACACCGTTGGAGGAGAGGCTTCTTCAAGTTACTCGATATCTTTGTTTTTCAACCTTTCCTATTGGACACGTTCCATCTTTAACTTTACCTTATTGGTCCTCCATGTATGTTTTAGGTGTGTTCTGTGTTAATGTATAGGTTATCTATGTACTATATAAGATTGTGCGCCACGGAGTGAAGTGGCAGTTTCCTGAGAACATACCGTGTGTACTTCTAGGACAACTGTACTAGCTGCAGCTAATAAAATCTGATCTTTTACGCCGACAGAGTGTCCCTGTGTCTCTGTTAGCTGAAGCAGGAGAACCCAGGAGATTAAGGCGTACCCTGTGCCGCCAGGCCCAATTGGTTCTGGTTCTTCAACTGGCGCCCAACGTGGGGCGGCTTCAGAGGTAGTGGTTCTGCCTGAAGGTCGTGAGGAACCCCGCAAGAAAATTCTGGAGGAATCGCAAACCACGTCAAGCGACCCCTGTATGTCGAAAGTGGTCCGAAGGTCTTTTGTAGCGCGGTTACTCCTTCCTGACGGCTACGGACGACTGCTGCCCTGACTGCCGCCCTGCCTTAGCCCTCTTACGATGATGTATGGTAAGGCGAGACGATAGACGGGCCTCTGTTGGTGTAAGAAGACATCTTAGTTAAGTATTGGTGGGTCGCTCCCACATTAGGTTCTTTGGTTCTTAGGTTCTTTGGTTCGGGTATTGCAATAACCGAAGCCGAGGGGTAAGTACATTTGTGCTGTGTTAATTAAGTTAACCCCCTTGATGTTTGTGAACAGTCCAGTGAAATCACGAGATGCCTGGTCTGACTAAGTTTGAGAAACTATGTTGTCTTGGTTGTAATAGGGATTCCCGGCTGGAGGACTCTTGTCCGATTCCTTCGGATGGAACTCCCACTTATGAGCTCTATTCTAAACATGGTGTTGGCCCCATTGCCTTTAACGAGGCATGGATCCGATACACGAAGAATGATGGTGTTTTAAAATGGCCAGAAAATGGTAGCTTTGAGCCTGATATTTTAGATAATTTGGAAACTATTTTATTCAAAAGAAAAGCCCGGCCGGCAATGTTTGACTCTTTCCGCCTTTGGCGTAAGGAAGCCAAACAGAGAAAAATTAAGCAAGAAAAACGAGATAAGAAAGCACAGGGTATGACCATTATACAGGCTGCTCAGCAATTCAAAGATGATGAAGTTGATAATGCGAAGGAAATTTCAGAGAGACAGCATCGTATGGCGACAGATAAATGCTATCCGATGTTGCCAGCTTCCCCCTCTGATAAAAGAAAGGATTTAGAGGAGGATTCCTTAATGTCTCACCTATTGAGATTGCCTCCGCCCTATGTACAAGGTGCTAATGCACCCCGTTGTTACAGCCTGTTCAGCCGCCAGTTGCGCCTCCGCTTGCTCTGGCTCTTCCACATTTTCCCCCTCAAGTATTGCCGCCTTTGCCAGCTTCGCCTTCGACTCCTGTACCTTCATCTTCTACGCCTTCCGCTCCTCCGGTAATTACTGATTTCCCTTCCGTTAGTTCGCCTAATACCTTGTCCCCTATCCTTATGTCCAATTCTCCGTCTATGCGTAAATGACTCACAGAAACGGTCTCTGGTCTTTTATCACCTTTCTTTGAGGCATTAAATGTGTCTCCGGCTTTTTCTCGAAGACAGTCTCGTAGTCCGTTCCCAGCTTCCGAAGAACGAGAAAAGTTGGACTCTCTCGCTCGTAAATGGATGGAGAAGGGTCCTAGGTATAGTGTACCCGACATTTTGCCTACCTTCTCACAGTGGAATGCGCCTACGCAGAGATACGTTTTCAATGCTATGTATGATACTCTTATTAAAGGTTGGGAGGATATGGACTTGGGTTCAGTTCCTAAGGGTCTGTTAGACATTCAGGCTGATTTTGATAAGGGACTTGAGAAAATTCGATTTTCGATCGTGATCGAATCGACCCGCCATTTTGTGCTCCGCCGCCATTTTGTGTTGCCCTCACTCAGGCAGCACGGCAAACAAAGTCTTTTCTGCTTTTTCTGCAGCATCGTGTCGAAATAAGCCTTCTGCCTCTATTTACAAAGCTGGTGTTAGCACTGGCCGAGTACACTAATCCCCGTCTGGTTTTCCTAATCCCTGTCTCAACTATCTGTTGGTTCACACTATTCTCTTCTGACTTTATCTTATCGTCTGGCCTTTGCTGTCCTCTGCTAGTATTCTCTCATTTCACAACAGTCCTCCAAAACACACAAACTTATCTCGCCACCTGCGAGTCGGTTACAAACCTGTTAATGAATTAGTTCGTGGGGATGGGTGACAAACATAGTTGAAGGAGAGGCTTCCTCGAGTTACTTGATACTTTATTTTCAAACCTTTCCTATTGGTTCTGTTCTCCAACCTTTCTTATTGGCTCTTTTTTATATGTTTTGGGTGTGTTTTTGGTTAATGTATATTTCACATATATACTATATAAGATTGTGCGCCACGGAGTGAAATGGCGGTCTCCTGAGAACCTACCTTGTGTACTTCTGGGATAACTGTACTAGCTGCAGCTAATAAATCCGATCTTTTAACGCCTGACAGAGTGTCCCGTGTCTCTGTGTAGCTGAGCAGGTGAACCCCGGAGATTAAGGCGTACCCTGCGCCGCCAGGCCCATAAGGTTCTGGTTCTTCAACTGGCGCCGAACATGGGGCGGCCTCAGTGGTAGTTGTTCTGCCTGAAGGTCGTGAGGAACCCCGCAAGAAAATTCTGGAGGATTCGCGAGCCACGTCAAGCGACCCCTGTATGTCGAAAGTGGTCCGAAGGTCTTTTTCAGTGTGGTTACTCCTTCTGGACGGCTACGGACGACTGCTGCCCTGACTGCCGCCCTGCCTTGGCCCTTCCTTTGGTGATGTATGGTAGGGCGAGACAATAGACGGGCCTCTGTTGGCGTAAGAAGACATCCTTAGTTAAGTATTTGGTGGGTCGCTCCCACAATTTTGGTCCTTTGTTTCTTTGGTCCTTAGATTCGACTATTGCAATAGCCGAAGCCGAGGGGTAAGTGCATTTGTGCTGCGTAAACAGAGTTTTACCCCCTTGAAGTTTTTGAAAAGTCCGGTGAAATCACGAGATGCCTGGTCTGACTAAGTTTGGAAACCTTTATTGCTTTGGTTGTAATAGGGATTCCCGGCTTGAGGACTCTTGCCCGATTCCTTCGGTTGGAACTCCCACATATGAGCTCTATTCAAAACATGGTATTGGCCCCATTGCCTTTAACGAGGCATGGACCCAATACACGAAGAAAGATGGTGTTTTAAAATGGCCAGAAAATGGTAGTTTTGAGTCTGATGTGCTAGATAATTTAGAAGCAGTTTTATTCAAAAGAAAAGCCCGGCCGGCAATGTTTGACTCTTTCTGCCTTTGGCGTAAAGAAGCCAAACAGAGCGAAATTAAGCAAACAAAACGAGATAGGAAAGCACAGGGTATGACAATTATACAGGCTGCCCAACAATTTAAAGACGATGAAATTGATAATGCGATGGAAATTTCAGAGAGACAGCATCGTATGGCGATAGATAAATGCTATCCGGTGTTGCCTGTTTCCCCTTCCGATAACAAGAAAGATTTAGAAGAAGATCCCCTAATGTCTCATTTATTGAGATTGCCTCCGCCCTATGCACAAGGTGCCATTGCACCCCAGTTGCTACAGCCTGTTCAGCCGACAGCAGTACCTCCGCCTGTTCCGGCTCTTCCGCATTTGCCCCTTCCAGTATTACCGCCTCTACCAGTTTTGCCTTTAACTTCGACTTCTTTGCCCTCATCTCCTGATCTTCAATATCCTTTGCCTTCTGCTTCTCCTGCAATTACCGGTTCTCCTTCTGTTAGTTCGCCTAATACCTTGTCCCCTATCCTCATGTCCAATTCTCCGTCTGTGCGTAGGCGACTCACGGACACTGCTCTGGTATTCTATCTCCTTTCTTTGAAGCTTTAAATGTCTCTCCGGCTTTTGCTCGAAGACAATCTCGTAGTCAATTCCCAGCTGCCGAAGAACGAGAACATTTGAACTCTCTCGCACGTAAATGGATCGAAAGGGGTCCCCAGTACAGTGTGCCCGATATTATGACTACCTTCTCACAATGGAATGCACCTACGCAAAGATATGTTTTCAATGTAATGTGTAATACTCTCATTAAAGAATGGGAGGAGGTGAATTTGAATTCGGTTCCACAGGGTCTGTTAGACGTTCAGGCTGACTTTGGTAAAGGACTTATTGTGGGTTCCAAGGTTGAAAACGCTGTATGGACACTTATTTCCTTTAGAAACTTATTGTCCTCTCAGACTTTCCTTGATTCCGATCCGTCGGTTAGACTGACACTGAAAAATGATCCCATGAGAGAGGTTCCTCCAGTATGGAAGGAAGAGGTTGCAGCTCAAGGTAATAATCCAGTTATTCCCGCTCATTTTCAACATATATGGGTACATGTCCCCTGGAAGAGATCTGAAGTTTTAGCCCTTAAACAGACTCTACCGGATCCTCGTAAAAACCCTGCGGGTTATTATAAAGAATTATCACAGACGGTTGATGCTTGCATCATGAATCTAGCTGATATCGATATGTTGATGGGAAATGTTGTCCCACAAACATTATGGGCTAGGATTCGTAAGGAGAATCATGCACAGGAATTATGTGCTGATTGGAATACTATAATTGCCGCAGATAGAGACCAAGTGGGTGGTGCGAAGCCTGATGCTTTGATATCAGACCTCCCTGGTAGGATTATTACATTAATGAAAACGATGATACCTGCCTTGAGAGTTAATTGGGATAAATTAGCAGCATGCAAACAAAAGAAAGATGAAAGTGTCTCTGATTTCTTTACTCGTTTCGAGGAGACATTTATTGATCACAGTGGTCAAGATATGGCTACAGAGGGTGGACAGCGATTATTTGTGGACAAATTTGTATTTAATTTTCTTCCCGAGCGGTCACACAAATTGAAAGATTCTGAAAGCTCATGGGCTGTTTCTTCTTCTGCCCAGATATTGGCTACTGCACAATATTATGAGAACAGAGATAAAGAAGAAAAAGAAAAGCAAGAGAAAAAGACGAAAGAATTAAAAACGAAGGTTCTCTTGCAACAAGCTTATCCTCCTCGCTATGTTCAGCCTCAGTTTCAACAGCCTCCGCAGTTTCAGAGGTTGAATCAAAAACCTGAGCCATATATTCCGCGACCTTTGTTAGGACCTAATCAATGTGCCTATTGTAGAGAAGAAGGTTATTTTAAGAATAGTTGTCCGGTTTTATTGCAGCGTAGTGGAGCATTATCTGCTCCACGAGGTCGTGGTGGCCTCCAGTCAGCAAATAGAGGTAGAGGTCGAGGTGTGTTGACTCAAGAACAGCGTGTCCTTCCTCCTCCTAATTCCGTGAATTACTTTGATCAGCAAAATGTTAGGTCTACACAGTACTACAATGAAGACCATTATATTGAAGGCAAGAATGAAAGTCTTCATGCTAACTAGGACAGCCTTGGACAAAGTAAGGGAGTTGTGTCGGTTCCAGTAGATCAGAATGGACCTTATGTTAATGTCACTACAATGGGTGTTTCAGAGCCATTTCTCCTAGATACTGGTGCAATGAGAAGTTCTATCATTCATTCTAAACTCCCTGGGGCACCTTTGTCTGGCTTAACGAATGTATCTGTAGGATTTTCTGGTGCCCCTGTTCGTAATCCAGTTTCTTGCCCTTTGCCTATTTCAATTGGCCCTTATGATTTGGAAGCTCCGCTTCTTTTGACGAATGGTTGCGGTGAGAATCTGATGGGTTTGGACTTATTAAAAAGAATGCATGCTACGATATATTGTTCGCCTTCTGGTGTACATCTTACTTTAGGACAGAAACGGACTTCTCCAATGTAGTTGTCCAAAGATCAGTTTCCACCTGAATTGCTCTCTCTTCCTACAACGCTTTGGGCCACGGGTCCGAACGATGTGGGCTGTCTTGAGATTCCACCTTATGTTGTCACTCTCAAGCCTAATGTTGAATTGCCACGTATTCCGCAGTATAGAATTTCCAGTGAAGGTGAAAAAGCGCTTTTGGAATTCATTCATGATTTGATTCAGAAGGGTGTGGTTGAAGAAACAAGAGGAAACATATGCAATAGTCCTATTCTTCCTGTTCTTAAACGCACTGATCCTTCTCAGCCTCCTGTATATCGTTTCGTAATTGATCTTCGGGAGGTAAACAAAATTGTTGTACCACAATTTCCTGTTGTCCCAGATATCACTGCTCTGTTGACAATGATACCTTCCACAGCGACTTGGTTTTCTGTTATCGATCTAAAGAATGCCTTCTTTAGTATTCCCATTGCAGAAGAGAGTAGGGATATTTTTGGCTTCTCTCTTGGAGGCCGAAGCTTCCGGTTCAAGCGCGCACCTCAGGGCTATTGTGAAAGTCCCTCTATTGACAGTTAAGCTTTAAAATGTCATCTTGATACTTTATTTGCCGTGTGGTGCTGCTCTTATTCAGTACATGGACGACTTGTTAATCGCTGCTGATTCAGAAGATATTTGCAAAAATGTGACTGTTGCATTGTTACGCCATTTGTTTAATCTAAATCATAAGGTTTCACCTTCCAAACTACAATATGTTCATCGAGAGGTTACCTATCTGGGTCATCTCCTATCAAAGGAGGGACGACGATTAACCCCAGAACGAATTCAGGCGATTGCGCAAATGTCTGTGCCATCCACACAAAGGGAGGTACGTGCCTTTCTGGGTATTACTTCTTATTGTAGGCAGTGGATTCCGAACTTTTGTTTGTTAGCTAAACCTCTGTTGGCACTCACTTTGAAAGATACACCTCAGCCCCTTCCATGGACTGACGAGTGTCAGAGGAGTTTTACTGATTTACGTGCTGCTCTGTGTACCGCTCCTGTATTAGGTACTCCTGATTACAGTAAGCCTTTTACGCTCTATGTCCATGAGAGAGAGAGGGTTGTGCGTTGTCAGTTTTAACACAGCGATTTGGAGGCAAACAGCGGCCATGTGCCTATTTTCCGGCTACGTTAGATCCAGTAGCTAAAGCATTGCCTAGTTGTCTCAAAGCGACAGCAGCAGCAGCAATTTCTATTTGACAATCTGCTGGAGTGGTGCTAGATAATACTCTCATTGTTCTGGTGCCACATGCAGTAGATACTTTGCTAAACAGAACAAAAACGCAGCATCTTACGAGTGCTCGTTTAACTGGATACGAGCTGACGCTTTTGGCTAGTCACGTACATATCAAACGATGTAATACCTTACATCCAGCTACTCTGTTGCGCCTTCCAGAGGAGAAAGGTGTTCAGAAGAGACATGATTGTTTCCTCCGTACTGAGGAAGAGACAAAAGGAAGAACTGACTTAAAAGATACGCCGCTAGAGAATCCGGATGGAATTCTATGGGTGGGTGGTTCTTGTTTTAAGCTCCCTAATGGAGATACAGTTTCAGCCTATGCTGTTACTACTTTGCATACAGTTGTGGAAACAGCACGTATCAGACACAATTCAGCTCAAGCAGCAGAACTGATGGCTTTAACGAGAGCATGTGTGTTGTCAAAAGGAAAAAGAGTGAACGTGTACACCGACAGTCAATACGCCTTTGGTGTGGCGTTCAATTTTGGACGTTTGTGGAAAGAAAGGGGATTCCTTACTTCACATGGCACTAAAATACAACATGGTCAGTTGGTGACTGATCTTCTTGAGTCACTTACTTTGCCCACCCAAATAGCAATTGTGAAGTGTAATGCACACAAGAAGATTACAGATGATGTTGATCGAGGAAATGCATTTGCAGATGAAGTAGCGAAAAAGACAGCGAGAGATGCTACAAGTCGAATGTATGTTGCGGGCCCTGCAAATTGGGTCAGAGAAAGAGGAATGTATGAGGATACAGTAGAAAGTGTAAGGTCGATTCAGAAAGAGGCTACAGAGAAAGAATTGAGCAAGTGGAAAGAAAGTACGGGAATGTTAGATGAGATGGGATGTTGGGTGGAATTATCTGAACACCAACGTTGGCTGTTACCAGATGCCTATGTACTCCCAGTAGTTACTATGGCGCATGGTCCAGCCCACTTAAGTGCGAAAGGTATATGCAAGCTTCTGGCTCCAGTGTGGCAAAATGAAGGAATCCCAAAGTGTGCAGACAATGTAGTGAAACATTGTATTGTTGGTTTGATGTACAATCCGGGAAAGGGAACCCCAACTCCAGTGGGTCACTTTGCTCCTCCGACATATCCATTTGAGGTGTTGCAGATCGATAACATTCATATGGAACGATGCAACAACCTCAAATATGTTCTGGTGGTAGTATGCGCCTTTTCTAGGTGGATAGAAGCATACCCTCTAAAAGATAATACAGCCTTATCCACAGCCAAAGTTCTACTAAAAGAATTTTTCCCCAGGTTTGGTTTGCCGCGCATTGTCTGGAGTGACAATGGGAGCGAATTTGTGGGCCAAGTCATTCAAAAAGTTTGTGCGGGTCTTGGTATCAAACAAAAGTTCCACGCGGCAAATCATCCACAGTCAGCGGGTTTAGTGGAATGCTACAACGGAACTTTAAAACTCAAACTAGCGAAAGTGCTGGCTAGTACAGGACTTAATTGGCCCGATGCTTTACCATTGGCTCTTCTGTCCACCAGAACTGCTGTACACTCTTGTTTGGGACTTAGCCCTTATGAGGTGGTTTTTGGGCGCCCAGCTAATATATGGGGAGTCCCTCACTCTAAGAAATACTCAGACTTACCATATCCAATGTAGATTGATTACTTGCATGAACTTACAACTAAATTGCGTGTTCTCCATCAACAGGTTCAGAGTGCTTTGCCGGAGGCTTCTACAGACCCAGGTCATTCTATCCGACCAGGTGACTGGGTTTGCATAAAGAATTTCCAAAGGACGAAAAATTTGGAGCCCCGGTGGAGGGAGCCTCGGTTGGTTCTCCTGGTCACGAGAACAGCAGTAAAAGTCGAAGGAAAGAAAAATTGGATTCACGGCGTGCATTGTAAGAAAGTGACTTTGCCTCTACCTTTTGATCAATGGGTGCGTAAGGGCATTGGTGACTCAGAGGGAGAAGGTTCCACGATTCATACCTTTTAGTGATGCACGCCTGAATGGAACATTGTCTGAGAAAGAGGACGACGACAATCTTCAGGAAGCGATAACACCACATCGTCGCTTGAATACGACAAATCCGTGAACATTGTTCCAAGACCAAACTGCACCTGATAAAGAACATTATAACCTAAGACCTAGACTAAAGAACACTTAAGATTTTCTCACTCCTATGTAGTATTCTATCCCGGTTGCAGGGTCACGGTAGGAGTCTTGGTTGTGACCTGAGTAGTGGCAATAGGCCTGCAGGACTTGCAGTGTCATAGGACGGCAGATAATCATAATTAAGTGATTGAGGAAGATTGCCGTGAGCATCCATTTAGAAAGATGGAAACTACATTAGGCAAAAGAGAGAGAAAGGATAAAATGAAAAAAAGAATCCTGTAGATTAATGTACAGTCGTTCTAGTATAGCCTTATGTATTATATTATTGTGTATCCTTTTGGCGTGTATAAGTTGTATTATTTATGCTCTGCAGCAAAAAGTTCTCTCCTTCTACCTCTTTGTCTTTTTCTACTGTCTCTCCACATCTATTTCATACCCTTCCCCAACATGAACTCATTAGAATAACCGAATATTACAACAATTCCTTTGTCCAGTTATTACATCAACACCAATTAGTGATCAATACAACTGACTGTTGGGTGTGTGGACTTATGCCACATACCACAGAAAAAGGAATGCCGTATTTAGTTCTTCCATTTTCTTATGAGGGTTCTGCTTGGGCTTATTTTGTTATCTTCTCCAATGCCTATAAAAGCAAATTCAGACGATCCGTTAGTTCATATATTGGTGGTCCGGATTTTAGTCATAGTTCATTGATAAAGGGAATGGTAGCTATGGCTAAAATCATGGAAAATAGTAAGGTTTCCATTGACGAAAGGAAAGCGTACACAAACTGGAACGTCACCCATTATGTCACTAGCCTTAGTGATAAGGTTAAACAAGGAAAATCTCCACCGATTTGGACTATTCCTCATCAGGGAAATTTCTGTCTGCAAATAAATGGTCAGTCTTCTGACACCATACAAAGAAACAACTGTTCCCACACATACGTCTACTCCTCTCAGAACTCGCCGCCTCTAGTGCCATCTCAAGGCACGTATTTTATCTGCCACGATAGGGCTTAAACGTGGTTGCCAACTGTTTTTTCTGGTACCTGTTATATAGCTTTCCTTCTTCCCCCTACATACACCGCTTCTGCAAATCATCATCGAAACAGATATGGCAGAGGGATTATTAATTCTAAAGACACAGCAGGACAAGAGGGAGGAGATTTCCTCAAAGGGTTTCTTCCTTTTTGGGGTCCAATGGCCAACAGCAGGAATATAAGGCAACTGGTTCGTGTCGTAGAAACCACTATAGACATCACTGTAGGAGCCTTAAGTAATATCACGGCAGAACTACAGGCGGATCGTCTTATGACCTTACAAAACCGAGTTGCCTTAGACTTTGTTCTTGCGGATCGTGGTGGAGTGTGCAAATTGATCGGGTCAAGTTGCTGTATTTTCATACCTGATGACGCTCCAACAGTATACCAAGCTATCTCTAAGTTACATATAATCTCTGAGTCGATTCATCAGGACAAAGGAGATTGGTCATTATTGGAGTGGTTTTGGGGACTACTGTCCAAATGGGGTTGGAAGGCATTGACATTCCTTGGAGTAGTTTTGACCATCATTTTCTCTTGTTGCCTTTGTATGCACTGTGGTCCCGCCATCTGCGACCTTTGTGCTACTATGTGTATCCCTAAACCCAAATCACAGAGAATATTAGAATGATGCTACAGCAACAGCTCGATGACCTCATGGCCATCGACATTGACTCAGATTAACGTGAGTCTATGTATCTTGCCTGAGTTCTGGCAAAAGGAGGGTCTGAGAAAATTCGATTTTCGATCGTGATCGAATCGACCCGCCATTTTGTGCTCCGCCGCCATTTTGTGTTGCCCTCACTCAGCTTTTTCTGCAGCATCGTGTCAAAATAAGCCTTCTGCCTCTATTTACAAAGCTGGTGTTAGGACTGGCCGAGTACACTAATCCCCGTCTGGTTTTCCTAATCCCCGTCTCAACTATCTGTTGGTTCACACTATTCTCTTCTGACTTTATCTTGTTGTCTGGCCTTCGCTGTCCTCTGCTAGTATTCTCTCATTTCACAACTGTCCTCCAAAACACACAAACTTATCTCGCCACCTGCGAGTCGGTTACAAACCTGTTAATGAATTAGTTCGTGGGGATGGGTGACAAACATAGTTGAAGGAGAGGCTTCCTCGAGTTACTTGATACTTTATTTTCAAACCTTTCCTATTGGTTCCGTTTTGTTTTCCAACCTTTCTTATTGGCTCTTTTTTTTATATGTTTTGGGTGTGTTTTTGGTTAATGTATATTTCACATATATACTATATAAGATTGTGCGCCACGGAGTGAAGTGGCAGTCTCCTGAGAACCTACCTCATGTACTTCTGGGATAACTGTACTAGCTGCAGCTAATAAATCTGATCTTTTAACGCCTGACAGAGTGTCCCGTGTCTCTGTGTAGCTGAGCAGGTGAACCCCGGAGGTTAAGGCGTACCCTGCGCCGCCAGGCCCATAAGGTTCTGGTTCTTCAGACTCATTGTGGGTTCTAAGTTTGAGGATGCTGTAAAGACACTGGTTTCCTATAGAACCTTATTTACCTCAGACTTTTTTAGATTCCGATCCCTCAGTTAGGTTAACACTGAAAAATTATCCAATGAGAGAGGTTCCTCCGGTATGGAGAGAAGAGGTCCCAGCAGCAGGTGGTAATCCACCTATTCCTGATCACTTTCAGCAAATATGGGTACATGTCCCCTGGAAAAGATCTGAGGTTTTAGCCCTTAAACAGTCTCTACCGGATCCTCGTAAAAACCCTGCAGGTTATTATAAAGAATTGTCACAAACTGTTGAAGCTTGCATCATGAATTTAGCAGATATTGATATGTTGATGGGGAATATAGTTCCACAAGCGTTATGGGCTAGGATTCGTAAAGAGAATCATGCCCAAGAATTAGGTGGAAACTGGGATGCTAGAATTGCCGCAGATAGAGACCAAGTGGGTGGTGCGAAGCCTGAGGCTTTGATTTCAGAACTCCCTGGTAGGATTATTACATTAATGAAAACGATGATGCCTGCCTTGAGAGTTAACTGGGATAAACTAGCCGCGTGTAAACAGAAGAAAGATGAGTGTCTCGGATTTCTTCACTCGCTTTGAGGAGACATTCATTGATCACAGTGGTCAGGACATGACTACGGAGGGTGGACAGCGGTTATTTGTAGATAAGTTCGTATTTAATTTGCTTCCCGAGCTGTCGCATAAGTTAAAAGACTCCGAAAGTTCATGGGCTGTTTCTTCTTCAGCTCAGATATTGGCTACTGCTCAATATTATGAAAATAGAGATAAAGAAGAAAAAGTAAAGCAAGAGAAAAAGCCTAAAGAATTGAAAACTAAGGTTCTCTTGCAACAGGCTTATCCACCTCGTTATGCTCAGCCCCAGTTTCAACAGCCTCCGCAGTTTCAGAGGGTGTATCAAAAGCCTGAGCCACATATTCCGCGACCTTTGCTAGGTCCTAATCAATGTGCCTATTGTAGAGAGGAAGGTCATTTCAAGAATAGTTGTCCAGTTTTATTGCAGCGAAATGGGACACTATCTGCTCCACGAGGTCGTGCTGGCCTCCAGTCAGCAAACAGAGGTAGAGGGCGAGGTACGTTGACCCAAGAACAGCGTTCCCTTCCTCCCTCTAGTTCCGTGAACTACTTTGATTAGCAAAACGCTCGGTCTACACAGTATTACAATGAGGATTATTACATTGAAGACGGGAATGAAAGTCTTCATGCTAACTAGGACAGCCATGGACAAAGTAAGGGAGTTGTGTCGATTCCAGTAGATCAGAATGGACCTTATCTTAATGTCACTACAATGGGTGTTTCAGAGCCATTTCTTTTAGATACTGGTGCGATGAGAAGTTCTATCATTCATTCAAAACTCCCTGGGGCACCTTTGTCTGGCTTAACTAATGTATCTGTAGGTTTTTCTGGCGCCCCAGTTCGTAATCCGGTTTCTTGCCCATTGCCTATTTCAATTGGCCCTTATGATTTAGAAGTTCCACTTCTCTTAACGAATGGTTGCGGCGAGAATCTATTGGGCTTGGATCAATTGAAAAGATTGCATGCAACGATATATTGTTCTCCTTCTGGTGTATATCTCACTTTAGGACAGAAACTGACTTCTCCAATGTACTTGTCTAAAGATCAATTTCCTCCTGAATTGCTGTCTCTTCCTACAACGCTTTGGGCTACGGGTCCAAATGATGTTGGTTGTCTCGAAATTCCACCATATGTTATTACTCTTAAGCCCAATGTTGAATTGCCACGTGTTCCTCAATATAGAATTTCCACTGAAGGTGAAAGAGCGCTTTTGGAAATCATTCATGACTTGATTCAGAAAGATGTGGTTGAGGAAACGAGAGGTAACATATGTAATAGCCCTATTCTTCCTGTTCTCAAACGCACTGATCCTTCTCAGCCTCCTGTTTATCGTTTTGTAATTGATCTTCGGGAGGTAAACAAAATTGTTGTACCACAGTTTCCCGTTGTCCCAGATATCACTGCGCTGTTGACGAGGATACCTTCTACAGCGGTATAGTTTTCTCTTATCGGTCTGAAAAATGATTTCTTTAGTATTCCCATTGCCGAAGAAAGTAGGGATATTTTTGGCTTCTCTCTTGGAGGCCGAAGCTTCCGGTTCAAGCGCGCACCTCAAGGCTATTGTGGAAGTCCCTCTATTTACAGCCAAGCCTTGAAATGTCATCTCGATGCTTTCTCTTTGCCGTCTGGTGCTGCTCTCATTGAGTACATGGACGATTTGCTAATCGCTGCTGATTCAGAGGATCTATGCAAGAATGTGACAGTTGCATTGTCGCAACACTTATCCGATCTTAATCATAAGGTTTCACCTTCTAAGCTACAATATGTTCGCCAAGAGGTCACCTACTTGGGTCATCTCTTATCAAAGGAGGGAAGACGATTAACCCCAGAACGTATCCAAGCTATTGCGCAAATGTCTGTGCCATCCACACAAAGAGAGGTACGTGCCTTCCTGAGCATTACTTCCTATTGTAGGCAGTGGATGCCTAACTTCGCCATGTTGGCCAAGTCTTTGTTGGCACTCACTTTGAAAGATACACCTCAGCCCCTTCCATGGATTGACGAGTGTCAGAGGAGTTTTACGGACTTACGTGCTGCTCTGTGTTCTGCTCCTGTACTAGGTACTCCTGATTACAGTAAGCCTTTTATGCTCTACGTTCATGAAAGAGAAGGTTGTGCGTTGTCAGTCTTAACGCAGCGATTTGGACATAAACAACGGCCATGTGCCTATTTTTCGGCTACATTAGATCCAGTAGCTAAAGCATTGCCTAGTTGTCTTAAAGCGACAGCAGCAATTTCTATTCGACAGTCTGCTGGAGTGGTGCTAGATAATACTCTCATTGTTATGGTGCCAAATGCAGTGGATACTTTGCTAAACAGAACAAAAACGCAGCATCTTACGAGTGCTCGTTTGACTGGATACGAGTTGACGCTTTTGGCTAGTCACGTGCACAGCAAACGATGTAATACTTTAAATCCAGCTACTCTGTTGCCTCTTCCAGAAGAGAAAAGTGTTCAGGAGCAACAGGATTGTTTCTTTCGTACTGAGGAAGAGACAAAAGGTAGAATTGACTTAACTGATACGCAATTAGTGAATCCGGATGGAACGCTATGGGTAGATGTTTCTTGTTTTAAGCTTCCTAATGGAGAAGCAACTTCAGCCTATGCTGTTACTACCTTGCATACAGTCGTGGAAACAGCACGCATCAGACATAACTCAGCTCAGGCAGCTGAACTGATAGCCTTAACCAGAGCGTGTGTGTGTTATCCGAAGGAAAAAGAGTGAACGTGTACACCGACAGTCAGTATGCTTTTGGTGTAGCGTTCAATTTTGGACGTTTGTGGAAAGAAAGGAGATTCCTTACTTCCCACGGGACTAAGATACAACATGGTCTGTTGGTGACTGACCTTCTTGAGTCACTTGCTTTGTCTACCCAAATAGCAATTGTGAAGTGTAGTGCGCACAAGAAGATGACTGATGATGTTGGTCGCGGGAATGCATTTGCGGATGAGGTAGCGAAAGAGACCGCTAGAGATGCTACAAGTCGCTTGTATGTTGCAGGCCCTGCAAATTGGGTCAGAGAAAGGGGAATGTATGAGGATACAGTAGAAAGTGTAAAATCAATTCAAGAAGAGGCTACAGAGAAAGAATTAAGTAGGTGGAAAGAAATTACAGGAATGTTAGATGAGATGGGGTGTTGGGTGGAATTGTCCGAGCACCAACGTTGGCTGTTACCAGATGCTTATGTACTACCTGTAGTTACTATGGCGCATGGTCCAGCCCACCTAAGTGCGAAAGGAATATGCAAGCTTCTGGCTCCAGTAAGGCAAAACGAAGGAATACCGAAGTGTGCAGACAATGTAGTGAAACATTGCATTGTTTGCTTAATGTACAATCCGGGAAAGGGAACCCCAACTCCAGCAGGTCACTCTGCTCCTCCGACCTATCCATTTGAGGTGTTGCAAATCGATTACATTCACATGGAACGATGCAACAATCTCAAATATGTTCTAGTGGTGGTATGTGCCTTTTCCCGATGGATAGAGGCTTACCCCCTGAAAGACAATACTGCTCTATCTACAGCCAAAGTACTTTTTAAAGAGTTTTTCCCTAGATTTGGTTTGCCGCGCATTGTCTGGAGTGACAATGGGGGCGAATTTGTGGGCCAAGTCATGCAAAAGGTTTGTGGGGGTCTTGGTATGAGACAAAAATTCCATGCGGCAAATCATCCACAATCAGCGGGTCTAGTGGAGTGCTATAATGCACCCTCAAACTCAAGCTTGCTAAAGTACAGGCTAGTACAGGCCTTAGTTGGCCCGAACGACCTTTGGCTCTTCTATCTACCAGAACGGCTGTGCATTCTCGTTTGGGACTTAGCCCTTATGAGATAGTTTTTGGACGCCCAGCTAATATATGGGGAGTCCCTCGCCCTAAAAAGTATTCATATTTGCCATACCCAATGTTGATTGATTACTTGCATGACCTCACAACTAAATTGCGTGTTCTCCATCAACAGGTTCAGAGCGCTCTGCCAGAGGACTCCACAGACTCAGGTCATTCCATCCGACCAGGTGACTGGGTTTGTGTGAAGAATTTTCAAAGGATGAAGAATTTGGAGCCTCGCTGGAGGGAGCCCGTCGGGTCCTCCTAACAACCCGTACAGCAGTGAAGGTCGAAGGAAAGAAAAACTGGATTCACGGCGTGCACTGCAAGAAGGTTCCTTTGCCTTTGCCCTTTGATCAGTGGGTCCGTAAGGGTATAAGTGACTCTGAAAGCAAGAAGGTTCCCCGATTTGTAACCTTTAGTGAGGCACGTTTGACTGGAACATTGTCGGAAAAAGAAAACGACTACATTCTCCAAGAAGCTGTACCATCACATTTTCATCTGAACACCACAAACCCACGAACATTGTTTCAGGATCAGACTGTACCGGATAAGACCCATTACGATTTGAGACCCAGACTGAAGAAGAAAACTTGAGGATCTCTCTTCTATGTAGTTTCTATCCCGGTTGCAGGGTCACGGTAGGAGTCTTGGTTGTGACCTGAGTAGTAGCAATAGGCCTGCAGGACTTGCAGTGTCATAGGACGGCAGACAATCGTAATCAAGTGATTAAGGAAGATTGCCGTGACCATCCACTTAGAAGATGGAAACTACATTAGGCGAAAGAGAGAAAAGGAGCAAAATGAAGAATAATCATTGTAGAATAGTATACAATCGTTGTAGTATTACCTTATGTGTTTTCATATTATTGTGTATTCTATTGGCGTGTATAGGTTGGATTGTTTATGCTATGCAGCAAAAAGTTGTCCCTTCTTCTATTACTATGCCTTCTTATTCCACTATCTCTCCGCATCTCTTTCATACACTTCCTCAACATGAACTCGTAAGAAGAATCGAATACTACAATAATTCGTTTATTCAATTATTACACCAACACCAATTAGTAATTAATACAACCGATTGTTGGGTGTGTGGATTAATGCCTCATACCACAGAAAAAGGGAGGCCATATTTAGTCCTTCCATTCTCTTATGAAGGTTCCGCTTGGGCTTATTTTGTAATTTTCTGTAACGCCTATCAAAGCCGATTTAAACGACCTGTTAGTTCTTATATCGGTGGACCAGATTTCAGTCATAGTCCATTGATAAAGAGAATGGTAGCTATGGCTAAAATCATGGAAAATAGCAAAATTGCTATCGATGAGAAAAAAGCATACGCTAATTGGAATGTCACTCATTACATCACAAGTCTTATTGATGAGGCTAAACAAGGAAAATCTCCACCGATTTGGACTGTACCTCATCAAGGCAATTTCTGTTTGCAAATCAATGGTCAAACTACTAACCCCGAACAGAGAAAAAGCTTTTGTTCCCATACTTACATTCACTCCTCTCCGAATTAGCCACCATTAGTGCCATCTCAGGGCACATATTTCATCTGTCATGATAGAGCCTATACGTGGTTGCCGACTGGTTTTTCTGGAACTTGCTATATAGCTTTTCTTCCCCCCCTACATGCACTGCTTCTCCAAACTTTCATCAAAACAGATATGGCAGAGGAATTATTGATTCCAAAGACACTGCAGGTCAAGAGGGAGGAGACTTCCTAAAGGGATTTCTTCATTTTTGGGGTCCTATGGCAAACGCAGGAATATGAGGCAAGTGGTTCGTGTCGTAGAGACTACTATAGACATCACTGTAGGAGCTTTAAGTAATATTAAAGCGGAACTACAGGCGGATCGTCTTAGGACTTTACAGAACCGAGTTGCCCTAGATGTTATTCTTGCAGATCGCGGTGAAGTCTACAAATTGATCAAATCGAGTTGCTGTATTTATATACCGGATGACGCTCCGACAGTATACCAGGCCATCTCTAAATTACATGTAATCTCTGAGTCGATTCATCAGGACGAAGAAGATTGGTCGTTATTGGGATGGTTTTGGGGACTACTGTCCAAATGGGGTTGGAAAGTGCTAACATTCCTTGGTATGGTTTTAGCCATCATATTCTCTTGTTGTCTTTGTATGCACTGTGGTCCCGTCATCTGCGACCTTTGTGCTACTGTGTGCATCCCAAAACCCAAGGCACAAAGAACAGAGAATATTAGAATGATGTTACAGCAACAGCTTGATGACCTCATGGCCATCAACATCGACTCAGATGAACATGAGTCTGTATCTTGCCTGAGTTCTGGCAAAAGGAGGGTCTGAGGAAATTCGATTTTCGATCGCGATCGCATTGAGCCGCCATTTTGTGCTCTGCCGCCATTTTGTGTTGCCCTCACTCAGGCAGCACGACGAACGAAGTCTTTTCTGCTTTTCCTGCAATATTGTGTCAAAATAGCCTTGTGCCTCTGTTTACGAAGCTGGTGTTAGAGACTGGCCGAGTACACTAATCCCGGTCTGGTTCTTCTAATCCCTGTCTTAACTATCTGTTGGTTCACACTATTCTCTCCTGACTTTATCTTATCTTCTGGCCTTCGCTGTCCTCCACTCGTATTCTCTCGTTTCACAACTGTCCTTCAAAACACACAAACGTATCTCACCACCTGCAAGTCAGTTGCAGACATGTTAATACCTTAACCTGTGGGAGGGATGGCAAACACCGTTGGAGAAGAGGCTTCTTCGAGTTACTCGATATCTTTGTTTTTCAACCTTTCCTATTGGACACGTTCCGTCTTTAACTTTACCTTATTGGTCCTCCATGTATGTTTTAGGTGTGTTCTGTGTTAATGTATATGTTATCTATGTACTATATAAGATTGTGCGCCACGGAGTGAAGTGGCAGTCTCCTGAGAACATACCGTGTGTACTTCTAGGACAACTGTACTAGCTGCAGCTAATAAAATCTGATCTTTTACGCCGACAGAGTGTCCCCGTGTCTCTGTTAGCTGAAGCAGGAGAACCCAGGAGATTAAGGCGTACCCTGCGTCGCCAGGCCCAACTGGTTCTGGTTCTTCATACTGCCTTTTGGAAATGTACAAATGCAATATCATTTGACTTTAAACTTCTAAGACTGTAAACTGAATGTGGCACATTTGAATTCTCACCGAACACGAGTCTCAATATTCCTTTCATCAGCTATTAGCTTCTCATTGTCAATCTTGTTAGCTAGCATAACTTCACATGTCCTTTTTGAGCAGCATAGCAATGGTGCAAGCAAGGAAAATGGCCCTCACTAACCCTAGTTCAGTAGCAAAACGACAGCCACAACTGTGGTCCAATGGTCTCTTCACAAAGCTGAGTCACAGGCTACTGCACCTGCAGCATAAATGATAGCTACACCCATGAAGAATGCTAAATCATAACAGTCATGCAAATACTCACTGACCATGCCTACAAATTACACTATACTGTAATATATTGATCTTGTTCTGGCTTCCTAACTCTGGATCCCTACATATTAGGAGATGACTGGAGCTGCTGCATGAGACCCACTTTTTGAAGGGTAAAGTCGCATTCCTGAATCAGACTTCCGAATATCAGACTTATTTAAACTTCGCAAATGGCATTTGCTACAACAGCAACTAAGCCACTATAAGGAAATTTCCACCATTCTGTAAATCTAGCGATGAGGTGGTTTTGTGGATGTTTCTCAGTGGCGGAAGTGGTAAAAGTTGGTGAAAACCCACAAACTCACAATGTGGTAGCTCTTGCTCTACCACCTGCAAGAAGTTTCCCACCCTGAAACAACTTCTTGGACAACCTCACACAGAGCTTCTGGAAGAAAGGAAGGTTTTAATCATCTGAGTCGATCACACTGATCTAATCCAATTCAGAGAATCTGACTATGCAAGCTTTTAGAGTTATATCAATAGTTAAGCTCAAATGATTTGGCCAATATCACAGTGTTCATCAGAATTTCAACGAGCTTGCAGTTCTTGAGCCACATCTGAATATTAGGCTTAAGTTTACCCAGGAGAAGAGGCATATGAAGAGGCAGATGCAGAGGCAGTAATTCAATTTTGCTGGGGTGCAATCTGAAGGGAGAAAATGACCACAAATTCGAACATGTTAGTGCTGAAGATTTTGGCCTGTCAGTGGCATCATAGGAGGATGCCTTGAGATCTAGCAGAGTATCATGCTCTTACTAGTGGCTGGTAACATCATTCTCCCTGGTTGCTAACAATTCTAGTAGATCAACAAATATGGAAAACTAAGGGAATTAGGGGTGATTCCTGAGGTACTCCAAAAGTTGATCGAACTATTTATGAGCCATTGGATTCAATCTGTACAAACAGTGATGTCCTTTGGTGACGGTAAGTTACCCATTACTGATCCGACCAAAACACATGCAGGTGGAAACCTATGGATAGGATCTCACAGTTCATATCAAATTACCTCTTAGTGGTCAAGTAAGAACAGAAGGAGGGGGCCTCAATTGACCATAATAAGTAGAACCTCATTTAAACCGTGGAGGATATCCATTACTGTACTTCAATAGCTAATGGATACTTTAAATGAAGAAAAGAACAAAACAATTTCCAAAGCACAACAGCTGCTCTAAAGAGCACACTGGCAGTGACAAAATAAAGAAACTGGCACAGTGCGACAGGTTAACATGAAAAAAACATACAGATTTTTAGAAGTTGCAGCTCATTGCAAGTAGTACAAAGTGCCAATGGTAGATGGTTCCAAGCCTTAGTTGCCATAAAAGAAAAGTAGCAATCTCCCCTTCAGGAACATCTGATCCTAGGAATCTGGAACGAATGAGCATCAGAAGAACATAAAGTTCTAGATGGAATGTAGTTCAGGAATTGTTCTGACAAATATTTAGGACCAGAGTTGTAAAGCCTTCTGTGAGCCAGCACCAGAGATTTAGAAATGATGCGATATTGATACACGACGAGGTGACTTAAGGATTAATTGGACCTATACATTCTGGACTGTCTGTAGATTGAGTCGTCCAGTACTCCAAGATGTACTGTATCGGCATAATCCAACCTCGCCGTGATCAGCGCTTAAACCACTGTTTTGTGAGTTTCGAGAAGGTCCAGAAAGTTCTTGAGAGAAAGCAAAAGAGCGAAGAAACGGTTGTTGAATTTCAAATTTCTAACTACTGTAGATGGCTGAAGGGGTGGTGGTGGTGGGGGGGGGGGGGCAGAACACTGGCCACTAGTTATTTAACCAGTTATTCTGTGCAGTTCAAAAAGCAGGACTTAAGGGTTACTCTGTCTCATCCAGTCTGTTACACTTGTGGAACAGGATTTAAAAGTGTTCTGGCTAATGGCTGGGTTTTTGTCAATCCAAAAGATTAACTGCTTCTCATCTGCATATGAGCAGACACTAAACCCGTTGTACTAAATCAGAGAAGCCAGGGAGGCTATGCATGTTAAGCATTATGTGGCTAAGTTAAGCGCCCTGCAGCGCCCCATATTTACAGTAACAAGTGGTTCTGTCACGTAAGAAAATTTCTTTACAATTCAAGTGCTATTTTTTTCTTTTCCTTTTCCTGAACTTTTGTCCTCATTCACCTCATACCCCATTAAACATACAGTCTGTCTGTACCAATATTCAACAATCTGAGACGAATAGGCATTCTTTTAAGATCTCACGGTGCCTTCAGCCTATAAGGTACATTAGCAGACATGGATGTAACTTCCCCTTGAATGGGGGAGGGGTTTCTCTCAGACTAGATCCTCAAGGACCTGACGGACATCTTCGTTGGCTCACATACGAGGAAGCTCAACGTAGTCCGGAGAGTACCAAGGAGGCATAATCATAGGACCCACTCTTCATGGAAACCTAGATAACACAAGAATAAGCTTCATGCCTTAACCCAATTTATCAGCAGATCCCAGAATTCTGTCTTTTTTCTGCTACAAACTCTGGAAATGTCTATCAGATGTCTCATACATTGACGCCAGCCATTCAGAGTGTGTGGGAGGAATAGAATCAATCCAATGCTTACATATTTACCTCCTGGCTAGCAGCATGGCGTAAAATAAAAGAAAACTTGCTGGACCAATAGCTTGTTCAGTAAGGGCAAATATTATCATGGCAAAGTCTATTTGAATTGGGGCACCCAAAAAACTCTCCAATGTCTTCCATAATTCCTCCCAAAACAAAACAATGGCGGGACATTCTTTGAACAGGTGTATGTCTGTAGTGTCAACAAGACCACACTTCCTGCAGCTAACTTTAGCCCCATTTGAAAACTTAAGACAGCCTTAGAGGAGATGTGTAGGCCCCCAAGTACAGTGAATAGATGGTTTCTCTTCAGTCAGGCAGGTTTTACTATGCTAAAGAGGGTTTTAAATGAGTTCTGCCAGATTTGCTCACACTGCATTTGGGAGATGTTTGCTCCATATTTCATTTGCAAGTTTGAAATCGCCATCCACTGCCCCTTCTATTGCCCAGTACCAAAAGGAAACCGCCTTCTTTCCCACTGGCCTGGCAACTAGCTGTTGTTCGAGACTATTGCCCTTGCCTATCATTTTTTTCTGTCTTTTCTGGGTTTGAACCCAGCTCTGCAGCTGGGTGTACTTAAATTTGGAAAGGCCTACTCCCACTCTCTCCCTCAGTTGTTCCAATGAAATGAGTGTGTCCTCAGACTAGATCTCCCTAAACTTTCAGACTGGAGTTCAACCTTTTTTAAAGAATTGGGTTCCCCAAATTTATACAAAAATCCCTCCTCCGGTAGACTGGCCCCTCTTAACATGGCCAAGAACATGCTCCCTGCCCCTGTACTGACAGACATTTTTAACAGCATCCGGGAACGTGAGCTGAAATGCCCAAGCATAGTATTGTAAGTCTGGTAGCACGAGACCCCCTTTCCTTCTCTCCTATGCCTTAACTTTTTCCAGGCTATTCTAGTAGTTCTATATGCCCAAATAAAAGAGTTTATGACCTGCTGAAATGTATCAATGGCTAGTTTGTCAAAGTGTAGGGGGATTGAATTAAAGAGAAAGGTTATCTTGGGTAATACCACCATTTTAACTAGGTTACCCTCCCAATAATGGTTAAGGGGAGATGGGCCCAAACTTTCATCTGCTTTTGACACTTCCTTGAGACTTGCGCTAAATTAACTTCTGCAATTTTGGTTATGTCCTGGACAATTGTAATCCCAAGGTTTTGGATGCTAGGGCTAACCTGATGTTGGCTCTTCTCATCATTCCACGTCATGATCTCAGTCTTCCCGGCATTCACCTCATATCCTGAGAGCTGCTCAAATTCTTGTGCCATTCTGATGACTGCCGGGAATGTGGTTTCTAGGTCTGCCGAAAAGACCAGACGATAGTCTGCATATAGAGCTACCTTCCTCTCCCACTCCCCATATCTAAAAGGTACAATGCTGAGATCTTCTCTGAGCCTCTGAGAAAAGGGCTCTATATATATTTATATATTAAAAAGGAGGGGGAAAGATGGCAGCCCTGCCTGGTACCCCTAGTGATCTTAAGTGGTTTAGTCAGGTTGCCATTAACCAACAGCCTAGCTGACGGTGCTGGATATAACAGCCGGATGGTGCAACGGAATTTTTCGCCCAAATTAAATCTTTCCATGACTTTGACAGGTAAACCCAAATTACCCCATCGAAAGCCTTGAAGGCATCCAGAGTCAAGGTTGCAAGAGGGAGTGAGTAATTAGAAGCAATATCTATAGCTCCAACCAGATCATATGTAAGGTCTGATAGGTGTCTTCCTTTCAGAAACCCCTTTTGATCCGAGTGAAAGATGTCATCCGCCACCGACCCCAGCCTGGCTGCCAAAATTACCAAGGAGGCATAATCATAGGACCCACTCTTCATGGAAACCTAGATAACACAAGAATAAGCTTCATGCCTTAACCCAATTTATCAGCAGATCCCAGAATGCTGTCTTTTTTCTGCTGCAAACTCTGGAAATGTCTATCATAGATGTCTCATACATTGACGCCAGCCATTCAGAGTGTGTGGGAGGAATAGAATCAATCCAATGCTTACATATTTACCTCCTGGCTAGCAGCATGGCGTAAAATAAAAGAAAACTTGCTGGACCAATAGCTTGTTCAGTAAGGGCAAATATTATCATGGCAAAGTCTATTTGAATTGGGGCTCCCAAAAAACTCTCCAATGTCTTCCATAATTCCTCCCAAAACAAAACAATGGCGGGACATTCTTTGAACAGGTGTATGTCTGTAGTGTCAACAAGACCACACTTCCTGCAGCTAACTTTAGCCCCATTTGAAAACTTAAGACAGCCTTAGAGGAGAAGTGTAGGCCCCAAGTACAGTGAATAGATGGTTTCTCTTCAGTCAGGCAGGTTTTACTATGCTAAAGAGGGTTTTAAATGAGTTCTGCCAGATTTGCTCACACTGCATTTGGGAGATGTTTGCTCCATATTTCATTTGCAAGTTTGAAATCGCCATCCACTGCCCCTTCTATTGCCCAGTACCAAAAGGAAACCGCCTTCTTTCCCACTGGCCTGGCAACTAGCTGTTGTTCGAGACTATTGCCCTTGCCTATCAATTTTTTCTGTCTTTTCTGGGTTTGAACCCAGCTCTGCAGCTGGGTGTACTTAAATTTGGAAAGGCCTACTCCCACTCTCTCCCTCAGTTGTTCCAATGAAATGAGTGTGTCCTCAGACTAGATCTCCCTAAACTTTCAGACTGGAGTTCAACCTTTTTTAAAGAATTGGGTTCCCCAAATTTATACAAAAATCCCTCCTCCGGTAGACTGGCCCCTCTTAACATGGCCAAGAACATGCTTCCTGCCCCTGTACTGACAGACATTTTTAACAGCATCCGGGAACGTGAGCTGAAATGCCCAAGCATAGTATTGTAAGTCTGGTAGCACGAGACCCCCTTTCTTTCTCTCCTATGCCTTAACTTTTTCCAGGCTATTCTAGTAGTTCTATATGCCCAAATAAAAGAGTTTATGACCTGCTGAAATGTATCAATGGCTAGTTTGTCAAAGTGTAGGGGGATTGAATTAAAGAGAAAGGTTATCTTGGGTAATACAACCATTTTAACTAGGTTACCCTCCCAATAATGGTTAAGGGGAGATGGGCCCAAACTTTCATCTGCTTTTGACACTTCCTTGAGACTTGCGCTAAATTAACTTCTGCAATTTTGGTTATGTCCTGGACAATTGTAATCCCAAGGTTTTGGATGCTAGGGCTAACCTGATGTTGGCTCTTCTCATCATTCCACGTCTTGATCTCAGTCTTCCCGGCATTCACCTCATATCCTGAGAGCTGCTCAAATTCTTGTGCCATTCTGATGACTGCCGGGAATGTGGTTTCTAGGTCTGCCGAAAAGACCAGACGATAGTCTGCATATAGAGCTACCTTCCTCTCCCACTCCCCATATCTAAAAGGTACAATGCTGAGATCTTCTCTGAGCCTCTGAGAAAAGGGCTCTATATATATTTATATATTAAAAAGGAGGGGGAAAGATGGCAGCCCTGCCTGGTACCCCTAGTGATCTTAAGTGGTTTAGTCAGGTTGCCATTAACCAACAGCCTAGCTGACGGTGCTGGATATAACAGCCGGATGGTGCAACGGAATTTTTCGCCCAAATTAAATCTTTCCATGACTTTGACAGGTAAACCCAAATTACCCCATCGAAAGCCTTGAAGGCATCCAGAGTCAAGGTTGCAAGAGGGAGTGAGTAATTAGAAGCAATATCTATAGCTCCAACCAGATCATATGTAAGGTCTGATAGGTGTCTTCCTTTCACAAACCCCTTTTGATCCGAGTGAAAGATGTCATCCGCCACCGACCCCAGCCTGGCTGCCAAAATTGAGCCAAAGATTTTATAGTCCATATTTAAAAGTGAAATGGGCCGATATGACCCACATCTAGCTGGATTTTTACCAGGTTTAAAAATTAAGACAACTGTAGCATTATTCCAAGACCCAGGGGTGCTTACACCCTCTGCTAATATCTTGTTAAATAGTTGCGTTAGAACCAGGATTATCACCTCCCCAAAAGATCTGTATAGCTCGACTGGTAACCCATCGGGGTCCGCAGCTTTACCTTTTTTTACAAGCAGCCAAGGCCTTGCTGGGAGAACATGGCGGCCACGTAAGCACGTAGGTCGTAGCTCCTGAAGCTCCCGGTCGAGCCGAGCCAAGCATTGTGCCTGAAAAACTTATTTATTATCGTTTATTTGTATACCCTTCCGCTCCTATGCGCCTTGAACGGGGGTATTACCTGAGTTCCTTGAGCCCTGAATCGCCCGGTATCCTCCGGAATACGGACAGCGGTCCGTGTTGTTTTTCAGCCGCCCTGGAGCTCAGGAAGAGCCGCAGGGCAGCAGCGCGAGGCTATCCCGGGACCAGCAGTGGCAGCGTCAGCACATACCCGGCGGTCACACATCTGAATTGTTTGGGAGTTGGAGCTTCCTCGAGGCAATTATCGGCCATCTCCTGCACCAAGGTGGAAAAATTACAGAATGCGGAAGGTAGGCGACCTAATGAGGAGGGAGTGTTTTGCAACAATGCCAGAAAGGGCCCCTTAGCAGAGGGAGGAGAGGAGGATCAAAGTAGTCAAAGTGAGTGTACGGAGAAATAAGGTGGGCAGATCTTAGAGTGTGATTCAGCCTCCTCGAACCTTACTACTGCGACTTCTGAATACTCTCAGAAGGGGCTACCCAAGGGTAGTACAAAGCAAGACACTAAAAAGAAGGGCAAAAAACAAAAGAAGAGAGGAGATTATATAGTGCCCTGACTTACCCCATATCTTGCTCCACGCCGGATTATGACCAGCACATCGAGGAGGGCGGGACTGCGAGGACCAGCTCCCACAGCGCCTGGAGAAGCAGCGGCGCAGCTGGGTCCTCTTCCAAGTCCCTCCCCTTACTAACGAAGCAGCGGCTCGCGGGAGCCGCTCGCGCCTATAAATTGGTGTGGACACTTGATTCCTCTGTGCCCTGACTTACCCCATATCTTGCTCCACGCCGGATTGCGACCAGCACATCGAGGAGGGCGGGACTGCGAGGACCAGCTCCCACAGCGCCTGGAGAAGCAGCGGCGCAGCTGGGTCCTCTTCCAAGCCCCTCCCCTTGGTCACTTAAGCTCTACATATACCGCACCAATATCCGCGGTAGCGGAACGCGTGCGGAACGAAGAGCGGAGCGAAGACCGGGCAAAGAGCGGGCCGTTTGAGGCCGTTCGAGGACGGCCGAGGTACGGCCAAGGCCCCACCGTGTTAACAAGCCCAGCATTTAGTATTGGAAGACTTGTATGAGAATGACGGCCAGGGAAACCAGAAGTAGATCTACCCGGGCTGCTGGAGCGCCAAAAGGCCCCCTAGACACCTACTTTGCCAAAGCTGGTTCCCTAATCATTGACGAAATTTCTATTCTTGAACGGCGAATATCCCAGGAAATTGACTGGGTTAGAAGATCTTCGCTAGGGCCCTTGGCACTTGCCACCACGCCTGAACAAACTGTCGACCTAAACATGGCAGACCCAGGAGGATCAAATGTTATCCCTGATCTAGCTGACCAGTGCAGTCCTATTTCAAATACCACTGACTGCGAGATGTCCGCTATCACGGAATTAAGCATCATGCCTCTCCCTTCTGCCAGAACGCCATCACTTCCCTTGAAGGGGATTTCTACCCTCCCTACCGGTGACCTAATCACCGACAATTCCATCTCCACCTTAGACTTAACACGGAGGTCGAGGGAAGGGACAATACCGAAAAAGAAACCCCCAAAAAAGGTTGGCTCCTTTGGCGGACGTAAGGTGAACGCTCCCAAATGTTCTACCAAAAACGATTCGTCCTACAAGATCCCAAAACCTAAGTCATCAAGGCAACCTGGGCAAAATGGGGTATCTTCTGTTAAAAATATGCCTGCGCCACCCCCCATTTCTAATTGCACAATAGGGAATGAGGTACCTACTCTCTTGGACATCCAAATCCTCCTAAGGGAAATTCTTAATCCCCTGGAGGCTCGCATCTCCAAGATAGTCACTTTTAGTGAAAATTCACACGGGTCTACTAGCTACAGTAGAGGGGAAGGAGTCTTCCAATGGCAAGACTAGTAAGGAGAGGGATAATAATTTTGAACACCCACCCAGAAGAGGCCTACCTTTATCCATGCCTATTCTAACGCAACAACCTTCTGCATGCACATCAGGGAAATCATTACCACCCAATCCAACTAGTGATAACACAACTCGACAAGAACCTTCGGCTCCTCCCCCTCTAGAGACACCAACGCTGGCCCCACAGCACAGGATAGTTAATCTCCCACCTCAGGCTATTCCATACGTGGTGATTCTGGCAGGTATTCCGGAATTAACCACCTCTTCCGGAGAATCAGTGGGTGCACTAAAAAATAAAATTATTCACTGGTTGTCCATTAACAGACCCTTGCCAGAGGGCTCACACAGCGAGGTCCTTATGGTTAGAAGAACCCCCTGGATAGGCTCCACTAGAAAGTCTATACAGGGAGACTGTGTCGTGATAAATTTTAGGGACCCTGCTACTGTCAAGTATATCTGTAGTTGGCCCCGGAACACGCAGGGGTCGCCAATTCAAACCCTCCCCCTGTCCTTTTATCCCTCAAAGGGACGTGAGGGGGAGGGAGAGGGATGGGAACTTGTGTCTAGCAGAAGGAACTGGAGGCGGAGATCTATTGTACAAAAAATTCACCCTATCCCTAGAAACATGAGGGATGACTATTTTCCAACATACAATAGGTTTAGCTATTTAGATAGAGTGGATTGACTGGATAGGCAAAATTCAGGGGAGGCGGAGAACCGCAAAAGTCCCCCACTACACGTTGCCCCACCTGACATTCTTACTCAGACTATTTGACTCCAGCAGACGCAAACGAATCTGCAACCCTGTGAAGTGTCTCCTACTGAACCTAGTGGTGCGGTACAGGGGAGCCTTGCACTAGATCAAATCTGTGTCAACTTCAATGCAAAGCCCATGGACACTATACCATTATCTCCCAACCTAGGGAATATCAAAGTTCCCTTTTTAAATATTTTATCCTGGAATGTGGCAGGTTTGTCCAATAAACTAAATTGCCCGGCTTGGAATACCTTTATAGAGAATAGGAACATTTGTCTGTTCCAAGAAACCTGGCTGAGGGAAGACTTTACCCGCACTGGCTTCGCTGTTTTTTCGAAGAATGCTAAATGGTGCGGCAAGGGCCGCCCTTCTGGCGGTCTGGCAATTTGGATAGCCACAGATCTAGGTTGCAGGGCTGCCCCGTTGACATTAAATTCGGATGATATCTTGGCCGTACTCCTAGAATGGCCAGACTCGTACCGCTTCTTGGTAATAAATATCTATTCAAGGCCAGTTAGTTTTTCGAAAGAATCAAGTACTATTGATGAGCTTGATCTTGCCCTCAATACAATCCCTGAAGGCGTCCCCTACATAATAGGAGGAGATCTCAACTGCCATTATGAGCCCCTTATGGGCTCATCGGATAGCTTGACCAAGGAGGAGGATCTTGTTTGGTCTATACCCCCCTCCCAGTTACCGGCCCCAAGAGCCTGGTCTCCTTTGGCGGTGCAAATCTCATCATTTACTTTTAAACACAGACTTAGGGCCTGCAACGGAAGGTTACCATCAGATATACCTCCAAAATGTACCTTTCATAGGGGAAATACAACATCAAACCTCGATTACATCCTAGTCCCACTGGCATTATGGGCAAAGTTAAGCGACTTTCGCATATTGCTAAGAGAGGATAGCGACCACAATGCTTTGGAGCTTGAGCTTCTTTGCGCGGGACTTGAACCCCTGAAAAAGAACAGAGAGTCTCCAGATGTTGGGTTACTTCTTTCCAACAATAGGCGAAGAATAAAATGGGAGACGTTATTAACGAAACAAGGGTTGCTCCCTAAGTTATACGCCTCAGTTACCCCCTTGTTAGAGAAGGCTCAAGTCTTAAATAGTGGTTCCAGTACGATGGGTCTATTTATGGAGCTGGGCGAGCTACATACAGATCTCATTACATCTGTGTCAGAAATTTTAACTAGTAAACCCCACAGGGCCCGTGGGACTACCACTGGCCCCCTTTGGTACAATTCCGCCTGCAGGAAGGCCAAAAATGACCTCCTATTACTAATAAAGAATGGACACGATCGGGACGAAATCAGCGAACAAAGAAAGGCATACAAATTCTTAATTAAGAATGCAAAGCTAGAATGGGAACAGGAAAAGTGGGAGAAATTAACGAAATATCTGGCGTGCAGAGACTCAAGGAAATTTTGGCGCTGTGCAAACACAGGCTCAGAAGAGCTGGTCTCTGCGGTCGAACCCAACATTTCTGCTAAGACCTGGCAGAACCACTTCCAGTCCCTATATATGCCATCAGAGGGGACGGTGGTCGATCCTGTCCAAGCACAAATAAGTATACCCTTGAGTTCGTCCCTATCCTTCTCACATAAAGAAGTCAAAGTAGCCATTATGGGTTTGGCGTCAGGAAAGGCACCGGGTCTGGATGGCCTTCCGGGAGACCTGTTTAAACAGGAACCTGAAGTCTGGGCACCATATTTTGTGTTTTTATTCAATTCTATTTTAAAGGGCATGAAGCTTCCTGATACTTGGCTGGGAGCAGAGATCGTCCCAATTTTTAAAAAGGGCTCGCCTCTGCTCCCAGCCAACTATAGACCAATTAGTCTCATAGATGTCTCCCAAAAATTATTTGGGAGACTTATTCTTAATCACTTACAAGAGTGGATAGATGAATCAAACATCATGAGCACATATCAGGCTGGCTTTAGGAGGAAAGTCTCCACCATTGATCAGATTTTTAGATTAAACTGTATCC
The DNA here is from genome assembly GCF_964204655.1 of Triturus cristatus. Classification (NCBI taxonomy): domain Eukaryota; kingdom Metazoa; phylum Chordata; class Amphibia; order Caudata; family Salamandridae; genus Triturus; species Triturus cristatus. The sequence continues at coordinate 745,996,912 of NC_140580.1, read as the reverse complement.
ATTGGAAAACTGTTTTAATAGAAGGTGGCACTTTGTATACTATTTTCGTTTACTTACGTGCCGCATTTGATTTAGTCCCTCGGGACAAACTTTGGGGAGTCCTGGACGACATGGGGGTTCCCAATGATATATTAACCATCTTAAAAAGACTCCACTTGGGGAATTATGCAAGGGTGAGGTTTGGAAGGGGGGGCACCTTGACTGACCGATTCCCCGTTGACAGGGGGGTTAGACAGGGCTGTGTGCTGGCGCCGACTCTGTTCTGCCTCTTTGTCAACGGGGTGATCGACCATTTAAATGCGCTGGAAAACATTGATGCTCCTAGACTCGGAGGCACAGGGGTACCTGCTATTCTTTTTGCAGATGACACCCTGTTGCTCTCAAAGTCTCCAATGGGTATCCAGCGGATCCTTGATGGATTCGCAAATTTCTGTGCGATTCGGGGGTTGGAGATCAATGCTTCGAAGACCAAGTACATGATCTTCAACCCCCCCCAGAAATTACGTCCCAACCCCACACTAGGACCCATCAGGCTGGAAAGGGTCTCCAAATTTGAATACCTAGGGATAACACTAAATGAGTCCATGACTTGGGACTCACATTGCACTAAGGCTAGACTCAAACTAACCCAAATGACAGGTGGTCTGGCAAGGATGTCCCGTGGTTTGACCTATCAGCCACTTTCCTCTCGGCTACAGATTTACAGGATGCAAGCAAAAGGGGCAGTGATTTATGGTGCTGAATTATGGGGGCATTCTGCCACCCATACTCTTCAGGTCACTGAGAACAATTTTATTAGACAATTAGCAGGGCTCCCGTCTAGCACCCCTCTTTTACCACTGAGACTGGACCTAGGCCTAAGACCGATTTTGGAAGAATTAAGTCTGAAACCGCTATTGTATTGGCAGAGACTATGGTCGGTTCCAGAACTGTCTAATTATAGAGCCGAGCTACAGGAAATATTGAGACTGCGTAATCCTGTACGGCTTCCTTGGCTCAGACATGTCAAACAAATATGCGAGGTATTGGGCAGGCAAAATTTATGGTCCGACCCAGAAAACATCTGCCCTAGAACTGCACGAAAGTCTCTCTCAAAAGTCTATCATGAATATCAACTGCGTACTAACATAACCAACGCGGAGGAGAGATCTCTGACGGGCAAATTCTTGGCGGTAAAAGACTTATATCTCCAGGAGGATGTTTTTGACAATATTGCCCCCCCCTATTTCCAGGAAACTTTCTGCAGTGGCGGTATGGCACCCTTCCTCTCAAAGCGCACACTGCACGATGGACAAATACTGAGAGCTCACTCCAATGCCCAGCTTGTGACTACTGGAGGGAATGAGATTTGCATATAATATTCTTCTGTCCAGCATACAGGAAAGCAAGAAACTACTGGCTTGTCCCAATACTGAGAAATCTGGGCTTTAGGCGCTATTATCCTGCTTACAGGATCTTGAAAAGCGATCTGTCTGCCCCAATTGTTTTTGCGTTGGCAAAATTTTTAACTTCAATGTGGCGCAGACGCACCCAGTGTATTAAGTTATTGAACGAATGATGGTTTTACAAATTGTTAAATTAACTGCAAATTATACTGTATTCCAATGCTATGATTTTTTTTTTATGCTGTAACTCTTTTATGGTCCAAGTGACCGAAATAAAGAACAATTGAATTGAATTGATATAGAGCCAAAAATTAAGATCACACCATCTCTACGCTCTTTTTTCAAAGTCCAGCCTTCAGTACTTGCCCTAAAAAGACCTTCACAACCTACATCAGTAGATTTAAAATTAAGGTCTAGTACAACTGTAGCGACTAGAGTTAGCATGGCTACTAATTCTACTCCCGTTGTTATGAAGAGTGGTGTGGAGAATGGTATTAATTCAGGACAGGGGAGCCCCAAGGAGGGTGTTGTAAATAAGGATCTTACAAACGCGGATATACCCGAACCTCCTCATGAGGTGATTAACGCTATTGACAGCCTGAATATAAGCGATGGGGGTCATGTTATTGTTAATGTTGAAAACGGGCAAGATACCAACATTGTGCACATTACAAGCTCAGACATAGATTCAGCGATCAACACAGCTTCTAGCAGTAGAGATTTGGTTACTCAGCCATGCATGCCTCTGGTTAACCCGCTAGAGACAATGATGGGGAGCTTATCGGTGGAAATAAGGAGCGGATTTGCAAAGTCAGAGGCAAACCAGCGTGAGATTCGCGGGTTTTGTGAATCTCTGGAGAAAAAACTAGATACATTAGCAGACAGGACCGAGATCCTGAAGAGCACAGTAGAAGAGTTAAAAAAGGACCTCGTCAACAATAAAATAGAACTCCAAGCATTGCGTAAAGAGGAACAGGGGCTTTTGGAGAAGGTTGAACAGTTGGAGAATAACTCAAGAAAAAACAATCTGAGGTTACTTAACGTTCCAGAAGGAAAGGAGAGGGAGGACCTAAAAACTTATGTAGTCGCTCTCATAAAAGCAGCGGTTGAGGTGGAGGAGAGTGAGATGGAGATTGCCAAAGACATTCAAAGAATACATAGGGACCCCTTTAAAAGAGCCCCGGGGAGAACAAAGGCAAGGAAGATCTTGATAAACTTCCATACGTATGCTCTTAAAGAAAAAATATTGATAGCCGCGCTAAAACTCAAAACCCTAAGGGGTCCCGATTTTTCTTTTGAAATCCGATCGGATTTAGCACGAGCCACACTAGATAGACAATGGGAACTTGGGAGGCGCATGGATGACTTTAAAAAAGTGGGGGCAACTGTACAGCTCAAATTCCCAGCCTCTCTACGAGTTATGTTTAATAACAAAATGTATATGGTTAGGAGCATAAGAGAGGCTGAGGACTTGTTAGGAAGTATTAAGGGGGGAAATGGAGACGGAGGGAGTAAGGGAGGAAACTGAGAAGTGAGGAGAAGGGAGGAAGAAAGAAGAGGTGGGTTCTTTAGGCATTTATATTGAATATACACTATACACTATAGGTACACATATAGGAGGCGATTTCCTCTTCTTTCTTTCTTTCTCTCCCTTTGCTAAAATTTAGGCATTTTCATACACTTAATGAGATTTAATGAGACTTGGCGAGACTGGGAGGCCAATGGAGCAAAATCTAACTTGGACCAACATCATGTCCAAGAGGAAGAAGCAGGGGTGGGTTCTCCAGGGGAGGGTGGGGGAGGGAATGGGGTCACAGGGTGGGGAGCATATGGGTAAAAATATAAAAATAAAATCCTCAGACACCTCAGTATTAGTGCTTATATTTAGCATTAAATTATCAAAGATATGTCCATACAGATATTATCCTGGAATATAAATGGGTTACGGGTGAAGGGTCGAAGGGCTAAGCTACTCCAATATCTAAAAGACTCCCCCGCACAAATATTGATCCTACAAGAAACGCATCTATTGAAAAAAGAGTGTTTAGACATCTTTGGAAAATTAAGATGGGTACAACAAGTTTTTTGCACGGATCAAAGCGGGAATACCAGGGGGGTGGCCATAATAGTAAAAAAACAGGCAAAAGTCTGGGTAACACGTACAAAAACAGATAAAGGGGGTAGATGGATTATTGCAGAAGCTAAAATCGACGACAGATCATTGACGCTAGTAGGCTATTATGGACCAAATTATGATGATTGTGAACCTTTGACGAACCTATTCTCTAACCTCTTAGATTTTAGTGGTCCGATCATTATGGGAGGGGATTTCAATGTGGTGCTAGATTTAAAACTGGATAAATCAAGTAAAACTAGAACCATTCCAACCCCAAATTCACGTACATTATTAAAAAATTTGATGACTCAACACACAATATGTGATCTTTGGAGAGAAAGAGCAGGGTTTCAACAGGGAATATCATTTCATAATAAAAAATATGGCAGTAGGTCAAGGATTGACTACTTTCTTGTGGATTGGGGTCTCAGAGAAGATATATTAGACATCAATTATAAGGGGGCTCATTTATCAGACCACTCAGCAGTATTTTTAACTCTAAAAAATAGTAGTGAGCGTGAAAAGATTAGATGGACATTGGATAGAACTATATTAATGGATACCGAAGTAATGGAAAAGCTCAAAGCTGACGTAAGAGAATTCATAGAGATTAATATAGGCTCGGCATCAAATGGAATAGTGTGGGATAGTCTAAAGGCCTTTTTAAGGGGTAAAATCTCTAATATAATGATCCATACAAATAAAAAATACAGAAGTGAAATATCGCAACTAGAGGAAGAGATGAAAAACATAGAGCTACACATTAGTGGATCTGAATTAGAAGAACAAGAGGAGCTGGGGAAGCAGCTACTATCTAAGAAAAATCAATTATTAGAGATTCTCCAGTTAAGAGTTAAAAAAAAGGTGGGAGACCAGTAAGTTGGCACACTTTGAGTATGGTGAGGGGGCGGGAAAACTTTTAGCTTGGAAAGTCAAGTCAGATCGGAGCAGGAATAGGATTAAGGAGATCAAAGAAGAACGGTCTGGAGCCATACTTAACAGGGAAACGGAGATAAGAGAGACTTTAAGACTTCTTTAGTGATCTATACACAGAAGAAAAGGAGGATCTGGTAGGAACTGAGGTAGAGGATTGGCTCAAGGAATCTATTAGTCCTATAGATATTAGTCAACAGAATATTTTAAATCAAGTAGTTAATAAGGAAGAAGTAATTAAAGTAATTCATTCCAGTAAAGGAGGCAAGGCGGCAGGGCCAGATGGCATTCCAACAGAGTTGTATAAGATCTTAGTCGACGAGATATCCCCACTCCTAACATTAGTGATAAATGAGATACTAGATCAAGGAACACAATTACCAAAATCATGGAATGAGGCGACGATTACCCTTATTTTGAAACCGGGTAAAAACCCTGTATTTTGTGAGTCTTATAGGCCGATATCACTCTTAAATTCAGATTATAAACTTTTTACTAAAATGTTAGCTGACAGACTAGCCAAAATTGCAGGATATATCATCCATGAAGACCAGAGAGGTTTTGTGAAAGGAAGATATCTACACGAGCTTTCTTATGAGCTTGTTGGGGCTATCGATTTTGCAACCTGCCTTAATACACCGTTAGCTATAACAACTTTGGATGCCTCTAAGGCAGTCGATAAGGTTCGATGGTCTTACCTGTTCTCTGTATTAAAAAGTTATAATCTGGGTGATAATTTCTGTCAGGCTATAAAACACATATATAAAGATCCGATGGCAAGAGTATTAGTTAACGGCAGATTATCTTCTGCCTTCAAGATCTTCAGAGGCACAAGACAGGGATGCCCCCTCTCTCCTCTGCTATTTAATTTATATATGGAACCCTTGGCCTTTAGAATTAGACATTCAGCCGACATTCCACCATTTTGTCAGGGTAATTGGGTTAAAAAAGTCGCCCTTTATGCTGATGACCTCATGATATACTCATCTAATTTCGATGCCGCCCTGCCTATTATTATGCGTATAGCGACAGACTTTGGAACAATATCGGGGTACTCTGTAAACGAACTTAAGACCGAAGCTATGATATGGAACCAGGTTAGCTCTAATCCATTAGTTAAAAAGGAGATACGGTATCTTGGTCTTAGAATAGTCCAGGATATTGATCAAATTGCTGAAACAAACCTAAGAAGAGTGTCCAAAGAGATTGCACAATTAATGAAAAACTGGATACATCTCCCATTAACTATTTTAGGGAGAGTCAACCTGGTAAAAATGTGTATCCTGCCAAAAATTACTTTCATATTTAACTCATTACCGTTACATTTTAACAATGCTACTATACACAGTATCCAGCAAGCAATTAGCTCCTTTATTTGGGCTAATAAAGGGATTAGGATTTCTTGGAAGAAGCTACGTAGAAGAAGGGAGAAGGGGGGTTTAACTTTACCCGACATTCAACTATATGCGTGGGCCTTCCAATTAAAAAACTCCAGAGTGCTGTTGAAGACCTCCGATAGATCTGTAATAGGTTCAATGTTTACAGCTATGCTAAAAGAGCAAAAAATTAAACCTGATGGCTTTCTTTTTAAATTTGGAGATCCTAAATTCTTCAAAAAAGTTAAATTGAAGGTACTGCACTCAATGGCATCACGTGGTATCATATACGACGCTCGTTGAAAATGGACTATTCTTATTTTGCCCCGATCTGGGATTCCCCAGGGACCCCTGAGTGTCTTAATGATAAATTGGCACTATCAATCAGAGAAGCCAAATTAAACATCTGGGGGGACCCATTTAGAGATGGACAATTATTATCTTGGTATGACTTAAATGGATTGATGATGGGCTCCCTCTCAAAATTTAAGTATCTACAATTAAAAAGTTGGGCGCAAAGCAAGACATCGACATTGGGTACTAATTACACCCTGGAAGATCAACTGATAAGTAAGCCACCGGGAAGTAAAGAAATATCTCTTTGGTACTGGCACCTTCAAGACAGCATGGATGGAGAATTCACTTTGGCGGAGAAGCTGTGGGGAAAATACTTGCCTGGCGACCAGTTACAGAATATTTGGCAAGTATCTATGCGCACTCTTAATAACACAGTTAAACCCGCCTTTTTAAGAAGAAACCATCTCTTTTCACTTCATAGGGCTTATATATCACCAGAGAAACTTTCCAAGATGGGGAAAGGAACCCAATCCAGTTGTGCAAAATGTGGGTTGGAAAAGGCAGCCGATGTCCATATGTTCCTCTTATGTCCAGAAATTAGAGAGTTCTGGAACAAAGTAGAAACAACCATGACAGGCATTTTGGGTCGGCCAATAAAGGTAAGCCTCTCTCTGGTTATTTTTGGAGTGGATGATGAGATAACAGGTACTTCTAGAGATCTGCTGTTTTATGCTGTATTATTGGCCAGAAGGGAAATCGGTCGTAAATGGGTAAGCAATATAAACCCACAGCATTCGGATTGGTTGGAATCCCTAACATATATGTCTCGAATGGATCTCTCTGGGAAAATGTCAAAAAAGAAGGCCTTCTGGAATCTATTAACTGTCTGGTTGGAGGGTGAATGAAGTATTAGTTGAGGCTATATTTTACGATATTAGTATGATTTCACGTCCAATGATTACACCGGCTAACACTCCTGCACTGCTTCAGGGCCGGTAACGTTTGTTTTCTTGCAGTACCGGTATAATACCGGGTATGAGATACAGCCCCAGAAAGGTCGGTGTTTATTGGAGTATGCCCGTTAAGAGGCCAGTAACCAAAACAAACGATAAGGGCAGAAAAAATGGACATCTTTCTCTTTTACTGAGGTGAATGAGGACCAAAAAAAAAAAAAAAAAAAAAAAAGCAGCCAAGGCCTTCCTCACTTCCTCTTTAGTTATATCTTGTTCTAGGTCTTCCTGTTGTATAGGACTCAGATGTCAGTGTGGTCCTATCCAACCATTCCTTAATTTTAGGCTTGTCTTCTATACCCATTTCTTTATATATATCTTGGAAATATTAAAAAAAGGCCTCAATTTCTTAATTGGAGGAGAGAGCAACTACCCCATCCGATATAGTAATTTCCTTAAACTGGTTATGGAGCCGGTCTGCTTTGGTTTTCCATGCTAGTAGCTTTCCTGCTCCTTCCCCGTACTCAAAATGGGCAATCTTACTTGCTTCCCATCTGCGCATACGCCTTGTTTGAAGGATGCCCTCCAAGTGCTCCCTTAGTCTATTGCGTCTATATAGATCTTCTTGATTTATTCCCAAATCAGCCTGACTATTTAGTTTTGCTTCTACTGCCATCATTTCCGCCTCCAGAGATGCAATCTCTACCCTATAGTTTTTATTTCTATAACTCGACCTGCTAGTAATCAAACCCCTTAAGAAGGCTTTAAGGGAGTCCCAGACCATGGCGATAGTTGTACTTAAATTAGTCCCCAAGAATAATTTGGTCTCTCTGTAAAGGAAGGCCATCTTTTCTTCCTCAAGGAGCAACGTTCGGTCGAAAGACCAAGCTCTAGTCTGCTGGGCTTGTTCCCAGTCAAGATCTAATAATATTCCGACAGGTGGGACGACAAATAACTTATCTTTAACCTTGCCCCTCAGGTTCTGGCTAACCAAGATACACTCAATTCTTGATTTATGTCTGTACCTAAAGTTTCTATATGATACTCCCAATTGCTGTCCTGACCTTTCCCTCCATATATCACATAAACCTGTTTGGGTCATCATGGTCTGGGGATATACCCTAGATCTTGATGGAGTGGCAACTCTACTATTCGAAGATTTGTCGAGTTTAGGGTTCAGAACTATATTATAATGTCCTGCCATAATCACTGGTTCTGGGAAATCAAAAAGGTGAGAATAAATCGTTTTAGAGAAGGGTCGTCTTGATTCGGGCCGTAATAGTCAATCAAGGTAAGAAGAATGCCCATTAAATTAACCTTCAGTATTACCCATCTGCCACATGGGTCTTCCATATGCTGTAAAATCTGGGCATTAGCTTGCTTTTTAAAGAGAATCAAGACCCCTCTAATATTAGCCATCTGATTCGTGCAAATAAGAGTCCATCCCTTTCTGATTTTTAAACATTTCCTTAATCTCCTTCCTTAATAAGATGCGTCTCCTGGATGAGAATGACCTGCGCTGGAGAGTCTCTTAGATATTGCAAAATTCTAGTTCTTCTTTCCCTCACGCGCAGACCATTGACATTCCAGGACAATAGCTGGAGTGTTTTCATGGTGGCTTAAATCTCAACTTCTGCACCTGTGCTAAAATAAAAAACAACGCCAAACCTCTCGAGATCCAACTGCATCTATCTGGACTGAATCAAAGATACTTGAGGTGAATGAGGTATTTTTATGTTTTATGCCCCTGTGCTCTCCCAACCCCCTCCCACCTCTCACCCCCCCCCCTGGAGAACCCTTCCACCATTTATCTGGATCGGTGTAGTCCAGGTGTTGCATCCCAGAGCTACCCGCCCCATCCCATTCTAACCATGTGTAATATATAACCCAACAAAATTAAACCTATACGAAGAAAAAATAAATGAGTGGATACGTCAGAAATCAATAAACAAGTGATTCAACAAGTGAGTCAATCGAGTCTCAAATCATCTTCCGTACCTATTTCTTAATTTGATGTATACAGGATAGGAGGAAGGAAGGACTAGTGCTAAAATTCAATATTACAGCTATTACAAACTAACTAAACCCAGATAGTTAAAAGCTCATGTGTGTGTGTGTGTGTGTGTGTGTGTGTGTGTGTGTGTGTGTATATATATATATTTATTTCACAGCAGAGACTCGTGGTTTACGGCATTCGGCGCTCTTGGCGGTGCGAGAAATGTGGAGACGGCAGAGTCAGCCGTTATGAATCTCGAACAAAAACTCCTTTCCAGGAACAATCCACACGCACTCCCTGGTATGGTGCTATTCCAATTTAGTTTAATAACATCCAAAACATGGCAAGCAGGTTACAAACCCAACGCGTTTCAGTCAACCGTGACCTTGTTCACGGGTAAACAACATTTTTTTCTTTGTTATTTTTATACCAGTCACATGATGTTACGTCACATTTTGCTTGGCATTATGGTCCTTGTAGTGTAGCGACCGTTTCCAGATTATATTAACTATTCTGTCAGGTGTCAATATTTATTCAGTGATGTTTGGTGTATATTTGTTATCCTTAGGGGAACATATTGTGTATTTGTACATGTACAAAAGTGTTAAATGTAATAATTTGATTATCGTCTCGTCAGACTGACTAGTATCAGAACATTTAATTTGTATATCACTCCTTTGCCCGCTAGTGGGCCGTGAGTTGTACCTTTTATTATTCTACCCTCAAGTCGGTAATGTACAATCCAATGGGATTTCCCCATGTTCCCGTGTTTAGACCACCTGATTATCTGTGAATATTAAAAACCACAAATTATTTTAAGCATGCATATGTATAAATCACATATTTTTGCAATGTCCTTAGTTCTATCAGGATATCTAGAGGTAAAAGGTCCGTAGAAGCGCTTGTTTCGCTGTGGTATATTCAATGGCTTGTGTCTCACTGTCACCACTAGTCTATTACTCTGTTTCATAAGTAGGAATGCATCTCCTAGTCTTTATTCAATCCATATGGAGCCAAAGTTCTGAACCCAAGGATGTGACGTGATTCCTTTTGTCTGAGGATCTTTTCCCGATTGCCACCTCTCACATGGCAACCGACCATTTCCACAGCATAGAAACTCAGTTGTTTCGAGTCACTTGAGTGGTGTTTTTCCATATGTTCCGCAACAGCATACCTGCGGTCTTTATTAATTGTTGCACTTACATGTTCTAGGACGCGTTTTTTCAGTTCGCAGACTGTACTCCCTACGTATTTCAGGTTGCACGGACATTCAATGATATATACCACATATTGGCTTTTTTGCAGTTAATCATTTGATTGATTGTCCATTTCTTCTGATTAGCCATTGTGATCTCCTTGGTGTTTTGTGCAATCTGACATACTTTGCATGTGGAGCACTTGTAAAAACCTTTCAGTTGTAACCAGGTTTGTTGTTTTTTTGTAGTTTCAAAATGGCTGTGAACCAATTCGTCCTTCAGGTTTTTAGCTCGTCTGTATATGATTTTTGGGTGATTTCCCACTATTTTGGCCATCGTGGGATCCAATGTTAGTATGTTCCAATTTCTCCGTAAGATTTGTTCAAGTTGTTTCGATTGTGTTGATAATGTCGTGATCAGACGGATTATATTTTCATCCGGTTTCTCACTTGAATTTTTATCCTTAATGATGTCTTCTCTGTTTTGTTTTTCAGTTCTTTTGAGGCAGTCTGTCAGAATTCTCATATTGTATTTACGTTTCCTGAATCTCATTATGGATTGTTGACTATGTTTTTTCCATTCATTGTCATCTGAGCAGATTCGACGTATTCTCAACAATTCCCCGTAGGGAATGTTCTTTATTAGAGATGGTTGGTGGAAACTCTCCGCATGTAGGGTAGCATTGCTGGCTGTACTTTTTCGATGTAATGTTGTTTGTATTTTGCCATCCTTGACATAAATCTCTGTGTCCAGAAACACTATTCTGTTGTCACTGATGTTATATGTGAAGTGCAGGCTGGTGTCTGTATTGTTTAAAATATTGAAGTATGACTCAAATTCTTCCTCTGATCCATTCCAGATTATAAGGAGATCATCTATGTATCTCATCCAGGATACTATTCGCTCCACGTAGTGTTCATTTTTGATCTCCCAGGCTACTTTCTGCTCCCACCAGCCCATTGTGAGACATGCATAGCTTGGGCTGAAAGAAAAACCCATCGCGGTACCATTCTTTTGCAAGTATATTTCTTCCCCAAACAAGAATACATTTTTGGTAAGGCATAGTTCAATCATATCTGTTATCATGGTGTTGTGATTTGTGAAGTGGATATTCCATTCTTTTAGGAAATATTTACATGCTGTTAATCCAATCTTGTTGTTGATGTTGGTGTACAAAGAGATAACATCCATTGTTATCAATTTGTATGTTGGTTGGGGAAGAAATATACTTGCAAAAGAATGGTACCGCGATGGGTTTTTCTTTCAGCCCAAGCTATGCATGTCTCAAAATGGGCTGGTGGGAGCAGAAAATAGCCTGGGAGATCAAAAATGAACACTACGTGGAGCGAATAGTATCCTGGATGAGATACATAGATGATCTCCTTATAATCTGGAATGGATCAGAGGAAGAATTGGAGTCATACTTCAATATTTTAAACAATACAGACACCAACCTGCACTTCACATATAACATCAGTGACAACAGAATAGTGTTTCTGGACACAGAGATTTATGTCAAGGATGGCAAAATACAAACATTACATCGAAAAAGTACAGCCAGCAATGCTACCCTACATGCGGAGAGTTTCTACCAACCATCTCTAATAAAGAACATTCCCTACGGGGAATTGTTGAGAATACGTCGAATCTGCTCAGATGACAATGAATGGAAAAAACATAGTAAACAATCCATAATGAGATTCAGAAAACGTAAATACAATATGAGAATTCTGACAGACTGCCTCAAAAGAACTGAAAAACAAAACATCATTAAGGATAAAAATTAAAGTGAGAAACAGGATGAAAATATAATCCGTCTGATCACGACATTATCAACACAATCGAAACAACTTGAACAAATCTTACAGAGACATTGGAACATACCAACATTGGATCCCACGATGGCCAAAATAGTGGGAAATCACCCAAAAATCATATACAGACGAGCTAAAAACCTGAAGGACGAATTGGTCCACAGCCATTTTGAAACTACAAAAAAAAACAACAAACCTGGTTACAACTGAAAGGTTTTTACAAGTGCTCCACATGCAAAGTATGTCAGATTGCACAAAACACCAAGGAGATCACAATGGCTAATCAGAAGAAATGGACAATCAATCAAATGATTAACTGCAAAAAAGCCAATATGTGGTATATATCATTGAATGTCCGTGCAACCTGAAATACGTAGGGAGTACAGTCTGCGAACTGAAAAAACGCGTCCTAGAACATGTAAGAGCAACAATTAATAAAGACCGCAGCTATGCTGTTGCGGAACATATGGAAAAACACCACTCAAGTGACTGGAAACAACTGAGTTTCTATGCTGTGGAAATGGTCGGTTGCCATGTGAGAGGTGGCAATCGGGAAAAGATCCTCAGACAAAAGGAATCACGTCACATCCTTGGGATCAGAACTTTGGCTCCATATGGATTGAATAAAGACTAGGAGATGCATTCCCACTTATGAAACAGAGTAATAGACTAGTGGTGACACTGAGACACAAGCCAGTGAATATACCACAGCTAAACAAGCGCTTCTACGGACCTTTTACCTCTCGATATCCTGATAGAACTAAGGACATTGCAAAAATATGTGATTTATACATATGCATGCTTAAAATAATTTGTGGTTTTTAATATTCACAGATAATCAGGTGGTCTAAACACGGGAACATAGGGAAATCCCATTGGATTGTACATTACCCACTTGAGGGTAGAATAATAAAAGGTACAACTCACGGCCCACTAGCGGGCAAAGGAGTGATATACAAATTAAATGTTCTGATACTAGTCAGTCTGACGAGACGATAATCAAATTATTACATTTAACACTTTTGTACATGTACAAATACACAATATGTTCCCCTAAGGATAACAAATATACACCAAACATCACTGAATAAATATTGACACCTGACAGAATAGTTAATATAATCTGGAAACGGTCGCTACACTACAAGGACCATAATGCCAAGCAAAATGTGACGTAACATCATGTGACTGGTATAAAATAACAAAGAAAAAAATGTCGTTTACCCGTGAACAAGGTCAAGGTTGACTGAAACGCGTTGGGTTTGTAACCTGCTTGCCATGTTTTGGATATTATTAAACTAAATTGGAATAGCACCATACCAGGGAGTGTGTGTGGATTGTTCCTGGAAAGGAGTTTTTGTTCGATAGATATATATATATATATATATATAAAAATAATTGGCTGTCTCATCACCTGTTCCTTTGTCCTGAAGAAGACTTCCCTAATCGTTCATTTGAAAAGGGTTGAAAAGTCGACGGATATAATGGTACATATACTCTTAAGTCTGGTGGTCCTTGGACTTGTTAAGTAATCCTTGCTTGGACCGCAGACACTCAAAGCATATAATGTTTGGACCTTAACATTATTTCTTTCCCTTGCATAATTTTTCCCTGCATAATTGGCATATCGTTTTGTCACTTGTATGTATAATACACTCAGTCACCTTCGTCACGTGGGCACTTTATTCACTGTAAATTCATGTCACTTGCGTCGTTCTATTTAAAAATCATTAGACAGCTCCTATTTTGAATTCATTGATTGATGAGAAAAGAAAATTAAAAAGTTTGATACCTCTGCAAAAATCATCATTGTTTATGTGTTCCATCTTTTGTCCTGAAAAATTCATTGATACCAAATAGCATTTGAATTGTAAAGAAGTTGTCTTACCCGACAGAACCACTTGTTACTTACTGTATATATGCCCAGGTTCTGAAGAATACTGGGTTACCCCATTGTTATCAACAGCGCACCCCATATTTAAGCAGTTACTTCCTGATGAGCAAGGAGACATGCACACTGATTGACTTCTGTCACAACGGAAATACTGTATTCACCATGTGAGAAGCTGTGTCATTCCCTTTGCTGATTTTCAAAGCAAAAGACACAAGTATGCACTTTAAAGTCCTCTACTTAACCGCAAATCGTTTTGCTAAACCAATTGCAGTTTTTTGTGCCACTGATCACTGAACTGCATGTCAACATCAATACGAAGGTTACTCATAATGGGAGGAAAGTGGAAATTGTGATATCTTCATGAGCAGTGCTGGGATAGTTGCATACCTATCATTGTTTACTTACAGAGACATTCATAACAGTGTAGAGGCAATCTGACCTTCAGCTTGTTTTATTTTTAACTCGCAGACTAGCACTGTTGATGGATTATGATAAAAACACAGGGAATGTCACGTCAATACTCCCGTTGCACAGCTAAGGCAAGCTCTTGAAACCAACATAGAGGAGGTGTCATTACTCCAGTATTCTCTTTCTTCACATCCACCCATCCACACTGACATGCGTTTGGAGCTCTATTCCAATGTATGTGTCCATAATGCAATTTGAATGGTCCAAGACCGACATGTAAGGTTTATCTTTTTGCATCTGGACTTTGCTGCTCTTCAATTTTTGCTAGTTTGTTCCAGTACAAATGATGGTTTAGATGTTCACATTAACCTCAAATGAAGATGAAATACACATACAAGTACATATGCCACATTGTTTCCTGACAGCAGCATACAATGTACTTTATGACTGACTGATTTTCCCAAACCCTGATCATAAACAGTTGCAAGCGCCGAGTTTCTCATTCGACTAAGCGGTCATGATAATCCCCACTTTTACACACTAAACATCTCCATCTAGCCTTGTAAATGCATATTCTATGTTGTGAAGTAACACTAGTTAGCGGTAGGTCATCTACATTCTATAAGCAATAGTATGGCATTCATGATACAGACACAAGCTTAGTTGCTTTGGTATAATTTGCTATAAAGGGATACATAATAAAAACCTCCAAGTCTTTATTAAAACCCACTTTTCATAACGAAAACTAGCACACACACAAAAAAAAAAGAAGAATACAGAGACGACTTAATACTGGATATTGAAAGGGACATAGAGACCATGTATGCATGACATCCTGTATGTGAAATGCTCATTTTTTTTCAAACCATCTCATTAGAATTTAAGAGACACTAAATGTTCATCATCCTAGATTACAAATGTACACCCACTATACAAGAAACCTACCTGTACAAAGCAAATGTAAACTCTGTGGCCCTAAATCCAAATGAGCAATGCTGTTGTCAATAAGGAATATGCTACTTACCAGTATGCATCTGTTCTTGGCATGTAGAGCTGCAGATCTACACACTTGTGCTTAGATCGCCATCTGATGTTGGGCCCGGATGTTTGCAGTTTGTTTTTCCTCTTGGAAAGTCTTTGGAAGTCACGAGGTCGGTGACTCCTCCTTTGGATCGTATAGCGCATGGGCTTCGGCTCCATCCGCAGATTGTTTTTCGCCAGCAGGGAAAGATGGAGCGTAGTAGTAACAGTGAGGATGCCCATGTGTGTGCTATCTAAATAAGATAAACTGGAACAGATAAAGGAAGCCGGGGTGGCGGGTGGGCGTGTGTAGATCTGCAGCTCTACATGCCAAGAACAGATGCATACTGGTAAGTAGCATTTTCCGTTCGAGGTATATGCGCTGCAGATTACACACTTGTGCATAGATTATATAGCAGTACCCACCGTTAGCGGCGACCACCCGTATCTGTTGCAGTTGTTTGAAATAACGTTTTGAGTACAGCCTGGCCCACACTAGCCTGTTGCTTAGTTTGCACATCTACACAATAGTGTTTGGTGAAAGAGTGCAGTGTGGACCATGTAGCTGATTTGCAGATATCATCTAATGGGATGTTCCCCAAGAATGCCATGGAAGCCCCTATTTTTCGTGTAGAGTGGGCTTTCGGGGGAATGGATAGCGTTTGCTTTGCTTTATGGTAGCAGATTTGAATGCATTTTACAATTCACCTAGCTATCCCCGATTTTGAGATGGGATTACCTTTGTGTGGTGGAGAGAAAGAAACAAACAGTTGTTTGGTCTTACGAAAAGGTTGTGTTCTCTGGATGTAGTAGAGTAAGGCTCGTTTGACATCCAGTGTGTGAAGAGCCCTTTCTGCAACGGTCTGTGGTTGCGAGAAAAATACTGGTAGTTCTACTGTTTGGTTTAGGTGAAAGGGAGAAATGACTTTAGGGAGGAATTTTGGGTTGGTACGGAGAACAACCTTGTTATGGTGCATTTGGAGAAAGGGTTCTTGAATGGTAAGTGCTTGTTTCTCACTGACCCTTCTAAGGGAAGTGATGTCTACAAGAATGGCGGTTTTCCATGTTAGAAATTGTAGTTCGCATTTATGCAGAGGTTCGAAGGGAGGCCCCATCAGCCTTGTGAGAACGATATTTAAGTTCCACACAGGTGAGGGTGGCACTCTGGGGGGAATTATTCTTTTAAGGCCTTCCATGAAGGCTTTAATGGCAGGTACTCTAAAGAGTGAGAGATGTTGCCTGTTTTGTAGTTAAGCTGCAATAGCTGCGAGGTGTAGTCGAATGGACGTATAGGCTAGATTGCACCTTTGTAGGTGGAGTAAGTAGCCTATTATGTGTTGAATGGGCACGTCCAATGGATTGATGGTGTTATGGCAATATACAACAAAACGTTTCCACTTGGCGGCGTAGCACGCTGTAGTGGTAGGTCTTCTAGCTTCTCTGATGACGTTCATACAGTCGGGGGGAAGATTTAGGTACCCGAATTCTTGGACTTCAGGAGCCAGATTGCAAGGTTGAGCTGCGCTGGATCCGGGTGTTTGATCTGTCCATGGTTCTGGGTTAAGAGGTGTGGAGAGAGGTGTAGTTTTTGGTGCGGCACTACAGATAGTTCCAGCAGTGTGGTATACCACGGTTGTCTGGCCCACGTTGGAGCTACTAGGATTAGTGTGAGGGAGTGTTGTTGTAGTTTGCGCACCACTAATGGAATGAGTGGGAGAGGCGGAAAAGCGTACACAAATCTGCCTGACCAGTTCATCCATATTGCATTTCCTTTGGACAATGGGTGTGGGTATCTGGCGGTGAAGCTTGAGCATTTGGCGTTTTCGTGGGTGGTGAAGAGGTCTATCTGTGGATGGCCCCACATTTGAAAGTACGGGTGAAGAACTTGCGGGTGAAGCTCCCACTCGTGGATCTGTTGCGTCTGCCTGCTGATCAGATCTGCCACTGTATTTTGGACTCCTGGGACATGCTGAGCTAGGAGAAAGATTTTCTGGGGTATTGCCCATCTACATATGCTCTGTGCTAGGTGAGAGACCTGTGGAGAGTGCGTGCCGCCTTGTTTTTGAATAGAATACATGGCAGTCATGTCTGTTCGGATCAGGACTGCCTTGCCTGAAATTTGAGTTTGAAAAGATTTTAGGGCTAAGAAGATTGCTAGTAACTCCAGATGGTTGATATGGATGACTTTTGTTGAGGTGTCCACTTGCCCTGTGTGGTGAGATGTAGTAGATGAGCCCCCCCAGCCGGAGAGCGATGCGTCCGTTGTCAGTACTACTTGAGGAACCGGGTCCAGGAACGGTCGACCTTTGGAAAGGTTTGTGGTGTTTCACCACTGCAGAGAGCGATGTGTGCGACCGTCTACCAACACCAGATCTGTTAATTGACCCTGGGCCTGGTTCCATTGGCGCGCTAAGCACTCTTGGAGAGGACGCATCTGGAGTCTTGCGTGAGGCACTATGAAAATGCAAGAGGCCATCATCCCTATTAGTTGCATAAACACTCGAGCTGGAAGGGAGTGTTGTACTATGAATTTTGCGCGTAGAGCTTGAAGGCTTGCAATCCTGGCAGGATTGGGGTAAGCTAGTGCTCTTGAGGTGTCTATGGTGGCACCGAGGTATTGTTTTATGTGGGATGGTTGGAGATGGGACTTCTGGTGGTTTACTGTGAAGCCCAGCTGGTGGAGTAATTGCATGGTGGTAGACATGTGTTGCACACACTGATTGTATGACCTGGCTTTTATCAGCCAGTCGTCTAAGTATGGGAAGACGTGGATGTGTTGCCTTTGCAAATGTGCTGCCACCACTGCTAGGCACTTGGTGAATACCCTTGGCGCTGTTGTGACTCCGAACAGGAGCACTCTAAATTGGAAGTGTTGTCTGTCCACTACAAATCTGAGGTACTTGCGGTGAGCTTTGTGCACTGCAATGTGAAAATAAGCGTCTTAAGTCTAAGGAGGTCAAAAAGTCGCTTTAGGAGAGGAGCGGAAGTACCTGCTGAAGTGTTACCATATGAAAATGGTCGGAGTGTATGTATGTGTTTAGGGGCCGGAGATCTAGGATGGGCCGCAGAGTCTCGTCCCTTTTTGGTATGAGAAAATATAGGGAGTAGACTCCCATGTTTTGTTGGTTGGTAGGTAGGAACGGGTTCTATTGCTTGTTTCTGTAGGAGGGAGGTTACCTCCTGCTTTAGGAGTATTAAATGTTCTTGTGACATTGGGCGCTGCCTGGGTGGAATGTTTGGGGGGGGTAGATATGAATTCTACGCAGTAGCACGATTGAATTATCTGTGTTACCGATTTGTCTGAGGTGATGGTAGCCCAGACGGGAAGGAAATGTTGGAGCCTGCCCCCGACCGGAGTGGAATGGTCTGGGGGGAAGAGAGTCATTGGCTAGGCGTTATGTCAGAGCGGGCGTTGTTTGTTTTGCCTCTGCCTTTATTATTGTTACCCCTATAGCCGCCTCTTTGATAACCCCTCGTGAAGGTGGACTGAGTGGGGGATTTGTACGAAGTGGACGCGGTGTCTGAGGAGTAGCCTCTAGATGTACTTCGAAAGGAAGAGCGGCGAAAGGAGCGTCTAGGGGGGTGTGACTAAGGCTCCCATGGATTTTGCCGTATCCGTATAAATTTTTTCTAGGGCCTCATACACTTTTGGGCCAAATAGATGTTCCTGGTCAAAGGGATGGTTAAGGATGGAGGCTTGTACCTCCGGTTTAAACCCCGATATTCGTAGCCAAGCATGGTGACGGAGGAGGACGCTGGTATTGATGGCTCTGGAAGCTGTGCCTGCTGCATCTAAGGCACAGCGTATAGAGGTGTTAGTGATAGTCTTACCCTCTTGAATTAGTTTGTTGGCCCTAGCTTTATATTTTTCAGGGAGTTGGTGCATTATGCTTTCTAACTCTTCATAATGTGCCCTGTCATATCTGGCCAATAGCGCTTGAGTATTGGCGATACGCCACATATTTGCTGCTTGTGACGCAGTGCGCTTTCCTGATGCGTCCAGTAGCTTTGACTCTGTCAGGCGGTGGTGCTTCGCCGGACGCCTGAGAATTTGCCCTTTTGCGTGCAGTGGACACCACTAGGTAATCTAGTGGCGCTGGCCCTCTGATGTAGGAGGGATCTGTGGGGGCAGCTTTGTATTACTTTTCTATGCGCGGGTTAATTACCCTGGCCCTAACTGGGTCCTTAAAAACTTCTTCCGCATGTTTTACCACTCCTTTAAGCATAGGTAATATGGAGGTAGACCTATGTGTGGTGTTGAATGTGTCGAGGAGGAAATCTTCCTCCACGGGGTCGGTATGCAAGTCTACCCCGTGATAGTGTGCCGCCCTCTGAAGTAGATGGTGGCACACCAATGAGTCTTCCGGTGGAGATGGCGTGGAGGGGTAAAGGTCATCTTGTGGGACGTTGGGGATATCCGGGATATTGTAATCGTCCCATGGGTCTGGGGATCCTGTAGGAGTGGGGTCCCCTGTGGGTAGGTCCTGGGGGACATCCCCTATGTCATCATATGGGTCCCCGTGATCATCATCGTGTGGAGAAGGGGTGGGAGAACGATGAGGTTGGGGTGGAGAAGACGGCGGGGGTGGAGGTGGAGGAGGTGGGAGAGGTGGGGAAGATATTCTGAACGGAGAGGTAGCAGAGTCCTTCCTCTTTGGAGGCGGAGCAGGCTTCTCCAAATGTCTCTTTTTGAAAGAAAGTGTCAAATGTCCAGTTTTTGGATCCTTGGTGAATGTTTTTTGCAAGGGATCCGGTGTAAATAAGTCCGGTGAGGCTGGTCTGTCCGTCGGCGCCGAAGGCGTCGGGGCCACTGGCTTTTTAGGCTTTTCCGTGCCGGTTCGTTGTTTGGAACCTGGTTTTGGAACCTCTGGACGCTTGGTCGGCGCAGAGATGGATTTCGGCCTCGAAGTGTCGGTGCCGGTGGCCTTGTGTGCTTTGGTCAGCACCGAAGGTGGTGTCAGTGCCGAAGAGCTGGGTTTCGACCCAGAGTGCTTCGGTACGGAGCTCGGTGTCGATATGGAGGTCGGCTTCTTTTTCGATGCCGAAGCGTGTTTATCGGCACCGAGGATAGGCTGGCTCGAGACCGAGCCACCGGAAGGCTTGCTTGGCTTCTTCACCGGGCCCGAATGTGGGGTGTTGGAAGCAGTGTCCTTGGTCTTGCCTAGGCCTGGAGGCGAAGGTGTGACCAGAGCCTTTTTCGGTGCCGGCAGGGGTGTGTGTGGGGGGGGGGGGAATCAGGGGGAATCAGTACTCACGACCCTCTGGAACTGAAGGTCCGTGCCGATAAGAAGGCGCGTCGAGTGGGGGAGATCGCGATCGAAACAATACCGCGGTTTGGGGTGAGGATTGCGCGTCGA
The DNA here is from genome assembly GCF_964204655.1 of Triturus cristatus. Taxonomy (NCBI): domain Eukaryota; kingdom Metazoa; phylum Chordata; class Amphibia; order Caudata; family Salamandridae; genus Triturus; species Triturus cristatus. The sequence goes on along the minus strand of NC_140580.1, from coordinate 745,976,170 downwards.
CCGTCGAACTGGAAGCTGTTCGGAACCAGAGCGCGAAGATCACATCCGAGCCCGATGGCGGAAAAAAACAATCTGAGGCTGGAGCCGAAGCCCATGCGCAATACGATCCAAAGGAGGAGTCACCGACCTCGTGACTTCCAAAGACTTTCCAAGAGGAAAACATCCGGGCCCAACACCAGATGGAGATCTATGCACAAGTGTGTAATCTGCAGCCCATATGCCTCGAACATTAGAAGTTCTGTACTGTGTTACTGTGCAATTATTTGCTTTAATTAAATATTCATATTATAATTCTTCAATATGAAAATTCTACATGCTTACATTCTCACCTCACTCAGAACTATTACATTAGCAATATGTTCATTTATGCACACCACTAATAAACTGCATATGCCATTTTCTTCATCATATGCAAGATGACTGAAAGGGCCACGAGTACCTGTTGAAGCACGTAACTGGATAGTCTCCAATATTGCATGGGTTTTGAAATAACTGAAGTAACACACAATTAAATTTCGTTTTTATTATACAAGAAAAAAAAACATTTATACATTACATTTCTCAGACAATTCTAAGGAATCCAAGTCAGATATTTATTCAATAGTCTAAAAAGCTCACAAGTTTCCAATGCAGTTTTATCACAAACTGGAGCTGGACATGGATGTCTATAATTGTATTATTCCTACTCTTGTCATGCATCACTAATAGTTCCCTGAATGCTACCTCTGTGCTGCAAAGTGGGATAATAGATGAACTGCCCCTCAAATGCTATAGGATGATTACACCCGCTTCAAAAACAATCTTGAATGCTAGGGTTTATATTTCCTATGAGTACCTGTAAAATTGTGAATGTTAAAATAATAAATTATGCAACTACAATACCTAAACAAACTGTGGCACAATATCAGAATAATATTTATGTTGGAGTCAAATATTTAAATGTGATCTCCAGGTTTCTTTTCATTTTCCATGGGTGGGTGAGGGTGGAGATGCAGTATACATTAGAGGCTACGAAGTTCTTATAGCAAATACTATTTTGGGATTTAAATATGTTTAAGGTGGCACTGAATTTCACTTATTTACTTGCTTGAATTTCAGATGAAATCTAGTTTTTAACACTATATTTATAAACAACTGTGTTCTATTAAGAGTTTTTTTTCTTTCTGAATATATTGCGTTTGCATGCTGAGTACTATACACGAGACGGAGCAGGGGACTAAAAGTAAACCAAACTCCAGTTTGAGCATATATAAACATTATGCAAACAACCATCCTGTTATTGGACAGGCACTATGTAAATTTACTATTGGCTTCAACACAGTACCTTTTCCAACAGCTATTTGCGTGACTACCTTTGAAACACAATACTCAGTAAAAGCCCAATTCCGAAAATATCTGTGGAATGAATGAGTTACTAAAATAAAGTAGATGAGTTATGTAATTTCACAAAAACATTCAATGCACACTACGTTTATAAATTCAAACACTAATAGGATTTAAAAATATCCGTACCACTACACTCGCACATCAAACTACTAATGAGATTTGGAATTGAATTACAGAATGGTGGCATTTCCAATAAATAGAACTGTATCCCTGTGTTCTGTTGACATGATATTTTAATGCCACAATGGTAAAACCATTGTGACAGTTTGCAAATATCGAATGCGGCAGGAATTTTAAATTGCATTATCAAAAAAAGCATAAACGTATGCAGTGGAACTTAATCTTCTTGCACTTTCATTGGCTCATAGAATCCCACTCTTATTTCTTATTTACAACTTACTGGGATACAGGACTCCTCTGTGCAAGTCCTATTAAAGTGCAGTCCTCTAGAATATTTGGATCCCAGTATTCTAACGACAAGGCACCCTACAAGGAAAACCGGTAAAGAACGTTTGCTGCTACTTCAGATTTCTTTGGAGTAGGGAATGGCCAGGCTAGGGTGGTTTACAAGCTGATTTGATAGTAAACTTTCCTTAGATCTGCATTGAATATTAAACCGTCTTTAAAATCCCAGTCGCTAGATTTTGAATTTAAACCTGAAATACATGATGTTTGTATGTAAGATTCTAGGGAAGAATGATGACTTGCACTGGCTAAGTAAAGCTGGACAAAGTGATAAATCACCCTAGAGGATAACAATTCAAACTAAGAAAAATTGGACAATGTTAGAATGTTTGTTCAAACATAACATGCATCTAAGAAAGATTTTGGTAATGCCTCGGCTAGTCATATTCCCTTTCATATTACTCAATTCTACACTTAACACAAAGAAGGTAAAACATAGTCTAAGCACAGTAAATGCAACAAATCTACGACTCTACAGTTGAATCTTCAGATGTATTGAATCGGCCACCCCTTCATTAGAGATCAGTTGCTTATGCTGTCTTATGGAAGCTTGCAATACTCGTTTGGTAGGGCACAGCCAATATAGCATTCTGATGTTCGCTTTCAAAGCAGATGTAATCATTTCATCAGTTTTGAAAAATAAAAATAAAATGACTCAAAGTGTGGAAATTTCTCATTGTTCAAGTAGCTGGTTCACTTGGTGTATTTTCTATGGTTTTCCCCTCATACCCCGGAGGTGGCGTCAAGGGCACTATAGTTTGGGCCAAATCTGCCTTACTTGATTGGTTTAATCTAAAGTCCTTGAGATGGAGTTTATCGGATTTAATTCTCCGGACTTTTAATGGTTTCACCTCCTTTTCATTGCGGGAGTTCCGTTTGCCTTGTTGGTGCGGATTGCTAGATCCATCTTTTGGACTTATTGTCGTTGGAGTGTTTTCATCCAGCTCGTTCAGTGACTCGTAGGAAGGCAGAGACATGCTGATCCTGGCATTTCTATCAAAGGCTGTCCCTTCATCTGCAGAAAATTCAGGCCCCATAACATCTTCATAGCTTGGTATTCCATATCGGAGAGCATGTTCATCTTCCTGACTGCACAACAAAATGGAAAATAGCAATTTACCAAAAATAAAATGTAATTTTCACATTCAACTTCAAAACAATCATTTATTGCTGGAAGTCACAGTACCTGAATTCTCATCTACAAATTTGTGGTTTGAAAAACTCCAGTAAAGGATTAAATCAAATTAATACATTAGAATGTTTTCCTTGGCAGATTTATAACTAAATTTAAAGCTGTAATAGGCACTATTTTAATAGTGCAGCAAAAATGTAATTCAAGCTTGTATGTTCCCCAAGTAAGCTGTGGAAAGTTAGGGGCCTGCAACTTATAGCAGCATTTTTGATATTCAAACTATCCTGCTATAATTGAAATAGGGACCACATATTGCTATCCCAGGGGCACTACTTTCAGGGGATTTAAGGTGTTCAACCTAGGTTGCAGCACGTGGTCTGTCTCCTCGTCCAGCACCAAATGTCAACCATCAAACTCGCTCTGCTGGCGGCGCCGTTAATACCAAAGTACCTGAATACTGGTTATTTTATGTCTGAAAGTATACATAAACTCAGTGGCAATTTAGGCCAGCAGAACAGAGACAAGGCTAAAGTGAAGAAATTGTTAAAAATAAACATGCGAGAATGAGACCACCACAACTTGTAACGGGCCCTCGTGAAATTGACTGCCAGTATTTTAGCCAACAGCGGTGTGTTAATGCTTCCGCTTTAGAAAGCTGTGAGCAACTTTCAAAACAAATGTTCGAATCCCAACCTGGCAAGTCAGTAAAGCAGTACTACTGAATTGGGTAACAGTAACATCTGTTTTCTACAGTGACCAGTCTGTGGAATAGTGGTTCCTGCAAATTTATATGGCAATGGCACCGCTGTTCATATATAAATCTCAAGGTAGAAAGAAGTGGTTTCTGGGTCACGAACAATCGAGAGTTGGGGTAAACAAGATCTCTGGATTCTGCTTCTTCAAATAGGGTAACACAATAGACCGAATGGTCTCTCTTACCATACTCAAGCATAACAAGCACTAGCAAGGCCAACCGGTCAGGTTTACAGTGACAGAGCAGGCAAACATAGGCATGCATATACAATGTTTACAAGCAATAATAATAATTTGGCAATTTAAAGTGCACACAATTACCCCCAAAGGTTTTCTGGCACAGGACAAAGGCAGATAGGATGTCCCAGAACTATGGCTTCGAATAGCCAGGTCTTCGGATTTTTGCAAAAGGTGAGAAATGACAGTTTCTTATAGCAGAAAATTCCACGATTTTGCACCTAGGTAGGCAAAAGAGCCGCCTTTCATTCGGGTAAGACTAAACCTTGGTACAGTAAACAAAGCTTGATTCGAGGATCTCAAGGACAGAGTATGCTGGTAAGGAACTACAAGTTCCTGGATGTAAAGTGGCGCCAAGACAAGTTTGACCTTAAACATATAACAGTGCTTTAGCCTCAATATGTTTGGAAGCCTTGAGCCCGTGCAGTTTCTGAAACGAGTGCGAAACCGAAGCATATTTAGGTAAATGAAAGAGCATCCTAGCAGCAGCATTTTGAACAATCTGCAAGCAAAGGGCAGAGGTCGTATTCGCACCCAGGTGCAGCACACTGCATAATCCAATCTGGATTGGACTAGTACCTGAATTACAGTCCTTTGAACCACTAAGGGAATTAACCAAACAGTCTTTTTCAGCCATTTAAGGACTGCAAAACATGTGGTAGTTACTTTAGTCACCTGTGGTTTTATTGAAAGCTTTTCACCAATCTGAAAGCCTAGACTTTTCACCTTAGCAGACTGAGCTTTGCAGAGTCCCTCAGGATCCCAGGCAGTGTCTTGGGCCCCAAAGACCGGCGTTGTTATGCAGAACCATGACCTCAGTCTTGTCACCATTAAGTTTGAGAAAAATTTTATTTGTCCATGACAACATTCATCATGCCCAGGTGCAGCAAAGACGGGTTATGGTTATGTGCCGATGACACAGAAAAAATGATCATTGTATCCTCGGCATATGATACAAGCATTTGCAATTCAATAGGTCTGGTAATTGCGAGATTTTGAGCTATTGGCATTGTACATGACAATGCCTTTTATTTATGTGTGTAACAAAAATGCAATAATAAAAGGCATTGTCATTTACAATACCAATAGGTCAAAGTTTCTAAAATGGGAGACCTATTGCATTTCAAATGCTTGCTGTTTAAAAGCTCCCCATGCTGCGCTTTCACGTTAATAGAGGCCACGCCCCTTTCTTTAGACAAGCTGTGTCTAAAGAAAGATCTGCTGCCGCTATTATAGCAAAAGCATGGTATGGGGCGCTTTTACCCAAAAAAAGCATTTGTCTGTCAAGTTGACAAACACATGCTTTGTTTTAGTTTTTTGTAAAAGCGTCCCGTGAAAGCTCGCATGGGGCGCTGAATGTTGCAGGAAAGCATGTATTGCCTGCAGAAGGCGAAACGCATTAAAGAAAATAGTACTTACAGACTAAATAAGGTGTACTGTGTAACAAATGAAGTAAAAGGGCCAGTTCTCGTGGGAGGTTACAAATGAAGACAAGGCGGTTCTAAGGAGGGACTAACAAGCCTATTTACAAATCAGAAGCCATCATTTACGAAGGACAATGAGACAAGCCAATTACAAATATGGGCGGGGCTCCAAGTCCATACTCCAATACAGCATGGCTTGCAGAGCAGCGCATGCGCTGCCCAGGCTCGACCTAATAAGGGTAAGCCCACAACTATTAGATCCACCAAAAGGCAAACATAGTTGTTAAATAGCAAAAGGCTCTGAATAGAACCCTGTGGAACTTCTGAATTTAGAGCTTGTGGTTTGGATACAACATTAGCCGAAAAGATCTGAAACATACTTTTTTTTGGAAAGAAACAAGCCACCCCAAGGCAGAACTTTCAAGGCCTAATGACTTCAGTCTGTCAGCCAGGATAGAGTGGGACAATGTGTTGAATGTCTTGCTCAAATCCAGCAGAATGAGTGAGGCAGTACCTCCCTCATCCAGATGTTTCTTAGATGTTCCGCCACGCCAAAAAGGGCGGACTCAGTACTGAGAAGCTATGTATTGGCTTTAGTAGTACTGGTGGTAGTGTGGGTTTGTTGGTGATACTGGTATTGGCAGTGATGATATCAGTAGTATTGTGATGTTGATGGTGGTATTAGTGATGGTGGTATTTACTGTAATGCTGGTATTGATGTCGGTATTAGTGGTCTCTAGGACTAGCATTGATATCTGTAGTGGTGGGATTGGTGATACTAGTAATGCTGGTGTGAAGTCGTGGGACTGGTGGTATTTGTATTGTGATGTTACTGGTGGCGACAAGGGTGGTAATACTTACAGTGCGTTATTGGTGGTAGAGCTATTGATATTACCGTTTCTTATAAAGTGCCCACATATTGTTGTGTACATCTTTTGTGAATGTCATTGAAAAAGCCAGACCTGAACACGAACATAAAAAGAAATCTGTACTTATTCCAATGCAGCATGTACATTATCCCAATAACAATCTTTATAAAAACTACATTCTCTTCCGCTGGAGCTAATCTCGGCCAAAATCGAAGCAGAGCCCATGTGGCCACACTGCAGTGCTCATAACTGGTGGGACTGCCAATTCTAGATCTAGAGGAATACCATCATGGGGCTGAGTGGTAGCATGCGGAGTACAGTATGGCTGGCACGCTGCTGGCAAGAGCACCGATCAGAGAGACACTCACATAAGCTGCATAATAGGTGACCGGCGCTGGTGGATATACCCCGCTTAGCGTGCATTACGTTAGAAGCATAGCGCATGTACCCAGCCAAATGGGGAAGAAGGTTCCATACTCATGAGACCAGTCAGTCTGTGAACGCCTTGAATTGCGCACATAAGCCTTCGATATGAACATGTCCAGATGGAGAAACAGAGGTTGCAATAAGGAAGCAGACCTATATGACTCAGGGCCCATCATTACATTGGAGCAGGCAGCAGTCAAGTTTAAGAAAGGAACGTGACAATATCTCCACTACTGTGCAATACGAAGTGCATTTAGAGAATTCTGGGGCACAATCTTCGACACCGTCCCCCACCCGCAAATGAAATCACATACACTAGACTTACTATTGCAGGCAGCCCATTGCAAAGGGGGGATAAGAATCTATATAGAGGTGAGAGTGGATATAAATAAACCCAAACAGAAAGCGTGGTTGAAATGGGCAGCTGATTGTGGGAAAGACTTTACAGACAAGCAATGGGACTAAGCCCTGTTGTTCACATGCACCACTGGCTAGTCATGAGAGATTAGCCCTCATACATTTCAACTTTCTCCACAGGACATACATCATATCCGCCATGCTACTCAAGATAGACCCCCACAAAGATGCAAGACTGCCTCACATGCAAACAAATGGATGAAACATACCTACATAGGACATGGGAATCCACGCCTGAGGCTTCAAGACTACTGGACACAGGTCGTAGGCCGTAACAAGTGAATCTTTAGCTGACACCTCAAGTGTATGTGCTCGGCATCCCAACAAGGGGCAGTAGAATAAAATGAGGAAAACATTGTGAACTTTACCTTCTTATTGGCCAAAAGGAGGTTAAGGAGACTTTGGATGAGTGACAAGTCTACAACAGTAGACAACTGGTTAAGAGTTATGGGCGAATGGTGTATGGCTAAGGAACTGCAGATGATGCACAGTAGACTAGGTTATTCCTTAAGGAACCACTGAGCTCAGATATCGGGACCGAGCACAGTATCAATAGAGAGATGGTTTCTTGTGAACACTCGCAGAACATTAAAACCTGCTGCAATGTTATTGGGAACGTCATGAGGAGCGGACATATTAATGCAAGTATTGTGAGAGCTGTTGAACTGTGCTTTACAATGCCTGTATGTCAAAGATTGTTTGCTATTATTGCATAATCTTCAAGATAAAAGAAATGCAATTTACAAAAGGGCCTTCACACCAGTTCAGCTAAATACCTCTAGGTACTATGCAGGAATTGGCAGAAATATTCTCATGTTTCTGATAATTTAACACATCCAGAAGAAATACGACTATATAGAGGATAACAACAATGCTAAATGAAGTGGCTAGGCTTTAAATAAAAATAAATTTAATTAAAGAAACTTAACTTTGAGCACTGCAGCCAAATGACAGTCTATTACCAAATATCAATACTCTACACACCATTGGATTAAAACAGAGGGCGAAGTGGTACGATCCAAAACATTCTGTAGTGGAACCTTTTCAGGCTTTATCAGTTTGGTCACAATGGGACTTTGGTCTTCTGAATCTTCTGGTCAATCAATTACCCCATTGGTGTCCCACGAAAAACGACCCTACATGGATATTCTCGAATATGTGGTGAACTTTGTTGTGCAAGTACAACTTTTTGCTGCAACTGCCAGCTCAAACCATTTTTGGTGGGAGGTTACTCGTTATTCATAATTTGTGTACCGGTCACCCACTTCTCCTATAAATTTTGAAGGAATATTCTTTAAGGGGGTTAACCTCTCCTAAATAGGTTTGATACAGACTGAATCCATCTGCACTGTACAGGTAGCTTTTGCTATCCTCCCCTAAGCAATTTCATAGATCTTGCTGTGTTGTGAAATGTGCTGGATGTTCAACCAGGTTTCGATGTGGACCTTACAATTTATAACAGGCACAGCTTTTTATACCAAAGAGTGTTGACCGGTGAATGCTTGGCAAAATCATATTTGAATTGTTCGATTCTGAGGGCTCTGTCAACATAGTGATATAACCATGTACAGATTTTACAAGCAGACATCCCACCATTTCTAGGATGAACTGCTGCCAATGGCTCTTAGGATTAATGGATATTCCAGGTTTATGCATGAAGAGACCTTCACAGGTTATAGGATATGCCCACTACACTCCTTCTCATGGGGAATACTATCAGACTGTTATTCTTGTTGCCTTTCTGAGAATGATTTGCCAAGAAAAAAATGAAGATGAATCCAGTGGTGCAATCTGACCACATTCGAAATTGAAACCAAAGCAGACAAGCATTGGCTATTTGATCCTGCCAGTGATGTAGCTTTTTTGTTTCTGCAATTCTTTGGTCTATACCAGTAGATGTAATTTGGGATACAGGAAAAGCTTTCTAAGCAACAGTCAATAAGATGTGTCTTGCGTGGATAGAAAATGTTACTTATGATTACTGTGGATTTCAGATGGGTTGAGATTTGTCATGCTAATAAGGCGACGGTGGGGGGAGAGGAGGGGGGGGTAAAGTTGAGATCTACCAATACATTACCAGGTTGATAATTCAGTATAGAAGGTATTTATTGGGCGATATCAGGGCTACAATAGTTAAATATAAAAGACACAACTCTATGAAAACTGTGATCAGATAGGGGGGAGAGTGTAAGAGACTATGGCTAAGGACAGGTCGCATGATACCCTGAATATATTCTGCAAGACTTTAAAACCTACTGTACTGAATTGTTTCAATCACCCCGTTGCAACATCTAGGATCAATGCAAAAATACATAGCACCAATGTACCTCACGACGACTGATACCTCGCCAATAGGTAAAATTAGCCTACCACCCGAATTCCATGCTAAAAAGTGATATGACTTTGTGATGTGCATAACCCCCACTTCCTAGTACTGTAAATGACTTTGTACTTCATCTGGATATTTTCAACCAAGTAAGGCCATGGAAGGATTACTGGATTATATCAGGTGCTGAAAAAGCCCATGGTTGAATTGTCCTGTAGAATTTCTGGTAGGCTTAGGCAACATTTCCAAGTTGGATCAAAGTATTACACACAAAGCAGAGAGCTAGAATATGGTCTTAATATTTACCATTTAACCTCATTTCTTTAATAAGAGTGACATGAGGCTTTTTAACTTTTCACTACTCACTAATGATTTAAGCAACACACGGGTCACCTCCTTGCCGTGAAGTCTGGGCCCAGCTGTGTTTAATTTTCAACATGATGGGTTCCCTCACTTCCGGCGATTGACAACTTATTTCACGACAGGTGACCATTTAGGTAGTCCAGATCTCTGTACTGTGTGCAAATGTTTTACATTGTTCACCATTCCATCCATCAATTGTTCTTCTTGCATTTGTTTGCCATTTAGAGAGCTACCAGTTATTTCACTGCGGATATTCTTTAAGTAGTGTCAGGCACCGAGATACCTGAAATAGTCACTTAAGGAAGAGAACATTGAGAAATTCAGGATGAATTTCTGGGCTGTTTTGGGATGATTGCAGAGTTTATAGATTACAAAACACATCCAGTATTGTTTTTCTTAATTTATTTTTTAACTCCTGAGTAAAAAGCTAAACATGTTAAGTTTGTAAACTCACAGTTCTTCACACAATTCTGAGTTTAAATTGTAAGACCTGCATGAAAGGTGGGAAAGGTTACAATTAAGGACTGGGGATCTTCATCAACTCCAACAATTCATCATTCATAGAATGGTAATGATGCTAATCATATTTGCACCCTTTGTCTATCCACATTTTTTCAACAGAACATTTACTAAACTCTGCTCCTTCATTGGCTGCATGGGCACCATCCAATAGATGGATTATGCTGGGACTCACAGACGTCCTATATCACGGTCATCAAGATCTATATTTCTTTTATATAGGTAAATTTTGACTACTGATGTTATTTGGGCTATTTCCAGTATTTCTAATCATTAAAGATCAATTGAGTGAGGGGTTTAATCAATCAGTGACAAGGACCTTTTAATTAGTAGTTGTATAATAATATGCGGTCAATCTTCTAAAATGTAATACGGGTAAGGTAGTTTGGGTTTTCCTTGGTATCAAAGCTAATACTGTGAAATGTACGGATGTGTACCTTTTAAAGATAACTTTACCTTACTTACTGGATCTCAATTTATTTTTTAACCTTTTTGTACCTTTGAAATAAAAAAAAACGTAAAACTTTCCTTTACGTCACCAGTTTCACATCATTGATTGCCACTGAATCACCATATTTCTGTGACACAATAAATAGACCATGTTTTACGGGATGACGTACATTAACAGAAGGAGCCAATGGAACTTTTAAAGCAACATAACCATAGCATTATGCCAAGAAACACAAATTTCTGTAGTTCCTATAAAGCTCTGTATGACAAACATTGCCAATGATGGACACTTAAGCTCTACAATGAGGGTACAAGGAACTCTCAGTAGGGATGAACAGAGAGGAGGTAGCAAATTGGGCACTTCAGATTCTTCAAAGAAAAAAACCCAATTTTCGATTCCCATTTAGTATCTGTTGTGAATTTTATGTCCAGATAACAGAAGAAAACCCCCGCTCGGAAGATGGACTTGAAGAACCACCACTGTAAAACGACAACAGCTTGAATAAAGGAGACCATGGCTGACTAGCGATCGATAACCTGCATCATTGATCTGACACCCATTTCTATGCATTGTCTTGGAAGGCATGCACAACCATTGTTTACAAAAGACCATTGGGACCAAGGCTCTTTGGAACCAGATTGGGAGAACAGGAATGAAAATCATATAGAGGATAATAGTACTGTCACTGGCCATATGAAGTGATCCCTCACTTAATTCATTGTCTGACATTGCCACAATTAGGGTTATGCTCTGAACTGAAATAAGAAAATGTACGTCTTCACTGAGAGTTTGGGTTAAAAGTAAGTGACAGCACCTTACGCAGAAAGGATTCTACCTTCAAAAGGTGGTAGAGTTGTTCTCCAACAAAACAAATAAGAGTATATTTCACAACTTTGGGGAAAACCTTGGGGACCTATCAAAGAAAAAGTGGGTACTCTTGCTGATGATGCACTCCCTCACCCACAAACCCCAAGAACACTGTATTGTAGCCAGTGTCTAGGTCTATTCTAAACGAAATACAAAGAAGTAAGTGAGACAGAAGCACCCTAGGATTATATAAGAAAATGAGAAGGGCTCAAGAAGGTGGTGCATCAAATACACCCATTTTCTTATTGTTTAAGGATTAGTTTACTAACATGTGTGCTGCCATTATGGGTGTACTTGCATGGGCGTCAGTTCACCAAAAGTACAAGTAGAAGTGGCAATCATCCTTTCACACTCCAGGATGACTTTTGCAATGCTGCTCAATAGCGTCCTGCTTTATGCTGAGGAGTAAGAAAAAGGGCAAGTTCTGTTATTACCACCCCCTTGGCCTAGAAGATTATGGCATGCACAGGGGAGTTGCATTGAAAGCTTACATGTACACTTCTGCACAGTTACACAAAATTTCTCAGGAAACCATTTTCACAATAAGGAACTTACGCCTCTTCCCGATCCTGAGGGCTTGCAGATATTTCCCGTGGACCTTCCGGAGCGTCCTCATGTTGTTGTTTCTTCTTCTTGCGTATCGTCAGGCAGATGGCAAGAAGCAGCAATACAATTCCTGATCCAACTAAAACATAGGCTATTGAAAATGTTTTGCTCTTTGCCGGAATAGTATCATTCGGTTCAGTTTTGCTACTGTTTCCCTGCGAGGATGGATTTTTGTCATTGCTGCCAAATCCAGGAGCCAGATTCCATACTGCCATTATAATCCCAAGAACAAGCATTCCAATTCCTATTGCACTCAATGCATAATGAGAACCAGTGGATCTAGAATTTGCCATGGTCCAGGAACCAAATAAGGAGTTCAAGACTCAATTTAATTCACAACATCTTTCTTCTTCCACAACTTAATATCCAGAGTTCTAGCCTTTGGGTGCATTCATCAGGAGTTCTGAAAAACATAAAAAATTAAATGTACATAAAAAATGTAAACTGTCTCTACTGATTCAGTAATCAGACACAATGTATTTATACAAACAAAAGATTATTTTAAGAAACCAAATTCTGGGGGGCTATTGATCTCGTTATATGTAGATTACATAACGCAATATATGTAAGTGAACCGGAGGTCAACCTTACACCACTACTCCGGGAACTCATGAAATTCGGCGGGTAATCAGGGATATTCATAAATTGGTCCAAATCGTCCCTATTCCCCCTGACGCCGGCCACTAAGCCTTTTAAGCAAGAATTCCCACTCAGGTGGGCGGAAGGCCCTGTAAAATATTTAGGCATCTGGTTGAGTAGCGACGTGCAAGAAATATGGAATCTGAACTTTGGCTGTGTCATTGCCTGGTTAGAAGGGAAAGTCGGGGTGTGGGCCAAGCTTCCACTCTCTCTCGCTGGCAAAATAGCCATAGCGAAGATGATCGTTTTACCCAAGATCCTGTATCTATTTATCAACATACCACTACCATTGATACAGTCGTTTTTTCATACCATTCGATCTCTCATGATTTCCTTGGTCTGGGCAGGGAAGCAGGCTTGTGTGAGCTGGGAGATATTTACCCTCCCCTTGGCACAAGGGGGGCTGGGAGCTCCGGATATGGCGCTATACGCATATTGTGCACAAGCACAGTTTTAACATTTTTGGGTACATTCAGTTCCGTCCAGCCTCATGTGGCTGTTGAGGCAGACATGGCAGCCCCTATCCCCCTTCAGGTAGCCGTATACAAAAAGTACAGCCGACCCAGAGATGGTATAGATACTTTTGAGACCCTGAGGTGGGCCTGAGAACGTTTACGTATCAGAGCTGGACTGGAGACACAATATGCTCCGTGAATCCCTCTGCCTTACAACCCACAGATCCCGGCTATGTGCGATGGCGGAAATGTGGCACTGGCATCATCAATGGGGCTCGAAACATTTGTAGATCTGTACCCACAGGATGAGTTTTGTTCCCCGCCAGCTGCTGGCCCGGAAGACAAAGTATTTTATGTCACTCTTCCTCTATTTTAAAGTTAGAGCCACGTGTAGGCAAATGCATTCCTCATTTCCGAATCCCCCCTGCACAGCTGCCAGCCCTTGAATTGATAACTGTGACCAGCTCCCGTAGACTCATAACACTGCTATATTGTTCTGTGCAGACCACTTCACTCATAGTTATACCCAAGGCTCAACAAGACTGGAATGCAGAACTAGATGGGCAAGTGACAGATGAGCAGTGGGTCTTCTGCTGCGGCCAACTCCAGATGTTCTCACCCAATTATAAATTGATATTAATACATTTCAAATATATACACCGGTTCTACAGAACCCCTAGTCAACTCTCCTGCATGGGATTACGTCCAGATTCTAGATGCTGGAGATGTGGCTACACTCCTGCCACCTTCTTACATATGTCCTGGAACTATCCTCCCATCACTGCCTACTGGATTGCCATCTTTAATAAGATCCACGTTATTTTAGGGACACCATCAGCCGACTCAGATAATAGGCCTTCTTGGCTATGTTAAAGACACCAAGGTCGAACACCGTAAATTGCATGCATTATTACTCCTGATGGCCAAACGAAGGGTATCTATACACTGGGTGGGAAAGGAGAGCTCCTACAGTTAAAGCTTGGATCTCAGATGTCACATTTAGACATACTCAATTGCCGACCTTCTGGGAGTTGATGCCTGTGGCCTCCAGGCCAAGGAACATATGAGAGCCATTCCTAGACTGGTTAAAGTCACTACAGGAGGATGTATCTACCCCTCCTGACCCGCCGGGGGGAGGGGAGGGGGAAGATAGCATCGTAATGCTGTCAGGGGCGCATTCTGTGAGTCATTCGGACTAGCTTGATTGCCTCAGGCTGGCAATTATATCTTAAAACATGCAGTTCTTGTGGGTGGTGGGTGCTATAGTTATACTAGCTGTAACCCCTGCTGTTGGCTGCTTTGGGAGTGATACGGTCTGATGTCTCTTGTGTATGATGTGAAGTTGAGCGTTGTATATCAGCCAGATATCTGCTTATGACGATTGTAGATTGCTGGTTTCTTTTTGTGTTTTATTTTCTTTCAGTTTATGTTTGTTTGCTCACATGATCAGTATTATGCGACTTCTCTAATGCCCTATGTCAATAACGTTAGATGTTTGTATTGTATAAAATGCTAATAAATAAAAATAAAAAAAGAAACCAAATGAAAAAGAGTAGTTAGCTTTTTTGATAGCCAAAGTTCAACATGCCGGACTTTATTTAAACACCTGCTCAATTGTCAGTATTACCGCATGGTAGCATAACAATATCTTATGGAAAATAACTCAAAAATATTAGCACATGGTGGAATGCAAATCAGATTCTTTTCTTCTCAAATCTTTACTTTCTTTATACTCATTGGGTACAGGACACTGGGAAGCTGTTCAAAGTTAAAAAGCTCAACAGACTCGAAAAAGGAGCTCACATCCATCCCCGTAGCCTCAACATTCTTGATACATGAAGAGTTGATCTCAGCGCTTCAGTTTGATTACTTTAAGACAAGCCATAGCAAATGGAATGATCAAAACTACATGAGGCATAAAATCCATCAGCTATCAGAAAAAAGCTGGTGTAGTTGAATTTGTAAAGTCACTGCTTTTAACTATTAAATGCCTAAATGCTGAAAACCTGTGAATTGAAATCATCATTAACCTTTCACCATGTTGAAGGTCTAAAATTATCTGACGAGGGCTAAGAACCAATACATTTCGAGGTAAGCCCTTTCATGATCAGAGTGAAGTAACTAGCCATAATGCTGCACATTTGAACTAACCTTGAAGCTTGGGAGAAATCTCATGGAGAGTTAGGCCATGTTCATTACAGACTTTAATCTCATTAAAATGATGATTCCATGCACAAGGATTATATACAGTTTATTACTAAAGCAAATGTCTAGATGGCAGAATCCTTACAAGTGGCAGTTGGCCAATGGACACCACATGCACCATAATTCCATAAGATGGAATGACGTTATGCAGGAGCCCTAGAGGCTAAGAATGTTTTCACACCAGGTCTGCCAGACTCCCAATACTGACGCCACTATGCTCACCCTATTATTAATGACAAGTTTTTTATTTGTATTGCAATAAATGGCTTCGGGATTGGCACTCTCTGTTCTTGACTATGCAATCATATGAGACCTTGTAGTTAGGCAAATGTACAACATGCTAACAAGCAAAGTACTTTCTCACTATGGATTTATGACAGAGCAAATGGATACCACTGTAACAGTTGATTCAGTCCAAACAACCTTAATGTCTGGGGGACATGAAGAAGTTGATTGGGTTTCAGCACCATTGATCATCTTTCTGGTACAGTACTGGAGCTAGTAGTCATAATAATAGTGTGGACAACTACATATGTCTAGTGGATCCAGCTCGGCTGTGGTAATACACACCTCCATGGGTGGGAATGGTCAAAGGCAAAACTAGTAACTTGTCAACCACAGTGTGGAAGACCTGATCACTAGCTGGTGAACACTATGATCAAAAACACAAATTCACCTTTATGTATGGGTATGATGGTAGTTTCAGATTCGTATCTTTTCATATCAAAAGCTAACAATCTCTTGTTTCAGTCAGCAGCCTCCATAACTTAGAATTACTGAAATTAAGTTTTAGTAGCTATTCATGTTTGGGAGAGAGGTGGCATTGAAAGCCTCCACCTGAATATTCTTCTCATATAATTGACACTAGAGAGGAAGACTTGGCACAGGTATAAAGATTTTGCTGGTTTCCACCTATACATTCCCATCTTTCTTCTCTACTTTGAGAGTCTGAATTTTAATATAGGATTCTACTGTTGGACCATTCCCAGCTGTAAATCTAGACCCCAGTTTTCCACTATTCCTCAATCTTCTGAATAAAACAGTTTTGCATGAGATCTGCTATAGCATGAATCTGATAGTTCATAAGCTGCCCTCTAAATAAGCCTCCTTTACAAGCTCTGCAATCTAAAGTGAAGTGCATATACTTGAAACATGCATGTGAAATATTTCTAGTAGAGTGTCATTTGTGAGGCTTTGCTTAGTTTTATTAAAAGGTATTTTTGTTTACTAAAACCCACTGTTCGAAATGGATATTCTGGTTACCTTTGAAACAACCACTCTTATAATTAACCTTTTCCCTTACCCTGCCACAGGTTAAAAAGCCTGCAACCTATTTGAGTCATTGTACGTGGAATAGCCATAATATATTGTAGCTATCATCCTTGTATACCCACTACCACTGTTCCATTTAAGGTGCAAGCGGAACTCTGTGCCCGCACACCCACACATCCGACAGTGTAGGCATTTCCTGGTTGCAGAGGATGAGGCAGCCTGTGAGATCAAGGAGGGAGCACTTGCTTCATTTCATTTGTTTCTAGAGATTGTGGCTGCCGAGCAGATTGTGTGCTTTTGTTTAAGTATTCACGTTAATTGCAGCGCCCATCACTAGCTGGGATTAACATGAATACTTTCACAAAAGCACATAATCTGCTCCGAAGCCACGCTTTAGTAACAAAAGAAATGCAGCAAGTCTACAAATATGGCGTGTGCTTTCAGAATCACTTGAAAGCACACGCTGTGTTTGTAGACTTGCTGCATTTCTTTTTTTAATAAAGCGGGCTGCGGGCGATTGTGTGCCTTATTTTAAAGATTTCAGGTTGATTGCAGCTCATGACGGTCGCTGCGATTAACATGAAAACTTTAACAAAGGCACACAACCACCCTGCAGCTGTGCTCTATTAAGAAAAGAAATGCAGCAAGTCTACAGGTGCCTTCAGGTGATTCTGAAAGCACAGTCCATGTTTGTAGACTTGCTGCATTATCTTTTCTTAATAAAGCGTGACTACAGGGTGATTTAATGCTTCCAAGGTTTTAGATTGCTATGTGTGACATTTTCAGAATTTCAGTGTAAATGAGTGACGTTTCATCGACTAGGAGTGACACTTTCTCCCGAGCAAAATTAAGCAATAAAGATGAGGGAAACAAATATTAGAAATTACACCTCACTGAGCAAAAAGAACTAATAAGTCACTGAATGAAAGAGGGCTAAGGGGAAGCAGCTGAAAACTGAGCTGAACAGTCAGACTGTGTGACTGCTACTTTATGCACTGGGAGGGTGTAATGATAATGCAGACAGTGATGTCATGTGTGGTGCTTTTAGGAACCAAGCAGACTACTTCCAGGGTTAATGATCGTCTTGCTACTAGAATGACTGAGAAAGAGTGCATGAGGTGAATCAACATGATTGGACAGTCACTACAAAAAAGTGTATGTGCTTGGAGTCGGAAAAGAAAGGGAACCCAATGGACATAGTTTGTTTGGCAGTAAGTGTAGAAAACCCTGGCAGAGCTGCATTTTCATTCTATTGCTGAAAGATGTTTAATTCCCTTCTCTGTGCAGCATGCAGAGCCTTCTAATGAAAGCTCTACTTTTTACTCTTGGGGTCCTGAACCACATACACTTATAATTAACATTCCATTTCCCTAAAAACCTCATTCTTGACCCCTGAAATGATGTGCCTTCAGCAGCAGCTACCATGCGACAAGGCAGTAAGACTGTGGCGCCCCATCTTTGGGAAGTAGGTGGTAGCTGAGGTAAGGGTTGGCTAATGACCTGAATCTCACAAAGTCCATTTTCCAAGATAAAACGGTGTCTTTTTGGGAGGTAAAGCAGGGTTTATTCACTGTGACCCTAGTTAAACGATGATGATTTGAAAAGTGTGGCAAAGCAGATTATTTAAAAAACAAAGTGTTTTGAAGTATATACGCGATTATTACTTTAAACCCAGATCATACAAACAGAATGTCTGAAAATAAGGATTATAAGCTTGTTTTTAAAAACATCTCCTACCTCTGCCAGTCGCACTTAAACACTTGTGTGCTGCACTGATGACAATCAAGTCCTGAAGTCAAGTGACAAGACCAATATGGTGCCTCCAGTTCCGGAAAGCACACATGTGCAAAGGGCATTGTCAACAATCTCTATCCAGGTCGACGTGGGGGCTTAGGAGGGAATGGGTCCATCAGGCTGTAAAACTATAACAACCTGCCCAAGAGGCTCAGGTAATGCGACTTCTCTGCTGGCGGGTGCAGCAAGGAAAAACAAAGCTACCGCCTGCCAGTGTGGCCAATCTTCGAAGCATGTGTATGCTTCTGGTCACCAATAGGGTGGTGAGATTGTGGGAAAACAGCAAGCAAGACCTATCCCCAGGGATCACCCATGTGATGACTGGTACGCCCAGAGTAGTCACAGAAAGGCTGGTTGGGGCACGGCTAATTGATGCGTTAAAGTGTGGCTGCCAACTAAGCGCTGTTAATGAATATTCTATCTCTGACACATAGCATTGTAAATTTGAAGGCGCAGTTGCATGCTCATATATGTGAGACAATTTTAGAATGCTGGTGCTGCCTCATTGGCAGTGCGCCTCAATTGCAGTATTGTCAGAGGGGCGCTAGAATGCGGGACTAATGCATCATAATGCGATGATGCGGACACCATCATGAAAATGGGTTAGTCTAACGCCTGATGAGGCCCTACCCTAACCCAGCCCCAAACTTGCGAAAAATAAAATAACGAAGTTATTGTATTTTTCCTGCTCAAAGAGAGCATTTGTTAAAGTTTTCATGTTAATCGCTTTGCCCATCATGAGATGCAATTAACATGAAAACTTTAACAAATGCACACAATCACCCAGCAGCCCAGCTCTATTAAGAGAAGTGTAGCAACATAACTGCCAAGGTTTCAATTAGCTGTGTGAGGGGTTTCAAACCTGCCTTAAGAGCATTCAAGTGGCACTTTAAGTGTTTTCACTTTTTTTAAGCAAAAAATTGGAGTGAAATTTGGCGCTCCACCCACATGCGCGGTCTGGTTACTGGTGCACATAGCCTTGGTTGCAGCACACATAGACCTTACACTTCTGCACACAGTGGGAACAAATTAGAGGGAACATTGGCCACTACATCACTTTTCTATTTTCCTCTCCATAATTTCACCTTGTGGGCTTTCTTTTTGCTATCCTCATGCACTTGGCACTCCTATTTCATTCACATGTCCTTGCTATTCCCATTTTCCACATTAGCACTCCAAGTCTCTTACTTTGCCTTTTTGAACCACTAATTTCGGAGAATATTTTTAGCAATTGATATGATTCCCACTATCCTCCCTGCTGCAAGTGGTACGGTCCAGCGTGAACACAATCTATTTTCATCTCTGTTATTTGACCCATTTATCTTTCAGCTCCTGTTAATTTTCAACATGTTCCCACTTGGAATATTAGGGTTCATTGTCTCTTTCAAAACTATATCCAGATTAGTGTCAGCTATACTACATTTGTTTTATTCAACCGGTTTACCTAAACTTACTAGTTAAAACACATGCATGTCCCTCATTTCCAAATTATTAGTCAGTCCGTCAAATTAATTTTCATTCTGCCTAAAAGGCCATATTGGGTAAAAAGAAATACAACATTCATAGACAGAATATAGAAAAAGATTTTTAAAAGAATCAAACAGCTTATCAATTCATATCAATTAAATTACAAGAGAATACACGAAAAACGTTAAAATAATCTAAATAGGATATATTAACTTTTTAATTTTAAAACATTAAGAAAACAGGCCATCACCCAAAAGGACAATTCATATTTAGGCATTTGTGAAAAGGCAAGAGCTGGTCTAACCATATTAAAACTCAGTAACTTTAGATAAGGTAAAAAATGATATCAAGACAAAGAACAAAAAGAACAAAAAGAACAAAAAACGAAGGAAAGGCAACGTTTTGTTCTGAGATATGCGCACATGGTCTTGGATTTGAAATGTCCTGATGAGTATAGCCACATGCAAACTAAGCAAGTGATGGACTAGTTCCAGTCTGAAATGTATCAAAATAAATCTGATGAGCATTAATTAACAAGATTGAGAAATTAATCAATGTGGGGTACAGTTTTCAGAGTAATATATGATCTTACTTTTTCTTTTAATTAGTTTATGATCCTCTCTAACATTGCTTCTGGAAACAAATATAGCTTCAATCCAATGGAGATAGAGTTTAGTAAATCAAGAAGGGTTTCAAAACAGTTCCTGTCTATTGAACAGATAGAATTAAAGTAAAGCAAACATGTGACTATGCCTTCTTTCCTGAGCCAGACAATCCTTAATATGTCTGTTGTAAGCAGCTTCATTTGTTTGCAGAACTGAGGCCCACAACAGAAGGGGCCAAAGTTTAATCACATCTTCCACAATCTCCCAAGTGGTATTTGGGTTGAAAGCAAGCACCTGCAGAAAATGTATCCCTATATTGCAGTTTGGTAACTCTTTCATATGCCCAAAAGCCTATATCAGAACATGCTATTGATAGACATTTTGAATTGTAAATGTTCAGCATGTGTGTTATGTGTTTAGAACCAAGTTAATTTACAATGTCAAAATGCAACACAAAGGAGTGTAGCCTCCTGCACGTCTGTAAGTGATACTATTTAAGTGAGCAGTGAAATGGAGCATCAAAGTAAGAAAATTAATTGACCCTCATCATGGCATTACTTGTGATCAATGCTCCTCGATCTGATAACTTTTCTACTGGTAGTTGGTCCAAATTTTATCAGAGCCAGGGTTGCAAAATGAAAAATTAAGGGTCAGGGTAGGATGTAATCCAATCTACTCATCTTGCCCATACTAGGCCAGGGCCCAGGGTAATCGTGATCTCTGCCCCTGCCCCCTGAATGCAAAATGTTCCTTGCTGCATATACTTATGGACTGCGTCTTATCTCGCAAATCAAATTATGTTTTTAAGACCTCTGTTTTTTTTATTATGATCCTATCCTTAGGCGGAAAGCTGTGGAGTTGTTATCTGAAATGCGTTATTTAGATGTGGCAGTTGGAATTTCTCAGTTTTTATGGTTTGTTAAACAGCATTTTAAGGATGAATTATAATGGGAAGGGTGTTTCGGGGAGTTAGGATGAGGCCCTTTTATTGATTTTAATTGTCAAATGTGTTTTTAGAATGTTTTATAGACAATTGTCTAAATAAACTTATTTTCTACCCATCTACCATTATGAAAGTGTCAGATTAGAGCTTAGATCGAAGACCTAGATCTAAGGCATACATTAACTGTAGAAACAAGTCAACCAAAAGCTTTAACTTATTTGCTGTACATACCCATCAATACAGAATCATCTACTTATAAAAGTACAAGATTTAATTTTAAGCATATCGTGACCCTTTTGTACTAAACAAATCTCCAAGTTATTAATGTTTATAGTAAAGAAAAAAGGGTGCAAGAATCCAACCTTGTCTGACGTCACGATTAAGAAATACAAACATTCCTGCTGTCACCCAAATCTGACTACTTTAGCTGAAAGTTTGAGATGCATTTGTAACACAATTTCAACACTGTCAGGGTTAGCACAAAGAGTAATCACAATGATGAACAGCATAGCCCTATAGACGCACTCAAAAGCAGAGCTAAGAAACTAAATGCACCATCCCATTTTTTACTTATATATTTATTCATAAAGAACTCTAGTTTAAGACGCTGTTTTGTGGTTCCTCGATTTCACCCATAATCACCATTAGAAAGAACGTTATGTTCCATAGCCAAGTCGGATAGTCTTTCAGTTTTTTAGATTTTCTCAGTAATTTTATAAATTGAACCAATCTTGGCCATCCTGGGCACCTTTTTTAAAATACCGGAAGATCCTGCCAACCTTGAATTACAGGCCCCATTTTTATAAGTAATGGAGCTCACGAATCACGTTTGTGCTTGTATAGATCCATTGGGACTCCATCAGGACCAGGGGCCTGTCACACAGTGATAACTTTATTTGCACTTCAAACTTCAGTTAATCAAAAAAGGAAAGTCTTGCTCAGCGCAAATAAAAATCATCATGGACAATCAGGAGGAGTTTCAAAGACAGAATATATTTTTGAAAAATGCAATACCCAAACATCAGACTGGATTACTCTGTCAGTGACAGTTACGGGACCTGTTAAGAAACCGGAAATTTACGAATGGCAGCTTGGGACATTCGAAAGTGGTAAGGGCGTAAAAGTTGGTTAGGACTTATGTAGCAAGAGAAGCGAGCACGCTTAATGGACAAACCGTGGGGTCCAGGCTGGGTCCTCATCTCAAAATAAAATTGAACAAAGATTGTTAAATGGTGCATTTTAAAACAAACTCATTTAATGTGAAAGCAAGCTTTATAAAGCAATGGGAACGTATAGTCTTGAAATATTAAACACATTCAAAACTGCCCCATATCTTACTGCATTATTATGTTCAACAGTTACTTTAATGAGCAAATTGTACAGCGAGACAACTTCAGGCCCTATAAAGTATGCGCTTGCCCATTGTCTTGCACTTTATGCGGCATCAGCTTTGGAAAAAAATGCTCTAACCAGACTTCGAGAAGTCGGCACAGTTGCTGGCTGCCAAAAGTCCAAGAGAAATATGTGCAGATGTGGTATGAAAATAGTGGGGGCCCTCTAAAAGGGAATACATTTCCGAAAGTCCCATAGTGTGCCTCCGGACAGGTATTTTGGTTTCTCTCTGAAATATTATTTCATCCAGATATATAATACAACTGACATACACCTAAGACCTGTCAGTACAATTGGCTTTGTCAATGGTTTTCAGCTGCTAAGATAAACAAGCATTTGCAATGCAATAGGTCTCGCATTATTAAAGTTTGAGATATTGTCATTGCTATAATAATGCAACACCAATAGCAATACCTATTGGATTGCATTTTTGCCCCGCCCACCCCCATAATGCAGCGCCTGTCGACACATACGTCTGCGCGCCACATGCACATGGATCTCCACCACACCCAGGCACCCCCATGTCCCCACCTTCAAACACACACACACACACACACACACACACATCTCCAGCGCTCAACGCGTCCAGCTCCAGCCCGCCACGGATGTGAGCCAACACTCTTCAGCCAGGCTCCATTAGCGACTGAGATCTGATCTTGTTTGCTTACTGACAAACATATTTAACATACTCAAAAACCCTTAACAATTGCTGTAAAACTATAATTGTGTGAGAATTTTTGCTGTACCCTATACCGGGATAGGAAAAGACAGCAGAAGAGCGTGTGCTTGTGTAATGACGTAATAAAAGTATTTATCTAAGCAGCCTCTTCTTACGCAACATGAGCTCTGGGTGACGTTTAGTCCTACTGTGTGACTAGTGTGGGCGTTTATTGATGATCCCTAATGAAGTATAATGTTAACAGTCTCAGCAAAGCTAATCCCACCCATCACTGCACGCAGTTTATTGATGATAATAACATAATATATAGTACCAAACGTAAAACGCCTAACATCGAAGAGGTGGACTGAATGAAAGTCAGGTTGGGCTAGGGCAGAGTCAGTGACGTATGTTAGGAGAGCTGGAGATGCGACTGACTGGCCACCCCCAGCTGTCATTCAGAGGCAGCAGCCTGGCTTGAATTCTGTAGATTTCCCCAACAGACCGATCGAGCCTCTGCAATCTGCATTTCCAGCCTAAGGTTTTCCGAGTGTGGAACTGTCCGTGGCTTACACATGTAGGTGTGTGTGCTCTGAGTCAGTGAACTGGTAGCGTGGAGAGGTAAGTGCATGCGATGAAACTAAGCCACCCAAGAAGGAGAAATGAAAAAGCATCTGGACCACAGGGAGGGGCAGGACGTAACTCTTCAAGGAGTGATATCAGCAGAGTGAGGGTTGCAGGATTACAAACACGCTGAGTGCACGCAAAGGCAGTTCCTCTGTAGATTGATTTCTACAGTACGAGACGTTTTGTGTGGTTTGTCTAAAGGAGTAACCTGGCTTTTCTTGTGATTTTACAGATAGTGAGACGCAGAAAGAGCCGTGGGGTGGGGGGAGGGGCGGAAGGGTTTACGTGTGGGGAGGGACAAGTCCCAACCTTTAAAAATGAGGACACATTTGTGGCTTCCCCTAAAGAGATTGTGTTTGAATTTCCACAGATTTTATTTTAAATCCACTCTTCTGAATGTGAAGGCGTCAACAGATTAGGGGCCTGTATTTGTTGGATTGGAAATCATTGGCTCCTGACCCCTAGACACATCTCCACCACCAACACATGCACACGTATCCTTCACCACAGGCACACATTTTCATCTCTAGCTCTCTCTCCCAGTCTCCCTCTCTCTCTCTCTCTCTCTCTCTCTCTCTCTCGCTCTCTCATACACCCTGCACACACACACACACACATAGGTGCCCCTCAACTGCTGACACACATCTCCATCACCCCAAAGTACACTTGTACTTTTAAGGCACACCATAGATACGTGTCTCCATCTCTCGTAGACACATGCAAGTGTACAATGGCCCGCGTTGACATAATTAAAGTGTAGACACACACACACTGGACACATGCGCCCCAAATACATGCCTCACCGGCCCATGTTCATATACATAATCACGGATGTACCTTTGTACCTCCGAGTGTACACACATGGTACACCTCTCCATCCCATTTCATTGCGCACATCCCTTTTGTGCCACACGTGTACACACTTGCCTCTGACAGCCACAGGTCTACACACTCTTCATCACCCCCAGGAACTCCTAAACGACACAACTGCCTTAGCACCCCCAAAGATGTACATTTGTTGCACACCTTGCTTCGATGGACCAACTTTTTTTTTTATCTGCAATTTTATATAGCGCGAAGGCGACCCAAAGGTATTGGAGCGCTTTACACGAGCACCAGTTACATTACATACGGACACATTCATTTTTAGTAGGCACAGGAATATTTAGTGATTTGCTCAGAATCACATGATGTTGAGCCGACGCCGCCGAGACTCGAACCTGGTTCCCCAGTTACAAAGTTGGCAGCCCTGGTCGTTGCGCACACATGACGAGTTTGTCTCTGTTGCAACATCTGTACTCGCATTGCACACTTACAACTCCATGACCGAGGTAACCTGTGTGCGCACGTGGCATACATGTGTCGTATGCCTCCATTACTTCCCAAGTAAGCACCTTTGTCCGTCACTCCCAAGAACACGCATGCCTCTGTTTCCCACGGGAGGCGCACTCTCGCCGCCGTGCACACGCGGGGAATAGTGAATAATTCAGAGTACTCACCAGCGCCGTGCACACCGCCAGCAAGTGAAGCAGCACGGTCACAAAGTCCATCCTTGTGTCAAAGTGTGGCTTGTTGTGAGGTGCTGCACGTCCAAGTTCCTCCCTCGGATAGTAAATCAGCTAGAGGTTGTGAACGGATGATCAACCGG
Source organism: Triturus cristatus (assembly GCF_964204655.1). Taxonomy (NCBI): domain Eukaryota; kingdom Metazoa; phylum Chordata; class Amphibia; order Caudata; family Salamandridae; genus Triturus; species Triturus cristatus. Next base: position 745,950,224 of record NC_140580.1, on the reverse strand, counting down.
TGGTGCGCGCGCACCACATCGGAGCGGGGGCGGGAATCGAAACAAGTGGTGTGTGCGCACCACAGAGGAGCGGGGGCGAGAGAGCGCGGCAGCGAGTCGAACGTGTGCTGCTGCGCGTAATAGACACCGATGGGAATGGGTGGAGCAAAGGCGGGACATGTGCCCGTCTTTGCCCAATTGCGTGCCTTATTAAAAAAAAAAAAAAAAAAAAAAAAAAAAAAAAAAAAACACACACACACACACACACACACACACACACAAGCTAAAGCCAATGGCAGCTGGCGAAAGCAAAACCACACGCATGAGCGTGTGGTTAGCTTTCAGAATCCCCTACATGAGGTCTTGTGCTGCGTGAGCAGTGCTGTGCACTGCAACGCTAGGTACGAGACCTAAAAGCGACTAACGCTTGCACGCTCACGGTCTAGTTAGTACAATCATACATGTGTGTAGCATTTAGCGCTGACATGGTTTAAACAAGTTCCATTCCCGACTTGTCCGTGTTGTGGGAGAGGCTGGGTTCGGCAACCTCGCGTCTTTGAGAACGTGTGGGTAGGCCATCTTTAATGGAATATGTTTTAGGTGAATGTAACTGAGATTCAATTCCTTTAGCAGGGAAAAAGAACCTTACTCATTTTAAAAATGAAAAGCATTTTCCTAAACGACAAGAGATAACATGGGGGTAACGTTTACGTTTAGGCGATTAAAGAATATACTTTCTTCAAGAAAACAACACACGCAAAGATCAGATAGTTTGTTTAACAAGCCTGGGAGTTGTAAATAAAAAAAAAGCACGCTACGGCCTGCTGCAGGATAGAGAGAGGGGAGGGGGGGGTGGAGGCCAGCAGAGTGACGCGAAATAAGGAAACGCACTTTTAAAAAAATCACAGGAGGTTAAACTGTGAAAATAACTAAATGAAAAGTGGAACCGATAAATCGGGTAAAGGAACGAAGAGGAAAGAGTAAAATAAGAATTTGGAAAAAGAAACAGTGACCTCACGGGGAAAATATTTAAAAAAATCACATTCACCACTCCTAAGTGTCTAAAAATAAAGCTGAGTTCTGTAATCAATTACATGTATAAATCTTCAGGACTTTGGGTGATGGGCAGCCGGCAGGTAGATGAACAGGTTTCTTTCCTAAACTCTGCAAACTCCACCCATGCTAGGCTAGTTAATGCTGACGTAGAATAAACAGCGAGCGCACGCAGCCAGGAGCAAGCAGCCGAGGAGGCCGTTTATGGCTGCCTGGTTTACCACTGTCCTGGGGAGGCTGCTGTTGAGAATGAGCCCCCCCGTATCACAAGAGCTCCGATGCTTTATTCAGCCATGAATTCTAATAGGACAGAGAGCGACTGGCAGGGGCTGGTCAATGAGATGAGAGACTTTTAACAGAGTGGAGAGGGGGGCGTGTTGGGGGTATATGTGTAGGCGTGATGAGTTTTTAAAATGATGTGGCTGCATTTTACGTAACCCGAAAACAGGACTATGAAAAAAAAAAAAAGATATCAAGGCAGGGAGTGGCACAGTGGTGCGGGCCGCAGTTGTAAAAGGCAGGGAGAGGGTGAGATAGGGAGAGGGTGAGATTGAGAAAGGGAAAGATAGGGATCAAAGGAAACAAGCAAGAAGGGGGTGGCAAATGGTGTGCACTTTGATGTCCTCAGTGGCCGCGCGGCTCACTGAGGACATCAAAGCAAGTGATCAGGCAGTGCTTTTCAGGCTGCCAAATGGTGCGCGCGCCCGGGGCACATGCACTGTATTTGGAGGCCTGAAAAGCCACTGTTTGCACTTCCAAAACTCCCTTACTATAAGTCTCGCCAGAGCAGCGCTAAAGCGCTGTCTCAGCCGAGACCTAATGAGTAACTACAATGATTTGCTATAAATAATTAATGTTGGAAATGTTTTAATTTTGAAATTATGAGACTGAATTAAATATTATTGAGGCCTGTGGAATGAGTACTGGCCTTCAGTTGTGTGCTTAATGTCAGCTATGTATACCCTTTTTCTCTGCACATCTCATCCATCTACACATTTTCAACCGCCTCTCATTCCTCTTCAGCACCCTTATTACACTCTCCCCCAAATGCACTTTGTTGCCTCTCCCTCATTTCACCACCCCCATACATACACAGCTCTCACTCAAATTTAAGCACTTTATTTCCATTTGCATTTGCCTTGCAAGTATTTTGGCATCTTTGTACCCCTCCACACACACTTACATGGAATTTCAATTGCAACTGGAATACATGACCATTGTGTGCTTTGTAGAGACGCCATCCCACTGAAAAGCACTTTGCTTTGCTGTCAGCCTCCGTGCCAGTGCTCTCAATCAAAGCCCATCAAACACCTGGCACAACTTAAGTATACACTATGCAAGAGTAATAAGATGTGCAAAAAAATTACCGGAACCACCATGAATAAATAGCTAACTCTTGGGTAATGAAAGATTACATGTGAAATAAGATAGAAACTAAGTCGCTGACATGCATCACCTTAACGTTTAAACAATCATTGTTCATATATCAAGCCATATTTATGGCATTAATGTTGAGGGCATGAAGACTGGACCAGTTTTAACGCCATACAGCAGATAACGGTCTTTCCTGTAAGCACATATTTCTCGCTTTGTGTTTGACTCAGATATTTGGATCAATTTAGCAATGAAACAAGAACCCTGTTGGACTAGGCCCTTTTGGCAGGTTCACCCCTAAACTTTTTGCCTGTCTCCCAGCCTTTTCCCTATGAAGTGTTGGTGGTTTTAGGCCTCTAGGCACTTTAGCACTGCTGTTCAGTGTAAAGTGCGTGCGCTCTGTGTTAAGTTTAGTGAGATTGGCCTGCCCTCCCATAGGAATGCATGGGGGATTCCCTGATAAGTGTCTGTCAGTGGTAATTCCGGTTATGAGAGGTGCAATGTGGTCAAGTCTGGTATGTATGAAATAGTGTGAATAAATGCTGCACAATGGTGTGCGCAGATTTATTGTTGTTATTTTAGAAATGCCACTTTTAGAAATTGGCATTTGTGTGTGCAATGTGTCTGCCTGCCTGATGTGAATTGCATGTCTGGCTTGTAAGTGACAGGGGCTGGATGGTGTGGGTGGCTCCAGGAGGTGCAGGATGAGTCAGCGCTAGGCTGAATGGGATGGCTGGGAGTAGTGGGAGGAGTAATCCCCTGTCCCTGAATAGGAGTGTGCCTGCCTTGGTGAATGCTGGCTCCGCCCCCCTATGGTGTGTCTGATGAGCCCCCCCCCAACAATAGGAAACAGGAGCCTGGTAAACAGAGTGCGCCAGAACCAGTTGCAACTGGTTCCCCCAAGCCCTGTTCTGTGACACAAAGAAAAATGTCCTATAAATGAAGGGGCTGTGATCCCATGAAAGTGTTGTGCTTGTGCTTACTTTGGGGGGTGGACACTCTTCCAGGAGGAACCGCCGCGGGACCCAGCTCCTGACTCCTGGGGGTCCCTGCGTGCTGGCCTGCCTGGCTGCGCTGTGGTCTCAACAACACCAAAGACTCTTTAATTCTGCCTTTCTAAAGACTTTGTAGCTTCTAGCGCCTGGAACCGCTGTTATTTAAATTTCACCCACAGGAGAGAAAAGCGTGTGGGCTTTGCAGCGCTAAGCTGCGATCATTTCCAAGGAAACTCCCGATGTTGGGATTCCCCCACAGTGTGTGAGAACAGCGGGTGCCCACCCCACATTTTGCCTGTTCTGCGCAGGAGCCTACCCCGCGTTATGCATTTTTAAAAAGGAGGCGGGTGCCCACCCCGCGTTGGTCTTTATTTTAAAACGGTAGCCCACCCCGTATTGCCGCTGACGCCGCCGCCAGAGAAGTCACCGCCGCGGCTCACGGAAGTCAGGCAACTGGCCTGGTTGGGGGTGGAGCCTCCCGCAGCTGAGATCTGGAAGCAGAAAGGGAAGCAAGGTCTTGAAGGCAGGACTCCCGCAGTCGCGGTGTGAGCCCTGCATGTGCTGCCAGACATCTCCAGCAGGAGCCTACCCGCTCCATACGAGGTTCCCGAGGCAGCCACGGGAGGAGCAGAGTCCCCAGGAGAAGAGCCGGCCGCCAGACTCCTGCTCCTGCCTACCACACAAGAAGCCGGAGAATGGTGGCGGGACAAGGAGCTTGACCGGAGCCTTCCCAGGTGGCCAGCAGAGTGGAGGAGCTGCCCGTCAGCTTTCTGGACCCGCCTACCAGAGCCCCGGTGAGTGGGGCTCATACTGGGCATCGGGGTACTAGTGCTGAGTTCCTCTTGGCCGCATGGTGGTGCCAAGGGCAGCATCGGACGGGTCCCAGAGGAGGGGGCTTCTCAGGGCACAGTGGTGCCAGCGTGCTTTGGGCTTCACAGCGGCACAGCAGTTGCGGGCCGCTGCAACGTCTTGGCATTTCTTTTGTTTATTTCTGAGTCCCGGAGGGGACTCCAACGTGCCAGTACAATGCTGGTCTTCAGTTGCGCCTAGCGGGCAACTGCAACGTGGGGCTGAGTTGGGAGCATTTTTAGGGCTCCCCAGGCACTGTAGTGCCAGTGCTTATTTGGGCCTGATCCCCAGCTGCCCTGCGAGAGTGCAGGCAGCTGCAATGTTTTGGGGCATTTTGTTGTTCATGAGAGGGAGGGGGTGTACACCACATGCCCAGCACCATTGCGCACCTTGGCTTTGAGGCTTTTTGTGGCCCTAGGGCTAATTGAGTAGCCCTACCTACACCCTGAAATTTCTGGACATAGGGCATTTGAGCCCCTTTGGAAGGCTAGTTGGCCAAGGGGTCAGTTGAGTATTGGTAGGGCGCAAGGCCCTAATGTGACGTCCAATATGTTCTGCCTCATGATTATTGCATAATCTATTTATGCTTGTAATGCCTGCTGTGAAGCCTATTGCGTAATGCTAATGAGGTTTGGGCCTAATGTAGTTCATTCCCTAATGTGATTTATACCTATGAGGTTGGCGCAGAATGTGCTTTAGGCTAAATATGATGCTTATTGCATAAGGTAATTTCTGTTGCAGGATCTAATGCTAAGTTCCTAATTTTGCCAGCAGTTACTGGTTGTGCTTTTACATTTTCTACTTGTGCTTTTCTAAAGATACTGACCGTGGCCCGGTCAGGTGTGTATAATTCCCTGTAAATATTGCCCAGTGCCAGTTGGCACAGAGTATATTGTGTGATTACTACTCTAATGTGTTTATGGTAATATAAAGGCTATTTGTATATATAACCTTGTGTGGAGTTTCCTTTGTAGTGTGCCTAGTGTGTTGCTGCTGTGTGTGTGTGTGTTGCACAAATGCTTCACACATTGCCTCCGGGACAAGCCAGACTGCTGTTTCCAAGCTACCAAGGGGGTGAGCAGGGGTTATCTTTGGCGTGTAACTCCCTTGCCCTGACTAGAGTGGTGGTCTCTGCCTGGCTTTGGCGCAAGCCTTAGCCATAAACATCAGAAATTGGCCCAACCAAAACACACCTTACTCCTCACTATTGACACTGGAGGGGTTTCCCATGCTTTTAACCCTCTCACATATGTACTCCTTACGGATAGTCAAAAATGTCGTGGTGCGTCAATTTCTAAGCAAGAAATGTCAAAATACCATCAATCTCACCACCTATAACTGAAAAAAGGTGAGACAGGAGAGAAAGCACCTCACGGTCGTAACACCAAGGGGGTTGCTGGCTGGTACTCGCCCACACACCCACTTATCATAGGTTACTTTCTCCCCTACTAGGAAAGGAAAATGTGTCTTCTATCATGAAAAATCTCCAAACCAATGGAGTAAAGAGAAGAAAAACAGTAAAACTAAAATATAAATTTCACAATCTATTAGTAAAGCTTCCAGCTAAGATAGTTATCTAACCACCACAAATGTCAACCATAACCTGTCTCACATTTAAAATGCTATGCATGTTAATACAGATAACCCTAAATTGCTGAAAAAAAAAAAGATACCCATTCAGGATTAAACATTTTACTGTGTAGGCCTGCCATTTTGTAAGAGAGAACATTTATCAGATCCTGCTTACCTGGACGATTGTTAAAAAAAAGTCATACTTTTTAGTTATGATGCTAACATCAGACTCACACGGTGTGGTGACTTGACAGCAAAGTCAATAATACCAATCAAGAGAAACCATTGGGGTAAATATATTAGATAACGAAATTTGAGGGCATATCTGCGACACAGATCAAGTTTCACTGGGCCCCTTAAGGCTGTAGAGAAATTATACTAAGTAGGAGGGTTACATAAAAATCCTACGGGCAAGCTCTTAATTCTACTAATAGAACCGGACATATGAGAATCTACAAAAAGCATATGAACAGGGGCTTTCTAAAGTTAACCACAATACTGTCACCCAATGTTTCTCTGGCAGCCAACCCTGAACACCCATCTCACCATTCTAATGTCATTATAAAGACTACAAATGCCCTTTAAAATGTGTATCAGACCAATAAGCAACATTGCTCTTGATTGCAGAAATGACAAATGTGCCTTTTTGTAATAGTGGGACATCATGGAGAGCGATAACATAAGGTGTAACCTCTTAAAGATGAAGAGGTTCAAGGAAATCGTCATGTGACAAAGTCAGATTTAACACAGGTTAAGGGGCAACAAAAATGAGCTCTTGGGTCAATGGCGTCAGTCACAAGATATAAAGTGCTCTGTCTGATCAAAGAGCTACAATGTGACCCAATAGGGTTAGTCATTAAGATACTGTTACCAGCAGGCAGAAAAACTGCCCCGCATGTCCATCACTTTAGTGCCGATGACACTCCATGACATGTCTTTAAGGGTGTCTTTGACTGATTGATCAGAGATCCAGCAGAGTTCTTAGTTACAACTAAATTATTGGACTGGTTATCCAATAAGCCTTTGAATAAAAGTTCCAGATATTGGAAGTATCATTTTAGCACAGGCAACACCATATGATTCCTGGACATTACACAACAGGTTATTGCTACTTTGTCAAAACAGGTTTAATCACATGGCTTTTGGAAGTATGTGGATTTACTGAAGGGTGTAATGGCCACTACACTTTTTGGAGATCTTAGTATATCATAATGGAAGCTCTTGATCTGATTAAACCCTGCTTTCCACAATATATCTTTTGCAGTAGCTGGAGACTATGGCAAGTACCACAAGCTCTGAAATAGCAATTAGCACGGAAAATATAAACTTCAGAAAATCTGACGAACAGAATGTAAGAATTTGGGTAATTACTTGTGAAGGATGGGCGTCCTTCACAAGTAGTGGTAGGTCCACAATTGTCTCCTTAGTGGGAACCAAACAACCCATTGGGACACTTGACTCTGTTAGGGTGGCGAAGCAAAGCAGTCGAAAGCCTACTTAGGAGAGGTGGTGTGGGCTACTGATCTGCATTAGCTGGCACGCAACACTCAGTAAATAGTTGTTCAGTCAGTGCTTTTTCGCTTTTAAAAAGGAAACGTATATCTATCACGCACACTACTACATATTGCGATTAAATTACAAATATGGACATCAGGCAAAATAAATCAAATGGGACACTTTCCCTCCAACTTTGAAGTTTTGGTTATATTTGACTCTTTATCCAGTCTTTAGTTTCAGTTTTAGAAGGTCTTAGGTATGGGCAGAGGCACGGTATTACTATTCCTTTCATTAGAGAGGAGAAGCTTAGTCCTTCTGTGTGCACTTGATGACACATCCTCTCCAGCCTGCATCAAAATGATTTGATTTAATTTGACTTCATGAAAGGATCCTATAAAACAACTTTTCAGTCCTGACAAAAGCCATCGAACCATAGGGCACAAAGTTGGCTGAAACATGTTGACCTGGTTGTCCCAGAGATAGATGTGAGAGACACCCAATACCTCTCTTTTCACATCTCACATTATTTTAAATCATACGCTTACCTTTGATCTTCATAATAAAATGCGTCTTTTCTAAAGGTGGGATGGTCTTTTTATACTTTTTCCTCGCATGGTGGACCCCATATGGCTTCAGATTCAATTGACAATTCTGTTGAGGGTATAAAGAAATGTTGGTGTTGGACCGCCCCCTCCACCCCGCCCCGTCTCAACAAAACTCTTCCACTTCTTTTGATTTTACATGTTCAATTAAGGGAAGTTCAGTGGAACTCACTTCTCCCTCCCTCTTTTGATTCTTGAGATATGACCACTATTACACATAATCTATGCTTTGTGCTTTTAAAGTCAGTGACAACGGATGCCAAAAATGTCACTTTTGGTCTGCTGCAGAGCCCACAACCACGTTGTCAACACTCCTGAGTAAATGACCCATAGAGATACGGGGGACATATAATGACCAAGTGCAAAATAAATCTGAGAATATTGCCACCTGGGGCAGAAAATATTAAGAAAGAAACTTAAATCATCATGCAATTTAAAGTAAAGATATTTGCAGTAAAGTCTGAAATAACTATTTAAATAAGGCGGATTAACTAAGGCAATGTTCTTTGAAGTCTTTGCGAGTATCAGGTCCTCATGCAACAGAACCTTTAATGCAGTTTAACAATGGCATGGCTCTGGGCAAAGCACTAGCAGAATTAAGGCTAACATAGCAGGAAACAAACCATTAATTAGCAAGCAAAGAGCTCTTGACCTGTAAGTGTGTTAGAGACTTGTATCTGATTTTAGAAACTTGCAGATAAAATTCTATAAACCATAACTCTACCCTACAGAATTAATGCATTCAAAATATGGGGCAAGAGTTAAAACGGGCAAATCTAGTTGCTTGCTCTCCACATTCAGTAGTTTAACACATTGTAGACGAATCAAGGACAGTGAACTGTGAGCTTACTGAGCTGAGCAAAAGGACAGGTTTGATGCTGGGAGCAGCTGCCACATGTGCTGCTATTCAGTCTTGATCTGTTTGGGCTGCGCATGGCCGGTTATCTGCTCTTTGCCTTGGGAGGTGAAGCCAGGCTGGATTGTTTGGTGCACCCAATGTGGGTTTTACACACTTAGGCCAACTCCTCTCCCCATCTTGTGAGTCTTCCTGCCTAACGGCTAGGGCGGTTGACATCGAAGCTGGGGAACTGGGTTTGAGTCTCAGCAAGGACGCTGAACATTCTGTGATTCTGGGCAAATCACTTAATCTCCCCTAGCCTGACATAAATGAATGTGTGTCCCAATGTAACGTAACTGGTGCTAAATAAATCGTTCTGATCAGGGGCGTAACACAGGCCCCCGCATCCCCCGCGGTGCGGGGGGACCTGAGCTGCAGGGGCCCCCTCAGCACAGTAGTCAGGCCCAATAGCTCGGATTAAATCCGGAGAGGGGGCCCCCTCTGTGTGCGTGGCAGGGGGCCCCCCTCAACTTTAGTTACGCCACTGGTTCGGATACCCGATACGGGTCAGGTTCGCACTATATAAAACACTGCAAAAACAAAAAGGATTCAAAGAGTGGCCTCTCATATTGCTTTTTAGAGTGTTTAATGTGTTGTCAAGCAGGGGACTCTAGCAAGCTTGATTAATGAACTTCCCATTGTTATAAGGTGAAGACGACATGTGCATGTGGTCTGGAGGCAAATCCAATGTATACCCTTTTGTTATTATTGTCATGACAATGTGACATGTCTGAAGGTTAATTTCACTGGTGTAAAGAACAAAGTATCATTGTTGAGCAACGCCCGGTAGGTATCTGTGGGTAAGTATATGTGAATTCAGCAATACTGTGTTAAGCATTGCCGCACTGGGTGGAAGGGTGTATTTGTCACTTACCAAAACTATCAACTACAATCCCTTACCAGGCTGCTCCCGAATACCCAGATGAAGAGCCTCACCCAATCTACCGATGAAGCAAGGAGGCTACCAGAAGCAGGGAGGTTACCAGCATCAAATTTCAGCAACAGTCAGTTTCTGTCAACCTTTGCAGACAAGTCTCTCCTATCCCCTTTGTTTAATCGTTCCCAATCCCCAAACAGGTTTCTGAATTTAATCCGGATTGTGTTTTCGCCCTCAGTTTGACGTGCATACAAACCACGGCACAGGTACTTATAATCCTGGTTCTTTACTTCCGGGTGTTTGCTGGATTTTACTAAAACTAAATAGCTCTGCCTCTGTGTGGGATACCACAACACTTTTTGCGCGAAATGCATTTATTTTGTAGAATTGTTTTTATTAATTTATAAAATAATCTAAATCTATCTTGCAGTAACACAAGGCTCTTTATATTGGATATATCATTTAAATGTAATAAATATAGTTAACAACTAGCTATATTAAACTAGTAGAGATTTTTTAACTAATATAACCTTTCCCTTTTTAAAGACTGAAAAAACTAAAAGACAAACAAGTAAAAAGTTTTACTCCGCATTGAGGCATAAACAGCAGAAAACACTGCGTGTTGCCTTGAACCACCGAGGCAGAACCTCTCACTGCTCCCTAAGGAACAGCCCTACGGAGCGGGACAGCCGTTCTGCTTGAAGCTCTTGACAATGAGCATTATTTTGCTTGCACTGTTTTGAATTCAATATGATCTGATTCATGGGAAAGAGGGAGGGTTGTTTCGGAATTCAGAAACTATTCCTATGATGCAGAACCAAGATCCTTATATTCAGGAACACTGAATACAATAATACGCTCTATTTTCCAATCCAGCAAGCAGTGTCTAGAAATGAGAAAGGCAAAAAAACCAGCCTGGCTAGCAAGATATCCAGAGATGATGTAGTAATTTGACTTAGCTGAGCGTCGATACAGGAGTCATAATCTGAAACAGAATTCTTAAGCAAATATGTACCGATATCCAGGTTGTTGATTTACAGACTTCTATTACTGGAAGATGCCTAAATATGACCGCAGATGCTGTTCGTCCCCTAGTTGCCTTGCGACCAACCAAGAAGAGACCAATTTGCCTTTGGATGGCATAGCAGTGGGCCTAACACAACTTACCTAGAAATCAATTGCTTGGATTCCTTCATCCCTTTGCATTGAGCTGTATTTCACAAAAAGTTTAATGGGCAAACCTGCGTCATCATTTTTAAGCAATACCTTGCCTCCCTTTTAAAATATATGGTTCGTACTACAGACGTCTCTCCTGGTGAATAGGGATTTAAAAATGGGTTGATAAATGTGGAAATCTTATAACACTTTAGGTAGTAAAGAGGGTAGAGCGCTTAAAACCATTTTACAGTTTTGCAAACTCATGCACCTCAGGGCCTGAACCTTGCTCACCTTGTAAGCAGCTGCAACATGCATTGGCAATGTTGTATGGTAATTTGAAGCATTATATATAAATAGCATGGAAATAGCTATGTATTGGTGAAGATGCAAAAAAACTTTAGAATAATATTGGTGTAGGTTAAGGTCAGGTTTCACTGTCAAGCCAGACTTAAATATTCATTTAGGCTAATGGCTGGCCTCCTCCCATCTGTGCTGCTGCCAGAGAAAAACAACATACGTTATCTAGTTATCTAGGACACTTATACAGCATTTAAAAGTCGTGTGTGACCCTAGAATTTCAAGCTCAGGCACTGGATAAATAAGCAGAATGATCACAGCTGTGTGTCGGGCCGGCACTTTCTGTGGAAGCACACGTCTGCCTAATCCAAATATGTACTCCTGGATCCCAATATGTGGGCGTACCCAAAGCCCCTCTCTAGTGATGCCAGACCATAGAAACCATCTGCCACAACAGAGGTTGCAGAGTAGATTTATGCATGGGTCAAGACTAGGGAACTTAGCTATCACTATATCTTGATGGCACTGGAAACGATGCGTCAGTATCTATTTCCTTGAAGTCAAATGTCTCGACAATATGTGTCTCAACTGTGAAAGTGTCGAGAAGTATGACAGACATTTTCTACACAAAGAGTGAAACTGAACCCTAGGACATCAAATGTCTTAGTGTCCTTTCTAAAAAGCAAGCATGGGTCGATTCATCGATATCCATTGCCTGGGCAAAATTACAGGAATGCCAAACACATCTGTTCTTATTGAGCTTTGCCTTTCAACTCCAGTACAAAGATTCTGGTAAGATCATACGGCACACTGATATGGATGAAGAAGCTCATCTATGCATTACCATCTGCTGTGAAGCTCCAATGACTGTCTCACATAGCTGCCTGGAAGGTTCTCTTATCAGCTTGATCCCCTCATGATCCATCAGTTGCATGGGTTTTTAAAAAGAAACTCCTTTACATTGTGGCTTTCAAACAGACACAGGATCTTATCAGACTACTTTTTGTCTAATGCTCTAAATGTGGCGGAAAGAAAAGCCTTTTTTAAAGAAAAAAGCTTCGGCAGCTTAAAATAATGGAACAAACCGCACAGAGTAATTGAGTTCCACAGTAAATGTTGTGTGATAAAATTCAACCACTGTATGAACTATGGAGAGAACCTACTATTAGGGATCCTGACAGTGGAGTGTGGAAGGATGAACTGACTTAAATGCCCAAGGATGTGCCTAGAGTTCGAGCTAGGCCAGCCGGGGGCCTTAAGTACACAGCAGGGATTTTTTGACTGGTTTGTAGGTCTACCTCATTGTTTTAATTTCAATTTCTTATTTTAAAATAAAAGAAAGATTGATTTATTCTGAAAAGTATTTTAGGATCCTGGGCAGAGACACGGTAGGGATATTCACTGTTCATGAATATCAAAGACTCCAACTATTTGCCCCAACTTAGTTTGAGGTACTAAACTTCACTAAACTAGGGGGAAGTTCAAACCGCACCCAATGCCTACTGGACGTCCCCCTCCCTGCAGTGTTCCTTCACTGTTTGACCAATCAGCTAGAGCTGAATATAAGCCACAGCTCCAAAGCATGATCAGAATTAGCTTTCTGTTGATCACTTTTGTATTGTATTCAAATCCTCCATACAAGAGACTGAAATCCAACGAGAAATGGCCCAGCTAAGTATTTTCTCATGTACTACTTGTTGCCCAACCTATACGAGCAGATGTGTCCCTCCAGCCCTTTGTTCCTAAGCTTTATAGTCAAAGTTGGACTCACCCAGCGAAAGAAAAGGCCCAACATGCCACCAGTAACCTTCTGGATCCCATCTTCTATAGCTTCAACCACATCAAAGTAGACAAGCCCACACTGATCATCTGGTCCGACCACACCATCAACTTCAGCATACCCATCCCACACCACCATAGAATCACTATCACTGAATCTTCACGACGGGCCAGGCACAAGGTTCCTCGCTCAGCTCCACTTTGTTCAATGTCTACATGATCCAACTCACAAGCAACATTTGAAACCTTGGAATTAACATCATATACTATGCTGACGACACCGAGCGAGTACTGACAAGACGTCAAACACCCAGACAAATTTCCCTGCCTACATGAGCAAAGTTGTCAAATGGATGATAATAAACTGCCTCAAGCTTAATGTAGAAAAGACAGTAGTCCTCTTCGGCAAAGACACCTTTCTCTGGGACGCCACCTGGTGTACTGCCGAGCTCGGACCCTTACCGGCAATCCACTCAATGAATCTCAGAATACTAAATCAACAACCAACTCCGCTTGACCGACCAAGTGAATAAAGTCTCAATCTCCAGCTTCCATAAACTCAAGATGCAGAAGAAGATTTTTAAATGGCTCCCCTCCAACACATGCAGAACCGTCACCCAAGCCCTCATCACCAGCAAGTTGGACTACGGCAATGCAATCTAACCTAGAATAGCTCAACTGACAAGAAGACTCCAGACCACACTAAACTCAATCTCCAGGCTCACCCTCAACCTCCCAACCTGAACTTCAAAATCCTCTACTGGCTCACAATCCACAAACAAGCACTTTTCATTTAAAATTAAAAAAATTAACCTACCATTGCCGGCCCGGTCCTGCGTTGTGTCTGCTCCTCTCCTGGATGCAGGAAGCAAGATTCCCCCCTCCCCAATCCAATCACAACGCTGAAATGGCAGCATTGAAATTTGGACGGGATGCCGACCAGCCAGGCATCTATGGGGAGCCATTTTCTCCATGTAGGCTGCAGAGGGTCGACCAATCAGTTAGTGCCCACAACAGTGGGCAAGCCACTCCTCCCCTGCCCTAGAGCAGGACCACCCATCCGCCCGCCCCCAACCAAACCCTCTGCTTTCTTGCAGTGCAGGAAGCAGAAACATAAAATGGTATTTAGAATACCATTTTAGGTTTCTGCTTCTCGCACTGCGAGAAAAGCAGTGGGGTAACGTTCCTCCGCCCACAAGGAGGAGCAGACCTGATTCTTGTGTCTATCTACTGTCACAAGATGCTCCTCTTGGCCAGCTTCTACTTCATATTTCCAGTTCCCATGGCCAGGAGTCAGAGCATCAGTCCAGAAGCAGTTTGGCTTGAGGTTTGGTCCGTCTTAAGTTACACTGATAGCACATTAATCCGGTTTGGTTTCTTTGATTTCTCATTCTGCAATATTGCATATTTCTATGGTCTGGTGTCTCAACATTTTGAAATAAAAATGTCCGAAGGTAAAAAAAGCAACTTATATTTATGGTTGCTCAACCATAATCTTTCAGCCAAATTGCCCCAGCGTCACTCCCAGTTAGTACAACATTTTCTTCTATACTGAAGCAGTGACACTTCCATCTACCTCATCAATTTAGTTGTTTTCCTGCTTCTTCAAGCTACAGGCACAACGAGACAAATAGTTCATAACTTTATTCTAAGATATGTTAGTAACATGCCAGTAACATTTACCAATTAAAAAGATCTCAGGGCAAATGCAGATGCAACAACCCCAATCCCTTTGAAAAACTAGACTCCAAGCTAGAAACACAGAGGAAGCAGGGGAAGAGGTAGACGGGAACCATGGGATGGGGACAAGAGGAGAACAGAGTGAGCGGGTTTTGAGCCGAGGAGGAGAGAAAGAAGAAGAATGCACCACCTGTGCCTTGCACGAACAAACACGCATTTGAGCTGTGTGTATGAATGTATTTTACACAGTCTGTGACTGCAACTCCTTGGTCATGTTTGAGTTGGCATTTCACAGGACATGCACTTTTGCCTAATAACTTTGGACCCCGCTTCACACTTGGCAAATGATTGACCCACTGCGCTGTTTTTAAGCCTCGAAGTTCGTGTGGATGTATTAAGGAAGGGTAGAGATATTTGGGCGATCTCAAAACAGCATTACCCATTTTACGCCTCAGGTTGTTTTCCTCTCTGTTACAACAAAAACTGCCGAACGGAATTGCAGCAAAGTTAGCAAGAAAACAAACATTTACTCAAAACCGATCTCATGTGTCCTTTTGGAAATGTTTGAGGTGTATGCGACAAAAATGTACTAATTCAGCTTGAGAATGATATTCTTTCACATATTTAAACTATTAATTTTTCAAACACCAAGCAAACCTTAGGTTTGCAAATCACAATTTGAAATTAATCTAACTGGCTGAGAGAGCAGCTTTTTCTGTTTACCATTCTTGGGATCCACAGACTAATAAACCGTCCCCAAAAAGCTTTTATCAGACTGGCTGGTTGGCTGCTGCCACACAAAGATTTTTTTTTTTTAAGAAATCATGTTAGCGTTGTAAGGTTCATAAAATGTGTTCACACACCCTGCATCAATTAGAATTGTGTAATGGTGGAGGGTGGTGATACAGCTCACCCTTACGCGCAAGGTCGGCGCTAGGCAAAGGCAGTGTGGACAGCCGCAGAGGGCCAGTGTTGGATTTTGATTAAAAATTGACTCCGGCACCCCAAACAAAGCGGCCCACATTTGCGAATTGCACATTTCGCAAAACACTGCTTCAGTGTTTATTATTATGAAAAGGAGGTTCTCTAAAAGAGACATGTTTTCTTAACTACTGAGATGATAAGATGCAATTGTTGCCAATTCTTTGTGCACGGATTATTTCAGAATGGTGAACCACACCTGAATAGAAGTGAGGTCACTTCTGATCAAGCCTCCCTGCCCCTGCTCCTTCTGCACACATTAAGGTGTCCGTAGCCAGCCCACATCAGCTTTTTATATCAGTGTGCTTACCCAGTGGGGGACTGAGGAGCAACAGTGGTCCATCTGCCTCCAGCTAAAGGCCTCTAGACAGGCCACGCAGGCCCCCACTGGGCCGCTGGCAGAATCTGAACAGCACAGACAGATCCCAAAGCGGCCACCATGCTGCCCCCAAAAATAAATCGGCCCACAGCTGCAACTCAGATACCGGCCCATCACACATTGCCTGAGTGCCCGCCTTTCCAATCCGACCATTCCCAGGACCCCGCTCCTGCTCACTACCATGGGGCTCCACAGCAGTGCAACACCTTTAAAAAGCCTCTAGGGCTACATGGCCTAGAGAGTGGCAGTTGTGGGGCACTATGAGGTCCAAGGGACCTGGGCTCCCCTGAGCCTCGCAGCCATGGGCAGAAAGGGTTTCAGAAATCCAACTGCAGCAACTGCATGATAGCCGCAATTAGATGGATACTTGAAGTGCCTTCAGGTGTGAAGAGAGCCCTGCCTCAGTTCGAACGAAAAGCAGGGTGTCTGCTAGGATCACAACAAAAGAAAGAATCACCCTGCATCACAATAGGCTTTCAGTAAATCCCCAGGAGACCAGGAGATTAACTCAAGAGCGATCATTGCAAAACGGCGCAGATAACTTGCTAGAAAAACTAATTGCAGAAATGAGAACCAATTTAGCAAGATCCGAAAAAAATCAAGAAACAATTCAGGCCAAATGTGAAGCACTTGAGTCAAAAGTCAACTCTTTAATGGACCAAGTGTTAGTAATGGAAAACACGATGGAACAAACTCGAGAAGAAGTGAAAAATTGCCAAGAGGAAATTTACAAGATGAGAATAAGCGAAAACGATCTTAGAAGAAAAAAAAAAAAAAAAAAAAAAAAATTTAAAAAACAAAAACGAAATACTGGAAAATAACTCAAGGTGAAATAATTTGCGAATACTAAATATCCCTGAAGGCATGGAAGGGCAAAACATAACTAGCTTTGTGGCGAAACTATTGATTGACTTTATTACTGGACTAGATGAAAAAACCTTGGAGGAAGAAATCCAAAGGGTACATAGAGACCCCTTCAGGTTAGGCAGAATGAGGAAAAATGCTCGAAAAATTCTCATGAACTTCAAAACGTACACACTGAAAGAAAAAATTGAGTGACGCCCTAAAGGCTGGTAATTTTTCAAAAGGGGACTACAGCTTTAAAATTAGATCGGACACGTCACGAGCCACACAGGACAGACAGTGGGAGCTGGGAAAATACATGCAGGACCTTAGGTCACTGGGTGCAACAGTCCAAATGAAGCTCCCAGCTGCACTTAGCATCACGTGGAACAATCGGACACACAACATCAGGGACCCGAATGAAGGGGAAAAACTATTAGAACAAATCAAAGTGCAGAACAGGGAGTCATCTACAGTGTAAATAAACAAGACCTTGGGACAATGGTGCTCAAAATAGGATGATAGTCCTATGACAGCAGGGAGGGTTCTCCAGGGGAGGGAGGGTGGTGTTAGGGGGACGTGTATGCTTATTTTGCAAGGGCACAGTTTTCTTCTTTTTTGGGTGGGGAGCATTAGGGAAAAAATAATTAAAAAATTGTCTGATATGCAAAATATAAAATTAGTCTGGATCCCTGTAGGATGAGTAAGCTCTGGAAAGTGGATGAGGGAGAGAAAATAAGACTAGATGACTGAACCTCTGGGCAGAAATAAAATCAAGTTCATATCTTGGAATGTAAATTGACTCAGAGTGACGAGAAGCCGGCAAAATTTTTTGGAGTACTTCAAATTAGTAAAAAGCGATATTATAATTTTACAAGAAACACATCTGTTAAAATCTGAGTGGATCGAAATTATAAAACATCAAAAATGGGTGGAGAGTTATGCATGTACAAATCAAGCCTGTTGCATTAAGGGAGTGGCCATTATCATTAAAAAAAAAAAACATTACAATTTTTTTAGATGAATATGTGGATGCGAAGGGAAGGTGGGCCGTTGCAAAAATTAAAATCAGAGAATACCCAGTACCCATTATGTAATCGCTGGCTACTATGGACCCAATACAGATGACCCAGCGCCGCTCCAATCATTATATACCCAACTAATATATCGGCTCCAATTACCTTGGGAGGAGATTTTAATTTGCTATTAGATCCTAAAAGTGATAGGTATCCCCCAGGGAAAGCTTTAAACCTTCCTAAAATGAGGGAATGGCTGTGCAGATTCAAGGAAGATTTGGGTCTGGTAGACTTTTGGAAGAATAAGGGTGATCAAACCAATAAATTCACCTATAAAAATCACACAAGTATGGTCATGCGTCAAGAATCGACTTTTTCTTAATAGATAAAATGCTAAGCAACAGCGTAATAAAAGTTGAACATGTACCAGCCCATTTATCTGATCACTCCTTAGTCTACACAGAAATAAATCAGGACTTTCCCCAGAGTGAATTAAGATGGACTGTAGACCGTACTCTTCTCTTAGAGGAACAGGTTATTGAAAAATTGAAATTTGTAACGGAAGATTACTTTCAAAACAACTCTAACAAAGAAACCTCTACACAAATAGTTTGGGATGCTTACAACGCGGTGTTGTCCTGTTTGCTTTCGTCCCTTCTGGTGCTCCCTTGACGATACCGCCGTAATCTGTTGTACCCGTCGGATCCCTGAAGCCTCCATTGAAGTCTCCCATGGTGGGACGTGGGTCCCAGGGGTCATGCAGCACCCGCTGCCATCGGTGCTTCACCAACCACACTCTGGGGTGGACTTCAACCTCCAGAGTGCACCAGTGTTTTGCTGACCCTCACACCTGCCACGAGTGAGGGAGAGGCGTGGCCAACGCACTCATAGCGCAGGCTCTCCCACCGCAGCGCGGGATGTGGCCCGGACAAAGCCCGGACCAAGGGCCGGCCCGTCTGCGCCCGTCCGGGACCGGACGAGGCCGGGCTATCTCTCCTTCATCTGTGTCTGGATTAGCAAGGTGTTCCTATCTGCGACTAAAAGAAAAAAGGTACTGTGCAATTGTTCCTCCTAATCCAATTAAGGATTTGACTGTTGGAAGGAGATTTTGGTATCCACCCGGAGAGGTGTTATTACGGACCTACATGATTTTAAGCCCTTATTCTGAATGGACGTCTTTGTTTCGAATTTTAAGGTGTGGACTGTATATAAAAGAAACAAATGGGGAAAAGAAAATTACGCTGTAAAAAAAAAAAAACAGACATGCAGGGCACTAATCCCAAGCAAATAAAAATGTCCTTGTTAAACTACCTGACAGGCACAGTAGGTGCTATAGATAAACAGATTTCATCTGTAGAAGAGTAATTAAATATAGAAGTGCAGGGGCTAAACGCTAACAAACAAGAAATATCCAATGATAAAAAGATCTCCCGAAAAGGGATAGATGAGATATGCCCCCCTGAAATCCAGCGCACCGGGCTGAATAGAAATGGTTGTATCCAGGTTACAAATGACGATATTGATGATGTTTTAGTCAGTGACCAGGATAGTGATACTTTACCACCACCTAAAAGGCAGTGTAATCCAAAGCTCCCTGCGGTAACAGACAATTCCCAGGTAATAGTCCACAAAAGTCCCCTCAAAAAATTCTCGGACAAGAAGTCCTGGGGAAAAAAGGGTAATTGCCAGAAACAAAAAAGAAAAGAATCCTGCCCACTCTAAAATTGAAAGTACAATAGATACTTCCATTGATAGTAGTAAACTGGAAATCATGGTCAATGAGCTAACAAGTTACATCAAATCATATACAGATAGTTTAGGAGCTAGATTAGCCCAGATTGAAAAAACACTGGAAAAGATTTTGAAAAACCAGACCCCCACCATACCAAAGAGGAATCTGCATGGTCAGGGAATTGTTAATCACCCAGAAATGCTAACTAGCTCTCGATTTCAAGCCATTCCTAAAAAACAAGTAGAAATGGTTACTAAACCAGGAACTAGGGAGGGGACCCAAAGGAATCCCGTTATAGAAAAACAAGATCGTGATGCTAGAAACGGAGCGAAGATACATTCCCCGGGGATAAGCACAGTAGCTACATGACAGGGAGGTAGGCTTACACATAACATACAATCAAGATCAATTATTGCCTCCCCGAAACACCAAAACTACCAAAATGTGAGATATAATCTTTACCTCCCACCGACTGCAGCGCCGCTTACTGTCGTCCTGGCAAAAGTCCCAGTCCTTAAGCCAGGAGATAATGAAACATGGACTACGTTAAAAAACAAGGTCTTACACTTTCTGGGAAATAAAGGAGGTCTCTCGGTGGGTGTGTGCCTCGTGGGTGTGGATGGGGAGGGGGGGGGGGCTCGCCTAGGGACTGATTGGAGAGAATCTGGTCGGTTTCTTTGATTAGCCGTCACCCAAGTGGAACTTGAGGGGCCCAGGCATGCTTACACATGTTGCTAGGTGGGCGCACTGGCAGATCCGGTCTGGCCCTGCACTGAGGGATCCATTGCGTGAGGGTCTAACGTGATGACAGGAACACCCACAGATATGGATGTATATATGCGACTGCATTGGCATGTACCACAAATGTAACGAGGATATAATATTGCTGGCTTGTTTTGTTGGTTACAGTATGTAACGTTGTGTTAATTTCAATAAAGCTTTAAAAAAAAAAAAAAGTAGGTCTCTCGGTGGAACTGTTTAGGTCCTTTGAAATGGTAAGACACATACCGTGGGTAGGAAAGAGTAAGAAATCCTTTGGTGGCGATTGTGTAGTCCTATCCCTTGGTTCATCATCCCTGGTTAGGGAAGTACTGAATAGTGAAGAGGATATGACAATTACTGAATCCGGCATAAATAGTTTTCATTTGGGATTTTTTTTTAATCGCCCACGCCGGTTCAACTTGCAACAGGATATGCCACGTAGAATACAAGGACCCACCAGAATGAACTATAACTTGGAGACACAAAATAGATTTGAATCTCTATACTCGCTAGACGCGAATAATTGACTTATGGTCGAAAGTAGACAGAAGGCGGATATTGGGGAGATCAATAATTTTAATGAACATGAAGTAGTTTGAAACTAATATCACCCCGAGTCCGGAAAAGATAGAGTACTGTGAAATTAAAGGGCCTGAGGGTAGAAGGGGGACTGGCACCATTGATCGACTAAACTCAAGCTTGCCTAGTATTCCAACCTGTGATTAGCGCACAGGTACGGAACTAGACTCCCAGCCTGAAACTACCACAGGAGTAACTAACACGACTGAATTAATTAAATCAGAAAACTATTAGAGTATTATTTTGGAATGTCGCCGGTCTGAGGAATAAAGTACATAATCCAGCCTGGTACAATTTTATTAAAATATTTGTTATCTTGTGCCTCCAGGAAACATGGGTGGTAGAGGAGCTACATATAGAAGGATATAAGACATTTTATAAATCGGCCATCCATTCGAATCATGGTAGACATAAGGGAGGACTTAGTATATATATTTCAAACCTAGTGGAAACACAAAAAATATCACTGTTAAAATGTACAAATTTCTATCAGATTGTTCAGATCGATTTGGTCGCAAATTGTATCTTAATTGTGGTGAATTTTTACAATAACAGAGAAGGGTTACTTGGGGGATACCCTAAGGCAACTAAGTGACGATCTTGGCAATTTGAGTACCCCGAAGGACAAAGATATGATCATAATCTGGGGGTTAGTTTGTGTTCCAAACCGGGTCCAGGCTCTTGCGGCCTAACGATCACGGAGGATGACCATCTAG
Organism: Triturus cristatus; assembly: GCF_964204655.1. Classification (NCBI taxonomy): domain Eukaryota; kingdom Metazoa; phylum Chordata; class Amphibia; order Caudata; family Salamandridae; genus Triturus; species Triturus cristatus. The sequence continues at coordinate 745,928,606 of NC_140580.1, read as the reverse complement.
CTCACTTCGAAAATACGGAGCAGGGTGATAAGTTTAATGAACTCTTATTTTTTCACGATCTTGGTTTTGCAAATAATCTGTGTTCTCCTAGCATTGATTTTAACTATACTTTTGTAGGTAGGGGTTGCCAATCCTTAATTGATTTTATTATTGTTCCAAATTGCTATTCAAACTGGGAAGCAAATTTTAAAACTCACCGAAATGTCATGAGTGACCATCTCCCCTTAAGTATTGACTTAATATTACCAAATACAGTAGCCCAGCGAATAGATAATAAATTGGCTTGGACTCCGGGTCTTCGTCTTTCTAGCCAAAATAGATCCAAATTAAGATGGGATAATTGCAATACGACTAAATTGAAAAAGCAAATTATCACCAAGGCCAATGATTCCATTTTAACTTGCTTGCGGGAAGAGTCCTCTAATGAAATAATTTTGAATGACTTCTTACAGATTACTTCCACTGTTCAAGATTCCCTAAAAGCTGGGAATAGTACCAGATGTGATACCAGAAATGGATGGTTTGATAAAAAATTTACAAAGGCATATTCCAGCCTAAAAGAGGCCTTACATAAATCAGAGAGAGACTGATGAGATTAGAAAATGCATAACATCTTATAACTTAGCCAGAAAAAACCGAAAGAAAGAACTGAAGCATGAGGCATGGATGACCCTATATGAGGCATCACTTAGTAAAGACTGTTCCATGTTCTGGCGGGCAGTGAATGCGCCATTTTTTAAATCCAACGGCGTTGCGTCGATCACAATCGCAATAGATGAAAAGGCTAAGACAGATCATTTTTCTAAGGTTTATAGTATACAGGGACATGATGAAATTTCCCCTGAATTTTTAACTCCACAGGTGGAAAATTCCAATACCTTTACCTCTATCGACTTAGAAATCTCTTGATGAGGTAATTGAGGCAATCAATTCCAGTAAGGGGGGTAAGGCCCCTGGACCAGACTGCCTCCCTATCGATCTTTTTAAAACCACTCCCTTACTTTGGTCACCTGGGTATTACAAGCAAGTTGTGCCAATGGTTTTTTGAAAACATGGGCTGAGTCTGTCATCGTCCCAATTTTTAAGAAAGGAGAGCGAGCAAATCCGGCATCTTACCGCCCGATTTCTCTACTCGACTCATTGATGAAAGTCATGGGACGAGTGGTTTTGAATAAATTACAAACCTGGGCCGACGACAACAACATAATTAGCGATGTGCCATATGGTTTTAGACAAGGGTTAGGGACAGTCAAACAATCTTTGAATCGAAGTATTTTAAATCGGGAAGTACATGCGGGCAAAGGGTGGGAAACTCCATTTGGCCTTTGTAGACCTAACAGCCACCTTTGACTGCGTGATACATAAAAATCTGTGGAGTATTCTTACTAATCTAAAAGTCGACCCGGTTTTGAATCAGTTTTTAAAACAATTATTTTCTGGGGCCACAGCAAATGTGCGTTATGGCATGAACGGGGAATGTACTGCACCAATCACTGTGGACAGGGGGGTGCGACAAGGGTGTGTTCTTGCGCCGTTCCTCTTTAATCTTAATACCAACGCCCTGGAACAGGAGCTTGAAGAAACGGCGCAGGATCCTCCATATGTCAATAAGCGGCCGATAGTTGCCCTCCTGTACACAGATGACGCGGTTTAAGTGGCCCGCACACAACTTGGTTTGCAGAAAGTACTTTTAACTTACGCATGTTTTATGAATAAACTAGGCCTGAAACTGAATGAAAAAAATACCTTTGTGATGAGTTGTGTGAAAGGGAGAATTAAAAGCAACAGCCTCCCTTTGGGGGATAAAAGTAGATTGCACAAACTCCTTTTCTTATCTTGGTGTATTATTCACTAATATGGGCTCATGGGGCCCAGCGGTGAAAGCAGGAGTTTGCTATTTATGAAGGAGACTGCTGCCCTCGCTAATTTCTCAAAGAAAATGGGAAAAAGACCCCCCCAACATATTACTTAAAATCTATCAGGCCAAATGTTTAAGTATAGCAATATACGGGGCGGGTGTGTGGGGTTTTTATGATGTGTCCTAGATTCAACGCATAGAAAACGCATTTTTAAGATTCATTTTAGCCGTACCAGCAAGCTCCCCGGTTTTTAACTGCCATAGCGAATTAGGTATCCCCTATGTTTCTGATATCATAAAAATGCAACCTATATTGCTTTGGCACCGTGTATGGACATCAAGCCGCACGTCCCCAAATAAAGAAATAATCAAGGACTCTATGAAACTGGATCAAGCAATTAAGATCACATGGCTAAACTATGTTAGAAGATTGAGTGACATTGGCCACCCGGAGTTTTACTCCACCCCCGAGAAAATGAATTCTATTTCTAGGAAGGATTTTAAAATAAGATGCTCCACCCACTTGGATTTACTCAGATTCTCTAAGGAGGCTAATAAGCAAACGGTGGTCCAACATCAAATGACTATCTACTTATGGCATGCAACCGTATCTCCTATGTTGCACAGGGGGTTATGATAGATACCTTTTAACCCGTTTTAGGTTTAATAATTTTAATCGACTGGTCAGTTATCCAGAAATAAACGACTGGCCCAGAGAGCTACCTGCTTGCCCCTGTGATAATGTATCCACACAATCAACTATCCATGTGATCTTGTTTTGTAAATTTTATGAAAAAGAAAGAAAAAGATGGATCCTCCCTTTGTTAAAACGGGTTGGCCGGAGACAATGTAGACCAACGTTTTTACACCTACAATTTTTAGATAATACATTTTTAGTATGTACTATGACTGGTTTTCTGAAAAGTACTATGAGAATTAGAAAAAGCCTAAATGCCTAAAACCCATTTGTGATTGCTGCTGTTTGAAAAGGATCCTTGTATAGCCCGACTTACTTGAATGCACTTTTTGCACAGTGTCTTTTAACATACTTTAAGTTTTTTATTCTATGTCTAAAATCGAATAAAGCTAACTTGATTGATTGCTTACAACGCAGTGATTAGGGGCACTCTGATTGGTCTGGCAGCTACAAGAAACAAGGCGATTAGACAAAATATTAATCATTTAGAGTCAGACATTCTAAACCAACACAGAAATTTGGAAGTGGCAACCTCGAAAGTAGAACAAGAGAGAATAAGGGAAAGTATTGTTAAGAATAAGTGTGATTTGTCAAATTTTTGGGAAGAAAGGGTTAGGATAAGGTGGGAAGCCAGTAGTCTGTCAAAATACGAGTACGGGGAAGGTAGCGGGAAGCTTCTTGCTTGGAAAATACAGATTGATACTAATAGGATGAAAATAGTGGCAATTCAAGGAGATTCCATGGGTAGCCAACTTGTGGATAGACAAGGGATACAGAAAGCTTTTACAGATTTTTTTAATCCCTATATGAAGATTTGGTGATCCCCAGCAATTTAGTGGATTTATATCTTAGAGAATCAGTGATCTCAAAGCTAGAGGTTGAGCTACGCAATAGATTAAATATAGAAATTGCTGTTGAGGAAGTGCTGGGAGCTTTAAAAAGGATGAAAAGAGGGAAGGCGGCTGGCTTGGATTCTCTTCCAAATGAGTTGTACATGGCTTTAAAAGAAACACTGGCTCCTAGATTGGTGGATCTTTTTAATGACATTTTTAGTTCAGGTTTAGAGCTCCCAAAATCTTGGAATGATGCCACTATTAGTTTGATATTAAAACCAGGCAAAAACCCCTTGAAGTGTGAGTCTTACAGACCCCTTTCTCTTTTAAACAACGATTCCAAAATTTACACTCAGATTTTGGAAACAAGACTAGGGAATATAACCGGCAAATTAATATACAATGATCAAAAAGTATTTATTAAGGGGAGACAAATGCAGGATCTCACTCATCAGCTAATCGGAGCCATTGATCTAGCCACTCAAGAAAATATTCCACTCACGGTCCTCACTTATGACGCCACAAAGGCTTTTGACCGGTTTAACTATCTATTTTTGCGTACAGCAACATCGTATTATGGTCTAGGTGAGAAATTTATAAAAGCGATCATGAATATATACCGCTAGCTAAAATTCTCATTAACGGAAATTCATCAAAAGAAATCCACATAAGAGGCACAAGACAGGGCTGCCCCCTCTCTCCTCACTTATTTAATTTATATATAGAGCCCCTAACAAATGTAATACGAAGATCTCAAGAAATCATCCCTTTTAAGTTCAATGGATGGGTTAAAAAAGTGGCTTTATATGCGAACTGATGGCGTTTACAAAGGATTTAAGCAGGTCTCTCCCCATCGTAACAAAGCTGTTAAATGATTTTGGTCAGATCTCCGGTTACCAGTTTAACCACCAGAAAACATAAATAATGGAATGGCCTTCTCAGTCACCAATAGCGGGAGCAAACAACAAAATTAGATTACTGGGGGTAGAGATTTTAAAAAATATCGATGAGATCGCTCGAGTAAATTTTGACTCAAAGCTGAAGGAAACGAGAAAGTTAAGATCTTGGAGCAGCTTATCTCTCTCATTCATGGGGAGGTCGAATATTGTTAAGATGTCCATTTTGCCCAAATGTACTTTTATTTTTAATGCAATTACACTGGAATTTAAGACTCAATGGATCAAAAAGATTCAAGGGGAAATGAAATGAATGGCTTTATATGGGCCTCGAGAGGAGTGAGAATAGCGTGGAAAAAGCTCCGCAGAAGGAAAAATCAGGGCAGAATGGTAAGTCCCAACTTTTTTGCTATAGAGCGTTTCATTTTAAAAATGTTAAAATTCTTCTTAGAGCTCACTCTTATTCTACATATTGGAAAGCAGTGACGGAGGAGGATTATTGCCTTTATAAATTTGGTCACCCAAAATACTTCAAAAAGATTAAATTAAAAGTATTGAGTGCAGCATGCAAGCTGTGGTATGAAGTGAGAAGGATTTGGAAGATTCCTTATTACAGTGACCTAGCACCCATCTGGAAGTCACCTGGAATGCCTGAATGCTTAAAAGATTCCTTAGCAGGGCCTCTGAAGGAAGCAGGAATAACAACATGGGGACAATTATTCGAAGCAGGATCTCTGAAAAGTTGGGACTCCCTGTTAGTAGAAACAGAGGGAAAAATGTCCAGGTTCAAATATTACCAGTTTGCAAGCTGGGCTAAGGACCAGGAAACAACTTTGGGAAGATACAGTGGAGTTGGAAAATGAAATACAAATCAACCCAGCAAGAAAAGAAGTATCAAAATGGTATTGGTATATGATACAAACAGGAGATGAAGATTACTGCCTCCAAGATGACCTGTGGAGAAAGACTTTTCCGGCACAAGACTTGCAACATTAATGGCAAGTATCCTGCACTTTATGGCAAATTATAGTATCTGCACCTCTTAGGAAAATTCATCTTTTTACCCTACACAGATCTTATTGGTCACCAGAAAAGCTAACTAAAATGAACAGGCAAGTGGTGAAAAATTGCCCAAAGTGTGGGGAACCAAAAGCGAATGACACACGTTTCACAGGTGGCCTCACTTGGCTAATTTCTGGGAAAATGTGGGTAAGATTTTTGATAAAGTCTTAGAGACACAGATTGCGGCAAGCACATTCATTATTATTTTTTAATTAATAGAAAGGAATGATTCCCCTCCTGTGTTAAACAATAACCAAAAACAATTATTATTTATGTCAGTTTTACTGGCTAGAAGAGAAATTTGCGTAAAATGGATACTCACAATTTCCCCAAGTGTAATTGAGTGGCGGTCTTCTATAGAGAAGTGTAGAACATTGGATAAGTCTAGAGGGAAGAGAAATAAGACCAGATTCTGGGATCTATGGGATAATAACATATGGTAGGGTAGGGAGGGTTGTCCAATGATTACTTTACACGCGACAAAAACGAATGCAGGTGGATCATGGGGGCTCTGTGATTGATTACCTTAAAGAATTTGGAGGTAATAAGACAAGTTCTCACAACGGGAAAGGAGGGCAATCCCCTCATTAAAAAAGTGAGAAAAACTACCAACCAGAAATCCCACAAGCGACAGGGATCTTGCCCACTTATACCTCAATAATTGCATAAATGAAGATCGAAAAAAAAAATAGGCTTTCAATGTGAGTTTTTAAACATGAACTGTAAAACAATCCTGTCCGCATTCGAAGAATGGAATTGGTGAACTAGGAGGCATGTTAGGGTTCATGCATGCCCTATATTCCCTCTTCTATCACTCGGCTATCCTTCTGAATCCAAATAACTGACTAACCTATCCACCACTCAAAATTACTTTCATATTTCACTATACCAATTCAACACTAATCCTTCTTGGGTTCCAGAGTAGCATGCTACTCGCCAAAAAAGCGCTTTGACTCCTCGTCCGGGGTAGTAAGCGCTATATAAATGCAATTACAATACGTGGCCAAGATTCTTATTAAACACTGTGCAAAATTATATATACACACACACATCGAACACAAGAGCTGTCTGTACAGTGCAAACCCTAAAAGTTTCAAAGTACTCTGATGTGTGATAATGAAGAAAATGGAGGCTTATGAAATAAAGCACATGCCTAGAATCACACAATTTGGTTATGCAGAGAAGCCAGGATTAATCTTAGATCTTCCAGTTAGATTCTCCTGTGCAATTTAGTCAGAAGGCGGAGAGCTCTTTATGACATTGAAGCCTAATGCTTCATCTTTTATTCTTGGAGGATCGGACCAGAGCGTGCGTGACCGGCAAGATCCACATTGTATTTTTGGCAGTGTTACACTGCACAAACCTTGACCATGAACACAAGAGCGCTTCACAATAGACACAGGATATGCTAAAGGTTTCTTGCGGAAGAGGGAGATTTGCCTAGATTATCAGGATGCCAAGTGGAGGCCAGGATTCGAGCATGGATACCGATGATGCATGGTGGGTAGCTGTAGCTCTGCCACATTGCCTCCTGCAAAAGCGTGGAGCACAGCCAGCAAAAGAAGACTAGAGGCAGGAGAGAGAGATGAAATCAAGAGGAGAGCATGTAGGAGAGATGTGGATGCAAGTGTGGCAGAACCAGCAAGAAGAAACTGGGAACTAGATAGAGGTTGTTGTAAAGGAGGCAGAACCAGCAAAAAAACGTGAGTCTAAAAGGAAAGGTCAAAGATGAAAACAAGTGCATAAATTGAAAAAGTTGATTTAAGGCGTAGAACCATCAGGAGAACTGTAGTAGGGAGAAGCAATGGTGAAAGGTAGATGTAAGAGGGCAGGCCCGCCAAAAGCTGGTAAGAGACCGAGGAAGAGTGGCATGGGAGAGGTAGATGGTAGAGCAGTAGAACCAGTGACAGAAAGATGGAGACTGGCGAGATACGAGAGGTGACAAGTACAGCATGGAGGTGAGAGATGGATGGAATAGGGGCAAAATAAGTGAGAAAGTTAAGAAGTCGGGAAGAGAGGAGGTATAGTATAGAGCATGTAAGGTAGAAGTGGATGTAAGCGAAGCAAAAACAAGGTAAGAGACATGGGGGTGGGGAGAGGTGGAAGTAAAAGGGACAGACCCGAAAACAAGGGAGGGAGCGAGGAGAGATAAAGGGCAGTACATGGATGAGAGATGTAAGAGGCAAAACTAGAAAGAGTACTTAAGCTAAAAGGGAGAGGAAGGGAATCGTGAGAGGTGGATGTAGAAGGACAGAATCAGTGAGAATGTATGAGGCAGCAGGAGAGATGTGAAGTTTAAAGTGGGATAGAACCAGCAAGTGAAGGAACAAGTCTAGGAAAGAGATGGAGGTAAGATGTGCAAAATTCGCAAGAAAAGTTTAAAGGTGTGGGAGAGATGAGAAGAAGAGTAGAGCAAGAAGGGAGGAGATGGGTGAAAGAGAGGCAGAATCCGTGAGAAATGATAAGATTCTTCCTGAGGATTGAAACAGAGGTGGATGTAAATGGGGTAGAACCACTGAAAAAGCTAAGAGGCAGGAGGAGAGATGAGAGGTCAGGGGTAGGGCATTAACAAGAGGCATGGATATAAGAGAAGTCTGTTCCACCATAAGCAGATTGGAGACAGACAGAGGTGAGCTGTGGATGGAAGAGAGTAGAACCATCAAGAGATGGCAAGAGGTTGTCAGGGAGAGAGGAAGGGAAAGGTGGATCTTAGATTGGCACTACCAGCAAGAGAAAGTAAAAGGCCTGGCAACAGTTAAAGAGTAGGTCAGAGACAAAGTACAATCGAAAAGGGGTAGAATCAGCAGGAGAAGGTAAATGAGAGAGGGAAGAGGTCAATGTAGCAGGGATAGAACAAGAGAGAGAAGTGGAGAGGGTTGAAAGAAAGGGAATAGATGGATTTTGGAAGACAAACAGCAGAGAAGATAAAAGGCTGGGTGGAGAGTTAAAAGGTGAAGAGTATGGTACAGAAGGGAAGGGAGATGTGGATGCAAGAGGGGCAGGATGCAAGGTGGAAAGATGAGAAGTAAAGAGCAGAGCATTGAAGGGAAATATTGATGTAAGAGTAGCAGAATCAGAGAGGAAAGGTAAGATGCTTCGGGAGAGAAAGAGGAGATAATGTGGGGGTGAAGTGGATATATGATTGGCTAAACCAGCAAGAGACGGTAATAAGCTGGACAAGAGATGGGATGAAAAGTAGAGCATGGGGAGAGTTGAATGTAAACGGGCAGAATCAGAAGAGAGGCTGGAGAAGAGGAAAACATGTATTTAAACCAGTGTGTGTCAATGAGCCTTCTGGCAAAATTCACAACCCCTCAACTCTTTTCGATGTAAAAATATTTTCCATGCAAACAATTTAATTAGTTTTGAGATGTATAGGTCATCCTTCACCAAGGGTTGCAATCTTGAGCCATCCTCTATGTGTGTGCTGAATTTCAGCCTATTTCTGTGTACTCTATTGCTCCTCTTAACTTTTCAATTAAATCTTGCTCCCAGTGGAATGGAGCCCCTGCCTTGACTAGAGATCTAGAGATCATAACGCCTGCCCTAACCAGATCTACAATATTTTCATTGCTTCATCATCAAAAATGCTGTGGGTTATCCTCTGCTCAAAAACCCTTCTCCTGACATCTCGTTGCTGCCTTTTTCCTAAAAGTTCCACAGTATTTTTGTGCAATAGGAACAGAGCATAATTAAACTATGAGACCTTTACTTTGAACCAGGGGCAATAGGTGACTAATGAGCAGCATCTATGGAGGATATTGTCGTTTACAATTGCTTTTTTTAGGACCATTTCATTTAATTTGGTTAAGAGTTATTCATTTTACAAACTTCTCTCTTAAGGTGGCAATAATGAACAGTGAAAGTTTACTCTAGGAAGTGGCAAAGGTATTGGAACTCAAATATAGTATGTCAGTCTAATCTTACCTGATAAGCACCTTATGCGCTCATCCTAGCAATGTCTTTTAAAAGGGACAGATTTAGAGAAGGTGGTTATGGAATTAAATACTAATAAATGTGTTCTGTGACGAATAGTTCCCAAATACCCAACGAACATCTTCTGATGTATCGGAGTGAGCAAAGTGTTCTACAAACTGATAACGCATAGTAGTCTTCCCAGCAATATTGAAGTGTTGCAAGGCCCAGGCAAGAGGTTTGAATCAGATAAAGGCAGAGAATCCACAGTTGACTGAAAGGCCTATGGCTAGGGCTGGCGGGACTATTTTTTTATTTTTGTGGATAAATATGGCTCCTGGCTTGGCCACTGGAGCACAACACAAACTCCTGCTGTAGCCTTGGGGCTGATGAGCACAGAGTCAGCCTGACTGTGCTCTCAAAGCCATCAGGCTTATACTCATGTGCAGAATGACAATTGGCTGGCCTGGGCAAGCACAGTATGATTCCACAACAAATAATAAACCTCAGAGAGCGGCATCAAGGCACAGGAAAACTGCTGCTTTCCAGGAGCACACAGAATTTCCCCCGTGGTAGCGGAGTAGAAAGGGTAGTGTACAGGAGAAGGAGGATGCGGGGGGAAGCGGAGGAGTGAGGGGCATTTCACAGAGTACATCAGTGAACATTGAGTCTGCCAATCATTGATCCTATGTAAGTAAGTAGCCGGTAGTTTCAGGGAGGCAGATCTTGCATTAGAGGTTGAGGACCAAAAGGGTTTGGTTAGGTTGCCTGGGGTATGTCCGAAGTGACTGGTGGATGCTGTAAATGATCTTGCAATGGTGTTGTATTCAATTATCTCTTTAACCAAGATCCAATGGATTTACCTGAGGGCAGGCACAATTTGGTTTTACTTCTTAGGCTAAATACGACTTTAGTCAACAGAAAGCAGCCTCCTTGTCAAGAATGCACAACAGTCAACACACCTTTCACACTGACGGGTTTAAAATGAACAGCACAGATATAGTCAAAACAATTGAGAGAAAAAAATGTGACAAACATTTATTCACAATTTCATTAAAAATTCGATACAGTTTTATCAAAAAATCTGTGAATATAGTACTCAGTATTGTTATAAAGCTAGTTATGAAGCAATTACAATATAGTACTTGAATATAAAGTATCCACAATAACAATTTATCAACAACATAAAACATACGATTGGGGACAATCTAAAAAGGACAATAAGTCCTATTCACAGAGAGAAAACACCAAATCAACGATACATCAATTGTGACCCCAGTTAATATTGATTTCAGTTATGTATGTCACAAAAAACTGTAATCCAAGATTTTATGTGGTTTCCTCTTTGAGAGCATCGACGCGTTTCGGTGGGCACTGATTCCTTGCCAAAACCTTCATCAGGAAATTTAAAATAGAGTCCCAATAACACTCATGTAATAAAACGAGCGATATTTATTAGAGAGCTGTATCCATATGTATGCTGCCAGAAATTCTTTTCATTAACTTTTGACAGTAACAAAGGGTTGACCTTCACACTGGGTATATAGACACCTTATTAGCATCCGCTTCGAGTCTAAATAGACCTCAGGACAGTTTTATATGTCTATTTTGCATCCGCTTCAAGTTTGAAGATACCTCAGATCGTAGTCACTTAGGGGATGAATGTTTCCCACGCAAGCAGACAGACCTCTAGATGGCTTTTCACTTTAGAATCCTAGTTTATCCTTTAAATATGAATACATTTTTATTCTCAAGGCCATGATTCGGTGCCAATAGAGCACTCCAAACGGCCTGTAGTAGTGCACACGAAAAAGTCTTCTGTATGGATGTCAAGCCACATGGTACTGGTCCCTCTGCATTTTGGGAAGTGTCTTCTCAGATATTGGGGACAGATAACTCAAACGTTTTTTAACCAGTACATTTTCTGGGATTACTTTAGCTCTAAATTGCAAGTCCAAGTTACCTCCCCCAATCTATTTATTCCATGCTGATAAATTCCTTTGCTATATAGGTGTTAACTGCACACTCTGTAGTAAGTCCTTGTTTTGTTGCTTTAATATGCTACTTGTCTTTAGCGACTGGCTCCCAGTGTAGCCCCTTTTTTAGCCAACTCTTCTGTAGATCTTTAAAATAGTTTAGCTCTTTGCACCTCTTAAAAAAAGGTGGGTGAGTGTGTGCATGTGCGTTATCTGCATTAGTGACTGAGTGGCCCTATGGGTGGGTGAGTGAGTGTGTCAGACTGTACGGTTAAGTGAGTTGGTGTAGGAGTGGCTGTATTGGAGAGTGAGTAATTGTGCAGGTACAGGAGTGTGTAACTGGTTGTATGGATGTGTGAATGGTCATGTAAGTAGAAGCGTGTGAGTTTGTGTGTTACTAGTTGTAAGGGTGAGAGTATGGCTGCACAAGTTTTTGTATGGGTGAGAGTGATTGTATGAATAACTGTATGAGTGAGGGAGTAGCTGTGTGAGTGCCTTTATAGGTGAGCGAGTGTGAGAGGCTCTACGGTTGAGTGAGTAGGTGTGCGAGTAGCTGTATGGGCCTGTGAATGGGTCTATGTAGTTGTGTGGGGATGTAGGTGTATGAGAGATTACATGGGGTGAAGATGAAATCAGTGACGTAATTTGAGAGGTCATGAGTGACGTAATTAATGATGGCACTAATCATATCACGTGATGTAATATGTGATATCATAAGCATCTTCCCCCACCTGACATTTCCACACAAGATCCAGGCTACCCTCTCTCTTGTTCTGTCTAAAATCAATTACGCCATTAGCCTCTACCACGGATCATCTTTACTAACTATGAAAAGACTAAAACGGATTCAGATCTCTGCTGCCAGACTACTCTTACATATAAAGACACAAGCCTACATCTCCCCTGCTTTGAAGGCGCCACATTGGTTACCGGTTGCCAGAAGATCTACATTCAAGCATCTTTGTATCACCCACAAAGTGATACATGGAACAGGACCGCTCTGGTTCAGGAATAAAATCTCCAAATTCACTGAAAGGAACTTCTACTCTAGATTGGCACCTCACCTCAAAATCCCTCCATACAAGAAAAGACATAGGTGGCACATCCTTATCTGTTTAAGCAGCCAAATTCTTTACCGCCAAACATAAGATCCACTGACATTTGGGAGCAAGAAAGTAAATGGCTAGGAAAACCACAGCAGCATCAAAGCTGAACATCGACAAAAGGCTCAGTGGATGAGAACAATTATCACTACACAAAGCTTGCCCATTTTTTAATACTACTTCTAATGATCTTGATTAATGGCTCTGGAAGAGATGAGGAATTGCCTTTATTATCAGAGACATTAACACACACATCTACTTAAATCAATCAATTAATCAGGTGGCTTGTAAAGTGTAACTACTCACCTTTCAGGGTCTCAAGGCGCTGGGGGGCCCTGGAGGGAGGGAGGTGCTGTTCCATTGAAGGTGCTGTGGTTTAATCGAAGAGCCAGGTCTTGAGTTCCTTCCTGAATTGAGGCAGTGACAGTGATTGCCTGAGGTGGAGAGGCAGGGTGTTCCAGGTCTTTGCTGCGAGGCGGGAGAAGTCTTCCACCGGGTGTGGTCTTGCATATATGTGGGACGGTAGCCAGGGCCAGTTGAGCGGAGCAGAGGTCTCTGGTAGGTGGGTGCAATGCGAGGCAGTGTTTGAGGTACGCAGGTCCTGAGTCATGTAGGGCTTTGTAGGCATGTGTTAGAATCTTGATGGTGATTCTTTTGTTGGCTGGGAGCTAGTGAAGATCTCTCAGGTGGCTGCAGTGGGCATGTTGAGGACGAGTCCAGCGGAGTCGTTCTGAATATTCAGCAGTTTCTTGTGGAGTTTCTGGGTGATGCTGGCATAGAGTGCATTGCCATAGTCAATTCTGCTACTGATGAGTGAATGGGTGGCAGTCTTTTTGGACTCCATGGGGATCTGTTTAAATATCTTTCGGAGCAGGCGTAGTGTGTGTAAACAGGATGATTGATCTGTCCAGGATGATGCTGAGGTTCCATGCATGATCTGTGGGTGGGTGGGTGGGGGGGGGGGGAGGGGAGGGGAGGAGGGGGGGGGGTCAAGGTGCCTTGGGCCACCAGGAGTCATCCCAGGTGGGGGGGCATGGAGCCCATGAGGAGGACTTCAGTCTTCTCTGAATTGAGCTTGAGGCAGCTGTTATTCATCCAGGTGGCCACAGCCTTCATCCCGTTGTGAAAGTGGTTTTTGGCGACTATGGGTTTGTTGGAGAGGTAGAGAATCAGCTGGGAGTCAACCACTTAGGAGACCATGTTGAATCTGTGGTTCCTGACAATGGTTGCATGGAGGAGCCCCGAGGCAATCCACAGCTGATTTCTGTGTGTTCCAAGAGGAATGGAGTTAGTCTGACTGTTTTCGGCCGGTGAGGGAGGAGTGGATCCATTTCGGAGCTTTGTTACAGATGCCAGCGTCATGGAGTCTGGTGCATAGGGTGCAGTGACACTGTGTCTAAGGCAGCCGAGAGATCCAGAAGGGTGATGGCTGCCATTTCACCTCAGTCTTGGAGGGCGCGGATGTCATCTGTGGCAGAGAAAAGGACGGTCTCTGTGCTGGGGTTGCTGCGGAAGCCAGATTGGGAGAGGTCCAGGATGTGGTTCACTTCGATGAACTCAGAAAGTTGCGCGTTGATGGCCTTCTCAATGACCTTGGCTGGGATAAGGAGAAGAGAGATGGGTCTGAAGTTGTTAAGGTCCATCAGGTCGGCAGAGGGTTTCGTCAGTCATAGTTTGATCTCAGCAGGTTTCTACTCTCTGGGAAGGTGGCGAAGTTGACAGAGCAGTTGATGGTGTGGCAGAATTCGGGGGCGATGGTGGTGCCTTCAAGTTGAAGATGTGATGTGGGCAGGGGTCCGCAGGTGCTCCGGAGGGGATGCTCTTCATAGTCTTGAGGGTGTTGTCCATGGTGAGGGGAGTATAGCAGAGTAGGGTCTGGTGGGGTCCAGCGTCGTAGGGTACGGTGGTTGCAGGTGTGCTGGCAGTGTCAAGGCTGCTGTATATCTCCTTAATCTAGCGGTAAAAGTAGGTGCAGAGGTTGTTGCAGAGGTCCTGTGCTGGGTCTGGCGAATTCTTTGACCACTGCAAAAAGTTTTTATATTGAGTGCATTGGTCTTGATCCTTTCTTGTAGGGACGCTTTCTTTGTTGTTTTGATGAGGTAGAGAAGTGGATGCAGTGGTGATTAGTGGTGTGGCCGAAGGTGGTGCGGTCACTGGTGGAGAAGATTGGGTTGAGCGTGTGTCCTGCTAAGTTGGTTGGGGAGGTGACCCGTTGTTGGAATCAGGCGGTGGCGGGGTTCTCCAGCAGGGATGAGGTGTTTTTATATTTACATTTTATATTTATAATGATATAAAGGCAACTTAAGTCAGGACAGCGATTCCAGACTTCAGCGAGGACCCCAGGATGACCAAGAAAGTCTAATTGTTCCAATCTCTGGCTGTAGGACAGCAGATCAGGCCCCTTTCATCATCACAACCCTACGTCCCTCAATAAGCCATCAATATACACAAAGTGGTTCATGACAAGAGATACTAAATAAGCTCATATAATTAGGACTTCTATAAACATCCGTTGTTAATTCAAGATTTAGTAAATGGCAACTAGGCACATTCTGGCCAATTAATTGCTTAAGGTCTCAGTTGTCAGCCCGCAGTGCATCCGGAGTAAGGCAAAATCATTACAACTAATCTTAGATTCCGTTTGAGAGTTATGATGAAAGCCCTGGCCTTCAAAGGAACATAAAACATTGCCTGGTTCCAAAACATGTCGCTGTGCCCCAAGAAATCTTGGGAAAAAGTCCAATTCATTTTAATTACCGGTGTGCAAAATTCTAATAATTTGCTTTTGGATAATTATGTAAAAAAAATAAAAAAACGAAATGTAAAACCGCATTTGGTGCTATACTTTAGCGTGAAATGTACCCTTGCATCCATTTTGTAGATAAGGACTCATTGCACTTACAACAAAAAGAGCTAAAACACAAGTGGAATTTCAGTAATTTGATGTAACAGGAATAATGCAAAATGCGTGATGCTACAATGGCATAATGGAAATTTCTCCAGAGACCAATTTATCATCAGTTTACCAAGTCCTCCTGCTGGGAACAGCACTCCGATCCACTCCTGAAAACACCATGGAAAATATTTCCTGGGGACCAAACAAAATCTTGCTCATCTCAGTTAGGCCTCAGATTAAACTCTCCATTTTAGTGTAAGGTTACTGTCAAAATTATATTCTACACCTGCAAGACCCTAGTGTAAATAGGGCAGGCTCTGGGATACATTGTAAAAAACAAAAAACAAAAAAAAAAAAAAAAAGTCATTTAAGGAGGAGACCATTCATAGGTTTTAAACGAAAGATAAATATGTACGGTGAACCAGAAAAAGATTAGGATGCACACTTTCGGGAATAACCAGAAACAGACGAGGTTTCATTGGCAGTGTTCACATTATTATTATTATTTTTTTTGTACAGATTTATAGAGCACGAACTCGACTAAGGTATTGGAGCGCTTTACATGAGCACCAGTTACGTTACACAAGGACACATTCATTTTTTTGGTAGGCGCTGGGGAGATTGAGTGATTTGCCCAGAATCAAAGGATGTGGAGTCGACCCAGAGGCTCGAACCTTGGTTTCCCAGTCCAAGGTCCGCAATCTAGCCGTGAGACCACATCCTCTCCCCAAATGTTAATGTGGCACATGGTTTGAACCTAGAGTCCCTTAAGGATAATTCTGAGGAATAACAGTGCTCATCAAATCCACTCTGGATAACACCAGCATCAGAACCACCACTACACAGTGGAAGAATTTGACTTGTAACACTCAAGTATCAGTTCACACGCTCATTCCAAGAGATCAGTGACCTAGCCTCAAATGCCCCCAAACAGTTTTCTCAATTACACACAGAAGTATGCACAACACTACTCAGGACCAAACTGGTATCCGTGTTATGGTCTTTATTCTAACCCCAAGCTCTGTATGTTGAAGAATCTATCTGGAAGCTATTTTGTATTGTAGCTTTAAAGTCCGAGCTGTGGGTGCTCCTGGTTGAAAAACAACCTTAAAGTGTGGGTGTATTTGGTTTAAAGGTTCCCCCATCATAGGGAACCTGCCACACTCCAGCCTCTTCATTCCTTTGAGTAGGGCATCCTAAACATAGTAGCAAGGGAGCATTCCATTAAAGAGCATACTAGTGTAATTGTTTGTCGTGTTGGCCAGGGAAAGTCACAAAATTGAAAGCAAACGCTGGCAACAAATGCTCCCTAATCATTTGAAACTGCTATACTGGAAACAAAAGATCCGGCAAATAGCCAAACTAGGCCAACAAAGAACCGAAAGACTCAGACAACCAAATAGCAAGACAGGAGCTTCTTATTTACTGTTAATTATCTGCATGAAACTGAGCCGTTTCATGATATTCCACTTACATGTACATTACAATAAATGCGGTCTCTCCTAAACTATTGATGCGTTCTCCCATTGCATTTGCTAAACAGTATTTTGTTCTTCGCAATCTTGCCCTAGTATGTAATTCTATATCGGTGTTCCTTCTGAATAAACGTTTGTTTTGAACTGATCTAGTATCAGGGACTTAATACACAAAGGCTTCCTTCAGAAATTTATATAACAGGTTACCGATAACCACCAATCAACGTGTGGCTCTTTGTCTCGCAAAATTAGTTTTTTAGTTGAAGTGAAATTACTGGTACAGATTCCCAAAGAAAAACACCATTTATTGGTTGTGGTAGCTAGCCAAACGACGACCCTGGTTTGTCAGAATATCAAGCATGACGACGTCACAGATAGCAAAATGTCATCACTGCCCATGGAGATCATTTTCCGGTTTTCATCCTGCAGCTACTTGGTACTTTTGTGAAATGGGAATTGCTTATGACTGGAGATAGGAGCAGCATTAAACACATCAAGTGGCATATCTTCATATAGCAAAGTCCCATTGTGGGAGATCTGATATTTCGCTGTTTGGAGTATTTGGAATACTGGCATTGCAAATGCATGGTGGATTGTGTACCCAAAGGATGGGTTTTGACTTAAAATAAGTCATGTCCACTGCAAACGCACCAAGATAGACCGAATCTGGATCTGGATCCGTAAGATACAGCTCTCCAGGGTAATTGGGACATTCATTATAGTCTAACTCTACAGATTAAACAGACTCCAATGACTCATTCTCTGATTATACCTAGGTCGATGCGTGTTTAAAACTGACACATATGTAGACGGATCTTCTCCCACATGGCCTACTGGCAGCAGGCTAGCCAACAGACAAACTGATTTTTTTTAAATCAAACACGGGAAATTAAAATTGGCTCTTTGCACGTATGACCAAACTGGCTAAGGAAGATAAAAATCGTACGGGGACAAATGCAGGTGGAATTGCAAAAACTAGGATCTAATGGAACAGACAAGTCTAGGATACTAGATAAACCCACATACGAGGCAAGATGCATCACAAAGTATGGGGGTAGAGGGGAATAGTATGACTAATTCAATGTGTTGGACCTGGTCTTTTTTGCAGGGTTATCCAAAAACGTTTTGCCTTCTTCCTCATATCTTTTTGTGACCTGTTGTTGTTGGTTTTAGGGCTCTAGGCACTTTACCACTGTTAACCAGTGATAAAGTGCATATGCCCTTTGTCTAAAATGTATTGGTGATTAGTTTATCCATGATTGGCATATTTGATTTACTAGTAAGACCTAAAAAAGTGCACCAGGTGTGCCCAGGGCCTGTGCATATGCCAATAGTGGGCCTGTAGCACTGAATGTGCCACCCACGAGTAGCCCTGCAAACATGCCTTAGACCTGCCACTGTAGTGTCTGTGGGTGCAGTTTTAAACTACCATTTCGACCTGGCAAGTGCACCTACTTGCCAGGCCCAAACCTTCGCTTTTACTACATGCAAGTCACCCCTAAGGTAGCCCCATGGGCAGGGTGCAGTGTATTAAGAAATGTAGGACATGTACTCTTGTGTTTTACATGTCTTAATGGTGAAATACGGCTAACTTCGTTTTTCACTATTGCAAGGAATATCTCTCCCATAAGGTAACACGGTGATTGCCTTGAAATTACTTTTAAGTGTAATTTCCCATTGGGAGCAGATAGAGGTTTAGGGTCTTTGAAGTCACAATTTAAAAATTCATCTTTTGGTGAAGTTTGTTTTTAAATTGCGTTTTTGAATATGGCATTTTTGCAAAGTATCTAGTTGCCACAAATGTTTACTTACTCATAACAAAGAGATCAATGTTATTTCTTTAGCTCTAGACCCATGCGTCTGAGGAAAGAACATCCACAGTCAAACTAATAGTGTCTTAGAGAGATTCATAATATATAAACTCTTATTCAAAATGTTTTAAGCTAGCGGCCCCAGGGCACTTTACACTGGCAGGATACAGTATGCATAACAACAATAATGAAATACTCCGCCATGTGTTAGTATGTTTTAAATGAAGGACTGCTCCAAGAAAGGTTATTTATTTATATTGCGTTTCTTCACAGGGATGAATTCATTGTCTTGTCAATATATGATTTCTGGATTGTTGCAATGTCAAATGTGGTGTGATGTGTGGATTTGAATTTTCAAACAAAAGTCCTGCCCTTCGCAGAGACATGTAAAAATGAAACAAAAAGGTTGACAAAAACCAAAACCGTGAAGTAAATGATAAGAGCTATTGAAATAACATTGCTCTCTTCCTTCTGAGTAAGTAAAAATATGTGACAACTAAATATTTTGCTAGTTTTACAGTGTAAGAAGGTCCAATGTAGTTTGCGTCAAGGGCCCAAGCCTTCCTTTGTTTTCAGATTTTTGCAAAGTAGGCCTTTTCTTGCTTAACCATTCTGTGCCTCGGTCTGTAGAATACACATCTGGGTTGGCTGACATTTGTGCTCTTGTGCATTCACTCTAGACCCGTGGTACTCTTAATACGGCCTGCTGGCCGCCAGTGGCCCGCGGACGTTGCAAAGGGGGGGGGGGGGAAAGGGAGAGAGAGAGCGAGAAAGAGAGAGAGCGAGAAAGAGAGGGAGCGAGAGGGAGCGAGAGGGAGCGAGAGAGAGGGAGAGAAAGAGAGAGAAAGAGAGAAAGAGAAAGAGAAAGAGAAAAAGAGAGAGAAAAAGAGAGAGAAAAAGAGAGAAAAAGAGAGAGAAAGAGAGAAAAAGAGAGAGAGAGAGAGAGAGAGGGAGAGAGAGAGGAGAGAGAGGGAGAGAGAGGGAGAGAGAGGGAGAGAGAGGGAGAGAGAGGGAGAGAGAGGGAGAGAGAGGGAGAGAGAGGGAGAGAGAGGGAGAGAGAGGGAGAGAGAGGGAGAGAGAGGGAGAGAGAGGGAGAGAGAGGGAGAGAGAGGGAGAGAGAGGGAGAGAGAGGGAGAGAGAGGGAGAGAGAGGGAGAGAGAGGGAGAGAGAGGGAGAGAGAGGGAGAGAGAGAGAGAGAGGGAGAGAGAGGGAGAGAGAGGGGAGAGAGAGGGAGGGAGAGAGAGGGAGAGAGAGAGAGGGAGAGAGAGGGAGAGAGAGGGAGAGAGACTGAAAGAGACTGAAAGAGAGAGAGACAGAGAGAGAGACAGAGAGAGAGAGAGAGAGAGAGACAGAGAGACAGAGAGACAGAGAGAGAGAGAGAGAGAGAGAGAGAGAGAGAGAGAGAGAGAGAGAGATAGACTGACTGAGAGACTGACTGACTTAGAGAGACTGTGATGGAATTAGGGTCAAAGAGTGTATGAAGCTATGCAATGCCTCTTAAAATTGTTATTGTCTGCTAATAAAAATGTATTATCAAAATGTGCTCTTTGTAGTAACATCTGCTTTTGAAATACAGCATTGTCTAAGGTTTTGAAACAGGTTCGATTTTGTCTTCAACTCTAGCCCCCCCAACTGATGCCACCCTACCTGTGCGGCCCTCGGCCACAAACCAAACTGTAATTTTGGCCCCCGACAGAAAGTCTGAGTACCCATGCTCTAGACAGTCACACAAAGGGAGCAGAGGTGTGCCTTGCATATCCTGATCGCCCATCACCAGGCTGATGGGACTTCTTGAGCTAGAGTGGTGGGAGGAGTGGTCACTGACACCTCAATAGTGCTGTGCCTGTCCTCACACAAAGCTGTCTCAACCCCCCGGTAGTGTGTCTGGAGCCAACTCAGGGAAAGGCAGGGCCTTGTGCACTACAAAGACTTTCCTTTGAAGTTTTGTCTACTTCAAAGGCAGAAAGGGGTATAAGTATTGGACCTCTGACACCCCATAATCCGAACACGTTTAGACTGAGGACTTCTGCCAGTTAGAAAAGCTGGATGCTGTAGGAAAGACTGCCACTCTGCCTTTTGCTTTATTGTGCTTACCTTCCGCTTGCTGCATTTGTCCTAGAAGTGAAAGGACTGGGCATCTGCTTTCTACATCCTGCTTCCAAGGTTCTCCAAGGACTTGTGTGTGCTTGCCTCCTGTTAAGTCTCAGGGCCATCAAAGACTTGACCTGCCAGTGCCTGGGTTCTTCTGGAGAGTCATGACCAAGGGTGTACAGTGATCAATTAAATCCTTTATACAATACAAATAAGATTTTGGTGTAGCTGAGTGGGTACGATAGTCTCCCAACTTCATCACTGGCTCCTTCACTTAATCAGGTGGCATGTAAGGAGCGTGCACCCTTAAAACTTTTGTCACAATCTTCAATGGACCTAAGGGACTTTTGTGCCTAGTATACAAGACACTCCGAGCCCCACAACATTTTTGAGATCACTTTATATGGGGAATAAGGGTTATTTTTTCTGTGAATAGAGGATGGAAGCTGAATATAAAACTAAGGACGGACCTTATCCAGGCCACCGTATGCATAAAGCACACAGTGACAATCAGATTGGAACTTCACACCCACCAGTTTGTGCCAGATTTACCCACAATCTAGTGGCCTCAGCCTTAGCGGATGCAGTGAGAAGGCACACAATACATGAATGGCGGCAAAATGGGGACTGCAGAAGCGACAAATCTAGCTGATGTAACATATTGTATATAAAAAAAAAAATACCTCCTTCAAGTTTTACCCATCAGAGAACGGGCTATTACTTATGAAAGACCACAAGTAAAGACTTGGCTCAAAACATGATCAGTTTGTGATTAAATAACCATGTACACAAGGATGCAATGATTATACCCCAAAATGTATGAATGTAGTTCATCAACAGGGAAGTGAAATCCAGGCCTCAAAACCTCTACTTTATTATACGCCTGTAGACTAATACTCCTGCATGGTTAATGAAGGATGTGCTCTCAATGGAACACCGCTACTTAGGTGCACTTAGTGCATTCATGATATTCTAACCTTATGCTTTTAGATGAGAGGGAGGAGATAAGGGGGTAGCGGGTGGGAAGTCGATGAATGATATTTTTATGAAAACTGACTTTTAATAGTTGTACAGTGTTCTGACATTGAAAATGTATTAATAAAGGGAACTGGTCTACTGTCAAAGCAAGTCATAAACAAGCATTAAAGCCAGTTGCTCTGGTTTTGACTGACAACCTTTTGGCTTTGCCACTGCTCGTTAGCCATAGTTTTATAAAAATACTGTTGCGGGAGCTGCCAAGCCCTCGCCGACATTAAACCCAAAAAACTGGGGAAATTTTTATTAAAAAAAGAACACATAGTGAAAGTGGTCACTAACAAAGGGAACTACTTTGTGTGCAGCCATGCTACTTGTGAAAGAGTAGAATGCCATCACTCACAGTCAAGTCAACAGCTGAGGGTAAGCTGAGCCGCTGCCATGCAGGACTCCTCTGTTAAGCTGGAGGAGCGTCGCCCCACTAACCAAATTGCCCCCAGATATGGAAAAATAAAATAGTAATAAAGTTCATTTATTACCATTTTATTTTTCAAAACCCCGTACCGAGCATAGAGTCAGGACCTTAGGGGAGGGGGTGGAGGGCAAGGCTTTCTGTTGCTGCCAGTCAGGCAGCAGCAGAAAGCAGTGATAGGCAGAGCACTTTAGGTTTAAAGTGGGCATGTCTTTTTGGCCGGCTGTTTTGCAACGGCCAGCCAGACGTGCACAGATTAACCTCTCTAACCCAGCTGTCTGAGACAGCTGTGTTAGAGACAGCATAGGGCTCCAGTGCCCTTGGGAGCAGCGAGAGAGGCCGCTATCTCCAACCCTGGCACTGCTTCCATGCTGCATGAAAGCAGCGCCAGGATTGGTTACTGGAGTTTTCTGGTCCCGCGTTGGAACCAGCCTGCAGAGCGAGGAGGCTGTTGCTCCAGGATTTTAGGTAAGTGTATTTTTTACATTTATTAATAACTTCTTGTTTTCCCTCCTGCCCCACTACCCTCCTTACATGCCAGCTGCCACTGCCCCATGCTGCAGTGGGAGGAAATAAAACAGGAAAGACACAGCAACAGACCAACAGAAAAAGAAGGCTTTCTGAACTCCCCTATGAGCATATTATATATATATTATTCTACTAAAATCTAAAGGTCTTGGGTAATGTCAGATCCAAAGAGAACATTTGTAAGGAAACAGGCCTTTTTGCAAGTCTACCCCAATTTTGGCCCCCTTTGGTCAATTAGCTGCTGGTTTTTCAACTCAGTGCACGGAGGCCTGCTAACCATACCCCAGTGTCAGTGTTTTGACACATTACAAAGGGTATGTTGAATTGGATGTCCTCAAATGGCAAATACTGACTTACTTTTAAGTCCCTAGTTTATATTACCCATGGTACCAAGAGCATGCAAGTCAGAGTATACACCCAGGACTGATGCACGGTGTGTGCCACCCTGAGTGTTACAAAGTATAAAAGGGCTACAAGCCTGCCAGTGCAGACTAGAAGAGCACTCTGTTCACTGCTTGTTCGACTTTGCCTTTACCATTAATGGCAAAGCCATCCCTTCGCTTAGTAATATATGTAAGTCTACCATAAGGAAGGCCTAGAGAGCCCTATGGCTGGGAGCTGTATATTGTTAAGCAAGACCTATAGGTTTTTATAGGTCTCAGCAGCAAAACCATTACATTAGTGTCTTTTCTGAGGAAAGTTAGTTGCCCCATTGACTAACACAGGATTACCGGCTGGCATCCCAGCCTGGCTAACCTCTAAATGGGACTACCTAACTGGGTAGTCCCATTTATCAAATTAATCATGGCATTAAATCCAACTTGAAGCCCAAGTCGAGATTTGTCTGTTTTAAACACTAGCATTTTTTGGGAAGTTGCTACTCTGTGACTAAGCTGGTCTGGTGGCTTTACACAAGCCCTGGCCAACAGACCACTTTTGCCTGCCTGTGGAGACGTGTGAATGACTCCCAGGCTCAGGAACAAAAGCAGTTGAGGTGTGGCCTCCTCCTCCAGGAACACTGCTTGGGGTGTTAGCCCACAAGCAGGGCTAGAATGGCCGTAGCGGTCACTGGGCGTTTTCCCAGAGAGCCGGAAGTGTGGGGGCTGGTTTTCAATTCGGTGGGGGCTGGTTTTCAAGAGGTGGGGACCGGTTTTGTTACTGGGGCCCATTTTAAAGCAGTGCTGCAATATCAGCCCCCAATAACAAAACAAGCAGCAGAGATAAAGTGGAAGCATTGCTGCACTTCGCGCTCTAGCACCCCCCCTACGATTACAGCAAACAACTCCTACATAACACAACACATGACTTCCACCTCCGTGTTAGCATAAAACAATAGCTTTAAAAGACAGACTATCATTTCTAGGAGGTAACCATATTGGTTTCGATCCTCATAATCACAATTGTTTATTTTGAGTCTAAAACTTAAATTAAGTTAAAAGAAACATGCAAAGATATGCATAAAATTGCTTTGTAATTTGAAATCAATATATAGTCATCAGAATTATATAATACAATTAAAATGTGTTGTAGCAATTGTGTCTCATAAGACAATACCGTGTAACTTTCTCTGATATGTTTTGTAAAAGTTCCTGTCAAAAATGACCAGATACCTCTCTTATGATTACATTGTTGACATTAGCAAAAAAAGAAAAAAAGACAACAGTTATATTCCCATGTAAAAAAAACAACAATAAAAAAAAAAAAAACACTTATGCGAAACTAGCAACACGATTGGCAACAGGAGTAAGGTGCACTGAATCTGCACAGAAAGCCTACAGTTGTTGAACTGCAATTTAAAACATTGGCATGGATAAACTTTGGCCCAGAAACCAAGGCTGGCATTATAAATCTAAGCTGAGCGAAGAGGTTGACGCCTATATTTTTCACACACTCTGGGAACTATGGTAATTTATTTGTTAAATGCTCTGGGGACAATCAATATCCAGTAGATAAATAAATCATTGTATCTAGGGGTGGTAACCGAAAGTTTAATACTATGTAGACTACACCTTTGTCCATTTAAAAAATACACACACAAGATCTCTGGGCGTATTTAGTGTTCAACAGCTATAGTTATGGACTCAGTGCTCAAAAGAGGGGTAAGAGATCATAACTGGATTTACGGACTACTTACAAGGTTACTAAAGCTAAGTGTACATCAATGTGCCAGCTCTCTCGCAATGCCCTTCAACTGTTCCTCCTAATCAGACAGTGGTCTCTAGAATAATCTGTAGGGGTTGTCCCGTACTAGCAGGTATGTACTGCAGCCAAAAGTATGAGGTATGGGATTGGCTGTCACCTCCCATAAATGCAATGAATGCCCGATTACTTACTGGTAACCTTTGTGAAATCATTACCCAACATGAGTAGGTTTGCCTCATTACACCAGCAAGATTTACCTACCTTAGCCATTATATTAACTTAAAACAAATACTTATACCCAGACCCTTATTTAGGCTTCACCACCTCCCTGTAAAAGGAATAAGTACTTTAGCTATTATACTTGCTGAAACACAAAATATCTCAGCAGTCCTGTGGCGAAAACCAATTGGGAAGCCAGGACACGTTTCGAGAACAGAGGAGGTTTAGGGCTTGGAGAAATTAAGATTACCGGAAAGTAATAAGGGCATTACTCCATGGTCTGCCTTCAACATTCCAGTCATTATTATCGTGAGGATGTACCAAAGTATGGAAACCTGTCCACAGGAAAGCTACAGAAATACCCAGAAACCAAAGTTACTTTTGGGATCATAGACTGCAGTTTTCTTTCCAAAGCCAAGAGACAGCAGTAACCAATGGCGAGGACCCTTCCTCTTGCCCCAGAAATTATCTAAACGGGGAAACAGGAATGCCCAGGAGAGCATAATGCCCATGTCCGACAGAAAAAACTAACTCTAAGGGAAAGCTGCAGCAAGCAACAACCCCTAAAGAGAAGACAATGAACTAACACAGTGAGGCTCAATAAATCGAGTGCCTGCAACTCAGAGCTACCAAAGTGATAGAGTTTGATTGATAGAAAAAAGACCTAAGTCGAGGAAAAGAAGAGCTCTGAGACCACCTATGAATGCAAGAGCCTCCTTGTGCAACATTAACCTAAAAGCAATGAGAATCGATGGAGAAAGCGCATAAGTACAATGGGGAAGAAATGGTAAAACCCAATCAGAAAAAAAGTTTGTAAGAGCCATAAGAATCGACATTTAGACCACAAGGCACCTGAATAGTGAGAAAACTCAAAGAGAAGCACCACGAGTTGGCATGAAAAGCAAATAACCACCCTCTCTTCCCGCATTAAGACAGACATAAAGGACAACTCCTGAAACACAGACCTACAGGGCAATGACCTCCGAAATCTCATGAATAAGCATGATAAAATCTAAAAACAGGC
Organism: Triturus cristatus; assembly: GCF_964204655.1. Classification (NCBI taxonomy): domain Eukaryota; kingdom Metazoa; phylum Chordata; class Amphibia; order Caudata; family Salamandridae; genus Triturus; species Triturus cristatus. The sequence goes on along the minus strand of NC_140580.1, from coordinate 745,902,633 downwards.
CACTTGAAGGATCCCAGCATACCAACCATGAACCTCCCAGGCCTATATGTGTTGTGAAACACCTAAATGCTTACAGGATAAACAAGAGCCATGGCTCTCATTTTTTAATATCAAAATTAGGGACTCAACGTTTTTTTCTCACTGATTTGCACCAACTGCTCCCAGTTATTAGCCTACTGGCACGCATTATGTAAATGGCACATTTTCATGGTTTGCGCTGGGCGCACCTTTTCAAAGGTGTGCCCAGTGCAAAAAATGAAAAGGCGCCACATTATGGGGAATGCACTGCCCCCAAAGCAGCTGCGAACTTGAGCTGCCCTTGGGGCAGCGCATTCCTGTGAAAAATGGAGCAGTTGCTTTGAAGCCTCTCCATGTTTACACTGTGCAGGCTGCACATGCCTGCACTTACAAAGGGGTTTAGAGATCCCCTTGCAGGCGTGTGAAGTCAGTCGCTCTGGGGGGTCCATGGAACCCACTTTCCTCTCTACCAAGGGCTGCTCTCAGTGTATTGACAGAGCGCCTCTTGACAGCTTCTTAGCCTCTGCGCACGCATTTGCAATATGGCGCGGGCACAGAAGCAAAGGGATTCACTCATTTGAATGGTGATAGTGCAGGTGCTTCATGTGTGCCAGTGCGATCGGTATTTCAGAAGGGGCCACGCAAGTGTCTGCGGCCCCTTCTGTAATACCAAAGTGCCCCGGGGAGCACAAAGTGGGCAAGGGCTCCCATTGCGACCCCAGGTCACTCTCTGTATTACGGCCCCTGATGTTTATCTAGGTTTTGGCCCACTTTGTAAACTGACCTGGGCTGGAGACGCACTCATTACCTAATTTGAGGTGCAAAATTTCTCTCCAGAACACATTCATAAGGTCCAATGTACTATGAACACCTGATTGGCGTAGGTGAGTGCAGGCCAGAACCCCTGAACTCAATCCATCCACCAGCCTCCATATCCCAAAAATACCAGACAATGCGGATGTGCCACAGTGTCCATCCAGAAAATGACAAACCAGTAATCGGCCAACAAAAACTTTGAGAAAAAAAGACAATAGAACAGACCACAAACCCATCCTCTCTTCCCCAAAACAGAGAAGGAAGACCAGGCGAATCATTACCATACAGTGTGAGATTTGTAATGCAAGTGTGGGGGGCGGGGGGGGGGACGGGACGTCCCCATTATAGAGCATAGGGAGAAGAGTAAAATCAAACTAGGCACAAGATGGTCATAACAACCCCAGAAGGAACAAGAGAATCAATGGGATTCAAGTGCCTACAAAGGTCACCAGACCATCCACATTCATTGAATTTCCACTAAATCGCGAAACATTGGAACCCTTTGTGAATGAACACTTCCTCAGGCAGAGGGACATATGCTCATGGCCGCAATGGTACTTGAACTTCTAACCTGTGGCTTAATGTCGGAGATCCATAAGTGGCGCGCTTAAAAAAAAAAATCAAAAAAAAAAATCAAAAAAGAGGACACCTGAAGCACTCCGACAAATAAACATGTGCCATCATTAACACGGAGAAGCAGAAAATGGGATCAACCGCAAAACTGGGCTTAGATACTTCAAAGATTGACAGGCGGGACAAGAGGTGTGACCTAAACCCGCAAAAAAAGTAAAAATGAAAGCGCATTCAGCAATGTGCTAGAAAAAGAGAATACATGTCGTTACTACGCATTCCGTTGCAACGCATGCCTTTTCCACGCATGCGTTACAACGGAATGATTTTTCTACGCATAGCCTTTACCTCGATTTTTTTTTTTTGCCTTTTTTTCACGTCTTCGCCGACAATAAAAAAGGACTGACGCATTTTTTCGGATGAGGTAGAAGACGTTCCGTGAAAACATTGCTTGCGTGATAAAGACGTCATGGAAGCAATACGCGTTGTGAAGACGTATACGAGGTAAGTGTACCGTTGTAAACGTAACGCATAGAAAAGCCTTCGTGGTAATGGCTGTTTCCCGAAAAAGGGGACTCAGGCTGAAGTCCAACTAGAAGAGAGATAACATGCTCTATCAAAAAGCAAACTAAAGAATTTGCGAATTTGCACATGAAACAGGAACTGAAAATCAGAGCCCCCAAACTTCTATCCGGCAAACCTTCAGTCAAAACAGGTAACTAACAAAGGGAGACAAAAATGCGCTTCTGAAATGTGCATGTCCTTATGTTCTCTCACGAATTGAGTAAGAGGCCAGCTTGGGCATGAACATCATGCCACAGCTCCAAAATGAGAGTATAGTACAGATGCAAAAAAAAAAAAAAAAAAAAAAAAAACAGTGATGGACAGAATGCAGAACAATGTCATACATTCACCCCAGTACAGAGATCTGGGCCAAAATCCATCCTTTTTTTGCTCACCATGCCGTTCCAGCTTGAACCCAGCCATATGCAAATCAGTCTTGACCCTGTGCCTCATGGGTACAGTCCAGCCCGAACTGCCAAGCCAGGTCCTCCCTGGACTGGAAACAAGCATCCTAGGACTGTTCCCATGAGGCACAGGGTCAGACTGATTTGCATATGGCCATATCTGAACTGGGGTGGCAGAGTGGGCTAAAGAACGGTGATGGATCAAACCCAGATCGGTTGACTGGGGGTGAGTGCTTGCAATGTTCAACACTCCGTCCATCATTTCCTTTGGTTTTTGCTTTGTTCGCCATAAGTTGGCAGGGTATGCTCAGACGTGAGTTCCTTCCTCACTTTGCCACTGGTTTCAAGCAAGCCTGGCTGAAGACGGCTGAAATGCCAGAAACCGGTCCTAGGAAGCTTGTTTATGGTCCAGGGAAGACATGGCTTGGCATTTCGGGCTGGACTGTTCCCATGAGGCACAGGGTCAGACTGATTTGCATATGGCCATGTCTGAACTGGGGTGGCAGAGTGGGCTAAAGAACGGTGATGGATCAAACCCAGATCGGTTGACTGGGGGGGGAGTGCTTGCAATGTTCAACACTCCGTCCATCATTTCCTTTGAGTATAGTACAGAGTCTTCCAGTCAAACAAAAACTTACGCGTCTAGATCTACCAGCAGACTCTTGACAAGGGCAGGAGTGTAGATCACCCCCAAGCCGAGAGTCGGACGTCTGCGACCCTAGGCCACGAGGGATGCTCCTACCGAAAGGGTAATGAACGGAAAATAAAAGGAACAGAGCTGTACAACTGAGCTAATGGCCTGTCACACAATCTTTCAAATGAAAATGTCTGTTCACCGTACATATAAATATCAATGCAGCTCCATTCTTTTTTTGCAAGTGTGCACTAAAAGAGGAAGGCAATGTCAGACAAGGAAATATTGATGTGCATGGATTTATTGGGTAATTCAACAGGTTTACCAGGTAAAAGTGAAAGAAAATAATTCTGATGGAGCACTAACTAAGCCCAGAAAGCACTGCAAGTTCAGACTGGACTTCATCTACCCGATGCGTACTGCGAGCGGAAACAGGAGTAAATTATTGGCACATCTGACAATCTGTTGCCCAAATAAAGGGCTAAAATACATAATAGCAACTATTTACTTATCAGAAATCTATTTTTAGACGCTCGTCAGTGTTCAAACAATCAAGCATTCAATGCAACATTGGGACAACGAAAGGTATTAGCAACTTTTCCACACGTACGAGAAGCAAGCATTTTAACTCCCATTTTAGCTGTAATGTTTCATACCAAACTTGAATTGATTACATAGTTAATTTGTGGGTTATGAGCCTGTGAGTGCTGGGTCTCGAACAAGTTCTTATCTGCTCTCATGACAGAAGCTTTCACCCTGGTTATATCTGGACCAAGTACACATTTAAAAGGTACCACTTGGTAAACATGCACGGTTAAGCGAACGGTAAGAGAGAGTATACATTTTACTGTGACCAGTACGGGTTAATCAGGCAACCTGGAAAACCGGATATGCACACAGGCCTGGAAACAAAGTTTCAAGAGGAAAAACCATATGCATTGCTCTGACCTCCATACTAACTTGTGGTTTCAGGCACCTGTCAACGAAAAATCACGAGCAGCTTCTCTATATAAATTAAAGGTCCCAGGTTGTTTTTTTGTCCTTTTAATTTACCTCTCTAAGTATTTAGGCCGAGCTCTAATTAACAAAGAACTGTCTGTGAAACTGAAAATTTGCTGACTTCCAGTTAGAAAGAAAACATTGGATAAAATGCATCTCCAGCCCTTTACCACCCTTACTCAATACACGCCCTGTATGTGGAGGAAGTAAAATAGATATGTGCACAGCGCAGGACTGCATGGGCAGGCTTAGGGAGACCACCCCATCCCATCACATGCATTGCCCACAATCCTGAGCCTTCTTCAATTCATAAATCATTCACAGCAGATGTACTGGTCTAATTAGTTAAATGGAGGCATAACAAAAACTAAAAAACACCCAGAATGCATTAGATTGCTCTTGAAAAACCCAGGACTGGGAACTGCGCCCATGACAACACAGCTAGATGACCACTTAAGCAGGCGTTGGGTGGGGGCGTTGAGAGACCTGTATAACATGACCCTTTCAAATGAATAAACCCAAATGCCCAGACTGACCGAAACTCTCATGCCGATTAGGGCACAGTCACACCTGCAATACAGGGTAGCAGCTATAAACGGTGCAGCAGGTGCTATGGCACCAGGATCCTAGGGACCTTTCACACCCCAATTAAAGCTGCATTTTATCACAAACCAGAGGACGGGGCTCTTTAATTACAGTGGGGCCCACGGTCACTAGACCAGGGAATGTGATAGGTGAGAATATAAAACAAGCATTTGCAATGCACTAGGTCTCGCATTTACGCAAGTTTGAGCTATTGACATTGCAAATAACAATACCCTTTATTTTTGTTTTAAAAACATCAGTAAAAGGCATTGTCATTTACAATGCCAATAGCTTAAACTCGTGTAACTGTGAGACCTATTGCATTGCAAATGCTTGTCTTTATTGTGTTGGGCCCCTGATCCCTGTCCACGTGCACAACAGGGGACAGAGACAGTCAGTCTGCCTCTGCCTGTCTCTCAGTGCGTGCGTGTCAGTGCGCGTGTGTCTGTGTGCGCGTGTGCGCGTGTGTCAGTGTGCGCGTGTGTCAGTGTGTGCGTGTGTCAGTGTGCGCGCGTGTGTCAGTGTGCGCGCGTGTGTCAGTGTGCGCGCGTGTGTCAGTGTGCGCGCGTGTGTCAGTGTGCGCGCGTGTGTCAGTGCGCGCGTGTGTCAGTGTGCGCGCGTGTGTCAGTGTGCGCGCGTGTGTCAGTGTGCGCGCGTGTGTCAGTGTGCGCGCGTGTGTCAGTGTGCGCGCGTGTGTCAGTGTGCGCGCGTGTGTCAGTGTGCGCGCGTGTGTCAGTGTGCGCGCGTGTGTGTCAGTACACTGTGCGCGCGTGTGTCAGTGTGCGCGCGTGTGTCAGTGTGCGCGCGTGTGTCAGTGTGCGCGCGTGTGTCAGTGTGCGCGCGTGTGTCAGTGTGCGCGCGTGTGTCAGTGTGCGCGCGTGTGTCAGTGTGCGCGCGTGTGTCAGTGTGCGCGTCTCTCAGTGCGCGTCTCTCAGTGCGCGTCTCTCACTCTCTCACTCTCTCACTCTCTCACTCTCTCACTCACTCTCTCAGTCACTCTCTCAGTCACTCTCTCACAACATTTTTAAAGTCCTCCATGCTGCCTTTCACCATGCTCTTAGACACCGGTAGATACTTTACACACCTTCCAGCCTTGGAATGTTTCCACCACAAAAATCCTCCTCTTCTTCTAAAACATGCAGATTGACTTTACGATGTACTGCAACTCCTTGAATGAACACATGGTATGACGTGGTGTCATTCAGCAGGGAGGGTTTGAAGGGTAAAGCTCTAAAAATGAGTCATCTTGTGGATCGAGGTGGCAATCTTCCTAGGGTTCGCTCTGTTCCCTGGTGGCTGGACTTCTAGTTCTGGTTCTTGTTTCTTATAGGTACTCCCCTGATCAGAGACAGTCTGAGAGGAGTCGCCTGACTCCCGAGGCAATGGGAAGGTCCTGGTTGTGTGTGTGTGTGGCCGGGACAGAGGCTGGGAGTGAATGTAGGGAACTGTGGTGGAGGACAAACAGCCTTGTGCCTGCTCTTAGGCTCTGGGCAGAACTGGAATTCCTCTGATATCTGCTTCTTGAAAGTTAACCTGTTTCTGTGGCTGATGTATAGGTCTTCCCTCCTGAAAGTGTGGGTGTGCAAGGATCTTCTCTGTAGTGGGGAATAAAAAGATCTCTCTCTCTGCTTTTTCCTTGGGGAGCTCTCTGGCACCTGGGGGCTCACTGGTCTCAAAGGTCGGCATGGACGTTTTTTTGGTTTTTTTTAAACTTACTTGGAGATGACTTTTCGAGTTGACTTCGACTCTGAAGAAAGTGGGGCAACTGCTGAAGGCCTACTGGTGTCAAGGCTCTGTACTCTTCACCAAAGACTTCCCAGGAGCAGGGGGTGGGCTCTTGGGTTCAAGAGGTCTTGGAACTGGAAGCAGACCCTGAAGGTTCAAGTTTTTTTGGGCCTGGGTTCAGAGTACATGTCTGACTTCGTCAGGAGTAGTTCTACCTTTTGCTGAGACCTTTTTGAGGCCATTCCCACGTGTAGAGCCTCAATTTGAAGTCGAGGGATAGTGGCCAACTATCAGCCGTTATTCAAGGTGCGGTGTCAATCCTGATGGGCCACAGCTTTCCTCTCTGGCAACATTGTTCTGGTCCTGGCACAACATGTTGCGGTGGGCCCAATATCGCACGCTTTGGTAGTGGTGTGTTTTCTTGTTTTTGAAGGTCTGGCAGCAAGTGCAGGAACCGCAAACTATGATAGTCTGTGTCAAGCGGTGATTCTTCTTTCAATGAAGTGCAGAAGTCTTGACAACTGGAGCCAAAAGGAATGGAAATCTTTTGACTGAAGCAGAGCGCAAGCTGAATGTATGTACCCAATCACACGCACAGACATGCACAAGCACACACAAATGTGCGCACACACACACACTCATATGCGAACAGAAGCGCGCACGCATACAGAAACATCCACACGCACAAACACATAGAATCACATGCTCTAGTACAAAAACACCCAAGTACATGCACACACGATCACACGCACAGACATGCACAAGCACATGTGAACACAGTCTTTCATACACGCACAGGCACACACACGTGAGTCTGCACCCCCCCTCATACACAAACAGACACGCACACAAAAGCACTCGCGTGACATTTCTCCAGGACTGCAGCAGCATAGATGGCACACAATGGCAGGTTTGGACAGACTAATGAAAGACATCTGCTGCCGGTTTATAGAGGTATCATTAAAAAACATCCTACTGTGCAGAGTTTGGACACGTCCTTCGGAGCGGGCAGTCTCTTATCAGTGCCTGGCTCAGTTGCTGCGTCTTGTTGTGATCTGCGACATGTGTTACACAAAAGACATCAAGCGGAGCTGTTTACAGTAATTAAAGGGCTGTCGGAGGCAAGATGGCGGCTGAGTGAGGCGTGAGCTGCTGCAGCCGATTGTGCTCTCCCGGAAAAAAAGCTGTACTAGTGCAAAATATGTTAATATCCCCAAACCGGAGGAGGTGATATCAGAGCGCGAAGATAACAACAGACAAAACTCAATGTTTGAGGACCCAAGTGGTGGCATCAAGTACTTACGCGGCTGTGCTTCGGCGTTGGTCCGATACTCGGAGCAGCTGCTTCATCGAGTGGAGCATATCGAGAGGCTTTGTGTTCTCCATTCGCCAGCCGCTGCTTTCACTCCTGTTTCTGCTATGGGGCCGAAATCCGTGACGAAAGGTGGAGCTGCGGCAGAACGCCGGGGGCTTCCCTTAGAGGCTGACATCCCTCCGCGCGGTTGGAGGCAGAAGCTTAACGCTCTCTCGGAGACCTCGGTGGACCGGAAGGGTGGGAGCACTCAGCCCCAGCCACAGCGGCCCTCAGTATCCGTTGTAGATTTGCTCAGAGGGCAAGCTACACAGGCTGTTACGACTTCCACCAACAGCAAGGGCAAAGGACTGGCTGGCGAGGAAGGCGTCTCTGAGAAGACGGGTAAGGAGCCGGGTAAGGAGCTGAGTGGGGGGGACAGAGGGGCAGAAGGAGCCCACGTTAAATCCGCAGTTGTATACGGATATGGATTGCTCAGCCAAGGAATTATCTAACCCCCCTGCTGAGGCTCATTCTAGGCAAGAGGCAACGGCATCTATAGACCCTCAGCCATACGCTGTGACCGATAAGCAGAATTCAGGCCCGGATCAGTCACAGGAAGTCACCCAGGGGTATTCGGTATTTGGTGGAGCTACTGAAGAGGGGGGTAAACCTATACCCCAGTCCCTTTGCCCAGAAACCAGGGATGCCAGGGATGCCGGACAGTTTGAAGCCTTGATGGAGAAAGATCAGTGCACCCCTCCGCAGATGGTAGATCATGGCTCAAAACTTAAAAGGAGCTTTAAGGGCCACCGGACCCCACGGCGGGAGTGGGATAAAGATCGAGATTCAGAGGCAAATGATTTCTTCTCCTTGTCTGATGTAACTTGGTCTGATGCTGCCTCTGATTCAGGTGGGGAAACCTTGTCTAGCGACGAGCCGCAATTTCAATGTAAGGCTAAGGTACCCTCGGGATCTGGAGCGACGGTACGATCCATGAGTCTATGCCCTAAGAGCTGCGAAGACCAAAGCCAGGCAACCCTGAACTGGGATTATGCACTAGGGGATCAACTGATGGGTACTATTAAACCTAAGGCAAATACTGGGTCGGAAACAGGGCTTGGGCCGGCTCCTCCAACATTAGAGTCTATTATGCAGTGCGTAGTCGCACATCGAGAGGAATCCCGGATGGAAAGCAAGAGGTCGCAGAACGCTTATCGCAAACTTCAAGGGGCAATCCGGAAAGTCGCAAAAACTTGCAAAGACATAAGCGATCGCATGACTGATATTGAGTCTCGGACAGAAGCCCTGGAATTAGAAGCGGCCGGCTCTAAGGGTCAAGTAGATGCTCATGAGGCCCGACTCATGGATATACAGTGGAAGCTGGAGGAGGGGGAAAATTACCAGCGTAGGAACAACTTGAGATTTTTGGGAATTCCGGAGGGCAAGGAAGGGTCAGACCCCCGCACGTACATTGTTCAATTAATGCAGACCTCTCTGCCAGATTTGGTTGGTTGGGATTGGCACAGGGAGGTGCAAAGGGCACATCGGGTTCCTTTCTCTATTCGGCAACCGGCACCACCTAATGCTAAACCCAGGGCGCTACTGGTTTACTTTGGGAATTTTTTATTAAGGCAGAGTGTTTTTGAAAGAGCCAGGCCAGAAGCCCAATTAAAAGCTGAGGGGTTCTCTTTCTTCGTTAGACCCGATTTCTGCCATGTTACCGTGGAGCGCCGGTGGCGCTTACGCCAGATGATTAAGCCTTTCCAAGAGAAGGGAGCTCAGGCCTTTCTCTTAAACCCTGCTCGCCTAAAAATAATCTGGAGGGATACTACAAGCTTTTTTACGTCTGAGATTAAGGCTAAGGAGTTTTTGGATTCTGGTGGTAAGGCTGCATCTAAGGGATAATTAACCTAATAGCGTATATTTGCTTTTTCTTTCCCTCCTTTGCCGTTCCCCTTTTTCAGCTGGACGGGCGGGATATAGATATATAGGATTATGTGGTTGCCCGATATGGGAGGTTTCTTTGGCGCACTAGGGGTATTACTACGTTAGGTTTGTCTCGTTTTCGGGAGAGCACAATATTCATCCACTACAGACCTGGTTGGTCTGTTGCCTTCATTTACAGGGTGGGTGGGACGGGTGGGGTGGGTGGGGTGCTGTGGGTTAGGGAATGGGGTGGGAAGGGATGGGGCTGAAGAAAATAAGCCAGGGAAATCAGGGAAATCAGGCAAAAGGTACAGGTTGATTGTAATTGAGCTACTAAATTGTTTAATATCACTGCATTGTAATAAAATTTACTATGATGGGTAAGCTGAGAATCTGCTCTTTGAACATAGGGGGGCTTAACGATGCTGGCAAGCGGCATAGATCCGCAGAAGTTATTCGCTCATGGGGGGTCGACGTTATTTGTCAACAGGAAACCCATATTCCTTTTCAGCAGAAAAGCCTAAATAACATTCCCGGATATAAGCAGACGATCTGTTCCTCACAGACTTCTACTACAAGAGGTGTGGCTATTCATACCTCCACTCGGATGCCTGAAGTGGAGAGAACCCTATCAGATAAGTGGGGGAGATGGGCTATAGCCTATTTACCTTGTAGAGTCACCATATGTACTATCTATGGCTCCATTTTTGATGATTCTGACCTATGGGTCAAGCTGGAGCTTGAGCTAACAGCCTGGCCCTCTCCACTTATAATCTGTGGGGATTTTAACATTCATCTAGGCTTATCAGATATTTTTTCGGTAAGCTATGACGGGAGGAAACCACGGGTATTTAAGGCCCTTAAAGCCTTAGCAGCGAGTCGTGGATTAGCTGATGTGTGGACTCGTAAAGGAGTAGGTGATGCTGGCTATACCTACTTTTCCTGTCCCCATCAGAAATACGTTAGGCTTGACTATTTTTTTATATCTACCTCCCTAATAGATCGTGCTAATATACGTAAGCTTCCAAAGATCCTATCAGATCATAACCCCTTGATACTTGAGCTAGACCTTCCGGAACACTTGAATCGCCCTAGTAAATGGTCCTTTGATAGGAAACTTTTGATAACAGAAGGCTTTCTTGATCATCTTAAGGGATGGACCACGCAATTCTTTGAAGTTAATAGGTATAGTGCATCGAGGGAAGTCGTTTGGGATACTTTTAAAGCTTGTCTAAGGGGGGAAATTATTAGCTTTGCTGGACATCTTACGGCAGAGCATAGGAGGACTGTGCAAAAACTCATGATTGAACTCTCAATGAATGAGGTAGCTCATCTCCAAACTATTGAAAGTAAACAGAAGGATGCAGCGAAGCTAATGGAATTAGAAGTTATAAGGGTCAAAGCCAAACTGAATGGAATATATAACAGTAGGAATGCTAAAATATATCAAGCTCGTGTCAGGGATAATTATGAATATGGGGAAAAGACTGGAAGACATCTAGCATTAAAATTGAAACAGAGGTCGTCTGCTAATAATATCCCGGAGATTAAACGGCGGAATGGGAATATGGCAACGGACCCTCAGGATATTCTTCAGTTTTTTGCTGAATTCTATGGGGAGGTCTATAAATCTCAGACTGATTCATCAATGGTAGCAGGGCAGCGCTTAATTACCCCCCCCCCCCTATAATTATACAGGAATTAGAAAAAGAATTCACTCAGGCTGAAGTTAATTAGGCATTACAGTCCATGGCATCGGGCAAGGCTGCAGGTCCAGATGCAATTCCGGTAGAAATTTATAAAGCTTTACAGTCGGAACTAGCACATATGTTACTAGATTTGTTTTTAGCAGTACAATATCATGGTACCACACCTCAGTCTTGGAAGGATACTAATTTAATTGTCTTTCTGAAAAAAGGGAAACCGCCTTTGGATCCGGCCTCGTACAGACCAATCTCCTTGATAAATACCGACGAGAAAATATATTCCAAAATTATAGCCAATAGAATGTCAAAAATAATCGCTTCCCTGGTTAGCCCATGGCAGCATGGATTTATTCCTGCTCGAGGAACAACTGATCATGTACGTCGGGTGATCTCTTTATTTGATATTACTGAACAGATCGGGGGTCAAATGGCTTTGATTTTGTTAGATGCTCAGAAAGCCTTTGATCAGGTGGAGTGGGCCTTTTTATGGCAGACCTTAACTAGCAATGGATTTGGCCCCTCTATCCTGACGGCTATAAAGGCCATGTATATGCAACCATATGCCAAAATACAAATGATGGGGATGGAATCTGGGAGGATTAAGATCTCACGGGGCACTAGACAGGGCTGCCCATGTTCCCCGATTCTGTTTGCTCTATATATTGATCCGCTGATTAGAGCTTTGCTTAATGATCAGGCTATTCAACCTATAGTGGTTAGGGGATTTAGCACTAAAGTTTTAGCATATGCGGATGACATCGCCATAGTTACTTCTGACCCTCAGGCTGCTTTGGTCCGCATTGAGGCTCAGGCATTAGAATTTGGTCGGCAGTCTGGTTACCGGCTGAATACAGCTAAAACAAAGATTGTCTGCTCTAGCAATATTTTGTTTAAGGATGCTCGGAGGTCTCTGGAGACTATTTATCTAGGGATAAATATAAGCGCAGAGGTTGCAAATATTTGGGATATCAATCTGACACAGCTATTAACTAAGATCAGCATAGAATTAAAGCGCTTAGACAAATTACACATCTCTATCATTGGACGGGCTAACACTATTAAAATGACTATGTTTCCTAAAATTTATTATCTTTTTAGATGCATTCCAATTGAACCCCCTAAAAAGTTTTTTACAAAAATTGAAGGGATATTTTCTCAGTTTATATGGGGATATAAAAAGATCAGGAGATCAATAAAATTTATGACTCTCCCCCAAAATCGTGGCGGGCTTGCTATCTCACATATGTTATATTATTTTTGGGCTGTGACGCTGCAGCAAATGATCATTCTGTTCCGCCCAAAATATCTTGTAGGAACTACATTGACGAATGATTGCAGTGATTTTCCTCCTTCTATTTATGAGTTGGCTTTAGGGGATTATGCACCGGGTGTTTTATTAAGGCAATTGGATGGTTGCTATTATAAAAGAACACGATTTAAAATTGTTAGAACCGCTTGGAATGTCTGGTATAAAATTAGCAAACTGCTGAGGATTCCTAAGCTGCATAGATACCATGCTATCTGGGGATCGTCACAGTTCCCATCTTTATTTTATGATAATCTTGGGAAAACTTGGGAACAGGCTGGCATTAACGTAATTGGAGATCTATTTGGGCAGGCTGAACTAAAATCCTTTGAAGAGCTTCAAATTCAATTCGGGTTGGATACCAAGACATTCTTTAAATATATACAATTCAGGGAGATCATTAAAGCTGCAATGGGTCAAATAACTGGATTTGATAATATTCCGATACTTGACTGGCTTGGACATAGGCAGCCACGGGTAAAAGACTTATACCTAATTTTGCTGAATGCCAACAAGGATGATATTGCCAGCTCTGAATCCGTTTGGGCAGGGTTGCTTGGGGACCCTGATGTCGACATTTGTCGGTCACTGTATTTATCAAAGAAAATATTTCTCGCAGCTAATCTTAAAGCTCAACACTTTAAAACTTTGTTTAGGCTCTATTATACCCCCGCTAAACTTTTTAGTTGGGGGAAAAGGGAAACTGACTGGTGCCCCAGATGTAAGGAAGGTCCGGCCGACATGATCCATATGTTCAGTGGGTGTAATCAACTGGATAATCTGAAATCAAAGATAGAGGAATTTCTCAATCAAATCATTGGGGGCTTAGTACGATTAACTCCCACTCTGATTCTGACAGGGATTGATGGTAGCCTATGTTTGGATTCTTCCCAAGCCTATTTTTGCTTTATGGTTTCTGCCATCTTTCGTTTAATTATTGCAACTCATTGGAAGGATGCCGAATCACCCACATTTCATGAATGGTACGCAAGACTTCATCATGTCTTTAATTTAGAGAAGGCACTTTATAAATGTAAAGGGAAAAGGGCCAAAAGAAGAGGTCTTCGGGTTTGGGGCCCGATCTGGGAAACCGATGAGATGTAATGATGAAGTTATAACTCTGTGTTCTACATTTTGTATTTTGGGACTTAATTCTGTTTTTGTAAAATGGAATTTGCAGTGATTACTTGGTTTCTTTTCTGTGCCTTCTTTGTTAATTTTTTTTTTTTTCCTCTTGATTTCCCTGTGCAAAATATCCAAAAATAAAATAATTTAAAAAAAAAGTAATTAAAGGGCTGTCAACACTTGCCGCAAATAACCCATAATCCTGGCTTGGCAGGCACAAAAACAGCACCCCCCCCCTTCCCCAAAACCAGACCTGACAGCAACTCTCGATGCCACAATTGTCTTTACACGCTATACATTTTGAAATCGTATGAATGATTCCATTTTCTAAAGCTGCCAATATGGAATCACTCACATCAAACAGTATACGGGGAAAAAAAAAAGGGATCGCGAAACTGAAAGCGATCGCTTTTGAAAACAAAGCCACGAGTGGTGCGCGCGTGCGTGCGTGCGTAATATGGTTTCAATTATCGCGCCCGTGTCTGGGCACGATAATTGAAACCATATGGCACGAATGCGCGTAATCGATACCAATAGGCCATGGGCGGAGCGTTGCGCTCGCCTTTGGCCTATTGTGTGCTATTTTAAAAGAGAACACGTAGGCAAAGGCCAATAGCAGGCCAGAAAAGTAGAAACACGCACAAGCGTGTACAATTCCAGGGTCCATTTCATAACCTCCGACAAAAGGACTCTCGCCTGCGCGAGCACTGCTACGGAGTGCAACGCAGGGCGCGAGCCCTAAAAAGCGCTTACTGAAATGGAATGAAGGCATCCACTGCTTTGAGACAGAAACAAATAGGAAGTCAGTGAGGTGGTGCCCATCCCATGACTCCTAGGGAGGAGATGTAGCCTAAGTTAGGGACTGGATCGGAATATTTGTTTCTAAGTTCACTTTAGGGCTAAAGTAGCTAAAACCTTTGTGTGTAACAAGGGATACCTCATGACGTATGCACCGGGAAGGGCAACACTGGTGAGCAGGTAAAGAGCCAACTGCATAGCTGTGCATGAACGCGGATAGTCTGGCTACTGTGCAGGATTCAGCTTATAAGCAGGTCCGTATATGGTACTGACCAGATCTTTGAGCTTACTGTGCCTGTGTGATCAATTGTCTTATCTCACCAACTTTTTACATAATCAATGCAAGATGCTTTTCAACACAATGACCTTCTTCTGAGCACCACTCCTACTTCCTGGCCGATAGATAAAAATGGACAGGGAGGGACAGGGAGGACAGTTTAGAGTCTTCTCAAGTCCCTCCTTGGCATACTCTGTAGTGGTCCACCCATTTATCTATATTATATTTTACTGAAGGGGTTGGTTCACTAGCATCAGTATGCTACTATTACCCAATCATAGAGGCAATTGCTGCCAATCTAAAACATAAAGCACATTGCAGTAAGAAAGTGGGGGGGTAACCCACTTTATACCAAAGCTTTTTAAATCTGGATTTCTGCAGTCCACTTGCAGGAGATGCAGGTTGCCAATTAACCCAGTTCAGAGTCAAAGTAGGAGATTAAATCATAACCATCCCGCCAAGCCACAACACTTGATCTTCTCCCAAATCCCCAAGTTGACCTCCACATTATTATTTTTTTCCAAATCAAAGCTTTGATACCAATATAAGGCTTTAAGATTATGTCGGAGGCAAAATTTTACCCAAAAGAAATTCTGCTCTAGTAAACATTCCAAGCCTCTTTGAATCTACTTAAGATGTACCAACTTCATGCTCTTTAGTAACTGCAGCCAGATACTAAAACAGGTGTTTGCAGAACTTTCAATACCTTCCTCCCAATCATTTAGTTACCTTTCTCAAAATTAGGCAAGGAGCTTAAGATAGCTTACAGAAAAGGAGGACAAATAACCTTGGGTTTTAAATTATCGTGTCTCAGAAGACGTTGACATAGTAGGAATATTTTTCCAGACCTGCAGTTTCACACTGGACCTCTATTACTCATAACCCCTTGAATGATCTAGTTTTTTTTTTTATTGTCTCACAACAGACAGCCTTAGCTGTGTGTTGGGAGAGCTAAAGTGATCAACACCTGGTCATGGCATTTCGTGGACGGTCGCACTGTGACCAAGACTTTACCCTATGGTTTGTTTTTAGGTCTCGCACCTAGCGATGCAGTGCTCAGCGCTGCTCGCTCAGCGAGAGTCCTTTTGTGGAGGGTTCCAAAACAGAGCCTGGAATCGCACACACTCGTGCATGCGCGATTCCTTTTGGTCCACGGTATTGGCGTTTGCGGTAGTCTTTTTTTAGAAAAACAGCACGCAATAGGCCAAAGGCTGTCGCGTTGCTCCGCCCATGGCCTAATGGTGTCTGTTACCCGCACACCGACATCTGTTTTCAATTATCCTGCCCAGACACGGGCACGATAATTGAATACAGATCGCTCGCTGTGGCGCACGCGCGCACCACTCGCGAGCTTGTTTTTCCTCCTTCGGGTGCCAGGCGAGCTTGACTGTATTAGTTAACCGCTGCCAAAGATGCACGAGCCCACCGAGCTAACTTAGTATTGCGTTAGTCTGCTCTGTGAGCATGCCTGCGGTGCTACAGCACCCCTATATCTGTCATTGACAAAATGCACAATAGGTTTGCCAACTACATTAAGAACACGCTCCCGGCTGGAAAGCAACCCTCGACCATGACACTACCATAAATCCACACAATTCCCAGCTGTAATCATTACCCTGCCCCTCATAGAGAAAAGTTCATATGGCAAAGCACCATATACCCTTCCTGAAGTGCTAAGGTGCAGTCGTGAGAAATGGGGCGTGTGCGACATCAGCTGGCTCAGAATGTAGGGAATTCCTGGCCGGGGTCCAGGCGGTGCTACAAACCCCCCGGGACCAGACAAACAGCTGCAGATGTCGACATGCTCGAGTGGAAGCACATGGGGATCCTTACTGCATTCTGTCCGCCTGCTCTTTGTAGCACCCCCACCACCCTCCTTGCCCAAAGTCCCAGATAAAATTCTCACTGCTGTGGGAAAGGAGAAATATGGGAAATGGAAAATACGGGGCACCCTTCAGAGGTGATTAGATAGTGGTGGACTGCTCTGGGGGGTTAAGTGGGGAGGCAGGCCTCTTCCGCGCGGTTTGTCGTGGGGGGTTGCGGGTGGAGATGTGCACCGCAGGCAGGGCAAGAGCGGACCGATGATTTAGTTGGTCCTGGATCTTCATTAGCGGCTTTAATGATCCAATGTGAAAGCCAGCTCTGGCTTGTTTTGATGCATTTTTTACTTTCTTCATGGACAAGTTCGTCGACGGTAGATGACAACTGTTTTACCCGCCCACCCATCTACACTTGTTACTAGGGCTCAACGCCACTAAGAATTGTTTCCCTGAGCTTTCGTGTTTTTATCGGCGTTTCTGCTTTCATGTCTGGTTAGCATAGGCTAATATCACCAGGATCACAGCCGACGCACTGGCAGACTATGGGCTAACTACTCTGCGCAGTGCTGCTGCCCTCCTGTTACATTAAGCAGGCACACGCAGGCCAGGGCGCCTGTGGGTGAGGGCTCAGTACTGCTGAGCCTTAGATTGCTGTTGCATTCACTGCCGCTGGCCGGTTCCCGTGACACGGCATCACAATGTCAACAGGATGTCCTTTTCCTGAGAGGGGAGACAGCCTGGAGAGGATGTGGTCCGTCGGCTGCGCTGCCGCCTCTGGTGCAGGAAACTAGGGTTTGAGCCTCGAGGTCGCGTCCACATCCTGTGATTCTGGGCAAATCACTTAATTTCCCCGTGCCTGAATGTGTAATGTAAATACGATGCTATGTAAAGCGCTCAAATACCTTCGGGTCGAGTTCGCGCTATATAAATATGCAACAAAAAAAACAAGCATTGGCATAGCCAATAGGTCTCGCCTTTGGGACCTTATAAGTGTTTTGCCATGCAACAGTTGCATAACTAAATACTTATAACGGCCCAAATGCGAGACCTATTGGCTATGCCGTGCGGCCGCGAAAGTGATTGTGATCGCTATCAAACACCGCGAAAGTGAAAGTAATCGCGGTAAAAGTGGCGCGTGCGCCCGCGCACATGCACTGTAGCTCTAGGCTGGCCTGGTAGCACTTTTTGGAGCCCTCTCAATAGGTCTCGCCAGACCAGCACGTGCGCTGGTCAGCCGAGACCTAAATAAAAAATAAAAAAAAGTTATGTTACTCCTGAGGTGGGCGGGGCCATGGTTCGAGCTGGTAGCAGTGATGAAATAGTTACTTTGTTTGACCAGTGTGTGACAAATTGATCACGGTGCCTCATCATGCCGCTGCCCTGCGACTGGACCAGGTCGGAAACGAGAAGTCGCGTTAAAGACAGTCATTACGGAAAGGTTGCTGCGTGGCTCACTGAGGTAAATAGGTTTAAAACTTGACCGCATGACACACACGGAGCTTGTAGATCTAGGTGGTGCCGCAGCAGCCTAGGTAGGCTCCAGCCAGCTGACTCTTGGTTTATTTTTTTATTAAAGCACTAACTAGAATTTAAATGTAATTTCGGCCCCTTTCAGTGCTGCTTTGCTGTGGAGGAGATCGCGCTCACACGGACAGCAGTGTTTTACATCCTGCTGTGCCCCGTGCTGCCTCGCCAACCCTGGCCCCCAGGCAGAGATTCCCGTGGTCTGGGCTGTCTGTGGTGTCGGGCGACACCTCCGCGGTTATTTCTCGCGGCTCGTGACTGCAGGCCTAGCGGGTGTAAATAATTACGCGGGGACAGTGTGGGTGTGTAACGTGGTCCGCCGCGGTAGCCTCAGTGGCATACGCGCGCGACCTACTTTTATTCTTTTTAAGTCACGTGACCTGACGCATACGCCCCAGGCGTATCGCGTCATGATCACATCACAGCGGTCTGTCTTGAGAACCTCTGACAGGACTGGAAATCTGGCAATGCAATATAGCTACTTTTACGATATGCTGAGAGGGCTGTATGGATGTATTTGAACACATGTTATCAAAGCGTAAGAGTCCCCTTAAGTGCCATCTATAACATATCAGCATATGGTGTCTCTTCTTCACTCTGAGTAACTCACTATGTATATATTTATACCCAATAGAAATATTAAATATTATATTATCGGATAACCAGCAAAAAAGTTGATTTCTTGCAGTAAAATATTACAAAGAGATTGCAAAACAGGTTAGTGACATTGAAGTAATACCATTATCAATGGTCTAGCAATTTTGCTGTGAGAATAAATTTAATAAAGCGCTGCTTAAGACAATAGGAGTTTACTAGGCGTTACACACGAGTGACTGAGTTTGTTCTTCTGAAAGACACCCAAAAAAAGCATTTACAATGCAATAGGCTTCTTCCTCCAGTCTTGCAGGCTCCCACAGCAGAGCTATCCCTTGGGTTACACAGCCTACACCTAATAAAACATACCAAATCTGCCTCCAGGTGTAACGGATACCCCGGCTATAGGTATATTGGCATATTTGTTGATGTGTTGTAAAAGAATAGGGAGTTGAGAGAGAAAATGTACTATAGTACGAATTCAATGCAATAGATTTCGCAATGACAACAAAGCGAGCTATTGCCATTTTCAATTACACCATCTGATTAATGCTTCACGAAGGGGAAAAAAACTAACATTTTCAATGCCAATAGCTCAAAACAATGTCATTGCGAGACCAATTGCATTGTAAATGCTTGTTTTTGTAGAAATAGGTTGCTTACTGCACACACAGCAAGTGCAAACCTATTAGCAATACAAACCACTTCCGCAGTCCTGACAGAAGCTTCACACCAAACGCTCCTAGCCGTGTTGGCTTCAAATTCTCTGGCGCTGAAGGTAGTGCTTCCCGGGCAACTCTCCACAAAGCTCTTCACAGTGCAAACCAAATGTGTTGGCTTGCCAATGCCTATTACAAATGTCTTCCAGCTCCTGCCTCATTTAGACATGATGCAATGTTTCCTCTATTTCCAGTTGTGAAATATTTCTTAGATTACGAAATTAGTTACATCTTTTCCTGCTCAGAGCTAAGATGCTTTTGCCTTTTTTGAGTTATAAAAGCTACTAAGTAAATAAATTAATTATTGGTACAAGTTATGGGCACCAGTGGCAAGGTCTTCAACAAAAGAAATCTCAATTTACAGAGTACCTCTGGTTGAGAAGGAAGAGTGAGTAATATTAGCAAGACAACATTTAAATTCTATTGTCAGTGAGGGGGCTAAAAAGAAGCAGGTTTCATCAAAATTACATTCATTATATAGTTACAAAGTTATTGGATATTTTTAACGATCTGCTGTTATGTTGTACTAACTATGCTAACTTTGCTGTCCACATTACAATAAAAAAAAATTATAAATAAACAAATCTTAGTCCATTTTAACTTTGCGGTTAAATAAACGAGGACTCACCAATTGTATATCTGTAATCCTCAAAGACAAAAATCATAACATTTCTACCAATAAACCACAAAACGGACTGCAGCCACGATCTCACGTGAATTAAAACTGGGTCAAAAGAGCACGAGAGGTTATTTTATGACCAAGACACTAGGAGCAATACCTGATTTCATAAACACTTCCGCCTGATTTCAACATGCACGGACGGGTTTTTCAAGAACCAGGCTTTCTACTCCGGATATTCTAAGGCACATGTGCATGATCCTCCCCAGTTGTGGTCAATCTAAAAACAGAAATCTGGTGAAGAATAAAAACACGTCTGATAGGATCTGCTACTTCTTTCTTAGTGCGCACTGTCTGCTGGATTGAACATCCTTCCATGTTTGAAAGGGAGTGACAACGACAAAGAGCCCTCATTGTCCCCAGACAACAGAAATGTTTTCTAAGGCACTTGGACAGAGCAGGGGCAACCATCAGCTGTCGCCCTGAGTCTGAGTGTAATCTGTTGCTGGATAAAACTGATCCAGGAGGATGAAAGGAGATCGGAAGAAAAGTTTCCAAAGCGGCCACCTCAGGTCTACAAGTGATCGGAAAAGTGTATGGGAGTGAATTGACTTTGGACTCCCAGCATAACAAAAAGATTAGGTTGGACAGAGTCGATCAGGGACAGGCTTAAGTAATCTTACCCTAGTGAAGGGGCTTTCCACCGGTGCCTAACCACGCTGTACTATATACAGTGCGTCTGTTCATAGGGTTAAGGGATAACAATCTGGTGAGAGAGTGGTAGGGAGCTTCTCTGGCACTGAAGGGAAGTACTTTGTTTGTGGATGTGCTCCTTGTAAAAGAGCATTGGCTCATGATCGAAGCTCCATGGAGAAGGGGGTGGTTGGAATGGAACTCATCCCCCCTCCCCTCATCTATTTACCAGTAGCATCTTGACCCAGCTGGTTGGAAACTGTCATCTCATTGTGTATTGGGATGTTCAGGGTGGCAGGCTGTGCTGACCACAGCAGGAGTGTGAATGCGTTGAGCAGGCAGGGCACGTGAGCTATAAAGTGACACACAGATCGGCCCCAGTTACATTGAGCCAACATCTAACATGACCAGCAGAGGAGTCACTCAGTGGTAGCTAATAGGGAATGGTGGCAGGGGTGGTTTAAAAAAACAGGGGGGGGGGGTGGGGAGGAGAGAAGACTACTTACCTGCTCGTCACCGGTTGCTGGCCACCGCCTCTCCTCTGTCTTCACTGTTGTCCTGGCTCCCGGCAGCACCCAGGCTCCCAGACTCTCCTAGCCAATCACGACACTGCTGTCACCAGCATGACAGCAGCATTGTGATTAGTCTGAGCGCAGTGTTTCGGTGCTCAGAGAGGGAGTGGGAGCTTGTGCATATTCTCTACCCAGTCTGTGCAATATAACCGGGTGGGCAACATGCTAAGTGCACATGCCAGTTTGGCTGGCCCAAGACAGCTGGCCAAACCGTCATGTGCACTTAAAGTGCACATTATACCACTCCTCCTTCCTCTGATGTGGCGAGCCCAGCCCCACCCTGCCCTAAATTGGCACCAAGCTTCACTAAAAATAAAATGATAATAACTATCATTTTATTTTTCCTCTACACTGTTCGGAGAGCAGTGGGGCAACGTCCCTCTGCCTCAGCGGAGAAGCCACCACCACTGGAGTCACTCTTAGTTTTCTTATTTGTGCTGTCTGTGGTCCTACTTCGGGGAGAGAGTCCGCTTTGGACGTCCTCACAGTTTTAGTGATTCGGGGCACTCTGGAATGACTCTTGCAATGTCTTCAGTTCCCAACAGCAGTGGCCTTCTTACCAATCACAGATTAGCATTCATTGATTGGTCATGAGACCCTTCCACGGTGCCAAGTGGCTGGGGGTCTCATTAAAAATTGAATGCTGGCACGCCGTGGGCAACACTGACCTGATGTATAGCACCAGTATCATCAAAGTCCTGCCCACTCATCTGTGTGTTGGTGCTTGTTAGAAAGTCTAAATGAGGGATGCTTGTTCTTGCAGTACCAGGCATTTACCCAAATTATTTACCACTGGCCTTCTTGGTGGACCACAGCCATCTCCTCCCCAGTGCCGCAGACCTTTCCAGAATGTTTGAAAGCTGCCATCACACCCAAAAACAGGTGCCTCAGAACCCTCATATTATATCAGATAATAGAAAGTTTTTATGTAGTAGCATGTCACACCTCTCTATAAAGCATTAATAACTGGCGTTCCTAATACCCCAAAATGTGCCTAATTTAAATTCGTATTTCTATTCACCAATACCTGCAGTAACTTACAGTTTAAACTACAGGCATTTCTTGAACCACTATTCGAACAGAAACCATGAAGTACAACTATAAATCATTTTGCCATGAATAAGGGACTTAGGAACTGTTTACGTCCTGCTGTCTCTTATATAACTAGTACATGCATGCATACGATACTCACTGAAATCAGAACTCATTTTACACATTTGCACAGGTGCTACGGGGCTCATGTCACGTGTATCGTCTGCCGATACGATTTGTTTTTCTGCATATACCAAAAAGAATAGTTTTAGGTGTCTCTACGCTGCCTGACATGCCAGGCATGAGCGACGATGTGTACGTGTGTATTTCCAATGAACAGATACAATGTTCCAATTTAAAGCTTGTCAAGCAGAAAAACGAATACTGCTTCCTCGTGACCAGCTGGTATTACTCCATAGCTAGTTGCAAAGTTTACTTTAAAAAAAAAAAAAAACAACAAATAAAAAACAAACAATGTGTATAAATCATTATTTCACCCTCCCATTGCATAGCTTTCGAGTTGCTCCATGCCAGACATCACGCCCTTAGCAAATCCTGGATACTAAGTCAACAACACATTGCAGGCTTTGATTTTTGAGAAAGTGCATACAATGCTAAAAGTATAACTACATGTCCAGTAATGGCTGCTCCCAGGCAGCAGTAGTGGGGCGGGGGAGGTAAACATAAATTACTGCCCGGCTTCTGCTTCTCCTACGTCCTCTTCCTTCTGGGTGAACCAGAAGCAGGAAACACCCAGGCTCCCCCAAGCCAATCACGATGCTGCTGTCAGCAGGACAGCAGCTTTGTGACTGGTTTGAGTGCCATGGTTTGGCACTCATGCAGAGCACTTGGGCGCCTGGGCATGCTCTCCACCCATGCTCTACAATACAGCCGGTGGAGAAGATGCACAGTGCGCATGACGGCAGGCCAAACAGTCATGTGCACTTACAGAGTGCCACCAGTCCTCCCCCGTGCTCTGCGCAGCCCATCCCCACCATGCAAAACTGCCTCAGCACAGAATAAAAAAATTTAAATAACAGGTTATCATTTTATTGTTCCTTTTTTTGCAGTGACGAAAACCAGTGGGGTCACGTTCCTCCGCCTTAGTGGAGGAGCAGCCCCTGGACATGTCCCAGAAAGCAAATTACTAAGGCTAGGAGCACGGCTCACTGAAATATCAGAAAGATATGAGACTCAGCTTTGCTTCACCCAGTGTTCTGTAGGCATAGCTCCCCTGTCAGTTGTGTCTGTGTACAGATCCATACTGAAAAAATTAAATTACCAAATACTGAAAATAGATACCTGGTGCTTTTGCTTTGCTACATCACGTGAGCTGCTACTTTCAATGATTTTGCATTACACCAAAACTAATGTCATGATTACAAAAATATTCATTTGATATTTGTGTATGTCACAAGTGTGCTATGAATAAACTATTATACTTTTGCAAGGAGGCTTTGTATCAAGTGAGACCCTTCCAGATCAGGGTTTTATGGTCAATTTCACTTTACATGTTCTGGGGCTTGTAATTTTGATTCTAGCATTAACAGCATACATTCAAAACAAACAGCATGGAAAGTACTAAAAAGCAAACAGGGGCTTAGGAAGTTGCAGGGGGCGGTGCCAATTGTACAGAACTGCTGTTATATTTGTAACCATGATCAGAAGAATCAAGTAGCCGAGCTGGCAGAGGGCTGTAAAAAACATTTCCCCTTCGCTTGAAAAATATTGTCTGACTTTATTTGTAATGATATTGCTTCACTTTGGGTGGTGGTGGAGTTGGGGAGGGGAGTGGACTCTCTGCAGGCTAGGTTAGAGGTCCTGACAGCCACAACAAAGTACCAATGCAGGTACTGAGCTTGGCCTTTGTGTGTTCCCTCAGCACACACTAATATGGACAGCCAGATGCAAGCAGGCTCTTGCCACATTGATATGCGGTGCTCCCTAAACAGCTGTGCAAGGTCTGCATGAGGGTTAAGATATCAGGTTATAACAGCAACTAGGTTGGGAAGGGTGAAAGTGTAGACGTGTACGCTACCACTGGTGCAAGGGGATGTGTGCAAACACAAGGAGATGGATGGTTAACTTTTCAGACACTCAACCCCAGTCACAGATCTGGGTTGAATCCATCGTCTTTCTTTAGCTCACTTTGCCACCTCAGTTCAGACCCAGCTATATGCAAAATCAGTCTTCACCCTGTTCCTTATGGAAACAGTCCAGCCCGAACTGCCAGGCCAGGTCTTCCCTGGACCGGAAACAAGCATCCTGGGACCGGTTTCAGGATAACAGGCCAGGCTAGCTTGAATCCAGTGGCAAAGTGAGTAAGGGACCCAAGTCTGGGCAGAAATACCCTGCCAACTTTGGGCAAGGGATGGGTGCCTAATGAGGAGCTTTACATCGACCTTAGACTGCCTTGTTATTGGAAGAGGCTCATATGCTTCTGAAATATACAAAGTAATACTGGTGGTCATCAGTAAGCCCTAAACGAGAGACACCAGATTCTCTTGCTTTGGAACCCATGGAGCCTATCTTGAAAGGTGCCCTTTATCCCTACAGACCCACAAATAAAATAATTATTTTGCTAGGACCACCGAATCCCATATTCAGCTGTCAACCGCCACGATCAAGCTGTTGGCCTTGAATTCAACCCAGTATAAAATACAGGATGAAATTTAATGATCTATGTAGCATGCCTGCAACCTTCCAAAACAAGGAGACAGACTAGATACAGAGTTTGCCCTTATTATATCTGCTGGCCACGAACCGCGGACGATATAAAAACCTGACAATCTACCAACAAATGTTTAAGTCACAGAAACGGGTAGATTTTCGTTTAATAAAAGCACAAGGCTGGGTGCTCTGAAAACTATCTCGAAGAGCACAGCCAACATGCCCTGCTCCTCAAAGCACTATTTAGGACTGAATGTTCAAGCTAACCTATTGTTAAAAAGACAGTCTACAGTTGTGGGTGGCCCCTAAAGAAGGGGTTGGGGGCGGTCCCCTAGTAAAGGAGCAATGAAAAGCATGTTGATGTTAGGACAAACGTATTCACAACATGGTGAAAAGCAGGTATTTCATGACAAAAATTGATATTTTTTTTAAATGAAAACGAGAAGCTGTTTAGAATGAGAAGCTATTTTTACCAAAAATGAATACTGTATACGGTAGCAAAATGCTAACATTTTCATAACCTGAAAATATACGTGTGGCACAAAGATTGTGTTAGTGCGGTGTGAAACTGTAATATGTAAGATTAGTATAAGCATACTGCTGGCCAAGACTGCAAGGGATATCTGGTCCTCCTACACAGCCCGAGAGTGGAAGAAAAAGGTTGGGGTTTTTTTTGCAACTCTGCCTCTTCCAAGAAGATTTTCAGTTACATCACATGACTAATTGGATGGGGCAGGAAAGAAGGCAAGTTGTAGACAAGTAGTTAGAAGTAAAGTTAAATAATATATCACTTGACGTATTTTATGCACGCCCTCCATCACCTATAGATTTTTATAAATTGTACAGAAAATGTATAATTTTAACGCAAAATGATTGCATCTGGGGTGGATCAGGCTTGTTTGGGACTTCGGGAAAATACTGGAAAAAGTCCCTATAAAGAGCTTTGGGATTTTTTTAGTTCCCATATTATCCCAGGTGTTTTGGGTGCCTTGTGTAATTACATGCTGCTGGGTATTCAGCAGCTTTTCCTGCTATCTTACGGGTTTCAAGAAGCACGATATAAAATGGGTATTTTTTATTTAACCTCTGAAAGCTCTTCCCGATTCTCCAGCCTTATCTGCCACTGTTGCCGGCCCTGGTGTCCATAAGCCACCTCAAAGGCTTGGTCTGCTGCTGGGCCCAGGTTGGTAACAAGTCTGCCCTTGCTGCCCTGCCTTCCACCCAACCACTCAGCCAGGTCTACTGTTGCTAGACCAGGGTTAATGCAAAGGCTGCTTTCCCTGTCCTCAGGTCCGGCTTTTGCATTGGTGACGCCCGGTGCGACAGCCTTTGTTGGCGCCCCCAGAACCTCCTCCACAGATTCCCTCACTGCCACCAAACAACAGTACCCCTCATCCTTCCATAGCCTATCTTTCATATTTATTTTATTTATAGCACCACTCTCATCCTAATGTAGGCTGTCGGAGTGCTTAACATTACACAAATGCTATGCAGAGACAGTGAATCATACAAGTGTGTAAATCAATGTATAGGAAATGTTACATTAGACAAAAAGGGCTACAAGGTGTGCCACCCTGCCACTGGGCACTATATTTTAAGAGTGCTTCTTCTGGAGAAACACAAACTCAGGATTTGAAACATAATTCAGTGGCTGGTGCTATCTATACTAATAAGAATGCATCACTACCCAAAGGAACCCTTTTTAGCAACCTTAGAATAACAAAAGTTGGAGGAAAAAAGTTCTAATCCTTTGCCCCGCAGTTTGCCTGTAGGTCTTAGGATTGTAATGCACGAACTGCAAGTATCAAAAAGATATCCATGTAAAACGCAGTAACCCACTGAGCTTTCTGCATAGAATACAAATGTCTTACCTTCGTGTTACATGCTGCGCAGGGGTTCGTTGGGTCTCCCCCCAGTGTTCCTTAAATTTGCCTGTCCCTCCCCAAAAATTCAAACATTCCTGCTCATCACTCATCCTCACTAGATTCGGAGTCTAAAGGCTGTTCCATTCCGCAGCTTTCTTTTAACATGTCCATGCTGGAAATTGTCGTTTTAGTTCACTTCCACTGAACGAACTGGACTAATGCACTATAAAACTCTGGTTTGTTGGAACATGGAGCGCGTTCCCGATAAACATGTTGAGGATCCATGCCAGCCAATTGGTGGATGCTACGTTATTTACAAGCACCCATAACAATGGCGCAAATTGATAAAAAACAATTATTTGTGAGGAAGTGTGGACATAAAAAACACAAGAGCCTAGGGTGAAATGCTGGTTTCAGGGCCGGCTTTAGCAGTGGTGGTGCCCTGTGCGACAACGTTAGTTGGCGCCCCTAATGACCCCCTCCACCACAGATTCTCTCACTAGCACCCTTTAACGGTGACCAAGTCTCCATAACCACTTTCTCTCAGATGCATTGAATTAGTTATATAGCTTCATTCACACCAGTGTAGGGTGCCAATGTACTTTGCGTCACACACACACACACATTACACAGAGATACACAATCATACGTGTGTAAATCAGTGCATAGGAATTGTTACAAAAGCCAAAGGACTACAAGTTTAGGAGTCACTTGTCATCCATACTGGTAGGCTGTATAGTCTAGGAGTGCTTGGTGTGGAGAAGCACAAGCAAACTCAGAATCGAAAAAGAAACAGCATAGTAGGGAGTTTTCTTTAATAATAAGAATCGATTTCTAGACAAATTAACCCTTTATGCAACATTAATCTATGCTCGAATGTATACTTTGCAGTGTGTATGCACTTCTATGATAAAAGTTAATAGCTCACTGTTCTATATTAGGATTTTAAGTTATAAATTGCTACTAACAAAAATAGGTTTCTTTTAAAAGCAGTCTATGTCTATGTCTATGTATTGGCATTTGTAAGGCGCATATATCACCCGAAGGTCTCATAGTGCCAGCAGATACTCAGATGATAGGCATAGGTCACGCAGAATTAGAATAGCCATGTTTTCAAGAGTTTGCGAAATTTCTGGTGGCTGGGTTCAAGTCGAATGTGTAATGGGAGGGCATTCCAGCTTTCGGGGGCAATTTTGGAGAAGGATCTGTCTCCGTTTCTGACAGTTCGTACTTTAGGGACCGCAAGAAGGTGCATGCTGGAGGATCTGAGTGTTCTGGTCGGGCGGTAGTCTGTCAGTTTATTTGCTAGATAGACTGGGCCTTTGCCGTTCAGAGATTTATGGACTAAACAGCACATTTTGAACTTAATGCGCTTTTTGATGGGGAGCCAGTGAAGCGACTTCAGACAAGGGGCGGAAGGGGTACGAGGGGGGAGATCAAGAGCCATACTGGCTACAGTATTTTGGAGGACCTGGAGTTTGTTCAAGAGATTCTCATTTATAGAGGCGAAAAGGGCATTGCCGTAGTCCAGGCGACTAATAATAAGTCCCTGGATTAGAGGCAAACGAGAGGAAAGAGGAATCCACTTGAAGATTTTCTTTAAGTTACGCATGAGCCCAAAGCTGCTATGAGAGATGTTGTTGATATGGTCAGCCAAGGCGAGTTTATTATCAAGCATAATCCCCAAGTTGCGGGCTGCTTCCTTGGGAAGAAGGCAAGCTCCCAGCGATGCTGGCCACCACTCGTCTGACCAATGCCTATGAGAGTTTCCGAAAAGCAAGATCTCTGTTTTGGCCGCATTGAGTAAAAGATAGTTGTTTGACATCCAGTCCTTTACTGCAAGCAAACATTTTTGGAACTTCAGTTTAGTGTTAGTGGGGTTGGGTCCCAGAGTAATAAGGATTTGAGTGTCGTCTGCATAGGACACAGTTTCAAATCCGTAAGCTTTGATTAATCTTGCAAGGGGAGAGACGTAAAGATTAAAGAGCGTGGGGCTCAAAATAGAGCCTTGCGGTACACCTTTATCTACTTCCTGATTTGCTGACGAGAATTTGCCAATCTGGACCTTTGAGCTCCGTCCAGTCAGGTAGCTTTTGATCCAACCTCTGTCAGCCGTTCTATCAGAATGCTGTGTGAGATGGTGTCGAAGGCGGCGGATAGGTCGAGTAGTATTAAAATGGCTGACTGTTTAGCATCCAAAGCTAACCTGATGTTGTCGACCATTTCGGGTAGGGCTGTTTCGGTGCTATGGAAAGCCCTAAATCATGACTGGGATGAGTCTAATAATTTATTAGACTCAAGGTGTTTAGTGAGTTGGATGTTAATTAGGGATTCCAATACCTTGCCGAACATCAGGCGAAGGGAAATGGGCCTATAATTCAGAGGCTGTGAAGGGTCAGCAGAAGGCTTTTTCAGGATAGGTCTGACGATGGCTTCTTTCCAGTGTGAGGGAACCGTCGAGTGAGAAAGTGAGAGATTAAAAATTTTGGTCAGGTGAGGGATCAGGATGGGCGCAATTTTGGACAGAATTAAAGAAGAAACTGGGTCAGTTGGGGAGCCTGACTTGATTCTATTCATAGTGAGAGTTAATTCACCTTCCGTGAATGGGTAAAATTGATTTAAGATGGCGATGGGAACGGGATGGGCTGTAATGATGAACTGCTCAAGAGAAGGAGCAATATCAGTGAGGTTGGTGAATGTCTTGTAAATATCATTAATTTTGTTGTAGAACAAAGAGGAAAGAGTGTCAATCCATTGATGGGAAATATTTGTAGCGGGCTGGCAAGCCGGGGGGTTAGAGAACTCTTTAACTATTTTGTAGAGTTCTCTGTGCGAATTAGCAGCCTGGTCTATCCTATTCCCCAGGTAGACTTTTTTGGCTAGAGCTATGTCGTTCATGTATTGATGGTGACATTTTTTGTAGCGAGACCTGTCATTAGGGTCTTTAGTGTGACGCCATTTGCGTTCATAAGCTCTTACGACCAGTTTCATAGTCTTAAGTTCTGCGGTATACCATGGGGACAGTTTGTTGGGACATCTATTTAGTTTACTGGGAGCGATGATATCGAGGGTAGTGGTGATAGCTAGATCTAAGTTGATCGCTGCCAGATTAGGATCATTGAGCGATTCGATGGGTGAGGGGGAAAAGTGAGTGGAAAATGCTTCAGGACTAATTTTATTCCAAGGTCTGCTCAGGTTAGGATCTTTCCTAGATTGTGGTGGAAGTGAGTTGAGTTGAATGTGAAAATTGATCTTGAAGTGGTCGGACCAGAGAACGGGTACAGGACAGTCAATAGTTATTTTGTTGGAATTAGTAAATAAAAAATCCAGAGTATGACCGGCAGAATGGGTGGGGCCGGTCACTAACTGGTCAAGACCTAACGCATTCATGCTGGTAATCAGTTCAGTGGTGTGTGGGTCTTGTGACAGTTCAATGTGATGGTTAAACTCGCCTAATAAAAAGAAATTTGTCGAGGATAGAGCATGCGAAGCAATGGTTTCGGTAAGTTTATTTACAAAGTTAGTTTTAGTTCCTGGAGGTCTATATAGGAGGGCTCCTTTCAAAGATTCTTTATTCCCCAATGTTACTGTGAAAGTACAGATTTCACCCCAATCTGCAAGAAGTGAATTAACAAGATGAAGCTTGATGTTGGCTTTGTACACAATGGCAATTCCTCCAACTCTTTTATCTGTCCTGTCCAGTCTTACAATTTTATAATCTTGGGGAAGGGCAATTGCGATATCTGGCAGTGAGGATTCTGATAGCCAGGTTTCAGTAATAAAGAAGAGGTCGGGCTTGTCAGAGTCTAAGAGTGACCAGATTTCTAGAGAATGTTTGGGAAGGGATCGAACATTACAGTATGAGCAGGTAAGGTACTTAGGTGTGATGGGCAAGGGTCTGATGTTGGTAGAAACACTTGGAGGGTGTTTTCTCAGGGACGGTGATCCGATCGGCAAGTTGTTCCTAGAGGGGAGGGAGGTGTTATCCGGTGTGCTGGTGGCTAAGTTACAGGTGTTAATGGCAAGAAGCTCCAGGCGGGAATATTTGATGTGAGCCATAAGGGATAGAATACGTGGGGGGTAAAAATGCATTCTCAAGGGACAGAGCGATGAGGTGTTAGAAATAAGCTGCTGACCAATTAAGAACAAAACGTTATTCAATTGCATAGTGCCGTTTAATTAAACCCTTCACCCACTTTCATCTTCCGTTTTGGTGGCTGACCACTGACACTGCCATCCATGTGCTGAGAAATCGAGGATCATGTAAACGCCATCGGTGCCAAACAGGAGCCGTGCTTACCTGCGAGTTTCGAAGCTCCAGCAGTTCTACTCTTAGGCAACCTGGCAGAATGAAGTAAGTTCCATGTACAAAGGTAGGACAGAAACCGACCCACCAGTGACGAATAACTCCTGAAAGCCCCTTGGATAGTAAAGCCAAAAGCAGCAGGCCAGCTCTGCACACTGCACCATTTCCCAGCACGCAAGTTAGCTTAAGGGACTGGGTAATTTTGGGAGCCAGTGACTGTGGCCAGGAATTTTGAGTAAACTAAGCTTCCCACAATTACCTTGTTAGCTGCTTGCTTCGCATGCCCTTGCACCTCCCAGGACTGGCGGTTCACCTCAGCTGCAGCACCAGGCCAGCACTCACTAAATTTACAGTAGGCAGATATGCCTCTGGGGGAAGGGCAAGTATCAGCCCAAATTTGACAAACGAGCAGAGGTTTTTTTTAAATGTACAAATGGGAAAATGTGGCCCAAGTGAGTGGGAATAAGCAAAGCCCAATCAGGCAACACTGTTCGGGCACGCACTCTGAACACCAGGAGGAGCGTGCTTTTAAATGCACAAACGGCACCCCCAGAATGTGGCACCCAGTGCAGTGGCACTGCCCGAGTGCCAGCCCTGCCGGTCCTCCCTGAGCCACATTGCTGTGTCGAGGAATGGGAGCGGAATACAGAACAGCATCCACATCACCCACTATTTTACAAAGTCCCTTTGTGACAGGCTGGCCTAACATCGAACTGAGAGCTTGCATGTGTCATGCCCCAAAACAGTTCAGTCCATTGTGCAGTCTGCAAATACAAAGATAGTTAACACAAGGTAGCACCAAATGCCTAGTTCACTACCTTACATCTCCAAAGAAGGTGGTGATGGGGGTAGGGTAGGGTAGGGTGAAAGCATTAGAGGCGAGTGCCACTTGTACTTGCTCAGTTTCTTTAGGTTTGATTCAGCATACTTCTAGATCCCATACATGCCCTGCACAGCTGTTCGGATGGGACCTTTCATTGGGCAATTTTTAAACTAGACCTACTGAAAACAAAGTGCACAGTTCAGTGACTCAAGCCAAATATACACAACATGGTACATAAGTGGCACTAGGTCATGCTTTGTGTACATAGATAATAGCATATGCCAAGAGAATGTGACAATGCATTGTGCACTTTGTAAACACTGTAATGTTATTGTATTGTCTAGCATTTGTTTATTATTTAACCAGGCTTTGTAGCACGTTGTTGCCTAGGGGGTGTGAAAAGTTGTTTTGCCAGAGGATGGTTCTATCTATATATTAATGATACCAAGAATATTGGTTAATTTTCCAAACTAATTTCCTTAACTTCACCCACCTCAATTCAAGTCCCAGAACACCACATACTCTTTAGTTGGGTATACTGCATTGCTTGTTGGAAAATCTGAGACTATCATTCCGCTAATAGTAATGACTAAGCTACGCCCTTGAGTAGGTCATCGCCTCAAGCCTATACCTTGGGTTGAGAACCTTAAACAGCCACTATAGCCCTCAGCAACATGCTATAAGGCTATATAATGCACTACTTATGACACTGCACGTCACAGATGACTTCATAATGACGGCATACGTGGTAACATTAAAACCACTGCAACTATGTGTGTGAAGAAAAAATCCTGCAGTAAGTGCACTCCGCAGCATAACATATCGTCATACACTTCCATTAAAAACGTAAGGCTGTGGTACTACTTTCAACATACAGATTGACCAGAATGGACACCACCAACACGGGTTTTAAACATAGGTCAAAAAAGCAGTCTTTTCCAAGATCAAGAATTTCATCCATGTCATTTCTGATCCAATCTGTAGAGCGCAAGCATTACTGTAATCACACTCAATAACAGCACACACTGTTCATATACCAGGCAACTGGAAAGATGGAGATGTCCCCACAAAGGAAACATTAATTAAAAGTTATTTTCCCACTTTGTAGAAACAGATGTGGAAAAAAGCAATAACGCGCTCAGTGAAGCAACAGGTGTAATCTTACCTAGGGCATCAAGTGTGCGGTTGCGAGCAGTGCCTTTTAAGCGTTTTATGAATGCCTGGATAACCACAACTGGGGGATTTTGGTGCCAATTACGTTTTGTATCAGAACCATAAAATCCTTGAAAACTGACATGTTCGGGTGAATGTGTGATTTTTACAAGGCATTCTAGGGCACGGATGAAAAGTGCAACAAGCTTGAACCACAAACGTTTGTGGTTTCTGGGCTTGAACTGTGTGGCCCAGCCGGATGGCCCATCGTTTTAGACCTATGGACCGTTTTTGTTTGTTAAGATACAGACATGTAAACTGGTTCCTCTGACTAATAAGCTTAGTCCAGATAATGAGGTTGGCCAAAAGTTAGACATTTTTATATCACTAATGCCCTCATAGTTTTTCCTTATCCAATTAATCTGCATGACATTTCAAAATCCTTCATAGGTTAATTAATGTCATTTTGAACAACATCACCCAGAAGTGTAAATGGAATCAAAAGTTATTATAAAAGAAAATAAGTGTTTTTCTTAAGGGCCGAGCAAATAAACCAAAACTACAGTTGTTATTTTGGACCAATCAATATGCATGCATGTATTAAAGATAAAAGTATGCAAAAGATGCCCATAGTGCAGGGGCCCTTCATAGCATCAATGCCTATGAGAAAGGAGGCTTAAGTAGCCATGCACTCCCTGATCCAGCAATGCAGAGTTGTGGTCCTGCCTGATAAATCACCGACATATTTTCTTGGGCAGCATAAAGGTCTTCTGAGCCTGAAGATGACAGCCGGCTTCAACTGGTGTATGACCTGCTTCTCATATTCTTCTGTTCATAAACCAAAAGTCCCGGTTGCCCCTATGCTGGACCCACCTAAACTCCAATAGGTTTTCTGCCACTAAGGGACTCTTTAATGGCATGTACAACTTAGTAAAACATTAGACGCAAGTAAAAACGTATCCAATCATAGGGTTTGGAAAAAGTACATGTCTCTGGCCAAGCTAAGCTTTTACAAAGGACAGCAAGGAGGGTGAGGATGTCCAACAATGACGACTTTAGAAAGCTTTTTTGTTTACAAACGTGTGATTAGTAGATTTGTTAAACAATCTGGTAGTCACACTCAAAAAAAAAAAAAGAAAAAGAAAAAGAGTCTAACAGTTCCCAGAATGTTTCTTCCTCTGCCCCATAAAATGTTTTTAAAATGGACGTTTATCAACTTTCTTTTTATTGCTCCTTGCCTACCCACAAAACTAATGTATAACAATATAAAACACTTTAAAGCTATTTTGGCTACATAAGATTGGGGGATTCAGGTTACAGATTGTAAGAAAGTAGGATCAACTTCTATTGTTACCCCCACTTTTTGCCTGGTGCTGAGCTGTATTTTGACTAGTCTGACTGGGATCCTGCTAATCAGGACCCCAGTCTATCTGCTTTCTACCTACATTGTTGTGTAGAGCACTTGAGTACACTCCAGATTGGATACTGGGGTACCCTCATTATTCCCTAGTATATGGTACTAAGGTACCCAGGGCATACGTACCCCAGAGGTCTCCCATGGGCTGAAGCATGCATTATGACATCCATGGGACACCAGGCAAAATGGATCTACAGGCCTGCCATTGCAGCCTGTGTACGTTGGTGCTTCCACCACTTACTTAAGATGTAGGTTTCCCATATCTAAGGGTCACTGCACTTAAAACCTACAAGTCACCCCTATAGCAAGCCTTTGGAATCCTGAATGCAGGGTGCTTGGTTCTAAGTGAGAGGGTACCCCTGCATGACCAGGACACCCCTGCAGCCTACAGAGTCCATTCTCTCGGGTTGTCAGTAAAGCAGCCATATACTATATAGATGGGCACCGTGGAATTACGCGATGACCATCTTGAAAACGGCTGTAACGAAATCCTATCATGTTTGGTATCAA
Organism: Triturus cristatus; assembly: GCF_964204655.1. Classification (NCBI taxonomy): domain Eukaryota; kingdom Metazoa; phylum Chordata; class Amphibia; order Caudata; family Salamandridae; genus Triturus; species Triturus cristatus. The sequence continues at coordinate 745,867,570 of NC_140580.1, read as the reverse complement.
ACATGTTGGAATTATACCCCCACTGTGTGGGAGGTATGATTCCAAGAAATGGAAGAGCCCTCCGTTAGGCTCGCAGTGTTCCCGGTACCAGACTTCTAGACCCAGACAGCACAAAATGGTTGCTGCCGATCAGCAACACATTTCTGCCCTCCTGCTGCCGAGCCAAACTCGAGCAGAGAAAGGTGGGACAATAGGCATCCTGTCACAGAGAGGTGTGACCACCTCCCAGACAGTGCTTAGTTTGTAAAATATTAAGTGCCAGTGCTCTGACCAGGAGGCCACTACAGCTTGCACCACCCATCGCCCTTGTCATTGCTGCCAAAACAACTACTAACCATCTCACTCATATGTAAATGCGACAGTTAAGATCATTCCCGGTCCCCAAAGCTAAAGGAATGGCTGGGGAGGTAGGTATTAGCAATTGTAATGTATATTGTATTCCTAAATGTGAGAAGTTGGCCTGGCATATGCTGGTCAATAGTTAAAATGGTCACCTTGCACCAGTCCAATTCGACTCTTATGGTAGATAGCTTTCTTTAAAAGGTGGTCATAAACCTATCCTAGTGGTAGCTGTGGAGAGCAGCCTTCAGGCTAAGTCTCAGAGGAATGTAAAGCAGCTGGTTTTACCTTATAATCTCTTGAATTACCAAATGAAAGGACACCACACAGATATATATATATATATATATATATGTATTTATTTCTAGACACACTCTACTAATCTCTTTATGAGATTAGAAGTCAGGAACATATGCACAAATCAATGTTTCACAACAAATTAAGCACTTATATGGCTGGGGCCCTAGGGGCGTACCAGGCCATATACTAAAAAAAGAGGTTTAGGAATGTCGACTTGCAAGGGGACAAGGCCTAGGGCCTTTAGAATTGCTGGGGCCTCACTAATCCACCCAAGTCAGGTAAGTAAAGGACCCACGGGAGACGCATGCAGTGTGAGAACACAGCCGCGGGTTCCCTATTGATTTCAATGGAGCAAGTCGCGGTTGGATTTTTAAAGATTTAGGGTACTTTGGAAGAGTCTACAAGCAAGCCACTTACAAGGTAAGTAATTTGAGTGCCAACACACACAGGAGCACCGGAGTGCACGAGTTACCTCACCCAGGGAAGCCGGGTGCATAGGTGTCTTTTGGCGTCGGGTCGCGGCGTCGTTTTCAATGAAGTCGAAGAAGATTTGCTGCTTGTGAAATCTGGAGAAGTGTCCAGTGGAATCCAAGGCTTGATTCAAGATGAAGAAGACCTGAAAGCAGAAGGGACAGTGTTCACAGTCACTTGCCAGTGACCCGGGGCCAGGAAGATGAATGCCCATGGAAGTCTGGTGATTTCAGGTGATCAAGGGTGTTTTGACTCCTCAACCATGAGGTCCAGGAGGTGTCGAGGACGACCAGGAGCTGGATTCGGAGTGTCCCAAGAAGTCTGCAGCTTACTGAGGTGTCAGCAACCTGATTGGAGCCAACAAGCCTTGGCAACAGCAAGTTTCGTGGAATGTGAGTCTCCTGTACCTTGCTGGTCCAGACGTTGCTCCTTTGGATTCCTGCATTGCTCGCCTTTGCCATGGCTTGTTGGTGCTCCCGCCGGACACCAACCCCCTCAGCATTCGACGTCTTTTGTGGGACAGCTCGTGCATGGCTCCTGGTCCTCCGCAGAGTTGCCTGGTCCGCACAACTGCAGAGCCAAGGTCATAGTCACCCATCCTGCAACATCTGACATCGGAGGGCATTCATCTTCCAAGTCTCCTGGTCACCCCTGAGTGACAGACAATGTTCTCTGCTTGCAGGTACCTCTCATCAAGAATACATCCTTGGATTCTAACGGACGCTTTCTCCTTCTTCAACAGCAGCACTTTCCTGAAGTCCTCCATTGGGTTCTACTGCGGTTTCCGACACCATTTCACACTTATGCACCCAGCTTCCCTGGTGTAGGCAACGCGGGTACTAGGGTATCCACAGGTGGGGTGGCTCTCAAGACTTCTGTCTTCCACGGGGTTTCTTCAGGGTACACTGGGAACGGTCCTTAATCTTTAAAAATCCAACCACGGCTTGCACATAGAGTTGTACGAAGCACATGGACGCGTTTCCAATCTGCACACGCTCTCCACGGTGTACCCATCTTCTCACCTTGGGTGGTTCCTTGGGGTCCCAGCACTTCTACATCCTCTTGACACAGTCTTGACTCGAGTCGTTGTTCTTGTACCACTTTCTTAATATATGGTTTGCCCCCCCCCCCCCCCCCCGGTGCATTTTGTGCTATTTATGGTGTTTCTTTGGTAAAGTATTGTGTGCATTGTGTTTCTCTGTGTTGGAGATATTGGAACGCACTTGAGAGTATTATATAATAAATACATCTTTTTATAAATACTCGATGTGGTTCTTTTTCACTTTATCTATACTACAAGATAGCATTCTGGTAAAACAAACTGCTTTACACTCCTTCCGGATTAAGCCTGAAGACTGATCTCCACAGCTACCAATTAGAGAGCTTTCTAAGGTTGTCTAAGACCTCATAATTCACCATAAGGGTTGTCTGGACGGGTGCATGGTGCCCACTTACATAAGTGTACATCATATACCAGGCCAGATTCTCACACAGATATAATATTGGACGTAGCTTTTACCAGGCACCAGCAAGCATTGTATTTTCACTAACAGAAAACATCAATGGGGCCACAAATTGGTACGGTGTCAGCAGCTCAGAAGATACTAGTCCATAACCAAAAATCTATCTTTCTGTGCTAGACGTTTTTCATGCAAAAGCATGATGGTGTTTACCAAGTTGGTTCGTCAACAAATGGAGCTATTGGCGTAATTAATTTGATTACCACCCAAATGTGTGGAGAGAAAAAAAACAGAATTATCACCTCTAATCAAGAGCATCAAATCTAGGGTCTGGATGATTAAATGCAAATTGGTAAAAGTGCATAAAATCATTGTCAAACAGATAGTTATGAATAAGAAGGATGGAAATTGCGATTGTTCATTTATTTTTGAAGCAGGAAGAAAGAAACAGAAAATAAAACAGAAGGTTTAGGGCAGTGGTAAACCAGCTTGCATTTCAACACGGACCAGAAACCAGAGACCCTATAGAGGCACCAGACAGAACAAGAAGTACATGGAAAAAAATCCTAAATTAATTGATTAATTAATACAAATAGTGTAGGAATGAGAGGAAGGAACAATGAAGGAGGAATGGCAAGGAAAGATAGCCAGGGGAAATACAAGGGGGTGGGAGAACCCCAAACCAAAAAAAATTAAATAAATAACAGCATGGGAGTTGGATGAAGGAGCTTAGAACGAGAAAGATAAATTAGTGAGAGGGGAAGAAGTTTAGTGTTAAAACAAGGCGATTGAAGCCAAGAGAATAAATCCATAACAAGGAAGTAGATTAAATGAGTAAATGTAACTGACAGGTGGTGTAGGGTGGGTAAAATAACTAGAAACAAATAGGAGACAGTTTAAGAATTATTCCCCCGAACAATCCAAACTAGATTTTAAAAGGAAAGAGATCATTGTGCATGCAACAAAAATAAACGAATTGATACCAAGGGCACTCGGTCAATAATCACGATGTCAGAAATAGAGATTAATTAGTGGCGCTGGGATAATCGTTAAACTTTCTTAAAATGTGTATTCGTAAAACCCATAGAAAACAGACATTTTCACCCAAACCCATTTACTGGAACACAGTCAAAAACATTCACTTGTTCGTTCGTTCTAATGCACATTTTGGTTAAAATACCGAAAAACCTGGCCTTCCGAGGCCTTTAGATGCAGACATTTCATCACACCCGCAGCTATTCTTCAATGTCACAGTTTGTCTAATAATATTCTTAAGGTATAGGGTTACATGTATCGTCAGGTAGCATCACCATACCCCCAGGTGAAGCAACACCACGTGTTGTTTGATTTCTTAATTAACTATTGTCATAGATAGAGATGCAAAGCGCATTCCAATAAAATATATTCTTGGATTTGTACAAAAGATGTAGTGACAAATAATTACATAGCAGATGCTCGCTGGATTAGCCAAAGGAGTCTCACAATAATCACACAAACATTGTAAAATGTAAACTAGATCTGGCAAATTAGCAACATAGCATGAATGAAAACAAATTAAACACCGTAGATACACCATCTGGGCCCTTAGAAAGGAAAATATTGTTACACTCCCGATTGCAACTTGATTCAACAAACTAAAATAATTAAATTATATCAGTCTTTTCACAGCCAATTAAAAAAAATATGACCAGGCAAGCACATTATTGAAATCGTGGCTAAATTCCCAGGTTCTACCGTGATTTGCATTGCACGACTGGGGTAAAAGCAGAAAAATATCGTAGATAATGCTTCCTCAGATATTCAAGCGCTGGGCAAAATACATACTGTACACAACTGTGTAACAAATTCTATTACAGGACCGCAGGTTTCGTATTATGCTTCTCTTTCTTATTTATTGCTACTCACAGCAGCCAATGAAAGTTTCTTATGCAAAACAAACTACATTTCCCATGATGCATGCACCACATCACTTCCTGCAGAGCCCCATAAGAGCCAGTAATACCGGAACCAGTCCTCTTTCTTTGCTGCTCATGCAGACAATTAATGTTTGATTTAACATTTGATGCATATTTGCTGGAAGCGGCGCTTGTGTTATATTGTGTAACGGCTTCGCCAACGCCGCTTTGCATTTCAGCTTTACTGCCCGACTTTGCGGGGCGGGCCGGATTTCGCACCCTTGGCGCTACGGAGCTCCCGCCGGGAGCGGGGATTGTTTCAGGGCTTAGCGGAGGTCCCTGTATACGGCGATCGATGCGTGGGTGCATCGCGCCGAATTCTGGCATTTTGGCAAGCGCGTCTTGCACATTGCATATCAGCGCGTTGCGCGCTTCCTGAACACACAGCACGGTACCGCCCCGCCTTCGGTGGGTGTAATTCAATTCTGTGCATAGCGCGAAGGCTCCCCTAATAAGCTGGTGCGCTGGGAGCCAGTCACTTTTGCTTTTGTTTCGGTTTCCACGTGCGTAGTCCAATTGGGCTATTTTGGTAGGATTTGGGCTACGCACATCGTAACTGGCCGTTTTCTGTCGTTTTGCTTTTGTTTTTGGCCATTCCAGGCTGAGTCCCATTCAGAGAGCATCCATTACGCCTGGCTGGCTGCAAAAACGAACTGGGCCTGGAGGGAGCACACCTCCTTGGACTTTTTCTTGCTCTTTTTTGGATCCACTACGCCCTGTGGGCTGTAATAATTGAGATACAGCTTTGGCTGAGGAGCTAGGTACCGGTGCTGTGAGTTGGCTCCCCCCCTGTTACTCCTCCTTACTGTTGCCTTATGAGCAAGTACGCCTATAAATTTGGCTCCACCATGGAAAATTGGGTGCACTATGAGGAGGATGACACCTTATACGAGGAGGAAGTAGGTACACCTTCCATCGAGGAAAATATTGTTGAGGCCCTGGACGCTTCTGTGCAGGAGTCAGTCAACAAGGCCCTGGAGAAGGCAGTTCCGGGAACTGTGCAGCAGGCATTGGCGACTGCATTGAAGCCTATTACTAGGCAATTGGAGAGGTTCGCGAAGCATCATGGCTTCATTTCCCCAGCTGAAGTTCCGACAGAAGAGCCACGGCTTAAGTCCTGGCCTCATTCTGCCTCTTACTCGTCACTTCCGCGTCCAGAGACGGAGAGAGAGAAGGTTCAGGATACAGACTCAGAACCTGGTTCCACATCAGACACCCCAGATGATTCCCCTCCAAGAAGAAATCTAGGAAGGCTAAGAATGTGGAGACTCCACAGACGGCCCCTACGCCTTTCACCTTCAACCCCTCGGATATTGTTCACCCTAGGTCCTCTGATTGGTTGCCCGCCCCGGAGGTGGCAGCGTACCTACATGAGAATCTGCGCAAAAGCTTTGACAAGGAAGTGTGCAACAGACTGTGGTCTGAATGTCCCCGACCGGATCTTTCGGACAAGGTGGCGGAAACGCCAGAAATTGACTCCAGTCTACTAACTTTCCTTAAAGTTTGCCAAGGGCCCAAAGAAGGGTATAGATCGCGCCTGGCGAGGGTGCCAGGACAAGCTTCTTGATGTGGTCGGTCCCCTGGTCAAGATATTGGAGATGGCTCTAGAGGCACAGGAAATCGGGAACCGCTATGGATTCCCATGTATTAGCGGGCTGGACCCAGCGGGCAATCTGCCTATTAGGTAATGCCAACTGCGCAATCTCCACGGAGCGCAGGAAGTCCATCCTGATGTGCATGGACTCTAACCTTACGGAGCTGGCGGAGGTGGAGCCTGGCCCCTTGGCGGACGGAAGCCTCTTGGGCGACCGCTTCGTCAAAGATGTGGCGAAATACGTGGGCACCTTCACGACCCTGGACAAGGCTCAGGCACGAATCAAACGTGTATTCCAAGCTGGGGTTTTCAACAGGACCGGCCGGGGTCGCTCGTTTGGCCATCAATTTTCCCAAGGTCCTCCGCGAGGAGACTTCGGACGCGGCAGGGGAGAGTGGGACTCCACCCGTGGTGGCACCTTCAGCCCACCAGGCAACGTTTCAACAAGCGACGCTTTAACAAGGGATCCTATCGGGGAGGATTCCAGAACACAGAGTCTTCAGGTGAGCGCTCCAGACTTATTTCTTCTTCCATTGGGGGGGGGGGGGGAACGTATTCAGCAGTTTTATCACAATTGGGTTCAACTATCACAGGACGCATGGGTTTTGCAGACAGTTCAGGGGTTCCATCTAGAGTTCTTTCAGACTCCTTGTCAGGTTCATCGGCCCAGACAGTTTTCTTTTTCCCAACTAGAGTGCGATTTCATAGATTCAGAAGTAGAAGGATTGCTGCAGAAACACACGATAGCACCTTGCGACGAGGGCCCTCGCGGTTTCTGCAGCATTATTTTTCTGGTGCAGAAGAAAGGCGGTGGTTACAGGTTGGTACTCAATTTGAAGGATTTTAACCACTATATGACTTAAAAGTACTTCAAGATGGAGGGCATCCATCTGCTGGCAGACGTATTGAAGCAGGGGGACTGGTTGGTCCGTCTGGATCTGAAGGACGCCTATTTGTCCGTTCCCATATATCGTCCCCATCGCAGATTCCTTCAATTTCAATGGCGGAACCCGTGGTACGAATATTTGGTCCTTCCCTTCGGACTTTCCTCAGCACCGTGGTGCTTCACAAAGGTTCTGAAACCTGTCGTAGCCTACCTCAGGGAACAAGGGGTTCGCATGATTGTCTACCTAGACATGCTCATCATGGCGCAGTCTCAGGCGTTGGCGGTTCAGCACTTAAGCATGACCATTCGTATCTTGCAGAACCTGGGGTTCGTGATCAACGAACCGAAATCGGTTCTGTGCCCCACGCAGACGATAGATTTTCTGGGGTTCGTCATAAACTCTCAGACGGCCCAGCTCAGTCGTCCAAATTCCAAGCTTCGGGATATCAAGAAAGAGCTTCGCTCATTCCTGACCAAACAAATGGTTTCTCTCAGGGGGATTGCCCGGATAGTGGAACTTCTTGCGTCGTCCATTCAAGCGATATTTCCGGGACCCCTATACTACAGGGCCCTTCAACGACTCAAAATTCAACACTTGCAGAAGAGTCTCATACACGGACATAGTCCCTCTTTCCCAGGAAGTGAGGGACGAGATGCAGTGGTGGTTGGCCCACATCGAGGCGTGGAACGGCAGACCGATTTTCGGCTCTGTACCGGAGGTGGTCATAGAACCCGACGCCAGCCGCTGGGGTTGGGGAGCGCGCTGCGGAAATATTTCCACAGGGGGACGTTGGTCCCTAGAAGAGTTAAATCTTCACATAAAATTGTCTAGAACTCCTCGCAGGATCATTTGCGATCCGGACACTATCTCCCAGGCAGGTCTCAGGTTGCATCCTTCTTCGGATGGACAACATATCGGCGGTACGGTACATCAACAAACTGGGGGGCATGAGGTCCTCAATGTTGGTGGAGATAGCTAAGGCCTTTTGGCACTATTGCCGGAGTCATCAGATTTCAGTAATAGCAGAATACATTCCGGGTCAGTCCAATGTGGTGGCGGATTGGAACTCACGCCACCTCAGGGACTACAGCGACTGGCAACTCCTCCCACGGGTGGTCCGGTGGTTGCAAGAGATATGGGGGTTTTGCAAGATCGACCCGTTTGCCTCCAGGCTGAACCGTCAAATGACTAAGTTTTTCAGCTGGAGGCCGGACCCATTGGCTCTGGCGACGGATGCGTTTGCGCAGGAGTGGACTCAGAGGTTGAATTATGCGTTTCCACCCGTCATTCTCATTCCTCGCGTGTTCACTCAGGTCATGCGCCAGAAAGCAGAAGTGATATTAGTGACTCCCTTGTGGAAGTCGCAGCCTTGGTTCCCGTTGTTGCTGGAGGCGAGTTGCGACTTCCCCAGGAGGATCCCATGGTCCTCGACGATGCTCCAGGGCCCTCACAGAGAGAAGCACCCGATTGTTCTATCGGGGCATCTGTCTCTGATGGCCAGGAGACTTTCCGGCAGCGTTGGCAAATGCCAGGATTTTCGGAACAAGCTTCAGGCTTTATCAACCAAGCGTGGGCCCCCTCTACCAGGAAGCGATATTCTTCAGCCTGGGGATGCTGGGTTCGTTGGTGCATGGGACAGCATGTGGATCCTGTGGGGACAGGATTACCCTTTATTGTAAACTTCCTGTCCGAAAAAGCATCGGAAGGTTTAGCGTATCGCTCTGTTAATAATTTCCGTTCCGCCATATCGGCGGGCCACTATCAGATCGAGGGCAAACCTGTCGGAATGCATCCTTTAATATGCAAACTGCTAAAGGGCATCAGAGTAGCTAATCCACCCAAACCAAAGTATTCTTCCTTGTGGGATGTCTGGCTGGTTCGGTCACTGTTGAACAGATGGCCCGACAACAATAGGTTGTCCAGGAAACAATTATGGGCCAAACTGGCCATGTTGCTATGCCTAGCGGCTTGTAGACGTTCCTCGGATGTTAAGGCTCTTGATATTACAGGTAGAGTATTTACTCCGGAGGGAGTTTCGTTTAATATTGCGTCTAGAACTAAAACCATGTCACGCAGTGTGGATTATCATGCTTTTCCCCGACAATTCTAAACTTTGTGTGGTCCAATGCCTCAAGTCTTATGAAGCATGTACCAGGCCTACCAGGCCTGATGGTGTGGTACAATTGTTGGTTGCTCTGCAGAAACCGTACAAACCTGTGACTGCGGCTACTATAGCCAGATGGCTAAAAAATGTTATGCAGGAGGCGGGTGTAGATACTTAGGTCTTTGGTGCACACTCTGTTCGAGGCGCTATGGTCTCTAAGACCTTCATGTTGGGTTCTACTGTACAGGATATCATGCATTCTGCAGATTGGTCATCTGAGTCAACATTTAAACAGTTATTATAAACCGGTGGGTGACATATCCTCTTTTGTTTTTAATCAGCGTTAAACTAGCATAATATGAAGCCTCCGGTCCTGTAATAGAATACAAAATTAGCTGGCATTCGCGCCAAGAATTTTCAAATCTATTCAGGACACGGAGGCGAGGATGATCCCACTCGGTTAAATTACAGTATTGTAATTATTGCCCACCCGTTTTGCATATATATTCTGATTATACAGAAGTTACGGGTTGTTCTAGCTCTGTTTTTTCAGGATCCGAAAAGAAGATGTTAGAGTTGTAATCCTGCTTGAAGTTGACGTTCTTCCACGTTGGAAGCTGTTGTTGAACTTTGTTATAATTATTGGACTTACTGTTCGGAGCAAAGAAAGAGGACTGGTTCCGGTATTACTGGCTCTTATGGGGCTCTGCAGGAAGTGATGTGGTGCATGCATCATGGGAAATGTAGTTTGTTTTGCATAAGAAAAGTTTTCATTGGCTGCTGTGAGTAGCAATAAATAAGAAAGAGAAGCATTATCCTCGCCTCCGTGTCCTTAATAGAATTGAAAATTCTTGGCGCGAATGCTAGCTAATTTTTTATTCTAAGGTGCTGAGCCGATAAAGTACATCCTGTTTTTTGGATTCCCGTCCATGCACCTACTGCAAACTACTAGGCCCTAAAAAAATAGGTAATGATACAGTTGCAGCTTAGTAGGTCTTGCACTCAATAGACCGTAACCTTAACACGCCAAGATTCTTTCAAAGCGCTTTGCCCATTCCCTCCACCCGAGTAAACTGCAGGGTTTCACGCCAATGCTTTACTGTTTATTCAGTGTGCAGTCTCTTGTACTCCCCTGTTGCACTAACTGGAATTGAGGCCACCGTGCACGGTAGCTGGTCCTACCAGGATAAGCCCCAATAGTGTTAGACGGCTGTGGGCTTCTCAGTCTCCTGGGTGGCCGTGTATTCAATAGTCATGGGCAAGCCAGATAAAAACAGTGCCTGCTCCGAATGTTTGGACCACTCCAGGAACCGGAAGAAAAAAAAAAACTACACTCCCAACAGAGAACCACAAACACAGGTTTATCATGATGAATAGCCTAGGAGGTTCAAACGTGCAGGAAAACGTCGGACTGCTTTAGTTACATTACACAGGGGGAGGAGGGGGCATGGCCAAGCATTTTGCATTGGACCACTCACTTGAAGGAAGGGCAGGGCTAAAATTGATTTGCAGATAGCAAGTTCCGTCTCTGACTCTCTGTAATCACAAAGCAAAAAAAAAACTACGGAAATAGAATGCACCACAGAAAATGCGAATAGCTTATCAATTTGAATCTTCTAGCCATTAAGGGAATGCATACGAATACGTCGTTATTTGGGGTAGTGCAGTATGTGGGTGAAGTATACAACCCCACTAGCAACCACATATGGCGATCCAAGTCAGGAGTAACTCCACTCAGACCTTCCATGGAAGGTCATGGGTGATAATTCACTCATAATAAGACCAGTATCAATCACTTCGTGGCTTCCGCACATATGGAATATTGGAGGGGGGGGGGGGGGGGGGTGAGCAAGGTTCGAGATATTTCATTCAAAACGCTAAGGGCACGGTTGCATTATCCCCTCATTTTTCGGTAGCCGCATACATGACTTCTGCTTTTGCAAGTATTCTGTCCTGTAAGCAGTTGTAAAATTTACTTTACGCTCAGTGAGCAATGATGTTAGTCAAGATACAGATGTACCCGCATTTCAACCCATGCAGTGACTTTTGCATACCATTTGCTGGTTAAGAGTTTTTTGTTCTGCTTGGCAAAGCAAAATGGATGCCCTCAAGAGACTTCAAACCATAAAGAAAAATACTCAAAAGTGAAGAACGAAAACTAAACTGGGAAATTATTAAAACTATTAAAACGCGATTGTTGCTGCACAGTTTGTACTTGATGAACATAAGAGAATCATTTCCACCCACCAGAACACACATTTATCTGCATGGATAGCATTTTTAAGGTTTCATAATTGTAGTTCTCGTGACCTTTGATAACTTAGGTGCATTTTTCCTAACCTGCCACGTGTATGACTCTCCAATGTTTACAAGAGCCCATGCACCAGGGGTCTCCAACCTTTTCTTTACTAAAAGCTACTTATGTTCACTGCAAATCATCCTGAGCTACTAATATTATTATTGGTGTCATAGTGGCTAACCCATATAGGACTAAAACAAGTGATTACCTCAGTTCATCAGGCAGGTTTTCCAGCAGTAATGTAAAAAAGGCAAGATCGGTGTTGAATGCCTCTAAATGGGTAATAGATAACAACCATAGCTGCAATAATACTGGTACAAAGGAAACAATAGGAGTAATAGGTCTCCCCAACAGGGCATGATTTATTTCTTAAATACGTGTTCAAAACTCAACCTTTTCCCTCTAAACACCAGATTATGAGTTCTGAAAATACACACATTTTCATCTCGAATACACACTTTTCAAGTATACATATACTAATTCAACCAAGCATAAGCTTCCAATTTATTAGGCTGGGCTGCACTCAAGAGAGCTACTTACAGGTAGCTGGAGAGCTACCAGCAGCTCACGAGCTACTCGTTGGTGAAGCCTGCCATACACAGATACTGCATCATGCATAGATGCACATTTACTTAAACGGCAGAAGCAAATATGCAGACAGAGCATCTTGCATACAAACACCCATGTACACCGATCAGCAGAGAAATAGGCACCCTTTAAACAGACTAACAGGGGCCCGCACACCTAGACCACCTGACATGTAGTCAGCAATATACACAGGCCACGAGACCTGCATTATGTTATCTTGGCTGTCTACATGGCGCTGTATGCTCCTTGAAGTCCATTTCATAGCCTTAGATGTGAAAGTAGAGTGTAGAGACAGAAACAACAGAACGGTAATAAGGAAGGAGACTTGTGATTGGAAATATTTTCTCCTACCAGCATAGGTAGGTAGTAGGCATCTTTAGGAGTCTGGGTGGCACAAAAAAGGAGGAAAATTGTCTGCAAGAGATGAAAGGAGGGAGTGGTAAAGGGTAGGGTGTACAAATCAGGCTAGGAAATAGGTGCGTGGGGAATTTGGGCTAGATGGAGAGTTAGGAATGAGACAATTTGACAAGGTACCAGGAACAGCCATAGTAACGCCGATGCCAGTGTTTAATTTGGGCCAATGATTGCCATTGGGCCTCGAGACCCTTTTGATCCACCGCGCAGAAAAATGGCAGTAGGCCTGATAAAAGGGTTCTTGGCCAGCTACCTGAAGTTGAAACAGGGATATCATCAGTTGCAGTCATGTCATAACCTCATTCCTGCAGAAGTTGACATTTTACTCTTTAGGGAAAAGTGGACACAACTTTGTGTCAAGGCAGGGTTTTTTTGGTCCACTAGAAATAGCTAGAGGAGGGACCAAGCCTTAAAGAGTATGCTGCACGTGGCGGACTCTATAGGGTTTCTGCGATTTGCTTTGCAGCCGGCTAAAACTAAGAATCCCTGCGCAGTCAGTTCGCACCTGAATGGAAGTAAAGGGCCCCCAATGTACACACCCCAGGCTCCAGAGTCTCGAGATCAATGAGGAAAGTCAGCCCATCAGCAGAACTCCCAATTGAGACAGTCGACTAGCTACTGGGGTTGAAGTGCCGAGACAGGCAAGAAAAATACTAGAAAACCTTGCTAAGATGCTATAACTACAGTTTCCAGCTGTAGTTTCAGGTAATATGTTTGAGAGGTAGACGGCTGGGGCATCGGAAATTTTAGGCAGTTGGGGCATAGGATAGTGTTTCAGGGCCTACCGGGCATGGAGGCCCATTTCACTGAAACTGTGCTATCTGCAAGTTACATTACAAGTCTCAATGACACAGCTCATAAGGCGAGTTGTCGGCTGCATTGATCTGTGTGTACCCTGTAAGCAACAGACGGATGCAAGCCAGATCAGGTGGTGGATTAGTGCACCTCCTCCACTGATGTGTGTTAACAGTGGAACTGTGATGTGGTATCAGTTTTACAGCTCTCTCTTTGATGAGGGTAACCACAGCTGCACTGCAGGTAAGCTTGAAGCTGACTGCACAAGTGTTATAATCATCTTTATACAGTATTTCTGTCATGATTCAATCCACACTAACAAGAAAACAAAACTCTGGTCTCGTCTCCTTCCCCAACTTGTTAAATTTGGCACAAGAGAATGTGCAAGTTGACAGTCAAGTTAATTTATTTAGGACTGTAGGACATTGGGTTATTAGTTGTGTGGCCTGCACAAGTAATAGGTCCACAATTCTCCATACCGGGAACCAATCACCCCATTGTAGAGAGTGACTCTCTCAGGATAGTGAACGAGAAATTTCAGGTGTCCTGGTTTCAAGGACCCCGCAGACATAGGGTAATTACATTTAAAAAAAACAAAAACAACAACAAAAAAAACTGTTTAGGGGAGGGGGGAAGAAACTGCGCTCCTGTAGCCCCTTCCCCCCACGCTTTCATTCTTTTATTGGTGGTGCTGCTGCCATCCTGGGGTCACCATGAGCAGAGTTAAGGTACAAAATGAAAGAGCCCCACAGGGCATTATGAAGTGCTCCTCGGAGCAGTGAATATTTTATTAATCAATTCTCCTGTTGCTTTCGGGAGAGCAGTGTTGCTTTAAATGGCCTTGTGCCATGATTTCCTTTGTTGTGTTTTGTTCTGTTTCTGGGGTGCCTGGTTCCACCTGGGCACCCCACCTGCCTCCATTTGTTAGGGGCAGTTTATGGAGCCCACCCCCGGCTGCTCCGGCTGACTCCCCACTCACCAAACAGTGTCCTGTGCTGCTGCGGGAGCCAGCAACACGTGTACCCTGCCCGCTCCGGTAGGAATAGACTTCTCATCTTTGTGGACGTGCTGCTCCCCCAGACATTGGCATGGGGGACCAGCCCATGACTGTTGGAAAGGAACGCAGCAGTGGCTCCTTCCTTTGCTTTGCCCCACGGGAAGATGGGGGACCTCCCCCCTGGGGTAGAAATGAGGCTGGGGAGGGGACACCCCATGCACACCCCTTCCCTGGGTACAGATAATAAAATGATCTTTTCACCGACCCTAGGGCCCACACACCTGGGAGAAGATTATGAAATGGCAGCAGAGCCCAAACTGCTTCATCAACAAAAAAGCCATCTAACTTTAAAATGCTGTTGGGCCTATTTTTACTCCTGGCAGTGAGCTCTAGCTACAAAGGGCAGTTGCAGCAGACATCCTCGCCTCAAAACAGTGCAATCATCAGGAAGCTGGTGCGGGTTGCTCCCTGTGACAGCTTTCCTCCTGGCATTGGTTTCTAGGTGCAGAAGCCAAGCCCCCCCCCCAACCCCCCCCAAAACTGATCCTCAGTGGCCCTTGGGAAAACCCACTGGTCCTGGGGTCAACTGGGCAGAGGCCTTGGTCTTCTCCCTTCCAGCTTTCCATTGGGGGTCCAGCAGCAAAGCGCAGAAAAATCACCAGGCAAGAGAGAGTCTCTCCCTTCAGCAATAGATTTTTCAGGGGAGCGGAATGTTCCAGAAGCCAGACACCGCAGGCCAATACTATGGAGCTACGTTACCTCTCCACCCGTCTCAACCCTCCTGCACAGCATGCTGGGACAGTTCAAAATGGCATCATCCAGGAGTCACCAGTTATATATCCTCTGGGGGCCTCGGCTCCGCCCCTCGCTTACATTACTGCCAGGGCCCTCCTTGCTAGATTTCAAAGGGAAGCCCCCTCCTGTGTTGGCTCCAGAGATCTGGATTGCCTCCTTTGTTCAGTTGGCTTGGGTAGGCAAATCCATAGTATAGTGTGACAGCTGATTGACTGATGCAGATCATTTTGCCCCACTCCTTTCCTCCTCAGGAGCGGATTGAAGCATTGTTAATTGCTCCCTTTGTGGGGGGGGGGGGGGGGGGGGGGAGGCCTTTGTTCCTGTTGCTGGAGAGAAATGTAATTAACCTGGCATAGAAGCATGACAAAAGGCCTGGGCTCTGATCCTGAGCACCTGAGCAAAGCTAGAGAATGACAATTGTGAATGACCCTTAAATAGTACAGATATCTTTTTGGAATTTGCAGAATTGATTTCCTTGCACAGGTTACACCTCAATTCGATAGGTCACTAGTCCCTGTAGTCCAAATGGAATGAAAATTCCACTCTAAGGCAGTTTCCTCCCTATGTGTATAATAAAGTGTCACTACAGAGAAAACAGTGAGTGTACACTAGCATGATCAGGCTTACCCCATGTCAATATCTAATCCTGCAGAGTCGCCACTGCATCAGTCTATCTGTACGTGGGTACTGGGCTGCGCACAACAGTCTCACACAGGTGTGTGCGCACATGTTAATGTGTAACCAGCCAAATGTCCCATACCCTTGCTGCATCACAGCAGCCTTATCTTGAAAGGTAGACACTGGTGGTAAACATGTGCAGTCCATTTGCCAGGTGATTACCATGGGTGAGACATATGTAATGAGACTCACACAAGGTAAAAAGTCCAAAACCGGATGACCCAAAAAGCAAAACAATCCAGGCATACTTAATGGGTGGGACGCAATTGCAAAAACACAAAAGTATTTTTTTCTAAAGATTTCCTGTTTCCACGAAAATTCATAACAGTTGTGATAGTATTAACACTAACCACAATGTCAGTTATCCTCCTGAATGTGAAATGTTGCGTCCCACATATAGCAACCCTGATGCCCTAGTTTCCGAAGCATCAAATAAAATCTCAGGTTATCTGTAGCACAGAGTCCAAGCCATCGTGGGGCCGTGGATTTTGCTCACTTACCTCCTAGTCAATATCCCTGATCCCCCATGCTGCAGATACTCATGATAATTCATCACAATTATGTCCTACATGTCCACCGTATCTTAGTTATATTGCTTAAAGGCAGATTACCAATAATGCTAAAATATTTCTCATTTTGCAACGGGTGCATTCTTGTCTGGATATGCCCAGTCCAGAGACTCCATTACTTGTGAAAGCTGTGATAGAAAATACAAATCCTCATTCGGATTCTGTCCTTTGATAGGTCTGCCAGAGGCCAAACATTTCTAACTTGTTTAGAACACAGCGAATACTTATTTACAGCTTCTTCAAAATATTGCACACTTAAGTTCAAAATCTGTAGTTGGCATAAATGTTATGTTTTCAAAAAGTGTATGTGAGGTGTTAAGTTTGCATGCTTGGACAATCTGAGGCTTTATAATTTGGTTATGTTTTGCTGTGTGTTCTATTACGACTAGAGGATTGTTAAGTTATATTCTTATTCAGAACTTTATAAGCGTCCTTCAGAAATTTGTAGGCGGCTAACTGGACGTGGAACCCACTTCGATATGTTTCTATAGCAATTTGGCATACTGTATGTTCTGTGCGGTGTGCTTTTGGACGGTTGACAAACCTGCGGATGATCAAACATATAGCCATGGGAAACCACCATCTTATGCCCCCAGCTATGTCAAACGTACTACAGATATTGAGGGCTCACACGGAGATAAACCGGCTGGAACAGGAAACTCACAGGAGACTCCATTGTGGATGGGTACCCGATTACAGGAGGTTGCTGCTCTTAAAAGGTTTGAGGATCCGTGATCCTTGCAATTCTTCTTGGAACCCCGACAGTTGGGTGTTGGACAGTAAGGAGAAAATTACTTAAATCACAACCTCAAGTGCTTTTGAAATTCTATACAGAAAAAGCATTCTTATTCAGAACTTTATTAGCGTCCTTCAGAAATTTGTAGGCGGCTAACTGGACGTGGAACCCACTTCGATATGTTTCTATAGCAATTTGGCATTGCCAAATTCCTTGTTGACGAAATGCTGAGACTTGCCAAAATTGCCTTAAGTCCTTCCATTTGCTACAGGTACAAACTACATGCAGCAGTGATTCAAGTTTGTAATCGCACAGTCCACAGTACTGCCTCTGTCCCTTTCAGTCGTGCGTATTTGTAGGATTTTAGAGGTATAATATTGCATCTTAGTCAGACTAGATCTTTCTCATTTCACGGCTCATATGACTAGATAAATGTGCGGCCCTCCTTTGGACTGGTAGAGGGCGACACTCAATATTGCATGGGCCTTTGCTGAAAGCTCCTGTCCTCATAGTCCGTGGATTTCAATCTTGCATTTTTTGTGAACTTAGCACATAGTTTTGGTGGAAGTTTCAGGTCAAAGAGTTATGTTATCCCCATGGTCACTTGTTTGCACATGTTTCAGCACTACACACACCTCTAGTGGAGGCCAAAAAGAGGCCAGGCAATATGCCTAGAAACATCTGAGCTTAAAAAAACAAAATAAAATAAAGTACAATTAGCCATTTTAGCAATACTATAATCAAGAATCTTTAATCAAAAGTAGTACAAATCAGCAATACTTGCCTAATCATAGAAGGTTTACTAATGGACAAAGTAGGCGATGTTGAGTTGAAGTCTAGTGGTTTCTGTAAGTGCAGTTAGGCCGTGGAAGTGTTATATTAACTAGAAACGGTCCGACACCTCCCAAAAACTTGTGTGATCTTCTGTCACTGAACATTTGCTGCTCTATTGGTAATTGCAATGCCAGCATCAGTATTAAAATTCCCCCTAGTATGGCAAGGATCTGGATGGAAACATAACAAAATTAAAAAGCATGTGCTCATCCAGAAATCCTTCATCAGCTATAAAAGTTATGGTATACAATTCAACGCAAGACTTCTCCTTGACCATTACATTTTAAGTGGGTCTGTCACAGCCTTTTCACAAAAACAGAGGTTGGGAATTCAAACACTTGATGTGGTTTTTAGGTTTATTATGCAAGGAGCGTTCGCGACATTGAAGGTAAACACATTGCATTCGATACATATTATAGTGGACAGCCTCATTCTGCCCTTGGCTTATTCGGTTCGGTAACCTTCAGCCATTGGCTTGTACATTGTCAATCACATCTAGTATCTGTCCAAAGGAGAGTTGTCGTCCCACCTCCTTTCTATTGGTTGTATCCTTCTGCCTCCCTAGGAATGCATGAGGGACTATTTTACAATCAATAAGTACACCACCATCACCCAATTCTTTACATCACCCATGCATTGCATATGCAAAGTAATGTTTTAATTGTTCTGAACTACAGCCTGCATTTTATTGCCAATGTTAGCCTTTTAGTGGGAATCTCAAACCGGTTCGCTAATCCACTTTGCTAGTTCACTTTGGCACTAAGACCAGTCAAGAACTCAGACTGAATGAGACTCTTGAAGGTTCAGCAGGGTTTCTAGATGCAGGAGAGAATCTGGAGGGTAATGTATCCAAACATAAAAACTAACTGGAATGTTTAACCTTAATAATGAGGGATAAAATGGAGAGGGAGCGTGGCTAACCAACAAAGCTCACAACAGGCATAAAGACCCTCCCCCCCCCCCCCCCAAATCTGTGTAACTGGTGCGGATTGTTGCCCCGCCTGAAAAGAACACGAGACAAAAACAGTGCCCACGGGGATAGAAGCCAAGATGGTGCCCAAAGCTGCAGGAGTTGGGCAGAGAAGCAGAACCAAGCCAGAGTGAGGACTGAGGTGAGAGTATGCCACATTGAATCAGCAAGGCTGTACAGACTAGTGGTAGGATGTTAGACCTGTCAGCCCTTTGGGTGGTCCCTCCTCATCATTATTTATTTTGTCCCACTTTTGCCTCAAACCCTGTTAGAATTTTTCCTTTTTGGGAACCACCAGACTTTTTAGTGTTGATGCAGGGTCAGGGAGCCATTTTCCCTACCCCTGGAACTTCTGTCTGAGGGCCTGAGACACAAAATGGTGGCCACCCATTGTCACCTGTGACATCATCAGAACCCACTGGAGATTTCTAGAACCTTCCGTAACATTCTGGAACCCTGTGACAGTGAGAGGCAGTTTAGAATGTTGGGAGGCCATCTCAGAGTGGCAGTTGGCATCTGACTAGAGAGGAGAGAGGACCAGTTCAGAAGGAGGTCGGAGTAAGGCAGCAGGGGTGGAAACCAGTGCTTGGAGTGGGGTCCAGAAACCCACCCTTGATGCTAGTCCCTACTGACCAAGCCCAGCCTAGAGCCCTGTGTGGGACCAAGACCAGAAAAACCATCTTAAGGACCTAAATATTGTGAAGAGGCCTTAAAGAAGAAGACCAGCAAGCTCCTGACCCGTTTAGCGGTGTCCTCCTGGAGTCCTGACGTCGAGAAGCCTGGAGACCTGAGGCCTGAGGTGGAGAAGCGGCGCTGACAGAAAGCAGACGTCGTACCCGGAGCCGTCAGAGGTCGAGAGAGGGCGCCGACGGAGGTCGTGGAGAGGCACCGGAGGTCGAGTAAGGAGTCGCCGGAGATCGAGGTGAAGCGCGCCGGAGGTCGGGAGTGGAGATCGCACTCCGGAGACGCCGGAATCTGAGGTGAAGTGCGCCGGAGGTCGGGAGTGGAAGTCGCACTCCGGAGACACCCGGAAGCGGGGAGACCGTGACCCTGCGACGCCGGAAGGCGACATCGAGCCGGAGCAGCCCAGCGACATCGAGCCGAGGCCGCCCAGCGACACCGAACCGGAGCCGCCCAGCGACATCGAGCCGGAGCCGCCTCACGACATCAACACGGCGCCGAGCGGAGCCGATCATCGTGAAAAGGGCAGTAAGTGGTAGAAAGGGCATCTGAGGCCCTGTGGAGCCCTAAAAGACCATTCTAGGGGCTAGAAGGGTGTTAGAACCAGCCTGGGAGTGCCAGGGGTGAACTGAGACTGGTGCAGTGACCTCTGTGAGGGGTTGTGTATTTTGGGAGAGCCAGATCCTTAGGTTACCCTTATTCTACCTCAGTTCAGGCCCAGCCTTGACCAATCTAGGTGGGACACCCCCATGTCATCCAAATGACCACAAGCTGAACTTGGGCATAGTAAAAGCAAACTACCTCAGGAAAGTGATGTGAACTGTAATGGTCATTAATTGTGTTATTTAAGTTATTGAAGGTGCTTTATTTATTGACTGTATTTATTGTCTGACTGTATTTATTCCTGCATTGTATTTATTGTCTGACAGTATTTATTAGCCATTTGTATTTATTGCACCCCTATTTATTCCTTGCTTATTTATGACCTGATCCTATTTATTGAAACCCCACTGTGGTATTATTTATTTGACCTGCCCTTTTAAAGGAGAATCTTATGGTACTGTATTTATTTTATGAACCCTGCAACTAAGAGAAAATAAGATAAAGACAAACTACTTTCTTTCATAATTTTTACGGTGTAGTGTTGTTTTTGGAACGGATGAACGCATGGTTATTGTGAGGGTGTGACGTACGCTTAACACGGTGCCTGACCCCCAACCGCTCGAGCCAAGCTACCATTGTGCTGGGAACCTGGTGACTGCTAACCCGGTTGCCTGGTTTCCAACATAAAATTGGTGTTCAGCGGTGGGATAGAGCTGTGCTTGCGTCCACTCGACAATAACTGTGGGTAGTCCATAGGCCTACACCGGGAGTTTTATCCAAGCGGACTTCCCAATTTTGAGTTTTGTTTTTTCCAAATTTACTTCTGGTGGTGGGAGGAGGTATTACAAAAGGTACCCCCCTGCATAGCTTCTGTAAGCAACTGTCTTCTATCCTGAGTGGGCAAAATGGAGTTTGTACTGGAGGATGTGGAAACTTATACTGTGGCCCAACTCAGAGAGTTTTGTGAGCGAGAGGGGGTGTTTTGTCCCCAAGGTGCAAAGAAGGGTGAACTCCAGACCAGCTTAAGGGCTTGGGGGGAGGCACGACGAGAAAGTAAGGTTGAGAAGGAGGACAGGAATGGAGAGCCTGACAGCGAGGGGGCTGGTTTGTACCAACCTGAGGTGGGGAACCTAGTAGCGGGGCCCAGAACACTTTCAAGGAAGGGCAGCAGTGTCTCTAGCAACGGCTTATTAGAAGCAGAATTCACTGACCGGAGGGAGAAAAGACAGCTCACATGGGATTTGGCGAAGCTGGAGAACGAAAAGGAGGAACGGAGGATGGCTCACGAGTTGAGGCTCAGGGAGATAGATCTCCAGATCCTACGGGTCGGGGCACACCCTGTTCCTAGTGGTGGCAGCGAAGAAAAAGAAAACACCAGGGAACCCAAACCTTATTTGCCGAAAGACATAGTAGCTAGCTATAGTGCGGGTGAGGATATCGCCAAGTGGCTAGCGGCCTATGAGATCTCATTAAGAGTCCATGGGGTTCCAGAGAAGTATTGGGGAGGGGGATTGTATAAATACATGCCTCCAGCTGGTAGGGATACATTATTGGCCCTGGAGCAGGATGAGCAGACCCACTACCCCACCATGAAAGTGGCGCTCGTAAGGAAGTTTGGACTAACACCCGAGAAGTATAGACAGAAGTTCCGGGGTAGCCACAAACTGGGCACACAGAATTGGGTGGATTTCCTGGACTATGCAAAGAAGGCATTGGAGGGTTGGATACAAGGCAGTGAGGTGAGGGACTACGAGGGGTTGTTTGATTTGATTTGATGTTGAAGGAACACCTGCTCGAAAAATGTTTCCCTGAACTGCGTCAACACCTGGTGGATAGCAAGCTGACCAATCCCCGGAAGCTTGCTGAGGAGGCGGACATTTGGGCTAGTACCCGGGTGTCCACAAGGGGGACTGGAGGGGACTCTCAAAAGACCGGACAGGGCGCCCCCCCAGAAGAAAGAGGGAGGAGAAAAGAAAACGGAGTTCTCTAAAGGCCCCCAAAATAGTTTCGAAGGGAACGGGATTCACCCCTAGGGCTAACCCCCCCAGAAACCCTAATCCTGGCCAGAGTCAGCAGCCAAGGGTTGTCCATTGCTACGAGTGCGGTGGTGTCGGACACTATAAGGGAGATGTGAAGT
This sequence comes from Triturus cristatus, assembly GCF_964204655.1. Classification (NCBI taxonomy): domain Eukaryota; kingdom Metazoa; phylum Chordata; class Amphibia; order Caudata; family Salamandridae; genus Triturus; species Triturus cristatus. The sequence goes on along the minus strand of NC_140580.1, from coordinate 745,845,364 downwards.
GCCCGAAAAGACCACCCCTCCCATCGGAGGAAAGGCCCCCGGAGTAGTTAGTGTAGTGCTCGGGGAGGAGATGCCCTTAGATAAGGGAAGGGAGTGGGCGGGTGTCACTTTAGTGTCCCTGGGAGAACGGGAGATGGTTCCTAAGATCCAGGTGCCCGCAAATACCACAAAGTATGGGCAATGGGTCACCATCAATGGCCAAAGAGGGGAGGCTCTGAGAGACACAGGAGCCAGTATGACTATGGTACGTAGCCAACTGGTGTCTCCAGAGCAGGTGATTCCCCCATGTACTCCACCCTGCCGCGATGGCTGACGGCAGAATGGGTCACTATCCGGTGGCCGAGGTTCCCTTTGAATGGGAAGGGGTTGCAGGGTCACTTCGAGTTGCCGTAAGCCCTGCCGTGCCAGTCGATTGTCTGCTGGGGAATGACATGGAGCATAATGCTTGGAAGGAGGTGGAATACCGGACTCATGCTGAGATGCTGGGTACACCTGACTGGGCCTGTGCCAGCACAAGGTCTGCGACTACCCGGAGGGGGAGTTCGTTTAGGCGGGAGCCTGGAACAAAGGCACCGCCGGCTGCCAATCAAGGGAAGAACCGAGGACAGGAGGAGCCTGCCTCGGCATCCGTGCCCCGTGTGACGGATAGGCCACCGGAGGTGGTGGACCAGGAGTCCGCGGAGGGGGATGTTACCAACCTGGAGAACCTACCCATCCCAGCCGAGGGGCACGTGGAGGGAGGGCCGACCAGGGAGGAATTCTGCAAGGGCCAGAAGGAGTGTCCTACCCTTGAGGGACTGAGGCGACAGGCCGAAGCCCAGGCAGCAGGGAACGTTGAGGGGAACTACAATATTTACTGGGAGGATGGCCTCCTCTACAGTGAACCCAAGGCACCCATGCACGGATCGTCACGGGCCTTGGTTGTCCCTCAACGTTACCGAGCCTTCCTTCTGGAATTGGCTCATGAAATCCCCTTGGCAGGACACCTGGGGCAAGACAAAACCTTTGCCCGGCTTGTCCCACACTTTTATTGGCCTCAGATGAAAGTGTCGTCCGACACCTACTGCCGGATGTGTGTGTCTTGTCAAGCCAGTGGGAAAACAGGGGTGAAGCTGAAAGCTCCCCTGGAACCACTTCCTGTCATTAGCACCCCCTAAGAAAGGGTGGGCATCGACATTGTGGGTCCATTAGATCCGCCTACTACAGCTGGTCACAGGTTTATCCTGGTTCTGGTGGATCATGCCACACGGTACCCAGAGGCTATACCTCTGAGGACCATTACTGCACCTGTTGTGGCTAGGGCCCTGATGGGAATCTTTACCCGAGTAGGTTTTCCCAAGGAAGTTGTGTCCGACAGGGGGACCAACTTCATGTCAGCATACATGCGGGCGATGTGGAAGGAGTGTGGAGTGACCTACCGGTTCAACAGAGAACCAACAAGAGAGGAAGGGATCCACACGACTAGTCCCCTCAAGGATTTATTCAAAAACAACAAAGTCAGTGTAAATCAAGTCAATAAAGGGGGCACTACTGATTAGAGGAGCACTGGTCCACAAATTCCGAACAAGCCGATATGTTGTTGAGAAGAGTGTAGACCTCAATGAATATTAACCATTTGGTATAAAAGCCCTCACTCGCCAACCTGGTTGGTGACACGCTTCATCATCGGGCTCCACTGGGATGACCGAATGTCATCCCAGTGTGCTACAACGCCAGGTTACTGCGGAGCGGGGTTCTTGTGTGGTGGTAGTGAATTTAAAATATCCAATTAAGTCAAAAATAAAAAACTTTAATAATTTTGCAAATTGGAAAAGACTAAAAGGGAGTGAAGGTCAAAAAATAACAGACCTGTTTCACTCCACGGCTGTTGTGGCTAGGGCCCTGATGGGAATCTTTACCCGAGTGGGTTTTCCCAAGGAAGTTGTGTCCGACAGGGGGACCAACTTCATGTCAGCATACATGCGGGCGATGTGGAAGTAGTGTGGAGTGACCTACCGGTTCACCACTCCTTACCACCCCCAGACCAATGGTCTGGTAGAGAGGTTCAATAAGACCTTGTGAAAGGCATGATCAGAAGTCTGCCTGAAAGCCTGCGGAGGAAATGGGACGTCCTCCTACCCTGTCTATTGTTTTCTTACAGGGAAGTGCCACAGAAGGGAGTGGGCTTCAGCCCCTTCGAGCTTTTGAATGGGCACCCTGTGCGTGGACCTCTCAGCCTGGTGAGAGACGGATGGGAAAGAACTCCCAGAAAGCTTCCCCAGGACGTGGTGAGCTACATGCTGGCCTTCCGGAGCCAAATGGCTAAGTTGTGGAAGCAAGCTTCTGACAACTTGGAAGCCAGCCAAGCAGTGATGAAGGCGTGGTATGACCACAATGCTCACCCGGTGGAGTTGGAGCCTGGCCAGAAGGTGTGGGTGATCGAACCAGGAGAGCTTAGCGCCCTCCAGGATCGCTGGTCAGGACCCTTTGAGGTGTTGGAGAAGAAGGGTAAGGCTACCTACTTGGTGGATCTGAAGACCCCTCGCCAGCCCCTACGAGTGCTGCACGCCAACCGCCTCAAACCCCACCACGAGAGGCCCGAAGTCATATTGTTAATGGTGACTGACGGAGCAGAGGACGTGGAAAGCGAGCCTCTCACCGACTTATTTGCGTCTCAAGAGAAGGATGGGTTGGTGGAGGGAGTGATTCTCTCCCCGTCTCTAACTCCTGAACAGCAGGACGACTGCCGCCAGGTCCTGGGGCAGTACTCTTCGTTGTTCTCCCTTGTTCCGGGTAGGACTCACCTGTGCGTCCATGACGTGGACACAGGAGACAGCCCACCTGTGAAGTCAAAGATCTACCGGATGACAGACAAGGTGAAGGCCAGCATTCACAGTGAAGTCACTAAGATGCTGGAGCTAGGAGTGATTGAACCTTCCAGCAGCCCCTGGTCCAGTCCGGTGGTACTAGTACCAAAAGCTGTACCACCGGGTGCCCAACCGGAACTGAGGTTCTGTGTGGACTACCGGGGACTGAACTCAGTAACCAAGACTGATGCTCATCCGATACTAAGGGCGGATGAATTGATTGACCGGCTGGGAGCTGCCCAATATCAGAGTACCTTTGACCTTACTTCCGGGTACTGGCAGATCTCTCTGACTGATGGAGCTAAGGAAAGGTCAGCCTTCTCCACGCCCAAGGGCCACTACCAGTTCTGCGTGATGCCCTTTGGGCTCAAGAACGCCCCTGCCACGTTTCAGCATCTGGTGAACCAGATCCTCGCCGGAATGGAGAGTTTCTCTGCTGCTTATCTGGACGACATTGCCGTCTTCAGTAACAGCTGGGAGGATCACTTGCGTCACCTGCAAACTGTTCTCCAGGCCCTGAAGCAAGCTGGGTTAACGATCAAGGCCAGTAAATGCCAGATCGGGCAGGGGTCGGTAGTGTACCTTGGACACTTGGTGGGTAGGGGAGCGGTGCAGCCCCTCCAGGCGAAAATTGAGGCTATCATGGCCTGGGAACCCCCCAAGACTCAGACTGAGGTCCGAGCTTTTCTGGGCCTCACAGGATACTACCGCCGCTTCGTGAAGGGGTACGGGACCATTGTGGCCCCCCTCACGGAGCTTACGTCCAAGAAACAACCTCGACGGGTAGTCTGGACGGAGGCTTGCCAGCAGGCCTTTGTGAAACTGAAGCAAGCCATGTGCGAGGCCCCGGTCTTAAGGGCCCCAGATTTTTCCAAGGAGTTCATTGTCCAGACGGATGCATCGGAACATGGGATTGGGGCAGTGTTATCGCAACTCAATGAAGAGGGTCTGGATCAACCCGTGGTCTTCCTATCCCGGAGACTACTTCCCAGGGAACAGAAGTTGAGTGCAATAGAGCGTGAAGCCTTTGCAGTGGTATGGGCTCTGAAGAAGTTGCGGCCATACCGGTTTGGCTCGCACTTCCTAGTTCAGACCGACCACAGACCCCTTTGTTGGCTGATGCAGATGAAGGGGGAGAATCCCAAGTTGCTAAGGTGGTCTATCTCCCTACAGGGAATGGACTTTCGGGTGGAACATCGGCCTGAAGTGGACCACGCCAATGCAGACGGTCTCTCAAGGTATTTCCGCCTTAGTGATGAGAACTCCCAAGGGGTTGGGTAGCTCTCCCCACTTTCAGCTGGGGGGGGGGGGGGGGGGGGACGCGTGTTAGACCTGTCAGCCCTTTGGGTGGTCCCTCCTCATCATTATTTTGTCCCACTTTTGCCTCAAACCCTGTTAGAATTTTTCCTTTTTGGGAACCACCAGACTTTTTAGTGTTGATGCAGGGTCAGGGAGCCATTTTCCCTACCCCTGGAACTTCTGTCTGAGGGCCTGAGACACAAAATGGTGGCCACCCATTGTCACCTGTGACATCATCAGAACCCACTGGAGATTTCTAGAACCTTCCGTAACATTCTGGAACCCTGTGACAGTGAGAGGCAGTTTAGAATGTTGGGAGGCCATCTCAGAGTGGCAGTTGGCATCTGACTAGAGAGGAGAGAGGACCAGTTCAGAAGGAGGTCGGAGTAAGGCAGCAGGGGTGGAACCAGTGCTTGGAGTGGGGTCCAGAAACCCACCCTTGATGCTAGTCCCTACTGACCAAGCCCAGCCTAGAGCCCTGTGTGGGACCAAGACCAGAAAAACCATCTTAAGGACCTAACTATTGTGAAGAGGCCTTAAAGAAGAAGACCAGCAAGCTCCTAACCTGTTTAGCGGTGTCCTCCTGGAGTCCTGACGTCGAGAAGCCTGGAGACCTGAGGCCTGAGGTGGAGAAGCGGCGCTGACAGAAAGCAGACGTCGTACCCGGAGCCGTCAGAGGTCGAGAAAGGGCGCCGACGGAGGTCGTGGAGAGGCACCAGAGGTCGAGTAAGGAGTCACCTGAGGTCGAGGTGAAGCGCGCCGGAGGTCGGGAGTGGAGATCGCACTCCGGAGACGCCGGAGATCGAGGTGAAGTGCGCCGGAGGTCGGGAGTGGAAGTCGCACTCCGGAGACACCCGGAAGCGGGGAGACCGTGACCCTGCGACGCCGGAAGGCGACATCGAGCCGGAGCAGCCCAGCGACACCGAACCGGAGCCGCCCAGCGACATCGAGCCGGAGCCGCCTCACGACATCAACACGGCGCCGAGCGGAGCCGATCATCGTGAAAAGGGCAGTAAGTGGTAGAAAGGGCATCTGAGGCCCTGTGGAGCCCTAAAAGACCATTCTAGGGGCTAGAGGGGTGTTAGAACCAGCCTGGGAGTGCCAGGGGTGAACTGAGACTGGTGCAGTGACCTCTGTGAGGGGTTGTGTATTTTGGGAGAGCCAGATCCTTAGGTTACCCTTATTCTACCTCAGTTCAGGCCCAGCCTTGACCAATCTAGGTGGGACACCCCCCATGTCATCCAAATGACCACAAGCTGTACTTGGGCATAGTAAAACCAAACTACCTCAGGAAAGTGATGTGAACTGTAATGGTCATTAAGTGTGTTATTTAAGTTATTGAAGGTGCTTTATTTATTGACTGTATTTATTGTCTGACTATTTATTCCTGCATTGTATTTATTGTCTGACAGTATTTATTAGCTATTTGTATTTATTGCACCCCTATTTATTCCTTGCTTATTTATGACCTGATCCTATTTATTGAAACCCCACTGTGGTATTATTTATTTGACCTGCCCTTTTAAAGGAGAATCTTATGGTACTGTATTTATTTTATGAACCCTGCAACTAAGAGAAAATAAGATAAAGACAAACTACTTTCTTTCACAATTTTTACGGTGTAGTGTCGTTTTTGGAACGGATGAACGCATGGTTATTGTGAGGGTGTGACGTACGCTTAACACGGTGCCTGACCCCCAACCGCTCGAGCCAAGCTACCATTGTGCTGGGAACCTGGTGACTGCTAACCCGGTTGCCCGGTTTCCAACAGAGGACCTGTGGCTGGAGCTGGGCCCAAAGAGTTGGCGCGAACAGCTAGAGGACCAAGGACAAGGGCCCCCTCCCTGGTGGGCAGCTGCATTAAGACTTGAGCACCCAGGAGCTGGGCTAGCCCTGCGTGTCTCTCAAAGAGGGGGTAAAGTGTACAATGAGAGTCCATGTCTTGCTAGCTGCAAGACGATGTTGGCTCGACTTGCCAGTTGCAGCTCCGGGACCTAGAGAGTGAAAACCACGAGGGTGGGGCCACTCAGAGAAGGTGCCAGGCTGTGGGCCCCGAGCCGGAAAAGAGTTAAATTGAGGAGGTGAGGGCCGATTTTCCCCCTGACCCCGCTTGCGGCCCCCGGAAGCTGTAAGCATGCACATGAGCAGGAGGGGCTGTACGTTACCAAAAGCACAACCCTTGGGCTGACTCCGGCACATTCATTCAAGGCGCAGTGAAGAAGCGCCTCGCTTGGGGCTAAAACTGCAGACACTTGTGAAGGTTCCTTGCGAGGAACCCCGCACATGACACTGGTTGACCGGATGCCCCCAGCCCACGTGAGCACAAATTGCGTGCCTCTACCACCATGTTGAACCTGGAGAAATATGAATAAAGGGACTGCTGAATGCCCACTGAACAGCACCTGATTCCCATTAAGCACAACTGTCCCATGGGACTGGACATGGGCCACAAATAAACGACGAGGGACATCCTACAGTGGGACCACATTGAGGAAATTGCTCTCAGTCGGGTGGTGGCGCTAGAACAACCAATAACGCTCACTGGTCAAGACAAGAACGCAGTACCAGATAACAACCATGGCCAGATCCTTTCTGCTGTCAATTCCTACTGGGAAGTCCTAGAGGACATAATCGACCAGGCATCCCTGGATCATGGTATCCTGCGTGATGACCACAGCAAACTGACAGAAAGAGAGCGGTGAAGACTGCAAGTTGGACACAATAGGGACCATTTCTTTCAAACAGAGACATATCTAAGATGGCCAAGGATGTGGAGACCCTGCATCGCAAAGCAGAGGACATAGAGGGGCACACAGGGTACCAGCAAGTCTCCCACAGCCTGGGGTGCCGCCCAGACCAGTGGTGGAAAGACTGCTCCACTAACACGACAGAGACCTTATATTGCAGAGGGCCCGCATGATTGGCCGCTTTCATATTGACAGTGCTTCAGTGGCTATCTTTCATGACTACACCATAGGGAACTCCGGGAAGATGGCCTGAAATACATGTTGCTTTTTTCGACTCGCCTGGAAGTGCTGGTAGACGACCGAGGCATGTTTTTGACCAACCTTCCAGTGCCTGGTTGGAGAAGTATAGAGAGGGCGCTGATGCAGGGGTTTGGAGCAAATCATCACGCCCAAAGCGGCAGTGATGGAGGAGAGTAGAAGAGAGAACAAGGAGGCCATCCAAAGCTTAAGTAGAGCAAGAACACGCAGTGGGAACGGCGAACATAATTGCTGCCTTGGAGCAATCCACCTCCAGTAACCATGTGAATAATTCAACCTTGGCTGGGGGGGGTGGGGGGGGGGGGTTAAGATATGGAGGAGCTCTGGCAGATACAATGATTGGCCAACATGTCACACCTAGGATGGCATATGACCTGCAAGAGGAATGGGACACAACTATGAGGGATGAGCTATGACTCCCCTGGGCAATATTGAGAGACAACATGCGTGGTGTAAGGGGGAGGCCAATCTGCACCCCAGACATAAGTTACTGGCACTCCAAACCGTGACAAACACTCACACACTGAACCGTTTCATCCTTCTGTACCCCTACAGTGAGGGACTGTAGGTAGAAAGGCCAATCTGCACCACCTATCGGCTGTCAATCCCAGCCCAAACCGCCACCCCGCCTATATGTTGTAGTGGAGTGGTTTGAGTCCGTAACCGAACATCAGTTCAATGGACGGATGACCATTGTGACTCCAACCTGGGGTAAGGGAGCTGGGGAAAGAATGCCGTTTTTTTAACAAATCCAGGCCAGCTATTGTATTGATCTGCACTTCCCCGATAAGGGTCCACATGTTAGGCAGGCCATGGGAGGGCGTTGGGAGGCACAACCCACAGCTCATAAAGTAGGCAAAATCTGGAACTCCCACAGAGACACTCAGATGGCACAGGGAGAGACTAGGCATTATTCCTTTTATTGAACATGCTGAGGCTAGGGTCACCCAGTAAAAGGTACAAGATACTGGCTTGCCTCATGCAGAGAGGTGTGGAAGTAGCCTTCCTACAGGAGGCACACCTGACAGATGGGGAAATACCTCAATTTAAAAGGCACTATAAAGGTAAATACATGACCCAGGCTACTCTTATTTTGCCAGGGGGGCTATGACAGGACTTTGACTGCTGTTACCATTCGAACCGCTGGGGGGGGGGGGGGGGGGGGGGGTCAATATTGATAAAGAGGGCAGGTATGCAGTTGTGTGGGGGAGACTTGATGGCTTGGAGCTAACAATGGGAAACATCTGCACCCCAAACACGGACAGACCCAGTTCTTAAAGTGCCAGGCTCTGCTGCGCTCCCTGGATATGCATAATGTGATGATCATGGGAGGGGACTATAACTATGTGTTAGACATAGACCTGGACAGATCTATACTGCCATTGGCGGGCGCACCTAGTGGCCGGACAGCCAGGGATGTCTGCCACTGGATGCAGCATTGGAGTTTAAGGGACAGTTGGAGACAGAGGAACACCGGAAGGGAACAATACTCCTAATATTCCGCTGTGCATGACTTGCAGGTCTGTCTAAACTGACTGGAATGCTCCCCAGGACTGAACAAGCACATCATACATACGTGTTATCTCAGGCCATAACCTCAACTTATGTGCGTCACCTGGGATAGACAAGTGTCCCCTGTAAACAGCTAGAAAAGGCGCATATGGTGGACCCAGAGATCTGCCACTAACTGCTGGGGAGGAAAAGAAAACCACGTGCCACTCTGGAATAGCTACGAGCATTAGATAGATAGGAGTACTTCACTACTTAACCACTATGAAGGGGTGGAGCCTGTAGGCTACTCTCCTGGATGGTCCAGCCACTGGAATGGGGGTGCTCCATTACAAATATTGCGTGACCGATGTGCATGCTGGTCTACAACGAAAGAGAAATCCACAGGGGGGCGTAAAGCATGAACACCTGGAGGAGCTAGGGAGACTCTCTGGTCTATGCATCAGCTGGCAAAAGAGCTGTGTGTTCCCATTGAGGAATGACCAACAAGAGGTCCCAGCAGTCATGCAGATCAGGTAGGCACCCAGAGTCCTTAAATATTTTGGGGTCAAGATTTACCACATATATGCAGACTTAGAGGGTAACCTTGTTGTGGCCGTGCACGGACTACGTGGCAGTGCGACGCTCTGGCACACTTTACAGCTACCCATCACAGCCATGATCGCACTGTCATAGAGGACTGACTTATCTAGAGTGTTATACTACTGTGCTAACTTCCACTTATATGGATCCTGCAGACCTAATTTAAATTCCTCAATGTGTTGCTATGGGAGCCGACGGGTAGCGCTCCATACTCTACAACTCTTGAGCAAGTGCGGAGGACTGGAGGGTCCCCAGTTATGAACTATACTACATAGCATCATAGCTGCAGTGGATAACTAGGTGGCTGGTAAATCAGAATAGCCAAGAACTAGGCGAGCTTGGGGAGCCCAGTAGAGAGGAAGCCCTGGTTGCGCTACTGATGGGGGTGAAACTGGGCCCTGCCCAGAAGCCTAAACTCTCGACTATTGGATTGTGCCGTTAGAAATTTGTGCTGCCCAGGAGTAGGTGGCAATGCTGCATGTAGCAGTGTTGCCAGTCACTGGGCTCACTACATCACAAGACAAATATTTCATGAGACAACGAATGAGATATTGTCTGAAAGTGGGAGACCTCTTTGATGGGGGCATCCTTAAAAGCCTTGAAAGCCTGGTGATGGATAGCGGGCTTCCAGGAACACCGTTTCCGACATACAGGACGATTACGCAAACCCTGCAGAGTCTAACAGGGGAGGCTGGCCCGGAGCCATAGACGAACTATACACTGGAGACCTTTCTCATCATTGGTGATGGATGACGACTGATCACCTGGCTTTACCAGGCATTGATTTTAGAGACCTTGGATGGCCTACCGGGTGCCTGAACTAGGTGGGAGGGAATCCTGGGCAGACATCTCTGAAACACAGAGCAAACACGAGATTCAAGTACACTCAGTTTTTTTACACTTCATACCTCACACCGGATAGACTGAACGCGATATTGCAAATCCAGTCTCACTGCTGCGCTAGTGTGGCCTGGCTGATGTGGACTGTGCACATATGGTGTATGTTGCCCATAAGTCACCTGCTTCTGGCAGGGGTGGCGCAGGACCTGGAAAGAATCCTAAACAAATGTGTAGTGCTGAGATAGGCCTGCTAGGCCTTTAAGCCTGGCGGTGGGAGAGGAGGGCTGGAAATAGGTTTGTGCACCTTGCTCTCTGTATTGCCTGAAGGAATATAGCACAATAAAAGGGCTCAACATAACCTGTGGAAGACAGAGGTGGCGAGTCAGGCATCCGCTGAGGGGGCGATCCTTAAGACGGGGAAGGTCAGGGGACTTCAAATGATATTGCTGGCAGGCCAATGGTTGGAAGTACTGACAGCTTTCCTTGCGCCAGAGGGACACAACTCCCCACTGTTAAACTGGAGTTTCTGCTTGGCAGAGATATGCACCCTGTACAATCAGGAACCATAAACCTAGCCAGGGTAAGTCAGATAGACACCATAAATTAACCTATGCTCACCCTCTTGTAGCTTGACACACAGCAGAAAGTCAAAGTGTACTCGCTGGGACGACGGAAGGCTGCATGAGCAAACACTCGGAAAGCAGTAAAACTGATGACAACAAATAATAAGGGATAATACCGACACGATTGGGAGAGAAAAACTACCGAAGACAAGGAACTATTTGGGGAAACCAGGCGGAATTACAACCAGTTGAAAGATAACACTAACCATACTGATGATACAGCCCCGAGGAAGTCGTGGCCACAAGCATGGGCGACGAAACACGTGTTGGCTAAACAGAGGCAAAAAAAAAAAAAAGAAGGACTTAAACAAGAACATGAGAGAATAAACCTAACAAATACAAAGAAAGACAAGAAATGTTGATATCTGTTATTTATGTAATACATGTTGACATTAGCGTGTGCCGGGGAAAACAATATAATGTATAAACTGAGTGATTTTGGTTGTCCAACTGGGGAGTGGGTGATCTCTCCACCTTAAAGCACCGCACATAAATGAGTTCACGACAACTTTCAAGTGTACCTCTGTAGAGTGCCACAGAACCTTCTGCAAACCTCACCTGCGCTAGCGTATAAAGCCAAGGTAAACTAATCAATACCTTGATGGACTTTCCGACTTAAGCGATAGAACATGGACAATGGCCCACTAATGCGGGGGCACTTGTCAGTTCTACGCCTCACTGAACTCGGATGGATCCCTCCTACTCTCTCCTGAGCCACTGAACTGACCCATGGGGAACCCTCCTAATGACCATTGCACGCCATATGTACAGAAGCTAACCTTAATTTGCTCGTAGATTTATCCCCGTATTAAGACAATACCATCATGGCAAACAAATTGATGTGGGTCATCCCCCCCCCTCTTGGGTCTGACTTCTGTTACCAACCCAGAAAAAAACTCTGTACATAAGGACAAGAAGCAACGGAGGCCACTGACAGCTGTCAGGGTCAAGGGCCAGGCCCCAGACTATCCAGGGGTCTCTGACCTCTGTTGTTCCTCAGAGGGGGGGGGGGGGCAGTAGCCCCTGGTGGCTTGCACTCTTTTGCCAATCCACCTCCACCATATCAGGGAGGGTGTCCAGATAATGATCCTTCAGCCAACCCAGGGTGTGTACCGTTAAGCTGATCATGTGCCTGGCAAGCCAGGACTTCCCTGGGAGTACCACTACCCCCATCAAGGGAGGCTCACTCTGGGTGTGTCAAGAGTCTGCCCGGCACAGGTCTACAGAGCTCTGTCCCTGTGATAGTGCATTGAGCCGCCTCCCCTGGTCCGAAGTGGCCTCACCAGGATAAGTCTTGGGGTGCTCTGTTCTCAGAACTGGCAACCCCCATACCCACTGGTCCTACCACTGTGAGCCTTTTCCATCTCAAGCCCCTCCATCTGGGCCTCTGTACCCTTCGCTGTGGAGTTGTACCCCCAGAAACCAGAACTGGTAGGGCGCCAGTGGCGGCCTTCTCACCCAGCTCCCCTGACACTGCATAGCGCAAGTCAGCGGATGGTCTCATGGTACAGACCAGGTCCCCCTGCTTGTGCCCAGATAGAGCAATCCAAGCACTGGAGTAGGAAACAGAGCACCCTGGATCTTTACCCACCATAACCGCCCCTCCTATTCTTAGAAGGGACATGGGACCCCTCCCCCCACACTATACTGGGACCTGTCTGGGTCACTATGTACCTCCCACTCATTCTTATGTTGGGGGGGGGGGGGGGAACCGGAGCCACCCTTCTTATAATTACTCCCCCAAGCCTTCCCAGACACTCTGGTACTCACCCAGAGGTCTGCCTCCTTTGCAAGCTCCCTAGGGTCGGTGAACTTGCAATCAACCAGGTGATGGCGAAGCTCTGGGAAACATGAACTGCTCTCCAGCAATCAAATTGAACAGCCCCTCAAAAGTGTTTACTTTGCTACCCTTCACCCGACCATCCAAGGCCTTGCAGAAGTACTACACATAAACAACCCCACCCCAGGGCCAGTGAGACAATTCTGACTGTGCCTGAATCTCACCTGCACTCTTCTGGGGCGAGTCCATATCTCTTGACATGGGTCTCCTTCATGGACAGATACTTCAGCTTCCCCCATTCTTTAGGGCCAGCATGGCTTCCCTACCATTACAAGTCATATGTCTCCAAATACCGGCTCCCCAATCCTACTCACTCAGAGATCCCGTACACCTATATAGTAAACTCATATCGTGAAAACAGGCACCAAGTCCAAGGGTATATGGATCTTTTCTTCACCACCGGACACAGTAGGTTCACTGTCACCATTTCTGCTAGACTCTAAAAGCTGTTTGGCATTCAAGTCCAGCTCCTTAAGACCGAGCTGATGGGCCATCATCTTCGCCTCCATAGCCAGTTCGACTCTCACACCCTCATATGTTCTCTCCTCTGCAGCTAGTTGCAGCCTCAGGTCCCTCTCAGCCTGTCTGTTCCTCGACTCCTCAGGAGACAGGATGTGGGGGGGGGACTGCTTCCTGCTTTGGATACAGCAGTTTACTCCCTCTCAGTGGGTTCCCCCCTCTCTCATTTAGCCTTTGCCAAGTCATTTTTCTCCTCCTTCTCTTCCTCAGTGCCATCGTCCTCATGAGACCCTGACTCATGAGTTCAGGGATGAACTGGGTGCTACATTCTCTAGAGAGATAAAGTAGTCCTCTTCCGACTGTGGTACAGATTGTATTCTGCGGACCTCCTCCCAGGTTTAATGACTATCCGATACTCAAGCTTTGAATAACCCTTGGGGATTTTCAGTCCCCTCATGCTGCACAACTTATTCAGCTCAGCCATGCTGCAGCTCTCAATGGTGTTGATATCTAGCACCATATATGACAGGCTGCTCGGACATGTACTGCTCCCTGTCCAATCCTGGGCATCCTGGTTTCCTCTTCTGGGGGTATTGGGGAGTCCTTCCTGCAGCTCAGAGTTCTCCTCCTCTGTGGTTGCTTGCAGCCTCTTGACTTCCTCATAGGCTTGGAGGACTATCTGTAGGTTCACCATGTAAGCTTTCTTACCCACATTCACCCCCCTCTCCTTGCAGAACTCCTTCAGCTTCCCCACAGTGAAGTATGCTAAACAATTGATATCCATGAACATTCGGACATGGTATCACTTGTGCAACAACAAATGATTCCCAAGATGATGATGGTGAAGCAGGAGTCAAATTTAGAAAAATGACCAGTTGAGAGAGAAAAAAAGAGAATTTTAAACTCGTAGTGGTCTTAGATGTGGAATAGTGGTGTACACCAAATTACTGTATGACACTGCACAACCATAGGTTCGATCCTCAACGCTAATCACCAGTGTAAGAAATTGGATTTCTGGTTCTTAGAGGTATGCCCCCTGTCCAAGCAAGAACCACAATCCTAATCATGGCAAGTCATACACACACCATAAATTAACCTGTGCTCACCCTCTGGTAGCTTGGCACAGAACAGGCAGGCTTAACTTAAGAGGCAATGTGTAAAGTATTTATGCAACACTTTTCAAACAGTAACAGTGAAAATGCCACAACAAGACTCCACACCAAGTTATTAAATTGGGTGACCAAAATGCCCCAAAAAATAAAAAGGATATACCCGAGTTAAGATTTTTTGAAGAATAAGCTGAAATGTAGAGCTAAAAGCGCCAATCGGGGCTATCTGCTCACACTAGACCGGGGCAAATTCAAAAGTTCAGGCCCTGGGCACATTTAGTGTACTTTACTAGGGACTTATAGGTAAATCAAATATGCCAAATGTGGATTATCTAAATAAAACTATGTTTGAGGGGCAGTTAAGAGCACAAGCACTTTAGCACCGCTCAGCAGTGGTAAAGTGCACAGAAAACTAGAGCCAACAAAAACAAATTCAGAAAGAAGGGGAGGAGGAAGGCAAAAATGTTTGGGGTGACCTGGCAGAAAGGGCTATTTCCAACCCCCACCCCAGAGTAAAAGTGTGGTAGAACAGCCGTCATGTCAAAGATCCCCATACCTAGACGGTTAGGTGATGCCGCGCATGGTGCCCCCGATACAGCTGCAGCCCAATCCGACTACAAGGTAACGAGGCCTGCAGCACCCATCAACTGACTATTTGCGGACTGGATGTGTTTAATGTCTTCTATAAGTTCAACAGTTAGACCCCTGCAATGAACCACTGCCATTATCCATGCTATATGTTGCTTTGGACACAGTGCAAACCGTATAATTTGGTCACGCAATTGTATTCCCAAAAAAACTAAGTGATGTACCCGTTTTTATGCATCACTGAAAGCACAATAAAAATACATTTAAAAAAAATTGGAGGATAAAAGGATGACAAGGATAACTAAGGTCACAACCACATCGCACAGCAGTAAATTTCATAACACAGCCTTGCTTACTAAATAGATATACCGCGTACAATGAATGACATGCTGGCACTGGTTAAAATCTAATTGGTTCTAATTACCAGATTCTATGCCAATTCATTCATTGTTTCTTAGTTTTACCAAGTTTGAGCAAGCCAATGGGAGTTACCTCTATGCCCACAAAATGGCCCCAAGGCAATGGGAATGCAGTTTTCAAATTCCTATGCAGAAATTATAAGCCGCTGTCCTTCAACTTCAGAATCAGACATGTTTTCCAATGAAATTGCGGTGGTCATGGTCTTAGTACATGTGTTTCATTTGAGGCTCTCTTATTTTGCAATAAATGTAGAAACATGTTCTATGTCAAAAGGGAACTACTTAAGAAAAGGTAAGTGAACACCCTCACACATATATCATCAATATTCTAAATGCTAGGAGGGCTCCAAGCTGTTCTGCGTCTGATGCGAGCAGTTCGTTCCAATCTTATTGGACATTTTGAGGATTCCAGTTTAGTATTTACAATTGGAAAACGCAAACGTCTCAGAGTGCTGTTTAACTAATCAGTTCAGACCTGGAAACCAGGTGAAATCTATAGATCGCTGGAGTGCAGGAATGCAGTCGATTTTACCTCCAAAGACTGAGATTCAGCTAAATGGTTTTATAGCAATGTTTTTGGTGCATGCCTTCGCCCTTCTCCAACCTCATACTGGTGCTGTAAGAGGGTCAAGCAATCCCAGAAACGTTCTCAGCATACTCAAGCACCAATTTATTCAAAGGGCAAGATCCCTCCCAGATAAGAGCTGTAACAAAGAAGTCTAGGCATAATGACAATAAGGAAAATGACCATTAAGGGCTGATTTCAAGTTGTGCGTCACCCATAGGGAGGTATTTGCCACCCCAATTCATACGATTACTCCGAGGGGAGATATTTTCTCCTGCTCCAAGTTATCAACTTGCAAATGAGATATTGCTTGCAGAATTGGAATTTAATTCCACACATTTGGTCTTATTCTGGGCCTTTTCCAATGATCAATTTTGTTTGCCCTGCCAAAATGGACTATAGAAATCAGAGGGCATTTTATAATCAACACACAACTCAGAATGCAATCCACGTGCAATCTTCTGTTCACTCAGGGATTTGAACTTAACGCTCGGCTTGTTAACGATGGCCTGAGCAGTCAAGGCATTGCCTCCATGTTGCTATTCCTCATTCCCATAAATTCTATTGAGGTATACTAACACTGTATCACCTTTCAGATACATTTACAAAGGAATAAAATACCCAAGACATTTACAAAACCATTAGGACACTGCACTGCACTACATATCATGGTTGTCAGTCTACATTATACCTGGATATCAATGCAACACAGATAAAATGTTCATGTTCACCGCCTGTAGCAGATGTAGAACAGGGGACGCCAACGCCCCTGTTCGCCCTCCATGGACTATAGAAATTAGTACTGTACAACCAGGCCCTCGAAAAAACGACCCTGAACACCTATGGGTAAAGGGATTCAATCCAGTAATGTGAAAGGGCAATGTTGAATGGGCTCAAACAGGTGAGTTTACCAATGGGAAAAGCACATTCTTGACCTTCTCCAGAGGAGATCAACAGGTTGTCATGTCCATCAACAGCTCAGATTTCATTAATCCAGAAAAAAAATGCCGTACCTATGTCACAAAAGGACTAAAATCATTCCTCCTGGGCAGCTGGAGATGGCACCCCAAAACAGCGATGAGAGAAACCAATGCTGTAGAAAAACTGCATCCAGGAGGGACACTGTTAAACGTTCCTTAATATGTAAAGCCCCTACAGGTCTGATTCCTTACTGCAACAGGTGATACAAGGCCTTGCAAACTGTTCACCTCAAATTATTTGAAGTCATCAGACCAACAGATGGTCCTGAAGTCCTACAGTGTCGCACAACCCCAAAGAGACAGGAATGGCTAAAACTTAGATTTCAACAAGAATTGGTTCTCAATCAAGAGGAAAGAACATTCCTCCAAAGACGGTTTGAAAAGTGCCCAACTGATGTAAAAGTTTACACAGATCTTTACAAAAAGTTGCCCTATAGAAGGTAGAGAAAAATCAGGAGGGCCTTGATCAAGAAAGACCATGCAGTACATCCCGTAAGACTTCATTGTAGAATGCCAAGACCTGAAGATGACACTTGTAAAGTGCCCGGATAGGCTTCTCGATGGAACACCCATGTGAGCACTTCGAGGAAGGCTCTTGGCCCTGATTAGAGGAACAGCAGATCTCACGGACTGGTACCAAACTACTACAAGTTGTGCTCTTTGAAATGGGAAATAGATCTAGATTTCAGCACCGATTCATACATGACCCCCCCCACCGCCCCTCAGTAGGCCCATTTTTACATCCCCTTTGCCTGCTTTCAAAATGTAAAACTCCCAGAAAATGCACAGGAAAAGCAGTTTCCTCACAGTGTTTGTAATACACGATCTGATCAGTAACTATTATTATCGGTCCAATCCGGAATTGCAGCACATCTGTTAATGAAGGCCTAAAAGGACTCTGGTCACCAGCAGGCTCCTTCAAATCACAAAGAAAAAGGAGATTTTGATGAAGTCACAGAATTGGTGCAATTAGCATCGCTTACAGAAGGCAACATCGCTCCTTGTCAGAGTGACTGGGAGCTGCCATGCTATGAAACATCAATTCTCCAACTGAGCTAAAGTCTAGCACCAAAACCGCTCAGGAAGGACAAAAAAGACAACCCAAACCATCTGCCTGGGAATAAGCCACCACCCATAGAGGGGAAGTGGGTGGAAACTCCTGGCATTAATCTCACCACAGCACCCCAAATGTTATGTCAATTCTGTCCCACAACTGTAAAGGTCTACCCTTCTGTGAACAGAGAGGGTCAGACATGACCAGCATGCTAATGAAAATCCATCTTCTCTTCAATGAAACACAGTTTTACAGTTCTTCTGAGCCTGCTGTTAACCATTGTGCTGAGACCTAGGCATAGCAGCCTGACACATGCCCCGATATAAAACACCAGTAAATAGCCCCCTCCGGCAGGTATTTTCCAGCCCCGCTTCGGAGTAGACAAGAACCTAAAACTCTGGACAAACCAGGAATTAACACAGATGAGAGGGGACAAAAGTGGTGGTGATGAACCCAAGAAACTAGGATTGACACTCGTGTGCCGTTGGTGAAATTTAAATTGGTTAAACATTAAAAAAGTGAATACAACTGTTTAGCCCTGAGGGTAGACCAAGCTTTTTTCTGCTGAATCTGGGGGAAGTATGCCCTTTCTTGTATGAGATGAAAAGCCAAACATCATCTTGTTCTGAGTGGCAACAACCGGGAACTTTTCCATAGCTTCAGAAGCTGCTAAGTTGATGACACTAGAATACCTTCAAGCCTTCTCCAGAGGATGCCAGGGCCCGTCATCCAGGCAAGCAGTGCTTAATTTGGGCCATTGGTTGCAGAGGGGGCCGCCGGCACTCATTTTTTGGTGCTGGCATTTATTTTTCCTCATCCAATATTTCCCGAGAGAGAAAAATCACAAAGGAGAAAGAACAAGAAAGAGGGGGCGTGGGGAAAGAGTCAGAGAGCGAAAGCAGAAACCTGCAAAAGAGAGATAAAGGGGCAGGTTAAAGAGGCATGAGGTTGGTTCCACACTATGCAGCCTTGATATTCTGTGTGCAGCTGCCAGGTGCGGGATTATGGGCAAAGCTTTGGGCACCAGCATTTATTCAACAATCAAGACATTAATTCCTCACGTTTTCATTCCCATTTGCCTTATAGTGTTGTTCATATTTCATTGTTCTAATATGAATTATTAGAAATATGTTTCCATTGGATATGTATTATCTAATTATAAGTTACCGTTTTTCAAATCTAAGGGCAGTATTGATATTGCGGTTATTGATATATTTAACAGTTCTCAGACTTACTTGTTTCACCCCCCCCCCCCCTTTCCATTGTCTTTTTCCTTCCTTTTTGGGCTTATTAACTATTTACTGATATATTTATATTTTCTCTTTAACCATTAAGAGACTTAAGTCTCATCTGCTTCCTATTAAATTATTTACCTATTTGTTGTAAAATAAGACTGAAGGTATTGTTTTCATGATGAAATGTTATGCAATACTTTTAATAAAGAACAACAACACACAAAAAACAATCTAAGCACTGCAGGCAAGCATTTACAGAGAGCTATCAGTGATGCCACTATGTATGTGATAAAATAAGGTTAATTAAAACAGCATCCCTGTCATGTACTGGGGGATCCCAGTTGCTCTAAAATAAAGGAGCTAGCAACTGCTGCCACAAAATAAATAAAACTACATTAAGAACTGATCGAAAGCGAGGCTCAATCTCCCATACAGTAGCAGCTCTGTAAATGTACTTGGAGGAGTTACTCTCCATCATCATCTTTATTCAGAGACCCCACCAGGGTAGCTGGTAAGGGTCAGTTTTGAATTCCACAAAAATTCCTGTTCGCCTGTTGGGTGGAATGGGTAGTCTCCGACCCATACTTAGGGGGTGCGTGGGTGAAACCCCAAAATAGTATGGCCTGCTTGAAACAAACCATACTGGCCACAAAAGTGGCACTGCATATTATCAGGGTTGCCTGCCCTGTTCCTCTTTCCCTTATCAAAGGTCCCAATCTGGTATCCTGGCAGGGAGGTGCGGGGGGGGGGGTAATCGAATCTCACACATCATTTCCTATTTGAAACAAAGCAGGCGATTTATTCCATGAACTTCTGCTCACCATACCAACCCAATGGCCTCCTCTCTTCTCCAATACAGTAAAGGTTCGTGAAACCACCCTCCAGCCAGCGTTCATGAAACCTGCTTAACCACCTAAGGATCTTCTGTTGAAGTTTTACAAGGGTGGACTTATTCATGGCAAGACTCGCTAAAATCCCAGCAGAGAATACGATGAAAGCCAGCCTCCTGGAAATTATATGGGGAGGAACCAAGCATTGGCGAAGCCAATACATCTGGTCCAACAGCCTTTCGACTTTGTCCACGTTGGTTATGGTATTTGCTAAAAACTTTATTGCTGTGTAAGTTCTGGGCCACTTGTTTAAAAAAATAAACACACACACACTGGCTAAAAGACAAAATATTTTTTGCATCAAAAAGCACATATTGCCATAGTAATCCCTGGCACGGACAAAGAACTACATTGTGTATGGATGAGCTCCTTGTGAAAGCGCAGAAAGAAGACATTCACCCTGAAGTTGGGTAATGGCTGAAGTGGGCTGGCCCACTGCTCCACACTGTATACTGTGGGGGTCGTAAGAAACGTGAATTACATGAACAGACCAATGGATGAAGATGGCTGCTGAAAGCCCCTATAAAAGGACACTATACATATTTGTTTAGTAAAATCAAAAGGTCTTGTCTGACACTAGACCAGAAAAGTGGAGGATTTGGGGTTGCCCCGCCCCCACCTCGTAGCATCCCATAGTGGATGGGTTACGCGTTATTTGTTATGACGTGAAGGGAGGGGCGCACGAGGTAATTACGTTTAGGGATTCCGTAAGTCTGAAGACTGTAATACAAAGTAAAGTCCTTCCTGCACCCTTACTGAGGAACCACCTGATGACTTATTTTCTCGGAAACTCACTGGAAGGAGGCGCAACCACACTCCCTGCCGCGGACTGGATGTTGCGAAAATACAGTTTTGAAATCGTTTTTTCGTCTCTATCCTCCACAGAGCGAGTCATCCCTAGACTTAAAACGCGCACCAGCGTCAGATCGGCATTTGCATAACTCATCACATAACTTGGGAAGATACAGAATGGTAGCAGGTTATCGAAACACTAACAGATCACTCAGACCCTACAAGTACGGCGTGGTGTAAAGACGCGATTTCGCATGTTACATTTGCAGTGGGCTCGCTAGGTATGTTTTTTGTGTCCAATTTACAAACCAGAGTAAACAGGAACGAAAAAGTGTAGAAACGCTACTTTGTTCCTGTTTTTGCGCATCAAACTATTATACGTGCTGTTACCGCCAGTTACAAGCCAATGTTGAGTGTACGACAAATCGATAGTTGAACACTTAGCTAAAAGCGTAGGTGCTAATTCTAATGGCCGCAAATGCCACATTAAGAACTTTTATCCATACCTCGTTTAACTACTCTAAAGTCGAACAACTCAAATAATTTCGTTTATTCTACAGTCAATTGTTCTCAGTTAAATTAAGTTATGCATCTTAAGGCATTTGAACATATAGTTCAAGTCGGTCTAGCATTTTAATGTCAGTGCATTCTCGCTAGGCCTTCGATAGCTTACGTGCCGTGGGGGCCATGTATACATTCAGCAAATGCTACTTCACCCAGGTCTATGTATCGCCCATTCTATACGCAGCGCTCACAAACCAACAGGAAAACAAATGAGACCGGCATCCAATGAAGTTCATAAAAAAGCCCACATGTTCAACTTCCTCCTGAAACACGGAAACTTACATTTTTGGCTTCTTGCGACGGGCTCTGCACGGCCCCCGATGAAAGTGAGATACCTTCCGTGAGACCCACCGGGGTTGGCGATGAGCGAGCAGCCTCTGCTCCACGAGGCGAGCGTGAGCTCTAGGTGTGCCAGAGGTGAGGCTCTGGGCCGGCCTCCACCCACTCGATCACTTCACGTCCCCGGTCCTGCTTCCCGCCGTTTGTACGCGTTCCCTGCCTCTGTGACTCCCCATAGTCGGGCTCCGGTCAGACCTCCAGCAGCGGCCTCAGCTCACACCGCCCGGTAACTTCGGTGCCTCACCTGCGCCGGGAGCACTGGTCCAGCCCCGACGCCAATACCCGGAAACCGAGGCCCGCCCAGCCTTCCCTAGGTCTCGCAGTCGGGCCGAGGGTTTCGGAAGTGAAACTGGTGGTGTGCGCACACCGAAGGGCGTTCCTCCTATTATCGTATCAACAGCACACCTGGCACGCGCTGCCGTGAGTGCCTTAGGACGAAGGGCAGGCAAGGACTGCCTGACCAGAAGCGATACCTCGAAACATCACATTTCACCGTGAGGCTCTGGCGTGCTCACGTTTTTTCGGATATTAGTACGAGAACGTATGTTTTTTTTATGGCAGACCCCATTTTCAGTGCACGTAGAGATGTGAAGTATATTTCAGTCAAGCTCTTTCACCTTTGTAAGGTGGTGTGTCATGATGATGGTATGCCAAAACATGTCACTTTACATACATCGAGGTAGCTACAATTTAAACATTGTACACTAATATATTCAGGAAGGAGATATAGATTATTGGGGGGGGGGGGGGGCGTAATCCTTCTAACCTAGGTTTCCTTGACTACTTACAGAGTGACCTGCCACGAGCAAGCCCAGTTCCAGGATTTGGGATCTGGGAGGGCCATGAAGAAGCACGGGTGGGCCATGAAGATAAACGGGGGTGTCCAGACTCCCAGGTCTCAGAAAAGCTGGGTGTAGGGATGGTCTTGCACAGGTGTGAGCTTCATGCATACTGTACAAACTGCAGACTTCTGTCTATTGGACTAGATGTTTAAACCTACAGGCTTGATGTTTTTTCTGCTCTCTCCACAAGGAGCAGGCCTAGGGTGACCAACGTCCGAAAATTTCACGGACCGTCCTAATTTAGACTTCACGTCCGTTGTCCGTGAGGATCGTTTTTTAGGTCTCGCCTTACTATTGCGTAAGCCATTGCAAAGCGAGACTATAGAATACGGGTTTCAAAAGTGCTCCCAAAAAGCGGATTGCATGGCTAGCACGCGCACAATCAAGCGCATCGTGCCGCCATGCAATCCGCCTTTTGGGAGCACTTCAAAGGGTCCGCTCCCCCGCCCCCAAGCGCGCGCATGCGCCACGCTCCGCCGGGCTTGTTTTTCTTTTTTTTTTTAAACTTCATGCGCGAGGCGCGCGTGCGTCCAATGCTTGTTACATGAGCAAGCGTTAGTAAACGATCAAACAGTTAGAAGTGGCCTTCACTGAAAGCGCTGTGCAGCGAAGCCTAGGACAGTTACAGGGTGCAGCCGCGCCTGAGATGCACGGATCTAATCACAGAGGCGCGCAGGAGTAAGCACAGCCAGAGGTGAGCACTCGGCAGGGAAGGCCGGCTTGGGGCTGAGAGTTCCCTCTAGCCGCAAGGGGAGCGGCGCTATGCATAATCTTGCCTTCCCACCTCCATCACCGGACGGGCATCTCCTCACCTGGGGACGTAAGAGGCAAAACCAATGAAAGGCGCCTAGTGGTCGCAAAGTGCATACTGACCGGTGTACTGGACCAGGAACATACTGGCGGCCAGCCTACGTTCCCGGCGGCACGCGCAAAAATCCACGCGCGCGCGGATGCTTCAGTCAGGCTCGGCTTCACACGAGCAACTGAGCTGCAGGCAGCAGAGCAGAGGAGGCACGAGGGAGGAGGCGGATCCCAGGACCACTCCGACAGCAGCAGCACGCACCGGCCGCAAGCCCCCCGGCGGCCATGTGTCCCCATCCGTCTCCGCTGACACGTTATGGGACGCCTCCTAAAGATGGGGAGGCTGGGCTCCGAGAGGAGCAGGTGGGGATGCAATTAGCGCCACGTTCTTCTGCGGAGCTGTGCGGGAATCCATGGCTCGGGACTGAGGGAGGCGCTGAGGCAGAGTCACGCGCTGGGCTCTCGGGAGCAGGCTCCCCGCACAGGGTGAGGGTTACGCACCGCAGGTAAAAGGAGGAGCAGGGGCACCCCGTGCACACAGCAAGCCACCCTTAGCAGAAGCATTTTACAGTGCATCATTAAAAGTGCCCCTCATAAAACCTCGCACCTGAATAAATCAAGCACTAAGTGCTCTAAATGTCTTCCAGCCTGCGGGAGCTATCCGGTCTCAAATGACCTTGGCAGCATGGTAGCACTTCAGGAATTAAGAACTGACGTTCACCTCTGCCTTTGCAAATACTCATAATGGCTGCAAATACAAAATGCTGCCATAGAAGCGACCGTGAGGCCAATTGAACACTGCCATGATGACAACCAACATAGCTCAGTGGGATACTTTCTGCTGCTATCGAAATGAAAATGGTGTGATTTTCTTCAAAGTCTGTGTTACATGGAAGCGCACCACAGGGCGAATCTACCATTGTTGAGGGAGACACTTCTGCCTTCAACGTATTTAAACAAGCATTGGCCTAGCCAATAGGTCTCGCTTTTGGGACCTTATAAGTATATTTACTTTTGCTATAATCGCGGCACGTAAAGCGCGGGTGCCGCGATTATAGCAAAAGTAAAGAAATAGATGTTTTTTCTATTTCTTTACTTTTGCTATAATCGCGGCACCCGCGCTATACGTGCCGCGATTATAGCAAAAGTAAACATAAGGTCCCAAAAGCGAGACCTATTGGCTATGCCAATGCTTGTTACAGACGCCTTTTGTCCGTAATTTTGGCCCAAGCAGGGAGCAGAGCTGTTCCCCTGCGAGAGGCCTCAGTTCCAAGGTGCGGCGGCCTGGCACTCATTCTCGAAGCACAGCAGCAGCCCACCCGCCCATTCTCATTCTGGATGGGGCTGATTGCCACATACAGAATGACCATGGGTAGTTTGGGGTGTTACAGAATGTGGTGCCCTCCTCTTGCGCAGTAGCAGCGGCAACATTAACAGCTAGCGAGGAGCGATTCCCAAAACATCTCACCAGAAGTATGTTGCTGGCCACAGGGTCGGAGGCCGTCTCTCTCTTCTTTTGGCACATGTTGAAAGCTAACACATGTGCAACATTTGAAAATTAACAGAGGCTGTAACGTGTTTCGAATAAAAGTTCAATCATTTTAAGCCTGGTTTATCACACAGTTTTGTCTAAAATAAAAAAAAGCTGAGCAGGGAAGGCTCCTGAAGGGCTGTTTATCAGTGAGTCGAGTTCCCAAAGAGGCACGCTAGTGTTGAAGGGCTGCAGGCTGTCCCTTCTCTCCAGCCAGCTCGCTCAAATCACAGAGGCAAACACTCCGCAACTGGCTGTGCATAAAAGGCTAAAACCACCCTCTTCATTCCTGGAAAGGTAAAGAAGCATGCAGGGACACCCCACTCCACTGTAACTTTTGGGATTCCCACCTCTTGCACAAGAATCCACAAACACCCCGGATGTGTTTCATTTGTGTCTGAAGTGTTATTCATGTTTGTGCACTTCGGTTTATTCAACATAACAGGATGCAATCGTTTTTCAGGGAACGTGTGTAAAAGTGTTAGGTGCCCTAATCTCATGCTGCTGTCTCAGCCGTCTATCTTCACTAGATCGATAAAATTATGATAATTAATTTGTGTAAGGAGTCTAACATATCGGGTATACTGCGCCAACTAACCTTTCGGAATGAATGTGCGCTTTACAAGTGCACCTTATGTTGTTTATGTTTTTTTCACTGAATGATGTACTGGGATCGTCCAAGTTCACACGTGCATCCATTATGCACATTTCACAGAGCTTGAAACCTGACAAATGTACATTCCTATTGTTTTACAGGCTGGATGGGAGAAAGGGTGAATGGTTGGATGGATGAGTGAATGGATAGATGGGTGGAAGAGTGGATGGATGAGTGAAAGGATGATTGGGTGAAATGGTAGGATGGATGAGTGAATGGATGGATGAAGATATGGATGAGTGAAATGATGTATGGAAGGATAGACAATGGATATGTTTTGAAATGGTTGAAAAGGTTTGAATATAGATGGGCACACAGATGGAAGGCCAGAATGAATGGTGAAAGACTGAATGATGGATGAAAGAATGAATGGATGACAGAATGTAAATTTGAAACGGTGGACATCACAGGTTTGATGGAAGGATGAATGGCTAGATCCTTGGACAACAGAGCTCTTCCGGGGAGGGTTGTGATGACTTGCTTTGCTTTCTTGGTGCCATAAGAGCTTTAGTTCAAAGTGGGAGGTGTTTACATTTTTTGGCTACTCCCTTGCCTATATGTTACTGTTCTGTATTTGTTGTGTGCTTACGTGTGGGATCTATACATCATGCATATGGCATTTTGAGTGACACCCAACTGCTACTTGAATGTTACACTAGTAATTGTAAATTTTTGCATGTTTTGTTTTAGGTGTAAGGTTTTAGGGAAAGCCTCATAGTGCCATGAGCTGTGCTTGACATGTATATAGTAATTGTAGCAATAGGCATGGCGTCAAAAATAAACTATGTAATAGTGTATTGACAGTAGATTCTTTAAGACAGCTGCAGGGAAAAGCACCTTTGTGACTTCCGTCAGCTAGTGCAACTCTCTGCGAAGCCCCCATTGGCAAAGCAAGATTCCATATTTTAAGTTCCACTTGCTGAAACACCCATATTGCATTCCCTATAGTTGGTTCATTACAGCAATCCTCCATTTAGTTCACCTATTAGTGCCGCTTTACATCTCACAATGGCACTCAGATATGAGATGCTAGTAACAAAGTCTATCCAAGCCGATCTTCCTGACCCCTTCTCTCACCAAACATGCCTGCCAGGACCATGAGTTGTAAACAAAACATCAGTCTGGACAACCGAGTGCAGTAACCATATAAATAGATTATTATCAAATGAAATACCACAAAAAGACCTGCACAGTTGCACAAAGCTGCACGCATACCGAAAAACGATTGTCTCAACCTAATCAAAACTTATTTGACTTGTATGTAGGTGGTTGTCTATTTACTTACTTTTATATTATCGCGCCACTTCCTCTGATATTCTGTAAAACTTACCTTTTGTCCCGAAGTTTTGTCCTGAATTTTGACCTTCTGTCCTGATGTTTTGTCCTGAATTTTGACCCTCTGTCCTGAATTTTTACACTCACTGTCCTGAATTCGCACCCATGCCAGTTGGTCACCCTAACTGCAGGCCCTGTGCAGGTAAGAGCGTTGGGGAGGGATTCAACAGACGACGAGGGAAAATTAATTTTTTTTAAAAGAAAGTCACTTACCTTGCGCTCGCTGCATCGTGCGGCAAGCGCAAGGTAAGTGGTTTTCCCTTAATTTAATATTCCCTCGTTGTCGTCTGCCAAACCCCTCCCCACACCACTTCACTGCTCTTACATGCACGGGCCTCTCCTGCTCTTCTGCTCTCCACCTCACCGCTCTTACCTGCACGGGCCTCTCCTGCTCTTCTGCTCTCCACCTCACCGCTCTTACCTGCACGGGCCTCTCCTGCTCTTCTGCTCTCCACCTCCCCGCTCTTACCTGCACGGGCCTCTCCTGCTTTTCTGCTCTCCACCTCACCAGCCTTTCTCTCTGCTTCACCTTCCTCTATACCAGAGCACTTCAAACTTTTTGATGCCGAGAACCCCCTGTCAAAATGTTTTAGGCGTAAGGACCCCCTCCTGACAAAAATGTCTAGAACTTGGTACTCCTCAACATTGACAACTATCGACAACCATAAACGCCCACACTTCCCACAGCAAATCATTTTTACATTGGGGAAATAATATGAAACAGTGTTTATCAAATGAAAGATCAGTGAGCGTGGGGGTGTGTGTGGTCACAGGTGTGGCTAAAATCAAAAGGCCTAATTTATGAGGATTTGGCATAGGGCAGCACCGCAAGTCTTCTTGCTGCGCTGCCCTATGCCAATGTGAAAGGGCAAGAATGCACCTTATTTATGAAATAAGATGCATTCCTGTCCTTTCCCACTGCTTTAGTGCACAAATTGCTGCCTAGCGCCAATGTAGGCAGAATTGTTTTTGTGCAGGAAGGTGCCCCGAGAGGGGTTTTCCTCTTTCCAGGTGAGCTGCAGAATGCAGCACACATGGAAAGGGGAAAAAATACGAGGATACATGAAAACATTTCTCCTCATTATGCCTGCTGTGGGGAGGCGTAAGGTTTTGGAGCTGCCCCAGGTTTACATGGTTTGGTAAATCTGGGGCAGTGTCAAAATCCATGGGTATTGCTTGGGAACACCCACCGCATTGCCCATGAAACTCTTACTTGGCAGACTAAGGCAACGCAGCGACTTGCGCTGCTTTGTCTACTCCATATGTATGAGGGCACTCATAGCCATGCGGAGTGACTGTGCATCGCCTCATA
Source organism: Triturus cristatus (assembly GCF_964204655.1). Taxonomy (NCBI): domain Eukaryota; kingdom Metazoa; phylum Chordata; class Amphibia; order Caudata; family Salamandridae; genus Triturus; species Triturus cristatus. The sequence continues at coordinate 745,817,350 of NC_140580.1, read as the reverse complement.
GATACGATTGCGACGCTTGTGCTGCCGGAGCTTAAAAAAAAAATGACACTCCGGCGGCTCTAGCCTCTCATAAATCAGCCCCAAAATATTTGCTAGTTTTTTAAGTCTTTCACCATCAGGTAGCTACATATAAAATAATGGGTAGATAAAATGAAAAATAAATTTTAAAAAGTTGTTACTCAGTAGGAAATGCACTGTAGTACATTAGGAAACCTCTAATAGTTAATGCACTGCAGAGGTCTGTGTCTGTAACCAGAGAGCGTCAGAATTTTGGGACAGATTTACAAGCCCTGTGCGCCTCCTTGTGCCACCATTGCGTCACTTTGTTTGGCGCAAACAATTCGGTCAATTTACAATGTGATGCATCTAGGGAGATGCGTCACGTTGTAAAGCCCTGCGTCACATTATACCAGCACCAGGTATAATGTATGCAGGCTAGGCCTTCCCACGCAAAAAGCCATGTAGAACGAACGCAGTGAAATTTACAACATTTCACTGCGTCACTCTACGCCTTCACTGCTTCAAAATCCCTACGCCTGCTCAGACCAGGCATAAGGAATGATGCAGGACTTTTTGTGTGAGACTCACCTATCTGTTGTGGCACATTGCTGGAGTTGCGTCACTTTCATGAGCAATTCCAGCGATGCTTCACTTTTTTGCCAACAGATGCGTCAGTATTTCTGACGCATCTGTTAATCCTTGTGCCATGGAGCACTGTATTGTAAATACAGCGCAACCATGGTGGCGCAAGTACATTTGGCACTAGCGCAAGGAAACTGACTCATCTATCCAGATGCGTCAGTTCCTTGTAAATCTGCCCCTAAATTTGGATGGTGCAGTGGGGAATACTGACTTGTGGATTTTTAGTGCTACGAGGTCACAGCCTGTGACAGAGAGCCCTGTGAAAGTGTAAGTCATTATTTTATTCTTGTATTACACACATTATAAGGTAGACTCCTACAAACTGTGCAAATAGTTTTAGGATATAATGGACCAAAGTGTAGATTTTAGTAATATCAGAACATAAGTAATGCATTTTTTTTTTTGCATAACTGTTCCTTTAACACCTCCTCAGAGGTACTAAGCAATTAAAAGCATGCACTTCACAGCCCAGTTGCTAAGTCTTCTTACTACCACTAAAAAAATAAATATTTGCCCTCACAAAGCAATTAAAGCCAGAACCACTCCCAAGCACCATTTACATTTGCACATTACTTCAAAACACACATTTGCATTTCATTCAGGCAAGCAGGTACACTGGCACAACGGATTGTTTCATGTCCAGCCCAGCCTCTTCGTTTCACAGCACAGGAGACAAATAACTTTGGCTGCAGCATTTTAACAACCGCGTCCCGGTTTTCAAAAGGAAGAGCACATGTTTTAAACTCCAGGCAGAAGTGAGGCCCTGGAAATGCACGACCCCCTTCCCAGGACTCAATGGCCCCCCCTGGGGGTCGCGCCCCACAGATTGAAGACCTCTGCCCTATACCGACTTCTCCCTGTTTTCTCTCCACTTCACCTTGCTGTTCTGCTCACCTCACCCTCTACTTCCTTTCACCTCACTCTTCACATCATCCTACTCTCTCTCCACCTTAATCACCTGTTACCGGTCTGTGCCCTTTTATTTCACAACTTCACCCTCCCATTTTGCTCACCTCAGCCTCCTCTCTTTCTGCCGTATTCTAGTTTTTCTCTCTCTCTCTCCTGACCAGATCATCTCACTGTGTGTAGGAGAGTAGGATCTGCACTTATGTTGCCCCCACTTTTTTCTGATGTTAACACTGGTTTCTGGCTATAGTCTGGCTGGGTCCCTGCTAATCAGGGCCCCAGCCTCTCTGTTCTCTCTAAACAACTTGGAGTACATATTAGATGCACTAGTGATTGGATACTGTGGTACCTTATGAGCCCCTAGTATATGGTACCTTAGGTACCAAGGGCATAGGTACTTCACAGGCCTACCAGGGGCTGAAGCATGTATTATGCCACCCCTGGGAAGCAGACTAAATCTGACACCACAGGCCTGCTACTGCAGCCTGGGTGAGGTAGTGTTAGCACTCCTCACTGAGGTATAGGTTCCCTATATCTCACCTTACACACACAAATAAACCTATCAGTCGCCCCTAAGGCGGACCCTATCAATCCTGAGGGCAGGGTGCTCAGTTTACAATGTGAGGGGGTGCCTCTGCCTCAGCAGGGCCCCTCTGCAGCTGGCAGAGTCTATTTTCTGTGGCTGTTTGTGGATGCGGTTAAACCATATACTCTTAAGTGCATTATAACCTACCGGTAAATGCTGACTTTGGAATGACTGCATCAAAACATGTTGTGTTTGGTGTCAAACAACTTGGAATCATACCCCCACACCAGTAACGGGTGTGGGAATATGATCCCACCCTTCTAGAGGGGAAGACATGTACCTACTGTAGAAACACGGTAGAAATCTGAAAGAGCCCTGGTATCACAAAATGGATGCCACCAGCACAGACACTGGGCAGCCCTCATGCTGCTGACTGAAACTCGCAGTGGAGGAGGCCCAACAATAGGCATCCTGTCACAGGGAGGTGTAACCACCTTCCAGACAGGACTTAGTGTATTGGGGCTGGGTGGGTGCACTCCTAGAGTGCTTTGAAGTCCTGCACTGGGGGAGCAGTAGGCTCCTCTGTGCATATGCCAGCTCAAACCGGTTCAGGGGCTAGTGCCCCTGCTCTGGCGCGAAACTGGTCAAAGGGAAGTGGGTGTAACCACCCACTCCCCTGACCCTCCCATAGAAGTGGTCATTGAGCTAGTCCCTCCCTTTCCTTTAGTATAAGATAGGGAAACCTTGCCATTGCAAATCAGATATCCCGGACGACGCTCTACAAGAAGAATCCTGGCCCTTTGACGTTCCGCTACCTTTGGAAGACTGGAGAATCTCCCTTGGAGTCAAGGAGTGACTCCCCTGCTTGGCAGGCACCAAAAACTTGAAACAACGGTCGCAAACTTTCCCGCTCCCGCCGGAGTCCGAAGTCCCTGCAGCCCCGGAAGTGGATTTCCTGACTTCTCAACGGCTATTGTGAGTTCCCAGCAAAGCTGAAGCGAGTGGACCCCACGAGTGACGAGGAACAGCAGTACCCGGGTACCGTGCACTATTGTCGAGTGCAACCCCTTCATGACGTTCTACGAACTTGTGCATTGGACCACGTGTGGTCCAAGCCTCCAGCAGGATTTCCTTTGAAAATCAGAGGCCTACCTCATCCCGAGTGACCGTGGGCTCCTGTGAAGCGAATCCTCATGAGGCGTCTTCGCGATCCCTTGCCGGCTGGCTTGTGGGTCCCCTGAAGACTTTCTCATCTAACCAAATGGCTTCCCTGGTTGCTCCTGGCCTGCCCTGACTTACCTTCGCTGGGTGAATCCCTCAGACCTTGCTGGTCTGCACCGCTGACTTTCTTCACTTTCCACAAGACTTGCCAAGGCTTGTTGGCTCCAATCCGGTTGCCGACACCTCAGTAAGCTGCAGACTTTGTGGGACACTCCGAATCCAGCTCCTGGTTGTCGTCGACGCCTCCTGGACCTCGTGGCTGAAGAGTCAAAACACCCTTGATCGCCTGAAATCACCGACCTCCGTGGGCATCCATCTTCCGGGCCCCGCGTCACTGGCAAGTGACTGTGAACACTGTCCCTCCTGCTTTCAGGTCTTCTTCATCCTGAATCCAGCCTTGGATTCCACCGGACACTTCTCCAGTTTCACAAGCAGCAAAACGTCTTCGGCTTCCATTGAAAATGACGACGCGACCCGACACCAAAAGACACCTATGCACCCGGCTTCCCTGGGTGTGGTAACTCGTGCACTCCGGTGCTCCTGTGGGTGTTGGCCCTCGAACTACTTACCTTGTAAGTGGCTTGCTTGTAGACTCTCTAGAGGTACCCTAAAACGTTAAAATTCCAACCACAACTTGCGCCATTGAAATCAATAGGGAACCCGCGGCTGTGTTCTCACACTGCACGCGTCTCCCGTGGGTCCTTTACTTACCTGCCTTGGGTGGATTAGTGAGGCCCCAGCGATTCTATAGGCCCTAGGCCTTGTCCCCTTGCAAGTCGACATTCCTAAACCTCTTTTTTAGTATATGGTCTGGTACGCCCCTAGGGCCCCAGCCATATTTGTGCTTAACTTATTGTGAAACGTTGATATTTGCATATGATCCTGACTTCTAATCTCATAAAGAGATTAGTAGAGTGTGTCTAGTAATAAATACATATATATTTGATATATATACCTGTGTGGTGTCCTTTCATTTGGTAATTCAAGAGATTATAAGGTAAAACAAGCTGCTTTACATTCCTCTGAGACTTAGCCTGAAGGCTGCTCTCCACACCTACCACTAGGATAGCTTTCTTTAAAAGGTTGTCTTAAACCTATCTACCATAAGAGTCGAATTGGACTGGTGCAAGGTGGCCACTATAGCTAGTGACCAGCATATGCCAGGCCAACTTCTCACATTGGTGGGCAGCGTGTGGGATTCCAGCTTGCCATTGTTTTACCAGAAAATCTCTATTTGAATTACTAACTGAAAACCACTAAAGGTACTCAAGGTACATATAAAAGTCAAGCTAAGTATCAATAAGTTCTACTGAACTTAGAGCTGTGAGTGAAGGGATAGCACACCCTTGCTACAGCTCAATCTAGGATCAGTAGGCCACAAACTAGTGTAGGTAGTACAACGCTGTACAACACTAGAATGTCCTCAAGGGATGGAGCCAGTGGGTCCACCCAGCCTCAGTTTAAGGACATGACCTTCTTTGACTTGAAGGCCATGTGTGTTGCAAGACACCTGAAGCTAGGACAGAGTCCCTCCACACTAGGCCTGGTAGATCTGCTGACAGCAGATGATCGGAGGTTGGCTCTAGGAGCTAACAGATCAGAATCAGGGAGTGGGTCAATTACAGTGCCTGGGTCAGATGATGAAAATCAAGATGACCAGGACTCTGTGGTTGAAGGGCCAGACCCACATGGGTCTGAACAGGGCAGAGGAATTCTCTCTAAGAGAACTGACAGAGTGGAGGAGAGGCCTAGGTCCCTTTCTCGGGACTCTGACCACTCATATCACTCTGGCAGATAATCCGTCCATCAGAGGAGCTCATACTTTAATAGAAGAGAGACCTCCACTGAAAGAATGTACAAACTGCTGCAGTATGAGGAAGCAAGGTTTGCCCTTAAGACCAAGCAGTTGGCATTAGATAAAGAAGCCTTTGAGCTCCAGAGAAGCTTCTATAAAAGAGGAGTTAGAACCCCCTGGTGGCAGCAACAGTGTCCCTAGAGTCAGAGATTACATTCCAGACCATAGGAACCTGTCTAAGGTTGTTCCTCCCTACCAGAGTAGCTGGCTCTCCTTTTCAGATAAAGGTAGAGACAAGCCCCTCACTGTTAGAGAAGAGGATGCTCATGACTATGAAGTCCTGAAAAGTGCATTAATAGATGGGTTTGGCTTAACCACTGAGCAGTACATGTTGAAGTTCAGAGACATCCAGAAAGCACAGAATCAGGACTGGACAGACTTTGTAGATTGTGCAACTAAGGCTCTGGAGGGTTGGCTGGTTGGTAGTAGAGTTACTGATTTTAAGGGATTGTTTAATCTTATGATGAGAGAACAGATCCTTCATAATTGCCAAAACCAGTTTTTGCATCAATACCTGGTGTACTCTGATCTGACCTCGCCCCAAGAATTGGGAAGAAGGCAGACAAATGGGTCAGAACCAGGGTGAGGCAGAAAACCCAGGACCAATGGGGTGACACTAAGAAGCAGGATCCTAAAGGCTCTGAGAAAGGTGGGGATAAGTCAAAAGAACAGAAGTCTTCACAAGGGCCCCAAAAATCTGCATCTGGTGCAAAGGGAAAAGGCCAAAGGGAAAAGGCCAAAAGAAGCCCTGGTGCGAATTCTGTAAACAGAAAGGGCACTGTACTTCTGATTGTACCAAGTCCAAAGACCAAACCACCACCACTACTGCCCCTAAGGCAACCTTTCCCCCTAGTGCAGCTACTGGTGGAGGTGGTAATCAGAATAAGGGTGTAGTAGGGTTGACCCTGGGCTCTGAAGTGGACTCTGGCCTAGTCAGAGTACCCACTCAGGTATTGCTGATTTGTGATGGAGACATTGATATGTCATTCCTAGTGAGCCCCAGTAATCTGGGCACATACAAACAGCAGCCTGTAATAAATGGCAAACAGGCTTTGGCATTCAGGGACACCGGTGCTAGTGTCATCATGGTGGCAGAGGATCTTGTGGACCCTGGGCAGATCATCCTGGGTGAAATGTACCAGGTTACCAATGCAAGGAATGTCATGACCAACCATAGTCTGGCAGTTGTGAATTTCTCCTGGGGAGGGGTAACTGGCCTCAAGAAGGTAGTAGTCAGTGTAGAGCTCCCTGTCAAATGTCTATTGGGCAATGATCTAGAGACTTCAGCCTGGTCTGAAGTAGAGTTATGGACTCATGCTGAGATGTTGGGCATACCTGCAGAGGTATTTGCTGTGACCAGGTCACAAGCCAAAATGCATCAAACTGAACCAGCTCTGGATCCTGAAAGTATGGACCAGGTGCTACCCAAGAGGAGGAGCAGTAGGGTTAAGGCAGTGCCTTCCCCTCTGTCTCAGATCTCAGATTCCCCTCCTGAGGTAGGAGAAACAGATCCTGAAGAAGGAACTGCCCCAGAGGGACTTGAGCCTGATCAGGTTGAGTTCTTGGGGGCAGGGGGACCTTCCAGGAAAGATCTGAGTAAGGAGCAACAGCGCTGCCCCTCTCTTGAACCCCTCAGACAGCAGGCTGCTGCTGAGACTGCTGAGAGTGCTAGTGGGTCCCATAAAGTTTATTGGGATGAGGGACTCCTATATTCTGAGGCTAGAGATCCTACCCCTGGAGCCACCTGGAGGTTGGTAATACCTCAGATGTTTAAGGGGTTCCTCTTGACCCTAGCACATGACATCCCTTTAGCAGGACACTTGGGCCAAAACAAGACCTGGGACAGGCTTGTTCCACATTTTCATTGGCCACACATTTCAGAGGACACCAAGGAGTTTTGTCACTCCTGTAATCACTTGCCAAGCCAGTGGCAAGTCAGGTGGTACAACAAAGACCCCCCTGATACCACTACCTGTGGTGGGGGTACCCTTTGAAAGGGTAGGGATTGACATTCTTGGCCCCCTTGACCCTCCAACAGCATCTGGGCACAGGTTTATCCTGATGGTAGTGGATCATGCCACCAGGTACCCAGAAGTTATTCCCCTCAGGACAACCACAGCCCCTGTGGTGGCAAGAGCCCTCATTGGAGTTTTCTCCAAAGTGGGTTTCCCTAAGGAGGTTATATCTGACAGAGGTACCAACTTCATGTCAGGGTATCTAAAAGCAATGTGGAAGGAGTGTGGTGTAAACGACAAGTTCACTACTCCCTATCACCCACAATGCAATGGGTTAGTTGAAAGGTTCAACAAAACCCTAAAGGGAATGCTTGAAGCCCTCCCAAAAAAGCTTAGGCGAAAATGGGACCTTTTACTTCCCTGCCTTCTGTTTGCATACAGAGAGGTCCCACAGTAGGGGATTGGCTATAGCCCTTTTGGACTTCTGTTTGGGCACGCTGTAAGAGGTCCATTATGTTTGGTGAAGGAGGGCTGGGAGTTACCTCTCAAACCTCCCAAACAGGATGTGATGGACTATGTACTTGGTCTCCGCTCCAGGATGGCTGAATGCATGAAGAAGGCAACGAAAAACCTGGAGGCAAGCCAAGAACTACAAAAAACTTGGCATGACCAAAAGGCTGTGCTGACTGTATACCAGCCAGGGCAGAAAGTGTGGGTGTTGGAGCCTGTGGCCCCAGCAGCTCTCCAAGACAAGTGGAGTGGCCCCCATACAATTGTTGAGCAAAAGGGAGAAGTCACCTACTTGGTGAATCTTGGAACTCCCAGGAGCCCCCTTAGGGTGCTCCATGTCAACAGATTGAAACCATATGTTGACAGGGCTGACATGGGCTTGCTCATGGCAACTGATGAGGAACAGGAGGAGGAGAGTGACCCTCTCCCTGACCTGCTCTCACAGAATCCTGATGATGGGTCAGTAGATGGTGTTGCTTTGGCAAGCAGCCTCACTGACCATCAGCAAACTGAATTCAGACAAGTTTTGCAGCAGTTCAGACATATGTTTAGCCTGACCCCTAGTCAGACTTCCTGGTGCACCCATGAGGTGGACACTGGAGACAGTCTGCCTGTCAAGAGTAAAATTTACAGGCTACCTGACCATGTCAGGGACTGTATCAGGACTGAAGTACAGAGAATGTTGGAACTAGGTGTAATTGAGCCTTCAGATAGCCCTTGGGCTAGTCCAGTAGTCCTTGTGCCCAAACCTCATACCCAGGGTGGTAAGAAAGAAATGAGGTTTTGTGTGGACTACAGAGGCCTCAATGCAGTCACCAGGACTGATGCCTATCCAATTCCGAGGGCATATGAGCTCATTGATACCTTGGCCTCAGCCAAATATCTGAGTACATTTGACCTAACAGCTGGCTACTGGCAAATCAAGTTAGCTGATGATGCCAAGGCCAAAACAGCATTTACAACCCCTGGTGGGCACTACCACTTTGTGGTGATGCCCTTTGGTTTGAAAAATGCACCTGCCACTTTTCAGAGATTGGTGAATAAAGTTCTGACAGGTATGGAAACTTATTGCTCAGCTTATCTAGATTATATTGCTGTCTTTAGTTCCACCTGGCAGGATCACCTGGTCCACCTCAGAAATGTTTTTGAGGCTCTGCAAAAAGCGGGCAGGGCAGAGTCAGGTTGTGTACCTGGGCCACCTTGTAGGTGGTGGCCGGGTTCAACCATTGCAGAGCAAAATCCAGACCATAATGGAATGGGTAGCTCCAACCACCCAGACACAGGTGAGAGCCTTTTTGGGCCTGACTGGGTACTATAGGAGGTTTGTTAAGGGATATGGATCTATAGTGACCCCCTTAAATGATCTTACCTCTAAGAAAATGCCAAAAAAGGTTCAGTGGACAGCTAGCTGTCAGAAGGCATTTGAAGACCTAAAGCAGGCCACGTCTACTGCCCCCATCTTACAGAGTCCAGACTACACCAAAAAGTTAATTGTCCAAACAGATGCTTCTGAGCTGGGTGTGGGAGCTGTACTGTCTCAACTGAATGATGAAGGTCAAGACCAGCCAGTAGCTTTTATGAGCAGAAGGCTGACCCCCTAGAGAGAAACGTTGGTCAGCTATAGAGAGGGAGGCCTTTGCTGTGGTGTGGGCCCTGAAGAAGCTGAGGCCATACTTTTTTGGCACTCACTTCATAGTTCAGACTGACCACAAGCCCCTCCTATGGCTTAAACAGATGAAAGGTGAAAACCCTAAACTGCTAAGGTTGTCCATTTCCCTACAGGGGATAAACTATACAGTGGAACCTAGACCTGGGACCCAACATGCCAATGCAGATGGACTCTCAAGGTATTTCCACTTAGAACACGAAGACTTAACTGGTCAAGGTTAGTTTAGTGTCCCTGCATTTGGTGGAGGGGGGTTGTGTATGAGAGTAGGATCTGCACTTATGTAGCCCCAACTTTTTTTCTGATGTTAACACTGGTTTCTGGCTATAGTCTAGCTGGGTCCCTGCTAATCAGGGCCCCGCCTCTCTGTTCTCTCTAAACAACTTGGAGTGCATATTAGATGCATTAGTGATTGGATACTGTGGTACCTTATGAGCCCCTAGTATATGGTACCTTAGGTACCAAGGGCATAGGTACTTCACAGGCCTACCAGGGGCTGAAGCATGTATTATCCCACCCCTGGGAAGCAGACTAAATCTGACACCACAGGCCTGCTACTGTGCCTGGGTGATGTAGTGTTAGCACTCCTCACTGAGGTATAGGTTCCCTATATCTCACCATACACACACATATAAACCTATCAGTCACCCCTAAGGCAGGCCTTATCAATCCTGAGGGCAGGGTGCTTGGTTTACAATGTGAGGGGGTGCCTCTGCATGAGCAGGGCCCCTCTGCAGCTGGCAGAGTCTATTCTCTGTGGCTGTTTGTGGATGCGGTTAAACCATATACTTTTAAGTGCATTATAACCTACCGGTAAATGCTAACTTTGGAATGACTGCATCAAAACATGTTGTGTTTGGTGTCAAACAACTTGGAATCATACCCCCACACCAGTAACTCAATCAATAATCTTTATTCTCGATCATCAAAGATACAAATAGATAACAATTATTTAAAAGTAAAATTTTTCAATACACTAGACAATTTCATTTACAAATGAGTTTTGAACAGAAAAAAGCCCATGAGTGAAGCATAAAAAAACAAGAATCAATAAACCAATATCTTAAGGATCATACAATACCCCCCACTTTCAGAATGCGGGACCGAACGTGCCACATGGCCGTTAAATACTTTGCCACAGCGAAGACAATCGGGGGTGACAGATCAGTTTTAAGGATTCTGAATGCAGGGCGGTAGTTCCTAAAGCCCATGTTCTTAAGGATAGGTAAGAGCCAATACCTCCTTGCTCTTCGATAGGCTTTGCAAAAAAGGACCACATGCAAATCACTCTCCCGGGAATGTATACAGGCAGGGCACTGGTCTGTTGTAGAAGTGCAGGACCAGGAACTAGTAAAGGCCCTCAGAGGTAGGGAGCCATACCTCCACTGTAAGTAAAGTTTTCTTGTCAACACAGGACCCATACCATCTAATACAGTTTCCAAATGATAAGAATCTTTCAGTTGAATAAATGTGTGGGTCAGAGATCCCGCACGTGTATTTGCAATATCAGTGGTCAACTTTGATTGAGAGTAGAGTTGTGTGAGTGCCTTTCGAGAGATCCTTCTACTGGAATTGGCAGGGTCAGTCCATAGTTCCGGGAGGCCTAAACCTTCACAGGTGCTCCTTATATATTTTAGCCAGGGAATGTTATTGGCGTTTGGTAAGGCCAGGAACTCCTGGAGCTCGCATCTGTAATCGCTGAGGTCCTGGCTACTCCATATTCGTCGCCAAAAAGCTAGGGGCTTCAAACTTAAGACCTCAGCGATTGGCCGTAGACCTAGATCCAATCTCAGGGGAAACAGTGGGGTGCTAGAGGGGAGGGCCACTAGTTGCCTGAGAAATTTATTCTCTGTTGTTGTTAGATTTTTTACAGGAACATGGCCCCAAAGTTCTGCCCCATAGACAACTGAACCCCGGGCCTGAGATTTGTAAATCTGTATTATTGGGCCGAGTGGGCGATATATGGATTTGCCCATCATTCTTAAGATGCCCCCCACTTTCTGTGTTAGTTTCAGGTTTGCCTTAGTCGTGTGTGTACTCCATGTCATCTTCTCGTTCAGGGTTACCCCAAGGTATTCAAATGTGGAGACCCTCTCCAATCGCACCGTACCCAGCAGAGGGTTTGGGCGTGATGAGGGGGTGGGGTTTAGAATCATAAACTTTGTCTTAGAGGCATTGATTTCTAAGCCCCTCTCAGTACAAAATTCCAAAAACCCATCCACCCTCCGTTGGATACCCATGGGGGATTTGGACAGCAGCAGGGTGTCATCCGCAAACATTATGGCGGGCACCCTGCTGCCATTCAATTTGGGGGCATCAATGTCTTTGAGCTTAGACAGATGAGCGACTACCCCGTTGACAAAGAGGCAGAACAGGGTGGGCGCAAGTACACAACCCTGCCTCACCCCCCTGTCAACGGGGAATCTTTCAGTTAAACCGCCCGCCCTGCCACATCTGACCCTCGCAAAGTTATCCTGGTGCAGTTTGATCAAAATAGCCAGGATCTCTGGTGGGACACCCAACTCGGACAAAACGCTCCAAAGTTTGGATCTGGGCACCAAGTCGAAGGCGGCCCGCAGGTCCACGAATACTGTGTACAAGCTGCCGCCCTCGACAAATGCTGTCCTCCAGTAAATAAGATTGAGGCGGAAAATTTGATCCATGGTGGAGACACCTTTCCTAAAACCTGCCTGGTAGGGACTCATGACAGCAGCTTCGTCTATCCAATTCTGTAAACGATCTAAAATGAGCCTCCGGAAGAGTTTCTGCGACACATCTATTAGGCTGATGGGCCTGTAGTTGGATGGGAGCAGGGGCGAGCCTTTTTTAAAGATCGGGACCACCTCTGCGCCAAGCCAAGTACAGGGGACCTCCATGCCCCCTAGGATCGCATTGAATAACATCAGGAGATAAGGGGCCCATATGTCCGGCCCCTCTGCAGCTGGCAGGGTCTATTCCCTGTGGCTGTTTGTGGATGCGGTTAAACCATATACTCTTAAGTGCATTATAACCTCTCGGTTAATGCTAACTTTGGAATGACTGCATCAAAACATGTCGTGTTTGGTGTCAAACATCTTGGAATCATACCCCCACACCAGTAACTGGTGTGGGAGTATGATCCCACCCTTCTAGAGGGGAAGACATGTACCTACTGTGGAAACACGGTAGAAATCTGAAAGAGACCTGGCATCACAAAATGGATGCCACCAGCACAGACACTGGGCAGCCCTCATGCTGCTGACTGAAACTCGCGGTGGAGGAGGCCCAACAATAGGCATCCTGTCACAGGGAGGTGTAACCACCTTCCAGACAGGATTTAGTGTATTGGGGCTGGGTGGGTGCACTCCTAGAGTGCTTTGAAGTCCTGCACTGGTGGAGCAGTAAGCTCCTCTGTGCATATGCCAGCTCAAACCGGTTCAGGGGCTACCTGCCCATGCTCTGGTGTGAAACTGGACAAAGGGAAGTAGGAGTGGTCATAGAGCTAGTCCCTCCCTTTCCTTTAGTATAAGATAGGGAAACCTTGCCATTGCAAATCAGATATCCCTGGACGACGCTCTACAAGAAGAATCCTGGCCCTTCAACGTTCCACTACATTTGGAAGACGGAAGAATCTCCCTTGGAGTCAAGTGTGGTAAATATTTCATTACCGGTACTATTTTTTATGCGGTAAAGTCTATTAAGAATAACTCAGTAAATATAAGAGGCAGAATCCGTGGTATTAGAGGTTTTAAAAGGCTTTATTCCTATACAAAGGAATACAATTCGAATTGTAGGCTTTCTATTCCATCACCACGAAAGTTCAGGAAGGAAGGGCATACATTATTGACAGATAGGCAGTTTTATAGAAAATACATTACAGTGAAACAGATGCAAGAGGCGTAACAGCTGATAATACAGATAAACTGTGCATATGTAACTAATAGAGGCGGTCATATGGGCGTAATTTAATAAACGTCATTATACATGATGTCACAAGTGGGTGGATCCATAAAAGAATCCTGCAATGTCAGCAGAAATATTTGGCAGAGATGCGCGCGCAGCCGCATGACGTGTGATTGACGTGCAACTAGAGGGTGAAGGGGACTTGACATTTAGCTCTACATGTGGAGACAAAAGTCTGGGGGTTATGTCAACCTAATCCCAAATCATATCTAATATCCTATGTTTAAAGAACTGTGTTATCCAAAAGGAAAGGTCTCTAGGATAGAATTTATTCTATACTGACTGTTAGTGCGTGTACAAGCGTCTAAGTGTCTACACTAGATGCGAGGGGGTAGGAATATTCCATGGTAACGGGGCTATGAATTACTTGCATGAGGACAGCGAGGCCTGGCCCTTTGCACGGTAGCTGGAGGAATGTTTACCTAAACTGCTAGACAGGAATGCATCGGATGAGGAGCGGAGTAGATAATCTTGAAGGTGAAATACAGTTTTTGGCAGGCGACAGGCTGGATCAGGCACCGTTAGCCGCGCAGGGAGTAGGACAAAGTTCATGGATGCAGATGCAGGCTCAGACTGGAGCTTTCAGAGGCAGAAGGCAGGAAAAGGCTTGATGACAGAATTCAGGGCCTACTCGCCTGAATCTGTAAAATGTGGAAAGTGAACCACATAAAGTCGGTGGCCTTTCATACTTAGGAATGGAATATCTGACCCATTCATGGCGGATCTGAAAGAGGACATGTTGACGGTGGACGCACATGTATTTGCGTCTTCAAAACTGGAACTGGAGGGAACATACATGTACTTATAGCATGCACATGGAGCCGTTGGGGTCTACGATAGGGGACATAACTGATCACAAAATTCATATTTCCTCATTCCCTCCTTGTCCCCTACGGACCCTCAGGAGATATCGATCTTCATTAATCCATCGATCTGTTCATATAGCATCATTTGTTCTTCTTTCTTCTTCCGGGATCTTGAACGAAAACTTGGATGTGGGATACACGATGTGGCACACAGACCACAAATCGCTGGCCCACATTGTAGACATAAGCAGCAACTGAATAGTATGAGAAAGCCAATACCTAGGAAGGATAGGATTCTCCATCCCCAGGCTGACAACACGCCCCAGAACCAACCGGACCAAGTCCAGGTGCCTGGACTCTGGTATATCTGGCTTATAATCTTATGAAGGCGGGTTATGGCTTTATATACTGACGGCGAATTTTCTGGTATGAAAATGCAGCAACTTGATCCGATGACCCTACAAGCTCCGCCCCTATCGGCCAGGATGACGTCAAGGACAAGACGATTTTGAAGCACAACAATCCGCATAGCAGACTGCTCTTCTGTTAAATTGCCTAAGGCGGAAATAGTTTCGTTCACTACTGCTTCAAGGGTTCTGGTCAATCTACGTATCAGCTTACTATTAGTGACTGTACCTATATAGGGAAAGAAACCTTTATTGAAATCTGTGTATTTTTCCCATGCTGTTTCAGTGTAATCGACAATTGGGAGATCTCTCTGCTGTCTATTGTGTACTAAATGGGTATTTCGGTGATAATCAGGAGGAGCTAGGAAAACAGGTGGCAGAAGGAATGCTATGTAACAGGTACCATCCCAATCTAAAGGTAGACATATATATGCGGTCTGGCCACATATGAAGTAGGAATGATGGGAAGCTCTAAATGTAGACTTGCCTTGATCACTGAATTTTATTACAGTGGTGCATTTACTATGGCCCATGTGTATGGAACCATTCTTTCTTATACATAATTCCCCTTTTACTGGGAATACTGACATGGCGGGCAAGATTGGTGTAGCTTCAGATTCAACGTTCAGGATCATGAGGTTAAGTGTAAAATTACCTAATCCATATACTTCATTTTCTAGATCAGTTCCTGTTCTTCTGGGAAGTCCCTCCTTGTTAGGGTGGCAGACTTTAAGCAAAACTAAGTTCAGGTTTCCCCATACCCAGTTGTCTTGATGAACTGCGGAATTTGAATCTAGGGAATTAATCAAACTAAACCATGCTCCACAGGAGCCATTGTGTGTGAACGGATAGGGAAAGAGGGGCAAAACTCCCTTATAGTTCTGATAGGGAGGGAGTCGGCCACATATCCAACAATTTGTGGCATTGCTGGTCTGATGGGAATGATGTAACATACTAATGAATGTGTTGTTGCGCAGCGCAAATCTATAGGACAACTCATGCGGAGGTAATTCGCTAAAAGAATGTTCTGCAGTTACATTGTAAGCACGCTTAAGAATAGGGTAATACATGTGCAATAGTATGCTGGAAAAGATAATCAGAAGACTTAGGAAAAACAAAATTAATAATGTTACTGTGCAGTGACTACGAAGTGATTTACAATACGCATGCTTCTTAAGCTGCATCTGTTGATTTCTTTCTCTATTCCGGTCTAGAGGATACATGTCAGAGACAAATTCAACCGATTCACCTTGGAGAGGACTTAAACAATCAAATTGTCTGACTTGCTAGACCTCAATTTTAGTTTGTACAGTTCTGGTTTTGACTGCTCAACCAAGGGGAGCTTTGAGTCTGTCTGTGAGGGAATACAGGGTTGAGTATTTCACACTGGATGGTAGTCCATAAAATTTCTTGATGTGACTCGAGTGCAACCACCCTTTCCGTCCCTCGATCTTCACGGCTGTCCTTGTAGTTAGTAGAACCAACTTGGGCGACTTCCACCTAGGCTCCAGTTGGGTCTTCCGGTCGAAATTCCTGACCAAAACCAGGTCACCAGGAACCACGTCATGGGGCTTCACCTCAGTATTATCGGGAAAAGCTGCGGCTACCTGTGAACGACAAGATTGTAGTGCAGACATCAAGGAAGCCAGGTAATCTTTCAGCATATTACAGTCAACATCAGTGATTTTGCGAGGTATAGGCGTCCCCCACATATTTGGTGGTCTACCGAAGATCACCTCGTACGGGGATAGCCCTGTTCGAGAATGTGCTACCATTCTCATGTAAAAGAGCGCAACTGGTAAGGCTACTATCCAATCGACTCCTTTTTCCCTACATATTTTGGACAATCTAATTTTCAGAGTTTGATTATGGCGTTCCACGAGACCTGCCGCCTCGGGATGTCGGACACAGTGGAATTTCCATTGATAGCCTAACAAAAGGGAAACGTGTTTCATTAGTTCGGATGAGAACGGCTGGCCATTCTCTGAGTAGACAACACGTGGTAAACCGTACCGTGGGAAGAATTCTCGAACTAACTGTTTGGCAGTAGTCGGGGCAGTGTAATCTGAAACCGGGTAGGCTTCTGTCCAACGGGAAAGAGCACAGACAACTACGAGAACATATTTGAATCCTCGACATCGTTCCATCTGGATATAATCCATCTGGAGGACTTCAAAAGCATGATCGGGAGGTTGAAATCCACCCTGCTCTACGGGGATGCTTTTACCTGGATTAAACTGACAACATATCATACAGGTACGAACTTTTTGTTTAGCTGCTGCTCGCAAGTGTTTGTTGAACCAAATGTGTTGAATGCTGTCTAGCATAGCTTTTTCTCCTAGGTGCGCTGGACTATGTATTGTGTTAATGATAACTTGAACCATGGAGTCGGGAAGAAACCATATAGATTTTTCCTTCGTCATCCATCCTTGATCCGTTTGGATCCCTCCTAATTCAGTCTATTTCTTTATTTCTTCTGGTGTAGCATGTGTCTGTATGTCAATTACATCAAGGGCGGGATCCTTAACTGTCATGCAATGTGTTGGTGTCGGAACTATTGTCTTTGTCATGTCAGTTATGTGAGTCTTATTCTGAGCAGTCTGTTTAGCTGTTCTGTCAGCTAGGTCATTACCCTGAGAAATGATATCGGTAACTTTTGTGTGGGCTTTGCATTTCATAATCGATATTACAGTAGGTAGATGAATCGCGTCTAATAGGGCTTGAATGAGGGGTCCGTGTTGGATGTGGGCACCGTGAGAAGTTAAATAACCTCTCTCTCGCCACAGTACGCCGAAGTCATGGACGACTCCGAATGCATAACGTGAATCCGTGTATATGTTGACTTTCTTATTTTTGGCTTGAATACAGGCTTGTGTCAGAGCGATGAGCTCTGCTGCTTGAGCTGACAAAGTGTTAATGCAATTTGTTTCAATGACTTCAGTGTCTGTTGTGACTGCGTAAGCGGCCACTAACTCTCCTGTACTTGTTCTCATACATGACCCATCTACATACAATGTCAAGTCTGGATCTGACAAAGGGATATCTGTCAAGTCTTGTCTGGGTTTCGTCGTGATAGTAATGACTTCGACACAATCATGTGCCAATGGATCTGTTCCGCCTACTGGTAACAGTGTGGCAGGATTTAACGTATTACAACGTCTGATTTCTATGTGTGGCTGAAACAATGTCAATTCGTAACCGGTGAGTCTCGCTATAGTCAAGTGTTGTGTTTGTGTGCGGTTCAAAAGAACCTCTACTGCGTGTGGTACTTGTACTGTCAATTGGTGTCCTAACACTATGGCATCGCTTTGTCTGATAGCTAAAGCTGTTGCTGCCACCGATTTCAGGCACGCAGGGAGTGCCTGAGCTACTGGATCTAATGTACTAGAGAAATAAGCACATGGTTTGTGTGATCCTGCTTGTTCCTGAGTGAGCACTGACAAGGCAGTACCTTCGCGTTCTGTAACAAAGAGTGTAAACTGTTTATTGTAACATGGTGTTGCTAAAACAGGTGCTTGGCATAAAGCTTTCTTTAAGCTTTCAAAGGCGTGGGTATGTTCTTGAGTCCAAGGGAGGACAGTCGATGTGGCTGCCTCCTGTGTTGTCAACTGGATGAGTGGTTTTGCTAGAAATGCATATTGAGGGATCCACTGCCTACAGTATGAAGTGAGGCCTATAAAAGCCCGCACCTCCTTTTGTGTCTTGGGTGCTGACATGTTAGCAATTAACTGGAAGCGGTCGGATGTAAGCTGCCTTCCCTCCTTGGACAGCGAGTGCCCAAGGTAAACAACTCGCTGGACACAGAATTGCAGCTTAGAAGGGGACACCTTGTGCCCCTTGTCGGCCAGAAATTTCAAAACCGTCAGTGACGCTGTCTCACATTCAGGTTCGCTTCGGGCGGTGATCAGCAGATCATCGACATATTGAAGCAAGGCAGTGTTAACTGGCATGTGGATACTGTCGAGTTCTCGTTTCAGTGCTTGGCTATAGATGCTGGGGCTTTCTGTAAACCCTTGAGGTGCGCGTGTGAATTTAAAGCTTCGTCCATTTAAACTGAATCCGAACAGATATTGACTTTCCGGATCGATTGGGACACTAAAGAAAGCATTCTTGAGATCAATTACAGTGAAGAACGTTGCTTCTGAGTCAATAGCTGTGAGTAATGAAGAGATATCTGGGACCACAGGGTATTGCGGTACAATACATTTATTTAATTCGCGCAGATCAATAACTAATCGATATACTGGTGGTGCTTTTGGATCCGTTCTTTTAAGAATCGGAATTATCGGGGAATTACATACACTGGAGTCGGTTTCGACAACCACTCCTTGTGCAATGAGCTCGTCAATGATTTGCAGCAAAGCCACTACAGCATCTGGTGGTAACTTGTATTGTCGCATTCGTGGTAGTATTACTCCTGTTTTCAGTGTAACTCGATATGGTGTAATGTTCATGCAACCAACATCAGTGGGGCCTTGTGCCCATAAATGTGTAGGTAAATTCTGCAGTCGGTGATCCATGTCTCTAGATACGTAGTGACCTTTGAAGTCACGTAGAAATAATCGTACTCCTTCCGGAGAACAACATATTATAGCTCCTAGAGCTTTCAATGTTTTTATACCTAACAAGTTTTCTGGACATGATTTAGTAAGCAATAAATCTGTAGTACGTGTCAATGGACCAATCGTGAGTGGAAGAGGTTGTGTTACGTCATTAATTATGGGTTTTCCTGAGAATCCAAGGGAAATATTCTGTGAGCCTGAGAGGGGTGCCCCTGGAACTTCACTGCGTCTTATAGTTGTTCTGCTTGCCCCTGTATCAAGTAAAAACTTTCTGTCTTCCCCTAATAGTTCACTATGTACATAAGGTCCCTCTTGGTCTACAGGAACCTCAATAAGGGGTAAGCCAACTTCCCTCTCTAGGCTATTTCATGTATATCGCTGATAATCGGGATAATCTGCTTGTGCATACTGATACATCTGTTGTGTTGTCGCTTGTGTTGCAGCAATAGGCTGCGCTTGTGGTGGTGCTACGATCTGTTGTGGAGCTGCCTGTTGCGGAGCTAGTTGTTGCGGAGCTAACCTATGTTGTGCATGCTGAGTGATTTGTTGTTGATTCTGATCCTGTCTAGGTGGACGTGGTCTCTCCTGGGTTCTACCTGTAGCAATATTATGTTTCAGGACTGGACAATCGTGTATATAATGACCTTGTTGTTTACAATAGTTGCATGTCCCTTTCGTAGGACCTGCGGAATCACCCTTTTGATGACCATCAGCTGGAACTGACTGTGCAACAAGCATTTTCATTTTTGTATCTTTCATACGTCTTTGTTCGTGTTCTTGTTCTTCTCTAATTCTATTGTGGTGATATTGTAACATCTGTAACATCTGTGATGGGGTATTACCTTGCCAGGTACTTTCGAATTTCAATACTCTATTCTTGACTTGCAGCAGAGAATTTTCAACTAATTTTGTCACAAACAGATGTGGATATGACTCACTACTTGCTTTTATGCCACTATTTATACCAAAACATTTTTCAAATCGGGAATAGAAATCACTAGTGTCTTCATCTGGCTTTTGTTTACAGGCTGATATTGCACCCCAGTCTTCCTTTTTCGTAGTTAATAAACGTGGCAGTACCTGCACTAGTAGTCCTGCTAATGCTGTAGTCTTTTCCCCAAGTCCTGCTCCTGCAGCTCGGGCCCTTTCTTCGTTTTCTAATGCTGTCCAATCTATCTTTTGGTCTCCCACCTCCCATTCCTTTTCTTTGAGTTTCTCATAAACACCGGCGGGTAATAGGACTTTTAATATTTTCATAATGTCGGGGTAGGTATACTCTCCCATGAGTAACATGTCCTTTATTTCACGGTGGAAACCTGCTGGGTCCTTGTCATGGCTGGGTACTACTTTCTTCATTTCTAATAATTCCAGTTTAGTTATAGGCGTGTACACAAACACGCGTGTAAAGTTATTACCGTCACCTCTGATTGGGTGTACTTCGCGTAACGGATTCTGTCTATCTATGTGATACATTTTTGTTCCCATGATGGGAACTGGAACGTGTTCTGGGCATACGAAATTTAAATATTGGTTTCGGGATTCTAGAATTTCCTTAATCAAATCAGTACCTGACCCTCTCCATATATTCGTGAGTAGTTCTGTCAATATGTCAGGTAAAGGTCCTGGATCGGAGTGTTGGCTTTTATATAATATAAGGAGGTGTTGAATCATGTATATACTAGCTAAACGCTGTTCGTATGGGTCAAGATTCAGAAACGTGTGTGCAAGTACATCATCAGTGTATTCGCCGGGACTGTCAGCCCATTGTACTGCTGACCTGGCTAATTCTTGTTCGTCCATGGAATCGAGCATATGGTACCCCCTTCGATCTCGGAGTAATTTATCAGCGGCTTGGAATAGGTGTTCAGGGGATTTTGTATTTAACATAGGGTTTGGAAAATGTCTATTATATTCTGGACGTATCGGACGTATCGGGTCGTTAAAACCTCTGGTATTATTATGGGGTCTTCCTCTACCTACATAAGCTATCGTTTCTAATTGCTCTGATTCTTGCTCCTCCTCTTCTTCTGATTCTACTCTGTCTGTTTCTCGTCTTTCTTTATGTATTCGTTCTACTTCCTTGCGGATCTTTCGACACATGGCGATTATACACGCCTGTCTATCATGTTTCTCTTCTGATATGTTCTGACCCCATTTGACAAGTCTTTGCATGGTATCGTGATCTGCCCCAGGCCTGTCTTGATTCCTAATTACACAATTTATGAAAAAACGTAGTAGTTGTCTTTGGACATCCACTTTCTGGTATTCCATAGCTTCGTTAATACTTTCTGGACCTCGCCCTGTTTGGACAAAGCGATATATTTCGTCTAGGTGTTCACCCATTCCTGGTATCGTCATTAAATATAATGTAGCTCGTCTTATACGTAGTGATGATATGAGCAATTTATCCTGTCTACCCGGTACTGGGTCGTATCTACAATCCACAAGCTGTTCTTTAAACATGTCCGATGTCGCTAGTTGGGGTGTGCGTTGGAGTGCTAAATCTCTAAGGGTCTGTTTATTTCGCGGCGGTGTGTCGTACCTCCTGTAGCACCATCTGAGGTGCTAGGCACGAAAGGATTCGTTGGGCGTAGGATAGAGATTGTAGATGCGGGAAAGACTGTAGAAACGGACGGGCCTGTTGGAACTTGTGTAGGAGTTTGTAGTTGCGGGGATACAGACGAATGCTCTTGGTGTTGAACACCATCGGCAAGCGGTGTGGGTGGTATGGCATTAGCATACTCGGGAGCTGCGTCATCTAAATAGGAGGAAAGGAAAACGTCCTTTGCTGTTTTGGGATGTGTTTTGGGATGTGCTTTTATCGGGAGCAATGGAGGAGTTAAGTCTTTTGGTATTTCCGGGGTGGCCTTAGGTAACCCTTCGGCCAGAAGAGGATACATACCATTCATAAGAGTGTTTCTTTGTCTATCTATTTGTTCTGGTTTTACTCGGATACCTTCCTCAAGTAATAGATTCTCTCGGGTTTTATTTGAATTCTCTCTACCTTTCTCTTCCTGTCTGAGTGCTTTTTCTGTACGTCTATATGATTCTTTACGCCATAATTCAATGGCATCTTTCTGTGACTGTCTGGCTTTCTTTTTCCATAATTCTTCTTCTACTCTCATGATGCAATCTGCATCCCAGGTCCCCGCTGCGGGCCATCTCTGACTCTCTGGTAATTCTTTGGTGTAGTCCACCCATAAATCAAGAAATAATACGGCATCTAGGCCATGCTTATGATACATAAAGTACCCTGGAGTGTCCCTAGGTGGGATGGGAACAGCTTCTTCGAGTACACCTTTTCTAGTTTTGATCTGTCTTAGTTTCGAAAAGAGCGGCATTTTTTTTAGACCTTATTACTAGAACACACTTTATACAAGAAAACACAATAATGAACAGTCATTCACACCACAATATATAGAACGTATTTAAAACATTTAACACTTAACAGTTAACTGTTTTACGAACAATGATAACTAATAGAAAACTAGTTACTGACATAATACTGACACTAGATAGTACTTATTTATATGCAAGACATACTATATATACTGTTAAACAGTACAGATACACTGCTAAAACAGTGCAGACCGGATTTGTGTACCCAAACCCGTCTTGACCGGCACAGACTATGTGCACGTAAAATGCCTCCCCGGTAATGGTACTCACCGGGTAGCTCGGAACGGAAGGCCTCGGAACGGAACTGAAACTGGACCGGACTGGACTCGACTCGACTGGACTCGGAACTTCGGAACCTGGTGGGCCTCTGTATACCTCGGATCTTGCTCTCTCAGCTAGGCTCTGGTCGGGATACTTCGCACTTCTCACCGCCTCGTCTGGGTGTTGATCGCAGCCTCAGTCGTCCCCGCTTGGCCGGAGGGAGATACAGGAAATCCTGCAGGTACGCGTTTTTGTCCGTTCAGCTGTGGCAGGAGACCGGGCCTGCAACGCACCGCCGGCGCGTGAGATGAGAAAGTGTCCCTATTCGGGCGCCAATTTATGTGGTAAATATTTCATTACCGGTACTATTTTTTATGCGGTAAAGTCTATTAAGAATAACTCAGTAAATATAAGAGGCAGAATCCGTGGTATTAGAGGTTTTAAAAGGCTTTATTCCTATACAAAGGAATACAATTCGAATTGTAGGCTTTCTATTCCATCACCACGAAAGTTCAGGAAGGAAGGGCATACATTATTGACAGATAGGCAGTTTTATAGAAAATACATTACAGTGAAACAGATGCAAGAGGCGTAACAGCTGATAATACAGATAAACTGTGCATACGTAACTAATAGAGGCGGTCATATGGGCGTAATTTAATAAACGTCATTATACATGATGTCACAAGTGGGTGGATCCATAAAAGAATCCTGCAATGTCAGCAGAAATATTTGGCAGAGATGCGCGCGCAGCCGCATGACGTGTGATTGACGTGCAACTAGAGGGTGAAGGGGACTTGACATTTAGCTCTACATGTGGAGACAAAAGTCTGGGGGTTATGTCAACCTAATCCCAAATCATATCTAATATCCTATGTTTAAAGAACTGTGTTATCCAAAAGGAAAGGTCTCTAGGATAGAATTTATTCTATACTGACTGTTAGTGCGTGTACAAGCGTCTAAGTGTCTACACTAGATGCGAGGGGGTAGGAATATTCCATGGTAACGGGGCTATGAATTACTTGCATGAGGACAGCGAGGCCTGGGCCTTTGCACGGTAGCTGAAGGAATGTTTACCTAAACTGCTAGACAGGAATGCATCGGATGAGGAGCGGAGTAGATAATCTTGAAGGTGAAATACAGTTTTTGGCAGGCGACAGGCTGGATCAGGCACCGTTAGCCGCGCAGGGAGTAGGACAAAGTTCATGGATGCAGATGCAAGCTCAGACTGGAGCTTTCAGAGGCAGAAGGCAGGAAAAGGCTTGATGACAGAATTCAGGGCCTACTCGCCTGAATCTGTAAAATGTGGAAAGTGAACCACATAAAGTCGGTGGCCTTTCATACTTAGGAATGGAATATCTGACCCATTCATGGCGGATCTGAAAGAGGACATGTTGACGGTGGACGCACATGTATTTGCGTCTTCAAAACTGGAACTGGAGGGAACATACATGTACTTATAGCATGCACATGGAGCCGTTGGGGTCTACGATAGGGGACATAACTGATCACAAAATTCATATTTCCTCACAAGGAGTGACTCCCCTGCTTGGCAGGCACCAAAAACTTGAATCAACGGTCGCAAACTTCCCTGCTCCTGCCGGAGTCCGAAGTCCCTGCAGCCCCAGAAGTGGATTTCCTGACTTCTTGATGGCTATTGTGAGGCCCCAGAAAATCTGAGGCGAGTGGACCCCACGAGTGACGAGGAACAGCAATACCCGGGTACCATTCACTATTGTCAAGTGCAACCCCTTCACGACGTTCTACGAACTTGTGCATTGGACCACATATGGTCCAACCCTCCAGCAGAATTTCCTTTGAAAATCAGAGGCCTACCTCATCCCGAGTGACCGTGGGCTCCTGTGATGCGAATCCTCACGAGGTGTCTTTGTGATCCCTTGCCGGCTGGCTTGTGGGTCCCCTGAAGACTTTCTCATCAAACTAAATGGCTTCTCTGGTTGCTCCAGGCCTGCCCTGACTTACCCTTGCTGGGTGAGTCCCTCAGACCTTGCTGGTCTGCACCGCTGACTTTCTTCACTTTCCACAAGACTTGCTGTTGCCAAGGCTTGTTGGCTCCAATCCGGTTGCCGACACCTCAGTAAGCTGCAGACTTTGAGGGACACTCAGAATCCAGCTCCTGGTCATCGTCGACGCCTCCTGGACCTCGTGGCTGAAGAGTCAAAACACCCTTGATCACCTGAAATCACCCGACTTCCGTGGGCATTCATCTTCCTGGCTCCGGGTCACTGGCAAGTGACTGTGAACACTGTCCCTTCTGCTTTCAGGTCTTCTTCATCCTGAATCCAGCCTTGGATTCCACCGGACAATTCTCCAGTCATCACAAGCAGCAAAGCTTCTTCGGCTTCCATTGAAAACGACGACGCGACCCGACACCAAAAGACACCTATGCACCCGGTTTCCCTGGGTGAGGTAACTCGTGCACTCCAGTGCTCCTGTGGGTGTTGGCCCTCGAACTACTTACCTTGTAAGTGGCTTGCTTGTAGACTCTCTAGAAGTACCCTAAAACTTTAAAATTCCAACCGCGACTTGCTCCATTGAAATCAATAGGGAACCCGTGGCTGTGTTCTCACACTGCACGCGTCTCCCGTGGGTCTTTTACTTACCTGCCTTGGGTGGATTAGTGAGACCCCAGCGATTCTACATGCCCTAGGCCTTGTCCCCTTGCAAGTCGACATTCCTAAACCTCTTTTTTAGTATATGGTCTGGTACGGCCCTAGGGCCCCAGCCATATTTTTGCTTAACTTATTGTGAAACGTTGATATTTGCATATGTTCCTGATTTATAATCTCATAAAGAGATTAGTAGACTGTGTCTAGTAATAAATACATATATATTTGATATATATACCTGTGTGGTGTCCTTTCATTTGGTAATTCAAGAGATTATAAGGGAAAACAAGCTGCTTTACATTCTTCTGAGACTTAGCCTGAAGGCTGCTCTCCACAGCTACCACTAGGATAGCTTTCTTTAAAAGGTTGTCTTAAACTTATCTACCATAAGAGTCGAATTGGACTGGTGCAAGGTGGCCACTATAACTAGTGACCAGCATATGGCAGGACAACTTCTCACACTGTGCGTCCGCTTACTTTTGCTCCACTTCACCCTTCTACTTCCACAGCATCCTTCTCTCTCTCTCTCACCTCACTCGTCTCTCTCTTTCTCACCCTTCTCTCTCTTCCTCCCCCTCTTCTCTGTACCTCCCCCTCCTCTCACCCTAGCCCCCTCCTCTGTCTTTCTGATTTGCCCTCCTACCTACCCTCTCACCATCCTTCAATTTTACTTTGCCTAAGCCTCCTCCTAATACCCTTCCATCCCTCTGCTCCAACTTTCCCTCTCTTCTCCTCACCCTTGTCTCTCTTATCGGTTTAGGGTCCAAGCAGTCATAGCAACGTATAATCAGGGCCACTGGAATATGCAACATGAAAGGATCAAATTATGCAGCATGGTTGACCACATTTTTGCAGCGTAATGCGAGGTAGTATTACTTTATTCTTTTGTCATTTTTTAAATGTTAACACTGTCTGGAAAAAGGTTTTACCCTATATGTACCAATTTAAAACATAAGTACAGCCGTAAGCAGATGAAAGGTGACAGGTAAACCTTTGCAAAGGACCTTTCACTGAGCATCAACACATGACCGTGTTTTAGTAACCTTTGATCCATTTATGATAGATTTTTGTTAAAATCTCCAAATTATGAAGCAGATTATGGATTATGTGGCAAATGTGACTAATCCATATTACGCGTAAAATGCTGTGGCTGCATAATTGCATAATTACAGTGGACCTCACTATAACCATTTCTGTCTTTTCAAGTAACAAAATGAGAGAATTTGTTGGGTGAGAACAAATGCACCATCATCGGTGGTTGTATGATGGTACAATGCATGCCTGAACATCACATGCCTGTACCACGCGGTCTCTACCACGACAGGGTCTTTAGCACTCATGCCTTTACCAAGCATTTTCGTTGTAAAGACATGACGAGTAAAGGGGTATTGGGCTAAAGATCATACCCCTGCCCTGTAAACTGTCCCTTTTCCCCCTGCCCTGTCCCCAAAAAATTAAACCCACATCCCCAAAATTACGCCGACCCCAGCCCTCCCGCCAAGAGCCCTAAACTATCCCCTACATCCCTAAACTGCCCCAACCCTGCATTGTAAACTGTCCCTTCTCCCCCTGTCCTGAGCCCTAAAAGTTAAGCCCACTCCCAAAGTACCCTAACCCCATGCTCCCTGCCCTGAGCCCTAAAAACTATCCCCTACATCCCTAAACTACCTGACCCTGCTTCCTGCCCTATAAACTGTCCTTTTTAGGTCTCGCCTGACCCAGCGCATGCGCTGGTCTGGTGAGACTTATTGAGAGGGCTCCAAAAAGTGCTACCAGGCCAGCCTAGAGCTACAGTGCATGTGCGCAGGCTCGCGCGCCGCGTTTTACCGCAATTACTTTCACTTTCGCGGCCGCAAGGCCGCTTTGATGTTGATCACGATCGCAATCGCGATCACTTTCACTTTTGCGGCCGCACGGCCGCTTGGCATAGCCAATAGGTCTCGCTTTTGGGACCTTATAAGTATTTAGTTATGCAACTGTTGCATGGCTAAACACTTATAAGGTCCCAAAGGCGAGACCTATTGGCTATGCCAATGCTTGTTCTACCTGCCTCGAGCCCTAAAAATTGACTCCACACCCCACGACCATAACCCCAGCCCTCCTGCCTTGAGCCCTAAAAAACTGTGTTTCCTACTTCCGTGAAGTACCCAGACCCAGCCCCCCATCCGCCCTGAGGCCTAAAACTGTCCCCTCCCCTGAGCCCTAAAAACTATCCCCTACATCCCTAAATTACCCGACCCTGCTCCCTGCCTTGTAAATTGTCCCCTTTCCCCCGCCCTCAGCCCTAAATCTGTCCACAACCTAAACACTACCCGACCCCTCCTGAGTCCTAAAACTTACCCCCAACCCGAAAAACTACCCCTCCAACCCCCAAGACCGAGACCCGGCCCCACTTACCTCACCATCTCCTCTCCCGATAGTCCTTCCTCTTCCTGTCGTTCCCTTCCTGTGCCTCCGCTGGGCACCAGACAGCACATTGCCTGAACGACAGGCACATGCGTGGTTAAGGCAATCGCGGTACAGCTTGCAAGGAAACGGCACTCGTGGCTCAGCCCATGTTGTTAAGGCCGTTTCCCACCACCTGTTGCGCAGAACGGGGTGTTTGTTCTTTAACTTTCTTCTACTTATTTTAGCGAGCTCCACTTTCTATGAGCACCTCGGGAAATTGTTACCAGTCCTTTTTTTTTTTGCCTAATAGGCACCCGCACTGCTCCTGCCCATTCTCTATCTCTGGTATGTTAGTTAAACTTGAGAATTATTTTCATTCAAAGAGAGTCAAACCTTTGCCGTTGTCAGTGTTACTTTTGTTTAATATAGTGCCATAAGCAGGGCCACGGGAATTATGCAGCTCCCCAGCTGCAGGGTATATTCCGCATGATCAAGTATTTGCCACATATGTCACATAATCCATCATTTGCTACATTATTTGCAAATTTTAACAAAAAAAATGTTCATAGCTCAAACAGATCAAAAATCCAAAAAGCGCAGTGACATGTGTTGCCGTACAGTGGAAGGCCCGTTACAAAAGTTGACTAATCACCTTTCAGTTGCCTATTGCTGTATTTTGGTGCTAAACTGGTGACCTTTGCCAAGACAGTGTTAAATATAAAAATAATGAAGTAATTCTATCACAAAATGTGCCGCATTGCTTAGCATAATTTACTTTTCATGCCACATAATTTAGTATATCATGCAGCATCATTTGGTTTTCCAAAGCCGCATAATTCCAGTTGCCCTGGCCATAAATTAGAATAGTGCCACAGCAGAAAGAAAAGAAAACATGTTATTACTTATTTATAAATTCCTATTTGAATGCACATTTTTTCTTACCTTTCTTGAAATGGCAAAGTCCTTCTGTGAGAAGTTGACCTGGCATATGCTGGTCACTAGTTATAGTGCCCACCTAGCACCAGTCCAATTCGACTCTTATGGTAGATAGGTTTAAGACAACCTTTTAAAGAAAACTATCCTAGTGGTAGCTGTGGAGAGCAGCCTTCAAGCTAAGTCTCAGAGGAATGTAAAGCAGCTTGTTTTACCTTATAATCTCTTGAATTACCAAATGAAAGGACACCACACAAGTATATATATCAAATATATATGTATTTATTTCTAGACACACTCTACTAATCTCTTTATGAGATTAGAACCAGGAACACATTCAAATATCAACGATTCACAATAAGTTAAGCACAAATATGGCTGGGGTCCTAGGGGCATACCAGACCATTTACTAAAAAAGAGGTTTAGGAAAGTCGACTTGCAGAATGACAAGGCCTAGGGCCTGTAGAATCGCTAGGGCTTCATGACTGCAGTGATAGCAGGTAGGTACAGACCCACGGGAGACGCATGCAGTGTGAGAACACAGCCGCGGGTTCCCTATTGATTACAATGGAGCACGTCGCGGTTTAATTTTTAAAGTTTAAGGGTACTTCGAGGAAGTCTACAAGCAAGCCACTTACAAGGTAAGTAATTCGAGGGCCAACACACACTAGGGCACCGGAGTGCACGAGTTACCTCACCCAGGGAAGCCGGGTGCATAGGTGTCTTTTGGCGTTGGGTCGCGTCGCTGTTTTCTATGGAGATCAAAGAAGATTTGCTGCTTGTGGCGACTGAAGAAGTGTCCGGTGGAATCCAAGGCTGGATTCAAGATGTAGAAGACCTGAAAATTGAGGGGGCAGTGTTCACAGTCACTTGCCAGTGACCCGGGGCCAGGAAGATGGATGCCCACGGATGTTGGGTGATTTCAGGTGATCAAGGGTGTTTTGACTCTTCACTCACGAGGTCCAGGAAGGATTGACGATGACCAGCAGCTGGATTCTGAGTGCCCCATGACGTCTGCAGTTGACTGCGGTATCAGCAACTGGATTAGAGCCAACAAGCCTTGGCAACAGCAAGTCTTGTGTAGAGTGAAGAAAGTCGATGGTGCAGACCAGCAAGGTCTGAGGGACTCACCCAGCAAAGGTGGGTGGGGGCAGGCCTCGAGCAAACAGAGGAGCCCTTTGAGTTGATAAGAAAGTCTTCGGGGGAACCACAAGCCAATGGGCAAGGGATCGCAAAGACGCCTCGTGAGGAAATGCTTCACAGGAGCCCACGGTCACTCGGGATGGGGTAGGCTGCTGATTTTTACTGCAAAACCTGCTGGAGGCTTGGGCCACAAATGGTCCAAAGCACAAATTCGTAGAATGTCGCGAAGGGGTTCCACTCGACAATAGTGCACGGTTCCCAGGTATTGCTGTTCCTCGTCACTCGTGGGGTCCACTCACCTCAGCTCTGCTGGGGACTCACAATGGCCGTCGAGAAGTCAGGAAATCCACTTCCAGGGCTGCAGGGACTTCGGACTCCGGCGGGAGCGGGAAAGATTGTGACTGTTGTTTCAAAGTTCTGGTGCCTGCCAAGCAGGGGAGTCACTCCTTGACTCCATGGGAGATTCTTCTGTCTTCAAAAGGTAGTGGAACATCAAAGGGCCTGGATTCTTCTTGTAATGCGTCATTCAGGGTTATCTAACTTGCAATGGCAAGGTGTTCCTATCTTATAGTAAAAGAAAGGGAGGGACTAGCTCTATGACCACTCCTCTAGGAGGGTCAGGGGGGTGGGTGGTTACACCCACTTCCCCTTCTCCAGTTTCGCACCAGAGCAGGGACTGGTAGCCCCTGAACCGGTTTGAGCTGGCATATGCACAGAGGAGCCTACTGCTCCCCCAGTGCAGGACTTCAAAGCACTCTAAAAGTGCAACCACCCAGCTCCAATACACTAAATCCTGTCTGGAAGGTGGTGACACCTCCCTGTGACAGGATTCCTATTGTTGGGCCTCCTCCACTGTGAGTTTCAGTCAGCAGCAGGAGGGCAGCCCAGTGTCTGTACTGGTGGCATCCATTTTGTGATGCCAGGGCTCTTTCAGATTTCTACCGTGTTTCCACAGTGGGTGCATGTCGTCCCCTCTAAAAGGGTGGGATCATACTCCCACACCAGTTACTGGTGTGGGGGTATGATTCCAAGATGTTTGACACCAAACACAACATGTTTTGATGCAGTCATTCCAAAGTTAGCATTAACCGAGAGGTTATAATGCACTTAAGAGTATATGGTTTAACCGCATCCACAAACAGCCACAGGGAATAGACCCTGCCAGCTGCAGAGGGGCCCTGCTCAGGCAGAGGCACCCCCCCACATTGTAAACCAAGCACCCTTCCCTCAGGTTTGATAGGGCCTGCTGTAGGGGTGACTGATAGGTTTATATGTGTGTGTATGGTGAGATATAGGAACCTATACCTCTGTGAGGAGTGATAACACTACCTCACCCAGGCTGTAGTAGCAGGCCTGGGGTGTCAGATTTAGTCTGCTTCCCAGGGGTGGCATAATACATGCTTCAGCCCCTGGAAGGCCTGTGAAGTACCTATGCCCTTGGTACCCAAGGTACCATATACTAGGGGCTCACAGTAACTGTTCTGCTCGATTTTCCCGGCCTTCTTGTGAGGAAAGGTGATTGAATGTGACTTCAGTCTCTTACCATTCAAGTCTAAGGGTTAGAGTAGTGAATGGAGCCTATTTACCAGGCACTTCGACATGATCCTGTGCTCTTCCCCATAGATCAGGGCTTGCACACATAGCCTAGGGGATAGATTCGTTAGTATTAGGGATAACCTGTCCTGTAGTGAGGGTATTTCATGGAGCCGTGCTGAATTCAGGCCTGGTAGGCCTCAAACGGGAGAGACTCCATCTTTCTTTCTGCTCCGGCAGCTTGGGATGCTTCTAGGTCAAATGTAATGTTTTAGTTATGAGGTGTTATTCGCTTGGAGAGAACCGGTTCAGGCCGGCCCTTATCGAAGGATTGTATTTTTCTTCATGCCGAAGACACTACATCAGGCCGGCCGGCTGGGAACGTGTCCTTGGTACGGGGAGGTACAAGAATTTGGTGGGCGGCAGGTTACGGGCCGGAATTTTCCATGAGGAAACGCACCTCTATATTAGTGAAAGTCTGAGGCAGTTACATGTTCAGTCCGTAGGCGGCATCTAGCCGTTAGCAGTAAAGCTACTACTTATTCCAGGGAAGAGAGATGCCATCTTGAAGGCGGAGAAAAACCGAGAGACAGATACTCTCCTAGCAGAATAGCCAGAGAGGAGAGAGTAGCCGATAAGGAAGAGGTCCCAGTGACTCGGAGAAGGGTGAAGGGAACAGCGCATAGTGGTGCAGACGTGTATCCGTGACTGCGGAGGTGTGACTTCCAGGCGAGCCGAGGCACAGACGAGAAGGGGACCTAGATGACCACTGAGTGCAGGCTACACACTACTAAGGTGATGTCGACCCTTTCTTATTAGAGTGCACAACTTAATCTTTCATTTTTCTTTGCAGGTTATGTGTTATATTGTAATGTTATGTGATTGCGTATATAATGAGTAATAAAGTACCCAGTTTGTAGTGAACCAACATGTGCTGCGTGTTTTTGTATGAGAGGGTAGCCTATTCTTCTAGTCAGCTGCGGCTACATGAACAGATGTTAACCCTGATCAGGTAAGTGGTAACTGAATAAGGGAGAGAGGAGCCCCTCGAACCGGAGAACAGGCTATGCTCGAACTGGCAGTCCTTGTGTGATCTGATGAATAGTGAGCCCTTTTTGTATGTTATGGTGATCATAGGATGAACTGTCGTATGAACTGCCGTCTGGGTAGAGAGGTCTGGATTCGTATGGGATCGCGAGGCCGCCACTTGTGCTGAGACTGCCGTCTGGGTAGAGAGGTCTGGATTCGTATGGGATCGCGAGGCCGCCACTTGTGCTGAGACTGCCGTCTGGGTAGAGAGGTCTGGATTCGTATGGGATCGCGAGGCCGCCACTTGTGCTGAGACTGCCGTCTGGGTAGAGAGGTCTGGATTCGTATGGGATCGCGAGGCCGCCACTTGTGCTGAGACTGCCGTCTGGGTAGAGAGGTCTGGATTCGTATGGGATCGCGAGGCCGCCACTTGTGCTGAGACTGCCGTCTGGGTAGAGAGGTCTGGATTCGTATGGGATCGCGAGGCCGCCACTTGTGCTGAGACTGCCGTCTGGGTAGAGAGGTCTGGATCCGTATGGGATCGCGAGGCCGCCGATTATAAGAGGTCTTGGTATGTATGAGTAGGAATTCCCTGTCCTTAGGTGGTAGATATATGTGGTTACCTATTGTAAATAGGCCCTAGGGAGGGGGAGGGGGTAACGTTCTGGCTGGGTTAGTGAGGCTCTGATGAGCGGGTTCTATCTGATCCGAAAACCCAAGCAGAACATTTGGCGTCACGAACCGTTTACGAAACCTGTGTGCGTTGTGGTTGTATCGTGTTTGCTTTCGGCGCGTGCGTGGTTTCGTTTGTATATTATTTGTATATAATTGTGTGTATAGTTTTTTTTCTCTTTCTTTTCCGAGATGTTTTCTAGAAAGTCGAAATCTACTTTTAAGTTGCCCGTTGATATTCCCGGCTGGGATTCAACGCCTTATGAAGCCTTAGCCCGTGAGTGGGCTGATTCTACTGGTTTGAGTGAGAATTGGAATTCTTTTTTGGAGCTGGCGGAGCCGGCTAATGTGATTACTTGTTTACAGAAGGCGCCGGTATCTAAGGGTGATGAGCTTCCCGTTTTGGGGCGCAGAGGTTGGATTGTTCTGTCTGCGTACAGGATTCTGCATGAGAGGTTGTTGAAGTTACAGAAATTGCATAAGGATGTGGAAGCGAACTTTGTTGAGATTCAGAATGCTCATACTTTGTTGCGGTGTCAAAATAAGTTGCTTGCTGACAAACTTGAGACGTACCAAACTATTGCCGAGAGGGCGGCTGTGCGAATTGCTCGTTATAAATACAAGAATCGGCGTGGTCGGGTTTCGACGCGAAAGGTGCGTCTGGTCGTGGCGAAAGCCGGACTGGATTGGAATCCTGATGAATGGGATGGTAATATCTGGAACTCGAGTGATTCTCGTTCCTCGGGTGAGGAGTCTGCCAAGCGCGAGTCCTCTCGCTCCGGCCGTGATTGTAAGTCTGCTTCTTGCGCCTCTGATGGTGCACCCCGTGATTTCGCTCGTCCTTCGAGTGGGGTCGATGCTTCTTACACTGATTGTTCCTCTACGTGTACTGATCGAGCTCCTTGTGATGCTCGTCCCGCGGTCTTGGTGCATCCAGTTTTTCGGCGGAAGTTGCAGCAGGCTCCCGGTGCTCCGAATGGTATTGCTTTAGACTCTTTGGAGGATTTTACTCAACAAGAAATTAGTGATATTTTGCAGCGATTTCGGCAGCGAGCTGGTGAGACCTTACTCACATGGATGGTGCGCCTTTATGAACTGGGCGCTGCTGGCATTATGTTGGATGCTGGCGATTGTTTGAAGTTTTGTTCCTTGAGTTCGGATTCTACTGTACAGGATCATTTTCGTAACTTTAATGGTGGTGGTCAAATTACTTTGCTTCAATTGGCGACTGAGGGTTGTAATCAAAAATATCCTACTGAGTCTGACTGGCCTGTGAATGACAAACCGTGGTATACTTTGCGCGATGCTACACAACGTCTCAAAGAGGAGGTGATGAAAACGGCAATTTTTCTGAATACTGCTGACAGGTTGCTTGATGGTTTGTTGACGTCTTCTGTGCGGAATCGTATTATTCGTTCTTCCCCTGTTGCTTATAAGCAGGTCATGATGACTTTATTGATTAATCAGACTGGTAACATGTTATCTATGGTGCTGGAATCGGTACGCCAACTCGGTGAGTTGGGTGAGTGGTTTAAACCTGAACGGCAGTCCCGGCCTGACACTCGTACTCCTGGTGACAATAAACTTACTAGACGTGATATGTTTTTTGGTCTTGTGGCCGATGGTGTGCGGAAGGAGGACATTGACGGTGAGACTACTCCTCGTTTGTGGGAAATGTTTCGCAAACGTGGCTTGGATCGAAAGGAGGGTGCCCGGCGTGTTCGGACGACTGAGTGTGATCGTGGTTTTTCTGACGGTAGCGGTGATGACGACCGCCGTGGGCGCCCTGATCGTCGTGATGATCGACGTTATGTACGTGATTTGTCCCCCCGACGTGAGAGAGACAGAGAGAGAGAGGGGGAAAGAGAAAGGGGGAGAGATGATTATGTTAACAGCAGACGTAGAGATGATAGGGATCAATCCACTGAGTTGAGAAGGAGAGAGGATCGACACAGATTGGCCGATCGAAACCCGCAGTACAATGCAGAGGACAGGAATCCATTTCGTAATAGAGATGGATATGAACAGGAGGTATCGATACCTGAGAAACGTGAGAGTCTTTATCCTGATTTATCCTGGTACACAGAACGCAGTAAAAATGACTAGGAAATAGGTCAAGCTCCAGTACACAGATGGGCTCACAGAGATAATAGACCCTATGTAGATATTGATATTTATTGGAGACATCGTAATGTCCAAAGGGCCCGAGCATTGGTAGATACAGGAGCGGAGGCCACTCTTATTCATGGAAAATCAAAGAAGTTTAAAGGTCAGCCTTTTACAATTACCGGATTAGGTGGAAAGGAAACTCCCGCAGTTCAAACTTTACTTGAAATGAGAATAGGTAGAATTCCTAGAAAACAATACTCTGTATTAGTGGTGCCACTCTTAGAATTCATAATTGGAATTGATATTTTGAAAGGAATGACTTTGCACTTAGATGATGGATGTTACCAATTTGGAACTAAACATTATATATCGTCCAGGCCTGTATGGGTTGGTCGTTTAAGAATGCCCCCCATAAAAGTTCCCCAGGCGACAAAAGTGGTTTGTCAGAAGCAGTATCGTATTCCAGGTGGTCATGAAGAGATTAGTACCACTATTCAGGAGTTGGTGGATGCAGGAGTTATAACTCCAGTTACTTCTGCTTGGAATAATCCTGTTTGGCCTGTACGTAAGAGTGATAATTCTTGGCGCATGACTGTTGATTATCGAGAATTGAATAGACACACACCCTCTTTGACTGTTGCAGTACCGGATGTTATTACCCTAATTGAAAGAATCCAAAAACATCCAGGTACATGGTATGCGTCCATTGATATTGCTAATGCTTTCTTTTCGATTCCGATTGCCCCTGAGTGTCAGGAACAATTCAGTTTTACGTGGAACGGGCGTCAGATGACGTTTAGAAGTCTTCCCCAGGGCTATGTGCATAGTCCTACGATATGTCACCGGCTGGTGGCAGAGCATTTGGCTGAGGTACCGGTTCATCCGCAAATTCAGATATGTCACTATATTGATGATATTTTGATCCAAGGCGAAACACAAGAGGAAGTTCAGACCCAATTGGACAGAGTCATTGAGTGCCTGCGTGAGAAAGGTTGGGAAATCAACCCGGATAAATTACAAGGTCCGTCCCAGGCTGTGAAATTTTTGGGTATTAATTGGCATGAGGGGCACCGAGAAGTGATCCCTCAGGTTAAACAGAAAATTCTTGATTTTGCAGTTCCGAGGAATAGGAAAGAAGCCCAAAGCTTCATTGGTTTGTTTGGTTTTTGGCGCCAGCATATTCCTCATTTGAGTCAAATATTGGCCCCTTTGTACCATGTCACTCGTAAAAAGAATGCATTTGAATGGGATAAACCATAGCAAGATGCGTTCAGTCTGGCAAAAGAAGCAATTCAGCATGCTCTGGATTTATGGCCTGTATGTGATGGTAATGTGGATTTGAATGTGTCTGTACAAGGCCTTTATGCTGTTTATCAAGTTCTGAAACAGGAGTTACCTGGCACATGTCATATTTTCACCGATTCTTGGTCTACTGCCAATGGACTGGCAGTTTGGTTACCGACTTGGCATTCCCATAGTTGGAAATTGCATTCAAAAGAACTGTGGGGAAAAGAATTATGGCAGGAGATTTGGGAAATGCTCCCACAGAGTACTGTTACAGTCTTCCATGTGGATGCTCATACCCCGATAGACTCTCTTGACAAATTCTTTCATAACATTGCAGATGAGAAATCTAAAATTGCTGAGGCAGTGGTGGACAGGCAAGATTCTGATATTGCGGGATTGGCGAAATGGGCCCACCAGAAAGCAGGACACTTTGGAGAGAAAGCCACTAGCAGGTGGGCTGCTGATCGAGGAATTTATATTCCCCTAGATTTAATCAAAAATGTTATTCTACATTGTCCCATTTGTCAGCATATCAGGCAGCGCAAAGTGCCCCAAATTGTTAAA
Organism: Triturus cristatus; assembly: GCF_964204655.1. Classification (NCBI taxonomy): domain Eukaryota; kingdom Metazoa; phylum Chordata; class Amphibia; order Caudata; family Salamandridae; genus Triturus; species Triturus cristatus. The sequence goes on along the minus strand of NC_140580.1, from coordinate 745,780,404 downwards.
GGTCATTTACATCGCGGGAAATTGCCCGCTCAAATTTGGCAGATTGATTACATCGGTCCACTTCCTATGAGTAGGAATTGTCAATATGTTTGCACTATTGTTGATACATACAGTGGCCTGCTGGTGGCCCTTCCCTGTAAGCAAGCTACCCAATTGAATACTATTAAAACATTGGAATTGATTATGATGTATTATGGTGTGCCATTCCAAATTCAATCTGATAATGCATCCCATTTTCGTGGAAGATTGGTACAGGAATTCTGTGTGGAAAACAATATTGAATGGGTGTTTCATATACCATATTATCCACAGGCCTCGGGTCTTGTGGAGAGGTTGAATGGCCTGCTGAAAGATCAGTTATGTAAATTAACAGATGACAAGTATAAGAATTGGCGAGACTTTTTGCCTCAAGCGCTATTGATTTTGAATAACCGTCCTTTTCTAAATGCTGAATCCCCACTTATGCGTTTGTTTCCTCCGAATGTTGATGCTAAGCCCAATGAAATCAGAGAGACTGTGATGTACTGGGAAATTACTCCCGGAGCTTTGGCTCCATGTAGAGCGACCCCAGGGTCGGCAGGTTTAGACTTGCATGCCATGGATGACACCGTTATAAAAAGTAAGAATCAAGTCATCATTGAAACTGGTGTTGGTGTTCATATACCAACTGGGAATTTCGGATTAATCGCCCCTAGATCGGGGCTGGCTGTAAAAGGCGTTCAGGTGCTTGGAGGAATCATTGACAGTGATTATCAGGGAGAGATTAAGGTGCTCCTGCTGAATAGCAGTGAGGTTGACTTACTGATACATCAAACTGACCGAGTGGCTCAATTGCTAATAATGCCTGTTTTCAGTGGTGAGATCACAAAAGGCACTGCCCCAACGTTGCTAACTGTACGAGGCCAGAAAGGTTTTGGCTCCACAGATAATCCTGGGGCCAGAGTTTGGGTGCAGTCGCCTAATAATCCCCCTGAACAAGCAGAGGTCATTGCAACCGGTCAAGACAACACCATTTTAGTTATGAGACCAGGGAAAGATAGCTGGGAAGCAGTCCCGGCTGACAAATGTTACTTACGAGAATGAATAATGCCTGTATTTGATTCTCTTTCAGATCATTCTTTGGACTGTTGCTGCAGGATGTGTCGGCGTTGGACTCCTTTTGGGCTGGTACGACGAGAGAGGAGGGATCCCATCAACCCGGGCTGAGTTGAGAACCCGAGTGTCGCGTTCCTTCGCTGCGTGGGATTCGTCGTCGAACTTTTGGACTACGTTAGCCAAACGAGTGACTAAAGCCCCTCATTTCTGCTTGACACCGATGAGATCGGTGACTGACATTCTAGCGACTTGTTTAGTTGCTGTCCCTGCTTCATTGGAGACTTTGACTCATATTTTCAATATATCGAATGCTCGCCCCAATGTTCTTCTGGGCGATTTTGCTACCCATGAGTATTGCTCCTTGTGTACTGTACTGTCAGACCCGATACCCCCCATCCAGTCCCAAATAGTTACCTATAATATCACACAGGGTGATTTGTGTTTTTTCCTTACTTGTGATCCTAGTGCGATTTCTGAATGTATGCGTTTAAGATTGAAAGGTGCCACTTCATTCACCGCTCATGAACGAACTTTGTGCCTTCAAAGGACACCGAAAACATGTACTTCTGTTCAGAATAACATGACTTGCAAGAGTTTGGTAGTTACCCCCAGTCATTATCGCACGATGTTACTACCTGCCGGATGGCTTTTCTCATGTGGTAATACTTCCTGGCCATATATCCCCGCAAATATTTCTGGAGGCCCTTGTGCCATTACTAGACTGAGCTTGTTAATGTTTTCATCACATCCGAATGCCAACTCTCGTGTGATTCGAGATACAGTGAGGTTACAGGAGGATTGTGACTCATCTTTGCATTTATATTCCAAGTCTGAATACCTTAGCCTGGCTATTTCAATTGTTGGTGTTCCTGCTTTGGCAGTTTATAATGCCAAATCTATTGGGAAAATGGCCTGCTGGATGGTAAAATCCATTAATCATACTTCTACAGTCCTGTCTGACATGCTATTAGACGCCCAGGGTGAACGTGGAGCTATCTTGCAAAATCGAGCGGCCATTGATTATCTTTTGCTTAAACATGGACACGATTGTTCTGATTTTGAGGGTCTTTGTTGTTTTAACTTGTCTGATCATACAAAATCCATTCAAGCTCACATTGATAAACTACATGACTTGACAGAAGAAGTTAGAAAACACATTGACCAGGGCTGGTTTGACTGGCTCTTTAATTGGTTACCTGATTTGCATATGTTACGTCAGATATTAGGAGGTATTCTGGTTACTATCGGCATTTTGATTTCTATCTGTTGCTTTATTCAGTGTATTCCTTCACTACTTCAATTCTGCACACCTGGTACTAGACATAGATCAGTTAGTTTTGTTTCATATTATTCTTCCACAGATATTAGTTCTGTTTAATGAATGTATAATAGACTGAAGTCAAGGGTGAAATGTTCTGCTCGATTTTCCCGGCCTTCTTGTGAGGAAAGGTGATTGAATGTGACTTCAGTCTCTTACCATTCAAGTCTAAGGGTTAGAGTAGTGAATGGAGCCTATTTACCAGGCACTTCGACATGATCCTGTGCTCTTCCCCATAGATCAGGGCTTGCACACATAGCCTAGGGGATAGATTCGTTAGTATTAGGGATAACCTGTCCTGTAGTGAGGGTATTTCATGGAGCCGTGCTGAATTCAGGCCTGGTAGGCCTCAAACGGGAGAGACTCCATCTTTCTTTCTGCTCCGGCAGCTTGGGATGCTTCTAGGTCAAATGTAATGTTTTAGTTATGAGGTGTTATTCGCTTGGAGAGAACCGGTTCAGGCCGGCCCTTATCGAAGGATTGTATTTTTCTTCATGCCGAAGACACTACATCAGGCCGGCCGGCTGGGAACGTGTCCTTGGTACGGGGAGGTACAAGAATTTGGTGGGCGGCAGTTTACGGGCCGGAATTTTCCATGAGGAAACGCACCTCTATATTAGTGAAAGTCTGAGGCAGTTACATGTTCAGTCCGTAGGCGGCATCTAGCCGTTAGCAGTAAAGCTACTACTTATTCCAGGGAAGACAGACGCCATCTTGAAGGCGGAGAAAAACCGAGAGACAGATACTCTCCTAGCAGAATAGCCAGAGAGGAGAGAGTAGCCGATAAGGAAGAGGTCCCAGTGACTCGGAGAAGGGTGAAGGGAACAGCGCATAGTGGTGCAGACGTGTATCCGTGACTGCGGAGGTGTGACTTCCAGGCGAGCCGAGGCACAGACGAGAAGGGGACCTAGATGACCACTGAGTGCAGGCTACACACTACTAAGGTGATGTCGACCCTTTCTTATTAGAGTGCACAACTTAATCTTTCATTTTTCTTTGCAGGTTATGTGTTATATTGTAATGTTATGTGATTGCGTATATAATGAGTAATAAAGTACCCAGTTTGTAGTGAACCAACATGTGCTGCGTGTTCTTGTATGAGAGGGTAGCCTATTCTTCTAGTCAGCTGCGGCTACATGAACAGATGTTAACCCTGATCAGGTAAGTGGTAACTGAATAAGGGAGAGAGGAGCCCCTCGAACCGGAGAACAGGCTATGCTCGAACTGGCAGTCCTTGTGTGATCTGATGAATAGTGAGCCCTTTTTGTATGTTATGGTGATCATAGGATGAACTGTCGTATGAACTGCCGTCTGGGTAGAGAGGTCTGGATTCGTATGGGATCGCGAGGCCGCCACTTGTGCTGAGACTGCCGTCTGGGTAGAGAGGTCTGGATTCGTATGGGATCGCGAGGCCGCCACTTGTGCTGAGACTGCCGTCTGGGTAGAGAGGTCTGGATTCGTATGGGATCGCGAGGCCGCCACTTGTGCTGAGACTGCCGTCTGGGTAGAGAGGTCTGGATTCGTATGGGATCGCGAGGCCGCCACTTGTGCTGAGACTGCCGTCTGGGTAGAGAGGTCTGGATTCGTATGGGATCGCGAGGCCGCCACTTGTGCTGAGACTGCCGTCTGGGTAGAGAGGTCTGGATCCGTATGGGATCGCGAGGCCGCCGATTATAAGAGGTCTTGGTATGTATGAGTAGGAATTCCCTGTCCTTAGGTGGTAGATATATGTGGTTACCTATTGTAAATAGGCCCTAGGGAGGGGGAGGGGGTAACGTTCTGGCTGGGTTAGTGAGGCTCTGATGAGCGGGTTCTATCTGATCCGAAAACCCAAGCAGAACAGTATCCAATCACTATAGCATCTAATATGCACTCCAAGTTGTTTAGAGAGAACAGAGAGGCTGGGGCCCTGATTAGCAGGGACCCAGCCAGACTATAGCCTAAACATCAGAAAAAAAGTGGAGGCAACATAAGTGCAGATCCTACTCTCCTACAATAAGATTATACAATCCCTTAAAATCAGTAACTCTACTACCAACCAGCCAACCCTCCAGAGCCTTGGTTGCACAATCAACAAAGTCAGTCCAGTCCTGAGTCTGTGCTTTCTGGGTATCCCTGAACATCAACCTGTACTGTTCAGTGGTTAAGCCAAACCCATCTATAAGTGCACTTTTCAGGACTTCATAATCATCAGCATATAAACCTATCAGTCACCCCTAAGGCAGGCCCTATCAATCCTGAGGGCAGGGTGCTTGGTTTTCAATGTGAGGGGGTGCCTCTGCTTGAGCAGGGCCCCTCTGCAGCTGGCAGAGTCTATTCTCTGTGGCTGTTTGTGGATGCGGTTAAACCATATACTCTTAAGTGCATTATAACCTACCGGTAAATGCTAACTTTGGAATGACTGCATCAATACATGTTGTGTTTGGTGTCAAACAACTTGGAATCATACCCCCACACCAGTAACTGGTGTGGGAGTATGATCCCACCCTTCTAGAGGGATAGACATGTACCTACTGTGGAAACACAGTAGAAATCTGAAAGAGCCTGGCATCACAAAATGGATGCCACCAGCACAGACACTGGGCTGCCCTCCTGCTGCTGACTGAAACTCGCAGTGGAGGAGGCCCAACAATAGGCATCCTGTCACAGGGAGGTGTCACCACCTTCCAGACAGGATTTAGTGTATTGGGGCTGGGTGGGTGCACTCCTAGAGTGCTTTGAAGTCCTGCACTGGGGGAGCAGTAGGCTCCTCTGTGCATATGCCAGCTCAAACCGGTTCAGGGCCTACCTGCCCCTGCTCTGGCACGAAACTGGACAAAGGGAAGTGGGTGTAACCACCCACTCCCCTGACCCTCCCATAGGAGTGGTCATAGAGCTAGTCCTTCCCTTTCCTTTAGTATAAGATAGGGAAACCTTGCCATTGCAAACTAGATATCCCTGGACGACGCTCTACAAGAAGAATCCTGCACCTTCGACGTTCCAATACCTTTGGAAGACTGAAGAATCTCCCTTGGAGTCAAGGAGTGACTCCCCTGCTTGGCAGGCACCAAAACTTTGAATCAACGGTCGCAAACGTTCCCACTCCCGCCAGAGTCCGAAGTCCCTGCAGCCCCGGAAGTAGATTTCCTGACTTCTCAATGGCCATTGTGAGTCCCCAGCAAACCTGGGGCGAGTGTACCCCACGAGTGACGAGGAACAGCAATACCCGGGTACTGTGCACTATTATCGAGTGCAACCCCTTCACGACGTTCTACGCACTTGTGCATTAGACCACTTGTGGTCCAAGCCTCCAGCAGGATTTCCACTGAAGATCAGAGGCCTACCTTGTCCCGAGTGACCGTGGGCTCCTGTGAAGTGAATCCTCACAAGGCGTCTTCGCGATCCCTTGCTGGTTGGCCTGTGGGTCCCCTGAAGACTTTTTCATCAAACCAAAGGGCTCTCCTGATTGCTCCAGGCCTGCCCTGACTTACCTTTGCTGGGTGAGTCCCTCAGACCTGGCTGGTCTGCACCGCTGACTTTCTTCACATTCCACAAGACTTGCTGTTGCCCAGGCTTGTTGGCTCCAATCCGGTTGCCGACACCTCAGTAAGCTGCTGACTTCATGGGACACTCCGAATCCAGCTCCTGGTCTTTGTCAATGCCTCCTGGACCTCGTGGCTGAAGAGTCAAGACACCCGTTATCACCTGAAATCACCGACATCTGTGGGCATCCAGCTTCCTGGCCCCAGGTCACTGGCAAGTGACTTTGAACACTGTGTCCACTGCTTTCAGGTCTTGTTTCTTCAGAATCCAGCCTTGGATTCCACCGGACACTTCTCTTGTCTACACAAGCAGCAAGTCTTCTTTGGCTTTCATTGAAAAGAACGCCGCGACCCGACACCAAATGACACCTATGCACCTGGCTTCCCTGGGTGAGGTTACTCGTGCACTCCAGTGCTCCTGTGTGTGTTGGCACTCGAACTACTTACCCTGTCAGTGACTTGCTTGTAGACTCTCCCGAAGTACCCTAAAACTTTAAAATTCCAACCACAACTTGCTCCATTGAAGTCTATTGGGATCCGCGGCTGTGTTCTCACACTGCATGCGTCTCCCGTGGGTCCTTTACTTACCTGCCTTGGGTGGATTAGTGAGTCCCCAGCGCTTCTGAAGACCATAGGCCTTCTCCCTTATCAAGTCGTTCTTCTTATACCTCTTTTTTAGTATATGGTCTGGTACGCCCCTAGGCCCCCAGCCATATAAGTGCTTAATTTGTTGTGAAACATTGATTTGTGCATATGTTCCGGACTTCTAATCTCATAAAGAGATTAGTAGAGTGTGTCTAGAAATAAATACATATATATTTTATATATATACCTGTGTGGTGTCCTTTCATTTGGTAATTCAAGAGATTATAAGGTAAAACAAGCTGCTTTACATTCCTCTGAGACTTAGCCTGAAGGCTGCTCTCCACAGCTACCACTAGAATAGCTTTCTTTAAAAGGTTGTCTTAAATCTATCTACAATAAGAGTCGAATTGGACTGGTGCAAGGTGGCCACTTTCCCTAGTGACCAGCATATGCCAGGCCAACTTCTCACACGTATTCACTCCGGGCCAGTCAAATCTCCCCAATAGGTGTTTCAAGGCGTTTTCCTTTTCGTAATGTCCCATCCCCTATCTGGTTGTGTGTGTGCTAAGTGTAAGACATGCTCTCGAAAGGGGAAGGGGACTAATAACTGTGCAGTATGGTGTGTGTCCCCTTTTACAGCCCGATATAACAATCCCCTTTTTTTAAAGAAGTGAGGTCCTACCTGCTCCGGCTCTTGTTCTTGGACATGCTGCCAAGCGTCCTTAAGGGTCTTGTACTCCCTCTGGGCTGCCCGGAAGCTGATCGGGGTAGCTGTGTCTGCAAGGTAATGAGGAAAAGCAGGTTGTGGTTGTTGTGAACAGTTAAACCTCCTCTTTTCCCTTCGTCTCTCCTGTCTGCTTTTCCTATCCCTCATCCGGGTGGTCTCTATGTCGCTTCCACTAACGGGTGCTTCTTGTAGCCAAGCGACAGGGGACCCCTTTGTTTTGTCTAGATACTGCTCAAATTTGGTGCGTTCCAATGATGATAGCCTCAGGTAGAGAGGGTACGACTCCCACCTTCCGATATGGATCGTTGTCTATGTCTAACAGAACTTCTGCTACAGGATAGGCCCTGGTGTCCCCTTGTGCACAGGTGATGCATACTTGTTCTTCCTCCTTTATCTGTGGCCGTGGAACCAAGGTATGGTCTACCACCATAACATGGCACCCAGTGTCTAACAGAGCCTGCTTTGTTTTTACATTCAGGAGGACCTCTCTCCTGTATTGATGGGGCCCCTTCCCTGTTACATATATGTGACCTCTAGAGTACCCTATCTCCATGGGCTCGGCTTTCGGGGTTTAATGGGGGCGTAGTCTGGCAATGTGCCCCCACTCTGCACAGTAGTAGCATTGAGGCCCTTGTCGGCTTGGAAGGGGGGGAGGGTTTGGGGGTCATGCGGGGAGTCCCTATCGGCTTGGTTTCGGGTCGGGGAGTGCTTCTCAGGGAGGTGTAGGGGGGCGTGTATGCCAGCCTTGAAATCTGGGGATCTGTGAAAGGCGCAAGCAAGCTCTACTGCTGTTGTGGATGTGAGGTTAGGGTGCTGTTTCACCCATGAATGAGTATTAGAGGGTAGAGCATCCAGGAACTGCTCCAAGTAGACCTTCTCAGTGAGTTCTTCTACACTATATGTATGGGGTGTCAGCCCTTGGATACCCAGGTCTCGGATCCGGTAACACAGAGTGTGTGGGTTGTCTCCCAAGGTCCATTTTTCCTTTCTAAACCCCGCCAGTAGTATTCTTGGTCACGACCCAGTTGCTCTAGAATGGCCTTTTTTATCTCTTCATACGCTGTAGTGACCGCTGGGAAGGCAGCCTGGTAGGCAGCCCCGAGTTCCCCGGACAGGAAAGAGGCTATGTATTGGCCCCACCTTTCTTGGGGCCAGGCCGCAGTAGTAGCCACTCTCTCTAAATTAATGAAAAAATAGTCCGGATCTTCCCCAGCTTGGTATTTTTGCAACACAGATCCCGGGACATTAGGCCGGACCCTAAAGCTGACGATGGCATCAGTGAGCCTCAGGATGGCTGTGTCCTGTACTTGCTGGTTATTGGAAATCAGGTTGGCTTGTTCCTTTAATGCCTCCTGCAGTGCTTCTCGGTCTCTTTGGGCGGTTTGGGCTTGCTGCTCTATCACAAGCTGCAAGTGTCGCTGCCCTTCGGCTAGCTGGGCTATAATACCTTCTACAGGCATGGGTTGTGTCATGGTTCGACACCTGAGGGATGTATCCCACTTCTGACACGACTTTGTAAGGGGGGTGTATGGGAGGTAGAAGGGACCACTGGACACAGTGAGGATACAACGTGCCTTCCTTTACTCAGTTTTTCTTTTGACTTTGGCAATGGTTAAATCAGAAGAGGACATACAATAACAAAAAAATGACAGGAAAAATAATACTCCAACAGGAAACTAAGATGAGGACAGTCTCTCCCAAGGCTTCTCCTTGTCCTTCCTTAAACACTCCTTAGGTCTTGGGTCCACAGGGCAAGGCGGCTTCTCTCACAGGTCACACTGTGGAAAAAACAAAACAAACAAGAACTGGGGTTACAAGAAGGGTTCATTCGTCTATTCTATATGGGCCAACCTTCACCAGTTGGCGGGAAGTGAGGGATGGGAAGCCTGAGGGTATCTCCCATAGTGTGAGCTCAGCCAGTGACTCAGGTGCTCTTCACTTCATGCCTCCCCACCACCCCCACCAGAACGAGCCCCTCAAGGGTACTCGCCTTAAGCCACGACCCTGTCCAGGGCCGTGGCATTGGGACCCGGGATGTCCACACCTCCCTATGAGTCGCCAGGCCTGGGGATAATATGCAGGATACTCTTTCGTTCTCCTCCTCTCCGGTGCACTCAATATACTTGAAGGAATCCATCTTGCGGACAGCATTGAGCCCTGCTAAGGGACGTACTGGATCTGAGTTTCTATCTCCACCACGCTGGAAGGGCTTTTGAATAATTAAAGGGACGCTCTGTATCTGAGGTTCCATCCCCTCCGCGCCGGAAGGGTTTTCGAAGTGTCAAAGATACTTGATAGGACAACGACCTACGATTCCTTCAAACTTAGAATACTTTGGTCAAGGAAGTGTATATATACAACCTGGCTGCTCTAAGGATATATCGGTAACTGACTTCTATGAGAATATTGTCCATGAGTCAACCGATGGAACAATAGCCCTATGGTACTACGACTTATGCAAGCCTAAAAGAATTTAAAAAGAAAGGAACCTTTAAGAATTAAATTGGGATCAGCAAAATATCCTGAGGAAGGTGTTGGCTTTAACCTGTGGCCTACCGAAACGCGTCGATGCTTTAACAAAAAAAGAAAATCGGATAAAATCTATGACAATATGGGTTCTGTCATATATGTAATGTAATCATATTTCTATTGGGATCACAACCAATGAATCTTTGATTAAGCGATTTTCTTTGTTGAGTAGGAATAATTTCCCTCTTCGTTCTTCTTTTTCCCAATTTCTTTGTTTTTATGAATTATTCAATTATGTATTGACATTGATTATTACTGTTGGTGCTTTGTTACATTGTGTGCCACTTTTTCATATGTAAATTTCCATTGATTTTAATTTGTTTACATGTTTGAGAAATTGTTCTTCAACTGTTTTTTAACTGATGTGTACAACTGCTCGCTTTGTGGGATATCATTGTGACTTATTTTAATAAATGAATTATTTTGTAGCTTGTTTGTTTCATTGATGCCGATTCTTACCCTGCCATTTGTTTAAAGTTTTGTGTGTTTGAATGATTGTTGGTATATATAGATCCAAGGGAGATCTTCCTTTTTTTGACTAACGGTCTTGCTTGGCACCCCTCTCCCTTGGTACAGGGGTCCCTCTCTCTCTGTTTGAAGCTCTTCACTTCATGCCTCCCCACCACCCCCACCAGAACGAGCCTCTCAAGGGTACTCGCCTTAAGCCACGACCCTGTCCAGGGCCGTGGCATTGGGACCCGGGATGTCCACACCTCCCTATGAGTCGCCAGGCCTGGGGATAATATGCAGGATACTCTTTCGTTCTCCTCCTCTCCGGTGCACTCGATACCGTCCTCCTCCTTCTGGTTTCCCTCTTTTGTCGTTCTTCCCTCCTCCGTACCTCTGCTTCTCGTCTCGCGCTTCTCGTCCCTTCCGATGTCCGTCTCGGCGTCTGTTAGGCCATCCCCTGCTGTTGACGTCAGGAACTCCTCCCCGGTCTGGTCTGCCGACACTAGACCGCTGGGTGTTTCCGGCTTGCTTGAGGCATCCCAGTCACCTGTCATGCACTTTCTGTTTTCCTCGACTCGGTCTTCTTTACACATTATAAATTGTTTATGAAGATTTGGGCAAGGAGGGTTGCTCCATGTGCCCAACAGGTGGTTCACACAGATCAAAATGTCTTCCTTTCAGGACGGCTAATGGCAACTAACACATATTTTCTAATGCAAGCTATTGATTATTTTTCCGCTAATAAGATCATAGCAGCCATCCTGATGATGGATGCTGAACAGGCTTTTGATTTGGTAGATTGGCGTGCCTTATTTTTTATTTTGGATAAGTTTGGTTTCCCGCTACAGTTGATACATATGCTAAAAGAATAATATAGACAGGTGGAAGCCAAAATTACTATTAATGGAACAGAAGCTGGGAGGGTAAATATTAATTGTGGTAAATGTCAGGGATGTCCGTTATCCCCTATTCTTTTTTCTATGTTTATTGAAGCCATAGCTGTAAAAATTCGTAAAAATTTACTGATTTCACCCCCCGTGGAGGGGATGACAAAAATTAAGCTATATGGAGACAATATAATTTTATATCTCAAGGCAGGGGGCTCTAATATACAGAATGCATTGGTTGAAATTCAGAAATTTACGCAGGTAGGGGGATATAAAGTGAACCATGCAAAAACGGAAATCCAAACATTTAATTTGTTGCCTGCCGATATCCCGGGTTCTGTACAACTACGATTACCACATCCAGTTAGATACTTAGGTATTTTTGTTAAATATTCCCATTGAATTATAGTAGTACGCTTGCAAAAGTGAAAAAAATTACTAGATAAATGGTCTTTGGAGCATCTATCACTGATAGGAAGGATTTCTATGGTTAAAATGTCAATGCTCCCACTGTATTTTTTCCTTTTTAGTAATCTTCCCTTAAAAGTCCCTAGTTCCTATTTTAAAGAATTGGACAAAATGATCCGGAAGTTTGTGTGGAATAATAAGCAGCCCCAGGTTAAGCTAGCCACACTACAACTGGAAGTAGCGCAGGGGATTAGCACTCCCACATTTTGTAACCTACTATCAGGCCTGTGTGGAGGCGGCCTCCATAGACGTGATACCCTTCCCGTCATCCCTTGAACAGACATACAACGAGACGCGAAGGCTGGGAGGGAATGAGTTAAACCTTTCCCCTACCTCTTGTGTGCAGGGAGGAGCCCCGCCCAGACCATACGGGAACCAATGGCGTCCACGAGAGTCGGGAATTGACGAGTACAAAAGGAGCCCGGAAGACCAGCGAGGGTGGGTGGAGTCAGAGGAGCAGCAAGAACAGCCACGCCGAGAGGAAGAGAGGAGCGGAGAGGAACCCTCGAGCATCGACCCAGGAGAAGAGGAACCAAGGCCAGCTGTCGACCCGGAGGACTCACCTGAACCCGAAGAAGCCGAGACCTGGTCCGAAGAGTGGTGGACGCCCCAGGTGGACGCTGATGAGCCGCCGCAGCTCCGGAGAGTTGCGGCCAACGCGGTACGTGACACGGGAAGGGGGGAGGGATAAGTGGGGTCCAGCTAGTGGACTACCGGGTATTACTGTTGTAAAGTATCCGTAGGTTAAAGCAGTTGCCCTACCACGCCGCTACCCTCCGGTGTCCCTTCACAGCCCGATATACTACACACCGTGCTACGGTCAACTTCTCTGTAAAACATTCTCTTTGAGAGAGTACAGGTGCCGACAACCCTTCTGGCTTTAGGAGGGGTATCCTTAACCAGGGGTTCTTGTCTACTGTCCCCTACCTTCGCTACTCCGTCTGGGACACCGATGTGCAGATGTACCTGATTCCCATATCCCTGTTCCTCGTCTTTCACGAAATCGCCACACCTGCTTCTTTTTGTCGTGCTCCACAACGGGTGTTTCTTAGTATAGTTTGTCACTGGTGAAGGGTTCATATCGGAAAGCATGAACAAGATTCTTACCGCCTTCTCTCCTTCTTTCTTCCGAGGAAACCTGGGGAAGACATCCGACCACGTCAAGGACCCATCACCCTGGGGAAGACCGTGAGGACGATTTCCGGATAGAGAAGGCCATCAATTCATCCTAAACCTGTTTTGGAACTTCTATTTCCGTAAACAAAAATAAAACTCCAACACCATTGATCCTCGAATTCGGCCTCCTCGTTTTTCCTTTCGACCCTCCCTCTCACACGTGGTGTCAGAAGTGGGATCAGAAGGGATGGAGGCTGCAATCAAGAAAATGGCTGAAGGTCAGGAAAAACTAGGGTGCATTATGGAACGATTCCTAGCCATGACCGAAGAAGATAGGGAGAAGCACCATAAAACCATGGTAGAACAAAGCCAATCACAGGAAGCCATAATCAACAGACTTGCAGATACGATGGGGCAACAAAGAAACCAGACCACTCTGCCCTCAGTGGTCCTCCAGAAGTATGTAAATAGGGAGGACCCGGACTTCTTCTTTTCCAATTTTGAGAGAATGGCTAGAACAGCTGGGTGGGCCGCCGACAAATGGGGTCAGTACTTGGGACCGCTGCTGACTGGGGATTTGCAGGCCGCCTACCAGGCCGCTAACCCTTTAGGCCTTACGCCATACGATGATGTAAAGAAAGCAATGCTAGAAAGGTTGGGGATAGATGACGAGAAGTACAGAGTACGCCTCAGACAAGTCAAAGAAGGCCCCCAGGAGACCCCCAGGGCCCTCTCTTTCTGGATCCGGGATCTAGCCGACCGATGGTTGAAACCCCTAACTGCTACTAAGGAGGACATCATGGAGAAATTATATCTCGAACAGTTTTTAACCTCCTTACACCCCCCGTACAAAAATGGGTGCAACAGCACACGGGACTGACTTTTGATAGGGCAGTGGACATCGCTGGCGCCTATACTCGCGCACAAGAGTTACAAAGAGGGAAGGACGAACAATCCTGGAAATGTCCTAGCGGAGGACCCATCAAGACAGTAAGACCAATGGGTCCAAGGAGGTCGGATACGGTCACCCTCTTACCTGGTCCCCTACCTAACCCCCTGCGGTCCTCTTCTTCCCCTGGGCCCCAGTGTTTTTCGTGTGGTGGTTTCGGTCATATAGCCCGGGTGTGCCCCCAAAAAGAAGAACCTATGGAAATCGGGCTCACCCGTTCCTACTATTGTACTCCTGGGGGAGAGAAACCCCCCTATCATCACACCGTAAGGGTCAATGGGGAAGAAAGACAAGCCCTGATGGACACAGGATGTCTGCAGAGTGTCATCCAACCGTCCGCAGTTCCGGGAGGCGTTACACAAACCAATGGTACGGTAAACATACAGTGTGTACACGGGGACAACAGGAGGTATCCAACTACCACTATACGAGTCCAACACAGTCCCGCTCACGCTCCGGTGCCAGTAAAAGTTGGGTTAATACCTTGGCTATCTGAGCCTTTAGTACTTGGTTCTGACTACCCCTATCTCTCTGCGGTTGTACCAGAAAATCGCACCGACCAGGATGCCTGGTGTCTAACAGCCCCTTTTTCTAAGGAACCCCATCTCACTCCACCCCAGGAGAAACCACAAAAAAGCAGAAAACAGAAGAAAAGAGAGAAACAGGACTGGAACCGAGTAGCGCTCACACGGAATAAGGAGGAAGCCATGTGGCAGTACGACCGAGGGTTCTTCGCCGCACAACGCGAGGACAACACGCTGCGAGAAGCCTGGAACAAGGCCTCAGACGAGGAAGATCCAAACGAAGTAGGTCCCCAATTCCTGGTAAAGAAGGGGTTGATATATAGAAAGGGGGGAAGCAACCAACCCCTACAGCTATTAGTCCCACGCCCCTATAGAGAAAAAGTAATGTTTCTTGCCCACAGCCGTCTCCTAGGGGGACACTTTGGGGAGGAAAAAACAGAAAAAGAGATACTAAAACAGTTCTTTTGGCCGGGTATTTATCAACAAATCCGCCGATACTGTAGGGAGTGTGCCATCTGCCAAAAAAACAACAGACATACCTTCTCTAGAGTCCCCTTGCGTCCCCTACCTGTCATTAGCGAACCCTTTGCTAGGGTAGGGATGGACATAATAGGCCCTTTGCTCCCCTCTCGAAGCGGCTGTAGGTTCATGTTGGTATTGGTAGATTATGCCACTCGATATCCCGAGACAGTAGCATTGCGTCACCCTAACGCCCTGCATATCGCTAAAGCCATGGTTAATATCTTTTCCCGAGTAGGCTTTCCACGAGAGATAATAACGGACCAGGGGACACCATGTGTCTCCAAGCTCCTGAAACAGGTCTGTACCCAGTTAAACATCAAGCAAATCTGAACATCGGCATATCATCCACAAACTGACGGGTTAGTGGAAAGATATAATGCTACCCTTAAAACCACGCTAAAAAAACTGCTTGAGCTAGAAACCCGTCGTTGGGAAGACATGTTGCCTCTTGCCCTTTTTGCCATCCGATGCAAGTCCCAGAAAAGCACCGGGTACTCTCCATTCGAGCTATTATATGGTCGACCCCCACGTACCCTACTAGACATCGCAAGGGAGGAATGGGAAGAAATCCCTGAGGGTTTCCAAGTCGTTCTTCTTATACCTCTTTTTTAGTATATGGTCTGGTACGCCCCTAGGCCCCCAGCCATATAAGTGCTTAATTTGTTGTGAAACATTGATTTGTGCATATGTTCCGGACTTCTAATCTCATAAAGAGATTAGTAGAGTGTGTCTAGAAATAAATACATATATATTTTATATATATACCTGTGTGGTGTCCTTTCATTTGGTAATTCAAGAGATTATAAGGTAAAACAAGCTGCTTTACATTCCTCTGAGACTTAGCCTGAAGGCTGCTCTCCACAGCTACCACTAGAATAGCTTTCTTTAAAAGGTTGTCTTAAATCTATCTACAATAAGAGTCGAATTGGACTGGTGCAAGGTGGCCACTTTCCCTAGTGACCAGCATATGCCAGGCCAACTTCTCACACGTATTCACTCCGGGCCAGTCAAATCTCCCCAATAGGTGTTTCAAGGCGTTTTCCTTTTCGTAATGTCCCATCCCCTATCTGGTTGTGTGTGTGCTAAGTGTAAGACATGCTCTCGAAAGGGGAAGGGGACTAATAACTGTGCAGTATGGTGTGTGTCCCCTTTTACAGCCCGATATAACAATCCCCTTTTTTTAAAGAAGTGAGGTCCTACCTGCTCCGGCTCTTGTTCTTGGACATGCTGCCAAGCGTCCTTAAGGGTCTTGTACTCCCTCTGGGCTGCCCGGAAGCTGATCGGGGTAGCTGTGTCTGCAAGGTAATGAGGAAAAGCAGGTTGTGGTTGTTGTGAACAGTTAAACCTCCTCTTTTCCCTTCGTCTCTCCTGTCTGCTTTTCCTATCCCTCATCCGGGTGGTCTCTATTTCGCTTCCACTAACGGGTGCTTCTTGTAGCCAAGCGACAGGGGACCCCTTTGTTTTGTCTAGATACTGCTCAAATTTGGTGCGTTCCAATGATGATAGCCTCAGGTAGAGAGGGTACGACTCCCACCTTCCGATATGGATCGTTGTCTATGTCTAACAGAACTTCTGCTACAGGATAGGCCCTGGTGTCCCCTTGTGCACAGGTGATGCATACTTGTTCTTCCTCCTTTATCTGTGGCCGTGGAACCAAGGTATGGTCTACCACCATAACATGGCACCCAGTGTCTAACAGAGCCTGCTTTGTTTTTACATTCAGGAGGACCTCTCTCCTGTATTGATGGGGCCCCTTCCCTGTTACATATATGTGACCTCTAGAGTACCCTATCTCCATGGGCTCGGCTTTCGGGGTTTAATGGGGGCGTAGTCTGGCAATGTGCCCCCACTCTGCACAGTAGTAGCATTGAGGCCCTTGTCGGCTTGGAAGGGGGGGAGGGTTTGGGGGTCATGCGGGGAGTCCCTATCGGCTTGGTTTCGGGTCGGGGAGTGCTTCTCAGGGAGGTGTAGGGGGGCGTGTATGCCAGCCTTGAAATCTGGGGATCTGTGAAAGGCGCAAGCAAGCTCTACTGCTGTTGTGGATGTGAGGTTAGGGTGCTGTTTCACCCATGAATGAGTATTAGAGGGTAGAGCATCCAGGAACTGCTCCAAGTAGACCTTCTCAGTGAGTTCTTCTACACTATATGTATGGGGTGTCAGCCCTTGGATACCCAGGTCTCGGATCCGGTAACACAGAGTGTGTGGGTTGTCTCCCAAGGTCCATTTTTCCTTTCTAAACCCCGCCAGTAGTATTCTTGGTCACGACCCAGTTGCTCTAGAATGGCCTTTTTTATCTCTTCATACGCTGTAGTGACCGCTGGGAAGGCAGCCTGGTAGGCAGCCCCGAGTTCCCCGGACAGCAAAGAGGCTATGTATTGGCCCCACCTTTCTTGGGGCCAGGCCGCGGTAGTAGCCACTCTCTCTAAATTAATGAAAAAATAGTCCGGATCTTCCCCAGCTTGGTATTTTTGCAACACAGATCCCGGGACATTAGGCCGGACCCTAAAGCTGACGATGGCATCAGTGAGCCTCAGGATGGCTGTGTCCTGTACTTGCTGGTTATTGGAAATCAGGTTGGCTTGTTCCTTTAATGCCTCCTGCAGTGCTTCTCGGTCTCTTTGGGCGGTTTGGGCTTGCTGCTCTATCACAAGCTGCAAGTGTCGCTGCCCTTCGGCTAGCTGGGCTATAATACCTTCTACAGGCATGGGTTGTGTCATGGTTCGACACCTGAGGGATATATCCCACTTCTGACACGACTTTGTAAGGGGGGTGTATGGGAGGTAGAAGGGACCACTGGACACAGTGAGGATACAACGTGCCTTCCTTTACTCAGTTTTTCTTTTGACTTTGGCAATGGTTAAATCAGAAGAGGACATACAATAACAAAAAAATGACAGGAAAAATAATACTCCAACAGGAAACTAAGATGAGGACAGTCTCTCCCAAGGCTTCTCCTTGTCCTTCCTTAAACACTCCTTAGGTCTTGGGTCCACAGGGCAAGGCGGCTTCTCTCACAGGTCACACTGTGGAAAAAACAAAACAAACAAGAACTGGGGTTACAAGAAGGGTTCATTCGTCTATTCTATATGGGCCAACCTTCACCAGTTGGCGGGAAGTGAGGGATGGGAAGCCTGAGGGTATCTCCCATAGTGTGAGCTCAGCCAGTGACTCAGGTGCTCTTCACTTCATGCCTCCCCACCACCCCCACCAGAACGAGCCCCTCAAGGGTACTCTCCTTAAGCCACGACCCTGTCCAGGGCCGTGGCATTGGGACCCGGGATGTCCACACCTCCCTATGAGTCGCCAGGCCTGGGGATAATATGCAGGATACTCTTTCGTTCTCCTCCTCTCCGGTGCACTCAATATACTTGAAGGAATCCATCTTGCGGACAGCATTGAGCCCTGCTAAGGGACGTACTGGATCTGAGTTTCTATCTCCACCACGCTGGAAGGGCTTTTGAATAATTAAAGGGACGCTCTGTATCTGAGGTTCCATCCCCTCCGCGCCGGAAGGGTTTTCGAAGTGTCAAAGATACTTGATAGGACAACGACCTACGATTCCTTCAAACTTAGAATACTTTGGTCAAGGAAGTGTATATATACAACCTGGCTGCTCTAAGGATATATCGGTAACTGACTTCTATGAGAATATTGTCCATGAGTCAACCGATGGAACAATAGCCCTATGGTACTACGACTTATGCAAGCCTAAAAGAATTTAAAAAGAAAGGAACCTTTAAGAATTAAATTGGGATCAGCAAAATATCCTGAGGAAGGTGTTGGCTTTAACCTGTGGCCTACCGAAACGCGTCGATGCTTTAACAAAAAAAGAAAATCGGATAAAATCTATGACAATATGGGTTCTGTCATATATGTAATGTAATCATATTTCTATTGGGATCACAACCAATGAATCTTTGATTAAGCGATTTTCTTTGTTGAGTAGGAATAATTTCCCTCTTCGTTCTTCTTTTTCCCAATTTCTTTGTTTTTATGAATTATTCAATTATGTATTGACATTGATTATTACTGTTGGTGCTTTGTTACATTGTGTGCCACTTTTTCATATGTAAATTTCCATTGATTTTAATTTGTTTACATGTTTGAGAAATTGTTCTTCAACTGTTTTTTAACTGATGTGTACAACTGCTCGCTTTGTGGGATATCATTGTGACTTATTTTAATAAATGAATTATTTTGTAGCTTGTTTGTTTCATTGATGCCGATTCTTACCCTGCCATTTGTTTAAAGTTTTGTGTGTTTGAATGATTGTTGGTATATATAGATCCAAGGGAGATCTTCCTTTTTTTGACTAACGGTCTTGCTTGGCACCCCTCTCCCTTGGTACAGGGGTCCCTCTCTCTCTGTTTGAAGCTCTTCACTTCATGCCTCCCCACCACCCCCACCAGAACGAGCCTCTCAAGGGTACTCGCCTTAAGCCACGACCCTGTCCAGGGCCGTGGCATTGGGACCCGGGATGTCCACACCTCCCTATGAGTCGCCAGGCCTGGGGATAATATGCAGGATACTCTTTCGTTCTCCTCCTCTCCGGTGCACTCGATACCGTCCTCCTCCTTCTGGTTTCCCTCTTTTGTCGTTCTTCCCTCCTCCGTACCTCTGCTTCTCGTCTCGCGCTTCTCGTCCCTTCCGATGTCCGTCTCGGCGTCTGTTAGGCCATCCCCTGCTGTTGACATCAGGAACTCCTCCCCGGTCTGGTCTGCCGACACTAGACCGCTGGGTGTTTCCGGCTTGCTTGAGGCATCCCAGTCACCTGTCATGCACTTCCTGTTTTCCTCGACTCGGTCTTCTTTACACATAGATTATAAATTGTTTATGAAGATTTGGGCAAGGAGGGTTGCTCCATGTGCCCAACAGGTGGTTCACACAGATCAAAATGTCTTCCTTTCAGGACGGCTAATGGCAACTAACACATATTTTCTAATGCAAGCTATTGATTATTTTTCCGCTAATAAGATCATAGCAGCCATCCTGATGATGGATGCTGAACAGGCTTTTGATTTGGTAGATTGGCGTGCCTTATTTTTTATTTTGGATAAGTTTGGTTTCCCGCTACAGTTGATACATATGCTAAAAGAATAATATAGACAGGTGGAAGCCAAAATTACTATTAATGGAACAGAAGCTGGGAGGGTAAATATTAATTGCGGTAAATGTCAGGGATGTCCGTTATCCCCTATTCTTTTTTCTATGTTTATTGAAGCCATAGCTGTAAAAATTCGTAAAAATTTACTGATTTCACCCCCCGTGGAGGGGATGACAAAAATTAAGCTATATGGAGACAATATAATTTTATATCTCAAGGCAGGGGGCTCTAATATACAGAATGCATTGGTTGAAATTCAGAAATTTACGCAGGTAGGGGGATATAAAGTGAACCATGCAAAAACGGAAATCCAAACATTTAATTTGTTGCCTGCCGATATCCCGGGTTCTGTACAACTACGATTACCACATCCAGTTAGATACTTAGGTATTTTTGTTAAATATTCCCATTGAATTATAGTAGTACGCTTGCAAAAGTGAAAAAATTACTAGATAAATGGTCTTTGGAGCATCTATCACTGATAGGAAGGATTTCTATGGTTAAAATGTCAATGCTCCCACTGTATTTTTTCCTTTTTAGTAATCTTCCCTTAAAAGTCCCTAGTTCCTATTTTAAAGAATTGGACAAAATGATCCGGAAGTTTGTGTGGAATAATAAGCAGCCCCAGGTTAAGCTAGCCACACTACAACTGGAAGTAGCACGGGGGATTAGCACTCCCACATTTTGTAACCTACTATCAGGCCTGTGTGGAGGCGGCCTCCATAGACGTGATACCCTTCCCGTCATCCCTTGAACAGACATACAACGAGACGCGAAGGCTGGGAGGGAATGAGTTAAACCTTTCCCCTACCTCTTGTGTGCAGGGAGGAGCCCCGCCCAGACCATACGGGAACCAATGGCGTCCACGAGAGTCGGGAATTGACGAGTACGAAAGGAGCCCGGAAGACCAGCGAGGGTGGGTGGAGTCAGAGGAGCAGCAAGAACAGCCACGCCGAGAGGAAGAGAGGAGCGGAGAGGAACCCTCGAGCATCGACCCAGGAGAAGAGGAACCAAGGCCAGCTGTCGACCCGGAGGACTCACCTGAACCCGAAGAAGCCGAGACCTGGTCCGAAGAGTGGTGGACGCCCCAGGTGGACGCTGATGAGCCGCCGCAGCTCCGGAGAGTTGCGGCCAACGCGGTACGTGACACGGGAAGGGGGGAGGGATAAGTGGGGTCCAGCTAGTGGACTACCGGGTATTACTGTTGTAAAGTATCCGTAGGTTAAAGCAGTTGCCCTACCACGCCCCTACCCTCCGGTGTCCCTTCACAGCCCGATATACTACACACCGTGCTACGGTCAACTTCTCTGTAAAACATTCTCTTTGAGAGAGTACAGGTGCCGACAACCCTTCTGGCTTTAGGAGGGGTATCCTTAACCAGGGGTTCTTGTCTACTGTCCCCTACCTTCGCTACTCCGTCTGGGACACCGATGTGCAGATGTACCTGATTCCCATATCCCTGTTCCTCGTCTTTCACGAAATCGCCACACCTGCTTCTTTTTGTCGTGCTCCACAACGGGTGTTTCTTAGTATAGTTTGTCACTGGTGAAGGGTTCATATCGGAAAGCATGAACAAGATTCTTACCGCCTTCTCTCCTTCTTTCTTCCGAGGAAACCTGGGGAAGACATCCGACCACGTCAAGGACCCATCACCCTGGGGAAGACCGTGAGGACGATTTCCGGATAGAGAAGGCCATCAATTCATCCTAAACCTGTTTTGGAACTTCTATTTCCGTAAACAAAAATAAAACTCCAACACCATTGATCCTCGAATTCGGCCTCCTCGTTTTTCCTTTCGACCCTCCCTCTCACACGTGGTGTCAGAAGTGGGATCAGAAGGGATGGAGGCTGCAATCAAGAAAATGGCTGAAGGTCAGGAAAAACTAGGGTGCATTATGGAACGATTCCTAGCCATGACCGAAGAAGATAGGGAGAAGCACCATAAAACCATGGTAGAACAAAGCCAATCACAGGAAGCCATAATCAACAGACTTGCAGATACGATGGGGCAACAAAGAAACCAGACCACTCTGCCCTCAGTGGTCCTCCAGAAGTATGTAAATAGGGAGGACCCGGACTTCTTCTTTTCCAATTTTGAGAGAATGGCTAGAACAGCTGGGTGGGCCGCCGACAAATGGGGTCAGTACTTGGGACCGCTGCTGACTGGGGATTTGCAGGCCGCCTACCAGGCCGCTAACCCTTTAGGCCTTACGCCATACGATGATGTAAAGAAAGCAATGCTAGAAAGGTTGGGGATAGATGACGAGAAGTACAGAGTACGCCTCAGACAAGTCAAAGAAGGCCCCCAGGAGACCCCCAGGGCCCTCTCTTTCTGGATCCGGGATCTAGCCGACCGATGGTTGAAACCCCTAACTGCTACTAAGGAGGACATCATGGAGAAATTATATCTCGAACAGTTTTTAACCTCCTTACACCCCCCGTACAAAAATGGGTGCAACAGCACACGGGACTGACTTTTGATAGGGCAGTGGACATCGCTGGCGCCTATACTCGCGCACAAGAGTTACAAAGAGGGAAGGACGAACAATCCTGGAAATGTCCTAGCGGAGGACCCATCAAGACAGTAAGACCAATGGGTCCAAGGAGGTCGGATACGGTCACCCTCTTACCTGGTCCCCTACCTAACCCCCTGCGGTCCTCTTCTTCCCCTGGGCCCCAGTGTTTTTCGTGTGGTGGTTTCGGTCATATAGCCCGGGTGTGCCCCCAAAAAGAAGAACCTATGGAAATCGGGCTCACCCGTTCCTACTATTGTACTCCTGGGGGAGAGAAACCCCCCTATCATCACACCGTAAGGGTCAATGGGGAAGAAAGACAAGCCCTGATGGACACAGGATGTCTGCAGAGTGTCATCCAACCGTCCGCAGTTCCGGGAGGCGTTACACAAACCAATGGTACGGTAAACATACAGTGTGTACACGGGGACAACAGGAGGTATCCAACTACCACTATACGAGTCCAACACAGTCCCGCTCACGCTCCGGTGCCAGTAAAAGTTGGGTTAATACCTTGGCTACCTGAGCCTTTAGTACTTGGTTCTGACTACCCCTATCTCTCTGCGGTTGTACCAGAAAATCGCACCGACCAGGATGCCTGGTGTCTAACAGCCCCTTTTTCTAAGGAACCCCATCTCACTCCACCCCAGGAGAAACCACAAAAAAGCAGAAAACAGAAGAAAAGAGAGAAACAGGACTGGAACCGAGTAGCGCTCACACGGAATAAGGAGGAAGCCATGTGGCAGTACGACCGAGGGTTCTTCGCCGCACAACGCGAGGACAACACGCTGCGAGAAGCCTGGAACAAGGCCTCAGACGAGGAAGATCCAAACGAAGTAGGTCCCCAATTCCTGGTAAAGAAGGGGTTGATATATAGAAAGGGGGGAAGCAACCAACCCCTACAGCTATTAGTCCCACGCCCCTATAGAGAAAAAGTAATGTTTCTTGCCCACAGCCGTCTCCTAGGGGGACACTTTGGGGAGGAAAAAACAGAAAAAGAGATACTAAAACAGTTCTTTTGGCCGGGTATTTATCAACAAATCCGCCGATACTGTAGGGAGTGTGCCATCTGCCAAAAAAACAACAGACATACCTTCTCTAGAGTCCCCTTGCGTCCCCTACCTGTCATTAGCGAACCCTTTGCTAGGGTAGGGATGGACATAATAGGCCCTTTGCTCCCCTCTCGAAGCGGCTGTAGGTTCATGTTGGTATTGGTAGATTATGCCACTCGATATCCCGAGACAGTAGCATTGCGTCACCCTAACGCCCTGCATATCGCTAAAGCCATGGTTAATATCTTTTCCCGAGTAGGCTTTCCACGAGAGATAATAACGGACCAGGGGACACCATGTGTCTCCAAGCTCCTGAAACAGGTCTGTACCCAGTTAAACATCAAGCAAATCTGAACATCGGCATATCATCCACAAACTGACGGGTTAGTGGAAAGATATAATGCTACCCTTAAAACCACGCTAAAAAAACTGCTTGAGCTAGAAACCCGTCGTTGGGAAGACATGTTGCCTCTTGCCCTTTTTGCCATCCGATGCAAGTCCCAGAAAAGCACCGGGTACTCTCCATTCGAGCTATTATATGGTCGACCCCCACGTACCCTACTAGACATCGCAAGGGAGGAATGGGAAGAAATCCCTGAGGGTTTCCAAGTCGTTCTTCTTATACCTCTTTTTTAGTATATGGTCTGGTACGCCCCTAGGCCCCCAGCCATATAAGTGCTTAATTTGTTGTGAAACATTGATTTGTGCATATGTTCCGGACTTCTAATCTCATAAAGAGATTAGTAGAGTGTGTCTAGAAATAAATACATATATATTTTATATATATACCTGTGTGGTGTCCTTTCATTTGGTAATTCAAGAGATTATAAGGTAAAACAAGCTGCTTTACATTCCTCTGAGACTTAGCCTGAAGGCTGCTCTCCACAGCTACCACTAGAATAGCTTTCTTTAAAAGGTTGTCTTAAATCTATCTACAATAAGAGTCGAATTGGACTGGTGCAAGGTGGCCACTTTCCCTAGTGACCAGCATATGCCAGGCCAACTTCTCACACGTATTCACTCCGGGCCAGTCAAATCTCCCCAATAGGTGTTTCAAGGCGTTTTCCTTTTCGTAATGTCCCATCCCCTATCTGGTTGTGTGTGTGCTAAGTGTAAGACATGCTCTCGAAAGGGGAAGGGGACTAATAACTGTGCAGTATGGTGTGTGTCCCCTTTTACAGCCCGATATAACAATCCCCTTTTTTTAAAGAAGTGAGGTCCTACCTGCTCCGGCTCTTGTTCTTGGACATGCTGCCAAGCGTCCTTAAGGGTCTTGTACTCCCTCTGGGCTGCCCGGAAGCTGATCGGGGTAGCTGTGTCTGCAAGGTAATGAGGAAAAGCAGGTTGTGGTTGTTGTGAACAGTTAAACCTCCTCTTTTCCCTTCGTCTCTCCTGTCTGCTTTTCCTATCCCTCATCCGGGTGGTCTCTATTTCGCTTCCACTAACGGGTGCTTCTTGTAGCCAAGCGACAGGGGACCCCTTTGTTTTGTCTAGATACTGCTCAAATTTGGTGCGTTCCAATGATGATAGCCTCAGGTAGAGAGGGTACGACTCCCACCTTCCGATATGGATCGTTGTCTATGTCTAACAGAACTTCTGCTACAGGATAGGCCCTGGTGTCCCCTTGTGCACAGGTGATGCATACTTGTTCTTCCTCCTTTATCTGTGGCCGTGGAACCAAGGTATGGTCTACCACCATAACATGGCACCCAGTGTCTAACAGAGCCTGCTTTGTTTTTACATTCAGGAGGACCTCTCTCCTGTATTGATGGGGCCCCTTCCCTGTTACATATATGTGACCTCTAGAGTACCCTATCTCCATGGGCTCGGCTTTCGGGGTTTAATGGGGGCGTAGTCTGGCAATGTGCCCCCACTCTGCACAGTAGTAGCATTGAGGCCCTTGTCGGCTTGGAAGGGGGGGAGGGTTTGGGGGTCATGCGGGGAGTCCCTATCGGCTTGGTTTCGGGTCGGGGAGTGCTTCTCAGGGAGGTGTAGGGGGGCGTGTATGCCAGCCTTGAAATCTGGGGATCTGTGAAAGGCGCAAGCAAGCTCTACTGCTGTTGTGGATGTGAGGTTAGGGTGCTGTTTCACCCATGAATGAGTATTAGAGGGTAGAGCATCCAGGAACTGCTCCAAGTAGACCTTCTCAGTGAGTTCTTCTACACTATATGTATGGGGTGTCAGCCCTTGGATACCCAGGTCTCGGATCCGGTAACACAGAGTGTGTGGGTTGTCTCCCAAGGTCCATTTTTCCTTTCTAAACCCCGCCAGTAGTATTCTTGGTCACGACCCAGTTGCTCTAGAATGGCCTTTTTTATCTCTTCATACGCTGTAGTGACCGCTGGGAAGGCAGCCTGGTAGGCAGCCCCGAGTTCCCCGGACAGCAAAGAGGCTATGTATTGGCCCCACCTTTCTTGGGGCCAGGCCGCGGTAGTAGCCACTCTCTCTAAATTAATGAAAAAATAGTCCGGATCTTCCCCAGCTTGGTATTTTTGCAACACAGATCCCGGGACATTAGGCCGGACCCTAAAGCTGACGATGGCATCAGTGAGCCTCAGGATGGCTGTGTCCTGTACTTGCTGGTTATTGGAAATCAGGTTGGCTTGTTCCTTTAATGCCTCCTGCAGTGCTTCTCGGTCTCTTTGGGCGGTTTGGGCTTGCTGCTCTATCACAAGCTGCAAGTGTCGCTGCCCTTCGGCTAGCTGGGCTATAATACCTTCTACAGGCATGGGTTGTGTCATGGTTCGACACCTGAGGGATATATCCCACTTCTGACACGACTTTGTAAGGGGGGTGTATGGGAGGTAGAAGGGACCACTGGACACAGTGAGGATACAACGTGCCTTCCTTTACTCAGTTTTTCTTTTGACTTTGGCAATGGTTAAATCAGAAGAGGACATACAATAACAAAAAAATGACAGGAAAAATAATACTCCAACAGGAAACTAAGATGAGGACAGTCTCTCCCAAGGCTTCTCCTTGTCCTTCCTTAAACACTCCTTAGGTCTTGGGTCCACAGGGCAAGGCGGCTTCTCTCACAGGTCACACTGTGGAAAAAACAAAACAAACAAGAACTGGGGTTACAAGAAGGGTTCATTCGTCTATTCTATATGGGCCAACCTTCACCAGTTGGCGGGAAGTGAGGGATGGGAAGCCTGAGGGTATCTCCCATAGTGTGAGCTCAGCCAGTGACTCAGGTGCTCTTCACTTCATGCCTCCCCACCACCCCCACCAGAACGAGCCCCTCAAGGGTACTCTCCTTAAGCCACGACCCTGTCCAGGGCCGTGGCATTGGGACCCGGGATGTCCACACCTCCCTATGAGTCGCCAGGCCTGGGGATAATATGCAGGATACTCTTTCGTTCTCCTCCTCTCCGGTGCACTCAATATACTTGAAGGAATCCATCTTGCGGACAGCATTGAGCCCTGCTAAGGGACGTACTGGATCTGAGTTTCTATCTCCACCACGCTGGAAGGGCTTTTGAATAATTAAAGGGACGCTCTGTATCTGAGGTTCCATCCCCTCCGCGCCGGAAGGGTTTTCGAAGTGTCAAAGATACTTGATAGGACAACGACCTACGATTCCTTCAAACTTAGAATACTTTGGTCAAGGAAGTGTATATATACAACCTGGCTGCTCTAAGGATATATCGG
Source organism: Triturus cristatus (assembly GCF_964204655.1). Classification (NCBI taxonomy): domain Eukaryota; kingdom Metazoa; phylum Chordata; class Amphibia; order Caudata; family Salamandridae; genus Triturus; species Triturus cristatus. Next base: position 745,753,390 of record NC_140580.1, on the reverse strand, counting down.
TAACTGACTTCTATGAGAATATTGTCCATGAGTCAACCGATGGAACAATAGCCCTATGGTACTACGACTTATGCAAGCCTAAAAGAATTTAAAAAGAAAGGAACCTTTAAGAATTAAATTGGGATCAGCAAAATATCCTGAGGAAGGTGTTGGCTTTAACCTGTGGCCTACCGAAACGCGTCGATGCTTTAACAAAAAAAGAAAATCGGATAAAATCTATGACAATATGGGTTCTGTCATATATGTAATGTAATCATATTTCTATTGGGATCACAACCAATGAATCTTTGATTAAGCGATTTTCTTTGTTGAGTAGGAATAATTTCCCTCTTCGTTCTTCTTTTTCCCAATTTCTTTGTTTTTATGAATTATTCAATTATGTATTGACATTGATTATTACTGTTGGTGCTTTGTTACATTGTGTGCCACTTTTTCATATGTAAATTTCCATTGATTTTAATTTGTTTACATGTTTGAGAAATTGTTCTTCAACTGTTTTTTAACTGATGTGTACAACTGCTCGCTTTGTGGGATATCATTGTGACTTATTTTAATAAATGAATTATTTTGTAGCTTGTTTGTTTCATTGATGCCGATTCTTACCCTGCCATTTGTTTAAAGTTTTGTGTGTTTGAATGATTGTTGGTATATATAGATCCAAGGGAGATCTTCCTTTTTTTGACTAACGGTCTTGCTTGGCACCCCTCTCCCTTGGTACAGGGGTCCCTCTCTCTCTGTTTGAAGCTCTTCACTTCATGCCTCCCCACCACCCCCACCAGAACGAGCCTCTCAAGGGTACTCGCCTTAAGCCACGACCCTGTCCAGGGCCGTGGCATTGGGACCCGGGATGTCCACACCTCCCTATGAGTCGCCAGGCCTGGGGATAATATGCAGGATACTCTTTCGTTCTCCTCCTCTCCGGTGCACTCGATACCGTCCTCCTCCTTCTGGTTTCCCTCTTTTGTCGTTCTTCCCTCCTCCGTACCTCTGCTTCTCGTCTCGCGCTTCTCGTCCCTTCCGATGTCCGTCTCGGCGTCTGTTAGGCCATCCCCTGCTGTTGACATCAGGAACTCCTCCCCGGTCTGGTCTGCCGACACTAGACCGCTGGGTGTTTCCGGCTTGCTTGAGGCATCCCAGTCACCTGTCATGCACTTCCTGTTTTCCTCGACTCGGTCTTCTTTACACATAGATTATAAATTGTTTATGAAGATTTGGGCAAGGAGGGTTGCTCCATGTGCCCAACAGGTGGTTCACACAGATCAAAATGTCTTCCTTTCAGGACGGCTAATGGCAACTAACACATATTTTCTAATGCAAGCTATTGATTATTTTTCCGCTAATAAGATCATAGCAGCCATCCTGATGATGGATGCTGAACAGGCTTTTGATTTGGTAGATTGGCGTGCCTTATTTTTTATTTTGGATAAGTTTGGTTTCCCGCTACAGTTGATACATATGCTAAAAGAATAATATAGACAGGTGGAAGCCAAAATTACTATTAATGGAACAGAAGCTGGGAGGGTAAATATTAATTGCGGTAAATGTCAGGGATGTCCGTTATCCCCTATTCTTTTTTCTATGTTTATTGAAGCCATAGCTGTAAAAATTCGTAAAAATTTACTGATTTCACCCCCCGTGGAGGGGATGACAAAAATTAAGCTATATGGAGACAATATAATTTTATATCTCAAGGCAGGGGGCTCTAATATACAGAATGCATTGGTTGAAATTCAGAAATTTACGCAGGTAGGGGGATATAAAGTGAACCATGCAAAAACGGAAATCCAAACATTTAATTTGTTGCCTGCCGATATCCCGGGTTCTGTACAACTACGATTACCACATCCAGTTAGATACTTAGGTATTTTTGTTAAATATTCCCATTGAATTATAGTAGTACGCTTGCAAAAGTGAAAAAATTACTAGATAAATGGTCTTTGGAGCATCTATCACTGATAGGAAGGATTTCTATGGTTAAAATGTCAATGCTCCCACTGTATTTTTTCCTTTTTAGTAATCTTCCCTTAAAAGTCCCTAGTTCCTATTTTAAAGAATTGGACAAAATGATCCGGAAGTTTGTGTGGAATAATAAGCAGCCCCAGGTTAAGCTAGCCACACTACAACTGGAAGTAGCACGGGGGATTAGCACTCCCACATTTTGTAACCTACTATCAGGCCTGTGTGGAGGCGGCCTCCATAGACGTGATACCCTTCCCGTCATCCCTTGAACAGACATACAACGAGACGCGAAGGCTGGGAGGGAATGAGTTAAACCTTTCCCCTACCTCTTGTGTGCAGGGAGGAGCCCCGCCCAGACCATACGGGAACCAATGGCGTCCACGAGAGTCGGGAATTGACGAGTACGAAAGGAGCCCGGAAGACCAGCGAGGGTGGGTGGAGTCAGAGGAGCAGCAAGAACAGCCACGCCGAGAGGAAGAGAGGAGCGGAGAGGAACCCTCGAGCATCGACCCAGGAGAAGAGGAACCAAGGCCAGCTGTCGACCCGGAGGACTCACCTGAACCCGAAGAAGCCGAGACCTGGTCCGAAGAGTGGTGGACGCCCCAGGTGGACGCTGATGAGCCGCCGCAGCTCCGGAGAGTTGCGGCCAACGCGGTACGTGACACGGGAAGGGGGGAGGGATAAGTGGGGTCCAGCTAGTGGACTACCGGGTATTACTGTTGTAAAGTATCCGTAGGTTAAAGCAGTTGCCCTACCACGCCGCTACCCTCCGGTGTCCCTTCACAGCCCGATATACTACACACCGTGCTACGGTCAACTTCTCTGTAAAACATTCTCTTTGAGAGAGTACAGGTGCCGACAACCCTTCTGGCTTTAGGAGGGGTATCCTTAACCAGGGGTTCTTGTCTACTGTCCCCTACCTTCGCTACTCCGTCTGGGACACCGATGTGCAGATGTACCTGATTCCCATATCCCTGTTCCTCGTCTTTCACGAAATCGCCACACCTGCTTCTTTTTGTCGTGCTCCACAACGGGTGTTTCTTAGTATAGTTTGTCACTGGTGAAGGGTTCATATCGGAAAGCATGAACAAGATTCTTACCGCCTTCTCTCCTTCTTTCTTCCGAGGAAACCTGGGGAAGACATCCGACCACGTCAAGGACCCATCACCCTGGGGAAGACCGTGAGGACGATTTCCGGATAGAGAAGGCCATCAATTCATCCTAAACCTGTTTTGGAACTTCTATTTCCGTAAACAAAAATAAAACTCCAACACCATTGATCCTCGAATTCGGCCTCCTCGTTTTTCCTTTCGACCCTCCCTCTCACACGTGGTGTCAGAAGTGGGATCAGAAGGGATGGAGGCTGCAATCAAGAAAATGGCTGAAGGTCAGGAAAAACTAGGGTGCATTATGGAACGATTCCTAGCCATGACCGAAGAAGATAGGGAGAAGCACCATAAAACCATGGTAGAACAAAGCCAATCACAGGAAGCCATAATCAACAGACTTGCAGATACGATGGGGCAACAAAGAAACCAGACCACTCTGCCCTCAGTGGTCCTCCAGAAGTATGTAAATAGGGAGGACCCGGACTTCTTCTTTTCCAATTTTGAGAGAATGGCTAGAACAGCTGGGTGGGCCGCCGACAAATGGGGTCAGTACTTGGGACCGCTGCTGACTGGGGATTTGCAGGCCGCCTACCAGGCCGCTAACCCTTTAGGCCTTACGCCATACGATGATGTAAAGAAAGCAATGCTAGAAAGGTTGGGGATAGATGACGAGAAGTACAGAGTACGCCTCAGACAAGTCAAAGAAGGCCCCCAGGAGACCCCCAGGGCCCTCTCTTTCTGGATCCGGGATCTAGCCGACCGATGGTTGAAACCCCTAACTGCTACTAAGGAGGACATCATGGAGAAATTATATCTCGAACAGTTTTTAACCTCCTTACACCCCCCGTACAAAAATGGGTGCAACAGCACACGGGACTGACTTTTGATAGGGCAGTGGACATCGCTGGCGCCTATACTCGCGCACAAGAGTTACAAAGAGGGAAGGACGAACAATCCTGGAAATGTCCTAGCGGAGGACCCATCAAGACAGTAAGACCAATGGGTCCAAGGAGGTCGGATACGGTCACCCTCTTACCTGGTCCCCTACCTAACCCCCTGCGGTCCTCTTCTTCCCCTGGGCCCCAGTGTTTTTCGTGTGGTGGTTTCGGTCATATAGCCCGGGTGTGCCCCCAAAAAGAAGAACCTATGGAAATCGGGCTCACCCGTTCCTACTATTGTACTCCTGGGGGAGAGAAACCCCCCTATCATCACACCGTAAGGGTCAATGGGGAAGAAAGACAAGCCCTGATGGACACAGGATGTCTGCAGAGTGTCATCCAACCGTCCGCAGTTCCGGGAGGCGTTACACAAACCAATGGTACGGTAAACATACAGTGTGTACACGGGGACAACAGGAGGTATCCAACTACCACTATACGAGTCCAACACAGTCCCGCTCACGCTCCGGTGCCAGTAAAAGTTGGGTTAATACCTTGGCTACCTGAGCCTTTAGTACTTGGTTCTGACTACCCCTATCTCTCTGCGGTTGTACCAGAAAATCGCACCGACCAGGATGCCTGGTGTCTAACAGCCCCTTTTTCTAAGGAACCCCATCTCACTCCACCCCAGGAGAAACCACAAAAAAGCAGAAAACAGAAGAAAAGAGAGAAACAGGACTGGAACCGAGTAGCGCTCACACGGAATAAGGAGGAAGCCATGTGGCAGTACGACCGAGGGTTCTTCGCCGCACAACGCGAGGACAACACGCTGCGAGAAGCCTGGAACAAGGCCTCAGACGAGGAAGATCCAAACGAAGTAGGTCCCCAATTCCTGGTAAAGAAGGGGTTGATATATAGAAAGGGGGGAAGCAACCAACCCCTACAGCTATTAGTCCCACGCCCCTATAGAGAAAAAGTAATGTTTCTTGCCCACAGCCGTCTCCTAGGGGGACACTTTGGGGAGGAAAAAACAGAAAAAGAGATACTAAAACAGTTCTTTTGGCCGGGTATTTATCAACAAATCCGCCGATACTGTAGGGAGTGTGCCATCTGCCAAAAAAACAACAGACATACCTTCTCTAGAGTCCCCTTGCGTCCCCTACCTGTCATTAGCGAACCCTTTGCTAGGGTAGGGATGGACATAATAGGCCCTTTGCTCCCCTCTCGAAGCGGCTGTAGGTTCATGTTGGTATTGGTAGATTATGCCACTCGATATCCCGAGACAGTAGCATTGCGTCACCCTAACGCCCTGCATATCGCTAAAGCCATGGTTAATATCTTTTCCCGAGTAGGCTTTCCACGAGAGATAATAACGGACCAGGGGACACCATGTGTCTCCAAGCTCCTGAAACAGGTCTGTACCCAGTTAAACATCAAGCAAATCTGAACATCGGCATATCATCCACAAACTGACGGGTTAGTGGAAAGATATAATGCTACCCTTAAAACCACGCTAAAAAAACTGCTTGAGCTAGAAACCCGTCGTTGGGAAGACATGTTGCCTCTTGCCCTTTTTGCCATCCGATGCAAGTCCCAGAAAAGCACCGGGTACTCTCCATTCGAGCTATTATATGGTCGACCCCCACGTACCCTACTAGACATCGCAAGGGAGGAATGGGAAGAAATCCCTGAGGGTACCAAACCCCTACACGAATACGTCTTACAATTACAGACGCATCTCCACGAAATACGCAACATCTGTAGGACCCACTTGGAACAAGCCCAAGAAACCCAGAAACGTTATTATGATAAGGGTACCAGAAATAGGACTCTGAAGGTGGGTGATTTTGCTTTGCTAATGATGCCGACCTCGGACCACAAGCTCCTAGGCCAATGGCAGGGTCCGTTTCAAGTCCTGGAGGCTACTACTCCTGTAACCTATCGCCTAGAAATGGACCCCACAAAGCCTACCAACACCCAAATCTTTCATATAAATTTATTAAAGAAATGGGAAGGGCCGGTACCCCGCTTGGTAGCCATAACCCAGAACCCCCCCCCTTTTTCCGGGAGCATAGACCCTGACCTGACAGAGAAACAGAAGGAAGACCTGTATGATAGGCTACAGCCTTTCCAGGAGGTCTTCTCTACCCTCCCAGGCCATACCGCAGTAACCGAACATGTTATAAACACTCAACCTGGGAGGAGGGTGAAATTATGTCCCTACCGTATCCCCGAAGCCCGCAGGCTGGCAGTAGAGAAGGAGGTACAACAGATGCTCCAGATGGGAGTGATCGAACCATCTATTAGTGAGTGGAATTCCCCAATTGTTTTAGTTCTAAAACCCGACGGATCTATTCGATTCTGTATAGATTTTCACGAGGTTAATAACATTTCACAGTTTGACTCCTACCCATTACCCCGGGTTGATGAAATGATTGAGAAAATCGGTAACGCAAAGTATATTAGCACTCTGGACTTAAGTAAAGGATACTGGCAGGTCCCACTACGAAGACAGGACAGGGAAAAGACCGCCTTTTCAACCCCGGGAGGTCTGTATCACTTTACTGTTTTACCCTTTGGGTTACATGGGGCCCCGGCCACTTTTCAAAGATTAATGAACACCGTATTGAAACCCTGTGCAAACTATGCCGCCGCCTATATTGACGATATCGTCATTTTTAGCGACACCTGGGAACAACATCTAGACCATCTGGTAGCGGTAGTAAAGAACCTGAAAGCTAGTGGGTTGACTATCAACCCTGCTAAAAGTAAGTTAGCGGCTAGGTCAGTTAAATACCTAGGGTATCTCCTCGGGGAAGGTCTCATCAAACCCCAAAATGAGAAAGTAGCCGCTATAGCCAATATACCCTTTCCTCAAACAAAGAAAGAACTACGAGCATTTCTCGGCATCCTAGGGTATTATAGGAGGTTCATCCCAGACTTATCCCAAAAAGCTGCCCCCTTGACTGACCTCCTGCAAAAGACCATCAACACCGAGAAAGCGCTACGAACTCCCACAATCCAACAACTAGCAGCCTTTCAGACCTTGAAAACAGCCATCACGTCCAAGCCGGTATTGCTGAGCCCCGATTATACTAAACCCTTCATATTACAAACAGATGCGTCGGATCAAGGACTAGGTGCTGTCCTATCACAAACCGACACCCAAAACCAGGAAAGACCAGTACTATACCTCAGCAGGAAACTGTTTCCTAGAGAAACCAAATATGCGGTCATCGAGAAGGAAGCATTAGCCATAAAATGGGCTATAGAAACCCTACGTTACTATCTGGACGGAAGAGAATTCATTCTTTATACGGACCATGCCCCCCTACAGTGGCTATCTAGCAACAAAGGGCACAACGACAGAATCATGAGGTGGTTTTTGGCCTTACAGCCCTACCGTTTTACTACACTTCACAGGAAAGGGAAAGCACATTCTAATGCTGACTATCTCTCTAGATATCCCCTTGACTCTTTTCTTGCCAGCAAGAAAGTTAGGGAAGGGGGATGTGAGGAGGCGGCCTCCATAGACGTGATACCCTTCCCGTCATCCCTTGAACAGATATACAACGAGACGCGAAGGCTGGGAGGGAATGAGTTAAACCTTTCCCCTACCTCTTGTGTGCAGGGAGGAGCCCCGCCCAGACCATACGGGAACCAATGGCGTCCACGAGAGTCGGGAATTGACGAGTACGAAAGGAGCCCGGAAGACCAGCGAGGGTGGGTGGAGTCAGAGGAGCAGCGAGAACAGCCACGCCGAGAGGAAGAGAGGAGCGGAGAGGAACCCTCGACCATCGACCCAGGAGAAGAGGAACCAAGGCCAGCTGTCGACCCGGAGGACTCACCTGAACCCGAAGAAGCCGAGACCTGGTCCGAAGAGTGGTGGACGCCCCAGGTGGACGCTGATGAGCCGCCGCAGCTCCGGAGAGTTACGGCCAACGCGGTACGTGACACGGGAAGGGGGAGGGATAAGTGGGGTCCAGCTAGTGGACTACCGGGTATTACTGTTGTAAAGTTTCCGTAGGTTAAAGCAGTTGCCCTACCACGCCCCTACCCTCCGGTGTCCCTTCACAGCCCGATATACTACACACCGTGCTACGGTCAACTTCTCTGTAAAACATTCTCTTTGAGAGAGTACAGGTGCCGACAACCCTTCTGGCTTTAGGAGGGGTATCCTTAACCAGGGGTTCTTGTGTACTGTCCCCTACCTTCGCTACTCCGTCTGGGACACCGATGTGCAGATGTACCTGATTCCCATATCCCTGTTCCTCCTCTTTCACGAAATCGCCACACCTGCTTCTTTTTGTCGTGCTCCACAACGGGTGTTTCTTAGTATAGTTTGTCACTGGTGAAGGGTTCATATCGGAAAGCCTGAACAAGATTCTTACCGCCTTCTCTCCTTCTTTCTTCCGAGGAAACCTGGGGAAGACCACGTCAAGGACCCATCACCCTGGGGAAGACCGTGAGGACGATTTCCGGATAGAGAAGGCCATCAATTCATCCTAAACCTGTTTTGGAACTTGTATTTCCGTAAACAAAAATAAAACTCCAACACCATTGATCCTCGAATTCGGCCTCCTCGTTTTTCCTTTCGACCCTCCCTATCACAAGGCCTCTTTTGATCAACCTGTTATCACAATTAGGAGAGGAAAAATCATTTTGGATAACTTTTTTTTAATACATATGTTGAAGGAAAGTGGCATAAAACTCCCCACTTTTATACGATTAGCGAAGCTTCCTAAAACGACCAGATACCAGGAGATACTGGCATTAGCAGCAAGAACAACAAATCCTGTGATATTCCAGCATATCATGCTTATACCCCTATACAAGATTGTGCAGTAGGAGGTTTAACGTTGCCTAGAGGACTCTACCAATTATGGCAAGAACTAGGTTTTGGTCAGCTTGGGGATTTTTATTATCATGAGACATTAGTTACATGGGAAACAGTACGGTTACAATCTCGCAATCTAAACACCGCCTCTACATGAGTTTTTTTCAGCTGGTGAATTTTCTCAAAAACAATTATACTATGCTGAGCGAGGCTGCACGTCTAATCACCAGGCAGATGGAGAATTAAAAAGTGGGTGTAGGATTTTGGTATCGGCTATTGCATCAGAAGGCTCATAGTGAAGAGATTATTATGAAAGAGCTTCAGAAAATTCACTCTGAGACAGGCTATAAGTTTAATAAGAAAGAGTAGCAGCAACTCAGTGAGATATCGAATAAAGCAATGTGAAGTGCTAATTTTAAGAGGATTCATTTCTTATCCAGATGGTTAGCATATCACACCCCTTTGAGATTGCATAAGGTGTTTCCAATTAATCAGAACCAATGTTTCAGTCTTCAGATGTGATAAACAGGGGGTAGGAGGCTGGCTACACATATTGGATGAGTGTAGTAATCTACAGCAATTTTGGAAGGACCTTTTTATTATGATTTCCCAATCGCTGTCTTTAACAATTGCCCCATCATCTATGTTGGTTTTATTTGGTTCATCAGGGGATGTAAAATGTTTAACGAAATATCTGCAGTATTTTACAGTAATTTCTATAGCAGTTGCTAGATCACTTGTCCTGCAAAATTGGTAAACAAATCAACAACCTAGGATTGATCATTGAGTTAATAACATGTGCAGGACCTACAGATTTGAGGAGCCCTATGCAAAACGTGTAGGAGCTACTGTAAGATTTAGAGCTATCTGGGCAAATTTCTTTATGTATTTTATATCTGAGTAAGGTATATTCAAGTGCTCTGTGCTTTAGGGATTTAATCTTTGCACTTTATTAAAATATTTGCTGCTAGTTGCACATGCACTTTAAACAGTTTTTTTAAATATGTATATGTTAGTTTGTTGCAGCCATTGTATAGACTTTAGTTTGTGAACTCAGTATTAATGGCCACTAACGCATATATGTATTGGTGTTCCTTGGGAATTACTAGGAAGTTAAAGCCTGGTAGATTATGGGATTATATTTTAGTGTGTGCTACTGCTGAATATATTTTATATTCACTCTCCTATTCTTATTCTTCTCAAACTGTTTTTTTAAAATCAATTATGTTATAGTGAATATTAACCTTATTCTTTCTATGCAATATTTTGTAATGTATTTCTGCTGCTAGCTATTTGATGTCTGCAATTTTCATCTCTTTTTCCCATTCTGTAATGGCATATTTCTTCTGTTTTTATTCCTGCTCTAATAAAAAAAATAATAAAAAAAGGAATTATAAAGTGCACTGTTACCCTTAGGTGTCCTGGTGCAGCTTACTGATCTTGGCTTAGTGGAAACTTATGCCCTAACAATGATCTGAATTGCCAAAGAACGATTTTTTCAACATCTTTCTTAATGTCTGCAAATTAGTGGCTGAACGAATCCCTAAAGGAGGTACATTCCAGATTGCCACTGTTCCTTTGAAACAGCTTCTTCCGCCCCAGTTCATTTTCTTGTACCTTGTTACAACCAACGCTTTAAAGTTAGCCGATCTAAGTGGTCTATTGGGAATATACCACCTAAAGGTCCCTGGTTGTGTAGCACTTTATAGGTGATACAAAGGGCCTTAAATGTTATCCTGTCTTTCACTGACAACCCGTGCAGCTCTTGAATAACATTTCTCACTAAGGCAAATATAGGAGTACCTGAGAGAACTCTAACTGCCGTGTTTTGCAGCACCTGCAAGTTTTTTTAGGTGTTGTTGCTGAAGATTCAAGTATAAACCTTTACAATAATCTAGCCTGGCAACATTGCACCTGGTGCACACATCCTCTTCAAATGAGGTAGGCAGGAGAGCTCAGGAATAGTGAATGTCCATATTTCATTAGGGGAAGAGCTGGGCAAATGAAACATGTGGCCTTTGCGGGAATGTCTTACACCACAGGATAAAGCATAGCATGCATACATTAAAAAAGCAGTTCTTCACTATGTTTTAGAAATGGGTTTCAAGTGAGGGGCCAAACGCAATGATTACTCCACAGTGGGGCAAGTACCCATAGGAGGTGGCCATTGTTATAGACTCAGGAGGTCCAAGTTGGTTGCCACATCTAAAGTTTTTGCAGAGATCTAGGTTTAGTTTAACGCATTTCCCTGCCATTCAGCTGTGATCTAATGTATGCACTTGAGTAATGTGAGTTAGTCAGTAGATAATGGTTTTGCTGAAAGGGCTCCACAGTATTTAGGCAATGGAGAGCAGGTTGAATCTCATAACAGGTGCCATGATAGGTTTCTGAGCAGTCTGGTGTTCAGTATATGGAGTGAAATTGTCAGAGATGATGTCAAGAGCTGGTCTTCTAGGCAACGCTTGCAGAGTCTTCTTCATTAAGACTGAAGGCTGTTTAATACCGGAGGCAGAAACTGATGTCAGATTGAACAGTTTTGAGTGTTAAGTGATAACTTTAAATTGGTAGCAGGTAGGAAAGTTGAGTTTGGCATCTACAGAATTATAATTTGAAACCCTTTTTAATGGTAAATTCGTATTTTAAGTCAAAATTCTGAAAATTACACTTTAAGAAGGTTGACATTTTCGTGCCCCAGCCATTTAGTGCCTGCAGCCTGTTCTCCTGGGTCCCATGACTGGATGTAGCTGGCATTTGGTCTATGTGTATTGCTCCCAGGCAGTGAGACAAAGGAGGAAAGGTTTTGGAAGGGTGTGCCATCTCTTACTTGATTAGGGGAAGGAGCTGTCACCTACAACAAATGGTTTGCCAGGGCACACTCACAAAGGGTTTGACACTAGTCTATTCTGACCCCAGACTAGCTGGGGCCAGGACAGGGAGGCAGGAAATCCCAAACACCTTTAGGGTTGGAAACCTCCAGAACCTTATCCTACTTCAAAGTGTGCACCAGGTATAAATATTGCACCCTCTGACCCAACTCTTTAACACACCTCTGGACCTGTGGAAGACGCAGAAGGAATGCTGTGCTGCTCTGCTCTGCAAAAAGGACTGCTACTCAGCTGCCCTGATGCTTGAGTGAAAGGACTGGACCTATATCTTAAACCCATGACCACCAGAGTTACTCATAGGGCTAGTTGGCTGGCCACCTGATCATAGCATCAGGGACAGAAAATGCTCCAACGATATTGAACCCTGATTTAAGTCATACCCCTCCTAAGTGTGCCTCCTCAGTCCTGGACCCATGGAAGTTGGCCCAAAGGTGCTCTGCCAGTCCAGCTGTGGTCCTGTGAGCAGAACCGATGCAGTGCAACACATCGCTTTGCAGCCCCTTTAGAATCTCATAGTGCAATTCTTCCCCAATGCCGAACCTTACATCGTGGACCACTGCTGCACGAGGCCTTTACATCACAAGCCCCTCATCGACGGATTCCTCAACAATGATGCAGGACTCCGCATTGCAGCTTACAGCTCCTCAGAACCTGGGTTTACCGCCTAGATGGTGCTGGTGAGGAAACTGATGCAAAAGGTCAATAATGGGGCCACTGCTGTGGTTGGTTGAAGGTGCTGTGTAGTTCCCATGTGTTGCTGCATCGAACAAAGATGGTGGTAACCGGACTGGTTACAACAAGCCTTGGCAGCGGAATGGTCAGCATGATGATATTTCAATGTTCGGTCTGGAGAAAACAGTAGCCACCTGAAACTTGCCGGAGGCCAGGACTATGTTTCCCACAATGTACTGGACCATCTACTTTTGCCTGATCCCTCAGCAATTCTCTGATTCCGGGCGCATGATTTAACTGCGGGCTAAAGAGGACTAGCATCTTTGGCACTCAAAGGGGTCCCTCTGTGAGGGGGGGCACCCTTTGATCTGAGACGAGTCGCAGTTGTGCAGTTGCAGGGGGAGATAGTCACAGGTACAAGTTACCATGCCTATGCTTTGTGCAGGTTCTGAAGTCACAGACTCGGGTTTCTTCTTTTACTTCTGTTGCAAGTCTTCTCAGATCTGAGGTTCTGGTCCCTGGAGTGCCCCTCTTTAAATCCTAGACTTAAGGGCTTTAGGAGTTTGGGTGCAAGTAGCCAATGGGCTACTAGCCCAAGCAGCTAATCTGCCCCCGAGGTGACTACATCCTCTAGTGGATGCCACCTTTTCTACCCATAACCCTCTATTCAGCCACTTTAAAAATTGCAGAAACCTTCCTCGGCTGTACAGACCAGGTTGTCCACCCTAGGGGTGTGGCTAGCCTTCTGGGGTTGTACACACTATCTAATTTTCCCATCTGCCTGAGTGCAAATGTGCTGGGGGCAGGGGGAGGGCTGTTTTCTCCTTTGGGAGTCAGCATGCTTTCATGTCAGAGGCAGTGCATGCTTTGAAGCTCACCGCCCTGATGTGCTACTTCACTAGCCATCCTGTCGGGGAGGAAGGTGTCACCTCCTTCCTGCCAGGCCTTTGTTTCTGACTCCTGAGAGAATTCACACTTCTTGGCAGGGGGTCAGATTCTTGTCTTGGTGGTAGCAGCTGCAGGCTGTCAGCCAGGGTACAGAAAAGGCTGGGGCAACTAGGTGGGCATCCTCTAAGGTAGCCTCCTGGGTCCACGTCACATCAAACCCGACAATAGAATCATGTCAGGGGAGATGAGACAAGATTTTTTTATACCAAACATGACTATATTTAGCTGGACCATAACAGGGCTGTCAACCTCAGGGGTGTTGGGTGCTAGCCCATGTTATATTATGGCCCCCTGATAACTTATAGTAGCCCTTAATGGAAAGAGGCTACTTTAAGCTTGCACTTACATGTCTACACCTTTAATCTAATGCCTCCTGCATCCAGGGCTCAGGAGGCCTGCCTTAGGGGCGACTGACATTTATTAAAAATAGTGCTTTGATCTTGCCACTCACGGTCATCTGTTTACTTGGATCACTCAGAGTGGCACTAACAGTGCTTCAGGCCCTGGTGACAGTGGCGGCCACCGCAAACCTCAAATAGTGGGGGCAGGAGAGGCTTACTTGCTCCGATACTGCTGGCCACCTCGGTTCTCCTCTTCTGATGGTGTCCCAGCAGTCCCTGGGACACCAGCACAGGCTCCCCACCCAATCCTGGAACGGCTCTTAATAGCATGAGAGCTGTGCCAGGATTATTCTGAGCAGCTTGGTTTGCCGCTCAGACAGGGCCTAGGAGTCTGTGGTGTTTCACCAACCAGGTTATGCAACACAGCTTGGTTGGAGAAACCTAAGTGCGCATGAAGGTTTGACCTGCCAAACCGTCATGCACACTTACAGTGTGCACTACTCCTCCCCTGCTGGTTGTGAAGACCACCAACTCCTGCCCCGCCCAGACTTGGCTGGCTTTAAAGGGAAACGGGAAAATAAAATGATAATAAAACCAATTTATTATCATTCCATTTTTTCCCTTTACCTTCGCTGGCTCTCAGCAGCAGGGGCGACGCTCCTCCGCCATAGCAGAGGAGCCGCCTGTAATGCTACATGTATTTTTTTGGTGACCTTTAACTCTATATGTTTTAACTGACACCATTTTGAATGTACAACATCATTTTGTTCTCTCATTTTGTGCCTCCTTGCAGCATCACAATGGGATGTTTTCATTTTTCCTCAGCACAGAGCAAAACAGCCTTGCAGGAACAGAATGTGAGTGATCTGCATTTGAAAGCGTAAGAGAGGAATGTAATTCTCTGTCTCAGAGTCAAAACATGGAGGTTCTGCCGCTTTCATCTTGACCTTGGAACAGACTGGTATGGTCAGCCTTGGCTTTGCAATAGATGAAGGGAGTGGGAATTTCTAGAATTCTTTCTCCGTGTTAGTAAAAAGTATTAAAAACAGGAAGTTTTTGTGCTCACACAGAAGCTAACTTGTGAGGTGGGTGCAACATCACAGGAAGGTTTTGCGGTCCCATTGAGACTTCTGGACGACTTAAAGGGCTTCCCAGTTGAGATGCCCAGAACGATGTGTTCTCAAAGGTCATGTATGAGCTATGAGTTTCATTGCTCTGTAATGTTTTCATGTGGTACTCTTTATATTTGAGTCTTCCATTTGACAGTGGTTATTTCTGGATTTGACATTGTTTGTTTCTTGCATTGGACGTCCATTAATAGTATCTGTTTATATTTTGCTTCCTTGCATTTTGATTGCGAATGTTCCATTATTATTTGACTTTTGTGTGTTTCATTATTAATATTATTTGCGTGTATTTTGCCATTATTATCTGCTTGTGTTTTATAACATGCATTTGATTACATGTGAGTGTATTATTATTACTTGATTGTGCACATATGTATATCTATATACATTTGCGTGTTGTTTTACCTGTTTCATTTGACATCTGGAAAAGTCTTTCTGTCAGAGAGTGTTGCAAATAATATTTTGAAACTGCCTTTTGATTTGCCTCATTTTGTGAGTGCTGAGCCACGTTTCCAGGTGCTTTTTCCTGCTTTACCGAGTGCCTCATATTAGGAGTGCTGATTTTCTTTTATTTGGGAGTGTGATACATGACACTGCCTGGTGATCTCACTAACATCCATGCCCTGGGTAATCTTGGTACATTTACTACAGTCTTTTAAGGGGGTGAAAGTCCTCTCAAATTGGGGGTACCAATTTTCCTGCCTGGTTTTTAGGGAGAGAGCACTGGCACTGGAGACAGGACAGCAGGCTCCAGTGCACGTTCAGAGTCATAACCATCAGCATTGGGGCAAAAAATGTGGGGGGTGACCTACAAAAAGGGCACTTTCATACATTTGTGAATAAAGATAAATCTTTTTTGTTAATAAAGAATGTGTGCAATGCATTTAAACTGATTTTTAAACATTTATTTTCTTGCATGTGGCTTTTGCCAGAAGCCAGAATGCAGGAAATCATCCCAGAATGCTTGGCGCTGTTGGGACATGCAGAAGGGAAAAAACAATGGCTCTGGGTAAAGTCGCTGCCACATTATCGCCTAGAAGGAAATGTCCCGAAGCTTGATTTAGGGAAATATTAGGAATACATTTCATAGACACATACACACAAATATAAAATCCTAAACCCCAATACAAATATTAAAGGTGAGGGATAGTTTTAAACCTATGTAAGTAGTGAACCAGCCTAGGCCTAATGAATGTGCTGAAAAAGATAACTGTGGGTTCTGAAGAAATACATAGGTCATAGTGCACATTCGTTTTAGGAAACATACATGAATGTTGCATGGTCGGGGCGTGGCCTGACAACATGGCCGGCTAGATGCATATCTGCGCTGCTCCTGCCCCAACGGTTGACATCCTGCAAAATCCTGGCGGTTTTGTGACCTCTGAAGCACAGACTAGCAGCGGAGGCCCCCCTGACTCGGAGGGTCCCGGTTGCGATGAGGGAAAACAGCCCGCGACTGGAGAGCTTGGATACGGGCCGCCGGAGACCAGTCGGAATCCTGCTTCCTAAGATGGCAGCCCCCGACCTGCTCTGAGAGGTGGGGATCGCCGCAAACTGCCCCCCGTTTACTGGCGGGCTGTGGGTGTGCCATTGGATCTCGGTGAGACCCACCGCCTTTGCTGAACGGCTGTGAGGCCCCAGGAGGGGGTGAAGGGGGAGAGAGACTGCTGCGAACGGACCGGTTGGCGTGACCCCGGAGGCCCGGGGGTGAGATCTACGTGAGCCCAGTGCGGTGAGGCTGACGCGATCGGCCTGCTTTCCCTCCAGCTGGACGAGCCCAGATGTGTCGCGGGGGCCCACGCAGCTGATCAGATGACTGTGGCTTGGAACTGAGGCTCCCGTTGGTGAGGTGAAGATACCCCCCAAAAGACTTCACTGGGGACGACGGGGACGTGTGGCACACAAATAGGCCTGGGGCACTCTCTCCGCGGATCGGCAGAGGGCTGGTGTTATATTCTGATTATTTGTGTACTGTGATCTTAAATGTGTGCGTAGCCATGTTTGTGCATGCGCTATGTCATTATTTGTATATGGTTCTAAGTTCTGGAAGGGGGCTGGGGAGAGCATTTTAGTTGGTAGGCAGTTGTGTGTGGAGCTGCCTGCCATGAAGATGTTACCGTGCTGTTGTCATTAAATCTAACTTCATTTAATCTACATGTGTCTGAACTTAACATTGGCGACGAGTTGAACCTCCTTCAAGACAGCACGGGAGAAGGAGTGTTAAGAGGACCCAAAGAAGACATTTAAGAAGGAAAAGAAAATTTATAAGAAGAAGGAAAAAGAGCAAAGAAGAAGAACGGTGAGCAAGGAAGTAGCGAGTGCTTACCGTGCGTTGCCCTGTGGTTCCGTGGGTGAAGATTGAAGGAGAGGAGTGTTTTGAAGAAATTAGAACAAGCGCGAGGAAGACGAAGCGGCAGGATTCTGATGTGCGCGCTGTGACAGCCTACGTAAGCGTGGTGAGTCATGCGGGCGTCAGAGCAAGCATAATAAACAAGCAGAACTACGTACGGAAGCGTGGTGAGTCATGCGGGCGTCATAGCAACTGGTGTAATCAAGTCGAACTACGCATTAGCGTGGAGTCACACGTTCGACGGGAAGAGTGCAGATTACTATGGCAACGTGTAAACAAAATTGACGGCGAGTCAAGCAGGCTGTTGCGCGTGATGTTAAAGTAAAAAAAAAAAAAGGAAAATTACAGATACAGCGTTTTACAAGGAAAACACAAGGAGTGAAAAGGATGTGCATTGTTCTGGGTCAATAGAGCAGCACAAAGAGAAGAGTGGGTTGAGGATAACAAAAAGAAGGTGTGGAAGCAGCAAAAGTCGTGTAGGATAAACGGGGGAAAGTAAATAAACATATAAAAAAAAAAATAAAGATGCAATTTGATCCTCCAGCAAAATTTTTACAAAACAAAGGAGACCCACCTTTGCCGTGGATCAGATGGAAAGATGAATTTTTGACTTACATGAAAGCCATTGATGGGGAAAGAATGGGTGCGGAAAGGAAGAAAAGTATACTTTTACATTGTTTAGGCTCGGAGGGACAAGACGTGTTCAGGGCTTTACCACAGATTACACCTCAGGAAGGAAACGAGAACATAAATGTATATACAGAAGCGTTATTAAGGATGGAAAAGAGATTTAAACCTACCACAAGTATTGCTCTCAACAGGTTTACATTTTATACGAGAGCGCAAAAAGAAGAAGAGTCCTTCGATGATTTCCTGACAGGTTTAAGATCCCTATGCATGAAATGTAATTTTGGAACTATGGCAGATGAGATGATTAGAGACCAAATAATAGTACATGTAAAGAATAAGAAAATTCAAGAAAGTTTGTGGGTAATGGGTGACCCGAAACTTTCTGAGACTATAGCTACAGCCAAAGCTTTGGAACAGTCTGAGAAATGGATGAAAACAGTAAGACAATGCGAAGCAAAAAAAGAGAGCGTGGAAGAAGTGTGTGCGGTTAAAAACAAAGATGAACATAAGCAGGAGAATGTTCAACAGAAAGTAGTGGCGAACAGATTTTATGGAAATAGTGTGAACAGACAAGGAGATAATTTTGGAGGTCAACATGTATGTTATAAGTGTGGTAGCAGATCGCACATGGCTAATTTTTATGGATGTCCTGCCAGAAACAAAGAATGCAGGAAGTGTGGAAGAATGGGACATTTCAGCAACGTGTGTAGAGACTACAGGAAACCTGTTTCATTTCCACGCGGGTCAATATCTACTGTGTCAGGAAACAGAGACGTCCAGGGTGTAATGAGTCATGAAGAAAACTGTGAATATGAAAGAGGTTTTGTAGTATCAATCATTAACGGAGGCGAAATTTTAATTGATCCACCCAAATGCAAAGTAATAATTCTTGGAGAAGAATTACATCTCATGGCTGACTCTGGCTCACCTTGGACAATCATAACAAAACAATATTGGTTAGAGAAGCTGAGTACAGTGTGTGAAGGGAAAGTGTTACATAGTAGTGACATTATTGCAGAAAGTTTTGATGGAACAAGGATTGACATGGAAGGTTACTTTAATGTTACTGTAACTTTCAAAAACAGATGTGTAGACATCAAGTTGTACATTGCTGTAAAAGGAGTGAATGTGTTGGGTTGGCGCGATCAATGGAAGTTAGGTGTAATACTAAACCCACGTGCAAAAGAAGCTGTCACTTTAGATGAAAATTGGTCAACTGGGAGAATAGCGGTGATAGAGAATGAAGACAAAATTACAAGGTTAATGGAAAAATATAAAGGTGTGTTCAGTGATAAGTTAGGTAGACTTAGGAACTTTGAACACAAAATAATTTTGAAGGAGAATGCTCGACCTGTAAAACAGAAACTCAGAGGTGTACCCATAAATGTAAGGGAGGAATTAAGGAATGTGTTGAAAGATCTTACCAGTGAAGGGGTGATTGAGGAGATTGAGTCATCGGAATGGGTTTCACCCATTGTTTTAGTACGGAAGTCGGATAAAAACTTGAGAGTATGCATTGATTTGAGAGCTTTGAATGAAAACATAGTTATAGATTGTCACCCTCTACCCAACATTAATGAAGTTGTATCTATGTTAGAAGGGGCAAATGTTTTCTCGACATTGGATTTAAGATCTGCTTATCACCAGATCTGTTTATCTGACGACTCTAAGAATTATACAGCCTTTATTACACCTCAAGGTTTGTTTAGGTACACTAGAATGCCGTTTGGTTTGGCTTCGGCTGCCTCTGTGTTCCAAAGAGTCATGTTTCATATTTTTAGAGACATTGATCAATTTGTAAAATGTTTTCAGGACGATATTCTTATATTTTCAAAGAATGAGAATGAACATGAACAGCATTTAATTGAAGTGTTTGAACGTTTAGGAAAACATGGTCTTACCTTGAAGGGACATAAATGCAAACTGTTTAAGAAGTCAGTAGAATACTTAGGGCACACCTTATCAGGTGATGGGGTTGTTCCTAAAAAAACAAATGTAGAAGCAATTTTGAATGCCCCTGCTCCAGTTAACAAAGAGCAATTACTCAGTTTTGCAGGCATGGGCGAATACTACAGCAAGTTTGTAGAAAACTTTGCATGTAAAATGGAACCTCTTAGGCAATTGTTAAGGAAGAATGCAAATTATGATTGGTCAAACAGTCAGGAGAAGGCTTTTAAGGCTATCAAGGAAGAGATTGTTACTGCACCAACTTTGAAACCTTTTTGTTTAAAGAAAGAATGTATTATTACTGTTGACGCCAGTTTGTATGGCATTGGGGGAGTTCTTTCACAAATGTATACCTCCTAGAGGTGTACAGAATTTGATTCTGAAAATTGCCCATAAGACACATCCAGGGATATCTTCCATGAAACGGCTTGTGAGGAATTTTTTTTGGTGGCCTGGCATGGACAGGTTGATCGATCGTATGGTTAGGGAATGTGAATTTTGTGTATCCAGTGATAGAATGTTGAGTGTGCATATTCCTCCACTAAGGATGGTGGAATGGCCTAAAGAACCGTGGAAGAAATTAGCTTTTGACATTTCGGGCCCATTTAATATCTTGCCGGAAGCGTTCAGATTCGCTTTGGTATTAGTTGATTACCATTCTAAATGGCCCGAAGTGAAGTTTGTTTCTAAGGTTACAACCAGTACTGTAATAAGTTTTCTAAGAGAAATTTTTGCACGTGAAGGATGTCCTTCTTGTATTGTCACTGACAATGGGGTACAATTAATTTCGTCAGAGATGAAGTCTTTTGTAAATGAGTGTGGCATCAAACATGTTTTTACATCAGTCTATGGGCCACATGAAAATGGGCAGGTTGAGCGTTTCAACCGAGTGTTGAAGAACTTTGTTTCTGAAGCTGTCAAAAGTGGGGGAAAGTGGTTGCATTTGGTAAGAGAAAAGCTCTGGATGTATCGTATCAGACCTCATTCTACTACTGAGGTCAGTCCTTTCAAGTTGTTGAAAGGAAGGGAGCCTGCTTCTAAAATTTGCCCTTGGTGGTTTAGGAGTAAATGCAAACAAGATGTTTTGGAAAATAAATGTATTGATAGTACTGCTGTCAAAGTTTATAGTAAGCAAAACAGAACTCAATCATGTTTTAATAAGAGGTGGAAGACCAGGATTCATAACTTCAGGGTTGGTGATTGGGTCAGAATTTTGCAGCCAGGTTTTATTAGCAAAGGCTCAAGCAAGTTTGGCCCTGCCATGCAAATTGAAAGAGTTTATAGAAATTCTGTAGTTACTCAGAATGGCAAACTGTGGAATGTTAGAAGAGTTGCGAAGTGTTTCCAGCCCATGCATGCTAAGCATCCTTCTGTTACAAATTGAGACTTAAGCTTGTCTGATACAAGAAATGTGTCAGCACCTAAGGAAACAAGCAGGAGTGACTCATTATCTTTCAATTCTAGGAAGTCTACCCGCCTTAGGCAATTTCCTAAAAAATTGGATGATTATGTGTAACACTGTTGTTTGTTTTTTTTATTTGTTTTTTTTTCTGGTTGAGGGGGATGTGTTATATTCTGATTATTTGTGTACTGTGATCTTAAATGTGTGCGTAGCCAAGTTTGTGCATGCGCTATGTCATTATTTGTATATGGTTCTAAGTTCTGGAAGGGGGCTGGGGAGAGCATTCTAGTTGGTAGGCAGTTGTGTGTGGAGCTGCCTGCCATGAAGATGTTACCGTGCTGTTGTCATTAAATCTAACTTCATTTAATCTACATGTGTCTGAACTTAACAGCTGGGCCGGCCACGAACCTGGGGAGGTGTCCAGAGGCAGAAACGGGTGGCATTGATTGACGAGTAGGCTGATGGTGCCAAATAGCTGCCCCGGCCACCGGAAGAGGTAGCCTGCACAATACTAACGATACTGAGGCCCGTGGCTCCGGACTGGGGGCAGAGCAGAACGCCTGGGGGATACCCTCGGATCCAGGTCACCCACTGGGCCGTTTCCAGCACCATTGTTCTCTGACAGAGGGGTCACCAGGAAGCGCCTTAAGACATTTGCGCTGGACATAGGGAGAGATAGACCCCTTAGAGGTGCCCAATCAAATAAAATTATGCAGTACACGGTCCCGGGCCCGAATTCAGCTGACCACCTTAGAACAGACCCAGAGCAGGAGACCCACCAGGGTTTCAGCAGCCCGTGACAAAGCCGATATTTTGGAAGCTATACGTGACTCCTGAGTGGCGCTGGAAACCAAAATGGACGGGATGTCCATGGACATCAACCGTTTGCGCCTGGATCTCAGGAAGGTGGCAGACAGGGTTACCACCACTGAAGGAGACCTGAACGCATTACAGACCGAGGTTCATCAGCTGTGGGTGAAGGTAACAGCCCTCCAGGACCATACAGCCCGGCTGGAGGATAGGGCAGACGACGCAAAAGGGCAGTTGAGGAGGAACAACCTCCGTTTTTTGGGATTTCCAGAAAAGGCGGAGGGGCCGGCAGCAGACCTATTCCTGGAAGGTTGGATTGGCACAACATTCCTGAACCTCAGGCTCTCCAAGATGTTTGTGGTGGAGAGAGCTCATAGATCCCTTGGGCCGCCACCGAAACCGGGATCCCCGGGTAGCCATGATCGCCCGATTGTTCAATTTCAAGGACCGGGACGCGATCCTGCAATTTATTCGCACCCATGGTCCGCCCAGATTTGAAAACCACGATATCCATATCTACCAAGACTATACGAAAAAAGTAGAGGACCTACGGAATGATTTCTTGGGTGTAAAACGCCGGTTGCGAAACCTCAATATCAAATACTGCTTAATGTTCCAGGCTATGCTCCGTGTACAATATGGAGACAAGGTACACTTCTTTGGTAACCCACCGGAGGTAGCGGACTGGATGGACTCGCTGGGCTTGGCCGGCCAGGACCAAAACCAGGGCTGTCAGGAACAGAGAAGGAGGAGTGGTCGGCAACGGAACCAGCAACGTCGCAATGATGAGCAGGAACCCAGGGTACGGAACTTGGCGGATGGAGGACGCATTATGGTGGGACCAGATGGCACCCTACTTACAGAACTGGAGGCTATCCCAATGCAGAACCAGTTCTCTCCACTATGTCTGGTACTGAAAACGCAATCGGAGCTGGGGGGCACCATCAGCCCGGTTGATGGGGGCTCAAGAGACACGTGAGCAGCAGACTCTGCACTGAGACCTTGGGGTTCTGGGTCATAGACACTGTGAGTACATGCTTTGACCCGAGGGACACTTGACTCTGATGCGGGGCTCATATAAGAGGGTCTCGGGCCCACAGACACTAAAAGAGGGGGTGCTGGAAAAGTTTTTGAGGAGGTTGCACTACCTTGCCCATATACCCTTTTGACTCGCCGGCTGTAGAGCCCTGAGGCAGCCTGGCTAGACCACCAGTCGGGTGGGGCCGCACGGTGCCAGTCAGTTGGCTGAATCTCTGAGTCCAGGGGGGTTGCCTGACTTGGGAAAGTTAGTTCATTTATAGTCGTTATTTCAAGTTGGGGAGGGTGATTTAGAGGGTGGGTGGAGCTTTGGGGCGGGGTTCTGAGTCCTCAGACCAGGGTTGGGTTGTGAGAATGAAGTACTACTGCCTGTGGGTGGGGGGAGTTGGAGCTGGGGGTTCACAGTGTTGTTTTATTTGGGTTGGTGCTAGGTCTGGTCTTTGTCACGTCACTAGAGGTCGGAGGAGATTGCATCACGAGGGGTCACGCTATAACACTATTGGGGGTCCCCCACACGAATGTTGGGTGCCGCTGCACCCACAGCTGCTGACTCATGCCAGGTGACTCGCAGAATTATAAATTCATAACGTGGAATGTCCGGGGGCTCAATAATATGGTCAAACGGATCCAGGTGGCAACATACCTTAGGCGGTATGGGATGAGTATAGCCCTACTCCAGGAAACGCACCTATGGGAAGACTGTCTTAAATATGTCCAACGCAGATGGAGGGGTCAATTGTTTGCTACATCCTTCTCAGGGTTTGCTAGGGGAGCTCTTATTTGGGTGGCACCAGGAGTCCCCTTTAAGGTTATACACACAAGACAAGATCCTGATGGAAGGTTTGTGACAGTGGAGGGGACGCTGGATGGGCGCAGCATATGCTTGGTAAATATTTATGCCCCGAATAGTGATGATGGTGAGTTTTTGAGTCGAGTCTTGGGGCAGCTAGATCTGGATCCAGATACGGAATTGATTGTTGCAGGAGATTTTAATTGTGCCCTTGATGGGGAGTTAGATAGACACCCCCCAAAGCTGGATGCCAAACCCAAAGTGCGAGAAGCTATGGGCCAGATGCTTCAAAACTATTGATTATTGGATATATGGCGATACTGCAGCACTGATCGTCAAGTGTACTCGTGCCACACACCTGCTGCCAACACCTATAGTAGACTAGACTATTTTTTTATTCAAGAGACGGCTGCACATCAGATAGAGGAGATGCAATATCTGGCCCGCTATCTGTCCGATCACTCCCCGCTGTTAATACCATATTCTCTAGGCCGGCCGTGATCTAAGATACCGCTATGGAGGCTTAACATCGAAGCCTTTGTAGACCCGACCTACAAGGATGCCATAACGAATGGGCTGGATGCCTATTTTGAGGTGAACTGGGGCATTGCCAGCACCAGGGCAATCGAATGGGACGCGATGAAGGTGGTGAAACGGGGGGTCTGTATGTCCACGGAGGTGGGTGTTAAGAAAGTTCTGGAGCGAGATCTACTCCAGCATGAGGAGCGCTTGGCAGCACTAGAGAAAGAGCTTCCCACGAACAGGGATGGGCTGGCTAAATGGGCAGAATTGAGACGGAAGATAGGGGACATCTGGGACTCGCTAGGCAAATTTAACAAAAATACGTGCAGGCGCCACTGGTATACAGAGGGGGACAAGGCGGGACGGCTACTAGCGTGCCTGATTCGGGCGGAGACTCAGCCCCACCTGATTCTAACACTTAACAAGCATTTCCAATGCAATAGGTCTCGCATTTGCGAGAGTTTCAGCTATTGACTTTGTAAATGACAAAGCCTTTTATTTATGTGTTTTGAAAATTTGCAAGTGGAGTGTAAACACACACTTTGCACATATAGTCGTCGCTTAGGAGAAACAAGGCTGCCAGTAACTGCGCCTCTTTTACTGCCAGGTTTGCTTCTCATAAGCAAGGGCTATAAGTACAAAGTGTGTGTTTATGCACCGCTTACAGGATTTCAAAACTTATAAGTAAAAGGCATTGTCATTTATAATGCCAATAGCTCATACTCTTGCAAATGCAGGACCTATTGCATTGCAAATTATTTTTTTTGTGAAGCACACAACTCCAGTTGCATCAAAACATACTCTTGTCTCTGAAAATGAGGGCGGGTTCTAAAACCCCCTTTTCAAGTAATACTTACACTGAGTGAGCATGTGGTTGATGAAGGAGCAACTCCGGGGGCAGCAGCTGAAAAACGTGCACTTCTGAGTGCTTACATAAACTAGCAAAGTCAAATTCCCTCTCTTTCCCTTTGTGCCGCAAATGTTGCGAAGGTCATCATTAAGGCAACTACTGGCTAATCTATACAAAGGAATGGCCTCTGCAGAGCCAATTGTCATGGGGTTTATGGTTTTCACATCTGCAGACACCACACAAAACCTGTTTTGGAACGAATACTCTAGCCATGAAAACAAGATCCAGTTGAAACATTTCTCAATGGCAAATCAAGCTTGGATGGAAGTAAATGATGTAAACCTGAATGGAAATAAAATGGAGGAGCTGCTGCTAAACAAGGCTACCAACATTTGGCTGACAGAGATCCTCCCCATCTCCCTGAACAATAAAGACACCCTGTACAGCATACATGCTTAGTTCTCATCTCCATCAATATAGTTAACACATGACTCACTTATTGTCTTATGTAAAAACTGTATTGAGTGCCGAACATGGCTGCTCAGCTACCCTACCCTTCCACACTATCAGAAGAGATTCCATGACTCTCATTTGAGAACACTCTGCTAGCTCCCCGGGGAACATCGGATTCAGTTTAAAGATCTCACAGTAGCCCTCTGGCCGCTTGGGCTTTTATTGGGCATTTTTTGAATTTCTGATTAATATCGAAAGTGTGTACAGTCCTAAGAAAGAGTGCCTTCAGATCATCAAATTGCCTTCTCACAGGCACCAAGAAAACCAGAAAGGTTTGATTTGGAGACAGAGTGCTCTCATACATCACAGCCACATTTTAGAATACATTATACCTTTATATTTAACAGCGGAAAGCCTGTGTCTGGATTTTAGAAACAAAAAATCGAAAACTTGTATCTCCATTAATGACCTAGCTAGACTTACATTCTACGTAAAGCTGTTGTCTTCTAGTGCCAAGAAGGCATATGTGGCGATAACGTGCCCTATAGGCACAATAATATACACATTAATTCAAGTATGGGGGTCATTGAGATAGTTTGCATTTTGATGACAATGCATGGTACCCTTCGCATTTTTGTTGCCACCCCAGCAATGACTGGCGTACTGTTGGGCCTTGTGGAATTGCTGCCACCACAGCAAATGCTGCTCATATATGGCTTCTGGTGGGCATTGCTGGCATAAGGTGGCCATCCCAGTGTTTGTTGGATACACTTAGATTTGGGTGGTATTCCTGCCATGTGATGTTAATACATCAGTGTGTGGGGTATATTCATCCCATGAGGGACAGTACCATATGTCACTACTTGACAAGTTGATAATTTATGACTAAAGTCATGTATTCTCTAAACCTCAAAAACTAAACTGGTATTTGGGGATTACATGTATAATTTTCAGAATATTATAAACTTTAGTTTGCAAGAATCTAAAATTAAATGGTGATATTTGGGACCAAATTATTGTAGTTCTAGAAACTATTAACTTTATGCTTGGGTAAACGTTATTGAATCTCCACAATTATTTAACACTGATATTATTTCCTTGGTGCTTGAGGACATTTGCTGCTAAGACTGTTATCGGATGACTTATGGGGAGCAATTAATCATCTATATTCTTTAGGCTTTTTATAATATTTTTACAGCTACTGGAGACCAGAATGTGTATGATATGGGATTTGTCTGTTCTCTGTACCTGGAGGTTCTGTGTTACCTAAATAGTAGCTCCTGTGCATGAGCCTTTGAGATCTCTCTGGGATGAAGGATGGCTCTGTTAATGATGACCGGAGATTCTTAGATCTCTGTGACTTTTCATTTTCCCACCATGCCCCCTGAGTAGATACTCTGTCATAATATTTGTTTTAAAATCTACTATGGACAGAGAGCATAAGGACATAAATATAAGTGAACTATTTGAGTAAAGAAAGATGCTTTCTGCATCTGTAAAAGTCGTACGTGGCCACAGCAAATTGCATAGCCTTATTATTTGGACTGCATATACAACTGATGGCTTTTTAGCCAATTTTTAGGGATTCTGATGATAATGTGTAGCATTGCCACCATGATTTTCAACATAAACAGAAAGTGGGATAACACTCTGCTGGACTGGTGAGGGTATTTTTGGCATCCCATCAAAGAACTGGAATAGTTCCTGGGTGTCCATTCAGAATCGCCTGTGAAGTCTATAGCTGTTATTGGCCGCTTTAGTTGAAAATCGTGCTCTAAAATGCACAACTTGGTGCCATTTTCACAAAATGTTCCCACATAGAGGACATACACGAGACCTTTGGGGGATGTCAGCTTATTTGCTTTGCTTAATCGTTGAGTTCTGATGCAGGAAACTGTTTACACTCACCGCTTTCCAGGGTGCAATGACACTGAGCTCTCTCTGAGTGCGGGTGAGTTATGGTTAGGTGGCTGTGCACTAAGGAGCCATCAACTGACAGGATCTCGGTGACAGGATCTGTAAAGCGGTCAGAGGTGCAAGGCCAATCGGAGCTGTTGGGGCACTGTCTGTAAGAGAAACAGCTACATGTGGGTAGGGCAGTCTCCCTACTAGAAGATCGGCGTGGCATACTCAGTGCTAGTGAGCCAGTGCTATAAGTGAGAGTCCCAGTGTTCCTGGACCGTAGCAATGCTATATGGGTACTGCTAGTGTACAGGTCTAGTGGAATTTGTTAAGTGTGTGTGTAATACAGCTGATTAGCTGGTACTGCCCCTATATGTTAAAAGGAGCAGTGTCAACAGAGGGCTTGCTTGTCTTAGGGCCTGTGATATATAGCCAGTTGTATAAGGACAGTGACCGCACTAAGATCAGTTCTATAGAACTAGTGCTAGCTGGCACAGCGCAGGGTAGTGCTACAATAAAGCTGTTACAAGGGCATGGTATTGTCAGCACGCAGCCCGTGTGTTGCTGCTGCTGTGTCTGCTCCTCCTGCGCCTTTAAGGGGCTGTTCCCTGCACCTCCTCCACTCTTTGTGCTGTGGCTGGGGGAGGACAGCCCTGCCCGCCCTGTGAGGCAGCAGACATCGCGAGCAGTTACGGGAGCCCCGTGGCCGCGCGGAGGGAGCAGGCCAAGCGCCGAGAGAGCAACTTGAACACTGGCAGCCGAGAGAGGGACCTACCGCCGCCTCTCACAGGGTTTTAACAAGCCAATCATACTCACGTGGTCAGCACTGCAGCTGCCCAATGCGTGTCTCTCGCTCTGTAGGCAAGCATTACCAAGGCTGTATTAAATAAATAAATGGCCACGGGGATCGCCGCTCGATGCTGTTTGGGAGGTGAGACGGGCGTTCAATACTTAGTATGTAAATGTGAAAAACAAAAAAAGGCGCGCTTGAATGAAAAAAAAACTTTCTACTTAAACAATGGCTCCTCGCAGCATACCGCTTCTTCTGAGCCTTTGGAAGCAGTGAAACAAAGCTATTTAAACAAGCGGCCGCCATTGCAGAAGCTGGTCTTCTATTTTGCGCTCCCCGTAAGTTAAGCCAGCGGGGGGCCGATTTCAGCAAGGGCAGCCGCTTGTCTGTATTTGTGTCCCTTAAAAAAATAGCTTGTTCTTTGTTAAAATACCGCCGCCATTGTCAATACACTAAATAGTGCTTACCCACCAGATAAAGCCCACCGTGTAACGCCGCAAGTAAAAGATCCAGTCCGGATGGGAGATCCCAAAAGGAGACAGTTCGGTAACAAAGAAGCCTCATTTTCAATCAGAAGCCAGTGTTTACAATAAACGATGACGCCAGCCAATAAAAAAGATGGGCGGGGATTCAACTCCACTTCTAAAACCTACCCTACTACAATATGTCTCGCAGAGCGAGCAACGCATGCGCGCTGCAACGCTAGGTCTGCGAGACCTAAAAAGAAAGGGGTATTTGGGAATATTTTGTGGAAAAGTGCATAATATTAAAATTAACATATGCACAAAGAGATTGAAGTTTTTCTTTAATTGCTGCATACTTGTAATCACAAGTCAATCCATCTCTACAACTGGCATTCTCACTGCAGGTGTGACATTGGGAATATTGAGGTGAATCCTGATATTTTTCTCTTTTATTCTCTTTGCTTGCCTCGCCCTCCTATCCTCTTTCTGTGCGTACTGCTCTGCTCAGTAAGAGAAGTATGAGGGGTGGAAGACAGGAAAAGGACAGAGTAATAATAAGAATGCTGCAGCAAGAGAGTTAGAGAGAGAAGGGAGGTGAAGAAAAAAATGAGGTGGAAAAATAGGTGAGGATAGGAGAGGCGTAAGGTAAAGGGAGAAAGGTGAGGTCCCCGGACAGAATGATACAGAAGTAGGAAGCGAAAAAGAAGTAGTTAGATAGGTAGGGTTATAGAGTGAGATCAGAAGAACTTGAGACAGAAAGAAAAAAATGTAGAGAGAGGGAAGGGTGATGCATAGGAATGAGGTATGGAAAGAGGCAAGACAGAAAGACAAGAGGTCGTGAAAGAAGGACAGAAAGATGCAAGGTAAAAAATTATGATGTAGCGAGAAGGGCAAAATGAGATGTGTGGCATAGAAAGATGTCAATCAAAGTGAAGTGAAAGGCTGACAGGAATGAAGAGACAAGGATTGAAAGGAATAAAGAGAGATGGGGTGTAGAAAGAACCAAAGTTGAGAGAGTTGAGACAGAGATGGAGTGAGTACACTGAGATAGAGAGAGAGAGTAAGAGAGATAGAGATATACGGATTAAGTGAGGGGGTGAGGCAGAATAGGTAAGAGGAGAAGGAAAGCTAGATGAGAAAAAGAAGGAGAGGCGGTACAGAGAGTTGACAGAGATAGTCAGAGATAGGAGCAGACAGAGAATTACCATAGAGAGAGAGAGGGCAGTGATTAGTCATTGATGAGGTGGAGAGATGAGCTATAACCAGAAAGAGAGACAACAGAAAGACACGAAATAGAGGCAGGTAAAGTAGAAGGCGAGGGGAGAAGTAGACAGAAAGGCTTAGGAACAGCTCTGTTATGCAGCTTGTGAGGATTGTGAAAAGTGGTATGTACCTTGAACATGACAAAGTTTCGATGAGAACATGCCAGCATGACACCAACTACAGATGGATCATTCTACAGCAACAGGATTGATGGTTTGAGACCAGTAATCTGAGTAGGAAGAGGTGTGGCGCCGTGGCCAAAGCGACTGACTCTGGAATCTGGGAATCACGGTTCGATCGCCGGCGGCAGATTAGCCCAGCACCATGTGACTCTGGGCAATAGCTTGCTTAATCTTTCCAACGGGCCCCAGCGCCTAGAGACCCTTACGGGTGATTGCTCGCGCTTTCCAAATGTAGATTACTGTTATAATTCTAAGGTGAGTACCAAGCATGGCCCTGTGAACAGAAGTTTTGTGCATGAGGGTTAGCAGGAAGAATGAACTGCATAGCACTGTTTGATCCTCAGTGATTACTCCTGATCTTCTTGCATAATGAGCAGAAATCTGAATAGCCGTATATGTATCGCTGCTTAATAAAAGGGGCTACTTCTCTGAATATTTGAGCAGTAATGTAATATGTATCTTGAAGACCTTCTCATGTGGTGGAAGCAGCCTGAAGCGTAAATCGTAACGGTATTCCCCTGAAAGGCATCCTTCATGCAGCGGCATGGCTCATCCATTGGTTCAGAAATCCAGCCAAAGCCCCCTTGCATTAAAGGATCTACACTGGCTTCCACGTCCAAGCCAAGATCATCTTCAAGATCAGCTGTATCACTTACAAATCACTCCACATAAAGACCTCTGTTTACCGAACTAACAAGCTAACAATACTTGGAGGTCAATGCCAGACGAGCAGCTCGGACATTGCCAGATTAGAGACTAAACTCAGCAGGAAGGAGAAAACAAGAAAGCAAGTATCATCAGCCGTTGGATTTGAAATAACATCTCCTCTCATATCAGAAGAACAGCAACCCTCTAGCATTAGCAACCCCACAGTAACTAGTATAACCTCACCTCTCCCTACAGGTCTTCTGCTGTGGATGAATTTGTATAATTAAATCTCTTAAGGCTTTGGAGGTAGCACGTCCATCAACTATTAATGCCAATGCAACCTTACCTTTTAATTCTTCCCCGAGTCCCTCACAAAATACGGCAGGAGAAACCTCATCTGTCCAGACTGCTCCAAGACCAACTGCTAAAGTGGCTATAATACCCAACACGTTCTTTACTATGATGCTGAAGATTTAATATTGTGGCAAATGCCACTCATACAATATGTTTTTTACCAAATATAGCTTTACACTGAGTATGGTACTGAACCCAGTTAGAAAGCCATGGACCGGCTGATCGCATGTTCTTGTCCTGCTTGAATCCTGACAAAGATGGGGCAAGGTGGCAAGTCCACATGTAAAAGATGCATGTTTGGTGGCTTAATTTTCTTTCTGGAAGACCAGGGAAGACCAGGCCAATTGAAGGCCAGGCAGAGGATCCTGGGCTCGTGCTGATGTGTGGGTGCATCAGGCCAGATGATAGGACCACAGCCAGAGGTGTGGAGGGCTGGTGCTATGAGTAGAGACAGTCTATGAGTAGAGAGATTCTGCCAGACTGAATGAGGGAAATGAAGCAGGAGTCTGCGGCTCCCTATAGGATTAGGGATTATGTCAATAGGGTGAGGGTCGAGTTGAAGCACAGCCCACCGGTGGGCGGTTCTAGAGCCACATCGGGGATGGCCATGGCCAAACACGGGTGCATTTGGAGCAATGTTGGATGCCAGACTCTCAGTCTATGAGTCAAGTGGTTGTAAGCTGGATGACCCATGAGGGGGCAGGAGGTGAAATCTGTAGGTCAGGCAGATGGATAATGCGCCACATGGGTGGAATGAGCAGCCGAATAACTGACCGATGTGTGGGAGGGATTTCAAGTACGAGTGTAATTCATGCAAACACATGCGTGCATCCACATGCACACGCACATACAAACATGCACGTATACACGCACCCCTACAAACACACACACACACACAAACACATGCATGCATGGACATACACACACACCTATACACACGCCCGCACACACACATACGTCATCCAGAAAGTGTCTCACTCAGGGATAGATTTCATATTAGTCAGCCATGACTGACTCATCTCATAGATATTAGCAAACTATCACAAGAGGAAACTGAAAATCATAATGTTTTGAGACATATCCCGAATCAGCTACCTGAGTAATGCTCATACACAAGATGGACTGACAGTCTCTTTGTCTTACCCCTGGAGTGAGCATATGAAGGACTGATTATTGATGGTATCTGACCTTCCTACCCATCAAGTTATTAAGTCTCTGACCTCCAAATGACCGAATCCCTCCTGCCTGCGGATGGTCCTAATGGGTCTGCGCTACAGTGCCTTTGTAAGTGATGGCAGGGTCACGAGGGGATACACGCAGCTGATCTGCAGAGGCTGTCTGGATCGAAGCAGACACCCGAATAACAAGTATATCATCGAAATATCTTTCTGCTGCTGCAGTCCGCAGTGGTCTCCCAGTGGCCTTCCAAATACAGGAAACAGAACAAACGCATCCGGGTCTCTTCGAGTGTCTTAGCCACGTGCGCGTGGGAACCTTCAGACGCTGTGACACAGCTTCCTGAGACTACCTGATTCATCCCGAGTTGTTACGAATTTGTGGAAACATCACTGGCATAGGAATGAAAGGTTATTTGGACAACCTAGCGCAACAAGCGCCCCCCCCACCCCCCTTCCTGTTTAAAGATCATGGGGCTTATTTACAAGGCCCTTGAGCAACATTTGCGTCATTTTTAACATGAAAAAGTGACGCAAAAATGGCGCAAGGGGCTTGTAAATCTGTCCCAATGTTTGGACCGTGAGGCTGAATGGCTAGATCACTTAACGTTATTCCCCACTATGCCGACCGAGTCTTGCTGCCTTGTCTTTTGAGGATGGAGTAAAGTATGTGGAGAGGAAGGGGTAAGGAGGTAATGCCAGATTATTTTCTAGTAATCATGATTGGGCCAATTAGCCTTTCTTCTTTTATTGAATATTCGGAAGGAATCAGACGAGAAACTGGCGGAGAGGGGGATGAAAGGTACCAATGGAGCAAAGGGCCTTATTCACAGTGTGGTGGACACGTTACTCCATCACACGGGAGGGATATCCCCTCCGACATATCACTAGTGCGTGTATCCTAATAATGTGGTGGCGGTAATGAAAGACATTGATGGAATAAAGGGTATGATTCACAGTGTGGTGGACACGTTACTCCATCACACGTGAGGGATATTGACTTTGCCTTATTACAAGCACATTAAATCCCAATGCACTTGTAATATGGTGGATGGTTTATCTGTCAGGGTTGCGACTGAGAGCATTGTATCTATTCCTGTGAATAGATTCAACAGTAGCTCTTTATAACTCTTAACACAGGATACTTTGTGCATCGAAAATACTTTATTGTCATTCACTACATGTTCGCTTTCTATGGTGTTTGCAAGGCAAACAAGCGGCACTGAAAGCGATCGCTATTGTCAACAACTAGGGGTGCGTGCGCACCACAGAGGAGTGGGGGGGAGGGAGCGCGGCAGCGACAGCAAGGCGAACACGCGCTACTGTGCGTGCTAGCCACTGTCAGGAATGGGTGTAGCAAAGGCGGGACGTGCGCCTGCCTTTGCCCAATCGCGTTCCTTTTTATGTAAAAAAAACCACACGAAAGCCAATGCCTGACGGCGAAAGCTGATCACAAGCACGAGCGTGTGGTCAGCTTTCAAACCCCATACAAAAGGGGTCTCGCTGCGCGAGCAGTGTTGTGCACTGCAAGGCAGGCACGAGCCCTAAAAATTAACACGACCTTATGGTATATACTCAACATGAGATCAATTAAGCATTCCTGAACCATTTACATAGAATATACTCAGAGCCCCAGTCCCCCACGGCCTCTCAGGTTTTGGAGGTCTATCTAGCCAAGGTGGAACTGCCTTGCATAGATCCTGAGAGTCAGGAGGCCTTAGGGGCCCCGTTTAGCGAAGAGGAGATGCGGGCAGCAATCGCCCACCTGAAGACCGCTAAGTCCCCCGGGATGGATAGCATAGCAGCTGAACTCTACAAAGAATATTGGGGGTCTTGATCCCTAAACTCCTAGAAATCATGGCGGAAGCCAGCAAAAGCAAAAACAACAATTGATGGACAGAATGCAGAACAATGTCATACATTCACCCCAGTACAGAGATCTGGGCCTAAATCCATCGTTTTTTTGCTCACCATGCCATTCCAGTTTGAACCCAGCCATATGCAAATCAGTCTTGACCCTGTGCCCCATGGGAACAGTCCAGCCCGAACTGCCAAGCCAGGTCCTCCCTGGACTGGAAACAAGCATCCAAGGACCGGTTTCGGGCTTTCAGCCCTCGTCAGCCAGGATAGCTTGATTCCAGTGGCATGGAGAGCACGGGACTCACGTCTGAGCATACCCTTCCCACTCGGGGTGACAAAAGCAAAAACAACAATTGATGGACAGAATGCAGAACAATGTCATACATTCACCCCAGTACAGAGATCTGGGCCTAAATCCATCGTTTTTTTGCTCACCATGCCATTCCAGTTTGAACCCAGCCATATGCAAATCAGTCTTGACCCTGTGCCCCATGGGAACAGTCCAGCCCGAACTGCCAAGCCAGGTCCTCCCTGGACTGGAAACAAGCATCCAAGGACCGGTTTCGGGCTTTCAGCCCTCGTCAGCCAGGATAGCTTGATTCCAGTGGCATGGAGAGCACGGGACTCACGTCTGAGCATACCCTTCCCACTCGGGGTGACAAAAGCAAAAACAACAATTGATGGACAGAATGCAGAACAATGTCATACATTCACCCCAGTACAGAGATCTGGGCCTAAATCCATCGTTTTTTTGCTCACCATGCCATTCCAGTTTGAACCCAGCCATATGCAAATCAGTCTTGACCCTGTGCCCCATGGGAACAGTCCAGCCCGAACTGCCAAGCCAGGTCCTCCCTGGACTGGAAACAAGCATCCAAGGACCGGTTTCGGGCTTTCAGCCCTCGTCAGCCAGGATAGCTTGATTCCAGTGGCATGGAGAGCACGGGACTCACGTCTGAGCATACCCTTCCCACTCGGGGTGACAAAAGCAAAAACAACAATTGATGGACAGAATGCAGAACAATGTCATACATTCACCCCAGTACAGAGATCTGGGCCTAAATCCATCGTTTTTTTGCTCACCATGCCATTCCAGTTTGAACCCAGCCATATGCAAATCAGTCTTGACCCTGTGCCCCATGGGAACAGTCCAGCCCGAACTGCCAAGCCAGGTCCTCCCTGGACTGGAAACAAGCATCCAAGGACCGGTTTCGGGCTTTCAGCCCTCGTCAGCCAGGATAGCTTGATTCCAGTGGCATGGAGAGCACGGGACTCACGTCTGAGCATACCCTTCCCACTCGGGGTGACAAAAGCAAAAACAACAATTGATGGACAGAATGCAGAACAATGTCATACATTCACCCCAGTACAGAGATCTGGGCCTAAATCCATCGTTTTTTTGCTCACCATGCCATTCCAGTTTGAACCCAGCCATATGCAAATCAGTCTTGACCCTGTGCCCCATGGGAACAGTCCAGCCCGAACTGCCAAGCCAGGTCCTCCCTGGACTGGAAACAAGCATCCAAGGACCGGTTTCGGGCTTTCAGCCCTCGTCAGCCAGGATAGCTTGATTCCAGTGGCATGGAGAGCACGGGACTCACGTCTGAGCATACCCTTCCCACTCGGGGTGACAAAAGCAAAAACAACAATTGATGGACAGAATGCAGAACAATGTCATACATTCACCCCAGTACAGAGATCTGGGCCTAAATCCATCGTTTTTTTGCTCACCATGCCATTCCAGTTTGAACCCATACTCCCAGATTCCATGCGGGAAGCATTGATAGTGATGATTCCCAAACCGGGTAAGGAGCCCCTGCTCCCCAGTTCTTATCGACCAATTTCCATGCTGAACGTGGACCTTAAAATCATTAGCCATGTGCTATCATGTAGGCTCCTCCCATATCTTCGGCAGCTGGTACACGATGACCAGTCCGGTTTTATACCAGGCAGGAATACGCTGCGGAATATTTGCCGCCTCGCACACATTATGCAATCATTGGAGGGACGGGCTCAACAGAGCACCTTAGTGTTCCTAGATATCGAACAAGTGTTCGACTCAATCCGATGGGACTATCTATGGCAGGTGCTTCTAAAAATGGGACTGGGGGAGTTATTTGTAAATTGGGTAAAACTGCTCTATGCCCGACCGATGGCGAGGTTTCGCACGGGACGATACGTGTCGGACACAATACCCATAGCAAGGGGGACAAGGCAGGGATGCCCGCACACCCCCTTGCTATTTGCCCTGGCAATGGAGCCATTGGCTTGCCATCTCCGTGGGGTACTCCAGGGACAGGGCATCCGGGTGGGGGGTACGGAACATATTGTATCGCTGTACGCTAACGATGCGTTGGTATACCTGAATCAGCCGACCCAGTCATTGCCGTCACTGATTGCTGCACTGACTCAATTCACTGATGCCTCTGGGCTTTACATTAACAAAGCGAAATCACAGCTATCCGCGATTGGATCGGAGAGCGAATGGGACGGAGCCCAGCTCCCGGAGATGGATCTTCCATGGGTAGAGGACACACTGCGCTATCTGGGGGTATGGATCTGTAGGAATGAGGCCACCTTTTACCAACACAACATGGGGAGGATACTCCGGGGTCTTCGGGTAGTGTTGCCTTCTGGAACACTCTCAAACTCTCCTTGATGGGGAAGATCGCCTTGATAAAGATGGTGGTCCTGCCTAGATGTCTCTTCACAATGGAGGGATCCTAAACGTAAGACAAGTAGGCGGTTCCTGGTTTTGGGACTACAGACATAGATTATATTTCTTTGCAGTTACAAACTTGACAGGACATCAATATTTAGTGTACATGTCACAGAAAAGGTCACCACCTTTCCATATGTTAAACAAACACTAGACAGTAGAAATTGCTTTTGCATTGTCATAGAGCATTGAGTACAGGCGTAAACGTGGGTGGATTCTGCCTTAGGGCAAGCCTGTTGAAAATATGTTAAAGTCAGATAGGCTGGACTGGACCAAATGACATCAAACAAGAGATAATCACTCACTATGAGAAAAAAACTCAAATGTTTTCTATGATTATCTCAGCCTTATTCGGACACCTAAAAGAAAAAACCCAAAGGAGAGGGCTTCTGCTAAACATGGACACGTACATATTTCTTGGAAATATTAATTTGTTTTGGCAATATCTTATCTGCCCAGCTTGCTATTTGCGTCACATAGGAATTTGTAACCCATGTTTTTTGGGGCTTTTGTAATATATATACTCCACAGGAATAAAGACTATTCAATGATGCCCAGCTCTTTTTTGGGAGCATCCTACCATTTGTTCAGGCAAAAGCAACTGCCTGCTGGCTGTAAATGACACACTGAGAGTTAGTGAATACAATCAATGCATATAAAGATGGATTCAATGGTATCAAGGAAGGACTCCAAACCTTAGACTGATGGTGATGCAGCACAGATATGTACGGGACTTAATGACAGCCATGCGAGGAAGGTGGTCTGTAAGAAGTTTGTGTTGGCTTGCTGTACTTATGTGCTGGACAATGATGCAGATAAAGGGACATTGACCAAGGCCATTCAGACATTGCATGACCTACACAAGAAAATGGTTGATGAAGGGGTTGCCCCTGATGGGTGGTTGAAGGGCTGGTTTGAATTGGTGCCATCCTGGATGTGGGAGTTGTATTTTCTTGTGATATTGCTCTTGATGTGCCTTATTTTTTAGGTAGTAATAACATGCTGTCAAAGGATGGCAGGTAAAATGGGAGGAGCCTTCTTGGTTAGGAAAAGTGCTAAGGATGTCGAGGGAAACAGTAGTGAGCATAAGGTCATCCTCTATTAGATGGGAAGGTGGGAAAAATTGTTGAAGAATCCTTTGAGGGGGACTGATGTAGGGAAATAATAGAAATACATTTTATAGACACATACACACATATAAAATCCCAAACCCCAATACAAACATTTCAGGTGAGGGATAGTTTTAAACCTCTGTAAGTAGTGAAGTGGCCTAGGCCTAACAAATGGATATGCTGAAAAAAGTAGAGGTGGGTTCTGTAAAAATAGATAGGTCATAGTGCACATTAGTTTTAGGAAACACATATGAATGTTGCATGGTCAATTTAGCTGCAATAAAATATATAAATATATTATATTTTGTTGCACATACACTCTTGACAGGACATAAATATTTAGTATAAATATCACAGAAAAGGTCACCACATTTCTATCTGTAAACAAACATAGTTAGGGGTCAACAGTATAAATTGTTTTTGCATTGCCATTGAACATTGAGTACAGGGTGTAAACAAGCGTGGATTCTGCCTTAATGCAAGCCTGTTGAGAATATGTTAAAGTCAAAAAGGCAGGGCTTGGCCCAATGACATCAATCAAGAGATAATCACTCACTATGCAGAAAAACAAAAATGTTTTTCTATGATTATCTCACCCTTCTTCTGAGAACTAAAAGAAAAACCCCAAAAGAGGGGGGCTTCTGCTAAACATGGACAGGCGGACAATTCTTTGACATATTTACATGTGTTGGCAAAATCTTATCTGCACAGATTGCTATTTGCATTGTATCGGAATTTGTAACCCGTGTTTTTTGTGGCTTTTTCAGTAAATATACTACTGCTTGTAATCCAGAACTTTGAACTTCAGACTTTGGTCTCTATTTGAAACTGGCTGATTTTCCCAATTGAGTGATTGATTAAACCCATATTATTGTGTGAAATTGTTTTGTCTTACTTTTTAAATAGATTTTCCTCCATCATATAGGCACGACCAGTCAGAACCTCTGCTTGACTTCACTGCCAGACCAGAATACTGCCTGTCCCCAAAGAAGTGACTTGCACACTTTAGTAAGGTAAAAGAGATACAGTTGTTCAGTAAAAGTCTCTACATTTTTAAGGGGCAGGTAGGACTTGCATGGCTGGAGTTTTTTTTTAAGATGGGCACAGTACGAAGTCTGTTCCTTCTATATGTAAAGACATTAACAATGTTTACTATAGTATATCATTTTACTGTTCGCATGCAAGATTGTGTATTGATTGACAAATATCAAAGGATCCTGGAGGCAGAACAGGGTTCGAGGGTGAGTAATCAGTGTATGTTCTGCACAATAGTAAAAAGTTGTCCTCTCTAAGAATCCAGAGGGAAGTGACCAGTAATGATTTGTTTTCCCTAGTATGTAATTTAGAATTGCTGCAGTAGTGTTTTGGTTGCCTTAGTATGAATTATAGTATTGCTGTATATGTACATGTATGTATAAGATAGAAATGTGGCTATGTAATAATGTTAGTATATACTTTTATGCTATGCAGTGTATAAATTAGGAATAAGTATTAGATTTCCTATTCTTATAGGGGATACGTTACCACATTATACATGAAAGTTTAAAGTAATTGACTGAATTAGGTTAATGTCCCAATAGTTAACCAATCAATTACAACAGACCCCTGAATTAGTTATTCATTTTTATAACTTTAGGCTGTCGTCCTCTCCAACGGAACTGACTTAGTAGACCCACAATACCAATGCCACTGAATAATCCCTTAATGTTAGAAATTTATGAATGCCTAGATAGTGATAGTAAATCACCTCTAGGCCTTAATATAACTTACATTGATGTAAAAGAGATACCTCTGCCAGGCAATTGAAAAAGCCCCATCCAAAGACCTAATGCAAAAACATTGTCCTCCATGGTAGAAGTAGTGTAGTAGCCACATGAACCCCATAATCACTACTGAAACTACTAATTATTATCCCCAGTATGAAACAATTAGAGGCTAGGAGAATAAGCAAACAATATATACTAGGACATACACACATTTCCTGAGGGTTTAGAAGACTTATCAGCTACTATAAAAAGGAATATAATTAACTACCTTTCAGGTAACTGTGAACAAGACCTTAGCATACTTAGAATACAGGAGTTTGTTAAAAAATCTGCAAACCCTGTTGCATTAAGGCTTCCTCTAGAAGGCCTCTAAAAAGCATTGCCCAATGCCCCAGGAATAGTGAGGGGAGTGGTCTAGGGATACATATATCTAATGTTCACCTTGACAGTCCAATAAAGGTTTAGGTGAAGTTTGGAAATACCCCATAAAGTAAATAGGAGTCCACTTACAGTGTAAACTATAGTACATAAGATCAAGTTCTCTAAAAAGACATGAGCTCTCCTTTAGAACACATGTTTGAGGTGTTCTCAGGAGACAAGGACAGGATAAAGAAATATTGCAAGGAATGGCATAAAGCAACATAAACTTTACACATGTCTGGCCCAAATAGGGTACATTTGATATTACAATGGTAGAACATATTGCCACCTTCCTTCAAAGCAAAATCAAAGGAAGACCATACTAGACTGATGGAAGGGTTTTTGGGAAACAAATATGAGAGAGTCAAAGTTAAAATCTGAGACCATTCCTTCGGATCCCCCACCTGTCTACCAAGATGTGCAATTAAGTTTAGATACTGCAAAGGTACGGAGCATGTATACTGCACTCACTACCCACCTCTTCACATCCCCCTACTGTGAGATATACAGACCCTGAGTATAGCCTACCATCAGAACCTTCTTTTAAACATGGAAAGTACGTTCACATATCTCCATGTCCTACAGAGGCTAATACTCTACGGGAGATGTTGGGTGGGGACAGTACTTAATATGTAGGGATGGTAGATGTCACATTTACACTTCATTTGGAGGATGAGATGTCCCCTACTAGGAAAGATGGGGGTGTACTTAATGAAGGGTCAAGGGACACACAGAGAATGGGTGGTGGTAGAAAACAGGAAGATGTTTTAAAAAACCATGTCTCACCAGTAAAAATTAGACAACAAGGGTAGCCTTCACACCAGAACATCCTTCCACAGGCTGCTAGAGGTTCATGAACTCAGGAGCGGAGGAGAATAGTGTAGGCAAGTGGGTCAAAATGCAGAAGGATAGACAGGCAGACCGAAGAGGGACTCAGGAAAGGGAAGAAGGGCCCCTGGAACAGTGGAGGACCCCAAATGGGCCACATATGACTGAACAAAGAGTACCAGAGGACACAGTCCTTACACATAGCATCCTAAGGGAAGAAGATATGGGATCAGAAAAACTTTACAAAGGATCTGAGAAAGCAGTGTCAGCATGCCTGTGAGGGAGAAGAAAGCAATAAGGCAGGACAAGCTTTACAAAGAGGGCAACTGGAACTAAGGAGATTAGCATTCAATGGTGAGCATGCATGCCCATATGGGAGAAAAGTAACATTTGGCATAGCAGTGAATATGACACTGAGGCAAGATCTGGCACGTGCACTCTGTGTGTGTCCAGACAATGATTTGACGCCCAGCGAAACTGTACCCCAACATGAGAAGGGTTGGCATAATGTTGTCCATTTTACTGACAACCTATTTTATTGGACAGAGGGTTGACATCATAGATGATACCATGGCTGCAAGGAGGTACATTTGAACCCCGAGAAATGGCAAATGCAGAGGACGTAGGGGATCCTTATTGGGACTACCCCTATATGCAAGAAAGTCTAAGAGTGTGGCAAAGGTGTGCTTGTAAGTATGGCTCTCGTCACCCTACTGTCCTTAGGACTACAGTCTAACACAATTGCCCTTGATATTTAAAAGCCATGGGGATATTTATAACCCCAAATGGATAAAGAACATCTTAAAAAACAGTTGCCACCACTCGCTTAAGTGGCTGGGCAATGGATAGCAGCTTTAGAAAAACATACTGCAGGGATTCCTCTTGCAATAGGGGACATTAAGAGCTTACTAAGTTCCCTTATAGGAGATGTGACAGACACACTGTTCACAGAGGCAGATATAGAGGATGTGACATTGACCAACTGGAAATGGGATGCGGTACCCTTTAACAGAGTAAGGGGAATTGTTTGGAAACAATTGAGGAAAATGTATCCAGACAGGCCAGACATTGGGTCTCTTATGACACAGGAAATGCAGCCAAATGACGATCCAGCCTAATTCCTCAGCAGAATGAAGGGAAATGAACACATGAAGTAGTAGAGAGTTGGGATGTGACTGGGCAGAATGCAATACTGTTTTATAACATAGTGAAAAAGGGTCTACTAGCTGAAGTGCAGAACAAATTAGATAATATAGTGGCCTTAGATGCCAAACCATGGACAGAAGTACAGGCAAGCATAATAATATTTCTGTAAGAAGAGACAGGAAAAGAAAAAAAGTGAGAAAGACAAAATTGAGCTAAATTGGTCCAGGAGAAGTTGGCCAAGAAAGCAGAGGGGGGAATTGCCAATGCCACAATCCAGCTAACTGCAGTTTCCTCTGGGCATCCAGATACCACCCAACCAGTATGCCCAGTGAAGCAACAACAGGAATGTTGAAAGAAAAGGGCATGGAAGGTTTTGGGGAAATAGAGTAAACACATTCTGGAGTGGACCGACATGCCTATGTTGCAAGATGCAAGGACATTTAATTAAAGATTGTAGGTTCAGAAAGGAAGATGAACTTAACAACCGGACAAGGGCGACATATGGCCAACAAATGCCACCACCTGGTGGTATTGTGGCACAACTTGCCATGAGTCCCCAGGTGATATACCTCCCGCAGCCCCAAATGCAATTGTCGCCTTAACCACAGATACAGCCCCAGCAGTTAGAGCAACCCTGCCTCAAGTGCAGTACAGGCCACAACAGACAGTGCAGCCCACCTTGAAGCACTGAAACTCACAAGGAGGGGTAATTGTCAGGGGAGGGAACACATTCCAGCAAAATTACATGGGAGAGCATGCCCAGTGAAGGTGCTCGTGGAGTAGTCTCATGTGTCCAGTCTTATCGATGAC
Source organism: Triturus cristatus (assembly GCF_964204655.1). Classification (NCBI taxonomy): domain Eukaryota; kingdom Metazoa; phylum Chordata; class Amphibia; order Caudata; family Salamandridae; genus Triturus; species Triturus cristatus. Next base: position 745,710,403 of record NC_140580.1, on the reverse strand, counting down.
CAACCAGCCAGACGAGGAACCCACTGTGATGGTAGCCAATAAATGACAAGGAGTACACCTTTTTCATCGACTCTGGGGCCACTAGGTCTTGTATCCATGAGAAGGGGCTCCAATTGTCAAATTCATCAATGGACACAGGGGTTCTTCGGGGCTGTGATTAAGGTTCCTTTCTCTAAACTTGTGGAGATGGGGAGGTATGTTGCCGGCTGATTCTTATTCTCCCCAAATGCTCAAGCTAACCTGTCAAGAGGTGATTTCATGGCAAAGTTAAATATGTCTATTGACTTTGAAGAGGATGGATCTATGATATGTTCAATACCAGGAGTATCTTGTACATGCACCATGATTATGGTCACATACCTTTTGTCAAGAATTCCTGTCATGCGTGGGGAGGAAAACGGTAACCAGCGACAACGGACTACATCTCCCAGGATGCTTAGCGGTTGAGAGGTTATGAAAACAGGAGAGCTGTTACAGAACTCAAGGAAAACACTCCCTTATGTAAACAGGAGAGCTGTTACATAACTCAAGGAAAACACGCCCTATAAAGGGAGGAACCGGGAGGTACAACGCTGTCGGATATTGTGTTTACACCGACGTACCTGCTTCGTGAAGAGCAGTGTTCCGGAGTGGTGCTCCAGTAAGGCAAGAACGGAGGTAGGTCGAGTCGTTACTCCCTGGGCCGTGTCTTGCCCCATCGTCACCTGTGAAGGACCCGGAAGCTCTACCGGTCAACCATTGAGCTTCGCTTTTTGACTCGGCTGAGTCAAAGCGCAGTGGCGCTTTTGCTGGTTGGAGTCGTAACTCCCAGCCCAACCAGAGATACAGGGACTGCCAGCTGTCACGCACACCAGGAGGTGTTTGCCGCGTTACAGACTCGGAAGTCCACAGGATCGATCGAGCGGCTGCTCTCGGTTCAGTCTTCTTACTTTTGATTGGGGTATCGGTGACGCATCACCAGGAGGTGACTCCGCGTCCCGGTGCAGTCTGAGGAAGAGGTTGAGCGGCTGCTCCCTTCAGGTAGAGACCCCGGCTGGGTGTTTCCCTGACTCCTCGATTCTCCCCAACACTCTTCGTGCCCCTCACAGCCTACCGATTGGCATTGTCGGCCATTTCATTTCTGCCCTCTGTTGGCATACGCCGGGACCGGCGTATATGCAGAGGACGGTTAGGACCATCCGTGCGGTGGGCTGGTAACGTACATAGCCTGGAGGATTCCAGTGACTATAACTTTTGTTTATTCTTTGTGTTATTTGTGCCTTCAATAAAATAACTTACCCTTCACAAGTGGTTGCGTCCTCATTATCGTGTCTGTTAAACGATCCTGAGACGTTCAGGGCGTTACACCTTTTGGGCAGTGACCAGATTAGGGCTAAACCCCAGACCTTTTAGCCTTCACTAAAGCAGTGTACACTATCATAGCAGACACACCGGAATTGACAGGGAAATTAGTTGAATTACCTAAGAAATTTCTCTTCGAAGGCAAGGCCCTTATTCTGAAACATTAGACAAAGACTTCATTCTTGAAATAGAGGCTCTGGAAGTGTCTCCCGCCTATGCGACACTGATGGCAAGTGACCACACCTTTATAATGTGTGCATATGTCATCTTTCATGATCCCAACATGCAGGTGGGAGACATCTCAGATGACCAGTTGTTTGTTAATGACCTCAGAAGAACAGAGATTATTTTTGTGAGAAGTTGGCCTGGTATATGCTGGTCACTAGTTAAAGTGGCCACCTTGCACCAGTACAATTCGACTCTTATGGTAGATAGGTTTAAGACAACCTTTTAAAGAAATCTATCCTAGTGGTAGCTGTGGACAGCAGCCTTCAGGCTAAGTCTCAGAGGAATGTAAAGCAGCTTGTTTTACCTTATAATCTCTTGAATCACTAAATGAAAGGACACCACACAGGTATATATATAAAATAAATATGTATTTATTACTAGACACACTCTACTAATCTCTTTATGAGATTAGAAGTCAAGGACATATGCACAAATCAACATTTCACAACAAATTAAGCACTTATATGGCTGGGGCCCTAGGGGCGTACCAGACCATATACTAAAAAAGAGGTATAAGAAGAACGACTTGAGAAGGGAGAAGGCCTGTGGTCTTCAGAAGCGCTGGGGCCTCACTAATCCACCCAAGGCAGGTAAGTAAAGGACCCACGGGAGATGCATGCAGTGTGCAATTGAGCAAGTTGCGGTTGGAATTTTAAAGTTTTAGGATACTTCAGGAGAGTCTACAATCAAGTCACTTACAGGGTAAGTTGTTCTAGGTAGTAATTCAAAAAAGGACTACAGAGGGATCATATGCCAGAACGCCCTCCACTCAATACTCATATAAACAACAAGGATCTGGCACAGCAAAGCACTCTTTGATTAAGCTAGGATTAGGAAGAGGAAAGATATTATTATCAATGATCTCAATCCCCTGATTAATATCTTGGTGTAACCCAATCCAGCGTGCCTAGTTTAAGTAAAAATTAGAAGAAACAGACATAGTCAAAAGAGTGAACAGTCAGTACTAAGAACAGATTTTCTGTTTATATATCATTAACACATACCACCATCATCCACTATGTGTATGTGAAAAAATGTGTAAGAAAAGAGAAAGTATCTCACGTGCGCACCACCAGAGGAGCTACTGGCAGGTTCTCACCAGCTTGCCCACGTTTGTTTCATCATTGATAACTTTCTCAAAACAAAAATGATGTGTCCAGTGAAGAGGAAAGGAAAAAATAAAAAAACTAGTGTCCCCCGTAAGAAAGAAACAACCAAAGAGGTCTCAAGAAGATAAAAAGGGGGAAATGGACTGACAGGTGTTATTCTCCTTTATTCCAACCTGAAAGTCTATCCAAAGTATCTCTCTGATTAGCAGGGTCCTAGCCACACTACAGCCAGCCAGAAACCAGTGTTAACATCAGGAAAAAAGTGGGGGCAACATAAGTGCAGATCCTACTCTCCTACAGTTTTCCACAACAGTTTACCCCGACGCACCACACTGGGGGCCTGCTGAACCAATAAATCTCTCCAGCATAATGACCTTGCCCAGGCACCCTCTTATTTGTGGATAAAAGGCCCCCATAATGTAGGCCTCATCTGCTCAGCAGTACCATTTAGAATAACCGTGAAGGAACGAGCAATACTGAAAAGAGTGAGACAATATCCTCTATCCAAAGAATATGAGGAGGGCATTTTGCCCATTATACAGGCACTGGTGGAGCAGGTAGTCATATACCCAGGAGTATCCCCCTGCAACACCCCAATTTACCCCGTCGAGAAGACCAAGACCACCCCATGGCGTATGATTCAAGACCTGCATTCCCTTAATGTCTTAGTGATACCAGAAATCCCTGGAGTGCCCGACCCTTCTGTCATCCTCACCAATGTACCCCTAGTTGCTAAACACTTTTCAGTTATAAACTTAAAGAATGCATTCTTTAGCATTCCCGTGCACCCAGACAGTCACTATTCAACCGCATCTCCCTATAGCGGTTCTCAAAACCTTCTTTCTCGATTACCTCAAGGGTACTATGAGTCCCCTATCGTCTTTAATAGGACCATCAAGAATGACCTCACCAATTTCCAATGTGACAGAACAGTGGAATAGTAGTAGTAATAAACTTTATTCGGTAGCCAAGTACCATCAAAGTGCAAACGTGCAAAAACATTACAATAGATACATCATAAAAGCATTTTAAGACATGTCACAGCACAATTCATTCAAAGAAACCATACTTGTTCAAGGGTCATTTTCTTTAGCCATTACTTATGTGCAAAATGGAAGCAAATGTCAAGCAGAACTTTGTGCAAATTGAGCAATAAATACTTAAAAACACATAACAATTATCTTCCGGCTATATATATATAAAATCAATATTAATAAGAAATAAAACAATCGCTAAAAAATGTGCCCTAGTCGCTTGGGGGCACAATCAGTAATCTACCACGTTTGTGCCATACCGCCTGTAAAGTTTTACTCATAGCAATGGCTATTACTGGAGTGGTATCACTCCTTAGTATTCTAAGGGCCACTATATATTTTGTTAGTTTCAAATTTTGGCACACAGGCATGATCCATTTCCGGCGCCGGCCATGGTAACTCGGGCAGAATAATAATATGTGTGCCACATCTTCATCTGCCAGGCCACATGCCGGACAAATACTAATGCCGAGGGCCTGGTGCCATTAACTCACTACTGATCTCAGAGGCAAAGTGCAAAGCCGAAAGCGGATATAAAGACTTTTGGCTAGAGGGGAGGAAACGAAATCTAGAAATTCCTCATAACGAGAAAACAGCTTAGTATCTAAAAATCTGTTTGTTAATATACCAATTGAATGGTTATTTAGGTGAATATCTTGAATGCAGGTCCAATAACTAGATTGTATGATATTAAAATTGGTCTTACACATTCTTTCTGGGTTAATCCATAGCTTTGCCAATCCCAGCTTATTACACCATTCAGAGACAAATTTTACCCAAGGTATTGATTTGGCACCCCTTATACACAACAATTCAGCAAGACAATCTCCAAATTCCTTTAGCTCAGGAGAAGCCCATAACCGAATCCAGTAAACAAGTGGTCTAAGGGCTGCCAAATCTGCAATTCTTTTAAATCCTAAATCGTAAAACAAGGGTATTAATGGTGTACTACTGGGGACAGAAACCAGCCTTATGACAAATCTATTTTCTGCAGCAGTGAGTTGAGAAACATCAGTGCAACCCCAAATTTCGGCTCGGCTTGTCGCGATAGACTTCCAGGGCTGGCTATACTGCACGAGAGCTTGTTTGCCAATGCAGCCTACTAATAGCATTTGCTCTGTGCTCTAGTAATTGTGTACTTTTCTTTAGCTGATCATTCCACTTCATACTCCCCATTACCTTAACTCCCAAATAATCAAAGCTCCTCACCCTCTCAAGTACCTCTCCCACAGCCTGTACAATTGAATTTTTGATCACTCTCTTACCGAATATCATGTACTTGGTTTTGCTAGCATTGAGCTCCAACACTGGCGTAACGAAAATTGAGGGGGCCTCCCTGCACGCTACGAAGAGGGGCCCCATCCAGGCTCAATCAGAAGCTCTCTGGCCAGAGTGCATTGCTCTCTGGCCAGAGTGCATTGCCGAGGGGGCCCCCTGGAGCTTGGGGCCCCCCGCACAGCGGGGGCTGCGGGGGCCTGTGTTACGCCCCTGAGTTCCAAACACCTTGACACACAAAAATCTGTAAATTTGTCAACAAGGAGTTGTAGACCCATTGGGGTCTTGGAAATGAGAAGAGAGTCGTCTGCAAATAAAAGAATTGTACCTTACTACTGTTCTGTACAGGGAGAGTCAATTCTACAGTTTTTCAAGACATCAACAACATCATTTATGTAGAGGGTTGAGAGCGTAAGAACAAGGACACACCCTTGGGGTACACCCCGCTGTATGGGGATATGTCTCGTTAACTCTCCTGCATACCCACACCGTACCTGGGCAAAGTTGTTGCTATGTAGCTGGGACATAAGATGGATTAGGTTCCCCGGGACCCCCACCATATTTAAAACAGACAACAGATTTGTATGGGGGGGTGAGATCAAAGGCGGTTCTAAAATCAACAAATGCTACATAAGGATTCTTCATTTGTAGTAGAGTATATTTTCAGTGAAGTGTGGTAAATCTGAAAATGTGGTCTACAACGCTCATCTTAGAGTGAAACCCTGCTTGGAGATCTGACATGATGTTATTTGTGTCAATCCAATGATGTAGTTTATCAAGGATTTGTTTAGCAAAAATCTTCTGGGCATTGTCAGTTAGGCTAATTGGCCTTTAATTTGATGGTGTGCACGCATCACCCTTTTTGTATATGGTGACAATCTCTGCCCCCTTCCAAGAATCGGATATCTGCCCCCCTCTCACTATAGCATTGCAGTGCAGATTGAAATAAGGTGACCAAATCTGAGGTTCCCATTTACAGAGGTCCCCTGGAATTTTATCAGGTCCTGGTGCCTTAACTGTTTTTAGCACAGAGATGGCATTCACTGTATCTTCTAAGCTAAAAATGACAGCTGGGCCTTCAACTTGCAAGGTGTCATGACAAAACGAGCCCCTAAAAGGCATTGTAATACTATAGGCGCCCAGTGGAATATCTTCCTTAGGCTCATAGAGATTGGAGAAATGGGAAACCCATCTATTGGCAGATATAAAATGTTGGTGGTTCTTACTATTCTCCACTCTAGTTTGTGACACCGTGCGCCGGCATAGGCTTGTTTCATTTGTTTTTACCGCATGGAGCATATTCTACCAGATTCTGTCATCCCATTGATTTTTTGCCACTTTTATGGAGGATTCATACGCATGCCTTGCTTGAGCTATTTGGACCCTATCTCCTTCCAGGACAACATACCTTAAAAGATATTTGGCTCGCATACAAGGGGAATTGAACCAGGTCGTTTTTTTCCACAGGACTGGTTTCTTACTGGCCGTATCTTTATAAAATTCCTGTTGAAGCAATTTAAAGAGTAGATTGTGTATGCTCAGAATTGGGATTTCTTGTTCATTCACCCCTTCATAATTAACGAGGGAGTTGACATAAAGCTCATATATCTGTGACAACAACGTTTGAGTTGTCAGAATTGTAGGCCAGGAGACATAACGCCTACAGTTGGATAATACAGGATCGGGCACCTCTGTGTGACACGTATTCGATGCTCTTGGCAATGGAGCTCCAACCAGTGAAATCGCCAGGGAATTGTGATTACTATCAGTTCACCTACATACTTTCATGTCATTCAAAATTGGCCAGAGTCTCACATCCAAAATAACAAAGTCAATAACAGTCGCATGATTGCCCCTTCTGAAGGTGGAGGCTCAGTCAGGATCAGAAGTGGTACGACCGTTGCATGCCCTCAGCCCTCTACCCAATACTAGGGAGCCTAGTTAACAACCAATTGCCGTAAAATTTACTCTGGGACAGCACAATGCTGCAGTATGTCGATGACCAATTGATCTGTAGTCCGAAAGAAGAGCAGTGTAGAAAAGACACTGTGTCCCTGTTGTGCACCCTTGCTCAACAAGAATACAAGGTGGACAAGGACAAATTACAGTACTGTCAGGAAGAAGTTCAATACTTGGGACACCTGCTGTCAGCCTCTGGCCGCCGAGTTACACCCAAAAGATCAGCATCCATCCAACAGATGACAGAACCTGAGACTGTGAAAGAAATGCACGTTTCTGGGCTTATGTTATAATGTCAGAAAATGTTTTTTTTAAAGTACTTTAATTTTCCCACTGCTTGCATCTATCAAACAGGCTAAAACTCAGATATTCAGTATAACAAGAACTAAAGAGATAAAGCAAACATTTAGCATGTTAAAGCAGAGATAACAAATGCACCAGTGTTAGGAGCACCAGACCACAATAAAGAGTTTTTCCTTTTTTGCCACTGAAATGGCCATGTGATGATGGCTGTCCTCACCCAAAAATATCTTTTAGGCCACAAGTCAATTGCGTATGTGAGTGGCTTACTTGATTCTGTCATGAAAAGCCATTACCCTTGTGAACAAGCACTAGCTACAGCAGCCTTTGTAGTCGAGAAAGGTGCTCCCATTGTCATGGGTGCACCTCGGACACTGTATGCTGGACATGCAGCGTTTGCAATAATTCAGAAAGCTAAAACGACACTGACAACACAGAGAGTATCAAGCTATGAAATAATATTATCACTGCCCTCCCCGAAGGTACTTAAATGTCACTCAGTAAACCGTGCTACCTTCTTTGCACACCCATTTCAGACACAGATGATAATGTCAAAAACTGTGCCACATATACTCCAGATGAGTGTAGCCAAGCAACAGAAGACCCCCTTCCAGGTAGCATTGTATATTTTGTGGATGGGTCTTCCACAATAGACAAGGATACAGGAGTAAGACATACAGGTGCTGCAGTGGTCAGAGCGATGCAGCATGACTCCTCAGACACACTACAGATAACAGAACAGATAACTTTGCCACCCCAGTATTCAGCCCAGGCTTCTGAATTAGTAGCTTTAGTGGTGGCTGTCAAACAAGTGGATGGAGAAAAAATAACAGTATACTCTGATTCAACCTATGTTACCACGACAGTGCAATCTAGCATCATGCGGTGGAGCAGACATGGATTCCTCAAGTCTGATAGAAGGCCCGTCATGCACCGTACCCTTTCGGAGGACTTAAAAACAAGCCTTAACACTGCCACATGTAGTCGCATTGGTGAAGTGTGCAGCCCACACTAGTGCTCAGAACTTTGTTACCTGCAGAAATGTCCTGGCTGATTGGGCAGCCAAAGATGCAGCATAACGCACCCTTAGTGACACACACACCACAGTTTTAATAGCTAATGACACATCGGCACCATCAGACCCTTTGGATGCATCAAGTCATTACACTGAGACAGGTTATCTGCACCTTAGAAAGATACAAGAAAGTGCCCCAAGAGCATGAGAAACAGTTTTGGGAAGCTAGAGGATCCACACAGACAGGAACAGATTTAATATGTAAACAGATATCAACAGGAAAGCCTGTCATGTCCCAAGCATTGTTACTGATAGCTCTAAAGCAGTTACATCATCCTTCACATACTGCCAGAGACAACATGTCCCACCAAATACACCAGTATTGGTTTCTCCCCAACCTACATGAGATGGTTACAATGTACATATGCACCTGTATGGTGTGCCAGCATTATTCACCAAGTCCTACCATTAAGGTGATAGCTTCTACAATACTCCGATCACATGGACTGTTTAAGGAACTGCACATTGACTGCATTGATATGATTGTCATATATGTAATATTTACCGCAACCTCATAGTTGTAGTCTGCCCATTCTCAAGGTGGCTAAAAGCAGGACCTTGTGTCCACTGTGATGCCAAATCTGCTGCTAATTTTCTGATCTGCGAGGTAATACCCCGGTGGGGCATTCCTGAGGAGATCAGATCCAACAATGGCACCCACTTTGAAAATAATATCTTCTCCCATCTCACCACCTTGTTGGGAATGATGCACAAACGGTCCTCAGCTTATCATCCCCAAAGCAATGGTATTGTGGAGTGCCTTAATTGCCTCCTCAAGAATAAAATAAGTAAAATATGTGTGACATTTAAAAAGAAATGGCTATACTGTCTTCCTCTAGCACTGTTTGCCTCAAGAAACATCGCAGGATCAGATCACCGTTTGACTCCTCATCAGATTATGACAGGCAGAACAGTGAGCGCATCTGTGCCATCAACTAGGCATAAGTTGGAGAATGAGGGCCAGATGTACGACCCTTTCATTTAGTGCCTCGCAATTTGCGACTCGCAATGTGTCGCAAATTGCAAGGCGCTAAATGAAATGTGCAACAGTGTGTTTACACTGTTTTGCGATTCCCAATGGGGTCGCAAATTGCGAAGCTCATTAATATTAATGAGCCTCTCGCAATTTGCGAGCCCATTGTGAATGCCAGCCCTCCCAGGGATGATGGCCTGCTGGGCTCAGCACACCACCATGTCTGGGACTGCTTTTTAATAAAGCAGCTTTTTTTTAAATAAATGCTTCCTGTTTTCCTGTTTTTCGCTAAATAGGCAATGTACATGGCCCAATATGTTTTTGTATGCGCAAATGGGTTCACAAACCCGTTTGCACATGCAAAAATGGGTCCGAAATCTGACCCTGAGAGTTCACCTGAAGTTGTACAAACTGAAATTAATGTATATATGTCTAAGTTAACAAAGATTACAAAGTTCTTCTCCAAGTAGGTCACACGTACAACGGACAAGCACACCCACACACCTTCTGTAGATGACCAACAGACTCTATTGCCATTGGTTTACATCCGAAAGTTTGTGCAAAAGTGGAAGGATGTCAGATTTAATAGACCCTTCCCCGTGACTGAAACCACGATTACAGTGGTGAAAGTCCAAAGCCACAAACCATGAATTCATCTGACAGATGTCGCCTAGCCCTGACCATGCCATCCATCCCTTTGGACACTGAACAGAAAAAAGAGGGGGGAGAACAGAAGAAGCAACATGAGTAAAGCCTCCCTCTATCATTCCAGCAATAGACAATATTTATTTTAAGTTATTTATTATTTGTTTGTTTTTCCTTCTAGGTTAATTAATAATGCTATTCTTAGCCCTAGCGCACTTTTATTCCTTTGATCCTACATCAACTATTACACTCATGCGCAGAACTGTTGATAATGATACTGACCATTACCCTCTCCATTCTGCTTTATTTGAGAATATGTGGTACCAGCACATGTATAGCATATACACATCCGCATCCAACACCAGCTGTTATTTCTGCTCCTTCATCCACCATGCTGCTGCAGTGGACAGATTGCATCTCCCTAAAGAGGTATCCCTGAATATTTCTCACTGTCTCCTGCACCTCTTTATGCAGAATATAAGCACAGCTACAACAACTCGTGCCAGACCTGTAACTGCATGAGTTAACGCAACTAGATTTGATACCACCCTTGAAGTCCTGAGAGAAAACCAAGATATAAAGGAAGAGATCTCTCGAATGAAGAAGGTAGGGCAAAAGAGGGCTCACACAGAGTGGGAAAAGGGGTATTACACAGAGGTATTTTTGGAAGGTCTTGCCCATCGTTCGACAGTAGTAACTATTTAGTTAACCCTCTAGCCCCTGATTGTGAGAGCAGACCATGTCTTAGCATTATGGGATTAGTTATTGCCCATGACAAATGGCACACTGGAAAGTTCACAAGTAGAGCAATATCATTATGGGATGGTACCAAGCGAACTGTCACCTAAGATTTGATAAGATAATAGGCCAATGTCAAGAAATATGGGATGCAAACATAGAGAGATATACATGGACAGGAATTTCCAAGCACACTAGAATAGCAATGCAATTAACACAATTTTCTCTTTGTTTCAGAGTACATGAGACAGTAAAGGTGGGGAGCAACCTCAACTGCAAGATCACCACCTACAATGCTGATATGCAGGGCTGCACATCCAACCTGATGGATCACTATTGGATGTCTGTAGCCCGGCTTCATGTGCAACTACCCCTGACCTGGAATGGCCTCTACTCCGTTCATGACTCTATCCACCCCCTCCCTGGTGATACCAGGTGTGAATATCTCCCAGTTATCTGACTATCCCGTGGACTGTCCAACAGCCTTGCTTAATCAGCACCAGACAAAAAGAACTGCAGAATACTATGGTACTGCAGTTTGGTAAGAAGCCCCACAGGAATAAAGACTATTCAACGATGCCCATCTCTTTTTTGGGAGCATCCTACCATTTGTTCAAGCAAAAACAACTGGCTACTGGCTGTAAATGACACACTGAGAGCTAGTGAAGACAATCAATGCAACTGAAGATGGATTCATTGCTATCAAGGAAGAACTCAGAGCCCTTAGACTGATCGCAATGCAGCACAGATATGTTCTGGACTTAATGATAGCCATGGGAGGAGGTGGTCTGTAAGAAGTTGGCTTGCTGTACTTATGGGCTGGACAATAATGCGGATAATGGATAATGGGACATTGACCGAGGCCGTTCAGACATTGCAAGACCTACACAAGAAAATGGTTGATGAAGGGGGTGCCCCTGGCGGGTGGTTCAAGGGCTGGTTTAAATTGGTGCCATCCTGGATCTCGGTGTAGTTTAAGGCCTTGCTGTCTTCTTGTGATATTTCTCTTGACGTACCATATTTTGAAGGTAATATTAGCATGCTGTAAAAGGATGAAAGCTAAAATAGGAGGAGCCTTCATGGTTAGGAAAAGTGCTAAGAATTTCGAGGGAAAGAGTAGTGAGAATAAGGTCATACCCTAGTAGGTGGGAAGGTAGGAAAAATAGTTGAAGAATTCTTTGATGGGGACTGATGTAGGGAAATACATTTTATAGACACATACACAAATATAAAACCCCAATACAAACATTTCAGGTGAGGGATAGTTTTAAACCTCTGTAAGTAGTGATCTGGCCTAGGCCTAACAAATGAATATGTTGTAAAAGGTAACTGTGGGTTCTCTAAAAATACATTGGTCATAGTGCACATTAGTTTTAGGAAACAAACATGAATGTTGCATGGTCAATTTAGCTGCGATAACATACATAAGTAGATTATATTTCTTTGCAGATTCACTCTTGACAGGACATCAATAATTAGTATAGATATCACAGAAAAGGTCACCGCATTTCTATCTGTAAACAAACACAGAGAGAGGTCGACAGTAGAAATTGATTATGCATTGTCATTGAACATTGAGTACAGGGTGTAAACAAGCATGGATTCTGCCTCAATGCAAGCCTGTTAAGAATTTGTTAAGAAAGATTATCCCAAGCACACGTAGACAGTCATTAAAGCTAGTATAATTGCATATTGTGAGCAACGATTGAACAAAGTTGAGTACAGTTTGCTAATTCTCTTTCTTTTATTGTCAAGTTCTTCCGACAGCCGACACGTGTTTCGTCGCTAATGGGCAATCTCCCGCGACTTTATCAAGGCTGTATAAAATAAACAAAACAGACAATGTACCACCTTACAGTATAATAGGTGTACATAAATCTTAAAACACAGTGACACTTTATCAGTGCTCTAAAAGCAATACACAAGCAAATGGCGTAAATGGCAGGATAAGCCAAAATACCAAAGGTTGTTTAGGATAAGTGACCCAAACTTCTGTCCAAAAAGATGGAAAAGAGAATCCAAAATTATTTTGTGTGAGTCTGTGAGTTCGCCGTGGCATAATCAGAGTGCAAGAATTTTATGTCTGAACACGAATGGTGCGGCAGAAGATTGTGATGCAAGTTAAAGCAACACCCACCATTATGCCCAAGTTCAGTGAGATAAGTAAGGTGAGAATATTGTCAAGGTAAATACCTCTATCTTTCTTGACAGTGATCTGAAAATACGAAGGAAGTATAAGTATGAAGGTCTTGAGAAAAAAACGATGTGTTAGTTTGTGACGCCTTAACTATATAAAGTCCAAGACCTACTTATTTTGTGGTGATAATTCCAACCCACAAAAAGGGTTCTGTTCCTCGCGACGTCCCACTATTGTTTAAGGAAGGACCAAGGGATCCAAATATGTCCCCGAAAGCAGGGTTCCATGTATCCTGAAATCAATGCCAATGACCGTATAAAAAAATGTGCCGAAGGACGCGTTGCAAACCATAATAAAAACGTAAAACAAAGTGTGTTGGTCATCTCACAAAAAATAGGCAAAGCAGTGTTTGCACCGTATCCTAGTTTGTTCGTATTCCATAGTGGACTAAATCAGTATATTCAGCAAACAAACAGTGTAAATAAACCGTTCCTTATCTTGAACAAAAATTCCCTAGTACATTTAGCTGATTTGGTAACTCAATGCTATGTGCGTGAAGCCACATAGCATCTCTATAGATACCAACAATGTTTAAAGTTGTTACTGTCAGAGTACTACACACTTAGTAGATAAGAATACTTGTGATGTATGTCTAAGTATATCTCTGATTGGCAACATGATTGTGTAATTATCACTCACTACGAGAAGTCAAAAGTTAAATTCCAGCGTCCTAACGAAATAGCAATAATAATCTGTATGCTCTGTTTAATCTGCCTTCCTGCCACGAGATTCGTAAATCCTTATATCACCTCCAGTACTCGTGATTGTTTAAGCAAATATGTCTGAATACTATGCTAGCCCAATGCACTAGTTAAAAATACACACTCGGAACCCTCTACTTCCCCGTTTCCACTAGTTCTGGTATATCTTGCTGAGTCCCCCGAGACTCTTACCGTTACGGTGTCCGTGTCATTTTTGACGTCGCTCCTCGTGTCCTCCTGAGTATAGGGCACGGTGGGGACTGCACGCCACTGCCGTAATTATATCGGCTCTCTGACGTGGTGATGCGAGATAGAAGATGGACTCCACGTAGTCCATCTAACTAACTCAGCACAATAGAAAGAAGACTCACAACGTACTGTATTTCTTGGCGGCCATTTTTAAAAATCTAAATACAAGGCGAGTATTCTAAATGAATGTATCAAAGGCCTCAATGATATCAATAAGGTTTTTAAAAAAAAGTTTGCACATAAGTAAACAACGGGGGTCAAATTGTAAAGGGCCTAGTAAAAAGGGTTAAGGCAGTGTCGGTAACTCTTCTAATGATATGCATACTAAGACCAAGTATTATGTCGATGTTCGTGCAAACAGTGCGTGAGAGGAATATTGGTGCTCTTAATGATTATCCAGTAGCTTAGACCAAGTGTAGTGGGTACAGGGTTATCTTCGGATTTAGTTAAGTTTGAAGGTCATCTCTTCCATCTTTGGGGTTAATAAAACAACGTTACATGTACAGGATGTATGATGATACAACGCGTACCATCACAACGCGGTATGTTACATCGCGGTCGTGACAACGCAAGTCATTACATCGACTTGCGTTGGAGGGCGCTGGATTTAGGAATAGTGTGAATTACTATTCCAACTCCAGTCTACGTACAGTAGGGAAGGTGTTGGAATAGTAATTCACACTATTCCTTAGTCTAGAGCGCCCTCCAGTGCAAGTCGGTGTAACGACTTGCGTTGTCACGACCGCGATGTAACCATACCGTGTTGTAATGGTTGCGTGGTAAAGGATGTTTCCCCATGTACATGTTGTAAGAATTTGAGATATCACACAGTCATCAGGCATGGATCAAAACCACATTATATACATTTACACATAACCTAGCATGTAGTGTCAGATGTTCAACATGGGAAGCCAAAAACCATAGTACATTATGCCTGGTTATCATAATCATACATATTGCTGTAATTCTTTTTTTATGTATTGTTACCATTATAGTTATTTCCCTAAAAACTAATGTAGCTCATGGTCAACATTTAACCCTATTTCAGCACTCCGCAATCTAAGGATCCACAGAGCTTCACGTCTGCGGAGTGCCAGTTCCCTATTGCCCCCCCTTGGGTGCCTGTAGGTATGTTCAATGCCAAAGTATTCGAAACGTTTGTGAGTGGTTTGTGCGGGACATTGTGTTGTATGTGTGGCAATTGGATATCTCACGTCTCCCTGTTCTACTGCTCTCATATGTTCACTCACTCTCTCACGTAATGTCCTGATAGTGCTTCCCCCATATCTTTTTGTGCACTTACACTCAATGATATAGACTACATATTTCGTCTGACAGTTAATGTTCGACCCTATTCTGTATGTCTCATCACAGGGTCCTTTGAATTCTGTGTTGTGGTTGCTCGCCCATTTACATGCGCAGCAATTATTGCAGCCATGAGAGCCCCTACTACGTTGTGTCAACCAGTTCTCATTTCTCTCAGTTCTGGGATAGTTAGGACTTAACATATTTCTAAGAGACATCCCTCGTCTGTACGTGATAGTAGGTTTATCAGTGATATGATCACTGAGGGATCTGTCTTCTTTAAGCAGATGCCAATGTCTTTTAAGGCTGCCAAGTAATATACTCGACCAGTTGTTATAGCCAGTTATCATCCGTATGTTCTCTTTGTTTTGTACTGGCTTTGTGTGTCCTGTCTCTTAGTCTTGTGTATCCTTTGCTCAGCTTTCTGTAATGTCTCCATTTTATACACCCTGTTCTGAAATCGGGTCATCATGTTTCGCTTATGCTCCTCAAATTCAGGGTGAAAACTACAATTGCGCCTAATCCTGACATGTTCTCCATATGGTATTGATCTTATCTGGTGTAAGGGATGGGCACTGGTTGCATGTAATACTGCATTACAAGCTGTTTTCTTGCGGTAGAGTCTGGTCTGTATTGTATTATCTCTAATGTATATCTCGACATCCAAGAATGCGACCTTGTTAGTACTGTGCTCAAAGGTGAACTTGATGTTGTGATCATTACTGTTCAAGTGTTCGATAAATTCCATCAGTTTCTCTGTGGAGCCTGTCCATACCATTAGGCAATCCTCAATATATCTGACCCAGTATAAGATCGAGTCATTGTGCCCCCATGGGACCCCAGATTCTCTTCTCGAACCAACCCATGAAAAGATTTGCATACGAGGGAGAGAATCTGGAGCCCATGGCTACTCCTTGTTTCTGTCTATACCAATTTTCTTAAAAAAGAAAGAAATTGTTGTCAAGTATCAGCTCTATCATCTCGATGAGCATCTCGGTATGGCTCCATGCACTCGCTGACCTAGTATTCAAGATTTTTTTAATCACCATCAAACCACAATGTCGCCTGCTACTAGTATATAGGGCAGTGACGTCAAGTGTCACTAGAGTCATACTGTCATCCCAGTTCAGGTCTGCCATTATACCCAGAACATGTTTTGTGTCTCGTATGTATGATGGCAGGTTCCTGACCAATGGTTGCAGGAAAATATCTACAAACTCTGAAATTCTCTCTGTGGGTCCCTCATTCCCTGATATAATGGGCCTACCAGGAAGAAAGGGTGAGTCTTTGTGGATCTTTGGGAGTGTGTACTTGCAGGGATACCTCGGTTTCTCCACTCTCATGTATGTCAGTTCATTGTCATCCAGAAGTCCCTGTCCATGCCACTGTTTGAGATGTCTATATGTGGTTGGTGAGTGCCCAGATAGGATTGTTAGGGAGAGATTCATAACATTGGGTGTCACTGAGTTGTGTCATAATGTCATTATCACAATCCCTACTTCGCATAATGACAATATCGCTCCCTTTATCCGCTTCTTTGATTGTCAAGTCTTTGTTATTAGAAAGGTTTTTGAGGGCCCTGCGTTCCCCTTGGGTTAGATTGTCTGGCTTGGCCCTGATGTGTGTCTTGTTTTTCTGATTATGTCTGTCCAGGTCTGCAGTCACTAGTTCGTGAAAGATATCTATCTTATTTCCTGTAAACAAAGGCGGAGTCCATTTGGATTTTTCTTTTAGTCTGCTCGTGATGCTTAAGTCACTTGTTATATTGAGATCACGCATGACCATTTCCGCCGTTACTGCATCATCCTCACACTCAGTCAGGGATAATAATAGTCTAGTGTCTAGGACATCTTGTATTGTGTGTGTGCTTGAGTCACACATCCCATGTCTTTGTTCAAAATCTTTATTGGCACATCCTGACATTTCAAAATGTTTTTTGATTTTCAATTTTCTCACAAATGTAAACAAATCTATTTTTACTTCACATATATCACCATAACTGTTAGGACAAAAGCTCATGCCCTTGGTAAGTACTGAGACTGCATCATTAGAAAGGCATTCATCAGACAAATTAACAACATTCACTTGATCAAGTTCATTCACTTTTTCTGGTTCCAAGATCGGGTTCTCACACCCGTGCGATCGTCTCCCTGTGCTCCCTCTCTTGCCCCTCCTGGTTTTTCTAAAGGTATGGTACGTTTGTTTTCCCTGTTCCCACGTTTTATTCTTTGTACCTCCGTTAAAAAATGGCTACAATTAAAGTCAGATAGGCTGGGCAGGGCAGGGCCCAATGACGTCAAGCAAGAGATAATCACTCGCTATGCAGAAAAACAAAAATGTTTTTCTTTGATTATCTCACCCTTATTCTGAGAACTAAAAGAGATAAAACCGAAAGAGGGGGGCTTCTGCTAAACATGGACAGGCAGACAATTCTTTGACATATTTACATGTGTTGGCAATATCTTATCTGCACAGATTGCTATTTGCATTTTATCAGAATTTGTAACCTGTGTTTTTTGTGTGGCTTGTGCAGTAAATATACTACTGCTTGTAATCCAGAACTTTGAACTTCAGACTTTGGTCTCTATTTTAGACTGGCTGATTTTCCCAATTGATTGATTGATTGATTGATTGATTGATTGATTAAACCGATATTGTTGTGTATTGTGTAAATTGTTCTACAAAAACCGGCATGACACAGCCTGCTTGCAGAAACAAGGTAAGCAGGAACTCCTTATAGATTAAGAATGTCAACCAGTTGGGGACAATACAGATTCCAATGTCCTTAAAAGTTGGAGGTGTAGATTATCTGCGTTAAAGGCTTCAAACAGGTCTAAGTTAATGGATCTACCCATGTATCTGCTTTTATTAATGTGTTCAAGTCCTTCTCATATCTGTACTACAGCCGACAATGCACTCCTCATCAGTCATAATCCCATTTGGGCTGGCTCAAGTGATATGTTTGCTTGTAGATGCGGTGTGAGCTGCTCGTAAGAGTAAATGGTGTAACAAAAATTTGGGTGGTAAGGCATGTTTGAAATGGGCCTATAGTGTCGGTCCGAAATGACATGAAAAAGGGTGAAGGCTTTTAATGTAGTGGACAGCAAGAAAACGTCAGATCCTGTCATACTTTATGTCTTGACAAGACCAAGCAGCTGTGTGTTAGAGGTTTGTAATTTTGCTTATGGCTATTTGTTGGTGTATGTCTTGGAATTGGTCCATAGGTTTTTGCTCAGTTTTTTAAGTTATGGAATCCATTGACAGTTTAGGAAAACTCTAACTATGGTTGCTATGTGCAGGCAATTCTCAGGTATTTCTTTTCAGAAAGATCGTACAGAAATCCAGGAGATGTCCCCTCACCTTTCAGAGACAGACTGACTGTCAGTAAGGCAAGCCCTGGAATTTATGATATTCTTCAGTACCCTGTGGAGTACCTCCTCATTGGATGATAAGAATTCTGAAACTAAATGCGAGAGTTTAGATCAAACAACAATAGTAACTTTCCAGAGAGGGGATGTTGATCCCAATGTCAGTGTAATGGAGCCTGTTTAGTGCTATGTCTTTCCTTTGTGTACTCTTCCTCTGCAAGGCAGACAAAGTCTTTGTTCAGGTGATGGCTACGTACAGCAGCAGCAACGAGATTCATCCCACACTAGAGTAAGCACAACTCAGGGAACAATAAAATGTGAAGCTCTGCAACTGGCTGTTATCCCTTTTGTACTAGCCTCTGTGAGAGAAAGAAAAGGGCCAGACCCTCCCTCAAGGATTCCCTTTGCATTACAATAGATTCTTCTGATTCATTCCACGCCACCCCAACATCCAACCGAATGGCAGTGCTCCTGGGTGTGATAAACCTTTCCAAAAGGTCTAAAGGCGGCCTTACCTCTGTCATTCCACAATTCAGTGGTTTGGCTAGGCCCACCAGCTCAGGAATGCTGCAATACACTTCCAAGTCTAGAGAGGTTGATTTTAACCTCAGTGCAGTGATCAGTTGTATCAGGTGGATTCCAAACTGGATTCCGCTAGTCACACTCAAATTTACAACATGGAGTCCCGCTACCAACACCATTCCCACATAAGTATTCACAAAGGATGTCAATGCAAGTTCTGGCCACTAAATTACAACTGAATTTTACTTGAGTGGGGTCCATAGGCACTGCACTCACCTACACAGGAAAAGGTCTGTTCAGCTACATTAGCTATAAAAATAGTATGCTGCCACCACTGTTTAATGTACATGACACAGGGCATATATAGTAGTTGCGTCTATTAGAGGCTATGCTTTTTGCACCCTTCCAGACCACAAATCCCAGCTCTGTGTCTCAAAATGTGTGACAAAGCCGAGGATTCCGTTCACATGCAGGATTATTCTGTGTGATGGGCCAAAACAAAGTCAGTATACAGGATAAGATGCAGCTAGGTCACCCAGAGCAGGGGTGCCTGTCTGTTTCTCTATGCAGGGGACATTCCTGTCTTAACTGTGAGCAAAAAAGAATGGAGTGGAATGAGGCCGGAGCATTTGCCAGTAACTGAAATTCATTCAAATATTCCTTCCTTCACTTTGTTGTTTGTTACAGTAAGAATTGTACAGATCTAAAATTTGAAAGGACACATAGCTACAACATCTGCCTGTGCCCCTCCTCCGTTTGGCAGTTGATGCCCTTATTCTTGAGTTTGGGAGCTAACTTGCAGGTAACATCGCAGCAAAAAAACACCAATAAACACTCAATCAGTGATCAGGCAGCCTACTCAGCCCTCTGAACCAAGTGTGGCACTAAGTTTGGTAGCGGTTCAACGTCTACCCCAAAGGTAAGATCAATATGGGACTTGTTGCTACCATGATTCACATAAATAGGTGTTGGAGTTTTTTGGCAATGCCTTTTGTTTCTTTCAATGTGAGTCTTGTTTGGAATTGGCTCTGGTAAAACGTTATTGTTGTGGGAGCTGCTTGGACCTCATCACTATAACAAACATTGGCAAAAGCAAAAATATGTTTGGTCTTAAAAACCACACATTGCCACAGTAGTTCCTGGCACTGAACAAAACTACTTTGTGTGCTGATATTCTGCTTGTGAAAAGCAGATTGTTGTCACTCACAGTGAAGCCAGCCAGTAGATAGAGAGAGAAAGAGAATTTTAACCCCTTCAGTGCCCGCCCCTTTCCCCGCCCTGTGCCGGCGCTTTCATTAGCGGGCGGGGTTTATGACGAGCTGGTCTCGTCATGGGCACAGCGCAACCGCGGCCCATGACGAGACCAGCTCGTCATAGGCATTGAAGAGGATAATAAAAGGAAAAGGTCCTGGTTAACACCATACCTAACTAGGGGCCCAATTCTTATAGAAAGTCACAAAACTTCACCCATGGTTCATACCCTAGAATTAGTGCAGATTTTAAGGCTTTCATTATTTCACAAGAATTTACAGAAGTAGGTAAGAAAATCGTATTCCTAGAAAATATTTGTGAACTGCATTTTAGCACATGCATGTGTAGATTTGCTCATACTAAAATCTGTTGAGCTGTAACACGTTCATTTTTCCACCAACCACTTTTCCCCCGAACCCTGGAAGAAGTTTTACTTCTGCCCTTTTCAGGAGTAAATTTCCAACCTTTCTCTGTTTAGGAAAATATTAGAGATTAGCTTATGAAAACCCATAAAAGATGCAAGTTAGTAGGCTTGCACAGACTCAGAAGGGCATTCCTACCATGTGGAATTATTGCTTACTGCTAACTATAGCCCCGTATGTAGACCTGGGGAAAGGTTGCAAAATAAGGGAATTGCTAGTATTCAAACCCTACTAGAGTATGAGCTCTGACGTAACCAGAGAGGCTAGTATCAGAGCTCTTATAAAATGAGATTCCCGCTATAATTGCCAAGAGAGGCCCTCCTCTCTTGGCACCTGCCCCACTCCCTCTCTATCTGCCAGAAATCTGGGTGTAGTGTTTGATACTTCACTCTCGATGTCCTTACAGGTGAATCGGACTGTTTCGACCTGCTGGGGCGTGATCAGGACGCTCAACAGAATTCGCAGCTATTTGTCTCTTCAGGCACGCAAGCAGATTGCAGTCGCCCTTGTTGGTTCCAGGTTGGACTATTGTAACTCTCTCTACATGGAATCCAACAAGGGCCTTATACATCGACTGCAAATCGTGCAGAATGCTGCTGCACGTTTTGTCCTGGATCTGTCCAGGGCCTCTTCTGCTACTGCTGCGAGGAGAGACCTTCATTGGCTGCCTGTGCAGCACAGAATTTATTTCAAAATTCTGTGTCTGACCTATAGAGCACTCGAGGATGGATCTAATGGCGCTATCAGCTCTCTGCTTACTCGTTACCACCCCACAAGGTGTTTGCGCTCTTCGGGACCATTCCAACTTGTTGTCCCTCGTTTTAAGCTCACGAGATGGGGAGCCAGGGCTTTTTCAGTCACTGCTCCACAACTCTGGAACATCTTGCCGACGGAGTTGAAGACCCTACCCTCTTTAGCGCTGTTTAAAAATGCCCTAAAAACTTGGTGCTTCTCTAGAGCTTACACAGGTTGAGCTGCAGGGGCTCTGTTATGAGCTGGTTTTGGAATTAGGCGCCTTGACGCCCATTGGGCTATGTTTGCGCACGATAAGATCCCTTTTATTATTATTATTATTATTATTATTTGTCCTGAGATACACGGCACCAAAGGGACAAGTGGGTTTTGCTACAGGACAAGTAGATTCATTAAGCAACCAGTCCCGTGGACAAGTAGTTATTTTATTAAAGTCCAAACCCCTGCCATTGGCAGCTGGGAGAATAAAAACATGCCATCCCATAGCAGTGTTGTGGTGGAGACAGCACAACACACACACTTGTCAGAGTAAACATCAAGGGCCCTCCTCTTCCATGCAAGCAACTTACTTTGAGTAGGCAAAATGATTGCTCATTTGTGTTCCTAGTTTGAAGAGAGCTTTTTTATAAGCCATGTCTCATTTAGTTCTGTGTATCTCAGGGAGTCACTGGCTGTGGTTTTGATGGGTAGGCAGCCTGTGACAACTGTAACCAAATGATGAGGTTTACTCACCAATGCCCTATGCTCTCCTGTGATGCAGGTTCATCATCAAGTTTTCCATGCTACTGTCGCACAATATTGTCGTGTAATTCGTAGGAGTCCCCCAGGACCTGCGCGTTTTGGATGATCTAAACTGACGGCCTGGTATCCCAACCGCTTTTGGACAGCCCCAAAGAATACGTCACCAAGGTCTACAGTGTGACTACCACTCCCCTGTATTCTACAGTGGCGTAGGTAGTTTCTGGCAACCACTGAACGTGACAACCCTGATTCTTCAGGGATCATGGAAAACAGTACAGTGCGTTTCACTCGGACATTCATGCTTGCTTTCTCTCAGAAAATACACATGATAGCAATTAGGTCGTCTAAATAAGTATTTATTGGTCCAGCGATAGCCTTGTACGTGGTGCGACAATCAGGAGACAGCAGCATACGTACGAGATTGCTAGTACCAATATAGTGAATAGTAGATACATTTTTACCATAGTGCTAATATTATGTCAGCTGTTAGACCAGCAAGGTCTTCAGTGCGACTAACACTCCCCTATATTCTACAGTGGCGTAGGTAGTTTCTGGCAACCACTGAACGTGACAACCCTGATTCCTCAGGGATTGTGGAAAACAGTACAGTACGTTTCGCTCAGACACTCATGCTTGCTTTCCCTCAGAAAATACACAGGATGGCGATAGGACATTTCAATAAGTGTTTATTGGTCCAGCGACAGCCTTGTGTAAAACAAATGTGCTGTGACAATCAGGAGACAGAAGCGTCCGAAAAGAGATTTCTAGTACCAATATAGTGAATAGTAGATACATTTCTATTATAGTGCTAATAAGATGAACAGAAACAGTTCAGATAAAAACAGTAGCACTTGTATATTCCTAAAAAGAGCGCCCTAAGTAATTTACTACAATGTACCTAGCCTAACCTAGAGGTGTAGGTGTATATGTGTATAGATAGGTGTATCTGTAGCCAAGAAACCCCTAGGGAAGAACCAGCCCCCTCACCTGATGGTTTAGAACGAAGGACACCGTCTTTGCGTCGAGGATGTCAAACTGCAAGGGATGTCAGACCGCTGTGTGTCGAAGATTCACCATGCAGGACCCCCATGTCAGCCTGGAAGGAATTCTCCTCTAATTTGCAGGGGGGAGTGAGGGTCTTTTATACTAAAGTGGTCACTCCATTTTTTTCCAGAATAGATACGTTTTTAAAACAACCATGGATGTTTTGAAAACAATCATAAATGTTTTAAAAACCATCACTGATGCTTTTCTAAACAAGTTTGATCATGCACAGCTGGCTGTTGGCCAAGGATGAAAAAGTGGTGACCCTTATACAGAATAAATCTGCCATGCCTTGGGACATGTTTATGTATGTCAGGTACAGGGATTATGATAGAATACTTAGAGCCTGGTGTCGAGGAGACAGGAGCAAGCTACTAGGTAAAAGGTCACCTGTTTAGAATCGTTATTGTCATGTGGGTGGGACAATGTATATAAAAATAGGGTATACATCAATGGGACTATCCTAAAAGACATGACACCCACTCCTCATCAAAAGGTCAACAAGATCAGCTAGGTAATGACAAAGCTAACATTACTAAAAGATGCATAAAAAGTCATTTATAATAAAACATACTAAAAGCACGTTAAAAAAGGTCAAAAAAGGTCCATAAAAGAAGAGAAATGTTTCCTTAAAAAGCGTACAAAAGTTCCTCTATACTTATACATATTGTTATTATTGCACTGAGCACCTTGAAAGCCATGAAGCTCAGTCAGAGAAGGAAAAGGAGAAACAAAGTCAGTGTTCGACCTTCAATTTGTTAAATGTTTTAAAAAGTTGCCAAATGGTTCCCAGCACAGGAGTGACCAGATTGTTTTAAGAATCCTGTGCTGAAGATAGACTCAACATCGCTGGACATTGTATCTGCAGATGGCAGTCCCTCAAGAACTTCCAGGATCAAATCCAATGAGCAAAGTTGGTCATCTCTTGTTCCCACGGCAGCCGCCTGGGAAGAATTAGATGCCTGCACGCCTGATGCCGATGCCTGTACTTCTGGAGCAGAGCCGATATACCTTCCAACAGGAGCAGCAGCATCTCTTGGAGGCTCTAGAAATGCTGTCATCAACATGGGAATATGCTGCGGACAA
Organism: Triturus cristatus; assembly: GCF_964204655.1. NCBI lineage: Eukaryota > Metazoa > Chordata > Amphibia > Caudata > Salamandridae > Triturus > Triturus cristatus. The sequence goes on along the minus strand of NC_140580.1, from coordinate 745,686,087 downwards.
CTGCATATTTGGGCCTGCAAAGGCGCCTGTAGCACTTCCATGTCCGGCGGCGCAACCGATAGAAGTGTCAGACACAGGTCCAAAACGCAGCCGAATCCGCAGAAGAGGCAATGGAACCCAGGCAGAACACAGTCTAGCCAGTCCGCTCTGAAAGACAGTAACCAATGTTCACTCAGCTCTCGCAGCCGAGGTGTAGTCAGGTAGAACACCATGTGCTCACAACAACGTTATTCCAGCAGTGTTCTCTCCATTTCGTGAGGCTTTGTGATGTTCACTACTGAAAGCAGGAGCAACGGAAGCCCTCCAAAAATGCTTCGAAGTACGGAGTGTATGAAGGCTGGGAATACTTCGAAGATGGTCTGAAAGGTGGTGAAGATACCTGATCAAAGTCGCTTAAATAAGTGTACGATTCCACTCGTATCAGACATGTTAAAGATATGATGAACCATTTCTCCGAAATGGAACGGGAAGTTCATACAGACCAGGGCCTGTATCTCTGCTGAAGATCTTGCAACCTGGAGATCAAACATCTCTGGGGCTGAAGTTAAGGCCACATTTTGTTGAAACAACATGGTTTTCAGTCTGCTCAGCTAATCAAACCTTACACTGGAAACATTCAACAAAGGTCACAGTGGTGACTCCCTAATTGTGCAAGCCGGGGGAAACAATACTTGCACACAGCAAACAAGTCTGACGTTTACTGTGACTAGATATGGGATGCCCGGCATCATTTCACAACAGCCTTGATCATTCAGCACTAAATAACTTCCATTCGAAAGTAATTAAAAAACGGAATAAATTACAGCAGCCGGGGAGCTTTTTAAGTAGCATTATAATTTTGCTTTGGATGCATTACAAGTTCCATAAAGCAACACTTTTTTGCACACTAATGGCCCACTTAAAGCCTTCCCGCAGTCTTTACCACTTAAGAAAACTTCAGTGTCCTTGTTTCTGTACCTATATCTATATGGTAACTCCCAGGTTTCCTGTATGAACCCTTCACCCAACGCTTCATATCTGCCTGCTTGGATGTATTTAAGACAGTATTGGAACTGAAATGTTGTGATTGGCAGTGTGATATAGCCATGAATTAACCATTCAGTAGATGGTGACTCAGCTATTGTGAAAGGTAACATCTCTAATTTTTCAATAAGCAGCATGGTGTACTTTGCATCTCTGCGTGCCATAGTCAATTATCTGTCGGTCAGATTGTAAACCGAGAACAAATTTATGGTGTTGATGTATCGTTATGGCACGTGGCCTGAACGCAATGATTGCAGCGTCCAGCTTAGAAGCATAATGGAGCACAACTGAGATTGCCATGGTTGTAGGATAGACAAATCTTGTTCGAATATGTCGATCGCCGAGGACACAATTTTGCCCAATGAATAAATACGTGAAGAAAGTGTGGTCATACCATTGTCTACCACAGCGAAGGCCTTTTCTAGGTTAATCCTATCAATTTCAGGTAATCTCTCAGCAGCATCCTGTTGGGAGACTTTCCACAGTTCATTGTAGATGGCATACTAGAAGTGTTTCTTACGCGGTTCTTGGGACCTAACAAGAAATCCCTAAGATCCATGTTCTCGGCTAAAAGAGACAAGTATTGCTTCAGCTGTTGTAGTGTTGAGATTTTTAGCCTTTCTAGGCACAACTTCCCAACACTATAAGAAGTCACTACCCCTGGATTGTCTGTGTGTACATAGCGTGGGTCAGGCCTATGGATATTTAAACCCTCTGGTGTTACCCTTAGGCCAAACCAACCATCCTTCCAATTGGGAGCTGAAGAATTGTATGTACCCTTCTGTATCCTTGCACTCAGTACCTCCTCACTAATCAGTGTGTTATTCAATATACCTTCAATAGGTATGGGCGAGGGCATGCGTGATGTTTTTAGGTCTTTTATTGTTGCAAACCCTGATGCACTGTTCTGTTCAGAAATATCATCTGTAACGGTATGTGGCAAGCTCTAAATGAAGTCTCTGTTCCCTGAACCTGCCAATCTTTTGTCCCCCAGATGGATTTTGTGTCTATCGTGTCCCTCCAATAGTCAAAACCTTATGCAGACAGTTGGAAGATGAAAGGTGCTGAATACATGAGCTTTGTGTTAGTCAGCATCATTTTCTCCGCAGTTGAATTCCACTGTACTAACTTATAGTAGTATGACATTGGGTCTGATGTATTGAACCATGAAAGTATGCACATTTCTGTGCAAATGTGGCAGAACTACCATTTGGTGGTGTCGGGCAATATTCCCATTGATGGTAAGTGTTTACAGTGCGTGGAAAAAGTGATTACCATAATGCTGGTAACAAAACATACTATTGTAGTCAGGTGTATCTTCATACAATTCCCTGTAAGAAAATGCAGCGGATTGTTCTAAATCTGTAAGCATAGTATTTACACTCTCAAGTCCCAATCATCAGAGAGTGTACTTGGGGTAATGAAATCATCCATTGAAATTTTAAATACATGTGGAACTTTAAAATTGTCTGTAGGACCAAATACATCATATGAAACGCTATCCCAAACTATACCATCCGTAACTGGAACTGCTGAAATGTTCACTAGGGACAAGTCTCTTTGTTCACGGTGTGATGACATATGTGGTTTCAGGATCAAGTTCACAGGTTGGACTGCAGAGCGTTGTGGGAGGTAATGTCCATTCAGAAGTAGGAAAAAGACAGTTACTATATCAATCTAAATTAACAGGAACAGGATCCCTAATGCAAACCAAAGATGCAACCAAAGGGACACAGGGTAAGTCTTTTTCAGCCAGAGATAGAATTGTCGAAATTGTCCTTTCTTAGAAATGGGTGGCGTTTGCTCAGGTTCACTTGGATCTGAAGAAAAATAATCAAAGTTGATGACGTAGCCAGATGCAGTTTGATTTATCCTTGGGAGCTCAGCAGCGTTTATAGACCTGGCAGTTGCTTCTTGTGAAGGCACGTTGATGTAATGTTAATTATTGGCCCGAATTGCAATTTGCATTTCAGTTTCATTTGGATGTTGTTCGATTTCAACAAGTATAATTTGTACTCTGTTGTTGGCTACTCCGACATCTTGTGCAGAGGAGTCTTGGAACGTTATTAGTCTTTCCAGCTGAACTTCCTGTATAGTAGCGAGAGGAGATCTGCAGCTACTCAGGATTCCACGTGGCCTGCTGTTGAGAATTGGCCACATAGTGTGGTTTGATCAGATCAATGGAGACAAATCTTTTTTCTTTTCGGACAGCAAGAGGCAGAAGAAGTACTGTTCTCGTTCCTTGAACCGGCAGGACACGTACAGGTGTTCTGTAAGATGGCCCAAAATCCTTCTTGTCCACAATCTTTTCTTTGACCAGATCTCCAACCTTTGGGACTTAGACAGGTCTTGCAAGAACTGGTTTCACTTCCCCAGTGGTGGTGCGTTTTACTTGGACATCGCTTTGTAATACCCGGAATTCATTGAGTTCCTGTAAAACAGAAAAACAATCATTCAATTCAAAAGGTTTTAAGTCCGCCACTGTGCTGGCACAATTGAGGTCAGGTACCCACATCCTTGTCTCAAACAGGATCTCATAGGGGGTACGTCCTTCTAAGGATTTTCTTGGCATATTATTCCATGCCCTCTGGACCCCATATAGGTGATTGACCCAACTACCGCCCGCACCTAATACCCTTGCTGTTAAAGATTGCTTTAGGTCCCAGTTTTTCCTCTCCACCACTGAATTTCCCTTGGAATGGTAGGGGGAGGAGTACCGCAAGGCTGCGCCCATACTTCTCATGGTTTCCTTGTAAGCCCGAGAGCTAAACACAGGGCCACGTCGGAATGTAAAGTGCCAATTGCGTATGCCCAGATGAAGACTTGCAAATCCTTTATAACAGTTTGAGCGTCAACCGAATGCTGAGGCCAAACCCATAGAAATCTAGAGCATAAATCCACTACCACCAAGATGTACTTGTAAGCCCTGTCTGAATTTAAGGGACCTCAGTGATCTAAATAGACACATGTGAGAGATCTGTCTAAAATGAGTAATGGTGTTTGTGGTGGCCTTGCTACGGTGGAACCTTTCATCTGCTGACAAATGTTGCACTTTAAGACATAAGCCTTTTTTCTGTTTAGACAAACTTGGCAACCAAAATCGCTGCTTTAGTAATGAAACTGTAGCAGTGACTCCTGTGTGTGCAGAGCCCAGAACCTCATGTGCAGCTAGAATTAAACCTTAATCTGCGATAACTATATCCCCCACTACTGGAATTTGAGCATACAGTGTGTTTTGTGAATCTAATTTATAGGAATAATTGAGTGGAAAGCCTTTCGGAATGGCGGAGCCATTCTTTAAGGCATTGACAACTATCAGTATGTCTCCATCTATCCTCGTGCTAGAATGAGTGATGGCAGCAACAGCAGCAGTTTGCACTGTCTACTTGGCTGTTTCATCAGCCTGTGAATTCCCTTCAACATGTATGCCAACACGCTGGTGACTCAATATGTGAATAACGTGTGCCTGTGGCAGGCATGCTTTCAGCTTTGCCACTTGTTCCCATAACAATTTATGTTTAACTGTGCAACCCTTGGAATCTCTAAACCCATTCTGGCCCCAATAATGAAGATAATCATTGTAAGACTACACACAGTAAAAGTAATCACGCACTATCAGTTGGGAATTCATAATCCATGTACTGTAGTGCCAATATCAGGGCTTTCAGCTCTGCCAACTGCGCTATACAATCTCCTAGAGATTGTGTAGTCATATTGCTGGTTTGGAACCTACCATCCCGCATGCGACCCTTAACTATAGCACATGCAGCACTATAGTGCTGTTTACTTTCTATGGCAGGCTGAGCAGATCCCTCAGTGTAAATGATGTATTCATATTTCTCTAGCGGCAAGATTTCATTCGGGAGAGGGTATTCTTGTATGTACTGAAGGAACTTTTGTGTTTTTAGTATAGAATCATATCTGTAATCTACATTGCAGTGAGAGAATTAACCTGTTGTATCCATCGTGGATATAATGCTTTTGCATTTGGAATGCTCGCTTTGGTAACAGCTTCTAAAGTTGGTACCGGGGTTACAATGAAAATGCATTTACCCTGTGCTAGTGCTCTTTCTCTCACTACAGCAGTCTGTACTGCGGTCAATATTTTTTCAGTTGCCACAAATCGCATTACAGCATTTGTGTATAAATGTGATTTGTATGCAATTGGAACTATCTCACCTTCATTGAATGTGAGGTAAGTATATCCTGAAAATCCAGGGATGACCCGGATCACCAAGTTTGTAGAAATTACATGTGTATGTAGGTGTTTAGATGCTAGCATGTCAGCCTGAACTGAGCGGACAGTATCTGTGTGTTGCTGTGTCTACTGATGTGGTGTGAAATCAGGTCTGATTAAATCATAGGAAAGGTTTTACTCTTTTGGTGTAATCTAGAATGTATGTTCTACCAGAATTCAGAAATCCAAAAATGGATTGCAAAGTTTGGAGGTTGGAGCAGTGCACACTTTTCTAAAAAGTTGGCTGCCAGGCTCATGCCTTCACTTGACAGTTCATATCCCAAGAATAGGACATTAAGATTGGCAATTTTTGAATTTTTGAAATTAAATTTGTAGGCCAAATTGGCGAATCCCACAAATATGTTGTTCACCCTGCTCAAGTGTTCAAGTAATGCATCGTCCATCAGAGAGATGTCATCTATATAGGACACAGCCTCCCCGTCACATGTTTGTAATAACTCTGACACTCTTGCAGAGAATAGCCCCGGGCTGTTCTTGAACCCTTGAGGCAAATGACAAAAATTTTGCTGAGTGCCGAGCGCAGAAAATGCTGTCAAATATCTGCTTTCTGGAGCTATATTTTGGCAGAAGATTCGAGATATTTAATGTTGTTTTATTTTTCTTCTGCACAGTGTTATTCATTAATGCGCCACTGTGTGCATTTTGAACTGCAAATGTTCGTGTCCATTGTTCAAATGTCGGTAATCTAAAACTAGATAATATGAATTGTCGGGTTTCATTACTGGAAACAACGGATTATTCATCGGGGAGGTGCAAGTCTCAATTACACCTTGGTATTCAAGTTGGTCTAAGATTTCTTTGACCTGTCTTTTTGCATCGTTCTTTATAGGATACTGTCTCTGTGTATTTGGAGTACATTTTAATGGGATTTTGTGATGGGTAGACTCCACCTCCCACCCTACATGGTTGCAGTATAATGCTGGAGCTAGTGCTAGCGCCCACTCCTGTGTGTATTAATGTTTTGGAGATTCTGGAACGAGGTCGGAGAAAGCAGGCAAAATGGCGCTTTCTACTTTTGGGCACTCCATCACAAACTCAGGCGGCCAATCCCTTTCTGCTAGCAGTATGTCACATCCATATGTTAAGTTCTCCCAAAAGAGACCTTTAACCTTTCTTAAGATTTCCCCCTCTATTTGAAGTGTAATTTCATACAGTCTATGCGGGACACTAACTCTCGTATCTGGTGTTGCCACTGTGATGCGTTCATTCAGTACTGCTGTCACCAGAAAATCCTTCAGGTTCTGGTGAGATATTTTTACTTCTACCGTGCTGGCTAGCATCATCAGAGCCCATTCCCTGTTCAGAAGCTGAGTCCTCAGTAACCTGGACATTTCAAATTTTTAAGCTAGCTACTTTCTTCTTTTTGAATTGAGGTTTTGCTTTATGTTGCTCTTCCTGTTTGATAATGTGATCTAAAGTGCGATTTGTTTCCCTTTTTGTCTTTGGTCGATCTTCTTGCTTTTGTTCTGATCGGTTTCCCTCTCTGTGTTTTTTGATGAACCCTGTAAGGAATGAAAGGATTGTGTATCAGTGTCCTGATACCTATCAGGTTTTTTTTTATGTTATCACGATTCCTATGGTTGTACCTCTTTTCTGAGGACTCCCATTGGGGAGACCCACCCCTTCATTGTGAATTCTTTTCTGGATCATTATTTTTAAAATGTTTGTTTTCCCATTTCTTTTTAGTAGAAGTGGGTGCTTGCTTTGAGTTATCTTTGTCGGGACTACCCACCATTTGCGGATTCGCTGCCTTGGTTTCCAAATTATCTCTACCTAATTCAGCATAAGTTTCTCTTTCTTAAGCCTTGCTCCCTATTTCTAGGTGCTATTTCCCTTAGGCGGCTGTGTATGGCCACTGCTGCTGCCTCCCCCTTTATGTGTCTCAGCATTATTGCTGAGACTTGGGCAAAATCACCCAACAATTTCCTTCCAAAGTCCAGAGCAGGTCCTGCCCCGTACTCGTTCAGTATTTGTTTCAATACTTCTGGAACAACTGCTATAGTAGGAGTACCGTGTATTCTGATGTAAACAGCAGCAAAGATTGTTCCCCAAGTGGTACAACCCTCAATCGAGGGAACCATCCCCATTGCCAAGCAAATGGTTAGCATTCTATGTTTTTCCTGCGGACCCGTTTGGATAAATGCTGCTTCCAGCTGTGCAATTTGTTGTGCTTTCCAGAACGGAATTTGCTGCAGTTTGGAAGGAATTGTCCCTATTACTGATTTCAGTGCCTATTGGTTAATTGTAGGTGTGGTCTGGTGTGGACCAGCTGGAGCATTTCTCGCAGGTTGGACTGTCAATGTTCGCATGACAACTGGACAATATGTCTATATAGCCTGGTTATATCTTTGTATATTTTACGTACTTCATCCACTGATAGTGTATCTATCTGTGGATGTGGAGTGTATGTCACTAAGACCGGCCAGGTGGCTACTTCTATGCTGAGCAAACCGAGTCTCACGACAGATGTTGTGTGTGGGAGGGCGCCTTTAAACCAGCTTTTATGCTGCTGGTAAGTTAACGTGACATCAATGTCTTCGTATGAAATGTATTCTTCTGGTGGTTCTGCAACAATGTATGTGTGAAACACTTTAGTCACCGGATCTGCAGGTGGGAACTGAACCCAGGAATAGAATACCTCTGATCCGAACACCTTGTGTGCCACGATCATAAAGGTAACACAGACACCAGTTGCTGGTACACCGTGTTCTAACAATTTCATAGTAAACGCATTTTTCTGTGATGTTGAGAGCGTTAACCATTTCGTCTTCCCCCGAGCTACTCGAGGGGTCGGTCATTTTTAGACGAGAATAGTAAGTTAAAAGGTAGACTTTTGCACAATCTGGGCAACCGTTTATCCTTACAAGCTTGCTAAACCTTCAGCCAATACACAGAGTATATCTGCTCAGCTGAGGCGGATTCCCCTTCCCACTTCAGATGTCTATGAAAAGGTGTAAGTAGGGCTTTCTGAGTAAGCATGACTGAACTACTCAGATTTTTACTGTTTATATAAGAACCGAACCAACATTGGCAGCGCCATGTCGTGTAGTTCCTAGGAGTCTCCCAGCACCTGCGAGTTTTGGATGACCTAAACGGAGGGCTTGGTGTTCCAACCGCTTCCGGACACGCCCACAGGACATGTCAGTCGTTAGACCAGCTAGCTCTACAGTGCCACTACCACTCCCCTGTATTCTACAGTGGCGTAGGCAGTTTCTGGCAACCACTAAACATGACAACCCTGATTCCTCAGGGATTGTGGAAAAGAGTGCAGTACGTTTCTCTCAGATATTCATGCTTGCTTTCCCTCAGAAAATACACAGGATGGCGATAGGACGTTTTAATAAGTGTTTATTGGTCCAGTGACAGCCTTGTGTAAAACAAATGTGCTGCGACAATCAGGAGACAGAAGCATCTGAAAGAGATTGCTACTACCAATATAGTGAATAGTAGATATATAGTGCTAATAAGATGAACAAAAACAGTTCAGATAAAACTAGTAGCACTTGCATATTCCAAAAAAGAGCGCCCTAAGTAATTTACTAAAATGTACCTAGCCTAACCTAGAGGTGTGGGTGTATATGTGTATAGATAGGTGTATCTGTAGCCAAGAAACTCCTAGGGAAGAACCAGCCCCCTCACCTGATGGTCTAGAATGAAGGACATCGTCTCTGTGTCAAGGATGTCAACCCGCAAGGGATGTCAGACCGCTGTGTGTCGAAGATTCAGCATGCAAGACCCCCGTGTCAGCCTGGAAGGAATTCTCCTCTAATTTGTACGGGGGAGTGAGGGTCTTTTATACTAAAGTGGTCACTCCATTTTTTCCCCAGAATTTATATGTTTTGAAAACAACTATGGATGTTTTAAAAACAATCATAAATGTTTTGAAAACAATCACCAATGCTTTTCTAAACAAGTTTGATGATGCACAGCTGGCTGTTGGCCAAGGATGAGCACATGTTTATGTACGTCAGATACAGGGATTATGATAGAATACTTAGAGCCTGGTGTGGAGGAGGCAGGAGCAAGCTACTAGGTAAAGGTCACCTGTTTAGAATCGTTATTGTCATGTGGATGGTACAATGTATGTAAAAATGGGGTATACATCCATGAGACTATCCTAAAAGACATGACAATATCATAGAGACATGGGCAGAGCAGAGAAACCAAGCACTGCAGTTGGTAATAATGGGGTTGGCACCCCCATAGCATGACGTGTTTCCTGTAATGGTAAAGTCATTCTCAAGAACGTGGATGTAAGAATGAACATTGATAGATTCTTTGACACCACATGGTTGATTAGCAGGCCTGCAGTCCTGTTAATGGGCATCAAAGACACAAACTTAGAGGAAACTATTTTTCAGTCTTTGTCTTGTGTAGCTTTAAGAAAGAGTAATACAGAATGTAGAATGGTTCCCTTAAAGGGAAGGTTTAGGGGTCTCTTTTTTGATTTGAGTAGGTTTACTTGGTTACTTAAAGCAGGGTTGATGTTTTTCCAGGTGCAAGGTGCCCGAAAAGGTCAAAGATCTTCTTCTATATGTCACTTTTTGGGTTTATGATGAGTGTACTCTGGTGCATTGGCTGATTTTAAGGTCCTCAATAGTTTCCAAAGAGAGGCCATATTTTAAAGGTACCGGGTTCTGTTTTGTGTGGTCCCTTGTGAATAATACATAATGTATAATGCCTCTGTTTGAGCCAGTGATGGTTTTGCAAAGCAGGCGAGTTTGGTTCGAATTTCTTGAGGCAAGATATCGTTGCTTGATTCTACACCCTCTGCAGTTTCTGGATTTGAGTCTTTTGAAGGCCTAGATTGATACTATTACAGTAACCCAGCCTTGGGAGGATTTGTGCGCTTGTAATATCGACTGCATGTGAGAGAAGGATTTTTCCTGACCATAGATAGTTGGAAGTCAGACTTTTTGGTCACAGAATTTATGTATGGGCCGGATGACATTTTATTGTTGAAGAAGATAATTCTTAGATTTTTGCCCTAGAACCTCTTCTGCTCTGAGTGGGGCCAATCTCGACTTGATGGGCTAGCCTGATAAGGACGCAGTAGGTGGGCCAATGTCTGCTAGATCCTGAGTGGTGAAACGAGCTGACAGTTCAGGTTACTGAGTGAAATCAAGAACTGAAAGACTAGAATTAACTGAGCACAGCAAGGGTGATTCTAGGTTGTTATGACGGATGTGTCCATGGTAGTTGACAGCAAGTTAGTTTATCCAGTCAAATGTGTCTGTATTTATTGACAAGTTAATGTCTTGTGACAGTTTGATCACTGCAGTTGATTTCATGAGAGTATTGTTCCATTGACGTTACCTTAAGTGGGGCTGTCTCATTGTTTAGGCTGTACTGTCCGTGACAGAAACATTTGCATGTCCCAAAGTCTATTTTAGGAGTGTGGCCCACATTTCTCTTCCTCCTTTCTTGAGGTACTATAGTCATGCATACATTTTCTGGGCAGCAGGGTGTATGAAAAGAAAACTGTGAATGTTGTGTTGTGACTTGTTCCATGGAAGCCTGAGTCATTGCTCTTTCGAGTTTAGTGTTGTAGGGGGGGGGAGCTCAAGAGATTTGCAGGAATGCATATAGAATCCTCTGTCTCTTCTACCTGATGTAGCCTGAGAAACTTGTTCAGGGTCATGATAAATTAACGTCCCATTGTTTCTACGCCTTATCCCTAGGACCGTAGTTGTTGTAGACAGTCTTCATATTCCCTGTGCTGGAAATAAAGTTTGTTGTGATCTATAGTTCACCGGGTGATCTGTGTGGCATTCACAGTTTAAGCTTTGTTGAAAGCTTAAAGTTCTTCCCCAGATACAGAAGAGACACAGTCTGGCATTAACCTTATGTAATATACGCTGGGGAGGAAACAGGGGTCTGTGTTGATCATTTCCTGTGATCTTGTACAGAGTGGTGAACTTTGTTTGAAATTTGGTCATTCTGCTACACCTGTGTCGGGACAGAGAATGTAACAGGCTATCATAGAAACCACTAGGCGGTCCATCATGTAGAATCATAAATTATCACAGAACTTGAATTTCATTTTTATGATTCCGCGGTGTCAGGGGTATGCAAAGCCCCAAATTTAATAATAATGTATTACCACATGGTTTCCCGTTAGGAGGAGGATTTTCTTGAGAGCAGGGTATCTACAAAGATACTTTGGTAAATGCTGTAACAGTGAAAGTCAATATTTGTTTGCAATGACTGTTAACACAAAGAAGAGTTTTCCAGGAGTCAGTTAACAGCATCTCTTTGGTAACTGGACACCCTTGTCATTATTGGATGCAGCTGCCTATTACTCACAGCACTGCTCTGTCAGTGGTGATAATAACATACAACTACTGCCCTTCAGATTACTTACATTAACCTTGTACTAGTGAGCGTACTGGACCTGTTCATATAGGATATACTGCGGAGGGCGGCGAAATGAGGCATGTGTGAAACGTGCCGTTACTATCATGATGTGGCGATTGGTGTTACTATGCTATTGTGCTGTTATCTGAAGAACAATAACCTTTTCAGGTGTAAACCTGTTTAGGACCCGTTATTAAAACCAATGAAAATGTTTTATAAAAAAACTTGTAATATCAAGAACAATGCAGATCTAGTTTTAGTCATACGGTGGGGATCGTTGTGCAAATTTAGCTCTTGATAGACAGCTATAAGAAAACAATATCCATTCCTATCAACTAAATACCTGGGGTGTTAACTCCTACGGCTGAATAGAATATGTTATAATTATCACGAAGAAGAGTTTCAGTTCTATTAAGGATACAGAGGTGAAGATTATGCTTTAAATTGGTTTGCTGATCTCACAGCAGCGAATAAAAAATTACAAACCCCAGCATTCTAAAATGAATGACATAAAAAACATGTGACTATAACAAAGAATGAAAGTCCATATCCTAGTTTATAAAGGAACTCCTGAAGCCCAAAGTCCTCTTTCTTCATGCAGAGTAAAGCCATGAATCCATCATGAAACTACTCTTAAAGTCTTGGTTACCGTTTCGATTCTGAAAATGAAAAATTGACAAGAGTTAGGCACCTTCCTGTGAAATGCATCATCTCAATTCCATATTCTTATCAAAGAATGCAAATTATAAAAACAAATTGCATTATTATCAATACCTCAGGAAAAACAAGTACATGGAGATTTTACACTTTGAAACAGATACTCTTGTGGAGCAGAAGCATGAAATACAACATTTTAATCCCCACAATATCAAAAAGCAGGGAGGGATGGATATGTCCAAGATCCAGGTGGAATAATATTCGCCTTAATAGAATTTCAACTTACTTTCTTGATACGAAATTCCTCATTCTGTCTCCGAACCAGAGGCTCAGTTTATACTTATCAAAATTACTCAACAATGTAGTCATCTCTGATACCGGTTTAAAATATAATATAACTTCTTGAAAGTGGAATAGGGTGACCAGCCTGCTGTCTATAGGATAATAGGATAAATTTAGGATAACCTCCGACTAGCCTGGCTGTGGAAGACATGGTACTCCACACTTTTGTGATCGAAATCAATAGCTTAAACCCTCCATCTCTCCCCAAGAGGACTGAGCTCTCTCAGAAAACTCTCATATTATTGCAGACATGTCCCCACCCACAACGTTTGGAGGCTAGGGAATGATGCCTAGAGAACAATCCAAGTTTAGAACTTGTGTGTCTAGCAATGGTAAATATTATCATATCTGGGATAAAAGATTACCCCCATAAGTCTAATGCCCCAAGTGAAATTCCCCCTCAACCCCGAAGGATGGCTCATGGATTAGGAGCATGACAGGGAGATCACAAGACATATTTAGAAGCAGCAGAAACCAGGGTTGCATCCTCCAAATTGGGGCCACCTGAATTATCTCTGCTTGTTGTCCTGTGGCCTGAGTTGACACTCTGGCTATCATCATGAATGGTGAGAAGTCATAATTCTAGCCCTCGCTCCAGTCCTGCAGGAATGCATCCACCTGAGGTGCTTCCGGGTTCGGTCTCCAGGTGAAATTTTTTTAAACTTGTGCATTCAGGATCTTGGTTCCTCCAGGAACCCTGGTTGAAAGCACAGCCAGATGAGCTTCCATGTACGGAAACCTTAGGAGAAAAGACCCTCTAGAGGGATGTTTATGCTTTGTCCAGAGACGTAAAGGCTTGGACATTTAGACAGGTCGTGTACAAAGCCTTCCACAAACAAAACTCCCCCATCTTGAGGTCCAGCCTCAACAAAATTGAGAATCTACACTCAGTAGATAGGACACATTTGGCACTGTCCAACATGCATATCACATGGTGTGCTAAGAAGACAGCAATCCAGTGTCTACTCTGTACCCCAACACCTTGGCCGTTCAGCCAACTAAACGATCTTGGTGAGATGCCCTGCAATATCTAGTAGTTCGTCCTGGTAAGCCCTGGTACTTTGCTCCCACTCATAGTAGTATGGGTGTGCAATGTCTTCCAGATCAAATACGTCTTTATGTTGACCCTGGTTTTGGAGGGCTTTGCTGGCACGCCCTTGAGCTTTTCCTTGGCCCTCCCACCCCAAGGGATTTCAGTCCCTCAATGTTTTAGATTTAGACTCCCTAGCCTAGTCATCATCAGGTGTAGGGGGATCTGTGTTCCCGGGGTTCTGGTCAGACCAATGGATCCTGCCACCTCAACTGTTTGATTTGTGTAGTTTGAGTAGAAGCTTAAGCAATTTATCAAAGTATTGCACCTGTTTTGAGGTTTCTTTGGAACCCAGCTCCACATTGAGACCCACCTGTATCCATCTGGTGAGTCTGTACATGAGTACTCTGTGAACCCTGAAGAATCATGGTGAGCGTGTCCTGCAATTTTTGCCAATCCTTGGACACAGTGGTCTCCACAGATTTGAAAATCCCCAAACCCATCATTAAAGTCAGGTTAGGGTCCATAAGGTAGGATTCCTAGGTACAGTCCTGTCACACATATCCATGCTTGAATGCCTTGTTAGTGCACATCTGGTGTTAATATATCAATAAAACTGTCTAGGCCCTAGATGACTACTCCCCATATCATTTAAGGTGCTACAAATTGTCTCCTCTAGGTCAATAAATGTTTTATATAGATGTATGAGGAAAAGCACTTCTGCTGCTCCAATGGACTCCTGCAGTCAGGCTCTCAAAATTCAAAGTGCGTGCCACCCGGTGTGTCCTTCGTTGCCATGAAAGTGGGATGGGTCCCGCGGGCTGTGCTCTCAATGCAGCAAACAGTTCAAAACTGCCTGCCAGAACCAATCTTCCTTCTTTTACACACCTTCACTGATGCCAACCAGCGCCTCTTCACAACCAAGGTACATGGCAGCGGGAATATCCAAACATTCTGGGGGGTGGGGGTGTGGACCACCACCCACGAAGCATGCAGTAACCTTCGCAATGGCATAAGGAACGAAAAAAACATGCTAACAAGTATGGTGAAATGAAATCCCTTAACACATGTTATTAAGAAATGTCTAAGCCTACAATAGAATCATAAACTGAATAATTAAGTGAAAGGCATTTATCTCTGCTGCAAAGAAATACGACTATATAGGAGTGCCTCTATATGCTAGGATATGGACATTTAGTGGTAGTTATAGTCATGTTTTCTTGTGTAACGCATATTCTGTGTTTTTGATGGAAATATAGACGTGAAGGTCGACACTATCCAGAGTACCTGTTTGCTCCTGAGAAGTGGCAGTACTCTCCCATTAAATGTATGTATGCAGTGCAGAGAAGTGGAGGTATTCTGCCTTTCAAATTAAAAAAGTGCAGGTACTCAGTACCTGACACTACTTGCCCATTTTAAAGCACTGCTCATATTGGCATACTGGGTTTTATAGTTCATTTTTATTCGGCAGCTGTGACATCAGTAAAGGAAGGTAAATCATATAATCTGATCCAGTCTTAAACAAAGAATTGGAAACAGGGTGACTGTATTGTAGACCAATTAAATCCCAGCTTCCCCGTGTAGTGAAGACGGATGACCAGGTAAGTTGTGTAAATCCTTTATTGAACAACCTCTTAGGATGCAGGTAACCATCTACATGCGCAAGTACTTTCCCAGCTCCAACTCCCCCCAACATTCACATTTTCCATACTACACATATGCCAAATATCTTCTGGACAAACCGCTTACCTAATTGTGGCTTATTTCCTAAATTGAATATTTCGCAGCAATTTTAAGTAAATTTAGACTTTGGTAATTTGCCTCAGTGAGGTAAAGCACTGATAAAATGCAGTCATCTGAATGTTTACAATTTCAAAAGCTTTTGAGGCAGACTTGGCCTCCCATCCTTCTGAGTTAGGTACAGAGTATTGGGTTCTGGATCGGGGGGGGGGTCTACATGGATGTAGATGACTGGGCGTACAGGCACATCACAATAAGCGACACAGACACTCCGCTCACTGGTGTGGACCGGAAGTCCCGAGCGACTCCGGTCCCTTTATTTAAAGCCTTCTGGCCACGCCTGGCCAGAAGGTGATACAAAGTATGAGTGAGGTTCCGGGTTGGGGTCTCTACCCAAACGGGGCGGCCAACAACTAGATTGCTACATCCCATCCCAAATCAGTCTGAAAACAAAATAAAACTAACACACGTAGTCAGTGAGCCTTTGATTGGGCTTCGGATGGGGCCTCAGATTGTACCAATGTCGTTGGTTGTCATCTCTTGGGTTGGCTGGTTCTTCTACGGGTGGCCTTTCCTCTGGTCGAAAATCCCTGGTACCTTCCTGGCCCACTGTGCTCGTGCTCGGGCTGCTTGTCACGCTATGGCTTCCGCCTAGCTGACCATTGTCCCTGCAGGGGATTTCCTCGACCATTGGTCTCTCTACTCTTGAGTCGGGCACCCTCTTGAACCACGAAATGTTTCGAGTGATGATTTCCCCATCTCTTTCCGCTGTTACTGCCGTGCCCTTCACGCCCTTGACTACCTACAGTCCTGGTTCATAAGGTGTGCGGAATTTCCCTCCGCTACGATGATTTCTTACAAGAACGATGCAGCCTGGTGTCATCGGCCGAATCTTCAATCTTCTCCTCCTACTCGCTCTTTCATTGTTGGCTAGTCTCCGTGCTTGTGTGCCTGCGGGATCATAAGGTTCAGGATCCCAGTTACCTGCTACGGGGATGTTGTCCCGCCCAGCTAGCATCAGTGACCACAGAGACCTTTGAGTGGTGCAGTGTGGGGTGCTCCGATATTCCCGCAGGAGTCTTTGAAGCGCGACTTCCGGATCGGACTGTTCAGCCACCGATATCCGTAACACTTTGTTCAGCGTCCGCATGAACCTTTCGGCCTCTCCGTTTGCTTGCGGCCACTGCAGCGTGATGCGGTGATGTTTGACGCCTAGGTGCGCCAGAAAATCCCTGAACTCGTGCCCTTGGAATGGGGGTCCATTGTCCGTTTTGACTACATGCAGTAGTCCGAAGAGTGCGAACGTCTTGTCCAACATTGGTAGTAGGTGTTCAAACGCAGTTGACGGTAGTACTTCCACCACTGGATATTTGGTGTACCCATCTATCATACCGGCTGTCACTCGCCCATCGGGGAAGCTTCCGAAGTCGAGACTGATCCATGACCAGGGTAACGGAGCCGGTCCTTCTGTGATCACCGGAGCTGGAGCTTCCGAGCACCCTGTCAGCTGACACGCCCGGCACCTGCGAACAAATTCTTCTACGGATCCTTCCAGATTTGGGAACCAGATCTTCTCCCTCAACCTGGCTTTCATCCGTCTGGTACCTTAATGACCCTCATGGGCTAGGGCAGTCACTTGGTCTTGGAGAGTTAGGGGCATGACAATGCGTGAGCCTCTTAACACTACCCTGCTCGCTCCAGCGCTCAGCTCCTCATGGACTCGCCACACCTTCCCGAGGCGAGCCCGGTCCATCCACTAACGTCCTGGAGAAACCCAGCCCACGAACCTTTGTGTATCTCTTCCAGCACCTTATTCAGAACCTTGTCGGATTGGGTGTGCGATTCGACCTCGGATAAGGTTAGGGCCTTTGGGCATGCCCACTGGGTGATCATGCTGACAAACACTTCCATCAGTTGCTCTGGGCCGTGAGTTTCCTCTGCGGTAGCGGCTGGGTGGTGTGACAAGAAGTCCGCTGGATTTTTGGCACCGGACCTGTATACTAGATCAAATTGGTACTGCTGGAGCTGGATCACCCACCGTTC
The DNA here is from genome assembly GCF_964204655.1 of Triturus cristatus. NCBI lineage: Eukaryota > Metazoa > Chordata > Amphibia > Caudata > Salamandridae > Triturus > Triturus cristatus. The sequence goes on along the minus strand of NC_140580.1, from coordinate 745,668,637 downwards.
GATCCGCGGTGGTGGATGGGGTGCCGTTCCTCTGAATAGCGGTACAAAGGGCTGGTGGTCTGTTACCACGTGGAATGGATGTCCGCTCAGATATAAGTGAAAATGGTTGCAGGCCCACTTGATGGCCAGTGCCTCTCGTTCGATTTGGGAGTATCTTGTCTCCATTGCCGTCAGGGATTTACTGGCAAATACTAGGGGGACCCATGTTCCTGGATTTGTTTCTTGGGACAGCAGCGCTCCAAGGCCTACGGGGCTGGCGTCTACGATTAATTCAGTTGGTCGCTTTGTGTCGAAATATGCCATAGTCGTTTTTTCTAGCAATGTGGATTTTACCTTACTGAAGGCTTCCTGTTCTTCCGAGCCCCACTTCCACACGCTGTCTTTCTTGATTAGGTTTCGTAGGGGTTCTGCGACCGTTGCAAGGTTGGGTATGAACCTCCCACAGTAGGTTGCCATGCCTAGAATACTTCAAACTTCCGACGCCGTTGTGGGGGCTGGAGCTAGCTGAATTGCTTGCGACTTCCGGGGGTCTACTTTAACACCCTCTTGGCTGAAGACATACCCAAAGAATTCGATAGTCTTTTTGAAGAACTGGCATTTCTCTTTATGTAAAGTCACTCCGTGTTCTGCGAGGCGATGGAGTGTGGCTCTAAGCCGCTGGTGATGGTCTACCAAAGTTGCTGAATGGATTAAGATGTCATCACTGACATTTAATACCCCTTGAAGCCCTGACAATACTTCCCGGACTGCGTTCTGGAATATTTCGGCCGCCGAGGAAATTCCGAAATTTTGTCTTTTGTACCGTCTGAGTCCCAGGTGTGTCGAGAAGGTGGTTATGTACCTGCTTTCCTCAGCCAACCTCAATTGGTGGTATCCTGCGTTGAGGTCTAATTTCGAAAACCACCGGGACCCATTGAGATCCGCAAGGATGTCGTCTACTGTTGGAGTCAAGTGCCTTTCCTGCTGTATCACCTGGTTAGGCATGCTCATGGCTATACAGAGCCTGATTTGTCCGGGCTGTTTCGGCTTTTCAGCGATTACCATGGGCGACACCCAGGGGGTGGGCCCGGTAACTTTCTCTATCACCCCTTGTTGTTCAAGTTTGATTAACTCTTGCTCCATCAACGGCCGTAGATGGAATGGGATGAGTCTGTGTCGTAGGGCCACGGGTTTCACCGATGTGTCAATGTGCAACTGCACCGGAGGTCGTTTCATGCTTCCTAGCCCTTTGAACAGCTGTGGAAACAGTTCCAGGATGTCTTCTGTCTGGAGTACTCTTACCGCATTTGCGAACGTCACCAGGCTTAGGTCTTCCGCTGTGTGACTCCCCACGAGGATGTCTGCCTCTCTGTCAACTACGTGGAACGTAGTCGTTACTTCGTGACTTTCAGACTTTACTTGCACCGTCATTTTCCGTTTTAGCGGCAGGGGCGTCTGACTTCCATACGTCAGGATTTTTACCTTGGACGGCGTGAGCTGTGGTCTTGGGTTTAGTTTCTTATAATGTTGGCTCCCCATCAAATTGAACGAGGCTCCGGTGTCAATTAGGGCTGTTACGGGGGATCCTGCGATCTCGATTGTACACGTCAGTTGAGGACGCCGCCTCCGTTTTAGGTCACTTGCGAATGATATTAGGAGGCACTCCTCTTCCTCGTCCGTGGACGGGTCTTCGAGGTATCTTCTGTGCTGCAGGGACACCTTCAGCGTTCGTGCCGTTTCCGGTTCTTCAAGCAAGAGGTGTCTCACTGCTTTCGTCGGTGATCGTCGTCCGGCACTCCCTCTGCTCCGCATGCCCCCTCGGCATACACTGGAGAAATGGTTCGGAATCCTGCACTTCGAGCAGGTCTTCCCTCGGGCTGGGCACTCGTTCGGGGCGTGCTCTTCTTTGCCGCAATAGCCGCACTGCGACTAGCGCGGCCTCCTTGTGGGCAACCGCCCTCTGCTGCCACGCCCTGGGGTGTATGCTGCATCTACCCTTTCCGTCTTGATGGCGACTGCTGAACTCGCTGTGGGCATGAGCGCCACTTCCATCGCCGTAGACCGGACCTCGGACAGGTCATGTGACCGTGCTAGGACGAGCATGTCTTCCAGCGAGATTCTGGGCTGTCGGAGGATGAGCGTCCTCAGCGTTTTGTTTCGGCACCCTTGGATGAGCTGCGCGCGCACTTCCTTGACTTGATCGTTCTCCGTGCACGTGCTGGCTAACTCCCTCAGGCGGGCGTGGAAGGTATCCATTGACTCCCCTTCTCTTTGGCGGGCCTGCCGCAATTTAAAGCGTTCATAATCGGGGTTGAGTTGCGGATCAAAATGGGCATTGAGTGCCCTCACTGCTGCATCGTAATCTGTGGGAGGCCCCGTGTTTGGTAGGTGTTTGAAGAGCTTGTATATTTTGTCCCCCGCGATGTGTAGCAGTAACAACCTTTTGACAGCGCCATCTGTTTCTCTGGTGGCGGTAAAGTAATTTTCCAGCCGGCCAACCCACACGTGCCACCTTGGTGATGCAGTGGCAGGCTCAATTAGTTCGCTGAACGGTGGCAACGCCCTCACCTGGGAATGCACAGGCACTGCTGGAGCTGCCGCTGCTGCTGGCAGTGGGGCTGCTGCTGCCCCTGCTTGGTCCGTCATGGGTGTGCTTTGTGGCACTCTTTTCTGGCTCGACTGTGCCTGCTGCTGCCTTTTGATGTTGTTGCGACGTATGCCCTGTGCTGTCTCCTTTTGGTGCCTTCCTACAGCACCCCGATCATCCTGCAGCGCTTCACTCTGCCACCTCTTGTGTATTTGAATATGCTGGGTGGTGTTCACAGGTGTCCTCCCCGGTGGGCAGTGGTGTTCATTCCTGTGGTCCTTTTGCTAGTGTGTGGAGGCAAACAGTGTGTCCTTTTCCTAGAGCTTGAAGACACTCTGCTGATTCCTTCTTATCATTAGGAATTTGCCTTTGCCAATGTTTGTTTCTTCTGTGAGACTCTGCACCACGTGGGCGTGTGCTAAGCCAGTACGCGGCCGGCTGACACGCACCTCTGGGGTTTCTTGTGCGCAACCGCTGCCCCGGGCGCGCCTTCCGCTTCAGGCAGGCGAAACCACTGCTGCGCATGCGCTCACCTCGACGAGGAGCGCGGGCCTCAATACGCGTTCAGATTCCGTGCGTGGTCCAGACGAAGCGCTCACTGGAGCGTCCTTGAGGAATTCGGTGCGCGTTGCAGGGGTGACGAGCGGAGCTCACCTTGCACACCGGTCCGCCGACAGTGCAGACCTCACGCAGCTGGGCCCACCGGGCAGTCTGAGCAGGAGGTGTGATTGACAACAGTGACTCGCCTCGCTGCAGAGGTGAGGGGTAACGAAAGCCACCACCCTCGTCGCCAGTGTTGGGTTCTGGATTGGGGGGGGGTCTACATGGATGTAGATGACTGGGCGTACAGGCACATCACAATAAGCGACACAGAAACTCTGCTCACTGGTGTGGACCGGAAGTCCCGAGCGACTCCGGTCCCTTTATTTAAAGCCTTCTGGCCACGCCTGGCCAGAAGGTGATACAAAGTATGAGTGAGGTTCTGGGTTGGAGTCTCTACCCAAACGGGGCGGCCAACAACTAGACCGCTACACAGAGCTCAAAAAAATGGTGGGAACTTGTGAAAAAATACATTATTGTTTAGTTGTTTCTCAAGTTGCCTCATATATACTTACTGCAATACCAAAAATATAAACGTGTGTTAGTTTAGTAGTGGCTAACGTTGTCAAAACAATCTTCCTAATTCGATTTAGAAATTATCAGCTTTAATAAATACCACATCGTAATGTCGAATATTACATACAAAATGAAAAAATTAGTTCAATGTTTTTGTTTCTAAAGTTGTGGCATACTTTTGCAGGCGGCGTAATTATGCGTAGCTTTGAGTCTGTCTTCAACATTGATCAATAACGTCACTCACCACATTACCTAACACATGTCTGTTTTCTCTTTCTACAACTCAGCTGTCGGCACTTTATACACGATCTATCGTTGCAAGATACATTAGACAGTGAAAATGAGTGATGCAACGGCGTCTCCCATAACAACGGGTAAGCACAGAACCGTGTGGGCACACCGGGAGAAGCTGGGCAGTGCCGCAGTGCTATCTGCCAGATCTATATAGCCCACCGTCGTGCTATTTACTTTGGGTTATAAGCCTATCAAATTCTAGAGCCTGTTCGGCCATGTTGGGTGAGCGACTTTTAAGAATGCCCATCCTCGTCTCACTTTGCAGGACTAGACCGCGTTATATTTGACATACGAGGTGCAGTGCATTTCCTTCTTCCTCCCCCTCCCCCCAATAGCTGGTGTCTTAACAGTTGGGAAGAATAGGAGACCACGCTTTTTTCGCCTAAAGACAATAATTGGGGAGGGGATGTGATCCGTCGGCTAGATTTTGGTGCTGGAAACCAGGGTTCGAGCCTCGGGGTCGCGTCCACATCCTGTGATTCTGGGCAAATCACTTAATCTCCCCGTGCCTGAATGTGTAATGTAAATACGGCGCTCGTGTAAAGCGCTCCAATACCTTCGGGTCGAGTTCACGCTCTATAAAAACGTATGGGAGCTGTGTTCTGAGTGTAATGGGGGCTGGGTCGGATGTGAAGTCTAAGGCGTGTATAAAATCAACGAAATATTCTTTAACTTGTTTGTGGTCATTTACTTTCAGGTAACTGCATATAAAAGAAAGCAAACACGTTAAATTAAAAAATAAATGCAAGATAAGATTAGTGGGACGTTACACACAGCAAGCTGCCACAAAATGTGCCGATGGATTTAAATTGACGATTAAATATAGCTTTTAGTAATTTGCAATCAGACTGTACCTAAAGCAAACATTTACTATGTGTCCATTGTGAGCACGCAGTCCAGAACTCATCTCATAAGGCTTCAAGGGACTCCTTCAATTAAAGCCAGTACTGGCTTCAAAGCAGCCTTTACGTTTGTAGGTACATTATTGCACACATTTACATTTTATTCAGGCGCAGGTATCCTGGAGAGAAGGTTTTTTTCTTCTTTCCCTGTCTGCCTTTGCCTTGGCACCTCAGCACTGGAGCATATATTTCAATTCAGATGCGATACTCCCGATTTTTTAAGCCAAAAAATGGCTTTATTTTAGATGTCTCCCATCTAAAATTGCTCCAGCTTAAATATAAGCCCATGGTGAAAAAAGCATTCTCCGTTTTTTCCTGCCAATATTACCAGACCACCCCTTTCCTTTCTGCCAATCAATCAGGGGTTAGTAAAGCGCAGCTACTCACCCGTGAGGGTCTCAAGGCACTGGGGGCGGGGGGATTTAGGGTGGCTCTATTGGGTGCTCGGGTCATCTGAAGAGTCAGGTCCTGAACTGGAGCAGTGTAGGGCTTTGCCGGAAGTGGAGGTGGAGGGGGAGGTTCTAGGTCTTGGCTGCGAGGTAGGAGAAGGACTTCCCACATGTTCTGGTCTTGTATATGCGCAGAATGGTGGCCAGAGAGAGATCGGCTTATCGGAGGTTTCTCTTGGGTGTGTGGAAGGAGAGGCGGTTGTTTAGGTATGCTGGTCCGATGTTGTGGGGGGCCTTGTATGCGTGCTTGAGGAGCTTGAAAGTTATTCTTCTATCGACGGGGGGATCAGAGAGGTTTTGGGTGATGTTCCCACGGATCCTGCCTTCTTTGACCTCTGTCTAAAATCCGGAAAAGGGTGATAGCCCTATAATTTCGAAGTGGTAGAACATCGAATCTGTAATCGCACGCTACTTTATGCACATGTGATAGCGCTTTTAGTTATTATGTCAATTTTAAGTGCTTCTGATAAGCGAAAGTGGTGTTAATCCCCTAAGGATTTTGTTGCACCTCAACTTGATCTAGTCAACAACATTTATAATGCAAGCTGTAAAGCACATTAGGTTTTACAATGACATCGGGACAAATAGTATAGTAAAACCATGAAGGTCTTTTAACGTTGACATCGTGACAGAAGGCAAATTGAATAGTTAAAATCATACAATTTAGATCAAGAAATAGCATGAAGCTCAGAATATAATGCAAGAAATGATTAAACAGAACCAGATATAGTTCACTTCTGGTGAATAAATCAAATTCATGAATCAGAGGTCAGACCAGCATGGTGCTGCCTCATGCAGTCATGGGGGAAGAATGAGCCCACCACCCACAAGAAGGGGCTTCTTTTATAATACATTGTACAATGGAAGTCGTCCAATTGTGCAGGAGTCATTCGGTTTGAACCAGTCGATTTAAAAAAAAAAAAAAGTAGAATGTGCAGTTTTCTAAGCTCATATTCCCAACATTATCCCAAAGATCCACAGAATACAGTTTCCACCCTTGGTGCCCTTCAAACACCTCTATTGTTAATACAAATGTTGTTACTTAATATACCGTGACAAGTTCTTTGTAAGAATCACAATGTAGACCCTCTCATCGGAACTTTTTGCTACAGAGCTTTAAAGAAAAGAAAACTCTTTCTGTACATGGAAAGAAGACATTACATTGCAACCATTGTTAACAAAGTTGCTTGTACATGAAACGTCTGTTCACTGGGTGACACAGAGAAAAATAGATAATTACATACTGAAAAGATGACTGCAGGCAGCACCAGTCATTTTGAAATTGAGGCCTACATTGACCAATGTTAGAATAAGTAAAAATGTTCTAATAAGTGAAGTTTCCTCAGCATAATCTCTCTATTTCAACTACATGTTAAATATTGTTAATACTATTGTGCATTTAATTGTAAATCATCTTTCATATGCATTCAAACCCAGTTTAAAGAATTTCGCTGGTGTGTACCTCGCTTGTGTGTAGTTATTTAGGAGGTGTATGGTTTGCTCCAAACAATATTTACGTAGTAGGTTATATTATGGGATGGGGAGAACCAAATTTATGCTGCAGGGTTCACTAAATTATGTGACACAAAGACAAATCTTGCTCATAATGTTGCACATTTTATGCTAGTATTACTTCATTGTTTTATAATTTTTACATATGTTAACATTGCCTGGCATAGGTTGAACTTCATTAGTACCAGTTCAACACACAAATACAGTAATAAGCAAAGGAGAGGTGACCAGTCAAATTTAGCAAACAGCTTTCCACAGCACAGCACTTCATTTTTAGTAACTTTTGATCTGTTTGAGCTAGAAACAAAACTGCTTTTTTTTATTAAAAAATAAATCTGCAGATTATGCATTATGTGGCACATGCGGAAACATCCATAATTATGCAGAAAACGCTGCAACCACAAAACTGAATGATTGCTCTGGCCCTGGTTATTGTGCTACGCCTTCAGGTAGAAAGTCAGAATATCAACACAATGTTTAGCAGTTGTAAAAAGTCCTTAACCTTGATTTGCTTAATTATCCACAACTAAATGTCCATGTTTCATCTTAAAATCATCAATGCCGTAATGTAACTCTATAGTCCTCCGTAGTTTTTTCTCTTCAGACATCATCTGCAGAACCTCTAAATCTGAGTTGATGTTATCAATTTGTGAATTCAGCATTAATTTGAAAATGCTGATTAACTAACATATGCTACGATAACAGGCAGTATAAAAAACACAGTAATCTTGAACTGTGCATCTGAGTCAGTGAAAGCTAAACCATACCTCTAAACCTTTTATAGGGGCTTGTGGGTGATTCTCTCAATTTCAACGTGGCACACCTTTTCAAATAAAAGTATGTTATTGTTTTACGCCTCAACTCTCTACTTTAATCAATATGTTTAGAATGCATTGGCTATACATTGATTAAAGTAAGGCTTTGGATTCAGCTCTATATAAGGTTGAGCTATAGGGATTTTCTAAACATGACCTTATTTGAACCGAGAATGATTTCCTTAGGAATCTTGCTTCCTTCCTGTCTAGCACCCTGTTATATCCAGGCCAGGTCATAGTTTGCGGAGTTTTGCTACGCGAAACTCTGCGGAGTTACAAAAAATTCCTTGGCTCTTGAATATGAAGTCAGTACTGTACTCGTTAGGACTGCATGATTAGTGCAATCGCCCGGCCTCAACTGCCTTTCCATCTAAGGCCCTTTTGAAAAAGAAATATTGGTCACAGGTGGAGGCTGAGAAATTTCGGAGTGCAGCTAGCTTCAAATTGACCTGTGATTTTACTGATATTAAGCCTAAACGTGGGTTTGAGTCATTCTGGGATTTTGTGTCCGTTCCATTGCACAGGAAATTATATTTTCAGTTTCCAATAGGCACCCTACCCCTCATAGTGTTCACTTCTGGATGGGTTGGCAGAGGAGACACTTGTTGTCCTAGTTGTAACTTCCCAAAAGAGAGTATTGTTAGTGTGTCCAGGTTATATCTTCCCTCTTTGCACTTGACTTGCACCTGTATGCAGGATGGGGTGCAGACCGGACGTACTTGGATATCGCTCTTTCTGTGCAGGACTTATTATACCTGCAACCCCTCCAGATTGTTCCAGTCTAATACACTGGACTTTGATATCCGGACTGACCGCATGAACTTCTATATTCGGCCTTTTGAAATTACAGGTTTACTTATGCAGGACTCAATTTAACTGCAAGCCTTCCCGATTGTTCCAGCATATTACACTGGACTTTGACTTGTTGACTGACCGCATGAATCTCTTAATCTGGCCCTTTGACACTACATGTGCTTGAACTCAGGATCTTTGGTTCTTATTAACACAACGGGGAGTTCCTACATCTTGTGCCACTACTGAACCCTCAGTAGGGCCGGTTGGAGCTTCTGATTCTTACTTCTATTATCTTTGAGCCCTGATGACGTTCCCTGTGAGGGAATGAAATGCGTTGGCTGAGCCTTACATACTTTTGATGCAATTTTTGAAATTTGAAAATAGAGAACTTTATTGGCATTACTCGATGAATGCTGGACTTCATTCTCCTGGTGCACCCCCATCTCATTGAAAACAATTGCACCTGTATGCAGTCTACTAGGAGTACGTACCCATCAGGCTGGCCTTCGCATTCTCAGATCGGATCCCCACCCAGTAATAGCCATTTCCATCTCTAAATTCCTGGCTGCTATGTGGGTGCTCCGTAGTAAAGTTCTTTGTTGCCCTATTATCTGATTCTACTTAAGTGTATTGTTACTTTATATGTCTTTTATTGTTTTGCCAAATGCCTGATATATTGGTACCTTCTTTTACTATAAGAAATTGTGTGCCTGTTAACTCCTATTAGACAGTTAATTAACTAAATTACAAATTTGCATATTTTTTACTTTTATTTATATTTATATATATATATCTGTAATATTGCATGTACTTTTATTTTTTGATCTCTCTCTTATTGGTGAATGTCTTAAGTATGATTTATCTATTATATGTATTTTAATATGTCATCTCATACAAACTCCCTCCTCAAAGGGAAATTAGCCGCATTCCCAACAGTGACTGTAGATACAATTTATTTATTTCGTTTTCCTGACCCGTTTCGGTCGTCTTCGACCTTTGTCAAAGGATACGTTTTGGCATCTGAATTCCATAAAGTCATTTGAGTCCTTCATTTATTGAAGTTTTATTGATTTATTCTAATATGTCTGTACTTTTATGGCCTTGACGGCCGAAATAAAGTGAGATATGATGATTAAAGTGCAGGTCATATTTACTATAGTGTTAATTTTTATCATGGGCGCTGTCATGCTCGTCTTCTTCCTGCTCTGAAACTAGATGCAGTATGCTGTGGACATATCTCAAAAAGTTGAACGTTACTTCCATGAAGAAAGGGTGACTCAGTAGGTCACAAGTTTGAATCCTAAACCAATCGTTGTTTTTCCCACACGAAGGCTTTAAATTAAACACCATTAATCAGGAAATAGTAACACCTGCTATTTACAGTGTGCAGGAAACAAGTTATGGGAGCCAGTTGTGCCTAACAGCAATATGGGAGAAGAAGGGGAGGCTGATGGGTGAGCAGGGGCAAGATGCCCCAAGGCGGGTGCCACCCAGCAAAGACAGGTACGTTAAGAGGTATGGCTAAAGTGAAAATGTGTTTGAGAAATAGGATGTGAAAGGTGTGAATGAGAGAAGGAAAAGTGTAGGGGGGGGTTTAACATTTTTGAGAATGGCAAAGAAGAGGGTTATTCATGGCAAAGGAGGAGGCGTTGAGGGGTAAGGCTTTGTGTGTCTGTGTGGGATGCCTTTTAATGAGAAAGAAGAGTGTGATTGTTTGAGAATGGAATCATAAGAGGAGTATGGGGGGCACAGAGGAGGATCTTACAGACCAGGTTTTGAGAAAAAAGGCACGATCACAAGATGTGAAAGGAAGGTATGAGGGGATAGTGTGATTACACAAAAGCTGGATGTGTGTGTACCGAGCCAAAAGGAAGTGAAAAGGGGAAGGTGGAGCAGGTGCCAGACGATAGAGAGAAGTGGAGAGTGCAAATGAAATGTTTGAGGGTGAGAGAAGGGTATGTGAGCTAAAGAAAAGATGAGGGAGGGAATGTGTAGGAGCAAACATTTAAGAAGATGGAGGATCAAAAACAGAAGAGAGTTCAAGAGAGGAGCGATGAGAAAGAAACAATGATATGAGACATAATAGAGGGTGGATCATTATTTTATAAGATAGTACTAGATGCCTAAACTATCATGTTGTTAGTATAACAGCAAATGTGACTCTGTTGCTTTAGGGCGTGGTACACAAAGATGTGTCTTATCCTAGGGTGGTAAAGATCTTTCCTCTAGTCCTCGTGGCAGAGAGAGAGGTTGTAGAAGAAGGCAGAAAGAAAGAGAGGAGATAGGTGAGAGAGTAGAGAACATGAGAAGAATAGGTTGAGAGAGAAAAGAGCGAGCAAGAGACGGGTATGAATGAAGAGTGAGAGGAAGGCGAAGGTAACCAAAATGGGTGAAAAAACACAAATTAAATTGATAGAAAAATGTGAAGAACTTTAGAAAAGTGATAAAAGCTGAAGTGACAAAACCAAGAGCGAGTGAGTGAAAGAGAGAAGTAGAGAAAAATACAATAAGGAAGACAGTAGAAAATGGATAGAGTGAGAGCTATACAAACAAGCACTGGCAAATCAATAGGTCTCGCTTATGTGAGAGCTATTGGCTTTGGCAATGTGTTTTAGCAATGTTAATGTTGGGACCAGTGTGGCTTCTGTTCAGCATGGCTAAACGTGAGTGGGGTGGGGTGGGGTTGATTGGGGTAGAGTGGAGTGGGGTAGACTGGAGTGGGGTAGTTTGGAGTGCTATAGATTGGAGTAGTGTAGATTGAGGTAGAGTGGAGTGAGGTAGATTGGAGTCAGTAGAGTGGGGTAGATTGAAGTCAAGAAGATTGGAGGGGTAGATGGGGGTCGGTGGATTGGGCTGGGGTAGAGTGGAGTTAGGTGGGTTGGAGTGGAGTGGGGTAGATTAGAATAGTTTAGATTGGGGTAGCGTGGAGAGGGTAGTGGGGTTTGAGTGAGGTAGATTGGGATAGAGTGGGGTCGAGTGAGGTAGAATGGAGTGTGGTAGATTGGAGTGGGATAGATTGTGGCAAAGTGGGGTGGGGTGAAGCAGATTGGGGTAGAGTGGAGTGGGGTAGATAGGAGTGGGATAGATTGGGGGTGAACTGGAGTGGGGTAGATTGGGATAGATTGGAGTGGGGTCAATTTTGGTAGATTGGGATATAGTGTTGCGTAGATTGGGGTAGAGTGGAGTGAATTAGATTGGGGAAGAGTGGGGTAGATTGGGGCTGGGCAGATTGGAGTGGCATACATTGGCGTTGTGTGGATTGAGGTAGAGTGGGGTAGATTGGAGTGGGGAAGATTGGGGTGGGTAGGTTGGGGTGGAGTGGGGTAAATTGGCATAGATTGAGGTGGGGTAGTTTGGAGTAGGGAGATTGGGATTAGGTGGCGTGGATTGGGGTAGAGAGGAGTGAAGTAGATTGGAGTGGGAGAAGATTGGGGTAGGTATTGTGGGTTAGGTTGTGGTAGAGTGGAGTGGTGTAGATAGGAGTGGGGTGGATTGGGATGGAGTGGGTATATTAGAGTAGGGTAGATTTGAGAGAAGTAGATTAGGGTAGATTTGATTGGGGTAAAGTAGCTTAGATTAGGGTGGAGTGGGGTCAGTTTGAGTAGAGTGGGGTAGAGTGGAGTGGCGTAGACTGGACTTGGGTAGAAAGGAGCAGCGTAGATTGGCATATAGTGGAGTGAAGTAGATTGGGTTAGATTGGGGTAGAGTGGAGTGGGCTAGATCGGGGTAGAGTGGGATAGATTGGGGTGGGGTAGATTGCTGTAGGGTGAGGTAGATTTGAGTGGGGTAGATTGGAGTCGAGTGGAATGGGATAGAGTGGGTAAGAGTACAATGGAGTAGAGTGGGGTAGATCGGAGTGGAGGTGGTAGATTGGGGTGGAGTGGGTTAGATTGGAGTGCAGTAGATTGGGGTTGCTGGGACTGGACTGTAGTGCAGTGGGTTATATTGGGGTAGATTGGTGTACAATGGGTTGGATGGGGTAGATTGGGGTCGAGTGAGATAGATGGCGATGGATTGTGGTAGATTGCAGTTGATGAGGTAGATTGAGGTAGAATGAAGTGGGGTAGACTGGGGTGGGGTAGAGCAGAAAGGGGTAGATTGGAATGGATTAGATTAAGGTGTATTAGAGTGGGGTAAACTGGGTATATTGGAGTGGGGCACATTGGGGTAGAGTGGAGTGGGATAGATTTGAGCGGGGTATATTAGAATGTGGTAGTGTGGAGTGGGGTAGACTGGGCTGGGGTAGAGTGGGGTAGACTGGGCTGGGGTAGAGTGGGGTAGACTGGGCTGGGGTAGAGTGGGGTAGACTGGGCTGGGGTAGAGTGGGGTAGATTGGAATGGGCTAGAGTGGGGTAGATCGGAGAAGATTAGAATGGGGAAGATTGTGCTAGATTGGAGTGGCGTAGATAGAGGTAGAGTAGAGTGGGGTGGATTGAAACGAAATCTATTGGTACTTAGTCCATGCACTGAAGAAATAAATGGGAGATTGGAGTTGGGTCGATTGAGGTAGCTAAGCTCTAAAGATTTATTGGATTGCTTTAGTTCTATATCAGGTGTGACAACTCTCCTCTAACACATGGAGATTTGCTCAAAAAATCTTTTCCCCACAACAATGAGTTTTCACGAGTCTCTGCACTAGGACACTGCACCACCAGCAACCCTCGCCTCTCCTGATTAAATAGTATCAGCTGTAGCTACAGTGTCTTGACAAAAAAAGAAACAATAGGCTGGTGCTACTCGTACTGAGATCAAGTGCCTTTCTCAGAACAGGCGTAACACGTGTTGTAGGTGCTCTTAGGGCTCGAAAGTGGGTAACTAGTGAGCAGTGGTGGCTGGTGAGATTTGAAAGTGGTGAGGCGTAACAGTTCATGGAACACTTTACATAAGCACCAGTTGCATTACACAAGCATCATTCGCCCGGTGAGTTGTTGGGAGAATACGTGCCACAACACACAGACTACAATAGTAACACACAGGACATCACACAGAACACAACAGTAGAATGTAGGTAAATGAAACGCAGCCTTTTGCAATATTCAGAGTTGGCTTCGACTAGAAACATGGAGAGTCAACACTATTAATAACATGACTCCTACTCAAAGAACTGCATAGTTCATTAGTATTTTCCAGATGAAATTGCAGGGGATTTGTGTTGTCCCCTCTGGTACCTCTTGATATTGGTGCCAAATTATGAGCCAGGGTGGATTTAGGTGCAGGTGATTTTTTTTCTTCCAAGTATAGTTTTTGTGAAAATTAGACTTAATATGCAAAAAAAGTGATGGTTTTCTATGTGAAAACCGTACAAGAGGTATACCCTTGTCCACTAAAGTCATGTGGTGAAGTTTTCTACCAATGCTCATGCATTAACAGCGCACATAATTTTTCACTGTTACCACAAGACACTGGGTTAAAATTATGTAAAAAAAACGTACATAGAAGAAAAACTAAAATTATGCGAATAAGTAAAATCCAATAATAGTAATTTACACAGGATTTCAGACCCATTTTATCGGCTTTTAAAATGCAAGGTCAAAGAAATTTTTTAAGAATCCAGTACACCTGTCTATGGAGCTCTGTCCCAGAGACCGTCTAAACATGCCGGCACTGTTTCAAATTTCACACATTATTGAAAACCTGACTGTTACATCATGGCCAATAAATCATTTCCATAGGATTTTACTGGCAAACATAAATTTGAAAAAGATTTCTGGTAACACCACTACTCTTCTGTATGGAAAAAGTTTGTATAGAAGAAGACTTAACATAACATACCAACAACTACTCAGGGGAAGAAAAAACAGAGAGAAACATATGATTTGACGCACAAAGAACCAATAGTAGGCAACACACAAGGGGACATGGTAGACACTTTTAAAGACACATAAACAGAAAAACACACCAAAAGTGACAGCAAGACAAACGCTGGTATAAGAACCAAATGCCACTCTTAACAACCCAAGAAATCTACACATGAAGCGACCAGAAAACCACTACTGGTAGATGCAAACATAAGGATGTGCACAGAGAGAGAGCCAATACGAGCATCACTGTGAAAGAAACACAGAGCACTTCGAGCAGCAACACGGTGAGGCACAGAAATGGCAAGAGGTGCACATATTAGCAGCCACTAAAATGGACACAGCACACATACACATACAAGCGGCCACTAAAATGCATACAGCACTCTTACACACAAATATACACAATGGGTCACAGGCATATGTGCCGAGAAATTGAGACAGCAGCATTAATTAGATCAGGCAAGCATAGTGGGTCACATCAACCAAACGGCCACTGAGAGCACAAACAGGCCGATATTATAAAAAAGAGACAAACTAGAGCTTTGAGTGCAGAATACACCCACGCAGATGTACAACAGCTCTGGTTACTCAATGAGAGATTTGGGGGATCCTGTAATTTATATCATACACAACGTACCTCCCCAGCAGGTGCGCAGTTTTTTCCTGAGTAACTGAAGTTAGAAGATATATGACTGGGCAGCAGGATCACCTCACACCGTCCCCTTCATGCACGGTCGTCTTTGCTAGAAAGATTGACGTGATGTGCAGCCTCAAACCGGGCTGTGTTCTGGCTCGCAATACGGGGGGGGGGGGGTTGTGAGCCGGGGAAGATTAAAGTTAATATAAAAGAAAAAACTTGCCGGTCCGCGCTGCCTCTGCTCGACTGCTCCTGGGCCGGGGCCGTAGTCACGCCAGCGCTTTTCAAAAAACAGGAACAGCCGCGACGTCACTGCCAACCCCTCTACTGACGCTGCTCCAGCAGTGCCAGGATTGGTTGAGGGCAGAGATACTCCCTGCCCATTAGGAGACCGGGGGCTGCGACATGAAGCAACCCTCGGTCTCTTAAGGGGAAAGCTAGTGCGCATGTTGGGGCTGATCGTAAAAATGATCAGCCCAAAAACGAACAGGCGCACTAACTATTGCTGTAACTGTAGTGCGCTGTAACTCCCTGAGTGCTGCCGCAGCCCGGCCAGCCACACCCCCTCCCACACCCTTCAGCGTCCCTCCCTCGTTCTACTTCTCCGACGCTAATTCCAATAAGGAGTCCTGATTGGAATTAGAATTAGCGTCGGAGAAGTAGAACGATTAAGAATTTGAATGCCGTGGCGTTAGTGCCGTGGGCCGTGGCATTAGTGGGGCAACGTCCCAGCGCCCCCAATGGACGCACCGCCACTGTGAGAGGGTACTAGGGCCAATTGACCATTGTGTCCTTTGAAACAAAAGAATGGAGCCTCACCCACTCTCACATCACTGAACCAGTCCACATTGTCTGTTTTCTTATGTCATGATCTTTTCATGGGCAACGTTTAGTAACAAGATAACCAAGAGGATTGTGTGACAGAATAGGAGCAAATGCTATCGTTATTTTCCCAACAACCATCATTGAAGGCTATGGAAGTGAAGAAGGAATATGGAATGTAGAGAGGATGTAGCCTTACTGGCTAGAGAGGTCGACCTCGAAGCTGGGGAACTGGGTTCGAGCCTCGGCATCGATGCTCAACATCCTGTGCTTCTGGGCAAATCACTTAATCTCCCTCTGCCTGACAAAAATGAATGTGCCCATCTGTAACGAAACTGGTGCTCATGTAAAGCACTCTGATATCTTATATCTTCGGGTCTAGTCCCCCCTATAAAAAATAAAAAAACAACAAAAAACCTCTAAAATATAGACATTCCTAACCAACTTATTGGTGCGGGAAATAGCTGTGCTCATTCTAGATGCCTAGTATCACCTTTGCAACTCTAGACCCTGTCTCATTAGACATATTGTGTGCAGAGAAGAACCCTCAAACCTGGTGTTCTAGAGCAGAAGCGAATAGAACCCATATAGAGGGTCCAATGGAATGGTTGGACCCCAGTGTCCTTTGAGAGAAAGGCATGGAGACTCACCCACATTCACATCACTGAAAATGGTGTTCATCAGTTTGACATTCTACAATGCCTATCTCTTTACATTGATGATCATTTCATGGGCAAATATAATCACAAGTTAACATTCAATAGTATTCTGCAACAGAATTATTTTTAAATATAATTTTCCCAACAATCACTATCGAAAGCTATGTGAGGGGGGAAAAGCATGAAAGACTTTGTAAATTGCCAGACCCCTGGAGTACCATAGCACAAGCAGGGTCTATGGACCTCAACTGTGGGAGTTGAGGTTGTTTGCTTCTGATATCTCGGTTGCCATCCTACAATGGGTCTGCAAACTGGGCCAAGTTCAGCCCCCTTCAGCACGTGATTCTCGGTGGTAGTGATGGCGAGTAGTCACAGGCTTCTCAGGGAGGAAGTGTAGGGCTGCTCGAGCTCAAGGCTCAACATTCTCAAAGCTGCACACTTGATTGTCCAAGATCATTACTTTCAAGAAGAAAAGCAATGCACACTAGACGTACACACACAATACTGTGGAGATGCAATTTAGTATCCGGTCTCTCGCTGCCCCTCCATCCATTGCTTTCTCACGTACAGCATTTTATATAACCGTGCGCACAGTGTCTGCCCTATGGTGCTTCCGGCAACCAGGCAGCTCCTGACTTTGTCAACACTCTCTCCTCTGCAACTATCACCTACCCCTCGGACATCATTCTCATATAGTTGTGCCACTTAGCCTGAATGTTACTAGCTAAGCCAGTATTTGTTTGTATAGGCTGGTAGAAATATTGGGAATATCGAAAAAAGCTGCTTGGAACTTAAAATGGCACATATATGAATACATCACTAAAAAGATATTTCAGAACTTTCTAAACTATTCCTACAAGACATTTTGACATGTGTCAAGATGACAGCAGAGGTGATCTTTGGTATCTGTGCCTATCTCGGGGGGGGGGGGGGGGGAGTCACTCTTGTGGCCTACTCTGGGGACCTGCATTGGACAGCTGTCAGATGACCCTGGGGACACGAATACTGCGAATATTGCATCAGATGTCAGTGGCAGTCTTGCTTCAAATTAGTGAATCTGTGGTGCAGTCAAGATGATGATGGGTCAGGGCTGAGCTGATTGATTCATGGACACTCTTGGGTTCTCTGTTGGTACATGCACTGAGAAGTGTGAGGAATGCGTGTGCTGCTCTTCTACATTGGCATATCAGTAAGCTGATTCTTAATGGTTGATTTGATTCGTAATTTGTAGCTTGAACTTTTGCTTGTTCTAAGATGTGGAGGATCAGGATACAAAACCTAGGCATGAAGCATTTTTTAGGTCTCGCCTGAGCTAGCGCATGTGCTGCCCTGCGAGACATTTAGTGAGTGGGCTTTAAAAAGCTGACCAGAGCTTTTTGTGTGGCCTAGAGCGTACGGTTACGCACACAGTTACGAGCAGAGGCGCCATCTGACTTTCCTCTCGCTCTCCCAAGCGCGCGCGCTTCGCTCCGCCTCTTTGTCTTGCTTGCGCTTCAACGCCCCTCCCCACCACAGAGCGCGTCTTGCGGCCGCGGGTCGTGTTGCTCCTTCTCTCTGGCTCATCTACCAAGCTACCTTTACGACATTTAACCGATGTAACTTTATCTCCTACCGACAGTCTCCTTTGCTCTCTCAAATCGAAGAAAGACTTTCACCTACCCGAATCTTGCGGCTGATCTCAGTCCCGATCTCCATATTGCCGGTTAAAAGGGTACACTCCGGGTCGATCCCTCAACCGGCTTTCCCAGGCAACCTTTTGCAGAATCACAAATGCCAAATGCTCACTCTGCTCAGCTGTTTCCGGGGGAAGTATGCACAGCCAGCTCTGCTCAGCGCCCCTCTAACCTTCCCTGACTGCCCCAGTCCCACCCTTCATGCTCCTCTTTATTTTTTTCCGCGCCGTATGAAACACTCGTTTCATCTTTGGAGATAATCGAGCTCGGAACCTGAAAAAAAACGTTAACTGTAACTTCTTTGCAGTTTTCATTTGCACCATGCCTGCGGGTGTGCAAAATACGATCATAATTAGAGATTCTACAGTCCTCGTGAAGCAGACGGCATCGGCCCCACCACAAGCGCATTAGCAACTTTATTTTCAGCAAAACGGTGTTCGAAATAACCAGGAGAGGGACTCCGCAAGCAATAATACACATACATGCGACCACACCCTGAAATCAAAGCCCCTTCTTCAAGCAACAATAATGCTGATATCACATTTAGGATGCGTTCTAAATATTTGATCTAGCGCAGATCTGGTCTCAAGTTGCAGCTGCGCACTTTACGCATACATTTTTTATTGTAGCAGGAACATCTCAACATAGAACAGATTTTTTTTTTTAACGGAGTTTTACATGGCACCAGTTGCATTACATGAGGACACATTGATTTTTTTTTAGGCATGGGGAGTTTAAGTGATTTGCCCAGAATCACAGGATGTTCAGCGTCGGTTCGAGACAGCGCATGCGCACCATCTAGAGCCGAGACCTAAAAAGGAGTTAACAATGGCACACATTATTATTTTTTTTTTTTGCGGGAAATGATCATGGTAAGTTCGTAATTTTTTTCCAGTCGGGAGACCCAATTATAACACCCAAGCCCCAAACAATTCTGGCACTCATATAACTTGTTGAGTGGGGGTGCTATATTGTAAACACCCATGTATGAAATGAAATACAGAATTTAGTAACATACATGTTATCAAAATGGATGCACTAGAACTGCCACGTTTCCCTGCTCCTGCGTGATGTGCTGCGCCAGTCTACGTTTCTGTATTTGAATTCTGGGACTTGTAGTCTTGTTTCATAATGGATTTAAACAAGATCACACTTCCCAGAATACAAAGAATACACTTGGGCTGGATTAACACATCCCGCACGGACCTGAAAATTTGACAGGGGTGATGCGTTGCGGTAATTAATAAACAGCCAAGAAATATATTATCACGCAAAATAAATGGAAGTGTCATATGATGTGGTAAATATAAATCCCGTCGAGTAGTCCAGAGAAGGAGACGTTTATTACCCATTTTCTACTAATTCCGGCCTGTACAACGCAACCAAACTGTCGGGAATGGAGGTCACTTAAAACCAGTTGAAATATCTCTTGTCTATATTAGAATGATGAGGCGTACCCTTGGTTTTGTCAATAAATTAAAAACCAATACAACATCGTTATAGGGGGAAAATACATTTGCCCCGGGCACCCAACTCCTTAAACTGACCCCGATAAGTAGAGACGGGTGTAGAGGGCAGCAGAGAGAACAGTCGTTTTCAAAAAGAAATAGTCAATACAGAGGGGGCCCTTTGAAAGGTGGGCCCTGGGCAATTGCCCACTTTGCCCATGCCTTACTGTGCCCTGCTTCCCCTCTGGCCTTTCATTCCAGGCTTTCCCCCGTTACACCCTCTCCTGCACTCCTCCTCAGCCGCCGCCCTACATGCTCCCCACGTCTCCTCAACCACTCGTCTGTCCATTTTTCTGTCAACCCCAGGCACTCCGTCACTTCCCCCCCACCCCCTCCCCTTTCTTCATCCTCCTCGATTCTGCACTTCTTTCTTTCCCTTCTGGGTCCTCCCTTTTAGCCCTTCACTTACACACTCCCACAGCCCCCTCTGCCCCCCATCTGTCATCACCCCCACCCCTCAGTCTCAATCATTTCCCTTCAGACACTGTCGCCTACTTCTGGTTTCTGGGTCGCGTCTGAAGCCGATAACTTTGAATCCCAACAGGGTCGGGTCAGCACCTCATTCTGCCGGTGTGGATACAGCGTGTCCTTCCGTTGGGTAGCTGTACCCCCTCCTGTTGCCAATGCTTTCGAGGGTTACACGTTAGTGGAAACGCGCCCATCATGGAGTGACCCTCGTACACTGCGCTTCGCCCTCCCCAGACCCACCTTCACTCATCTTTTACCTCCCCGCTCCCTTATTATCCGGACCCATCCGGTCTCCCTGCAGCAGCCCTCGATGCTTCCCTCCGTCGGCCTGGGTGGGCCCAGTTCAGACAGCGGTGCAGCCCTTAGCGCTACTACTGGCCGGCGGTGCGTGTGTAGGGAGAGGGGGGACTTCCAGACAGACGTTGCGGGAAAAGTTACATTTGTGGCAAATGCACCTGTCTAGAACCGTTTGGATTCATATTAAATAAAAAAATAAAAAAGCAACAAGAGTGCTATTTCAAGAGGTAGACTGATTCAGTTGCTGCCCCGTACCTTCTAAACTGGCAGACTTGGGGGAGGGGGGGCATTGCCATGGACTCTGCTTGGTAAAGGGGGCCCAAGGCGGCAGGGTGTGAGCAGAACACCTACCCAGGCGTTGAGCATTAATAATGGATTAAAGCCCGGTTTAGGGTCAGCTATGACGGCTGCTAATGGCTGGGCATTAACTGTAATACTCTCAGCACTGCAAGCCCCACCCAAACACAGCCGGGTGCTGCATTCACTAAAGTACCCGTCTACTCTACAGAAACAAACAACTCCAGGAATCCAGAAACACACTGAAAACACAGATGGACAAAGAACAAGCAGAGCGCTGTAATCACTCGGACCTCAGCTTTTCACAGCAAACATAGCAGCACGTGGATCACACCCAGTGCTTATTTTGAGCCAGTGGTTTCCGGTGCTTGGCACGGCACCTGCACTTAATTGGTTTCTGGTGCTGAGAGATAAGCAAAATGACTGTTTATGAATACAGTATGCATTCAAAAGCCTCCCCAGGCAATATTTTAGCTTTGGGGACTTGGAGTAATCTGAACTGTTGCACTTGCAGGCAAGAGAGATGATTTGAAGCTGTTTTGGTACGTCTTCGACAGCGATGACGGGACAATGGGTGGTGCAAGCTGCAGCGAACTCCTGGTCACGGCTAGGCACTTATTCTTATACAAATTAAGCACTGGCCACACCCCGCCCTAGCTCTGGGGAACAACTATTTATTTCCATTCACCCAGCAAACTATCCATCACCAGCCACATTCACAGGAGCGGGAAACACAAGCCCGCTCAACCCATCCAAAGAAGGGCCAGTCGGTTAACAGCAGGACGCACAACCCCTTTCACGTCCTTCACGCCCTAAGACGACATGTGAGCAGCTGACCCCTGCCGTCTCTTCTGTCCATCCTGGTGAAGCTAGCCCTCCTGGGCCTACTGTACTCAGAGTCGATCGACCATTACTTATGTCAAGGGCTGACACTTGTCAACTTGGTCGTCAATTCACCAAAATGCCACGGGTAGCTGAAGGGACTTCACCTGCCCTTCACTCACACATACACACGCTTACCCATACACACTTACTCTTACATGGTCACACATACACACTCTGCCTACATATATCCACACTCACACATACAGACTTTCTCTTACATAAATACGCTCACAAGTGCAAGCACGCACACAACATACATATAAAAGCATTGTTTTACTTACCTCATCTGCCAGGGAAAGTCATATTCCAGCTGTTAGTAGTCCATTTTTTATTAAACTAAGAGTGAATAATCTCATGTTATTCACTATTAGTATAATAAACAATTGACACAAAAGGAGAGTGAAGCCCCCACCAACTTCCAAAAGGACGAGCTCCTTCTTGGCCTGGCACTGACTTTGCCTCTTCTGACACTGAGTAACAAAGCCAGTGCCAGGGGTCACATGGCAGGGGTCCCCTAAATGACGTCCATGCTTGTCCCCAGGGCTTTAAGTGGGCCGGGTCTCACCAGTGCTGAGCACCGGCAGTTTTTAGGTCAAGCCTAGAGCAGCGCGCAAGCGCTGTTTGCTCGACTTTTAGTAATGGGCTTTAGAAAGCTCACCACACGCTTTGCGTTCGTCTTTCTAAGACTGACAGCACGCAATTGGGCAAAGGCGGGTGCATGTCCGCCTTTGCTCCGCCCACAGCCTATTGCTTGCGGTTACCTGCACAGGCCACATCTGTTTTCAATTATCATGCCCAGACATGGGCACGATAATTGAAAACAGATCGCTCGCTGTGGCGCGCGCGCACCACTGGGAACCATTTTTGCTTCTGGTATTTTCCAACACACTAATTACACTAGTTTTCGCCATTAAACTATTTTGAAGATTATGTTCCTATTCCAACCTCACCCTTGGATGAATGTCGTTTCCACTACTGCTATGAGAACAAAACGTCCACATTTTGAGAACAAGCATTGGCATAGCCAATAGGTCTCGCCTTTGGAACCTTATACGTGTTTAGTTATCCAGCACAATATCCTTGGTGCGACAACATCAACTGTTGCATGGCTAAACACTTTTAAGGTCCCAAAGGCGAGATCTATTGGCTATGCCAATGCTTGTTTAACTAGCTGGTTGCTGGAGAAAAGGTGGAAGGTCAGAGAATTTGGAATGCTCCTTTTGAGGGAAAAATAAAATCTGAGGCTTATGTTGACTTTGATTGATTGAGATTTCAGGGGAGAGCGACATGAGGGTACTGTGGGAAAGGGACATACATGACTGTGTGTTTGCTTGACAACTGGCACTAAAGAGAACACATCACCAAATAGAATGACGGCGTTCATGCAAGGATATCCATATCCATGGAAAAAATAGAGACCTTCACACTCCAGCATCGTGGTGGAATATTACAACATATAATGTACAGGGGCAATACACCAGATAAATAAATGACCTACCATTTTGAGAATTCTGACACGCGTCCCATTTGACATTTGGCTTGCATGAGAGACTCCTCTCTTACTGCCCAAAATGTATTTAGTAGTATCTTAGCAATTCCCAGATCAATACTTCTCCTTGGTGGTAAAGACATGAATAGGGATCCTCTTATACAAGTAAGCAGGGTACAGGCGTCATAAATGGATAAGTAGGGCAGATAGCATCTGCTTAAAGGCACATTTTGGGGTGGGGCGGGTCACACTGTGAATCACATCTATCTATACTTCAAATACAGACCAAGGGACAGTAGGAGGACAATCTGCTTTGCATCCATCTATGTTTCACAAAACTGAATACCCACAGGGGCCTAGAAGAATCTGCTCAAGAGCAGTCCATAGCAGGTCCATCCTTACCAAAGATTTCAGGCTCTAATAGGGTTGCATTGTCAGCATCCACATTCAAAGTTGAATTTGTGTAAGCACCTTACTGCACTCAATTGTCAACCTCTCATCGTTGATTCAGCAAAATTGTTGGGAATATCACTGGACAGTCAGCTTAATATGCAAAAACGCATCAGCAACGCAACAAAGGGAGCTAACTTTCAGATAAATACTTTAAGAAAACTGAAACCCTTTTTGCCAGAAAAGGACTTCAAGATGGCAGTACAAGCACTAGTCATCCCAAGAGTGGATTACGGAAGTGTTACTCTATGTGGCCTACCCAGAGCTGCAACGGCCCCTCTGAGAGCCTCAATCAACACCGCAGCGAGACTGATCACTGGCTCCAAAAGAAGCTCCCATATATCACCGGACCTAAAATCCCTTAATTGGCTACCCTTTGAAGCCAGAATTCATCTGAAAATGGCTTGTATGACCCATAAAGCCATCCATCACAATACACCCAGTTATCTGGCACAGAAACTGGTGCCCTCTTGTGGTGTCAGATCCTCAAGAAGTTCTATCAATCTTCTATTGAAACTGAAAGATTCAATAAGAAGAAAACATACAACCGAACCTTTTCAGGGATGGCACCCAGAATTTGGAATGCTCTACCCCCAGAAACAAGACTTAATCCCTCCACTACATCTTTAAAAAAAGAAGTGAGGGCGATTCTTACGGCCAAACTCACCTGAACAGGGACTACTGTTACTCTGCGACCCAGTGTATCCTCTATTCGGAACTTTATAATGTCCTCTGCCCGGCTAGAGACCCTAGATAATTATCCATATTATGCTTGAATCTCACTGAATGTTTTTGTTCTTGTTATGTGTCTTATATCATGTGTCAATGATAGAATGAGTATACTTGCACTATTTGTTTTCTGTAATCTCTATGTGAATTACCTCTGTCTATGTAACTAAGACTCTACCCTGTAAAGCGCTCTGATACCCGCAAGGGTCTGGTTCGCGCTCTACAAAACTCTCTAAATAAATAAATAAAATGTTTAAAGGTGGTACAGGAACTTTAACTCTCTAAGGTGTTGGGCCCTGACAAGTTCTGATCCTGCAGGATATTTTGACCTCTTTTTGTTGGCAGTGCTCACAAACCTAAAGAATGGGATACTCTCCTGAATGTCCTTCCTTTAATGATGAACGAGGCATATAGCAATATGCAAACTAGGTAAGCGCCTCACACTCTGCTAGACATATAGACCTAGATCTCTCCTTAGTCTAGATAAAAGCTCTTTTCTAAAATGTTAGTTATGAGAATGGATAATTTACTACCTGACGCACCCAGATCAAGTGAGTTTTTTCTGGGGAGGAAAAACTGAATGGCCCACTAACAAGATTCTACATATAATTAAGTCTCGCCTGGCGTAGGCTGCGCAGATATGCGCAGTCTCGCTGGCGAGATTTAATGATTTAGGGTAGCTTTCACTAGCGGGGTTTAAGCCCCGCCCCTCTTTTCCATTGGCTGGCGTCACCGTTTATGGTTAACGGTGGCCAGCCATTGGAAAAGAGCTTCCAGTGATGTACACTTTTCTCTTTTAGAGCCGTCCCAGTTGGACTGGCTGCCCCGACTTACTGCTGACGTAAAAGGTTTGTTATCTTTATGGGGCCAAACACATGGCCCCATAAAGATAAGAAACCTTTTAGCACAAAAGGAAGTCGGGTGAGCCAGTCCAACTGGGACGGCTCTAAAAGAGAAAAATGTCTCTGGCTTCTCTGGTGACTTTAACAACCGTGGGCGCTATACCCCGACATTGTCACGTGAGAGCTTGTGTCTCACTCTTCACCAACCAGCAGGAATTGCGTGAATCTTCTGGGAGCGAGGGGCACTTATGGAGGGGAGAGAGTGTATCCCCCACGAGCACGAGAGTACCTCTGAGGCACGTGACAGTGAGTGTACGTGTGAGATCCGCAGAGCCGTGTTTTTTGTCTTGCAATTTATATAAGTCGAACTCGACCCGGAGGTATCATGGCGCTATACGCGAGCACCAGCTGTTGCAGACGGGCACATCCATGTTTTGTTAGGTGTGGGGAGATTAAGTGATTTGCCCAGAATCACAAGAGGTTGAGCCGCACAGACTCGAACCTGGTTACCAAGCTTCGAGGTCGTACGCTCTAGCCGTTAGGCCGCATCTTATTGATGCGGCCGCGAGACGCGATATGTGATGGGGGAGGGGGAGAAGCGGGAGTTGTGTGCGCGCGCGGCCAATGCTTGGAAAAACAAGCATTGAAAATGCAACAGGTCTCGCCTTTGATTAAGTTAAAGCCATTTGCTTTGCTAATGGTATTGTGTAGCAAAGCAAATGGCTTTAACTTATTAAAAGGCGAGACCTATTGCATTTTTAATGCTTGTTTATTTATCCAGTAGAAAGAAAAAAATCCTCCTGCCGCTATGTACTGAAAAAGCATTTGACAGGGTGGATTAGGCCCTCATGGTTGATGTCGCGGAGTGGGGGCGGTTTAGGGTCAGGATTCAAGCTGCATTCATGTGTGGAGTGTGTTACCAAAGTACCAGAATTGAGGTTTTCATATAAGCATGGTATTTCGTTGAATTATTTTGTAAGATTATCTGAATATCGTCAAAGTTGTAGCACATGATCGCAAAGGAAATGGCAAGGTCAGGAAATTTATAACAAATATACATTAAAGAAGAGAGGTGCAATTTTGGATCCTTGGGGAATTAAGCATAACAGTGTAAACATGACCATTTGCCCTGTGTTGGTATGGATGGATTTGATCAAACTTCTCACAGTTCCTTTGTCAATTCGTATTTTAGGTCTCGCCTGCGTGTGCTGCGCACATGCGCAGTCTCGCTGGCGAGATTTAATGATTTAGAGGGAGTTCTGTAAAGGGCTTCAAGCCCTGCCCCTCTTTCCCATTGGCCGGCATCACCGTTTATGCTAAACGGTGGCCATCCATTGGGAAAGAGCACTGCGTGACGTAGACTTTTCCACTTTTCGGCCTGCCCACTTGGACGGGCTCGTCCACTTTCCGGCTGAAGTAAAAGCTTTCTTATCTTTATGCGGCCATGTGTTTCAAAACACATGGCCCCTTAAAGACAAGAGATCGGCTGAAGCGTGTTCCTTCTTTCACTTTCGTGCTTGCTTTACGCCCTACCAGTTTACGTCACCAGCTGCCTGTAGCATGGGGTCACGGGGAGGACAGGGCTGTGGCAGTAGCCTCTCACTTTTGCAGCCTCGCGTCTGTTGGGGAACACGCTCTGACACCTTGTTATTACGTTTGGAAGGGGTGAGAGGGCAGACTGAAACCACTTCTGCAGCTGGAAAGGGTGGCAGCACTGGGGCACCCCTGCTCTGGGGACTTTGGCTCCGCCCTTCCCCTAACACTCGCCTGGTAAGAGTGGAGTGGAGCCTGTGAGCCCGGGAAAACTAGAGGCCCAGCGACTGGCGCCCATCAGGGACCTGGTGGAAGAGCAGCAGCGGGGCTTACTGGACTGTCCTCGCTGCTCCTTCCGACATAATATACACGAAAGCAGGCTCAGAGCAGGTGAGCATGCGGGCCTCCCGTGTAGTACAGCCCTGTGTCAGGCTAGTGGCGGGGAATGCACCGGGTAGGGGAGGGGCGGCCAGCAACAGCAGTTTTGTACGTCGCTCACTGCGAGTATGGCGGCTTCTCTTTTCTGTGGAGAACAGGACGTTCAGATGCTCACTCAGGAATATTCTTCACGGTTGATGCACAACTCAACGACTGCTTATAAAAGAAAACCAGCCGACTCAATAGACTGCTCCACAGCCTCATAACCAAATCACTTCAGGATCACAGCTGCGTGAATATTGACCACTCTACAGAATGAATGTCGGAGTATCACTTGAAGTATTTACAATGCAGGACATTTTCGCAGTGTGGCCAGGCCACAGAATGCAGATAGTTCAGACCGTCTCACACGGTCCTGGGTGGCAGCAGCAGTGCACGAATAGCGTGCATTCAACCTAAACTGCGCAAGACAAGAGACTGCTTTCGGTCAGCTGGCGCGCAGGCATGCAGCTCTCGTGGCAGAGAGACGCCGTGCCTTCGTGCATCAGCCTGCGGTTTGGGGTGGCACACCAGTCTGACATGGCTGCCCACTCCAGGATGTGAGCGCACGGCATGCCTCCGTACAAGCCAGGGTATTAATTACATCCTAGGCGACGTGATGTGACATAAAAGAACCCTACAATGCCTCTGTGACTCTCCGCAGTGGGCATACACTGTCACACGCGTATTCCTGACACCCCTTGTGTGCTTCCGCCCGTCTTCTGCGGATGTTTTTGTTGTGTTTTGTTAAACGTGCATCTAGCATGCATTCTGCCATGCTATGGCGCCAGTTGGTCTCAGTACCGAATTGGCCTGCTTTTGAGGATGGCCACGAGTCTGGCCGAGTCTGTTAGCTGTAATCTTGGTAGTGTAATTACAATTTTGTTACTTTCTGTCATTTTTACACAACATACGTAGGAGTCAAACCTTCTTCCATTGGCTGTGTATATTGATGGATGAGTGGGTAGCTGGATAGATGAGTGGTTAGCTGGAAGCATGATTGGATGGCTGAGTGAAAGGATGGATGGATGAATGAGTGAAAGGGAGGATGGATGGATGGACTGCAAGGATGGTTGAATGAAGTGAAATGGTGGATGGATGGAGTGAAAGGGTGGATGGATGGAGTGAAAGGGTGGATGTATGAATGATAGAAAGAATGATGAGACCGTGGTTGGCCTCTGGGCGTGCAGTGTTCCGCTACAGGAAAGCTTTAAGCCTATTCTCGATAACCGATTTGAAGTACTTTTGATTAAATTCGTTCTTAACCTAAAATAAGACTTGCAGTCTTCCATTTGAAGGAATTACATTGAGCAGCGATCTAAGATTTTTAAGTAGGCGGTTTGACCTTGCAGTCGTTAGCATGCCTACTGCCTCAGATCAGTGTTTCCAACGCTGTGTTCTCCGAAGCATCTAAAAAACAATACTCCATTTTTTTCTGCTTAAAATGTGCAGCTGTGTAGTAGGACGTACGTTGGTATTTTCAGGTTATTTATTAGCCTTGTTTGCAAGCGCTTTTCTCAAGCGCAGAGATCACTTGTTCCGTCTGACTTCATTGCCTTGCTAGAAGGGACAGCGCGATACATGATACACTGTTCCTCCACAAGGTTCACCAGGAAGATCTTTTTGTTTTGTTTTATGTGATCTGCCTTATCGTGGCATAGTTTTCACTTGTCGTTTGCTGATAAATAATCCTTATTACATCTCATCCTACCTGTTCAACGGAACAACTCTGAAAGTCCAACACATATACACTTATGCCATGGCTGGTATCTGTTTTTCTTTGTAAACATTCCTCTTTGAGAATTGACTACCGAAGGTCTGAACTAACACGCTGTGGCAGTGTTTTTTTCTGCATATCTGCAAAGGAAGAAGTCCAACAAATCCCCCAGCAGGGTGCAAAGAGACCAGGTGTCCTAAAACGGCTTCCTTCACACTGTGCCCCCAGACTTGTCCACCGACCTCTTCCCACTGCCACAAATCCACAGCATGCCACCCGCAGCCAAGTCCATCACCACCACTACAAACCCCCCAGCCAACAGGCACAGCACAAACGCAACAGGATGCCGAAAACAGCTTCGGCCAGCTGTGTTGCTCCATCGATCAGGCTTAGGTGCATTGTGCGGGCCTTTGTCTTCGAGTGCTGCCCTCACGGGCCCCTGTGTGGTGAGCACTCAGGCCTGGAAAGAGCCCGAGGGAAGATAAGGCGCAGGGCAGATGCGGGCGCTGTATTCATGGCACAGAGCGGAGGCGCTTCGGTGAGAAATGGCGGGTCACTTCATTGCCTGCACACGGTCACCCCGCTCAAACCACACCTCTGTCCTCTCACCTTGTCCACACCTTTCTCTTTGACCCCTAGCAGCAGGGCTTTAAGTGGGATGGAAAAAACTGTGGGGTCTTTCAAAGGGGCCTGGCTAATGTAATTAACGGCGTGGCTTAAAACACACAAGTTAACAATCTGTGTTTAGCATAGTGTGCCCTCCGACTTGTATTTTGCTGTTTGTCATTGCATCCAGATATACGCTGCAACAAGTAACATCATACCTGCAACAAGTCATGACTATTGGCTTTGTCAATGGTTGTTCGTTGTATAAGATAAATAAGCAGCAACTATGGTGTGTATATAATATTGAACAAGCATTAATAATGCAACAGGTCTCGCCTTTCATTAAGTTAAAGCCATTTGCTTTGCTATACAATACCATTAGCAAAGCAAATGACTTAAACTTAAAGGCGAGACCTATTGCATTTTCAATGCTTGTTTTAACAGCAGTTGGTGTTTACTGTGTCAAAAGCTGTTCAGTGGACCAGAAAGAGTAGCATTGTGACTCCATTCCCATCTCCATAGCTCTTAAGTTCATCGCATTTGGAGATTCATTCTGGATATGTTTCCCTTCATGTCTGAATCCTGTCCATCTCTCAGACAGATGTTTTTGTTATTCATTGAATTCAGAGAGCTGAGAGAATGGTGCATTTTGGGGGAGCTTATCTGGAAATGTACCATTAGTTATTGGACTGTAATTTGTCGTATGTTTTTAGGTCACTCAGCAGTTCTCCAGTGGGTGGGGACACATTTATGATTCGGTCAAAATTGCAACAAAGTTTCTTGAAAAACGCTTTAATATCTATTATCCTTGTGGGTCCAGCAGACTGTCTGTTGTGAGCCTCTGCATGTAAGGGGACAAGTGTATTGTTTTTTGGCAGGCTGTGGCAGATGCAAACACTTGTATCTCACTTGGTATCAGCTGCGTGCCCCCTCAACTTTTCCTCCTTATTGGATACCTTTTCTGTTCTCTGTCTGTTAGCGTTTACTTTAGCTGATTATAATGTTTGTTGCTTTTCAAGGTGACAGATACTTCTGGGGTTGAAGTGTGGGATGGGACATAGTTGAGGTGTGGGATGTTTGTATTTGGTTGTCTTTTTTACATGAGTCACTGACAGATCTACAAACTCTATCTCGCTACATCCGCTAGGGATGCCTAAGGCCAATTCTTTTTAATGATAGACCAGGCACATGTTAAGTGATGTCATGGGGTGTTAATAGTATGAGTGACAAGATAAAACGGAGAGCAGTCCTGCTATATGTCAAGCAACATGACCCAGCTATCCTTTTTCTCAGGAGACAAATATTTTAAGCAAACAGTGCAGCTTTCTAAGCCGTTATGTATATGACCGAGTTTACCACTGCGGCTTCACCTGGGGCTCCAGGGAAGTAGCGACTCTTCTTAGGAAGGCCATCCTCTTAGTGGTGACCTCAGTATGCACAGATGACTTTAGTCTTTTTGTAGCCATTACGGCTTGATGGCTGGTCAATCCCTGATACTTGTTAGCATCAACACCACCCCATCTATACAAAGAGTCTACCTTCTCCACTCCGACCCAAACTCTAGTGGACTCACTTCCAGACACCACGATCATGAGAGGGGACCATGGGGATGTGCTTGATCCGTAGAACAACCGCACCACAACTGTGACTTCTATTAGGCATACACGGTTCTCCCAGTGGGCTAATCCTCCCGACCTAATCGGCCCTTGGCGCAGACAACACCCATTTGTTAAGCAATACATTTACTACTTTTCTGGTCAAGGCTCGTCTTTTAGTATCGATTATCTTCTTGTCTCTCTGGATATGCTAAGGGTAGTGGGAGAATTCTGCATTGTGACACACGGGGACTCCGATTATTCCCCTATTGAGGGGGGCTTGCGAACTACCTGAGGAGGGCAACGTGGCACATGGCGATTTAACACCTGGGAGTGCAAGATGATACCCTAGTGCTTCTTCACCACACTAATATTCACAACTACTTTGCCCTCAATGCCAACTCGATATTCTTTCTGTTCACTCTGTAAGGCAATCAGAATGGTGATGAGTGAGGAAACCATGTCCTACACCATGGGCAAGTTGTGGGATAGACTTTGGGAGATACTGGACTTGGAGTACCACATTGTGGGCCTTGAGAAACTGTGGGCCATTTCCCCTGGCAGATCCACTCATCGAGCACTCTCCCTTGCTAGGGCTACACTGAAGCAAAGAATGGTTGAATCTGCCCGCACGGAATGGATGGCTTCCTCTGACAGAGTCTATGAGATGGGCGATAAAGTGTGTAAGCTTTGTTACTGGCTTGCCAAACAAATAGAACAATCTCCTCTGTTTACGTTGAGGAGAGGATGGTAGGTTGGTCAATATATTGGTGGGTATTGAAAAGGTGTTTGCCTCTTACTATAAGTCACTGTACACCTGTAGACAACATCTGGCTGCAAACTGTGCCCTTATAATTGTTAATGACTTACCTGTGTCCAGGCTGACTGATCGCTCTATGCTTGTTGCTCCTATCACAGTGGATGAAATAAAGACCACAATAACAGCTATGCCCTCGGGGACGATCCCCAGCCTCTATTGCATGCCCTTGGAGTTCTATAAAAAGTTCTTCTTGTTGGCCCCCCACCTTTGCAGTTAGTTCAAGGAAGTCTTTACAACTGGTTCACTACCATATGATCTGCGAGGAGCTACTATTGCATTTTTTCTTAAATCTAATAAGCCCACACATGACCTCCTCCTGCTGCCCTAGATCACTCATTAATATTGAATCTAAAGTACTAGCTAAAATACTTGGGATTCCCCTCGTTGGGGTGGTGTACTCTTTGGTTCACCTCGACCAGAATGGGTTCATTACTGGGCCGCAGCACCAGACACTGCTTAAGACACCTCCATTTAATTCTCGTGCAGGCACATGCGATCCTAGTAGATAGTGCACTATTAATGCTAGATAAAGAATAGGCGTTTGACTCAGTTCATTGTCCCTTCTTACATCAGGTGTAAGAGAAAATAAACTTTGGGAGGGGCTTCCACTGGTTTGTTGAGTTTCTTTATAAAGAGCCATGAGCGCAGACTCAGATGATTGGAACTATGTCGATCCTTCTGAGTGGGAAGGGGCACACAGCAAGGGTGCCATCCCTCCCCTCTGTTGTTCATGCTTGTGACTGAGGCCCTAGCTGCATGGATATGTTGAAGTTGAAGAGTTTTATAAAGCGCTCTGTTACCAAGCGGTTTCCTGGTTTCTATGTATAGAAGCTCAGGTGGAAGGAGTCCAGTGGCAAATAGGGGTGAGGATAGGATCTCTCAATATGCCAGCGACATGATGCTATTTGTTCAAAGACCCGAAAGCTCTATTCCCTGTCTTATTGATATCCTCTGAATATTTGGTGAAGCCTCTGGCCTTCAAGTAAATTAGGGCAAATCAGTTTACTTGCCTATTGGTGACAGCCGCTTAACACTTTCAACATTTATATCGTATCGTGGGCGATCACTTTAAATACTTGAGTATGGAAATTATGGCAAACCAACAACGAAGTTGGGAATTGGGAATCGACCATTGTTCCTGGCCTCTTGGGCCTTTCTTCCTCTCACAATCCTTGGTCCGAGAGTGTTATTTAAAATTGATCTCATTGCTGCACTTTCTTTATGCACTACAAAATTACCCGTTCCTTTGCGAAGAGCAGACAGGACCCTTATGACGGTGGGTTGGGAGTGGCAGATGTTTGGCTCTACTCTGAGCCACTCAGCTTGTCCCTTTCAATGGCTGGATATTCGGGAACATAGAGACCCCCAAACTGCCTAGAGGTATTCCTCCTAGACAAATTTGATTTATTCCATATATTCTATGGTAAGCCAGCTCCCAGAATGCTGTAAGCAACAACCAGGATACTGCTGCAGTGCTGGCAAGAGGCACTCGTATTCATTGGGATACGGAACCCACTGTTTTGAATTTGCTTTGTCAGGTACCTGGCTTGCTCAGAAGGCAAGGCTGGCAGGCTTCCGAGATGCGCTATGTTAGCCATCTTATTGCTGAGTGATGTGGTGAGCTGACATTTTTAAAGGAACAATGGTCTCTTACTTGTAAGTAACACAAAAAAAATGATACATAGAGCTACAATGAGGTCTGTGTTAGGTGGCCGAATGGAAAATCATATACATTTATTGAGTTAAAATAACACATCAATAGAGTGGGAAGACTAACGAGGAGAAGTTAAAAAAAACTTCTAGGCTCAGACATTTCTCCATGTGACTGCAGTGAAAACATAATGGTCATGTCACATATATTGCTGAGTACCTATTGTTCACATAAACAATTACATAAGAACAATTCTAGTCATGGTACTATGGTCAACGCTGTTTAGAACCCTTACGTAGATGTAGGTATTCTCAGAACATGAGCAAACATGCGTGAGGCGAAGAAATCATGTGAAAACCATCAGAGATGATGATCTTGTAAAGAAGAAAGGGCAGGAGCCCTAGGAATAATTGTGATATACGCCGGATGTTGTCTGAATAGGGTGGCACGTCAGGGCGAGTAACTAAAACAGTGCTGCAGCTTGGTGATGGCAGTGGACTGACTTTACGAGTGGGGATATGGGCACTGGAATATGATAGAAGCCAACTCATCGAAGGCACGATTTGAAGTGAATTGTGGCGCGCTGACGGCAGCCGGTCTTTCCAGGACCTTGAAGCAGACTTCCAGCTCCACAAAACTCAGATTTTCAGATACATTGAATAGAGACATGCACTTGAGAGCTACAGGGATACATCAATGACACTCCCACAATTTACTACTCTAGAGGCCATATTAACTACTAATACCTTAAGGGCTAAGAGATTTTCCTAGCTATATCTCTCTCTGTGTGTTAACTCCCCCCCCCCCCCCCCAACCCCAATTTGATACTGAAGGATATGTGGGAAGACGACCTTCATGAGCTGGATGACGATGATTGGATCGAGTTAAAGATGGCACCCCGGCTGGTAGCCATCTCAGCCCACTTCTGCCTTGTCCAATTTAAATACTTACAAAGGTATTATATTTCTTCACAAAACCCCTAATTGCCAAAGGTATGATTCCCCTCTTGGCAGATACTTTCAAATGATACGGCAATGCCCCCCTAGGGAGGACTACTGGCACAGTGTGTGTGATGTATTGGGTGCAGTAGTGGATAGGTCACTGATTCTGGATTCCAGCGTTATAATTTTGCTAATTGGAGATCATTTGGGTTGTCCTCTCCACACTTGCATCCTTATTGCCGCTGGACTCCTGATTGCTAAAAGGGACTTACTTGGCATGTTATTTGTGTATCCCCCAGTGGAATGGAACAGAGGCATCGGCTTCCTCGTCATGATGTAGCTCTAGTTTACAAGGTCTGTGGGGTGCAGCAGAAACATGTCAAAATATGAACTCCCTGGTGGAACTATTCTACTGGAAGACTCCAATGCAGAGGCTCTCTTTATGTTGGACATGGCTTGACTGGTTTTCACGAATACACTTGTTCTTCTATTACAGATATGCTTTGTTGCATTCTGATTGACTGTAGGCATGCCCCTCGATAGTCCACAAACACGTAATTCCCTTTCTGAACTGCAGTTTTCAAAAACCAGTGTTATCCAATGCAGAACCTCATATAAAACCCTCTTAGGAAAAGGGAAACAGGACATAAGAAATCAGGCTTGGGACGACCTTTATGCAGCTGCCTTATATAGAGATTCTAAGGCTACCTGGGAAGTAATAAGTAGACCATGCTTCTCAGATGATAACCAACCTAAAACAGTTTCCCCTGAGGAGTGGGTTAGTCATTTTAAAAACTTTTTCTCCCATGATTCTCCTCTTAAAACTGCAATAGAGTTGCCAACCCCTACAGCCACAGAAATATTAGCCTTAAGTAATGTAATCGAAGTAAGCATTTTATAGTTCTCTGTCGGAAAGGCACCAGGCCCTGACCAGGTCCCCGTTGATGTTTATAGGCAGGACCGGCCTTTTGGACACCTTTTTTTAACTAATGTTTTTCGTGCTGCAGTAAGAAGTGACACCCCACATTCCTGAAAGGAGTCTACCATTGTACCTATATTTAAAAAAGGAAATAGAGTATCTGGGTTTGAACCTAACTCTGTCTTTGACAGCTTGGACCCACACCAATTGGTCAGAATATAGAAGGTCTATCCTGGAGGATCTGTGTAGGTGGAAACCACTCCAGACATCTTGGCCGCCCTAACACAATTAAAATGTCTATATTGCCCAAATTGTGTATTTGTTCCAGACATTTTGCCCATCCCTAAACCCCCCCCCCCACCTCCAATGTGACATACACTCCTTTATTTGGGATGGGAAACAGATAAGATTTTCTAATAAACTTCGTATGCTTCCTAGAGACCAGGGAGGCCTGGCGTGCCCTAATCGTTTGGAGTACTATTCGGCGTCACATCTCCGTTATGTCTCTGAATGGGTTCTCCATGAAAGCCAAAAGCAGTGGTTCCACATGGACAGAGTGGTGGCAAGTCGTCCTCTTTGGGACATGGCCTGGCTTCCGAGGCATCTTAGACCCCGCAGTGCTTGCATCATCACCCCCACCAGGACAGTTCTCGAAATATGGGACAAGATAGCAACTACAAGTGGTCTCACCACTTTTCGCTCCCTTAAAACTCCCCTGGCCAGTAAGCCGGATTTTCCTCCTGCCTTGCAACCCCAATCGCTCCCCACTTGGAGGACCTATTTTAGGGGGTGCTCATTTAAAACCTTCGGCCAATGCAAAGGAGACTTCCACCTCTAAGACACCTCCTGTTTGCAGTATTATCACTGAGACACTAGCTTTTTCAACCCTCCAACTCACTGGGGGCGACATAACAACCAACCCCCTTTGAAACATTGGTGAGATCTTTCGATTGCACTCAGGGTTTGATCTCGCGCACATATCGGGTGCTGCAACACTCCACCCCTGTTCACCCACACACTTATCAAGTACAGTGTCATGCAGATTCCACAGAGGGCATCTCTCAGAAACAATGGGAGCAACTCTGGTGTGACTTTCCTAGGATATACATGAGCATTTCCCAGCGTGAAACTAGCTATAAACTAATGACTAGGTGGTATTACACTCCAACACGCCTACAGAGAATGTTCCCCACTACTCCCCACCCCCCCCCCCACTGTTGGCGCTGCCAGTCGGCGACCGGTGACTTCTTGCATATTTGGTGGTCTTGCCCCTTACCCTATACTGGAAAGAAGTCCTGAGCCACATTAAGGGTACCATAGGCTTCCCTCTTCCGAATTCATATAACACTATCATCCTTGGCACCCGGCACTAAACACTTACTGCTATCACTAATTCTGAATGGCGCCTCATAGCTCAGATGCTGGGTGCAGCTAAACAGTCACTTGCCCTGCTTTGGAAAAAACCCACTACACTGTGCTGTGGTTCACACACCTTTGGTATGTCATGACTATGGAAATTTTTCATAAAGGGTAACACACACTGAGTCCAAATTTGCATGTATCTGGCAGCCAATAATTGATTACTTATCAAAAATGGAACACGCCTGTTTACACCACCCCAGCGCAGAGCCCTCCAACTTTTTAAACATGGTCCCCTGGACTCCAGAGCTGGCACACCATGGTGGGAGTACCAGCTTTCTACTACAGATACCCCCTCCCCCAACCTTAGTCTCCCACAACATTATCCTTATGGCTTTTACCTTGGCTGCACACTTCCCATACTATTGCACCCTCGACTTACCTTTCTTCTTTTCCTTTCCTCCCTATCTCTTTTTGTTTTTGGCTTGCACTTTGGTATTTTTAACGTGTTTAATCTTTTGCAGCTGGCTGTCCCAACGGTTGGAAGCTGCCCTTAGCTACAATTTTCTCGATGTTAGACTTGTGATCTATCTTAACCTATACTCTAGTTGCCTAGCTTGGTACAACGCTGTGGTTTTTTGCAAAGTTGGGCGTCAGACGCATGCCTCTTAATGTATTGCATTTTCATACTTTTCTAGATCTCTTTAATATAAAAAAAGATTTGGGGAAAAAAAGGGAAAAAGAACCCAACCTTCATTTCACCGACCCATCTCCCTCATGGACTCCTCGGCAAAAGTTATGGTGCACGTCCTTTTACAGATTTAGGAAGATTGGGCACTTGATAATGAATTTTTTTCGGAGACTCAATTTTGTTTTTGCGCGTGGGGGTTGGTACTGTTAATCAAATACCAAACCTTTGATTGATATCAGGGAAATATGTTAAAGCCAGGGGATGGGCCCTCCATTTAGACTTAATAGCTCTCTCCAGCTTGGTGGACAGGGTAAGCTATGGTCCATGATGTGCAAACCAGGGATCAATCCAGCGCTCATAGATTTTTTAATACACCTCCATAGCGACACAAAGGTCCTGGTTCACCTCAGTTTAAATGGCGAGTGCACGTCCTAAACATTTCTGGTGTACCATATATGGTGTGGAATATGGGTTGCAGCCTTTGAGTCATACATTAATGGTAAATGGCTACTATAGGTGAGTCTTGACCTTGCGTGGACACAGCATGGCTAGTGGTGAATGTGTCCAGATGTCGGGCATGGTGAGTGAGTGATCACTACGTGTGCTAAGTCCTGATTGGCTGAGTGTTCCTAGCTCATGTGGCATCTGACTTTATGGTGTTTTTAGAAGCACGTATCCCCTCCGACCACGTGTGCTTTGTTGGGGCAATCTCCCCTGACCATTGTAATGTTGCTGCACCGATGTGTGGGATGGATCAAGAAGAGTTACTGCCAGAGTGCTTGCCTGCTAGCTATGCACTCTCCCACCTGTGACCTATCAATCAGCAATTCCCAGGCCTGGGTCTCAGAGCCTGCCTAACTGCATATTTGCGAGTTGAGG
The DNA here is from genome assembly GCF_964204655.1 of Triturus cristatus. Lineage (NCBI taxonomy): Eukaryota > Metazoa > Chordata > Amphibia > Caudata > Salamandridae > Triturus > Triturus cristatus. The sequence continues at coordinate 745,630,503 of NC_140580.1, read as the reverse complement.
TTGATGTAGAGTTCACAAAGGGCAATTCTGTCAAAAAGATGATATTTTGTTTGTCATCAATACATCGATTTCCATATTAACAGCATATTGGTGTGATTGGCATCACTTTAAGACATTCAGGTGCGGGACAAGGGTGACGTTTTATAATTAAATGTTTGTATTAGATGTTTCATTACAGGTAGAGGGGATGAGTGAAGTGGTATTCTTTATGTAAAAGCCTAGTCCTAGATCAGGCTCCTGTAGTAAGTAACCAGCTAACAAAACACATTTGAAGTTCTTTTCTAAAGCACACAAAGTGAGGAGATAAGTGTTGCTAGACCAACAGAGAGTTTCAAAATGTTACTATACAGAGGACACACATTCACTTGCCAAGCCCCATGTGCATGTGATGACTGTAGAATTCTTGCGGAGCACGACGTGGGCGTCCTAGGTGTTGTGTTATGGAGGCCTCATCTGGGGTACTGTGTCTAATAATGGGGCTTATATGGAGTATACACTGGTGACCAGTGAGCCACCAGAAGTGTTGAATAAAACCTCAGTCCTCAATGTTTACCTCGCGGCATTGTTTCGACTTACAGGGGCCTCATTTGGATTTAGTTTTGAGTTCTGTAAGCCACATCTGTGATATTGTGTCCTGTTCTAGGTACCACCTTCAGCTTATTGTGCTCCGGTGTATCAGTTGGAGTATCGTCCCGTTCCGCATACCCGATGTGGAGTGTGCAGTCCAATTTCGGATGCACAACTGTCATGTAATGTACAGTTTTGAAGAGCAACTCTAGAGGAATGTGTCACCTTATGGGAACAATTTTTTATTTTATTTGTCTTTTGGTTAGTACTCTTTTTCATCGTTTTAGCCTTGTAGTGTTGTGAGTAGCTATAGATTTGTGCCTGTTTCACATCTCTGGGAATACTCATACACTGGAGCCCGGTTCATTATGAGAGAAGGTGTATCCAAACTTTACTAGAGGCACCGAAGTTAGCATGACCCCTACCAGAAGCCACACTACTGCTTCATGGGTGACCAAAATCAGAAATGAACGAGTATCTTCCGAATGATGCATTCAGGATAGTGCAGGATCTACAGAAGTGGCATAAAAACCTCCATTAGCGCCTGAAATAGATCACTGTGACAGAATTATGAAAGGGTCAGAGCTAGGAAAGGCACAGACTGTGGAAGAACACTAAAAAGGTTAAATATACGATGAGAGGTGCAACTTGTAGGAAGGGACAGAAAAAGAACATAGAGATGATGAGCCCCACTGGCAAATGGGAACTGGAGACATTGCAGCACATCGTTCCTTAGAAGGTCTTTCTTCCTGTATCTCTAGTCCCCCTCAAATGACTGAAAGGCTTGGTGTAGTGTAGCTGCTATGTTAAATGTAGCGCTGTAGTAATTATAAACTCACTGTGCCATTTTGGGATTTTTGGAGAAAAAACAGCCATTTCGGAACGCAGTAGCTTGTGCATACGATTTAATGAGAAATGGCTGCCTCTCCCGAAATGCTGTATGTCCGACCAGAGGTATGTTGAATAGCTAGGACTCGTTCGATTACCGCATGAGAAGAAGAAGAAAGCAGGTGACTGCAGGGAGTTACACTCCAGGGCATGCCCCAGGCTAGGAGGTACTGGAGTAGGATAGGGAAGATGAGGACAGAAGGTACACATGCAGTTGCAGAGTGATCCCAGAGTCATAACAATTTAGCAGTTATAAGGGTGTTGCATAGTCTAATTGGTAGAAGCAACAATTTGCATTATCTGTTTTTTCGAGCTCTGGGTGCCACCTCTGGTGTACTGTGCCCTTATTTGCAGGAAGCCTCTACCATATCACCTCCAATTCTAGAGGCAGCATGCAGTGTATTGTCCAGTCTGAGAACCTTATTTGGACGATTTTGCTCATTGCCAAAGGCCACGCCAATGGTGGTGTGTCCAGTTTTGAAGGAGTCCTACTCCGTCATGTCCCATTGTTGCAGGACTCGATTGAAATAGTTAATCAAGTGCCTGACAAGCCTCACCTGGAATAATTGTCTGTTTTTGATTCCTTATCATTGTATTGCTGCTACTTTTAAGGCCACAGCTGGAGTTTTGTGACCTGTTTTGATGGTTTACTCTATAGTTGTCTATTTTTCAGCAAAAGTAAGGTACCTTGTATTTCGTCCTGCAACGTCGTGCTATGTCTGTGTGACTGTGTGTGACGGATGTATGACGTTACAACGCACACTTTTACAACGCATGCACTTACAACGCATTTTTTACAACGCATAATCCATTACAACGCATGACATTACAACGCATGACACTACAACGCATTTTTTAAAAATACCTTTACAACGCATTTCCATTACAACGCATACTACCTTTACAACGCATACCATTACAACGCATAATATTAAATTACATTTAAGGTAAGTATTAGATAGTATAGGGGTAAAAGTTACTTTTCTAACTCCAGGGGGTGCAACAGTAGGGTAAGTGTTGGATAGTATAGGGGTACAAATTACTATTCTAACTCCAGGGGGTGCAACAGTAGGGTAAGTGTTGGATAGTATAGGGGTAAAAATTACTATTCTAACTCCAGGGGGTGCAACAGTAGGGTAAGTGTTGGATAGAATAGGGGTAAAAATTACTATTCTAACTCCAGGGGGTGCAACAGTAGGGTAAGTGTTGGATAGTATAGGGGTAAAAATTACTATTCTAACTCCAGGGGGTGCAACAGTAGGGTAAGTGTTGGATAGTATAGGGGTAAAAATTACTATTCTAACTCCAGGGGGTGCAACAGTAGGGTAAGTGTTGGATAGTATAGGGGTAAAAATTACTATTCTAACTCCAGGGGGTGCATCAGTAGGGTAAGTGTTGGATAGTATAGGGGTACAAATTACTATTCTAACTCCAGGGGGTGCATCAGTAGGGTAAGTGTTGGATAGTATAGGGGTAAAAATTACTATTCTAACTCCAGGGGGTGCAACAGTAGGGTAAGTGTTGGATAGTGTAGTGTAATATTATGCGTTGTAATGGTATGCGTTGTAATGGTAGTATGCGTTGTAATGGAATGCGTTGTAAAGGTAGTTTTTAAAAATGCGTTGTAGTGTCATGCGTTGTAATGTCATGCGTTTTAATGGATTATGCGTTGTAAAAAATGCGTTGTAAAGGTAGTGCGTTGTAACAGTTGCGTTGTAAAGGTTGTTCCCCGTGTGTGACTGTTTCTTTGGGTGATCCTGTCAGTCTCCCTTCTTCCAGGCACTCGCCGCATACACGAAGGGAAATAGTGGACACATTACGAATCAGTCTGAAATTAATTACGTGCTATTTTTATAATATTTTTTTCATTTATTTGTGTCTACATAAATTATGCAAATAAAATGTATAAACAGATGTTAGTCTTTTTAGTTACTGATCAGAAGTATTTCGTTCGATCCGGTTTAGCTTCTTAGCCTTTTCCCTATTTTGGTGTACATATTTAAAAAAAAAAATCGGACAGCAACCAAGCAAATCAATCTGAAATTGATGCAATGCCGCCTCCATTTACCACCTTGTTGCCTGTGAAGTCACTTACCTAAATGCTTTTTTTCATCCTCCTTAAATGTAACAGTGTGGCAATGCGAAGAAAAGGATAGAAGGATGCCATGCCAGAGCTGATGGGTTGCAGAACATAGGCGCTGGTACACTGGAGGGATTTTGCTCCTGCTGGAAAGTGCCTGTGTGTTAAAGCACTTCCACTATATTATGTGAAATTGTATGCTAGGAAGTGTTTTTATTATTTGCCCTTTACATAACTGAAAATGTAGAAGTCACTCATGTTTTCATAATTTATCCTGTTTATAGTTGCCCTCGTGGAAAGCCGCTCTGACCCAGGTGGACTCAAATTGGTCAGCTCCTACCAAACAAATCGGATCGGCGATCCCACCGACCTTGTGGTGCTAGCTCAACAGGTGCAAAAGGTGAGACATTTGAATTACATGTCCTTACTTCCTACTGTGGGTACCCTGCTGATCTGGTTTATCTATGTCATCATCTGCCCTCCCTCTTTTCATATTGCTTATCATGGACTTTTTCCTCAGTAATAAAGGTTATAAAATATTTTCCCTGCTAAATCTTACTTCACTATTGTCAACAAAATGAACGTTTTTCCAATGCTTGGGAAGTACTAGATAAAGGTTAAATTTCCAGAGGAGAAATTGGGCCGTGATATGCCCAAAAGGATAATTGTAACATTGTAAGTTTACAAAATGTATCATACTGTGTAAGAAGTATTGTAGGAATGGTCGGACATCATCATCGGGTTCTGCATGATTTCGGATTAAAATGTAGATGGGTGAACGAGAAGGCTTCTTGTTGTAAGGCACCGAGCATTACCAGGAGTGTTCTTTTCAGATGAGTTACAGTGCACATTCAGGAAACGTAATTTGGCCAAAGCAAAGAGTGCATGTGGTGAGTGGAATCACACTCCGTTCCACTTCCACTGTGTACCTGATCGAAGCAGCGCTGCTCATTAATCACACATGCAATGCCTTCTGCAACTATCCAGAAGGGTGAGAAATGGAAAGGATCTAACCCTGAGTCCTTATTCCTAATCTGGCGTGAGCCCGAATGGGAATTTCAACTCTTGTGCTAATTATGCGCCTGAGGGTTTTTGCCAACATGATTTTCTCTCTTTGGAATGGGGGAAAATTTGGATAATTAGCACATCCTGTAATTATCTTGCGCTCAACAAGGAAGTGGGAGTTCACTCATCTGGAATGAGCCCCTTAAATAATAATGCTGAGCAAAGAAAAGGGAACCCCACAAATACTCTAGGTCCAAGTGCTAAAGACTACCTCATCCAAAACCGGGAATTGTATCTTTTCATATCTTCAGGACTCAACCAGCTAGTAAGCTCCACTTCCCACCTCATGGGACATTCGTTCATTAAGCAACACAGGATCATGACATGTTTCTGTGCAAGGTTGTTGGGTTTTTCCTGAAGGCTTTGTAATGAAGTTAGCAGCCTAGTAGTTGGGGGGGCGGAGCGAGTGGGGTTGAGGGGAAGAGGAGGAGTTGACACAGGATGAGGGCAGTTAGAGTAGGGACAGGGCTGAGGTTGGAGGCAGAGAATAAAGCTACCGATATAATCATAAGAGGTGTCCGTGATTACTTGCAGCGTGATGCTACAACTGGCGACGAGGGTGGGATGACCAAACCTCACCGCTCAGAACCCCACGAGACACCGAAGCGCCGAAGCGCGACTCACGCCAGAAGCGTGTGCTTTGGGTGAGGCTGGCGAGCACCGAAGTCGGGAGCCCACCCCGACCCTGCCTCGTACCCGAGAGCGAAGGAGAAGTGCCCCAGCGTGGAGGACGCCGTCCCTGAAGGCCTGCTGGCGCGTGCCGCAGAGTGCCTTGAAGTCCGGGCTTGAGTGCCCGTCGATGTTGGAAGGTCTCACGCCTGATGCGTGAGTCTTGGCACGCTGTCGCGAGAAGAAACGCGGGAATCTGCAGAATAAGGCGGGAGCCCACCCCAACCTCACCTGATAGTAGCCGCCGTTGGGGAGATGCAGGTCCTGATGTGTGCTGCCTCTGAAGCTGCCCGCAGGTGAGTCCAGAGTGAAAGAGGACCGAGTGAGCCATGAGAGCAAGCCTTGTGTGCATGCAGTGACAGCGGCCATCTTGGAGTCAGGCACTTTTCAAGACAGACCCCTTGATTGTTGTAGAGCGGCCATTTTGAAGTCAGGCATACAGTAACTGAAACAAGCACTGACAAGAGCAAAGAAACAAGCATTGGCAAGAGCAAATAAACAAGCATTGGCGGAAAGGAAAAAATAAACAAGCATTGACAAGAGCAAGTAAACAAGCATTGGCGAGAAGAGATAAGCAAGCATTGACAAGAGCAAATAAACAAGCATTGGCGAAAAGAAAAAATAAACAAGCACTGACAAGAGCAAGTAAACAAACATTGGCGAATGTAAATAAACAAGCATTAACAAAAGCAAAGAATAAAACACTGGCGAGAAGAAGTAAACAAGCATTGTCGAGTGTGAATAAACAAGCAGCAGTGAGAAGACATAAAGAAACAGGCACCAACAAAAGGGTGAACAGGACACAACGACACCATGGTGACCCCCAACGCCTCGCCACAGCGGAAGCCCCTCGTCGCGGGAGGATCACACCTGCGAGCTCCGGAACCTCTGACCGTGACCACGGGAGGGAGTATGGGCCCCAAGTGGCAAGAATGGTTGGAAGACTTCGAAGACTATATCGAGGGATCCAAAGTGACGGAAGACAAAGAAAAGTTAATTGCCCTCCGCAACTTAGCAGGACGGGAAATAAGCAAAATTATCAAGGAGTTTTTCGCCTGCAGATACTGGAACATATGACAAGGTGCGTGAGGCACTGAACAAAAAGTTTCTCCATAAAAGAAACGTGGACTATGAGCGCTACGCTTTTCACCAAGCGCGTCAAGGAAAAGAGGAAGCAATGAGCGCATTCATCACCCGGTTACGACGGCTGTCGAGACACTGTGAGTTTGAAACCTTCTCGCCTGACACTGCCATCAAATCGCAAATCATAGACGGCTGTCACTCAGAAACACTCAGGAGACGGCTACTGAGGAAACCCCACGAATTGGAAGAGATCGAAGAAATGACTCGTATATACGACCAAGCGGAAGAACACGCCGCCACCATCGAAACAGGACACAACGGCCGTCAGGAGCAAGCACACCGTGTTCAAGAACAACCTCGTAGCAGAAGGAAGTATTTGCGGGAGAATCAATGGAGACAGAGACCGTCGTCTCACCAACGACGCCCGGAGTACAGGAGAAGAGAAACAGGGCGAAGGGACCGAAAGCCAGAAAGGACTAACCGATGTTATCGGTGTGGTTATGACTATCCTCATATAGACACCTGTCCGGCCACGGGTCAGCGATGCAGGAAATGTGGGCGATCCAACCACTTCGAAGCCATGTGCGGGGACTATCACAAAGAAAGGCGAAGTGAAACGACGAGATCGTCCCGCTCTGACACAAGGAAACATCACATACAAGCTGTTCAAGGAGAGCCCAGGCGGTCCCCAGGCTCATCACATTCCAGCCGGGAATCACACAGGTCACGATGGGAACGCAGATCCCCATCTCGGGACTCGAGATCATCGTCCTCCAAAGACTCGACCTATACTGTGGAATACTTGAACATGATTGCGGACCCTGATCAACTGAAAAAGTATCCATGCCTAGACATTAGAGTAGGGAATCACGACACCAAATTTGTAATGGACAGCGGAGCCTCGCTGAATTATATTCCAGTCACGGAACACGAGAAAATGGTCCCGAAACCCCCACTAACTTTTGCACCGGTCCGCGTCTTCACGTGGATGTCCAAGAAACCACTCCCCTGCCTGGGTAAATTCCACTCAACACTCACCCATGACAACATCACCATACAGGCGGTCATACATGTCATCAAAGGGCCTGAAGCCGACTGCCTGCTTAGCCTCCCCACGGCTGAGCGTCTTCGTCTGGTGGAAATCTTATTCAAAGTCAGCGATAATCAGAACTGTGTCAGCAAGTTTCCCAAATTATTTCAAGGCTTAGGCAAGCTGAAAGGTTGTCAAATTCGGCTGCACATTAACGTACGGATCAAACCCGTTGCGCAGCACCCACGACGTGTTCCATTCCATCTTCAAAGTGCCGTCGAGGACGAACCTCAGGAACTCCTATCCGCAGACATCATTGAGCGCACGGATGGCCCGACCCCTTGGGTGTCACCGGTGGTCATCGTACCTAAAAGAGGGATTCCCAACAAGGTGAGACTGTGCGTTGACATGCGCCTACCCAACACCGCAATTGAAAGGGAGCGACACCCTGGACCGCATCTGAGCGATATGATTGCTGCACTGAATGGTGCAAGGGTCTTCTCGAAGCTAGACCTGAACAAAGGTTATCACCAGCTAGAATTAGACGCCAGATCTCGCTACATCACCACGTTTGCAACTCACCTAGGACTTTTTAGGTACAAGCGGCTGAGCTTTGGTGTCTCGTCGGCCGCGGAAATCTTTCAGGAGGCAATCCGCCAAATCATTCAACACATCCCCAACACCTTGAACTATAGCGACGACATCCTGGTCTATGGGTCTGATGTTCGTGAGCACGACATCGCTCTTGATCGCGTTTGCCATGCCCTGTTGGATGCGAATTTGACGCTGAACAAGGAGAAATGTGAGTTTCACCAGGCCACTTTGAAATTCTTTGGCCACATTTTCTTGGACGAGGGCATGAAACCGGACCCGGACAAGATCGCGACCCTGAATAACACCAAGAGCCCGCAGGATGTAAATGACTTGAGCTCCTTCTTAGGGATGGCCAGCTACTGTGCCCGCTACATCCGTGACTATGCGACCATCAGTCACCCCCTTCGGATTCTCACCAAGCTTGGTCAACCGTTTGACTGGACCCCTGAGTGTGAACGGGCGTTCAAAGACATCAAGCGCGCCGTAGAGTCGGCCGACAGTCTCTCATACTTCAACCCTCAATGGAAGACTGAGATCACCGTCGACGCTAGCCCCGTTGGATTTGGGGCCATCTTGGCTCAATATGAGAATGACTCTGATCAGAGGCGGATCGTTGCCTATGCCAGCCGCAGCCTGTCTGACCCTGAGAAGAAGTACTCGCAGCCTGAGAAGGAAAGTCTTGCTGTAGTCTGGGCATGCGAACACTTCCATGTCTTCATATATGGCAAGCACTTTACCCTGATCACCAGGCGTTGGTCACTATCTATGGCAACCCGACATCCAAGATGCCTCCGAGAATCGAGAGATGGGGTCTCAGACTTCAGGAGTACACGTTTACTATTGTTCATAAACCGGGGAAGGCGGAGAACCCGGCTGACTACATGTCCCGCCACCCTCAGCCGTCTTCAGACTCCAAACCATCGATCGCTGAGGAGTATATCCACTTCGTGGCTGACCAAGCATTGCCACCTGCCATTCCCATGGACATCATTCGGGAGGTCACCGCTCAAGACACTATCTTGCAAATGGTACTCCACCGGATCCACACTAATAGATGGAGATATAACCCGCAAGAAGAAGACACAGACCCTACAATCCGGAAAGAGATACAAGCATTCCGGCACGTCTGCGATGAACTGTCGGTCACCACTGATGGAGTCATCCTAAGAGGTCAACGACTTGTCATCCCCAGTCAACTACGGCAGGGAGTTATCAATCTGGCCCATGAAGGCCACAGAGGAGTAGTATCTACGAAGCGAGCTCTACGGGAACGCGTCTGGTTCCCCTTTCTGGACCAAATGGTGGAGTCTACACTGAAGGAGTGCCACCTCTGTCAGTTGACCAGCAAAAGCAACCCACCGGCACCACTACAAATGACCACCCTACCCAGTGGAGTGTAGCAAGAAATTGCCATGGACTTTTATGGACCGCTGCAGTCTGGAAAATATGTGGTTGCCATAATTGACGAATATTCACGATTTCCCATCGCACAAATAATATCGTCTACAAGCGCCTCCTGCACTATCAAGGTGCTGGATGAGGTATTTGCAACATGGGGTGTCCCCAAAGAAGTCAAAACGGACAATGGGCCTCCATTCAATGGACACGAATTCAGTGCCTTTGCGAAACACATGGACTTCAAGCACAGAAAAGTTACACCACTCTGGCTACAAGCAAATGGCACCATCGAAAGATTTATGGCTACGATCAAAAAGACATTTCAGCACGCCACTGCTGAGAAGAAAGAACTGCAGGCAGCTCTGAATGAAGTTCTCAAAGCCTACAGGACAACGCCCCACTCAACCACCGGACAATGCCCTGCAACCCTCATGCTAGAGCGGCCAATGAGAAATCGCATCCCGACATGGGAAGGTGCCTTGCAAGCGGTATCGCCAAACCACATTCACCAGGAAATGGCTGTGACTGACAGGCATAACAAGGACAGAATGAAATCGTATGCTGATGCCAAAAGGAGAGCGAGGTCTCCATTCTTGCATGAAGGGGATCATGTCTTCATCAAACAGGAGCAGCAGAGAAAGACTGATTCCCGATTCCGGGACGAGCCACTGTTAGTGACCCAACAGAAGGGCACCATGTTGACAGCGGAATCTGAACAACGCAGAATCACCAGGAACATCTCCCACTTCAAGAGGAGTCCGCGAGACATACAGGGACCTGGGATGAGCCCTACTGGCACTCCCGCACTTGAAGAGCCTGACCCTGGTGCCACAGAAGGAAGAGGTCAGCAGAGTGAGCCCAGGCCGAATGTGTCCACCGGGAACATGTCATTGCGGCCACGTCGTGATATCCAGCCACCAAAGAGACTCATTGAAGAGATGGACTGAAGCACTGTTGTTTGTTTTATTAAGAAGAGGGGAGATGTAATGAAGTTAGCAGCCTAGTAGTTGGGGGGCGGAGCGAGTGGGGTTGAGGGGAAGAGGAGGAGTTGACACAGGATGAGGGCAGTTAGAGTAGGGACAGGGCTGAGGTTGGAGGCAGAGAATAAAGCTACCGATATAATCATAAGAGGTGTCCGTGATTACTTGCAGCGCGATGCTACAGGCTTGATGCATACTTGATTGATAGTCTCCATAAACTCTCACGCCTTTCATACTCTAGGTGCCTCCTCCCCATCCGCTATTTTCGCCATTTAAATATCAAAATGTAAACCATGTATAGAAAAGGATGTAGGCTACAGTTATACTCTGATTGTTCCTTTACTTTTTTTCCCTGAGCATACACTCCTTACTTGCTAACAAAATTTGAGATAAAATGCCAAACCCCCCTTCTATACACAACAAACCACTGAGAAATCAACTAAATACTTTTAATGTTAGTTCGTTCTTTCTTTATAGCGAGTATAACTACCAAATGTAGTAATAGGTTCCAACTCATCCAAAACAGAGCCCTTGGTATATGTCACTGAAACCATGCCAAACGTCTTACACTGCAAATTTGTATAAATTCTGCTTCCTCCCATCTTTCACCTCTTCTACATAGAAAATCATTCTGAAAGAATCAGAAAAAATAGCCAACTTCTTTTGAACATTGCAGATTCTTTAATTTTTTATTGCATTTCTCTATTTTCTAAACCGGTCTATATTTACATTTCACACAAGTTCCTGGCAGGACTGCCTGTGGTTCAATTTAATTAATACTTATTGAGAAAGAAGGTGGTCACTGGGCGGAGCATAGACAGTGTGTAAGCCCACCTGTACAATTGAGTCTGTCAAAAAGGAATGAGATGAACCAATCCAGGACAGCATAGAAGAGTAGAATGGTGTTCGAAATGGAATTCCTGGTTAGCTGAGGTATGCACCTAAGCCAGGCAGGAACTACCAGTCTAGTAAGGGTAAGCTAAGTACACACTAAAAGATAACCTGTGCTCACCCTCTTGTAGCTTGGCACAAAGCAGTCAGGCTTATTTAAGGAGGCAATGTGTAACGTATTTGTGCAACACATACACACAGTAACACAATCAATGCACCACAACACAGGTTTAGAAAAATAGTTGTTTGTATTAATAGCAAAACGATAAAAATATCACATATATTTCACAAGATATGCACAAAAAAAGAATACCAAGAATCACTGTGTTCAATAGTTCCTGAGTGCCGAAGGGACAATGTTCAGAGCGTTTTGTTTACAGTAGGCAAAAATGAAAGATTAGCAAAATCTGGAGTCCCCAAAGAACACTCACATTGGATCGTGCAGGCACGGTATTGCTGACCGGTTTACACTACCTGGTGCAAACCACAGAGGAGTTGGAACAACAAGGTCTCACTACTGAGTCAGACTCTGCTGCCTGTCAGTGGGAGCATGGAAGCTGCTGGGACCTCCGAGGGCTGGTGTGAACCCGTACCTGCTCCGGGTGCTGAGAACAAGGGAAGTGGGTTTTCACCCTAGAGCAGTCCAATGCAACTGGGGAGGGGATGACTTAGTTGCTGCACTTCTGTGTTGCCCAGGCAATGCGTTTGAAGGGAATATAGCTGATCTGCTCGGCACCCAGCCCGAGGAGCAACACTCTGGTCTGGAGTCTCTGCTTATAGGGCGCAGTTGTCGGGGGCACGGAGCGTCAGCCTCCCAAGGTGGAGTGCTTGTCTTTAGAGAAGTGGAGCGCAGAGTCTTAAGAGGTTTCAGCTGTCAAACTGAGAGTCTCATGGCAGTCCTGGTATGGCAAAAACTTTTGATGACCCTGAGAATTTTAGGAACAGGGGGCAAGTCAACAAGCCCTTGGAGAACACTCATACCACAACAAATAGGTAGTAGGCAGCAGGCCAGCACACAAAAGTAGGTTGCACAGTGGCAGTCCCTCCTGGCAGCATAGCAGTCGTTCTGGCAATATTTAGATGTAGAGCCAGCAGTGTCTGGTTACAAATCCCACACTGTGTCTGATTTTAGGAGGTCAGAGCCCCAGTACTTATACCCAAAAGTGCCTTTGATGTAGAGTGTGACTTCAAAGGAGTTCTCTGAAGTGCACAAGGATCCTTTTCAACCCAGTCCTGTCTGCCAGGCTACTGGGGGGGTAATCAACTCTTTGTGTGTGGATAGGACTCTACCTATTGAAGTGCAAGTGCCAGCCCATTTCTCCCTGCCCAAGAAGACCCATCGGAATGCAGATGAATGCACATGAGAGTCCTGTGTTGTGGCGGTCTAGATCGAATGCTCAAATGTAGCTGTCACCCAGCCCAGATGTGTATTGTAGAAAGGCTGTCAAACACATAGAGCACTATGTGTGCAGAAAGGTCCACTTTCTAAAAGTGGCATTTCTAAAATAGTGAAGTTAAATTCAATCTCACCTGTAAGTAAAATTTATCAATGCCATTCCAAACATATAAAACATCCAAAAGCTACTCCCCTCTGATCAGATATTACCACTCAAAAAGGTATAAAGGAATTCACAATGCTAACCTAAAACACAGATAGGTTTCACTATAGTGAACAATGAAATAGGCTGTCTGTCACTACCAGGACATGCAAACCACAACAATACATGTCCTACCTTTTACTTATATAACACCCTGCCCTTACGGCTACCTAGGGTTTACCTTAGGGGTGACTTATTTGTAATAAAAAGGAGTTTAAGGTTTGGCAAGTAGTTAGTAGTATAGTATAGGTGGCAGTAAACTGCACACACTGGTACTACAGTGGCAGATCTGAGGCGGGTTTTAAAAGCTACTTCTCTGGGTGGTACAATCACTGCAGCTGCCCACTAGTAGCATTTACTTTACAGGCCCTGGGTATATGGTATACCACTTTACCAGGGACTTCTGAGTATATGAAGTATGTCAATCAGGTATACACCAATTGCAAACATGTTTAGGGAAGAAGCACATGCACTTTAGCACTGATTAGCAGTGGTAAAGTACTCAGAGTTCTAAAGCCAATAAAAACATGGTGAGAAAAAGAGGAGGAGGAAATCAAAACGTTTGGTTTAACCCTGCAAGAAAGGCCATTTCCAACAAACAGCGAAGAGGAAGTGATGGTGTATCATGTCAACCCCCCTCGCAGGTTGGGAAATTCTGAAACAAGTAAGCCTTTGCATTATATGTGAATCAGAGGGCGCTAGCGACAACCCAAGTTGTTGTTTCAGTGCTAAAAAGGAAGGAGTATTCCAGATTGATGAGAGTGCAGTAGCCTGAGGTGCCTCCTCCCCAGTTGATTGTGCAACTGGATTATAACTACGTAGTAAGTTGTGAAGTAATTTACTTCAAAGCAAGGTTTCTTTGGGAGTCGGAGGACCTCACAGGTACCTCTTTGGAATTATGATTAAACAGTACTGATAACATGAGTAAATTGTAACCACCGGATTCTACCAACCTAATGCTTTCTATTATCTATTGATGTATGCCTTTCCTCAGAGCATTGACATGATAAGTAATTTCTCTTTGTACAAGTTGCAACGAAAATTAGTTGCATCGTTTGTAGTTAACATTCTCCTGCAGTTTAGTGCTCGACCCAAATATACTCAGCATGGATGTCACAACACTGAGTCAAATGCACTTTTAGCAACCTAGAGCAGTGATCCACAAACAACAAGATTGCACTGACTCATCAAGAAGATAATAGATTCAATTACGTAGAGTTAACTGGTGAAGCAGGTTCTCATTTGTTATTACGCTGCTGCTGTTGATTTTTAACTGCCCACCGTTTCTCTGATAGCTTGCTGTTAGGGCTATGAGTATTTGATTAAGGCAACAGGTAGGGAGATGCACTTTGGCAAGATAGTTAGCTCTTGTGAATTGCAGTGACTTTCAAGAACTTGTAGTTGCACGATGTGCAAGGGTAGGCATGTCTGAAGGCTACAGGTATCAGGGAGCGCCCGTCAGAACCAGGAGTAAAGGATAGGGTGAGAGACTGTAATACTGGCCTCCAAGAAAGTGTATACAGCATTGCTGTTTCTGAAGTACTGTGCATGTGCTGAGCATATAATTTATAGTTTGAGTTTTGCATAGAATATTTGAGACACCATCCGGGGGATTGGCCCTCTCATCTTCTTCAACGTGTTTTTAACTTCCACAATCTTGCGAGCATACAATTGACAAAAATGCACTTCCCTTCAAAAATGTGTTATCGGTTTCCTCTTTTGCTAAACATGATCACTAAATCATCAGCCATCATTTCCCAGCACCTCTTAGAAGTCATTCTTTTAAATGGCCTCCACCATCTACCTCCAGGCCTCCTTCAGTGATAATTTTCGAATAATTTTGATTATTTGCACAAAAGTCAATAAAAGCCCAAGACTTCCTCCTTCATCACATCATGGACAATCCCGAGTGCCCTTCTAGTTAGTCTGCACTTAAGTCTGTATTCGGTATCGAAATCAGAGATTGTAAATTTCTCCTAGCAAGCAGTCAGTCGCTTTGACCACTTTTTCCATTCTGTCTCATAAAATTGTTCAAGGAGTCCTTGCAAACTGGATCTGTCCTTTCAGTATTTAAACTACTTGGTTCCAATTGCGAATTTCCCAGTCTCTGGTAATAGCGATACATTATGGTCCAAGGGTTTTCTTTAATAGCTGCTTGAACTTTGCCTTGTAATTCTATCAGTAGCTGGCAAAGCTGTAACTGACCCAATTGGTAGGTGATCAGTCCTTTCCCAATCCAACACTTCGAATGTTTCTTTATTTCCACTAATTGCCTAGCAGTCAACATACATGTAATCAATCGGATGTCTAAGCGAACCTCTAATGAACGTTCTTGGCTGGCTGCTCCCCCGGGAACCTCCCACTAAGCATCTTCAGGCATGCGGTGTAGTGCATGGAAAAGCATGGTGCCTGGGATCCACTTGAGACCGAATTAGGGGACAAAGGATGTGCCAGAGATCGGTATGCGTAGTTGGGATAATTATATACCGCACAAAGTAGTTAAAAAAAATATTTATCATTCGAGGTATAAAATATTTTTTGATTTAGTGGCCCAGCTTGGTTTAAAACCCAGATCTCTGCAATTAAAACAGACTAGATGCTACGCCGTGTCTTCTTCCAAATTGTATCATTTTCTGTGGATACGTTTTTTTTTTTTTCCAACATCGTCTATAAATTGCAAATGAAAAAGATTTTTTTTAAAAATGCCAATCAGAAATGCATTCATTGTTAGGGCATTCACTTGCCCCGGTTTGCAATTAAGCGAATTGTTTGGCGTATTTATTCATTCTGAAATGTACTGCTTAAGAACTAAAATAACTTTCAGAATAAAGAATATACTCTTAAACCTGTCTACTCCAAATTATTTGATGAAAACCTGGTCCTGGTGCCTTCCAACCTCTCTTGAGATCTTCTTCCTTCCCTTTCCCCTTGACTCGGTAAACATGCATGCTTTCGCTGTTTTCACTTTAAAAAGAGCAGTGATCCTTTCTGTTCTTTGTTAAATCTATTTTCTGCATATTATTGCCGGATTTTGCTGTGGAAAAATAATTGTTGCTCAAATTATCTATCTAGGGAAGTTTATTGCATGCTGCCAATAGCCTGTGTTCCATTTTATAAAAAGCGTTACATTTTATTATTTGTTAAACGGGGTTGTTCCCTTTTTGCAGATGAGGCACCTTTTAAGCTGTGGTGGGGTTCTCCCTGTAAAAGATAATTTTTTCGGTAGAAGTATCCTGGCAGCTGAGGAACATGGCCACTCTTTGTTTAATTTGTGTAGGTGGCTCCAGGTACCCACTATCAGCACATTTTCCTTAGGACCCAGAGCTTTATAGCTGTCCCACTGACAGCAATCCTGATTATATGGCAACCACGTGCACAATTTATGTTCTTTATCAGACAGTGTCTTTAGTGCAGGAAGTGGTTCGGGGCATTTGTAAGCTACTTGGCTGGCCCAGGGCTGATGTACGCACGTTGCACAATTCCATGCCCGACGCACAAGTGAGTCGATACTCCCTAGATCCTTAGTGTCATTGGACTGAGGGTACTGACATTATGAAATCCCGTCCTACATGCCTGGTCTTGAAGCACCGTCATGTAAATAGATTGGATTATCAATCACCAGGTGGACAGTGACTTAGCTAGGGCTTTTGACTTCCAGGGCGATTCCTTTACTTTGCTCCCCAGTGCCGGTAAGAGTGAGGGGGGTTGTTGAAACCCCACGACGAGGGGGGGGGGGGGGGAGAGGGGTGCGGGCTAAAGACCATGACAAGCAGGGTCAGGGATGAATGTGATGAGGGAGAATAAACAAACAACTGCACTGCAGGTGGACTAAATATGCTACATGCAAGTGGATGCCAAGGCATTGTTTACCGGAGCACCTGTGGTCCAGGCCGGATTCTCAACAATGGGAAGTGTAACGACCAGCCAGCCTGATCCATTCACATGTGAGGACCCATTGTTAAGATGCAAAACAAGCCCAGCACCACTTCTTAAAAATAAGACTCGACCCAGCTGCTGGAGCACTGTATGAACAGTGATAGAACTAGGACTGGGCGGTGAACTCCGCTCCGCTCCCGGAGTTTGCGGAGTTTCCCGCGTTATGCGGAGCTCGCAGAGTTTTTTTCTCGCTCCCGTTCACAAACGTCAAGTTGGCGAGCGTGAGCGAGGTAAATCCAAATCCCGGCGAGATTTTTCCTCGTTCACTATCACCAACATCAAATTGGTGAGCGGGAGTGTGGAAAATAAACCCCCCAGCAATATTTCTCAACGCGGGGGGGCCAGATTTCTCATTGCTAATGATCGTGTATGCTTGCGACCGCTCGCATTGAGAAACTGCCCGTTCGCGTTGAGAAAGCTGCCGCTCGAGTAAAAATCTACTCAAGCGGCAGAAAAGATAAGCCTGCGCTGTACAGCTGTTCGCATTGATTGCACAGTGCGGACAAGAATCTGGCACTGTGCAATCACCGCGAACAGCATTTTACTATCGTACTCTGCTGCTCGCGGAGCTCCACGTAGTACGGCAGAGGTTTTTTTTACACTTCGCGCAGTGCAACTCCGCGTACTCCACCCAGGGTTAGATAGAGCAGACCAAGGTTAGGTGGGCCCTTTCGCATGCAGCAGGATAGGTGGCGGGGAAACACTGTGATGAATCAGCGACCCCCATCTGAACCCTCTACCCCCGGCCTTATCAGCCTGCTGTCACTGTTTGCTTCAGCTCCAGTGGCGACACATGGCAGACGGTCATACTACACTAAGCAAGACTCCATGTCTGGTAACTTGATTTTACATTTCCTTTGGAGCAGCACCGCAAGAGGCCAGCATAGAATTTACAAAATAACTCTGCATGTTCATGATGTGCCGTGTCCATATTACAGAGTGCAAGTGTGGGCAATTCTCGCAAATTTGTGTCCTCATTGATGTCTTCTGGGGCTTACAAGCATGTCTTGCAGTACTAAAAAGGCAAGGCAGTTATTTAGAAGATCATGCTATTGATTCTAAACACAACTACTGTTAGATATCAAATAAATAGTTGATATAAGAAGACCGAGTATGAGGTCTAAACATTATTCCAGATGATTCTCTTTCCCGTGAATCCAAATGTGAACACTTTCTGCTACATCTTTGGCACGTTGACAAAAGTAGGCTATTTCTGCAGTGGGGCTACATTTGTTAATGCACTAACTTCCTGGAAAATGTTAGGGAGAGCAGAGTGGCACTTATAGTGCAGGTGACATACCTGATGTCAAGTGGTAAGAGTTTTATTCAGTAGTAATCCACCAAAAAGACACGTTTTTGAGTGGGACAACCTCTGCCAGTAGTGAGTGGTTCTCTCAGACAGCAGTATCTTGTTCTATTAATAATTTGTCTTGACAATTCAGAATGTTCTTGGGCTCTGATGCTTCTGTATTTTACCATGAGAATAGTTCGTAAATTATGCAGATGTACGGGTTGCTGTTTAGTCGGCTACTCTGACTTCTATTAAAATATTTTATGCATTATTGTATGTGAAATTCTGTTATGCAAAATAAATAACACTCGCTTCGGCTGAAGTGAGGACTACAAAAAATCTTGTTCTGTGGGCCTTGACGTAAAACCCTGTTAAAATAATTGTATGCCTAATTGAGCTAAGGTTTCATTCTAGATGTGTTGTTCTGATTGAGTTAAGCAGGATATACTAATTGCTGCAAAAATTAACTATTTTTTTTGAAAAATAAGTTCCTTGTGAACACTGTCTCTGCTACAAGCAATACCCATTTCGCAAGGACTTATGGGTGGCTCTTCGTTGTTTTTGTTTGAGAATTACTTGGCGAATTACCCATGAGAAAATGTATAAATTAACAAGCCTGGCCATTTGCACTATAACGTCATCTTTTATCTTGTAGTAACAGACGCATTGTGCACGAAGTTAAACTCAGCTTTGAGTAATAGGCCCATTGTAAGTGTCTGAAAGATGTCAACAAATGGGCAGTTACAAATTGGATCTGTTCGAAATCTGGTAAACTTCGAAAGGGATATGCTTATGGTGTAAGAATTGGTTACATTGCCTCAAGCTGAATTGGCAGATGAGCGCTCATTGTGAATACACACGCAGGGCTAGGAGACTGTCAATGTTGCAGTGTTTGCATGGGAGGCAGACGAAACAAAAGTTGAGGTTGAGCATAACTTGACCAGTCTTATAAATTGAAGAGCATCCTGTGGGTGAGACCATAGATTGCACAAGTCTTCATGATGTGCTAAGGTTGTACTTGTGTAAGTCGAAGGATGGACTACCGCTCTATGACCAGATATATCTCCAAACATTTATAGACAGATACAGTGTGAAGTGGATCCTCACTAATCGTGTGCATGTGTTTCTGAGGATTTGTTAAGGCTTGTACTATTCCTCAATAAGCAGCAGTTAATAACTGTGAATTCAATGTTTAAAACTCTCGGCTTGGAAGGCAGAAATGTATGCAAGTAGGCTTGCACCTAGAGTTTGTGAACCTCTGATTTACACTGAATTCCCAAAGAATTCCAGGAGTAGGTGTGAGAAAATGTCACTTGGAGATTCCCTAAAGTAAATGCACGTGTAAACGAAATGGAATTGAATGTGTACATTTCGCTCATGCAGAAGTTCCACAATAAATTGCGTTTACACTTTCTAACTTTTTTGTTTGTTTTGCCCTGGAGAAATATTTTTCTCTATAAAGAAGCCCTTTCCCAACACACCGACCAATGTTGGAGATGTTCTCTACATGAAAAACGGATTTGCACCTGCCCTTCTTTGGTGTAATCCTGTAAGTGTTTTCAATGTGGGACGAGCGTGGAACAGGTTTGTTGATACCCACAACACTGTGTGTTTGTGAGGGTTCCCTACCTATTGCATATGTTCCTGCCCTGCAATGCTAACTAGCCATTCTTGTGCCAAGATTAATTCGCACATGTGGGGTAATATAAGTAGAAGTACATCATGAGTATATATGGTTTAAGGACCAGATCGTACCTGCTCTCCTGAAATTCACAGTGTGTGGAACGTGTTTGTGGCTGATGAATAAGAGTGGAGCAACCCACATTGAAATGTTTGCAGTCACTGCATGCAAATTGGCCTCTACGCCATGCAATATTATAATAAAATATCCAAGCATTGCTTAATTGTGTATGTTGGAGTTTGAAAATGTGGCTTTTGTTCCCAGGCAGATGAATTTATCAGAGCCAATGCTTGTAACAAGCTGACTGTTATTGCTGAGCAGATTCGTTTCTTGCAAGAACAAGCACGTAAGGTAAGACATTTTCCTGAAACAATATATGTTTTTGTGTCAATGATTTGGAAAAATCATATAGATTTGATAACTTTATTGTATTTGATTGAGCTCTCAATAAGCATATGTGGCTGCATACTTAAAGTTTTTAAGATTCAAAATTGAGAACCATTGTTGATGAACTTGGATTCCTGAGGCACATGAGCAAAAGGCTGGAGTTTACTCATTATTTCTTAGTAAATCCATATCTTTTTATCCAAAGTGCTCATTTTACATTCATGTTTTCGTTTAATTTCCTTTGAGTTGATAAAGATATTTGGATAGGTATATGTTTACGTACAATCCTAAGGCATAAAAATAAATGGGGTTCTACATATTTCGTGAACGTTTGTCACATTAATATATCTAGTTTTATTAGTGCTGGCTGTCAGTGGCCTATCTGTGACGGGGAAAAAAAAGACCAGTAATCAGATATATGCTGTTATATAAATGACGTACGCTACATTCCCATAAAAAAATTCCCTATATAGTGAACAGTTGCCTAGGAGTATACAGTTGTGCAAAGCACTCCCTTATCAAAATTTGTTGTTAGGCAGTAGTTTACTGTCCCAGTAGAAGACTAAGGTTTAGACCTATTGTAAGTACAGTGGTAGCGTTTTTCAGGAAGTGTGAGGCGCTGCACTCTTATTCAAGTTCATCACACGTATCTCCTTTGCCAAATGGTGAGGTTCCCTAATCTTGTTTTTACCTCATGCCTCTTTTCTCTGCTAGCATGCCTTTCTTGTCTTTTTATCCCACTCGTCCATTTTCTTTTTTAAACCTTCTTTCTTCTATTTTCACTGCTTTCCTATCTTTCTCACACTCTTTTTTTCTGTATTTTTCTCTCTTTCTGTGGGTCCGAGTATGACGAAGAAACATACATTGCGGTCCTTAATGATGAGTGCTGGGGCCCAGCACCTGCAGCCAATCAATCCGGGGTTGGTAAAGCACAACTACTCACCGTGAGAGTCTCAAGGCGCTAGAGATTAGGGGGGCAGCTCCGTTGAGTGTTGGGCTAATCCAAAGAGTCAGGTTTTGAGGTCCTTCCTGAACTGGAGCAGTGTGGGAGCTTGCCGGAGGTCGTTCCAGGCCTTGGCTGCGAGGTAGGAGAAGTAGTTTCCTCCCGTTCTGGTCTTATAGATGCATAGAATGGTGTCCAGAGAGAGGTCAGCTGATCGGAGGTGTCTTTTGGGTGCGTGGAAGGAGAGGCGGTTGTTCAGGTATGTTGGTCCAGTGTTGTGAAGGGCCTTGTATGTGTGAGTGAGAAGTTTGAAGGGTTATTCTTCTTTCCACTGGGAGCCAGTGGAGATCGCGGAGGTGTTGGATGATGTTGCTGCGATGGGGGATGTCTAGGATCAGTCTGGCTGCAGCTTTCTGGATGGTCTGGAGTTTGCGAAGGAGTTTCTTGTTGATTCCGGCGTAGAGAGCATTGCCATAGTCCAGTCTGCTACTGATGAGAGGGTGCATTTCAGTTTTTCTGGATTTGGATGGGATCCATCTGAATGTCTTTCGGATTATGTGGAGGGTGTTGAAGCTGGTCGAGGATATGGCATTGATCTGGCGGTTCATTGTGAGCGATGAGTCTAGTATGATGCCAAGGTTTTGTGCTTGGTCCGTTGGGGAGGGGGGTTTCCGAGGGCAGCAGGCCACCAGGAGTCATCCCATGTGCAGAGGGTAGAACCAAGGATGAGGACTTCTGTTTTCTCGAAGTTTAGTTTCAGGTAGCTGTTCTTCATGCAGGTGGCGACGGCTTTCATCCCTTCTTGGAAGTTGTGTTTGGTGATGTTGGGTACGTTGGTGAGGAAGAGGATAAGCTGGGTGTCATCGGTGTAGGAGACGACGTTGAGCCCCTGGTTTCTGATGACGGTTGCGAGGGGGGCCATGTAGATGTTGAAGAGGGTGAGGCTGAGGGAGGATCCCTGGGGCACTCCACAGTTGGTCTCTGTTGGTTCTGAGAGGTAGGGCGGGAATCAGACTCGCTGAGTTCTGCAAATGAGAAATGAGCATAACAGTCTAGGGCCTTGCTGCGGATTCCAGTGTCGTGGAGTCTGGTGGCTAGGGTGTGTTGGGAGATGGTGTCGAAGGCAGGCGAGAGGTCAAGGAGGATGAGGGCTTCCGTTTGACCCTGGTCTAGGAGGGAGCGGATGTAGTCATTGGTGGCGAGTAGGGCAGTCTTGGTGCTGTGGTTGCTGCTGAATCCAGATTGGGAGATGTCCTAGAAATTGTTAGCTTCGTTGAAGTTTTCTAGATGGGTGTTGACGGCCTTTTCCAAGCCTTGGCTGCGAATGGAAGCGGGGAGATGAGCCTGAATTTTTTGAGGTCCGTCAGGTCTATGGAGGGTTTCTTCAGGATGGGGTTGACTTTGGCGTGTTTCCATTCATCGGGGAAGGTAGTGGTCTCAAAAGAGAAGTTGATCCTCTAAAAAAGTTTGGGTGCGATAGCTGCAGCGGCTCTGTGAAAGATGTGTGGTGGTCAGGGGTCTGAGGGAGCTCCGGGGTGGATGCTCTTCCTGGTCTTTAAGGTGTCTTCTGTCATGAGTGGGGTCCAATTGAACAGGGTCTGTTGGGTGGCGTTGCTTGGAGGGAGAGCTGGAGCGCTGTGGAAGTCTTGGTTATCAAAGTTGTCGTAGATCATCTTAATCTTGAGGTGGAAGAGGAGCTGAGTCTATTGCAGAGGTTTTGGGAGGGAGGGACGTCTATTGTTTCGCTGCAGGGTTTGACAAATTCCTTGATGAAGGAAAAGAGATCTTTGGTATTATGAGCGTTGGTGAGGATTCTGTCTTGGAGGGATTTCGGCTTTGTGGATTTGATGAGATGGTGGTGGCTGCTCTGTAGGCGGCGCCTGTTTACGAGGTTTTGTTGTTCCTTCATGTATTTTTGAGTTGTCGGCAGGAGCGTTTGGATTCTTGGAGTGCAGGAGTAAACCAGCTTGCTTTCTTGATGTGTCTTCCTGTGGTTTCCTTGAGGGGGGCGAGTGTGTCGGCGCAGTTCCTGATCCAGCGGTGGAGGTTGCGTGCTGTAGTGTTTGCATCTGGCATAGTCGGTGGTGGGGTGCTGATGAGGGCAGAGGTGAGCTGGTCTCCGCTGACTGTGTTCCAGCTTCTACAGGGGAGGCGGTGGTGTTCTTGTGTATGTTTTTTTTTTTTAGGAGAAGTGGATGCAGTGATGATCTGTCCAGAGGAGTTCTGTTGTGTGGCTGAAGAAGACTCTGTTTCCTTCTGCAAAGACTGGGTCGAGTGTGTGTCCCGCCATGAGCGTGGATGCGGTGACTAGTTGCTTCAGTCCTATGTTGGCAAGATTCTCTAAGAGGAAGGTGGTCTTAAGGTCGTCGGGATTGTCCAGGTGGAAGTTTAGGTCTCCGAGTAAGATGTAGTCTGTGGAGGCCAGGGCGTGGGGTGCGATGAGGTTGGTGATGGTGTCAGTGAAGGGAGCGCAGTGACCTGGTGGCCTGTAGATGAGGGATCCACGGAGAGTCGTTTGAGGGTTGGCAGGGTCCCTGGCGCTGGTCGTGTCGCAGACAGGTGCAGACGGGCTTGCATTGCGGCCATACAGCGACCGCCATTAAGTAGGGATCTAGAGGCAAAAGAGGCAGAAGAGCAGAGTGCTCTCCCACTGCACCACCAGGGATTAGGCACATGTAAGAGCCTGTGGGTGGAGGAGGGCCTCGAACGCCCTGCAACAGTGAGCTCAGGGCTCAAGGGCAGTACTCGGTGGTGGAGCATCACGGGGGAGAGCAGTCGCACTGGCCAGGTCAGTGGTCTTGTTCTTCTTGCTGCGGAGCAGCTGCCATTAAGTAGGGATCGGGGAAGGGCAGGTCAACTGGGAGGCGGGAAGGACACACTGGAGGAGGAAGGGGCCGCGGGGGCAGCAGCGGTGGGGGAAAAGCATGGGGGGAAATGACTTCGGAAAAAAGGAAACAGAAAGAAAAGAAAACCGAAAGAGAAGGAAGATTAAAATAGAAAGATAAGGAGGAAAGTGGCAGAACTGCAGAAGAGCAGAGTGCTCTCCCACTGGACCTCCAGGGGTGAGGCGCAGGCAGGAGCCTGCGAGTAGAGGAGGGCCTCGAACACCCTGCAACGGTGAGTTCAGGGCTCATGGGCAGTACTCAGTGATGGAGCTGCTCGGGGAGAGAGCAGTCGCACTGACCAGGTCCACAGTTGACGTAAAATGGATGCATAAATTAAGCACTGCGGATGTATAATGATATTTGGCTTGAAAGAAGTCCAAACAAGCAGCTAGTTTAAGCTTGATGAATATGGACAGTTTTTTTTCAGTTTTCAATGATGTTGGTCTCAATTTCTTGAAAGATATACCGTAAACCATAAAAACAAATTGCTTC
Organism: Triturus cristatus; assembly: GCF_964204655.1. Taxonomy (NCBI): domain Eukaryota; kingdom Metazoa; phylum Chordata; class Amphibia; order Caudata; family Salamandridae; genus Triturus; species Triturus cristatus. The sequence goes on along the minus strand of NC_140580.1, from coordinate 745,606,045 downwards.
CACTCTTGTGCAAATACTAGACTATCAGTTACAATGAGTATCTGGTGGATGCTGGTGTGGAATGTAGATTTGTTTGGACACTAGACTATAAATCCCTATAGTTTTCAAAAAAAGAAATTGTACTGGTTACATAACATACCAGTCAGCAAAAAGCAGCTTCTTCTGCAAGGTGAACCCCTTTGGGATGATCTGTTATGCTTTTGGACAATGTAGGCCCTTGTAATGTTCAAATTTAGTCTCCCCATGTTTTATTGTTGTGGTATGCTAGTGCCTTTTGTTGTTATGTTCAGCAACTTATCATTTCCTGAATGTAACTATGTATTGAAACACAAAAAAGTGAATTGATGAGCAGTATGGTGTTGTTACCATCTAGTGCATTGCTTTACGACAGACTTCTCCCATGTGTGGCTCTTGAGCTACAGGTAGCTCATCTACCTGTCAATAGTTCTCCTGTGTGCAACCCAGTTCACAAAATAAAAAGCTTTTGCTTGATCAAATTAATATATGTATGCCACACTTGAAAAGTGTGTATTATGCAAGAAAAAAATTTGTTTTTTCGTAATTCATATGCTACTGTTGGGAGTAAAATCGTTGAATTTCCAAAATATATTTAAAGCTGATATTTGAGTGATAAAATATGCAGCCTCAGGGAAACTGATTACTAATGTTATTTTCTTGGTGCCTGGGGTATCACAGCTTTGGCTATTTTATATTACCCATGATGCACTAAGGTGATCACTGCTGGTAATTTAGCATACAAGGGCCAGTATTTTAATATAGTTTTGTTTGATGTGGTCACGATTTGTAGCTTGGAATGATTTTCACTCAATATAATTAGTTCTTTTTATAGAAAAGGTTGGAGACCTCTGCTATACGATAATAGTTACTACATGATAATAGTTACTTATATTTTATAGATTTCTCTTTTTCGATTTCCAATAAGGTCCTGGAGGAGGCAAAAAGAGATGCCGATCTTCATCATGCCGCCTGTAATGTTGTGAAGAAACCAGGAAATACATATTACTTGTACAAGAGAGAAAGTGGACAGAGATATTTTTCAATCCTTTCACCTAAGGTGTGTGTTTTTGCTTAAATAACATTAAGGGCAGGCTCTTTATGTGCCTCACCGTGTGGTATATGCAATTTGCACACATTGTTTTGCAAAACATTTATATTTGTGGTGTCATATGTGACTTGTTAGCTTATGATTTGTACATTGAGCTGGAATTATTGTTGCGAAGGTCATACCTGGGAATATCAGTGTTTCTTAGTATTTGAATTGTAACTATAATGCCCATTCAACTGCTGTTTAGCCCTAGATTATTATTTTTGTTGTTGCTATGCTACGCCTAAGCAAATGGCTAGTTTTGATTGCACCACTATCCTCCATGTCAACCTGATCGGGCTTTAAGAGGTCTCCAACAGCTTCCGGGTGCAAGTTGTGGCGTGCTTCCACACCCTGCACTTAGTTTTTAAAAAAAAATGTATTATTATTTATTTATTTATTTATTGAACTTTTTTGTCAAACATAAAAGAAAATACAGTCACCGTTTCAGTTTATGCAGCAGGTGTACAACAGTAACATGAGCAGCCATTCAAGATCATGTTCCGAGTTACATACAGATCAATGCAATTAACTACATTCAGACAGTGGTATCAATGATACAATACGAAAGAGTAACAATAGGGCAGGGGTGTACCATTGCATCATTAACTTATTACATCAAGCACGGGATGCAGAGTGCTGCACAGACCCATAGGGTGCATATAATCCATCAGGGAGACTGGGGAGGGGGGAGGAGGTCCCCATTTTACAGTAACTGGCGTATTTATGGGGAGGTGAGACCTGACTTCAGGGCGTGTCCGCAGTAGCGGCAGGGTGGTCCAGCAGATATGTCTGCAGTGGGCCCCAAATGTCACAAGGTAGTGAGGAGGTAGATAGCAATTCAGCGTAAGTACAAAGTTGATCTTGCCATAGTATCCTATCTCCTAGCCATTCTTTAAATTTGGGCGCCCGCCCCCTACCCCATCTGCAAGCAACTCGCCTTTTCACCAGGACCAGACAAAATGACACAAATTTACGGTGTTTAACAGGAATTTGTGCTGTGTACCCCAGAATGGCTACAAGGGGAGTCCTCAGGATGGGCATGGCAATCATACAATCAATAGCCAAGAGGACCCGTTGCCAGTAATTATGTATCACAGGACACTCCTAAGCGAGGTGCAGGAAGTCGCCGTGTTCCGATTTGCTCCTGTCATATCTGCTGGTGTCACGTAAACCAAAGTTATGGAGCCTAGCTAGAGTATAGTAGCTGCGATGTAAGAATCTATAGTGTATCATTCGGAGTCTGCTATTGGAGGAAATCTGCCCTGTCTGTTTGCAGCAGAAAAGTCACAGCGCGTCAGTGATGTTCTGTCCCAGTTCCGCCACCCACTTAGCCCGGGCTGCACATGGAGGGTAGTCAATATCTACATATAGGGTGCGGTAGAGTGTGGAGACTAAATGTGATGCAGTGGGCGTGCGCATAATTTGATGTAGAGGAACCAATGTCTCAGGCTTAGATGGGTATGTGGGGTTGCAGGCCTGAACGCCATGTCAAAGGCAAGTGTATTAGAAAGTTTGCATGCTGGTCTGCGGGGGGTCAGGGCAGAGTTCAGGGAGGGTACAAAATTTACTGTGTTTATATAAGTCTCTCCAGCATTGGATGTTTCGTGTGCACGCAACTTTCTTAAATATTCGCTCTTGCAATAATGGCATTTCTGGGTGATAGGTGAGCGGAAGGAGTGGAGAATGGTGACAGGGACCATGTGTACGAGCAAGTATGCGGGACCAAGCCTGTATCATACAGTCTACGGAAGATGAGCAATGCTCACGAGGTGCGGCCCTAGAAAGTAGAAACCATCTAGAGGGATAGGGTCCACGAGCCAGTGTTCTGTGGTGACATGGGGGGTATAGCGAGGTGGGTGGAAACAAGAGTGGGCATGATGTGCCTGAGCGCATACGTAGTAGAGCTCGAAGTTAGGGATGTCGAAACCTCCACTGTATGTGCGGTTGTTTACCACCCCATACCAGTCGGGTCAATTCAGAGCGGAGGGAGGCGAAGAAGTGTTGTCCAGGGTCGTAGGGGATATTGAGGAATAAATACAAAAATGTGGGAAGTATTATCATTTTAATAAGGGATATGCGGCCAGCCATGGTCAAGGGGAGGGCGATCCACCGATTAATGCATCCTTTAATGTGCTCGAAGGCACATCCATAGATGAGTCTCATTAAATCATCCCTGTCGGTCGTAACTCGGATGCCCAAATACTTAACTTCATCATCGCACCAGGCAATGGGAAAGTCCATGTCAAACCGAGTGACGGAGCTGGTTAACGGAAAGATCTGTGATTAGGACCAATTAATATGAATTCCGGATTGACCTCCGAACTTTACAAACTCGCGGAGCAACGGATTAAGATTTTGAAGGGGTTCTTTAATGTATAAGGTGACATCATCTGCGTAAAGGGAAATTAGTATTGGGCGGAGGAGACAGCGGAGACCCACATGATGGTAGTGTTGTCTGATTTTGGATGCCAAGGGTTCCATGACCAGAGCAAAAAGGAGCGGGGAAAGCGGGCACCCCTGGCGAGTGCCCCTCGAGAGAGATATCGGTGACTAAGTGTGGCCATTAACCTCCAAAAACACCTCTTTCAATACTGGAATCAGCTGGTCAATGTAGGTTTTGTAGAATTCGATGGGGAGGCCATCGGATACCGGCGCCTTCCCCGACTTCATTTGCATGATGGCTTCACGCAGCTCATCATCCTCAAATGGGGCCGCTAAAAATTCACGTTGATAATCACCCAACCACCCGAGCATTATATCTTCGAGATAGGGAGTGAAGTCAGGGGGGGATGTGCGTTTTGAGCTATATAGGTGTACATAGCAAAGGTGTGCAAAATGTGCAGACTATCCCTACGGCGTATCCCAGCGCTATCAATCACATCAAGGACATAATTAGAAAAGCAAGGTTGTCTGATAGTGTTCGCCAGTGCCCGACCAGGCCTCTCACTCTCCCCGTATCTACGAGCAATGAAATATTTGCCCCAGAACTTCACTTAACGTTCTGCAGTAGCAGTATAGACCGTGAGTTTGTGAAGTTCGGCATTCTGGGCACCCGAGGAGATACTCCACATGGGTGTTTCGAGTTGTTTGATTTCAGCTTCTAGGCGTCTCAGATTTCTCCTAATATCGTGGAGAACCCCAAAGCTTTTGGAAATGCATATACCCCTGACAGTGACTTTAAAAGCCTCCCAAAATGTGCCCATATGTTCAACAGAGCCTTTATTTCTAGCAAAGAAGTCTGCAATGTCCTCCCCCAGTTCAGCCTGGAAAACCATGTCTAGAAGCGCCTCAGGCACCAGCCTCCAGCAGCGCGGGCTGGCAATGGAGTCAGGGGGGGATCATCTCAAGGTACATCGGCGCATGATCGGAGTATGTGCGGGCCAGATGCTTAGCAGCCTGGATCCAAGGGACCACGCCGTAAGAACAGATCCGGTAATCCAAGCGGGACCAGGTTGTGTGTCCTGCTGTATAATAAGTGCCCTCCCTAACTGCAGGGTGTATATAGCGCTACACATCTACTAGACCCTGTTCCGCGATCAGTCCCTCCAAGGTTTCGCGTGCATTGGTATAATGGTGCGGAAGGGAGCTGGAACGATCCATTGATGGGTATAGAGCAGTGTTGAGGTCCCCACCCCATACAACATGCGTGGAGCCTATTTGAAGAATTTGTTTGTTGTAACGCTTTTCGCCCTAAGTGGGATGGGTATTCCCAGACGTGGGACCCGTGCTCACTACGCCACTGGAGTCAAGCTATCCTGGCTGACGACGGCTGATAGCCAGAAACCGGTCCTAGGATGCTTGATTCCGGTCCAGGGAAGACATGGCTTGGCAGTTCGGGCTGGACTGTTCCCATGAGGCACAGGGTCAAGACTGATTTGCATATGGCCATGTCTAAACTGGGGTGGCGTAGTGGGCAAAAGAACGATGGATTTAACCCAGATCTCTTGACTGGGGGAGAATGTCTGCATTGTCAGCATTCCGTCCATCATTTGTTTGTTGTAACGCTTTTCGCCCTAAGTGGGATGGGTATTCCCAGACGTGGGACCCGTGCTCACTACGCCACTGGAGTCAAGCTATCCTGGCTGACGACGGCTGATAGCCAGAAACCGGTCCTAGGATGCTTGATTCCGGTCCAGGGAAGACATGGCTTGGCAGTTCGGGCTGGACTGTTCCCATGAGGCACAGGGTCAAGACTGATTTGCATATGGCCATGTCTAAACTGGGGTGGCGTAGTGGGCAAAAGAACGATGGATTTAACCCAGATCTCTTGACTGGGGGAGAATGTCTGCATTGTCAGCATTCCGTCCATCATTTGTTTGTTGTAACGCTTTTCGCCCTAAGTGGGATGGGTATTCCCAGACGTGGGACCCGTGCTCACTACGCCACTGGAGTCAAGCTATCCTGGCTGACGACGGCTGATAGCCAGAAACCGGTCCTAGGATGCTTGATTCCGGTCCAGGGAAGACATGGCTTGGCAGTTCGGGCTGGACTGTTCCCATGAGGCACAGGGTCAAGACTGATTTGTATATGGCCATGTCTAAACTGGGGTGGCGTAGTGGGCAAAAGAACGATGGATTTAACCCAGATCTCTTGACTGGGGGAGAATGTCTGCATTGTCAGCATTCCGTCCATCATTTGTTTGTTGTAACGCTTTTCGCCCTAAGTGGGATGGGTATTCCCAGACGTGGGACCCGTGCTCACTACGCCACTGGAGTCAAGCTATCCTGGCTGACGACGGCTGATAGCCAGAAACCGGTCCTAGGATGCTTGATTCCGGTCCAGGGAAGACATGGCTTGGCAGTTCGGGCTGGACTGTTCCCATGAGGCACAGGGTCAAGACTGATTTGCATATGGCCATGTCTAAACTGGGGTGGCGTAGTGGGCAAAAGAACGATGGATTTAACCCAGATCTCTTGACTGGGGGAGAATGTCTGCATTGTCAGCATTCCGTCCATCATTTGTTTGTTGTAACGCTTTTCGCCCTAAGTGGGATGGGTATTCCCAGACGTGGGACCCGTGCTCACTACGCCACTGGAGTCAAGTTATCCTGGCTGACGACGGCAGATAGCCAGAAACCGGTCCTAGGATGCTTGATTCCGGTCCAGGGAAGACATGGCTTGGCAGTTCGGGCTGGACTGTTCCCATGAGGCACAGGGTCAAGACTGATTTGCATATGGCCATGTCTAAACTGGGGTGGCGTAGTGGGCAAAAGAACGATGGATTTAACCCAGATCTCTTGACTGGGGGAGAATGTCTGCATTGTCAGCATTCCGTCCATCATTTGTTTGTAGTAACGCTTTTCGCCCTAAGTGGGATGGGTATTCCCAGACGTGGGACCCGTGCTCACTACGCCACTGGAGTCAAGCTATCCTGGCTGACGACGGCTGATAGCCAGAAACCGGTCCTAGGATGCTTGATTCCGGTCCAGGGAAGACATGGCTTGGCAGTTCGGGCTGGAATGTTCCCATGAGGCACAGGGTCAAGACTGATTTGCATATGGCCATGTCTAAACTGGGGTGGCGTAGTGGGCAAAAGAACGATGGATTTAACCCAGATCTCTTGACTGGGGGAGAATGTCTGCATTGTCAGCATTCCGTCCATCATTTGTTTGTTGTAACGCTTTTCGCCCTAAGTGGGATGGGTATTCCCAGACGTGGGACCCGTGCTCACTACGCCACTGGAGTCAAGCTATCCTGGCTGATGACGGCTGATAGCCAGAAACCGGTCCTAGGATGCTTGATTCCGGTCCAGGGAAGACATGGCTTGGCAGTTCGGGCTGGACTGTTCCCATGAGGCACAGGGTCAAGACTGATTTGCATATGGCCATGTCTAAACTGGGGTGGCGTAGTGGGCAAAAGAACGATGGATTTAACCCAGATCTCTTGACAGGGGGAGAATGTCTGCATTGTCAGCATTCCGTCCATCATTTGTTTGTTGTAACGCTTTTCGCCCTAAGTGGGATGGGTATTCCCAGACGTGGGACCCGTGCTCACTACGCCACTGGAGTCAAGCTATCCTGGCTGACGACGGCTGATAGCCAGAAACCGGTCCTAGGATGCTTGATTCCGGTCCAGGGAAGACATGGCTTGGCAGTTCGGGCTGGACTGTTCCCATGAGGCACAGGGTCAAGACTGATTTGCATATGGCCATGTCTAAACTGGGGTGGCGTAGTGGGCAAAAGAACGATGGATTTAACCCAGATCTCTTGACTGGGGGAGAATGTCTGCATTGTCAGCATTCCGTCCATCATTTGTTTGTTGTAACGCTTTTCGCCCTAAGTGGGATGGGTATTCCCAGACGTGGGACCCGTGCTCACTACGCCACTGGAGTCAAGCTATCCTGGCTGACGACGGCTGATAGCCAGAAACCGGTCCTAGGATGCTTGATTCCGGTCCAGGGAAGACATGGCTTGGCAGTTCGGGCTGGACTGTTCCCATGAGGCACAGGGTCAAGACTGATTTGCATATGGCCATGTCTAAACTGGGGTGGCGTAGTGGGCAAAAGAACGATGGATTTAACCCAGATCTCTTGACTGGGGGAGAATGTCTGCATTGTCAGCATTCCGTCCATCATTTGTTTGTTGTAACGCTTTTCGCCCTAAGTGGGATGGGTATTCCCAGACGTGGGACCCGTGCTCACTACGCCACTGGAGTCAAGCTATCCTGGCTGACGACGGCTGATAGCCAGAAACCGGTCCTAGGATGCTTGATTCCGGTCCAGGGAAGACATGGCTTGGCAGTTCGGGCTGGACTGTTCCCATGAGGCACAGGGTCAAGACTGATTTGCATATGGCCATGTCTAAACTGGGGTGGCGTAGTGGGCAAAAGAACGATGGATTTAACCCAGATCTCTTGACTGGGGGAGAATGTCTGCATTGTCAGCATTCCGTCCATCATTTGTTTGTTGTAACGCTTTTCGCCCTAAGTGGGATGGGTATTCCCAGACGTGGGACCCGTGCTCACTACGCCACTGGAGTCAAGCTATCCTGGCTGACGACGGCTGATAGCCAGAAACCGGTCCTAGGATGCTTGATTCCGGTCCAGGGAAGACATGGCTTGGCAGTTCGGGCTGGACTGTTCCCATGAGGCACAGGGTCAAGACTGATTTGCATATGGCCATGTCTAAACTGGGGTGGCGTAGTGGGCAAAAGAACGATGGATTTAACCCAGATCTCTTGACTGGGGGAGAATGTCTGCATTGTCAGCATTCCGTCCATCATTTGTTTGTTGTAACGCTTTTCGCCCTAAGTGGGATGGGTATTCCCAGACGTGGGACCCGTGCTCACTACGCCACTGGAGTCAAGCTATCCTGGCTGACGACGGCTGATAGCCAGAAACCGGTCCTAGGATGCTTGATTCCGGTCCAGGGAAGACATGGCTTGGCAGTTCGGGCTGGACTGTTCCCATGAGGCACAGGGTCAAGACTGATTTGCATATGGCCATGTCTAAACTGGGGTGGCGTAGTGGGCAAAAGAACGATGGATTTAACCCAGATCTCTTGACTGGGGGAGAATGTCTGCATTGTCAGCATTCCGTCCATCATTTGTTTGTTGTAACGCTTTTCGCCCTAAGTGGGATGGGTATTCCCAGACGTGGGACCCGTGCTCACTACGCCACTGGAGTCAAGCTATCCTGGCTGACGACGGCTGATAGCCAGAAACCGGTCCTAGGATGCTTGATTCCGGTCCAGGGAAGACATGGCTTGGCAGTTCGGGCTGGACTGTTCCCATGAGGTACAGGGTCAAGACTGATTTGCATATGGCCATGTCTAAACTGGGGTGGCGTAGTGGGCAAAAGAACGATGGATTTAACCCAGATCTCTTGACTGGGGGAGAATGTCTGCATTGTCAGCATTCCGTCCATCATTTGTTTGTAGTAACGCTTTTCGCCCTAAGTGGGATGGGTATTCCCAGACGTGGGACCCGTGCTCACTACGCCACTGGAGTCAAGCTATCCTGGCTGACGACGGCTGATAGCCAGAAACCGGTCCTAGGATGCTTGATTCCGGTCCAGGGAAGACATGGCTTGGCAGTTCGGGCTGGACTGTTCCCATGAGGCACAGGGTCAAGACTGATTTGCATATGGCCATGTCTAAACTGGGGTGGCGTAGTGGGCAAAAGAACGATGGATTTAACCCAGATCTCTTGACTGGGGGAGAATGTCTGCATTGTCAGCATTCCGTCCATCATTTGTTTGTTGTAACGCTTTTCGCCCTAAGTGGGATGGGTATTCCCAGACGTGGGACCCGTGCTCACTACGCCACTGGAGTCAAGCTATCCTGGCTGACGACGGCTGATAGCCAGAAACCGGTCCTAGGATGCTTGATTCCGGTCCAGGGAAGACATGGCTTGGCAGTTCGGGCTGGACTGTTCCCATGAGGCACAGGGTCAAGACTGATTTGCATATGGCCATGTCTAAACTGGGGTGGCGTAGTGGGCAAAAGAACGATGGATTTAACCCAGATCTCTTGACTGGGGGAGAATGTCTGCATTGTCAGCATTCCGTCCATCATTTGTTTGTTGTAACGCTTTTCGCCCTAAGTGGGATGGGTATTCCCAGACGTGGGACCCGTGCTCACTACGCCACTGGAGTCAAGCTATCCTGGCTGACGACGGCTGATAGCCAGAAACCGGTCCTAGGATGCTTGATTCCGGTCCAGGGAAGACATGGCTTGGCAGTTCGGGCTGGACTGTTCCCATGAGGCACAGGGTCAAGACTGATTTGCTTATGGCCATGTCTAAACTGGGGTGGCGTAGTGGGCAAAAGAACGATGGATTTAACCCAGATCTCTTGACTGGGGGAGAATGTCTGCATTGTCAGCATTCCGTCCATCATTTGTTTGTTGTAACGCTTTTCGCCCTAAGTGGGATGGGTATTCCCAGACGTGGGACCCGTGCTCACTACGCCACTGGAGTCAAGCTATCCTGGCTGACGACGGCTGATAGCCAGAAACCGGTCCTAGGATGCTTGATTCCGGTCCAGGGAAGACATGGCTTGGCAGTTCGGGCTGGACTGTTCCCATGAGGCACAGGGTCAAGACTGATTTGCATATGGCCATGTCTAAACTGGGGTGGCGTAGTGGGCAAAAGAACGATGGATTTAACCCAGATCTCTTGACTGGGGGAGAATGTCTGCATTGTCAGCATTCCGTCCATCATTTGTTTGTTGTAACGTATTTGAAGAATGTGGCCCCAGAGGCCAGGGAAGTAGTCAGGATCATCTGTGTTCAGCCCATAGCTGCCGGCGAGAGTGATTACCGAGGCCTCTAACATTCCACTTGAGGAACTTCATGCAGCTCCGATTAGCTGGTGTTGTCATTACCGGCGTGGTGAGGCATGATGGCAAGTATGTGGGTGTCTAAATGTAGCACATCTTCTCCTAAAATGACTGTCATGTCGAGCTGCGACCTTCCAACATGTGACAAAACAATGAAACAAACATCTCCATCCCCTCCCACCTCCCCCAAAATCCCATTCCCTCCCCCTCAAAACAGAGACGTACAACAAATAATCCCAATAACATCCTATTGGTTCCCATGCCACCCCCACCCACAATGGCACCCCAATCGTGCTGGCATTTTGTGACCCACCCACAGAGTCCAGAAAAGGCAGCCAAGCTAGTCCCTGTAGCATAGTCCAGCACATCAAGAGAATAGCATTACAGTGAAAAACAAGAAATACCCAATAACATAGGGGAGCTCCCAAGGGGGGGGGGCACCAGGGGGGCAGAAATCCCTTCCTGTAGCCTGACTCTAACTGCAACTCAGTCCCTGGGTGTCAGCCCATAATGGGGAACGAGTGGCAGAAAGGGGGAAGGGTGCTCGGCGAAGTGGCATGCACAACTACACACAGTGCAACAGGCATTACAAATATACAGTGTTGATCACAGGCAATAAGAGAAGCCCCCAGGGCACTTATCTGTCCATGAGTCTGTACAGGAGTGCCGGATCAGCTGAAGCACATCACTGATAGGTCAATCCACAGCCAGGTAGTAGCGAGTGTGTTGATAGTGACCTACCACATGGTGATAGTAAAATAATAAGAACAAAAAACAGTTTATAACAGATATCCAGTCTGCTCCCAATCAGCCACAGGAAGGTGAGAGCGATCTGGAGGTGCGATCACGGTGTGGAGAGCGCTTCGAGATGGTTTTTAGGAAGTGATCTACTTGTTGAGGTGTTGTGCAGAAGACATGGTTGCCATTATGCGTGATCTGGAGCCTCGCAGGATATAAAAGAGGGTATTCTATCTGGGCTTTACGTAGTTTCTGTTTAACGGCGAGGAATTTTCGACGCGCCTCTTGCACCGCCAGCGTAAAATCCGGATTTATGGTGAAGGCGTTCCCCTCAAATTGCAGCGGTTTGAGCTCATGGGTCTTCTGAAGTGCAACATCGCAGTCTCGATAATTGAGAAGTTGAGCAATGATGGGTCTTGGGGTCTCTCCCGGCGGAGGCCGCGGGAGGAATGGGCACGTCCTACAACCAAGTGAGGGGAGAACGAATCTTCACCGAAGGATTTTTTTAAGAGACGTTCAATGTAGTCTTCCATGCGCCCCGTGTTCGTGCTCTCAGGTACACCTAGTATGCGAACGTTATTGCGGCGACTCCTGGCTTCAATATCCTCATTTTTGGCCGCAATAACTCTCAGCAGTTTGTCCATTTGCGCTACCTGAGTTTGCATATGCGTAGTGGTGTCTTCATTTTCAGATATACGACGTTCCGCTTCCTTCAATTGACCATCATGCTTATCCACTTTTTGTACCAGAAAATCCAGGCGATTGTTCATGGCATCCATTTCCCCCGATAAATCCGATAAACTGTGTTGTACAGCAAGGAGCAACGTCTTGACATCATCCTCAGGAATCTGCAAGGAAGGTGGTGCAGGATCCATGTTTACAGACGCGGGGTCAACAGAGGTAGATCTTGTCACAGCTTTTTTGGTCTCGAAGGTCAAACGGGGCTGACTGCCATCAGGTTTCTCCATCGCACCTTACCAACCACCCAGGCAACTCAGCAGATGACAGTCCGGTCTAAATGAATCTTAGAGGGTGAGCGCCAGAAGTCACAGGAGCAAGCAGCGGGTTTGAGGCGTCATATAGGATGGAGGCAGGGTCCGGAGGTGTGGAGACAAGGCGGGAGAGGCCGCCGACATGCCAATGTGTGTGTCCCTCTGCAAAGCTATGTCTCCCCAGAGCAAGTTGTAGCTTGGAACCACTCCTATAGAGGCGATGGCGCAGGCTTCCACGTGCCGCAGATGTCAATGGTGGATGGGCTGTGATGTGGCAACGCACAGAGCCAGGAGCGGGCGTGCAGGCAGCAGCACCGTCAGTCCCCCGCAGCGCGGAAGATCGGGAGATGCGATGAACCAAAGCAGGGCCGGCGCGCTGAATATCAAGGCAAGGCGGAAGCAGCGCCAGCCGGTCACAAAGGCCCAGTGGGGAGGGGAGGCCAAGGACTGGCAAGTAGTCTAATGTCGAAGTGGCTCTCTAGGTGTCGGGCCGAGGAGGCGAAAAGGTGAAGGGGGGGGCCCTATGTGCTAAAATTTACACGCTCGCCGCCGCCACAGTGGGTCCTCGGAAATGGCGCGTCTCGTACCCAGGCACATCAGTCCCCCAAATGCCACTCACCGCGCCTCCCCGATGTCAGGGCGTGGCACAGGCCCCGAAGGTGAATGAAGCGGTGGCCGGGCAAGCGCAAATCCAGGAGGTGTGGAGAGTGAACTAGACGACTAGGCCCAAATCAGGTCGCAGAGGCCCCGGGTGTGCAGGAAAGACTGGAGAGCCAAGAGCGGGCAGGTGAGTAGCAGGCTGGCCCCCCGGGGTGGCGTGCAGCGCACTGTGTCCCTCCGGTGGTGAGGGAGGACCATAGGAAGCGCCAGTAAGCATGCACCCATCACTGCGATGGCACACCCCCCTCCTGAGGATTAACGCTCCAAAGTTCTCGCACCCCACGCTGCTCCGTCACACTAGAGGGGCACAGGCTCCCGTAGATGGTGCATGTAGTGACAGCGGCCGGAGCGAAGACCGGACAGGGGAGAGAGTTTATGAGCAGCGGTGGCCGCGAAGCAGGTCAGGCAGCGCTGGGGCCCAGTACCTCGTTGTGCGCCGCGGGGCTGGAGCAGTCGTCCAGACCTCCAGTGGGGATGTCCGCCACAACGCGCTCCGCACACACCTCCTCACAACGGGAGTGGGAAAAACCGCAGGAGCCTCAGTTTTTGCCTAGGATGTAGCGGATACCTCAGTGGTCAGATAGACGGCAGCGAATCAGTCACCCCTGCAGTAGAAGTGAGGGTTAATGTAGGATTTTGTCGCCTAGCTGCCCGGGCCTCACAGGTGTGCGGCCATCTTGGATGTGCGCCACCTAGCGTCCCCACCCTGCACTTAGTTTATTTCCCTTTCATGAGAGCCCAACTTTGACAATGGCTGTCATTTTTTTTTTGTACATGGCACATTGCCTTTCTGAGCAGAGCAAGAGCCTTGGCCCTTTCCAAAATACCACCCCTCCCCCAATTCTCTGAGGCTACTAAACATAACCATTGGTGCTGCCCAGCAATTTTTGGCAGTAGGCTCACCCCTACTGCTAGTACCTCTGTCCATGGGACCTGCCTGGCACACTCTTAAGCAAGGCATTAACCAATGTGATCTTGGTGCAAGGCTCAATCCGGCTACCTCGTGTGTGCATCAGTGGTCTTTGACCATGCTGAACGGTCTCAGCATGACAGGTCATCGCCTTCGAACAAGCCATGCTTCTAAACCCATTCCCTCCAGGGCCTGCTGGGCAAAGTTGAAGGATATGATTTGGGAGGATAAGGAGGCCTTTGGGCATTACCTTCTCCTTTTCCCTGTCCCTAGAGCCCATTGTGTACAGTTTACTTCAGCAATAACCATGAATTATAAAGTGTCTTCTGTACTGGTTGGTAATAACCTGAAGCCTTGCCTACCAAGCAGATGACGTGATTTTCAGCAAAGTTCCATTTATAGATCTTATGGAAATGTCATGGAAAATGTATCTTGTGACACTATCCCAGTACCCGGTTTATGGGTAGGTTTGGCTTTGAATGACAATGTTTACATATTTATCGTCTGTGGACAGTTCCTGGACCCTTTGCCTAAACAGAGTAATTTATGTCAGAAAAATATATTTTAATCTCTTACGAGATCAGAGGTCCAAGATATATATTCCATTGAAAAGCCCTTTTTTTGCTCATAATTTTTGTCCTGTTCAAATCCACAAACAATTCTGGGGGGGAAAAAGTTTTATCAGAAATAGGTTGGCATGGCAAGTTCGGTGGCATCCATCTCGGTGGGAGGGAAAGGGTGAACCAAAAAAACTGCGTTTTCTATTTTAGCTCCACTAAGAATCCTTGTTCTCCACTACAGAAAAATTGCTGAACGGAATTACACAAAACTTGGCATAGAAGTGTATTTGTGGAGTTGCCTTTGATTGGTATGGTTTGAATCTGCTCAGTAGTTTTGGAAAATGTGTGTGAATATAAATTTGGGATGGCCTGGAAGTATAAACATTTAGAGATATTAAAACAGTTGAAAAGGAGTATTCTAATTTGCCTATAACTTTTGCACTATTTGACGAATTTACATGAAATTTAAGAGACACTTGCATGCTTAGCATACCCTTATTTCTTTTTTCTTTTCATTTGTGCCTATCAGCCAAGGAGAGATGCAATTATAAACAAGCATTTGCAATGCAATAGGTCTCGCATTTATAAGAGTTTGAGCTATTGGCATTGTAAAATTACAATGCCTTTTATTTATGTTTTGGTTTTAAAACAAATAAAAGGCATTGTCATTTACAATGTCAGTAGCATAAACTCGCATAAAAGCAGTGTGCGGCGTGCAGCAGTGTGCGGCGTGCAGCAGTGTGCGGCGTGCAGCAGTGTGCGGCGTGCAGCAGTGTGCGGCGTGCAGCAGTGTGAGGCGTGCAGCAGTGTGCGGTGTGCAGCAGTGTGTGACGTGCAGCAGTGTGTGGCGTGCAGCAGTGTGCGGCGTGCAGCAGCGTGTGGCGTGCAGCAGTGTTTCGTGTAGCAGTGTGAGGCATGCAGCACTGTGTGGCGTGCAGCGGCGTGCAGCAGTGTGCGGCGTGCAGCAGTGTGCTGCGTGCAGCAGTGTTGTGCAGCATGCAGCAGTGAGTAATGCAGCAGTGTGCAGCAGATCGGTAAATATTAACTTGTACTCTCATTTCGACCCTGTGACCTAAATTTTTACGAGTGCCTAACATTTTCCTTCAGACCCACCAAGCAGCCACCCCTAGCAGACAGGGCTCATTGCCTAAAACTATCCTGGGATTTGAACCCGCGCCGCGGTCAGTAGTCACACACAATGGAAAAGTTAATGCATCAAGCCGTTTTGTTTGAGCGAGTCGCGCGCGCCCTCCGCGGGTGATCATGGGTAAAGTGCGCGCGATTACACAGACGCACGCACCTGCTGTCCCTTCTCGCAGACGCTTTTATAAACAGATAAGCTGAGGGGTGTCGTGGGGGAGTGACAGCTGACAGTCTCGATGGGATATAATGCCGGAGAGACAGGGTGACGAGGGGCATGCTCTCCTCATACGTAATCTAGTCCATTGCCTTATTCTACCAGACACTTTCAATTTCTTTCCCTTTTGACAGTCAGTGAAAAAGTTCCGGGGAGCGAGACGTTTTAGAAAAGGAGAGCGGCGGTGATGTGTAGAAGTGGTTAGCACGTGAGGGAAACAGTCTCAGGCACGGATGGGAAAAAAACAGTGTGCATAAGACCAGGTAGGGACAGACGAGAACAGATTGAGCCACAAAAAAAAAATAGGTTGTGATATACATAAGAGGAAAGAAGCGATGATTAAGAGACAGAAATTGGGTTAAATCGCCGGGGACAGACGAAGAGATGGCGTAATGAATGGCCAGAACTGCCTGCTTTGGAACTGCGTGTCGGGGGAGGGGGCGGCTAGATTCGAGTCTCGGCGTCGGCTCAACATCCTGTGATCCTGGGCAAATCACTTAATCTCCCCATGCCTGCAAAAAATGAATGTGTCCTTGTGTACTGTAACTGGTGCTCGCGTAAAAGCGCTTTTTATCTTCGACCTTCGTTCGGGTCGAGTTCGTGCTATAAACAAGCCGAGGTGACAAGGAGGGCTGGGCGAGAAGGGAGGGGGGAATGTCAGCAACAGAGGAGCCCGCGAAAGTGAGTGATTACGATCGCTACGGAGGAAAGACACATGGCGCTGCGCGCGTGCACGTTCACGTCCACTGTAGCTTTAGTCCACGGCAGCACTTTGAGAAGCCCACATATAAAATGTCTCTTCGAGCCTTTGGCTCGCGAGACCTAAAAAAGGAGTCAAAAATTTGATAATTTGCTTATAATTGTGGTAGTGTTTGATAAATGCCCATGGTATTTGGCTGTCATTTAGCATAGTCTTCTGGTAAGGCAAGTTTTGTGGAGCACCATTGAGGAGGGCCCAAAAATACACCAGTTAAGGCTATTTTAAGAATCAACAGGTCTCATGCACATTAAAAACAAGCATTGGCATAGCCAATAGGTCTCGCCTTTGGGACCTTATAAGTGTTTAGCCATGCAACAGTTGCATAACTAAATACTTATAAGGTCCCAAAAGCGAGACCTATTGGGTATGCAAAGCGGCCGCGCAAGTGAAAGTAATAACGGTAAAGCGCGGCGCGCGCGCACATGCACTGTAGCTCTAGGCTGGCCTGGTAGCACTTTTTGGAGCCCTCTCGAGAAGTCTCGCCAGACCAGCGCATGCACTGGGTCAGGCGAGACCTAAAAATGGCAGACCACAACAATCTGACTAAAGCCTAAAAAGTGCATTTGTACACCAGAACAGAAAATAAACTAAATTAGGTGAGTTTTGGTTCTAACACAGAAAACAGTTCAGAGACCAGCGCAACACCGTGAACAAGGGTGAATGTGAAGTGTCTAGTCTATATGCCTACACGAGCCCAGAAGATTGCAAACCAAGTTACCCTACTCATGCCCAGCACCACATGTGAATAACTTACCCTTATCAATGAATATTCAAATACTACCATATGGGGGCATGAAGGTCATTTGTTGCAACATAAAGTAATTGTGACCCAGAAAATACACAAGCCGCCAAAGGACATTAGGCAAAAAGAAGTCAATAACGCACAATAAGGAATAAATCCACTGAGGTGAGTAAAACGCCAGTTAGACCACTAATATTGTAGAGAAGAAAAAATGAAGTTTAAACGAACATGCACAACATTGCAAATCATTAGCACAGAGTGGTTAACTGCAACTGCTTTCAAGACGAGAGTGCAGGCAACAAAAATAGGCCTTCTCACTGCTGACTGGGTAATAACATACAGGAATAATTAGGGCTCTGTGGGGGGGGGGTATCTCTTGGCCCTGGTGCACTGCACCTGCTGCACTATTTATGACTACGTCCCTGATCTTGACCGCATTCCAAATAATAAGGGAACGGGGCACATACTCACTACTCACGTACACACAAGGCAAAGAGATTGGAAAGAAGAGCAAAGATACATTCTTGAACAGATTCCAGAACATGCAAAAGTGCAATGCTGGTTTAGAATCAATGTTGCTACTGCCACTGACAAATACAATGAGTCACAGATGCCAAGCAGTCTTCAATCGCTAGAAACGTTGGTCTTGGAAAACAGAATCTTCGGCGGAAAATGTTCATTACTTCTCCAGCTGTTCAAAAACAAATGAACAAAAAAGGCACTAGATTAATATGTGGATGGTTTGGTCAATGGGGGGAGGCAGCTGTTCTTCCTCAGAAGTGGAGCTACCTATCCGTACGAGTGGCCTGTATTACATACACTTCTTGGCCGTGATTTCTTTATTGCACGGTACAGTACCACCTGACCAGGAGGTCCGTGGGGCGGGCGGAGAGGAGTTGTGTGCTTCAGCAATGCGTTCCCCCACCCATGGCCCAAGCTAGTCAGCTGGTTGTACGATCCTGAACCATGTTTGAATGGGGAAGCGTCCCATGTATACCAACATGCCTCTGTTGTAAGGGAAATTGGACTCTGGGGCCTATAGGAAGATGGAAAAAAGTGGCAGGTGTAGACCCTTATATGGAACGCACAGCCAGAATGAATGAGGTGGGCGAAGAAAAGCCCAGAGGGTGCCTCATTTCACCGGAAAAGAATGGGATTTCCTTTCAGAGGTCGGCTACAGATAGCGAAGTTTATCAGGAGCAGGGCCAGCCTTGTGTACTCAGTTTTAGTACACCGATTGTGTCGCTCTCTTTCCCCGTCTAGTACAAAATCTGTGCATGAAATTCAATAAAAACAACAGGGCAGCACGGATATTTTCACCACAGCATGGAATAGTACAATCCATAGCGCTGACGTGCACTGACTGGCAGGGATTGCCGATTGTCCGAATTCTAGTGGTTGACAACACAGGCTCCATTACCAGAAGACACAGTGTTTTGCTAAAATGTTTGGTTGTGATGTCAGAAACGGGCATCCCTTTTTATTTTTTTAAACCCTTCTTTGTATTTAAAAAAAAAAATTATTTTAAACAAATGGCATACACACATCTTGTCGGTGCCAGATACACAAAATACAATAGCATAGATGATTCCGCTGACACAGCTCCTCACGAGACAATATAAGCACATCACAGTGTACCAACGCATTGGGCATCCCTTTATGAGAGGTAGAATAAGAGGACACATTGAAGCATAACAGCAGCTGCTGATAACTAGACAAGTCAACTTTAAACGGGAAATAAATGCCGCCGTCAACCTTGCGTTCAGACGAACATGATTGGATGTGAGGAAGCGCTTCATTTAATGTCTAGTTAACAAGTTACACACTGATTCCTTTACTGCCCTTTTTAGACTCCAAAGAGGCAGGGCCGTTTCTACCATTAGGCAAGACTAGGGCGGCAAAAGGGGGAATTTATTTATTTATTTGTGCATGCATATAATGCCCTGTATTCATTTCACAGAAGAAGCAGGTGAAGTCCTTTACGCATGTTATCCTTCTTTTCATTTTTATAATTTCAGCATTGTAAAGAAGCCATAGGGAACCCATTTCATAACCTTTACAAGCAGTATAAATAATGTCACCATTCTCGTGCAGACACATGGAAGAGAGTACACATGTAAGTGAACGTAAAAAAAGTAAGAAAATCTACAAATACATTGCATTTTAAATAACATCACTAAGTTTGCAAGGAACACTTTGCAGTGTTTCAAGTGACAAATGGGAAAGTAAATTAGAAAGAAAAACGTGGAGAAGTGGAGATAAAGGGGATCATCAGAGATAAAGCGGAAAGGAGCACAACATACAGCACAATAAGCTCTTTCTTAAAGTGTCAAACAGAATTTCTTCCCAGAATCCATGTCGTAGATCACTGCAACTTATTGGGAGACTCAATCTGTATAAGCAGTAAGGAATCCGGGCCTAGATTCACAAAAAGTCATTCAGAGATGGGCTGCATCATAAAAAGTTATGCACTATGAAACTTTTTTGCCTCATGGTCAGGCAAAAGCACTTGTATGTGCGTGCAAGCGCGCCTGCTTGTACATGCTGCGCAGCGCACCCTAGCATAGTGGTGTGTGGAGCGGGTCAGCAGTACCAGTGTGTGGGTCCCTAGGGCCGTTAATCTTGTAGCGTGCAAAAGCTCTACCAATGACGGCCCTGGGCATCATTTTTGGCCAGTCCCCGAGCGGTGCTTTATGCATAAGCCATTGACGGTGACTACGTCTCGCACGTCACACCAACCTCTCTCTCGGCGCAGGGGGGCAGACTATTTGTGTCGGCTGCTCTGGTGCCTAGGAAATAAAATAACCGTGTCAGGTAATTGCTTTATAATACACGAATTTCATTTGTTTTTAAGCAGTGCAAACAGGTGGCTAATAGCACGCCACACATAAAAACATATATGGGACCAAGAGGCTTATTTTTTCCATCACGTTAATCTGAAATTAGTTTTTTGTTTTTTCACCCCAAAATACAGGTTCCGGTCTTATTATGGTCTGGAAATAGTGAAAAAAAGACGAATAGCCATAATTTATTTTCTAACCTGCAATAAAAACAAGTTCACATTGTGCTCTGACTCCTGTGCTTTAGCTCTTGGGGTTGTTTGTCACGATTTATGTGAGACATATCAGAGGCAGCTAGATATGAAGCGTGTGATTCTTGACCTGCGTGAATAAAATCATATAGCGAGACTCTTCAATCCACCTGGTTCTAGAGTCAGTTTGGCAGCTCTATATGATTTACCACTCAAAAGTACCCAGACAACTATTGTACCGTGCTGTGATGTTCTGCGGCTGCGTTTACGCTCTATACGCCCACTTACAAAATATACATCGCTAATTAAATTGTGCCTCGGGGCTTACATAATAGGTCAATATTGCACTCCTTTTTAACTTGGAAAGATAAAAGGCTGAGTAGACTGTGCAAATATTTCAATTTGTGACCAGCTAACACTCCAGATCTCTGCAGCAAGCGGTTAACCTACTCAGCTGTTTGCCATGTGCCCCTTGATTGTTGGTGTTATTTATATTCGGGGCCACTTGAAATGAAGCCGCAGGGGGAACCAAATTATGCGGAGAGTTGGCTAAATTATGGTTATAAAAAAGGCAAATTATGCAGCATAACGAGGCACATTTTGTGATCTAATGCATCAATTCTTCGAGCCTGGATGACAGGGGGAGAGAGTGATGGTAGTAAAAGGGAGGGGGGGACGGCATTTTTCAATTCTCGCCTAGGGTGGCAAAACACCTAGAAACGGCCCTGCAAAGAGGGACTCCTGCCAAAATGCAACCCACAGAGTGACCGCTAACACTCCTCGAACACCGATCTAATCTTAAAGGATTTTCCTTCTCAAATACAGCAAAAATAGCCCCATGCTGGAAGTAAGAGATGAGTCCTGGCGCTGTACTGAAAAGGGGTAACAGCCTGACGATTTAGTCCTAACGAGAATTAAAAGTAAAAGTAAGGAAAAGGAGCCAAACCCCTGCAAATAGTTCTGCTCCAAGGTACACCCATGTAAGATACAAGGTTATGGACGCCAAGAGAACATAAAATATGTGCCTACCCTTTCAAATCTCTCCCCCGCGGTACCTAGTGAACCGCTGGTTTAGTAGCTGATTTAATATTGTGGAGGTAATTGGCAGCCACCGAATCACTTACTGTACTGGCAGAGTGTGTTTGAAGTTACAAGGTCGTTGATTTTAGTAATCTGCTCTTATTATGCGGGACCTCGAACAGTGCGCTCTGGTTTTAAAAAAAAAAAAACTTTTTTAATAATTTGGCGGGTTCTCGTATTTCATACAGGATTGCTTCAGCTGGAATTCAGAACAATGTAAAACGATGTTCTGAAGGGAACATTATCAAACCCCTCAATAGATTTTCGATTTTCTTGTTTTGTTTAAGCTCAGCTTAAAGTCAGGTAGACCTCTCAAAACCAATACGATTACAAAACTCGATGTAGCCGCGAGATGAACCAAAAACCGGCCAAGCGGGCGGAAATTAAGGTCCAAATATACTTGCAAACACACAATGCAATGAAAACAGACTCACTGGTGCATTGGGAAGAATAAGCCTAAATAAAACGTGTGTGCTGCATGTTTAAGGCGTATTCCACTCTACTTAAATTGCAACATTAACATAGGAAAAACATTCAATTTATCATGTTTTTATTACTTGAGCTTTTTCGTCATTTGTCTCCCACTAGCAGGCCAGGATTTGACGAATGCCAAGCGTTTTCCCGGGGGCTGGCAGGGTGGGAGGCGGTTTCACTGCGGGTGGGGCCGTTTTTGTTGCTGGGGAACGAGCAGCGCTGACCTTTAGGGCTCTGGAGGTGGGGGGAGGTGAGAGGGCTCCTGTTTGGCTCAGAGAGTCCAGTACAACCAGTGCTTTAAATGGAAAAACAAGCTTTGGCAATGACGCGGCCGCGAAAGTGAAAGTGATCGAGATTACGATCGCTCGCGTGCTACGGAGGAAAGACACATGGCGCTGCGCGCGTGTGAAAGTAATCGAGCAGAGCATCAAAGGGCTGGGTGAGAAGGGAGGGGGGAATGCAATGAGCAGAGGAGCAGCTGTGCACGTGCATGTGATTGTGCACTCAAGGTTTAGGCCAGCCAAAAGACTGTGGGTAGCACTTTGAAAATCCCACATATAAAATGTCTCTTCGAGCCTTTGGCTCGCGAGACCTAAAAAGGGTGGGGCAAAATTACGGGGTAGCAGAGCCATTGAGGAGGGTGCAAAAACACAACAGTTAAGCCTAATGTAAGATTCAACAGGTTTCATGCACATCAAACAAAGGGTGGGGCAAAATTACGGGGTGGGTAAAAATATATATATATATATTTGCTAATAATTTTAGCACTGTTTCAAAGATCCGCTAACATTTTGCAAACTTTTAGCTTACTCCTGATATTTTGAGTATTACGCAAATCCAACAAGTGGGGGCAGATCTTAAGGGGCATCAAAAATCTTAGTTTGCAGATAGCTTATTTGGTGTTTAATTAATTTGTATGAAATTGTGCTGCTTGTTAACAAGGTAAGCCCAGTGCAGGAATCTGTGGTTTCAGTTAGATCAGGTAGGGGGGAGATGGGAGGGAAGTTGGGGGAAAGCTAAAGGGAGAGTGGGGTTGCAAAAAATTATTTGCTAATAGCTTAGGTGCTATGCCATAACTTCTGATATATTGAGTTTCATACAGTACCATCAAGGGGGTCATAAATAACTTTGACACGCGCACATATGCGCTAAATTTAAATTTATCAGCAATTTACTTGTTTAGTTTTTTTTTGCTATGTCCAGGTAATTTTATGTTGCTAGAAGAACACCTTTCATGCAGATCTCATGGGAGGAGGGGGTCTGGAGGGTTAGAAGGAGGTGGAACTTGCAAACTGCATGTACAGCTGTCAGTTGGCCGTCTGGGAGCTTGAATGCCTGCAACAAACATCTGTTGTGCAGTGCACATTCATAAGCCACAATGTGGGTTTACGCAGGGCCTGGCTTGTGGCCAGGCCTTGGAGTCAACCTCTGCTGCATACAGTTGAAGGCCAGGCAGCACGAGGGTAGGCTTCAACATGATACAGAGACATTATCATTCAATACCACCCTCCCACATACATCCACACCCCCACCTGTAAACATTTCTACATTTTCATTTTTTTAAAACACAGCTAACATTAAGCTATAGTTCATAATACCTTTATGTATGTTAAAAGACTAAAGAAAAAATGAATTTCACTTAAAACTACAGTTAAAGATCAGTTATGTTTACAAAAAAAACGCAATGAGCATTGCAATTGGTGGTGTGTAAGGTAGTTTACATGGAAGCGGTGCAAGCTAAGGTTTGCGGAGATCACCATAATTGGAGCGTTTCAGAGGCTTTTTTTGGATTATTTCATCACTATAACTGGGCGGAGGTAACCATAACTGGAGCATTTCAGAGTTTTTTTCAAATTGTTTCATCACTATAACTGGTCTTTAACAATGTTTTTAAGTGAATATATTTGGTCACTGTATAGTTATGTTTGAGATATTGTTTCCATCAAAAAGGCATTTTTTTGAATTGCCTATAACTTTTAACGCCCGGGATGGATTTGCACGACACTGCTTACTGAGTCGTCTACCTTTAATTATTCCCAGTTTCTTGAAGATTGTCCATAGAGGGGAAGTTAATGGGGTATGAAAAAGCCATGATTTCACGTTTAAGCTCCCATAGGGAATTGTGCTGAAAGGTATAGCAAAAACAGTTAAATGGATTTACACCTAACTTGGCATGAAAGTAAAACTTTACTCTGAAAGCAAGCTTTGTTTTGTTTAATGTAAATCCTGTAACTAGTTTTTGAGGCTCTTAAAAAGTTTCAGAGAGAGCATTAAAGTGTTAGTAGTTTTGAATATCTCTGCCGTTTTAACTCGCGAGTCACAATTCTTGAATCATGTCAATCACATTTTGAGTTTTTATTTATAAAATGTGAATGGCTGGGTTAGGGCTTATTCTTTTTATTTTTTCTGGTCATCCTAAAACTCGCAAATCAGCTCTGACGACCATATTGTGCTTGACACTTGAGTTGCTGCTGATTTGCAAGTGTTAGGAAAAAAAACAAAAAAAGGACAAGTACAGCCAACAAGTAACATGATTGTTTGACTTTTGCTTGGAATGTTAGAAGTAGGGTGCAGGGCCGCATTCTGTGCCCATCATCTGCTACAAAATGGCGTGCAGGGTCTCGGCACAGACCAGGCCATGTGTGCCGTCCTGCAGTGCATGGCTGAGAGCTGTGTGCCAGTGGTGTTCAGCCCCTGCAGCAGGTTGGCCACAGGGCCCGGCCTGTGATGAAGACCATTTGCAGCATCAGCTGGGCAAAGAGCCTGATGCCGGCCAGGCCCTACGCCCAACTCCTCCGTGCAGTGTGGGTGAAAATTAAATACATCGTAAAAAAAAGCCATGATATTCCCTGAACACAACTACTACTAACTACTGAATGGCACAGGTGCCAGGTTATTTTTTTTATTTACTGATCCAAAATGGCAGGCGCCACTTGTAGCGGTAAAAAACAAATAACTTTCACTTGTGCAAAAGCACATTTCGGAAAACGGAGGAGCTGGACAGCAAATGGAAGCTAGTGTAAAAAGGTTTGGGGCACAATGGAGAAGCAGATTAGGGGAAGCAATGGCGAGCGGGCATAGGTTTAAGTTTAATTATAAAAAGCCAAGGTGGGAGAAAAAAGGAGGAGCAAGAAGTGCTATTGACAGGAATAACAATACACAATGGTGAGAGCAAGTGAGGGATTAGAGAGCCAAATGGAACGTTTGGGAGTGTGTATTTAGGGGAAGAAGCACACGAGCAAAAGAGCTGTAAAACACATGCACTCTCATTGAGTGTTTTTAAATGAAAAAAAGTTATTTCCTAAATATGAGCATTGGAAAGATGCAATTCAGCCAGCAAAAAGGGCAGTAAATAGTAAAGAGACTATGCTTCACTGGAGGAACAAACACAAGAGAAAGAAGGCAAGACTTTGAATAAGAAGCAAGTAAGTAATAGTGACATAAAGCCAACCATTGGCGAGCAATATTTGGGCTGTAAGCCCACTCTAAGATTTTGGAATTGTCCAAAAGAGGCTTTCACCTGGGGCCCTATATAGATAGTGCCATGGGAGCCCAACGGGCGTGTGTGCACATTGCACATGTAGCGCCAGTGCTATCTTTTGGGGCATGACCCCATGCAAATGAGGGAATCAATTTGACTCTAAGTTGGAGCTGTACTTATTGTTTTTATTTTTGTGGCCAACACATCCTTAATCTCCTTAATTTCCAAAGGCCTTCAAAAGCAACTAGAAAGGGGTAGAAATAATTTCAGTCAGCTTGATCTGAGTTTGAACCTCTTAAAAACCAAGGTGGTTATATTATGTAAAATTACAGGTAACCCACAAGCAATAGTTTGTATTGCAAGATTGTCTTTACAGAGAAAGTATTTATACCCCTTTGAAAAGATTAAATGTGTGGGTGGCAGGAGTAGGCACAATTCTGGGAGAAGCTGCAGAAATTGGCTGTGTAGTGGAGGAGCACCCAACAGTGGTCAACATGAGATCCAAGCAAACTGAGTTGTTTGAAGAGACTTGGACGTCTGCCGAATTTCCACAGGAACTGGCGTTGTAGTGGTGAAATAGAGTGGTCCTGTCAGACGTAAACAAGACACCAACCTCCCAAAGATGTCTGTGATTGCTGCAACACATCCTAAAATTTGGCAATGTGGGGTACCGAAGGAGATTGTGTCCCCAGACACCTTTCCTAATGTGAAAAAAGGGGTGACTTTGCTGACGTATACAAGAGACTCTTAAAGTTAATTCATGGTCTACTCTGCGAGATGAACCTTCGGTAAAGTGGTGACTGATTTGCATTTGCTACCAATACTACCATCCCTGCACACTTTGCCCTCAAGTACCTCTCTGCCCTCTCCCATGCCCTTTGTCACTTTTTCCTTCCTTCCATGCTTTTGAGTTTGTGGGGTTTTCATACTTCCCTATCCAGGCACCTCTCGAACAAGGCGGCATTAACCCCCCAACTTCTCTCAACATTTAGCACCATCTGCTCAATGGGCCCTCTTCTCTTTTTTCCTCCCCTCCCATTACGATCCCACTCCCTCAGCTACCACACCACAAGACGGTGCGTTCTCCCGTACAGTCACCTCTCTCATTTTATTTTATTTTATTTTCACTTCAAAAGTCAAGGGCTCAACTCTGCCTTTAACATCGGGATGCGCTCCCCCATTTGAGGGAGGGAAAGGACTCGGTGGACATTGTGCCTTTGACTTCCAAGTTGTCCATCTTTTGGTAGCTTTTCTGTTGGTTTTTACATAAATTCTTCTGTAACTTATGCAGGGCGTCAGTCCTGCTCGAGAACTACTGAAGGAACATATATGGTAATGAGATAAAAATGTATTTCTTTATTTAATTTTAGTTTACTTCCCACTATTTGTATTGTACACCGAATTAAATGACATTTAAAAAACAAGGTTGTTTCAGATGCAGAAATGTAACACAAATTTGCGATTACACTGTAAACTTATGTTTTTTGTATCTTATATGGGGGAAATATGACCCTGCTGAGTAAACTCAACCATTCCCTACAAGTCAACGACTTTTGAAACTCCCTTTTCTTATGAAAAGATTAAAATACACGGACCCTTGCCCGGAGTAAATTTGTAAGCATTTCCTACGTGGAAAACGTCTGGAAAATGATGGGCTCACCACAATTTACAGATAGATCCAAACAAGAATGCCCCAAATCCAACTGAACTTTTAGATTTCTAAACATGTAAATTCCGCAATATTTGCAGAATTTGTGTGCGAAAATCCCCTTTGCAACTATAAAATCCCCCCCCGTTAATGGTTCTGCAAAGAAGCAATGAGATATTGCTTTTAAAAATGAGATGTTTGGTACCCCTAATTAAATTTCGTTGCGCTAGAACCTTTATGAATTTGCCAAAAAAGCTTTTTTTCCCATAGAAAGCATTCTG
This sequence comes from Triturus cristatus, assembly GCF_964204655.1. Lineage (NCBI taxonomy): Eukaryota > Metazoa > Chordata > Amphibia > Caudata > Salamandridae > Triturus > Triturus cristatus. The sequence continues at coordinate 745,578,948 of NC_140580.1, read as the reverse complement.
CACATTTTAGTGAATATCATATTCCATTGATGTCAGACTATACCTGCACATGTTAATGTTGTGAAAAAGCTGTGCAACACCAATCTAATTAAATATTTGTTAGGAGCTGAATACCTAATGATGACTACAATTTTACACTGATGTCTGAATCTGCGCCTACACAATACACACACATAATATAAAATAAGCTACTGAGAAATATTGTTTGAAAAGCCATGTCCATGAGTCACCTATTTGAAGCTCACTCTGATTTACCCACTATTTAAGGTGAAACATGCATGGTGTGGCATTGTTTATACTATGTGCCCAATTGTACGTTAAAAGCAATTGTAAGGACTCCTTGAAAAAGGCTCAGTTGCAGAAAAGCAATGTGAGAAACCCATAACCTGATGAGAGTACAAATTGAATGGCAGATTGTGCTGTCAAGTGGAACCCTGAGTGCATTTGTGGGAGAGCGAAGAGGGGGACTTGGGGTTATGACATTTTTTGAAAAGCAGAAACATATGTGGGTGTAACGAATAGTGGTTAATTTTTTCAGTGTTTATTTTTTGTGAACTACAGAGGTGTTTTTCTAATTTGTGAAATGGAGTGCTTTCAGTGTTTACGTATTCTATCACATATATAAAATTGAACAGTGTGTATTTTTCCAGGATGTATGAAAAACTGTGTGGTGTCCATGGAGGGATGTAGTAGAATAAAATGTGCCTTTCTTCACTCTCACACTAAGTTTCCCATGGTTATCTCCCAAAATGGAAATCGTGAGGACACGATGTGTGTGTTTTCGTCATAGAAACACTGACTTTAGAGATACAGATTTGAATAATATTGATGAATCGAACATACTGATAGTGCATGTGGATCAATCCAGATTGTAAGGTTCAATCCATTTATGTCTTTCACATCTGAACAGTTCGTTCATATGATAAACTATGAAATAAATATCATCCTCTTGTGCCCACATTCTCTTTTTTTACAACGGCTCAGTTCTGTAATGTGTACATAGAACACCAGAGCACATTAGTTATAATAAATCTCGGAGCACACCAATAGACTCAAGTTGAACTAGCATTGGCACCGATTAGCTTTGCCAATGGTTTTTAACTATGCTGCAAAGTTTTAAAAACTAAAAAAGCCTCTGTCGCAGCAACCAGCTTAATTGTTTAGTTACACGTGCCTACAAAATAGTGTTGGCGCTTATTTTTCCTTTTAGTTCCCAATCCAGTTTGCATAGTAAACAATAAGGAAAATCAAATGTGCCAAGCATTTTTTGTTTTCTTAAAAGTTGGTGGGGAAGTGGAAGCAATGAGAGGCAGAAGCAACATGGAACCTCAAGTCAACACTGCGGAGGGCTTGGGGATGCGAAAGCAATACAGGATGTGGAAGCAACACGCTGGGGGGTAAAAGTTGGGGCAGAAGCAACACAAAGGGCAGGGTGAGGGAAGTAACAATGGGGAAGAGGAGGGTGCAGGTGGGGGAAGCAACACAGTGGATATAGGAAACAATGTGGAGATGTACACGGGTGAGTACAACAAGAGGGGTGGGGGTAAGGAGAAGCACACAGACGATAGAGAGCAACACGAAGTCTAGGGGCAAAGAAGTACATGAGGGAGACTGCTTGAAAACGCATGAATTCTCATGGAGTGCTGAACACAAAATAAACAAGCATTTGCAATGCAATAGGTCTCGCATTTATAAGAGTTTGAGCTATTGGCATTGTAAAATTACAATGCCTTTTATTTATGTTTTGGTTTTAAAACAAATAAAAGGCATTGTCATTTACAATGTCAGTAGCATAAACACGCATAAAAGCAGTGTGCAGTGTGCGGCGTGCAGCAGTGTGCGGCGTGCAGCAGTGTGCGGCGTGCAGCTGTGTGCGGCGTGTAGCAGTGTGCGGCATGCAGCAGTGTTTCGTGTAGCAGTGTGAGGCATGCAGCACTGTGACGTGCAGCGGCGTGCAGCAGTGTGCGGCGTGCAGCAGTGTGGTGCGTGCAGCAGTGTTTCGTGTAGCAGTGTGAGGCATGCAGCACTGTGGCGTGCAGCGGCGTGCAGCAGTGTGCGGCGTGCAGCAGTGTGCTGTGTGCAGCAGTGTCGTGCAGCATGCAGCAGTGAGTAATGCAGCAGTGTGCAGCAGTGTGTGGCGTGAAGCAGTGTGTCGGTTGCATCAGTGTGTGCCGTGCAGCAGTGTGTGGCGTGCAGCAATGTTTCGTGTAGCAGTGTGTGGCGTGCAGCAGTGTGCGGCGTGCAGCAGTGTGCGGCGTGCAGCAGTGTGCGGCGTGCAGCAGTGTGTGGCGTGCAGCAGTGTGTGGCGTGCAGCAGTGTGAGGCGTGCAGCAGTGTTTGGCGTGCAGCGGCATGCAGCAGTGTGTGGCGTGCAGCAGTGTGAGGCGTGCAGCAGTGTGAGGCGTGCAGCAGTGTGAGGCGTGCAGCAGTGTGTGGCGTGCAGCAGTGTGAGGCGTGCAGCAGAGACACGTGGAGGGTGAGGAGAGACACATGGAGGGTGAGGAGAGACACGTGTGGAGGGTGAGGAGAGACACGTGTGGAGGGTGAGGAGAGACACGTGTGGAGGGTGAGGAGAGACACGTGTGGAGGGTGAGGAGGAGACACGTGGAGGGTGAGGAGAGACACATGTGGAGGGTGAGGAGAGACACGTGTGGAGGGTGAGGAGAGACACGTGTGGAGGGTGAGGAGAGACACGTGTGGAGGGTGAGGAGAGACACGTGTGGAGGGTGAGGAGAGACACATGTGGAGCGTGAGGAGGAGACACCTGTGGAGGGTGAGGAGGAGACACCTGTGGAGGGTGAGGAGGAGACACCTGTGGAGGGTGAGGAGGAGACACCTGTGGAGGGTGAGGAGGAGACACCTGTGGAGGGTGAGGAGGAGACACATGTGGAGGGTGAGGAGGAGACACATGTGGAGGGTGAGGCGGAGGGTGAGGAGACACGTGTGGAGGGTGAGGAGAGACACGTGTGGAGGGTGAGGAGAGACACGTGTGAAGGGTGTGGAGAGACACGTGTGGAGGGTGTGGAGAGACGTGTGGAGGGTGAGGAGAGACGTGTGGAGGGTGAGGAGAGACACGTGTGGAGGGTGAGGAGAGACACGTGTGGAGGGTGAGGAGAGACACGTGTGGAGGGTGAGGAGAGACACGTGGAGGGTGAGGAGAGACACGTGGAGGGTGAGGAGAGACATGGAGGGTGAGGAGAGACATGGAGGGTGAGGAGAGACATGGAGGGTGAGGAGAGACATGGAGGGTGAGGAGACACGTGGAGGGTGAGGAGAGACACGTGTGGAGGGTGAGGAGAGACACGTGTGGAGGGTGATCAGAGACACGTGTGGAGGGTGAGGAGAGACACGTGTGGAGGGTGAGGAGAGACACGTGTGGAGGGTGAGGAGAGACATGGAGGGTGAGGAGAGACACGTGGAGGGTGAGGAGAGACACGTGGAGGGTGAGGAGAGACACGTGGAGGGTGAGGAGAGACACGTGGAGGGTGACGAGAGACACGTGGAGGGTGACGAGAGACACGTGGAGGGTGACGAGAGACACGTGGAGGGTGAGGAGAGACACGTGGAGGGTGAGGAGAGACACGTGGAGGGTGAGGAGAGACATATGGAGGGTGAGGAGAGACACGTGTGGAGGGTGAGGAGAGACACGTGGAGGGTGAGGAGGAGACACGTGTGGAGGGTGAGGAGAGACACGTGTGGAGGGTGAGGAGAGACACGTGTGGAGGGTGAGGAGAGACACGTGTGGAGGGTGAGGAGAGACACGTGTGGAGGGTGAGGAGAGACACGTGTGGAGGGTGAGGAGAGACACGTGGAGGGTGAGGAGAGACACGTGGAGGGTGAGGAGAGACACGTGGAGGGTGAGGAGAGACACGTGGAGGGTGAGGAGAGACACGTGGAGGGTGAGGAGAGACACGTGGAGGGTGAGGAGAGACACGTGGAGGGTGAGGAGAGACACGTGGAGGGTGAGGAGAGACACATGGAGGGTGAGGAGAGACACGTGTGGAGGGTGAGGAGAGACACGTGTGGAGGGTGAGGAGAGACACGTGTGGAGGGTGAGGAGAGACACGTGTGGAGGGTGAGGAGAGACACGTGTGGAGGGTGAGGAGAGACACGTGTGGAGGGTGAGGAGAGACACGTGTGGAGGGTGAGGAGAGACACATGTGGAGGGTGACGAGAGACACGTGTGGAGGGTGAGGAGAGACACGTGTGGAGGGTGAGGAGAGACATGTGGAGGGTGAGCAGAGACACATGTGGAGGGTGAGCAGAGACACGTGTGGAGGGTGAGCAGAGACACGTGTGGAGGGTGATCAGAGACACGTGTGGAGGGTGATCAGAGACACGTGTGGAGGGTGAGGAGAGACACGTGTGGAGGGTGAGGAGAGACACGTGGAGGGTGAGGAGCGACGTGGAGGGTGAGGAGAGACACGTGGAGGGTGAGGAGAGACACGTGGAGGGTGAGGTGGAGGGTGAGGAGAAACAGAGTTGGAGGGTGAGGAGAGACGGAGGTGGAGGGTGAGGAGAGACGGAGGTGGAGGGTGAGGAGAGATGGAGGTGGAGGGTGAGGAGAGACGGAGGTGGAGGGTGAGGAGAGACGGAGGTGGAGGGTGAGGAGAGACCGAGGTGGAGGGTGAGGAGAGACCGAGGTGGAGGGTGAGGAGAGACCGAGGTGGAGGGTAAGGAGAGACCGAGTTGGAAGGGAATCAGAAGTGGAGGAGAGAGAGAGGTGGAGGGTGAGGAGAGACAGTGGTAGAGTGGGGGGGAGGGGAGTATATCACTTTTACTTCCTCTCCTAGTGTAAGGTAACGCCCCCACCCCACAGGCCCTGCCGGGGCCAAGAGCAGATCACTGTTCGCATCAGCCGTCACCCGAGACCGCTCCGTACTTGTTGGTAAATAGAGGTTTACTATCTGTTGATAATGGGATTCACTTGGGGGGCTGACTTACCTCCTCCACCCCCAGGGCCAACACTGAGAAGGCATCAGAGACCTGGTGCTGCCTATGCTGCAGTACTGCGAGAGAGAGGGATGGGCGGGCGGGCAGAGGAAGAGGAGTGGGGTTAGAGAAGGGACAGGTGGGGAGAGAAAGAGGAGAGAAGGGACAGAGACAGAAAAGGAGCAAAAAAAGAATTAGAGAGAGTAAAGAGGAGAGTTGGGGAAAATGAAAACATTACGAGAGAACATGTAGCAAAGAGGTGGAGAGAGAAGATGGGAGAGAGTAAGGACGCAGCCAAGAGATAGGGCAGAGACAAAAAGAATCGAAACAATACAAAAGTATTTTCCAAACTCGTAAATAACCACGGACCAAACAACTGATCTGCAATGAAGCATCCGAATCCGGTATATCATGACGTTAACCATGCATTAAAAAATAAATTATAAAAAAATAAAAAAACACCCAAAAACACGTATACACCATGTAGATCCTTTTCCATGCAACGTATTCTAAAACGCCATTCTCATTCATACATTCACAGCAAACCTGTTCACAAGAGTGACAGAAAATGTGGTATTAGTGTTACATTTTTGTTTACATCCATACCCGCTCACTTTTGCAATTAAAGGATTCATGACCACACGGTTAAACAAAACGTACTGATTGGCCTTGCCGTGAAGGAGAAACACATGTTGACACACACTCCCGATCTGTGAAACGTTCACCCCACTTTCTCGAAATTGAAACCAGTGCATGTGTCCGACGAACTTCCTGCCGCTTATCTGAATGCACCAGTGGCAGAAGATAGTCACCATCTTGCAACAACACAATTAAAGGGAGGCATGTCTGTCTCTCCCCACCGCCACATGTCTCTGTGTCTTACTGTCTCATGCGAGATCTCCCTCTAGGAAACAGCTGACACCGACTCTTCCCCTGAGACAGTACGGGAGATGCGTGTGTGTGCATAGTGTGTGTTTCTATATGTATATATCTGTGTGTGTATGCATGTGTGTGTGTTTTTATGTGTATATGTTTGTGTATGCATGTGTGTGTTGGTGTGCAAGTATGGGTGTGTCATTGTGTTCATTTGTCTTCATGGATGTGTACACATATGTTTGTGTGTATACCTATGTCTGTGTATGCATGTTTGTGTGTATGTATATGTGTTTGAGTATGTTGGTGTGCGTGCTTGTTTATATGTGTATGTGGGGTTGGTGTGTTGGTGTGCATGTATATGCATATGTTTATGCATGTCTGTGTGTATTTGTATATGTTCATATGTGTGTGTAAATGCATGTGAGTGTTTGTATGTGTGCATAGTTGTGTATGCATGTGATCAGAGGGAAGAGTGCACTTGAGGGCAAAGACTTAAACATACAGGGAAGAGTATGTAAGGGCAGAGAGAAAAATACAGAGGGAAAAGCACGTGAGGGCAGAGAGAAAAATACAGAGGGAAGAGTCCATGTGAGGGAGGAGAGAAAAATAGAGAGGGAAGAGCTCATGTGAGAGCAAAGCGAAAAATACAGAGGGTAGGGCGCATGTTAGACCGGAGATAAAAACATAGAGGGAAGAGAGCATGTGAGAGCAGAGAGAAAAATATAGAGAGAAGAACACATGCGAGGGCAGAGAAAAAAATACAGAGCGAAGAGCACATGTGAGAGCATAGAGAAAAAATGCAGAGGGAAGAGTACATGTGAGGGAAGAGAGACAAATACAGAGGGAATAGCATGTCTGAGGAAAGAGAGAAAAATGGAGAGGGAAAAGCACATGTGAGGGCAGAGTGAAAATACAGAGGGAATAGCACATGTGAGACCAGAGAGAAAAACATAGAGGGAAGAGCATATGTGAGGACAAAGAGAACAAGTACAGGCTATGCCAAGCGGAAGTGATCGCATTTGCGATCAAACATCAAAGCGGCGAAAGTGAAAGTAATCGAGCAGAGCATCAAAGGGCTGGGTGAGAAGGGAGGGGGGAATGCAAGGAGCAGAGGAGCAGCTGTGCACGTGCACGCCATCGTGCACTCAAGCCCTAGGCCAGCAAAACCATGTGGGTAGCACTTTTGAAAGCCCACTTACAAAATGTCTCAAAGAGACAGCTTTCGCTGTCTCAGCGAGACCTAAAAAGTAGTGCTTGAAAGCGAACGGTAGGAGCAGTGACGCCAGCCAATCAAAATAAATGGTGAAGAGACAATGCTCTATGGGAGGCGCATAGAATGCAGGCAGATAGAGTGACCGGAGAGCCAACCAGTGGTAAGTAATGGTCGGGCTTCAAGCCCATGTATGTTCTTGGTAAGCAACAATATGCCTGTCGCAACTTTCAGCACATGCTCTGTCTATTAAGCACAACCTAAAACTGATATATGGTCAGCCAAAGCCTCTTACAGTAAGAGCAGCATCAGACCACTCCCCTAGGTCTCTTCTTTAGGTTGGTCTCTCCTTGGTGCTCCACATGTATAGAACTCAGCATAGAAACATTACCAGCACTGAGGAAGGCGTTTTGCATACTGCAGTAATTCACAGGAAAGGAGAAGGCAAAAAAAACGAATTGCGGCTTAACAGTCATTTTAATTATTACTTGCTGCCTCTTTCCCTTGCTCTGGCTCTATGTGAGGGATCATATTACAACTGCTTGCTTGGATGCAACCTTCTGCCTGCAAAAAGGCACATATCTCTGTTTTGGGTGCTGGAAAAATAGTTTCTATCACAGGATCAGGTTCTATTCAAACTAGTTCTCATCAATAACTTACTTGGACTGCTTTGATACACTTTTCCTCCAAGAGAACCTAAGCATTAAGTGCATGAAACATCTGTGAATATCAATGTGTATGGAAAATCTAGATTTTCTTCCAGTGAGCTTTAATGATGTTACACATGAAATCCAGAAACCCGAGCTACGAGGGTCTTGTCGTTCATTGCATACTTATCCCTTCATTTCAATTTTCCAACTAGGAGTCTGAGTTACAAAGGTAAGTGGTATATTGAAATGGAATACAGAACACAATGACTCTTAATTAAGGGATGCTGTGGAGATTACATAAAGGTTGGTGTATTCAACTTTGAAACAAATTGTTTGTAATGTAGCCCTTAATCCAATAATAAAAAATAAATGGTAGGTGAAGCATGAGCACTATTGACCTGTATATATTTTTTTCATAGGACTGGGGAGCTAGTTGCCCTCATGAGTTTCTTGGTGCCTTTAAGCTTCAGCATGACATGTCATGGACACCCTTTGAGAGCATTGACGAACGAGATGCAGAAATCAACATCATTGACAAATTATTGAATCATCAGATCGCACTGCCTCAGTGTGAAGAACCAAACTTCAAAGGAATTCTCAATTGAAGCTGATGGATGTATAACTTCGATATCCGGCTATACATTCAAGTTGTGATAGGTTATTTATCATAAAGTCTGACATCTTACAACTTTACCTATTGCTATCTATCATGAAGAAAATAAGTTGATGTGTTTAATATGGGCACATAAAGAAGCTAACTGCAATAAATGAAGTTTTTGCTGGAGTCCATATTTAAGTACCTGTATCTAAATGTTCTTCAACAGAGTAATCAATTTCTTGATTGGACCACTTCGTTCAATATGGTCTTGTTCTTCAGAAGTAATATTTGGTCTCAAAATTGTCCTCTGTCACATGCGCCCCAACACTATTTTTTTACCAGTGGTGGTAGTGTTACTGTAAAAAATAAATATTGTAGCACATATGAAGAAGTATGTTGCATACAATCAGGAATTTATTTACTGTATTTTAGATTTCTTTTTAATAAAAGAATATAAAATGAAAAGTTGCATTTGAGTGTTTTCAAATGTCAGAGATGGTGAACGCACACACAGGTGGAAGCTAAGGATTAAGTGGTTGGAGCAGTAGATGGAAGGCAGTGGAGGTAGAACTTGACTTGTTAAATAGAGACTATGAGTCAAATTACATCTTGGTGAGTTGACATATATGTCCATGGTACTTTTAAAGGAATGATGTTCTTTGAATCAAAGCACAGGAGGGTGAAGGGAGGGATTAACCACCAAGGACAAAGGGACCCTTACTATGAAAATGAATAGTAAAATGAAGGGTAGTGGGTTTGTCTCCTCAAAGAGACAAGAGATTAAGTAACATACTGTGAGCGGGGAATTCGGCTAGAATGACACCTGGATGAAAGATGAAACTGTGATGCTCCCACAGCGAATTGCCCTAGAAGAGTCTTTTGAGTTTAGGATTCAACCAATTTGGATTTATCGGCATATTTTCAAAGAGACAATGAATTGGGAACTGAATTGATAACGCTGTGCTAAAATATTAAAAATCACCATTTTAATCCTAACTTCTTACTCTGCCATAAGTAGATACAATCAGGGTGTCTGTGTTTTTTCCATATTGTTGTACTAAACAATCTTGCTGCTTCAACCCGTGGCTGTTAAGTTTCCATACTAAAGTGAGTGTCTATATTTGTCATTTTCCGCTGTTCAGATAAAAATGATCAGGTCTTCTGAAAGTATCATTCTTCGTATTTTCATTATCTTTTAGAGATTATTTGGTACACAGGTCTCATGTCTATCACTGAAGGCGGTGCCCATAGTATCATTCTTCGTATTTTCATAATATTTCAGAGATTGTGGTGCACAGCTCTCATGCCTATCACTGAAGGCGGTGCACATAGTGGCTTGTGGCTATGCCCTCTACTTGTGGTGTTCCTTCAGCATTCTTTGGGCGGTGTTTGAGGCTTTTGGTCTGCGGTATTAACTGGAGAGATTGGTGAATGAGCCTGACCTGGTGAATGAGGCTTCTGCCACACTCCTGTGTGGCAGGAAGTATTTATATTGGACGTTGTAAGCACCTTATTATCTGTACCCACTTTATATACATTCATTTCTAGATTGCTGTCACAAATTGTAATGGTGGTAAAGAAACTGATGTCAACCATAGCAAAGACCAGTTATATGGAAAAGATTCCAAATAAATGAAAAACTGCTCTTCCTGAGGATAAGATTCTCACAAACAAGTTAAAAATAAAATATCAGTTCTATATTGACAGTATTCCTCTAGTAGAAAGGGAAATAGTGAATTGTGGCTCCCAGCCCCAATTACTTATTGAAACCAGCATTTTTCCTGGCCTTTTTTGCTTGATTAATGAATTTTACACTTAAAGGAAGAGGTCCCAGCAAACAGTACTCCATTACTCTAAGAACATATCTCAGTGTAAGACACAAATTTATCAGCCTTTATATTTGTGTACGATGTTCTTGACCTAGAGCCAATGTGCAAGTGGAGGCACATCTTACTTACAGTACTGTGCTTTGTTCTCGCTTTTATAGAGAAATATTTAGGATGTACCAGTGATGTCCAATGAATTCATATTAAATCAACTCCTCTCCATCTGTTGAAGGAAATAGGATTGATATGCAGTGCCAAAATTCATGCATCGGAAGTTGTTTTGGGTAGTACTGGTGTTGTAAAAATGAAGAAACATATTCAAGATGACTTCCGGTGGCCAGGTATGGACCTGGAAGTGAAGAGATGTGTGAGAAATTGCGGCGAATGTTCAGTAGTGACAATATACGGAAGAACAGGTTAGCACCAATGTCTGTAGGGATTTGCCCAGTCGTCCTTGGGTAGAGGTGGCAGTTAATATGGGGTCACTGAGAGCAGAAGGTTTTACATCTTATTCATTAATTGCTATTGATGTTTTTTCTCAGGCCAATAATATCGTGTGGGCTGATACAGCTTTGGTTGCTGTCCCAAGGTGCTTTGAAGGAAAGTTTAGAAGAGTTGTACCAAAAGTAGTATTGAATGATAATGGCATTCAGTTGTGCTCCAAGGTGGTGGACATTTTTCTTAAGAACATAAAAACTGCTCTTAATATCACTCTGAGATGAACAGGATGATAGGTTTAATAAAGCTTCTAAGTAAGATATTGTGTTGGCCAGGATTAAACATTGAACTGGAACAGGTAAAAAATGCCTACCGCCTTTCATCACATTTGACGATTAGCAGGACTCCCTCCATGTACTTTAGATGTCGTAAACACAATTCAAAACTAATCCACAGTGGATGAAGTGGAGCAAGAGGTTAGTTAAAGTTTTAGTTTTATGTAAGCTGTCTAATGATGTGAGATATTCCATAACAGCTACTCTGAAGTAGAGTTCTGAAAGTGGCAGTTGCTTAAGAGCTGGCTGTGACTGACTCATCAGACTCTTGGTGCTTTATTTCAAATGTTATACTAAATGGTTGAGTTAGTGAGGATTCTGCCACAAGCTGGAGTCTGAAGGATTGTGACAAATTAGTTTATATTAAGAAAATAAGGCTGTCCTGATGCCCCAAATCTTTTAGTGCTTTCGATAATCTCTTGTATTCTCTATCTGAAGACATGGTGAGTAATCCAAAGCATGACGTCAACAAATGGTTTGAGTTGTTTATGCAGAAACTGGCCAATGTAAGGTATCAGAAACATACTGTTAAAGAAACCTATCCTACAAGGCTTTTGGACATTTGTAAAAGAAATTAAGGATATACGGTTGAACAAGTTGGTGCATATATGCTTCGGAACCCTGACTAATGAAATAAAGTTATAGTGTCAGTCAAAAAGACTTAGCAAAAGGTCAGAATAGAACAAATAAAGCCAGAGGGAAATAAGTTGTGGTGCTCTCCAGTGAAAGCATCCAGACAGCAAGGCTTTCAAAGACATTGGAAAATCTGTAGCAAAAACTGTTCTCAACTTTACTTCAAGGCACGGAGGTTAACATTATGCACAACCTCTTTTATTGCTCCACTCGCAACAGCAACAATAGAATACATTTAGAACTTTAAAACATTCTAATAGTCTGTAACCTAGGAATACGCAGCTCTCATACTTCTTTTGTTGCTGCTACTCACAAGATAAGTACTCTCTATTTGAATGCTAAATATGAGTTAAAAAAAATAAGTGTATTTAGGTCTCGCCTAGGCAGCGCTTGCGTTGTCTCTTCGACATGCAGTATTGAAGATATGGGCATTAAGCTTCGCCCATGTTCCACCCATCTTTACAGTTGGCTCCTCTTACCGTCCTTTGTAAATTATGGCTTTTGATTTGTCAATAGGCTGAGTGGTCCCTCCTTAGTACCTCCCTCTCTCCTGTTGTTACCTCCCATAAGGACAGACCCTCTTACATGTGACCTTACTCTGTAGCTTTCATTAGCACTTCGGGAGAAATATTGCTGTTCGGTTGCTTCTTTTATATCTAGCCAGATACAGCACTGCCTCTTCAAAGCAGTACTTTAGCGTGCCCACCCCCGAATTTTAAATACACTTTTTTTTCTTCAAACAGCCCACACTTCAGCAGTGGTGGCCGCACACACCACTCGCAAGATGCAGCTTAAGCAATGGCGGCAGCTTTTTGTTTTTATTTTCCGCGCGCCATGAGCGCTCTCAGTTTCACTATAGCGGCTATTGTGAATAAAACTGCATTCTGCCTGCTTGTAGTTTATTGACTGCCCAGCTCCGGGTGAGAGAGCACTTCCTTTCATAGTCTGCTTTACATGTCAGCGTACGAGGTACATGAGTTGACTGCAGCACTCCTGGTTTCGTTTCTTTAGATGTGCTCTGGGCCTGCATCTTTTCATAGGCAGATCTGTTTCGCTGTGCATCCAGCTCCAGCGCTGGCCCGACTCTGCAGCAAGCAGTCAGCCTCTTGTGTCACTACACTGTGCCCATGGGCTCTCGCTGCGTAGGTGTCTGCTTGTTTTTATTTTGTTTGTGAATGTTCGATTTACTGTTGATGGAATGGAACCACTAGTTTATGGCAAGGATTATTAAACTCAACAAGTCCCCGAAGTCTGTCATGTTTTTACCAATAAACAAGATTTAAATGTATTCCAGTTAAATTCTTTCACTTAAAATAGCAGGGAGAATTTGAGAGCTGCGCCAGGGCGGAGAGGGGCCCGGATGGAGTGAGGTCACTTATAACAACAGCAAAGAAATGCTTGGTACAAATGAGGTATCAGTGATATCAGAAGTGCCTCCAGGGAGGGGGGTCTGTCCAAGGAAGACCGCCATTCCTTACAAGGACATGCTGTTTCAACATCCCCTCTGCCTCTCAAGGCAGCTCCAGCACCCTTCACTTCTTCCTGCAGCATACCCAGAGCAGGCCAGTACCAGGTACTGTGCTGAGCTCTGTTTATTCATGCTTTTTGGTGTAGCGCTGTATACCACGCAGGAGTTTCACATCACTGATCTCCGGCCCCACTGTGTTTCATTTGTGCGCAATACAATTTCATATTTGTCATGCACGCATCAAGGCTAATCTGACCTTACCTGCCTGAACAAATGGTCTTATAATTATGTAACCTACTGGCACTAATTTATTAACTCCCTGACAGGATTCGAACTTGTGATCAGAAGGTTACAAACAGCTCTTCATCGATTGAGAACCACCACTAAGGAATCTTAACAGCTCTTTCGGCCATAGGCAAATAGGGATGGCAGCAAGGGTATTTTTTATTTTTGTCTTATATATAGCAAATTCGACCTGAAGGTATCAGACAGCTTTACATCAGCGCCAGTTGCACTTTAGAGACAAATTCATGCTGTTAGGCACGGGTACATTAAGTAATTTGTCCAGAATGTTTTCATCCCTGTTTGTGTTTCTTTTCCTTCTCTCCATAAACAATAGTCGGTGCCTGAAAATGGGCCTGAGGATACCTTGCTATTAGGTGAACCTGGAGACATTTATCCTCACATCAACTTGCCCTCAGCACTGCTCTAATCAAATCCTGTGATCTTGTCTCAAAAGTGCCTGAGGTACCAGCCTGTTCTATAAAGAGCACTTCGAGCTCCAGGTGAGATCATGTGCACTAAGCATGTTGTGTGTAAAACTCTGCACTATTTCCTGCAGACTGTTCAACGCTGTAGCACATATATCAACTTACAGGCATTTTCAATGCAATAGGTCTCACATTTACGAGAGTTTGAGCTATTGTCATTGTAAATGACAATGCCTATGTTTTGAAGAGCTGCAGGGGTGTAAATGCCCACTTTGGTCTTAGAGTTCTTGCTTACGAGAAGTAAGGCTGGCAGTAAAAGAGGCGCAGTTACTGCCAGCCTTGCTTCTCATAAGCAACAGCTATAAGTACAAAGTGTGTGTTTATGCAATGCTTTCAGGTTTTCAAAACACATAAATAAAAGGCATTTCAATTTCCAATGCCAATAGCTCAAATGCTTGCAAATGCTTGTTGCATGTTGGTTTGTTGAAAAGTTTCATTGGAAGTTGTATGATGTGGTTTGTGATTGTTTAAAGATGTCAGAACTGTATCAGCATAGTTAGATTGAAGACCGAAGAATGAACCCTTTTTTCTAAAAATTGAGGGTTTTCCACTTTGTTTAGCCTATGCGATTGCGTATTAGCTCTGGGTGTGCAATAGTGGAGATAAGTGGACGGTTACATCACGCTTACGGACCAGTGTGCATAGTTCAAAGGTCTCACTTCTTCTTACAATTTGTACAATATTGAGCCTTGAGAAAGTCACGGTGGTGACGAAACACGCGTTTGCTGTTCCTCATGTTCTTTATAACAAGGACTGGACTACTATTGATATCATGGAAGAGATTTTATGATTGTGTTGAAAGGATCGAAATGTTCTATTACTTGTAAATTCTTTGTACTCATTTTCTGTACTAAGTCTGATACGTTGCCATCATTAAATAAATCAATGATTGTTTAGATAAATGCACTTTCCGTTTTTCCTGTGTCACGAGAAACTTGCCTTTTCTTCTTTTTTCTTTGGGTCAGAAGGACAGATTACTGTCATTAATTTAATCTGAAATACTGTGAGTGCCAGGGTTTTCTTTGTTTGTAGTTCAAAGAACGCCAAGTCAATAAAGTGAGAGCCTCTTGCACCGCGTAGATTGCTTTTGTGTATGACTGGCCCCGCACAAAATCCGCTATGATTCTCTGACCTGTAACGACGTAAGAGCCTCTTTTGAGATTCGCTGGAAGCCTGTCGCATGCAGTAATGGCATCACGCCATGTTGGGATTTACATGATCAGCGTGTCGGACATTTTAAACCTCTAACTACAACTGACACCATTTTTCTAAAACAGGGAAGCTTTTGACGCATGGGTTACACAGCAGATTCTTGATGGGCAGGTTTTATTGGGCAGTTGTAGATTTTTTAACAATTTAGACTAACAGTAAGTCAGAAGAGCAGTTAGAGGGAAGAGTGGAGGACAAATTGGAAGGAACTGTTGACAAAGCTTTAGTAAAATTGATGAGGTCGATATCTGACACCATTGATAAGAAGATTGAATTCCTATGGCCAAACACTAAACAGGATTTTTAAGGCTCCGGTTTCAAAAGAAATCCGAAGTGGTGAAGAAACAGGTTTGGTAGGAAAGGTTCAGAGGAAAAGAGCTTCGAGGCAGATTTATCCTGGCAAAACAAAGAATGCTAAGGCAAGGTAGAATAGGTCAGTGTCTTGAATTGTGGCATTGACGAAATGATTAGTGTGACAGGGACAGAGGATGGGCATGATAAAGGCCCGAAGGATGTTCCACAAATACGTGTTTTTGATGAGGTTTCAGAGGCGGAAATAGATTTGTCGTATTCATCAGATTTTGAGTCAGACCAGAACATGGTAGAGGTCAAGAAAATGGGAACATCAGACGGGGCAAGTAAGGCATAGATACTTAATTCATTAGGGGATGAAATGTTTGATCCTCTATTAATATAGCATCCTATTTGCCAAGAGTAGGCGCCTTCACAACATGTGGCGAATTATGTCACCTGGTTAAGAAGGGAGATTTCAAAAGAGGTCAGATCTCGGCTGAGATCTGAATGCCCACGACCATCTTTACCAGATAAAGTTGCACTGACCACAGATTTGGATGCTAAAGTTGTAGCATTCATATGTGAAAACGTGAAAGATAGATAGGAGACTAAGATCCTACCAGGACCATCTTTTAGATGGGATTGGACCCTTAACAAAACGTTTTGAAAGTGCTGAGGATGCGTAGTTGAATGAAAGACCTGTAGATCCAGGGGAATTACGCCAGTGGGTCCTGAGAGCTATCTACTTCCTGGGGAACCCAAATACAGCATTATTAGAGAGGGAAGAGCATTATTTAAAAAATTGGCCCTAAGCTAATTCAGTAAGTAAATAAGGAATGGGAACCATCTTCGCAGAGTTGTCTGTTTGGAGATTACTTTATTAGAGAAATGGGAAAGTAGGTTAGAGTTTTTAACTATGTGCAGAAATCACAAAAACATATTAAGGTGTTTGGAGAGAGAAATTTCTGTTAGGGCTGGGAGAACAAGGGATCCGCCCCCCGGCTGCGGACAAGGACCAACAATGCCCTTTTTGGAGCATGGCGCAAGATATGGCCAGTTGGGATATGGAGTCTACCAGGGTTTTTACCAACGAAGACAGCAAGGTAGAGGAAGAGCAACAAGAGAAGATAGGCTTCAAAGAAGATTTTTTACAGGTAAGAGTTTTACGAGACCATTCAGATATTCCAGTAAAGTTGTATGGCAGACTAGCCCAATTTTATGGGACTTGGAGGAGAGTGATTCAGGATCTATGGATTTTAGAAACTGTCAGGGGATGAAGGCTGGAATTTGTTAGAAGCGCCAATACAGAGGAGGGTCCCTCAGTTGATAATTTTACAGAAAAAGAGAGGAAGTTAGTACCAAAAGAAGTGGATAATTTGTTTGCAAAGGGAGCCTTAGCGAAGGTCGAAGATGGTATTCTGGGTTTTATCAGCAACATCTTTTAGGAAGGGAAAAAAGACAAAGGGATGCACCCAGTGATAAACTTAAGAGTTTAATGAGTGGGTAGTGTATTATCACTTCAAGACGGAAGGGATCCATCTTTTGAGGATTGTGTTAAGGAAAGGAGATTGGTGAACAAGGTTAGATCTGAAAGATGCATATTTAACAGTTCCAATTTGGTAGGTGCATCAGGCATTCCTTCAGTGTAAATGGATGGTAAACTTGTGGGAGTTCAATAGTCTCCCATTCAGTCTCTCATCTGCACCTTTGTGTTGTACGAAGAAGCTTTGGCCAGTAGAGATTTGGTTACGAGTGGGAAAATTGATAGTATACCTGTCCAACATTCTATTAATGGGTCAGGACAAGGAGGTTGTTTTATAATGCACAAAGATGGCAATGGTACTGTTGGAGTCCCTGGGGTTTGTGGTAAATAGGCAGAAATAGTGTTTGATTTCGAGTTGGGAAAGTCAGTTTCTATGATTTGTTGTGGATACGATTCGAACAGAGTTGAGGTTGCCAAGGAAGAAACTGAAGAGGCTAATAAAGGAGTTGAGAAGGGTATTGAAAATGAAGGAAATATTATTTTTGACATTTCAGGCCATTTTTCAAGGAACCCTCTACTGTTAAGCCCTGCAGAGGCTGAAAATGAGGAGTTTGAGAAGAAGTTGGTCATATTCTCAGAAAGTTGTATTGGATCAGGAGTCGAAAGAGGAGAAGAGTTGGTGGCTCAGGAATGCAGAGGCTTGGAATGGCAGAGCTATTTTCGGGGAGGAACTGGAGGTAGTGATAGAATCAGAAGCAAGTTTGGAAGGATGGGGTGCGAGATGTGGAACCTTATCAACGGGTGGTCGTTGGACGGAAGAAGAGAAGAATTTGCATATTAACTGTTTAGAGTTGTTGGCAGGTACATTTTCAATTAGTTGCATTATTCAGGGAATGGTGAAGTGTTGTGTGATGCTACACATGGACAATGTGTCGGCAGTAAGGTATGTCAGCAGTAAGGGTGGACTTCGATCAAGGGTTTGGCAGATCTAGCAAAGGTCTTTTGGGTATATTGTTTGAGCAAAAGGATATCAGTTGTGGTGGAGCATATTCCTGGTCCAAGCAATGGTGCGTGGTGGATTGGTTCTTGGAGATTTTCAACTATTTGAGCAAATGGAGATTGGACAAAATGGTATTTCTGAGGATTCAGGAGATTTGGGGACCTTCTGTATTGGATCTATCTGCAGACAGACTGAATGCTGTAACCAACGTTTTTCAGTTGGAGACTGGACCCAGAGGCTGGACTAGCTCCATATGCTTTCCCACCTTTTACAATGTTGCCAAGACTTCTGGTGCAAGGAGACAGTAGTTGTCATATCGCCAGCCTGGCGGTCACAGGCATGGTTTCCGATCATGATTAAGATGGAGGTAGATTATCCGGTTTGCATTCCGAGATTCAGGGATTTGATTCTAGGACCTCAAGGAGAGTACCACAGACTGGTGGTGAAGGCCCACTGGCCTTGATTGCATGGAGGAACACGAAAGACCTATAGATTGGTACGGCAAAGACCCATTTCAACCGATGTAGTTAATGTGGTTAATTATTTGACAGAGTTGTTTGAGTCAGGACTATTGTATAGAACGGTGAATGTCTAAATATCTGCTATAGCAGCAGGCCACTCTTTAGTAAATGGGGGGGGGGGGTGTTTTACAGAATCTGGCGGTTAAAAAAAATCATGTGTATTATGAGGGTTTTGAAGACTACAGTAGCTAAGTATACTTTGTTGTGCGATGTAAGGCAAGTTTTATCTGTAGTAGAAAACTGCTGCAATAATTTAATTTAAAGCCTGAAGCAGATTTCTTGGAAGTTGACTTTGTTACTGTGCTTGGTGTCTTTTAGAAGGACATCAATGTGAGGGCCTGGGTGTTACAAGCAGGGCTTTTCAACCGGAAGGAGTTTGTTTTCATTTTAAATGAAGAGCAAAGACTGAATTGAAAGAAAAACTGTGTGTGGTCAACTGCTTGAAAGAGTAGGAGAGGAGAACGAAGAGTTTGAGGGGCAATGGATGTGGCTGAACTGATATCTTAGAGATTGCCACATAGACCTGTATCACTGGCAAATTTGGCGAGATAGATGAAAGTTAATGAGAGAGGCTGGTGTAGATGTAAGCAGATTTGGAGTGCACTTGGTTAGGGGTGCATCAGCATCAAAAGTTTTCATTTTGGGTGGAGGATTGCAGGAAGTTTTAAGAGCTACTGATTGGTCTAATGAGAATATGTTTAGAAGTTGTTGCTTTAAGCTTGTAATGAGCGCAATTGATAATGTGTTAACAGGACTTTGCACTTGGATAATGTTAGCCTCTGTACCTTGACATAAAATGTAGACTTTCCACAGCCTGGTGGGCAAACAATCTGGATTTCCTTAAAGAGACAGAAGCTAAGATTGTCACGCTGCTGATGTTATTTGAAAACCCACCCTAATGGATTGATTTTTGTTTTAATATTTCAGATGTAAAAGAGGACATTGAGGACAGGAGCTGGGATAGCGGCAGAAAAAAATGATTTTTTCTTGCTGGAGTTTTTGGCATTATTCAAATTTAAAGTGTTTTTCTTATCTTGTTCACAGCATATAAAGAAGAAAGAGAGCTAAGTGGTCCTAGGTTTTAAAGACTATTAGAATGTTTTAAAGTTCTAAATTATTACTATTGTTGCTACTGTAAGTGGAGAAATAAGAGGTTGTGCATGATCTTAGCCTCTGTCTTTAATAAAATCAAGATTTTCTGCCCACCAGGCTGGGGAAAATTTATATTTTTTAGGCAAAAGATCACAGTTCCTGAGACAATTTGGACTGAATAAGACACTCCATTGCATGATCCAAATGCAAATTCCACAAGTAGACAGCAAGACAATATACTAAAGGGAATCCATTCACTCACTTCTCTCACAGTGATAGAACTAATAAACTGTATTAAATTTCATTTGACTCGGGGGCCAGGTAAAAACATGTCAAAAGCGTTGGAAAAGTCTTGAGATACATTGTACATTTATTATATCAAGCGCTGTGTTACTAATTGTATTATGCAATGAACACCAGAGGTGGTGAGATGCACACCGGCATAATCCAATTTTATCGATGCTTAAACCAATTCAGAACTTTATCGGGGTGCATGCTTGCTTCGCCCCATTGCGCTGCAATATCCCTACACATGAAGGAACCTGAATTGGGTTCCACCAAGCTGCACAGCCACATGACTGAATGAATCCAATGAATTAAATTCAAATCATTTTATCTTCTGTTTATCCATATTTTTCACCAATGCTTTTGATCCTTCTTTCTTAACTATTCATTCAATTCGTTTTATTCATTCCAACACTTAACAAAGATATTCGCACCAGTACAGGCGCTTAAGTAGGTTCCACATGTCATGATTTTATTAGAAATAACCCAATGCATTTCGGGATGAATCCCTTCGTCAGGGGCATCTACAATACAAAAACATAATTTTATGCTTCACAATCAACATTGTGATTATACTCACAATTGTATTAGCAAACAAAACATTTTTTTACTCAAATTATTTCAACCATAAACAATAAATGTAGCACTACAGATTTATATGGCTGACTCCATGAAAATTGAGAGTTATAGCACCAATCCCTCTTCCAAAAAGCACCCATGCTCTTATCGACAATTGCATATAGCAAGTTAACTCTTGATAAATCCAACCCCTTTGCCATATTAAAACACATCACCTATTCGTTAATCCTGCGACTGCTATAATCTTTTCCAACCCTACCGCCTATGTGGTGTGTCCCATCCCTTCTTAAAAACCGGCTGCCAAAATGCAGACTTCTTTTTTTAAAAACAACATGCCAAATTATATCACATCACGTTCAACTTTCCTAGCGTGCCGGGGCACACGTATTCCTTTCAATAAAAACCGAAACCATCAGAAAGTTCCTATTCTGTATTTTTTGTCCCTCCTTAACTACCCCCAGGTGGTTGATCACGTGTGCCTATACCAACATGTAAAGCAGAACTAATTGATGGACTGTTTGTAAAACGTGCACCTTCACCCCCTTTTTTTTAAAATTCTTATCTGTATAAACTGCACGTCCCAGAATGCAATATAACACATCCCTCTCAAGAAGGTGCTTTTCAAAACCCCCAATCATCAATCTAATTTAACAGTGTAACCGCTAGTTATATTAATAGATGAACAAAACAACCGAACCCCATATTGATCTCATACTTTGTTAAAACAGTCCATCTTCGTGACAATGATGAAAGCTTCTCTTTCCTTGCAATGCCTGTAAACTTCACCTGCCAATAAATAATCCATCATGACCGGAAACCCAACTCCTGTGCCAGTCGTCGTCAGTTACGTACTATTGTGTCCTGTGTTTACTTGATGCTTGCTTTTACAGTGTTTTAACAAACATAGGGATAACATTTTAGAAACCACCAGAAAAGAGAACAACCCAGATGTCCTGACATGTGTAAGAACTTACAGTACAGCCACCAATTTAGGGAAAAAAGCAGTCAACAAGCACTGGCACATCTTGACATCAGGAACACTCAATTGGCCGAAACCGAGGTTTGCCAACAAAAGATCCAGGAATGTCCGTGACCTGATAGTCCACACAAGACCACCGCCGAAAAGACCTCAAAGGGAAACAGTAGCAAATACGTGGAATCTGACACTGATTACTGGACACTATCCATGCAGATCCTGCTCCGTATGCAAGCTTACTAAAGTCACCAAGAACCTACAATTAAGTGAACATTTTTTATGGACCATCAGACAAAACACAAATTGCAACACAACCCTTGTTATTTACATGATTACCTTCCCCTGCAATTTAAGGTACATTGGCATTACTTGCCGAAAAGCAAAACAGAGAATCTGCGAACACCGGAGCAACATCAAATGCGGCAAATCCACCACTAGAATGAGCAACCACTTTATAAACATGAAGCACACCACTGAGGACATTAAATAGGTCATTTTGGAAACACTGACCACGAAGAATAAAAATATTGAACAGATCCTTTTTGAGAAGGAACAGCGGTGGGTATACCGCTTGAAGACCTATGATTGAGGCTTGAATGACACCATACCATGGCTCTCAATAATTTGCTGAATTCTCATAACCATATCACAGAAAAGACGAATAGTTATTCTTCTTTCTCAGTTTCAGACAGAACGCTATATAGAGAGAATCCGACTAATTAAGAGAGGTGATATCTATTTTACCATCGGAGTCCACAATCACTTCTCAGGACTGCACCAAAGCATCCTTGCAAAAAACTACAGTTACCATTAACAGACCATCACATTACATTTCTTTACTAGATGATATTTTTGACAAAAAGTGATTTTCAGTCACATAGCCTCTTCTTTACTCTTTAAATATGGGGATTTTAGTCTATTTCGAAAAACAGATTACAAAAAAGTATATCATATAACACCTTTCATTTTTTTGAGTGGTAAACTCCAATACATCATAATGAAGTCTTTCTTCTATACCAATTACAATGAGTGAGCTCAAAACCTCCTTAAAAGGCAAGCACTTCCTGCCCGTGTTAGCAATTCCAGGGTATGAAGGGAAGAGTCAGCACAAGCGCAGACAGGACATCGTAAAGGTAATACTTCCTCTAGACTCTAGACCTGTTTCTCCCCCCCTCTCTGAACCCATCGTTCTCACTGACCTGTGATTGTTTTTTCATAATTAGTCCTTCCTCTCTACCCCGTAGGAGTCAAAATTGTCTCCACTGAAAGGTTTTTCCCTTTTCTATACATACACTGTTTTTCAGAACAGCTGTACGCTCATGGCCTCACAGCCATAACCATACACGCGCTGTCAATTAGCCTTTATTAGCAAATGGCGGCTACATAGCAAACAATTTACTATATATGTCTTTTACAAAAACTGCACGCACGTGGCTATACAGCCCAAACATGCGCGAGTTGACAGTTAGCCTCCGTTTATAAGCTACAGCGAGATAACCATTTGCATGCCATCTATTTGCTTTTAGGAGCCGTAGTGGCACCAGCGCACTGGTTGAAATGAACTAAGTGCACCATTTAACTATTAAGCACCGCGCACTCACAAGCCACGTCTCGTAAGAACCTATTAGCCATACGCATGTGCTAGACATCGCCCTGCACAAGCATCGTGCATTGGCTGAAGAAACTACTTACATAATTCCATCATCTGTGATTAAAGGGAACTCACGATGGCTCATTATGGGCCACTGTAAAAAAAAAGAGCCTTTTACAAGCTCCACACTGAATAAGCAATACTACAGCTTAAGCAGCTGGAACTCCTTAATTCAATATCATTTATCTATGCCACCGTTATGTACGGAATGAATAGCATTCAATGCAAAATCCACTTTTGGGGTGCTGCACACCACCTCGGGATTCTACTAGGTAAAAAGACAGGCCAAACCAAACTTGCAATACGATTCCTATTGATTAACAATGTGTGCTTTACATAAAAAAAACTTTTAATCCTATTGTTTTGAACCAATAAAGGAACGTGCACTCAGCATTTTTATGGAAATCCTGCAATTGCTAAGATTAGCACATTTGGGCAGTGATAACCTTCACATCAATATTCAATTCCCAGCGCTCCTTTTCACACAACCCTCGTATAATACCATTTCCCTTGCCTTAAGCGTGTAGCGACAATCTTACTATAGTCTGAACCCTATGATTGTATCTTCCAGCATTACTCAGCTATTCCTACAAATAATGAATAGTATCGCACTTATATCGTAATGTACAAAATGAATACATGATTTTTTGTCTATAATGTCTTTTATCTCTCCCAGGTATAGAGCGTAGTAACTTCTATAACCCATATATGAAGATGAGCGAATGGGCTCAGTGATGAAGCAGGGTGAGTAAATTTGCCTATCCTCCATAAGCTACTTCGATGGTAACTTACTTCGATTTGGTCCTGAAGAAGGCCCACAGACCAGTGAGGGCTACCAAGGGCCGAAACATGTTGACCTATTAAGACCTACAATCAGGTGCAGTGGGACATGGACACTTCCACTGCAGAGCCACCAATTCACCACTTTATTCTTGCCCCATCCTTGGCAAAAAAAAGATTTAACCGAGGACAGGAGGCAATTCTAACCTCACTCTTCACAACACACCTTCGCACTTACTTTTCACAACTGTCGAAAAACCAGACCATGTACCTCCAGGTGGAGGATAAGGAAATCACTTGGAGAACCGAGCACTCAAGTGATAAATGACCCAATGATGATACTACTTACTTAACAACAGAGCGGAGAATCAAGCTCTACCGCACCGTATGCTTAATGTTATAGAGGGTCTTCACCATACAAGAACTTTAGGCCCTGGTCAGAACAGGACATGTGATTCATTCCCCTTTAATTTTTGAGTATAACTTCCACAGCCTAGGTACATTTCTTACCATAAACTAGGGACTTATAAGCAAGATAACGATACCAATTATGAGTATGCAAGGGTAATGTTCAGAGTTTTAAGACCAACGAAAGATAGCATCCAGCAAAAGGTTAAAAATCTTGGGTGACCATGTAGAAAAGGCAGATATCATACACTAATGCAATCAGTTGAAATACCTCTATGGATTTAGCAAACGAAGCGTTCTCAGCTAACAAGAAAACTTGTCTGTAGAGCAGTCATTATCTTGACTCTGTCGATAGCTGGCACAAGGTCTGATATTGCCTTATATAGCCTCTGATTGGTCTTCCTCTTGAAGTAACCTCAAATACAAGGTGAAAGGGTCAGATCTTATTTTTTTTTCTATATTATCTTTTTATTGAGTTGTATATTGACAATAAACAAAAACATTGTGCTCTCATTGTACATCCCCAAAATCATGCCTAGCAGCAATAGATTTGCATCTATTTAATGTATCCCACCTACCCTTCAGAAAACAATTCAGCATCTGGAAATATTAACATAACTATGAAACTTCATTATAAAATCTGTGCCAGTTCCAACATATCCTCCCATATTTCCTGGGTCAACCCTAAGCTTCAGATACAGTGCCAGGCTATATCGCTCTTCTCAATCACAAACCCAATCTTCCCAAAGTTTTTTCAGCATGTGTAAATCTCTAATCATTGACTATATTGAGTAGGGGTATCTTGGAAGTAAGGACAATCAGACAAATGTTCCCTGTAGGGGGCAGAATTGTACAGCTCCATACAGTATGCAGAAAGCCGCCCCCTGCTGCACCCCATCTAAGACAAGCGGGATCTGGTGCTCTATTCTTTCGCCATAGTCGTTGTAGTGTTATGTATATAATATATACGAATTGAAATTGAATTAAGGGACATTATGTAGTTATCACCGACTCCAGAGATCCCATCAGGCCCATTGGCCATTCAGCATCATCCATCCACCAGAGATCACCCTCCCACTTCCCTTGTAGTGCTGGGAAAGAATCTGTAATATTTATGACCTACAAAGGTTGTATAATAGATTTTGTTGCTGCACTCAAGGAGGAAAGCCATTGTCCGCTTTATTCAAGGTGACTACATTTAGGCAGATAATTGATAGCAATTAAGTATTGCTGAAAGTTACGCTGCATAACATTAAAAGTGGGAGGGGACCAGCCCTCTTGCAGTTCAGTAAATGATTCAATGCCTGAGCTGCCTGCAATATGACCCAAAGAGGTGATATTCAATGAGTCCCAACCCTGAAGGCCTTGAATGCCGAAACGTTGGCAGGATTCCATTCCGCAACAGAGTTTCACCCATCAATCTACCCTCCCACCAGAGATCTATGAGCGTACCTTTCCAAATGTTTTAAGCTGCCAAGTTCAAGGGAGGGGCATGCGACAGCAGCTTGCCCCCCTAGATACATTGGATGTTGGGGGCGGGGGGTGTACCCATGACTCAAAATTCGAGTCTATAAGCAGGGTATCAGTAGGACGATAGAACCAGTCATTAAGGACCAGTAGATGACATGTTCAATGATATGAAGTCAGGCCATTTCCTGCCAGCCCACGTCATTTGAGTTGATTAGCAGCATTTTGTGAATGCTACCCCTTGGGGCCCTCTGCCCCATATGAATGCAGTGACAGCAGATGTAAATAGTTCTAAGGTCGCTTTAGGTGCGTAGCAGGAGTAATTTTGTAAGATGTATAACAACCGGGGAGGGTGACCATTTTTCGTAACACAACCTGCCCCAACAAGACAAAGGAAGTGAGATTATCGCTTTTAGTCAGGGTTACCATGTCCCGAATATGAATGCTGAGATCATGAAAACCCATTGGTCACTATAGTCATGGCTGTTTGGGGGTGCTCATAACATAGTCTGACCTGGCTGTCCCACAGGAAATTGTTTAGTCTTGTGACAGCCTAAAAGTATAAAGGGTATCCATAACATTCGGTCCGGAAATATTGGGGTGGCCAATTTTTATTAACAAACCATCCATATACAGGGATACCCGGTCTTCATAAGTATCAGACCGTTTAAAATGGTTTATTTGTGAGTAAGTATGAAGTCAGTATGCCAAGGGCTCTAACACATGTGCAAACAGCGGGGGTGACAGTGGACACCCCAGTCGTGTCCCTCTCTCAAGAACGAATGGTGCAGATAAGACTCCTCCAGTTCTCAATCGAGCACATGGTTTGGTTTACAGGAATTCAACATATGACAAACAATGTGTGCCAAAGCCCAAATCTTCAAACAAGGTGAACATATATATCAGAGACACACAGTCAAAGGCCTTCTCGAAATCCATTATCATCACAGCAAATGGCTGCCGCGGCTGGTCGGCAGCAAAATTGCATTGTGTAGTCAACGAATATTATGTCTTGTGGACCTATGTCGCATAAAGCCACTCTGGTCCTTGTGAATCAGATCAGAAATGACCGTGGTGAGCCAAGTCACCAGAATTTGCCAGTATTTTAGTGATCAATTAAATATGCCTATATGGACACAGAAGTGCTGGCGACCTGCTTTAAGAATAGTGTCAATATAGGATTCTGAGGGTGACATTCAGTTCAGAGCTTGACCGGGGCGAGAGCAGAGCGCTCCCCTGTAAGCAAGTTGATTATCTATCAGGAGATCCCAACACAATAACCCAGTCTCTACCTGGCCCAGTTCTTTTCTATATATCCGGGGGAACCAAGCCACAGCACCACCACTGAGGAGTCTGTCTCCAGCATGATGGCCCACCCTCTCTGTGCAGGCTTCTCTTCCATCCACTGCCAAGAATGTCCTGGGGCGTCCCATACTTCTCAACCTTTGTTTACTAGAGGCAAAGGATGTATACTGTTTTTGGACCTCTCTTGCGTAGCCTAGGAAAATCATGATGGTGTGAGAATACTTGACGCTGTCCTTTACCCTAACAGTGAAAGGATATGAATTATTTTAAAGCATAGCACTTGTCTATCCCAGAGACATGGTCCACTGTTCCTATTCACATGTATAGGTATACTAAGTACACCATCGAATTTATTTCAAATCAAAGGAGTGATCTATCAGGGAGCTTAGCTATTTAGGTATATGTTGATCTAAACTGTCAAATATTCATTGAAACTACCCAAAGCTTGGCTACATAAGTGTTCTGTTTGTCTTTCCAAACCAATCACAAGATAGCTGTAGTCCACATTTATAATGAAGGCTTTACATCTGTGAGCCTCACAATCAGTCTCAATAATACAAGCCACTTTCTGGTGCTGCTGTTTATGGCAAATTGATTTACTTTATGACTTTAGCAGGGGATTTTAATGCCTCATCTTAACATATTAGGATTAATTAACAACTCATTAAGAAAATAGTTGTCAGGCGGATTCCTTTTCCCTCATTTCCCCCTGCAACTCACCCTTCAAGGGGGCTTATTACCACTATTCATCAATGACATTTTTCTATTGCCTACATGCCTACAAGGGAAGATTGATTTCTGGTTAACTCCCTCTTTTCACATTCAACTCAGTTTACAGTCACAGCCATATTGATTTTATATGGAATAAAGTGCTTCCTATTATTCATTATAAGGCTAATGCAAGTCACCAAGGAGTTCCATGACCATATAGAGGGATGAAGCCGAAGGGCAAATTCCATTATACCATCATGGAACTCCAAGATAACTTGCAATGTCCTTTTAATGTTTGGCAGATTGGTTTTATTCCTTATAAGACATGGTCTTACCATCACCCCTCCCACAAACTGCTTAAATCCTTAGTATCTTGCTTGTTCATGTTCAGACATGAAGAATAAAATCAGAGTCTTTACTGCAAAATTTAAGACCCGAAAACACAGTAGTTTTTGGCAAAATACATCCGGATCAATTTCATGTCAGTTTAAAAATGCTGTGTTGAAAGGTGGAAATATTCTAATGTTCCTGCAATGGCCCATAGCATTGAAAAAATAAACTTGTTGCCATAAATATCTCCCTCCGCTGTACACTTTTCATTTCAGAAAAGCAGATCGTTAAAAAAAGAAAAGCCAGTTCCAGTTTTCCTTGTACAAATTGCAGCTGCAATTTTATTAGAAGACGAGAGGGTCCTATTATAAGCAGTCTCATTTCTTACCATTTATTCACACAGCACTTCAACAGAACTACAATTCCCACACTCCTATTCACCAAGACAGGAAGTGTACACAAAAAGGAAATGCAGCATGCTGCTATAAGTTAGAAAGTCCCAAAAGTCACTTCCTCTTTTCTTGCTGCTGAGATTAGTTGTTTTCTGCATGAATTGCTTTTATATGTGTTAAATCTGGGCGATCGAAGACAGTGCGTTTGTTGTATTGGCAGGAGTTGAGCTTCAAAGTCATTGTCAGTTTCATGATGAGTTGGGAGAATGTTCCTTTGTATTGGCGCGCATTCAGAGAAACACATTCCCTACTTTACAAATGGCCTGTGCATACGTCTTTGTTGTAAGCAGAACAATATCTGCGTTTTTTAAACTCCAAGTTGTGTAAGCAAAGCAAACAAATGACAATTTATGTAATCCGGAGAACACTCAAAGGTTTCTTGTGTTCTCTGTGTTTAATTCAGATCGATTGCCCAGCCAACATGTGTTTCGTCCGGGTAGTAACCCAAGACTTCTTCAGGGCTTGTAGGCAATAATGCAAGGTGGTGATCGATCTCTCCGCCGGTTGTAATTCCGTCCCGGCTGGCCTGGGAAATATTCCTTCTTAGGATAAGTGTACTTATCCAGAGATCAGTGCATCTGTCGACAATACCGAAGGAATGTTCCTCCTAGTCGGCGCCATAGGTCATACGGTGTGTGGGTAGATACTACTGGAGCCGGCTACCATGCAGGTGCGTGGTCCTGAGTAAAGCGCGTAGGAGCAGCGAGTGCGCTGCACGTTCTGGTGACCAGGGGCGATAACTGTAAGGACTATTTCCCAGGCCAATAAAGCAGAGTCGTTTCCACCTCCATTCCTGGTTGAGTATCTTAAAACAAGGATGAGGGCAGCCAGGGCTAGGACGAAGCTGAGTCCAAGACCCTCTATTTCAGATATAGTGGTGTTATCCCTGCTACTGACAATAAAATGGTAACCTTTTTAGGCAGGGGAGGCAAGAATCCCAGTTTGGGGGAGATGACCTAGGCGTCCACCAGGACAAGCTTTTGGACACCTCAGGTCCTTTGATTAAGATATTATGCTTGGTTGAATCAGCTAAGAATTCTGGTGAGCCGTTGGATCCAGATGAGTTCTCCAAGTTGCCCAGAGCACTCCAGCCCATATTGTCCACGAAGAATTGGGTGTTCGACACATGACGGATAGGATGGTAGTCAAACCCCTAGTTTGTTGGGTAAAGATCTGGGCAAATGAGGAGGTGGCTATAAGCAGGCAGGTTATAGAAGACTGTCTCTCTCTTGACCCTGTGGCTGCGACCACAGGTCTCCACAGGACACCCTTCATTTCGTATTATTATGTCCATTTTATTCACACCCCCAAAGTCTTTTCCTAAAGGGTACTTTAAAGAAAGCTAAACTCAAACAAGGGCGGGTGGCTCTGCTATTCTTAAAATTGGCCCCAGATACTTTTACACTGTTTTGTATTACCAATTTTTTAAGGGCTGCTTTTAGATTAAGGGCTACAAGGGGCAGTGGCTGTCCATAGATCCCCTGCCTGCCATTCTTTTATATTGTTCGAATAATGGTTCCATCGTTCTTACATTTGATAACTTTTTAATTATGGTGTGCTACAGGCTCAAACCGAGTTTAAAGATGAATTAGACTGCCGAGGGATAGGCCTTATGTGACGTATATATCTTTTATTTATTTATTGAAATTGTATCGTGTAGAACCCTGTCTGATGGATTGTCTTTTTAAATCTGTACCTGAAACCTTCTTTTTTTGATATGTTGTCTCATTTATGGTATTTTTACATGCCGAATAAAGACTGTAATAATAAAATAAAACAATAAATAAAAAAGAGTTCTCCAAGTGGGCTCAGAGAACAATTTGCTTTCAGGGAAATACAAAATACGGGTTGTCTTGCAAGAGGGGAAAATAATTGCTCTTGAAAATAGACCGTAAAGAGGAGGAACCCAAGGTAAAAAATTCCCCCTCCTTGTGA
The DNA here is from genome assembly GCF_964204655.1 of Triturus cristatus. Classification (NCBI taxonomy): domain Eukaryota; kingdom Metazoa; phylum Chordata; class Amphibia; order Caudata; family Salamandridae; genus Triturus; species Triturus cristatus. The sequence continues at coordinate 745,548,735 of NC_140580.1, read as the reverse complement.
AGGTAGGGGGTACATTTATCTTGTTTGTGCTAAAAGATCTATGGGTTTTCCAGGCAGTGCGAGGGTTCAGAATAGATTTCTATGTCATTCCGGTACATTGCAAGCTCCCTACCATGTTCCAATTCTCACAGAAGAATGCAAATCGGATTTCTATAGAGGTCCAGTATTTTTGGGCAAAAGGGCCAATAGAAAATGTGTTACAGACATCCCAGTGGATTTGTCAACAATATTTCTCTAGTTCAGGACAAAAAGTGCAGGTCAGCGATAAATTTAAAAGACCTCAATACTTCATATGGTAGAGGCATTTCAAAATGGAACCCATCATCAGTCTTCAGGACATCATACTTCCAGATTGGATGATGCTTTTATACCTGAAGGATGCCTATCTGATGGTCCCAATAGGTGGAGAACACAGGACATTTCTTCAATTTTATTGGCAAGGTCAAATTTACAGGTTTAGGTACCTTTCATTTGGTCTGTTGGTTGCTCCATAGTGTTTAATTAAGCTCCTAAAACAAATGGCAGCCACCCTCAGATCTCAATGGGTAAGAATAATAATATATCTGGGTGATATGATATTTCTGGGGCAACAGAAAGATGTGTTGATGACCCAGGTACAGAACGTGGTGGATTCGATTCAGACTCTGGGATTTATAATAAGTGAGACTAAATCAGATTTAGCGTCAAGGAGAATGGATTTTTTAGGGTTCCTTGTGGACTCAGAGAAAGATACTTTACTCCTTCCAGATTCAAAGCTAAACATTATCAGGAAGGAGCTGAGAGGTGTTAGCTTAGACTCAGATCTTTGTCAAGCAACTGGTAGGGCCGGTGGGTCTCCTGTCTACATCTATTCAGGGGTCTTTCCAGGTCTCAGTCAATACAGAGCATTACAGCAGTTAAAAATCAGGCATGTTCAGAGGATACTCAGAGATGGTTCCTTTAAACTAGGATGCAAGAGCAGAGGTGGTATAGTGGTCACATCATTTAGAGGCCTGGAATGGAACAGCCATACAATACAATTTATAAAGCGCACAGCTGTTTCCGAAAAAGCATTCTGGTGTTCATCCGCACATTCCCAGATCTTGTTTTAGAGTCAGATACAAGTCTGTAGGGATGGGGGGGCGGGGGCGGGTAAGGTGTGGACTCTCTAGACTGAAGGAGGATAGTCCAAGAGGGAGTGATCAATGTACATACATTTGTAGAGCTTTTTGCAGGCTCCTTTGCAATCTAGAGTTTTGTAAATCAAGGGCAGGTTATGCTGTGCTCCTTCGAATGGACAATGTAGTCACAGTAAGATACGTAAATAAGTTGGCAACAACAAGGTCAAAAACCTTTAGCAGAGTTGGCCAAAGCCTTAAGATAGTTTTGCCTCCAGAAAGGTGTATCCTTGGTAGCACAAAATCTCCCTGGGTCAGACAACAGGTTATTGTACCTATGTTCAGAAAATCTGGACAACAGCAGTGAGTGGAGCTTAGATGGGCAGGTGGTCATGGCGGCTCTGAACAAAACATGGGGTTGTTCGATATAGATTTGTTTGCTTCAAGGCTAATAAATCAGCTGGACAGTTTTCTCAGAAGGAGCCCGGATCCAGACGCCTGGGAACAGATACCTTTCTTTAGTATTGGCCTGGGGAATCATTATGCTTTTTATCCCTTTGCCATGATCTCCAGATGCTTGGCCCAAATTCGCAAGCAGTTGACAGTAGTAGCCCCTTTGTAGCCAATTTGGTTGTAACTGTCCAAAGACTGCCTAATTCATCTTCTAGTATTCCCTCGGTGTTGAAAAGGCCTTGCGGTCTGAGCCCCAGCCATCTAGCTCAGGGAAATTGGTGTTGGTGGCATGGCAAAGACATGGTAGGACTTTCAGAGTCAGCTTCTGGGTATATGTAAGCTTCATGGTCTTGTGGCACAATCAAAGCTAATACATCAGCCCGGGAGGTATGGAATGGCTGGTGTGTGGAGTGGGGTTTGGATCCCATTTCAGCAATAATGGATCTTAGTGGTTTAGAACTTCTCGGCATTCGTGGCAACAGCAAAAAGTCATAAAGGACAATCAATGGGTATAGATCAGCTGTATCGGCTGGTCATCAAAAGATTGATTGGAAGCCTATGGGGGAACATGCGTTGGTGTGTAGATTAAAGGGTGTAAGACAGATGGACCTTCCCAAGCCTAGGTGTTCAATCATGTGGAATGTTCATCTAGTTTTGCAACTCTTTTAGTCATGAGATGATACAGAATGGTTGTCTTTGACATTATTGTCTGTTAAATTGGTCCCTCTATTATGTTTGGTGTCCTTTAAGAGGATTTCAGATGTTAAGGCATTGGATATTTCTGAAATGCATTGATTTCCCACGGAGGGGAAGAGTTTGACATCATTAAGCATACTAAGAACACCTCAAATCTGGTAGAGTTTCCTGCTTTCACTGCACTCTCCAAGTTGTGTGTAGTTTTATGGCTTACACACTATGTAGAGTTAATAAGATCTTTGAGGACAACTGCCCACAGTTTTCAATAGCCTTGCAAAAGCCAATCATGACAGTATCTGCAACTACTTTGATTAGGTGGGTTAAGGGTGTGAAGGACATGGCAGAATTGGATACAGGTAACTTTGGGGCAGACTCGGCTAGGGGTACTATAGCACCTAAAGATTTGTGGGCTGGTCCTAGGCTGAAAGACACTTCACAGGCAGCAGAATGGTCTAGTCTTTCAATGTTTACAAACTTTTACTATAAACCAGTTGAACAGGTTTCAGAAAGAGTTGTGAATATAGCTTAAACACGCATAACATGAGTTTCCTATTGTGTAAAAATATGCAGATTCTCCTATCTAGTTGTGAAGGAGAGGCTTGATTTTATTAAAGACAAAGGGGGCGATTGTTATCCCACCCTTTATATTTTCCTGCCCATGGGATTTTTGGTAATGAATTTTCCATTGATTGTAGTGCAAGCCACAACCAGCCAAGAGGTGGGCAGAGCTGGCAGGATCTCTTTGAGGGAAAAGATACTTGTTTCCTGATGGGGAATACTGAAGTTCATTTGGAGGAAAGTGGGAAGCAAGAGGAACTAATGTGGTTGCTGTTGGGCTGTTTGTTGCTATTTTTATTATTAACATTTACACACGGACTATAAAAAATAGAATGTTTTGGGAGCCATCCAGAAAATAGGAAGTGACTTTAGGGCAGCCTGCTACTGGCTCTGGCAGCAGGCACTATGATGTCAGAACTTAACTATAATACCTTATTAGAGTTCAGTGGCTATGCTATTTCTTTATAAAAGGTGACCAGATGAGTCACAAGTTACATGTAATAAGTACATTAGAGATGGGCTTTTATACAGGGAGTACAAGATAATATGCATTAAACAATACTAACACTGGCTGACTGGCATTTAATGCTAGACAAGGCAGGCGTAAATAGGCCTAAGAGTGGCCATGAGTTTCTGACATTAACATCAGAACACACTTTTTTGTCCCTTTATTGTTTCATCTATGGATACAAATAGTGTGTGTAAACTTATTGTAGTGGTAATAGGAGGAGGTTTAATTGGGACCAAATGGTTTCAAAGTTTGTTCTTATATTTGCAAGCTGGCGCTTCTGTTATTCTAGTACTATTTTACCTCACAAATGTACCCTAAAATGTTTACAACATTGCACTAGGTGGGTGGTAAAACCATAAATACCATACATGACTATATCTAATCATTGAATGTCTCATCTACATCCAAACATACAACCATGGTATGACGGAGAATGTAAGGAGTTCAAGTTATACTCCTGTCAGCTATAAAAGAAACAGTAGATATTAATATACTGTTCAGGGATAAAAACAGAAAAAAGAAAAAATGTGCCCGACGGGGCAACCAGTGTGAGGGTCAACTTGTAGCCTCCAGATCCAATGATTCATGCAGCTTTGGGCAACTAGTTCCACATGGGTCTTACACAGATATTACTAGACTAGAGTTACATATAATAGAAAGGAATTTGCCATTCACGTTTTTCAGCCGTGTGTTAACAAACATCAAGCAATGCGCTCTTCAAGTTAGAGTTCATGTAATAATGAAATATAAATATCATGTTCCATCGCTTATTTTCTCTGGAAGATTATATCTGCTATTCAGTCCCCAATCCTGATAAAATACCAGTGAAAGTTCAAACTCTTGATTTATGGCCAATATATTATGGGGCATATTTACAAGCCCCTTGCTCCGCCGGTGCGTCACTTTTTGTGATGCACCAGGTGGTTCATTTTGCTGTCCCATATTTACATGGACACGTACAGCCAACCTGCGTGGCTCTTCGTGTCCTTGTAAATAAGGCCCCTTTACAGGCAACACTTTGCCTGAAAAGGGCGTGCTATGGGTGTTGCTGTGGGTGTTCCCACGCAACAGTCATGGTTTCTGCTACATTTTCAGATTAACGAGAAATGGTAAACGTGGAAATGACCTGGAAGGAACCTAGCATTCTGCAGCACACATAGGAATAGGAAATCACCTCTTGTGATTGTTTTTGTGCGACTGGGGGTGAGTGTCTGAAAAGTTTCAGCGCTCCGTCCATCATCTCCTTGTGTTTGCTTTGTGTGCCCTAAGTTGGCAGGGTATGCCCAGACGTGGGTCCCTTGCTCACTTTGCCACTGGATTCAAGCTAGCCTGGCTGATGAGGGCTGTTAGCCCGAAACCGGTCCCAGGATGCTTGTTTCCGGTCCAGGAAAACCATGGCTTGGCAGTTCGGGCTGGACTGTTCCCAGCAGGGTCAAGACTGATTTGCATATAGCTGTGTCTGAACTGGGGTGGCGAAGTGAGCTAAAGAACGATGATGGATTCAACCCAGATCTGAGACAGGGGGGTGAGTGTCTGAAAAGTTTCAGCGCTCCGTCCATCATTTCCTTGTGTTTGCCAAAAACAATCATCCCCATGATGCTGGCACATGGCAGCTAATTGTACGCCAGAACAGGAGAGAGCAAAGGGATTCGTCATATTGTTGTGGATATGACGCATCCCTTTGCTTCGGAATTAACGAAGCACATCGCCGCCAAATGGCGTGCGAAACTGTATTTAGTGTGTTAATTCCTTGAAAAATAAGGCCCTGTTTTTTTAGAACGCACATTGGCAGGCCCCTACCGTTCCTGCCTCTTGATTGAGTGCAGCAATCATTAACTATATACAAGAAAGGCTGTAATTAAGATCCAAATTACTAATCTATTTCTCTTACATGAGATTGCACAAAAAAAGTCTTTGCAGGTTTATTTTCATGGGTGATGGATAGCTAGATTTGTTCACACTGCCAAGGAGGCTTTAGGTGGATGCTCAACATTGTGGACACGGTTTTCGTTTTTTTCATATAATCGTTGAAAATTCATAACCCAAAACAACCAGAATCTCTTTATGTGGTCTTAGCTGATATGAAGTAAACTTTTAACAATGTTCCAAGACATTTGCTCTGGGCTTCACTGAAGGGCAAAATATGTACCAGAGAAATTGCTATATGTTTAAATTAGGCTGCATTATTATAATAATGCCAAGATCTGATGAAGCCAGAGCGGCACAAGCACAAAATCCCTCTTAGCAACTGCCCACTTACAGAGGTGGCGGTCATTGATAGTTTGGGCATTAGGCTGAGTTCTGATGCAAAATGGCATACATACTAAAAGCTATACGTTTTTATATCAGCATGTTGTTGTAACTGTCCGGTTCATAAAAAACCTGCATGGAGGTTTATAGAGCTATGGCACAATCTGCGTAAGTATATAGTTGTGAGATCTGGGACCTTATTAATATCTTTCCAAAAACGATTTTCTGTCTTTGGAAAGATATTTTGGGCAGGCCACAGAAGACACCCAATTTCCCTTTACTTCTTGACCTAGCAATGAGAAATATATATGTTGTCACACAGTTAAGACCTTCACTTTGTTTCAAGAAAGGTGATGTTAGTTTGGGTTGGTTGAAATATGTCCCCAGTTCTGTTGCTTCTATTGGCCTTGCAGAAGTTTGATCTGCGATTAAGACAATGTAACAGCTATGCTCACAGAGGATGTATCGATTTGCAACCCTAAAGAAATACACATTTAGGAAGAAACATTTAACCAGCTTTTTTACTGTTTAAATGTATACCAGAATTTGAACGTTAATTTGGCTGTATAGAACCCTCCACCCCAACTTGGCTTAATATCTTTAAATTAAAATCTGCTTCAGCACTTACCATGCCCTTGAGATGCTCTTCAGGTCATTCAAAATATTGTGCTAACTGCTAGAATTTTGAGGAATCTGATTCCTTTTGTATTGATTGCAAGGCAAGGCCAGAGGTGACTGCTAGGGAAACTGCAAAATCAAGGCCTTTTGGAGCACTTGATTGCCCTCAGAAGCTGCAAATAGGCTACATCTCAAAGTAGGACATTTCCCAATTACAAGAACTTACTGTCGGCACAGATGATAAGTGGCAGTAAAACTGGAATTTCCATTTTGAGCGATATCGGCTGGCAGTAATCTGGCAATAATCAATGGATGGGTGATTATAGTCAATTCACCCTATTCATTTACTGGATTATTATTTAATTTTTATTTGTTTCTCTTTGCGTAATAGTTTACTGGCTGGTGTGTGTGTGTTTAACACTAATTTTATGGGTGATTGTGTAATTAATTAAAATGGATTTCATTTGCCTTTTGTCGTATCATTGACAGGCGATTTATATGTGGCTATGAACTTTAACACCTTTTACATAGGATGATGGTCTTCACAACTCCATTTTTTGCAGTGTGGCTAACCCTATGTTTTTAGCATCAATACTTACTTATTCCTAAAATGCTTTAATCTGTTTATTGAAATGTTTCTTGTAGTTTATCAAAGTTTTTTTTTACGTTCATGTTTTAAGAATTATTAACCAAAATTAACTAGGTTTGATTGGAAAATGGCTAGAAAAGCTTTGATGGAAAACTTGACCCCAGCGGAGAAAAAAGAATTTGAGAAGAGAGAGGGTAAAAACATAAGGACTGTACTTGAGCTGAACACTGGATTAGGCTGATAGAATGGCTGAACCGGAGCTGGAGGGGTCCTGGTGTCTGGATTGGACTAAGATCTAAAAGCTGATGAGAAACTGGTTATGTACGTAGAGGACAAACTTGGAGAGAAGATTACAAAATGACAAATTAGCTAATCTTATAGAGTCGGATGACAAACCCCACAGGATTTATGAAAGGTAAGTGGCTGTGGTCAAGTGAATCCCTGTTCCAGAGCCACCTAGCTTTACAGTTCATGGTACCCTAACAATAGTAAGGTTTTAACACAAGCACAAGTGAGGACAAATAGAGTGATGCAGGAAGAACATAGTACAATACAGTGCTCAGGACTTGACAGAACAAAGAGTAAAAATATACAAACTGGGCTCAGGAAACATAGGACAAGATCCTAAGACAAAGGGAACTAAAAAAAGAGTGACAGAATACACGAATGGACTAACAAAAAGCATGATGATTCTAGTAAACAGGGTACAAAGCAAAATAATCCTAATATAGAAAGAGAAAACAGACCACATCGAATTGTGAAAGCAAGAGACACATAGTAAAATAGGAAAGGCAGGCAAGCAACTGTACCAAGGACTGGAGTAAACTGAGAGAAATGACTGGTACAGATCAGGGAATGTGCGTGTAAATAAGCAGACGAGCACATAACTATGAAGTAGACATCGGCAAAGAATGCAGAAACACTAGCAGTGAAAGCACCAAACCAAGACTCATGAACAGAAGGAGCAGAAGAGAAAAACCTAAAGAAAAAAAAAAAACATTGGGGACAGCTACACCTATAGAATGAGATGCAAAAATCTGAAGAAGGAAATGACTACATGAACCAAAGTGCACCAGCATGGTACTGTGGGAACAAGCCATCTTTTAGATTGCCGCTCGCAGGCGCGGACTTTGTTTGTTTTTTAAATCATTTTATTTACCTTGCATCGAGGACCTTCTGGGACACTCTTCACAGCGCTACTACTCTCGGAGCCTGTTGGTGTTTGCTGGGACTGCGAGGCCCAGGGTGCCCTGCCACGAAATTGCTTAGCGCACCTGGTCACTCTTCCTGGCCCCTCCTCCAATTGCCTCGCCTACATAACGCCTCGCGGCCCCCGCTTCGCGAGAGCCGCTCGCAGGCGCGGACTTTGTTTGTTTTTTAAATCATTTTATTTACCTTGCATCGAGGACCTTCTGGGACACTCTTCACAGCGCTACTACTCTCGGAGCCTGTTGGTGTTGCTGGGACTGCGAGGCCCCGGGTGCCCTGCCACGAAATTGCTTAGCGCACCTGGTCACTCTTCCCGGCCCCTCCTCCAATTGCCTCGCCTACATAACGCCTCGCGGCCCCCGCTTCGCGGGAGCCGCTCGCCCGCGCGGACTTTGTTTGTTTTTTAAATCATTTTATTTACCTTGCATCGAGGACCTTCTGGGACACTCTTCACAGCGCTACTACTCTCGGAGCCTGTTGGTGTTGCTGGGACTGCGAGGCCCAGGGTGCCCTGCCACGAAATTGCTTAGCGCACCTGGTCACTCTTCCCGGCCCCTCCTCCAATTGCCTCGCCTACCCCTCGCGGCCCCCGCTTCGCGGGAGCCGCTTGCAGGCGCGGACTTTGTTTGTTTTTTAAATCATTTTATTTACCTTGCATCGAGGACCTTCTGGGACACTCTTCACAGCGCTACTACTCTCGGAGCCTGTTGGTGTTGCTGGGACTGCGAGGCCCAGGGTGCCCTGCCACGAAATTGCTTAGCGCACCTGGTCACTCTTCTCGGCCCCTCCCCCTCCCGCTACATAACTCATGCCTACTATCGCGTGAGCGGGACGCGTGCGGGGCGAAGCCCGGGCAAAGGGCGGGCCCGTTTAAGCCCGTTCAAGCACGGACAAGACCGGACCGGGCCCTGTCCCCTTGCCCTGTAAATATCGCCGTCCCCGTGCCTGATGAAGCCTGCTACTATGGATACCCGAAGTAAATCCACAAGACCACAACCTATTGTATCTGGTACTTTGGATAATTTTATTATTAGGGCTAATTCTGTAGTCCAGGGTGAATTGAACATGTTAGAAAGACGCTTATCTGATGGGATTATTAGCACGAGGAGGTCTTCGCTGGGTTTATTAGCATCTGTGGGGTCCCCTTCGAATCTCGATGATTCACAGGCAGCTCTAATGGATAGCATTGACCAAACAATCGAAATTGTATTACAAGATCTTAGATCTAGTTCCTCCTCATGTAGAGACACACTTCAATCCATCCCTGAGTGCATATCCCAATCTACGCACCCATTATCACCCGACCGGACCCAGACTTCTGCCCACTTCTCTCAGCAGGGTGCAGTCCCTAAAAGGAAACGTGAGGGGAATCCTAAGAAAGGGAAGAAAGCCAGATTCGACAGACCCCACACTAGCACTGCTAACATATTTACTCCAACTCGTACTAGGTCTGCCCAAGTCACTAGTGGCACTCCTAAATTACCATCGATCCGAACTCCATTGCAACCTGAGACTCATATACTCGTCTCTGACCGAGATCACGGACCTGATGAGGGGCATGCTCGTCTTTCTCACACTATAAATAGTGCCCTTAAGGGATTCCTCACCCCACTGCTGGCTAGGTTTGATGCTATCGATCAAAGGCTTAAAGAAATAGAAAGGGCTTTAATAGCCCCTGCGAAGTTACCAGAGAGCAGAGGTAATACACACGGTGTATCTGAGATGAGTAGGACTGATTCACAACCCCTCTCCTTTCCCACATCTCTATGTATGACAAATTCCTTCCCTAGAAAGGACCCTCTCCCACCCATAATCCCAGTACCTACACCTAATCCTTCCTCGCCCATATCCTCTACTCTACTGTGTACCTGCTCAAAGCCAATTACAAACCTTAACCATGAACCTTACTGGAGCACCTAAACCAAATCATATAGATGTGGGACGAATCCCTGGTGATTTAGGCGACCATACCCATCCAAATATGTCCCGCGTAAATTGGAAAAATGTAATTAATCTCCCCCAGAAGCTTCACCATAATTTTAACCGGTGTCCCAGAACTTACTAACCCTGAGTCTGAAACTTATGCCTCTCTTAAAAACAAAGTGATTAGTTGGCTCAATATGCATAGGCCTCTCCCCCCTAATACTAGGTCGGAGGTTCTAATGGTTAGGAGGGTTCCCTGGTTGGGAAGCACCATAAAGAATTTTAAGGGAGATTGTATCTTGGTGAACTTTAGTAATTCCCTAACTGCATCCTATATTTTCAATTGGATTGGCAATACTGATGCCTCTCTTATCAAACCTTTACCACTCTCTTTTTTCTATCCTCCAGCTGATATTTTTTCTCAGGCTGAGAAGGATGGAAACTGGACTATATTTGAACCTAATTCAATGAGAGGTAGACATAGGTATACCCGTTTTGGCAAGCCCTTTTGTGGTGACTACCTATCTAATAACAGGTACGCCTGTCTTGAAGATGTTGATTGACTGGGACGGGCGGATCCAAATCCTATTCCTTCTTCTGAACTCTCCCTATTTTCCACACAGCAGTCTTCCTGCCTTGTCCCTCTTTCTACTCCCCCTACTACTACTACCCCGCGGAATCTGTGTGATTCATCTGTGTGTAAAAACCCTGCTGTTGCCATAAATTGCTCAGCTACACACAAAGTTCTTTCGTGGAACATAGCTGGTCTAGCTAGTAAACTTGATTGCCCAACATGGGGCTCCTTTATAGATCTTCATCAGATATGTTGCTTCCAAGAAACTTGGGCAAGGCAGGAACACCACCGAGCGGGCTTTGCCTCTTTTTCAATTCCGGCTGTGTGGGGTGGTCGAGGTCGTCCCTCAGGAGGTCTAACTATCTGGGTTGCCACTCATTTGGGATGCACTGTCACGACCTTTGAAACTGGGTCTGATGATATTTTATGCCTGATATTGGACTGGGCCCTAGATACTAAGCTAGCGGTGATTAATGTGTATGCTAGGCCCGTGAATCCTTGTGCGGAATCACGGGTGATCGACGTCCTACATAGTGTTCTAACTAGGATTCCTGAACGTACAATGCTCCTTATAGTCGGTGATTTCAACTCCCATTTTGAACCACTTGAGGGCCTGGTGGATCATATAAATCAAGAGGAGGATGAAATTTGGAACATCCCCCAGGTCGCGGGCCCAAAGGCCAGGGCCTGGGCCCCACTGGCTGTCCAAATTACTTCCCTGACAATGGTCTATTCGATCAGGGCTTGTAATGGTCGAACTACCTCAGAAAATCCCCCAAGACCCACATTTAATAAGCTGGGCAGGGAGGCCAGACTTGACTATATTTTTGTACAGTGCAAGGAATGGAATAGAGTATCTGACTTCCAGGTGGTTTCTAGGGGGAGAGCGATCACAACCCCCTGATACTGGACGTCTCCCTACTGGGTTTGTGCCCCGCTGATTCATTGCCACTAGCTAATATGGAGGCATCAAGCAGAGCTACTTTGCCAAATAACAAACATAGAATTAAATGGGATAAACTGGTTGGTAATCACCAAGAACTATCCCAAGTCTACGCGACGGTGGCCTCAGCATTAAACAATATAGCAGAACTTATAGAGCAGCATTCCTCTACCAATTATTATGAAAAATTGGCTAGGGCCAATGAGGAATTATTTCTCACATTATCTGGCTTATTTAATCCAACTGTCCCCTGTAAAAAAAGATCTACAAGTCGGCCTCATTGGTATAATAGAACTTGTAGATCGGCCAAGAGCGACTTGCTGGACGCAATAAAAAAGAAAGCTTCTAACGTCGATATCCAACACAAGAGACAGACTTACAGACTCTTAATACATTACGCCAAATTGGAGTGGGCTACCGAAAATTGGGATAGGTTAACATCTGCCTTAAATTCTAGAGACTCACGGAGATTTTGGCTGATTGTGTCCACCGGCACACTCGAATCTGTTGCAATTGTAAAAACAAATATTGCTCCTGAAGCTTGGGAAAAACATTTTAGCTCTCTTTATAAGGGGCCATCCCCAGCACTGGAGATCTCATTACATGTTGTACCTGGCCAGGATCAGGTAAATTTCACAATGAGAGAGATCGAGCTTGCAATTTCTATGCTCCCTGCAGGTAAAGCACCTGGATTGGACGGGATACCCGGCGACTTGTATAAACACGAACCTAGAGTCTGGGTACCATACCTTACATTATTACTCAATGCAATCCTGGAGGGTTTGCCCGTTCCTCCTACTTGGTTAGGTGCAGAAGTTGTGCCTATTTTAAAAAAAGGGTCACCCTTGCTTCCCGGCAATTACAGACCTATCAGTCTGATAGATGTTGCTCAGAAACTTTTCTCGAGGTTGATCCTAGACCGTATTACGGATTGGATAGAGACCTCTGGGATCCTGAGCGACTATCAGGCTGGTTTCAGAAAGAGCGTCTCAACAACTGATCAGATTTTTAGATTATGTATGCTCTTTTGGAAGACAGCAAAGGTGGAGGGGGGTTCCCTCTACACAGTCTTTGTTGATCTGCGTGCGGCATTTGATCTAGTCCCTCGCACGAAACTGTGGACTGTGTTACAGGATCTAGGCCTTCCGTGTCCTCTCCTGCAGATTCTAGTTCGTCTCCACACCGGTAACTATGCGAAAGTTAGATGTGGAAGAGATGGTGGCTTATCAGCTAGCTTTCCTGTCCAAAGAGGGGTAAGGCAGGGGTGTGTCTTGGCTCCCACCCTGTTTTGCCTCTATGTAAATGGCCTCATCTCCCATCTAAACGACGTCCCAAATAGAGACGCTCCACGATTGGCGGGCATAGGTATTTCAGCCATTATGTTCGCTAACGATACCCTCCTTTTAGCTAAGACCCCCATGGGCGTCCAACGAGTCCTAGATGGTTTCGTCTCCTTTTGTATTGATCGGGGGTTAGAGATCAATACGGCTAAGACACAATTCATGATCTTCAACCCCCCAAGGTCCTTGCATTAGCCTAGAGAGAGTTCATACTTTTGAGTATCTGGGACTAACCCTGAATGAAAAAATTACATGGTCCCATCACCAGACAAAATCAAATCTAAAGTTAACTCAAAAGGTGGCAGGCATTTTGAAATTATGGAATCAATCAATGACCTATCCTATTGGCCCGCCTCTGGAAATTTATAAAATGCAGGACTCTGGGGCAATAATTGCGCCCCGGAAATTGCCGCAACGGAAAACAAGTTCTTACGGAACTTGGCTGCCCTACCATCAAGTACGCCGCTTCTTCCTCTCAGGCTTGACATGGGTTTGAGACAAATAAAGGAGTAACTAGATGTGAAGCCCCTAACTTTCTGGAGGCGACTCTGGATAACTCCTGAACTCCAGAGCTACCGCTCCGAATTCATGGAACTCTACCAACACCCAGCTCTATGTAATATTCCATGGCTAAAGTACGTCAAGGATGAACTTTCGGCGCTGGGTCTCTCGACCCTGTGGACCAAACCTTTAGAGGCCTGTGCCACTATATCCCGAAAAAATTTGGTTGCACTATACCACAATCGTAACCTCACTGCTTCTCTCGCAAGCGATACCCTGGGGCCAATGACTAATACCTTCTTAATGATGAAGGATTACTATAATTTGGAAACAGTGTTGGATGATATTAATCCCATTGGCCTCAGGAAACTATTCTTGCAATGGAGATATAACGCACTCCCTATTAGAGCTCTCACTAGCAAATGGCACCCGCCCACATTAAAAAATTGTCCTGCTTGTACCAACGAGTTAGAGGACGAAATTCACTTAATGTTATTCTGCTCTTCGTACATAAAAATTAGGAAAAAGTGGATAATTCCCATTTGCAGGAACTGGGGTTTTAGGCACCATTTAGATGCCTACAGACTGTTGAAATCTGATTTATCCCTCCCTACCGTATTTGCTATCAGTAAGTTTTTAGCAGCTGCATGGAATATTAGAAGAACCTTTTTGACGAACTGAATTTCAAAGTGTATTATATGTGGTTCTTATATGCTGCAATACTCCTGTAAACGATGTATCCACTTTTAACCATAGATCTTTTTATTTTATTTTTGTATTTTTGCTTCTTTGTTTGTATGTGTATGCTATTTCTTTTATGACTCCTTGAGTCGAAATAAAGATTTAAGAAAGATTGTGCAAAAAGGTATTAATCATCAAGCTAGAGCGCTTTCTGTTTAAGATGAGTCAGAAGTCCGGATCTGAAAAACGGAAGCATTTCCGATATGCTAATAGCAACTACGTTTTTAGGTCCATGGCAACATTCCTTTAGTGAGGAGTTCCCAGTGCTTTTTTCTTTTAACTGGAAATTAATTTGATTTAAATTTTGCATGTTTAATTTATAGGTATTTGAACCATCGTGGAGGGCTTTGTACAGTAAAGAGTGTAGATTCTATAGTTACAAAATGGAGTCACTAAAAAACGTGTGTGTCGGTACTTCCTTTTTGCAGGCCCACGGGAAGGGGATACACCAGATGTTCAATATTCAATAGAGGTGGTACTCACTCATGTGACAAGGGTATTAATTCAGTGAAGGAAGGTGATTATAGACAACTATATATTACATTCACTAAAAGTGTGTATCAAACAGAAGGAATGTGTGCTATACATTCTTAGCCACCCATTATAGAGGCTCACGTTTGAGAATTGCTCTATAGTAGGACATACCCTTGCGATTAATATGGTTTTTAGATTCTGTACACAAGGTCGACGGCATGGCATGAAATATCGGGCTGAAATCATTTCTGTACTATATTTTGTAGTTTCTTTCAGCGTTAACAACTTTAAAGTGCCTTTAATTAACTATCCATGTACATTTGGATTTTAACTATTCTGTAGTGGAGTGAGAAGGAGAGGAAGTTAATAAAGAGGGCTAAAGACAGCACCCATAACAGCTCTGTGGGATTCTATCTTGCAGCAGGATGGTAGAATTCTGGCAGTGGAAAGGCCTTTTTAGACAAGATAAAACAGACTCGAGTTTTTATTTTTTTATATGAATACATCTATGCTTTGAATGAACACATGAAGCCAAAAGGTATTTGGAACTTTCACGCGGTGACCACAACTTTGGAAATGGGTGGCAATTATCCATTGAGCGGAGATGTAATCAGGGGATAGAAATACCTTAACATGCCATGTTGAGAAGTTCTCTGATAAACTGTGTACGTTGGCAAGGGTATGAGGGAAGAATCAGCTTAAGCTAATTAAAATTAGCTTGTTAGTGAAGTTACCGAGGCGCCAAAGATGCTTTATAGAAGGCGAATCTCAAATAAATCCATTTTCAAAAGGTGGGCTTTACATTATGCTTTAAGTACTTGAGGGCGGAGAGGAGGCCGAAGGGGATCACTCTATTTACAGTGGGTGGTGTAAATATTTTCTATGCAGCCACTTGCCCTGCTGCCGGCATCCTAGTATCTTTCACTGGATGACCTTCTAGGACGTTTCCACCTGTAGAATTTGATTAAAAGTTTAGCACAGACACAGATTAAAAAGAGCATGGAGTAAAAGTCTTATCTCTACTGAGACAACCAGTTTATAACCCATCACTGAAGTCAATTCTCTCGAGACACTGGTAATTTCTTTCAAGTGCAGAGCTTCAAAGCATGTGGAAAGAAACTGAAACTATCTAAACCCACGGCTCACACTATAAAGGCATCTATAAATCATGACTGATCTGCTTCCAAAGCTGGGGTGTGGAATTTAATAAAATATCTACTTGTCCATGGGGCAGGTTACTTCATAAATCTACTTGTCCTGTAACAAAAACCACTTGTCCCTTTTGTGCCATGTAATGCGGTGACAAATTATGGCAGCAATACCCTTATATAAGAGCTCCGAAATAGCCTCTCTGAATATGCCAGGGCTCCTTCCATAGCAGGGTATGAATACTAGCAATTTCCTTATGTTGCCACATTTCTGCAGATCTACATACTGGCGCTGAAGTTAAGCAACAGTTACAGGGTTGGAATGCCCTTTTGAGTCTGTGCAAACCTACTAACTTGCATGTTTTGAGGGTTTTCACCAGCTCTCCTCTAATCTTTTCCCATACTGAGAAAGGTTGGATATTTACTCCTGACAATGGCAGACATAAAACTGCTTCCTTTGGTTGGGAAAAAAGAGGTTGGAGAGGAAGTAAACTAGCAAACGCTCAGATTTTCGCATGAGCAAATCTACACATGCATATTTGCTCATGATAAAATGCAGTTCACAAATATTTTCTAGGAGTACTATTTCTTGGCCTACTTCTGTAAAGTCTTGTGAATTCAGGAAAGTCGTATATCTGCACTTAATGCAAGGACATTAGTGCACTTTTGAGACTTTATTTAATAATTGGCCCCCTAATTAGGTCTGGCATTAACCATGGCATGTTGTGTTTATTAAAATGTCTCTCTCTGTCAGTTGGCTAGGTTCACTGTGAATGACAGCATTCTGTTCTTTCACAAGTAGCGTAATTGACACACAGTCGTTTTGTTCAGTGCCAGGAACTACTTTGGCAATGTGTGCTTTTTGAGACCAAAACAATTTTTGCTTTTGCCAATGTTTGTTATAATGATGAGGGCCCAGCAGCACCCACACCAATAAGATTTTACAAAAAACCTGCCAAAACAAGTCACGCATTGATAAAACCAAGACTGACCAACAATTTCAGACCTGTTGGCTTTACCAATGCTTGTTTATTTTTATGTTTCCCATAATCTTATTAAAACTGGTTACAGTGATTTTCCATTATGAATATTTTTGGGAAATATTAGCATGCATCAACACATTTTACTAAATGATGCTGCAGAAAAACGCTACCTAAAATGTTACATTAGTTTAGCTAAATGTTTTTGCTTTTTTTGTGAACAATTTATCTTGAAAGCAAAGAATAATCAATCTTGCTTTCAAGCGTCTCCATATATTTGCATGTATTCAGACAGCATTCTGGGAGCAGTATGCATAGCTTCATAGTGCTAAACAATGGAAGCGTGTGCACCCATTTTTATACTTTAACCACTGTCAGTAGTAGTCTGAGCTTACAACATGTACTTAGATCGCTCACCCTAATAATAAAGGTTTTGCATTTATGAACCAAAAATAAAAGTTTGACAACGTTAAAACATGGAAACAAATATTACTTTAACTGCAGGCAATGCTTACCCTGATCCATCTTGTGGGACTATAAACTGGCAGGCAAAGGGTTTGTGATGTAGGGAGTTGGGCCTTCTTGTCCCAAGGACAAAATACACATGGAAACTTGTTGGCCTTGACCCCAAACAATATGTCCCGGGCGTCGGGCTATAGGAATTCCACATCCCTGCAAAGTAACAAGTGGTGCAACTTCCTTGCATGAGGATACATATTTTGCCACCTCAGATCTTCAGGAAGTTAAAAATCAAGCATTTCCATTTCTTACGTTTCTGTAGCGTATTTCTGCACCTCCCAGAGGAAAGATCTCACAAAGCCATGCCATAAAAGCAATAGGGATGTGAGAGTCTGTTCCTGTCCAAAGTGACCACTGACTGGGGAAAGAATGCAGCTTGCTAAGCTGTACTCCAAGAGTTACAGGAGACTCTGCCGCCCCTGCCTCTTCCCCCCAACAGTTTTCCATCAGGGGGAGGCTGTTTTGAAAGCAGGTAAAAGTAGGGTCTTAACAAGTCAATCTATCAATCAGTCATTTGTAAAGCGCACTACACACCTGCGAGGGTCTCAAGGCACTAGGGGGTGGGGGCTGCTACTGATCGAACAGCCAGGTCTTGAGCGTTCTCCTGAAGGTCAGCAGGTCTTGGGTCTGTCGTAGGCTCAGTGGGAGGGTGTTCCATGATGGGGAGGTTTTTCAGGTGGGGGGTGATGTGGCTGTGGCGTGGTACGTCGAGGATCAGTCGTGCCGAGGAGTGTTGGATGCGTTGTAGTCGTTTGATGAGCTTGGTCGGGGCTCCCGCGTAGAGGGCGTTTCCGTAGTCGAGTCTGCTGCTGACGAGGGCCTGGGTGACTGTCTTTCTTGTATCTGTTGGGATCCATTTGTAGATCTTGCGGAGCATGCGCAGGGTGTTGAAGCAGGAGGTGGAGATGTCGTTGACTTGCTTGGTCATTGAGAGTGTTGAGTCTAGGATGATTCCCAGGTTGCGTGGGTGGTCTATGGGTGTTGGGGCTGTCCCCAGTACCGTCGGCCACTAGGAGTCGTCCCAGGCTGAAGGGTTGGAGCCGAGGAGGAGGACCTCCGTCTTGTCAGAGTTCAGCTTCAGGCGGCTGATCTTCATCCAGTCGGCGACGGCCTTCATTCCTTCGTGGAGGTTGGCTTTGGCGGTAAAGGGGTCCTTGGTGAGGGAGAGGATCAGTTGAGTGTCGTCGGCGTAGGAGATTATGTTGAGGTCGTGCTGTCGGGCGACATGTGCAAGCGGTGTCATGTAGATGTTGAACAGTGTCGGGCTGAGGGAGGATCCCTGGGGTACTCCGCAGATGATCTCGGAGGCTTCGGATCGGAATGGGGGGGGAGGCAGACGCTCTGGGTTCTGCCTGAGAAGAAGGATGTGGCGCATTCCAGAGCCTTGTCTCGGATTCCTGCGGCGTGGAGGAGTGTGCGTAGTGTGCAGTGGCAGACGGTGTCGAAGGCGGCGGAGAGGTCTAGGAGGATGAGTGCTGCGGTCTCACCGTTGTCCAGCAGTGTCCTGATGTCATCGGTGGCGGCGATGAGGGCAGTCTGGGTGCTGTGGGTACTGCGGAACCCTGACTGGGAAGGGTCCAGGATTCTTTTTTCTTCGAGGTATCGGGTTAGCTGTCTGTTGACGATCTTCTCGATTACCTTGGCTGGGAATGGGAGCAGAGAGATGGGCCGGAAGTTCTTGAGGTCTCTTGGGTCTGCCTTGGGTTTTTTGAGTAGGGCGTTCATCTCGGTGTGTTTCCAGCTCTCTGGGAAGGTCGTGGTCTCGAGGGAGAGGTTGATGACATTTTGAAAGCAGGTAAAAGTAGGGTCTTAACAAGTAGGCCCACCTCCTCCCAGAGGCATTCCCTCTGGCAGTGACACTAAGGGCCTGATTTGGAGTATGACGGATAATCCAGTCCGCCTTATTACAAGTGCCATAGGTTATAACACACTTGCAATAAGGCAGAAGGGATAGCTGTCACATTTGAGACAGAGTAACCCGTCTGCCAAACTCTAAATCAAGCCCCAAGTGTCCCGAGTCCAAGTTTATTCTTTGTGAAATCGAAATGTGACTGGCTTAACAAATGGTGTAATAATACATTAGGAAAGCTTTACATTTATCATGTACTTGTAGTGTTGAAATAATCTAAAGTGTTTTGTACATATTTTAATATGTTTTCTTAAATGAACAGGTGTTTGATTACAATAAAACGATTGAGTATGGGCTGTTGGCAGAGTGATGGTTCAAGGGGCATAGGTAAACAATTATTCCCATTGAACTGTATGCACTTAGAAAAGCCATACAGTGCCAGAAGAACGTGTTTATCAATTGATCCAACATTCTCAGTGATTTTAAAGCAGAGATTGGGGCAGAATAGTTAAATAATCCTTGGGCTAATAGAATGGCTTAAACTTTCGGTTCAATACCACAGCAGTAACTAGTAGCAATAATACTGGTAAAGTATTTAATCTCAACAGCTCCAGTCATTAAACATTGAAATGCCAAGTGAAAAATGTACATAAAACGCTCCACTGTAAGTTCCAAGAAGGCACAAAGTGAGTCTTGAAAACATATCAGGATCCAAAAACAGAGAATGGCCAATGTTCCATTAATGGTCTCCACTCCTCAACCATGCATACCCCCCCTCTCGCCTCCCTCCTACCACCTTCTGGGCTGAGTTTCCAAAACAGAGGCAAACATGGCTGGAATAAGTTCACAGTTTGTATGGACAGGAGGTACTGGGAGTTGGCTGTTCCTGGGATCAGCAGGCACTGGTCATGCAGGAGGAACATTAGTATACTGTGGGCCCCAGGGTACTCTGGCCAATGTGGGATTAAATCCCTAGAATCTATTCCGGTGGTAGAGAGGGTATGTGGCATCACTGATAGGACCCCCAACATGTACTCAGCATCTTCTGGATGAAAAGCAACCATGGGGTGGATGGAAGTTTGCTGGAGCATTAAGTCAAGACGGCTCAGCATTTACTAGCCCTATCCCCACCCTCTAACACTGACTGACTGGTGTGTCCGCAGATTGCTCAACAAGAAACTAACCAGCAGCCAGGGCTACACTATGCAGTTGTGCATTCTTTCTCCCTCATGAACAGTTGAGACAGAAAGTGTGGCGGGGGATAGTGGTGGTGGGGGGGGGATTGAAGAAAGCCCCAGCACCAAAATGGCAACAGATCGATGGGTTATGCAGGGAGAACAGCACTCCATCTGCCCGAAGAGAAGGTATTGGTTGGGCAAGAGGGCAATGTTCTGGTGTATTTAGCCTGCCACATGTATGTTGATGCTAAAAATATAAAGCAGGAATGTGAAAAACATACACACGCGGTCTTCTTTTGGTGCTCTAAAATTGTCAAGAGACATACTAAAATATTTTTACTCTGGAAAATTGGGCGTATGAGACACTGCATGGTTAGGGTTTTACAGCACCAACACTTCTTTCGGAACGGAAAGTAGTGGAACCATAATTTCTATTTGCTCTGTCTCCAAGTCAAAGAACTGTTCTAGCTGTACACCCTCTGTATATTCAACATCCATTTGTTGCTCCCTGTCATTCCTGGACTAACTAATCAGAGCGCATAATGTGACTGTTGCCATAATGCCCATTTCAAATGGTTGTTCTGTGCCTCACCTAAGGAAACACTTAAGAATATATAGTGTGAATAATGCTCTTTCCATGGGTGTCGCATCTGTCACTCTTAGGATATAGAGGATATACATAGGCCACATGAAAGAGACCAATCCCAACATAGTATTTCCATAAAGCAGCAACTATTTATCTGCAAATTCTGCTGGTACTTCAGAAATTTGAATTGGTCTGTAAATGACAATGCAGTACAATATCAGAGGCATTGTTTTTAGTACTGAACTCCCAGTTATCAATCATTTAGTTTAGAGACCTGGATTTCCAGAATCAGATCACAATGCCACGCTGTAAGTTGGCCCAATCACTCGACTTCTCAGGTTTCGATGTTTTGAATATGAAAAGAGAACAGTTTGCACATCCGGTGTTTTCATTATCCATCTGGAGACAGAGTTCCATTTAGGGTCTACCTTGGGGTGTCATTGTATATACCAGGGAGTTGATCAGTACACTGTCTGTTACCCAAAACGGAGATAACCTCTAGAAAACAAAAGCTAAAACATGAACTCTTGCAAAAATACATTCTGTGCAATCTGGGCGCCCCATGGATTGAAGTGCACTGCAGAAAATAAAATTGTATTTTCTGTCCCTATTTGGTGTCGATGGGTGTTCTCCCTAGAATTGTTACCTTCTCCACATCCGGTCTCTGAAAACCTTTCTTAGAATTTTCAAAAGGTGTTTTCTGTGTCTGATTGCAAGCATGTTTATGAACTTTCTGGCAGAACATAAAATCTGAAGATGGTTGTACAAGGGGGGCATTATGTACATACAGAAGACTTGATGAGTCATATTGATTCCCTGTATAGTCGATGCCTATTTATAAAAAACAAAAAACAAATTGAGAACCAACAACTATGGTCATGGAATAATTCACTTCATGTTAATTTAGATTAGGTTTATTCTGTAAAAGCGCTTCTCTAGATTAATTAAAGAGGAAGATTATTCTGCTGCAAAATTTAATCTTTTCAAGGATGTGGCATACAAGGCTGAATCTTCACCTACTTTCCTGCAAATGGAAGTGTGTCCAAGTCTGCTCCTCCAAGAGAAAATCTTAAGAATGATGGTTGCTTGACTAAAACTGCATCTGACATTACCAATACAATGGACCTGCACCCCATTTCTCTGAAAAAGAGAAGACTGCTATGGGCCAAGTGACTAGACTCTTGCTTAATCGGAGACATTCCTTCTAATCCTGACCTGAACCCAGCCTCCATAATAGCTCCTAAAGTATTCACATACAGTGGCTGGGATCACAGAGATGGTTCTGAGAGGGCTGAAATTTGGTGGTCTGTGTCAATGCGGAGTGTAGTTGAAGGAGGAGGCTGCACAAGAAGCCACTCAGCTCCAGGTGGGCCATCTAAGCACGCATATCGCAATCTGTACTTTTAATTTAATAAAGGAGCAAGCTACATGAACAGATAAGTCTAGCTTCTTTGAACACCTCAACATATTCGCAATACTCTTCAGAACAAAACTGACTTGATTAGGTTCATAAAGACCATATAAACCTCTTTGTAAGGGCACATTTTGAATAGTATCACCTGCAAAACTTATTCTGACTAGTGTTGCCATCTCTCAACAAGCCTTCTTAAGTTGACCTTCCATTGGGTCCTTGAATCCCAGCACTGTAAGTTAGGCCATTGGTATCTATTCATTGCAGCGTTCAAATTTATAGTGGTAACGCAACATACTCTTTTCTTACCATTATTTATGACTAACATTCCTCTTGTGACTGCTTGTTTTCCGTTTGTTTTCTTTCTTTTCCCAACCAGCCACCACCGTTCCTTACTTCAATTACCTTTCTAAAACAGTAACTCGCAATAAGCAAGGCTTAATAAAATGGGACCGGAAAGTGAAAAACACAGTGATATAGGAATAAAGAAATCCTTACTAACCAAGGCCATTCACTGTCTGGTTTCATATCATTTAGCAGCATTATGAAGTATCCTGAAGTTGAGTAGCCCATGTACAGACATTGCTTTCAAAAAGAGTATGAAATAAACATTTTCACTTTTTCATAACCAGATTAGTTTTAGACCTTCCCACAAAATGTTGGAGATCTGCAACGTTTTGTTTACTCATAAATTGACAACATATGCAGAACACACATTCGGAAGGCAGTCATAACTAAATACTTGCTTTGAGATATATGTATTCATGTGCACGACACATCCTTTTCAAGAATTTCAACACAGAAATGTCTCCAATTGATAATTACCAGAATGAAAGCTTTTCAACACACGCGTCTCTGTTTGACACATGGAAATCAGTGAACCATCTTTATAAAAACAGAGCAAGGAGTCTTTCAAATAATGGAAGCCTTTCCAAGAGATGAAGCAATCCAGTATTCTACTGTGACCTCTGAGCAATAATACTTTGAAGGTAAGTGCTTAGGTGTGGGAGCAATTTCCAGTTATCGGTTGAAATTCTGATATGGACGGTTTCATCCAGTGTCTTTACTTGCAATAAGATGTGGAATTGAGGAGGTAAAAAAATACCTATTTTATATAAGTCTTGGTTAGTGGCAACAACAAATCTTGCAAAAACAGACTGCACAAATTCACTGAGAGATTGCGGTTTCTGAAGACAAAACAGACTTTCAGCACACTGGTTCGACTCATCCACCTTGAAGGAAGTCCAAAGATTATCAAACAGCTCAGAAATAGCTTCCAATGGCCAGGATGGTGGCACAGGCAGTGGAACAAATAAATCAGAAAAATGGATCTGGAGGGGCTCGAGACGGCTATAGCAGGTAAGTCCACCTTGAGTGGTGTACATGGCAGAGACTGACAATACAGTAGGATAGGGCTTTGTTGGCTTTAGGGAAAGTAAAATTACTGGAGGTTTTCTATCTATAAAGAGGCAAGGTACGTTAATATCACTCACAGGCTCATAATTAGTGTTGGATAGTTCCAACTGAAGCACTACACAGAACAGTTTATGGTACTGAGGCTTGACATTCTCCGCAAATGTCAAGTGATACTTGAGAGTTAGCATAGAAGAAGACTTGGAATTTGCCAACTGTTCATAATATTCCTCGCAGCAGGTATTCACACCCCCCTTTGACAATGAAGCTTGTGACAGGGGAAGTAAGGTACTGGAATCTAACACTCTGTTCAAATGCAGTACTGGTTGCTCCACTGTATGAACTGTCAGATGAGTAGAGATGTTTTCATTATCAGCCATGATGGACGACAATGATCTTGTTTTCGTTTGGACTCCAGCAGGTACTGTGCTAAGGATTCCGGTCAATTTTTCACTAGACAGGTTTGTTAGCAGCGTATAATAGAAACGTGCACGATCCTGAATATCAATGTCTTGAAAATTAAGCAATATGTGCTGTAGCAAGTCGGCTAAATCAGTAAAGATCACGTCAAGCTTCTGATGTTGCAGTAAGTTCTTACACACAGTCAAAACAGCATTTCCTGTTCTCCAGTCACCCACATCACACAGGTTGGTATAGAGGGCAATGTTTGAAAGGAAGCGAATGGTCTGCATCTGAGGAATCAAATGCTCCGTTGCTACTCGAGCTAAAACCTTTAGGTGACAGACAGGCATCTGCAACACGAAGTCCTGAAATTGGAGATTGACAATTAGTTTCTGTAAAGCCATGGATAATGACAGAGACCAGCTTGGGACATCTAAAAGCTTTTGTGTCTCGTTCAAGAGGTTTATTAGGTAAGGAGCTAATGCACTATTCTTTTTATAGACCTCTACAACGGTCTGTATCAAATCCTCCATTTGCTTTTCACAATAGTTGAAGTAGCGAACAAAGAGGTATACTACCCGAAAAAAGACTGACGTGATTTCTCGATTGCCATGTTCGGTAACAATTTTATGTATCGACAAAAGATGGTCCATAAAATAACCAATGCCTGCTTCCGCTTCAGGACCCTCGTTTTCAAGGTAAACTAAACTCAACAAATTCTGACGGGCAAGCATTGTGCTGCTGTCATTGAAAACTGTTGGGAACAACGATGCAGTCATTTTAACGGTGAGGAGGACAGGAAGGTTCTCTTCAGTGTTTGAGTTAAGAGGGCGGTTTTCGGGAAAATGCAGTAGACAGTCAATGTAAAAAAGTTTCAATTGAGTGCTTAGCAGTGGGTGCTGTGCCATTCCTACAAGTCGCTTAAGAAGAACGTACTCATCCTCTGCAGTGAATAAGCTGTCCGTAAAGAACCCTTTCATCTGTAGTATGCTGTGGAAAAGTGAGACATCCATAGTGCCGAACAATCTCACGAGCTGAGACTTGAAAATAATTGGCGAAAGAGTACGAACCACTGCCACAACTTGAATTAGCTGCCAAAGGAGCATGCTCTGAGAAACAGAGGTAAGAAGATAGGAGTCCTCCAGTATGAGAGCCAAAATTGATTTTAACTCTTTAGTTTCCCCATTAGAAGGGAGCAAAAGAAACTGTTCAACCCCCATCGCAGGCATATTTCCAACACTCTCTGTAGAGCTCCATAAGAAACCTCCATTGCTTGACAAGACTTTCTTCAGAGAACCATCTGATGCACACTTGGTCTGTGCCAAATGCTGGACAGCATTTTTTAACGCAACACTGTAAAGAAGTGTATATGATTGGTACGCATGGGTAACCTCTTGTTGCTGCATGGAATACAATATCTCAAGTTTTTGAGACAGCAATCCAGGATAACAATTTTCGAGTTCGCGAAGGCACTCACAGGCTGTTATTCGAAGTGGCCTCTGAACTGCACCAAGCTTTTTATCATTAAGGTCAGCTATGATCTGCATCAGCAGGGACACAAAATCGCAAGCCACTTTTACACTCAAACTGACATTATCTGTAGTTATTAGCAGAGTCTCAATGGATACCAGCAGGTGATGCTTCAAAGCCATAAGTTTCCCTGAATCAGATAACTGTGCAAATATAGTAATTAGCACTTCCGTCACATGTTCTCCTGTCTTCGGATCAGGACAAAGTTGTGTCGGGAACTCCATGAAAAGCATCAGCATGGACACCTAGGATGCAAAAACAAGACATAATATGTTCAGTGCAATATAATCAAGATTAGTCCTTACAGATAACATGATAAAAATACCACCATAGCATATAATTGGATAGCAGATACAAAACAAATATTTTTCAGTGAAACTTAAGTTCAAAGACCAAAATATCAGTCAGTCAGTCAAGTTGGCTTTATTTCGATATAAAACATATCTTTAAAAGCAATACAATTCATTTTGTTAAAAAATAAATAAAAAGCCAGTTCATACAGAAACAATTATACAAGAGCAAAATACGAGTGACATCAATAAATTACATAAAAATCCATATTTAAAACCATGATTAAACAACATACAAAAGCCTTTTTGATCTGATTAACCATGCCCAGTTTAAAAACTTCGCCATACCACAGACGAATAAAGCACGTGTATCAGATTTTAAAATGCGAAGGGCCTCACTACTTTGTCTTGTGCCAAGCTCTTTACATATGGGTTTCAGCCACCTGAGGCGAGGAGCTTTGTACGCAGAACATTCAAATACAAAGTGGGGAACTGACTCAATCCTGGTCTCACAGAAAGGGCAAAAAGGAGTAGTCTGTGCTGGTATCTTCTATCCAGCAGTCAACTCACGCACGGGCAGCACACCTATCCTAAATTTAAAATATAAGGCCCTATCTCTAGATTTTGAAATGATATCGAGATAAGGCTCAACTGATGCCACCTCCTTTACTGATAGGAATTCGACAGTACATCTACCTAGATTGGGATTAGAGTTCCTAGAATCCATTACCCATTTCCAGTACAATTTTTTCAAGACAGGCTTGGGCGGTGCAGTCCTGGAGTGCCATGCCTCTCCAAGACCCAACTCGCCCAGCAACCGCTTGACATCCCTCAGCCAACCTATTTTGTGCCAGCCAGGCATTGATAAAACCTTGGTTAGCCCCTCGGCATAGCTTGCAAGCTCCGGAACTCTCCATATGCGACTCCAAAGAAGTAAAAGGCGCAACCTTGCATGGTCTTTAATAGGGCAGCATCCCATGTCAAGGAGTAGGGGAAGGGTGGGGGTACTGTAAGGGAGACCCATTAAATCCTTCAAAAATGTGTTTTCTGAACGGGTCAACTGCTCCACATTCTGTGCCCCCCAAAGCTCTGCTCCATAAAGCGCCGCACTCACCCCTCTCACCTTGTAAATTTCAAGTACTGGGGCAATCGGTTTGAGGGTGGAGGACCGTTGTTGTTTATGAAGTGCCCCCACCACCCTTTTATGGCTTAGCAGCATTTTATGGAGATGGCAATTCCACCTCATGGTGTCAGAGAGGCGGATCCCTAAGTAATCAAACTCCTTGACCCTTTCTAGGGGGACTGAGTTCAGTGAGGGGGGCCTACACATTTTCTTAGGGGGGTTCAGAACCAAGCATTTGGTCTTTCCCGTATTAATTTCTAGTCCCCTCAAATTACAAAAGATTTGGAACCTGTCGAGGAGGCTCTGCAACCCAACTGGGGTCTTAGAAATCAAGAGGGTGTCGTCAGCAAATAATAGGGTGGGTATTTTCCTGCCCGCCAGGGAAGGAGCATCTGAAGGATCTTGTAAGAGATGCTCAACCACTCCATTGACATATAATGAAAACAGAGTGGGGGCTAAAACGCAGCCCTGGCGGACACCTCTATTTACAGTTTTGCGGGCGGTCTTTTGGCACTGGTTACCCCACCGAACCTGAGCAAAGATTTCAGCATGAAACTTAATTATCAAAGATAATAGGTACGGTGGCATACCTAAGTCTGACAACACCCTCCATAGATGGCTGCGGGGCACTAGGTCAAAGGCAGTCCGCAGATCTATAAAAGCAAGATACAGACTGCCTTTGCCCAGCACGACCACCTTCCAATATAACAGTAGCAGGCGAAATGACTACTCAATGGTTCCAGTACCTGACCTAAAGCCCGCCTGGAAATCAGAAAGTACCCTGTTCTCCTCTACCCACAGGAGCATCCTCCCTAAAACTACCTTTCCTGCCACCTTTTGCGAAGAATCCAATAGGCTTATAGGGCGATAGTTGGCTGGGTCGTCCCGGCTCCCTTTTTTGAAAATCGGGAAGACCTCAGCGCCCATCCAGGAGTCTGGAAGAAGTGCATCATAAAAACTTGCATTAAGTAGTGATGCAATGAGCTTTCCCCATTCTAATGTATTGAGGCGAATCAAATCCCCAGGTAGCCCATCCGGGCCCGCAGCTTTGTTTGGGATGAGACGCGAAATCTCATCCTCTACTTCCTTCCCTGTAAACAGAAGATCCTCACTCAGCCCAAAAAAGTCCATCGAAAAATTTTCAGCTGGATCTGCCCTAGTCTCGGATGTCACAGTATAAAGGTTAGAAAAATGGTCAAACCATGATGCCTCAGGGATATTACATGTGAAAAGTGAATCTATGGGCTTATCCCTGGATCTAATTAGATCCCAAAAGCCCTTCGAATCTCTCCCAGCACTTGCCAGTTTTAGATCAAGCCAAAACTGGTTCTCCCACTCTTTCTTTGCCTTACCAATAGCACCCCTGTACAGCTTCCTGGCTGCATTAATTAATTCGGCATCCTTGCGTTTGACTGCGTTAATTAAGTCCCTTTTCGCACTTCTGCAGGGAAGAGAATACCAACCAGGGTTACCCTTAGGGCGCCCCAACTTGTTGACCCTATAACCTGGGTTTCACACAATGAAGAGGTCACCCAGTGCTTTGGTAGTATGGTTAAACAGAGTGGAAATCTCATGGGCATTTGACACAAAAGAATCCACTCTGGACAAGGCATTGGCCATGATTGATCTTATATCCACGATCTTACCCTCATCAAAAGCTACATTCTTCCATTTTAAGCGTCTCCCGCAATTCGAGGGACAAACATCGCTAGTTGACTTCCACACCTGGGGGGCTTGCAGTTTCTCCCTAACCGTCCACATTGGGGACAGTGATAAAGACAGCGGATTATGATCGCTGTCGGACGAAGGGAGGACTGTCATATCCAACAGATGCCCCCAAAGCTTAAAATTCAGCAAGATATAATCAATTCGGGATGAATGGCCTACCCTATTAAAAGTATGGGCCCCACAGGAATACGATTTTGACCGTCCATTTACTGCCCTCACGCCATATTCTAGGGTTAGGGCATTTAAATGGATAGCACTTTGGGTCCAGCTCTTGATAGGTGGTAATAACAGAGGTGGAATACCTCTCCTAGCATCTTCTTCTAGAGTGCCTAATATGTCATCCTCGGCTAGGGGTTCATAGGTGCAATTAAAGTCCCCAGCTAACATAATAAACGATTCTACCCCACAGGATCTGAGTGCGTCCTCTAGGCCCAGTAGGGTCGGTGAGGGCGCGCCCCCTTTCGGGGATCTAGCATAGATATTAAAAAGCTCTAAGGTCCGCCCCCCAGGAGACCCTTTGACTGCTAGTCTCTGCAAGTCTGGTGACTTGGTTTCTATACACCTAATATGATAACCCAACAAGATGCTGACCCAAATTAACAGACCACCTGAAGGTCGACCTCTCCCACCAGACGAGGGAATTGCAGGAACAAAGTAGGTGATGTAACCAACCTTATATCGGGGTTCCAGACACCAGGTTTCCTGGAATAAACATATCCCAAATGTCTCAATAAAAGAGTTCCATTCCGGTATGTCCAGGTTACGAGAAATGCCCGCTATATTCCAGCTGACAATCTTCAGAACCAAAATATGTCTTTTTAAGCAAAGCAATAACATCTGTTTAGAATGCTTTTCCTGGCAACAGTCCCTTGATGTAACAAGTGTCAACAAGTACCTGTTTTGTGTAATTAGAAAGCAGCAAGCATATATCCACTTAGACTGAATAAGAGGTGTTAAACCGTCGAGCGATGAATTGAATCAGAGATTATATTTTACCCGTAACAAAGTGAAGATATAACGGATGTCTATTTATATCAATGTTTCATTTGTAATGTTATTCGAGTGGAACTGACATTTGAGTTGTGTTCTGTTTATTTTCACTCATTTATTTTGTGCATTTGTGTGTCATCCAAACAGTGTTTGATGTTACAATGTGTCTTCCCAATCCATATGGTCCCTAGTTTTGTCTTTATGCTCACGCAATGGGTAAAAGATTTGTTGTAATGGCGCGCATGTCATGTACTCCAGACCACACATGATGGTCGAAACGCATTATGGTGGACATAGCGAACAACAAATAAAGCACTGAGCTGCTCTTGGTGTATGCATCGATCCTTCAAAGATTGGATTGGATATTGCGTGTTGATATATAAAAAGACATTCTGGTTGAAACACGTTTGTTCTTGTTGGAAACGCAATAAAACTTTGTCAATCTCTGCTTCCTTAGTGCAGCGGATTTTGTTCAAAAAGGAAATATAGGGAGGCTGGATCCATCTTCCACGCTGGCATCAACTAAAGGTGCACGCCACCATACCTGGACCAAAATGGGGCAAGATATATATATTGCCAATTGGCTGTCACCAGTAGGTAGTTGTAGTTAGGACCTTGTTTCCACAGACAAAGCTTTTTTTTTTGTTTTGTCGATAAATTTGGTGCCGTTCTACAAATCCTCACGATATTTTCGAAACTAATTTTAGCTGCTGTTTGTAAAGTTTCAGGGTGATTCATCAAGGGGGGCCGAGGAAAAGTGGGGGTACCAAAACGCGTTTTGCCCATGCAATTTCCCATAGGGATTTTGAACATGACTACAGGCTGAATCGCTGAACGGAATGACTCCAAATTTGACAGAAAGTTAGATCTTGGTCCAGAAAGAGTGCTTTTTTTGTAATTTGGTGCAAATCCGTTCAGTAGTTTTTGCGTCAATAAAGAAAAAATATATATCTGGGGACGCAAAGGATTCGCGGAACCGACAGATCTCAAAATGAGATCGGATTGCCTGCCATCACTTCAACCAGGAAGTGTTCGATGCCATCTTGGGGATTTGAACTCATCCGAGCCCAAAGTAAAAAGGCGAAAAACAAAAATAAGAAAAGAAGGGGGCATGGTAGGAATACCCTGACACCATAGGCCTTGTGGTAGCGTCACACAGGGACCCCGCTGGGGGCCCAAAAACTGTTTTTTCCCAATTTTGTTGGGAAACCGCTGAGGATCTGTGGAACCCAGCAAAAAAAAAAACCAAAAAAAAAAACAATATGAGTGCAGTTGCCCACGCTTGCTTTTCTTTGCTCCCTGGGTGGGCCAGGGGGGAAATATCTCTCATATTATGGGGAGGTGAAATTACATGCCCCCCTGACTGATTTCAGCCCTGGGGACCATATCCTCCCGGGCCTAGCCGATTTCATAAACGGGGATGATTTCGGCTCAGGGATCCCCGCCCCCCGCCCCAATTCCCAGCCAAATTGGAATATGGGGAGCGGTGCCGCGCGGCCACCCTCTTGGGCTGATTCACTGGGGCCTGGCCATGCATACGAAAGGGAGGCTGCCCCCTTCTCGGAGCTATTAATGGCCTTGGGGAACCCATCATCCACAGCTGGGCTCCTGCTATCAGGGCTCGACAAATCTTAAAAATCTTACTTGACCTGCAGCTCTAGTGACTAGAATTTTCTACTCGACCTAACATCAATGCACTTGACCCACAAATTGGTTGCATGCAAATTTTCTTTAAAACATTTGCAGCACCGTTGATCTATGACCATTAAGACATGATCGAATTTTTTAGCCACATTACTATTCTCACTGAAATGTTTTTAAAGTTACGAGCACGGCCTTGGATAAACACTCTCAGCAGTACTCGGGTACACTATTGTACATTAAACATACTAGAGCGTGGCCCCGGAAGAATACTCTTAGCAGTACTCAGGTTCAACGCTGTACCTTAACATACTAGATTACTGCCCCGGCGACTCAACATCCTGTCATTCTGGGCAAATCACTTAATCTCCCTGTGCCTAACAAAAATGAGTGTGTCCTTGTGTACCGTAACTGGTGCTCATGTTAAGCACTCCAATACCTTCGGGTCGAGTAAGCGCTATATAAATCTGCAAAAAAAGACATTCTTAGCAGTACTCGGGTACACCGCTGTACCTTAAACATATTAGAGTACGGCCCCAGATAAACACATGCTCAAGGGTCCTGTGACCTCAGTGACAGAGTCACTGTCACTTATGGTGTGCTGCTTCATAGACCTGCCTTCAAGACTGGAGGTGAACTTCAGAATTAATTGTGGTGTACAGGCCTTCAAGGTTAACCTACACTTGCCACTGCTAGGGTCCACCTGCTGGTGCTAAGACACCAGGGCTTTTAAGATCTTGTGGGGCCTTCTAAGGTTTAGCATGGGAATGTGCTCCCTCAGGGAGAGTGGTCTTGTGGACTGGTCATGAAGACTGAACCTGGTTCCCGAGTTCCAAATTCAGCAGCTCTGACCATAGTGCCACATCATCTCCACCACTGAACACCATACTGCCACATTGAGAGAAACTTGCACTGCACTGACCCGCTATAAACACCTGGATGCGACTCAATTCAAATTACACACTAATTAGGAGCAATATGCTGCCTAAAAAAAAATTAACAACATCCTAGAAAAAGCAAACACTCAGAGAATGCAATATTAAGTAAAGCATGTGAAATGTAACTAGGAACAACATGGTTACCTTTTTCTTTTTACACTAATTATTCAGAAATTAGTGAGTGCTTTTGCCTGAAAAGTTAAGTCCATGACTACAGGGTCCAGAAGGGGCCCGTTTCAATGCCCATTGCTTATATCCTTACAAAACGTAAGCAGTGTGGTTTAAAAAGACCACGTTTGTGAATGCAGAGCCACAGTATGCATTTTGTTTTCCAATTCACCCATCAAGCAAGTATTTCACTACCTCCAGGAATAGTGCACTTTCCCACCCAGGAAAAACAATGTTGTTCAAAGAGCTAGGAGAAAACGAAAGTAGCGCTTCACTGGCAAACACTGTAAAGTGGCGCTAATGTGTTTAGGGGTGAATAACTCAATCTGGATTATCTGGCCACCTTGCAACCACTCTGTCTTGCTTTAGTTAGTTTTTTTTTTCTTCATATTTTAAATGTTTTATTTCTCTCCACCCTGAGGCTGCACTTGAAATTGAAAAATGTCGGAAAAAGCCGACGTATCCAGCAAGTGTTTTTCTTTTTTGGATCCATTTCACAAGGGAGCAAATAAACGAAAGGAGGAAAGAGAAGGTAATACGCGTTTCTTGAAGTCTCGGTTTTACTAAATGAGCATGAGGTGACAGTAAGAGAGGGAAGAGAGAGAAAGAACAAGAAGGGGGTGGGGGGCAGCTTCCAGCGGCAGGGGAACTAGACAATGTCTTTGTCTTCTTTGGGCACGAAGGAAAAGACAGAGTCCTTTTCCTTCTCTGCCTGTTTCGCCCGTACTGATATCACTTAGCAGGTTAATGTGTGTAGGTATTCGGCCGGCTGGCTGGGAATGAAGAGCTCACTCGCCAGGCCGGTCAAGTAGGCCTGAAAACTGTCTCGCCCTGAAAGAAATTGACTCGCATTTGCGAGCGGGCGAGTACATTTTTCGAGCCCTATGCTATGTCCAAAAGTGCCTACCTCCAGGACAGAACGTGTTTGCTCTCACTTGGCAGGAGCAATTTTAAAGCATGTAAAAGGTTCTCACCAGCGGGGAGCAGTCTTTTCACCTGTTTCCCTGCCCGCACTGAAGCCATGAAAAAATTGCTCTCGTCTGCAGGGGGCAGAAATTTTCACTGCTCCCTACAGGTGGGAGCAATGCCGGCTGCTGCTGGAGGTGGGCAACTGGCTGGGGCTGCGGGGCTCCCAACAAGGAGATGGTGGGTGCCCTGGATGGGCTCCAGGGTACCCACCCTTTAATGGCCCTGGGGGATGGGGTCCGAGGAGGTCTGCGTGCCGAGCTCTGGGAGATGGGGGGCCCGGGGCCACAATTGGCCAGGGGAAGTGGGTATCCACCCCCCAATTAATGATTGATATGGGGGCTATTCTGGGCCTGTTTCGGCCCAGGGAAGGGGGCTGTATAACCCCTCCCAGTTTATAACTTGGCCAGGCCGTGGGAGATGGGGGGGCATGTGGCCCTACTCCAAAATTTAAAAAAACATAGAAAACCACTAAAACACCAAAGGTTACAGGGACGTTATAGTTAGGTTCAGATTTTACACACAAATTAAAACAGGAATTCAGCAGTTATAGTTAGAGTCATCTCAAATAACTATAACTCATGCCCTAAGATAACTATAACTGGTAAATTTCAGTTTAAAACTTTACAATGCCACTCAAAACTCATGCCTTAAGGTACCTATATCTAGCTCCCTTGCCAGGTGCTAATTTCCCCACATATTAAATCAATCATGACATCTTCTATGACATCATGGATAATATCAATGCAACATCTGCTGCAAATTTATTGATGA
This sequence comes from Triturus cristatus, assembly GCF_964204655.1. NCBI lineage: Eukaryota > Metazoa > Chordata > Amphibia > Caudata > Salamandridae > Triturus > Triturus cristatus. Next base: position 745,514,624 of record NC_140580.1, on the reverse strand, counting down.
GAAAACTGTGCTATAGTTACCTTAGGACACGAGTTTTCAGTGACAACGTAGCGGTTTAAACTGAAATGTACCAGTTATAGTTATCTTAGGGCAGGAGTTATAGTAACCAGAGCTAACTATAGCTCGCACCACCGGCATGCACAGTTTTTCTCAGCAATAATTTAATTGCAATGTTAAAGTGATATTATCAATGATGTCATTGAAGATGTCAGGAGTGATGGAATATCTGAGATAATTAGCAGTGCATTGCGAGGGCACAAGTTATAGTTACCTTAGGGCACGAGATATAATTACCAGAACTAACAAATAACTGAATTTTACGTGACCCCTCCTTCCTTTTTCAGTTATTTTATGGCTCCGGGGGATGGAGTCCCTCTGACCTTTTAAGGCTTGGGGAGGGGGGGACTCCTGGGCACATCCATGCTCATTTATCCGTCTGAATCGTCATTTGATTCTGCCTTTAGATGCTTTACTTGCAGACATCTCCTGCCTGACTTCTCGCACAATTTTCTCGATTCCAGTTAGCATTTAAGGGATCATTGCTTTAAACACATATTTAAACACATATCTATATATATATATATATATATATATATATATATATATATATATATATTACCTACTGGCGGTCGCCAGTAGGTAGTTATAGTTAGGACCCTGTTTCCATAGGAAAACCGCAACATTCTATTTTGAATGACTTTGGCGCCGGTCGACGAATCATCGCGAATTTTTCAAAATAGGTGGGGCGCTACGCTCCGCTCCTACCCTGAAAGTCTCGGGGGAATTCGTCAAGCGGGGGCTGAGATAAAAGGGGGGTCCCAAAACGCGTTTTTCCCATGCATTTTTCCATAGGACCTTTAGACACAGCTACAGCCCGAACGGCTGAACAGAATTACTTGAAATTTGGCAGAGAGGTAGTCCTCAGGTCAAGGAAGTGCCTTTTGTAGGTTTGGTGTAAATCTGTTCAGTAGATTCTGAGAAAATAGCCTTTAAATCAATATATATATCTGAGCCAGCGTACGGTGCGCTTACGGTGCGCTTACCGTACGCGTACGGTGGCGTGCGCGAGCGCGATTCTGATTGGCCCTTAGATCTTAGTAAACATTCGAATCGGTCGAAACCAGGAAGCGGCGGCCGCCATTTTCTCTCTCGCACTCTGACAGTGGGTTGAAAAACCAAGTGCAAAAACATGTAAAGGGGCTGTTTACACAGCTCCCAAGCACCTAGCCATGTCGAGGGAGTCCCCAACGATCCCCCAAGTGAAAAAAGGCATTTTTAATTTTTTCGAAAATTTCGCCGATTACGCTTACCGTACGCGTACGGTAAGAAATAATAAAAAAAAATAAAAATATCCACATTCTCCCCACCCCGTGTACAAAAGGTTCCCGAAGGGCACATTTTGTGCATGGCTTATTAGAGCTAAACAAAACATATATTTTACCTGTCACAACGATGCTCATCATATGTCCTCCATGTGCGCACGGTGCGCGAAGCGCATCGTGCGTTCATGGCCCATCTAGCGTAACGTGGGCACGCGGTGCGCGAAGCGCACCGCGTGCTCACTGTGCGCGCACGGTGCGCGAAGCGCACCGTGCGCGCACGGAACGAACTGCGTTAAGTGGGCGCGCACGCCACAAATGGCGTAAAGTAACTTAGCATTTAAAAAACCGTACAAATTCACTGAAAAAACCATAGGTTTCACACACGTTATAGTTAGGAATTAGCATTTAAAAAACCTTGCAAATTCACTGAAAAAACCATAGGTTTCACACATGTTATAGTTAGCTGGACATTTTACTGATAAAAAACCAATGAAATTCCCCCGTTATAGTTACTGTAGGCAACTATAACTCACGCGACCGTAATCCTCTGCTGATGACATATGTGTCTTTATGAAAAAAAAATATTTGTAATATATGTATAGCTAAAATTTAATGGAAGAAGACATGGGCAAATAAGTGTCTAAATACAGTATTAGCATCAGCAGAGGATTACGGTCGCGTGAGTTATAGTTGCCTACAGTAACTATAACGGGGGAATTTCATTGGTTTTTTATCAGTAAAATGTCCAGCTAACTATAACATGTGTGAAACCTATGGTTTTTTCAGTGAATATATATATATATATAATCTTCACTGAAAAATTCAAAGGTTAAAGTAACATTGTAGTTAGGATTGATAAAACGGAACGATCTGGTTTTGTTGTGTTTTTCAAACTTAGACATGCACTGAAAAAAAAAGCCAAAAGGTTAAAGAAACGTCCCACCATCCCTACGTATGATGCCCAGATTACATTGCTTGATGACAAACCATCTCATGCCTTTATTTACTAATTGCACATTAAGAAATTGTTATCAATGTCAAATGAGGTTTTCAAAATATATGGTTTCCAATTTTGTAAATTATAACGGTAGGAACACATGCTATTTATATCTTACAATGGATTGTATTTTGACTTTCTTTAGTACTTGAATCAGTGAGTAAGAACATCGTGTAATCTTTCTGAAATGTTTCTAATACAACATCAGATCACAAGACTATATACATTTCTGTCTTTCGAAGCCATAAACACTTAATCATTACATGAATTGATTGGACAACACCTAAATCATGTGCATCGATAAGGCATAATTAACTGACCAGGCATCACTCATACCTTCAAAGTTGGCGCTTAAAGATTTATGCACGCTGCCAGATACCATTGGCCGTGCTAAATTAGAGTTTATATGTTGGCCAGAAATAGAATATTTTCCATACATAGGATAAAAAAATCGAGTTCTGATTAAATATGCTAGTGATAAAATTAGGTAAAATCTGCACATTTCAAGATGGCGCTTTAATCATTTTACTCCACCGCTAAAACATGCATAACATGGGTCAGAATCAATGACAACAGACATGGCTCACTGGGTCTGTCTTTATTAAAACCAAGAAACTTAATATACTGGTTAAAGATAAAGAAATCTTTCCCTCAAAACAGTGTTTATAAAGAATGATCGTTTACTACCATATACAAGCACCAATATATGCATGTTCCAAGATGACGCCCAAAGAACTATCACACTTTTCATTGTCACAATGAGAATTGGTCTCAGGTGTGGCAATTTGGTGACCGATTGTCGGGTGTATTTAAAAAGCCTCGCTGACCATGCTCTGGTTGTTTGATCTGCGAACATGCCAGAGACGTTTCTCGAAATTTGAGCACACGTACCCAGTGAGTATTGAGTGCATATGCAATTTGTTCCATACCTATGCATGAGGTGTCAGGGGTTGCTTTTATTCATTCCAGGTAGGTTTAGATAGTATTTTAACAATCCAAAGCTGTAAAACTGTGCCTGGAGTGGTAAGAGGCTTTTGTCATTTTACAGCTTGGCTTGGATGGTACTGTGCTAATTCTAAAGATTTGGCTGTAGAAATAGCAAACGTCTTTGTCCCTTTCTAGTTCTGCTTCGACAGCACTGTGCTAATCCTATGCTTTATAACTTTGCTAGAAAATCAGACCTTTAAGGTCAGCGGATTCAGATTGTCACTGGTATTTTAGGGTGCTCTATACACACACACACACACACACACACATCGATATATAAATATATATGCACACACAAAAAAGTAGGGAATTCTGGGTAGGTCTAAGTTTAGGTGGAGAACAGCTCCTTTATATGGAGGACCCTACAACACCACCGACACTCTGAATCTGCTCATATCTAATGTATTTTTCTTTAGCAGAGTTTTTAGGCCCAAGATTATCAGTGCCACTCACACAAAGCTCCAGAGTGACAAGGTTTTACCTATCTGAGCTCCAAGTAGAGCAAAACATTTTTAAGTGGTTGCTTTTATTAATTCCCAGTTGGCATGGATGGTATTTTACCAATCCAAAGCCGTAATACTGTGGCTGAAGTGGTAAAAGGTTTTTGTCATTTTTCAGCTCGGCATGGACGGCACTTGCTGATCCTATATTTAAAGACTTTGCTGTAAAAATGGCAAAAGCTTTGCCACTCTTTAGCACTGTGCTAATCTTCTGCCTAAAAGCTCTGCTAGAGAAACCGATATATTTTATGTGCTTCACTATCATTGATGTATTGTTGACTTGTGGAAGGTATGCCTGAGTCCGAAACATGAGATCCATCCGCTCTAGCACAGTTCTTACTTTAGTTTACAAGAGGGATGTACAGAGTGGAAATTCCATCCATGCTGCAACAATGATAAATGACATATCATGCACATCTGTATGTATGGTAGCTTTTCCTTTGTATCGGTTTAAACCAATGCATTTAAACAAAACCAGGATGCAAAGGATTACATTTGTGAAGCAATGTAAAATCGCACTTGACATATCTTGACTATTAAATGAGTTGCTTTTTTATAAATTAATTGATACATGCAATCTGTGAAGAAGTACAAAGTGTTTTTTATCTGTTACGTTTGCTGTAGTGTGGTAAAAAACTCAAGTGTAACCTTCACACAGTAGTGATGAATATGTTTTCAGTAGTAAATTGTTCTAAATAGCAGGTTTTATTGGGCCACACTTATGGAGTATTGCAAATCAAGAACGAAGAGACAGTTTACAGAGACCAGTGGGTACAAGCTACTAACCATGCTGCTTAAGTCCAGTGAAATGGAGAGGGTCCTTCTAGGAAGGAGTCCTTAGTAATTCCAGGATTTGAATACCCAAGATTCTGAGGAATATCCCAATGCTACGGGGTGTGCCCTAGCCAATGCTAGGGTGGGTTATAATCACCTAACCCAGTATGTCGCTCCATTACTTCATTCCCTCTGCCCTCAACACAGGGATTAGCGGAATATCCCAGCGCCCACGTATCAAGAAAATGCCTGCTGTGACAGATATGTTTTAGTGCTGACAGCCAATCAGAGAGCTCGGATCCTTGAACTTGATCCTTCAGAGCTGACGAGATGCTGTGGGCAATATAAAACATATTGCTTTCTAGAGCCTTATTGGAGTTTTATTTAAGAGCGCCGAATCATCAGCAGACAAATATTGGCTTTTGTTTACCACAATTTTCTCAAAAAGCATTTCACAGAATCAAACCCTGACTGCAAAATTAAAATACCTAACTTAAAAATTTAAAAATTGTATCATAACATTACAATAAATGTGTATTACATTCTTTAGTACACTTATGTATAATAACTGGGTTGCATGATGGAACATGTGTGCCATAACCACGCCGTCATGACAACACATTCGTCTTTACCACAAATGTGCCTTTACCACGCATGCCTCAACAACAAAATATTAAAATTTTAACAGGTAAGTATAACCCAAAAATATCCATCTATCTACCTATGCGCACACACACACACACACACACACACACACATATACATATATATATATATTCACTTAAAAAACCATAGGTTTCACACATGTTATAGTTAGCTGGACATTTCACTCGTGAAAAACCAATGAAATTCCCCCGTTATAGTTAGTGCAGGCAACTATAACTCACGCGACCGCAATCCTCTGCTGATGATATTACATCACTGTATTTAGTCACTTATTCACCCATGTCTTCTTCCATTAATCTTTAGCTATACATATATTACAAATATTTATTTTTCAGAAAGACACATATGTCATCAGCAGAGGATTGCGGTCGCGTGAGTTATAGTTGCCTGCACTAACTATAACGGGTCCAGCTAACTATAACGTGTGTGAAACCTGTGTTTTTTTCAGTGAATTTGTACGGTTTTTTAAATGCTAAGTTATTAATATATATATATATATATATATATATATATATTTTTTTTTTATTTTACCGTGCGCGCACCGCACTCCGCGATTTTTCGCGAAAAAAATTAAAACTTTTTTTGGCCCTTGGGGGTCCTTCTGGGACCCCCCGACAAATGCTAGGGGGTCAGGAACTGTCCAGCCTGCCACCTTTTCACGTTCTCAACCTTTGTTTTTCACCCCCTCAGAGTGCGAGAGACAAAATGGCGGCCGACACTTCCTGGTTTCGACCGATTCGAATGTTTACTAAGATCTAACAACCAATCAGAATTGCGCTCGCGCACGGCAGTGTGCGCGCACCCAGCGCGCACGGTGCGCGCGTATAGATATATATATGCTTTTAAATGCTATTTTCTCAGGAAATACTGAACAGATTTACACCAGACCTGCAAAAGGCACTTCTTTGACCTTATGGCTACCTCTCTGCCAAATTTCACGTAATTCTGTTCAGCCGTTCGGGCTGTAGCTGCGACTAAAGTCCCTATGGAAAAATCCATGGGGAAAACGCGTTTTGGGACCCCCCCTTTTTCTCGGCCCCCGCTTGACGAATCCCCCCCGAGACTTTCAGGGAAGGAGCGGAGCGGAGCGCCCCATTAGTTTTGAAAATTTCGCGAGGATTAGTTAACCGGCGCCAAAGTTATTCAAAATAGAATTTTGAGATTTCCTATGGAAACTCGGTCCTAACTATAACTATCTACTGGCGACCGCCAGTAGATAATATTAATATATATATATTATCAATAAAACAGTACTTATAAAGTGCTGGTCTTCGTCGAAGAGGCAGGTCTCGAGTCCCTTCCTGAAGTCTGTCAACAAAAGTGACGTGTGGAGGTGAAGGGTGTTCCATGACTTGGCGGCGATGTGAGAGAAAGAGCGTCCTTCGGTGCGGCAGATGCACAGAACCTGTGTGAGAGTGAGGTGGGCGGAGCCGAGGTTCCTGGATGGTAGGGGGAAATTCGGGCAGTGGTTCAGGTAGGCAAGTGCTTGGTATCGTAGGGCATTGTAGGCGTTGGTCAGTAGTTTGAATTGGCATCTTTTCAGGATGGTGAGCCAGTGGAGGTCTTTCCGGTGCTGGGAGATGTGGGATCCCTTGAGTAGGTTGAGGATGAGCCTGGCTATTGCGTTCTGGATCATCTGGAATCTTCTCATGAGTTTGGTGGTTGTGCCTGTGCAGAGTGTGTTGCAATAGTCCATCCGGCTGGTGATGAGGGCTGTGTCACTGTTTCCTTGATGTTGGTGGGTAGCCACTTGAAAATTCTGTGGGGCATGCACAGTGTGTGAAAGCAGGCTGAGAGAACGCTGACCTGATGTTTCATGGAGAGTTTGCTGTCCAGGATGATGCTGAGGCTGCGGGCGTGGTCTTTTGGAGTGGGGGTGGGTCAGAGTTCTGATGGCCACCAGGAGTCATTCCAGAAGTAGGTGCATCTGCCAAAGATAAGAATTTCGGGTTTGGTCTGTGTTGAGCTTCTGGCAGTAGTTCTTTATCCAGGTTGAGACGTTCCTCATACAATTGTGGAAATTGGTCTTTGTCTTTGGGGAGCCCCCTGAGAGCGACAGGACAAGTTGGGTGTCTGCGTAGGAAATTATGTTGTTGGCATGGGCTCTGACGATGTCTGAGAGTGGGGTCATATAGATGTTGAACAGGGTTGGACTAAGGGATGAGCCTTGAGGGACGCCGCAGGGAGTGTGCTTGGGTTGTGAGGTGAAGGGGGAGACGGATTCTCTGGGTGCGCCTTGTGAGAAAAGATGCCATTCACCTCAGCATGTCATCTCAGGTTCCGATTTGGGGCCGTTGATCGATGAGTGTATGGTGGGAGACTGTGTCAAAGGCGGTGGAGGGGCCGAGTAGAATCAGGGAGGCTGATTTTCCTCTGTCGAGGAGGGTGTGGATGTAGTCTGTTGCAGCAATCAGGGCAGTCTCAGTGCTGTGCTTGGTTCTGAATCCTGATTGGGAGGGGTCCAACAGGTTGTTTCTCTCCAGGCGTTCGGGATGTTGGAGCTGACATTCTCTAGGACTTTGACTGGAAACGGGAGCAGTGAGATGAAGTAGTAATTCTGGAGCTCGCTAGGGTCTGCAGAGGGTTTCTTGAGGAGGGGTCTGACCTCTGCATGTTTCCAGGCATCAGGAAAGGTGGCTGTGGTGATCGAGATTTTGAGGATGGGGGTGAGCTGGAGGCTGATCTAGTCGTTCCCGAGGTTGAAAAGTTGGTGGGAGCATGGGTCCGTGGATGCTCCCGAGTGGATTGAGTTCATTAGAGTAGTTGTGTTTGGTGTACTAAGTTGTTCCCAAGCAGAGAGTTGGAGGTCGGCAGCAGTGGTGATCATGGGAGATGGGATGCCAAGGAGGCCGGTGGGATGGTGTTCGAAGTGGCTGTATATGGTGGCTATCTTGTTGAGAAAGTGGTCAGGGAGGGGGGGGGGGTCGCAGATTAACTGTGAGGAGGGAATGGAGTTTTCAGTGGATGACAGGAAGGTGAACTCTCGGACGATGGTGAAGAGTTCCTTGAACTGGTTGGCACTGGACTCGATGCAGTATGTCAGGGCCTCCTTTTTTGCTGCTTTGAGCTGGCGATGGTAGTTGTTGAGGGCTGACTTGATGCTAGCTTGGTCAGTGTTGTTTCAGGTGGTACACCATCTTCTTTCGTTCGAGTTGTTTGCATCTACATTTTGATGTGCTCAGTTCAGAGATGTACCAACTGGCTTGTCTGGTGGATCGCAGCGTTTTGGCTGGTTTGGTGGGTGCTTCTTGGTCGGCGGCGCTCGTGATCCAGGCGTTGGAAGTTCTCTATTGCCTGGTTCAGGTTGGGGATGACGTTGGGATGAGTGATGTTGAGGGCATCGGTCCATTGTTGCTGGGCGACCTTGGTCCAGCTGTGGAAGGGGGGACCCGGTTGAGGGTGGTGCTGTGGAGTCCGGCAATGGTGATGTGTACGATGGAGTGGTCGGATCAGGTGAGTTCTGTGGTATGGTGTATCTAATTCTGTTGCTGGATATAAAGATAGGGTGCTGCGTTTGTCCTGCTCTGTGCATGAGGTCAGTGACCAGTTGTTTGAGACGGATGTTGTCCCTTAATTCCAGGAGGTCGGTGGAGTTGGTGTCGGTGAGGTCATTCAGGTGGAAGTTGAGGTCTCCCAGGAAGACGTAGTGTTGGGTATCAATGGCGAGTGGGGTGATGTATTCAGTGATGGCGTCACTCAAGCCGGTTCACAGTTTTGGGAGTCTGTAGGCAAGGTTGCCTTTGATGGTGGTTTTATTGTCGGTGCGGAGATGGAAGTACATGTGTTCCATGATCGGCGTGGTTTCGTCCTCTATGGTGGTGAAGATCATCGATTCCTTGTGTAAGACGGCAATGCTACCTACCTGCCTCTTGGCACAGTCGTGGAGCTTCAGCCTGTAGCTGATGGTTGTTGCGGTGGCTATGTCCAGGCCGATGCAGGGGTGAGCCAGGTCTCTTTGATGAAGGTTACGTCAGAGGCGAGGGTGGAGATGGTGTCCCAGACTTCGGGGGTGTGTTTGCGAAGCGAACTGGCATTGATCAGGAGGCAGCTAAGTTGTTTCAGGGAGGTCTTGGCTGGCGGTCGGTCCTGGGGTGAAGGTGAATCAGCAGCAGGTGCAGGTGAATGGCCCCGCTGTGGAGCGGGGCGAGGCAGCAGTTGCTGTTGCATCCGGGGTCCAGGGCCCGGAGATCTGCAGTAGAGTATCTATGTGAGTGCGAACCGCCAGAGTTCCTGGAGCTGGGTGCGGTCCAGGCACAGACTGGCTTGCCTTTGGCACGGCTGTGCAGCGGCCCCCATAAGTAGTCCTGGGAGTTGGAAGGGCTCTCAGAGAGGTGGGAAGGTGGCGGGTGGGAGGAAAACAGAGGGAAAACAGCAGGCCAGCAGCTACCAATAAACAACTGGGCACTGAGCCAACACTAGCAAGGCAGTACAGAATAAAGAAGGAACCAACTACAGAAAGGCCAAATAACAGCGCAAAATAAAATTACCAGATGCCAACTGACATGAGCAGATGCCAACAGCAGTAAGCCTCTTTTAGGGATCTATGCCAATAATGAAGGATTTTTCCATGGTTGTTCAAGACCAATAAAGTTAAAATGTTTTAGAAAAACCAAGGAAGAACCACTAATATACACTGAGCCCTCATGTCATCTACCCGGGTCATTATTATAAAGACACATTGGTCCTTTTCCGATCATTTTCAACATGTTTACCATGGTGCCGAAGTAGTCAGGTTTCGTTTCCTCTAGTGATCTCTTCACAAATCTATTTAAGTCTTTTTACTACAGTGCATAGCAATGAAATTAATTACTTTTGTTTTTGATAACGTTGTCAGTTTTTTGTTGGAGGGGAGTTAGCCTAACGGCTAGGGCGGTCGACCTCGAATCTGGGGAATTGGGTTCGAGTCTCGGCAATGACGCTGAACATCCTGTGATTCTGGGCAAATCACTTAATCTCCCCGTGCCTAACAAAAATGAACGTGTCCTCATGTAACGCAACTGATGCTATGTAAAGCGCGCTGATATCCGATACCTTCCAGGTCAAGTTCGCGCTATATAAAACTCTGTAAAATAAAATATAAAAATATGCAGTTACAAGTCTTACTTTATAATTTGCAAATCTGGACAGGCCATCATCCTTATGGCCAATACAGATGATACGGGCAAGCTTTCAAATAAACAGTTATTGCACTTGTTTTAACACATTGGTTTAACGTGCACACTGTTTAAACAAGTCGACGACGTTTCGATCCATGACTAAATTCTAGGATCATCATCAGGATGGTTAAAAATACAAGCCTGAAGTAATACGCTGCCTGTGGAGAAAGTGGGACGAAAAGGCAGGAAAAAAGAGGAATATTAAAGATTTGTAGGAAAACGATGACCTCCTGGTGATGACTACTGTGTGACTTCCTTAAGTGAGGGCCGTATTTTATTAATGAAAAACCGGTGAATGGTGAGTCCAGGAGCTGTGGGATATATTTCTGAGTTTGGGGCCCAAAAAGTGCGCGTATTGGCATACAGTCGACCGCTTACGATGTGGTGATTGTGATAGATGAGGCCGCGTGGTAGAATGAATTCACGGAGTTATCAACTCAGCGGGAAGGCACAGGCCACCGATCATGCGATGTGGTGATTTGGCCGTAATTGATAAGGCCGCGTGGTAGGATGAATTCAATTTAAAATTATTAATCAGCGCTGCGGGAATACAACAGTGAAGTCGAAGGCAGCCGATCATGCCGTTATGTGAAACTAGAATTAAAATTATTCAACGCAGCGGGAATACCGCAGTGAAGGCGCAGGCAACCAAGCAAGCCGGTATGTGATACTAGTATTACACCATGAGTGAAGGGTCAATTCCCGTATGGTCGTTGGCGGGAAAGGTGAGGCACTCCACGGAGTGTATGGCGGCGCAAGGGTCTCGGGGAATTAGTGGATGTGGCACGCTACAGTTCCGAGAATCGTGACTCGCACAACCGCAGTCTAGCGGCAGTGGGTAGCCCTACTGACCTTGAAGCCGGGAAGCGTAGGGGCTCAGTGTGAGTGAGAGATAAGATAACGGCAATTGAAGGGGCTCCCTAGGGAGCTAGAAACGCTGTGATAAGCGGTCCTAAAAAAAGGCAACGGTTTAGAATAACTAGGATTGCAGTGTGGGTGGGCGCTGCAGGTGAAGAGAGTGGGAGCTTACCTAGGGTAAAGGCCGAGCGCGGCTTTTACGGGCGTCCTCGGATGTGGGAGAGGATACGCCTCGGTTCGAAGGCGGGCTGAGTGTCGATCACACATGCAGCCTGGGGAGAAAATAAAAGAGCCGAACTCAATGGCTGGGATGCAGAGGCAGGAAGAAGCCAGAATTAAATAGCATGCGGCAACCATGTGATCTGCAGTGAGAGTAACAGCGGCCATATTCGGTGAGGAAAAGATAGAAAGGATAGATAGACTTGGTAAGGGAATAAAACACTTATGAAGACATTGGAGGAGAACATTCTGGCAATCAATTAGGGTAAAAAAAGGATACTGTAATCATCATGTAGAGAGCATTAACTTGGTTATGCAGTTGCGGTGATTAAAATTATAGACTATGCAGTAAAAGGAAGAAACAAGTCAATATAAGACCATAAATTGCTGCTTTACATATAGTGATAGTGCGACTGTAGAGCAACTAATATCACAAATTTCAGTTAGGTGGCTTTCAGTTAGCAAGTGGCAGTACGAGCAACAATTGGTATTTTTAGAGCAAAGTAGTCCAGTCTTCGTTCCTGTTTAATCCGTTTTTCATGCTGTCCAAGCGGATAATTAGTTTCAGTTCCTCTTTGTTTGAGAGTTGTGTCAGGTCAGTCCCTCTGGCTGGTGGTTTCACAGTGCTGAGAACGGTCCATCTAATATCGTCCTCCTTGTGCCCAGCAAGATTAAAATGCTCGACCAGAGGCGCATTTGGTTTGGCAGCGGACCCTGCTGCGATGTTGTCCAATGTGATTCTTGGACTTGACTTTCTGCGTGGTTTGTCCAATGTAGTTTTTCAAGCAGGGGCATTGAATCAAATAAATTACGTTACAAGTGTTACAGTTCGAAAAAGATGGTGACTTGATTACAACATTGTTGAAAGTGAAAACCTTGCCTTCTATAGTGAAGTCGCATACATTGCAGTTACCACATTTCGAGTGTCCTAATAAAGGTGTTAGTCCACAGTGTGCATCAAGTGTGAGAGGTTGTCTGGGACTAGGCAGTGCTGCTCTTACTGGGTAGTCTTTCAAATTACGGCTTTTGCGAAATGCAAACAGGGGACGTTCAATATTCAGATTGCCAACATTGATTGTTGGCCAGTGTTTCAGAATGGATTTCCGAATTGGATTTGAAACTGGGGAGAATGCTGTCACACAGACTATTCGATTTGTATTAGTTTTGACCTTTGGTGACAGCAAGATTTCTCTTGGACAATACCATGCTCGCTTTCAAGCATTGCGAACCAAGCGTTTGGGGTAACCACGGGCCTTCAGTTTGATCGATAAGGTAGAAGCTTCTTGAAAATAGTCTTCTTTTGCAAAACAGTTACGCCTGATGCATAAGAATTGGGAATATGGTAGGGAGTCCCGCAGGGCTCTCGGGTGATTGCTTTCATAGCGAAGAAGCGTATCACGCTCCGTAGGTTTTCTGTAGAGTTTAGTGAGTAATTCACCGTTAGAGTGGTATATGGTGAGATCCAGGAAGGCAATAGAGGATTGATCTAGAGACAGGGTTAATTGCAGGCCCAGGCAATTGTTTAACCAGTGTAGGAATTGGTGAAGTGCGACCTCGTTATTGTGCCAGATTACAAAAATATCATCAATGTACCGGCGCCATAATGTGACGCCACGGAGAAAGGGATTGGTAGGGGATAAAATGACTGTGGTCTCTAGGTGATCCATTCGAACTGAGGTGTATTCTCTCCCATATCCGAGGACGCCCGTAAAAGCCGCGCTCGGCCTTTAGCCTAGGTAAGCTCCCACTCTCTTCACCTGCAGCGCCCACCCACACTGCAATCCTAATTATTCGAAACCATTGCCTCTCCCTTTGTTCAGGACCGCTTATCACAGCGTTTTCAGCTCCTTAGGGAGCCCCTTCAATTGGCGTTATCTCATCCTCGCTCACACTGATCCCCTACGCTTCCCGGCTCCAAGGTCAGTAGCGCTACGCACTGCCGCTAGACTGCGGTTGTGCGAGTCAAAATTCTCGGAACTATAGCGCGCCACATCCACTAATTCCCCGGGACCCGTGCGCCGCCATACACTCCGTGGAGTGCCTCACCTTGCCCGCCAACGGCCATACGGGAATTGGCCCTTCACTCATGGCATAATACTAGTATCATATACCGGCTTGCTCGGTTGCCTGCGCCTTCACTGTGGTATTCCCGCTGCGTTGATTAATTTTAATTCTAGTTTCACATACCAGCATGATCGGTTGCCTGCGCCTTCACTGTTGTATTCCCGCTGCGCTGAATATTAATTTTAAATTGATTTCATCCTACCACACGGCCTTGATAATCACGGCCAAATCACCACATCGCATGATCGGTTGCCTGTGCCTTCCTGCTGAGTTGATAACTCCGCGAATTCGTTCTACCACGCGGCCTCATCTATCACAATCACCACATCGTAAGCAGTCGACTGTATGCCAATACGCGCACTTTTTGGGTCCCAAACCCAGAAATATATCCCGCAGCTCCTGGACTCACCATTCACCAGTTTTTCATTAATATAATACGGCACTCACTTAAGGAAGTCACACAGTAGCCATCACCAGGAGGTCATCGTTTTCCTACAAATCTTTAATATTCCTCTTTTTTCCTCCCTTTTCTTCGCACTTTCCCCACAGGCAGCATATTACTTCAGGCTTGTATTTTTAACCATCCTGATGATGATCCTAGTATTTAGTCATGGATTGAAACGTCGTCGACTTGTTTAAACAGTGTGCACGTTAAACCAATGTGTTAAAACAAGTGCAATAACTGTTTATTTGAAAGCTTGCCCATATCATCTGTATTGGCCATAAGCTACTTTTGTTTTGCCTGAAATGTGTTTGTCCAACTGTAATTATTTTGTGTTTTTGTAGGACGCAGGACTGTGTCCCAATCTATCACTGTGCGTTTGATCTTTACAAATTGTTTTGATTCATTAAATCAGGTGTCCGGCTGGACATCGCTAATATAGCACTGATTCTAGTCTATATTTATTGTCATTGAATTGTTTGTTTGAAGGGCCGTTTGTTCTCTATAACTAATTGATACCCAGGGTCCTTCCTACCTAGTGGGTTCCCTTGTTTGAATTTAAATAATCAACTACATCTGCTAACACAGGTGAGTGTATGTGTGGCCATTTGTGTTGTGAAAAAAATTCTCCATAATTCGTTTTTTGCCCAGTCTGGTAATCTTAAATTGGAGAACTAGGGGACCACTTTCCAGGCAGTATACTCTTGAAAGTGCACTAGCGTTGTAAAAAACGGCAGTATTGCAAGGATCACCTTTTAAACCATCTTTTATCTCGTCTGTTCTACTTAGAGAAGTACACTCATTTTCACAGGGTGACAAACAGACCTTAACTTTTTCCATTAAGTGCAAATATTCTTCCACTATTTCTACCTTTAAAGCAACCTTGACATTTACCCCCAAAATCCTGCTGGTGTTATATTTACCTTTAATTGTTCACTAAGTTTCTCACTCTGCAGATCCTGCAGCAGCTCTGCCCGAAAGCTCTCTGCAGTGGTGTTCAACAGGAAGTGTGTCGGGCTGGAACGAAACCGGCTCAGCTGCTGGCTCCAGGTGGCACCATTCATCTGGATGACCATTGTGACTCTTCCAAGATACAACTTTAGGCTCTAGAGTCATAACCTATGAAAAAGATATATTAATCAGTTGATCATACGCTCTAATCAAACATGTGAAAAAAAAGCATCTGTGTCTCTTTCCTTGAATTATTTCCGTGTGCGCCAGGACACCACTCTGGCTGATACCATGGTTCACAAAAGCCTCATTCGTCCATTCATTCATGGAAGCTTTTTTTCCTCAAAGTCTTTCTACTGCTTGAAGACCGATCATTTCAATGAAAACTTTATGGTTCAAAAATGCCTAATTCGTCCATTCATTCATGGAAGCCTTTTTTCTCAAAGTCTTTCTACTGCTTAAAGACCGACCATTTCAATGAAAACTTTACGGTTGCTTCATACTTTAAGCAAGGGAATCAATTGATTATGTGGGGTGCGGGTGATGGGGGGGAAAAAATTGTAACCCTTGACCCCTTTCTGCCTCCTCTCCTGTTTAATGCACCTTACCTTGCCTCTCCCACTTGTGGTGTCGGTCTGTCCCTCAAATGCTTGCTTCCCATCACTGTCTCTGTCTCCCCTCCATTCATCATAGACGACTTACACCCCTCTCCCACCGTGAATGCACCTAGTCGTCTTGATGCACTCCTGCTCAACTCCATTTCAGTGTACCAGACACCACCCTCCACCCTCTTAAATTTTCCATGGTCGCTCCTTCTCCCCTTTCATCCTGCGCTATGGACAAATTCCACCCTACTCCACCTTATCAATAACATTTCGACGCGTTGTTAATGTATGTGGTTGCAAATTTCTTCACTCAAAACCTGTCCATAAACACAATTTGAAATGGAGACCAAATGTGTTAAATAGATACAAAGTTTAAGCTTTCGTGTATAAACAACAGTCTGAGAGTAGGACACCAAATCAACAACCTGTGCCCCAAAAACTGGACCCGAAAAGTTAATTATAGCACAGCACGTAGTAAACTGTTATATGCATTTAGAATACATTCACATCCCTCTGGAGCAAACATGCGCTGGCAGATATATCTAATCCAGCGCTTAATTTAAACCACATGTTATTTATTATACACATACAGATGAAAGTGAGGCACAGTTGTTTAATCTGTGCAGAAGATAAAAAGACAAAGTGAGATAGTAAAAATAGGCTTTGGCACGTAATCCTGAAAAAGAATCTTAATGCCCACGGAAGACGCATCGATCAGTGACACTTGAGGTTTATTGCGGCTGAGCACACGTTGATTCATATTCGACAATGTAGAAAACAGGGGCACGTTTTTAAATTGGACAATATTTGCCAGTGCAAGCTAATAAGTGATTTATATCTCTCTCTTTCTCTGTGTGTGTATATATATATTTTACCTGCTGGCGCTTGCCAGCAGGTAGTTATAGTTAGGAGCATGTTTCCATTAGAAAAGCGTTTTTTAACTTGGCTATATCTTTGGAGCCGGTTTACCAATCTTCACAAACTTTTCCCAAAAAATGTACGCTTTCTTCAGCTGCTTTCTGGAAAGTTAAGGGATGATTTGTGAAGTGGGGGGCTAAGAAAAAGGGGTTCAGTAGTTTTAGAGATATTAACCAAAATCCAAATTTGTATATCTATATATTTGTATATCCTGTGGTGGATCTGCAGCTCCACGCGCCTGTCTTCGCTTGACACAGACGGCGCACGGAGATTCATTACGTCACCATTTGGTTTGACTTTAGACATTTTTGTTAAAGTGATTTGCCTTTCCTTAGGCTGGACAGGCTCTACTATGTAAATATGATGTATATATGGCACATTACCTCTCCTTTTATTCCAACCCTCACCAAACACATTTACCTCAAACACTTTACTTTTCCTTCACCCAGAGCACCAAAAAAAAAATATGAATGTATAGACAGTTGTATTGTCTTTCATTATTTATGCTTATACTTTGAGAATAAAACTGTATGGACTGCAGAAGTACTCATATAATCCTGTGAATGCTTTCATTTCTCCATATGGTTATTTTGAAGTTCCATTTCTATTGTGACCAATTTTTTACTGTACTATAGTTCATACCCGGGTCCGGTAGCACTATGAGTCTCCCCATTGATACTTAACGCTCCATGCGCCATAGCAGGGCTCTGATTGGCTGGCCGCAATCTGAGAGAATAGTTGCAGCCGCTATTTTATATCTCAGGGAAACCGTCCTTGGGGTCAAATGTTACTTGAATACTAATTGAAGGGGTCAGGTGAGAGCCTACCAGACCCCTTGTGTGTGTTAAAAGAAAGACGGTAAAGCACTCACTCTTACACCTACAGAGGCACTGTCACACCCACACATAGAACCATAGAAACACTGTCTCACCCATTCACATGTCTTTACAGATACTCACACCCACTCTTACACCGATACCAACACTGGCACACCCACTCCCATACCCATAGACACTCTCACAACCACATACAGACGCTCTCACACACACAAACATTTTTGTACCCATTTACACAACCATACATACTGTCACAGATACTTTTACACCCATTCACAACCCCACATTGACTCTCACACCCACTCTTACACCCAGACAGTCACAGCCATTCACTGACCCATACAGACACTGTCACACCATTCACAAACATATTCAAGGATTCTCACACCTACACTTACTCCAATACAGACACTAACACCCACTCACATATCTATAAACACTCACTCACATAACCATATAGACACTCACACCCATTCACAAACCCATACAGACACTGTCACACCCATTCACAAACCTATACAGAGACTCGCACACCCACACCTATACAGACACTCTCAAACCTACTCACATACCCATAAAGACAGTGTTACACCCATTCACAAATCCATACAGAGACTAAAATTTTAAAACCTAAGAAATTCACTGGGAAAATCCAAAGATTATATGGGCGTTTTAGTTAGGTTAACATTTCACACGTACAAAACCATAAAAATTCAGCAGTTCTAGTTACCTGAGATAACCAGAATTTGCACACCCGTAATACACTGCTTATGAACTCACATATTATATCACTCATGACATGGTCAGTGACATCACTGATGACAACTCAAATGACATAATTGAGGACACCCACACAACCACTCACATACCCATTCATACACCCACACACCCACCTACAGACCCATACAACCACTCATACAGACACATCTATACAACCACTTACACACCGGCTCACTCACCCATATAGGTACTTACACACACAGCCACTCATACATCCATTCACTCACCCATGTAGCCACTTACATTCCCACTCAGCCATACAGTCACTGACACAGTCAACTACTAACACACCCACTCACACATACAGCCACACACACTGTCACTAACACACATATAGAGCCACTCACACACCCACTCACTCATCCATACAGTCACTGACACACCCACTCACTCACCGATACAGTGAATTTAAATAAAGGCTATATATTTCTTTTATTTAAATTAACTTGTATGTCATTTCTAATTTTTCTTTCAATGGGTAAATCCCCCAATTTAAAAAAAAAAAATACTAATAAAAAAAAAAAAGAAGAGGGGTTTACCCCAATAAAATGACAGTGAGAATATATGATTCCTAATGCGATAATCACATCTATAGGCATAGCTTAAGATTTCCTACTGCCTTATATATATATATATATATATATATATATACCACCTTTATTTAAATTAACTTGTATGTTTTTCCTAATTTCTCTGTTAATTGGGGGATTTACACTATTAAAAGAAAAATTAGGAATTACTTACAAGTTCATATAAATACAGGCTACAGATTATATATATATATATATATATATATATATATATATATATATATTACCTACTGGCGGTCGCCAGTAGGTAGTTATAGTTAGGACCACGTTTCCATAGGAAATCCGCAACATTCTATTTTGAATAACTTTGGCGCCGGTTGACGAATCCTCGTGAATTTTTCAAAATAGGTGGGGCGCTACGCTCCGCTCCTACCCTGAAAGTCTCGGGGGGATTCGTCAAGCGGGGGCTGAGATAAAAGGGGGGTCCCAAAACGCATTTTTCCCATGCATTTTTCCATAGGACCTTTAGACACAGCTACAGCCCGAACGGCTGAACAGAATTACTAGAAATTTGGCAGAGAGGTAGTCCTCAGGTCAAGGAAGTGCCTTTTGTAGGTTTGGTGTAAATCTGTTCAGTAGATTCTGAGAAAATAGCCTTTAAATCAATATATATATCTGAGCCAGCTTACGGTGCGCTTACGGTGCGCTTACCGTACGCGTACGGTGACGTGCGCGAGCGCGATTCTGATTGGCTGTTAGATCTTAGTAAACATTCGAATCGGTCGAAACCAGGAAGCGGCGGCCGCCATTTTCTCTCTCGCACTCAGAGTGTGGATTACAAAACAAAGGGCAAAAACATGTAAAGGAGCTGTTTAGCCAGCTCAAAAGCACCCAGCCATGTAGAGGGAGTCCCCAAAGATCCCCCAAGGCCAAAAACGCAATATTAATTTTTTTGTTAATTTCGCCGATTAAGCTTACCGTACGCGTACGGTAAAAAATTATTTAAAAAAAAAAAATTATCCACACCCTCCCCACCCCGTGTGCAAATGGTGCCTGAAGGGCACCATTTCTGCATGGCTTATCAACACTTAAAAAAAATAAAATTTAACCTTTCACAACGAAGTGCATCATATGTCCTCCATGTGCGCACGGTGCGCGAAGCGCATCGTGCGTACATGGCCCATCTAGCGTAACGTGGGCCCACCGTGCGTGCACGGCACTAACTGCGTAAAGGGGGCGCGCGGTGCGCGAAGCGCACCGCGTGCTCACTGTGCGCGCACGGAACGAACTGCTTTAAGTGGGCGCGCACGCCACGAATGGCGTAAAGTAACTTAGCATTTAAAAAACCGTACAAATTCACTGAAAAAACCATAGGTTTCACACACGTTATAGTTAGGAATTAGCATTTAAAAAACCTTGCAAATTCACTGAAAAAACCATAGGTTTCACACATGTTATAGTTAGCGGAAATTTTACTGATAAAAAACCAATGAAATTCCCCCGTTATAGTTAGTGCAGGAAACTATAACTCACGCGACCGCAATCTTCTGCTGATGACATATGTGTCTTTATGAAAAAAAAATATTTGTAATATATGTATAGCTAAAAATTTATGGAAGAAGACATGGGCAAATAAGTGTCTAAATACAGTATTAGCATCAGCAGAGGATTGCGTTCGCGTGAGTTATAGTTTCCTGCACTAACTATAACGGGGGAATTTCATTGGTTTTTTATCAGTAAAATTTCCGCTAACTATAACATGTGTGAAACCTATGGTTTTTTCAGTGAATTTGCAAGGTTTTTTAAATGCTAATTCCTAACTATAACGTGTGTGAAACCTATGGTTTTTTCAGTGAATATATATATATATATATATATATTCCCAGTGCAGCTTGGTCAGCTGATCTCCCGCTAATGGGAGTGCCTGAGGATTCTCAAAAGGAGGGAGTAGGTGATTGCGTGGTACTAGCAGCTGAGGAAGGCAGACAAGCCAAAATGCATTGTGCACTGCCGTACTGGTCAATAAAGAGCTTCCAAAGTATTCCCTGCTGTGTCCTTGTGGTTTACTTTGAGGAGTTGCCTGTTGGAGATGTTTGTCGCAGTGGCCAGCAACGCGAATCAAGGACCCTCCCTACAAAGTGTCCTGGAATTAGTTGGCAATGGACTGAGTGTTTCGAAGGATCTTATTTTCCAGAACCACCTCGACAAGAAATCAAGCCTGTGGCTGCTGCCTAGACATCCTTTGACTGCACGGGGAGGCGGGTGAGATTTCTACTTGCCTCACAGCCCGGTCTGTTTCCACGTTGGGGCTGGGGCGTTGGGGACCGGAGGGAGCTCTTAGCACCATTCAGCACACAATCGCCAGTTGGCATACAGCCACCGCCTTTTGCTTGGCACAACACAGCGCTCACAGAAGT
The DNA here is from genome assembly GCF_964204655.1 of Triturus cristatus. NCBI lineage: Eukaryota > Metazoa > Chordata > Amphibia > Caudata > Salamandridae > Triturus > Triturus cristatus. The sequence continues at coordinate 745,493,602 of NC_140580.1, read as the reverse complement.
TACATCGATCCAGCTGCACATACCTTCGTGATACATGCATGCTGGGTGTAGTAGTCTCCCATTAGACTTCTCCGTTCCCAGTGCAGCTTGGTCAGCTGATCTCCCGCTAATGGGAGTGCCTGAGGATTTTCAAAAGGAGGGAGTAGGTGACTGTGTGGTACTAGCAGCACCTGAGAAAGGCAGACAAGCCAAAATGCATTGTGCACTGCTGTACTGGTGAATAAAGAGCTTCCAAAGTATTTCCCGCTGTGTCCTTGTGGTTTACTTTGAGGAGTGGCCTGTTGGAGATATATATATATATATATATATACATATACACACACATACATACATACACACACACACACATACATACACACATGCCTGTATTTAAATTAACTTATTAACTTGTATGTAGTTCCAAATATTTCTTTTTTTAATGGTGTAAATTCCCCAATGTCCCAATTTAAAAACAAAATAATTAAAAAGAAAAGTAGATATATATACATACTCCCCCCTTCCTTTGGAGGTTGCCAGTGGGTAGTTATAGTTAGGACCTGGTTTCCATAGGAAAAGCGATTTTGACTTGCCTATATCTTTAGCGCCATTTGACGATTCCTCACGACATTTTCCAGAAAAATTGGATGCTCACTTCAACTGCTGTCTGGAAAGTTTTGGGGTGATCCGTCAAGCGCGGTCTGAGAAAAAGGGAGTGTCCCAAAACACCTTTTCTCCCATGTTAATTCCCATTGAGATTTTGAACATGACTGCACCCCAAACTGCTGAACGGAAGGAATTACGACAAATTTGGCAGAAAGCTAGCTCTTGGTCCAGAAGGTGTCCTTATTTGGTGTGAATATGTTCAGTAGTTTGAGATATTAACCGAAATCCAAAATTGTATATCTACGGGGGCGGATCCTTCACAGATCCCCCTGGGGTGAATCTGTGGGTCCACACACCAAAGCCGGGTCCCGATTGGCTGGTCGCCATTGTCACAATAGCTAAAAGGTTCACTAATGCGAAACCTATTGCATTGCAAATGCTGGTTTCATTTTGGTTACCGATCGAGTTGGACCTGTGACTAAAAATAAAAGAAAACAAGTGAAAGCATTTTTTTTTTCATTTTTAAAGTAGACAGGTGATTCTGAGGGGGAAACCTGGTGGGAACACTATGTTGGAGAGCAGGAGAACGCAGAAGCAACACCTGGGGAAGGTGGAGAAAATGTGGACGCAACAAGGTGATAGGGAAAGCAGCACGAAGGGCGCGGGGGTGGAATCAGTGGATTGAGCACACGGTCAAGCGCAATAGAGAGTAATAAGGGCAACGCAGATGGGTGACAGAACAACAGAAAGAGCAGGGTGCATGACTTAAAGAAGTAAGAGAGTGAGCATTTTTTTATTTTATAGCTTTTGCTGCATTCTGCGCTTTAACTTTGTATGTTAAAAGCTAAAGGGTGGGGTGCTGTCATTGCTATATAGAAAGTAAATGCGGGTGGCCACCATGTAGAAGATTCACTAATGCGAGACCTATTGCATTGCAAATGGTGGTTTCACTTTGGTTACCGATCCGTGTTGGACTGGTGACTAAAAATACAAGCATTTACAATGCAATAGGTGACACATTTGTGAAAGTTAGAGCTCTTGGTGTTGAAAATGCTGAAAAGCAGGTGTGGTATGTGCTGTAAGTGGTCTTTGCAGCAGGACGCAAGTCAGGATTTAAAGGGGCAGCCAGTTGTCATTTGGAGGAGCGGGCTGGAAGGACAGCATGCATGTTAAAGGGACGGTGAGCTGCTGGCAATAGGGGCACGGTCGACATGGTTAAAGTTAAAGCGCAGCATGGCGCGCTGATAAAAAAAAAAGAATTGTTTGAAAGCGGATTTTGGTAAGCCACACAGCAGACCAGAAAGGCGCACGGCCGCCATGTTAACTCTGACACACGGTGTGGTGCAATGCAAATAAAAACATAATATTTAAACTTGAAGCGCGACATTGCGGCTTGCGCTTTTTGTAAATATAAAGTGCCACATAAGAGGTGCTGCCACAATATTTTGTTAAAGTGAGACATCGCGGTGTGAGCTTTTTGTAAAGATAAAGCAGCTCATGAAGCGCGAGGTCCAAAAGCAGCTGAATTCTAGGGGGGAATAAGCGTGTGCGGTGATCGCTTTTTGCAAATATGAAGTGTCCGATAAAGCGCAACGTCCAAAGTAGCTGTAGCCAAGGAGGGGGAGCTAGCATGTGCGATGAGCTCTATTTGTTAATATAAAGCAGCCAATAAAGCGCTACATACAAAGCAGCTGTAGCCAAGGAGGGAGAGCGAGCGTTAAATAAAGAAAAGAGTGCTCAGACACTAATACATAACATGACAAGTAACACCACATGTAAGAGGGGTAGTCCTCATGGGAGGTTACAAAAGTTTAAAAAAGGAGGGACTAGTGAACATATTAACCAATGAAAAACAGCCATTTACAAAGGACAGTAAAGGGAGCCCATTGGAAAGATGTGTGTTGCTTAATGTCCATATCCTGAATACTGCATGTCTCAAAGAGACAGAATAAGCGCTGCCTAGGCAAGACCAAAACATTAATAAAATTATGGTTTGAATTAGGACACTGCATTGGATACTTTTGCATCTCACTTGAAATGTTGGGATAGACTGAATTTGAATGCATGGACAACATCACAGCCTTCTCTTCCCTTCTTATGTTCCGCAAAAAGCTAAAGACCTGGCTTTTCAATTAATCAACCTACTATAGGCAGCGCTAGGCACACAGGATACCCTCGTGGGTGATAGTGTGCTTCGCAAATATATATACATACAAAATGATTGCTGATTGCTGTTAAGATGTTACTTTTGCCCATGAATATCTACATTTTTCAAAGACTTTTGTGATTGCTATTGAAGTCATCACTGCATAAAATAAATAAAATGGTAAGAGATTTTCCTCTGGTGAGAGAAAACGACAATGGCTAGTTTTGGATTCCCAATTTAAGAACTGCCATAGAGCGCTTGCATTAAGGTGCTTTTGGGTTTTTGTTTCAAAAGGACAAAAACTGTTGCTCAGAGGGACATGCATTTGAAGAAACCTTTTTAAGCCAGTTGTCCTTGAATTAATTTATAGGACCTAAAAGAAAAGTTAACAGTGGTTCAGGTAGCAGTCACTGTTGGCTTTAGAGTGGCATTTTGTAAACAACTACTGATAGACAGACATCTGTTTACTATTGCTATTGTTTAATTCAGCTCAACACTCAAACATGAAATACATTTCTAGCTTGGATAAATGTTTGATCACAGGTGGATTCGTTTTAAAAAAATCCCTGGGATTTAAGGCTCTCTTTAATTTTCTCAAATTCAAATAAAAACTGAAGGAGAAAAAATGTAAGGAATGTGGCATATTGAAAACATTGCAGATGATAATAATTAAAACACCATCTAAAACAATGCTAACGTTAACCAAAACGTGATTTGTATTGAAAAATAATTTACTTTTTCTTTTAAGTACTTGTTTCCTGATAAGAACCACAGGATTGTTTATGGAACAAATACAAATAAAAAAAAAAATAAAAAAAAGAAGAAGTGGCCAGCTGAATTGTCGGTAAATATTTTAGACAGCATGTTGGCTAATATTTGAAGCCGTCTAGAAATATTTAAATTAGAACTTAATTTACATTTCATTTAACAGCAAATAATGTATGTGTTATACTGGATTCCAGATTCAAAAATCTATTGGGCTTGTTAAAATCAGAAGGCCAGATCAGACATAAAATAAAGGGTGAATTCTGGGAAAATTAATAGCTTGGATTCTTGGATGGATGCACAGTTCAGAGGTCACTTTTTCTGGCATGGTTTAAGGCACTATTAGTTTAAAACTGTCAAGCGTGCAAGAAAAATGGCTGGAGCAGACTTTAGTGACAGTGAACGAAATAATTTTTATGGGCTGGGAAGCACAATCGCAGCCAGTCTCGATGACTGTGTTACAGTTCTAATTCCACAAATCCAGTTATGAAAAAACATGCTCTTATCTTGGAGAACTAGGAAATGTAATAAATTATAAATGAGACGATGGCAACCCGTACATATTCACAGTTAATTTAATGATATGTTTCTTTTTCCTACCTTTCTGGTGTTACTTCACGGAGAAACCTCCACTATTATGGACTTTATTTTTTTTAAATGTGTTTTGTTATAATTATATTTCCTTTTTGTGACTAGAGTTTGTATAGGTTATAAGATTTTTGGAAGGGGAAATTTCATAAAATTGTTGTTTAAATAGATCATCAAGTGACTCAGTTAAAGTTGACAACTTACTGGTCATAGATTGAGAATTGTGTACTTCATTTTGTTACCCCTGACTAAGAAAGAATGAACTGATTCAGCGAAAAAGGATGTCTTTTCATATTGAGAAATAACCATTCCTATCAGCAGAGACTGGTTTAGGAGTGTTTCATCTACAATGCTCTTTGTAGCTGTGAGGTCACTCCCCTTCACTTGCCCTACAAGTAATAGGCATATATTGTTAGGCAAACGTTTTTGACATTTAATTAAGGGCCATTATGCTATAGCTTAGGCTTGCCACGTTTGGTATGCATGTGTAGCAACCATTGTACACCCCTACACATTGCCAACCTTCGCTTCATGTTCAATGCTACATGCACTTTCCTAGTTGACTTCGGTCATATTGAGAGATCCTGAACTAATACGCAACAGTCAAGCTGCTTGAGGCCCTTGCATCCCTATGTGATCAGTCTACGAGTTATTACAAGAGTGCAAAAACTGCTATATTTGAGATTCATTCTCTTCCGGTCCCTGTTTAGTTTCTATTAGGCTTGTCTCAAGAAATGTGTGGTAGAACAGTAAAAACATGCACTGAATTCATCCGGACTACTTTCCTTCAATAAAATAAATCACACTTTTTTTTTACCAAAGATGGTTTTAACTACTCTAATTTATACAGATTTACATGAACAAAGCTGTAATTAACTTTGTATCTTATTATGATGCCAGCTCACATATGTTCAGCTGAATAAGCGTTTTCAAAGATTAATTTTGTAATTTATGTAAACTACATCTATCAATGTGTTAATCTTATTTACAGAATTTCGCTTGATTAGCATCCTTTCTTGCACATTCCACAAAGATGGGTTTGCAAAGATCGATATAACATCACAGTTATACAGTATTCAGTACTGCTGGAGATAATAATACTTTACAAGAGACCTTGCCAAAGGAAAACTCTGTCAAAGCACTAACGAACTGCCTTCAAGATGTTCCAGCAATAGCGAAGCACTGATTAACACACAAAACACAGTAGTAAGATGGCCCTGTTTAATACCTGGGTAGCTTATGCTACTGAGGGAAACTCAGAGTATGATATTGGTACTTGCACTGGGTTTGCTGTTCTGTTGAAACTGTACAGCTCTTTCATGATTCTGTTATTGGAACACTGTGGAAACACATTTACATGTCCAGGGTCCCATTGATTCTTGGACTGGTCTGCAGATATGAACACATCATATATTATCTCAAACTAGTTTCCCCTATGCCCTTCACCAACCATCTCCATTTATGTATTACTCAATCTATTTCAGGTTATTATGTACCACTTGTTAATGCAGGTAGAACTCTGTTACAAAGGTTTTTCAGTATCTTGTTTAGCGATACCAGAGGTTAGCTATTCACAACATCATGTAATACCCATTTTCTTATCCCAACCTTACTCTAACATTAACACCGACTCCTACCCACCAAGATTTTATGCTGTAATGTTTTACAATCCCATTTTTTGTCCCCACAAAATGCTTCAACTTTTATAAAGACGTCTGATATTCATGTCTTAGCGCATTAAACTGAATTACCCTTTGAGGCTATGGACAAATCTCATTCTGACTTTTACAGAGGAAGTGATACAAGAAAAGATGTGGGCATCAATAATCTTGCCAAGAGGAAATTGTCTGCGTGGACACTACTGGTATGAAAGCAATCACACATGCCCAAATACCTCCTCCTTAGGGTTAACACTGAGGTTGTACATACCAGATGCAGTAGCTTCAGTTAAAATGAAGCCAGCAAAATATGAGGAGATGTAGCTACAGTTTATCACTGCTGGCAGATGGTTGAAAAGTACTGTAGTTTGGAGGTGATTGTCTTTTGAACACGACTGCCTTGCAGGATGACAGCAGTGCCACTGTTTGAGCCATGGACTTCCAGGCCAGATAGCTTACATCTGTAGGCAAACAAGACAACAGAGTTCATTGTTACAACAAAATAACTAGGAGTATATGCCTATTGTCCGAATATGATGCATTCCCTTTGGGTCTTATCTATAATTCCTTGAGCACATGCTATGATTTGTGTAGCTTGTCCTGCAAGTTAGCTTTTTTTTTTAATACAAGATAGGATGCCTCATGATAACTACATGCACTTTTGCCACATTTAGAAGGTGTATATAATAGGTGCAATCATAGCTTTCATCAAAATTATAAAATGGGTTATGGGGTTATGAGACACTGAATTTCTTTTCCAAATATACTTTTCTATTTATTTACTTGGCAATGCCAGGGACTTAACCACATCTAGGAAATGAAAATATACACCATAGTAATTATAGATCAATTTAGGGCAACTCTCACACAACGTGTCACCCCGGACTACTACCCAGAAATGTGCATTTCATGCAGAGGGACAAGTAAAATGCTTATCTTGCAGGGTGACATACTGTCCTACTGTTGCAATAACAGCAAAGCTATTAGTCAGATATCTAATCCCTTAGCTTTGTTAGCACTTCACCCCCAGAATCAAGATTTTAAAACACAACATTTGCTTGTTTAAGGTGATCTAGCATAAAGATTTTCCAATATCGCAGATATGATCCAATACATTTTAGTCCTAAACTTAAATGATTAGCCACATTTTGATGATGTTTATAAATAAATAACTGCACAGGATAAAAGTATAGAGGGGTGGGATGGATTAATTATTTCATGCAATTTAGAGACAATTACTTAATTCAGAGGCATTTGAAGCAGTTACAGCGGCATGATGCACATTTACACTCCACATATATGGGAAGCGCAAACCTGAGTTTCAGAGATAAAGACCAGAAAGGTCGTAGAAATTACACTGCAAGTTTGAAGAGTACACATGTGTAAAACATTACAATCAGAAGAGGGAATTAATATCTATTAAAGCAGATAGATACAACCTATAAACAACAAATCCGATAGTCAATTATACCAAATTATGACATATATCAACAATGTGTCAGTTGCTTCAAAACAAAGTTTAAAATGTTATGGATTTGATCAGAATGTTTGCTCCTGTGATTTACAGCAGGTTTACTGGTAGCATATTGTGGGAGCGAACAGCATAGATCCGCAGTTTGCACACCTCCTAATAATGACCTGGGACTATGTGTGTGTGAACGGAAGAGTCTGTCAAACATAGCAGTACATTACTTTCTTAGATTGTACTTCAGTGCATACAATTAACAATGAAAACAATGCTGTCTATTTCGTTTTTTCCCCACTTTATATATATTTTTTGATTTTTTTATACTTTCTCTGGGAATGCCATGTCTAGTCTAAACAACTGGTCCAAATAGCCCCTTACTGATATTAAAAGTCGGTCCAGTTTTCAGAAATGTGTAGCTTTCATGCCCTCCTCTGAATAGAACATATGTTTTCTCCCACAAATTACAAGTCGCTAGAAATCGCAAGAATATGAAATATATACCATCACGTAGAAAATGGTATAACGAGTAATGAATATTTTTCCTTTCAACCCGATTTTGAAAGCTGCGAAGAAGAAGACAATCTTAGGAAGGAAAACCTTTTGTATGTGCTTCTTTTAGGGGAAAAAAACAAACACACTTTTGTAAAAAGAGCGATTTTTTGATGAATGCAAAAATATATGCTTTGTCATACTTTGTGTATTTCTAAGGCTCCACCTGGTTAAACCACAAACCTGGGGTATCTTTCAATCCCCAATTTGTGGGGGAAAGGGTGTAGATTCGGCTTGTAAATTAAATGTGGGGGGAAAACATTATGAAGGTGTAACTGAAGTGTAAAAAATATCAAAATAGGCTTAGTGTATGTAGGAGAAAAACTTTAGTGGCGTGGGGGAGTGGATAACCTCAGCGCTTAATGAGTTAAAAGTTGATCCTGTACACCTCACCCACTACATCTCTCCATCCCTCTCAACTGCTTTTACATAAAATCCATAGACACTATACAGTGGGCAAGGGGTGCCTCCTATTTCTCTTTCATTCCTAGCTTCTCCCCTCCTACAACGCTCCTCCTATAGTATGCAATAAGTAGATCACAACTCTTATTCCTGAGAATACCCTACATCGTTTTCTACCTAATCCTTCGCAGCATGCATCCCTCCGCCCAAACCTAAAGACGTTCTCTCGAACCTAATTCACCTACACCCACTCAGATCTATTACAATGCAATGCTGATTTTTTGTCTGGCTCATGTTATTAGCTCTGAAACTCCTTCTCCGAGATGCACCCCATCATTTCTTCTTAAGTTGCATATCTATGAGTCCAAGGCGAGTAAAAACCCCATCTCCTACCGTCAGGAGCCTTATAGGAATTAAAAGACACTGAAAAAAGGTAAAGAAATAATCCCATGATCACTTTCCTGCTAATCCGCAAATTCTGACATAGTTAACCTAAGGCCCTCTTACAATCCTGGAGAACTTCTATACCTCATGGTGCCAGGACCACCATAACAGTCACATTCTGGTAACCTACAGGAGACAAAAATTACTACACTTGAACATGTAAAAAGTGGGTCTACTGCTACTTGTTATTAGGCACCACTACTTAAAAAACAGCTCTGGAGCAGATTTGCACAGCTTTTGCCCGACCAGTACGGCCAAAGTCTTAGCGAGCTGTAACACACCTAGCTCATACTATTTACTGACGGAAACAACGTTCGAATAGGTCTCTTTACAACGTGAGTCATTACATCGCGCGCTTTTACAACGTGATCGCTACAACGACCGTGTTGTTACAACGCAGTACCATTACAACGCAAGTCGTCACAACGACTTGCTCTAGATGGCGCGATGGACTTAGGAATAGTATAAATTACTATTCCAACTCCAGTGTGTGCAGCAGTAGGGAAGGTGTTGGAATAGTAAAGTATACTATTCCTAAGTCCAACACGCCATCTACAGCAAGTCGTTGTAACGACTTGCGTTGTAATGGTACTGCGTTGTAACAACTCGTTCGTTATAACAACCGCGTTGGAAAGGTCTCACGGTGTATTGACCGTGTTGTAAAGGTTGTTTCCCACAACGTTCTAGAAGAAGTTCAATCAGGCTTCAAGTTGTAATGCAGTATCAAGACTACAGCATTGAAAATAAACAATGACGGCCTGTCTATTGTAGATAAAGACTACTCCTGCCTCCTCATCCTCCTTGACCTACCAGTGGCCTTTGACAAGGTGAATCACACGACTATCCTGAAAATCCTAACAGAGAGTATGGGACTGAAGGGCCTAGTCCTCAGTTGGTTCTCAACATTCTTGGAAAATCAACTTCCTCTCCAACCCTGCGAAGCTTCAAAAAGGTATGCAACACATCCAACGTAAAGGTGGTATAGAGATATTCACTAATTCGGACTGTTTCTATTTAGCGTGCTCTGCCATCCATTGAGTCTTCTCCATTATTTATACACCTGCTAATATGGGAAATGCATTACATCTATTTTGATAGCGAAGGGAAAGTAACTGTAGCGTGCTACCTGATGCTCATACATGCATGCACCATGACAATGTGTGCATCATCATAGTCAATAACTGGAAACCTGGTGCACTTGAGCACAATCCATACTGAAACATCCGAGTGTGCAGTGTATGTTAATTTGTGTTGGTTCTTGGCTCACTTCCTCCACTGGCAACAAGGCTATGACCTTGATATATGCTCTACATCTACTGGTTCCTGACATCCTGTAGTACTTGTTTCCTGGCCAAAACATTACAGGAGAACCATGACGGTGCAGGCCTGCATCAGGCATTTGGCGACAACTGTCTCAGGATGCGCACAGCACCAATAACTGCAAGGCAGGAGGAGTGATCAAGGAGAAAAGTACTGGAAAACATAAGAAATGGGGGTAGTTGAAGATTACTTTTATAAGTAGAGGAAAGAAAATTAACGAGAAGGCTAACATCTATGAACTTCTCATCATTTGCTAGAACCAACATACTTCACCTATGCATGTGTCATACCATCACAGCTTCTGACTATACATGGTGAAGGATCATTTTGCAAAGTACTGGTGTAGCTGCAAGTGCTGCTTCATCTCTCTTCCTCTGATCTGAGATGCAGCTATAGTGCTAAGTGCACTGCATTAGCGCTCAACCAACCCCAGTGCAGCACCTGCGTCCGCTGCTAATGGCCCACCCACCCAATAAACCATCGGGAATAGCAGTAGACTGACACGGTTTGCTGAAATTTCTGCACCCAAACTGACACCATCAAAATATGTTCTATGGGTCAACTCAGCAATCATTTTATTTCCACAAGTGGAACAGACTCCGAAGTGAGATGCTCCCTATTTCTGCACTAAGCAGGTGTAGAGAGAGATATTCCAATAATTTCAGAATCTGCCCTACACTGCAAACAAATTTACCCATGAAGCAGTGACAGCTGCACTGGAAGAACACTTCAATCCTTAGTTGAATTCTGACTGGGAGAGGATTATCCCGAGGCATGCCCAACGCATCTATACACAATTCTTTTGCTGGATTAAGAGAGAGAGTTTGTACTTGTACTGATCACAACCCGGCCAACAAAGTCAAAGCTTAATTTATCCAAGGTGGTTGGTTTGGTTGTTGGTTTTCAAATGCCTCATCCAATGTGTACCTCAAGTGTTTCTAAACAATGTTTTCATCTTCAGTAGATCACACTACTTATCCAATGTAAAAGTGGCAACAATGAAATCGGCACTCACCTGAATAATGGTGAACATTTAGCCTGAGACCAGTCTAATACCGAGTGCGCCTCAGGCCAGACAGCGCGTTGGTCCCGTAAGCTTGTGCACTGCGGCTATTGTCCAAGAAAGTCACATTCTGAATTGGATTGTCCAACACAGAGGCAAGCATGTTCTGCTTGCGGCCAGCTGAACCATGTGAGGATATATCATGGAGGTTGTACAGGCCGCAGGACCACGAGAGGGAATGTGAGGATGACTAGATCATTACAAAACATCATTTTGCAAGCTTCTGAAAATTGGTTGCATTTGTCAAGCAGAAACAGCACTCTGAGCACACAAGATGATCAGGAAGGAGAAGAGAAAGGAATACTTTTGATCTCATTTGTTTACAGATCATCCAGAGAAAAACGGCTGCAATCCAGGTGTAGAGTTCAGATCTAGGGCCTCATTGTCACATGCCTGATCGATTCAGCTGCATCATTTAATGTAATAGACAATAAACAACAACTTCCGTTGTGCCCAAAACCCAAATATACACATATGGGAGTTTGGCCCTTCTACCCTTGTCAAGATCTTTTGAACCTACCATTGGACATGGCCCGGCCTCCATCAAAACGAAGATCTACTTTTGGAAGGTGGAACTGACATGGTACTCGGCTGTGCCTATGTTACCTGCTATCTGGTCTAGGATATTTACATGCCAAACCTATCAAGTTGCAAATAGATAAGATAGTAAAATCAGTAGTTCTCTGTAACATCTTTCCACCTGGGCCCCTAGGAGGAGGAAGAACTGAAAAAGCTATGCTGAAAGCGAAACTCATAGTAGTTGCCCAGTAACCCAAACAAGTGAAGTAAGTGAGAATATTTAGTGATATGAGAATCTCAAACATCGCCATCAACATACGTTGGCATATTACTCCAACAATTGATGACATCCTGGCATATCTCAACGGTGCAAAACGCTTAGAGCTGAACCCAGGCTACTAGCAGTTACCAGTGACGTAGCTGGGGGGATCCAGGGGGGTCCACTCCGGGCGGCACAGGTTTTTGGGGCAGCGGCCTCCCCTCACTATCTCCTGCCATCACAAGGACAAGGAAAATTTCTCAGACAGACCACCATTGGTTGAATGTGAAATCTGGAGTTCTCCCACCAAAAAGTTCCCTTTGAGAGCACAAGGACAGAAAGCCCATGGACGGTGTGCCTGCCACGCTACCTAGTCAGAATAGAAAGGTGAGCCACAAACATGCTTTGATTGTGGTCTGAATATAGTGCTTAACAGGTATGAGTGGTTAAAGGTGGTGGGCACTTTCACTTGTTTTTAGGAACCATGACTTATTTCATACATCAGAATATGACCCAGAGCAATCGAAAGAACAGCAGCGAAGGGAAAAAAGAGGAAGAGATAGGGAAACTGTGGCAAAGAGACAAAGCAAAGATGCAAAAGCACCTGAAAAAGAGAGATAAACAGTTAGGAAGTTTGGGGTGGTGGAAGAAAGAGTTGTATGTTGAAAACAAAAAGTAGGCATACTTGGCGTTCGTAACATGTGTATTTATGTGGTATTTCTATAGTGTAAACCTAGCCAAAAGGGAATGGAGCGCCTTTACAGGTCAAAGACAAACATAATGTCAACAAGTTATAGTAGAAGTAACAGGTTTGTGAACGTTCTAGAAAAAGGTGGTCCTGATGGATAAGGGCAGCGGTCGAAGTGCATTAAAAACAGTATGGGAACTTGATCCTGAGTCCAATGGGAGCAGAGTCAGTAAGCATGGAGGTGGGATCAAAGGTGGGACTAAAAAGAACTAAATATTCTGTAACTATTTTGTTGGGATTTCACCTTTGAGTAACTGCATATAAAATAACGTACACTTAAATTAAAAATAAATGCAAGTTAAACTAATCAGTGAGAGATGCACTTTAAGTTGTGAAACCTCTATTGGTTAATCCAAGCATAGCAGATATATGTGTGTGTAACCAGAGAGCCACATAATAGAATTCTGGTTAGTGAAGTGGTAATTAGAGACTTGTGAGTTACAAAGTCCCAGCCTCTGACATAAAGCAATGTGAATATGTACGTCATTACACACAGTATAATATAGGCTGTCACAAAGTGCACAAAAAGATGTAGGTTTAAGTTAAAAAAAAGTGCTTACAAAATATGTAGACTGTACCAAGTGTAATTTTTAAAAATAAAAACTATTCACAGTGGTTAATTTGTAAAAATAAAAAGAGAAAATAAAGAAGTGCCGTGGCTCTTGTCAGGAGGCAGCTTCGACCAGCCTATTTCCCCTGTAACACAGGACCAACAAACCGTACAAGTGGGGAGGGAATGTAGCGTAATGGCCAGAGCTGCCGACCTCGGAAACCAGGTCAGAGTCTCTGCGTCGGCTCAACATCCTGGGAGAATCACTTATTCTCCATTTGCCCACCAAAAATGAATGTGTCCTTAACTAGTGCTCAAGCGCCATTGTTGATGGAGTACTGGTGCTGAGCACTGGAAACCACTGGCTCAAATTAAGCACTATCCATTAAAAACACAAAACACTCCAAAACTCATCAGGTCACCCTACAATACCATCTCAAAAAGAATTATCTTCAATTCACTCCATTGATGAAAGCCAATGCCAGCTTGCAAGTAGCATTTACATTTGTAGATTAAACAAATGTCTGCATTTACATTTCTTTCAGGCAGCAGACACCCTGGCGACAAGGCTTGTGTCTTGTTCAGCTGTCTGCCCAGGCTGTTTTGTCTTTTTTGGCAATACATTCCTTGATCATGAGGCTGATGGCCAGGGTGAATTCCAGCTACTTGGAAGTCAGTGAAAGTTGGGGATTAAAGCCATCAAGGCTTGGCAGTGTACCAGTTTTTCCCCCTGTTTCTTGTTCTTTGCACATTAGAGGAAAATCTCTCTTGGATGAGTTGAGCTTCACGTAGGCACTGGACATCCAGGTCTACATGACATGTAGGCAGTCTCTGATGCCTAAAGCAGAAGAGTTGAGTATCATCGGTATATTGGTGAACCTTGACGCTGTTTTCTGGAAGTAAATCCCCAAGTGGCTAAATGTAGCGGTAGAAGATGATAGTGGACAGTATAGAACCACTGGGTACTCCACAAGTTACAGGGATCTTTTGGAATGGAAAGGCAGAAGGACCAGTGAAGGATATTGCAGGTGAATCGCATTAGAGACTCCAGGGTGTGTATGAAGGTTGAAATGGTCGATTGTGTAGGAACGAAGCTGAGAGGCCCAGCAATATCCGGAGGGCATCGACTACCACGTGTAAGGGAGAGAGCTACATGCTACATGATCTGAATCCAGACTGTAGTAGGGCATTGTCATCTAGTCTGAGGTGTGCCACAGATGTACAATTGGCAAGGCGGAAATATAACATAGCAATTTCGAACAGGAAGGGAGCTCTTCTAAACGAAAGCTGGGAAACCCTATCACAGGCCGCAAGTATAAAAAAGGGTAACATCTTTTGGTCCGCAGTAAGGGAGCTCCGATGGATGGTTCAGCTACTAACCCCCATCAGCTGCAGTATCTCTAGGGAGTCTTGGGAAAATCATTTCTCAAAAATGTATGCTACCCTCCAATCAGAGTCAGATCAATATGACCATGGCCCACTCACCACCATAGAGTTAACCATCTCTGAAGTAGAAGAGGCCATTCAACAGAGCATTGGGAACAAAGCACCTGGTCCAGATGGGCTACCAATTGATTTAATAAAATGGAAACCAGACTTTTGGGCCCCGATTCTTTTGAATGTCTGTAATAGTCTAACCCACGCTACGCTACCTGATACGTGGGCTAAGAGTATCATAGTTCCAATTTTTAAAAAAAGGGGATCGGTCCCAGCCTAGTAATTATAGGCCGATCTCACTAATTGACAATACTCTAAAAATACTGGGAAGAGTTTTGTATAAGATCTTAACCTGGACAGAGGAAAATGGTATCTTAGAGCCCTGTCAGTTAGGCTTCCGTAGCAAGGTGGGCACAAACGAACAATGTCTCAACCTCAATTTGGTTATTGGGAAATATACCATTGCACGGAAGTCCCCGATCTATTTGGCCTTTATGGATTTGTCCTCAGCATTTGACCTTGTCAATAGGTCAAAGCTTTGGACAATCCTTCTGGCATATGGGCTAGATGAGCCTCTGGTACATTTCTTAGCGTACCTCCATAAAGATCTCCAGGCGCAGGTGAGGATCGGCATGGGTGGAGAGGTTTCGGGAGCCATTAAGGTAGGAAGGGGGGTCAGACAGGGCTGTGTCTTGGCCCTCCATCTACAATAATGGGCTGAATAACTCGCTAAAAACCTCGACCTACGATGTTCCCACGATTAATGGTAAAACTCTTCCCGTGCTACTATACGCAGATGTTGCGGGCCTTATAGGCCGCACTCCGAACTCCCTACGTATTTTAGTACAGACTTTTGTCAGGTATATGGATAGCTTGGATCTATGTGTTAATTTTTCTAAATCATTTTTAAGGTCTTGTGGTCCTGGAAAGCGACAGCTGAGTTCTATTGCAGTGGGTAGCCAGAAACTGACAAGCACCCGCACATTTCCTTATCTTGGGTTGGTCTTTGCTGCGAATGGCTCCTGGACTGAGCATCTTGCTCACTCCAGGAGCAAGTTCTCAAAGGCCACCAATTCAATTCTTAGCCTTCCCCGCCCAAAGACCACTGGTGCTATTTTAGCTATTCAATTTTTTTTTAAATTGCAGTGCGTCCCTGTGGCCACGTATAGGGCTGAGATTTGGGGTATTGCAAACAGTTCCTGCATCCATCAGGAAGAAAATAGGTTTCGCAGGAAACTGCTGGGTATCCCAATATCCACCCCACAATACATTTGCCACAGAGAACTTAATCTTAATTTTATATCGGATTTTATACGCGTCCGACCTGCTCTTTTTTGGTTATCGGTATGGAAGAACCAGGCCGCCTCCCTCACTAGAGAGATTATTAATGACTGCGTTATGTGCGAGAAAGGGATGGAAATTCCTTGGTTGAGTGGAATGCATAAAAGCTTGCGCAGTGTCAACAAAGAACGTATCTTTTTAAACCCAAATACAGTTGAAACTGGGTCTAAAAAGGAGCTAAGAGATGCCCTCTATTCTTTATACAATACAGAAAGGATTGGATTGGAATCCAAGAAATCTTCTGTACTTAGCTACATGTCTACTGAACAGTATCAGCATCCCCTACCCATATATCTGACCCTATGCATGAGTCATTGGGAAAAGAGCCTACTATTCTGCTTAAGAGCAGGAACTGTCAGATTTGCACTGTGTTTTCCCCTTGGTTACCACCCTAACCTCGATCAATCATGTACCATGCCCCTGTGATGGGGTGAGTGGCCAATCAATTTTACACTTTTTAGTCTGGATAATGCCTACTCGTGCTTAGTCTCTTTGGCTGACGAAGAGTTGATTTTTCGTACAAGTACATTTTTGAGAATTGCTACTAGAGCACGTAAGACCATGTCCAACCCCTGAGATTTTATTATGACTATCTTTGTACAACCGTAGGATGACATAATGTTTTATATAATAGTAATTTATTTATTACCAATGAAGTTCTTTTTAACTTGTAATCTAATCCATTAAAATGTCATGGTTATATCATTGTAAATGTTCCCATTATCATGTATTTCTAACTCTCCGCTTGTTATTCAATTTGCTATCATGCTGTGCTTTTATGGGTACTAAGTTACCCGAATAAAGTTTATGAACTGAACTGAACTGACTGTAGTAGTGCAAGAGATGGTTAGCATTAAGGTGATTTTGAAGTTGAACATAGGGTGCTTTTTAGGTCTCGCCTGAGCCAGCGCTTTAGCGCTGCTCTGGCGAGAGCTTTAGTAAACGGGGGATTTGGAAGTGCAAACTAGTGCTTTTCAGGCCTCCAAATGCAATGCATCTGTGCCGGGCGCGCGCACCATTTGGCAGCCTGCCTGATCACTTTCGCGGCCGCTTTGATGTTCTCAGTGAGCCGCGTGTCCACTGAGAACATCAAAGTGGCCGCGAAAGTATTCACCATTTGCCACCCCATCCCTTATCCCACTTCTCTTCTCCCTCGCATACTTGCCTCGTTCCTCCGTTGTCCCTTTGTAGCCCTAACGTAAAGTTCACTTAAAACCCCACTTCTCTTCTCCCTCGTCAACACTCTACTGACCCTCTCTTGTTTATGTAGTAGAGCGTTTTTTTGTCTTGCAGCACATATATATTGTCAACTTACCACAGGGAGAAATTACGTGATTTTCCCAGAATCACAAGATGTTACGGAGCAGAGACTCGAGCCAGGATCTCCCGCTCTCGAGTCAGCAGCGCCATAGCCTCTCCACTAATACTTGTTTTTTTTGTAATGTTTGCTTGCTCTTCGCCATAGGCTTGGTTACAAAAGTGCAGATAGGCGCCTTTGCAGAAAAAAACGTGAATCCGAGTCAGGCTGCTTCAGGTTTTACTCCATCTCTTAAGTAATTTGCCGATAGAAAAACATCTCTGTCTTGTTCCCAGTTTTAATTTGTTTCTCTGTGTGCGCACGCGTGGCTCTACATTTCAGCGCTTCTCACCGGCGCTTTCCACTCCGA
This sequence comes from Triturus cristatus, assembly GCF_964204655.1. Lineage (NCBI taxonomy): Eukaryota > Metazoa > Chordata > Amphibia > Caudata > Salamandridae > Triturus > Triturus cristatus. The sequence continues at coordinate 745,476,096 of NC_140580.1, read as the reverse complement.
GGAGCTTTGCCAAGGTCTCAGATTAGCTGGTGCCTGACCTTTCATGGGTTTGTACTTTCCTGGAATGTTAAACTTTAAGCAGGATTACTTGGGTGGATATTTAAAGGAATTGACTTGTGCCTGCTTTGAATTTTAGCAATAGAGGGAGTGACTTTTTAATTTGCCAGAACAGAGAGGGTATTTCCATCGATTGCACGATGAGTCTCGAGCACACTTTCAGAGAATCTGAGAAGACCAGATGATCTACTGTCCAGTAAATTAATCAAGCCCTTGCTGCTTTAGGGTACGTAGCCCTGTCATGCAGAGTTGTTTTCACATATGCCGCCTGCGCCTTTCTTTTGTTGTGTACGGCGCGGCTCCCTTAAAACAAACTTTAAGCATGAGTGCGGCGCTTGTGAAACAAGCACAGAGCTTTGTCTATTACTTGCAGCTCACAGGCACGATGTGCTGCAGGCAATCACATTCTTGCATGTGTGGATCAACAATGGCAATAGTGCTATGCAAATACAATCACTCCACTGCAAATAAAACAAGCATTTGCAATGCAATAGGTCTCGCATTTGCGAGAGTTTAAGCTATTGGCATTGTTAAATGCCTTTTATTTATGTTTTAAAAATCAACACATAAATAAAAGGTATTGTCATTTACAATGCCAATAGCTCAAACTCTCGTAAATGCGAGACCTATTGCATTGCAAATGCTTGTTCAATGAGGTTGCCAATGAATGATAGGCAATTGATGGGTCAGTAGTTAGCGAGGTCGACAGTTTTTTGTTGTTGTTTGAAGTGGGCGTAACTGGCCTGTCAAGAGCTTCTGTGAAGATACCTCGCGTAAAGGGGCATTGAACACTAAGTAAGAGGGGCGGTTTTATGACATTTGGCAACAATGATAGCAGAAAAACTTTAGGCCCTTGAACTTTTTTATGTACAGAAATTAAGCACAGACGAATGTCATTCGCTAGTTAATAACGGATTATTTGGGAATTGATTACTAAAAGTGTGGGACAAAGTGGGACAGATCAACATTGGCATTTAGTTCTAATTAAAGACAAAGACATATAAACGACTGATGGGCAACAACAATACACATTCCAAGAAGACATTTTAAACTATCCAGTGGAATAAATATTTCTTTCACCGATATTTGAATAAACCAACGTGGGAGAGCACTTCACCAAACTAAAGGCGCCCAGTTCCCAAAGCAAAAGCATCAATGTACTCTTGTGTCCAATAAATAAATTGTTATGGGCTGCTTCAGGACCCTCACAATTAACAATTAGGAGTGAGGATCATGGCGGAATCCCTCGACCCAAGAGGCAGGTGAGGAGCTGGGAGCAGCTCTCCATTTCACGCTCACCATCCTAGCATCAGCTCCGTTCGGGTTTAAAATAGGTTGAAATACAGGATCGGTATAGGCTGAGCCTTCGGGTACAGAATCACTCTCTCACCTCTCTACAGGGTGGTGCTACAACACGGAAGCGGAGCAGCGGCGATCTGTAGGCAGAGAAGTGAAGAGTCTGCTGATGACAAATGACGACAGCACAGACGGGTGGCTCTCGGCGTCCAACTGCGCTACAGAGCCTGTTTGCGGATTCAAGTTCTCCCTAGTTCGTGAATTTCTAGTGACATGTGAAATCAAAAAACAAGCGCAATCCCCATTGATAAAAAGTAAAAATTGCTTATTTATATAGCGCGAACTCGACCCGAAGATAACACTGATATAATTGCATACAAGTTTTAAAGGAATCATTAAAATACCATAATTAGACACATACGTATGTAGGTATTGGCTAGGTACTAGGCCACCTAAGTAATAGAAAAATACAGGCAACTGGTATTGTCTTTAGGAATAGTCTTGATAGTATTATGATACATGGGAGGTTGCAATCTCTGTGTATAACCTTCTCTGATCGGTGGCATAGCCAGTGTGTCAAGGGTGCTTATTCAATGAAGAAGTAGACTGCCTGGTGGCTGTTTAAACTGTGAATAACAGCATAATTCAGAGTTCAGTGGGCCCCACAGGCCTCTGGGCTATGGTGCCACTGCACTTGCTGCACCAATTAAAGGTATGCCCTTGTTTCTAATTTCCTTATTATAGTTGACACAAATGATGGCCTGCAATAAAGAAATAGTTGTTCCAAGTGCCATGCAGTAGGGTAAGTAGGATTGACACCTTTTTTTTGCAGGCCTCCATAGAAACACTGTCTAGGCCAGTAAAAACAGACCAAGGTCATACATGCCAACATTATATAAGAGTAAAGTGGTAGATTTAAAAAAAAAAAATAATAGAGCGAATGTATTTCTCCTATTGACTTCTATTGAGGCTTGAAAATGGTCTATTGTCATGTCCAGGGACTAACTGAATATACCTGTTTTTTTTCCTTACTTGTCAGAAGCACAAAGAAAAGTTATGGCAGGCAGAGACAGCGTGACAACAATGTTATACACAGGCCTGCAGGAGCAGGTTACTGGCAGTGCATACTCCAGCCCACACAAGCCGAGTCCCTGTCTGCAGAAGCCTGCAGAGGAATCTGGTTTTTGCAGACAGGAAGTGGGAGGCGGGATACTAGCCTTGCAATCGGGAGTCTCCCGCCTGAAATGGGAGGGTTGGAATGTATGCAAGGTGGCAACCCTACTGGTTAAACAAACGCATTTCAGTACCTGTCCCCAGATGACCACTCTGAAAAGCATTAGTCACGCAAGCTAGAGCTCCTTTAGCATACATGCCAATAGACCTGAATCAGGCGGGATACTCCCGATTATTTAAGCCAAAAATTGCTTTCTTTTGGCTGTCTCCCATCTGAAATTGCCTCTGTTTCAATAGAAGTCAATAGGGAAAACACATTCTCCCGATTATCCTTTTTAAAATCTCCCACTTTGCTTTTTAAAATCTACCACTATGCTCTTCTAACATGTTAGCAGGTATGCTTTAACCTTTCACACTGCTTGTGCGCTCTACGCCCTGCCAAGTATCACACATCAGGGGTTAGACTAACGCTTTTTAGTGCTGGTGTCTGCATCAATGCATCAAAATGAATTGGTCACGCATTACACCACTTCGGACCTCATGCGTGAATGTGAAAATTTGACATGAAAATATTATTAAACAGTTGCCAGTGCGACTAGACTAACACGGCTCTGTTTTGTTGTCAGCCCTAGGCACTTTACTACAGGATTGGCCTGGACTTAATGATATGATCACGGAACTAGGAGGGCAGTGTCACTTAAACATAAGCAACAGCAAGCATTGGGCCCAGCTTGTGAAGCAGGCGCCTTCTGTTGCTTTCTGGTTGACACCACAGTTGACTGGTTCCAGGTCGTGGCAACTCTCTGATTCTTTTTAGATCGAGCTTCCGAAACCTCTTGTATATACTTTAGTATATACTTCTTTGTGGGCTTAAAATCCACCCACTGCTTTTGATTTGTTTGTTTCAGTGCTCTTTAAAAATCCTTGCTTGCTAGTGACCAATCCTTCCTATATGTCCCTCCTTTTCATCAGTTGTTCACTCCCATGGAGCATCGCTGCATTTTTTTTCTTCTTTATTCATAAAGTTTTGTATAGTGGGAACTATGGTTACACATCAATGTAGTGGTCATAGAGAGCATCAGAATAATAGGTAGATAAATAAACAATAAAACATAATGTATCTTAGGGCGGAAACTTGTTAATTAGAATTATTTTCACTTTTTTTTAATGAAGAGGTAGATGAACTTTGGCGGACATCCAGTGGCAGAGAGTTCCATACCTTCAGGGTGATACCCGAGAAGGCTCTGTAGCATGTTCTCTTCTTGTGAAAAATCTGTGGTTTCAGTAGCAGTGAACTTGCACTTCATGAGGATCTGCATCCCCCTGAAAACTCTAGCTTTTGTGCCAGATATATGGGGGTCTTGAAATGTAGGACTTTATGAGTCATGCAAGCAATCTTTAGCTGTATTCTTGCATCGTACGGGAGCCAGTTTAGAATTTTTAGGGCTGGAGATGTGTGATTATTTTGTACTGCTTAACAGTCTGGCCGCAGCATTAAGGAAGGCCCTTAGCGGGACCATATTGTATTTAGGAAGACTGCAAAGAGTGGAGCTTCCGTAGTCTAATCTAGGAAATATAAGAGCTTGGACCACCAGCTTAAAATCGTCTTGTGGTAGGAAGGGTTTAAGTTTCCTCCGTATACTCAGTAATTGGCTCCTTTGGTGGCATTGCTGATATGATTCTGCAGTAGCGCAGCTGGGGGGGGCGGTCCGTGCTGGGCGGTATGAGTCTTGGGGGCGGCAGCCACCTCGAGCGGCAACAGCCCCCGCGCTCCTCAATGCGTTTTCCGTGAGGGGGCGGCAAACAAAGAAAATACTCACCAGCACCCCCCTTCTCTTCACTGCCCGGGGTGTCAAACGCAGAGACCGCCACGGGCGCCCATAGGGCTAGCTACACCACTGTGATTCTGCATACTCAAGTGTTTGTCTAGTGTAATTCCAAGGGATTTAGCAGACTCAATAATGTGAGGAGAACAGTTGAAAGCTGTTAGATGCGTCAACCAGAGGTCGATTTGGGAGGAGGAGCGATGAGGACGAATTCGATTTTGGAAGTGTTGAGCTTGAGATGGTTATCTGTGAGCCAATTTTGAGTGTTCAGCAGGGTAGAGTTGAGGGAAATGAAATCTACTGGGGAGGAGATTTTCAGATACAATTGAGTATCATCTGCATACATGTGATAAAGAATGTGTGCAGAGTTCAGTGCATTTGCAAGTGGTTCCAGGAATAAGTTGAAGAGAACGGGTGAAAGGGCGGACCACTGTGGTACCCCCATATTGACCGAGGACGGCTGAGAAAGGGATTGATTCACCATGACTCTTTGGGTTCTGTTAAGATGGCGGCAGCACGTAGTGTGAGATGATATCATTAGCATCACGCATCATGATGAGGCAGTCTTGTTAAAACTGTGAAATGGTGAGTGTGTTTTGCTGCTGCTCCTGGCTCAGCCATATGATGGCCTCAGAGATAAGCCGGATGAGGTCACAGGGGGCAGGTAGTTCCGGACAGGGTGGGGGATGTAGGAAGTGCTTCCTTCAACTGAAAACACACACGGCTGCCTAGAGTTTACTTTGAGGCCGGTGACCATTGAGTACAGAGGGCATTTTGGACTCTGTCTGCCACACCGCAGACTGCAACTACCTACCCCTTTGAAAGGACTTGGCCACATAGGGCCCGTGAGACCCAGCCAAGCACTGTGTTCTGAGCACCGTAGCTTGCTAACTAAAGGAGCGCAACATCCTTTATTGAGCACGAGAAGAAGCTTAGCTTGCATTAGTGGATATTGCTCTTTTTTTAATTTCTATTCATGTGCAGTCCTCGCAGCACTATAACTAATTAATCCAAGATGTTCCAGTTTGAATCAGGGCAGTTGGATGTTCGCCGGATGCTCTCTTCCCCAGGGCTGTCTACCGACTCCTTTATCAATGCAGAGCAGTGTGCCAACGTCCTAAAGGGCCTTTCAAGCAGCTCCAAACTAAGGCGCTATGTTCATGATCGGTATGCCAACAATGTGTTATTAAATATGGCTAACTCACAGATGTCTAAACGCTCTGTAAATAGCAGGTGTTCATATGATTCAACTCGTTGGTATTTACTTACTGCTTTACCTTACTGGGTACATTGCCAGTGGTCTAGGGCCAGATCTACGACCCTACCAATTTGCGAGTCGCAAATTTGCCTTGTTTTGCGACTCACAAATAGGAATGTACAACAGTGTCTCAGACACTGTTTGGGATTCCTAATGGGGTCGCAAATTGCCTGCATTATGAATATTAATGAGGCACGTGCACATTCTCCACATGTGAAAGAAAGCCACTTTTTTAAACTGTGATTTGACTTGATCATATTTTATTTGATGTTTGTTGTATGATTTACATGGCAAACATTTTCAGGGCTCGCACAAGGGCTCAAAGAGTTAAGCCAGACCCTTAGCTCTGCTCTGGGTCAGGTCTCTCTGTTAATTTGCTGGCTTGCACACCTCTGTTTGCAGCATATACAATATGTATAACACACGAAACACAGGGGGTCTAACAGCCAAATTTGAGAGGCTACACTGTCGATACTGAGTCAACAAGATCTCAAAATATCTTTATCGCACACACATAATGTATTAATAAAGATAAAGAAGGAAAAAAGGCTAACACTACATGCATAGAGGAGACCGGTACATCATCGATTATTCGTAAAATGGCTGATTAATCCACAACAGATTGTAAAGGGTTTCCATCAAATTAGACTCAATGATCAGTCCTATCATTTGGCCAAACCCATGTGCAAATGAGGCTGGTCCCCCTCAAGCTCCCATCTGAGACTTGGGGGCCTCCCCCAAGTCTCAGATGGGAGCTTGAGGTACCGACGGAAAGTGCGGGGCCTCTTAGTACCTGAGCAGTGTCCAGGTGAGGTGAGGTCTATTGCCCTACCACAAAGGAATTCACAGTAATCATTGTGAATCGGAGGGTTAATGTCCTTGGTTGTTACAGGTTGTACCGTTTCAAACCAGTTTTATTATAATTTGTTTTTGGTGATGGTGGTGAATTCTATATTTCACTATTAGGAGTGCAACTATTATACGAGCAGAGGCCCTGACGAATGCCAAGGGATTAAATACCCGTTAGGCAGAAACATGTTGGCCCTTATGTAGACAGATAATTGTCACTGTCTTCTTTTGCACTGTTCTATTTTTTAATTAGGAGGCGTGTCCAGTCCGTAGAATAAAGTATTTAGAAGGAGGACATTCCATCCTATTTTAAATCACTTTTTTGTTCGTTGCACTATTTCTTCTTACTTTACCATCAAAAGATCAGTCATCATGGACGGTTTGTGTATTTGGTGGACCAAATCCTGATACAACAATAAGGTGCGGAGCTGAGTGTCCCACTGATCAGGGGACCAGCCTCATTTGCACATGGGTTTGGCCAAATGATAGGACTGATCATTGAGTCTAATTTGATGGAAACCCTTTACAATCTGTTGTGGATTAATCAGCCATTTTACGAATAATCGATGATGTACCGGTCTCCTCTATGCATGTAGTGTTAGCCTTTTTTCCTTCTTTATCTTTATTAATACGTTATGTGTGTGCGATAAAGATATTTTGAGATCTTGTTGACTCAGTATCGACAGTGTAGCCTCTCAAATTTGGCTGTTAGACCCCCTGTGTTTCGTGTGTTATACATTCAGTTGGTGCTGGGGATAAAATCAGGTGTGGGTCTTTAAAATATATATCCCTTGGACCCTATTTTAAATGGTTTTGTTTAATCTCTCAGCATATACAATATGGCATAAACACATACAGGCGAACTGCATAATTCCTGAGTTTGAGCATATCCAAAAGGGGTATGGAGGGGGGGAGTGGGCAATTATCACATTATACCCATTCCAAGGACTGAAACTCACACACCTGTATCCAGTGCATACCCTATTAACACCACAGTCCATGGTATCAGCATTTACCTGGTGTGCAATTTGCAAATCAAATTATGGCCCACTAGTATTAAAGGTCCTAAATGTCCAGGTCTCTTTGGTTGGTACATGCACAATAACTTGCTGTTTCAGCCTCTCAGGCAAGGGTATCATCTCAGGATGGCAGTTCAAAATAATTGGGCCTGCTGGCGCTCATCTCACTTATTGACTTTATGGACGCATTTTTTACCGCGCTTTTATTTACATCTTTGCACTAATGATGGCCAGAAATTGATTCTCAATAAAAACCTATGTAGTGGACATCTTAGGTGAAATAGTAAACACAAACCTCAAGGTGCGCCTCTGCATGGTCAGGCAAAGCGCACTGGATGTGGGAAGGGGGAAGAGGATTCCCTCGCCCCACAGCAGAACCCCCCCACCCAGTGGCACTCTGTCGGATCATGGCTGTGTCAGCAGGTATGGGCCTCCCCCTGACCCACTTGTGGGACAGGATCAACTGGTTGGCTACCATCCACTCCTGAGGTGGACTCGGAGGAAATTAAGAGGACTGTGTGCCACCTGCTCGTGCAATTCCCCTCGTTGCAGGTTACTCAGAGATGGGGACAGGGAAAGCAAGCCCACAATCACGCCCCCTCATTGCAGGTTACTCAGAGATGGGGAGAGGGAAAGCAAGCCGACAATCACTCCGATGCTTAACAATTCACAGCCACCTGATGAACTGTAATGGCAACTTCATTGGCTGTGACCTCAGAAAAACTACATAAGTCTCCAACACCACTTGCTGACAGAAGCCAACCCACCAGCAGCCTGAGGGCATAAAGGACAATTACTGGGCATAGAGTCAAAGCCAAAGGGAACAAGAAGCTGCCTCATCAGGAAGAAAGGAAGCCTATCTCTCTGGAAATGGAGAATGGGTGTCTCAGTATTAGATCCTATTCGTGCTCGGGATGCCTTTCTGTTTCGCTGCCTAAAACCGGTTTCCTAATTAATGCGCGATCGCTGATCAAGCACAATGTTGCCTTCCACGAATTTGTGGAAGAAAGACAGCCGGACTGGGTCTTTATCACGGAGACCTGGGCTTCGGATTCCTCCGGTCACGATCTACTCTTGGCCATTCCTGATGGCTATTCTCTCCATAGGCAGGATAGACCACTGCGTAGAGGTGGAGGAATTGCCGTTCTTTTTAAATCTTCTTTCTCTTGCATTGTTAAATCTCTATCAATGCCTGGAGATCGCTTTGAGGCACTCTATTTTTGCATTCTGTGTGCTCCATCTGTCTCTTTCACTGGGATACTCATATACAGGCCACCCGGCCCTAGGGCTAGTTTTTCTTCAGATCTCCTCAGAATCCTAGAACCTTATTTTGGAAAATCCTATCTTTCCATCTTGGGTGATTTCAATTTCCATCTTGATGAAATCAACTCAAAGGATACCCTGACATTAATTGAGTCACTCGGAGCTTGTGACCTCGTTCAGTTGGTGAGCAGCCCAACACACAAGGCTGGCCATATTCTTGATGGGGTATTTTCTAGTGATTCTAGGCTATCTACTGGCCCGCCTCTGCCGTTGGTCTGGACAGATCATTTTGCAGTACCGCTTGAACTTGCTCTTCCTGCCCTGCCCTTAGCTAATCATGTTGCTACTTCATTTACTCTTAGGAGAAACTTTAGAAATATTACCAATGACACTATTGCTTCTCACATTCGGATTTCGGAATCTTTCTCCTTGAAGGATGCGGATGAGGCAGCTCAAGAACTTATGGACTCTATTACCAATGCAGTGGAAAAGCTTGCCCCCGCCTCCCTTTGATATGTAGCTCGGCAGAAACCCACTGCACCCTGGTTCTCTGAACATCTGAGACTCCTAAGGCAGGGGTGTAGGAGCAGCGAGAGAAGCTGGAGGAAATCCTGGGATCGGACAGATTGAGAGGTTCATAAGTCCGCTTTACGGGACTACAAACAGAGAGTTGTAGTGGAAAAGCAGGAGTACTTTTCCAATCTTACAGGTTCCCTAACCTCATCCAGGGAACTTTTTAAAATTGCTGATTCACTATGCTCTCTCCAACTCCCTGATCCTGTAGTTAGCTCTCAGGATCTTTGTAATAACATCTCTGACTTCTTTCACAGCAAAATCTCGGACATTCACATCGCCTTAGAAGCCCAATGCCACTCCTTGAATAAGGATATTCCTTCTGATATAGCCAATCTGAACACTTTGGGTGAAGGCCCTTCCAAACTATTCAGGCAATTTCCCTTATTGTCTTTGGAAGGACTGAACCTCCTACTTGATAGGATTAAATCTTCCTCCCCAATGGATCCTTTACCACTAAAAACACTGAAGGAGTGCAGAAACAGCATTCTTCCGCCCATGTTGGAAGTCATGAATAGGGCTATTGTCCAGGGTTACTTTCCACCAGTGTGGAAGAAGGCTATTGTAAAGCCTCTCCTTAAGACACCGTCTTTGGATCCTGGCCTTCTTAAAAACTTCAGGCCAATCTCTCTGCTCCCGGCCCCTGCAAAAATATTGGAGGCACACCTCAACTCCCACCTCTCCACTTTTCTTGAGACCAGTGAGTATCTTGATAACACACAGCACGGATTCAGAAAGTACCACAGTACCGAATCCGCACTTACTGTTGTAGTAGACAACATCCGACGTAAAGTGGATAGTGGCCAAACTACAATACTGGTCCTATTAGATCTCACAGCCGCGTTCGATACCCTGTCTCCCGCCATTTTAACATCTCGGCTTAGGGAGGCAGGGGTTACTGGGCCGGCCTTGAATCTTCTTAACTCCTTTCTCCTTGGTAGAGAACAGAGAGTAAAGCTTGGAAATTTCCTCTCCCCTGCCAAGTCATTGCAATGTGGGGTGCCACAGGGGTCGGCCCTTAGTCCGACCCTGTTTAACATCTATGTGGCCCCCCTTGCTAGACTAGTAAGATCGCAGGGGATGGAGGTGGTGTCCTACGCCGACGACACCCAGATCATGGTGTCACTGGCTCATTCCTCTGTCCATACATCCGCCATTAGCTTTAGGTCATGTATGCAGCATGTGGCAGATTGGTTGATCATCAATTCCCTAAAGCTAAACGGCGACAAGACAGAGGTCTTGGTCTTTGGGAAAGACCAAGATGTTTGGTCGAGCGAGTGGTGGCCTTCATCTCTTGGTACCTGCCCCACTCCCTCCCAATCAGCCAGAAATCTCGGCGTGGTCTTTGACACCTCACTCTCTATGATGCTCCAAGTAAATAGGACCGTGGCCTCATGCTGGGGTGTTATCAGGATTCTAAATAGGATCCGTAACTATCTTTCTCTCCAGGCTCGTAAGCAGATTGCAGTCGCTCTTGTTGGCTCCAGGCTCGATTATTGCAACTCCCTGTATGTGGAGTCCAACAAGGGCCTTATCCATCGACTGCAAAACGTGCAGAATGCTGCAGCACGTTTTGTTCTGGCCCTTCCCTTGGCATCTTCAGCCACGACTGCTAGGAGAGATCTTCATTGGCTCCCTGTTCAGCATAGAGTCTTTTTTAAGATTCTATGTCTTACATACAGAGCTCTTGCGGCTGGCACGGACGATGCACTTGGGTCTCTGCTTACCCGCTATATCCCAACCAGATCTCTTCGATCTGCTGGGTTATTTCAACTGGTAGTGCCCCGCACAAGGCTAGCCAGATGGGGAGCGAGAGCTTTTTCTGTTGCCGCTCCTAAGCTCTGGAACTCTCTTCCAATTGAGGTCAAAACCCTTCCCTCAATTGATCTGTTCAAAAAGGCCCTTAAGACGTGGTACTTTACCAAAGCCTACTAATGAGAGAATGCTGGTTTGATTTGCGAGCTGTATCATTTGAATTAGGCGCCTTGACGCCCATTGGGCAAAGTTTGCGCATGACAAAACTCTTTTCATTCATTCATGAGGACCGCCCCACCACTACTCCCAAATCTATCCACATAACTCTACAGCACACAATACCACATAATTAAACTACACAAACCAACTCCACACCACACAATTCCAAGCCACACAACTAACTAATCCAATCAAACCCACAAAATTCCACTACATACCTCATACATATACTCCATAATCCATAATAATTCATAATAAAAGACACTGCCATTTACAATGCCATCAGCTTGAACTTGAGACCTATTCCATTTCCAATGCTTGTTTTTCCCCTGTGCTGCCAGTGGACAGTTTGTGGTGGAGGAGGAGTGGGCATTTTTCCTCCCACTATCTGCCTACCTTTGTGCCACAGTGTTCTGATTGTTATTTTGGCGCCATGCATGAGGTGAGGAGTCATTTCAGTTAATTACCTCCACCCTCATGGTCTTTCCACTACCCCATGCTGATCTGTTGCAGGCACAGGAGATAGAGTCTGAGGGACCGATTCACAAAAGTAATCTGAGGCAAAAAGGAGTACTAAAGTTAGGATTTTGTCTCAGTCAATCTTAAATTTTGGTCTTAAGTTAAACTTAAGACAACTTAAGTTTACCTGAGACAAAATCCTAGTCGTAAAGTTATGATTGTGTCTCAGATTACTTTGGTGAATCGGGCCCTGCGACTCTGCCTGTTCCTGGAGACAAACAGTGCTTACCACATACATGGCAGAAGTGAACCATTTGCACTCGGAAAAAGGAAGGGAATTAAATCAGCTTTTAAAAACTTCTCTGCTCTGTAGCAGGCAGGAACAGAGTCCAGGAGCATCGGATCCTGACATTTACAAAGTTGCTGCTGGACCTAAAACTAGATCACATCATGAGAAATAAAATGCTTCCTCCGTGCTTAAATAGTTTATCAGGTTCCATGAAAAGGTAAACCGAGCAATTCTTGCTGTATAATAAGGATGATATTCTTCATAATAATGTGACATGCAAACAGGAAACGGGTATTTGGCTAGATGTCAGCATTTTCATGATACACTGTCAGCTTGCCTGCATTTTTAACATTATAAATTCAGTTTTAATTAGCATAATTCTTGGCACCCTTGGTATATGAAGGGTTAAGGGTTATCCTTTATTGAGTACGAGTTGGGGACAAAGAAGAGACTGGAGTGAAGAGAGACAAAATGAGCAGTTAGAGGGACAAAAGGAGATGGGCATGGGAGGAATGGGACCTTGTTGTATGGTTACCAAGTTGTCTTGCATCCCAATATCTTGTTATCATCGACCCCGCATAAAGGTCAATAAAATGTGTTTGAAAAAAACAAAGAAGATGGGCAGACGGGTGGACAAAAAACAAAAAGAACAATGACAGGAGGAGGAAAACAAGAATGAGTATAGCAGATGGAGGAAAGGTGACCTAGGAAAGCAGAGAGATGAAGGGAGAGAGGACATAAAGTCGAGAGGGAGATTATGAAGAGGGGAAACGTAGAATGAGAGGAAAGGGAGAGCTCCAGATTGAGAAATGTCAAGAGATAAAAGAAAGAAGAGTGGGAAGCAAAACGTTGCGGAGGGAGGTGATAGAGATTTTGAGATCTCCAAGTTACAAAGAGAAGGAGTTTCCTAGTCTATAAAAATAAAGAAAATGTGGATATTGTGACTGCGGCACTATCTCAGATCACGTGCCAGCCTGATTTCTGGTTGGGCTTTAATACAGACTATTCAGTATTTTCCAACAGTGGAATTTCCTTGACCATGTACATAGTATTGCAAAGGAAGTACTACTGATGGATTCTTCTCCTTTTTTTAACAATTCCTGCAGAAACAGGATTTTTTATTACCACCATGCTCTAAATCAGCCATCGGACTTTCCACAGCCAGAGGCAGAATGAAGACGATTCCCTTCCCTGGCTCATCTTTGGAACTGTGTAAAACTCAAGGCACTCTCAGAAGAAGGACACTAAGGGCCCGATTCCGATCTTGTTAGGAAAGCCCTCCGTACGGCTCGGATCCGGAGGGCTTTCCAGACGAAACGCGCTACAGGAGTCCGAACGAGCGAGTACGATGCATCATAAGCATACAGACTTGGTTCGCTCGGACTTCCATTGAACTCTATGGGAGCCTGCGTACAGACGTGTACCCAGGCTCCCATAGCAAAAAAGGGGTGGTGAGGAAAAGCAAACACCCTGTGGCAGACATGCCATGGTGACTGCTACACTGTGCATGCTTGGATCGGGAGACCATGGGCACTCCCCGTGACTGATTCAGAGGGCCACAGGTGAAGGGGAGCCTGCTACAGTCCCCCTGAAGTATGCTTCTGACAGCCATTTTGTCTCGCTGAGACCGAGGCGAAGCGGCTGTCCCAATCGTGCATCGTACTTGCTCGGTCGTAATTCGGCTCCATTGCACGGCACGATTTGTCTACAAACGAGTCGTACGGACATAATCGAGTTCAGAAACGATTCGGTTGATGCGTACACGATCTTCGTATCGTACTTGGTCGTTCGGACCTGTCTACACTTCTGTCATAAACAAGGGCCAAAAATCGGATCCGGTACATCCAAATCCGATTCAGAGGCCTTCCGAACGACATCGGAATTGGACCCTAAGCTGTTAAAATTCCATGGGCATGGCCCACATCTGAAAATGCCAGGTTCCTCTGCAGGAGACAGTCATTGACTGCTGCTGTGCCTGTTTATTTTGGACAGATAGTGACTAGTATTCTACGCCTGTCCTGATTAAAAATCTTTCACTGGAAGAGGGCCCCGGTGTACACAGTGGGGAAAAATATAGGTACTATAGGTGCAATTAGCACCTCAGGAGCATTACATTCTGCAGAGGGTGGCATTTCAAATATATACCTCACTACATGAACTTAACTGCTTTGATAGGTCGGTGCCTACCGGACAGTGTGCTGTCTGGCTACGCGAAAGACATCTTAGGGACTTTCAGAAAGTTGACCTGGGAATGCCTTCCACCCATGGCTTGCTATTGGCTTTGTAGTTTGTAACTCACGTTTTCTGCCTTTCCATTTGCTGGCTTTATTTGCCTTAAGTTGTGCAGCTTGAGTTCGTACCTGCCCATGCGAAAGTCATGTTTACAGTATTCCTCTATGAACTTGTTTACATGCAATAAACAGGCCTTTAAATCTTGTTCTTATTTTGTCAAATTTGCTGGGCATTCAGAGACCGAGGTCAATTGTCAAGCCTGATGGCAATGGAGCCTGGTGTTGGTGCTGAGACAGAATATTGAGTTGGAAATGTCGACCCACACAAATATCGAGTTGGAAATATCGTGTTTCAGCAATATCGACAGCAAGAATATCGTGGTCAAGAAAATAAAATTTAAGGTAGGAAATATCGTTTTTAAAAATATAGAAGTCAATAATATTGTTTGCAAAAACATAGATGTTTAAAATATCGATTTTTTTATTAGTGTTAAGTATTTTAGTTTATATTTTAAATGTATGTGGTGTATGTTTTTGTGTATAAGTATTGGTTATGTTTTTTAATATATGTGTTAAATGTTTAGTAGTTATGAATTTTATTTTAATTACATTTTGCATTTTTTAGCTCTGTGTCAGGTTGTGGGCATATAGGGGAATAGGGTGGGAAGTAACTTAAGTATAATACATGAATGATTATTTTGTTATTTATTTAATTTAGATTTTCTAGCGTTAATTGTCGGAAGTAATTCATTTGTAAATTAATTATTAATTGCTTGTTAATTGATATTAATTAATTCATTTTTAATTAATTATGGTAATTGTGTAATTATTTTTAGGTGTATGTTGTGGGGTTAATAGGGGTAAAGGGTGGCAATTTATATTTAATTAATAAATAATTAGTTGTTTATTAATATTAATTAATTATTTGAAAATTAAATATGGAATTTGTGTAATTAGTTTTAGTTGGGGGTTTTATACGGGTAAAGGGTGGGAAGTAACTTTTGTTTCATTCATTAAAAATTAGTTGATCATTAATTTTAATTAATTAATTTATATTTAATTAGGCCATTTGTTTATATTTTTTTGTCTGAGTTTTATTGTTATGTGGTATAGTGTGGGGAGTAAATTCATTTTACCTACTTTATAATTAGTTGTTAAATACTATCAGATTTTTAATTGAATATAAGTTTTAATTGTATTATACATTTTTTATAGTTTAATTTTAACTGTGGGTTGTGGGGATTATAGTGGTAAAGTGTGGGAAGTATACAAAATTATATGAGTTTTTTTTTCCAATTAATAATAATTCTTTAATTGGTAATTAATTATGTTGGTTGAGGTAGTTCTTTGTTTTAAATTTAGACATGCGTTGGGAATTGTGTGGTGTTATAGGGTAGGAAATAAAAAAAGTACATTTATGTAATAACAAATGTTTTTGTTTATACATTTTTAATTAAACATATTTATTTGTTTGGAAATTGTTTTTTATTTTAGTTAATTTAATATTTGTAGGTATTTGTTATATGTATTTAACATTATAATATGTTGCTTATTTTTTTAATATTAAATATATTTGTATTTTAATTTGTAACATATTTATATATTTTTGAATTTATTTTGTTTTTTAAATATTTTTATTGTTGTTAAAATTTAGTTTGTTTTTAATTTTAAACTGACTGGAGTAAGAAAATTGATTGTTACCTCCTCGCTATCCAACACTTTCCCTACCGTTGCTCTCACTGGAGTGGGAATAGTAATTTTTACCCCTCTGCCATCCAACACTTTCCCTACTGTTGCACTCACTGGAGTGGGAATAGTCATTTTTACCCTTCCGCTATCCAACACTTTGCCATTGGAGTTCTGGAAATTGTTTTTGACAGAAATTCGGTCACCTGTTCAAGGTGTAAATTTACCGGGACCTCCGTTCCCATAATGCCCTGCTAAGTTATTTGACCTGCCCAGTTGGGGGCGTGGGATTGAGTTCTACACGTAATCTTTCCTGACTGCTGCCTCTGAAGCAAGCATACCGCTGAAACGCGTCAGGCTAAACATGAGGGAAGGACTGTCTAATGCTATCGGCTGACAGGAGTCTGCTCATACCCAATAAAGTATTGTGCCAGCGTTTGAGTGCAGCTCTTTGCTTAGGGCAAAACTTCGAGCAGTATATATCTATATCTATATCTCTATATATATATATATATATATATATATATAATTTGATATTTTGCAGAACTATATTTTTGGCATCGATATTTTTTTCCCAATATTTTTTTACTTACCTGTTTAAGTATAGGAAGTCGATATTTTTTCGTTGTATATTTTTACATCAATAGTTTTTACTTCTATATTTTTAACTTCGATAGTTTGTCAGTGAACCCCTGGTGTTTATTTTGCTTTCAACTGACTTCAAAGTGAGAGCATTCATAGGAAAGAGAAATGCAGCTTACTTTCTCCATGGAGCCTGCTTGTGACCTTTTTTTTCCATTTTTTTTAGACATAGCCATCTCAAAAGGTATCTCGTTCTTCCGTTGCACAAAACATGTGTCCATTTTTAGCAAATTTCCTTTTCTTTCGTGAGTCTATTTAATTTGTGAAACTGACTTTTTAGGAACAAAGTATAAAACCACATTTCAGTCTCAGCGTTAGCCTAACATATGTGGATCTTGGCCAATTTACTTTATTTATGGCCCATTCACTGTCAAGCACAGGATAAGATCTTTCCACTGGAAAGTACGGGCCACAATGTTCAATTTAACAATGCTTGGTTTCGACTTTGATGTGTAAAGCATATGCTTTATTTATGACATCTGTGGCAACTCCTTTTTGAGAGCTAGATAAGTTTAAACTCACTTTTAATGAAAGTGTTTGTGTTTAATTATTAGTAATTACAATTATATATTCCATCTGCAACTGTGCGTTTTTCAAAACATATATTACTGGCTATGAACGATTTCCTCATTTGTCCTTGCAGGCACTAGGGTCATGATTTCAGTGGTGCAGCAGGTGCAATGGCAAAGGGGCCAAAAGCTTTAGGAAACCCAGAGAGCACTGATTATTGTGATATGTTATTACTTAACAAGCAGTCACAAGTGAAATTGCCTTGCAGGCACTAAGGTCATGATTGGAACGGTGCAGCAGGTGCCATGACCCAGGTGCATAAAGATCTAGGAAACCCACTGAACACCGATTATTGCTATATTTTACTATTAAACAAGCAGTCACAAGTGCAGTTACCTTGCAGGCACTAGGATCATGATTTGAATGATGCAGCTGGTGCAGTGGCACATGGGCCAAAAGGTCTAGGAAACACACCGAACAAAAATGATTGCTATGTTTGAATACTAAACAAGCAGTCACAAGTGCAATTACCTTGGAGAACCTAGGGCCAAGCTTTGAATGGTGCAGCAGGTGCAGTGGCACGAGGTCAGAACATCTATGAAACCCACTGAACATTGATTTTTGCTATATTTTACTGCTAAACAAGCAGTCGGGAGTGCTTTTTTGGCTCTTTTTTACCCATTGCATGTAAAGTTACAGCATCATTGTAATAAAAGCTGTAACCTGTTGGACTTTTCTGTCTACTCACAACTTATGTTACATTCAGTGCATTTATATCGCACATTTTCACAGTTTTTGTATGTTCTAAAATGCCTCTGAATCTGGACACACTAGTACCGTGGCAAGGGTATTCTCCATTCTATAACATTAGCACTTTAGACATTGGAAACACTGTATAGATAAGTATAACTTGACAAACGGGATTCCATAACAAGCATCAGCAAAGTCAATACGGCTCACTTATGCGAGGTCTATTGGCTTTGTTAATGTTTTTTCAGCCATATTATGCAGCAGCACTAGCATTAGTGCAGCATAACTGAAATTGTTTAGAAAAGCACCAGTGGCAGCCAGAGACATTTGGAAGTGGTAGGGCGTAAAAGTTGTTGATGAGTGTTGTGTTGCGAGAATTTTGAAAATAAGTGGGAAAATAGTGCATTTGAAAGTACATTTGATGAAGCAAGATGGTTTATAAAGCAATTGTGACAGTGTAGATTTGGAATATTGAGCCAATAAAAATACTCCATATTTACAATTAAAATTGCTTAATTACTGATTGTAATGGCAGGTTACAAACAACATTACAGCAACAACAGAATATTTAAAACATCGGCGACAGCAAGTGCGAATAATAACAAACTTTAGGAGAACAAGAGAGCCATATAAACCACGAGAGGGATCATTTTGTCAGGCCCGGCTCCGCAGGATTCAGTCGTGTAGATAGTAGCGTCCACCTCCTGATATTACCAAGTCCCTGAAGAGATAACTAAACAGGGCATTCAAATTATCAGGCGAGGGAAAGGAAAGGGAAGGGACAGCGGGGAAAGGGAAACCTGAAACGACAAAGGCAACAGCGTCAAATACAGGAACATCTAGCTACTCTACACCCTTCTCGCTAGTAATGCAATGCCTCTACCTGTAAATGAATAGCTTGGGGTCCCGAGGTAGATACATGCCCTCCCAGTAAGCATACACCTGGAACGATAGAAAACACAAGCATCACCACCTGATACACTTCCTGTTAGAACATACTACAGATTGTTCCCCTCCCGCAGATATACTATTACCTTTCCCCGAGACGTGGTTGGGACTGATGGGTATCCAAGGATCTTCCGTAGTCTCTTTCTCCAGCAAGGTTAACTCCACCTTACTCAGAGACTTCAAAGACCAGGGAAAAACAATTCACCGGCAATCCTGGCATTGTTCAATAGTTTAGCACAAGGTCGCCAAGAAAGCAGGGTTATTCTATGGTTTATAAAACACCTCGCACTGGGATTTGTCTTGAGGAGTGCAAAGAAAAGTAAGCAAGGATAAAGCAGATAAATGCAGAGATAATGGGGGCGCTCGGAAATACGCGGTTGTGACCGCCGCTGTATTCCGCTGCCTCGTGCTGTCTAAGTTTGGTGCCTGGATGGGGGGGATGGGGGGCACCCAATCTGGGCTTTGCAGCGCTCGGAATAGTCCGCTTCCGACCCGCCGCTGCCGCGGAGCGAAGGGTGGCAGAGCCGCCCCTCTGACACCAAAGGTCTTTTACTTTCAGTGGACACCGCCACCGAAAAGACTCGCAGACTCACCGTCTGCTCCTGGATGCGGGACGAGCGGTTGACTTCTCCGCCTCGGCCCACGGTACAAGGGAATTTGGACAAGGAGCCTCCGACGTTGAGTTCGGCTCCGGCAACTTCAGAAGTCGGACTCTTCTCGTTCGCGCAGCCGCGAGAGGTCCGGGTGATGTCAATTACGCGCGCCGTCTCTAGCGCCCCTGGCGCTTAAATCCCTTCCTCGGGACTCCGGCCTTCTGGGAATTGTAGTCCGCTGAAAGCTAGGAAGGCGCCTCGGCGCAACGGAGGTGATCCTGACCCATTTGGCAGTTCTGTTGAGGAGGTTGCACTTAATGACACGTAATGATGGTGAGAGCGGAGACTTGCTGTGGTGATGGAGTGATTATGCCCCTGTAGTATATGGATTAGGAATATGATTGTATTCTTGGTTGGTTGCGCCACTTCCGGAGCATGGAACGAAAATATAAGGGGGCTTTAGAGAATCCCCCAAATCTGGAGGTCAGCTCACCCCAGTTTATGGACGGTGGTTGTATCCGGAGTCTTCTGGCTTGCTCACTCTTGAGGGCTGAGCTTTCAGATTCAGACAGAGGAGGACGTATCGCCAGTGAACACCTATCATCGCCGAAGAGGCCCTGGGCCCAAAGAAAGGACACATGTCCAGTTCGCCTATTGTTTCTCTATAGGCCCTGCTGCAGCTTGCCTTGTCTGAATGTGTGTTTGTTTTTGAAGCGGCCCACGCTCTTTTGCATCACAAACAAACACACATTTTGACTGGCCTTCTGTTTCTGAGGCACACCAGCACCCGGCTAGATTCACACAACACACATAGGATTAAACAGCTTGTAAGCGAGTGTATGAGCAGTAAGAGCTGGGGGCAGTGGACGAACAGGGGACAGTAGCATATGGGAAAGACTGCGCCATGTGGGAGACAGTAAATGGATTCACCAGGACAAGAGGGGCCAGCACTCACTAATGTGCCAACATAACACACTGCGTGAATCTGGAAATATCGTAACACAGAGGATCTCCGTGTTAACCTGGGCCATGCAGTCTAAATTAGGGGCACAGAGTCGCTGTTTTAACTGGGGGTGCCTCGTCAACCACAGCAGAGGACTGTAGATTCCCACACATTTTAAAAGGATTAAGGAATTAACGGAAACAAGGCGCTTAGTAGGTAGGGCTGGGGAGGGGGGCCTGGCTATTTCATTTTTAAACACGGCCACGTTGACACGAAAAAGCTCAGGGCTAATGGCAAGCCTCGCAATAGCTGCTGGAACTACACACTGATACGTTTGCTCCTGAAGCGTTATGTACGTCTGTGAGAGTACATCGTACATAGGGCCTAATAACCCCGCACTTATATCCCAACATTACTTTTCCCGACACTATCTGCGCCTGAATTTGAAACTACCAAATTAATTTCTCTTCTCCTCGTCCGCATAGCGAGATGTGATTTCATGAGATGGCATAATCGATCCAAGGGTCATTTGATGTAACTTCAGGTGTATTCTTGTTCTTAGTGTCTCCCTGTGCGAGTCATGTACATTCTCGCGTTCCATATCCCATAATGCCTGCTGCATGCCTTGCATTACCCAGCGATGTGACATTGCCCTTCATAGGCTACGAGTGTTTCATAATATGTGGCATTCTGTCATAAAAATAGCAAGTAACTGACATTTATATGAGCTATGGGCTGTGGAAGTAAAAAGAAATATTTCCTCTAAACAGCGGTGGCCGACATGCTTGAGGGAGGGTGGCGGGGGGGAACAAACAAACAATTAAAATAAAACATTAAACCTACCTGAGTGAGTGCGGGGGTACCGCACCGCCTCCGCTCCAGGCCGGTCACTGGTGAGTCCTTATGTTCCTGCTGCAGGAAGAAGGCAGCTTCCTGCTTCCCTCTCCTACGCAATGCACTACGCACACCAATCAAAACGCTGGTAGGCGCAGCAGGCGAGCGCCCCAGCCGGGACATTTTCTCTGCATAGAAAAAAAGGGAGAGTGGGCGGTCCCGCTCGAGGGCAGGTGGGGAGTGGCTTACCCACTGTTGTGGGTACTGACTGTTTGGTCGGCTCCAGGGCCGACCAGACAGTCAGTACCCACAACAGTGGTCAAGCCACTCCCCCCCTGCCCTCGAGCAGTACCGCCCACCCTCCCGCCCCCAACCAAGCACAGAGGCACTTCTGCTTTCTAGCAATGCCAGAAGGAAGAAACATAAATGGTCGTCTTTACCGTTTATGTTTCTGCCTTCTCGCACCGCGAGAAAGCAGTGGGGCGATGCCCCAACGCCCTAATGGGGGAGCCACCACTGAAAAGCACTATAACGCGGACAACGCTTTTTTACATTACTTTCAGCCATTTGCAACATAGCCAAAAAAACAATAAGTCTCACATAGGCAAGACCTACTGGCTTTGCCAATGCTTGTTCTCCTCAAGGTGTCACTTAAGATGTCACACATAAGGCACTGAAATGCCACACATATATGCATTGAAAAGATGAAAACATCACACATATGTTAAGTGCAAACGTGGCAGCTATGGCTCTAGCACATTTGTGTAATTCACAACCTGTGTGCGCTGTCAGCCTGAGAATGGCAGGTGAAAGAACCCGTGGTTGATGAGCCTGTGGTTGAGTAGAGTTGAGAGGTTGCCATGGAGTTAAGCATAAGCTGTTGTTAGTTCTTGCCTAGGCAACGCATGCGCTGCCTCTTCGAGACATGCTGTATCTACTCTGTGGACTTCCAGCACGCCTATTGTTTTTCATTTGTGAGCTGTCCAGAAATCCCTACTTTTCAGTGGTGCATTGGTTTTATTTGTCCATCCTTTTGGTTCCCTCCCATGAAGCTTGTCCCTAGTGCATGTAGTCGTTCCCCCCTGTTTATTTATGTTAGCTTCGGTGCACAATTTGTTTTTGTTCTTGGCTTGTGTTTTTGGAATGTTGAATTTTTGGGCTTTTCAATCTAAACGCGCTCAGCTGATGTCATTTTCATTTTCCAACCACACACAGTAATTATAATTTTGAGATCAGCATGTCTCTGTTTTCTTTTTGTTGGCAACGGGAGAGGACGCCCAGACTTGAACCCGGTTCCCCAGTTCTAAAGTCGTCAGCTCTGGATGTTACGCCACATCCTCACTCCAAATATTGCTGGGGATAAGCATCATCCCAAAAACCTTTTCACTGTGTTTGGCTGGGACTGGCTGAGTTTCGTTATTTTCTTTTTTTTTACTTGCTCTCGTTGCTGTTACTGTTGCAGAGTATTTTATTCTATTTATTATGTCTATGTGTTTATCACTGATGCCTCTTTTCTGTGTTTAGGCCCTATCAGCAGTCATAGAAGGGGGCCTCTGTATGGGCTTGGGCAGTTGTCATGGTGAAGCAGGCGCTGAGCATGCACCGTGCTCAAGGGAAGCTCCTCAATGGGCTGCTCCTCCATCGGCATGCCCCAAGGCCCAGTGGAGCCTGCCTGGCAAGAGTATCTATATGCTGCAAGAACCAGAGCCAGACCCATAGCCTGAACGTGTGCCCTGCCCAATAGTGGGCCCTGACGAGCTCCAAGAGTGGTAGTTAGAGGGTTGGCTAGCTGCCCGTATTGGAATATAGCTCCGACATTCACCACAGTCGATGTTTTGGTCCTGCACCACTGTCATTGCTCTCCTATACCACAACCATTGCTCCTGTGCCACGTCGTATACTATAACCAGCAGCGTTTCACCATAGCTGTTATGCCTGCACCCCTGCTTGTAGTATGCCCTGCGTACCTGTGACAGTCAGTCCTCCAACACCATGGCTAGTGTTCTTGAACCATAACATGCACCAGAGTGCAGCAGTTGCATCAGCACCAGGCTCACATGTAAGGGTATTTTTTTACTCAAAACTAGGCCACAGGGTCCCATTTTCATTGCTCACTTTAGAACTCAATATACACTTGCTAAAGTGAAACCAGAAAACCTGTATGCATTGTAGCTTTCTCGCTTAAACTGTGTTATCAGGCAAATTGTTTATTTCATGAAAACTATTTTTTTCTTCATTATCACATATGAAAACACTTCCAGATATGTGAGTTCAGTCTACCAGTTGTACAAAAATAACACTTTATATAAGTACTTCTCAATGTAGTGCTGTAATGTGCCTATTAGTAACAAAGTGTCTAGGTTAAAGAACATTAGAGGTTGTAGCACCTAGAAAAAAGTGCTGCAGACTCAATACTTCTAAGGTCCAAAATGGCGAGATCATTTGGCTATGCCAATGCTTGTTTTGATTGTAGGAGGCTTCAGTGAAGTCCTGCAGATGTGTGGTGCACCTTTAAGCCGTCAGGCCAGACACAGAGATTCTTTGTTTGTGTCCTGTCCTGGACATTACAAGCCAAGTCACTACTGGGCCGATGTCTGATGAAGTTAGCAGCTGCTCCAAGATCCACTGTCATGAAGGCAGATGAGTTCAAAGAATCACCTTTAAAATCATAACCCATTATCTCTGTCAGAGTATGCATGAGTGAGACATCAAAAAATGAAAAAATCCAAACCTCTTTAAAACCTGACTGTGGTCCGGGTCACTACTTTTCACCCTTCCAGCTAGCAATTTGACACTCAAAGTATATGGCTCATGCCTGCCTCCTGCACTAACTCCCCAGCGGTTGTCTGCAAGGTTTACATGCTGCATTGAACAATTTCATAGGTGTAGGATGACTCCTTATTCCGCTTCACCCGGGCACTGGGTTTAAAGTCCCTGTATTTCATTTAAGAACCATGCTCAGTGCATTGAGTGGGGTGGCCACAATTGATATGCATCATATATTTTGTTTAAAAAACTGGAGTGCACTCAAAGTATTTTGTTAAAGATAGTGAATTGTGCCTCTATGCCCCCGAATTACCCACATTAAAACAAACGTCCTTGTTAAAATTGTGAAGCTCAAACAGTCCTGTTTTTTCATATCTATGAAATTACAAGCACTAGAATGCAACTGCACATTATAAGATATATGACGTACTATTTAATGACATAAGACAACTTGAGATACATGTTCAGTTAATATTTATCATGACTGATGTGCAATTTGCAAAATTGCCCGATGGCCAGAAATTACAGACTCAAATGTGTAAATTATGCTTGTGCCTTACACAAACTTGGATTTTGTTCCAGTGCCTAAAAGTCAATTTCCAGGCCAAATTAGGACATGAGGCACATGAAGGTCACCACCCAAAGAAAGCATCTTTCATCATTCTTTCAGAATACAACAAACTAACTGGAAGGTTCTCAATTCTTCTCCAGACTTGATTTCAACAAGGGCTATCATCAGATGAAACTGGAGGATTCATTGCAATACATTACCAGGTTTGCACCTCACATGGGTTTGCACAGGAACCAACACCTTTGCTTTGATGTATTGCCTGTGGCTGATATTTTCCAGGAAGACATACAAAGGTATCCATGGCGTCCCTGGCAGTCCCATTAAAGTGATGATATTTTGGTATTTGGCAAGACCAAATGAGTGTATGACAAATCTCTTGTGTAAGTGTTCAGTGACAGTGATTTATGTCAGCATGTGCCGAAGTTCTGTGATAACCTTTCACCGAAGAGTGCCTGCGTCCTATTACAGAAAAAGTAGAGGCCCTCATACCAGCACTGTTGCAGGGATTCTGCTTATGCACAGAACTATGCACAGGAAACCAGGACTTCAGTGAATTGTGGTGTACCAAAAACTCACCTCAGAACCCAGAACCCCTTATCCGACCAGCATCAGTGTCCCATTCGTTATCCGAGGTTTAGCTCGGCGTTCCCAATGTATAGACAACCCAGAACAAGCGACTTAGTGTATTTCTCAGGAATGGTGGGAATCAGAAATACCTGTTCGTTATTATTCTCATATCAGTCCACAACAGAATAAACAGAGACACAGTAAAGTTTAAAGAGTTTATTTTATAAACCTCGTGTCCTAAGATGCAGTACTTTGGCTAACATAAGCAGACAAACGATTAAAATCAAAACCATCAGCATAGTTACAATACCATAGAAAATGAAAGGAGTAATCACACTAAAATGACAGTGGATCTCGACCACCTTCCTTTCCCGAGATCACATCACAGGATCAGCTAGGCTCTGCTCCTGGGAAAGCTCTTCTTCCGAATGTAATGAAAACATGTAACACTGCAATATTAAAAGCACCCGACTTTCAGGTATTTGCAGCTGCGTGCGTGTTATGGCTAAATAGTGGGCCGATCAACCTGAACCCAACAACATGCACCGTCTAGCGACCCAGACTGTTTCTTTACACTATGTACAGACCAAGGTCGCTGCTCACTGTTTGGGATGTGAACAACAGACAGTTCTCATGTGAAGCAAAGTCGAGCAAGCATTTCTCAATTTAATAACATGTGACTACAGTGTCGTGTGCAAAAGCAGAAAAAGCGGCAAGATGGCTTTCTAACATCTAACGCGGTTGTGCTAACTTAGCATTGTACATATATAGATAACGATCTTCACTACAGCACCTGCTCTGACAAAAGTTTCCCCCTTTCACTTTTTCCAGCATATGGGGCCTCATGTAGGTAGCCAAATACCGGTCGGTAACGGCCGATTTTCGGTAATTATACCGTTACCGACCGGTATTTTGGCTTTTGGTATGTAGGGGGACAATTTCTGTATTCGGAATTTACCGAATCGGTAAAATTACCGAATCGGTAAAATTACCGATTCGGTAATTTTACCGATTCGGTAAATTCCGAATACAGAAATGAGATGTAGGGGGACTGTGTGGTGTGTGTGGGGATTCGTTATTTACCACCAACTAATAGTTGGTGGTAAATGACGAATATGTGTGTAAATGCAATATTTTGCCCGTAGATGTGTGCAATGTGGCAGACACACATGCCCTCAGGGCATGTATGTGTGCCACATGTACACACATGGCCGAATCAGGGGTGCAACAGGGTGTCAATGTGACACCCTGCCACCCTTGCATGTGCTCCCCCATTACCGAATCGGTATTTACCGATTCGGTAATGAGGCATACCTTCCCATCAATGGAAAGGTATGCCTCATTACCGAATCGGTAAATACCGATTCGGTAATTACCGAATGATTCCGAATCGGTAATATTTACCGACCAATTACATACATAGCATTTACCACTTCATAAATACCGATTCCGTATGATTCGGTATTTATGAAGTGGTAAATGCAAGCCCACCTACATAAGGCCCATGGTCTTTTGTAGCACTAGATACATCTAGAACTTTGCCTCATTTAGTACCCTTTAAGAGATATCACAAAGAAGTAGTAAGTAAATTTGTAATCTCAGCAAAGCCAGGCCACCTTTGAGGGTATCAATTCCATGTTGCTGAGGCAAACTGCATGTCATATTTCAGCACTCTGCTGCACTCAGGTCATTGATGATGCTAAACGAGTTGGAGTGAGAGCCAACTGACACAGTAGGAACCTGCCCCTGATACACCAAAATGAATCTTTGCATAAGCCAGCTAAAGTCTGACTGAACATGGGAAGGCACGCTTCTAGGCACAGAGGAAGAGCCTGCCTGTTTTATGGGCATGTGAACATTTCCATTTGTTTCTGTATTGCAAGGCTTTCATAATGAAAACTGCCCAACAGACCCATGTCATCACGTTTGGCAACCTGCAGGCTAAGTGGCCATCTTGAATTCAAAGGTAGGGGCCCTACCTTTGAATGCAAGATAGCCTCTTAGCCTTCAGGTAAGTACAGTACTATTGTTTCCACATAATGCAGAAGCTTGAGGAGGACTGCAATTCTGCTGATTTGGTGTGCACCCAGAATTTCGAGGTAGGAATGAAAATGGCACCAAATATCGAAGGACAAAATATCAAAAGTTAAGTAAGTATAGGTTTCCTATACCTAAATCCACATATATGTGCATTGACTATATATATATTCACTGAAAAAACCATAGGTTTCATGGGCGTTATAGTTAGCTGGACTTTTCACTCGTACAAAACCCATGAAATTCCCCCGTTATAGTTAGTTCAGCTAACTATAACTCGCACGCCCGCAATGCACTGCCGATGACGTCACACATTACATCACTCATGACATGGTCAGTGACATCAATCATCCTGTACCCTCAACTTTTTCAGACGGATACTGGTAGTAACTGAGTCTGACTAACCAGTCCTAGAGCCAGTGCTATGTTAAATGACACTTAGAATACAGTGAAAACACCTACATACACTAGGGAACACTATGCATTGGGGTCCCCCTGTGATTAGCATGACCTCCTCTGTAAGCCCCTAGTATATAATAGGGCAGGGGATTAAAACTACCTCTTAAAACGTGCCACAGGGCGTGTTTGCACACGTCACCTCAGGCCCCGTCCCCTCCCTTCCCCACTGTGTAAACATGCCCTGTGGCCGTTTTAAGTTGGGAGATTAAGTCCCCTTGAATCCTGAGGGTCCCTAGGGTCCAACTAGACCACTAGGTACCTCCAGTAAGCACCACAGAGCTGCGTTGCAGAGAGGTATAAAATGTGGCACGGCCTGGACCACCTCTCTGCAACGCAGCTCAGTGGTGCTTACTGGAAGCACCTGGTGGGCTAGTTAGCCCACAGGGGCCTTCTGGATTGAAGGGGAATTATTTCCCCAACTTAAAACGTGCCACAGGGCGTGTTTGCACACGTCACCTCAGGCCCCGTCCCCTCCCTTCCCCACTGTGTAAACGTGCCCTGTGGCCGTTCTAAGTTGAGAGATTAAGTCCTCTTGAATCCTAAGGGTCCCTAGGGGCAAAATATCCCACTAGGTACGTCCAGTAAGCGCCATTCCAGAGAGGTGTAAAAAGGGGTATGGCCTGCACCACCTCTCTGCAACGCAGAGCAGTGGCGCTTACTGGAAGCACCTGGTGGGCTAGTTGGCCCCAGGGTCCCTCAGGATTGAAAGGGAATTATTTCCCCAACTTAAAACGCGCCACAGGGCGTGTTTGCACACGTCACCTCAGGACCCGTCCCCTCCCTTCACCACTGTGTAAACGCGCCCTGTGGCCGTTCTAAGTTGAGAGATTAAGTCCCCTTGAATCCTAAGGGTCCCTAGGGTCAAACTAGCCCACTAGGTACCTCCAGTAAGTGCCACAGAGCTGCGTTGCATAGAGGTGTAAAAAGGGGTGTGGCCTCAGAACACCTGTCTGCAACGCAGCTCCCTGGCGCATACTGGAGATACCTGTTGGGCTAGTTGGCCCTCAGGGACCCTCAGTATTGAAGGGGAATTAATTCCCCAACTTACAATTGGCCAGGGGGCGCGTTTGCAGAGTGCTGCAAGGAGGGGGCGTGGCCTTCGGCGCGATGCCGGTCTTTTATTTATTTTATTTTTTTAAGAAGGAGGGCTGTGTGCCCCCCCTTCTTTTTCCAATGTATTGGCCCTGGGGACCCCATCCCCCAGGGCCTGCACCCTAATTTTTTTTGTTGAAAAAAATGTATTTGGAAGGGGGCCTTAATCGGCCCCGGAGACCCCAACCCCCGGGTCATGGCCTTTTTAAACAAAAATCTTTAGGAGGGAGGCTACGTTGCCCCCCTCCTCAGGCCACTTATGGCCCCGGGGACCCCATCCCCCGGGGCCGGCCTTTGTTTTTTATTATTATAAAAAAATATATATTTATAGAAACACCTAGGACATGCTGGACAAACCGTATGTACCTATCACCATGACGATTTGCGTGATATTCATTAAAAGGCGACTATGCATACAATGAATCCACGTGGAATGTATTTACACCGCTAGTGAAGCTCTGACGTGTCTGACGCCCTACCCTGCCTAATCCCGGCGCCCCCGCCTGTGGGTACTCTCCAAGTAGACACCCTTGTCGTTTATTTATACAAACATGGGTAGCTATTGACGGGCACATTTAATACACACGCACACCAAGCCATTCAAAGGGGATTCGACTAAAATTCGACCAAACTATGCAAGAAACCCCCCTCATGGTTAATAAAACACACATCCACCGCCGGATGTGTAATACTTTTTATTTTACTCTCTGGAAAGGAGACGAACCTCACTTGAGAGTCACAGCGTGCTCCTGGCTGAGCCCAATGCTGTGTTACAGCCACCGGTGCCCGCCGAGCGCCACACACCTCTGTGTTGTATTCCACCAGCTAGTGCGTATGCTATGACACTCTCTAGCCCATGTGCACTGTAACACCACCCCGTGAATATGTCATGCCACACTTGCCTTCGCACGGGTTATATTGCCCCATCTAACGTGCCTTCCTCGATGCCTATGTTATAACACACAGCGCTATGCCATACATATTACAATCTGGGATCCATATCTTTGTCAAAGTGCATATGCAACGTTACACTCCCCAGCACATATTTTATATTACAACTTTAGAGACTAGTTAGGTTACACAACACTGCCCTGTGCATATTACACTCCAAGGCGTATATCGCATAGCACGCGCTAGTGCCTGTGCTATCTCGCGCTCTCCAATGAATCTGTCATTGCGCAGAATGTATTGCATATTATATTTCACGCCCCGGTTCATCTTATATCACACTTTTTGGTGCTTAGTTTATACCATATACTATATCTAGTTTTCATTTTCAATCGTGCTCTCAAGACTATGTTCTATATAACACTGCATCCACCTACCCTTTTCACGGGCATTACATTTTGCGATGGGGGGTGGAGGGTCAGGGGGTGTTTCTGCCAAGTGAGCCCGGAGTCACAGTCACAAACGTCCTCTTCTTCCTGAATAAAAGTGAGATTATGCTGCATACTTGTTCATATTTTAAGTAGTTCGCACAGACACACATTTTAAAAACAATAAAGTTCCTAATACTCACCTTCTCTGAACAGTTAGCTTGCTGCCCCATCCACCTCCTCCCTATCCTCTGTTGTCTGAATACATGGACTAGCCTCCTCCCTCCTGCTAATACATGGTCTGATTTGCTGCCACTGCCCTCCATTTAGCATGATGTACCAGTCCACTCCTCCTGCCCTCCATTGCCCAATTCTATGGCCCATCATTGACCTCCTGCTTAGCCTCTGTGCTTAGCTTGCTGCCCCTATTCTCCTTCCCCCTGCCCTCCGAAGTCTTTGTGCATGCCCCAGCTCCATTCTTTTTGCCCACCATGTTCCATGGACCTGCCACTCCTATCTACTCTGAGTGTTCTGTTGAGCTGCCACTCCCCCCACCTGCCTAGCATTGTCAGATGACTGTAACCTGTCCCTGCCACCTCCACCCTGCCTGTCCACATGCCATGTCCCTATCCCCTTCATCCTGTCCTCCATGGTCCATTTTACTGCCACACCCTTCTGCCCTCCCTGGTCTGTTGTGCTGCAACTGCTCCTCCTGCCTGTCCCGCGCGGTCTGTTGTGAGGCCCCTTCCCCTGAACTCTCTTGTCTGTGCCCAGGTCCTGACCCTCCCTTCTATCCTCCATGGTCCTTTGTGCATGCCCCTGAACCCTCCTTCTTGCCCATCATAGCCATTGTGCTGCCAGTAACCCTCCCGCTTCCCATGCATGGTGGAGAAGTGTGGCTCACTGGTTAGAGTAGGCAGACCTGGAAGCAGAGGTCAGCCCGGGACCAGGGTTCAATTCCTGGCTCGGCTGGGTCTTGAGTCCATAAATTGTCCATGGACTCGATATTTCTCGCTCCAGTGCTTACTCGATTCATGGGTTCACACTCTGCGACTCTGGGCAATAGCTTGCTTAATCTCCACAATGGCCCCTCGCGGCGGGATGCCTGGCTTTCACCTTGTGGATGCCCTGCTGGGTTATCTCACAGGGGAATACCAGGACGGGTTCCCTAAGCAAGCGCTTAGAGACCGGTTGGTGATTTTGCGCTATATAAATATCTGCACATTTACATTTACATTTACATTCTGTGCTGCCATGGCCCCTCCCACCTTCCCTGTGTGGTCTGAGTGTATGCCATCATAGTCTCACTGTTGCTCTCCATGGTTTGTCTTGTTTCTAGTGCCCATCCTGCCTGACCTCTATGGTCATCTTGCTGCTCCTGCCCTGCCCCCTTGCCCCCAGCCCTCTGTTTCCATCTGCAGACCCCTATTCCCTCCCTCCTGGCTTGTCTGTTCCATTGTAATGCCCCTGATCCGTCCCTCCTGCCCTTTATGGTCTGTTATGCTGCAGCTTTCTCTCCTGTCTGTCCATTATGGTCAGCTAGCTACCATTGCCTCTTTCCCCTCTGTTCTCTGTTGTCCATGTGCATGGTCCTGTCCCCTCCCTATTGCTTTCTATGGATTGTTGTGCTGCACTCCCGTCCCGCATGCCCTGTGTGCTGTATTGTGCTGCTGCAAACCCTGATGCCTGCCCTGTAGGGTCAGTTTGGTGCACCTCTCCATGTCCCTCCTGTCCTCTGTTATCCGAGTCTATGTCCCTACCCCAATTCTTCCTGCATACCATGATCCAATGTACCATACTTGCGAGCATTTTGAACTTGGTAAGAGGGAGTGTGGGAGGGCAGGTCGGATAAACAGACGGGGAGGCTGTATGTAGGATGACAACGGCCGAGTTTTATTCAAGGCTGCACTTAACGGGGTTGGGGATACGGAAAAGTGCTCTGATTCCTCTGGATTCTCTTCTTGTTCTGCCCGGGCGTCTCGGTCGGTAGATCCCCCTCTGGATGGTTTCTCTTCTTTGGGTGTGGTGTTCCCCCGGAGGCTCATGAGCATGAAAAGAAAAAGGAGCCGTCAGTTTCCTAATATATGCCGATTTTGTTAGGATAGATCCTTCACCAAACCCAGGAGTGACTATGTGCGTCTTTCAGGCGGGGAAGTGCAATTTGTGAGGGCAATCAACCTTGAAATCTAAGTACATGGGAGGAAGGGGACTTCAGTATACACGGGGTTATCGAGCGCTGCGCGGTTAATCTATGGCACGAGGGGGGGGATCAGTGCACAAGAATTAGGTGTTTCAAGTGTGCCCTTGTTCTCCGCCGCTCTCCAGTCTCCTCCTGAGGTGTCCACCACTCCTCACACCACCTCTCGTCTTCTTCGTCCTCCTCGCTTCGGGTTTCTTCGGTTTCACCGTCTTCTTCGTACTCCACGTTTCACTCTCTCGTCGCCTCGTCCTCTGTGTACTTCCTTTCTCCGGCTTCTTCGCGCCGTCTGCTACGTGATTGGTCCCTTTACTTCTCGTTCTCGTGATCACTTCTGGGTTCGCTCCCACCTCCTCGCGGGAACTGAGTGAGCGCTTCCTGTAGGGGCGGCATACGGAAGGGATTGTTTATTTGTCCACGGATGGCTTGCCTGGTCTCCGGACTCTGGGTCCTAATGCCGGTAGGCGGATGTTTAGGGTTGCGGAATACGGGCCAGGGTGGAGAGTCGCTTGGTCCTTCCTGACATCCCCTTTCCCTTGCTGTCTTTCTAGTGGCGGGTTCCCATGAGGATACCGGGAGAGTAAGTCCACATTTATCTGTTCTGTACCTTTCCGATGTTTGGTTTGGAATTTGTAGGGCTGTAACGCTAAAAACCACCGCAATACCCTTTTGTTGTTCCCTTTATTGCGGGCCAACCATTCCAAGGACGCATGATCTGTATATAGGGTAAATTCACGTCCCTCTAAAT
Source organism: Triturus cristatus (assembly GCF_964204655.1). Taxonomy (NCBI): domain Eukaryota; kingdom Metazoa; phylum Chordata; class Amphibia; order Caudata; family Salamandridae; genus Triturus; species Triturus cristatus. The sequence goes on along the minus strand of NC_140580.1, from coordinate 745,443,170 downwards.
AGTATTTCAAAGAGTCAATGGCCCATTTGATTGCAAGGGCTTCTTTTTCAATGACTGCGTAATTACGATCTCTAGGGAACAGCTTCCTGCTAATGTATAAAAGAGGTCTTTCCTCACCCTGTTTATTCCTCTGTGATAGGACGGCTCCCAACCCGTGATCGGAGGCGTCTGTTTGTAGAACAAATGGTAATGTATAGTCAGGACTAGCTGTACACTGTAGTGAGGGACGCTTTTAATTTCTCAAACGCTTGGACCGTCTCTGGGGAGGGGTTTCTGAGTCTGCTTTCTGTGTTTATTGTCTTCTGTAATAGGTCTGTGAGAGGGGCTGCTATTTGTGAGAATTGAGGAATAAACCTACGATAGTACCCCAGTAACCCTAAAAAGGCACGGAGGTCTTTTGCTGTCTGTGGAAAAGGTATTTGGGATATTGCTGCTAATTTCTGGCTTTGTGGGCGTATGACACCTTCCCCCAATAGGTAACCCAAATATCTCACTGTTTGTGCAGCCAAATGGCTCTTGGCAGGGTTGATGTTTAAGCCATAGGCTCCTAGGGAACTAATTACCTGGGACAGGTGAACAAGGTGTTCTCTCCATGTGTCACTAAAAATGATGATATCATCAATGTAAGCCCCGGCATATTGTTCATGAGGCCGTAAGATTATATTCATGGCCCTTTGAAAAGTAGCGGGTGCTCCATGCAACCCAAAAGGCAATACCCTGAATTGGAAAAGGCCATCCGGGGTGGAGAAGGCCGTCTTTTCCCGGTCTTCGGATCTCAGGGGTATCTGCCAGTACCCTTTACAAAAATCAAGGGTGCTGATGTACTTCGCTTTCCCTATTCGTTCGATCATTTCGTCTACTCTCGGGAGGGGATATGTATCGAACTCGGAGATTTTGTTTACTTCTCTGAAATCGATACAGAAACGTACGGAGCCGTCAGGTTTAGGCACCAGTATGATAGGGCAATTCCATTCACTGGTAGAGGGTTCTATTATCTCCATCTTGATCATCGGTTGTACCTCTTCCCGTATGGTGTTTCTACGAGCCTCCGGAATCCGATACGGTCGGAGACGTACTCTCTTGCAGGGACGGGTTTTAATGGAGTGTTCTAACAGGGTGGTTCTCCCCGGGGTCAGAGAAAAGATTCCCTGTAAGGGCGTTAAGACCTCGACTAGTTGGTTCTTTAAGGAGTTTGGTAAATCAGAATCGATGCATTGAACAAATAGGGGTGGAATAACCCCTGTGTTTCCTACAAGGATCGGAAGGGGTCCCTCCCATTTCTTTAGGAGGTTAACATGGTATACTTGGGATGTCCCTCTGTTTTTGTCAAGTTCTAGTCGATACGTAACAGGAGTTACTTGTTCTAGTATGGTATAGGGACCCTGCCATTGTCCTAGGAGTTTGTGGTCAGACGATGCCATCATTAACAACACCGCGTCTCCTACGGCGAAAACTCGAGTTTTAGTCGTTCTATCATAATGGACTTTTTGGGCCACTTGGGCTTTCTCCATGTTGTCCCTGACTATGGCACGTATCTGGTGTAGATGTGTTTTCAGTTGGCTCACGTATTCGATGAGGGGTGTGGAGTTATTCGTTTCGGATTCCCATTTCTCACGTGTCATATCTAACAGAGAGCGGGGTTGATGACCGTAAAGCAGCTCAAATGGGGAATACCCCGTGCTTTTTTGTTGTTTACAACGAATCGCATACAAAGCTAAGGGTAACAGATCTTCCCATCGTCTCGATTCTAGGGCTAGGAGCTTTTTTAACGTGAGTTTAAGGGTGGCGTTATAACGCTCAACCAAACCGTCCGTCTGGGGGTGATAAGCCGCCGTTCGTATCTGTTTGATGCCCAATTGAGCACACACCTGCTTCATCAATTTAGACACGAACGGGGTCCCTTGATCGCTTATAATCTCTCTTGGGAAACCAACTGGAGAAAAGACTGCGATCATGGCTTTGGCTATACTAGACGCATTTGGGTGTCGTAAGGCGATTGCCTCCGGGAATCGCGTAGCATAGTCCACCAGGACTAGAACGTAGCGACAGCCGCTACGAGAGGGCAAAAGAGGACCTATAATGTCCATCCCTATTCTATGGAAGGGTTCGTCTATAATGGGCAGGGGATGGAGTGGGGCCTTAGGGGGTCGATAACGGCTGTTCTTCTGGCAAATGGGACATTCCCTGCAATATTGTTTCACCTGACTGTATATCCCTGGCCAATAGAATCGCTCTGTGATGGAGCACTCGGTTTTCTCGTTGCTGAAGTGACCCCCTAATAGATGACTGTGGGCCATATATAGGACTTTCCCCCGAAAAGGGCCGGGAACCAATAACTGGGGTGTCGAGCTAGTCTCGGCCTTTCTATACAACAACCCTTTGTTAATAAAAAAATAAGGACATACATGTGAAGGGTCCTCGCTTGGTAGGGCCTGATTCCAAGTTTCTTGTAGAACGGGGTCTTCTCTTTGTGCCGCATGGGAGTTCCTATCATCTTCCCATGGGTTTTTATCTGTTTGCACTGGTAGGACTATGGCGGGTTTCTTCCTTTCTTTACGCCTTTGGGTTTTAGATTTCCGAGTCTTCGAAGGGGGCCACTCAGGGTTGTCGTCTTGGTAAAAAGGAGCATCGACCCACCAGTCCTTGTCTTCCGGTTTTGCCTTGTCAAGTAGTTGAGACAATTGCGGATAGTCATTTCCTAATATGACCTGTTCGGGACGTTTTGGAATAAGACCGACTTTTAATTGTGAACCGGGATCTGTGGGGTGTTGTATATGCACGTAGGTGGTAGGATACTGCTTAGTGTCCCCGTGTACACATCTGATGTTTACGATCTCATCGGAAGTCTTGAGCTCAGGTCCCAATTCTTGAGGGCGTATCACGCTCTGTCGACATCCAGTGTCGGCCAAGGCAGTCATGGGTCGCTCATTCACCAGTACGTCACAACGATAGGGTGGGGCAGAACTAGTTGGTGACACACAACAATAATTCCTTGCCACCCCAATTTCCATGGGTTCCTCTTTTTGTGGACAAAATCGAGCTATGTGTCCCAGTACTCCGCAATGAAAACATTGAGGACCAGGTTGAGATGGTCTTACTACAGGGGGACCAGGAACCCTGAATACCGGGGTTCCAGGAACCAGAACTGCCGGTTCCGGTTTTCTACTCAGGGATGGTCGAGGTGTACGATGGCGCCCGCCGACCCCAGGTCTCCATGAAATGTCTTCTCGCCCTTTTTGTACGTCTTGGGCTCTACTATAGGCACTTGCGATCTCTACTGCTGTTTCCAAAGTAAGATTGGCGTGTTGTCTTACCCATTTCTGAATGGGTGGATGGAGCGAGGACAGCTACTGTTCCAAATATACTTTCGCCATGATCTCTTCCTTGGTGGCGGTGGCCGGCTTTAGCCATCTATCGGCCATGTCTTTTACCCGGAAATACAATGCTCTGGGAGTTTCTTGTGGACCCCCCTTTAGTTGTCTGAATCGTATCCTATAGGTATCGTCGTCTATCCCCAATCTTTCCAGGATACAACGTTTAATATCGGCGTAGGGAGTAGTTCCTTGAATGTTAGCTGCTTGGTAGGATGCCTGTAGTTCTCCCGATAGCAAAGGCCCTAGATATTGTCCCCATTTCTCTACTGGCCATGCCGCTGCCATTGCCATTCTCTCGAAATTGTTGAAAAAATAATCCGGATCTTCTCCTGTCACGTATTTTTGTAGAATGACCGACGGTAAGGTGCTTGGGGCCCTCTGCTGTCCAATCGCATCCGCAAGTTTCCCCATGGCGGTATCATGTGATTGTCCTTGGTCGGACAGCACCTGCTGTAACTTTCCTCTGTCCTGTTCCACTACGGACAAGAACTTTTCCATAGCCTTACCCAGGCTCTCTTGGTTTTCGGCCATCTTATCGAGTACAGGTTCCATGTCTCTGGATGATCCCACTTCTGACACCACCTGTGGGAGAGCTGGTCCGATAAACAGACGCGGAGGCTGTATGTAGGATGACAACGGCCGAGTTTTATTCAAGGCTGCACTTAACGGGGTTGGGGATACGGAAAAGTGCTCTGATTCCTCTGGATTCTCTTCTTGTTCTGCCCGGGCTTCTCGGTCGTTAGATCCCCCTCTGGATGGTTTCTCTTCTTTGGGTGTGGTGTTCCCCCGGAGGCTCATGAGCATGAAAAGAAAAAGGAGCCGTCAGTTTCCTAATATATGCCGATTTTGTTAGGATAGATCCTTCACCAAACCCAGGAGTGACTATGTGTGTCTTTCAGGCGGGGAAGTGCAATTCGTGAGGGCAATCAACCTTGAAATCTAAGTACATGGGAGGAAGGGGACTTCAGTATACACGGGGTTATCGAGCGCTGCGCGGTTAATCTATGGCACGAGGGAGGATCAGTGCACAAGAATTAGGTGTTTCAAGCGTGCCCTTGTTCTCCCTTTCCAACCCTATTCCTCCCACCTCCCCTTTCTTTATCCACCCACCTTCGTCTCCCTTCCCCAGTCCCGCACCACTCACCGGCTCCGCCGCAACTCTCCTCCCGAGTTGCGGCCGCACTCCAGCCTCCTCCTGAGGTGTCCACCACTCCTCACACCACCTCTCGTCTTCTTCGTCCTCCTCGCTTCGAGTTTCTTCGGTTTCACCGTCTTCTTCGTACTCCACGTTTCCCTCTCTCGTCGCCTCGTCCTCTGTGTACTTCCTTTCTCCGGCTTCTTCGCGCCGTCTGCTACGTGATTGGTCCCTTTTCTTCTCGTTCTCGTGATCACGTCCGGGTTCGCTCCCACCTCCTCGCGGGAACTGAGTGAGCGCTTCCTGTAGGGGCGGCAAATGGAAGGGATTGTTTATTTGTCCACGGATGGCTTGCCTGGTCTACGGACTCTGGGTCCTAATGCCGGTAGGCAGATGTTTAGGGTTGCGGAATACGGGCCAGGGTGGAGAGTCGCTCGGTCCTTCCTGACAGGGAGATTTTGAAAAATAATTGGGGTATTGATTTTCCCCTTTGACTTACATTGAAAAAGAGGAGATTGTAGACAGGAGACAGATAAAATAAAGCCCATTTGAGCTTAAAAACATTTGACGTTTCCTGGCTGAAACGGGTCTGTTGGCATGTATGGTTGTACTACCACTGCCTCTTCCTTCTGCCCACAATGGTATATTATATTGCCACAGCCTCTCTTGCCAGTCCTGTATTGTTGGTTTGTTGCCCCTACCCCCCTTTCCACTGCCCTCCATAGTCTGTTGTGCTGCCACTGCCCTTCCTGCCTGCCCAGTGTGGTCAAATTGTTTCCTCTGCACTCTCCTACCTACCTTCAATTTTCAGAGTCCGTGCCCCTGGCCTCTGCCTCTCAACAGTATCCCAATGAACAACTAGATTGCTAACATTCTATATTTATTACAAAAGTGTGGAACGCCTGACGTCATCTTGATGTAATCAAAACTGTAATACCTAGAGCATTTCCTTTAGAAATTACATATATGAGAGGGTCTTATTTGCATCAAAATTATGGTTAGTGCTCTAAAAAACTAAAATATTTTCTGAGTTTTCAAATAGCGACAAAGAACTTTTAAATTATTTGTAATCTTTATGTTTTTTTATCCAGTTGACCACTTGATTAAATGTTGCACTTAGGGGAGAAGATGTGGTGTTACTTCCAGAGCTGCAGACTTTGCAACTGGGGAACCAGGTTGGAGTTTCTGCTTCAGCTCAACATTCTGTGATTCTGGTCAAATCACTTAATCTCCTCATGTCTACAACCAAAATGAATTTGATCTTGTGTGATGTAACCAATGCACATGTAAAGCACTCCAATACCTGACATGTCTGCACTATATAAAACTGCAAATACACAAGAAATAAGTGTTTTGCACACTTCTGTCATTGGGCTACATGTGGGCTACATCTGGGTGATATTTGTGCTGCATTTGGGCTCTTTTGTCTCTGGTGGCCATCTTGGGAGATTTATTTGTTATGAAGTTTCCTAATTTCCTCGTTTACTGCAGTCTCCTCAGTAGGAAATGCTTTCAGTTTTTTACTTTGATTCCATCAAGAAGGTATTCAGATATGTCACACATTTGCCATAAATTCTGAATGTTAGCACTCTAGTTGCTCATTAGATCACTGTAGTAAAGCTACTGCTCACCACGGAAGTCTGCTGCTGGTATTAAAAGTGCATGTTTCAGTCTGCATATCAGAATTTTTTAATGAAATAGAAGAGGATTTGAGAAGTCACTCAAAATGTGCCCTAATTTTTCTTTCTTCAACACTAATCATAATTTCTATGGCAAAATGAACCCCCTCATTGTGTTCCTTTTTAAATTAAATGTTTTAAGTGTTACCAGTTTATTCTAATCAAGTTGGCTTCAGGTGTGACATACTTTTGTCATAAGTAAGACAGTAAGCGCTCTAGCTGTTCTTAAGAACACTCTGGGACATTCTGTCATTGGGCTATACTTGAGCTACATCCGGGTGATATTTGGGCTACATTTGGGCTCTTTTTTCTCTGGTGGTCATCTTGGGAGATTTATTTGTTATGAAGTTTCCTAATTTCCTCATTTACTGCAGTCTCCTCAGTAGGAAATACTTTCAGTTTTTTACTTTGGTTCCATCAAGAAGGCTTTCAGATGTGTCACACATTTGCCATAAATTCTGAATGGTAGCACTCTAGTTGCTCATTAGATCACTGTAGTAAAGCTTCTGCTCACCAGGGAAGTCTGCTGCTGGTATTCAAAGTGCATGTGTCAGTCTGCATGTCAGAACTTTATTATGAAATAGAAGTGCGTTTGAGAAGTCAAAATGTGCCCTAATTTTTCTTTCTGCAGCACTAATCATAATTTCTATGGGAAAATGAACCCCTCATTTTGTTCCTTTGTAAATTAAATGTTTTAAGTGTTACCACTTTATTCCACTCAAGATGGCTTCAGGTGTGCCATACTTTTGTCATAAGTAAGACTGTTAGCGCTCTAGTTGTTCATTAGAACACTCTGGGACATTCTGTCATTGGGCTATACTTGGGCTACATCTGGGTGATATTTGGGCTACATTTGGGCTTTTTTGTCTGTGGTGGCCATTTCGGGAGACTTATTTGTTATGAAGTTTCCTAATTTCCTCATTTACTACAGTCTCCTCAGTAGGAAATACTTTCAGTTTTTTACTTTGATTCCATCAAGAAGGCATTCAGATGTGTCACACATTTGCCATAAATTCAGAATGTTAGCACGCTAGTTGCTCATTAGATCACTGTAGTAAAGCTACTGCTCACCAGGGAAGTCTGCTGCTGGTATTGAAAGTGCATGTTTCAGTCTGCATGTCAGAATTTTTTAATGAAATAGAAGAGGATTTGAGAAGTCACTCAAAATGTGCCCTAATTTTTCTTTCTGCAGCACTAATCATCCTTTCTATGGCGAAATGAACCCCCTCATTTTGTTCCTTTTTAAATTAGATGTTTTAAGAGTTACCACTTTATTCCAATCAAGATGGCTTAAGGTGTGCAATAAGTATAATAATGTCATAAGTAAGACTGTTAGCGCTTTAGTTGTTCTTTAGAACACTCTGGGAAGCTGCAGTAGAACACAAAGGAATCAACTGACAGTCTCTGCCCTTGTTGGATGTACATGTTTTACTGAGAATGTCAGACTTCATTCTCACATGACTGAGAAAGATAATGTGAATTTACTGAAAATATGCTCTCAGTTTAGCTTATAGATCACCTTCCAAACCTCTGTGGGAAAAGCATGAGAAAATAGTTTTCTCTCAAACATGATTCATGATATCACAGCAGAAGGCTTTTTCACATGGTAAAATCACCTTAGAACACACCACAATTCCTAAAATGAGTATGGTACCATCAACAAATGATTTATAATGTAACTAAAGTCTTAAAACCTTCTATTAACTGCAATGCTTTTTTTAATGAGGTGCTATCATGTATATTGGTTCCAAGATGGCTGCCAAAACTTCTTGGATGAAGTACTGACAGCCAATCAGATCTCACGATGAGATGTGTGGTTAGGCTCCGCCCAGATATATCTATCTTTTTAATTCTAATTTTCTCAGGAACTACTGAACGGATTTACACCATTTAAGCAAAAGGCACGAGTCTGAACTGAGGACTACCTCTTTGCCAAATTTAGTGTAATTCCGTTCAGCAGTTCGGGCTGTAGCTGCGTCAACAGGTCCTATGGGAAAATGCATGGGGAAAATGCGTTTTGGGACCCCCCTTTTTTCTCTGCCCCCGCTTGACGAATCACCGTGACATTTTCAGGATAGGAGCGCACCAGAGCTGGCCAAAAGTTTGAAAAACTTCGCGAAGATTCGTCAATCGGTGCCAACGTTATTCCAAATAGAATGTTGCGGATTTCCTATGGAAAATAGGTCCTAACTATAACTACCTACTGGCGACTGCCAGTAGATTATATATGTATATATGTATTACCTACTGGCGGTCGCCAGTAGGTAGTTATAGTTAGGACCCTGTTTCCATAGGAAATCCGCAACATTCTATTTTGAATAACTTTGGCGCCGGTCGACGAATCCTCGCGAATTTCTCAAAATAGGTGGGGCGCTACGCTCCGCTCCTACCCTGAAAGTCTCGGGGGGATTCATCAAGCGGGGGCTGAGATAAAAGGGGGGTCCCAAAACGCGTTTTTCCCATGCATTTTTCCATAGGACCTTTAGACAGGGCTACAGCCCGAACGGCTGAACAGAATTACTAGAAATTTGGCAGAGAGGTAGTCGTCAGGTCAAGGAAGTGCCTTTTGTAGGTTTGGTGTAAATCTGTTCAGTAGATTCTGAGAAAATAGCTTTTAAATCAATATATATATCTGAGCCAGCTTACGGTACGCTTACGGTACGCTTACCGTACGCGTACGGTGGCGTGCGCGAACGCGATTCTGATTGGGTCTTAGATCTTAGTAAACATTCGAATCGGCCGAAACCAGGAAGCGGCGGCCGCCATTTCGTGTGTTTCACTCAGAAAAAAAAGAGTGATAACAAGAAAAGGGGGCAAGGAGGAGAGTTACAGACCTGCTTACATTTGTGAGGGGGTCAAAGAAGGACAGAAAAGTACAAAGAAAACATTTATTGATTTTAAAAAAAATCACGGGGTACGCGTACGGTAAGCGTACGGTAACAAAAAAATAAATAAAAGAAATGAAATTCAGATTTAAGTGTTTAGTTATTAGGGGGCTCTAAAAAGAGCCGTTGTGTTTATAAAGTTATTTTTTAGTGGTACCTACAAGTAAGTACCGATGCAGAGTCTAAGGTTCAAGAGGAAGACTCTGTTCCCTTCATCATTGAAGTGCACACCATCTCCTCTATAAATGTCTTGCATGTCGTAACGCAAGTTGTTGTGGTAAATGGAACCCATACCATAGTCACGGAGGAAAGCAGAAACAGATTTGTTGACGTGCTTTCTTGCTTTGTCAATCTGCGGACAGAAATGATTGGACCAGTTCCATTTTTGCCTTTGGCATATGTTGGAAAACACAAAGGCAGTTTTAGGGAAAAGTGAAAACAGTTGTGCAAAGGTGTCCTTCATAAGCATTTCCAGACCTACCCCAGTCAAAGTGCCTAGGTCATTGCCACCACAGTGCACTATTATGAGGTCAGGGTGTTGGTTTTGCATGAAGGATTTCACCAATGGCATCAATTGGTGCCACTTTAACCCTCTCTGACCAATCCATTTAATGTCTACATTTGGCAAAGCAAGGTCTCTCACCATACCTGTTTTCTCTGCAAACTTTTCACTCCAGAAGACATAGCTGTGCCCTACAATCCACACTGTGAACATCTTCAAAGGAGATCTGGATGCACTCAGGAGGTGTAATTCAGTAGACAGGGAAAAAGAAATGAAAGACAGTTTGGAAATGGAGGCATACATATTTTTTTATAAAAAAAAAGAACTGATTGGCTGTTTCATACCATTCTACACTAAAAACTAGGCTGTATGTGTAAATTTATAGAAGCATGTTTTGTATTGGTACAGAAAAATGTGTTACCAAAGAACAGTACTATGGATTTGCTGTAAGGTTTGAAAAGTCAAGCACTCTTGCTCTGTGGAATTGAAACATTGTTTGGCGAACTTCTGACCTAACTCCACACAGCAGTGTTCCATGAGCTGTTGCTATGGTAGCAGGCAGAAGTCAAGTTGGGGGAAGGGTACTAGGCAGAAGTCAAGTTGGGGGAAGGGTACTTTTGGAAAAGGGTTGGTTTTCAACCAATAGAAATGTGTGATTACATTTGAAAAAAAGGGGGAAGCACTGAGATTTGAAACTTACATGTATATGTGTGGAAAAATAGAGGGAAACTTTGCCATTATCTGGTTCTGCTGAGAGGAGAGAGGTGTAGAGAACAGAGATCCTGGCTCTGATAATCTGCTGTTTGAGTGCCACATTTCTTTCACAACTAACTAATTTTAAAGGTGAGGTTAGAGTTTGAGAGGAGATGTATATGGTAAATTAAGAAATGAATAATAGAAATGTAATTCTTTTTGTTGAAGTTGCGTTTATTATTTTCTGTTTTGGGAGAAATTTAAATGTGAGGAACATGTAAAATAATATGGACTATGTTTTCACGATAAATTAAGGTGTATTGGTATAAAAAAAGAATAGTTTAAGGGTTTGAGGTTGGACTCAGTAATGCAAATACATTCAGCATCACTAAGGCTGGTTGCCCTTGGTGGAATGTAGGCAGTCACCCAGGTTACACATGTTGGGAAATATAGGCAGAGATTTATTGTGTACAACTCTGGTAATTTTATATTTGCATTAGTAGGAAAAAGGGGGAGCGATTTTTTGGTGCAGAAGCAGACTCTTAGCACACACCCAGCTCCTTTCCATGTATAATCATGCACAGTATTTACAAGCGAGTGGGGTTTGAGGTTTCAGTCTGTAATGCAAATACATTCAGCATCACTAAGGCTGGTTGCCCTTGCTGGAGTGTAGGCAGTCACCCAGGATACACATGGTGGTGGTCTGAAAAAGCAGTTTGGACATGGGCTTTTTTAAAAATCTGAAAAGTGGATTCATAATGTGTCAGTCTGTAAAAGTGATTATCACTTGCCAAAAAAAAAGAGCAGTAAGTGTGCATTCAAATTGGCAAAGAAATTTCGTTTTGTGACTAATGTGAAAACATGACTCTGTGTGCAAATAGGAATTACAGGCAGAGATTTATTGCGTTTTGCTCTGGTGATTTCACAGTTGCATTAGTAGGAAAAAGGGGGAGCGATTTTTTGGTGCAGAAGCAGACTCTTAGCACACACCCAGCTCCTTTCCATGTATAATCATGCACAGTATTTACAAGCGAGTGGGGTTTGAGGTTTCAGTCTGTAATGCAAATACATTCAGCATCACTAAGGCTGGTTGCCCTTGCTGGAGTGTAGGCAGTCACCCAGGATACGCATGGTGGTGGTCTGAAAAAGCAGTCTGGACATGGGCTTTTTAAAAAATCTGAAAAGTGGATTCATAATGTGTCAGTCTGTAAAAGTGATTATCACTTGCCAAAAAAAAAGAGCAGTAAGTGTGCATTCAAATTGGCAAAGAAATTTCGTTTTGTGACTAATGTGAAAACATGACTCTGTGTGCAAATAGGAATTACAGGCAGAGATTTATTGCGTTTTGCTCTGGTGATTTCACAGTTGCATTAGTAGGAAAAAGGGGGAGCGATTTTTTGGTGCAGAAGCAGACTCTTAGCACACACCCAGCTCCTTTCCATGTATAATCATGCACAGTATTTACAAGCGAGTGGGGTTTGAGGTTTCAGTCTGTAATGCAAATACATTCAGCATCACTAAGGCTGGTTGCCCTTGCTGGAGTGTAGGCAGTCACCCAGGATACGCATGGTGGTGGTCTGAAAAAGCAGTTTGGACATGTGCATTTAAAAAAATCTGAAAAGTGGATTCATAATGTGTCAGTCTGTAAAAGTGATTATCACTTGCCAAAAAAAAAGAGCAGTAAGTGTGCATTCAAATTGGCAAAGAAATTTCGTTTTGTGACTAATGTGAAAACATGACTCTGTGTGCAAATAGGAATTACAGGCAGAGATTTATTGCGTTTTGCTCTGGTGATTTCACAGTTGCATTAGTAGGAAAAAGGGGGAGCGATTTTTTGGTGCAGAAGCAGACTCTTAGCACACACCCAGCTCCTTTCCATGTATAATCATGCACAGTATTTACAAGCGAGTGGGGTTTGAGGTTTCAGTCTGTAATGCAAATACATTCAGCATCACTAAGGCTGGTTGCCCTTGCTGGAGTGTAGGCAGTCACCCAGGATACACATGGTGGTGGTCTGAAAAAGCAGTTTGGACATGTGCATTTAAAAAAATCTGAAAAGTGGATTCATAATGTGTCAGTCTGTAAAAGTGATTATCACTTGCCAAAAAAAAAGAGCAGTAAGTGTGCTTTCAAATTGGCAAAGAAATTTCGTTTTGTGACTAATGTGAAAACATGACTCTGTGTGCAAATAGGAATTACAGGCAGAGATTTATTGTGTTTTGCTCTGGTGATTTCACAGTTGCATTAGTAGGAAAAAGGGGGAGCGATTTTTTGGTGCAGAAGCAGACTCTTAGCACACACCCAGCTCCTTTCCATGTATAATCATGCACAGTATTTACAAGCGAGTGGGGTTTGAGGTTTCAGTCTGTAATGCAAATACATTCAGCATCACTAAGGCTGGTTGCCCTTGCTGGAGTGTAGGCAGTCACCCAGGATACGCATGGTGGTGGTCTGAAAAAGCAGTTTGGACATGTGCATTTAAAAAAATCTGAAAAGTGATTCATAATGTGTCAGTCTGTAAAAGTGATTATCACTTGCCAAAAAAAAAGAGCAGTAAGAGTGCATTCAAATTGGCAAAGAAATTTCGTTTTGTGACTAATGTGAAAACATGATTCTGTGTGCAAATAGGAATTACAGGCAGAGATTTATTGCGTTTTGCTCTGGTGATTTCACAGTTGCATTAGTAGGAAAAAGGGGGAGCGATTTTTTGGTGCAGAAGCAGACTCTTAGCACACACCCAGCTCCTTTCCATGTATAATCATGCACAGTATTTACAAGCGAGTGGGGTTTGAGGTTTCAGTCTGTAATGCAAATACATTCAGCATCACTAAGGCTGGTTGCCCTTGCTGGAGTGTAGGCAGTCACCCAGGATACGCATGGTGGTGGTCTGAAAAAGCAGTCTGGACATGGGCTTTTTAAAAAATCTAAAAAGTGGATTCATAATGTGTCAGTCTGTAAAAGTGATTATCACTTGCCAAAAAAAAAGAGCAGTAAGTGTGCTTTCAAATTGGCAAAGAAATTTCGTTTTGTGACTAATGTGAAAACATGACTCTGTGTGCAAATAGGAATTACAGGCAGAGATTTATTGCGTTTTGCTCTGGTGATTTCACAGTTGCATTAGTAGGAAAAAGGGGGAGCGATTTTTTGGTGCAGAAGCAGACTCTTAGCACACACCCAGCTCCTTTCCATGTATAATCATGCACAGTATTTACAAGCGAGTGGGGTTTGAGGTTTCAGTCTGTAATGCAAATACATTCAGCATCACTAAGGCTGGTTGCCCTTGCTGGAGTGTAGGCAGTCACCCAGGATACACATGGTGGTGGTCTGAAAAAGCTGTCTGGACATGTGCTTTTAAAAAAATCTGAAAACTGGATTTATAATGTGTCAGTCTGTAAAAGTGATTATCACTTGCCAAAAAAAAGAGTAATAAGTGTGTTTTCAAATTGGCAAAAAAATTACGTTTTGTGACTATTGTGAAAAGAAATGTAGTAATATATTTAAATAACATAAAGGAATTTTTTTTTAGTTTTTTTCAGGTATTGCTGAAGAGCAGTGAACAAAATTTAAGATGCCTACAAAATCCAGAGTTCAAAAAACTCACAAAAAAAACCTATATTTGAAGACAACTGGAGGACCAAAGTTAGTAGAAGATGCTCATGTTGGGAAAAAGAAAAAATCTTCTGGTAAGCAGAAAAAACAATTTCTAAAAAATATATTCAAAAGAATGAAAAATGTACAAAATGTCTGTACTGGAAAGAATGTTTTGAAAAGAAAAGGACAGGAAAAAATTGAGAATTTAGTTAATGCAAATATACCTTCTGCAACTGAAAAGATTTACATAAATAGAAAAACAGCGTTTAAAGAGATACGAAGAAAAATGTTTCAGAGAAGAGTTATGTCCAATTTGATAAAGGATGTGAAGAAATATAAGCAAAAGACTAAGTTTTATAAAAGAAAAAAAGAAATTGAAGCCATTGCAGCAAAGGCATTAGAATTAAAAAGGAAACTATTCATTTTAATTTTGAATAGGATGCGTACATTAGACAAAATGGTTAATGTACTGAAATCACATAGCAAAAGGAAAAGAGTAGTGAACAGAACAAACTTTTGTAAAGTGTTTTTAGGAAAGTGGATGCATAGTTCAAGTAGTGAACCTTTTTTTAATGAAGAGAGCTATTTTCAAAGTAATAGTTTGCTGCATGCAGTTGACACCAGAGGTCGTGCTTACGAAGTAAAAAATGGTTGCATAATGGAGAAGGAGATAATGGTTCCAAGAGATGAGGTACAAGTGATGGCAGATGAGGCTATGGGGAGACGTCCTAAAGCCCCAGTGTACACTTGGAATTGTAGTAGTATTTGCACTGTGCGTCAGGAATCTATTGACAAATTTTGTGAGTTTCTAAGAGAATATAGTAAAAAAAGTATAAAACAGAAGATTAAGGTGCTTCAAAGTCTGGATCCATGCAGAGTGAGAGAGAATACTGGTTTGCAGGGTCATTCTCTGGCTTGTCTATCTAGAAAAGTGTGTAATAGTGTTTTCCATCATTTTAGGATGCTGGCTGTTCATCATACTGAAATGAGAAAGTTTGTGAGACGGTTGTATTTTGCCAAAAGTCCAGCAATAAAGTTAAATGAATTGAATAGGGCTCTGTTCCGAGGAACGGTATCAGATGTAGAGAAGGTTGTTGATGAAATTCAGTTTTGTTACTTTGGTCCTGAACAAAACAGTGCAGAGAAGGACACAGTAAATGAGGAAGAAGTGGAAGAGAATGTAGAACCCTCTGTAAGTAACACATTTAATGATCACATAACAAAATTTGCAATAATCTCTAATGAAAGACCAAATTTTACTTGTATTTGTTGCCGCAGAACTCATTATAGAAAACAAACTAGGAATGTTGATCTCTACAGAAAGAGTGAAAATGAAGATAATTATAAGTGGAAGGATTTTGCCACATATATATTTCTTGAAAATTGTTTTGATTTGGGTGAAGATCAGCGTATTTGTAAATACTGTTACAACAAGTTAGAGGAAAATAGAATGCCGACCAGAGCTGTACATAATAATTTAGAATTGGATGCTATTCCTGCTGAACTTTCTGAATTAAATACATATGAGTCTATACTCATTCAATGTGTTCATCCGTTCCAGACCATAGTACGTATGGAGCCCAAAACTGGTAAATTACCTCCTTCAGATTTACTGAGAGGTTTAAAAGGTAGAGTGGTGTATTTGCCCTTGGGTTTGAAAAAAAATATGGAAACTATTGATGCGGATACTTTGGAAACTGAACCATTAATTATTCTGGTTAATGGTGTACCTACAAAGTATAAGAAGATTTGGCAGGAGCTGGTAGATGTGCGGAAAGTACAAAGAGCAAATTTGTATTTGAAAAGGAATAACAAATGGTATGAATCAATTTATATAGAAGAAGAAGAAGAAGAAGATTTACAAGAAGACACAGAAACACCAACTGGACAAATTGAAAAAGTGGACAAGTCAAAGGAAGAAGAAATTTATGAACATTTTAGCATACATCCTCTTCATTCAAAAGAAGTTATGGGAGACAATATTGATCTCTTTCAGATGAAGAAAGCAAAAGGAACTTCCGTGAGTGTATGGGAGGAGAGCTTAGAAGCTCGATGTTTTCCCCAGCTGTTTCCTAAAGGAAAAGGAGGACGATACGATGAACGCCCGGAACAGATTCCAGCTTCTGAGTATCGGACTACAAGACTATATGCTGAAGATCCCAGATTTCGACAAAGTATTCCTTATTTGTTCCATCTTTTATTTGAAAGCGACTTGTCTGCACTGTCTTATGCAGTAAATCACATTTTAAAAAGTGGAGTACATTTACAAAATGTGTCTGCTAAGGATTTTATGGAGAAAGTGCAGCACCGAGATGATCATTTGGAAACACAACTGATCAATCTGATGGCTTGTCAGCGTGGGACAAATGAATATTTGTACCGACGCCATGGTGAATTAAAATGCATGTTACGGAATTTAGGAACACCAACATGGTTCGTTACACTAAGCTGTGCCGAGTACGCTTGGGATGATTTACTGGATTTTCTACGAGAGGCAAATTCAAACATTAAAAACATCGAATACAAGACAGCAGGAGAACTGTGCTCATTGGATCCGGTTAATGTTTGCAGATATTTCAATCATAGATTTGAGGCTATGATGTCCTTCATCTGCAATAAAAAAAATCCACCTCTTGGAGAAGTAGTAGATTTCTTTTGGAGAAAAGAGTACCAGGCAAGAGGTGCTCCTCATATTCATATGCTGTTGTGGATCAAGGATGCCCCAAAGTTTGGAACAGATACTGATGAAGCAGTGTTATCTTACATTGAAGAATATGCAACATGTGCTATACCAAAAAGCACAGAAGAGAAAAAGTTAAAGGAGCAAGTTTTACGTTTCCAAAGTCATCGGTGTGGAAAATACTGTCGACGGACAAGAGCAAAGATAAATACTACACTAAATGTCGATTTGGATTTCCTAGACCTGTTCTTTCAAATGGAAGAGTAAACAGTTTTATGTCAGCTGTGAGACATACTATCACAAGAAAATCACCTAAGAATACCTACAACCTTAAAAGAAAAGAAGAATCAAAAAATATAAATGACTACAACCCAGTCATTTTATCCATGTGGAACGCTAACATGGATATACAGTATGTAGCTGACAATTCCATTGCTGTTGCTCGATATGTAACGTCTTACATTACGAAATCAGAAAAAACAGAATTGAAGGAAATGTGGGAAGAGATTTCTCACGAGAAGACTGTCAGTAAGAAGCTGTACAGTTTCAGTTTGAAGATGTTATCGCATCGAGAAATTGGATCCTACGAATGTTCAGATAGGTTATCTTCTGCAAGTCTCTACTCGAAGTCAAGAAGAATAATTTGGGCAAGTTTAGGCCTTGCAGCAATGAGAAATCGGGTACTAAAATCTGTTGGAGAAATTGAATATTTGGCCGAGAATGACCCAGAAAGTACAGATATTTTGAAATCAAACATGTTGGACACATATTATCCCAAGAGAAGTCAACATCTGGAGAACATGTGTCTATGAAGTGCTGCAGAACTACATTTATTCACGGAAAGCCGCAGAAGACATCAACAATGGAAAATATAAAGTCATTGGTGAGGAAGGATGTTTGGTGAAGCAAACAAAAGGAAGTTTGATAAATCACAGGAAGCTGAGTTGCGACACTACTGACAAGAAGGAATTTTACTACTTGGCTCTTTTACAGTTGTTTAAACCATGGCGTACAGAGGATGAACTACTGGGAGAATTTCAAAGCTATGAAGATTCTTTTAATGCTTGCAAAGACAGCATACAATGCAGTACATTCTCAAGTTATCTGCAAATGTTAAATGAAGAAATTGAACAGGAAACTACAATTGCAGCAGAAATAGCTAGAGACAGTTCTCAGGACAGCCAAAGTTCAGAAACACTCAGTCAAGATCCCCTAGGACAACCAATCGTTGAAAATGAAGCATCAATAGCCATGAATGAAGTGGAAACGGCTATGAATCAAGCTCAAGAAGAATTTATAGACTTACAAAATTTGGAAAGACAACTGAACGAAGAGCAGCAACAAATTTATGAAGAGATCAGAAACAAAATTGATCACGGATTTCTACATGAAAAAAAAGAGTGCTCATGCACATCATTTCATCCAATCAGGATGTATGTAAGCGGACAAGCTGGAACTGGAAAAAGTTTCCTAATTAAAGTCATCAGAAGCTACCTACAGCAAAAAACGGATTCTACTTTGTCTTGTGTGGTTACTGCTCCAACTGGGTTAGCAGCATATAACATAAAAGGAATCACTTTACATCGTTTGCTAATGTTACCAGTGGAGCATGAGAACAAAATACAATACAACAAGCTAACTGGAGAAGCATCCTTGGAAGTTTCAAGAGTCTTGAAGAAGATGCAAGTTCTCATTATTGATGAGGTGAGCATGGTTTCAAACTTAATGCTTGCCTTTGTGCATTTAAGAATGCAGCAAATTCTGAAGACAGACTATGACATGTTATTTGGTGGAAAACACGTCATAGTTTTTGGAGATCTTTTGCAACTTACTCCAGTTAAAGGACAACCAGTGTTTAATACTGTCACACATGAAGACACGAAGAAGTCATTGGGAAGCATCGGAAATACAAATATTTGGTCCTTCTTTGAGTACAAGGAACTTACTACTAATATGAGGCAAGCAAGCGATGAAGAATATGGAAGTATTCTGAAAGATATCAGAATTGGACTACTCACAGAAGTTGGCAAAAAAGCATTACAGAGTCGGCTGCTACATAATTTATTTCCAAAGGAAGAAATAGTTGCAGATAAGATATACAAGAACATTGCAGAAAACAAAAGTATCATCTGCTTAATGCCAACTCTACGTGAATGCTCAATATTCAATGAGGAGCTTTTGAAATTGGAATAGGAAGAGATCAGGAAATTAGAAGCAGTGGACAAAATTGAGGATGGAAGAATTACTGTCACATTAACAGGCACACTGAAAAATAAATTGGATTCACTAGAGAAGAACATTTCCAAAACAGCTGGATTGGAAAAAAATCTATATGTTTGCATGATCTGTAGAGTATTTTTAAGGAGAAATTTGGATGTTGAAAAAGGTTTAGTTAATGGAGCTATGGGAAGAGTTGTGGGTTTTATTAATTATCAGAAAAAAGATGGAATTGAATGTTTAAAAATAAAATTTGATCAGATAGAAGAAGTTAAAGACATTTGTCGTTGTACAGTTCGTTTCATGCTTGTGAAAGACTTATATGTACGTAGGAAGCAGTTTCCGTTTTCGCTAGCATATGCTGTAACTATTCACAAGTCTCAAGGATTGACTGTAGATTGTGCATTTGTGAACATTGGTTCAACTGTGTTCAAAGAAGGTATGGCATATGCTGCTTTGTCACGAGTGAAAACATTATCAGGTTTATTCATGATAGACTTTGATGACTCAAAAGTTAGTGCTGATACAAATTGTGTAAAGGAGTATAATAGATTAAGAAGAAGCTCTGCTCCTCATTTAGGTCAGTATCCTGTGTTGGAGAAACGTGTAGTTTCTCGTAAAAGGAGAAATGAGAATATCTGTGATGAAGATGTACAGAGGAGGAAAAAAAAGAGGAGTGATGTAATTGCAAGCAAAAAGAGTAAGGAAAAAGAAGAACAGGTTGTAGGATGTCATTTTGAAAATAGCTCTGGTGTCAACTGCTACGCAAATGTAGTGCTGAATGTTGCATTTTATCTGGAAAGTTTGCAAGAGCAGATAATAGTAAATCAGGGAAAAAGATTCTGTTCAGAGCTGAGTCTCCTTTTTCAAAAGCTGAGTAATGATAAAACTCAAATAGAAAGTGCTACTGAAATTAGAAAACTTTTAGATGTATGTTCAGGACGAACACAGTTTTCTCAAAATGAACAGCAAGATGCACACGAATTTTTGATGTTTTTTCTTCAGGTACTGGAAGAAGAAGAAGTTGCAATTGATAATTTATTTGGTCTCTCTTATAAATGGGAACATAGTTGTGAAAACTGTTATAATATATGTGGCTCTAATGTTGATAATGAAAGGTTTATTTTTTTGACATTGCCAGAGACTAAAACAGTCACTTTTGCTAAATTAGTTAAAGATGCTAATCATAGCATGCAATGCGGTGAGTGTCAATCTGACATGTTTTCAACATTAATTTTAAAGGAATACGGACAGTATGTAATTTTAATGATGCAACGATGTAGAGCTGATGGTTCAAAATTGGATACTTTAATAAAGAAGTTTACAGGACAGCAATTATCAATTTCAGGAAAAACTTTTGTAACTGTTGCAATAATTTTCCATGAAGGACCTACTGTTACTTCTGGACATTACACAGTTTATCTTAAATGTGAAAAAGGCTGGACACTGTGTAATGATTCCCAATTGGTTTTTAAGCAACGTTTGCCTTTTGATTTAGCAAATTCCTATCTAATCTTCCTGAAACCTAAATTTTAGAGAGACTTGGCAAGATCTGGACAAAACAATTTTACCATTTTATTGGATTACCATTGGAATTTTCAAAAATAAAGATTTTTTAAATTATCATTTGGCCTAATGGAAAGATAACCAATTGTAATGTGGACCTTTTTAATTTTTAATGAAACTTTCGAAAACCAAAAATTTAGAGAAAATCGGTAACATCTGCACAATTTAAATTTTGGAATGTTATTGGAGTGCCATTGGAAATTTTTTCAAAAAAGATTTTTTAAATTACTATTTGGCCATGTGGAAAGGTAAACAATTCTATTGTGGACTTAATAAATTATTAATAAATATTTAGGGAACCAATATGTTACAGAGAATCGGTGAGATCTGTACAAATAAAACTTTAGAATTTTATTGGATTACCATTGGAAATTTAATCAAAAAAGAATTTTAAAATTACTATTTGGCCTAAAGGAAATGGAACCAGATGTAATGTGGAGTTATTTGAGATATAATATTGTGATTATACTTCTGAAACAAACATATCAGACGGTATTTTAAAGAAATAAGTATTGATATTAGATGATATTTTTTTAGAATATTATGCATTTCTATAATGTTAAGTTTAAGTAAAAAGAGATTCTGGGCTTTTTTAATACAATCTTTGAGATTGTTATTTTTTTTTGCCCGCTGTAAAATGATGAATGCAATTGCTTTCACAATTTATAGTGAAATGCAATATATTCTGAAAACAGCAAAAATAAGGCAAAAATATTTGTTGATAAATATGTAAATATGTGTACTGTATTATAAAATGTTTTAAAAATATTAATACTTTTTTCTTTTTTTTCAGATTGATATAGAAAATTTTCGAAAACTAGAACCATTTTTAAAGCAATTTTTGTAAAAAACAAATGAATAAATATTTTTTTGAGTGGGTATGGTAAGTCAATAATAATAATTGTAGTCTCTCAAAGACCTTGTAATGTGATAATTGATTTTTAGTGTTTTTTAAAAAAAAAAAAAAAAAAATACGCGCACCGTACGCGTACGGTAAAAAAAAAATAAAAAAAGTTTTTAAAAACATATATAAAAAAAAGATGGAAGATAAGGTTGGCTCTTAAAAGAGCCGTTGTGTTCATGCAGGGACAGAGGAAAGAAAGATTGGGAAAATTAGTCTCTGCGACAAGTGTGCTGATCTATTTTAAGGTTCACTAGGGAAACACTGGTCTCCCTATGACAAATTAGATCATGACAAGAGGCGCATCGAATATCAACCCTCAGAAATCGAGGGTTAATTTCCAGAGGGCCAGCAAAAGGAGATGCTCCCCCCACAGATGAAGGGCTCACCTGACCTGCAGAAGAAGGACTCAGCCCTGCAGATGATGGTCCAGGCTGAGCTGCTGTGGATGTGCTTGGTTGACTTACTGAAGGGATACCTCCAGTAAGTCGAGCATGTGTCCTTTTGTGTACATCCTTGAGGTGCCTCATCATGGTATGATTCCCAAAGGAATACTTCCTGTCAGGATTACCTCTTGAAAGTACACGCTGACACAGCTTAGAAGTTACTAAGGGTGCATTTACCTTTTGCTGGCCTTCAGGAAAAGTAAAATAATCCCATACATAAGAGGTCTTTTGTTTCCTCGCTCTCTGCCTCAAGGTAGTGCTGCTAGTGCTAGCCTCACTCTCAGAAGGGCTCTGCTGTTCTGCCATCGTATCACAAAAACAACCCAGCTCCTTCTCCTAAGGGATCACAAGCAGAAATGAGGGGAATGGGTGTGGTGTAGGAGAGTTCTAGAACTGAAAGTAGTTTCAACCAATCAAAAGTTGTGTTTCATGATCACATGACCTACCGTACGCTTACGGTACGCTTACGGCAAAAGTACGCATGCGCGTAAAAAAGACACGCGCTTGCGCGCATGCGTTTAACAGTCACTCCCCGACACTTCCGCGTAACGTGCGCGTGTAGCGTACACGCGTACACGTCCCACGCAGAGTACGCGCGGCTACGCAAATTGCGTAAATATACGCAAACAGCGTAGATAAATTACGGACGTAGCGTAAACCGTACGCTTACCGTAAGCTTACGGTACGCGTACTAAAAAATAAATAAAAAAAAAAGGAAAAAATGTATTGCTAATAAATTTTACATGTTTATTTTATAAAATATATTAAAAAAAACATATTATAGAATTTTAAAAATTTAACCATAGTCTTTAAAAAAGGATAGAAAATTAAAATAAAAATATGTAAAAAAAAATAGAAGAAAAAAAAAAAATTAGCATTTAAAAAACCTTGCAAATTCACTGAAAAAACCATGGGTTTCACACACGTTATAGTTAGGAATTAGCATTTAAAAAACCTTGCAAATTCACTGAAAAAACCATGGGTTTCACACACGTTATAGTTAGGAATTAGCATTTAAAAAACCTTAGAAATTCAATGAAAAAACCAAAGGTTTCACACATGTTTTAGTTAGCTGGACATTTCACTCGTAAAAAACCAATGAAATTCCCCCGTTATAGTTAGTTCAGCTAACTATAACTCGCGCGCCCGCAATGCACTGCTGATGATGTCACATATTACATCACTCATGACATGGTCAGTGACATCACTCATGACATCACTGATGACATCTCAAATGACATCACTGATGACATCACTGATGACATCATCCTTGTGATAGAGTGGCAGACCACCTCTGCCCCTAATATAACCTTTGATACACACATTCAAAAATAGAAATTAAATTTTTTAAAACAATGGACATACCAATACCAGTTACAACAACCTATTCAGTAATTCTAAGATCCACATACACATCCACTCATTCACCAACAGTCCTGTACAGTCACTCATACATGTACTCACTCATCATATGTACTCATACACGTATACATCCTGTTACACAATGCCACTCATCCATAGAGGTACTCACACACATAGTCACTCATGCTAATAAAGAATCAAACATACATTTACTTGCATATACAGTTATACACACACCGCCACACTTACTTCTACAGAAACTTACACATACATAGGTGCCGATCACAATCCGGTAAAAAATTCCCCCGTGCGACTCGTATCGGGTCTTTTTACCGTACGAATCGTACAAGTGTCGTACGAACTGGCAATCACGATTCGCATGGTAAAAAGTCCATACGAACCGCACTGGGAATCATTCCCCACACGTCCTCGGGTCGGAAAATGTGTCCGACACGTCCTCGGACGATTTACCTTACAAACGTGAAAAGCCAAGTCCGACCGAGGAATCACGATCCATCCCGTGCGTCCGAGCGTACAACCGTATGGAAAAAACACCGTCCGCACCGAACACCCATAGCAACCATGGAGACATGTGCCCGCATACGCGCCCAACACTCCCCCCAGCCCCCGTACGTCCGACACGTACCCCCCGTGTATGTATACCCCCACCCGTCTAGGTACACCCCAGTACGTTCCAGTCGTACCCCCACCCCAGTACGTGTCGTACCACCATCAATGTACACCCCCCACCCCTGTACGTGTCGTACCCCCCGTGTACCTACACCCCAGTATGTTCCAGTCGTACCCCCACCCCAGTACGTGTCGTACCACCGTCAATGTACACCCCCCCACCCCTGTACGTGTCGTACCCCCGTGTACCCCCACCCCAGTACGTTCCAGTCGTACCCCCACCCCTGGACGTGTCGTACCCCCCGTGTACCTACACCCAAGTACGTTCCAGTCGTACCCCCACCCCAGGACGTGTCGTACCACCGTCAATGTACACCCCCCCACCCCTGTACGTGTCGTACCACCGTCTATGTACACCCCAGTACATTCCAGTCGTACCCCCACCCCAGTACGTGTCATACCCCCCGTGTACCTACACCCCAGTACGTTCCAGTCGTACCCCCACCCCAGTACGTGTCGTACCCCCCGTGTACCTACACCCCAGTACGTTCCAGTCGTACCCCCACCCCAGTACGTGTCGTACCACCGTCAATGTACACCCCCCCACCCCAGTACGTGTCGTACCCCCCGTGTACCTACACCCAAGTACGTTCGAGTCGTACCCCCACCCCAGGACGTGTCGTACCCCCCGTGTACCTACACCCAAGTACGTTCCAGTCGTACCCCCACCCCTGGACGTGTCGTACCCCCCCGTGTACCTACACCCAAGTACGTTCCAGTCATACCCCCACCCCAGGACGTGTCGTACCCCCCGTGTACCTACACCCCAGTACGTTCCAGTCGTACCCCCACCCCAGTACGTGTCGTACCACCGTCAATGTACACCCCCCACCCCTGTACGTGTCGTACCCCCCGTGTACCTACACCCCAGTACGTTCCAGTCGTACCCCCACCCCAGTACGTGTCGTACCACCGTCAATGTACACCCCCCACCCCTGTACGTGTCGTACCCCCCGTGTACCTACACCCCAGTACGTTCCAGTCGTACCCCCACCCCTGGACGTGTCGTACCCCCCGTGTACCGACACCCCAGTACGTTCCAGTCGTACCCCCACCCCAGTACGTTCCTGGCGCACCCCCAACACAACCTCCTAAGTACGGAGCGCACCCCATGCCCCAACATCACAACCGCATGTACGAGTCTTACAAAGCCACACACAAGGACAAAATCGTACAACCAAATGGCCCATGTACACACCGTACACACGCTCAAAACGCACGTACACAACCAGGACAAAATAAAACAACACAAGAATACACCAGTCGAAAGGCACACAGCCACTAAACATGGCCAACAACCACTTAAATAACACAATCACTGACCTGCAACTGCCAAAAACAAACAGAGGCCCAATACACCACCACTCCTTATAACACACCCACCCAAAATTCAAAAACTGCCACACCCACCCATGGACCAATAAAAAGGGCCCACACACACAAACCATGAGCCTTTCCAACAGACTCACTGCTGCCAGACACCACAGAACCAGACTACAAGCTACACCACACCTTACACTTGCACACCTTCAAACGACCACCCTCACAAACACCCTCTCATCACATTCACACACACACACAACCATCCACACCCCCCCCCCAACATCCACACCCCCCCCCACACCCACACCATCCCCACCCACACCCCTCACCATGCCCACTACCAAGAATCCAAAGTTCAGTCACCGAGAGTTGGAGGTCCTTGTTGATCAAATCCTCAGAGTCGAGCCACAGATCTTTGGAACATTGGTCAGAAGCACCAGCCAGGCAGCCAAAACAGCCATGTGGCAGACCATCGTCGATGCTGTGAATGCTGTTGCGGACACCAGGAGGACCAAGCAGGATTGCCAGAACAGGTGGTACGATCTGCGGAGGAGGGTCAGAGCCAAGAGGCAGGAGGAACACGACCAGGCCAACGCCACCGGAGGAGGGCCCTCCCGCAGAGCCGTACAGTACCATCCCTGGGAGGAGAGGGTGATGGCCATACTGCCGGTGGAGGCAGTTGAAGGAGTAGAAGGACTCCGAGACCCGGGTGAGTACACAAACAACGCACCTCACATGGGGGGAACTGCAACCACAACCAAAATCAATAACAGGCACGCAACCACCACAAGCCATCGCATTACTCAACCACACTCCATGAGCAGGCACATGCCACTGCTGCCACCATGCCCCATGCACCCAGCTGGACAATGTCAAGTCACAGGCCACAGAAGACAACAACACATGACACGGTAACCCGGATGGCGGGAGGCTGGGCACCAAGAATCACATAGTGCGACTCCAAAGCAGACAACAATGCCCTCTGCCCATATGGCCTAGGTCACAGCCAGACAAACACTGTGTCCCAACACAGGAATGACTTGCCAGCAAATGGCGGACGCCTTGCATCAACACATGGGGGTGAAGGCACTGTTTTGCACATGCCAGCAGCTAATGAACAGCCAACAGTGTGAAAGAGTGGCAGCACACACCACCACAGCAGCAGCGCACAGACACACAGCAGACAAAATGGGTGCCTGGAGATCAGAAACAAACTCACATCAACAGGCCAAGGGCCACTCAAAGATCTGCTAACAGTGTGTGCCCAGGAAGCTGGGCCAAGGTGACAGAGGGTGACACACGGAGGGAGGGAGAGGGGGACACAGAGGGAGGGAGAGGGGGACAGAGAGGGAGGGAGAGGGGGACTGAGAGGGAGGGAGACGGACAGAGGGAGGAGGCTGACACACGGAGGGAGGGAGAGGGGGACACAGAGGGTGGGAGAGGGGGACAGGGAGGGAGGGAGAGGGGGACTGAGAGGGAGGGAGAGGGGGACAGAGAGGGAGGGAGAGGGGGACTGAGAGGGAGGGAGACGGACAGAGGGAGGAGGCTGACACACGGAGGGAGGGAGAGGGGGACAGAGAGGGAGGGAGAGGGGGACAGAGAGGGAGGGAGAGGGGGACTGAGAGGGAGGGAGACGGACAGAGGGAGGAGGCTGACACACGGAGGGAGGGAGAGGGGGACAGAGAGGGAGGGAGAGGGGGACAGAGAGGGAGGGAGACGGACAGAGGGAGGAGGCTGACACACGGAGGGAGGGAGAGGGGGACAGAGAGGGAGGGAGAGGGGGACAGAGAAGGAGGGAGACACAGGGAGAGCAAATCAGTCCTTTGGTGTGTGGGAATGTCTGCTCGTCAGCAGGTGGACTGCGTGCATGTAGACAAGGGTGCCCAGTGCCAGAACCCCCCCTCTTCATCATGGCAAAACGCAGGGCCATGTTACAACCTGTACACGAGCACAAGGACAGCCACCTGCATCATATGAGTGTGTGGATCCACTCCATGTGCACATGTACAGTGCTACAAGGAAGGCGCAAACGCATAGCTCGGCACACATGCACACTCCACTGCTGACTGCAGTCACACTTGACGCAGCAAGTAAGACTGTGCCACACATAGTTAAAGGGGCCAAATTGGTGCCCAAGGGACACACACATGCACAAGTGCACTGTGAGTGGAATGCAAGACAGATCCTAATTCCAAGAGGAAATGTGCCAACTTTGTAACGGATGAAACATGGATGTTGCATGGATCAAAATTAACATTGTCTCTCTCACACACAGGTCAACGTCGTGCTGCACCCCCCAACACTGGGGGGGAACACTCACAGGACCCGGATCTGCAGGAGACCGATCCCACCGGCAGCGACCACTCTCACCACTCTGCGGACGACCCCGACCGACCTGGCCCCTCTGGTGTCCAACCACCTGCAGCACCTGCGTCAGGTACAACCGTGCCAACCACCACCCCCACTCCTGCCACATCCCAGGAGACACCCAGGATCCCTGCCCCAACACCACAATGCAGCCAGGCTCGCCAGGAGGGACACGGTGTCCCGGGCACCCAGGAGGAGGCAGGCGACAACGCCAATGCCACCCCTCAGGGGTCCCGGAGACCCCATGTGCCCACAAGTGCAGGCCAGACGCAAGTGGGCAGGGGTGGTGGGAGTGGAGAGCGGCGGAGGCGCGAGCCTGACCAGTTGGCTGGGGATCCGGTATTTTCCCATGTCCGTAACATCCTGGACTCATACCGGCAGGACACCACGGGCATGGCCCAGGTTGTGTCCGTCCTCGAGGGGATCAAGGTCCAGCAGGCCCAGCAACATGCGGAGCTAATAGCCTGTCTACAGCTACACCAACGGAGGATGGAGGACAGACAGGCTCAGCAAGTGACGGCGTCCCAGGGGATTCACGCTGAACTCCGTCGGATGGCCGACACCATGGCCGACCCTCCCTGTGCCAGAAGGCACAGGGAGGGTCGGCCATGTAACAAACACCACTATTTAACCATTGTGACAAAATGAGTGCGTTGTTTGTTGGTTTGAGCTTACATAGTATTATTATGTAAATGTAAGCCGCCTTTTGCTCTCTCTCTCCCCTTTTTTGCCTGCTGTTTCCTTCTTGTGTCTATACTCCCTATACCTTCTTTTCAAACGCTCGGTACAGGACTGTGCCGTTCGTCATCTTTGTTGTGCTTTGTATTTTGCCCATCCTGTTATCTTACTTGAATAAATATTCCTCTGTCCGGCTGGACATTGGAAGAACCTCCATAGTGCTCATTGTAGTCTATGTTGAAACATTCGAATTATCTCCTCTTATGCCAAGGACCTTTGTTCTTTAAAATAAGTTATTACCCGAGGTCCCTAGGCTACCAAAACGGGTTCCCTTGTTCTTTTCTCTACACTGAGCGCAATCGCTGGATTGCAAGGGTTTGATTCCCTCCCCACCAATCTCTTGGTTCGGCCATCCTAGTCTTTATGAGTGTCTTTCACTTTAACTTTCCATTTTTGTTTCGAGTCCCCTTCCTTACACTACAGTATGTCAGCTTTTGCACCGTTGTATACTGATGATTACATTAAACAACTTTGCTCAGGTCCATCGTTACTCTCAGATGCCCCTGAAATACCCACCCCATCCAACTCCTCAGTCCCAGATCAATTGGAGAAACTCAGAAAGAAGCAGGTCCGTTTACAATTAATGATCCTTATGCTCACAGATTATCTCAAAGCAGAAGTCATCCCTCTAGGTCTGCAAGTACGTAATATCCCTGGGATCTTTACCGATAACCCTAAATATATTTCCAACTTCAGCTACATCGGAACCACATGTTCCCGCCACTGGCTAGTACTAGGAATAGATATTGCCACTGAAACTCTGAAAGAGCTAGAAACCGAGATCTCAGATATACTGAAACAAATTCAAGATTCCAACGCAACCTCTGATGCCAAAAAACTGTTGGAACAAATTGAGAAAACTGTTGCAGATTTCCATAGAATCGAACAGAACAAGAAAGCTAACAAAATAAAGAAAGACATAAAAACCTATAACATTGAGACTACCTACCCTTACTTGCAAAAAGACTTCTACACTAATAGGTCCTATTCTACACATCAAAACAACCGTCCTTGGGGCCGCTACAACAGACGCCACAACCTAGTGGGCTTTTCAGATACATCAGCTGATTCATCCGACAACTCAGACCCAGGAGAGGGAACTAGTACCACCAGACGTGGAGGCTTAAATCAAAACACTTTTTTAGCCAGGGGCCAACAAGAGCAACCCCAACGAGGCAGAGTGAAGAAAACTCAGCGGTGGTACAATCCACCGGGAGAGAGACGCACACGCAACAATTTTTACCAATGGTAATGACAGATACTTCTGCCAACCAACATACTGATGTGATTCCCATCTTCAATCTCTCCTCTCACTCATTGACCCCCGACGAACTCTCTCTCCTTAAAAAAGGTTTATCCTTTGTCCCTACAATTCCACCCAATTTCATGGACTTACAGACTGAGCTTCTCAGATTTTTCCGGCGCATTCGCCTACAAGCGTTTTTTCAACTGCACCCTATGCCAGATCAAGTGGCCAATACTCCCTTCCGGCCCCCATCCACTTTCTCACCATCAGCCAGTATGGTACCCCCAGAGGTAATCACCTTTGAGAAAATGCTATTGAAAGATCTCTCTAATCTACAGAATAACAAAAGGTTCATCCCATTTAACATTACACGCAAAGAGAAACAAGCTATCACCCAGTTAAAGAACACCGACTCCTTGATAATCAAAAGTGCAGATAAAGGTGGTGGAATAGTGCTCCAGGAAAAAACAGCGTACATATCGGAGATCCAACGCCAACTTGACAACACAGAACACTACCTGAAGCTAGCATCGAATCCTACTAAAGAGATTCAGGGTTTGATCCTCAAGACAACCACAGAGGGTCTCCACGCTGGCTTCCTTTCAAAAAAGGAGTTTAATTTTCTCAACGTTAAGTCAGCACGTACACCCGTTATATACACGCTCCCCAAGGTCCACAAAAATATTTCAAACCCTCCGGGCCGTCCCATTGTTTCTGCCTGCGGTTCAATCTTAGAACCACTGGGTTCTTATGTAGATTTCTTCATTAAAGACTTTATCCCCACCACTCAATGCTTTGTCCGTGACTCGATGGCAATGATTAACATGGTTGAGCATCATCCATTCGATCCTTTGACTGAAACTCTGTGTACTATGGATGTTGAGTCATTGTACACTAATATCCCTCAGACTGCTGCCCTTCTGGTAATCCAAAAAACACTAGACTCACGTCCACGCCCACATGCCGTCCCCACCAATTTCATACTACAGCTTCTTGAACTTTGCTTAACCCGTAATTTTTTCAGCTTCAATAACAACTTCTATCAGCAAATCAAAGGCACGTCAATGGGGGCTATTTTTGCCCCAAATCTGGCAATACTCTTCATGGACCAATTAGAGACTAATGTCATTCTGACTGCCTCCAATCCGTTCTTCCCAGGCATCGTGTTTTGGCGTAGATACATCGATGACATCTTCATCATTTGGAAACAGCACGTCGATGTTCTACGCCAATTTTTACATTGGTTGAACAACAACTGCTCTGGTTTATCTTTTACCACCACCACTGACACCGCCTCCATAGCATTTTTAGACCTTACGATTTTTCATGACAATGGTGAACTACTCACACGCCTCTTCCGCAAGCCCACAGAACGCAACACCCTTTTAAACTACACCAGCAATCACCCTAGGGCTCTAAGGGATTCATTGCCTTACTCTCAATTTTTGAGAATAAGGAGAAATTGCTCCTGTAGGGTTGATTATTTCAGAGAATCAGCTGTTTTGGCTTCCAAATTAAAAGACAGGGGCTACCCAAAAAGAATCGTAAAAAATGCTTCAAAAAGAGCCTGGTATTGTCCCCGGGAGGTGCTTTTGACTCCTAAACCCAAAAAAGAACTGCAGAGAATTGCCTGTGTGACCACTTTCTCTCTGGTATCCAACAAATTGAGAAAAGCGATACTGCACCACTGGCCCATTCTAAATGCAGGGAATCTCACTATTGATAAACCACTATTCGCCTTCAAAAAAAGCAAGAATCTGAAGGACCATCTGGTCAGGGCTGCACTACCCGTCGCTCCCAATACTACTCTCCTTACCAGTTGGGGTCTGTCCCCCATCGTTGGTCATTCCAAATGCGGCACGTGCAATGTCTGTGTGTTCACCATTGAAGGAAAAAGTTTCACATTTGATAACATTACAGTGCATTGTCAAGCTTTCACAAATTGTAATTCCTGCAATGTCATTTACCTTATCCAATGCCCTTGTTTGAAAATATACATCGGACAGACCACCCAAAAAATCAAGACCAGAATCTGTCAGCACAGAAGCCGTATCCGATGCAATACACAGAACGCCCCCCTGGTTGAACATTTCACTGAGGCCAATCACAATGAAGATGATTTGCGCTGGACTGTACTTAAATCACTGAAGTTACCTCCAAGAGGTGGCAATATGGCTCAACTTTTAAACAGAGAGGAACTAAAGACAATCATTCTGTTTAATTCTATCAACACTGGACTTAATAGGACAGAAGACTGGACATCCTTACTGTAATCATGTGCGATTTGTGAATCACCTGTTTTCCTCGCCCCAGTCACTCTAAGTTGGTCTGACTACCCCTGTTGGAACTCCATGCTTAAATCTGAATTGTAAAATTATGCAAACAATATTCAGCTGCCTTTTTTCCCCCATGTTGACACTTGCTATCATCAACCTCTAAGTAAAATGTGTTCACTAATTATGTGTCCCCTTGTTCTACGGCCTTTCTCAACTCCCAGTGACATTTCACTATTTCGAAAAGCATGCTCACATAGCCCCTCACTTTCCTTCCCACTCCATCATGGCCGCCGGCCTTTCTCGATCTCTATCACAGTCCTTCCTTGCTTTCGCCCACTCCCCGGGCCCGCCTCAAAACACCCACAGTCCCGCTTGTTCTTTGCTATCACGCCTAACGGAGAAGCAGACCCTTGCTCCCTCCGGCCGCCAGCTACTCTTCGAGAGGTAAGCCTTGCTCCACACGCCATCCGCCAGAGCGCATACTATGTGCTCCCCCATATAATCACTTTAATTCAATTTCCCTCAGCTCCGGTCCCGCGCTGTCCGGCAGCCCTTCCCGCTGCATAGACTGTCCACCGCAGGCCCTTGAACACTCGGTTCTGGCCCCCTGCGCCCTGGTTGTATCCTTAAGGTAAGCCCGTTCCTACAACGGCCCCGGACATCACTAGTCGATTTTGGTTGGGGTCCTGCCAACACTTTCCTTGCCTTTCCCAGCTCCAGCCTTCCTGATCGCTTGGTCCATCAATCGCCGACGGTCCCTTAACACGAACACGGAGATCCTTCCTTCTAGCATCCTGACGCCCTCGTGAGGCTTTCGTGAATTTCCAACGAACTCCAGGCACCCATTGAGCTGTCCTTGGCACCCACCGAGCCTTCCTAGTTCCACTGCGAGCTGGCTCCCAGGTTAGCACAGACCCCCCCTCCATACATGAGCCCTGTTTCCCTTAATTCGCACGGATCCCGCCTCGTCAGCACTAATTCGCTCCCAACAGCACTGCGCCACCCCCTTCGTTCCACCATTTTTGTTTTTACCCTCCTCTCTCGGTAGGACTTAATTGGTCACGCTTCGTTAGCATCCTCTCCCACTGATCCTTACGGGCACTTCTCACGTCTCCTGTTGTTCCCTCACCGTCATTGACCCTCTTGGTCTTATCATCACTATGTGCGCCACAGCACCCAACAACGCTGCCATTTTCTTCCGCATGTGTATCCTCGCATGTACATACACTCACCCTCTTCACGTAGCGAATTGTTACACCCCTCTAACGGTCTCCTGACTAGTTTTGTTCATAGTAAGGTGGACTTGCTTTATTGTTTATTTATCATTTTTTGTTGTTTCTTTGTTTCCTGTCTTACTACCCTACAGGCTCCTTGACACTATCTATCAGGCAACTGTTCAATTTCTAGTCCTGATGATGATCCCATAGTATTGAGAGCTAGGGATCGAAACGTCGACCTTTGTAACAAACACCACTATTTAACCATTGTGACAAAATGAGTGCGTTGTTTGTTGGTTTGAGCTTACATAGTATTATTATGTAAATGTAAGCCGCCTTTTGCTCTCTCTCTCCCCTTTTTTGCCTGCTGTTTCCTTCTTGTGTCTATACTCCCTATACCTTCTTTTCAAACGCTCGGTACAGGACTGTGCCGTTCGTCATCTTTGTTGTGCTTTGTATTTTGCCCATCCTGTTATCTTACTTGAATAAATATTCCTCTGTCCGGCTGGACATTGGAAGAACCTCCATAGTGCTCATTGTAGTCTATGTTGAAACATTCGAATTATCTCCTCTTATGCCAAGGACCTTTGTTCTTTAAAATAAGTTATTACCCGAGGTCCCTAGGCTACCAAAACGGGTTCCCTTGTTCTTTTCTCTCTACTAGAAGGTGGAGAACATCACCACCCACAGGGAGGGATCATGAGGAGGAGGAGGAAACATCCGACGGAGCATCCCAGACGTCGTCACGGCCTGCTGCTGAGGTTCCCCGCAGGAAGCCGGGTCGTCCACGGAAAGGACCGTGAGGGTGGCTGCTACATCACCATCTCCCAGGACACCTGGCCTGGCACCTGGCCCACTGGAGCAACAGCATCACAGCATCAAGAGACATTCTCTGCCACATGGCCCTGCTGGTCACTGGCTGACCAATGTTGACAAAGACTGTGGCATGGACTCTGAGGATTTCCAATGGCAAGGACACCAACTCCCCTACTGAACTTTGGATTCCCTAATCCCGGAAAGGCCCTCACTTGCCCCCCCCCCCCAATAATAAATCACACTATTAAGAGTAGATGCCTGCTGGTAGCATTATTACCTAACATGTGTCTTGTACAGTCTAAACATGCCTGAGTCATCTGTTCACTTCAACCATCCACACCCTGGGGCCTGAGTCTGGCACAGGACACATGGGTCACAGTTTTCTAGGCAAGACAGACATGGAGCACCATACACACCCGTGATGGTCAGAACCAGCTGAGGGGGTGGCCGAACAACCGTGCTGACAGACACATTGAGTACAGCAACAGTCATGCGCAGAGGTCAGGGATCCTGGCCCGTGTCCTGGGGGGCACCCAGGTACGTGTAGACAGGTGGCAGAACCATGTCCTGCAAGCTTGAGTCCGGTGGATGCAGAGAATGGGGTCATGGACAACGTTGGATGCATGGGGATGGCACATGTCACAATACCCACACAGTCATGGACATCATGCCCATTACACAGTCTCAGCACACACACACAGCTTGCATCTTGCCACTCGACACATTGACACATAGCCACAATCAGGGAATACCATGCCAGACATGCAGGATGCACCGTGCCAACACACCAGCATTGACTGAGAAGAGGCACCTTGGAGGCATAGGGACACCTTTAATAGTCATGTGTTTGGGATTGCAGAGGCAACTTGAAGTACACATGAACACATCATGTGGAGTAACATGTGGCTCCAACACTGGCACCCCCCTTCTGCAGCACAAATGCGTGATAGCCATGGAACTGGCACACAAGTGTCGGATAATAGCTAAATACCCACAGCTGCTCACGGAGAGCCTGCCATACACCATACATCCGCTGATGTGGAAGTCCCACGCCATGTCAAGACAATGTTAACCGTATGTGTCCGAGGGCAGTGTCACACACATTGATGCCTTCATCACAATCCACCATCCCATCACTGATGACTGACAACCAGGCAGCCCATCTATTCAGGTGTACCCAGCTGCATGTCGTGTCCCATGGGGATGCCACATGTCTGCAGGGGACCCAAACCCCGACCGGGGCAGTGTGCACACATCGTGAACAACTGCCACACCCAATACACCCCAGATGCATCCCTTACCCCATGGAGACTTCCAAACGTGTCCGTGCCTGTAACGCTGAGTCAGCCCACGATGCCATGTCCATGAGGAATAGCAGTGCCACAACAATGCAACCAGCAAACGGCATGCGCAGGTACCTGGGGAAGAGAGACACACAAGAAGTCAGCCACAAGAAGCACAGCCACTTGCATGTGCATTTACTCGACACATGTATGTATGACAACATGCTAGGTCACAATTATGCCTGGGGAAATACTACCATCACTGCCACCATCACTCCAGTGACACACCCACACACACCTCTGACCCACGTGCCATACATGCAGGTGGAGACACACATCACAACGCATGCCACACGGGGACCAATGCGTGCACACTCAGACCCTGGTACTCACCACTAAGCAAAGAAGTCGCGTATGAGCCGAGTCCGGATGTCCTCTTGCGGCTCCACATCCTCCACATCACTAGCCCCATTGCCAAGCCCTTCGTCCTCCACGGGTGGATGGTCCTCGTCATCTTGATCCAGGATGAGGGGCACAGCTCTTTCAACTGCCATGTTGTGCAGCATGCAGCAGACCATGAAGATCTTGCAGACCTTCGCCGGGGCATATGGGAGTGCGCCGCCGGTCTTGTGGAGGCACCGGAATCGGCTCTTCAGCATGCCAAACGTCCTCTCTATCACTCGCCTTGTCCGGCCATGGGCGGTGTTGTAGCGGAGCTGGGCCGGCGTGATGGGGTTGCGGAGAGGTGTCAGCAGCCAAGGCATGTTGGGATAGCCAGCGTCCCCTAAATGGAAAGCACATGGATATCGTTAGAACTGGCGAAGCGGTAGTGCTGCTCGGCCAAACAGAATACAGGACAGACAGACTGTACCCACCAACAACACATGCACGTTCGTTGCGCAGCTGCATCATCATATCAGGCATCCCGCTACGCCTCATGATGTAGGCATCGTGTGCTGATCCTGGAAAACGAGCACAGACATGTGAAATCACCATGTTGGACAGACACACCACAAGGGCATTGATGGAGTGGTAGTGCTTCCGATTGCGGTACGCCACCTCCCGTGCGTGTGGTGGTACCAAACCTACATGTGTCCCATCTATGGACCCAATGACATGGGGCATCCCTCCCAGGGCATAGAAACCACGTTTGACCTCAGTCATCTGTTCAGGGGTTGGGAACTTGATGAAGTCATCCAGGTGAATCAACATGGCCTCCAAGAAATCATGCAGCACACCGCTGAACATGCTCTGGGACATGCCACCAACATGAGCTATGGTATATTGGAAGGTACCCGTGGCAAGGAAATGTAGGGCAGCCATTACCTTCAGCTGGGGTGTCAGTGCCGTAGGATACCTGTGCTGCGGTTGCAGGTGTGGTGCCAGTCTCGCCGTCAGCTCCAGAATCAACGGTTGGGTGAAGCGGTAGAGCCGGATCCTGTCATTCTCCTGCATGGTGGCCAAGTCTGGAATTCTTCGGGCAACAGGAGGCGCTCTGCAGTAATTTGGAAGTGACAAGGAAGAGTGAGTGCACTACGAGAACAACTCATGTCTACTGAGCACATGTAAATCTGCCAATACACACATGCCACATAGGGAGTCAGGCATGTGCTACATGCCCAGGACACGTATGGATGCAAGGTGACACTCCTTCCAAGACCCAGCTACACACGGTGATTGAGAACCTCCCCATGCCACGCCATGGGAATAGCTGTGTCCCAGTGCAAGTGCACTGCCCGACGCAAGACAGGAGTGACATACACCCACACATCAGCAGAAGTGTGATGCTGATTGCAGAGACTGGCAGCGGAACACTTGAGCCACAGGTCACATGACATTACACTAGTCCAGCCCACACACCTTGCCATGAAGGTGCACATGTCATGACTCCCCACACATTCCTTGTGAGTTTGCTGACATGGCCTTGTCACGCTACTCCGTGTCCCTTGCATACATGTGCACCTCACATCCGGTAACACATGTGGCATGGTGTTGGGAACAGTGTGCAATGACAATCTACACACAGCCACATGTTGGTTGCTGCAACGGCTGCAGCTTTTGAGGGTGCAACAACATCAACCCGATGTAAATCCCGGACACATATATGGCATAGTCACATTGTGCACTGTGGGTAGTGATGAGTCATGTGTCATGACCCCTGTACCGGGCATCATGGGACACTTCCGTGTGTTGGTGTCCGTGCCATGCCAGTGACGCTCACCCCAAGTGCGCAGTCCCACATGCACACATGTCAAAGGAGTCAAGGGCATGCCTGGCACACATTGCACCCTCACACAGTACACATGTACACATCTCATCATACATCTGGTGCCTTCTCCACTCAGGAGGCATGTTCCACATCACAGCCTGTGACACCTGTGCCCAACACATGTGGTAATGCACAGACGATGCCTTGGTGTCCATTCCTGGACAAGTATGTCCATCCATGGACAAGTATGTCCGCCCTATTCCGACATGTGTGTCGCCTATCACCACAGTGATGTGTAAAATCCGCCGTACTGCTGCTGAGAGGGCCTGTGCATGTTCCCAAATCACTGTGGGAGTGCTGCCGTATGTGTACCCATCGTGATGGCGAGCGTAGATGCGAGTGTACGGTCCGTACCACTACGGGTACGCATACGCGTGCAGACCCATAGTGATAGTGAGCGTAGATGCGAGTGTACGGTCCGTACCACTACGGGTACGCATACGCGTGCAGACCCATAGTGATAGTGAGCGTAGATGCGAGTGTACGGTCCGTACCACTACGGGTACGCATACGCGTGCAGACCCATAGTGATAGTGAGCGTAGATGCGAGTGTACGGTCCGTACCACTATGGGTCTGCACGCGTATGCGTACCCGTAGTGGTACGGACCGTACACTCGCATCTACGCTCACTATCACTATGGGTCTGCACGCGTATGCGTACCCGTAGTGGTACGGACCGTACACTCGCATCTACGCTCACTATCACTATGGGTCTGCACGCGTATGCGTACCCGTAGTGGTACGGACCGTACACTCGCATCTACGCTCACTATCACTATGGGTCTGCACGCGTATGCGTACCCGTAGTGATAGTGAGCGTAGATGCGAGTGTTCGGTCCGTACCACTACGAGTACGCATACGCGTGCAGACCAAAAGTGATGGAGAGCGTAGGCATGCATGTACGGGCCGTTGCCATGCATTTGGGGTGCCCTAGGGCCCCCACACGCACCGTACCTGTGTGTGATGCTCCAAATTACATGGGGGACAAGTATTAAGGCCTACATGCATGCTGGTTGTCATGGAGACCAAGTTCAAAATTGGAAATTGTTCTGGAAGGTGCACAGCAGAAGTCAGTTGGGATTTGTCTACTTTGTTGCAATGTGTTTGTGGGGCTGACATCATGCAGGAGAATGAAACCGATAGAGAACCCACAGACTGCTAGGTTTGAAGGGATTGGTGGAAACATAGGATGCAAATGTGAGTGACCAATCTCTCTGTACTCCTGTGCATGAGACTGGGCAGAAGGGCACATATAAGGCAGCCAGGTCCCATGAGGGAGCACTTGCCTGCACATCTTTGCATTCGTCGACCCAGCTGCTGCTACTGATTCCCTGGAACCATGTCAAGGGCTGTGGAGAGGACACAGCCATTCACCCTGGAGGAGAACATGGCTCTGCTGGATGTGATCCTCCCACAGTACTCCATGCTGTATGGGCGACCAGGTTATCAGGTGAGTGCATAGGCCACTGCCACAGACTGTCCCTATGTGGTGACTGTGACTTCTGCCATTGCGTCCAGGTGTAACACACATGCCATGTACTGTCGGGGGGGTCCCAGGGGGGGGGTGCCTGATGTCTCCCAGCAGTGCCCTGAGACAGGAGGGGTGGGGGCCTATCACTCACAGCAGTGCCCTGAGACAGGAGGGGTGTGTGCAGAGTCCTCCCAGCAGTGCCCTGAGACAGGAGGGGTGGGTGCAGAGTCCTCCCAGCAGTGCCCTGAGACAGGAGGGGTGGGTGCAGAGTCCTCCCAGCAGTGCCCTGAGACAGGAGGGGTGTGTGCAGAGTCCTCCCAGCAGTGCCCTGAGACAGGAGGAGTGTGTGCAGAGTCCTCCCAGCAGTGCCCAGAGACAGGAGGGGTGTGTGCAGAGTCCTCCCAGCAGTGCCCAGAGACAGGAGGGGTGGGTGTGGAGTCCTCACAGCAGTGCCCTGAGACAGGAGGGGTGGGTGTGGAGTCCTCACAGCAGTGCCCTGAGACAGGAGGGGTGGGGGCCTATCACTCACAGCAGTGCCCTGAGACAGGAGGGGTGTGTGCAGAGTCCTCCCAGCAGTGCCCTGAGACAGGAGGGGTGTGTGCAGAGTCCTCACAGCAGTGCCCTGAGACAGGAGGGGTGGGTGTGGAGTCCTCACAGCAGTGCCCTGAGACAGGAGGGGTGGGTGTGGAGTCCTCACAGCAGTGCCCTGAGACAGGAGGGGTGGGGGCCTATCACTCACAGCAGTGCCCTGAGACAGGAGGGGTGTGTGCAGAGTCCTCCCAGCAGTGCCCTGAGACAGGAGGGGTGGGTGCAGAGTCCTCCCAGCAGTGCCCTGAGACAGGAGGGGTGGGTGTGGAGTCCTCACAGCAGTGCCCTGAGCCAGGAGGGGTGGGTGTGATGCACAGTGTGAGCCTAGATCATTGATTGTGACATTGCCATCATTCCACCTGTGTACCCACTGTGGCACGTACTGCTTTTTCCCTCACCAGGGGATGATGTCCCTATGACAAAGGTGCAATGCGTTGGCTGCATGACATGCCTTGTTGTTACCAGCTAATTTGTACCCATATGTCTCTCTGTGACATGTGGCTGGTGTATTGATGTGGTGTCACTTGTTCCTCCTCACAGGTAGGCGCCACTGCCAAGGAGCAGATCTGGCTGACCGCCGTCAGTGCCGTGAGGGGTGTGGATGGTCGGAGGAGGCGCCTGGCCCAGGTGAGGAAACGCTGGCAGGATATCCGGTGCTGGACGCGGAGGATTGCACGGCTCCTGCTGGGGGACTCACCTGAGAGCCACAAGAACCGCGGCCGCCGCCGTCTGAGCCACCTCCACAGGCGTGTGCTGCCGGTGGTCTTTCCAGACCTGGAGAGGCGCTTACAGGCGATGCAGCAGCCGGAAGGGGGTAGGTACATGTGTGTTTGTTGTGTGTCACCGGCATTTGTAAGGGCACAGTAGCATGAATCCACTGGCAGGGTTTAAAGGTGCTGTGCAGATCCTGTTTGGCCCAGTATAGCGCTGTGCCCCTGCCACCCTTCCCCTCCTTGCAATGTGTTCCCTGGTCTGTGTGTAGTCACTCCTTCCCAGGGTAATGTAGGCTGGCGCTTTGTCCACGGGAACAATGTCTGTAGCATCATGTGTGGGGGTGGTGTGTAACAGGTTGTGGGACCTTGCCTGTGCACTGTCAAGTTCACTGCATGTGGGTTCCATGTCAGTTGGCACTGATGCTGACTCCAGACATGGGAGTTGGTCTCTCATGTGTCATGCCTTACAGCGCGCATGTCCTATGTAGTGGCCTGTGACATGATGTGCATGACTGTGCGATACACATAGTGCAGGGATGGTGACGTGTGTTGCTGTCATTACCATTCAGTAGCATGTAGTTGCGTGCCCACTACTGTCCCCTGGGGCACCTTTTCCTCAGTGGTGTATGTGTCATCATGAACGTGGCCACTGTCAGTGTCTACAGCGTAAGTTGTGCTCTGTGCCATTGTCCCCTGTCACCATGTATATAGACGTGCTAATTTGTACAGGTGTCCACTGTGCAGCCTGACCTGATTGTCCTTCTTCATACTCACAGTTGCCAGTGCCTGTGTGTCTTGTTATACTCATCTGAGGATGGGCACTGGTACCTCATTATTTGTACAGGCGCACCTTGGCTGTTTGGCGTCCAATCTTGCTTTTTGCCTGCCCCTGTGTGTATCACCCAGACCATGAGATGTTGGTGCCACCTGTGTCTCCACAATTTGCCTCGTGTAGGGTCTTGTTGGGGCGGGCAATGCCTATGTGTTAAATCCTGATTACCACTTGCTGGGTCTGGGCAGTGTGTGATGTGCCTGGACACACACGCAATGTGCAGTGACCGAGTCATGTTGTGCATGTTTTCAGCATTACCTATGCAGCATGTGTCTCAAGTTCATGGATATGGTCCCTGGTAATCGGTATTTTCGCAAACGCTGTGTGGTGCAGATGCAGTGCTGGATTGTCCCCAGGACCTGGGTGCTATGTCAGACTCCTTTTCCTGTGTTTAGCTATTGTCTCATGCTCTCCATGGTATTTCAGTGGCATGGTGGCTCAACCAACTGTGTGTTGCATGCCCTACATCGGTACCCTGTTCAGTAGATGTTAGGGATCTTCCTTTTCAGGCCATGCAATGTTACCTATGTAGATTGGACTCATGTGACAGATGTGTACAGGTGTCTGAATAATTTCTGTCTCTCCACCCTGCCCACAGCATCGTCGGGGGACACAGAGGGAGACATGGACACAGACCAGGCGGAGGGACCGAGCACCAGTGCCAGCCGTGACATCGGGGCTGGCACATCGAGTGGGACAGAGGCGGAGGAGAGTGTGGCCGAGGACCTGTCGACTGGCACATCAGACTACGAAGCTGACAGGTCCGGGGACGATGTCTCCGAGTGGGCGGAGGCTGCACCAGCAGCTGACAGCGGAACAACACCTCGCACCGCCCCCTCAGTTTCCACCAGCCGCCTCCCACTTGCTCGTGTCCCTTCCCAGCGTGCCCGGTCACAGCATGTCTCCTTCCTGCCAGGCACCGCGCCCCCTGCCCCTGTCTCCACTGCTGCCGCCAATGCAGAGTCTGTGGACATCCAGCGGCAACTGCAGGTTGGTCAGGCTGCGATCCTTAATGTCCTCCATGCCCACGGCAAAACCCTCACCAACATCGAGGCTTTCTTGGAGGGCATTCATTCATCGCAGGCTGACCAACGCAACTTGCTGAGGTCCATCGACTCCACACTGACTGCAGCAGTGGGTCTCCTGCAGCGCGACCTCCCCCCACCTACCCCTGCCCCATCCACACTTCCCACTCCCATGCCTGTCACACGTACACCCAGACGTCGGCATGCACCCACATCAACGGACACGGGCACCACACCAGCAGGGAAGGTCCACCGCACTCCTCCTGACACGCACACACAGGGTGAGGTAGGCACACCCACTGGGTCGGGGGGCAAACGTGTGACACGCAGCCATAGTGGGAGTCCGCATTCCACCCAGTCCACTCCCTCCAAATCCCCTCCCCTCAGCTCTCCTGGCCACATCTCCCCCAAGGACTCCTTCATGGCCGCTCTGTCCCTGAGCCCCACAGTTACACCACCACGCAAGCGGTCACGGAGGTCCCCGGTCAGGGTGGTTGAGTCTCCCCCCCTGTCTCCACCCTCCCCCGGTGGCGCTGCGACCCATCCCTCTGACCCCCCCCCCCTCCTTGGGGCCTGAGGTCCCTTCGGGTGCAGGGGACTCCCTGGATGACCTTGCAAAGGTGTGTAGTGCCATCCTGGCCTCCGCCTTTGGCACTGACCCACCCCCTGTGGTGGACTCCTCCATCCCTGCACCCACAACGCCGCCCCTTTGCCCTGATGTCCCTGCGGTGCCTGTTGCTCCCCCCCCCCCCCCTGATGCCCTCACCAGTGTGGAAGACGATGCCATTTGACTGTGCAGGCAAGGTAGGGGACACGCATCCCACTGTGTCCCCCATCCAGCTGAGAATCATTGACTGCCCTATGGGCTTTGTGAAGATTGAACTGCCTGCGATCCACGGACATTGTGCTCCTGCAGAATAAAGCTTAATTTTGTTTTCATTATCACACTACTGCTATGCTGGTATTGGTGTTGGTGGGGCTGCTACATGGTTTTGGGTGGTGTGTAAGGGTTTGGGTGTGTGGGATATGTAGTAGTGTACTGCTCATTGGTGGGACCCTGTGATCTGTGTGCCATCACAAGGTGTTGGCTAACTTTCTTTGTTCATGTAGGCAGTTACTGCATGGTGCACTTGTCCAAGGGTGTATTCCTTCCTCTGTGTACCCAGCTTTCTTCCCTGCAGGGTGTTCCCAATGTTTAGCGCAGAGCTGTGTCTACATGAGCTGTGTGTGTGACGGAGCCCTTCTACTTTGGCCATGCATGCAGGGCCATGTCTCCACCTGCGACAATCGTGGCATCCTTGGTGATCACTGTACTTGTGTGTGGAGTCTGTTGACATGAGTTCATGGGGACATGTTCCCTTGTAGCCAGTATGCATGTGGATAATTCTGGCCTCACACACATGTGTTACACCCCGCCAGTCTCAGGGCACTGCTGGGAGGACTCTGCACCCACCCCTCCTGTCTCAGGGCACTGCTGGGAGGACTCCACACCCACCCCTCCTGTGTCTGGGCACTGCTGGGAGGACTCTGCACCCACCCCTCCTGTGTCAGGGCACTGCTGGGAGGACTCTGCACCCACCCCTCCTGTGTCAGGGCACTGCTGGGAGGACTCTGCACCCACCCCTCCTGTCTCAGGGCACTGCTGGGAGGACTCCACACCCACCCCTCCTGTGTCTGGGCACTGCTGGGAGGACTCTGCACCCACCCCTCCTGTGTCAGGGCACTGCTGGGAGGACTCTGCACCCACCCCTCCTGTGTCAGGGCACTGCTGGGAGGACTCTGCACCCACCCCTCCTGTGTCAGGGCACTGCTGGGAGGACTCCACACCCACCCCTCCTGTCTCAGGGCACTGCTGGGAGGACTCCACACCCACCCCTCCTGTGTCTGGGCACTGCTGGGAGGACTCTGCACCCACCCCTCCTGTGTCAGGGCACTGCTGGGAGGACTCTGCACCCACCCCTCCTGTCTCAGGGCACTGCTGGGAGGACTCCACACCCACCCCTCCTGTGTCTGGGCACTGCTGGGAGGACTCCGCACCCACCCCTCCTGTGTCAGGGCACTGCTGGGAGGACTCTGCACCCACCCCTCCTGTGTCAGGGCACTGCTGGGAGGACTCTGCACCCACCCCTCCTGTGTCAGGGCACTGCTGGGAGGACTCTGCACCCACCCCTCCTGTGTCAGGGCACTGCTGGGAGGACTCCACACCCACCCCTCCTGTCTCAGGGCACTGCTGGGAGGACTCCACACCCACCCCTCCTGTGTCAGGGCACTGCTGGGAGGACTCTGCACACACCCCTCCTGTCTCTGGGCACTGCTGGGAGGACTCTGCACACACCCCTCCTGTCTCTGGGCACTGCTGGGAGTGATGGGCACCCACCCCTCCTGTCTCAGGGCACTGCTGGGAGGACTC
This sequence comes from Triturus cristatus, assembly GCF_964204655.1. Classification (NCBI taxonomy): domain Eukaryota; kingdom Metazoa; phylum Chordata; class Amphibia; order Caudata; family Salamandridae; genus Triturus; species Triturus cristatus. Next base: position 745,398,873 of record NC_140580.1, on the reverse strand, counting down.
TGCACCCACCCCTCCTGTCTCAGGGCACTGCTGGGAGGACTCTGCACCCACCCCTCCTGTCTCAGGGCACTGCTGGGAGGACTCCACACCCACCCCTCCTGTGTCTGGGCACTGCTGGGAGGACTCTGCACCCACCCCTCCTGTGTCAGGGCACTGCTGGGAGGACTCTGCACCCACCCCTTCTGTGTCAGGGCACTGCTGGGAGGACTCTGCACCCACCCCTCCTGTGTCAGGGCACTGCTGGGAGGACTCCACACCCACCCCTCCTGTCTCAGGGCACTGCTGGGAGGACTCCACACCCACCCCTCCTGTGTCTGGGCACTGCTGGGAGGACTCTGCACCCACCCCTCCTGTGTCAGGGCACTGCTGGGAGGACTCTGCACCCACCCCTCCTGTCTCAGGGCACTGCTGGGAGGACTCCACACCCACCCCTCCTGTGTCTGGGCACTGCTGGGAGGACTCTGCACCCACCCCTCCTGTGTCAGGGCACTGCTGGGAGGACTCTGCACCCACCCCTCCTGTGTCAGGGCACTGCTGGGAGGACTCTGCACCCACCCCTCCTGTGTCAGGGCACTGCTGGGAGGACTCTGCACCCACCCCTCCTGTGTCAGGGCACTGCTGGGAGGACTCCACACCCACCCCTCCTGTCTCAGGGCACTGCTGGGAGGACTCCACACCCACCCCTCCTGTGTCAGGGCACTGCTGGGAGGACTCTGCACACACCCCTCCTGTCTCTGGGCACTGCTGGGAGGACTCTGCACACACCCCTCCTGTCTCTGGGCACTGCTGGGAGTGATGGGCACCCACCCCTCCTGTCTCAGGGCACTGCTGGGAGGACTCTGCACCCACCCCTCCTGTCTCAGGGCACTGCTGGGAGGACTCTGCACACACCCCTCCTGTCTATGGGCACTGCTGGGAGTGATGGGCACCCACCCCTCCTGTCTCAGGGCACTGCTGGGAGGACTCCACACCCACCACTCCTGTCTCAGGGCACTGCTGGGTGGACTCTGCACACACACCTCCGATTTCTGGATATGTGCGCTTGGCACATACACGGTGGGGTTACGCACACTGCATTAGAGGTGAGGGTACGAGTCTACTGACACTGGTGTGGTGGGGGTACGCTCCGTACGTCCGCGGGTGTGGGTACGGGTCGTACTTACACTGTTGGGCAGGGGGGTACGCTCCTTGCATTCGTGGGTGGGGGTTCGAGTCGTACTTACACTGTTGGCATGGGGGGTACGCTCCATGCATACGCGGGTGGGGGTACGGGTCGTACTTACACTGTTGGGCAGGGGGGTACGCTCCTTGCATTCGCGGGTGGGGGTACGGGTCGTACTTACACTGTTGGGCTGGGGGTACGCTCCATACGTCCGCGGGTGGGGGTACGGGTCGTACTTACACTGTTGGGCTGGGGGTACGCTCCGTACGTCCGCGGGTGGGGGTACGGGTCGTACTTACACTGTTGGGCTGGGGGTACGCTCCGTACGTCCGCGGGTGGGGGTACGGGTCGTACTTACTCTGTTGGGCTGGGGGTACGCTCCGTACGTCCGCGGGTGGGGGTACGGGTCGTACTTACACTGTTGGGCTGGGGGTACGCTCCGTACGTCCGCGGGTGGGGGTACGGGTCGTACTTACACTGTTGGGCTGGGGGTACGCTCCGTACGTCCGCGGGTGGGGGTACGGGTCGTACTTACACTGTTGGGCTGGGGGTACGCTCCGTACGTCCGCGGGTGGGGGTACGGGTCGTACTTACACTGTTGGGCTGGGGGTACGCTCCGTACGTCCGCGGGTGGGGGTACGGGTCGTACTTACACTGTTGGGCTGGGGGTACGCTCCGTACGTCCGCGGGTGTGGGTACGGGTCGTACTTACACTGTTGGGCTGGGGGTACGCTCCGTACGTCCGCGGGTGTGGGTACGGGTCGTACTTACACTGTTGGGCAGGGGGGTACGCTCCTTGCATTCGCGGGTGGGGGTACGGGTCGTACTTACACTGTTGGGGTGGGGGGTACGCTCCTTGCATTCGTGGGTGGGGGTACGGGTCGTACTTACACTGTTGGGCTGGGGGGTACGCTCCTTGCATTCGTGGGTGGGGGTTCGAGTCGTACTTACACTGTTGGCATGGGGGGTACGCTCCATGCATTCGTGGGTGGGGGTACGGGTCGTACTTACACTGTTGGGCAGGGGGGTACGCTCCTTGCATACGCGGGTGGGGGTACGGGTCGTACTTTCACTGTTGGGGTGGGGGGTACGCTCCTTGCATACGGGGTGGGGGTAGGGTCCGTACATATCCGTCCCCACGCTATGTGATGTTTGTGCGGCCCGTACCCAGGCCTTTGCCACGTGGGTGCGATCCGTCCCGCCATTGTTGGGGTGACGTGTGTGGGCGTGGTCCGACTCGTACCCACGCTCTTCAGGCGTGGGTACGGGACGTACCTGTCTGGTTGTGTTGCCGGTTCGCGTGGTGACGGACTTCCGTTGTGGCGGTCGCTGGATTATCAGGACACGCCCCCACCCCCTCGTGGTGACCAGGGCATGGGAGTCAGGTATGTCCAGGCCATGTGTAGTGTGTCACTCATGTGGTTGTTTTGTGGCCTGCCCTGGTAGTGCCACCCCCACCCCACCCCACTTTCCCCCCTCCCTTAGTTATTCTGACCTTCTGCGGCGTCTGCGTCGTAACCTGTAGAGGAGGTGGACTGCTATGAGGGCAGGGATGACTCGTAGGTTCGGGTCCATGTCTGTCCGTCACGTACTGGTCCTCCTTGTTCGCGTCGTCGTCTGTCCGTCGCGTACTGGTGGTCCTTGTTCGCGTCGTCCTGATTTCCCGGCAGTTTTTGGCTGCCGCAAAATATTCACCGTGCGGGGTGACGTCGGTGCGAATCGTGATTCCTGGGTCGTGAATGGCTGGCTGCGTGCGTCCCGACGTCAGGTCGGCGCTTTCCCGGATCGCATTGGTAGGTGTTTTTTGTTCGGTCGGTCTTTTTTACGATTCGTACGGTAATGGTGTACCCGTGCGAATCGTAATTCCATGTTTGTATATTTTGACGACCGGGTACGCGTCGGACGGAGAATATGCTCCGTCCGACGGTTCGTACCCGGTTTTTACCGGATTGTGATCGGCACCTTAGTCTTTTAAACAATCACTTATAGAAACACATACTTATTCATACAGGAACTCTTCCAATCTCTCACTCTCACATATACTCGCTTATATACACCAATTGTCACATATACTAGTTTAAAACATATGTAGTTACTCATAGAGACACTATTGAGACAGTCATTCACTCACTAACACACCCATGCACACACTCATTCACCCATAGAGTCCTGCACACATGCTGTCTTCAACACATACAAAGAGTGAGTCATTCATTCATGCACCTATGCACTACGTAATACCCCCCACCGAACCATACAGACATCAGACACTGATACTCAAAAAACCAACTAATAACCTATATAGACACCCATGTAGCTACTCACCAACCCATGCAGCCACTTATACACAAAGTGAGAGACTGATACAGATATTTACATATTTAAACATTACTCACTAAGCCATGTATTCACTAAGATACACTTAATCAGTCAGTTATACAATCAATTTTTCAAAAACAATTTATCCATTGAGACACTTATATACCCATTTATTCTTCCATCGACCTTGAGATATACATATATAAAACATATGTAATTTTCTGAAAAACACACATTCTCTGAATGATGTCATCAGTGATGTCATCAGTGATGTCATTTGAGATGTCATCAGTGATGTCATGAGTGATGTCACTGACCATGTCATGAGTGATGTAATATGTGACGTCATCAGCAGTGCATTGCGGGCGCGCGAGTTATAGTTAGCTGAACTAACTATAACGGGGGAATTTCATTGGTTTTTTACGAGTGAAATGTCCAGCTAACTAAAACATGTGTGAAACCTTTGGTTTTTTCATTGAATTTCTAAGGTTTTTTAAATGCTAATTCCTAACTATAACGTGTGTGAAACCCATGGTTTTTTCAGTGAATATATATATATATATTCACTTAAAAAACCATAGGTTTCACACATGTTATAGTTAGGTGGATATTTCACTCGTAAAAAACCAATGAAATTCCCCCGTTATAGTTAGTTCAGATAACTATAACTCGCGCGCCCGCAATCCACTGCACATGACGTCACATATTACATCACTCATGACATGGTCAGTGGCATCACTCATGACATCACTGATGACATCATCCTTGTGATAGAGTGGCGGTCGCGCGAGTTATAGTTATCTGAACTAACTATAACGGGGGAATTTCATTGTTTTTTTACGAGTGAAATATCCACCTAACTATAACATGTGTGAAACCTATGGTTTTTTAAGTGAATTTGCAAGGTTTTTTAAATGCTAATTCCTAACTATAACGTGTGTGAAACCTATGTTTTTTTCAGTGAATTTGTACGGTTTTTTAAATGCTAATTTATTTATGTATTATTTTTTTATATATTTATTTTACAATAAACTACGTATTAAAAAGTATATATTTTTTTTTTTTGGTTTTCACCCCGCGATTTAAAAAAAAATATATATATTTTTTTTGCCTTCGGGGTCCCCCTGACAAAGGCTAGGGGGTCAGGAACTCTCTACCCTGCCCCCTTTTCACGTTCGCCACCTTCCTTTTTCACTCTCGCACTGAAAACAAACAAAATGGTGGCCGACACTTCCTGATTTCAACCGATTCGAACGTTGACTAACATGTAACCACCAATCAGAATTACGCTCGCGCACGTTAGGGTGCTCGCACGGTGCTCGCACGGTGCGCGCACCCTGCGCGCGTATAGATATATATTTGCTTTTAAATGCTATTTTCTCCGGAAATACTGAACAGATTTACACCAGACCTGCAAAAGGCACTTCCTTGGCCTTATGGCTACCTCTCTGCCAAATTTCAAGTAATTCTGTTCAGCCGTTCGGGCTGTAGCTGCGACTAAAGGTCCTATGGAAAAATGCATGGGGAAAACGCGTTTTGGGACCCCCCTTTTTTCTCGGCCCCCGCTTGACGAATCACCCCGAGACTTTCAGGGTAGGAGCTGAACGAAGCGCCCCATTAGTTTTGAAAATTTCGCGAGGATTCGTCAACCGGCGCCAAAGTTATTCAAAATAGAATTTTGAGATTTCCTATGGAAACACGGTCCTAACTATAACTATCTACTGGCGACTGCCAGTGGATAATAAATAAATATATATATATATATATATATATATATATATATATATATATATATATATATATATATATATACAAGAAAAGTGAAGTGAAGCCCACTCGACGTTTGAAGTTTCACCTTTATTGATTTCAACTGGCAGCAACGAGTCCAGCGCACAGACACAAGCAGGGTCTCTTCAAGCTTTTTGCCGACGCATTTCTGGAGACATTTCTCCCTTCCTCATGGCTGGCTATGGAGGAGAGATTCAGCTGCCTTGCATTCTCATGCTTTTAACAAAGTGCATAGTCCCGCCCTCTGGGGCGTGTTGCTCAGTAGTTCTTGTAGTAAGGGTAAGTATAATCCGAAGCTGTTTTATTGGGGCAGCTAACTGTGGGACAGGAGGTGCCTGTTATCTGCAGGGGTGCCGGCGCGAACATCGGCAATCCTTTTAAAGACATTTTTGAATGTGCGTGCCGGCGGCGACCAATTTGGGTTTTACTGGACCACCAGTCGCAGAAAGCATTGCTTCAGGTGGTTCACCTGAGCATAATTATTACGGGGATTTACTGGCGGATGCCGCATGCCATCACATCACATGGTCTGCCACTGAAGAGGGCGTTGGCCCGAAACGCGTCTGGCAGGAAACCAAAAAAGGACTTTGTCCATGGCGTGTGCCCTTGCTTTGACGTAATCTCCACCTGCAAGTGCATCCCATCTAGGGGCAACTCTTTTTTCACATTATATATATATATATATATCTCACTGCTCAAAAGTACCCTCGGTACAAGAAGCACTCGACAACGGCTGTAGACATCAAGCCTTTATTGGTAAACACAGCATTCAGCATACTGATTCCGTAAGCAGCTCCACCATCGTATATGCCTGACGCAATTCAGAGAGTCAAACTCCTTCCTCAGAGGCTCCGATAGTTCGAGGTGTGCACAGGACACCGCCCCTTATTTAAATACATGATTGTACACCCAGGATGGGCTGCTCCGACGCGATTCCTCACAGAGCATTGTGGGTGTTGTAGTGTCCGCTAAAATTCTTACATATATATATATTTATAGATGTATAGATATATATTTTCTTTCACTGAAAAAACAAAAGGGTACAGGGACGTTATAGTTAGGAAATAGGATTTTAAAAAACCTTAGAAAATTACTGAAAAAAACTTAGGTTACAGGGACGCTATAGTTAGGCTCTGATCTCACTCATACAAAACCAGTGAATTTCAACAGTTATAGTTAGCTGAGCTAACTATAACTTATACACTGCAATGACCTACTTGTGACCCTACATATTACAACCCTCATGACATGGTCAGTGAATTCACTGATGACATCTCAAATTACATCACTGATGACATCACTGATGAAATCATCCAGTGAGTGTAAGTCTTTTGTAAGAGCTTATGCTTGTTAAACATATATACTGAGCTACTACAAAAGTTAAATTAGTATACTAGGTGTACTACCAATGAGTGACACTACTTCTAACATATATTATGTGAGTGGCTGAGTCACTGTGTGTGTCCATGTGTGAGTGGGTGTTTGGATGTGTTAGTGGGTGTTTGAGTGGTTATGGGGATGTAAATTTGTGTGTGAGTGGTTGTATGGGTTTGTAAGTGGGTTTGTGATTGGTTGTATGGGTGTGTGAGTGGTTGCATTGTTTTTCATGCCCTAATTTGTGCAATAAAGAGGGTTTAAAGAGATATCGGGGGTCTCACTTCTCCCTGTGCCGACTTGAGCCTGTTATCGGTTCCGCGGGGCCCTTCACTCCAGTAGACCCCTATCATCCTATCTGGGGTAATTTCCCGACATGCTGCTGTATGTCAGCCAGCTTGTTCCATGCAGAACACTTATATACTCTAGAATGTTTGTCCTAGAGTCTCCGTTGCTAAGTGTTCAAGAGTCAGTTGTTGCTTGGGTGCCCAGTGGAAAGGACGTTGCTGTATGTGAAGCTCACACTAAAGAATATTATCTCTTCTTCCACCGTGCGTCTGTACTTCTTCACACTGGCGACAAGCGAAGAACAACGGACCCAAAGAAGATAAAGACTTCTCTTCCTCAAGATGAGTCCTATTTCAACAGCAAACGTCCTAACACAGCTGAGTTTCTTTCTGAAACATAAGGTACTGTGCGCGCAGTGCCGGAAACAAGCCTGCAAACTGTCTCTGTACCGAGCAGCTCCTTACTTTGTTCCTTGGTGTTTTACTGCGCTCTCAAAACGCCTTGCTCTTTTTTTCCTAGCATCGTGCAAGACTCCCAAGCACCTTGCATTTACCGCGTACTCAAACCCTTCATTTTCTAATAGCGCGTCTAAACCACTGCCTCTAGTGGTTGCCCACCCACTTTGAGACTTGAAGAAAGGCCGAGCATCATTTAAACAAGCATCGTTACCTGCACGCACCATCTGCTGTCTCCGTTCTCTCAAGCGCCTCCATTCCCATTTACTCTAAAACATCATGCCTTTGGAACCACACGAGCTACGTGACATGCCACGCCACTCACCAATGTCTTGACGTGGAGCTTTGTTGCCGTTGCTAGGAAACCGGACCTTAGCAACCAGATCTGTCCCCAGAGTTCTCCCAGTTTGCCTGGCAACGCACTTCGTACTCTTACAACTACAACTGCAAGCGCTGAAATCAGCCCGCCAACTCGATTTCACTTTGTGCTTTTCTCATGGCCGTGAAAGCACTTACCCCTGAGGTGACAAGCTCAACAGTTCCTTGGCAGACTTTCTGTTCTCTACTACGACGGTGACAAGCACACCTGCTTGTCAGTTTACGGCTCATCATTATTACTTCAGCGACAAGCACACCTGACTGTTGGATTGCTTCTTCGGTGACAAGCACACCTGCTTGTCGGATTACTTCTTCGGTGACAGGCTCACCAGTTTCTCTGAGGACTTTATAATTATTCATCGTCCCTACAGTGACAAGCACACCACTTGTTGAGAAGTGTAATTGTTGTTAAGGTGACAAACACACATACTACCGTGACAATTGTATTAATTTTAATAATTTAGCTTCTCTGCACACCTATTTGAAATGTAGAATGTTACTCCTCCCCGGTTTTTCTCTCTAACCCTGGTGATCCTGTTATACATTGGTCTAAATGGAAAAAAGTGTTCCTTAACTACGCAAGAGTGTGTGGGGTATCACTGAGCACTGAGAGAAAATCGTCACTACTACTGCACTGTCTGGGCTCTGAAGGACAGGAGGTGTTCGAACGTCTTCCTGAGTTGGGTGAAAGTGAGTCTGATAGCCTCAATAAATTTGAGAATTGCCTAGAAAAACTTGATAAACACTACCTTCCGAAGGTCCGTACTATCCTGGAGCGATATCATTTTGGAAGGCGAGTACAAAAACCAGAAGAATCTGTTGAGGCATACATTACTGTTCTCCACAAGTTAGGGGCCACCTTCAAGTTTGATGGGTCACTTGAAGAGTGCATACGCGATCAGTTCATGTTAGGATGCAATGTTAAAAAAATCAAAGACGAACTATGGCAGAAGGATGACCCAAAATTAGATGAGGTGGTATCCATAGCTAAGAGAGTAAAACACTCCCTTGCCTGTGTTGAGGTCATCAAGAAGGAAAATTGTGTTTTGGAGGAAAAGGTGCACACTGTGACAAAGACCTTGTTGAAACCTGCTTTGAGACAGCGTGAACTCGCTCATTCCTCTCCAATTCCCAAACCCAAGGGAAACTCCAAGGTGAAGTGCTACCGATATGACATGCTTGTTCATCTTGCTAATGACAAGTTGTGTCCTGCTCTCACGTCTAAGTGTCACAATTGTGGGAACATTGGTCACCTAGCTAAAGCTTGTAGAGATAAAAAAAACAAGAAGGGCAGAAGTGTTAAGGAAGTTTCTCTTAAGGATGAGAGTGATTTTGATTACGATGAGTTGCACTGTGGAAAAGTTTTATTACAATGTGGGCAGAACAAAAGTGAGGGTTCCGTTGATGAGGTGCAAGTAAATGATTGTAATATTAAAACTCTTTTTGACTCAGGGGCAAAGATATAACTCATCCCAAAAGAGTTCTTTGACAAGAAATTGAATGGCAAGGTGAAAGTTCACAAACCTGACATTAAGCCACTAGCTTATGGTTCCGTTGATGAGGTGCAAATAAATGATTGTAATATTAAAATGCTTTTTGACCCGGGGCAAAGATATAACTCATCCCAAAAGAGCTCTTTGACAAGAAATTGAATGGCAAGGTGAAAGTTTACAAACCTGACATTAAGCCACTAGCTTATGGTGGTCAACCCATAAAGTTGTTAGATTGTTTTATTGGCAACATTGAATACAAAGGGAGACTAACTGCAGTTAAAATATATATCTCTTGCAGAGGCGACAGTATAATTAGCTGGTTTCACCAGGCTGATCTGGGCATGTCGTTGGTTCCTGGTGCCGATCCCTGCATTATTCTCAGAGACATCCATTAACATTCAGTTCTTTTGAATGTTGTTTCAAGTGAGGTTGATCAAAGCTGTAATTTTTGTACTGAATTTAAAAGTGTTTTCAGTGAGAGGTTAGGGTGCCTCTCGGTATACACACACAGAATCACACTCAAACCTGATGCTGTTCCCGTGACGTATATGGTGCGCAGTGTACCGTTGACCATGAGGGAACCTATGCACTCTGAACTCGAGAAGTTAAAGAAAGAAGGGATCATTGTTGAGACAGAAGCGAGTGAGTGGTTGGCTACGGTCGCCCTTGCACGCAAGGCCTCTGGAGAAGTGAGATTGTGTGTGGACCTCCGTGCCCTCAACCGGGTAGTTGTCTCTGACAGGTACCCTCTTCCCAACATCACAGAGATGCTGGCTCAATTAGCCAGAGTTTTCTCCACTCTGGATCTTAAAGCGGCTTATCATCAGGTCAAAATTGATTATGAGTCCATGAACTTGATTGCCTTTATAACCCTTTTCAGAACTTTGAAATACACCCGTCTTCCCTTTGGCTTGAACTCCGCATCCTCGGTATTTCAAAGAGTCATGGAAGACATGTTGGATGGCAAGGAGGGGGTTAAGATATATCAGGATGATCTTCTGGTTCATGGCTCATCTTAACAAGAACATGATGACAGGCTTAGGGCAGTTATCGAGAGATTTAGCGTGAGAGGCCTAACCTTGCGTGAGAACAAATGCAAGCTTAACCTCTCAGAACCGAGTACCTGGGCCACAGATTAACTGAAGGAGGAGTTAGTCCTAGGGATCGCTTTGTGAAAACAATTGAGGAGCTCCCTGTTCCTCAATACAGAGATGAACTAGTCACCTTTCTAGGGATGGAGGAGTACTAATAAATTCGTTCCACAGTTCTCGTGTCGCACCTTCACGTTAAGATCCCTCCTAAAAATGGGAGTGAAGTTTTCTTGGTCCCCTCAATCCCAATTGGAGTTTGTGGATGTCAAGAAGGCCCTAAATTCTGCTCCCTCCCTTCAGAGCTTTGACACTCATTCAAGCTCGATCCTAATTACTGATGCCAGTTCAAAGGGTTTGGGCGCCGTACTTAAGCAAGTAAGAGACGGAAAAGAAGTAACCATCATGTTTCTTTCCCGTGCGCTCATTGGTCCAGAGATACAATACTCTGTGATCGAGATAGAAGCACTATGTATTTTCTGGGCTATCAAGAAGTTGAAACAATTTCTCTGGGGTAGCTTGTTTGTTGTCCATACTGATCACAAACCGTTAAAGGATGTGTTTTGTAAAAAAAAGTATAGACACTGTCTGCTTCTGGATATGTAGGTGGGTGATAGCTCTGCAAGATTATGACTTTGTTTTAAATTATATTCCCGGGGCAGAGAGCAAAGTCGCTGACTGTCTCTCTCGCTTAGTCTCCAAACAGTGTGGGGGTGTCCAGGTTGACCCCGAGGATTCATGGGAAGATGACGACAACAAGATGTGCGAGATTGTGGAAGGAGTGATTTCCGAGGTAGAATGGAAAAACGCCATGAAGAATGACGTAGTCATGAATGAAGTAAGTAGGTTGGTAACTGAAGGTTGGACAGGCATCAGGACCTTGAATGAATTTGTCTGGAAGTTCTGGAATGTTCAAGATGAACTCTCTGTAAGTGGTGGCTTGCTTTGGAGGGGCACCAGACTCGTTCCTCCATCAATAGTTAGAATGAAAATTATTCACTTGGCTCATCAGGGGCACCAAGGTATCTCTAAAACTGAGGAGAGGGTTTGGTTGCATTTCTGGTGGCCAGGCATTGATATCCTGGTGAAGCGACTGATAAGGGACTGCACAGAGTGCAATACTTGTGATAAGGTTTACAAGACTAGAGTACAACCTATGATATACGCGAAGCACCCACACGATGTTGGCAACATGTAGCCTTAGATCTTTTGGGACCTGTCAATAGTAAAGCGGGCCAATCTTACGTCCTCATCTTGGTGGACATGTATTCAAAGTGGCCTGAAGTTTAAGTGACACAGAGTATAGAAACCAGGGACATTACTAAGTTCTTGGAGGACATCTTTTGCAGAGAAGGCCTCCCAGAATCCCTGTTGACTGACAACCGCATTCAGCTTGTGTCAAAATAAATGGAAGAGTTTTTGACCAAAAAGGGGATCAAGCACAAGCATTGTTTCCTCTATCACCCGGAGTGTAATGGAATGGTAGAGAAGTTTAACCGCGTGCTAAAAGAGTCAATCCAACTGGCTAAAGAACAAGGCAGAGATTGGAGGTCTGGAATATTTGAAAGAGTGGTGATATACCGCTTGACACCCCATTCTACCACAGGGAAAATCCCTTTTGAGTTGTTATGGGGCCGCACTCCCAACACTTACATGTTTCAATCTTGGATGAGGGGAAAAAGTGTTGACATTGAAGATCGCAAGGGTGTCCAGTGGCAGGCAGTTCAGAACCTCAAGTCATCCAAAAGAAAAGCAAACTTTGACACCAGACATGCTGTTTCTCACATGAAAGTATGCGTGGGTGACCGTGTGAAAGTACGTTATCCCCAGAAGTCTGCTGGTGCACAATTCTATACGTCTTTTAAGGTGACTAAACTATTTCGCAATGCTGTGAAAGTTGATGATGGGCGCATATGTAATTTGGGTAGGATTGCCCCCATGCGTTTTAATATCTCCTCTACACAAGACACCTTTGCTGTTCCCCCTAAGGTTGCCTCTTCATTACGCAGGCGGGCTCGCATATGTAAGGCTCCTGAAGCTCTACGTGATTTCATTTTAAACTGATTATACTTTTATGTCTTTATGTCTCGCAAGTTTTAAGGTTGTTGATATGTTCTCGCTTTAGGTTTTGGGGGAAGGTGTGTGGTAATTGCCTGACATGCTGCTGTATGTCAGCCAGCTTGTTCCATGCAGAACACTTATGTACTCTAGGATGTTTGTCCTAGAGTCTCTGTTGCTAAGTGTTCAAGAGTCAGTTGTTGCTTGGGTGCCCAGTGGATAGGATGTTGCTGTATGTGAAGCTCACAATAAAAAAGATTATCCCTACTTTCACCATGCGTCTGTACTTCTTCACACTATCCCATTGATTCCAATGAGAAGGCTGCTTCCTGGGGCCACCAGAGTAGGTACCTTGTCTGTGGATTTTTGCTGTATTGCATAATCAATGAACATCGTTCTTGTTCTCTGTCCCGCTAATTTTCTATATTATATTTCTTCTCCCAGATGTCCCAGAAACTTGTCCTCTCACTTTGTGTCCCCTTTCGGTCCATTTTATTGACCTTCTGGATCGAGGTTACAAACTACCCTTGTGTGGGCAAGATATTAAATACCCACTTGATGAAAATCTCTTGTTTAGCCAGTAAGATCAATATAAAGAGTAGGTTTCTATGTTTATTATTTGGTTTCGATTTCATTACAACTTAATACCCCAAATATGACTAATTCCATGCTTACCTCTATATGCTGGCCCATCACCTCCGTAAGTATCTCACCCACCTCGTGCCAGAAGCTCTGGAGCAGGGGGCACTGCCGAAACATGTGTATATCATTTGCCCTTTCTTCTCCCCCTTTAGGGCAGCACTCCACCTCTTGCTTATTGAGCTTTGTCATATTTTTAGGCGTCCAGTATTCTCTGCGTGCTGTAAATAAATGATTCTTTCTTAGAGGTGCAGATTTAGTAGTATATCAACATGTAGACATTGATACTTGCCATAAATCTGGTAGCTCCAACGTCGGCAGGTCTTTCCCCAAATCTCCATCGGCCATGTAAAGTCCCCATCTTCTTCTGATATAAAACTCCAGTACCATCTTGATACTTCCTTTTTTTGCATCACTGTCTTGCATCCTTTCTACTAGGTCCCTATTCCCTGGCCCCTCATTTCTTAGTGAGTTAGACCAGCTCTTTAACTGGTAATACTTACATTTTGATATGTTACCGCTTTCCTTATTGAGAGCCGCTTCCATCCTATTAGATCATATTCCTCTAACAACTGACCCCATTTTGATATGCCGTCCATTCTAAAGGGGATTGCAAGTATGTCCTTCAGGCATTCCAGAGTCCCAGATTGTGGCATAGTCGCTGTAGTACAGTATTTTCGTGGTTCTCCTAATCTGGTACCATAATTTTTAGTCTGACCACAGTACCTTCAATTTTACTTAAAAAAAAACTTTGGGTGACCCAACTTGTATAGGAATAAGCTGCCTTCTGGCTGTGTCATGGCTAGCAGGTACGGGGGTAGGCTTGGTATTCCTTTAATAGCATTCTTACATTCTTAAATTAAAAGACTCTATAGTACTGATAAAATTCTGGGATGGCTATCCCTCCATGTTCTTTTCTCCTTCTGGGCTTTTTCCAGGCTATTCTGACTCCTTTAGAGGCCCATATAAAGCTGCTTAGCTCTCCCTGTAGTTTTTTAAACCACTCTCTCCCACACTCTAGTGGTATTTTATTAAAAACATACATACATTTTGGGAGAACTGACATTTTTAAGATGTTAGATCTACCGATAAAGGTTAAAGGGAGAGCCCCCCAGCGTTTTAATAGCTTCTTGGTTTCTGAGATAAGTTTGTTAAAGTTCAAATAGGCTATTTTAACTATGTCTTGTACTATTAGGATGCCTAGATATTTTATCCTATCCTTTACAAGGGGATTATTACTTTGGGAGTTCCACTCCATGATTTCTGTTTTTTGTTGGTTTTCTTGGTGGCCAGAGACTTTCCCGAATTGCTCCAAGACCTTTAGTATTATTGGAACTGTGGCTGAGAGATTGTTTGTGAAGACCATTTGGTCGTCAGCAGATAGGGCGACTTTCTTATCCCATCCCTGATAATAAAAAGGGGTAATTTTGTGATTGTGTTTCAAGGGCATAGGCTAAGGTTTCTATATATAAGTTAAAAAGAAGCAGGGAGAGTGGGCATCCCTGTCTGGTGCCCCTTTTTATAATAATCTTCTCTGTGATGTTGCCACTAACCAGAATTTTAGCTGTTGGGTTTTTATACAGAGATTTTACCGCCCCTGAAAATACTCCCCCAGATTGTGCCGATCAATCACTTTACAGAAGAAGGGCCAGCTAACCCTATCGAAGGTTTTTTCTGCATCAAAGGTGAGGACCGACAGGGGGATCTTCTCCTGAGAAGCTACATCTATTGCCCCAACCAGTTTGTGTGTCAGTTCTTGAATTTGTCTTCCCTTGACAAAGCCCTTCTGGTCTTGATGTATCAACTGCTCAGCAACTTCCCCTAGCCTTCTGGCCAATATTTGGGTATATATTTTATAGTCACAATCTAGTAGGGATATGGGTCTATACAACTTGCACCGTTTAGGATCTTTCCCTGGTTTCAGTATTAAACATATAGTTGCCTCCTCCCATGATTTTGGCATATCTTGCCCTTTTAAAAAAGTGGCATTAAATACCTATGTTAAACAAGGGGCCAGCTCCTCTTTGAGGGCGCTGTATATTTCGTTTAGTAGTGCGTCTGGGCCAGGTGCTTTCCCCTTTTTTTTTATTTTGCCACTGACCACCTACTTTATTGTTATCTCTGAATTGAGTTCATCTCTCTGTTCTTGTGAGAATGTCAGGATTGTTATTTACACAAGATAGCATTCTATTTGTTCCTCTGTGGCTATGGTGTCCTCTAACTATAGGTTCTGAAAAAACTTCATAAAAGCTCTCTCAATCGCTAGATCTTCTGTACTAGGGCTTATCCGGTCTTCTAGTTGTATGGCAGAGATCTTATTGCAGGTTTGCTCTGTTTTAAGTTTCCAGGCTAGTAGTTTGCCGCAGTTTTCCCCATATTCATAATGTGAGAGCTTACTTGCCTCCCGCTTGTTTCTAACTATAAACTCCAGGATATTTGATAAGTCCTGTTTTTTACTTTCTATCTCTTTCTCTAGTTTGTCCGCTTCTTGCGGGTGTTTAATTTGCTCTAGTGCCCCGCCTAGGTGTTGTAGTTCACTCTCTATCTGATTCAGCTCTTTCTTTGTATTTCTGTGTTTAAGAGCTGCTACGCTAATCAGGTTCCTCCTAAGAACAGCTTTATATGCATCCCATGTGGTCTGTATGGAAGTTCCAGTTTTTATTAATTAGTATTCTTTTGTCTCTGTTTTCATTTTTTCCTTAATCTGTTGGTCTAAAAGCAGTGTTCTATCCAGTGTCTATCTCAAAGGGGGTTGTGCCTTGCCTGCTAATAATTCCACTCGGACTGGGGAATGGTCAGACAAATGCGTCGGTAGATTTTTGCCTAGTTCTTTGTCTATTAAAAAGAAATCTATTCTGTTCTTTGACCCCTTTAGTTTTCCAGACATCCTCTAGGCCAAGATCTCCTGTGTTGCGCTTCATCCAGTTTCTCATTTTAGGCAGGTTAAATACTTTCCCTTTGGGTAGTCTGTCTTCTCTTTGATTCATTATCAGATTGAAGTCTCCACCTAAAATGATCTGAACTGAGAAATCTAGGAGATGGCTATATAGAGATTGCAGGGGGGTAGAGTTGTCCGTGTTTGGCCCGTAGTATTCTGCAAGGACATATACCTTGCCAAACAGTCTAACTTTTGCAGAGACCCATCTCCCCTTGGTATCGGACCTCATTTCTTCCACGTTTACTTTAGCCGATTTTTTAAACAGTATAGCCACCCCCTTGACACAACAAGCTTGATTAGTGCAGACATACATATCAACCCACTATTGTAATTTATAATTTTGCTGTTTGCTGATCTTAAATATTCCAATTATTTTTGGGTTCTGCTTCTGACTCTAAGGCCATTCAGATTCTACGTTAATGTGTTAATTGACATCTGATTTGTTGTAGATGTTTTGGGTGAGTCCCTGCATCTCCCTGTTTCTTGGTTTTCTCATGGTGGACAAATTCTTTTTTTCCCTTTTCTCATCCACCCAGTGGAAGTATATTTTCAAACTTCTTTGTGACCTCCTTTCATCCCCCTCCCC
Organism: Triturus cristatus; assembly: GCF_964204655.1. Lineage (NCBI taxonomy): Eukaryota > Metazoa > Chordata > Amphibia > Caudata > Salamandridae > Triturus > Triturus cristatus. Next base: position 745,382,307 of record NC_140580.1, on the reverse strand, counting down.
TGGTGAACTCTCCCATTCTTCTTTGGGCGAAAACCAATTTCACCCCTTTAGAGATCCCTGTTCTCCAGGCATTTTGTTCTTTCTTCTTCTATCTTCCCATCTTCATTTTCATCCTCTTTGTTGTGATTTGATCTGATCTATAAAAACTCCCACCTCCTTGGGGTCCCCTACGTTATGCATTTGGCTTTTCCACATTATTTTTAATGTGGCTGGAAAGCACATTAGTACTGATGACCACAAGGACCTTAGCTCTTGCATACGCTGCCCTGGTTCCCATTGTCGATCTTGTGTGGCTTTGGAGATATCTGATCAAATTCTGAAGGTACAGTCACCTTTGGTATAGGAACCAATTTTGAGGGCTTCATTCAAAATGTTCTCCTTCAAGGCGTAGGATTTTAAATTAATTAACAGTCTTCTTGGGGTTTTCCTTAATGTTCCTTTCCTAAATGGGTCTCGGTAGACCCTCTGTATATCCTCTGCCAGAAGTGTTGGCTCTATCCCGGGGACAAATTCCTTCAGGAGGTCAATAACAAAACTCCTGATATTCTCTCCTTCGGCCCCTTCTGGTACATTCAGGACCCTCTGGTTGTTTCTTCTTGCTTGATTTTCCATTGATTTGATTTTTTCCCTGAGGTCCCACTCATTGGATTTTAGTATCTGTATCTCCTCCTGGTTCGCCTCAACCTCCCTGCCCAGCTCATCTAGGGAGGCTTCCACCGCTGATATTCGTTCCATTAGTGTGTTTATTTTAACCTCGAGGGCTCCACATGTCCTTTGTATTTTCTCTTGTTTTTTTTCCGATGTAGTGAACTTTGCCCTCATTTCTATTATTAAGGTCTCGATCAGGTTCTCCACACCTGTGTGCCCACTTTGCTCTTGAGATCCTTGGCCCTCTTCCTGCTTTCCAAATTCATCTTGTACTTGCTGGTCCAAAAGAAAAGCTGAGTTGATGGCATTTCCAGCCTAGCAGTCTCCTCTGCTGAAGGCTTGGTATTTGTTACCGCTTAGGACTTTCTCCCTTGAAGGGTTTTCCCTGGTTGTGTCAGGACCCTCTTTCCTTTCCATCTGGATTCCTATTGAAAGTTCAGCCAACATGGGGGGGTGGGTTATTTAGATTGGACTTTAAAGGAGGAACATAGAGAGGGTGTCATTTTGACTTTGGTGCCTACAGGTCTATCCCTTCCCAGTATAGAGGTGGATTACACAGGTTGGACTTTAGTACCTTTTTTCGCCTTCTTCTTATTGGTTAGAGGTATACTTGTGCCCCCAGTCATAGTGTCTATGTTTAAGCCTCTATTTCAGTGGTTCCCAATCTGTGTACCGTGGCACCCTGGTGCGCCGGCAAAACTACCCAGGGGCACCACGCACCATGCACAGAGTTTGGGAATCACCTGCAGCTAATTAGGGCACCAACTGTTAGGCTCTTTGTCCTCTGGCCCACCATGAGAATATTGGGAGCCAGCTTAGCCTTTTACCTAGGCTGAAAACTGTGAAACCACCGCATGAGAATACCACATCATGGCTTTTTACAGTATTTAAAGAGTGTTGTCACTAATACTGGGAACAGTTTCATGTCTGACAATTTCTAAGAAGCTTTTAATTCTACACCAACAATATCACCATTCTTGAAAACAGAAAAGAAAATTGAGTATTTTGTTCTGTGCCGTTTGTTTGGCTGCTTTCCCAAAGCAAAAGATAAAGTTGTGTTGGGGGGTGCCATATCTTTCGCTGCTTGCTATTTGCACATTACTCAAGTTGTCTAGCTCCTGTGTGTAACTTCTTCAGTGAAGTTTTCTAAAGGCAGCTAATGAAGAACATGCAAGGCTCCATCAAACGTCATGCAGGCAGACTAAATACCACTCATGCTCTGGCTAATTGATCACACAGATCAGCTGGGCTTCTCCTACATTGATGGGCCCAAGCAGCTGACAACAAATCAGCTGTTTGATCTAAAATGCATTTTTCTAGAAATCTGTTGTTTCTTGTAGTGGGGACAAAAGCTACCTGCTCTATTTACTGGGACAACAGACAACAACCACTAAGGCAGACAGAAACAATGGAAACAGTTTCAACATTTAAAATAAACAGTAAAAAATTTAAAAGAAAAGAAAACTAACAATATGTATGTTAATCTGCCTCAAGAGGCCTTTAAAAAATGATTTACACGAAAATTCCCATTTTCAGTCATATATGTAATAGGAATTCAATTATAGTACTCATAAATACACTTGCTTTTATTAGGAGGGGACAGAAAGCTCCAGAAGGCAAACTCTATGTACCATACACATAACATTGGCTTTCTTAGAAGACATACATACTTATGTTTGGTACTTGCCTTTCCTAAAACTGATGTGTTCGAAGATGGAGAAATGTTTCCCAGGGCTTCGTTGATGAGCCCCAGAATGTGACGAGCATTACATGGATGATAGGACAGGTGTTGAATAATTGCACATATATATTCGGGGCTTTGACAGACTAAAGAGAAAATTACCATGGATACTTTGGTTACAGTAAAATCTGTGCATGTTAAACTGCACACGTCTACCTCCTTGCAGCAATCCCATATGTACAGGTTCTCCCACAGAAATACTTCTCGCATGTATATATTACACTGCTTGGTCACAGAATGCAGGCACCACAAACAGATCTAGAACACTTCATGAACTAGGTGGATGGCTATCCGAAGAGCCACGGAAAGGGGCGCCGTTGGCTTCTATTTCTTTGACCTGTGGGCTGGACCTGTACAAGACTAGACGCTAGTTCCCTGTGGGCATGGTCTTAATTTTGTGGTCGTAATTCCTGGGTAATGGGCATGTTTCCATGCTTTTAGGCCGTACATGATTATAATTCCTTCATCTGCTTCATCCTAATTATTTTCAGGGAGAAATATGGAAGTACTCCTGAAGCCGAACTTGCATCTCCCCACCCAACGTAATAAAGTAGCATAATGGGGAGCCGCGGCCAATGACCAATGGGTCAAGGGAGCCATGGGTTGAAACAGTTTGGGAACAACTGCCCTATTTGGTAGACAGTAGCTTATTCCCTGTTTCTGACTATAATCCTGTTCTTGTAACTGGTCCTTTATAGAAAAAAAAATGTTGGCCCTTCTTTTTCCTGTATTCGGGTCAGTGTCAGCATTGGAATTCTGTCTCTCCTCCTTCCCCCTGCCTCGTTCACTTACCGAACTCATGCGCATTGGGATGGCTTGTTACTCAGTTTGCAGACCGTGTAACTGGTGAGGTACTGCTCTGCTGTATTGTGGGCTTCCCAACTTGCCTTGAAAGGAGACCCGAGCAGCGGCCCTACTCCTGACGCGGAGGACTGAAGCCTCTTCTGCCCACACTGTGCTCCCTGGGCTGGGATGGATCGGAGATCTCGCGCGTTGTTCACTGCGTTGCTCCGCTAGCTTGTGGATATCCTGGCTGGCCGCCAAGGCATTGAACACCATCATTAATGTCACCGGAGGTAAGAGGGAAGATATCCTGGGCTTACCTAATGAGTTGCATTTTGTGGAGTGTTATGCCTGGAGAGTTTGTGAGCTCCCTACCGGGCTACTGAGGTGGCCGCCATGTTCTCCCCCATAGGTGTCAGTCGTGAGTGGTTGTATTGGTGTGTGAGTGGGTATGTGAGTGGTAGTGGGTGTGAGAGGTTGTATGGAGGAGTGGATGTGTGAGTAGTAGTATGGGTTTGTAAGTGGGTTTGTGTGTGAGACTGAGTGTGTGAGAGTTTGTGTAGGTGAGTGAGTGTCTAAGTTCTTGTATGGATCAGTGGCTGGGTAAATCAGTGGCGGTATGGGTGAGTGAGTGTGTGACTGTGAGTGCCTGTATGGATTAGTGTCTGCATGTGTGAGGGGCTGTATGGGTGTATAAGTGGGTGTGTGAGTGACTGTATGACTGAGTGTGTAAGTGGTTGTATGGGTAAGTGAGTGGCTCTGTGAGTGGCTGTAGGTGTGAGTAAGTGGGTGTATGAGTGGTTCTATGGATGAGTGAGGGGGTGTGCAAACGGTTGTAGGGGTGTGTGAGTGGGAGCATGAGTGGTGTTACACGTCAGTCTACCTGTGCTTTATCCTTGCTCCCTTTAACCGCACTACCACTCCCATAATGCACCATTCCTGAAGGCAGGGTTGTGTACCGCTCCATATTACGCAGAGGAGAGCTCATTGGTGGATGACATCTTTTTAAATGAAGCTCCTCCCTGTGTTCCTCGCTTGGCTTACTGAGCTCTAGCAGATCACTTTGTTCTGCCTGACCTGAAACTCCTGTATCCCGATGCAATCCGTACTCTGTCTCCCTGGATAATACGCCTTGGACCCAGTGTGCACGCTGACCTAGGATTGCGGACATCATCCTTGCGAGAGAACCCGTGGAGCCCATGTTCTGGGCGTCTGCCTTCCCGCCGTTGATTTCCCACTTTACCCCCCTCGGACCCTACAGCCACAACGTGTGTGTAGGCGAGCTCTGAGCTTACCCTGGAAACAAAACAATCCAGAAGAATTCCTCTCGCGGATCCAGTCCCGATCAGCGCCCTTACTCCCGAAGTAGTACCTTCACCATCCACCGCAGCTTCAAAGAGTATCGCGTTCACGAACCCTGTAGCTTCCGACGCGCCGCGCATGCGCATTCACCTTTTCCTCCTCTCCTGGACCCCTCGATCACTCTCGCACCGCGTCCTTGTTTTCCACGAGAGCAGCTGATACTAAGCCCCTCGCAGGATTGTTTTTCTTCACTTTTGGACTACACAGACTTTGTTTTTTATCAGGACAATCATAAAAGGATGTTATTGTGCACCAAATGGATCTTCTTGGTTTGATGGAACTCAAGAACCGGGAAAACTGAGCAGTGCCTTTTTTTACTGAAAAACTTTATTGAACAAACGCTAGTCAGAAAACAACTGCTCAAGGAATACCGCGGCATTCATTTTATTTGTGCCTTTCTTCCTCTGACTGGAGAATTGTTTCTTGCTTGGATTATCAGGAAAACGATTTGGAAGAGATCCCTCCTTGTAAGTGTGAGGGGGTACACAACCATCCTTCATATGTAGTTATTATTCAAATGTCACTTTATGCGCTTAGCATATCTAAGACTGCAGGGATTAACATTGAACATTTTGCCTCTCTCCCTTTTTGTTATTTTCTTTTGCTACAGTGAGTGAACTTCATCCTTGGCTCCTCCCCTCTGAGATTCCTTTGGCCTTGCTGGTGGGCTTCCTGGTGGTCCCTTGATTGTCCCTGCTCTTCCGTGGGGTATTATTCCTTGTTCAGAAGAATTTCTCTTCCTGGAAATGGTCTTACCCTAGGGGAGAGTTGGGGTGTACACTTCGCTCCCGTGGATGTTGGCATGGCACTAGTACAACTCAAGTAAGTCAGAGTGAAAGTGCGACAAGTGGTTGTTTGGGTCTGTGAGTGTATTTGTGAGTCTCTGTGTATATCTGTGAGTGGATATGTGAGTGGTACTATGGATTTTGGGCATTTGCATACTTAGGGTATTTAAGAGGGAGCACCATGGACTCTGCTCTCACCAGGAGACAAGAAAGAAAACTCTCATCACAGTCACTACATATCAGATTGTGCTCCAATAGATCAACAATTAATTCACCTCCATTAAAGATTTCATATAATTTTTTCAACGTGTAATATGAGAGGAAATATACTTGCTTTGCCTATGCCAGGTCCAAGAAGTTAGGATTGTTTGTGCTTTACTGAAGTGGAGCTTCAACTGGGGCACCTACTATATTTATATTTGTAATTGCTTCCCGTTGAGGTTTAATTTCTGTGAAATGAGCACCAGGGCCAGAATCAAACCTCATTTTTCCAAGAAAAGATCCAAGTTTTACCGAAAACGTCTACCCAACTCGAGTACTTTCATTTAGTTAATTAATAAGTACTACTCGTTTGGTAACTCTCCCATGCATATTCTACACTACAGCTGCGTAAAGGACCACGAGGTGTGCAAGTGATTTCGGCAATGTGATTGTTCATCGAGCGTCTTCATCCACAAATCTGTGATAACGTAAATCCTCATCAAGACACGATGACGATACAACAAAGAGGTGAATCTACACCAAACGGGGGTACCTCCTCGTAACTAACTGAAGTAAGTGTTCCTTTGTTTGGTGGAGACGTCCTCACATTCCTCTGCATCAATAACGTGTCACGAAAATGGGCAGGAAACGTGCTCAGGGGCCTTTTGGTAAGTTGTCCATCAATGTTGGAAAAGGCAGAAAGACCTTTGCATGCTAGTAAGGAAAACAGGGTGTGACCAAATGTTAAGAGCTTGCAGATGATTTGGGGCATTTGGGTACTCAGGGTACTTAAAATGCAGAATCATGGACTTTGCTCTCACCAGGAGACAACGAGAAAGAAATCACTCGTCACAGTCACCCCAGATCAGATTGCGCTCCTATAGGTCAACGGTACAGTCGCCTCCATTAAGGATTTCGGATTGTTTTTCAATGTGGAATACAAGAGGAAACGCATTTGCTTTGACTTCTCCAAGTCCAAGAAGTTATGATCCTTTATATTTTAAACAAGGGGACAGCCCCCCTGTCCAGACCGATTGGGGCCCCTGGGACACCATTCCCCGGGGCCTGTCCACATATACCTGGGTGCCCTGGCCCCAACCAGGGCACCCTGTGTACTACTTTGGGGACCGTAGTGGGAGCTTCAATGCGCTCGCAGTCCCAGCCGGCTGGCCGCCTCCTGCGGGAGCTGGCATTGCTCCTGCATGCAGGTAGCTGCTAAATATGCTGCTACCTGTGTATGGGAGCAATCTTTCATCTGTTTCCCTACTGGCATGACAGCTCACATGACAGAAGCCAGCCCTGGGAGCTGGTGGTTTCCAGGGCCATAATTGGCTCCAGGAGGGGAGCTGTGTGGCCCCCTCCTTTAATTTGCAAGGGCCGGCCATGGGAGGTGGTGGTCTCCGGGGACATAGACGCATGGTCACCCTCCCAGTTTTAGTTACATTAGAGGCCCCAAGGAGGTGGTAGTCTCCGGGGGCTCCGTGCGGCCTCCCACACCATTGTTCATTTATCCCCGAGGGAGGTGGTAGTCCACGGGGTATATAAAAGCACCAGTACGGGGTCCACCCAGCCCCCTCCACTAATATGATAAAGCCTTGGGGAGGTGGTGACACCTAGGGCTCATAGGAGCCCAACAAAGGGGTCCACACAGCCACTCTCCTATATTTTCAAAAAACCCTGGTGAAGTGGTAGTCCTAAGGCCTCCAAAGATCCTTAGGAGGGGGTCTTTGAGCGCCCCCACCCTTTTAAAAAATGCCCACCTGTGAGCTAAACTGAAAACAAGCGGGGGAGACCAGGTTTGGGGTTTTTTTGCCACAAATTTGTGAATCTGTTGCAATTTCACAGTAAGCTTTAAAAATAAAATCTATTTTGCCCTGGCGGGGTCTCTGGGAGTCTCCAGCACCATATCTAGTTTTTCTTAATTTTTTCATTTTTGGGGGGGACTTGGCTGAATCTATTTCCCAAAATGGCTGCCGACACTTCCTAGTTGAAGCAGCCAGTCAGATCTTTGCACGAGGTCAGAACGGTTTGCGAGGGTTTGCGTCCCTATATATACAAATTTGGTATTCTTTTAATAGGTCTAAAACTACTGAATAGATTTACAACAAATAACAGAAAACACTCTTTCTGGACCAAGAAATAGCTTTCTGACAAATTTAATGTAATTCTGTCCAGCATTTCGGGCTGTAGTCATGTTCAAAATCCCTAACACACTTTTTTTGACACCCCACTTTTTTCTCTACTCAAGCTTGACGGATCACCCCAAATGTTTCCATGGGTTTGTGGACAAAATATTGAAAACACAAATATCGTGGGACAGAATATCGTGTCAAAAATATCGAGGACAAGAATATTGTGAAGGTCATTTCTTATGGGTAAGTAAAGTTTTACTGTATATAACTCCACATATATGTATTTTGACGATATATATATCTTCAAGGTACGTAGATCTGGAGTTAAGAATAGTACATTTATACCTATCTATTTCCACTTACCTACTCGATATTCTTGTCCTCGATATTTTTGACACGATATTCTGTCCACACGATATTTGTGTGTTCGATATTCTATCAGTGAACCGTTTCCATGCAAAACTAGAATCACCGACACATTTTTGAGGGGGAAATTTAGGGGCCTATTACGATGGCGGGCGGACTTTGTCCCCCCGCCACCGTAACGGTAAACGGGACTGACCGCCAGAGGTGCAGCGGTCCCGCTAAGGCAATTAGGATGCGCCCGCCACCATGGCGGTCGCATCCTGCATTTTTTACATTGCGGTGGGCGGTGCTGTCAGCAGCACCTGCTGCAATGCAAAAAATGCATGTTGTGCATTGGCATGCACAACATGACAGGCACTGCGTGGTGCCTGCCACCTTGTGCATGCCAATGAAGGGGGGTACAATAGGTACCCCCCCAAGAGCAGCCACCCGCCCCCCCACACCCCTCTGGGGGCCCGCAATGGGCCCCCAGTGTTTTAACCGCATGCCTTTCCATGGCAGAGTCTCCGCCATGGAAAGGCATCCAACCGCAGGCATACTGATATGGATGGTGGTGCCTGCAAGGCACCGCCACCATATTGTGTCCCTTTTCCACCCGGCCGGCAATCCGACCGATCGAAAAGCAGCGGATGGTCTTTCCGTCTGCCGCAGTGCCCCTCGCCATACTAATATGGCGGGGGTGAACCAGGGACATTTGGTGGGCGGATCGCCACTGCCGGGCCGGCGGTGGCCACTGCTAGCCCGGCGGTGGTGATCCACCCGATATCATAATGGGTCACTTAGTGAAGATTCGTCAAACAGCGCCAAAGATATAGGCAAGTCAATAAACGCTTCTCCTATGGAAACATGGTCCTAACTATTACTACTTTCCAGGGCCAGACTGGCCTGACCGGGTATTGGGTGTTTCCCAGGGAGTCTGGAAGGGTTGGGGCTGGTTTTACAGCAGTGGGGGATGGTTTTGTTGCTCAGTACCAGTTTTACAGCGGTGCTGCAATATCGGCCTCCAGTAATAAAAGCAGCAAGCAAGCGTTTCCAGCCTCCCAGAGCCAGTCAGTGCTTCCCCAGGGGATGGTCTAAGATAATTGCCAGGGCTGCTTTGGTTTCCCAATCTGGCCCTGCTACCTTCTGTCGACTGTCAGTAGGTAATTACATTTATTATATTGTGAATCTTGAGTTCAATGGAGTAGCATTTGTCTGGCTTTGTTTAAATGAACTGCATTTATATTAGACTATAGGTCCATACAGCAATGAGAGTTAAAATGAAATGATATCACATTTTCATAATATCTTATCTGAGTGATTAATAATATGTGTGCTGTCATATTACTACGTGTAGGTTAGCCCCATCAGAAGAAAAGCATTTGGAGGGCCATAGCCAAATAATGGTGGAGCTAGGCGTGGCATAGTAGGGGTTGCATAGGCATTGTAGCCTGCATGGCCGCAAGCGCTAGGAGGACCAGTGTCACTGAACCAAGATCACAGCAGAGTTCAAGCTGGGAAAGTCCTCCCACAGCGAAAGCAGGTGCGGCACACCCTGACCCGCCATGCAAATTGCCGGTGGCCTATGTCCTACTTGACAGGGAGCTGAAGGCCAAAGAGCAGCAACAACGGGGTAAGTGTAAATGTATGTGTGTGATGTTGTTTTTCAATAACATTTCTTTTTTTCAGGCAAAGACATAAGGCTTGGTCCGTGTTATGTCCTCACAAAATTTCACAATTATATTTCCAGGCACCTCATTTTTATATTTTTGATATATAAATAATTTTTTTATTTTTCACACTTAATGCCTCAGGTCAAGGTGAGCATTAGCGCGGCCATACCGCCGAGGTTCTCACGCACCTTTATTGGTCCTGACGAATGCCTTTTTAATGAATACATAGGCAGAAACATGTTGACCATATCATAAGGGACCTGGCTGAACAATTTATTCAGCTTCGACGTCCCGCACTCTGGGCCCGATTCACAGAACTAACTTAAGACAAAATCCTAAACTTACTACCATTTTCGTATTCACAGAAGGCACTTACTCATTTTGGTATTCACAGAAGACACTTACTCACTTCGGTATTCCCAGAAGTTAGAAGTCCTAACTTTAGGACTTCTAAATGCCTTCTGTGAATACCGAAAGTATTAAAATTAGGATTTTTCTCAGTTTAGGAGTCCTAAAGTTAGGACTCCTAACTTTACTACTACTAAACTGAGAAAAATCCTAATTTTAAGGCTTTCAGTATTCACAGAAGGCATTTAGGAATCCTAAAGTTAGGAGTCCTAACTTTACTACTACTAAATTGAGAAAAATCCTAATTTTAAGACTTTCGGTATTCACAGAAGGCATTTAGTAGTCCTAAAGTTAGGAGTCCTAACTATACTACTACTAAAGTGAGAAAAATCCTAATTTTAAGACTTTTGGTATTCACAGAAGGCATTTAGGAGTCCTAAAGTTAGGACTCCTAACTTCTGTGAATACCAAAATGAGTAAGTGCCTTCTGTGAATACCAAAATGAGTAAGTGCCTTCTGTGAATACCAAAATGATAGTAAGTTTAGGATTTTGTCTTAAGTTAGTTCTGTGAATCGGGCCCTAAGTTTTTATATATGTCTGTTTGGCTTTTAATAAAAAATATTTTTTGACACAAATTAGGCAATTTTAAATCACTTCCACCATCCACCACATTCACAACCTGCTCCGCATTAATTCTGGCGTCGAAGAACACCGGGGTGGCATTCGGCCTCTCCCGGTGGGGCCCAATGATGAAGCATGTCACCAACCAGGTTGGTGAGTGAGGGCTTTATTAAGAAACCTACTTGGTTTCTGCTTTTGTGCTCTACCAATGATTTCTAGGCACCCTCTTTCGTTGTTTTGATGATATTGACTTTGGGGGACTAAGAGTGGCCAAAGTTTTTTCCCTCACTCTCTTGTTGTTTCTTATCAGAAAAGCAATAAAACAGTTAAAAAGTACAGAATACAAAATGTTAAACGCCAATAGCCTATAGAATTACATAATTGTGACATAATTTAACATAGAAAAGGAGTAAAGTCACTGGAAACACCCCTGACAAAAGTGATCGTGAAATAATTTGCCCAGTGCAATCATGCAGAATATTTCGGAAGTGTGTAACAATTAGAGAATCACATGGACAGTGCATACAGGTTATGGTCGCAGAAATAGTAGAGCAATCAAACAGTACATTACAATACAAGTGGGACACCTGTCAGTTCAACAATCAATACCACCCAGCCCTGACAGGGCCTTTGGCAGTTCAGTCCATTGGTCCATAAATGCACTAAAAACAATTAAAACATACGCTATAAAAACGGTTCATCACTGATAGCCAGTAAGATTACATAATAGGACATGGTTTTGCACAGAGAAAAGATAGAGTCACTGAAAACACCACTGACAACAAATGTCACTTGTGGGTCTGCCAAAGCAATCCCAGGCTAATGTGCAAAATGCAGTCTAATAGAATACGCGACAGCTATTACTGTTACAGGACCTCAAGGGCAATACATACACATTATGGTTGCAGATGTAGTAGAACAAACAGACAGTGCATAACGTACAAATGGGATATCCGTCAGTGAATCAGTCAGTACCCCCCAGCTCTAACAGAGCCTTTAGCAATTCTGTCAATTGACCCCTCGGATACTGCTAAAACAGAAGCCCCAATCGTTTTGTAAGTCCTCCCACTGCAAATAAAAATCTGCTCAGGCAGGGAACTGTAACTCTACTAGGGGCGTCGTCCCACTACAGAGCGGAGTAGCAAAAATAAAATGAGACTAACGTTTTTATTATCATTTAATTTTTTTTTGCTGCGGGGTTGGATTAGGGTGGGGCGGGGCTGACGGCACAGGGGGAGGAGTGGTGTGCACTCTCAAAGTGCACATGAACTGTTTGGCCTGCATTCTTGGCCGACCAAACTTCTCATGCGCACTTTGCATGTTCCCCCCAGGCTGCATTACACAGCATGGTGAGGAACATCTAAAGCCTCCCTGTCCCCATCTGACCACCGAACGACAGGACTCGGACATTGCGATTGGTTCATGGGAGCAGTGTGTTTCCTGCTGTCAGGACTGCAGGAAGAGGACAAGGACGGAAGAGAGGAGGCAGCTGGCAAAAAAGAATGATAGTTTTATTTTTTATTTGGGTTCCCCTCTGCCACCCCTGCCCCTCCACCGCCATTCATTGCCAGCCACTACTGAACTCTACCCATATCCGTACTCAGGATTTTTAGAGCTGGAGGCATGATTGTGTGTGGATTCCAAGCTACGGTAATGGGGTTCAGCCATCATGTCCTAGCATTGGAAACTAAACAGAGTGCTTTCTATAGATTCAACTCGGTCGGAGCATAAGGCACAACATTTCTCAACTGGATTCTCCCTATTCCATTTACAAGTTGAGCCGTTCCAAACCAGTATTCCGACCCTAAACTTTAGGAAAAGTGTTTTGGCCCATTACGGACTAACCTCATCGAAATATGATTCAAACAATGGGGTAGGTTTGCTAACCAATAACCTTCCTGGTAGGCTGTCACTGTTAGTTCAAGTTTCAAGTTTCTTTATTTTTGTATAGTTAACTTAAACCATTGCAATATTAACACTTAAAAGAATAAAAAATGTAACCAAACATTCAGCATAATTTCATCCACCATTGCTGCCTGTTTATGCACTGGGATTATAAAAGGACAATCTTCTAGTAAAATCAGTTAAAACCCAGAGATAGGGAAAGTTCCTTACAGTCTACAATCAAAAATTGATAATGGTGGTATTAATAAATGTCCTTAATTCGCTGGGTTCTTCCAGAAAGATTCCTTTCCGTCTGAAATCTGAATTAATGATAATGATATTAATAAATATCCTTAGTTCGCTAAGTACAACAAACTCAGATTTTATTCTCCTGCCGTGCTTGTCCATTGACCAATATAGTGTTGTCTTAAGGTCGACCTGCGGCTTTAAAGCATTACGATGATATTTCAGGCTTACGTTATTTTGGGCATTTTTTTCTGCCAGTGTAAGGAATTTTACAAATCTGCAATTCAGTTGTGTGTTTTCCGGGTTTAAGCAGGCTAGCACTGCTTGTCTCCTGGTGCGGGTGCCTTTCTGCTTGAGTGGTGCATTTAGGTTCTGTTGCCGTTCTTGATGCAGTTCCTTGCATGAACAGATTAGATGTAAGATATCTCCTTGCTTGGTGCTACACAGCCTACACGTATCTTGTACTGTTGTCCTCAGCCATGGTGGAAGATGCTGAGCACACGGATCTGTGCCTTAGAAAGTTCATTTTTATGGCTTTAGGATATCCCTGGTTCAAGAATGTTTGTGAGGGGGGGTGTGGCTTGGCGTCCGTCGGAGATGGCGGCGCTCCGGTGAGGCTCTGCGAGGGTCTACGGAGAAATCACTCTCTGCCATCGAGTTGGCTCGACATGGAAACAGACTTTTGCTGATGAAGACCTGGGGATCGTATTGGCATTTATGAAACCGACGCTAACTGCTAACAAGTATGTGTTTTAGGCCCCTTTATGATCGCGTCCTTCTGCGGCCGCCATTTTGTTTTTTGCCGCGAATCGCGGATGTGTGAATAATCTTCCGAAAATCTTCATAATTTTTTTTCTAATGCCCCTGACCTGCTTCCTGAGTGTTTTATGACGAGGCTTCACCTCATTTTATGGAGGTTTGCGGTTGCAAGCATGCTGTTGGAGGTTCCCTAGCATTTTGAGGACTCTGAGCTTGGCGGCCATTTTGGGACTCTGTGGAAGCCTGTGTGCAATTCTTTACTGCGACTTTATTGTGGTTGACTGCGGCATGCTACAACATTTTCTCTGCACTGAATTTCTCTCGGGTCCTCCATTAACGCACCTTGCTAACTCTTTACTTGAGCCGCTTATGTACTTCACCTGTGTCACCTCAAAGAACGTTACGGAGAGTGTCCGGGGCAGCGACTGGGTGTTCCCGCGCTGTGCCGCACAGCTTCCACTTAGTGCACACCCACTGCGCTGCAGTGGTGGGCATTTTTGTCCAGCATTTTATTGGAAGAACAAGAGGGACACGTATTTCTACACCTAAGAAACATATTTTTATAAAGAATTCAAAGATTTTCACGGAATTTCCTAAGCTTGACCTCCCTTTACTGAATACAGCTCACTGCTCAACCGCTACTATGGAATCTTCCTCTGGTACTACCGGTAAATCTCAAACTAAATGCCTTAAAAAGGACCCTCCCTCGCCGTCTAAGTCGACGTCACCTGTGTCAATGGAGCTCTTACTCGAGGAGATTAGGGCCCTCAGACCTTTTATGGAAGAGACTAACACTAAGCTGCAAATCTTAACGGATAATTGGTCCCAACTGGATGCAAGGATTTCTGCTGTTGAGGAGTCTGTTTCCTCTCTGCGGGAGTCTTGTTCAGGTGTTTCTCATCTACATTCTCAAGTCTCCGTGCTGCAGAAACAGGTCGAGGATCTTGAAAACCGCAACAGACGGAATAATCTACGTATTTACGGCCTGGGAGAGGGAATTGAAGGGTCGGACCCAATAGCCTTTTTTAAATCCTTTTTGCCCAAAGTTCTTCACTTATCAGAAGGGACACAGCTTAATATCCAACGGGCTCATAGGTTGGGTCGTGCTCCATCTCCAGCCAATCCTTCGCAGAAACCTAGGGGTGTCATTCTCTACTTTTTAGAATTTACAGATCTGATGAAGGTGATCTCCGCAGTCAGAGCTTCTCCGAGGATTACCTGGTCCGGCTCGTCCCTATTTTTTGTGCAAGACTATGCTAAGGCTACAGCTAACAGGCGCAAGGCATTCCTCGGCATGAGAGCCGATCTACGCTCCTTGGGGGCTAGGTTCTGTCTTTTTCATCCGTGCCGCTTCAAAGTAACATATAACAATAGAACAACAACATACGAAGATCCAATTCGTCTACAAAGCTTCATTAACTCTTGCAAAGCAGTCGCTATGGATTCTTCTGGACCTTCTCCCTCATCGACCGTTTGATTGATGTATTCTTCCTTTCACAGGTCCTTTGAACTTTGTTAAACTTCTAATTATATTTCAGGATTGTAGAAGTGTTTTTCCGGTAGAATTTGATTATTTTGCTGTTGCTTCGACAAAGTTATATTTTTCATGACTGGTTCTTTATCATTATTGTTGGTATTTCTGTTTTTGGCCGATCCTCTGTTTGTCTCTTTCATGTGTCTCAATGTTAGTCCTACAGGATTATCTTTTATGTTCTTTCCGCAGATGTTCTTCGTTGTATTACGATTCCTCCCTGACCCTCCATTTGGCCGACATCGGAAGTGCTGCCTACTCCCTGTGGCCCCACCTCCCCCCGCATATTCTTGACTCTTCTTTCGTAGATATGTTCACTTTTTGTTCTTCATTAGTTTTTTTCTTTTCTGTGGTTTTTGTTTTGTGTTCTTCTTTTTTAAATGCTAGTAGTTTTTTGTCAGTGGTTGTTTTCCGTCTACTCATATCAACCTATCTGAACTTTTCAGTC
This sequence comes from Triturus cristatus, assembly GCF_964204655.1. Lineage (NCBI taxonomy): Eukaryota > Metazoa > Chordata > Amphibia > Caudata > Salamandridae > Triturus > Triturus cristatus. The sequence goes on along the minus strand of NC_140580.1, from coordinate 745,366,799 downwards.
GCTCTTTTTGTCACAGCTATTTTCTCATTTCCTTATTACCCCTCCATTTGGTTTATATTTCTGTTTGTCATGACCTCTGACCATCACTTCTTGCTCTGGTTATTTGACTCCTTTTCTCACTCTCACTACGTCATTGGACATTTTGTTTCCTCTTTGCTCTACCTTTTTTTTTATCTTACATAGTTCTTGGTTTAATTCAGACTTATGCTTTATGGTTGCATTATGTTATGTTTTTGAATATCTATGCCTTTGAAACTGATTACATGGAACGTTAAGGGTTTAAATTCTCCCATCAAAAGGCAAAGAATTTTGACACATTTAGCTAAGCTAGATGCGGATATTGTTTTTTTGCAGGAAACTCACCTCTCTGATGTGGAATCATTAAAGTTGAAGAGAGGTTGGGTGGGGGATGTTTTTTTTTCTGTTTTTGGTGTTGGTAAACGGAACGGAGGGATGATTCTCTGTTGTAAGTCCCTCCCGTGTTTACTACTGTCTCAAGATTCAGATGTAAATGGTAGATGGCTGAATGTTAAGCTGTCCCTAAGGGGAGTTCCTGTATCTCTTTTTAATGTCTACGCCCCCACATGTGGTGATCCCTCCCTTTGGTCCACGCTGGCTACACAGATTGCTCTTTGCATGGAGGACAATTTCATTTTAGCTGGCGACTGCAATCAGGTCTCTGACCCGTTTATAGACAGGAACTCTAGAACTCCCTTCATTCCTACTAAATCCCAGAAATCATTTTTAAGAACTATATCCCAGTACAAGCTTTTGGACGCTTGGCGTCTTTGCAACCCGGTTACCAGAGAGTACACTTTTTATTCCCCATCGCACCAGACGCAATCGAGAATTGATTATGTTTCCGTTTCTCACTCCATCTCGCAAACCCTCACGCATGCGGAGATTGGTCCGATCTTATTGTCAAACCACGCCCCTGTTTCCATTGGTCTCGAGATTCTACCTAAGGCCACAGGCTCCAAAAGGTGGCGTTTTAACAATGCCCTCCTTTCGGACCCAAAATTCACTGCCTCTTTTACCATCTTCTTTGAGGAGTTTTTTGTGTTGAATCAAACCCAATCCATGCCCCTCTCGACTGAATGGGATGCTTTTAAGGCTTCCGCGAGGGATTTTATTATTGACTTCGTTGCTAAAAGGCGAAAAATCTCCCGTAAATTTACTAAGGACCTTTTGTATGACATTAAAAAACTGGAGCACTCTTATTACACCTCGCACTCGAAACAGGCCCTCACGGCTCTCATTAATGCCAAATTGCAATTTAACAAGAAATCAACAGAGGACGCCTCACTATACTTGTTAAAATCCAGTGCCAAATTTTATGGGGTAAAAACAAAGCGGGGAAAATATTGGCCAATTATTTAAAAGTGAAACACAACAAACTTAACATTGAATCTATTTATGATGACTGTTCAGACCTAAAGTTCAAAGATGCCGATATTTTACACAAATTTTCTCGGTTTTACAAGTCTCTTTATGCCTCGGAGTCACAACCCTCCGACGATTCCCTATCCCACTTCTTCTCTACCCTCCAAAGATCTCCTCGCACTCTGCCTGATCTGGCCCTCCTGGAGTCAGATATGACACAGCAAGAACTTTCAAATGCCCTTCAGTTGCTTAAAAAAGACAAGGCACCAGGACCTGATGGGTTCACAGTAGAATTTTATCAGCATTTCTCCAAACTCACATTGCCTAAATTACACTCTATAATCGATCTTTTTAGTTCATTAGGTGGTTCCTCAGGGTCCTTCTCAGAAGCGCACATCTGTCTCATACCTAAAGAGGGTAAAGATCATAGGTATTGTAAAAATTATAGACCCATTTCCTTGGTAAATATTGATTATAAAATTTTCTCTAAAGCTCTAGCCATACGACTTGACTCTTACTTGCCTGATTTATTAGGTAAAGAACAGTTGTGTTTTGTTAAGGGTAGGTTCATAACTGATAACACAAGACTCCTTTTTAATGTTCTTTCTAAATCTTCTCACGTTAAACACTCCCTCGCGGCAATCGCACTTGATGCTGAGAAGGCATTTGATAGGGTTGAGTGGGCCTACTTGTTCTACACTCTCAGATGGTTTGGCTTTGGGCCTAAATTTATCTCCTTGATCTCTCTTCTTTATTCTAGCCCGCGTGCGGCTATCTGTGCTAATGGCTTGATCTCCTCCTTTTTCGATCTGGGTAGAGGAGTGCGTCAAGGCTGCCCTCTTTCTCCGTTCCTCTTTAATTTAGCTTTAGAGCCTTTTCTCTCTAAACTTCGTCAAAATCCGAACTTACATGGTTTTCAAACAACACACACACATATTAAGCTAGCTGCTTATGCGGATGACATCTTGCTTTTTATGTCCAATCCTAGTGACTCGATTCCTGCCTTTCTGGCGGAGGTACGAGCTTACTCTGAAGTATCTGGATATAAGTTAAATAATGATAAATGTGAGATCCTTCCCTTGACCAAGTACACTTTTAAGGTGGACTTCAATGCTTCCAGCTTCACATGGAGCCCCTCCCATATCAAATACCTTGGCTTGCATGTTACCTCCTCAATTTCGGACATGGTGGCGCTATGTATGAATAGATGTACACAGAAAATCGCTGATCTAGTGGCTAAATGGCATCCCCTCTATTTAACGTGGTGGGGTCGCCTGGACACTATAAAGATGATGTTGTCACCTATTGTACTATATACCATCTCTAATATTCCAGTTCCCATTCCTGCTAAATTTTTTAAAAAGATCAATTCCACCCTCTCTTCTTTTCTATGGAATTCGAAAAGATCTCGAATGTCTTTATCCAAATTAGTACGTCCGAAATCTGAAGGGGGAGTTAACTTTCCTGATTTTCCAGCTTACCAAAAAGCTTTCCTCCTACGCCATGCCTCCCTCTGGCTGCTTGATTCCTCGGAGGATGAACCCTTATGGCTCACAACTGAACGGCTTTTTTTATCTCCTTTTTCCTTCTCTGAGTATCTTTCCTTCTCACGTAAACCGCAGGTGGTGTCCACTCCCATACTAAAGCTGACTTCCAAACTTTTGGCTTCTATGCTTCCTCCTTTCTCCAACACTCTGGACTTTTTCTTGAATTCGACAATTTGGCACAACAAGCATTTGGTCATTCGTGGTAGACCAATTTATTGGAAGTCTTGGCGACAGAAGGGTTTAATATGGATACACCAGTTATTTTCGCATTCAAACTTTCTATCCTTTTCCTCACTCCGACAACTATTCAATTTACCTGCTTCATCTATACATAAATATAATTTACTTAAGTTGGCTGTGATGGAGAAATCGGTTCAATTGTCTATTACACCCAACACTTCCGCTCCCCCGACCCCCTTTTCACAACTTTCCATCCTGCTTAGAACTAAACCCACAGCCTCCATTATATACAATTATTTACAAGGAAAAGATATTGTCCAGCAGAAATCTAAAACAGAAGAAACATGGGAGCGTGATTTTCAACTCTCGTGGCCGGTAACTTTATGGAACAATTTATGGGCTAAATTGCGTAAATCCTCCAGGGCAGCTAGTATAACACAAACGTTGTTTTTTGTGTATAATCGACTTTTGCTAACCCCGAGAGCTTTGAACAGCAGGTTTCCGACTACTCCGGATGTTTGCTGGTCATGTTCTTCTCCAAACGCTGACTTATTGCACGTTATTTTTATGCCCATTAGTAGATAGTTTTTGGAAACAAGTCTGGTCCCAAATTAATCTAATTTTTGGTACTAAATTCTCATTTTCCATCACTAATGTTTTCATAGGGAGTCTTTCACCTTGCTGGGGTGGTGTTTCAGTCAATGTTAAAATTATTGATTTGTTACTAGCGGCTGCCTTTCAGCAAATAACTGCTAACTGGAAGAATTTCGCAAACATCTCTTATAAGGCATGGTGGTATGCTGTTTGCCATAATCACAGGCTAGACACTTCTTTTGTATATCCTATTCAATTAGCGGCGAAGCGTCTGGCTCTGTGGACCCCTGTTACACTTTATCTTGATGCATGTGCCAAACGATGTTCTCAGTTAACACCATCTCAACAGGAAGTTCCGAAACCCCCTTGAATTCCCTGTGCATTCCCAGATTATTTATTATTTATAATTCTAGTGCCCCTATGATTTACTTTTAGTGTATTAACTGACTACTTCTTATTCATAAGCCTGATTTGGTTTTGTGTAGTGCAACCTATTGTATTGTATTGTATTAACATGATTTTATGGTGATGACTTTTTGTATTGTTACACTTCTTTCTATTAATAAAATTTTCTTTCTGAACTAAAAAAAAGAATGTTTGTGAGGCGAGTGAATTGTAGGAGTTCAAAGTCATCCAGGCATGAGATCTCTTTGAGAAGCTAGCCTTGTCCTCCACCAAGGAAATTTGTTTTATTGACTTCCAGACTAGTTTTTTGAAGGTTAAGTTACCAAGTTGCGTGTCCCAGAGTCCCATAAGTTGGGTAGTTTCCAGGGCCAGCTGAAGGTAATTTCTAGCTTGGGAGTGCTCCCTAAGCTGCATGTCATGCCACAGCAGATGATTTTGCATATTTTTAGTGGCGCTTCTTATCTTATGCCAGCAGATAATGTAAGAGCCGTACCTGGCTAAAACTTGTTGTAGTAGACCGAACTCTAACCTTATTTGAGCAGGTGTTGTATAGGGCGGGAGGCTAAACATTGTTCTATATGCTTTGACCTGTGTCTTGTCCAGATCCTTAGCGTCTCTTCCCCTCATTGCCTCGCTGCCAAAGGCGATCGAGGGGAGAAGTTTGGCCTGGACTATCTTCAGCGGCGGTGTCAAAGTTTGCAAGGTTTTCCATGGATAGGGCTATCAGCAGGCCTTTCCTTCTTATTTCCTCTTTCTGGCGCTTAAACGACCCTTCCTTGTCGATTGTGACTCCTAGATACTTGTACTCATGAGCTGGGGCAAGTTTAGTGCCACCCAGGAACCAGTGTCTCTGCAGGTTTTTTTTTTGTTGTTTATTGACATTGTTCGAGTCTTACTCAGATTTATTTTTAAGTTGTTTTCTGTAGCATAGTTCTGCATTTCCATCAGTAAATGTTGGAGACCAATGTAAGTGTGACTAAGCAGAACTACGTCCTCTGCATACATGAGATTGGTTAATGTTTTCCCTCCGATTGTGGATGAATGGGAGTTACAGGCATCGAGCATGTTCGGGAGGTCGGCCATGATTAGATTGAACAGGGATGGTGCGAGCACTCAACCCTATTTCAGTCCTTTTGTTGTGGGAACTTTCGAGGAGAGGTGGGTGCCACCACCTAGTTTCACCTGCACCCAGGTATCCGTGTGTAGAAGCGATAGAATGTTTAGAATGGGCTCTGGAATGCCCCATTTCGCCAGTTTCCCCCACAGTCTGCCCCTCTCTACGTTGTCGAATGTAGCGCTAAAGTCAATGTAACAGAGGTGTAAAGGCAATTTAGAGATTTTTGCTGCATCGATCAGTAGAGAGATTGTGAGGATGTTTGTTTTTGTGCTGAGCATTTTGTGAAAACCAGTTTGGTTCAATGGTATTATATGATTCGCCTTACCACAGGATGTGAGCTCCTCTAGTATGATGCCCGCAAAGTATTTTGCTTCATTATCTATCAGAGTCACTAGACGGTAGTTGTTAGGCTCAGCTTTATCTCCTTTTTTGTGGATTGGCACAATTGTCGAGCCCTTCCAACATTCCGGTATTCTGTTGAGCAGCCTGACTTCCAAAAAGAGAGGTTGTAGAATGTCAGCCCAGTCCTCCGACTTTGCTGTGAACATTGCAGGTGGGATGCCATTCGGTCCAGGAGCCCCTTCTTTCCTCCCTTTAGCAATCTGCTTTTTAATTAGGAGTGGCAGGGGGCTGCTAGCTGCGCTTGATGATACATTTCCTGTAGCTGGTAGCTTCTGCACTCTCGTCTCAGAAATGCATGCTCCAGCTTGTTCTTCTTGTGTCCAGCTGTTAAAAGTTTGTGCTCCGGCGCTTCCCGTGTGATTATTAAAGTGAGTAGAGAGGAATGTTACCCAATTTGCTTCATTGATGTTTGACGCAATGCCCTCATGTTGAGGGTTAATTATCCCGTTCACGGTTATCCAGAAGCGGGCGCTGTCCTTGCAGTTTGTATCATGTAGGAGTTTTGCCCAGGTTGCGTTCTCTTGGTCTCTGCTAATGTTCCATTTCAGTTTTTTCAGTGATGCCCTTTGGTCCTTCAAGAGGAATCGTGCGCTGTTATTTCCTGGGCATCTTTGTAACATACGTAGAGTTGTATGTATTGATTTTTTGAGGAGCTTAAGCTGTATTCTTTGATCTTTCGGAATTCTATTTTTTTATATGGTTTGTGGAAGTTTTCTTTTGTGGGGAATTTAACAGCGTGTTGTTCTAAAAGTGTAGCAGTGAACTGTCCCCAATGGGCAATTTGATCTTCTTGACTGAAAGCTTGAGTTCTATAAAGTTGAATTGCAGCTTCCGCCTGAAAATTTATGTTGTTTATTGTACATTTGATCCTTCTTAGGTTGGAAGTGAAAATAGGCCCCAAGGTTGAGTCTGGCCTAGTGGATCTAGGTGCGGTGGCTGATAGCAGAAGTTCCTGAGGGCGATGGTCGCTGTCGCCCTTTTCCTCCATTCTGAACCCAAGGATGTGTGGGAACAGAGAGAGGCTTACAAAGGTGTAGTCCAGTATAGAACTTGTTGTTGCAGGGTAAAATTAATCGACTGGGGGTGAATCATCCGGGAATCTTCCATTTGCTGCTCAGAGGTTTAGGTGCTCTAGGTCATCGAGAAGGTCGCTTTTGCAGCGTTTTTTTCTTCCATACAGTGGAACACATTGTATGGCTATCACTATTAGAGTTTTGCTCTATTTCGGCTATTATTTGTCCCCAAAACAGTTTTTGAACCAATCCTTTTGCTGACGAGTTGATAGAAAGAGGATTGGTCCACATTACTTCCAGGCCTAAGTTAAAAAGCATTTTTTTGATTTGGAGCAACCAAGGGAAGGTCAAACCCCTGTCCAAAAAGACAAGTTCCTGAAGCCTTTATCTATAGTATTACAGTTTGGGAGTACACCACAACCTGACCCAGTAAACCAAAGGTCTCAGGACTGCCAGATCACCAATCCATTTCAGTGCTAGGTAAAAATACACAGGACCCCGTGGGAGACCGAGTAACAATCTTACACAATGGTTTTCTTGCTGTTAGCAGAATTAATGGAGTCGTGCTCCAAACCTTTGCCCCATACAAGGCAGCAGATTGAGCAGCTTCCTTCTATACTTCTAGGACCGGAGAAACTGCCCCCTGTGAGGTGGCCCTGTGCATTTTCACTATAACAGCTGATTAATGCAATTTCGTAATCATACTTTGCTCAATATGCGGGGACCATGACAGGGAATTACAAATCCTAATTACCGAGAAATCAAAGTGTTTGACTTCCTCCAGTACCATATCCTCATGTATTAAGTTTTTGCTGAATAATTTATGTGGTCTTAAAGTCATACATTTCGTATGCTGGGAAATAGTCTCTAGACACTCAGATTCCAAACTTCATTGAATTTATTTAGCAGGTTCTGGATGGCGACCAGGGTTCTATTTATGAGCATGGTATCATTTCAAACAACAAACCCAGGGTGGGGAGGCCACTGAGTTTAGGGGCATTCTGAACCCAGTCAGTAAGATTATCACAAAGCACACAATATGTAAGCACAGAAATGACAGTAAATAGCACTAATACCCAGTGTGCCTCAGGGGGGACCAAACCATATACTAAAATAGTGGTATAAGAACCACGACTTGAGTCAAGACAGTGTCGAGAGGTTGTAGAATCACTGGGACCCAAAGGAACCACCCAAGGCTTAGAATAAGTGGGGACCCCACGGAGAACGGGTGCAGTGTGGGAACACGACCGCTTGCTCCGTACAATTCTATGGGAATGTTACGGTTTAAGTTTTGAAGTTTAAGGACCCTTCCCAGTGGACTTCGAAGAAACCCCGTGAAAGATAGGAGGTTGGAGAGCCACCCCACCCCTAGATACTGAGGTATCCAAGTTACCTATCACAGGGAAGCCGGGTGTATAGGTCTGAATTGGCGTCAGGAACCGCTGTCGAACCCAATGGAGGACATCGAAGAAGAGCTGCTGCTGGAAGGACGAAAAGTGTCCATTGGAATCCAAAGGTGGATTCTTGTCGAAGAGTACCTGAAAGCAGAGGGGACAGAGTCTGGGTCACTCAGGAGTCACCAGGGGCTCAGTAGACGAATGTCCACCGATGTCGGGTGCTTCAGGTGTGTTGATTGAGTTCTTGACTCAGCTACGAGGACCAGGAGATGTCGAGGATGATCAGGAGCTGGATACGAGCTCTCCCACAAAGGATGTCGAGTACTGAGTGGTCGGTGTCCTGCTGGAGCACCAACAAGCCTTGGCAATGGCAACCAAGGCAGAAGGTCAAGGATGTGTACGGTTCAGACCAGCAAGGTCCAGGAGACTCACCACAGCAAGGGGAGTCAGGGCCGGCGTAGAGCAACCAGGGGAGCCCAAGAAAAGCAAAGTTGACCCTCAAGTGGTCCCACAGGCTAGAGGCACAGGAGTCGCGAGAGGACCTCGAGTGATTTCACCAAACAGCAGTCCACGGAGCACTCGGTGCAAGGAGGCTGGAGTTCTTGGTAGGAAATGGTGCCAGAGCTTGGGGCTTATTCGGAGTCCAATGCACTTGTTCAGAAAACGCAAGCAAGCATATGCACTTGCAAATGTACGCGGTGCCCAGGGTTTGGGTATTGCAGCCCCCACAAGGGATTCTGACCTCAAACTTGGTGAGAGGGTAACTCAGACATCAGGGACATAGTAACCCACCTCCTGTGTAGATGAAGCCTTTTGTAGTCCATAGGAACTCAGGGTCAGCAGACCGGACAGCAGTGTTATGGTGCCTGCGAATGCAGGGGAGTGACTCCTTCACTCCAAGGGAGATATCTTCAGGACTCCTTGAAGGTCCACAGGACCTGCATGAATCCTGTATGGTGCACGGGCACAGACGATGCTTCAGACTGAGAGGGAGACGAAGTCGGGCCCAAACAAAGTCAAGCAAAGTCCAGAGTGTCCAGACGGTCGAAGTTCAGTGGTTTCTGGTTGAGAGTCTTGTCCACGTTGAATTTAAGGTTCTACAGCCAGGTAAGCCCTTTTGTACCCACAGGAGAGGGTTGGACAGATTCAAGGGACCCTCCCTGGGGAGGGTCTGGACAGTGGGGAGGTTACTCTCATGTCCTTTGTCCAGTTTCGCGCCAGAGCGGGAGCCAATGGCTCCCAGGACTGGTTTGAACTGGACTATGCACAGGGACACCAAATGTGCCCGTCATGCAGACTTTCAGTCGCTTGCAAGCGCACCCAGCCATAATACACTAAATCCTGTCTGAGAGGTGGTCACGCCTCCCTGTGACATGATACCTATTGTTCTGCCTTCCCCAGCTCGAGCTTGGCTCAGTAGCGGGAGGGCAAAAATGTGTCTCTGGTCAGCAGCAACCATTTTGGGCTGTCCGGGACTAGAAGGCTGGTACTGGGAACACCAGGAACCCAACGAAGCTCGCTTCTGAGGGGTGGAATCATACCTCCCACACCGGTTACCAGTGTGGTTAACTGGTGTGGGTGTATGATCCCAACATGTTTGACACCAAACATGATAGTGTTAGTTTCAGCTGTTTTAGAGTTGGTCATCACTCGGTTTCATAATGCCACTCTATATGTCGTAAATGGCTGCCTCACTGACAACCCGGCAGAATGGATTCTGTGGGCTGCAGGTGTGTCCTGCTCATGCAGTGGCACTCTCTCACTTAGAACCAAGCACCCTGCTCTCAGGATTGCAAAGACTTGCTAGAGGGGTGCCTTCTAGGTTTTAAGTGCAGTGACCCTTAGATATAGTAAACCTACATCTTAAGTAAGTGGTGCACACACCAACGTACACAGGCTGCAATGGCAGGCCTGTAGTTTCATTTTGCATGGCCTCTCATGGGTGGCATAATACATGCTTCAGCCCATGGGGGGCCTCTGGGGTACCAATGCCCTGGGTACATGGGTACCATATACTAGGGACTGACAAGGGTATCCCAGTATCCAATCTGTAGTGTACCTAAGTACATATCATAACAGTTTAGGGAGAAAGCAGATAGACTGAGGTCCTGATTAGCAGGATCCTAGTCAGACTAGTCAAAAACAGTATTACATTTAGCAAAAAGTGGGGGTAACCATAAGAAGCAGATTCTACTTTCCTATACAATCCCACCCCCCAAATATAAGGTGCTTAGACTAACCTTGCCCAGTTGAGTCTTTATTTTCTAAGTGGAAATATCTTGAGAGTCTATCTGCATTGGCATGGTTACTCCCAGGTCTATGTTCCACTGTATAGTCCATCCCCTGTAGGGAAATGGACCACCTCAAAAGTTTGGGGTTTTCACCCTCCATCTGTTTTAGCCATAAGAGGGGCTTATGGGCTGTCTGAACAATGACGTGAGTGCCAAACAGGTATAGCCTCAACTTCTTCAGGGCCCAGACCACAGCAAAGGCTTCCCTCTCTATAACTAACCAACGTTTCTCTCTGAGGGTCAACCTTCTGCTGATAAAAGCTACTGGTTGGTCCTGACCCTCTGCATTAAGTTGTGACAACACAGCCCCTACCCCCAACTCAGATGCATCTGTTTGGACAATACATTGATTAGAGTAGTCAGGACTCTGCAAAATGTGAGCAGTGCACATGGCCTGATTAAGATCATCAAATGCCTTCTGACAGCTAACTGTCCACTGAACCTTCTTGTGCATTCTTTTTGTTGTAAGATCATTCAAGGGAGTCCCTGTGGACCCATATCCTTTTACAAATCTTCTATAGTACCCAGTCAGTTCCAAGAAAGCTCTGACCTGAGTCTGGGTAGTTGGTGCAGCCCAGTCCATTATGGTCTGGATTTTGCTCTGTAATGGTTGAACCTGGCTCCAACCACAAGGCGGCCCAGGTACACAACCTTGCTCTGTCCTATCTGGCACTTAGTAGCCTTGATAGTGAGGCCTGCTTTCTGCAGAACCTCAAAAACATTCTTCAGGTGGACCACGTGAACCTCCCAGGTGGAGCTAAAGACAGCTATATGATCAAGATATGCTGCACTATAGGCTTCCAGGCCTGTAAGGACATTTTTTCACCAGCATTTGGAATGTGGCAGGTGCATTCTGCAGACCAAAGGGAATATCAATCAATTGACAATGCCCACTAGGGTTTGAAAATACAATTTTTGGTTTGGCATCCTCAGCTAGTCTGATTTACCAATAGCCATCAGTGAGTTAAAATGTACTCAAGAACTTGGCTGAGGCCATAGTATCAATAAGCTCGCCTACCCTCGGAATTGGATGAGCATCAGTCCTAGGGACTGCATTGAGTCCCCTGTTGTCAACAAAAAAACTCATCTCTCTTTTACCACCCTGGGTATTACGTTTTGGTACCAAGACCACTGGACTAGCCCAAGGGCTATCTGAGGGCTCAAAAACTCCCAACTCTAGCATCTTTTCAAACTCAGTCCTGATACAATCTCTGACATGGTCAGGCTGCATGTAAATCTTATTTTTAACAGGTAGACTCTTACCTGTGTCCACTTCATGAGTACACCAGGTGATCTGACTAGGAGTCAGAAAGAACATGAGTCTGTATTGATTGAGGACTTTCCTGCAATGAATCTGCTATTGGTCAGTGTGGCTGCCTGCCAAGGCTACACCATCACTGACTCATCATCAGGGTTCTGAGAGAGGAGATCAGAGAGAGGGTCACTCTCTTCTTTCTGTCCCTCATCAATTACCATGAGCAAGCTCATGTCAGCCTGTCCACAAAAGGATTGAGCCTGTTCACACGGAGCACCCTGTGGGGGCTCCTAGGAGTGCCAAGGTCCACCAAGTAGGTGACCCCACCTTTCTACTCAATTATGGTATGGGGTCCACTTCACTTGTCTTGGAGAGCTGCTGGGGCCACAGGCTCCAACACCCAGGCATTCTGCCCTGGCTGATAAACATTCAGAAAAGCCTTTTGGTCATGCCAAGCTTTCTGTAATTCATGACTTGCCTCAAGGATTTGCTGGCCTTCTTCATGTACTCAGCCATCCTGGAGCGGAGACCAAGTACATAGTCCACAATGCCTTGTTTAGGAGGTTTGAGGGGTAATTCCTATCCCTTCTTCACCAAACACAGGAGACCCCTAACTGATGCCCAACAGGCTGTAGCCAACCCCCTTCTGAGGGACCTCTCTGTACGCAAAAAGAAGGCAGGGCAACAGAACATCCCATTTTCACCTGGGCTTTTCTGGGAGGCCCACGATCATGCCCTTGAGGGTTTTGTTGAAGCTCTCAACTAACCCATTGCATTGTGGGTGATAGGGTGTGGTGAACTTAAAGTTCACTCCACAATCCTTCCACATTGCAGTAATATAACGTGACATGAAGTTTGTACCTCTGTCATTTAAGACCTCCTTAGGTAAACCCACCCTGAAAGATATTCCTAGGAGGGCCCTGGCCACCACAGGGGCTGTGGTGGTTCTAAGGGGTATTTCTTCTGGATACCTAGTGGCATGGTCCACCACCATTAGAATATAACTGTGTCCAGATGCTGTTGGAGGGTTCATGGAACCAATGTTATCAATCCCAACCCTCTCAAAGGGAGCCCCCACCACAAGTAATGGTATGTGGGGACCTTTGTGGTACCACCTGACTTACCACTTGCTTGACAGGTGGTACAGGAGCAATACAACTCCTTTGTGTCCTCAGACATGTGAGGCCAGTGAAAGTGAGGAACAAGCCTGTCCCAAGTCTTGCTTTGTCCTAGATGTTCTACTAAGGAAATGTTATGTGCCAAGGTGAGTAGGAAGCCCCTAAACTTCAGAGGTATGACCAACCTCCTGGTAGCACCAGGATTAGGGTCTCTACTCTCTGAGTAAAGGAGTCCCTCATCCCAATAGATCCTGTGGGATCCACTGACACTCCCAGCAGCCTCATCAGCAGCTTGCTGTCTGAGGGGTTCAAGAGAGGGGCAGGTTTGCTGCTCCAAACTCAAGTCTGCCCTGGAAGGGCCCCCTGTCCCCAAGAACTCAACCTGATTAGGTTCAAGTTCATCTGAGACAGTTCCTTCACAGGCACTAAGATCATCTCCCTCAAGGGTCTGGTTCTCACCCTGAGACTGGGTGTAAGACACAGCCTTAATCCTCCTGCTCCTTCTCTTGGAAGGCCCTTAGTCCATTGTTCCAAGATCCAGGGCCTGTTCAGTCTTTGTCAGTTTTGCCTGTGACCTGGTCACAGCAAACACATCTGTAGAGATGCCCAGCATAGATGCCCAGGCTGAAGTCTCCAAATCATTGCCCAACAAACATTCTACAAGTAGGTCTGAGCTAACCACAACTTTCTTAGGGCCAAATACCCCTCCCCAGCTGAAATTAACAACTGCCAAGGAATGGTAAGTCCTGACATTGTTTGCATTGGTCAATTGGTACATTTCTCCAAGTATGATTTGGTCAGGGGCCACACGATCCTCTGTCACCATAGTGACACTTGCACCTGTGTCCCTGTATGCCATGGCCTCCTTACCATTTATCAAAGGCTGCTGTCTGTATTTGGCCAGATTATTGGGACTGAAAAATAGGGTGGCAATATCCATGCCACCATCACAGACCAGCACAGCCAGAGCTGGAGTTCTGATTAGGTCAGAACCCATCTCCTAGCCCAAGGTTAACCTTACTAATCCCTTGTTCCCTGTACCACCACGTGTACTTGTGCTAGGGGGCGCAGTTGCCTTAGTGACAGTGGTGGTAGGAGGATTTTCCTTGGCTTTTGGACAATCAGCATATTTTGTCCAATGGGTCTTTACCTTATAAAAGTAACACCAAGGTTTATTTTTGTCTTTACTTTTGTTGGATTGTGACTCCTCCCCACCAGATGCAGGTTTTTGGGGCCCAGATGAAGACTGTTTTTGATCTTTACCCTTGTCCCCACCCCTATCTGGAGTTTTAGAATCTTGCTTCTTCTGGTCACCACCAGAGTTCTGGGTTTTCTGCTTCACCCTGGTTCTGACCCACTTATCTGCCTTCGTTGCCAATTCTTGGGGAGAAGTCAGATCAGAGTCTACCAGGTACTGATGCAACAACTGAGTTTGGCAAGTATTAAGGATCTGCTCCCTCATAGTCAAATTATACAATCCATGCAAATCATGAATTTTGCTGCTAAGCAACTAGCCTTCCAGAGCCTTAATAGCACTATCCACAAAGTCTACCCAGTCCTGATTCTGTGTCTTCTGGGTGTCTCTGAACTTAATCCTGTACTGTTCAGTGGTTAAGCCAAACCCAACAATGAGAGCACAAAACTGAGTAATTGTCAGCATCCTCTCCTCTTACAGTGAGGAGCTTATATCTACCTTTGTCAGCAAAGGAGAGCCACAAGATAGCTGCCCAATGCTCTTGAGGGATTCGCTGTACTTTACAGGCCCTCTCTAAAGTAGTTATCCATTTATGGATTATCGTCCCCAATATAGTAGGGAGGGACAATCTTGCTCAGGTTCCTATTATCAAATGAATGTCCCTTAACTCTTGGGACACTGTTGCTGCCACCATGGGACTCGAGTCCCAACTTTTATCTAGCTCTCTGGACTTCTAGGGACTCCATATCAAGGGACAACTGCTCTTTCCTGAGCCTAAGCCTAGCTTTCCCAAGCTCAAGAAGGTTCACTGATGGAATATCGACCCCCAAAATATCCCCATACACAAATATCGAATTATAAATTTCGATGTCAAAAATATTGGCATCCTATATTTATAATGGCAAGTACAAAAATATCGGGGGACATTTTTGACATAAAAAATATAGTTGTACAAAATATCGATTTTAATATGTGTGTAAAAAATATTATTAAATATATTAAATAATAAACTTAACTTTAAAACAATAAATTAGCTTTAGTATACATTTTAACAAATATAATAAATACATTTAATTAAAAGAATGTAAACATGCGTATATAAAATGTCATATATGTATTTATATTTACTTTAAAACAATCAATAAACTAATAATGTTTATTTATTTTTTAATTGTATACATGGAAATTTACAAATAATATATATATATATATATATATATATATATATATATATATATATATATATATATATATATATACACACATACACCAATAACATACAATCTAATAAAAAACACTTATATTATACATTAAACTATTTGTCTTTAAACTTAAATTGTCCACTTCAGTGAGTGCGACAGTAAGAAAAATGTTAGATAGCGGAGGGGTAAAAAGTACTATTCCCACTCCAGTGAGTGCAACAGTAGGGAAAGCGTTGGATAGCGGAGGGGTAAAAATTACTATACCACTCCAGGGAGTGCAACAGTAGGGAAAGTGTTGGAAAGCAGAGGGGTAAAAATTACTATTCCCACTCCAATGAGTGCAACAGTAGGGAAATTGTTGGATAGCGGAGGAATAAAAATGAATATTCCCCCTCCAATGAGTGCAACAGGAGGGAAAGTGTTGAACAGCGGAGGGGTAAGAATTACTATTCCCACTCCAGTTAGTGCAACAGTAGGGAAAGTGTTGGATACCGGAGGGGTAAAAATTACTATTCCCACTCCAGTTAGTGCAACAGTAGGTAAAGTGTTGGATAGCGGAGGAATAAAAATGACTATTCCCACTCCAGTGAGTGCAACAGTAGGGAAAGTGTTGGATAGCGGAGGGGCGGAGGGGTAAAAATTATTAGTTCCACTCCAATGAACGCAACAGTAGGGAAAGTGTTGGATAGCAGAGGGGTAGAAAATACTATTACCATTCCAGTTAGTGCAACACTAGGGAAAGTGTTGGATAGCGGCGGGGTAAAAAATACTATTCCCACTCCAGTTCGTGCAACAATAGGGAAATTGTTGGATAGCGGAAGGGTAAAAATTAATAATCCCAATTCAGTCAGTTCGAAATGAAAAACAAACAAAATATCACCAACACAAAATATTGTGAAAAAAATGAAAAATATATAAAAATATTTTTTAAAAATCAAAAAAAATAGAAACACATTATAATGTTAAACAGATATCATAAATACCTAGAAATATTATATTAAATACATTTTAAAATAATTTAAAAGAAAATAAATATTTTTATTTAGACACATCTAATTTGAAACAAAAGTACCTCCATAATTAACATATTTAACTACCAAAGAAATATTATTATTTAAAAAACAAATTAAAAAAGATAAACATGTATTTACTCCCTGTGGGAAGGTGGAATCTGACTGCATGGTTGCCCCCACTTTTTTCCTGGTGCTTGAATGGTTTTTGACTAGTCTGGCTGGGATCCTGCTATCCAGTACCCCATTTTCAAAGAAGGCGAATCAGCGACATTCATTGGAGACACAACCTATTTGAAGACGCTTGTTTTACTGGGGTAAGTTCTGTGAACTGTTTAGTTTGTTTACTTTATTATAGTATAACTGGCAGGGTTGGCTAATTTATGCGAGAAAAGGAAAAATATGCAGGAGATGATGGTATGAGGCAAGTGTGGCAAATGTATAATTATGCGTACACCATATAAAAGCAAGTTGCAAAATGTCCGGTGTTGAGCGGATGGGTTCACTGTGCTGTTGTGTCGCCTGTAGGTGTGGTTATGAGTGCATGTGACTAGCTGGCGACATGTCCTTGTACTGTTACTTGCCTTTGCACTTGTTTTTTTTTGCATATATATATAGCACGAACTCGACCCGAAGTTTATTGGAGCGCTTTACACGAGCACCGTATTTACATTACACATTCAGGCACGGGGAGATTAAGTGATTTGCCCAGAATCACAGGATGTTGATGCGACCTCGGGGCTCAAACTCTGGTTTCCAGCACCAAAGTCGGCAGTTTAGCCGACGGACCACATCCTAGCCCTTGCCCTGCTGATTTTCAGGGACGTCTGCTCTGTCTTCACAAGGGTCGGGCGAACTATGACTCCGCTGCCTGACCTGGAACAGATCTGTTAGGTGTTTGTATTTATTTTTTAGTTTTTTTTATTTAGCGCAAACTCAATCCGTAGGTATTGGAGCACTTTACATGTATACCACATCCATTATAGAAGGACACATTCATGTTTGGTAGGTACGTGGATATTAAGTTATTCATAACCGGCGGAGCCAAGGCTGGTCTCTCTACCTCTGTGACTCCGGTTGCTGCTCGCACCTCGTGTATAGCTGGTTTTCCTAGTTATCTGGCGAATACAAAAGCGGGCTTTGCTGTGTTTCTGTTTAAAGGCTACACATAACGGGCTCAACTGATCGTATTGTAACCAGCTGTCCAACATAATACCGGCAGAAGGGCTCAGTGAGACGTACACTTGTAAGGGGCAGAGGTTACACTCCCGGCAAGTCTGCCTCAGCCTCATTCTTCCGAGGTGGATCAATTGAATACCATTGATTGGGTAGTTGTTATATCTGTTAACCGAGTGTAGAAATGGAGCAAATTTAATACGGAGGGCTATTTGAAAAGTATAATTTTTTTCCAATGTGCCAGATGAATTTGTCTTTATGTTCTTGGGACATATAAGAATCTTGTAGTGTGTACATCAGGCGGGTCATGTGTCTTTGGAAAACTAGCACCTTTTTGTGATATTGTAGTTGCATGATAGTTTCACATTATAATAGTGGGGGCTCGGATGTCAAACCTCCTTTCCGGGTGTTGGTCCTTGCCAGCAGTCATCACCTACTGCCAAAGACCTGCTTTTTAAAATGTATATCACCTGTCCACCTCCTTCCCCTTCCGGTACCCCCCTCACTAGTGCCCTCTCTCCCTTTCGTTTTCACCATTCCAGCCTCTCTTCTCCCGTTCTCTCTCGGTCCGCCATTACTCTCCATGCCCCCATTTCTCTCTCCCTGTGCCCCCTTTCTCTCTCTCCCTGTACCCCCCTTACACTCCATCCCATTTTCCCGTGACCCATAGCTTTGGCTGCAATTGAGTGAGTTGGCACAACTCCTGTGAGAGAAGTGTTTCTATATTAGGTGGCACGTGCTCCTGCTGGGACCATGGTCAGGCGTTTGTCTGTTACACAGAAAACCACGTCTCCGTTAAACTGCAGTTTGAGAGTATTTTTGGTTATTGTGTTTCTTTACTGTACCAAATGAATCATGGTGGAACCGGGAATCTTATGCCAGAGCATCCCAGGAATCCAAAAAGTAAAACTGAAAAAACACATTTTGGAGAAAAATCATGTGATGTTGCAGAAATCGCTTCATCTCTTAGTGGTGTTTAATGTAGGTTCATTTACAAACCCCAGCCATCATATGAGGTCTCTGGAATGCCTTAGACCTGGCAGAGTCTCTTGATGCCCATTAGCAACAGTAAAGAGCATGTTCACCGCTGAAGAGAGTGACCACTTTACCATTCATCCCTTTGTGCCTGCAAACAGAGCTGAATACTTCACCTTTCACCACTTTGCATCTGCAAACAGAGCTGACCACTTCACCAGCTGAACAACATTTGCACAAGCAGCGCTGACACCCCGTACTACCGATTTTTTTATTGCATATGATGCCCCAATCACTTCAAGTACATTTGCTGTGATCGGTAGTCCCTGTCCCCTGCTATACATTCCATCGCAAATTTTTAGATCCTGTTTTTTGTATTTTTATTCATCCATTCACACTCCTTTACGTTAAAATAGCCGTAGCTTTACTGTACAGTTGCTAGAATAGCTTATAATATGGTATAGTGTGTAATTTTTAAATAATCACTCCACTGCAAACAAAAACATTGATAAAAAACACTGCCATTTACAATGCCAGTAGCTCCAACTGCAACAAATGCGAGACCTATTGCATTGCAAATGCTTGTTTAGTATATGGTCTGGTACGCCCCTAGGGCCTCAGCCATATTTGTGCTTAACTTATTGTGAAACGTTGATATTTGAATGTGTTCCTGACTTCTAATCTCATAAAGAGATTAGTAGAGTCTGTCTAGAAATAAATACATATATATTTGATATATATACCTGTGTGGTGTCCTTTCATTTGGTAATTAAAGAGATTATAAGGTAAAACAAGCTGCTTTACATTCCTCTGAGACTTAGCCTGAAGGCTGCTCTCCACAGCTACCACTAGGATAGCTTTCTTTAAAAGGTTGTCTTAAACCTATCTACCATAAGAGTCGAATTGGACTGGTGCAAGGTTGCCACTATAACTTGTGACCAGCATATGCCAGGACAACTTCTCACACTCCCCAAATGTTACCCCTATAAAACCAAAACTCACAAACAAAACAAATAAGCAATTACCCTAATTTATTATCAATTGATGAATTAATATTAATGATCAAATAATTATAACTTAATTAAACATAAATTACTTTCCACCCTCTACCCCTATAAACCCCACAACCCACAGCTAAAAATCATTACACAATTTCCATAATTAATTTTAAAATAATAAATTAATATCAATTAACAACTACTTAATAATTAATTAAAATAAATTACTTCCTACCCTTTACCACTATAAACCCCACAGCTCACATCTAATTTTAATTAATGAATTAGCTTTAATTAACAAATATTTATTAATTAATAAAAAATAAATTCTTTACCACCCTTTACCCCTATCAACCACACAACTCGCTCCTAGAATAATGACACAATTAACATAATTAGTCACCAATTAATTAACAAATAATTAATAATTACTTACTAATAAATTGCTTCCTACAATTAGCACTACACAATATAAATGAAATAAATATTAATACATTTTTAAAAAATCATTAATTTATGATAATTAAATTACTTCTCACCCTTTACCTCTATAAACCCCACAACCTGCTCCAAAAAAAATAACACAATTACCATAATGATTTACCAATTAATGAATTAATATTAATCATCAACCAATTAATAATTAATTAATTAATAATTAATTAATGATACCTTACTTCCCACAATTAACACTATAAAATCTAAGTTAAATAAATGTTACTAAATCAAAAATAATCATTAATTTATTCTAATTCAATGACTTCCCATTCTATTTCCTTATAAACCCACAACCGGCTACATAACTAAAAAATGCAAAATTTAATTAAAATACAGTTGGTAACTACTAAAAATGTAACCCATATATTAAAAAGAAAAACAATACTTATACAAAAAATAGATCACATACATTTAAAATACATACTAAAATACATAACATTAATTAAAAAATCGATATTTTAAACAGCTATATTTTTGCAAACGATTTTAATGACTTCAATATTTTTAAAAACAATATTTCTTACCTTAAAGTCGATATTCTTGACCACGATATTCTTGCTGTCGATATTTCTGTGTCACGATATTTCCAACTCGACATTTGTGTAAGGAGACATTTCCAACTTGATATTCTGTCTGCATACCGCTCAAGAAGTTGGTACTCTCTATCAAAAGAGTGGTCCCTCTTGCTAGATACAGAGGTCCCTACAGACTGTCCTGAGTGATTAGACTCTAAAGAGGGAGATCTAGATCTCCTTGGTAAACTCAGCACTCTTCCTGGAGGAGTGAATAGAGTGCCCGCATAGCCTCATCCACTCTCCTCTTGAAGATCTGAGTTATCCAGGTGAGAACCATCAAGTGCTCCTTGGTCAGGGTTAGAGTCTAGGTCATAAAAGGTATCAACTACTGACCTGTCTTCATTCCCTATCCCACTCACTCTCTCCTAATCATCTGACCCAGGGGTTTTCCTTAAGTCATCTAGAAGTAACACCTCTACCAGGCGTTGAGTGTTGGCACTTTTCATTGTCTTCAACTTTCTAGAGGTACACAAAGCTTTCAATTACTGGAATGTAAGCTCACTGTATCTAGAAGGCAGAGAGCCACTGGCATCTCTAGCAGACATACTTAGGGGTCGATTAGAATGGCGGTCGGAAAAGCATTCTGACTGCTGTGGTAGCGGAAATTGACCGTCTGCATGTACCGTGGCAAAACGCGCGGTCAGATTAGGATGCATCGACAGGAAAATCCGACCGGCACTGACGGATTCCACGCAACTCCGCTGGGAACGTCCAGAACGCCTGAAAATCCGTCCCCGGTGGTCAGATTTGCTGCGGAAAGACCAAAAACTGCTGTTCAACCAGCGGAATGACCGCAAGTGAAATTACAATAAGATGGCGGTGCCAGCAGAACGATCTGTTGTTTCCGACCGCCGCGATCACAACAAATCATGAATGGGAGAGCCGGCGGTAGGACTGTTGCATTCCCACCTCTGTGGTCGAACCTGAAGAATAATGGTGGTCGAAAGCAACCACACAACAAGGCTACCAAGTGTGGCTGTATATCTGGCTCAGCCTAAAATTCACCTAACACACCCCAATGACACATTCCCATGGCATGTAAAAAATACAAATCCCAGGTCAACCCACACAACACACCTGACATGAATACTCCATTTTGACCCACCCACATAGCTGAGTATAAAATCAACCCCTTCCCTGCCCAGAATCCTTTGCACAACTCCACAACTGAAGAGTCCAACCCCACAGCACACAGGAGAGGCAAATCAGCACACATCACACCATCACAACCACACACACCACACACATCACCACCACCACCTTCACACCTGCACCTTTCACCTATCTGCACATCACACACCATGTCACAGAACAAGATGCCCAAATTAACTGACAATGAGTTGTCAGTGATGGTAGATGAGATAATCAGAGTAGAACCACATTTGTTTGGAAGCATGGTCCAACAGACACCAATAGCCACAAAAAATCAAATGTGGGCAAGGATAGTCAACAAAGTCAATGCAGTAGGGACCACCCCGCGCATCCTGAAGGACATCAAGAGGAGGTGGCATGACCTCAAGGGCAGGGTGAAAGAGCGTGCCAATAATAACCATGACCTGGCTCAGAGGACTGGCGGTGGCTCTCCCATTCCACCACTAACATTCACAGAATGGGAGGAGAAGGTGCTTGCCACACTGCATCCAGAGAGTCTCACCGGAATACCAGAGGGAGTGGAGGCTGGTAAGTACCAACAAATGTCTACCATTACACTGCTATGTACTGTCTTGCACAACTAGAAAGCTACACTTCCTAGACACAAAAGCATGTATGTACAACACACTCTTCCCAACACATCTCCCATATCTAACAATTCCTTCCTCTAAAGCACCTCAAAGGTAGCTAGCAATATTTCCATGGGGGCATGTGGGCAGGCAGCCAGCACTACAACTCCCACCAGGCACCCTTATCCCACAGCTGAGCAGGATGGAGCACTCCCCCCACCCACAACCATGTGGCAGCTATTGCATTGCTCTCCTAATACTTACAGGTAGGTAGCCACCTTAACAGGGAGGGGTGTTTGTGGGCAGGCAGCCAGCACTACAACTACAACCAGGACCCCTAGTCCCACAGCTCAGCAGGATAGAACACCCCCACCCACACACAATCATGTGGCAGCCATTGCATTGCTCTCCTCAAACTTACAGGTAGGTAGCCATCTTAACAGGGAGGTGTGTTTGTGGGAAGGAAGCCAGCACTACAACTCAAACAAGGCTCTCTTGTCCCACAGCTCAGCAGGATGGAACACTCCTCTATCCAAGAACCATGTGTAACCTATTCCCTTCCTCTGCTCCACTTCACAGGTAGGTAGCCATCTTAACAGGGAGGGGTGTTTGTGGGTGGGAAGTCAGCACTACAACTCCCCCAGGCCCCCTTGTCCCACAGCTCAGCAGGATGGAACACTCCCGCCATCCAAGAGCCATATGTAACCTATTCCCTTCCTCTGCTCCATTTCACAGGTAGGTAGCCATCTTAAAATGGAGGGGTGTTTGTGGCTGGCAAGTCAGCACTACAATTCCCACCAGGCCCCCTTGTCCCACAGCTCAGCAGGATGGAACACTCCTCCGTCCAAGAGCCATGTGTAACCTATTCCCTTCCTATGCTCCACTTCACAGGTAGGTAGCCATCTTAACAGGGAGGGGTGCTTGTGGGTAGAAAGCCAGCACTACAACTCCTGCAGGCCCCCTTGTCCCACAGCTGAGCAGGATGGAGCACTGCCCCCACCCACAACCATGTGGCAGCCATTGCATTGCTCACCTCAAACTTACAGGTAGGTAGCCATCTTAACAGAGAGGGGTGTTTGTGGGTGGGAAGCCAGCACTACAACTCCCACCAGGCCCCCTTGTCCCACAGCTCAGCAGAATGGAACACTCCCCCATCCAAGCTCCCCATCCAAGAGCCATGTGTAATCTATTACCTTCCTCTGCTCTACTTCATAGGTAGGTAGCCATCTTAACAGGGAGCGGTGTTTGTAGGTGGCATGTCAGAACCACAACTCCCACCAGCACCCTTCTCCCAAAGCTAAGCAGGATGGTACACTCCTCCCACTCATAACCATGAGGCAGCTATTTCCTTCCACTGTGTCACCGAACAGGTAGGTAGACAGTGCATGCACCCTGCCATCCTTCTCAAAATGCATGAAGCCATATGACCTCACCAGCTCTCACTTGTCAGCCAACTTGGCATAGATCCAAAAGACACATCCTGTGTGCAGACAGCTAAGCGTACGTAACTGTCACAGAACTTAAACTTTGACTCACCAAGTCACATGTGGAAGAATTTCAGGGCCCAATCATGCATAGCACAGAATCTAATGTGTAAGTGGCATGGTGTCAGAGCATGAAGGCCCATATGAACACAAAACATGCATGGTCAATCAGACAAACAAAGTAAAGTACATGATATACAGAAGGTATGTATAACATTACAATGGCTAGTTCTTGCTTAGCTGAAAGTGATTCCATGCAGAGCAAACCAAAAAGACGCATCACATAAAGTTGATGTGCCGCAAGTCGTTAGATGACGACATGTCCTTTTAATCACACAATCTGTACATGGCACATGGTTTCTATTTACATGTCACACCATGGACAATTAATGTATGTATCTCAACATTATGTCATGATGCTCAGTATCTTGCAGCCATACCAAGTGATTGCAATGTAAAGTGTGTGGTGTATTACATGTAACATCCAAACGTCTAACACCAAGCTTGTGGAGTGTACTTAAATGACCATTTGACCTCTGTTCAACAGGAGATCCACAAGCAACTGCAGCAGAAGACAACACCAACCTGTAGAGCCAGTCTCCCCCCCCCCCCCCCCTGAAACATGAACTCTCGGATCTAGACTCCCTATGTTTCTCGGATGAGGAGCAACAACCTGGCCCATCGGACTGCCAGGGCGCGGCACGTCTCAGGCCCTCATTGTCCCCACCACCACCGCAACAACAACAGCGCTGACTCCTGCTACAATGACCTGTGCGACCTCAACCACCACCATCACCACTGCTGCCTGCAACACTCTCCCTGCCTCAGTGGTAACCAACACCACCACACAATCAGAGGATGCCAGGGAGAGTTTGTGGGTGCCTCGAGTGCCAACGCCACAGGTCCGGGTCAGCAGGGCAGGTGGGAGGGCAACTGGGGGACAAATACAGGAGGACACTGGGACCGAAGCCCTGGCCACCATCGTCAGAGTCCTTGGGGCATATGAGCAGACCCAGGGACAGATGGCCAGGTTGTGGAAGAAGTGCGTGAGCTCCACCTGCTGCTGAGGTCCATGAACATGCGCATGGGCCAACTTGTGGACCTCATGGGCCAGCTTGTGGGTGTTCTGAGGGACAGACATGCGGCCCAAATGACAGCTCAACTCCCCTCCAGTGACCCGCATGCTGATACTCCCACCACCTCAGCTGCGGCCACAGAGAGGGGTGAGCTGCAATAAAATGACTCCTCAGATACAGCTGAGCCTGCAGCAGAGGCCCCCCCTGCCAAACCCACGAGGGGCCGTCTGAGAAACACCAGGGGAGGATCACTTGGCAATGCACCATCCAGACGCTAGTCGCTGAGCCAGCCATGATGGCACCTGTGTTCCCCTTGACATTGACTTTGCTAACTATCCTTACCCACATTGCCATGTTGATGCCAGGAGTCTGTTGGACTGTGTGACTACATCAATGTGGTGACAACTCTATTCGTCTCATTTACCATCACTGACAATTCATAAATTCACTAAGCACAATTTTGTAAATAATCACTTCTCTGTCACAAATACTTATTGTAAATAAACACTCTTTACAAAACTATGTCTTTATGTCAGCTCCATGTTTATCACAGTATGTACAATGTCGACTCAGATTCCAATGTACCACAAGCTCTGATTGTGACGAGGCATTGAGAGGGTGAAGGGACCTAGAAAGACACAAGAGAATGTCATTTACTTGTCAGGTGATGCCATTACAGCTAGAACACGCCACTAGTCATCAACGGAAACAAACCAGCACACATAACAATGAGCAACAACTTCAACATAGACATGAGGTTCCTGGATTAAAATACCCTGTGCCACACACATCAGCCATTAGCACAGAGCCAACAACAGGCAGCAGTCAAAAAGATCATCTATGCCTTGCCACTACTATCAAAGACAACAGACAATGTCACTGTTGTACAATGTCACTTACACTCAAGGGAAGTAGTTGTTGATGAGCTGTTGACGCAGGTCAACACCTTCCTCTCCTCCACTATCGTCTTCACTGGGAATGTGTGGATTTGCAGGGGATGGGGGCATCTGCTGCTCTTCATCGTCCAGGAGCAGGGGGATCTCTTTGCGCAAGGTCTGGTTGTGGAGCATACAGCATGCAACTATGATCTGACACACCTTTTGGGTAGAGTAGAGAAGTGCACCTCCGTTCTAGTCCAGACACCGGAATCTAGACTTCAGAAGCCTAAAAGTACGCTCCACCACATGACGTGTCCTCCCTTGTGCATCATTGTAGCAGACTTCACCTAGGGGCCTTGGATTCCTCAGTGGGCTCAGCAACCAAGGCCGGTTGGGCTACGCAGAGTCACCTAGGTGTGATATATAGAGGGAGCAATTTACTTATATAAACAGTAGCTGAGAACAGCAGGTCACACATATTGCACACTACTTGACCAGGGAATTTGGCACAGACATGGGAGATAATAATATCCGTTTCGCATACCACTTGCCCAATAATGGAATGAAAATGTTTCCTGTTCTGGTATATGTGCTCATGTGCCCGTGGTGGAACTAGGCCAACATGTGTGCAGTCAATGGCGCCGAAAACATTAGGTATGTGTCCAAGATCATAGAAATCACCCTTCACACCTGCCAATTCATGTCTCCTTGGGAAGTGGATGTAGCGGTCCTTGTATGTCATCATTGCGGACAGGACATCTAGTAGCACCATGCTGAACATAGCTTGAGACATTCCACCGGCGATGGCCACCGTGTACTGAAATGAACCAGTTGCAAAGAAATGCAGGGCCGCCATCACTTTAGCTTTTGGCGTCAAAGCAGGCAGATAGGTTCTGTGAGGCCTCAGATGGGTCTCCAACTTACCCCATAGGTATTGAAGGGTAAGGAGATCCAGACGGAATTTCCTTATGATGTCCTCATCCTCCATGTTCGCCAGCACTGGGAATGGACGATGCACATTTGGTTGTCTCCGACTTAATATGAAAGGGGACACATGTAAATTTATTTCCCCTATGAGATGTGTGAAATGTCTTACATCTTGACTGATGCAGCGCCAACAATGACTGGACTGTAATAACAGCTTAATTCACAAGTCACATGCAGAGATACCTTGATCTCATGTAGTTGTACATGTGGTCAGTATGTACATACTGACAGTATGTACATACTGACCACCTCCAAAACAGATTCTGACTATGTGAATGGTAAATGGTACATTCCTACATCTTGTGTCCCCAGCTCTGGGAGTAGTTGAGTAGTTGACACAGCACATGTTGGAAACAGCAACACTGCTGACTTCTACGTAGCCTGCTGTACCTGCCACACCTTCTTGCTTAAGTCGCACACAGCACAACTTTTCTACACAATAAGCACAGTGTGTGTAAGTTGATCAACTATCAAAATGAACACAGCAATGTACACTGTGAAATAGGCACATTATGTGGTCAGGCCATCATTACTGTGTGTTGATTAGACATCTCACACATTGACATATGCACAAATATGAGACTCCATTACACACCAAATCTTTGTACATGCACACAAATATCATAGGTGACATGTGAGTAAGTACATGCCAAAGCATGTAATCATGTGCACTGACATGGCATGTGTAGGCATCAGTGAGTTTAATGTCACACTAGCATTCAATTTTGCAAACAGATGCTGTGATACATTGTGATGGCCTTGTGTTCTATGATGAAAATTGGCTATTGCCATTGCTAGAGCATAATGTGTCCATAGATGTGGTATGCGTTCCCCGCCACCGCGATCACGGTCATTGGCCACAATTGAAAGATGTCAAATCGCGGTAGCGACCGCCTGGACCCCACGGTGTGACACCGCCTGTGCCAATGTCATTGCAGCCAATGGGAACCGCGATCACGGTAGTGAATTACAATTTTGAAACACGCGGTAGGCGTGCTCCGCTACCGCGGGCCCGGTCATTGGTTACAATTGAAAGATGCAGGATTGTGGTAGCGATCGCCTGGCCCCCGCGGTGTGACACCGCCTGTGCCAATGCCATTGCAGCCAATGGGAACCGTGACTGCGGTAGTGAATTACAATTTTGAAACTCGCGGTAAGCGTGCACCGCCACCGCGGTCCTGGTTATTGGTTACAATTAAAAAATGCTAACCAGGAAGACCAATTGCAGCAGCTGAGTACCAGCTCACCCCAGGGGCCTATAAATGTCTGTGAAAGAACCACACATTTCACTTGCATTCAGACACTGCTGCCTGCCATTCTTCACCACCAACTGCTGCTCTTCCTGTATTCTGGGCCCAGTAATTGGCGAGAACTGAGAACATCAGGGCCAGTCCCTTCACCACAGAGGAGCTGGAGGTCCTGGTGGACGAGGTCCTTGCACAGTATGGGAGGCTGGACGGTGCGTCAGATGTACTGGTATGTGTTGCAGAGTAAAAGTTTGAGAGTGCTCAGAATGCCCACATGATGTTGCTCTGCAGTAGTATGTGCCTGTGAGTGTAAGTCAATGTGCATGTATCCTTATTTTTCATATATCATGCTCCATACATGGCCTAATAAGAATTGCACTTGAGTATTTGGGGAGGATGGCAACATGGACAATTCTACAGCCCTTCTTCAGCAAAAAGAAACAAACGTTGGTCTGAGACTGGGTAATGTAAATGTGTGATACACTGCCTAGTATGCTGACTTCATGTCAATGGGGTGTGTAGCCTTATTTCCGCAGATTCATGTCTGCATTGAAGGATGGGAGTGACATTGCCTGTGCTATGTGATGTGATAGTCCATTATGTCTCCACACGCTCATTTTTGACATTACAGAGCAGATATTCAATTACATGGCTGGATCAATCAATCCCTCAACACCATCTTGCCCGTTAAAAACCTGCCCAGCAAGAAGAGGACCTTCAAATCCCCTTGGTTTACCCACGAGCTACGCCTTCTCAGAAAAAAGTGCAAAAAACTCGAGCGCCGTTGGAGAAAGGACTGGACGACTGATAGTAAAGTTGATTATAGGTCCGCCATAAAACAGTACAAAATCTGTATAAAAAACACACAGGCAATCTTCTTCGAGGGGAAAATACAGACCGCAGCCAACTCCGCCAAAGAAACCTACCGTATCGTACGTCTCCTCACCAAAACTCCCGACCCCCCACCAGTACCAGACCCATTAGGCACTAGATGCAACCAGCTAGCTGAGTTCTTCGCAACAAAAATCAATAAAATCCTGAATTCCCTCCCTCCGTCCTCCACGCCTCAACTCCCTGATACTTCCCTCCCAGGTCCAGATGCCCCTTGCCTCCA
Source organism: Triturus cristatus (assembly GCF_964204655.1). NCBI lineage: Eukaryota > Metazoa > Chordata > Amphibia > Caudata > Salamandridae > Triturus > Triturus cristatus. Next base: position 745,337,961 of record NC_140580.1, on the reverse strand, counting down.
GGCATTTACCCAGGTCACCACGGAACACTTCCTTTCAACTATACAATCTGTAAAGAGCGGGTCACCTTCAGACCCTGCCCCGATGAGCAAACTCAAGCTGGTCGCCTCTACTGTAGCCTCGCCCTTCTCCCACTTGATCAATACCTCCCTCGCATCAGGCATTGTTCCAGTCAACTGGAAAAAAGCTACAGTCAGGGCACTCCTTAAAAAACCTCATCTCGACCCATCTGACCTCTCTAATTTTAGACCGATCTCTCTCCTCCCGGCCATCAGCAAAGTGGCCGAGCGAATTGTCAACCAGCAACTATCTTTGTTCCTGGAAACCAATAATCTCCTACGTCACTCCCAAACGGGGTTCAGACCAGGGCAGGGAACAGACACTGCACTACTAGCCGTGGTCGAGGAGGCAAGAACCATCATAGATGCAGGAGGATCAGTGGCAGTGATCCTCCTTGATCTAAGCGCCGCCTTCAACACAGTGGATCACGACATACTGATCCACCGGCTCAAACTGATAGGGGTGTCTGGGTCCGCCCTCTCCTGGATCAAATCTTTCTTGGATAGTAGAACCTACCAGGTGTCCGATGGCACAGTCACGTCCAGAGCCATCCCGCTCCAGTGTGGGGTCCCCCAGGGATCTTCCCTTAGCCCCACACTTTTTAATGTATATATGTCCCCTTTAGAGGACATTACCGCCCCATTCGGCATAAAAACTGTCATGTACGCAGATGACACCCAACTGGTGGTATCCATTAATCAGTCAAGTAAAAGTCTGGACAACCTGGCAGCATGCTTAGAAAGCATCTACCACTGGATGTGCGAATCACGCCTAAAATTAAATGGAGAAAAATCTGAGATCCTCCTTCTGGGAAATCCACACAAACGCCCCCAAGCCCTCTCTTGGCCTCCCTGTATGGGCTCACCCCCCACCCCTAAACCTGAAGTCAAGAGTTTGGGCATTTGGTTGGACCAAGAGCTCAATTTTAAAGCACAGGCGAGAAAAGCGACAGGCATCTGCTTCGGCCTAATCCAAACAGCGCGGAAGATCCTCCATCTTATCCCCTTCCAATCCAGGAAACTGCTCATGCAAGGGCTGGTGAACTCCAGACTGGATTTTGGTAATGCCCTCTATCTAGGAGCCCCTTCGTCGGTCATCAGCAGACTGCAATGCGCGCAAAACGCAGCTGCAAGAATGTTAACCGGGACTAAACCGAGATGCTCGGCCAAGCCTGCCCTCAAAAGTCTGCATTGGCTCCCGATCAGGGAAAGGATCTCTTTTAAGACCCTTTGTATCACCCACAAAATTTTACAAGGTAGGGGCCCTCCGATCCTGAGATCCCTCGTCAAACCCCATCTGTCTAATAGACAACTTAGATCAGACGCCCTCTCTCTGGTAGAAGTCCCCAGAATAAAAAAGGCCCGCTCAGGGGGGCGGCGGTTCTCCTATCACGCCTCTAAACTGTGGAACTCTCTACCACTCCCCTTGAGAAGAGAATACAATCTGCTCGCCTTTCGTAGGCAGCTTAAAACTTGGCTCTTCCCACTATAAGCCCCCTCCTTTCCTCTCCACCTGGAGTAATAGGCTGTATCAGCGCTGGGACGCCCAAGGGTAGCTACGCGCTTTAGAAATCCACATTCAAATTCAAATTCAAATTCAATTTTGTCCAGAGGGTACTGAAGAATGTGTGTACAGTTTTCAGATTGCCCCTATGGTGATGTGTGCATTATGCACAAGAGTAAAATGCCTGAGTGTAACACTCTTGGTGGTATTTCACCTATGACACATCAGATAAATGTAATTTGGATCTTTCTATTGATTTCATTATGTGTTCAGTCTTGCATGTGCAGGCACGGTTTGCCCTCTCATGTTGTACATGCATGTGATTTCTCTGATGGCCCACATTTAACCTCAGTGTGAGTCCCACTAGCCTGCACAGAAACTGCCCAATGTTACAAGGACCCAGCACTAAATAGACTGAGTGAAACATATGTGTTGTCTACCCCCTATTTCTAAATGAGCTACCTTTTGCCTGAGGATTGCACAAGACAGGACTACACCTTGTGAGAATGTAAGATAATGGCCCTAAACATGACCACCATGACACATGTAGCCATTCACTGGCCAAGGACATTGAGGGGTGTGTAGTGTTGGACACAGTGAGTCTGCCCGACACATCATTTCAAATGTATTGTATGTCATGCTCGCTCACATACTGCATCACAGATTAGGCTCTTTTTCACATTGGTTTCTGTGCTGGCACTCTGCATGTGTATGAGATGGCCATGTACTGTGTCCATCATTATCAATGTATACATTTCTATGAGACTATGTAATGCAAGTTTACTACGTGTCATGCTGTATGGCCTCTGCTCAACATTTAGGTATTAGTGTGCTATGTTTTTTCATGCTCCTGTACTGACACACAGTGGTACATAACACAGTGTCACTGAAACCGCCTCTTCTTGTCTCCCATGCCTGCAGCTTATTGTCCACCAGCGTAAGGCGATATGAAGGGCCATTGCACGCAAGGTGCGGGCTCTGTCAGAAGAGGTGGGATGACATTTGCCTGCTGAGCAAAAACATGGCTGAGATGACGCTGGGAGTGCGCCCTCGGAGTGGCAGCTTGGCGCGCAGGACCATGACACCACTAATGGCCCGCATCTTGGCAGTGACACAGCCAGAGCTGGATGGACGCTTGAGGGCCCATCAGCAGAATGTTGAGGGTGAGTATTCAGCTAAGCGTGACTTTGGGTGTGAGTGACTGCATGAATCCCAACCGTGAGCCAGTGGGGAAGCTCTGTGATGTCTTTAGTGTGATGTAATGGCCTCTAATTGGCCTCAGTGTTTAGTGCAGCTGTTCTGCATTTGTACAACATGTGGTTTCTCATGTGTTTAAAACCATGACCCTTGTCATTGACAGATGAGATGTGGCCTTGTGACATATGCTGCAGTATGAGTGTCATAGACATCACGTGGGCAGTGAACAGCAGTGAGCATCATGTTAGTGTGCATGTATAGATGTGTGCTGTGCACAACATAAAATTTGTGACAACTACACAGATGACACCAATGTGCAACTGTAGTTGTGCTTCAAAGCACAACATGGTGGATATCAGGAGTGTGTAGCCATTGCAAAGGGACATTTGGGAGTTTGCACCTGTGGTGTTCACTTAAAGTGACTCCATATGTGACAGAAACAACATGTTTAGATGTATATACATCTCACCTACAGTAACGTACGTATGCTTACAGAGAATAGTATGTTAAGTTACAAGGAGGCACAGGGCCAGCAATTTGGCTGTGTCAACGCCACATGGGGCATTACTATCAACTATGCATGTGTCCATGCATCTTCTGATGGTTGCATAAATGTAGCACATGCTGAATGTCCATGGAGGAGTCCAACATGGGAGTATCATTTTCAAGTTCTGTGCTTTGCTTGCATATGATGTTTGTGAGTATGGCACTATACTGAACCTATGTCTCTGTATCTTGCAGTATCTACCGAGGGCAGGGAAGGACGGGGGATGGACACCAGTGGGAAAGCTTATGGCACGACTGCTACACATGACCTCACTGACACTGATGTGACCAGCACCTCAGAGGGGGACCGGAGTGTCCTTGATGATTCCTACCCAGGAACACCAACCTATACATCTTCAGACTCCAGCGGTGACTCCTCGATGTAGGAGGGCACAGGAAGTTCCAAATCTGCCTTTTCTTCCACTACACATCGTCCAGTGCCCACCCTCCCGGATGCTCCCACAAGTGCTGTCCATGCCTGCAGCCCTAGGAAGGGGAGAGTCTCCTTCCCCCAGGCACCGCTGCCCCTGTCTCCCCTGCTGCCCTCAGTGTGGAGGTGGTAGACCTTTTGCGCCAGCTGTGTGTGGGTCAGACTGCTCTCCTGAATGCCTTCCAGGATCAATGCAAGAAGTTGGCACAGGTAGTTGGCTTCATGATGGGCATTCTTTCTGAAGCGGGGGACCTACACCGAATTTTCCAGTCTTTGTCCTCCACAGTGACGGCAGCCATTCAGCAGTCACAGGCTCCCAGTCCAGCTTAAGTGCCTTCATCAAGCACCCTGCCAGTGGCGACACCTGACAAGAGTGCCCACCCACCAGAGCCCTCAGGCACCAAGTCCTCCTCATGCAGCATACAACAGCAGCACTCAAAGCGGACCTGACCACAGACACCATCCCCACAACACAAAACGGGCACACAAGAGCGCATAACCAAAAACCCATCACATGACACTCATGGGCATCAGACCAAGAAGGAGGCATCAACATCACATTCATCAACATTACCCCCATCCAAGGGCACTCCCATCCCCACACCTGCTCCCAAAGACAAACAAACACTTGCCCTGTCTGCTGTGAACCTGGTGCCTGCAAAGACTAAGCCCAAACACATTTCAAAGGCAGATTCACCCACAACGTCAACTCCCACCCACACTACTGTGAAGCTGGGACCAGAGAGCAAAGTGGGGGGTTTACCTCAACAACAGGGGATGCAGGGGAAGAGGCAAGACCACCCCAAGCGTACCACCAGATCCAGCGAATCCCCACAGGGAGAGCCACCTGCACCTGATACACCTTTAGTGGAGAGGGAGGCTGTTGTGCCCACCTCACTTACCACTCCGGCCAAGACACTTGTGGGCTATCAAATCCCCAAGCAGTTGAGACCAAGCCCTCAACATTCACCCTCACACACTGTGCCTCCACGCAGCATGTCTCCACCTCCCCGTGCCACCACTCCACATGGTCCAAGCAGTCCTCAGGCTCCAACAGCCACTGATGCCTCTACCTCAGCAGGTTCTCTCTCTCCCAGGTCCAGTCCTTCAACTGGCCCCGACAATCAGCCACCTCCCAGTTCAACTTCAAGCCAAAGTTAAAGCCAAGTGCCCCTCCCCACACCATTTCTCCCACAGCGGTGCCTGGACTGCCCATATGTAGCCCCTGAGCTGTGTTGATTTCCATTGCAGTGGACGGTGTTACCCATGTCCTGGGCAGTTTCTCATGCACACATGTGCGGACTAGGAATATGAACTGGCCAATGGCCTTGCTGTTTGTTACTGTTTGATGCCCATGTCCTGGGTAGTTTGTCATGCACACATGGGCATAGTAGGAATTTCTACTGGCCAATGGCCTTGCTGTTTTGTCCTTTTGATACCTATCTGGATATTATGTAATAAAGACAGTTACTCATGTTTTCTGCTTTGTCATGCCCTTTCTAAATAAAAGCTTTTATGTATGGGTATCAGTTCATGTGACACGTTCTGTATGCCACTTTCCCATTGGCAATTACTTGTTTTACTTTTTCAGAGGTTTCCAGAGATAACAGGCAATTTTGTTCTTTTTCAGTCTGAGGCTTGAGGGTGCAATGATGGTTGTTTCTGATTATCTATTCTTATCCTAATCATTTTTTGCTTAGGTTGCTAAATTGTACACATGTCATGTTAGGATGCAATACTAGAACAGAGGTGAATGCTATCCACAGGATTACTTGCGGGGTGGCCAGGGTCTGTCATATCTGTGGGCTCTTTCATGATGGGTGCACAGCAGTGTTGATGTGTAGTCATCTTATGTAGGCCTGTCTTCATAGTCACATGGGTACATTTGAATGTGTGCACTTGAGTAGTCATACAGTGTGATTGGCCTGTCATTGTCAGTATTATTGATGTGTATGTGCCCCTGCACGTGCCAACTACACACATGTATGATCCAGGTAATGTATGCCTGTTTGGTTACATTGTCAGACATGTGCTTCAGATTGTGGGCACATGTAGGAGTTGGTAGGTTGAGCACTGTGCAGTGTATCAGTGTGTCCTTGCAATCCTGGGGGACACCTACTTGTTGTCGCTGTCAGTTGTGAGCATGCAAGGTGTGTCACTGCAAAGTCTGTGTTGTGTTTTGTTGATCAGCCATGGGTCTTATTTAAGTTTGTGCTCACTGTGCTGACCTGCTCAGCCACACTGACATTATTTGTGAGTTTTCTCATACATTGCTGTCACTTGACACATTTTTGGGTCGAGTATAGTATGTGTTATGAGGAGTCATAACATCCCCTATAGGTGCTTCTGTTCTGATGCCTTCACATTGTGAGTTACTCTTCTATGTGTTTGTAGACAGTACACTCCTCACCTGTCCAATACTGATGTACAGACCACTTCAGTCTCATGTCTTCCACCCCATGCCTTGCAAGTGTGTGACCCTCCCCACCACTTCATAGTGTGACACTATACTGTGGGAGGATGATCTGTGTACAGGGACATTGTGCCACTCAGGACAGTTTCACAATTAGTTATGTGTTATTTTCTTCTACTTATTTGCAGTCACGGTTGCTCATGTGCAGTGCATATGTTTGAGCAGCACAGTCCTCTATTCATGTTGTTTGCATCTGGCTTTTCCTGGGTTGTGCAGCTGTGGGTGATGGCTAAGCTGTATGTCTCAAAGTTCATTGAAAATGAAGGTGCACTCTAGTCGAAGTCAATTGAAACAAAATCAGTATAGTCCATAAATCTTCTTTTTATTTGAACTTGTTTTAAAAGGACTGACAAACAGCCAGCGAGTTTCGTCCAAGAGAACTTTGTCAGGGCTTTACATATATAGTGAGAATATATTAACAGGATGCGACGATTAAAGTTTCATGGAGATCTAAAAATCATAACCATTTGTAGTATCCCGATATACTGGTTGTCATAAATATTCTGGAGTATGTATGAAAAAATATATAGATTTTCAAAGACAATCGCAGGCAGGGCTGTTTCTAGGTGTTTTGCTGCCCCAGGTGAGAATTGAAAAATGCCACCTCCTCCCTTTTACTACCATCACTCTCTCCCCGTCATCCAGGCTAGCAGAATTAATGCAATAGATATTTCCAAACTCATGTGTTTTGCTGCCCTCCTCCTGTTGCCGCCCTAGGCGACCGCCTAGTCTTGCCTAATGGTAGAAACGGCCCTGATCGCAGGGGTCACAAGGTTCACTCCCCTATAAATTATGACAGATATGATATATTTCTGTTAGAGATTTCTCCAAAATAACACGAGTACGAGCAGCAGCATGATAACCGACACAAGTTGAGCCAACGCGTTTCGTTCAAGAGAACTTCGTCAGGGCTCATGTGCATACTAGGAATTTGTACTGGCCAACGCGTTGGCTGTTTGTCAGTCCTTTTAAAATAAGTTCAAATAAAAAGAAGATTTATGGACTATACTGATTTTGTTTCAATTGACTTCTACTAGAGTGCACCTTTATTTTCTATGAACTTTGTGGCAATATTGGCATCCCTCAACGGCGGGTGCTGGGAGTGGTTGCACCTAACTGTATATATAAGGAACAAGTGGAATTCAAGTGCTTAACCTTAGTCAGCCGTTGTTTCTTCCTTTGTTCTAAGCTTTATGTCTTTTGCTGAGGTACTGCTACCCTTCCTGAATGTGATGTGATCTGTGTGCTGTGAGGATTTGTGTTTTGGGAGTTCATGGTGGGGCACTCAGATATGTGTGCGACTGGTTAGGTTGGTGTTCACACACTGCTTACTGTGCATGTAGTGCTGTCAGTGTATGTTTCATTGTACTTGCCTGGTGTTCATGGTTCCATGATGGAATATCGTTAACATAAATATCGTCAGAAATAAATATCGTCACTAAAATATCGCTTACATTAATATCGTCATCCTATACTTAAACAAGATTTCACACAAATATCGATTTTTTTTATCGACAACCCTAATATCGTTCACACTAATATCTACAACATAAATATCGACTACTACATTATCGACTTTATTTTAAATATCATTACCTTAGACATTTATATCGACTACACTAACATCGACGACCTATCTGCTTATAGAAATATACAAAAAATATCGTCTTTTTATTACCAACTCGATATGCACGATTCTTTTATTTTACTCACTTGTTTTTACTATTTTACTTTACAAAACTATTCACACATATAATTATTTAGTTTTCCTAATACTTATTGATATAAAAATATATAATATATGTTAAAAAAAATTACATTTACTGATACTATCATACACTCCGATGGCCTAAATGTGAAACACATTTCATTATTTTCTACATATAAACTATTTACATATCAAACAAAAAAGCACATATAAACCTTTTTACAATGTACTTTAACAAACAAATAGTGATGCAACAAACTCTTACGAAAATAACGGTTTTCTAATTCGAAATTACGTTCTCGACCAATGATTTTGAAATTTCACTAATTGAACCAATCAAAAGCTACCATTAATTAACTCACTAATATAAAAACAATTATACACTTAACGTAATTTACCATTTTTGGCACAAACTTGGAGAAAAACGGTTACCTTGCTGAGAGAAGAGAATACAAACCTACGACTACAACTACAAAACGTCATACTACACTTCAAGTAAGTAAAATCCCATTGCTTTTTTCATTCGAACTTAGCAAAAAGTAGATAAACTCCCTAATTTAAAAACTGTTCTTCTTTAGAGTGAAAACAAAACATGTTGAACTTATCAACAACGACCAAAAAATTAGATGTAAAAAGATTTATAAACTACCTTATCCATGTCTACTTAGATAGCTGATAAAAATTATTTAAACTTGCTAAGTAAATGTACTATTTACTTCATATGTTAACAACTACTATCATCCAAATACTATAAGTAACCCGATGATTATTTTTTCCACAGACTCTACAAAATTATTTACCTATCTACAACTACACTACCAACATCTTCTACTACATCAAGTAAGTATAGTCACTGTATGTATAACAATTCTGAAAGTAAAATCAAACACCTATAACACTAAATCATGTCTTTCAATTATTCTTTAACACTACTACAGAACTTAAAAATAAGAAAATTCAGAAAGAGAAATACGAATAAAAGAATTACCAGTGAAGCCACATAGTAAGTATATGTTCACGCTTTTTCCTGCTCTTATACACATCTCTGTAAATCGTCTTCAATGTTCTTAAAAATACATATATATATTTTCCACAGATCTACCTTAGACATGGCAACTGGAGCTACTTTCATTACTTCACAAAAAGGGAAACTAATGCTGAACTACATGGGTTACACCTACACCCAAGAAAGAGTAAAAGCGAATAAGACCCATTGGAAATGTAGCAAATATTACTCAAGTGCATGCTATGGTAGAGCAACAACTGTTGATAACAATGTGGTAAATGTACGTGAGCATAACCACCCACCAAATGTAACAGAAGTGGAAGTTAGAGAAGCACTGGAAACATTGAAAGATGCTAGTAAAGGATCACAAGAAACAAGCACTAGTATTTTGAAAAATGTTTTAAGCAAAGTGCCAGAACATGTGACAGGACAGCTACCTTCTATTCCCAACTTAAAAAGATTAATTTCAAAAACTAAACGTGCTTCAGATCCAACTCCACCAACGCCAGAAAGTTTTAAGGATATAAAAATATATCCTGAATATACCATTACACATAATGAGGATAAATTCCTAATGTACGACAACCAGAGTCATGACAAACGAGTTTTACTTTTTGCTACTAATAGTAATTTGCAAAAACTTAAATCATGTGAAACATGGATGATGGACGGGACTTTTAAAGTTTGTCCCAAACCTTTCTATCAACTTTACACCATCCATGGGGAATACCAAGATACAAATATCCCTCTACTTTATACTCTGCTGCCAAACAAAACAAATACTACCTACGTTGAACTTTTAACAAAGATCAAAGAATTAACAGATAATTACTATCCTCAAAGAATTATAATTGACTTTGAAATAGCCATGATTCAAGCTATCCTTAAGATATATCCCCATACCTCAATACAAGGTTGTTATTATCACTACAACCAAAGTATATGGAGGCACTTACAAAAATCTACCTTAAGCATTGAATATTGTACAAACAGTCACTTTGCTTATCAAATAAAAAAGTTGATTGCATTGGCATATGTACCAACAACAGAAGTAGCTAACTACTACAATTTATTAATTGAAAGACCCTTTCTACCGCACCAATGAGAAAATACTAACTCCCTTCTTGGACTATTTTGAAGATACCTGGGTTGGAAGATTACATCGTTCAGGCCACCGTAGACAACCTACATTTCAAATTCCATGGTGGAATGTGTATGCTAGTACAATAGCACAGAAAGCTAAAACTAACAACACAGTTGAAGGATGGCATAATGCCTTCCAAGCCACTTTAGGAAGAAGTCAACCAACACTTCACAAACTAATCCAAAGCATTAAAAAAGAACAAAGCTACCAAGAACTCAGAATAGAGAAATCCCTTTCTAAAATTGGCCCTAAACTAAGTAAACAAACATTAAATATGTACGAATATCTCCAGCAAAAAACTAGACTGTACCCAAGTATAGAAGGTCTAGCATACTTAGACCTAATAGCTAAATCCATCCTTTAAATATAAATTTACCATGTTTAGTAATAATTTACTTTTTATTCTTAAAAAACAAATGAATATTGTAAAATATACATTAATATGTTCAATAGACTTATATATTAATTGTTTATTGTATATTAAAATATGTTTTTCATTGTTAAATATTTTTCTCAGATGTTAAAAAATGTAAATTTATGTTATGTACATATCGTGATAAACTCAATGTCATGAAAAATATGTAATATATTAAATTTTTATAAAAAATATAAAAATTTAATATACTAAAGTATGCATAATTGAAACTGTATTTATGTACAAAACTGCAATATAATTTGTTAACAAAAATTATGTTAAATGTTTTATAAAATGTTCAAAATCTTTGCAGTAACAAATTAAAATATAAATTAAAAAAAGATCTAAAAATTGTTATTTCTTAATTTAGAAACTTGTCATATGTATGTAAAAATGTTATAAAAATGTTTTTAATTTATATTGTTGAAATGAATATTACAACATGACATATATTATTCTTATTAAAAATAGTATATAGATAATGCTGGATAATAAACCATAATAATTAACTATTCTAACTCCAATCCTACGTAAGTCAGGGTAAATGGTGGATAGTAAACCATTATAATTAACTATTCTAACTCCAAACAAAACATAAGTCAAGGAAAGTGCTGGATTGTAAACCATAATAATTTACTAATCTAACTCCAATCCAACATAAGTCAGGGAAAGTGCTGGATTGTAAACCATAATAATTTACTATTCTAACTCCAATCCAACATAAGTCAGGGAAAATGCTGGATAGTAAACCATAATAAATTACTATTCTAACTCCAAACATAACATAACTCAGGGAAAGTGCTGGATAGTAAACCATAATAAATTACTATTCTAACTCCAATCCAACATAAGTCAGGGAAAGTGCTGGATAGTAAACCATAATAAATTACTATTCTAACTCCAAACATAACATAAGTCAGGGAGAGTGCTGAATAGTAAACCATAATAAATTACTATTCTAACTCCAATCCAACATAAGTCAGGGAAAGTGCTGGATTGTAAACCATAATAATTAACTATTCTAACTCTAATCCAACATAAATCAGGGAAAGTGCTGGATTGTAAACCATAATAATTTACTATTCTAAGTCCAATCCAACATAAGTCAGGGAAAGTGCTGGATAGTAAACCATAATAAATTACTATTCTAACTCCAAACATAACATAAGTCAGAGAAAGTGCTGGATAGTAAACCATAATAAATTACTATTCTAACTCCAAACATAACATAACTCAGGGAAAGTGCTGGATAGTAAACCATAATAAATTACTATTCAAACTCCAATCCAACATAAGTCAGAGAGAGTGCTGGATAGTAAACCATAATAAATTACTATTCAAACTCCAATCCAACATAAGTCAGGGAAAGTGCTGGATAGTAAACCATAATAAATTACTATTCTAACTCCAAACATAACATAAATCAGAGAGAGTGCTGGATAGTAAACCATAATAAATTACTATTCAAACTCCAATCCAACATAAGTCAGAGAAAGTGCTGGATAGTAAACCATAATAAATTACTATTCTAACTCCAAACATAACATAAGTCAGGGAGAGTGCTGGATAGTAAACCATAATAAATTACTATTCTAACTCCAATCCAACATAAGTCAGGGAAAGTGCTGGATAGTAAACCATAAAAAATTACTATTCTAACTCCAAACATAACATAAGTCAGGGAGAGTGCTGGATAGTAAACCATAATAAATTACTATTCTAACTCCAAACATAACATAAGTCAGGGAGAGTGCTGGATAGTAAACCATAATAAATTACTATTCTAACTCCAATCCAACATAAGTCAGGGAAAGTGCTGGATAGTAAACCATAAAAAATTACTATTCTAACTCCAAACATAACATAAGTCAGGGAGAGTGCTGGATAGTAAACCATAATAAATTACTATTCTAACTCCAAACATAACATAAGTCAGGGAGAGTGCTGGATAGTAAACCATAAGAAATTACTATTCTAATTCCAATCCAACATAAGTCAGGGAAAGTGCTGGATAGTAAACCATAACAAATTACTATTCTAACTCCAATCCAACATAAGTCAGGAAATGTACAGGTTAGTAAACAATATACATTTTTCTATCTAAATTATTTTTTATACCCTATTACCCTATAATACCAAAATAACGCTTATTCAATATTAATTTAATATTTTTTATTAATATAACAAAATAAATTTCATGTAAAATTTTAAATTTCGAAGTTAAATTTTGATTTCATGATAAATTTCTAATTTATTAATATTTTCTACACTTTTCAAAAACGACATTTTTAAATTACTACCCACCCTAATCCCCTATAATACCAAAAACCCGCTCCTACAATTTTTTATTGGAAGTTAAAATTTAATTACAAATTTAATTTGGTGAACAATTCGAAATTTCTAATTAAAATTTGGATTTCTTAATTATTTTCTAATATTTTTATATTTTAGCAATTTTGTAAAAACAAAATTTTAAATTACTACCCACCCTTATCCCCTATAATACCAATTACCCGCTCCTAAAAATTTTTGGGGGAATTTTAAAATGTAATTACAAATTTAATTTCGTGAACAAATCGAATTTTCTAATTAAAATTTCGATTTCTTAATTATTTTCTAATATTTTTATATTTTAGAAATTTTGTAAAAACCAAATTTTAAATTACTACCCACCCTTATCCCCTATAATACCAATAACCCGCTCCTAAACATTTTTGGGGGAATTTTAAAATTTAATTACAAATTTAATTTCGTGAACAAATCGAAATTTCTAATTAAAATTTCGATTTCTTAATTATTTTCTACTCATTTTATATTTTAGAAATTTTGTAAAAACCAAATTTTAAATTACTACCCACCCTTCTCCCCTATAATACCAATAACCCACTACTAAAATTTTAACAATTCTTTTGTAGAAAATATTTTTTAACACATATTATTACTAGTAGGAGTTTTGTAAGTTTTTTAAAAACATAATACATATTTTTTTATAAATTTTATAACAACTTATATTTTTCTGTCGATATTATATGAAACGACATTTTGATCAACGATATTCTGTTCATCGATATTTTTTCTTGACGATATTTTTGTCATTCTCAAGAAACGATATTTTTAACAAAGATATTTTCTATTACGATATTTTTCACAGTCGATATTCTTACCACGATATTAATGCTAGTCGATATTTTCCCGTCGATATTCTATCTTTATACCGTGTTCATCCCCCTGATGTCCAGCTGAGTTGGGTATGTGATGAATTGGTATGTGCATCTGTTGTGTTTTTGTTGTAGATGGGTGCAGTGTTTGGCCTGTGTTGGCTCTTTCTACTGACAGGTGCAATGTGTGTGTGATGTTCTATTTGCATGACGTTGTTAGAGAGTAGTTTGTGAATTGTAGTACATTCAGATGTGTTGCATGTGTAGTGTGCATTTCTTGTGTGTATGTCACATGCATCAATGTGGAGTCTTGTTCATGAGCTTGTTTTGAGTGCACAATAGTGCTATGTCCTCCTATATTTGACCGGTCACTTGTCAGGGTTGTGCATGTGCATGCTTGTGGTACACTATGACACCATGCTCACTTAATACTTGGCGTGGTGTCTATGTCTGTGTTAGCTGATTTGTCCCTTTGATCCCAGTTATTGTTCATGATTGGCATTTGATGGTTCAATTCTTGTTTGGTTTGGGGTATGGTGTCTGTGCATTTGCCCAGAGTGAAAATGTTGTACGTTCCTGTTCTGTCTAAGGTCACATTGCCTATCCACTGGTTGCCTGCACATGGCTGAGCTTGTTGGACTTCTGTGGATGTTGTTTGTGAGATTTGTGTTTGGCTATTGTTTTTTGGTCAGCACTGGTCCAGACATCCCTGAGTGTGAGTCTGACATTTGTAGATACACACCAGGGTGTGACATTGGTTGTCTGGAAACTCACAGGACCTCATTTGCACCTTTATGTGTGTTTCTCACAGGTGTTGAGTGTTGAAGGTGTGAGATGGGTAGATGAGGGGTATGCGAGAAGGTCCTACTTGGGTTTGACAGTCAGGGAGTGTGACAATGAGCCATGTGTGTTGTGCTGGTGCCATACACATGTCAAGTAAGTTGACACAGATGTGTGACTGGTCACTGTGTAGCTTCTGACACGTCCTATCATTCCTATGCCTATGCATAGCTTGCATTGCTGTATCCCAGAGATATTGCACAGATGTCACTTTAGTTAAATTTCAATCACTGTGCCACCCATGTCTGATTTGATGGCGTTAGGGTAGTGTGATATGTTCCTCCTCTTGCATGTGATATACAAATGCTATGTGGCTTGCTCCATGGTTTTCCAGCACTGTGCACTCCACTTTCAGCTAGTCCATTTATTGTCCTACATTGCTGCTGACCTACGGTATGTGTATGTTGCAGAGAGTCAGTGTGGGATCATTCTGAGGGACTTGACATGCAGTGTGAACAGTTCAGTGGTTGTTAATATGCAGTGTGAGCCTTCATCTCTTAATTTACTCAGTTTGATTCACATGAGTGGAAGGCAGGTGTGAGGAGGAGAGTTGTCCAGCCCCTGACCTTCAGTGCAGGGTGTTCATCTTCACCCCAACCTTCCCAGTCAATCTACCTTGCCCTTTGATGTGTGAGATGCGAGGTCGAGCCACACCTCGCTGCTAAATTGTGCATTGAGGAGGGGGGGCACAAGAGGGGCACACAGTATGTGCATAAATGGGTGTGGGAAGCGTGCTGTGGGCTGTGGCCAACTGATGCAGCCCACCATGTGGGTAGGGTGAGGGGTGGAGCCCTGGGAAGCTGCCCAGACTGCCCATGCCGGGCGCCGGCCCTGCCTACTACATTGTGCACAAGTTTTACCGCGTCTTCACCGCTGCGGTGACGTGACCGGGACATTGCAGTGATTTCGCGGTTGATGGGTGACCCTGATGCGGAGGTGTGGATTTCTAGCAGGCAGGACATGTGTGAGTACACTGGGGGATATGTTCCTGTCTCCACCAGAGTGTCTGATGTGGACAGGAACCGTATTCCAGCACAGGAGTTGTGTGTTGTGGTTGTATGCGGAGATGTATTATTTACGTACCTGTGGTGTTGACCTTGGCGCGTCTTATCTGGGGGTAGTGGATGAGGTACAGCAGCGGAAGGGCTTGAAGAGCTGGATCCATAGTGGTCAGGAACACGTGGAGGTGCCCGGGATTCAAGTTTGGATCTTCGCAGTAGTGCTACCGCTTTCTGCGAGTGGCTGGTTTCCCCACTGCGTTCTGATGGGCTGTTTGAGGCATTGTGATTTGTCTGGCGGTCGTAATGTCACTCCGCATGGCGGTCTTTCTCTATTGGCTACCTCCGGCACCGTTGCGGAAGGTAATTCCTGGTGGATCCTGAAACTCTGCAGCGGATGGAAAATGGGCTAGCTTTGCCCATTGTAATATGGCAGATGCGAGGACCACCGCTGGAGGGTGGAAAAGGACGTTTTCCGCCACTGCCAGCACCGTGGATGTGCCAAACACCGCCATCCTAATGAGCCCCTAAGTGTGGTGAGATGTTGCACCTACCTAACCTAGTGGTAAGTAAACTCTCTGAGGTTGGAGAAAGGGTGTGCTAGACCATTGGCTTACCCAACCCTCAGTTCGGTAGAACTTACTTATTCTAAGCTAGTATTATATGTACCTAGTACTAGTGGTTTTTCAGTTAATCAATACAAAGATTTAACTGATAAAACAATGCAGGCTTGAATCCCAACTGCTGCACACCAATGTGAGAAGTTGGCCTGGTATATGCTGTTCACTAATGGAAGTGGGCACCTTGTACAAGTCCAAACAACCCTTATGGTGATTTAAGAGGTCAAAGATAACCTTAGAAAGCTATCCAAGTGGTAGCTGTGGAGAGCAGGCTTCAGGTTTAGTCTTGAAGGAATGTTAAGCAGCTTGTTTTACCAGAATGCAGTCTTATAGTATTGGTTAAATGAAAGAAGAACCACACAGTAGTTATAAAAATATGTATTTATTAATATAACACTCTCTAGTATGACACAGTATCTCCTACACAGAGATAATCACAAAGCACACAATACTTAAGCACAGAAATGACAGTAAATAGCACTAATACACAGTGGGCCCCAGGGGAGAACCAAACCATTTACTAACATAGTGGTAAAAGAACCACGACTTGAGTCAAGACAGTGTCGAGAGGTTGTAGAATCACTGGGACCCCAAGGAACCACCCAAGGTGAGTAAGTGGGGACCCCACGGTGGACGGGTGCAGTGTGGGAACATGACCGCATGCTCCAGACAACTCTATGGGAAAGTTGCAATTGAAGTTTTGGAATTTAAGGACCCTTCCCAGTGGACTTCGAAGAAACCCCGTGGAAGATAGGAGGTTGGAGAACCCCCCACATGTAGATACCGAGGTACCCAAGTTACCTATCCCAGGGAAGCTGGGTGCATAGGTCTGAGGTGGCGTCTGGAACCCCCGTCGAACCCAATGGAAGACTTCAAATAAGAACCGCTGCTGGAAGGAAGAAAATTGTCTGTTGGAATCCAAAGGTGGATTCTTGTTGAAGAGTACCTGAAAGCAGAGGGACCAGAGACTGGGTCACTCAGGAGTGACCAGGGGCCCGGTAGATAAATGCTCACCGATGTTGGGTGCTTCAGGTGCGTTGATGGAGTTCTTGACTCTGCAGCTACGGGAACCAGGAGAAATTGAGGACAACCAGGAGCCAGATACGAGCTGCCCCATGAAGGATGTCGAGTACTGAGGGGTCGGTGTCCGACTGGATCACCAACAAGCCTTGGCAACTGCAACCCATGCAAAAGGTCAAGGATGTATACGGTTCGGAGCAGCAACGTCCAGGAGACTCAACACAGCGAGGGGAGTCAGGGCAGGCCTGGAGCAATAAAGGGAGCCCAAGAAAAGCAAAGTAGACCCTCAAGTGGACCCACAGGCCAGAGGCACAGGAGTCGCAAGAGGACCTTAAGCAATTTCACCAAACAGCAGCCCAGGGAGCACTCTGTGCGAGGAGGCCAGAGTTCTTGGTAAGAAATGGTGCCAGAGGTTGGGGCTACTCAGAGGCAAATGCACTTGTTCAGGAAACAAGCATATGCACTTACAAATGTACGCGGTGCACAGGGGTTCGAGTATTGCAGCCCCCCATGAGGGATTCTGACCTCAAACTTGTTGGGAGGGCAGCTCCTGTGTTGCTGAAGCCTTCGGAGTCCATAGGAGCTCAGGGTCAGCAGACCCGACAGCAGTTTTGCAGTGCCTGCGATTGCAGGGGAGTGACTCCTTCACTCCAAGGGAGATATCTTCAGTTGTCCTTGATGCTCCACAGGTCCTGCAGGATCTTGTATGGTGCACGGGCACAGACGATGCTTCAGACTGAGGAGACGAAGTCAGGCCAAAACGAAGTACAGCGGTCAAAGTTCAGTGGTTTCTGGTTCAGAATCTTGTTCATGTTTAATCTAAGGTCCGAAAGCCAGGTAAGCCTTTTTTTTCCCACAGGAGAGGGTTGGACGGATACAGGGTCTGGACATTGAGGAGGTTACTTCCATGTCCTTTGTCCAGTTTAGCGCCAGAGCAGGAGCCAACGGCTCCCACAACTTTTTTTTTTTACAGAGTTTTATATAGTGCAAACTTGACCCAAATCGGGTATCAGAGCGCTTTACATAGCACCAGTTGCGTTACATGAGAACACATTCATTTTTTGTTAGGTTTGAACACCAAATGTGCCCCACATGCAGACTTTCAGTCGCTTGCAAGCGCACACACCCAGCCCTAATACACTAGATCCTGACTGGGAGGTGGTCACGCCTCCCTGTGACAGGATGCCTATTATTCTGCCTTCCCCTGCTCGAGCTTGGCTCTTCCACATGAGGGCAAAAATGTGTCTCTGGTTGGCTGCAACCATTTTGTGCTGTCCGGGACTAGAAGACCGGTACTGGGAACACCAGGGACCCAACAAAGCTCGCTTCTGAGGGGTGGAAAAATGCAGGTATGATTCAAGCATGTTTGACACCAAACACGATAGGGTTAGTTTCAGCCATTTTAGAGCTGGTCATCACGCGGTCGCATAATGCCACTCTATATGCCGTAAAAAGGCTGCCTCACTGACAACCCAGGAGAATGGACTCCGTAGGCTGCAGGGGTGTTCTGCTCATGCAGTGGCACCCTCTCACTTAGAACCAAGCACCCTGCCCTCAGGATTGTAAAGGCCTGCTAGAGGTGTGACTTATAGTTTTTGAGTGCAGTAACCCTTAGATATAGTGAACCTTATATCTTAAGTAAGTGGTGCGTGTACCAACTTACACAGGCTGCAATGGCAGGGCTGTAGTTCAATTTTGCATGGCCTCTCATGGGTGGCAAAATACATGCTTCAGCCCATGGGAGGCCTCTGGGGTACCTATGCCCTGGGTACATGGGTACCATATACTAGGGACTGACAAGGGTACCCCAGTACCCAATCTGGAGTATACCTAAGTACATATCAAAATAGTTTAGGGAGAAAGCAGATAGACTGAGGTCCTGATTAGCAGGATCCTGCTCAGACTAGTCAAAAACAGTATTACATTTAGCAAAAAAGTGTGGGTAACGATAAAAAGCAGATCCTACTTCCCTACACAACCATCACAAGTAAATGAATATACCAATTTAGACAAATAGAGTATTTTTGTTAAATAAAGTGAATGCACAGGTTCATACATTAAATCATAGATTATGAGATATGAATTTGTAATTATTTAGGTTTCTCATTGCGCCTATAAGCACAATGCACTAACTGCCATATACAGGGATCAGGTTAGTCCCACAGAAAAATGTAGCTTCTCAAAGTTTAGTGGCTAAGGATGACAATTCCAGGATTTCAGAGGAGGAGCTCAACAGATGCCAGGCAATGGTAAAAGCCCTGATGAATGACTTCTAAGAGAGCAGGATGTCACTCCAGCAGAGGCCAGCAGGGCTCAGTCATGTTGTAACACTTTACTAGGAAATTATGGGTAGATTAGATGTTACAATGGTGTAAGCAATTTTACCATGTTTGAAGGAGAGAACACAAATACCTTAGCAAAGGTAATGTGCATACATACAGAGGTAGAGCTGAACAGTTTTGATCTGACCTTGCAAAGGAAAACTATGAGACATTGTCACTCAAGTGAAGTCTACTACATCAGTAGGCAAAGTCCTAGTTAGGGAGACAACACTTAATTGGTATAGGACAACATTAAATGAACATAGGTATAAATATGTTTAACATGCTTGGTGTGGTACAACAACTGGTACTAACTGTTATATAAGGGATGATTTAAAACATTTGTGTATATCTCTATTACAGGAATCATTTATTTTCTTTAGTTACCCCAAATTAAATAAGATGCTTTCCTAGGGTTCCTCTTACATGGCAACAGTCTTATGAGGCTTGAAGTTTATTTCTCCATACATCCAAAATGCTAAAAAGGAGATATAAAACGTTGACAGATTTAGTGAAGCAGAGCGTTTACTTAGCATTAATTCTTACTGTATATCATTTGTGCTGGACATGCATTTGCAAAGTTTTTAATTTAGGCGCTCAAACGTTCTTTCTTCTTATGTTATTTAGAGTCATCCTCGGGAGCCGGTGAAGGAGCCGTTGGGCAAGAAGATGCGCATCCGGACGTCCGCTGTGTTTCTAAATCTAGTTTCACTGAAACAGAGGGATACAATGGTACAGAGGATGACGGGGCTAGATAGTAGGCCACAACATCTTCAGATTCAGAGGCTTCCAATGTAGATCATCCTCAAGTGGTGGTGGACCCCAGTCTATCTAGGACTGTTCCATCTTTGTCCACGACCCACAGTAACATCAGTACCCTCCATCCTGTTCCCCCCAATGTTGCCCAACACACAGCCCTTAAAAAGGTTGGGGTCTCCTTTGGCCAAGGTACCGGATCACTGATATAATATTGATCCAAGAAATATCGAGAAACACAAATATTGGAAATGTAATATTGACAACAGCAAAAATTGCCTTCATATACATAATATCAAGCACACAAATATCATTGTTTATAACACAGATTTTTTCAAATATTGATGACAAAAATATCGGAAACACAAATATCGTCACCTATAAATCAACATATAACATGTCACAAATATTGATTACCACAATATCAACAACCAAATTATCATTTAAATCAGTAACAAAAACACAAAAAGAAACTCCAAAGTACTGATTTTAACATAAACCATTTACTTTCAATAAACCCTACACTCATTATTGACATCCATAATTATGTACACCAACATAAAATGAAGCATTCACTCAAACAAACTTGTACACCTGATTAACATACAATAAATACACCAAAAACATTATTATTAACCATAAGCATTAATAAACAAACAAATATATATTATAAGATAAAAAAATAACTAATTTATATTTATAGAAAACAGCTCTAAATTATGCTACATAAACGAAGCATAAATTAGGGTTTACCAAACAAGGACTCAACTGATGAAAGAATTCAAACTAAACCAAGCCAGCCTATAAAGTAACACTATAATCAACTTTTCACAATAAAATAACACAAACAATTAACCAAACAATATAAAGGGCATAGTAATTAAAGAAAATAAATAATTCAAAAGCGACAAACGCTGCAAGAGGAGGAAACTCTGATGAATTATATCAACAAACAACTATAAAAGAAAATATGAATAACTAAACAAAATATCCAAGTAAGTAATACTTATACTTAAACTATCAATTAACTGTTACTAAATTAAAAAAATATTAATAAATAGTAACACACTGTATTTATTGAAGTATCATAACGTTGATTCCATAGAGACGCTAAAGAGTTGATAGTAACCATCCTCTTTGTTTATTCAGATTCACAGTTGTTACTATTGTTCTTGGAGCCATCAATATAATTATATCGTTCTAGGAAGTCTAGAAGATGGTGCTTTCTTTTCCTTTACAGGTACATAAAATATGGTATAGCAAGGTCTTATGAATTGTTATGTTTCCATAGCTGAGCATTGTACTAATTGCATCTTCTTTGTCTTCCATGTCTCCCTGCTGTCCCCATCCTTTCCTTCCCTCGCTTGATCATATCAAACTTCTGTACTGTAATAGCAAACCGAATTGAGATGATCAAGAGGTGGACCCCTTTTGTGCATCGTACCAACTCCGAGGTATCATCAGAGTTAACAAGAGCTACAGAAGTTGACAAAAGAGGGCAATCTCCAAACAGGGATCTACGCCCTAGACCCAAGGAGAAGGGAGCGTCCCCCTGGGTAAGGGCCTTTGCTTTTCCCAACTATTTTGGACATATTCAGTCTTTCCTTCCCCCTCCCGTGGGGGCAGATGGGGGCAATAGTCAGGGGGGCTGAAATCCCTCTAGGAACCATAGATTTGTTTAATGTAAATTTATGGGGGGTGGGGCTGCCACAAATGGACATTGTAATACCCCCACCCCACCCAGAAGTAGGCACAGTCTTTACGCCCCCCCTGGGGGCAGATGGGGATGACAGTCCCCGATCGGCCACCCCCCAGCGGGGTTTGAAAACCCACTAGGAACCAGGGATTACATTTGTATGCAACTTTAGGGGTGGGGGATGCCCTGAATGGGCATTGTAATTGACCCACCCCTTCCAGCAATAGGAACAGACTTTCTGCCCCCGATGGGCAGATGGGGGCAATAGCCCCATATCTGCCCCCCCCCAGGGGAGGCAGAAAGCCTACTAGCCACCAGGGATTCTTTTTGTATTACGTAGGGGCGGGAGCTGCCCAAAATGTCATGCCACTGCCCCCACCCTCAAACACAAAAGGGATAAACTTTCTGCCCTTCCTGGGAGGCAGATGAGGGTTATTACCACCAATCTGCTCCCTAGTGGAGGCAGAAAACCCACTAGACACCAGGGATTTTTTTATATAAAAGAGAGGTGTGGGCTGCCCACAATGGGTGCAACAAGGCCCACCCAAAAGAAATCGTAACAAAGATCTTTCTGCCCCCTCGTAGGCAAATGGGGGAACTAGCCCCTGTTCTGCTTCCTCCAAGGGTGCAGAAAGCCCAGGAGGCACCACCGATTTGTTTTAAAATATATACTGCTGAGGGTTGTCCAAAACGGGCATGTCAATGCCCCCACTCCCAAACACAAATAGAGAAGTCTTTCTGCCCCCTGGCCGTTATCATCCCCGATCTGCCTCCTGGGGGCAGAATGCCCACTAGACTGCAGGGATTTCTTTTTATAAAAGAGGGGTGGGGCTTCCCACAATAGGCATAGCCATGCCCCCACCCCACATAAATGGGGACCCAAGTGTTTCTGCCTCCCCTAGGGGACAGGTGAGGCAATAGCCCCTGATCTGCCCACCTGGGGGGCAGAAAGCCTACTAGGCACCAGGGATTATTCATTTTTCTTAGTGTAGGCTGCCCAGAAGGAGCATGCTGATGCCCTTAACCCCCTAAAAAATTGGCAGTCTTTCTGTCCCACCTGGGAGGCAGATAGTGGTTATTACACCTGATATGCCCACCTGGGTGGGGCCAGAAAGCACACTAGGCACCAGGGAAACATTTATGAGCGTGCTAGGGAGAGACCCCCAGTCAAGGGACGCTCCTCTTTTTTGTAGGCACACATTTTAGATGTTTCTGCCCCCAAGTGGGGCAGGAAACAACTAGATACCAGGGAAAGTTTCAGTGTGTGTATGAACTGGAGTTTGGTTGATGGCCTGCATGTACTGGTGTTTGACTGCCTGTGTGTGCTGGCATTTTGCAGGTGGTGTGTGTGGACTTGCGGTTGTCTGGCAGTGCGGGTGGACTGGCACTTGGCTGGCAGTGTGTGTGGACTGGCACTTGGCTGGCGATGTGCATGTTTAGTGCTTGGCTGGCTGTGTACATTGGATGGTGCTTGATTGGCAGTGTGTGTGGACTGTCGCTTGGCTGGCGGTGTGATTTGCGTAGATCCACCATTGTTTCTTTCCCAGAATCCTCTGCAAACCTCAAAATTAGCTAAAAGGTCACATTTACCTCACATATCTGTGTGGGAAAGTTGAAGGATCACCTTGCAGGCACAAATTTTCTACCACCCAGCATTCCCCTTGATCTGATAAACATGATGCCTCGTATGTGTGGTTGCTCAAAGCAAAGTCAGCCTAAAAACTTATTTAAAAACTGCCCTTATGGACACGTTTTGGTGCCCCTTCAATCGCTACATGTTTTTGGTTCTTCCCCGTTGCAGGCATTTGGCCCACCCACACAAGTGAGGTAACATTTTTATCGGGCGAAATACAGAAATATGAGGTCAACGTGATTTGTTTAGCTGAATTTGAGGTTTGCAGGGTATTCTGGGTAAGAAAACATTGGAGGATCCACGCAAGCCACACCTTCCTGGACTCCCTCAGGTGTCTAGTTTACAGAAATGTCTGGGTTTGGTAGGTTTCCTTAGATGGATGCCAAACCCTAGAAAAGATACCCAGGTGCTCCTCTATCTATCACAAAACAATCTGTTTTTGCAAAGGGAGCTCCTGCGTTTTGGTCCCTGGCTCAACGGCTGCATCTTCACAATACGTTTTGGGCCATTCCCTGTTCCAGGCACTTGGCCCACCCACACAAGTGAGGTACAATTTTTATCTAGAGACCTGGGGGAATGATGGGTGGTTGGAAATTTGTGTCAGCCCGGTGATCTCACAACTTTCCCACACAGAAATGTGAGGCCAATGTGATTTCTTTAGCTGAATTTGAGGTTTGCAGGGGATTCTGGGTAAGAAAACTTTGGGGGAAACATGCACGCCACACCTCCTAGACGTCCCCAGGTGTCTAGTTTTCAGAAATGTCTGGGTTTGGTAAGTTTCCCTAAATGGCGGCTGAGCCTGGGACCACAAACAAAGGTTCCCACCTTGCAAAACCAGGACGTTTTATGATGGTTTGCAAGGGATTCTGGGTAACAGAATCTGGTAAGAGCCATACAAGTTACCCCATCCAGGATTCCCCTGGGTGTCTAGTTTTTGAAAAAGTACGCAGCTAGGCACATTGCAAAACAAGCATTGGCATAGCCAATAGGTCTCGCCTTTGGGAGCTTATAAGTGTTTAGCCATGCAACACTTGATGTTGTTGCACCAAGGATGTTGTGCTGGATAACTAAACACTTATAAGGTCCCAAAGGCGAGACCTATTGGCTATGCCAATGCTTGTTATGGGGAGTCTTCAGTGCGCACTTCTTGGCTGGGAGAGGAGGGGTAGGCGGCTTAGAGACGCTACTTCTTCACAACCATGTTGGCGATGAAAGCGGGGGCCTCCCAGCGCGAGCTGTGCATTGAGTCTTATGAAAACGCTAAACTGCAGATTCTCAGTATGACCATTTATTCTGTGCCCTAATACGTGATGCAATGATAGTGTTGCTGTTCGAAGAGCGTGTATGTTTGATAAAGGGGAGGGCAAGGGAGAGGGTAAGGAATCAAATAGCGGGAGGTGTCCCTGGAAATGCCCATGTTTTGCATGTACAGATGAGATGCTCTTCACTTCAGCACAAAGGCCAGCAACTTCCGGTGAAGCAGACAGCAACGTTTGATTTAGCGAGAACACTGCCCTGAATGGATACGTTTTATGCAGCACGTCACACACATAGTGCCCACGTTTAAAGAGCCTCGTGCCTCACCAAAACAGAGTAGCTCAATGTTTTTTGCGTACTTAGTGACAGACCGAATACGAGGTGTCACAGAAGCATGTGGTTAGCAGTAGTGGAAGACCAGAAAGAACATCATTAATTAAGTTGCCCATGTTTTGATCAAACAATGCCAGAAGCGCCAGAGGTGAAAGAGTGCAGCCAGGATTCAGTAAAGCAGATGTTCTCCATACAGCTAAAGTAAATAAAAGCAGTAGTTAATGCCAAATCCAATTGCTACAGTACTGACACTCTGGGTCAATTCAAAAGCGGAGTCATTTCAACATGTATTTTGTATTCAACTTCATTTTGGTAACAAATTTTGGTAGCAAATTCTTCTTTAACAGACTTCTGTCACATTAGTGTCATCCTATCAACTCCACGCATTTAGGTTGCAAGACCTGGGACACTTTTGCGGAAGCACTGGAACTTAAAGTGAGTGTACTGATGTTAGCAGTACGTTAGCTAAGTAAAGTGCGGGTGCCACGATTGCTGCAAAAATAAAAAAATAGATGTTTTTTTCTATTTCCTTACTTTTGTAGCAATCGTGGCACCCAGCGCTTTACCTTTAACATGGTTAAAGTAAAGTGCGGGTGCCACGATTCACCCGCGATTGCTACAAAAGTAAAGAAATAGAAAAAACATCTATTTCTTTACTTTTGCAAAAATCGCCACCCGCGCTTTACCAAAGTAAAGCGCGGGTGCTGCGATAGGCCTAGGCGAGACCTAACAAGCTCGTGCTTGTGGTGCGCTCCCTGCTCGCTCCCTGAAGGTGGATAAGTGTGTGCTTCCAAAAAGAGCAGAGCGACGGCTAAAGGTCCTCCTACCAGCACAATCGTGCTGCGTAGGCGCTTTCACTGGAAAAATATGATGTGTCCATGTTGCATTTTGGGCTTTTTCCTGTTGCAGGCACTAGGACTACCCACATAAGTGAGGTACCATTTTTGTCGGAAGACTTGTGGAAATTCTGAGTGGGTGGAAGTTTGTGGCTCCCCACAGAGTCCAAAACTTTCAATCACGGAAATGTGAGGAAAATGTGTTTTCTTTTATAAAGTTTGAGGTTTGCAAGGTATTCTGGGTAACATAACCTGGGGAGAGCCACACAAGTCCGCCACCCTGGAGTCACCTGGTTGTCTATTTTTCTAAAATGTGTAGGTTTGCTAGCTTTCCCTAGGTGCTGGCTGAGCTAGGGTCCAAAGTCCACAGCCAGGCACATTGCAAAAAAAGGGTCAGTTTTCACTGTAAAATTGTGATGTGTCTAAGTTTCTTTTTGGGCTGTTTCCTGTCATGGGCTCTAGGCCTACCCACACAAGTGAGGTTTCATATTTATCATGAGACTAAAGGGAACACAGAATAGTAGAACAAGTGTTCTTACCAATTGACTTTAAATGCATTTATGCCTTGGAAATGTAAGATAGTGTGTAAAAAAGAAGTCATTTTGAAAAATGCCCTGTAATTCACATGCTAGCATAGGTAGCCACAAATTCAGAGATGTGCAGATAACCACTGCTTCTAAACTCCATATGTTGTTTCCATTTCGATATATATCTAGATTTCCTTGATACCTATTTTTCACGGTTTATATTTTACCAAATGAATTGCTGTGTACCTGTTACACAATGATAAATCATTGCAAGGCTCAAATCAGTTATTGACTCTGGGCTGTTGGTGAACCTACAACTACTATATATCCCCGAAACCAAAAGGGTCCAGCAGACGTAACAGTATATTGCTTTTAAATATCTGCCATACTTAGAGGAAGTTACAGGGGAATATGCAGGTAACAATTGGCTGTTTATTTCAACTCAATTTCTATAGGAACACCTTTATGGATCTACACAAATGACCTCTTTCTGAATTCAGAATTCTGTCTACTTTTCAGGCATGTATAGCTTTCCAGGATCCATTATTGATTCCATTTAGCATAGATACCTTTTGTGGACAAAAGGTTACAGGGGCCTAAGCGTTTCCTACCCTATAGCCCCAAAAAAGGCTTAGCATAGGGGGGAAGGGGGCCTAGCAGTGAAGGGGTTATCCTACTATATGGCAGCACCTGCAAAAATATACAATAAGGGACCAATTCCGATCTCATAAGGAAGGCTCTCAAACCGGATTTTTAAAGATCAAATCCGATTTGGAGCCTATCTTTCCATCCGAATCGTCCCCTGTTCCGAATGACCAAGTAAGATGTGAGTATCCCGTACCCACCGTGCGAATCGTTTACGAACCCGAACCTGTCCGTCCAACATGTTCGTAGCCTAATCGTGCCGTTCAATGGAGCAGTTTTCCGACCAAGCGAGTACGATGCATAAATCAGACAGCTGTATCGACTAGGTCTCATCGAGACGAAACGGCTGTCTGATTCGGACTTCGAGGGGCAATAGCAGGTCCCCCTTCACCTGGAGCCTTCAGATTCAGTCACGGGGGGATGCGCATGGGTCCCCACGATCCAGGCATGCACAGTGTGACGGGCAACATGTGGTGCCCGCCACAGGGTGTATGCTTTTCCCTGCCCACCCCTTTTTTGCTATGGGAGCCTGTGTACGCATCGGTACACAAGCTCCCATAAAGTGCGATGGGAGTCCGAGCGATGCAGTTGCATCGTACTCGCTTGGTCGGACTGCATGCGTACGAGTCGTTTGAAAAGCATTCCCGATCCGAGTCGTTTACAATGCTTTCCCAATGAGATTGGAATCGGGCCCTAAGTGTAGAATATTCCACCAACAGGCAATTTGCCTTCGGAATTAAAACAAGCATTGGCATAGCCAATAGGTCTCGCCTCTGGGACCTTATAACTGTTTTGCCAGAGGTATTTGGAAGTTTGGTAAGAAATGCAATTTATCATAAAGTGATCCCACACCTCGTTGATACATTCAGTACCTGCAGTTTAATCAAACAAGAAGAGGGCATGGGGAAACCTCTTATACTATCTAAATCAATGGAGAAGGCATGCTTTACTGCACCGTGTGCGTGCTTTCACCTTATAAATATTTGCGAGGCAGTTGAATGCTAAAAGTGAGAACTGAGGGAGAGAGGACGGGAGGGAGAGAGAAAGAGACGGAGTGAGGAAGAGACGGAGAGAGGGAGGGAGAGAGTGAGAGAGAGAGAGGAAGGGACGGAGAGAGGTAGGGATGGAGAGAAGAAGAGCGGGAGGGAGGGAGAGAGGGAGGGAGGGAGCGAGAGAAGAAGGGAAGGAGAGAGTGAGAGAGAGAGAGGAAGGGATGGCGAGAGGGAGGGAGAGAGAGAAGAAGAGCGGGAGGGAGGGCGAGAGGAAGGGACGGAGAGAGGGAGAGAGTGAGGAAGAGAGGGAGGGAGAGTGGGAAGGAGGGAGAGAGGAAGGGATAGATGGAGGTAGAAAGGAAGGGACGGAGGGAGTAAGAGAGGTAGGGACAGAGAGAGGAAGGGAGGGAGGGAGAGCAGGAGGGAGGGGGAAAGGAGGGAGAGAGGAAGGGACAGAGGGAGAGTGAGTGAAAAAAAGAAAGAATGAGAAATAGCAATGAAGAGAGGGGAAGAGAGAGAGACACACATGTAGCGCAGCAGCGAGACTATGAAATGAAATTGAATGAAAATGGGTTTTTATAGAGCGCATATTTGCTGTGGCGTCTTAGCGCTTGCTACCGTTAAAGTTAAAACCGGAGAATTAAACCACCGAAGGGGTACACATAAATAGCCAAGTTTTTAGTCCCTTCCTGAACTGTAGCAGATCATTTTGCATTCTAAGATACAAAGGCATAGTGTTCCAGAACTTAGGGGCCAAGTATCGAAAACTTCTGCCCCCCCATTTCATCGTCTTTACTCTTGGAACAACAAGCAAGTATGCTGACGCGGAA
Source organism: Triturus cristatus (assembly GCF_964204655.1). Classification (NCBI taxonomy): domain Eukaryota; kingdom Metazoa; phylum Chordata; class Amphibia; order Caudata; family Salamandridae; genus Triturus; species Triturus cristatus. The sequence continues at coordinate 745,309,019 of NC_140580.1, read as the reverse complement.
CGTAGACATCTCTGTGGAGTATATCGCTTACAGTTTTGACCCATCTGCGTAGGTCCCATCCCGTGCAGACTCTTGTGTAACATACACATTGACTTGAACTGGATCCTAGCAGATATGGGCAACCAATGTAGTTGTTCTCTGGTAATTAGACTAATGGAACTAAATTTCGGTAGATCTACTAGTAACCGGGCCACCACGTTCTGCAGGGTCTGGAGTTTTTGGAGCACACTTTTTTTTGCTCCAATGTAGAGTGAATTACAGTAATCGATTTTTGACAGGATCAGTGTCGTTACAACAATTTTCCTCAAAGACATAGGAATAAAAGGAAGAATTTTCTTAAGAATTTTAAGTGTATAGAAACAGGAGGAGGTAATGCTACTTACCTGGTCAGATAAGGAAAGATGGTCATCAATCAGGACTCCAAGATTTTTTACCTTCTTTACGGGCTGAGGGCATGGCCCTGCTGTCGCGGGCCACCAATTGGAGTTCCAAAGTGAACATAACCACTTCCGTCTTTCCGGTATTCAATTTTAAACAATTATTCTGCATCCAGCAAATAATCTGACTCATGCAGAGTTTAAAACGCTCTGCCACAGTCTCTGGATTTGTGGCTAGTGAGATGACAATTTGCGTGTCATCTGCATAACAAATGGCCTTGAAACCAAAGGAACGAATAAGTTCAGCCAGTGGGGAGACATATATATTAAATAAGGTAGGTGAGAGTGCCGATCCCTGAGGCACCCCACATGGCATAACAAAATGAGAGGATTTATGCTCATCTAAAATCACAGCTTGTTGCCTATCACTCAAGTAAGAATGAAGAGTATCTGCAGCTTTATCCTTGATCCCTATATCCGCCAGCCGCTGAAGAAGTATGCGGTGATCCACCGTATCAAACGCGGCGGATAAATCAAGCATTACCAATAAGGCCTTTCCACCCTGGTCTAGTTGTATACGAAGACTTTCAGTGGCTGCAATTAATGCAGATTCAGTACTATGCTGTGGCCTAAAGCCATGTTGTGCTACATCCAATTTATTATTGACTTCTATAAAGGACCGCAGTTCCTCGTTTAGTACCTTTTCCAGTACTTTGGATGGAAATTGTAGACATGTAATGGGACGATAAATCGCAGCTTCAAATGGGTCAAGAGTTGTTTTTTTTAGAATAGGTTTTATCAAGGAATTTTTCCTCTCCACTGGAAAATACCCTGACCTAAGGATGTTATTCAAAAAGGGTGTCAAATTTTTTGCTATGGTATGGGAGACCATATGAAGAACCGTAACAGGACATGGATCCAGAGGAGAGCCTGATTTGATAGCCAGGATAGTTTTTTCAACTCTGTCCTGTGTGAGGGAGGGAAAATTTCTTAAAGAAACTTGTATGTCAGGTTCATCCGTCTTAGACACATCTTGTCTAACACCATTTACAACAGTAAAAAATTCCTCGTAGACTTTGATCACTTTGTCGTGAAAAAATATAGCCAGTTTGTCACAAAATTGTTTTGTTGTGCCAACTGACTTTGCATTACCAAAGGTAGCCAGTTTAGTAACTGTCTTGAATAATTCACGGGGAATATTTTTAGAGGCCATAATTTTCTCTGCAAAGTACATAGATTTTGCCTCTATGTGAAAGAGACAAAGATTGACCGAAAGAGAGGGAGTACGAGAGGGCGAGCAAGAAACAGGGTGAATAAGAGAGATGAACAGCTAGAGAGGGAGAGAGAGAGGGGCGGAGACTGTGTGAGAAAGGCAGGTAGATGTCACCAGCAACAGAGCTGACGCTGTCCCCTTGGGTGGGTAAGTACTCACACAGGTCAGTGTGAGAGGTGCAGCCTTTCAAGCGCTATGTTACACAGTCTAACTAAATACAAACAAAACTGTTTAAGCAAAACAAATCGGACATTAAAATGAAGCGTAAAAAAGAGAAATGAATGCTAATCCGAAATGCAGTTTTAGCTGGACCCCCTTGAAGCACTGACATTTTACTGAAGCGCTGACTGTGGTGGTGTCTTAACATCTAAACAAAAGGACAAGTTGCGTCATCAGGTGCACGGAGGGCAGCAGAAAGGGCAGGGGGAGGGGGCCATGCCTCTTTAATCTGAAATGCAGTTTTAGCTGGACCCCCTTGAAGCACTGACATTTCACACTAGCGCTGACTGTGGCGGTGTCTTAACATCTAAACAAAAGGACAAGTTGAAGCATCAGGTACATGGAGGGCGGCGGAAAGGGCAGTGGGCCATGCCCGGAGAGGTATGTGTGCGCTGCATAATTCACAGGCGAGGTATGTGTGTGCCGCATAATTCACAGGGTCAAAACCAAATTCTGCTTCCTGGCTCACCTCTGACGCCCACTGACCCAGCTGGGGAATTTAAAGTAGCGCTGACACCGGATCCGTCTCAGAGAAGCGTTGCAGCATGCATGAAAGAACATTACGGCCTTGTATAAATCTCCATGCCAAAGCACCTTAACAATAAAACCCCTTTCGTGCCTAAAATGTTTACAGGAGAAAAGCTTAAAAGAAAAGTGCTAAGCGTCCCGGCACACACCACCCTAAATTAAGCTCCTTGCACGTACTAATATTAAGGCCCTAATTTGGCTACGACCCAACAAATTTGCCTAATACACCGCAAAATCGCATAAAACTGGTAAACAAAATAGGATTACGGAGGAGTAGGCAGTGTTTACCACAAGCTTAATATAATGCCACAGCACGTGATAGCATATGAGGCCCCTGAACGCGGTAACAATGGCCCTGATACAAACTTTTTTGGTGAACTACGTAATAATGTGAGGAAAGGGGGGGAGCAGACAAAGAGGGGGCGGGCAGCAGCACTATGTATATGGGTGCACACAACGTGTGTGTTAGTGAAGTAAATATGTGCACTTGCATTGGATGTTAACAGCGCATGTGTTTAGGGCCGGGAAAAAAAACTATGGCCCGGACGCGAAATACAAAGCGAATGCGCGCCTATCCTAAAATTAATTTGGTAAACCCTGTCCCTCCTTGGAGGCACTAACATTACGGCCCTGTATACATTTTTATGCAGAAGCACCTTAGAAATAAAAGCGCTTTCGTGCCTACAATGTTTACAGGTGAAAAGCTTTAAAAAAATGCTATGGCCGTGAGTGTGGCATTAGGTAAACAAAAGTTTATTTAAAGTGGGGGAAGTGTGCCTGCAGAAACTGATGAGCAAAAAAAAAAAAACAGACCCACAAAGCGTGTCCCTTGCGGGGGCGAGCAGGGGCACCATCTGTTTGCAAGTTAATTGCAAACAGATGTCGCCAAAGCTCGCTCACGCAAGGAAATCGCCAAACATGCACTCGTTGCCATTGAAAGCAATGCAGAGCGTGCATGTTTTTGGGCGAAAAAGCGTATCGATTCCAAGAGGTCCCCTCCTATGTAGCGCATGTGTGCTGCGTAGGCGAGACCTAAAAATGCTAGCACTAACTTACGTCCCTGTCACAGAGGTAGGCAACCACTATAACTTACTAATAGAAGCTCCTATTTATCAACACAATGAAGACAAACTTTGTCCCGCAATGGCTTATTTAGAAGACACATGGGTGGGCAGACTGCATTGGTCAGGACACAGACGCCACACTAAGGGCCTCATTATGATAGCGGTGAGAACGCCATTGTCAGCCCGTCGATCCCACCGCTATCAGACCCTGCATTACCGCCTGCAACATTATGATAGCAGGCGGATGGTTAGCGGTCAGAGAGACCGGCCGCCAAGGATCTAACGGGATCAAGGATCCCATCGGACCATCGGAGGGTCCGCTATCCCTACAATAGTGGTGCTGCCTGCCATGCACTGCCATAGTGATTACGATGTCCCTTACCGACGCTATTTCATGGTTGTTTACCTGCCATAAAATAGCAGGCGGAAAGGGACACTGGAGGCCCGTAGTGGACCCTCTAAACCCCTGGCCCTCCAACAATGGCCCTGGAGGGCACCTATGGTGCTCCCGTACATATCCCTGCACCATGTAGCAGGCACCCCATGGTGCCTGCCACATAGTGCAGGGATACGTACAGAGTGTATCTTTTGTACTGAGGTGTGTGCTAGTCGAGCGGTTCTGTTTCTGAAGGCATGGTGGTCGGACGTAAGTCTAGCCATCCTAATCAGGTCCTAAATTCCAAATACCATGGTGGAATGTCTAAGACAGCACCCTGGCACAGGAAGCCAAACCACAAACAGCACAGTAGAAGGTTGCCACAATGCCTTCCAATCCACACTAGGCAGAATTCAACCTACACTATATAACTATACAAATTTATTGAAGCAATACAAAAGGAGCAAAGCCACGAAGAACGATGAATAGAACAATCTGTTACTTATATTGGCCCTAAACGTAACAAACAAACTAAAACATTTTACCAAATGCTACAATGTATGGTCCAAATCTTTGTAAATGACAAAAGTCTAGACTAGTTAGAAGTAATAGCCAAATCCATCCTTTAAAAACACATATAAACCCACTCTGAGCACAAATTTCTGAGGGTTTTGGTGATGCCTCACCGCAACACCAAAACCCTCAGACCTATCCTATCCACGTTTTCAAACCCCCATATATATATAAATATAATTATATAAATATTTTATCAGCTCATTGAAATAATTATAAACAACCAAAAAATAAATAGACACTGATATACAAAAAATATACATATTAATAATTACAAAAAATACTAATCATTTAATCAACTTAAAAACAAAATCAAATCATCACATTAAATAAATACAACACATAATCCAAACAACTCCATATAATAATATAATAAACACAACATAAACAATATATAACATTTTCCAGCCACAACAAAGACATCTATATAAAACTTGACCTTGTGTAGCTGTAAGTCTTTCTCCACCTCCACTTAAATAAATAATAAAATCCCCCAAAAAAAAGAATTATTCCAAAAAGTCCCCCCCAAAATGCGAAAATATAAACAATCCATTGGAAACCCTTTGAAATCTTCCAAAGTGCGAAGGTTCCATAAAATACCCAATAAAGTATTTTTTTTAAGGAACCGCTCCAGGAAACCCCCCCCCCCCCAAAAAAAGAAAATCTAAGTACGCACAAATGGTTTATAGCAAGCCAAAATTGATTTCCTACAAAAAAAAAGCTGTAAACAAAACACAAAACACCCACCAGTACAATACATCACATTCCCAAACATGCACATACATTACACTTAGGGGCTGATTCCGATCCGGGTCGGAAGGGCACCGAAACGTGATCCGGCCGGAAAAACTATGAGCCGTACGCGTGTTTTCTGGCTGACTCGTACAGCTGTACGAGCGAGCAAGTAGGATGCGAGCTACATGAAATTCACCGACCGAGTCGTTTCCGGGTCCGAACCGCTCCGTACGTCTCGGTCGTAAGCTAACCGTGGCGTGCAATGGATGCGATTCACGACTGAGCCAGTACGATGCACGTGTCGGACAGCCTGTGCGAGCCGGAGTGTCCGGCTCCCAAATCGTCCTGGTGGTTGCCTTTGGGGGTCCGTGTTGGACCCCCTGTCACCCGCAGCCCTATGACTCGGACACAGGGGGAGACCCATGGGTCTCCCCAACACAGGCATGTACGGTGTGGATGGCACTGACGCGTACCCCCTGTAGGGGGCTGTCGTGGGCGCTAGCAGCTTGCAACCTAGGACAGCCACTAACCTCGGTAGATAATCAGCAGGAACGATGACTGAAGAATAAACCCTTAAATTCCCCAGGGCGCAGCACCTCACAGGGAAATGCGAAGACTCTCCGCTATGGGAACTGCCCTCTGGGGAAGGAACGGAAGAAGGGGAAGAAATATGTGACACCACCGCGTTTCTCCTGTCGTCCAGGTATGCTAATAATCCAGCCAGGTCAACGAAGGAAGGAAACTGCACAGGGGAAGAGAGAGAAGGACGAATGAGAAGAAGGTAGGCAGACCCACCCCCGCTCCTCCCCTCCGCTGGGCTTCGGTTCCTGAGGTTCTTCGTACCTGTGAGACAGTATTGGTGCCCTTGGACTGGAGCTGGAGATGAGTTACGCGGATGACGGGGCCAGTTTCTCCCAACAGAAATAAAGGAGACGTAGGAGGATTTTGCTCCGGGGAAAATGTACGTGATTCAAGAGCAGAACAGGCAAACTTATAACAGGCAAGTCGTGGTAGGTACTGCTTCCAAAAATCAGCAAGTAGGCAAAGCGTAGGCGCAAGAAGTATCACACGTGGCAATGGCCCGTGAATGCTTCGAACTGACCAAAACAAAACAAAACAACAAGAAACAAAACCAAAATCAGCAAGGCACTGAGGTTCAGGACCTGTCTGTTACCTGACCGTAGCGTGTCCGTCGTGCTGAAAGGAATACTACTTCCGTTCGGTTGAATCACCGAAGACTCCAAGGCACTGGGCAACGATGGAGGGAACGCGTCTGCAACCGCGACCCTGGTCCCAAGGTCCGTGGCAGGAATGAGACTCGGTCGTCCTGCGGGGACAACACCTTCCGCCGACCGAGTCTCGTGAAAAGGGGGCTAAATATCCCGAAGGCTTCTCTCAAGGGGAACAAGCACCGAAGTCGAAGAAAGCGCCGCTCCTGACGACGCGCTGGTTGTGGCTTCACAATTTACAGCTCAAGGATCCGGAACTTCTGGATTGACAAGCCCCCTCCTGTGGGAGCGGCGCTTCTTTGTAGTTCTGGCTGGGCGGGTGCAATTTCCTGTTTCCGGGATGACGGGTTTCGGGGCTTCTGGGAATTGTAGTGACACACCGCCGTTGGCCGACGATCGCGACAGAACCCCCCCTTACGGACCGCCGTCTCGGCGGTCGTCCGGGGTTGCCGGGGTGTGTACTGTGGAAACGCCTCAAGAGCTGCGGGCAATTGAGGTTGCTGGCGGGTTCCCAGGTTCTTTCCTCTACCCCAAAGCCCTTCCAGTCGATGAGATACTGCACTCTTCCTCTTAGGAGACGAGAATCGAGTATGGCCCGGACTTCGTATTCTTCCTGTCCGTCTATTTCCAGTGTAGTCGGTTTGACCGGTAACCTCATTGTTCCTGGGCATGGTCTCAGCAAGGACACGTGAAACACAGGGTGGATTCGCCATGTGGGGGGTAAGGTGAGCCTTACTGCTACAGGGTTTATAATTGCCTCTACCCCATAGGGCCCAATGTATTTAGGTGCTAGTTTTCCCGCCCCTTTTAGGTGGAGGTTCTTAGTGGACAGCCATACTTTGTCACCAATCTGATATGCGGGTTCGGGTGTTCTTTTGGTGTTTATGTTTATGTTTATGTTTATGTTTGTTGAATTTATATAGCGCTAATCACCCAAGGTCTCTAAGCGCTAGCTTTTAGACAACAGACAATCAAGGTAACACTCTGAACACGGCCCCATCCCGTAAGCCTACACAAAGGCCTCAGAGAATAGCATAGTCTTCAGCCTCCTACGAAATGAGAGTAGATGTGTGTCCTTTCGGAGCACCTCAGGGAGTTTGTTCCACAGCTGCGGGACACAGACAGAAAAGGCACGACCCCCAAGTGTCGAAAAGTTGAAACGGGGGCAAGTAAGAAGACTGGCCTGCGAAGAACGGAGGTGGCGACCGGGAATGTAGGGCTTCAGCCGGTCTTTGATATAGGAAGGGGCTTCACCGAATAGGGACTTATGAGCAATACACAAGCCCTTAAAGCATATCCTTTGTTTAATGGGGAGCCAATGTAACTGCCGCAGCAAAGGGGTAGCATGTGTTTTGCGTGGCAGCTTGAAAATCAATCGAGCTGCGTCATTCATGACTACCTGGAGTTTCCTCAGAAGTGATCCAGGAAGCCCAATATAGACTGTATTTCCATAATCAAGCCGAGACAGTACCAAGGCAGTTACCGCCGTTTGCATGGTAGTGAATGATAAGAGGGCCGATAGTTTCCGGAGCTGACGCAGTAGTCCGACACAGCTTCCCACCACAGCAGAAACCTGGTTCTTCATTGTCACTCCGGAATCTAATATAATCCCTAGGCTCTTCACGGTAGGTACTGGAGTGGGGGTAGGGCCCAACTCTGGAGGCCAGAACAGATCAGACCAAGGAGAGGAGTCTGGGAAGAGTACCAAGACTTCAGTTTTGTCAGGATTTACTTTTAACGAGTTCATGGTGTACCTGAGGACGTTCTGAACATTCCGTTGTGAATCACAGGAGTGGTTAATGCGAACTATTAGCTGAGTATCGTCCGCATAATTAAATACCTGACAGTCTAGCCCAGCCAGGGCCTCGATCAAAGGTTGGAGATAGATGTTGAAAGGCAGGGGGGACAACGCCGAACCCTGCGGGACCCCCCAAGGCAGAGAGCCCTGTTTGGACATAGGAGCCCCTAGCTGGACCTTCTGCTGGCGATCTTCCAGAAAGGAAGAAAACCATTGGAGAGCCGTACCTGTAACTCCCAGCCGCTGCATACGGGAAAGTAGTCGCCCATGATTCACCGTATCAAAGGCGGCTGAGAGATCAAGCAGGATCAGAGCAGAGTGAGCCTTTCTATCGGCTGCAAGCCGCAGGTCATCCAGAACTGAAAGCATGACCAGCTAGGTGCTGTTATGCGCACGGAACCCTGCTTGCCTATGATGCAGTAGGTTGTGCTGCTCGGTATACAATGTCAGAGCTCTGAGCACGTGCTGTTCAAGGACTTTAGCCAAAAGCGGAAGTTGAGAAATAGGACGAAAGTTCTTCAGATTTTTTGCGTCAGCGCCTGCTTTCTTCAGCAATGGGAGTACTATGGCTTCCTTAAACTTCCGGGGAACCAGTCCGGAACTAAGGGATAGGTTTAGAACGGCCAGGACCTCGGTCTCGACCAGAGGGAAAAGCGTTTTAAACACTTTAGGGGGGCAGAAGTCCTCCGGGGACCCTGATTTCACCTTAGACATTATACGGGCAAGGGCCCCTGGTTCAAGCAGCGGGAGCTGATCGAAAGGGGTCTTTGGTAGATCAAAGGGCCCCTCCACCACTGGTAATGGACACGGAGCGATTAGATACTGACGATCATTCACGTTAACGCTTTCCTCTGGTCTCCTAGCTTGTAAGTTACCTGCTTGGGAACTCCTGAATGCGCTTTTAAGCCACCTGTGTTTTACTCTTATGCAGCTAATTGTTTTAGACTGATGGTGTATTATATTAATGTATTGCTGTGTGCTGTGTAACTTTGAGGAATCTGCGCTGTTTTAAATCAGTTTTAATAGCGTTTTTTCATTTTATATATTTATTGTGCTGTGTGCTCGCCTTTACTTACCTAATTCGTATTGCTACACACTTCCCTTCTGAGCCGCTTTCCGGTCCATCACAGCTGGTGCTGATTGTGTGGAGAAAGCTTTGGCTCTGTCCCCGCCCCCTCAGGGTGACGCTCTAGTTTCCCTCGTGCCTACATAACCCATGCTGCAACGGACGCGCAGCGAACGCGCGCAGCGGGCGCGCCGCGGGCGCGCCGTCCGCGCCCGACCGTGCCCAGAGGCCAGGACCCCTGGTCGGTTAATATCTTACTCTAAGAGGGACTTGTTGCAGCTAAGACCTCCATCTCTGGGGACTGTCCTTTCAGCTCAGATGGGTAAGGCGCTGGCAGACGAGAATTTACTGCGGTATTCAGTCGATAAGCTATACCAGGTGCAACCAGCTGCCCCGCTGGGCCTGAAGACTGTCCTTTTAAACACAAGATCTCTTACCAAACACTGCCTTGAGGTCTTCACTCTGCTGCAAGATTCTGATGTGGACATCCTTGCACTTTCTGAGACTTGGTTGAATGACTCTACGCTACCTGATTTAGTGGCTTCCCTCCCCCCTGAGTTTACCGTTCTGACGAGTAATCGCCGAGGTAACAAAAGGGGTGGTGGGGTTGCACTGTTTAGTCGTGGTACCTTTGCCTCGGAAAGCATTGTGGAGGAATGCCTGGACGGGGCGGAAGTGCTGGGCATTAAGCTTAATCTTACTTCGTATTGCCTGATAGTGATAGTGGTGTACCGCCCCCCCCAACCTTCACCTTTGTTTAATGATTTATTTTTTGAAATCATGAGTGATCTCCGGACCAGATATCAACATATCCTGGTTCTCGGAGATTTTAATTATCATTGGGATGTATTGCCAAGAGAAGGTGCGGCCAGCAGACTGGACGATGATTTGTCGTCCTTAGGTTTACAGCAAGTTGTGAAATCCCCCACACATGAGAAGGGCCACATCTTAGATTTGATTTGGACTACGTCGGTGGCCGATCTGCGGGCCGATTGTACTCCCTGCAGCTGGTCCGATCATTTATTGGTCAGCCTTCTGCTCCCTTTTGAGAACCACCCTAAGCGAGCGCCAGTGGGGTGGAAATCGTTTCGGAACTGGAAGTCTTTAGACCCTACCACCCTGAGGTTGATGTCTGCACTCAGGCCGGGGTCCACAGACCCAGATTTGGCTTTGGCTGAGTTCTCCACCTGGCTGACGACAGCCATAGATGCAGTCATCCCCATCCAGAGGACCAAGTCTCTGTACAAAACTGCTAGAGTCCCATGGTACACCTGTGAACTTAAAGGAGAAAAACAGGTCCTCCGTCGGGCGGAACGACTTTGGAGGAAATCACTAGCCCCAGGTAATAAGGAGAATTTTAAATCCAAATTAGCCCACTATAAGGACTCCCTTATCAAAACTAAATCAGCTTTTTATGAAGACAGGATTTGTAAGGCTAGTAATAAGCAAAAAGAGATCTTTACTATTCTCAAAGAATTGAGTAGGTTGCCTGAACAGAAACCTACTTCCATTCAAGCCGACTGTGACAAAATCCAGAACTATTTCTTAACTAAGGTTGAAGATACTATGTTGACAATTAAAAACACATGTGTCTGCTACCTGTTTCTGTGTGGTTTGGGCCTGAGCTAAATGCTGTTTAGCGTCTATGAGCACCGCTCTTAGGTGAGCGTGATGTTCCTGTATAGATGGATGTTTGGATTCCACAGGCCAGTCGAAAGGTAGCATGTTTGGGTGAAAAACGTTTAAACAAAAGAAGGGGGAGCACCCTAACGTGGAGTGTTCTGCGTTGTTATACGCAAATTCGGCTGTCCAGATCAAGGAATACCAGTCCTCACTGTTTTGGAGGGTGAAACATCTCAAGTACTGCTCTAGGGTTTGATTGAGCCGCTCGGTTTTCCCATCTGTTTGGGGATGGTAACTTGTGGATAACCGGGCGTCTAGGTCCATTGTGGTACACAATGCCCTCCAAAACCGGGAAGTGAACTGGGAACCCCGGTCGGTTATGAGAATCCGGGGGATCCCATGGGCTCTCACAATATTCTGTAGAAAGAGCACGGCTAATTCTGCTGAAGAGGGCAGTTTTTTAAGGGGGATGAAACGTCCCATCTTAGTTAGATGATCCACCACCACGAGAACGGTCGTGTATTCTTCACTGGGGGGCATTTCTACCACAAAGTCCATAGAGACCGTGTGCCAGGGAACCGGTGGAATTGGGATGGGCCGTAATAGCCCTACAGGTTTGGTATTTCTAGTTTTTCCCTGCGCACACACTGCACATTGTTTTACATACTCTCTTGTGTCTTTGCGCAGCGTAGGCCACCAAAAGGATCTCTCGATGTTAGCAATGGTTTTGTATTCCCCTAAATGGCCCCCCAACTTGGTGTCGTGAGCCCAGTGTAACACTTGCTGTTGGAGTGCTGCATTAGGTATGTAAAGCGCTTGTTGATGGTATAACAATTCCCCGTTGGTGGTTCTGTGTTCTGGGACTTCTTGTAACCAGGTCTGGCTGTCGATGTTGGTTACTGTGATTTTCACTTCGTCAATGAAATCCTGGGACATCACTAAGGCGATGCTTTTATCCTGAAATGCTGCCGCCGGGATTATAGGAGGAGGTTCGGGGGTTTCTTCCGGAGTCCCACTTGTTTCCTCTCCTTGCCGGGACAGGGCGTCAGCTTTTCCATTCTGGGGTCCGGGTTTGTGTCAGAGAAGACGCTCACCTGTATCTCTTGCTCTTTATGACGACGAGTGATCTCCAATCCACCCGAAAACTACTCAGGGTCCAGATTTAATTAAACTCTGTCACCCAAGAAGTCTCCGAAGGGAAAGGGGGAATGGGAGGAAAAGAGAGAAAAAGAGAGATCTCCTGATGTCCGGATTCTGACTTTCAGGGTTCTGGGACTGCTTCGACAGTTGCGCATACAGGAGGACTCACTGATAACCGGAATTCTATAATCTGAAGAATACAGAAAAGAAATAATGTATACACTTGACTAGGATTAACAATTGCATCAAATAAACAGTTATTCTTGTAAATACCTAGTTTGGACACTCTCTTTGCAACTCTCTTAATCTAGTGCATTTTACGAAATTTGTTGTTGTTTTAGTTTCTTCTTAGATTTGTCTGCAAAAGAAAGTAAGATATAACATATCCACAATTACCAATGCTTGTTGAATAAGGGTGACCACTCTTCCCTTAATAATTACCTCTAGATTTTAACAGACATACAGTAAAAATATTCGTTAACAATGTCTCAGAGTCTTTCAGGCCTTAACCAGTTCAATTAGCCTTGTCTGAAAATGCACAAGTCCTTCCGGATAACTTCTCCAGAGTAAACAAACAATACGATAATTATAGTCAGTTCAATTGTCTCTGTTCAGTTCACAAAGTCTTGAGAGTTCGTAAGTAGTTATATGCAGGTGCCGCAATGTAGATTAAATAATAAGAAACTCACCCATAGGCTATTGTTTTTCTTGGACTTATCTGTGCTTTTTTCTTTTCTTTTAGGCTTGAAGATGATGTCACCTGAAGCGCTGATGCGGATGATTGAGTCGTAGTCCCCGGAAGGGCAGAAGCAAATGAAGCACCGATGTCACCGGAAGGACTGAAGTGGATGTAACACCGATATCGCCGGAAGAGCAGAGGAGGATGAAGCACCGTCGATACCCCGGGGTCAAGATGATTAGGACACAGGCTGGAAGTGCTTCGGCAAGGCTGAGGGAGAACACGGGAATGAACTTGAGCGGAAAAGCCGAGTTCTGGAAAGGATGCAGGTAAGCGCGTCGTCTCCTGGACTAACGAGACCAAGCACGTGTGAGCTGATGCGAGCGGTTTAAATACCCTCGGTGGCTCACGTTGGGGAATGCATGCTCGGTTATTCCACGTGTTTGCCAGTTGACACGTGAAACGTGTCTTCCGTAGCTTGTACTGATGTTCACTTCCACGTGTTTGTTAAACGACGCGTGAAACGTGAACTGCACTGTTCTTACAGCACAATCTGCACGTGTAAATATTGAAACCAAAGAAACGTATTTCCTGAATACAATCTAAGCAAACGTTATGCACCTTGCTTCTTCGTATACCTGTTTACAAATGTTATGCTGGACAATCATATTACTGATTACCTATTTACAAATGTTATGCTGGACAATCATATTACTGATTACTGGTGATACAATGCTAGTAGCAGAATACTTGTCGCTGCTCAACATAATGATACATGCCAATAACAGAAATACATAACGCTGGTCAACCAGAGAGTTTAGCATGAACCAGGACCTGAACGCCCATGACAGTTCTCCCCCGCAAAGGCTGTCCTACAGGTCTTGGTTTAGAAGGATGTAATGTATGAAATTGTCTAATTAGACGAGGGGCATGTACATTAGCAGCAGGTTCCCAGGACCGTTCTGTTACATCGTAACCTTTCCAATCTATGAGGTAATATAATTTCTTATTAATTCTTTTGGAATCCATTATTTTATTAACCTCATATTCAAGATGATCGCCTATGACAATTGGAGGAGGGGGTGTATCTTTCCTAGTACCTGGAAAAGGTACCTTCAAAAGGGAAACATGAAATGTTGGATGACAGGGATATTCTGGTGGGAGATCTAATGTCATTGTTACTGGATTTATTACCTTTTTGATATTAAATGGGCCAATAAATCGTGGTTGTAGTTTCTTTGGACCCTCTAATCGAATATTGCGGGTGGATAACCAAACCATATCCCCAACTTGATAAGAAGGTTCAGGAGAGCGGTGCTTATCAGCTTGTTTTTTAATGTGAATTTTGTTTTGGGCTAAACATTGTCTGGCTTTCTCCTGAATCGTCTGTAAGTTTGTTAGTTTTTCGGATACTGATGGTAACAAAAGTTCACCCTCTGGTTTTTGAGTTGGAATACTACGGGGATGATGTCCGGTAGTGAAATAAAAGGGAGAACACCCCAAGGCGGAATGAATGGAATTATTATAAGAGAATTCCGCTAAAGATAAAGCTCTATCCCATTGAGAGGTTAATGCCATGGTGAAACATCGTAGAGTTTGTTCTAGATATTGATTCACCTTTTCAGTCTGTCCATCCGTTTGAGGGTGAAAAGCAGATGACAAGGCGACTTCTATTCCTAGTTGGTCACAAACTTTTCTCCAAAATTTGGAAATGAATTGGGGGCCTCTGTCCGAAATAATCTTGCTGGGCAAGCCGTGTAATCTAACTATGTGTTGAATAAAGATGTCACAGAATTCACTTGCTGTTGGTATTTCTTTTAGAGGGACGAAATGACCCATTTTAGATAACAAGTCTACAAACACTACAATTGTGATGCAATTATTGGAAGCCGGGAGATTGGTGATAAAATCTACACTAATGGTGTGCCAAGGAGTTCTAGGAATAGGTAGTGGGTGCAAAAGACCAGCTGGAGCAATGTTCAAGGATTTATTTCGAGCACAAATTGGACATCTTTTGACATAATTTTGAACATCTACCCTTATAGTGTCCCACCAGAAGTTTCTTTCACATAACTCTTGGGTTTTGTGTATGCCTGGATGCCCAGCTAATCCTGAGTCATGATGCCATGCTAAAATTTGGTCTCTTTGTTCTTTTAATGGAATAAACAATTTTCCTTTATGCAAAAGGAAACCGTCCTGTATGGAATTATGTTTCCTTTTCTTCCAATCATCCTGATCGAGTTTCTGAGACTCTTTCTTAACTATATCCAAGAATGTGTCTGACTGGGTTATGGCTACTATACGTTCAATTGGTATAATTGTTCGAATAGCATCATCAGGTTGTTTAGAATCCTTTTCATTTAACCTAGATAAGGTATCAGATAACACCTGTTTCTGTCCAGGTCGATAAGTGATGAGGAAATCAAACTCACTAAAAAAATGAAGCCACCTCATTTGTCTAGGTGTCAATGCTTTCACAGAAGTAAAAAACTGCAGATTCTTGTGGTCGGAATAAATGATGATGGTGTGTTTAGCTCCTAATAAATGGTGCCGCCATTCAGAAAATTTTTTTTTAATAGCCAGCAGCTCCCTTTCAGCTATTGTGTAGTTTTGTTCAGCTGGTAGGAGTTTTCGTGAATAAAATGCCAAAGGTTGAAGATGACCGGTCTTTGGGTCTTTTTGCATTAAGACTCCACCTACTGCTGTTTGAGAGGCATCCGCCTCAATAAAAAATGGTTGATCTGGATTGGAGTGTATCAAAACTGGTGCTGAAGTAAAGGCCTTTTTTAGGGTTTGAAATGCTATGTTAGCGTCATCAGTCCACTGAAAAGTTTGCCCCTTTTTTAATAATTGAGTAATGGGAGTAACTATTCTAGAAAAGTTTGCAATGAAACGGCGGTAAAAATTAGCAAACCCTAATACCTTTTGTACGTCTTTTACTGAATTTGGAACGGGCCAGTTTAATATGGCAGCAACTTTCTTGGGATCCATAGTGATGCCAGTAGGTGAAAGAATGTAACCTAAGAATTCCACAGATCGAGCATGGAACACACATTTCTCAGGCTTGGCATAGAGAGAATTGTCTCGCAGTCTTTGTAACACTAGTCTAACGTGTTTCACATGATCCTCAAGATTTTTTGAAAAAATCAAAATATCGTCGATGTAAACTATTACACAAACATCTAGGAGATCATGAAACACCTCGTTTATGAAATACTGGAATGCCGCCGGGGCATTACATAGCCCGAACGGCATAACAGTATATTCAAAAAGGCCAAACTTTGTACGAAAGGCCGTCTTCCATTCATCACCTTCTTTGACGCGTATCAAATGATACGCGCCACGAAGATCCAGTTTGGTGTAAATAGTCGACCCCTTTACTTGTTCCAAAAGGACAGGAATCAAGGGGAGAGGATATCTATTCTTGATAGTGGCCTTGTTCACTGCACGATAGTCAATGCAAGCCCTCAAATCTCCGGATTTCTTCGCCACGAAGAAAAGTGGTGAAGATACAGGTGAAGTGGAATGTCGAATAAACCCTTTTTCTAAGAGCTCATCAAGATACTGTCGTAGGTATTGGTTTTCTGGTTCAGTAAGAGCGTAAATACGACTGCAAGGTAAAGGAGCTCCAGGTATTAAATCTATCCTACAGTCGTAAATTCTGTGAGGTGGAAGTTTCGAAGCTTGCACGGGATCAAAAACATCTAGGAACTCATTATAGTCACTTGGAATTAAAGCAAGGTCAGCAGTGATGCTAGCACAATGTAAAGGATGAATAGGATCTTGAGCCTCTTGGTAACAGCTATTCCGACAAAAGGCGGAATCCAATCTCACAGTTCTGTGAACCCAATCAATACTCGGATTATGCTTTTCTAGCCACGGAATTCCTAAAATTATCCCAAAAGTTGGTGTGTCAATTAAATCGAACATTATTTGTTCCGTATGTCCATTTTCACCAACTATGGTCAAAGGAGTAGTATGAAAGCGAATCATGCCAGAAGATAAAGCAGATCCATCAACGGCCCGTACTGGTTCTGGTTCTGATTTAGGCAATTGAGATACTCCTAATCTTTGTGCTAGCTGAATGTCAAAGAAATTTCCTGTCGCTCCTGAGTCAAGGAGAACGGGCAAAATATGTCTTTGTTGTACAGTAACAATAATTGTCATTAACAACATCATGTGTCTTGGGGTATTTTTGACGATATTGTTAATAAGCTTTGAGACCTTGTTATTCTTTTTTCTCGGAGAGGCGATCTCTATTCTCTCCGAGACAATTAGTTTTCCGATTCTAGGTTATCTGATTGAACAACTGCGATCTTTTTCTTAGTTTGTGGTTTTGCTGTGCATTCTCTGGCAAAATGCCCTGCTTTACCACAATAAAGACATAATTTTTCTTTACGTCTCCTATCCTTTTCTTCTTGCGACAAAGGACTTCGAAGACCTCCAATTTGCATGGGTTCTGGTTCACTATTCTTTGGTTCCTTGTCTTTTCTTTCTACCTTAAACATAAGTGCTCGGAAATCAGACTTGCTTCTTTCTCCCTTCCTTTCGCTTAATCTATGATCAAGCTTAACGACTAAGTCTACAAACTCTGTATAATCTTCGGGTAAGTCTACAATGTGTGCCAGGGAGTCTTTGAGGTCATCTCTTAAACCTCTATAAAACAAAGAGGTGCGTTTACCTTCAGGCCAGCGTGTTTCAACCAGGAGTCTGTTGAATGTGGTTATGTATGTAAGGAGATCTTTAGTACCCTGGCGGAGGTTTAGAAGCTCAGTATCACTAGATTGTTGAAAAACGTGTCGTGCAAACATCCGTGTCATGGTTTCCTTAAAAGTAGTAAAATCCTGCAAAAGGGGATCGTTGGTTTCTATTAATGGAATAGCCCAGTTAGCTGCCACCCCACCTAAATAGGAAATTACAAATGCTGTCTTAGCAGAATCGGTATTAAAAATTTGTGGTTTACAAAGGAAATGCAGCTGGCATTGACTCATAAATGCCGCAAATCTAGTGTTGTCCCCATTGAAACGTTCAGGATTAGCCAATGGGACAGGAGTGGGAGAAACCACGGTCACCTGCAAATTGTGCCCAGGTTGTTGCGTACTAAGAGGGGGATTCTGTGGAAGGAACTTCGGAGGAGCCAAAACGGGACGTGTACCTGAAAACTTCGGCTCCCTCCATTGAGTAAACCCTGATCGACTTTTCGATAGTTCTTCCTTTAGCATCTGATTTTCTTGCTTTACTTGTTGCATTTCCTCTTGTAACCCTCTAATTATTTCAGTAAGCTGTGAAAGCTGTGATTCCTCACTAAGGCAGTCCATTGTTGGTCGTCGTCAAAAAGAGCCTTTTTGTGTGGCTTGGTCTTCTGTCAGAGAAGACGCTCACCTGTATCTCTTGCTCTTTATGACGACGAGTGATCTCCAATCCACCCGAAAACTACTCAGGGTCCAGATTTAATTAAACTCTGTCACCCAAGAAGTCTCCGAAGGGAAAGGGGGAATGGGAGGAAAAGAGAGAAAAAGAGAGATCTCCTGATGTCCGGATTCTGACTTTCAGGGTTCTGGGACTGCTTTGACAGTTGCGCATACAGGAGGACTCACTGATAACCGGAATTCTATAATCTGAAGAATACAGAAAAGAAATAATGTATACACTTGACTAGGATTAACAATTGCATCAAATAAACAGTTATTCTTGTAAATACCTAGTTTGGACACTCTCTTTGCAACTCTCTTAATCTAGTGCATTTTACGAAATTTGTTGTTGTTTTAGTTTCTTCTTAGATTTGTCTGCAAAAGAAAGTAAGATATAACATATCCACAATTACCAATGCTTGTTGAATAAGGGTGACCACTCTTCCCTTAATAATTACCTCTAGATTTTAACAGACATGCAGTAAAAATATTCGTTAACAATGTCTCAGAGTCTTTCAGGCCTTAACCAGTTCAATTAGCCTTGTCTGAAAATGCACAAGTCCTTCCGGATAACTTCTCCAGAGTAAACAAACAATACGATAATTATAGTCAGTTCAATTGTCTCTGTTCAGTTCACAAAGTCTTGAGAGTTCGTAAGTAGTTATATGCAGGTGCCGCAATGTAGATTAAATAATAAGAAACTCACCCATAGGCTATTGTTTTTCTTGGACTTATCTGTGCTTTTTTCTTTTCTTTTAGGCTTGAAGATGATGTCACCTGAAGCGCTGATGCGGATGATTGAGTCGTAGTCCCCGGAAGGGCAGAAGCAAATGAAGCACCGATGTCACCGGAAGGACTGAAGTGGATGTAACACCGATATCGCCGGAAGAGCAGAGGAGGATGAAGCACCGTCGATACCCCGGGGTCAAGATGATTAGGACACAGGCTGGAAGTGCTTCGGCAAGGCTGAGGGAGAACACGGGAATGAACTTGAGCGGAAAAGCCGAGTTCTGGAAAGGATGCAGGTAAGCGCGTCGTCTCCTGGACTAACGAGACCAAGCGCGTGTGAGCTGATGCGAGCGGTTTAAATACCCTCGGTGGCTCACGTTGGGGAATGCATGCTCGGTTATTCCACGTGTTTGCCAGTTGACACGTGAAACGTGTCTTCCGTAGCTTGTACTGATGTTCACTTCCACGTGTTTGTTAAACGACGCGTGAAACGTGAACTGCACTGTTCTTACAGCACAATCTGCACGTGTAAATATTGAAACCAAAGAAACGTATTTCCTGAATACAATCTAAGCAAACGTTACGCACCTTGCTTCTTCGTATACCTGTTTACAAATGTTATGCTGGACAATCATATTACTGATTACCTATTTACAAATGTTATGCTGGACAATCATATTACTGATTACTGGTGATACAATGCTAGTAGCAGAATACTGGCCCCGCTCAACATAATGATACATGCCAATAACAGAAATACATAACGCTGGTCAACCAGAGAGTTTAGCATGAACCAGGACCTGAACGCCCATGACAGTTTGTATTTGATCAGGAAATCATAATCCGAAAAGAACAGGGACCATCTCAGCTGGCGGGGAGTTAGGGCTCGAGCGGTTTTCAAAAAGAGGAGGTTAAGGTGATCGGTGTAGATCTCCACCGTATGTCTTGCTTCTAGTAAGTAATGTCTCCACTCCTCACAGGCCCGTTTGATGGCCAGTAATTCTTTATCGGATACCGAATAATTGATCTCACTCGGGGCAAGTTTTTTGGAGAAGTATGCGACAGGATGGAGCTGTCCCGTCTCGGGGTGTCGTTGGGATAATATACCCCCCAAGGCGTACTGTGACGCGTCTGTTTCTACCACAAACGGCAGGGAAGTATCGGGATGCCGGAGGATAGGGGCCTGGGTGAATCTTTGTTTCAATGTCTCGAAAGCGTGGTTGGCTTCTGCGTTCCACTGGAACCGGACGTTCTTCCTTAGGAGGCTTGAGATGGGATGTATAACCTTAGAGAAGTCCTTAATAAAACGCCTGTAGTAATTGGAGAATCCCAGAAAACTTTGCACTGCCTTTATGGTACGGGGCGGATTCCATCCAGTTATGGCCTCGACCTTCCCCGCGTCCATTTGAAAGCCTTGAGCATTTATGACATACCCCAAAAAGGTGACCTCCTCTACATGGAACAAGCATTTTTCTAGTTTGGCGTACAAGGAGTGGGCACGGAGTCTGTCTAGCACCTTCTTGACGTGGATAATGTGTTCTGGCAGGTTGTCCGAGTATACCAAGATGTCGTCGATATATACAATGCAGTGAGTGTCCAGGAGCCCGCGTAACACGTCATCCATGAAATACTGGAACGCTGCAGGGGCATTACACAATCCGAAAGGCATCACTTGGTACTCGTAAAGGCCGTATTTGGTTCGAAATGCGGTTTTCCACTCGTCTCCAGCCTTCACTCGCACCAAGTGATATGCCCCCCTCAGATCCAGTTTGGTGAAGATCCGAGCCCCTCGTAGTTGGTCCAGCAGGACAGGAATCAGAGGCAACGGGTATCGATTTTTTATCGTTACCTTGTTAAGTGCCCGGTAATCGATACAGGTCCTGAGCTCGTCACAGTCCTTCTTCGATATGAAAAAGAGGGGAGACGAAGCCGGGGATGTTGAGTGACGTATGAATCCTGACGCGAGATGGTCTTTCAGGTACTCCTGGAGATACTGCGTTTCTGGTTCTGTAAGAGCGTACACTCTACTGCAGGGGATGTCTGCTCCAGGAACGAGGTCGATGCGGCAATCGTAGGATCGATGGGGCGGTAACCGGGTTGCTTTTCGTTTGTCAAACACCTCTCCGTATTCCTGGTAGTCATCGGGCAAGACGGTCGGACATTGGTACCTGTCTGGGCTGCAACTTGTCGCCAGCAACTCCGCTTGCGTGGTGATCTGTGAATTTGGCATAACCTGTTTTTGGGTACAATGTTCTTGGCAAAATGTGGATGTAAGAGAGACGGAACGGTCTGCCCATCGGATGACAGGGTCGTGTAACGTCAGCCACGGCATTCCCAGGATGAGGCGAAAATGCGGAGCATCTATCAGGTCGAATCGTATGGGCCCACGTTGTTCTGACCATTTCCCCAAGAGAGTGTAACACACTTATTGAAACACATCTAAATATTTGTTTAACTTCCAAACCTTATAAAAGGGCTTACCTGTTCTTGCGGATATCAGCACCTAACCGTGACTCAGTTCCTGGAAAAAAGACCCAAAACAACACCATTAGACTGCAAAATACAAGGCAGTGGTAGAAAAAAAGGCCACCTATTAAAACCAAAAAAAAGACTGCCTCCCCAGAGAAATCAATGGGAAATATTTAAAAATGTTTTAATACATGTAAATAAAGCAAACATTTTTTAAAAATGTTAAACATATCAAAGAATATTGTACAAAATGTGTAAAGTATAAATTACATTTTGTATAAAATATATACACTTATTTAATATATGCTAATTAAAATATGTTGAATAATGTTAACAAAATGTATTAAAAAAGTTTTGAAATGTGGAAAAATTATATTTAATATCAAGTTACATGTGATAGTATACAAATATGTATAAAATCAGATTTATTTGTATTTTTTCAAATAAAAAAATGATTATTTCATTTATTCGGCTTTATAATTACTATTGTTTTTTAAGCAAAAATATATTTAACACAATGTTAAACTATACAATATATAACAATTATGAAACAGTACATTTTGAAAAATGTGGACAAAAGTTGACATTTACTGTTCCTACTCCAACCTAAACCAACTTGGGGAAGGTATTGCATACTAAATGGGTGACAATTACTATTCCTACTCCAACGTAAAACAACTTGGGGAAGGTGTTGGACACTAAATGGTTTTTACTTACTGTTCTCACTCCAATTTAAACCAACTCATAGAAGGTGTTAAACACAAAATGGGTGACATTTACTACTTCCACTCCAATCTAAACCAACTTGGGGAAGGTGTTGGACACTAAAGGGTGACATTTACTATGCCCTTTCCAATCTTAACCAACTCATAGTAGGTGTTGTACTCTAAAGGGATAACACTTACTATTCCCGTTCCAATCTAAAGCAACTCATAGAAGGTGTTAAACACAAAAAGGGTGACATTTACCATTTCCATTCCAATCTAAACCAACTTGGGGGAGGTGTTGGACTCTAAAGAGGTGACATTTACTATTTCCACACCAGCCTTATCATATTGAGAAGGGTGTTGGACACTAAAGGGGTGACATTTACTATTCCCACTCCAATCTTAACCAACTCATAGAATGAGTTGGACTCTGTGGGGTGACACTTACTCTGCTCACTCCAATCTTAAACAACTCATTGAAGGTGTTGCACCGAAAAGGGGGGGCATTTACTATTCCTACTACAATCTAAACCAACTTGGGTAAAGGGTGGGACAATAAAGGGGTGACTTTTACTATTACCTTACCAT
This sequence comes from Triturus cristatus, assembly GCF_964204655.1. Lineage (NCBI taxonomy): Eukaryota > Metazoa > Chordata > Amphibia > Caudata > Salamandridae > Triturus > Triturus cristatus. The sequence goes on along the minus strand of NC_140580.1, from coordinate 745,286,435 downwards.
ATTGGGGAAGGTGTTGGGCAGTAAAGGGGTGACATTTACTATTCCCATTCCAATCTAAACCAAGTTTGGGAAGGTGTTCAACACTAAAAGGGTGACATTTACTATTTTCACTCAAATCTAACCAAATTAGGGAAGGGGTTGGACAGTAAATGGATGACATTTACTATTTCCACTCCAACCGTAACCAACTAACAGAAGGTGTTGGACTCTAAGGGGTGACATTTACTATTTCCATTTGAATCTAATCCAACTAATGGAAGCCATCAAAAACAAAAAATGTATTTGCCCAATTCTAATTACGACTTTTTACTTTGAATATTATATTTAAAAAATGCACAATACACTGTTCATAGTACAAATTATGTACAAATTATGGAACTTTAGTAAATGTTTAATTTTGAAAATATTAATGTCACAAACCACTATTTTCAACAACTCACATTTACATGCAAATTTAAATGTCATTTTTTTTATTTAATAACATATTTTTCAAAAGTGTAAATAATATTGTCTACTATACATAAACTTAAAAAAAACAATTACAATTATTACAAATTAGCAAATTTACTAAATAAATTCTGTAAAGAATTTCTTAAATGTATGCATGAAATAATGTTTTTTAAATATTTTTTTTATTCTAAATGGTTCCCTAATTTTAAATAATTTATACAATTATAACAATTTTAATAAACAATTAGCATCTTGTTAACTAAACTATCCAAATAAAACCAAATATAACAATGTATAAAATAATAATTTAAATAAAATTGTGATGTTTATGTTTTTTATAAAAACATTAACATATATCGTATTCTTCTTAAAATAAACAGATACAAATGTAAATAAATGTAATAGAATTCATTTTTACAAAAAATAATCTTCAAATTGAAATATAAATTGTTTTAAATGTCCCCACCCTTATCCCACTACTAAAAATATATTTTCTATAATACATTAAACAAATAAACATACATTTCAACAATTCAATGAATGAAAAAACGTATACAATTAAAAAAAATTCTAAACACAAAGATTTAAAAAAGTAAGACATTACATGCTATTCTATAAAGAAAACTATATGTTATCCAATGATATTTACTACATTGATATTTTTAATATCAATATTATACACAACATTAAAAATGATATTTCTGACCACTATATTGCTCAGAATATGTGTGAAGTCCTGATATTCTTGACACAACATTTCTGTAGCACGATATGTTATTGGATGCCAGGGGTTACTGCCCCCCACTCTGTGAATTGGCAAGGACCAGTGACGTCTGGGTGGCCTTGTGCCTGGTCCTGGCCGTGGACAACTAGGGAGTACCAGTGGGGTAGCCTAGTTGGGCCTGAGAGTTCTTTTTCAGAGGGAACCAAGTCGGTTCAGAGTGGCGTAGAACTGGAGGGTGTCCCTGCAGTGCGGGCCCGCGTCCGTGTTCTACCGCCCCAAGTAGGGAAGCCCGTCACGGTGGTGATTGGTCTGCCCAGCGTTTTTGCTGGAAGGGGGTTGTGTTTGACTTGGCCCTTTTTGGCAGGTTCACCCCTGAACCTTTTGCCTTAAGCTCTGACATGGTGGTAGTGGTTTTAGGCTTCTGGGCACTTTATCACAGTGGGCCATTGTAAAGTGAGTGCGCTCTCTGTGTACGTGTAGTGAGATTGTCCTGCCCTCCCATAGGAATGCATGGGGGATAAGTGTGTCCATGGTAATTCCTGGTATGAGAGGAGTGCAGGGTCGAGTTTAGTATGTATGAACTTGTGAGGATAAATGCTGTGCAATGGTGTGTGCAGATTTATGGTGACTGGTGCAGAAATGCCACTTTTAGAAGTTGGCATTTCCGTGTGCTATGTGTCTGCCTGCCTGATGTGAATTGCATGTCTGGCTTGTGATTGACAGGAGCTGAGAGGTGTGGGTGGCTCCAGAAGGGGCAGGGTGAGTCAGCGCTGAGCTGAATGGGACACCTGGAGGAAGAGTGGTGGGAGGAGTAATCCCCTGACTCTGTATAGAATGGTGCTTCCCTAGTGAATGCTGGCTCTGCCCCCCTGTGGTGTGTCTGATGGCGAGCCCTCACCTGACAAAGGGGAAGAGGAGCTTGGCAAACAAAGTGCTCCAAATCCCCCCTAAACCAGTTCTGACTGGTATCCCTCCAAACCCTGTGCTGTGACACAAAGGGAAATGTTAGTATAAATATAGGGGCTGTGACCCCATAATGTTGTTCAGTCTTGGTGTGCTGTTCCTGCTGGGGCGCGCTGCTGCTGGGGCCCAGGGAGGGCTGCCATGAGGTCTTGCCTCCCTGGGCCTTGCATTACCCCCTCATATTTAAGGACTTCCAGGACTTTAATCCTAGCGCCTGGTGAGCGCTTTGTTTCTATTACTACAGAGCGCTTTAATTTCCCTGAGGAGGAGCGCTGGTGTTTTCCACTGGCAGCACTGGGCTGCGATCGTCTTCGAGGGAATCCCGACGTAGGGATTCCCCTGCTTTTTGCTGATTTCGGCGGGTGCCCACCCCGCTCATTTTGATAATTTAATAGTGGGTGCCCACCCCACATAGCCGCTTGATATTTAATAACTATGCGGGTGCCTACCCCACGTTTCACCGTCGTGGCCCGTGCCATTGTGGAAGCCTTCTCTAGGCCGCTCTCAGCGTGACCCGGAAGTCAGGCAACCTTGCCTGGGGCATGGGCGGGGAATGGAGTGCGCGGCCGAAAGTGTCCCGGGCTCCCGTGAGCTGAGGGAGCCCCGCATGTTGCAACCCGGGTGAAGTGAGGAGAAGCCAGGCGGGAGCCCACCCTGCGCTGGCGAACTGAAGAGGAGCCGACCGGAGTCCAGAGGGCTCTCCATGCCGCGCAGCCTTCTTCGCGACCGGCCGCTGGAGCGAGGGAGAGCGCCTCCAGTGAAGCTGCGCCCGCCGGGGAGCCTGCAAGCCAGTGAGTGGGCTCTGGGTGCACTGTAGTAGTGCCGGTGGAGGCACAGTGATGGTGCTTGGGATTGAGCGGCCCCGCAGGAAAGCGGGCCGCTCCAACACGTGTGGTAATGGTTAATGATGTTAAGAGCCCGAGAGAGGGGCTTGTGAAGGCACACCAGAAGTGCCGTATTCCAAGCGGACCCGCCAGAGCGCGGCCCGCTCCAATGCTTCGGGGCAGTTTCTTTTTGTGCACAAGAGAGCACCAGAGGGCCCCAGAGTCTTAGGGGCAGATCGAGGCACCCTGTCGGTGCCTGGGCGGTCCCGCAAGAGAGCGGGCCGCCCCAACGATGGGGGCATGTGTTTAGTGCCACGTGGGGGTCCAGAGGGCACAGAGGTGCCGGGCCCCCCTTTTTGAAAAGAGCCACAGCTGCACCGCTCCGGCGTGGGCCGCTGCAACAAGATGGGCATGAGTTGAGAAGACCCTGAGTGGGACAGGAGGCACAGTGGTGCCAGGACCTTCCTTTGCTTTACAGTTGCACAGCAAGTGTTGGTCAGCTGCTGCGTTTAGGCCACAGTTCTTTGAGGGCATGTTTTGAGAGAGGAATGAGATGCACTCCTTTTCCCTAGCGCAATGGGGCACTTTTGATTCCGCTGCATAGGCAGCAGCCCTGATATTCTGGACACAGGGCGTTTGAGCCCCTTTGAGAAGGCCAGTTGGCCAGGGGGTCAGTGATTTATGTAATATTAGGAAATGTGATAATCTACTATGATTCATGCCTCTAAATGCATTTAGGGATGAGATTATGTGCGTAATGTGTTTATGCTAGTGAGATTATTTCCTAATGTGAGTGATGCTTAGGAGGTTAGGGTCTACAATGTGTTTGGCGCCTAATGTGATACTGTGCATAATGTGGTTTATGTTACAGGCTGATGCTGAGTGCAGTGGTTACCAATGATTACTGTTTGTACATTTATGATATGTCTTACTTTTACTAAGTTCGCTTTGTGATGGTTCTGACAATGGCCCAGTGGGCCCTGTCAGGTGTAAATAATCCCTTGTAAATATGACCTAGTGCTAGGTGGCACCATGTATATTATGTGAGTACTATTCTAATGTGTTATGAGAATACAAAGGCTATTTTTGATATAACCTTGTGTGGAGTTCCTTTTGTAGTGTGCTTGGGAGGTTGTTGCTGTGTGCGTGCGCAAACGCTTTACACATTGCCTTCGGGATAAGCCTGACTGCTCTTGCCAAGCTACCAAGGGGGTGAGCAGGGGTGATCCCATTTCTAACACAAGTTGTTTATTTCCCCATGCTTAAGAAACAGAGGTGACTATATAAAATTGTGTGCAAGTAAAGTGTTGCAATGGACCTCTGTCGAGGTTGCACTACTTAAAACCAGGGCCGGCTTTAGGGCGGTGCGACCGGTCCCACCGCACCGGGTGCTGGCTTCCTGGGGGCGCCGTGCTTGAACGTTTATTACGCTTTTGAAGCACCTGCTGCAGCGTTTCTTTCCCCCCAGGCCTCACATAAATGTCACAATAACTCGTATGATGAATTATCTTCCTGGAGAGAGATCAGCATTTTGTATAGTTGAGGTTTTGACTTCCGTGAAGTTAGTGCAGAGGGTTATTATGCCTGCTGCAAAGAACGTGTACCAAGTAGATTACAGAGTGCAGATCAGCAGGTTACTGCTTTCAAAAGAGACATATTTTTGTTACTTGCAATTTATAACTTAAAGTCCTAATATAGAATAGTGAGCTATTAACTTTCATCCCAGAACTGCATACACACTGCAAAGTATACATTATTAGAACGCTGATTAATGTTGCAAAAAGGGTTAATTTGGCTAGATATTGATTCTTATTATTAAACAGAACTCCCAACTATGCTGTTTCTTTTTCTACTCTGAGTTTGTGCTTCTCCACACCAAGCACTCTTAAACTATACTGCCTACCAGTATGGATGACATGTGACTCCTACACTTTTAGTCCTTTTGCTTATCTAACATTTCTTATACACTGATTTACACAGGTATGCTTGGTTGTCTCTGTGTAATGTGTGTGTGATGCAAAGTGCTCAGACACCCCACACTGGTATGAGTGGCGCTATATAACTAATTCAATGCATCTGAGAGAGTGTGGTTATGGAGACTTGTTCACTGTTAAAGGGTGCTAGTCAGAGAATCCGTGGTGGAGGTGGTCATTGGGGGGGGGGGGGGGGGGCAACAAACATTGTCGCACAGGGGCCTTCAGCACTAAAGCCGGCCCTGCTTAAAACTGTATTAATGTGATTAGGGCATAATGCTATTTCCATGGGCGTGAAAAGCAAACTACAAGAGTGGCATAAATTAGAAGGGAAGTGGCCTAGCGGCAAAAACTGCTCGCTTTGTAATTGAGGAACTGGGTTTGAATGCTGTGAATCTAGGCACATTTTTTCCCCACGCTTAAAAATACAGATGTATGTAACATTTCTACAAGTAAAGCGCTGCAATGGCCCTATGTCCAGTTTGCACGACAGAAAAACAGTAAAATCTTGTTTCCATGGGCACAAAAAGCAAACTATAAGAGCGGCATAAATCAAAGGGGAAGTGGCCTGACAGAAAAATCTGCCCACTTTGTAATTGAGGAACCAGGCTCGAGTTCCAGCGCCGACTTGTCATACTGTGAATCTAGGCAAATTGTTTATCTCCCCACACTTAAAAAACACAGATCTGACTATGTATCATTTAGTGCAAGTAAAGCTCTGCAGTGGTACTATGTCAAGTTTGCACTACATAAAAACTGTATGAATAAATGTAAGAGCTGTAATGCAAACAGATTAATTTATGGCATCTGGATGTCACAAAAATTGTCTTCCCACTTTTATTTTGAAAAAGGGTTGGTTTGAAGAAATGGATGGTTTCATTATAAAGTGTTTGCATGCTAGTAGGTCCATTGGAACGTTTGGCAAGACCCACATGGAGATGAGATGATTATATTCGGGGCGCTCCATTGAGGTGAGTGGGCAGCAGATACCAAGTGAGACTCCAAGTAAAACATTTAGGTTGTTTCAAAATGTGTATGTGATGAGTGCAGTAAAGGCAATCTACAAGACTGGCATACATCAAAGGTAATGTAGGGAGGAAAGTGGCCTAGCAGCAATATCTGCTGAGCTTGTATTTGAGGAACTGGGTTTGTGTCCCAGCACTGGCTCAATATCCTGCGATTCTAGGCAAATCCTTTATCTCTCCATGCTTAAAAATAGCAATCTGACCATGTAACCTATTGTGCATGTAAAGTGCTTCAATGTCCACAGGTTGAGTTTGTGCCATACAAAAACTACAACAAAAATAAATGTGATTGGAACATGGTATGTCAATGGGCTTTGGGACAGAGGGCTGTAATAGTAGCACATTAATTTCCTATATTATGAAGTTCAAAAACCTTGTTTTCTTGCTTTTAATTTGGAAAGGTGCTGGTTCAACAGACGTAACTTTTTTTTAACACAAAGCACTTGAAAACAGTCTGCTGGCTGTAGCGCCAGCGGTGTGTTGGAGAATCTGGGCAGTCCCATGGGGATGAGATGTGTCTGCAGTAGAAGATAGGGGAGTGAGGGGTGGAGGTGTCCTTGTGCAAAGCTTATGCTCAGTATAGCTGGACTTTGCTGGTTATGGTGACAAGCCACTGATCAAGGTCATAGGCCTGATCTGTTTATTATGAACAGTTACGACAAATGCAGTAGATCTCATTTATGGTGAACATCATATTTGTAAGTAAATAGGCCATTGTGGATGCATTGTTATTCTACTGTGTTAAGGCCTGTGGAAAGGTATTTTGATACAGAGAATCTTGTAGATTACCAAAGTAGGCAAGACTTTCGATGTTGGTCACCCTCTGTGACAAGGCCTCTGGTAGAAGATTTGAATTTTGAGAATCCTTATTATGCGGTTTTTTGGAAGGTTGACTATTGTTTTCCAACTGTAATTTTGTAGGTATTTGTAATTTTATGACTGCACACAGAATGTTTTAGTGTGAGAACGTTTAAGTGGAATACGGTAGGCCTGAATTGTTTATAGTGATGGAAAAAGTTATGCTAGAGTCCATCGGTCTATTTTTTTATTAGGAACAATTATGACAAATGTTGGAAGTTTGATTTACTTATTGTGAAAAGCATTTGTTAAAGCTAGTAGACTGTAGGGGAAAATTGCTATTCCACTGTGTTAAAGCCTGTAGACTGGTACTGTGTTTCATGGATTTCCATAGATTTCCATATTAGGCAAGGGGCCTGGTGCTGGCTATCTGCTAAAACCCTGGGAGTAGACACTTTGCATTGTAAGAAACTTTGTCAAGCACTCTTAGGAGATGCTATATGGGGTTTTCCAGTTTCGTAAATATTTCTAATTTCAGGACTGTATAGTTGATGGTTATCAGCTAGGACACCTTATGCTGTATATAGTAGTAGTCCTGTGACAGCCCTAAATTAAAAAAACACCCAAAATTTACCTCAGATGGTTCTACTTCTCTGGGATTAATCTTCGGATAAAAGGCATGCTCCTTATCAACAGGCCCAACATTTGTTTAACAGAGTAGCAAATAAGTAACTAGGACCATTCAATAACTGAGTCCTAGATCAGACTAAACGTTAAATGGTTTTATTACAAAATCTTAAAAATCAAGCGTTACTGAATAAATGTTAAACTGCCATGAGGGCTCATATGCAAGTATATAGTCAGAAATTAGAATTATTTTAAGTTCCAAATGAACAGCAAAATCTCGTGAAATTAGCTAGCATCCCTAAAGGAACAGGAACATCTTCTCAAAATGTAACTGTCAGAATCATAGAGAAATCAGTCAGCATCTCCAGTAGAAAGGAAAAAGGCTCTAGCTCACCCCCATAACCAAGGGATTCTTATACACAAATCTTACATAAGAAATTAGAGTAAAGTGCATTTTCATGATGGCATGACTACAAGTAATGAATATTTAGGAAATCAGAGAAATAGAGCAATGCTACATGACATTAAGAATTTTAACACTATCCTATTTCTAAGAAAAACTTCGAACAGCATTATATTGTCATCTTAGTTCAACTGAAATGCAAAATTTCTAAATGAGCTATACACCACTAGAGGAATGCTAACTCAGCAGCAGTACTACAGTGGAAGAAACTTTGGGCAGTCTGCAACATTAGGAAATCATTTCAGTTAACTCCTTCTGTGCCCATGACGAGCTGGACTCGTCATGGGCCGCGGTTGCGCTGTGCCCATGACGAGTCCAGCTCGTCATGAACCCCGCCCGCTAATGCAATGGCCGGCACAGGGCGGGGAAAGGGCGTGGCACACAAGGGGTTAATTCACAAGACATTAACCTAAGGAGAATTACAACAATCATGTAATTCTGTCTTTGTTCTGAGGACCTGTGGGGAGAGAAGATGGAAAGGGGGTGAGATGGAAAGGGGAGGAGAAAGGAGAGAGCATTCACAGCAACTCAATATGGAGCTTCCAACAAAGGTGCCGATTCCAATCCTGTAAAATCGGGGTACGATTCGTCGTACGGAGCGTATTCTCTGTACGACTCGTACCCGGGAAATCCACCGTACAATCCAGCAAGTACGATTCGTACAGAAATACCATTTCCGTACGAATCATACAAAACACCGTACGGCTAAAAAATACCTATGAGTCTGATCCTGGACAGCGCGTACGCGACGCCCGTACGGAGTCAGGCAGCATTTTACGGACCAGCAAGTACGAATCGCCCCTACGTCACTCCGCACAGCTAGTTTTTTACGGCAGCCAAAAAATGCCAGAAAACTGAGTCCGACGCGAGAACGGAGCCCCGGTACGCGACGGACAGCCATGGACCCCATCCTACGTGTCATCCCGGCCCTCTTAGCCTACGACCTTGTGCACCGAACCCGGCGCACACACCGCAGAAGGTGAGAACAACACCCAGGGGCCAAGGGGGGGTGAGGAGCAGGAAACATACCCCTACCCAAATTAAAACCTACAATATTGAGAACATACATTACCCCCAGGGTCTGGTCACTCCGGGGGGCGTGTCCACCAATCCTGCGTCCCGCAACAACGGAAGTGGACGTGTACGCGTACCCCTACGGCAACACTACAATAGAGATACGCACCGTACCCACACATCCATAGCGTGGGTACGGTCCGTATCACTATTGTAGTGGGGCCATAGGAGTACGCGTGGTACGGACCGTACACACGCTCTCAGAGCGTGTGTATGGCCCGTATCACTATAGTAGTGGTGCCGTAGGGGTACGCGTGGTACGGACCATACACACGCTCTCGGAGCGTGTGTACGGTCCGTATCACTATTGTAGTGGTGCCATAGGGGTACGCGTGGTACGGACCGTACACACGCTCTCAGAGCGTGTGTATGGCCCGTATCACTATAGTATTGGTGCCGTAGGGGTACGTGTGGTACGGACCATACACTCACTCTCAGAGCGTGTGTATGGCCCGTATCACTATAGTAGTGGTGCCGTAGGGGTACGCGTGGGTACGGGCCGTATCACTATTGGATTGGGGCCGAAGGGGTACGCGTGGTAGGGACCGTACACACCCTATGAATGCGGGGGTACAGTCCGTATCACACGTACCCCTACGGCACCAGTTCATTTGGGATACAAGGCGTACACACGCCACAAATGTCGGCTTACGGCCTGGTGCAGCATATTAACTTAATATTGGTGTGTGTGTAGGCCCAGGACAGCAGTGTACTGCACCAAGGGGGTGGGTGGGTGGTTGTGTGGCTGCATAGGATTCCCAGCAGTGGACAGACATGTGAGGGGTGGGTGCAGAGGACTCCCAGCAGTGGACAGACATATGTGGGTGGGTGCAGAGGACTCCCAGCAGTGGACAGAGACATGGGGGTGGGTGCCTATCACTCCCAGAAGTGGACAGAGACATGGGGGTGGGCGCATATCACTACCAGCAGTGGACAGAGACATGGGGGTGGGTGCATATCACTCCCAGCAGTGGACAGACATGTGAGGAGTGGGTGTAAATGACTATCAGCAGTGGCCTGCAATATGAGGGGTGGGTGCATATCACTCCCAGCAGTGGACAGACATGTGAGGGGTGGGTGTATATGACTCCCAGCAGTGGACAGACATATGTGTGTGGGTGCAGAGGACTCCCAGCAGTGGACAGAGACATGGGGGTGGGTGCATATCACTACCAGCAGTGGACAGACATGTGAAGGGTGGGTGCAGAGGACTCCCAGCAGTGGACAGAGACATGGTGGTGGGTGCATATCACTACCAGCAGTGGACAGAGACATGGGGGTGGGTGCATATCACTCCCAGCAGTGGACAGACATGGGGGTGGGTGCAGAGGACTCCCAGCAGTGGACAGAGACATGGGGGTGGGTGCATATCAACACCAGCAGTGGACAGACATGTGAGGGGTGGCTGCAGAGGACTCCCAGCAGTGGACAGACATATGGGGGTGAGTGCATATCACTACCAGCAGTGGACAGAGACATGGGGTGGGTGCATATCACTCCCAGCAGTGGCCATACATGTGAGGGGTGGGTGTATATGACTCCCAGCAGTGGCCTGCAATATGAGGGGTGGGTGCAGAGGACTCCCAGCAGTGGACAGAGACATGGGGGTGGGTGCATATCAACACCAGCAGTGGACAGACATGTGAGGGGTGGGTGTAAATGACTACCAGCAGTGGCCTGCAATATGAGTGGTGGGTGCATATCACTCCCAGCAGTGGACAGACATGTGAGGGGTGGGTGTATATGACTCCCATCAGTGGACAGACATATGTGTGTGGGTGCAGAGGACTCCCAGCAGTGGACAGAGACATGGGGTGGGTGCATATCACTCCCAGCGGTGGACAGACATGTGAGGGGTGGGTGCAGAGGACTCCCAGCAGTGGACAGAGACATGGGGGTGGGTGCATATCAACACCAGCAGTGGACAGACATGTGAGGGGTGGCTGCAGAGGACTCCCAGCAGTGGACAGACATATGGGGGTGAGTGCATATCACTACCAGCAGTCGACAGAGACATGGGGGTGGGTGCATATCACTCCCAGCAGTGGACATACATGTGAGGGGTGGGTGTATAGGACTCCCAGCAGTGGCCTGCAATATGAGGGGTGGGTGCAGAGGACTCCCAGCAGTGGACAGAGACATGGGTGTGGGTGCATATCAACACCAGCAGTGGACAGACATGTGAGGGGTGGGTGTAAATGACTACCAGCAGTGGCCTGCAATATGAGTGGTGGGTGCATATCACTCCCAGCAGTGGACAGACATGTGAGGGGTGGGTGTATATGACTCCCATCAGTGGACAGACATATGTGTGTGGGTGCAGAGGACTCCCAGCACTGGACAGAGACATGTGAGGGGTGGGTGCATATCACTCCCAGCAGTGGACAGACATGTGAGGGGTGGGTGCAGAGGACTCCCAGCAGTGGACAGAGACATGGGGTGGGTGCATATCACTCCCAGCGGTGGACAGACATGTGAGGGGTGGGTGCAGAGGACACCCAGCAGTGGACAAACATATATGGGTGGGTGCAGAGGACTCCCAGCAGTGGACAGAGACATGGGGGGTGTACATCATTATCAGATGACCACAACTCCATGGGTGTATGTACGCATCCTAACTTCGGACAATGATGATAGTGCCATAACAACACATCACTGACAGCAGTGTCCCACTCCCAGGAGGATGGATGTCTTTCCCCCACTGCATGACACACCACATGTGGGTGTGAGGACAAATAACACATGCATACCCACCCCTGGCGGATGCAGCACAATACACACACTGAGATCATGCCACAAGACTGTATAGTCATGTCACTGCCTACTAAACTAAGAGAGCCAAAGGGAACACACACTGTCACGCACATCCCAGGACTGATAGGAATGTACAGGTGCTGGGCCAGCCACCAAGATGTTGTCTCTCATGGAAGGAATAGGGTGGAGTTCCCACAGATACAATGCCCACAATTGTGAGTCAGGTGCCCAAATACCCTGCAGAACAAGTACCATATGTGTGCTAGGCCGGGAGTACACACATGCATAGTGCTGAAAAGGGAGAATTTCTCCATGAAGGCATTTCAACATACTCAATACACAAGTACAGTGACTAGCAAGGATGGCACAGACGATGCAGCCGGAGACATTGCCGAGCAGGCATGGCCATAGTTGAAGGGATCCGTCACCAACAAAGGAAATGTAGACACAGGTCAGCACAACAATTGTGCAACTCTTTGCAGGGAAGATGTCAGGTGCCACAGAGGAAGGAACACTCCTTGGGACAATGTCTCAAAACCAAAATAACACACACTACCAATGATTCTTTGCAGAGACCTTGTGATGGCACGCAGATACCATGGTCCACCTCATGACCATCAGACTAGAAAATTTCTCAGAACCATAACACATTACCACAACACCAACTCCTGGAGCCTCAGCACCAACATCAATACCTGAAATGCAATAGTGTTCAAAGTAAAAATAAAATGCTTTATTCAGCATAAAAAACAAATTATGAAATCACACTATATACAAAGGCCAATGGCCAGTCCATAATAGAAGTCCTTGGGGGGGACACATGGGCACGCGTCTCCCCTAGCTTGCCTGCACAGTGGAACCCTCAGGTTCGTCGACCGGGGGGGGGGCATCATGTGGGGAAGGACCAGGCACCGCAGGGACAGGAGGGGGAAGGGTGGACGTCTCCACCACAGGGGGGGGTGGGGCAGCGCCAATGGTGGAGGTGAGCTCGGCGCTGCACACTGCTGCCAGGGCTTCCAGGGTAACCCCTGCACCGGAAGAAACCCCAGGGCCAACGGAGGGGGTGGTGGCTGAGGGATGGGGTGCAGCGCTCTTGGGGGTGGACAGGGGGGGCACTCAACTTCCCTGCCCGGGGACTTCCTCGCCCGCTTGCGGGGTGGTGTCACAGTGGGGGTGAGGGCCAGCTCACCCATGTCGACCTCTTTGGGTGACAGTTTGGCAGGGGAGTCAAGGGGTGTGCTTTTGGAGGGACTGGGTTGTGAGGCCTGCGGACTCAGACTGTGGCTGCGTATATGTCTTTTTGCCCCAGACCCAGTGGGTGTGCCTACATCCCCCTGAGTGTGCGTGCCAGGAGGTGTGCGCTTGCCCTTACTTGGTGGTGTGCTGCCTGTGTCTGGTGGGGTGTGTGCTTGGGAATGTCTGGGTGTGCATGGGACAGGTATGGAAGAGGGAAGTGTGGATGGCGCTGGGGTAGGGGGGGGGGACGAAGTGCTGCAGGAGAGTCACTGCTGCCATCAGGGAAGAGTCCATGGACAGCAGAAACCTGCGTTGTTCAGAAATCGTTGCTGACATGCCCTCCATGAACTACACCATCTGTGTCAGCAGTGTGGTGTGGCCATGGAGGACAGTCAGCACCGATGCCTACTCAACCTGCAACTGCCGCAGTATGTCCACAGACTCTGCCCTGAGGGCAGCAAGGGTGACAGGGGCAGGAGGTGCAGTGCCTGTCCCGAAGGAGACGTGGTGGGGCTCTGCACGGACAGAAAGGACCGGAGCAACTGGGAGGGTGGTGATGGGAATGGAGGAGGCGGGACAGATGTTGGGCTGCTGCCAGGTGTTGTAGCAGCCTCCGCCCCCTCGATGAGGTCAGCCTCGGACCCGTCTGCGTCGTAGTTGGTCTCGCCACCAGACAGGTCCTCCGACTGACTCCCCTCGCCCTCCGTGCCACTGGCTCCCGCAGACTCGCCAGCACTGGTGGCACTGGTGCTGGGTCCCTCCTCCAGGTCCGTGCAGGTGTCTCCCTCGGTTTCCAATGATGATGCTGTGGGCAAGGTGAAGATACAGAAAAACATCAGTCACCTGTATACATCTGACACATGAGTACAAAACCAATAGGTCACAGTGCATATCAGGCAATGCATCATGAGTAACAGCTAGATCACTCTGCACATATGTAAGCCCTGTACTCCCCAGTTGGTAGACCCACCATGCCACTTGGACACAAGGAAAAATAGGACACACCAGCCCAAAACCTGAATGAGAAATACACTGAGAAGCTAGTGTCTGGGAACAGGTGAGCACAGCAATACAATGAAGTCATGCCACCTCTTGTTTACCCTGAAAGAAACAGTAGTGGTGCACCCAAGGCAAACTAACATACCTCAATACTAAAGGTGTCCCCACACTCAGAGACCTGTAAGTACTTTGGAACACAAAACGAAAACATTTGGTCCCTTGGGAATCACAATACTTTACACAATCGACATGTTCAGAATGTGGGAATGTGCCATTTTGTGAACAGAACACACATGTGCCTTCATAAAAGATGGCTCCCAAGGAGGTGCACACAAAACTACATTTACCCAGTCATTGAAGAAGCTGGCAGCCTTATTTAAAGAAGCCACTGTTAGAAAGAAATGGTGTTGCAGAAAGTACATATACATGGGCCCACAGAGATCTTGATGACTTGACACTCGTAAGTTGGTATCACCAACAACCAAGGACTTACCCAAATTCCACAACACTGTGGGAACATGTATATGTATAATCTGAAAAACAGTCTCATTAGAACAGTGCCTTCTTTTAAAATGTGCCAGCGTGTTCCCTGAAAGTGTAAAGGTGGTTTGTTGTGCACTTCCTTGGGAGACATCTGTCATGCAGGCACATCATTGTTCTTAACAACAAAACATCAAACTAAAGCATTTAAAACATGAAGACATGTTGACAAGTGTTGTGAGTGCCAAGGTACAATACCTTTTGACTAACAACGTGAATTATGTCAGTTGTCACATGGCCATCCGTTACCTGATGACACAGTTGGCAACACATCTGACCCACTGCCTGTCATGTGGAGTGGCACACATGTCCAAACACAGGACAATGCATAAGCTAATGGGCCTTCAATTGTGTTGTAAAAAGGCATACCTGCACTGAGGAGACACCCTCATGGCAAGTCAGAATGTCCACACAAAGACCAAACTACGTAGCAACTGGACCACACACTGGTGCAAAAAATGTATGAGCAGGAATCATGTATTTAATCAATTGACACATGCTGCAAAGCACAAACATTAAACCCTGCACAACATCACTGGGTCACTGCACGTTGAGTCTCTATCCAGCCAATTATCACACACAGGTCAGACCTGGCAAGGAGACATAAGGTTTGGCCATGTAGGCCTCGCCTGCACAAATCCCCCATACCTGAGACAATGTGATTGAGACAGATCAAGAAGTGACACCTCTTAATCAGGGTTTACCAAAATGTGCTGCAAGAATTCCCAACTGTACTCCACATCACCTCGTGAGGCTGGCAACACATATTTGTGACAAACAACCATCAACAGATAGTTGTGAATAGACACACAGGCACTGCCCAGTGTGAGTATGTACAAGCCAAATGGGGTCTCCCTGTCCAGTGGACACACGTAGCACACTTTGGATAAATACATATGAGGCCAGGGAACAATGCCACAGAGGCAAACATATGCTGAACACACTGAGAATGGGCACAGTGTTGGATGACACACATGATTACGAGGCAAGGGTGTCTCAGGGGACTGTAGTGGGCACACTGCTCCTTGTTCCTGGAATGATCTGACTGTAACATGAGCAACCGTCCTGGCACTATGCATATCTCCCACCCATGCACATCATGTCTGAGGCCACAACATTGGTCATGCATCCTGCAAGTGTGTTCATTTGAAACCTCACACTCCTATGTTGAGACTCATCATCAGTGCCAACAAATATGGACCCCCAACAGAGTGAACAGGACAGGGCACAGGCAAGGTACCAACACATATCACAGACCACCCTCCCACATGATGCAGAAAGCAATGTGCACTTGGATTAACTGGCAGCCTAGATGACCATGTGCAATTGTGATTACACACAGACCAGGGGACACATGTCAAGGAGGGGAAGGGATGAATAAGAGCACCGGTTGACTTTGGGGAACATAATATGCACTGCACATATAAACCCTGGCAGTGTATCCAGGCTACAGAGCACTTCCAAAAGCTGGTGACACACAACACAACAAACAGACATGTACCTACCCCCTCCTTGCTGCTGTCTCTCCTGTAACTGCCTATCCAGGTCAGGGAAGACCACCGCCAGGACACGCGTCATGTGGGTGGTCAGGCGTCGGCGCCCGCCATGGGGGCATGGAGGTGAGAGCCCCAGCTGGACCGGGCGATCCGCCGGGTCCAGCACCGGACATCCTGCCACCGTTTTCGGACTTGGGCTAGGTGCCGACTGTGACCCCCTGCTGATCTCACGGCCCTGACTATCTCCTTCCTGATCCCCCCCTTCTCGTAGGCAGTTACCTGTGAGGATGACAAAGTGAGACAACATCACTACACCTGCTCTATGTCACAGAGACACACATTTGAACATCTTTGATATGTTGAACAGGGCATAGGATGCTGCCAAGGAATTGCATCTTTCTCATATACAGTAGTTGCACAACTCGATTATGAGTGGTGTCCCTCTAGCAGCACAGCAATAGTGGTGCGAGAAAATCGCTAAGAATCCAAAAAAGATTTCACTGAAGTTGATCTTGAAAGTTTAATCAAAACAACATATCCATTGTCATCATGAATATTTGAACGATGAAGTTACTTAAGCCATTCCAATAACTTCAAAAAGAAACCAAAGGAAAAATCCCCAATGCATTTCGGGTGGGTAACCCTTCGTCAGGAGGAATCCTAAGAATATAAAGATAGGAGAGAGTGTCACTACCCTCTGGCTAATGCAAGCTTGCGAAAAGTACATAGAGAGGCAGGAAGTCTCCTCTGCTAAAACCGAAAGCAAAGGAACAGACAGTCCTGTTCCTTCGGGTTCGTAGCAGAGGAGACTCCTTGCCTCCCACTGCAGCTGAAGTACTTCAGCTCTATGAATTAACTCCCTCCTGGGAGGGTTAGCTCTTCCCAGAAAGGAGACAAGTTTATTTTAAACTTGGCGCGCAAAAATGCCAGCCAGCCATGTGTAGTTTAAACAGCCTCCAAATTGCTTATCTTGACACTAAAATATGGTTATAAAAATAACGAAACATGTATTAATTTGTAATGTGACTTTTCTGTCTTTGTTCCCTTTTATTACAGTCATGGATTATTCAGGCAAACCCTAGAACACAAGTAAAAGTTATTTCTATTTTTAGTTGCTGTTCAAAGTATGCACAGACAAGTACTGACAATACAGCTTTTGGTGACGTTTTATTTTTGTACCGCCTGGGACATCAAAATAATGAGCTGGCAACCCTAATCACAAGACTGGGAGTTTGTCGCAAGATCAGCACATTATTTATTACCTCCAGCCTGATCCCTGGTTACTGGCATAATAGCAATAGTTTAACACATTTGAAACCCTACGCTGCCGTCAATAACATTCTGAGTCACTTAAAGTGTCTGGGAACGCACCTTGAGTCAGACAACTCGATCCTCATTCTCGCCCTTCACTTTCAGCTCACCCTGCACTCACAACGACCACAATGCAGTCACACTGATCCCGATGCACTCACACCATTCACCCACTTACCCTGCACTCACAGTGATCACTCTGCACTCACAATGCACTTGCGCTGTTCACCCTGTAGTCACACAAGCACACTACTCCTTCACTCACTTGTCCCCCTCACTGCTCAATCTGCAATCTCACTCAAATAAGCCCACCACTAACCATACATTCAGTCGTCCCACTCTGCACTTACATCCACACCCATATTCATATGGTCACTTCACTCACCCTGCAGTCACTCCTCTTACCCTACTCTCACAGTCGCTTGGCTCACCGTGCACTCATATGAGCACTCCTGCCACCCACACAGTGCAGGGGTTTAATGTGCCTGGTACAAAGAACGTGTACCATGCAGATCACTGAACTGAGTGTTAGTAAACCATGAGTAGAGCTATAAAAAAATGAAATGTTTGCCAGAAAGGTGCTATAGAGAGATGAGATGGCTAGTTGGTGAGTAGTAGTGAGGAAATTCATGAAGGAGGAAATGTGGAAGGGGCACCAAAAGAGACTGTTGCACTGTGTGCAACAAGTGCTAGTTCCAGCCCTGTCTGGGAGTGTTAGCCCCCACCCGAAGCTCAGGTCTAGTTGCGCCCCTGTACATGAGTATGGGCATGTCATGCCCCATCAAGGTTTTCGACCTAAATTACAAAAGGACACATTTACATGCACTTCAATCCAGCCTTCCAGGGGGCCCTTGATAGAGACAGCTCTGTTTTTGCCCTGATGGCCTGGAATAATTCCTAAACAGATTCTTGTAAATACCGTTTTGTTTCATTTCTTTTTAATGTGATTGATGTAAAGAGTCTATTACTATTTGCAGAGAAATGTGTTTGTTTCAGGCAACAACCATAACAAAGTTTATTTTAGATCCAAGCGGGTCCTCATATATGAAAAGTTGGAGGATATCACAGATATTATTCTCTGTAAAATTAGTGGGCTGCTGCTTTGTTACAACAGTGAAAACACATCACTATCTCTGAATATTAGATGTAAACGCTTTTAGAATTTCAACCATAGCGCCTGTGCACCGTTAGTAGCCTGGATAAAGAGGGTATGGCAGAGCTGAAAGTAAATCATTTAAGCTCAAACCTGTACTGAACAGGGGTCCCCAAATTAGTTTTGCCCAGGGCACCCAAATCCTTAACATGTCCCTGCCACCACAAAGTCTGTCAAACATTGCTCTGAAGTAAAATAGACAACATCATTCATTCATTGTTAGTTCTATTTTTTTTTAAACATAAGTCTGGCGTGTCCTTAACCCCCACTGCTTCAGGCAAGCAACTTATCGTACCACTAAGGAATTCTCAATTAGGTGTTCGTTCAACGGCCTCTCTGTGAACTTTCAACTTTGTCTTCGGGTCCATAACAGGTTGGTGGGCAATTATCCCATTATAATGCTGCCTAAAACGTTTGTTAATGATTTCTAGAGAAGATCTCTTTCTCGTGTACCAGCTCTGAGCTAGGGAGTGCTCGAAAAATCTGACAACACTGTCTCCCTTACAGTCCCTGTTTTGGCTGAAAATGTCTGCAGAATATTCAGCTTTGAGAGAAACTGCTATCAAAACTCTCTTGCCTTTCAGCTCGTCCTATTTATGTCAGCACTTGCGGTATTAAAGACTAAGTACCGTTCAAGACTGGATGTGGAGCACTACCTGAGGATGGCATTAGCAAAAATCCATCCACAGATTGACCATCACTGTGGTAAAAAACAGGCACACCCGAGACATTAATGTTGGTGGTGTTATTATCAATCTGTCATATGTAAAAGAAAGCATCCTAGTAAAAACAATTTGCGCACATTTTATCTTGAAAATGGTGTTTGAGCTGTGTAATAAGCCTCTGTCATTTCACCACACCCACTCACAAACCTGGACTTTACTAAACACTCTTATTGTGTTGAACATTATTTGCTGGATAAGGCCCGGGATATGCGTGTGGCGGTCGCTTATGTAGTGTACTAGATTCCAGAAATTTCTGTCAGTTGGTGGGGGGGCCCAAGATCTGAAAAAATTGAGCTGGGGGGGCTCAACCTACAAAAGTTTGAAGACATCTGCCCTAAGCGCACACACGACACCTTCGCATGCTGAGTGTGCAACTCCAACTGCCTACACAGCGCTGCCCCGCCTTCCAGGCCCTGTCACACCAACCAGGTCATGTCCCTCCCACTCCACACCGGCTCCGTCCAACAGCACGCCATTGGACTCTGTTACCTCCTCAACACAACAGGCCCACACATCACCTTCATGACAGTGACCTGGATAAAAGCATCCTCAGCACACAACTTCTTCATTGCCATCTCAGACGGATACAAGAGCACCCGCAGGGACGGCACTAACAATCCCGGAGGATGAATTGATATCTATTCCCAAGTATGCACTCAGAGTAACACTCATCTACAGATCTCCAGGCCTACATCCACAATTCCGCAAAGCCATCAACACGTCCATCTTCACGTACGCCCTCACATCCACAGGATACATGTGGCTGTGGGCCAGGAACTTCTGGCTGGATGAGAACCACACCAGCATCCATCATTGGTCCATCCACATTAGCATCCATGTCTCCGACAAGCAACACACTGCCACACACCCCGCTACCAATCCCCCAAAGATGCTTGATGTAAGTCAACACAGACATGCTCTGTGGGACACTGGAACCAACACCACCGTCACACCCTGCAACCTCACACACTGGATCAGCAACTGATCCAACAATCTAGCCAGGTTGACGGACTTTCCTGTGACGCACAACAACAATTAAGCCTCCTGGGACAAGGCCGACCTACTGGACTCATACACGTCTAGCAGGACTCTTGTGCACAGCTTGCAACTCAAATAACCATCAGTGGCCTTACAACCCTGGAAAACGGCACACACAGCCATCACCATATCATCAGCAAGGACAATTGGAGATCCTTCAGATGGGGCCGAGGCAAAAAAACGCACAACATCAAGGAGCTCATCAGCATTGTGATTGCACTGACATCAGCTCTCCATCCAAAAGACACCCCACCCTTGCAAGGCTGAGCCAATCCCTTGCAAATTATTACCGCTGCAAGCTCATGGACATACACGCAAGCCTTGGCACACAGAGGCAGAACGCACTATTATATGTGCGACCAACCCCCCTCAGGTTTTGGACTTCCATCATCAGGAGATACAACACCCGGCTCATGTGCAACATCCCCTGGGTATCTCCACCAGGCCCCTTCCACCACAACATCTCAACCACATCATTCCCCATCCTTGTAGCCCCCGTCCAGCACGTCATGTATGTATCATTGGAGTTAGCCACATTCCATGGTAGATAGAGGCATGCAGTGACCCAGGCCCTTCTTGCGACAACGGACGGCAGGAATGCAGGCTCTCAAGGAACATCGCCGTGCTTCCCTAGCCAGCAAATGTCATCAGGAAGACAGTCAACGAGCAACTGACAAACTTCCTCCACGCAAAGAGCTCCAGGCAACCTGCACAAGACCATCTTCCACAGTAATCACCCCACTGCAACCGTCATCATTGTCACCAACACCAACCACTTTGCCCTGCTCAACAATGGTGAGGCCACTCCCCTTGACCTCTCCACAGCATTATACATGATGTGCTCACACACTGTCAGCTCACACATCTCCAACACTGGTATCCAGGGGATGGACCAGGAGGAAATCACCAAGTAGCTCACCAGCAAGGCCATGGGAGTCGCACTTAAGCCTTAAGCATGTAGTACAGTGGCGTCATCTGGCACATGGCCCAGGGCTCATCTCTCAGCGTGTCAATCTTCAATGTGTCCATGACCTCCCTCTCCACCATCACATGCGCACACAACCTCATCATCATCTCGTATGCCATTGACAGCCAGCTTCTCCTCACCCTCACCAAAGACACAGCCATTGCCAGTTCCAACCTTCAAGAAGGCATGAGGTCCGTTGATGAATGGCTGAACATCAGCCACCTGAGGCTGGACTTGGCCAGGACTGAGGTAATCATCTGAGGATTGTCCCCTTACAGCTGGGTCAACTCCTTGTGTCCCACCCGCCAGGGCACTGCACCAGCACCCAGTGACCACGCACACAAGATGGTGTGCATCATGGACTCGTCGCTCACAATTGCCATGCAACTCACCAGCATCTGTACCTCATGCTGCAACACCCTCCGCATGATGCACATGATCTACAGATAGATCCACTCCAAGGCAAGACAGACCGTCCCCCAGGTCCACGACACCAGCCGTGTCAACTACAGCCCTGCCCTCTACGGAGCAAGAACAGCCAAACTCCCGGAAAACTTGTCCACGTCCAGGGTGCATCACCTCAGCTTCAACATCCCGCGCCCCAGCCACATCACCATCCACCTGAGATAGCTGCAATGGATCACTGTCTGCTGCAGGATGACCTTCACACTCCTCACCCACACTCAGGAGGCAGTCCACAACCCCAGACCTCAAACCAACCTTGGACGTCTGTCATCCAAGACCCCGTTGGGCCAACTCCATGCATCCAACCTTGCCCTGGCCACCATTCTTCACATCCACCGAACTCCAGCATGCAGGAGATAGTTCTCCCACCTGGCCAAACATACCTGGGACTCCCTCCCCGGGAACCTCCACATGAGCCATGACCTCTACGCCTTAATGATACTCTTCCAAATTGGTCTGTCCGCACAGTATTGCAAGCCCCCCCTCAGCAGCTTGAGGCCATCACGGGTGAGTATTGTGCTCCATGTCTGTATTGGATGATACATTGTGACCCATGTGTGTCCTGTACCGGACTCAGATCCCAGGGTATGGATGGCTGGAGTTAGTTCAACACTCAGGCATAGTTTGACATTTCCCCACACGTATGTTGTGGACTCATGCAAAATGACTGCAACATCTAATTAAAGAAATTTAGTTTTATTCTTGGTGGGGGGTGTGTTTTGTGGGGAAAAAATAGGTGCTATACAGTGTGCCTAGAATCCATCAGAGTCCAGAACACAGTGTTTGTCATCATTGGTCAGACTGTGACCAGCAAGTTCATTTGGCAGAGAATGTCAGTGAATGAGGTGATGCTGTTGCGCATGAAGGCCAGGTGCCAGGCCAGGTGACCTGGGAGATGTGGATGGTCCGCTGCCTCTCACGGTCTTTTCCGTGGATGACCCACCTTCCTCGCGGGACCCTCAGATGCAGGCCTTGACGATGTTTGGGACGCTCTGTCGGACGAATCCTCCTCCTCCTGCCTCCCTGTGGCTGGTGGTGGTCTTCGCCTGGTGGCACAGGGAGGGTTGCTCATGTTGTCGGCGATCCGACGGAGTGAACGGCTTATGTCCGTTTGCACCGCCAGGAGCTCAGCCAGTCTTGCCTCCATCCGTCCTTGGTGTTCTTGTTGACTGGCGTGTTGCTCGGCCTGCTGGTTCTTAATCTCTGTGAGGGTCTCCACTACCTGGCTGATGGCCGTGGTGTCACACCGGTAGGCTCCATGATGTTGCGTATGTGTGACATACCGGTCCCTTCAGCTGGCTGGTCAGGTTCTCGCCTCCGCATGCCTCCACTCCCACCACCCCTGCCCACACGAGCCTGGCCTGCCGTTGTGGGCACATCGGGTCTACGGGACCCCTGAGGGATGGCAGTTGCGGGGTTGTCTGCCTCCTCCTGGGTGCCCGGCGAACCTTGTCCCTCCAGGTCAGACTGGCTCAGTTGTTCAGTGCGGGCAGGGCTCCTGGGTGTCTCCTGGGCTGTGGCAGGAATGGGGGTGGTGGTTAGCACAGATGTTCCTGAAGCAGGTGCTGCAGGGGCTTGGACACCAGAGGGTCCAGGTGGGTTGGAGTCATCCGCGGAGTGTTGAGAGGCGTCACTGCCGGTGGGCTCAGGTTCCTTCCGAGCCTGGGACTGTGATTCTTCACCCCCATTGTTGGGGGGAGATCCAAGAGGTTGCCCTGTGTGTGAGAGAGAGACAATGTTAGTGCTGTTTCATGCAACATCCATGTTTCATACATATTCAAGCTGGCACAGTTCCTCCAGGGAGTTGTATGTGCCTAGCATTCTCCTCAATGTTCACTTGTGGATGGGTATGTTGCGGGGGACAGATTGATATGTTCTCCTGAGTGTTTGACATGTAGATTTTTGACTTGGATGCTTCTTTGGCTATGGATTGATCTTGTTGTGTCACATGTCCATTGTTAGAGTGGGTAAATCCATTGCCTGCCCTGGGGGTGTGTGCTTGCGTAAGGTGTGTGTGTGACAGGGCCTGCTGGTGGGTGTAGTGTGATTTGGCAGTGGGTCTCCCAGGTGATGTATCTATCCCCCCATGGAGCATTCTGCCATGACAGTGAGTGTGAGTTCCTGTCCTAGATATCTGGCCTTGTTGTGTTGGTGTTTGAGTTTGCAGTGGTCACAGGAGGGCCTTGTGCTGCCTACAGCAGGGCCAAGTGTCAGCTACCTTGTCAGTACTTTGCCAGTCCCTGTGCATTGAGCATGGTGCATCGGTATGTACCTGGGCCAAATGGGCTGAGGGCAATGGTGTCTGATTCAGAGTTGAACAATATGTTTTGTGAGCCCCACCCTCCCAGCATCCCGGACATCCAGTGTTTCGTGTAGCCTGGGACATTGCATGGCCTTGCTTTATGAATGGGGCATAAACATGTTAGTGGCATGAGCGTTGTTTTTGAGTGTGGTTGTGTCCGGTGAGGGCTTGGGGGTAGTTGCGTGCATTTTGTGTAGTTGGGGTGTGGATTCCATTCCCCCCATGTTCCATGAGTTGTTTGTGTACTCACCAGGCTCTGGAAGTCCTTGAAGTCCGTGTACTCCCACCGGCGGAAGCAGGGCCATGAGCTTCTCCTCCCAGGGATGGTAATGTACCGGTCTGCGGGGCAGCCTGCCTCCAGTGATGTTGCTCTGGGCGTAGTCCTCGTTCATTTTCCGCTTGACTGCTGAAGAACCAGAACCTTATGGGTCTGGCGGTGCAGGGTACGCCTTAATCTCCTGGGTTCTCCTGCTTCAGCTAACAGAGACACGGGGACACTCTGTTGGCGTAAAAGATCAGATTTTATTAGCTGCAGCTAGTACAGTTGTCCTAGAAGTACACACGGTATGTTCTCAGGAGACTGCCACTTCACTCCGTGGCGCACAATCTTATATAGTATATAGATAGCATATAGATTAACCAAAAACACACCCAATACATACATGAAGAACCAATAACAAAGGGTTAAAAACAAAACGTAGCCAATAGAAAGAGTTAAAAAATAAAGTATTGAGTAACCCGAAGAAGCTTCTCCTTCAACTGTGTTTGTCACCCCTCCTTACGGGTTAATTTATTAACGTGTCTGCAACTGACTTGCAGGTGGCAAGATACATTTGTGTGTTTTGGAGGACAGTTGTGAAACGGGAGAATACGAGCAGAGAACAGCGAAGGCCAGTAGATAAGATAAAGTCAGAAGAGAATAGGGTGAACCAACAGATAGTTGAGACAGGGATTAGGAAAACCAGACAGGGATTAGTGTACTCGGCCAGTCCCTAACACCAGCTTTGTAAACAGAGGCAGAAGGTTATTTTGACACGATACTGCAGGAAAAGGTAGAAAAGACTTTGTTTGTCATGCTGCCTGAGTGAGGGCAACACAAAATGGCGGCGGATTACAAAATGGCGGGTGTCATGCCCCGTGGTCCTGCCCCCATGATATTGCGTGTATATAAGGAGCGTAGACGCTCACGAACGCGCTTAGCGTTCTAGCTTTTGGCCCCATTTCTGTCTGTTCCGCTTGTGCCTGACTTCCATTTACGTACTTCCGGTTCCTACCAGCGTCCTCCGCGAAGGAGGAAGAGTATGGCTCGCTGTTGATTTCAGCCTTCCCCTACCTTGGTGCATGGTCCCGCAGCCCTTTTCGCCCATATTGTGAGCCGGAAACATTCATTTGATCTCCCAGCTCCATCAGGAGATCGTTACTGAAGCTGGTCTCGGTGTTCCGTTTAGAGGCTCCATCCGCCGAGTGTTACACCTTGGTTCCGGCTTTCTACATACAGCCGGGCAGGGCTCTGGCTGTACGCTCTGGATTCATGAGAAAGAGGCGTGTGGCAGTATCCTAGCCTCGTGCCTCTTTCCTATCTATTGCGTTTCTTTATCTTTCCCTAATTCTTTCCTCACCTTGTGTTTCCATCCCGCAACCAGCTCTGTCCTCGCTGTTTGCGGGGCCCAACCTGTGTGCTCCCCACCTGGCATAGCCGGGGTGCCCCGCATACCTACAAGAGTGCTTCCTGGTCTTCCCTGAGAAGACGTTGTCCTGGTATTCCTCTGGGGATACTTGCGTGGACCACTTTGCAGTTTAGGCTCTTCACTTCAGAATCACGGTAACAGCGCTGTGCGCTGCCCCTTTATGTTTATGTATATTCTTGCAATGGTATGGTGACATTAAGGGGGGTACTTATTCTTCGTAATTCATTGGCAGATTATTCCACGCACAGTTACAGAACAAACTCCGTTACCTAAGGTGGAATTATATCCTTTGCGCTCACAGTTCTACAGTAGCCTAGTGGGGGTAAGTCGTACACATTAATAGCATGTGGTTTAAAGCTTAGTGGAGACGCCTTTCTAATCTTGTGTTTTTCTGTTGTACAGGACATCAAACATTGACCCTATTACGTTTACCCACTACCCGCATAGAAATAACATAATCATGGTATGTGTGACAAGGGGTTTCATTTTAGATACCTGGGTGGTACTACGAATGTGAAGGCGAGAATTAACACCATTTTTTCTACAGCTGCATACAGCCTCAACTATCTCAGATGTGGAGCCGTCAACCCTACTAGAATTTTCCCCCGCCTTTCCTTGTTTTGTTTCCCTGTTTTCCCCTGGTGTGCCATCCGTTACTCTAGAGTCAGATAGAGTCGGAAGGCCATAGGGGAAGGCTGAGGTATTCTCTCCAGGTTCCTGACGCTCCTGCGGAAAACTCTTGGCAATCATAACAGCGGGTTAATACGATCGAGATTGAAAATCAAATTTCCTCAGACCCTCCTTTTGCCAGAACTCAGGCAATAATACACAGACTCATGTTAATCTGAGTCGATGTCAATGGCCATGAGGTCATCAAGCTGTTGTTGCAACATCATTTTAATATTCTCTGTTCTCTGTGACTTAGGTTTTGGGATGCACACAGTAGCACAAAGGCCGCAGATGGCGGGCCACAGTGCATACAGAGACAACAAGAGAAAATGATGGCCAAAACCATTTCAAGGAATGTTAATACCTTCCATCCCCACTTAGACAGTAGTCCCCAAAACCACCCCAATAATGACCAATCTCCTTCGTCTTGATGAATCGACTCGGAGATTATATGTAATTTAGAGATGGCTTGGTATACTGTCGGAGCATCATCAGGTATATAAATACAGCAACTTGATCTGATCAATTTACAGACTCCACCATGGTC
The DNA here is from genome assembly GCF_964204655.1 of Triturus cristatus. NCBI lineage: Eukaryota > Metazoa > Chordata > Amphibia > Caudata > Salamandridae > Triturus > Triturus cristatus. The sequence continues at coordinate 745,259,624 of NC_140580.1, read as the reverse complement.
CGCAAGAATAACATCTAAGGCAACTCGGTTCTGTAATGTCATAAGACGATCCGCCTGTAGTTCCGCTGTAATATTACTCAAAGCTCCTACAGTGATGTCTATGGTAGTCTCTTCAACACGAATCAGTTGTCTCATATTCCTGCTGTTTGCCATAGGACCCCAAAAAGGGAGAAATCCTTTTAGGAAGTCTCCTCCCTCTTGTCCTGCTGTGTCTTTGGAATCAATAATTCCTCTGCCATATCTGTTTCTATGATGGTTTGTAGAAGCAGTGTATGTAGGGGAAGAAGAAAAGCTATATAGCATGATCCAGAAAAACCAGTCGGTAACCACGTATAGGCTCTATCATAACAGATGAAATATGTGCCCTCAGATGGCACCAACGGCGGCGAATTTTGAGATGGGTGGATGTACGTATGGGAACAAAAGCTTTTTCTCTGTTCGGTGTCAGCAGTCTGGCCATTTATTTGCAAACAGAAATTGCCTTGATGAGGTACAGTCCAAATTGGTGGTAATTTTCCCTGTTTAACCATATCACTAAGGCTAGTGATATAATGAGTGACGTTCCAATTAGTATATGCTTTTCTCTCATCAATAGAAATTTTACTATTCTCCATGATTTTAGCCATAGCTACCATTCCCTTTATCAATGAACTATGACTGAAATCTGATCCACCAATATAACAACTGACAGGTCGTTTAAATCGGCTTTGATAGGCGTTAGAGAATATTACAAATTAAGCCCAAGCGGAACCTTCATAAGAGAACGGAAGGACTAAATATGGCATCCCTTTTTCTGTGGTATGAGGCATTAGTCCACTCACCCAACAATCGGTTGTATTAATTACTAATTGGTGTTGGTGTAATAACTGGATAAATTAATTATTGTAATATTCGATTATTCTAACGAGTTCATGTTGAGGAAGTGTATGAAATAGATGTGGAGAGATAGTAGAAGGCACAGCTTTTTGCTGCATAGCATGAACAATCCAACCTATACACGCCTATAAAATACACAATAATATGAAAACACATAAAGTTATACCACAACGACTATACATCAATTTACAGTATTTTCCTTTCATCTTGTTCTTTGTCTCTCTTACTCCTAATGTAGTCTCCATCTTTTAAGTGGATGCTCACGGCAATCTTCCTCAATCACTTGGTTATGATTATCTGCCGTCCTATGACACTGCACGTCCTGCAGACCTATTGTCACTACTCAGGTCACAACCAAGACTCCTACCGTGACCCTGCAACCGGGATATAAACTACATGGAAGAGAGAATCTTAAGTTTCCTTCTTCAGTCTAGGTCTTAAATCGTAATGAGCCTTATCAGGTACAGTCTGATCCTGAAACAATGTTCGTGGATTTGTGGTATTTAAGCGAAGATGTGATGGTACAGCTTCTTGGAGAATGTCGTTGTTTTCTTTTTCTGACAGTGTTCCATTTTCACTAAAAGGTATAAATCGGGGAACCTTCTCGCTCTCAGAGTCACTTATACCCTTACGGACCCACTGATCAAAGGGCAAAGGCAAAGGCACCTTCTTACAGTGCACGCCGTGAATCCAGTTCTTCTTTCCTTCAACTTTCACTGCTGTACGGGTGACTAAAAGAACCTGTTGAGGTTCCCTCCAACGAGGCTCCAAATTCTTCGTCCTTTGGAAATTCTTCACACAAACCCAGTCACCTGGTTGGATGGAATGACCTGAGTCTGTGGAGGCCTGTGGCAAAGTGCTCTGAACCTGTTGATGGAGAACACGCAATTTAGTTGTGAGGTCGTACAAATAATCAATCACATCGGGTATGGTATATCAGAATACTTTTTAGGGCGAGGGACTCCCCATATATTAGCTGGGCATCCGAAAACTACCTCATAAGGGCTAAGTCCCAAACGAGAATGCACAGCCGTTCTGGTGGATAGAAGAGCCAAAGGTAGGGCATCGGGCCAACTAAGACCTGTACTGGCTTGTATTTTAGCAAGCTTGAGTTTTAGAGTACCATTATAGCACTCCACTAGACCCGCTGACTGTGGATGGTTTGCCGCATGGAACTTTTGCTTGATGCCAAGACCTGCACAAACTTTTGTCACTCCAGACAATGCGCGGCAAACCAAATCTAGGGAAGAACTCTTTTAGAAGTACTTTGGCAGTGTTGTCTTTCAGGGGGTAAGCCTCTATCCATCTGGAAAAGGCACATACCACCACTAGAACATATTTGAGATTGTTGCATCGTTCCATGTGGATGTAATCGATTTGCAACACCTCAAATAGATAGGTCGGAGGAGCAAAATGACCTGCTGGAGTTGGGGGTTCCCTTTCCTGGATTGTACATTAAGCAAATAATACAATGTTTCACTACATTATCTGCACACTTCGGTATTCCTTCATTCTGCCACACTGGAGCCAGAAGCTTGCATATTCCTTTCGCATTTAGGTGGGCTGGACCAAGCGCCATAGTAACTACAGGTAGTACATAGGCATCTGGTAACAGCCAACGTTGGTGCTCTGATAATTCTACCCAACATCCCATCTCATCTAACATTCCTTTACTTTCTTACCACTTACTCAACTCTTTCTCTGTAGCCTCTTCTTGAATTGATTTCACACTTTCTACTGTGTCCTCATACATTCCTCTTTCTCTGACCCAATTTGCAGGGCCCGCAACATACATGCGACTTGTAGCATCTCTGGCTGTCTTTTTCGCTACCTCATCCGCAAATGCATTCCCGCGACCAATATCGTCAGTAATCTTCTTATGCGCACTACACTTCACAATTGCTATCTGGGTAGGTAAAGCAAGTGACTCAAGAAGGTCAGTCACCAACTGACCATGTTGTATCTTAGTGCCGTGGGAGGTAAGGAATCCCCTTTCTTTCCACAAACGCCCAAAATTGAACGCCACACCAAAAGCGTACTGGCTATCGGTATACACGTTCACTCTTTTTCCTTTGGATAACACACACGCTCTGGTTAAAGCTATCAGTTCAGCTGCCTGAGCTGAATTATGTCTGAGGCGTGCTGTTTCCACGACTGTATGCAAGGTAGTAACAGCATAGGCTGAAGTTGTCTCTCCATTAGGAAGCTTAAAACAAGAACCATCTACCCATAGTGTTCCATCTGGATTCACTAATGGCGTATCCGTTAAGTCAATATTACCTTTTGTCTCTTCCTCAGTACGGAGGAAACAATCATGTTGTTCCTGAGCACCTTTATCTTCTGGAAGAGGTAACAAAGTAGCTGGATTTAAAGTGTTACATCGTTTGATGTGTACATGGCTAGCCAAGAGCGTCAGCTCATATCCAGTCAAACGAGTACTCGTAAGATGCTGTGTTTTTGTTCTGTTTAGTAAAGTATCCACTGCATGTGGCACCATAACAATGAGAGTATTACCTAGCACCACTCCAGCCGACTGACGAATAGAAATTGCTGCTGCTGCTGTCGCTTTAAGACAACTAGGCAATGCTTTAGCTACTGGATCTAACGTAGCCGAAAAATAGGCACATGGTCGCTGTTTATCTCCAAATCGCTGCGTTAAGACTGACAACACACAACCTTCTCTTTCATGAACATAGAGCGTGAAAGACTTACTGTAATTAGGAGTACCTAATACAGGAGCAGAACACAGAGCAGCACGTAAGTCAGTAAAATTCCTCTGACATTCGTCGGTCCACGGAAGGGGCTGAGGTGTATCTTTCAAAGTAAGTGCCAACAAAGGTTTGGCCAAAAGAGAGAAGTTAGGAATCCACTGCCTACAATAGGAAGTAATGCCCAGAAAGGCACGCACCTCTCTTTGTGTGGATGGCACAGACATTTGCACAATTGCTTGGATACGTTCTGGGGTTAATCGTCTTCCCTCCTTTGGTAAGAGATGACCCAAGTAGGTAACCTCTCGGCGAACATATTGTAGCTTAGAAGGTGAAACCTTATGATTAAGATCGGACAAGTGTCGCAACAATGCAACCGTCACATTCTTACATATATCCTCTGAATCAGCGGCGATTAACAAGTCGTTCATGTACTGAATAAGAGCAGCACCAGACGGCAAAGAAAAAGCATCAAGATGACATTTCAGAGCTTGACTATAAATAGAGGGACTTTCACAATAGCCTTGAGGTGCGCGCTTGAACCGGAAGCTTCGGCCTTCAAGAGAGAAGCCAAAAATATCCCTACTCTCTTCGGCAATGGGAATACTAAAGAAACCATTTTTCAGATCGATAACAGAAAACCAAACCGCTGTGGAAGGTATCATTGTCAACAGCGCAGTGATATCTGGGACAACAGGAAACTGCGGTACAACAATTTTGTTTACCTCCCGAAGATCAATTACAAAGCGATAAACAGGAGGCTGAGAAGGATCAGTGCGTTTAAGAACAGGAAGAATGGGGCTATTACATATGTTTCCTCTCGTTTCCTCAACCGCATCCTTCTGAATCAAATCATGAATGATTTCCAAAAGCGCTCTTTCACCTTCAGTGGAAATTCTATATTGAGAAATACGTGCATTGGGCTTGAGAGTAACAACATAAGGTGGGACCTCAAGACAACCAACATCATTTGGACCCGTAGCCCAGAGTGTTGCAGGAAGAGAGAGCAACTCCGGTGGAAATTGATCTTTAGACAAATACATTGGAGAAGTCAGTTTCTCTCCTAAAGTAAGATATACACCAGAAGGAGAACAAGATATTGTGGCATGTCTTCTTTTCAATAAATCCAAGCCCAATAGATTCTCGCCGCAGCCATTCGTTAAGAGAAGCGGAGCTTCCAAATCATAAGGGCCAATTGAAATAGGTAAAGGGCAAGATACCGGATTGCGAACTGGGGCGCCAGAGAAACCTACAGATACATTCGTTAAGCCAGACAAAGGTGCCCCAGGGAGTTTTGAATGAATGATAGAACTTCTCATCGCACCAGTATCTAAAAGAAATGGCTCCGAAACACCCATTGTAGTGACATTAACATAAGGTCCATTCTGATCTACGGGAATCGACACAACTCCCTTACTTTGTCCATGGCTGTCCTAGTTAGCATGAAGACTTTCATTCTCGCCTTCAACATAATAATCCTCATTGTAATACTGTGTAGACCGAGCGTTTTGCTGATCGAAGTAGTTTACAGAATTAGGAGGAGGAAGGGAATGCTGTTCTTGGGTCAACATACCTCGACCTCTACCTCTGTTAACTGACTGGAGGCCACCACGACCTCGTGGAGCAGATAGTGCTCCATTGCGCTGCAATAAAACCGGACAACTTTTCTTAAAATGACCTTCCTCCCTACAATAGGCACATTGATTAGGACCTAACAAAGGTCGCGGAATATATGGCTCAGGATTTTGATACACCCTCTGAAACTGTGGGGGCTGTTGAAACTGGGGCTGAGCATAAAGAGGAGGATAAGCCTGTTGCAAGAGAACCTTAGTTTTCAATTCTTTAGTCTTTTTCTCTTGCTTATCTTTTTCTTCTTTATCTCTGTTTTCATAATATTGTGCAGAAGCCAATATCTGGGCAGAAGAAGAAACAGCCCATGAACTCTCGGAGTCTTTCAACTTTTGTGACAGCTCGGGAAGCAAATTAAATACGAACTTATCTACAAATAATCGCTGTCCACCCTCCGTAGTCATATCCTGACCACTGTGATCACTGAATGTCTCCTCGAAACGAGTGAAGAAATCGGAGACACTCTCATCTTTCTTCTGTTTACATGCGGCTAGTTTATCCCAGTTAACTCTCAAGGCAGGCATCATCGTTTTCATTAACGTAATAATCCTACCAGGGAGTTCTGAAATCAAAGCATCAGGCTTCGCACCACCCACTTGGGCTCTATCTGCGGCAATTATAGCATCCCAGTCACCACCTAATGCTTGGGCGTGATTTTCTTTGCGAATCCTAGCCCATAACGCTTGTGGGACTACATTTCCCATCAACATGTCAATATCTGCTAAATTCATAATACAGGCATCAACAGTCTGTGACAATTCTTTATATTAACCTGCAGGATTCTTACGGGGATCCGGTAGAGACTATTTAAGAGCCAAAACTTCAGATCTTTTCCAGGGGACATGTACCCATATACGCTGGAAGTGAGCAGGAATAGCTGGAATATTACCTGCTGCTGCAACCTCTTCTTTCCACACTGGAGGAACCTCTCTCATTGGGTAATTTTTCAGTGTCAACCTAACCGAGGGATCGGAGTCAAGAAAAGTCTGTGAGGTAAATAAGGTTCTAAAGGTAACAAGTGTCTTTACAGCGTCCTCAACCTTAAAACCCACAATGAGTCCCTTGTCGAAATTAGCCTGAACATCTGACAGACCCTGAGGAACCGAACCCAAATCCATGTCCTCCCATTCTTTAACGAGAGTATCACACATAACATTGAATACATATCTCTGCATAGGCGCATTCCACTGTGAAAAGGTAGGCATAATGTCGGGCACACTATACTGGGGACCCTTCTCAATCCATTTACGAACGAGAGAGTCCAACCTTTCTCGTTCTTCGAAAGCTGGGAACTGACTACGAGACTGTCTTCGAGAAAAAACCAGAGACACATTTAAAGCCTTAAAGATAGGAGATAAAAGACCAGAGACCGTATCTGTGAGTCGTTTACGCATAGACGGAGAATTGGACATATGGATATGGGACAAGGTATTAGGTGAACTAACTGAAGGGGAACCAGTAATTACCGGGGAAGCAGAAGGCAAAGAAGATGAAGGCAAAGGAGTCAAAGGCAAAGCTGGTGGAGGCGGCAATACTTGAGGGGGCAAATGTGGAAGAGCCGGAGCAGGCGGAGGCGCAACTGGCGGCTCCACAGGCTGTAACAACAGGGGTGCATTAGCACCTTGTACATAGGGCGGAGGCAATCTCAATAAGTGAGACATCAAGGGATCTTCCTCCAAATCCTTTCTTCCATCAGAAGGGGAAACTGGCAACATCGGATAGCATTTATCTATCGCCATACGATGCTGTCTCTCTGAGATTTCCATCGCATTATCAGCTTCATTATCTTTGAATTGCTGAGCAGCCTGTATAATCGTCATACCCTGTGCTTTCCTATCTCGTTTTTCTTGCTTAATTTTTCTCTGTTTGGCTTCCTTACGCCAAAGGCGGAAAGAGTCAAACATTGCCGGCCGGGCTTTTCTTTTAAATAAAATAGCTTCCAAATTATCTAATATGTCAGGCTTAAAACTACCATTTTCTGGCCATTTTAAAACACCATCATTCTTCGTGTATCGGATCCATGCCTCGTTAAAGGCAATGGGGCCAACACCATGTTTAGAATAGAGCTCATAAGTGGGAGTTCCAACCGAAGGAATCGGACAAGAGTCCTCTAGCCGGGAATCCCTATTACAACCAAAACAACAAAGTTTCCTAAACTTAGTCAGACCAGGCATCGTTATTTCACTGGACTGTTCACAAACATCAAGGGGGTTAAATCAATTAACACAGCACAAATGTACTTACCCCTCGGCTTCGGTTATTGCAATACCCGAATCAAAGACCCAAAGAACCTAAGAACCAAAGAACCAAAGAACCTTGTGGGAGCGACCCACCAATACTTAACTAAGATGTCTTCTTACACCAACAGAGGCCCGTCTATCGTCTCGCCTTACCATACATCACCAAAAAGAGGGCCATGGCAGGGCGGCAGTCAGGGCAGCAGTCGTCAGTAGCCGTCAGGAAGGAGTAACCATGCTGCAAAAGACCTTCGGACCACTTTTGACATACAGGGTCGCTTGACGTGGTTCGCGATTCCTCCAGAATTTTCTTGCGGGGTTCCTCACGACCTTCAGGCAGAACCACTACCTCTGAAACCGCCCCACGTTGGGCGCCAGTTGAAGAACCAGAACCTTATGGGTCTGGCGGTGCAGGGTACGCCTTAATCTCTTGGGTTCTCCTGCTTCAGCTAACAGAGACACGGGTACACTCTGTCGGCGTAAAAGATCAGATTTTATTAGCTGCAGCTAGTACAGTTGTCCTAGAAGTAAACACGGTATGTTCTCAGGAGACTGCCACTTCACTCCGTGGCGCACAATCTTATATAGTATATAGATAGCATATAGATTAACCAAAAACACACCCAATACATACATGAAGAACCAATAACAAGGGGTTAAAAACAAAACGTAGCCAATAGAAAGAGTTAAAAAATAAAGTATCGAGTAACCCGAAGAAGCTTCTCCTTCAACTATGTTTGTCACCCCTCCTTACGGGTTAATTTATTAACGTGTCTGTAACTGACTTGCAGGTGGTAAGATACATTTGTGTGTTTTGGAGGACAGTTGTGAAACGGGAGAATACGAGCAGAGAACAGCGAAGGCCAGTAGATAAGATAAAGTCAGAAGAGAATAGTGTGAACCAACAGATAGTTGAGACAGGGATTAGGAAAACCAGACAGGGATTAGTGTACTCGGCCAGTCCCTAACACCAGCTTTGTAAACAGAGGCAGAAGGCTATTTTGACACGATACTGCAGGAAAAGGTAGAAAAGACTTCGTTCGTCATGCTGCCTGAGTGAGGGCAACAAAAAATGGCGGCGGATTACAAAATGGCGGGTTAATACGATCGAGATCGAAAATCGAATTTCCTCACTTCCCTCCGCAGATCGTACCACCTGGCTTGGCATTCATTCCTGGTCCTTTTGATGGGTGCAACAGCATTCACCCTATCGATGATCCTCTGCCACAGGCGTGATTTTTCGGCTATGCTGGTCTGTCTGACCAATGTTCCAAAGAGCTGTGGCTCGACTCTGATGACTTCGTTGACAAGGATGTCCAGCTCCTCCCTTGTGAACTTTGGATTCTTGTGTGTGGGCATGGTGTGGGGTGAGGGTGTGGATGGTTGTGGGTGTGTGGGTGTGAATGTGAAGGTGTGTGTGGGAATGTGAAGAGGGGGTATGTGTGAAGGAGTTTGTGTGAAGGTGTATATGTTAAGGTGTATGGGTGCAGTTGTTGGGGTGTGCTCTGTAGCTGCAGTGAGTCTGTTGCAAAGGCTCATGGTTTGTGTGTGTGGGCCTTTTTATTGGTCCATTTGTGGGTGTGCCTGAGTTTGAAATTTTGGTGGGTGTGTTATAAGAGGTGGTTGTGAGTTTGGGCCTCTGTTTGCCTGTTTGGATGTGCCAGGACAGTCATTTTGATGTTTTTTCTACTGTAGTCGTGTTTTGTGGTTTTGTGCGAGTCGAATTGACCCTGCTTGTGCTGTTTTACAGTGTCCTGGTTCAGTACGAGTCGTTTTCGCATATGTAAGGTGCGTACATACGCGATGTTGTTGTACCGTGCTCGCATACGCAATGTTGTTGTAAGGTCCGTACATACGCGATGCTGGGGGACTGGGCTGGGGTACGGTGCGTCCAAGTACGGGGCTGGGGTACGGTGCTGGGGTATGGTGCGTACGAGTACGGGGCTTGGGTACGGTGCGTACGAGTACGGGGCTTGGGTACGGTGCGTCCAAGTACGGGGCTGGGGTATGGTGCTGGGGTACGGTGCGTACGAGTACGGGGCTGGGGTACGGTGCGTCCAAGTACGGGGCTGGGGTACGGTGCTGGGGTACGGTCGTACAAGTACGGGGCTGGGGTACGGTGCTGGGGTATGGTGCGTACGAGTACGGGGCTTGGGTACGGTGCATACGAGTACGGGGCTGTGGTACGGTGCGTCCAAGTACGGGGCTGGGGTACGGTGCTGGGGTACGGTGCATCCAAGTATGGGGCTGGGGTATGGTGCTGGGGTACGGTGCGTCCAAGTATGGGGCTGGGGTACGGTGCTGGGATACGGTGGGTCCAAGTACGGGGCTGGGATACGGTGCTGACATGGGGTGGTACGGTGCTGACATACGGGAGGTACGGTGCTGACATACGGGGCTGGGGTACGGTGCGTCCAAGTACGGGGCTGGGGTACGGTGCTGGGGTATGGTGCGTACGAGTACGGAGCTTGGGTACGGTGCGTACGAGTACGGGGCTGTGGTACGGTGCGTCCAAGTACGGGGCTGGGGTACGGTGCTGGGGTACGGTGCATCCAAGTATGGGGCTGGGGTATGGTGCTGGGGTACGGTGCGTCCAAGTATGGGGCTGGGGTACGGTGCTGGGGTACGGTGCGTCCAAGTACGGGGCTGGGATACGGTGCGGACATGGGGGGGGTACGGTGCTGACATACGGGAGGTACGGTGCTGACATAAGGGGGTACGTGCGGACATACGCGGGGCGGTGGGGGGGCTGTACGACTCGTATCCCGGGCATTGTTTCCTCCACACAACCATGGCCATCATCAGGAACTCACGAAGGATAGATTACATATTTTTCATTCTTCATTCTAATAAGCAAATTAAACCTAAAAAGACTTGTGATGCCTTCTCTGCAAAGCAGTAAAATGCGCACTAGGAAAAACAAATACACATATGATTATCGTTGTTATTTTATAATACTCCACTGTAGATGCTCTGTAGAATGCTTTGGCTTACATTTTCTTTACATTAAGTACTCAATTTTCAAACAGTTAGTGAAAAAGAAACCCAAGGTTTTCGGCTGTTATTTTCTGCATTAATCGTGTGTATTTGCGGCCTACACTAATTTTCCCCGGCACCTGCTTGCGCAGTTTTCATCTTTACCCCTTTTTAGGTCGAGGGACCGTCAGGTCTGCCGAAGGCAGCACCGGAAGTCCGGAGATCTTATGTTTCTTAGAGTGGCTATTTAGCCCGCCTCTCTTTTTGGCTCTCCTCCATTGGCTGGCTTCCTAAACGGAGGCCAGCCATTGGAGGAGAGAGCCGTCCCTCCAAATAGGCTCCGTCTTTTTCAGATTCGGGGGCTTGTTCCGTGCTGTTCTTTCCACTTTTTAGCCACGCCCTTTTTAGAACAGCAGGAACACGCCCTCGAAGCCGGAAAAGTTTTGAAGCTTCCATCCGCCATCTTTTAGCTATCGTCTGGCCGTGAGGATCTTCTTGCTGTTGTGAGTGTAAATTAAAAGGAGTAGTGCTTTTTATCGGGGCAGAATGTGGTGGGTTCTAAGTAAGGCATTCTATTTATGCGTGCACCAAGAAAGGGTCAGCCGCAAGTTGTTACAGCTCTTATGCAGAGTGCCGGAGCTAGCAGTGCAGCATTCACTGACTATCTTTCGGCAGCGTGCGCCTCTTCGGTCTCCCCCTGCCCCCAAGGTGCTGCATTACCCTCCTAACTTCTTCTCTTTTGTCTTTTGCCACCTATCTAACGCTCATTGCAAGGCACCGAAGACATGTGCGCCGACATGACAACCCTCCCTATTCCGGCGGAAGGCTACCGCTTTCACGGCTAGACTCCACCAAGCCAGGCTTCCATGAGGAGGGGAGGAAGCCGCCTGTGCCCCCCCCCCCTTCCTCCCTTCGAGCTGCGAAGATTTCTTCTGGAATCCTGGCCCAGTATATTATGGTGACATGTGTCTGCACATGAATAACTGGGGATGCTATTAACTATTGACCCATACTGCACAGAAATTGTGGGTTTCGTCATTATTTTCTTTAAAGGAAACTTCACCGTTGTGAATGCTGCAGAAAACAATAGCCTTTAAATGGGTCAACTTGTGTAAATCAAGCGGGAGCATAACTCACCCGCCCGTACCATTAGGCCTGTAAAGTTGCCTCTCTGTCGCCCCGCCCACCGCCTTATTATGCGGTAACGATATTATGAAAACGTCCTAACACTCCTGCCGTTTCGCTGTACCCTACGTGCGCAACAACAGCCTTAGTAAAATAAAGGCGCATCCCACCGTCTTTTGCCGCCATTCTGGCACACTGGCGTATAATTCTACCATAGGCGCAGCCCCCACCATCTTTTATGCGGTAACGGTAGTATGAAAAGGCACCGACATTCTCGCCGCTCTCCCCAGCCCTACGTGCGCAACCCTGCCTAGGTAAATTAAAGGCGCATTCTGCTGCCTTTGCCGCCATTCTCGCCACTAGCCTATCATTCAACTACCGCAATACCTTCCCTATGAACTCGGCTGCCCCTGCTTCCCGCCAAATTCGCAGTCACAATAGTTTGAGAGAAACTATAGCTCCTACCCCTACAATTACCTCGTCAATCCCAATAAATGTAAAGATTAAAATGTTCCTCCACCGTCACAATTATAAAACCATGATCAGGCTGATTTTGTGCAAACCGCAAGAAAATTTAACATAGCAGGGTCATATCTGCAGTCACTCCCGCCACCCAACTGGGTCCAGCCTCTGCCAGCCCATGCATTCCAGTCTTTACCGCCCGGACCACGGCCATTATCCCGGCCACAAAACCCTTCGAAAAAACCCCACCGAACCTGTCCCCAGCACGCGATGCACAACCTCCACTGTACCCGCCGCTACATGTGGACTGCTGATGACAACCTCCTAACTTCCCCCCTGCTGCACCATCCATGAACAACTCCCGTGCCTCTCTCTAACCTTGCCGTCCCACTCCGGCTTTAATGCGCCTCCTTGCGCTCCCCTTCTCCTCCCGCTCCAAAGTCGGCGGCTCTTAGCCCCCCATTTCCCCCCAGAGCCCATTACTCCTGATACCAACTAAATGACGCCAACCCCTAACTTTGGGCTCCGCGCCCCTGCGGTGCCCGGCCTTGCCACCCGCCAACCAATGTGAGGTAACGCCCACTGGAGCCCGGGCATTACCCATACTGCCCACCCCTCCCTCCCCCAAATTCCTCCTCCTGGACGCCCTCCGTCTGCCCCCAGAACCCACAAACCAAGAGCGCCATGCCTGCCCCCTTTCCACCTTCTTTCGTAAGTGAAGGCGCCCAATCCCCCGAGAGCCCTGCAGGGATCGAGAGCCATGTCCACCCCCCGCCCTCTTTCATCGGCGAAGGCACTCCGGTCCCCCGTCCCCCGAGTCTCCTGCCGGGACCCTTGAGAGGCCTCAGCAGGGCAAAGCTACACCGCTGTTCTGCCGCATAATTGGGCAGAGCCCAACCACCGCCTCAATCGTCCTGAATGCGCCCTGGCACTGTCAGCCTCTGTAACCGCTTTCCTCTCCCATATTAGTGCAGAAACTCCTCTAAATATCTTGTAACATCCTTAATACCCTCCATAATTCATCTTCATAAATCCCCGGTCGAGCGTGGGGTATTAACTTGGGGAGGGGCCTGCATAGTTTGCTCACACACTCCCTGTCCACCCGCACGCCCATCCACGCATATTGTCCCCCCCATAGGACGGTGACCAGCAGTTCTGCATCCCTGTGCCAACAACCCCCCCAGGGTCGGAGACACAGCCCACTCCACGCAGCCCCGCCTCCCCCGCCTCTATCTCTCCTTGCGCATCCTCCCCCCTGCCTCGCCTCTGGTGTCCCAGCTCCAACGCAACAAACAGCCGCTGGGGCACAAAAACACCCCCCACCCCGCCTCCGTCACTCTCTCTCCCTAACTCTCTCTCTCTCTCTCACTACCTCACTATCTCTCACTATACTACACACTCTCTCTCACTAACTCTCTACCTCACTCTCTAACTCACTACTCAACTCTCTCTTTCTCACAGCAACTCAATATCACTACCACAGTAACTATCTCTCACTCTAACACACTACTTAAAAACTTCACTCTTTCTCTATCTCACTACCTCACTCTCTATCACTACATCACTATCTATTTCTATCTCACTCTCACTACCTCACTATATCACAACACACTCTCTCAAAACTTCACTACATCACTCTCTCACTACCTCACAACTTCACTCTCTCTTTCTAACTCACTAATTCACTCTCTCTATCTCACTACCTCACTCTCTCTCTCAAATACACTAAGTCACTTACACTCACTCTTTCACTACCTCACTCTATCTCACTACTTCACTACATCACTCTCTGTTTCTATCTTAATACCTCACAACATCCCTCACTACCTCACTCTCTCTTTCACTACCTCAATCTTTCTCTATCTCACTACCTCACAACATCACTCACTGTTTCTATCTCACTACGTCAGAAAATACCTCTCACTCACTAACTCACTCTTTCACTACCTCACTCTCTATCTACCTCACTCTCTCTCACTACATAACTCTCTATACATCACTACTCCCCTCTATCTATATCACTACCTCACTATCTCACTACTTCTCTCTCTAAAAAGATCACTACCTCACTCTCTCACTACCTCACACTCTATATCACAACTTCACTCTCTCTCTAACTCACTACATCACTCACTCTCTATTTCTCTACCTCACTCTTTCTATCTCACTAACTCACTTTCACTGTCTCTTCACTACCTCTCTATCTCACTGCATCACAACACCACTCTGCTTACATCTCACTACCTCACAACATCCCTCTCCCTCACTACATCACTGTTTCACTACCTCACTCTCTCTCACTACATAACTCTCTCTACCTCACTACTCCACTCTATCTCACTACCTCACTATCTCACAGCTTCTCTCTCTCAAAACATCACTACCTCACTCTCTAGCTCACAACCTCACAACTTCACTCTCTCTCACTCACTACCTCAATCACTCTCTATCTCACTAACTCACTCTTTCTATCTCACTAACTCACTTTCACTCTCTCTTTCACTACCTCTCTCTCTATCTCACTACATCACAACATCACTCTATGCTTATATATCACTACCTCACAACATCCCTCTCCCTCACTACATCACTGTTTCACTACCTCACTCTCTCTCACTACATAACTCTCTCTACCTCACTACTCCACTCTATCTCACTACCTCACTATCTCACAGCTTCTCTCTCTCAAAACATCACTACCTCACTCTCTAGCTCACAACCTCACAACTTCACTCTCTCTCACTCACTACCTCAATCACTCTCTATCTCACTACCTCACTCTTTCTATCTCACTAACTCACTTTCACTCTCTCTTTCACTACCTCTCTCTCTATCTCACTACATCACAACATCACTCTATGCTTATATATCACTACCTCACAACATCCCTCTCCCTCACTACCTCACTCTTTCACTACCTCACTCTCTCTATCTCACTACCTCACTCTCTAGCTACCTCACTCTCTATCTCATTACCTCACTCTCTATCTACCTCACTCTCTCTCACTACCTCACTCTCTATTTCAATACCTCACTCTTCCTCTCTATCTCACTACCTCACTCTCTCTCTGCTAATGCAATAGGTATTACATATGCAAAAAAGCTAATGCCAATAGAAATGACAATGCCATTTATTTAGGGATACAAAAATGATAAAAAAAATAATGAGCAATACCAATAGCTCTACCTATAATATTGCCGAGACCATTGCATTGTAAATGCTTGTTAGTTTTGCGCTGTTAATTTTCACACTATTTTGTTAATAATTCACACAATGGGAGTTAAATCTGAGCAGGTATTATTTCACGAAAACCCTGCTCCAACAGAACCCTCAACAAAACGATCCAGATCGCGTTGGCGGAGAGTCGCAATTTGGAACAGGCAGTATATCAGTTCTTAAGAGAATATGGGCTCACGCCGCACTGCACCACTGGCATATCCCTGAGCAAGCTGTGTTTTGGCAGGTCTGTGACTGATGCCATCCTGCATCACCCTATGTGGGAGGAAACACCCAACAATCCTAACCAATCAGACTCCCGGAGGGCCCAAACCAATGAAGACGCTTCCGGGAAACGACACGCTGGAGAACACCTTGTCCTAGTGGGTGACCGAGTACTAGTACAAGACCACCATCGTGGAGGGAAGGTCCAACTGCCATTCGAATTAGACCCATGGGTAGCTGTTGAGGTCAAGGGCACAAAAGTAACAGCCCAAAGTGGCCATGAGAGAGAGTGACACAGAATATCTCTCAATTTAAAAACATCCTAAAGGACATCGCCGACGAATTCCAAGTGGCTAGCATGCCAGAAAGTGCTGCTGCAACGAACCCTCAAGGTACCAGCAGTGAATGTGACCTAACGCCGGATCCAGATACCCTCTCAGCGCCTCCAAAGACTCTGAGTCCGGGCCAACAGCTACCAGCTGTTAGAGTTCAGGAGCCAAGAAAGTAGAACAACGGAGAGCGCCCTCTCCAACACACCCAGTTAGGGGCAGCCAAAGATGTTGTGAACTCTGGTCACACCCGAAGCCATCCCAGAAGTATAAAGACTTTGGGGTCCATTAGGATGTAGGGCAGTGGGACCACCGTTGCGCTGGCGGTGCGGAAAAATGCTTTTTTCCACCCAGTAGCAGCTGACATCACGGCCGCTATATTAGTATGGTCAAACATAGGCCAATTTCCGACCGCCGCGGTGCGACGCGCACCGCCATCAAAGTGTGCCTGCCACCGCGGCAGTGGGAGCCAATGGAGACCCTCCACCATGCGGAATGACGTCCGCCCCGCTCCACAAATTAGGATGACTCAAGCAAGCAGACGCACCGCAGCGGAGACACCGCCCAACCAGAGACGGCGGAAACTCGACACCAGAGTCCCGGTCCACACCACCCGGACACGACCACAATGGACCCAGCCCTACACGTCTTTCCGGTGCTGCACCTGCAACATCACCAGGAACTCATGGACCGCCGCGGACGCCGCCGCAGGTACGCAATAACAAACACACAACATGCAACCCACGGCCTGACACAGGGTCCAAATCCACATCAGCAACCCTAGGGGGGACAGGGACACATCCACAAGGGCACCCACACATCACCCACCTGCCACAAAGTCAGCCCGCTGCATCTTGGACACACAGTTACCGCCACCATGCAGCAATGTACCGGTCACGTCACCGCAGCGGCGAACACAAGCAAATACATGCGCACAATGCAGAAGGCAGTGCCAGGCATGGGCAGGGCACAAAGACTACAGGGACACACCCACTCCCACCACACACTAGCACACCCCATGAAGGCACATGCCATGCCCCCCCCCCTGTGCACCCCATGCACAACAACAATCCAGGGCAATACATACCCTGCACCACACAACAAACAATCATGGAGACACACAATGCAGGAGTGGCTGCACAGGAACACACAACACGCAGTACAGTAGCACAGGGCCAGGGAAACACACACTACACCATACTCAGGGAAAAAGCAATGAGGACAAGCAACAAATGAACACACACAAGGAATCAACATCCAAATGGACACACAGCCTGCACAGTCACACATACATATCACAGACTGCCACACACATACACACCCCACATGCCAACAGCAATGGAGCACAACAAATAGGGAAACCAAAGTGGGCTGCACACAAATGGAAGGCCATGGAGACACACAACAAGCATGTGTACATTACATCAACACAAAGAACAGAGCACAACACCCTCACACCATCAAAGCACACATGGCTTGCACAGTCAGTGAAATCAAACCACAGATAGCTCAGTGCAACCACACAGGGAGACAGAAAGGCAAACCATGTATAGGCACAAGGATGAAAGGATTAAAGGAAGGCCCTGAAGTCAAACTGGGAACACATCCATACAACTACTTCACAAGGGTACACCAGCAGCACTACACACAGGGACCATCTACACACCTCAGGACTGACAAACATCAGTAAGAATCTACACACATACCCCCCTCACACCAGCAGCACACTACACCAGTGCCAAACACACTGAAGGCTGGCAATACTTGACAGGCAATACACACACAAACAACCACACACCCTGGGCTCAGCCACAAACATCACACATACACACAGGGATGCCACCACAAATGTGGAAACAAATACAACAGACAAACACGTAACCCAACTGAAACACACACAGAGCCACAACAACAACAACAGACATGCCCTGTGCAGCTAAACTGGGGAAAGGCAATGGGACCACAGACACAACAGGAGTGCACAACCTCTTCACTCAGGAACAATGCACAGACAACATACCACAACACACACAAGAAGTGCACCATCACAGAACAACACAGCCACAGCTAACAAACAACAGATGCACTGGCAGAACAATCACATAGCAAACATAGCACAACATCAGGGGATGCACACCAGGCTATCACAAGGCAACATACACACACAGCACTGCATGCACAACAAGCTGTGTGTGCACACCAAGCATACCAGACACACAGACATCAGTGACAGAACAGCAACCCACACAACACCATACAGCACAGCACAAACACAACAGCACACCCAGGAAGTGAAGCAATAACACAAACAACACACATACATCCAACACAACGCCCAATAGATGCACACGTCTGGGACACAAAGGTGGAAACAACTTGACCACAGGACTGGGCAGCACACACAGTTGAACTGCATAGCAGCAACCATGACTGACAAACAACACCAGAACATCACACATGACCCACTGGGGAAATGCACTGAGTGACACATTGGCCCTGGACAAAGAACTGCACCACAAAGCATAGTGGCACAAATGAAGTCATGGGGAGGCACACACACATACAAACCAAGGGGACAGCTCACACCAAAGGGAAGTGTACTTCATGTCAGTAGGGGACATGGCAGGAGTGTACCATACACAAAGAGAGGGAGTGCAGACCCACAATGGGTAGGCATCTGAAGCACAGATAGGGGATGGCATGACAACACACACAACATGCCACACTGGAGGCAAGAAGGCACCATGGGACAGCAAGGCATGAGAAAACACAACCACAATGGCAGTGTGGAGCAGCAGGTCTGCACAGACCACACAAACAGCCACCAGACACATGAATGTGCAACAAAACACAACACTGAATTGCCAGTAACACCCTCTACATACTCACAAGTGACAACAACAACAATTAGGAGTCAGACAGAACTGCAAGGACACACCAACACACTGCACACTGCACAACATATAACTCACACATGGGCATACAACCACATCCACAGGGAGGAACAATCAAAACAACAGGCACACAACACCTGGGTGACACATGTGTGCAATTCACATTGCATGCACACATCAACACTCCCCACACACTCACCCCCTTCTCACTGCACACTACCTGGCCATCCAAGAGCACACATGGAAAGGAAGCCATGGGACTAGGGTGACTGGCCATCACAAAATGACCACACACATACACCACTGGGCACACACATAGGAAGAACACACACATGATGACCCTGGACAGCCTGTGTGCAGAAACCCACCCTGGCTGACAGTACCCCCCCAACCTGACATGTGTACAATAGAGCCAACATGAACTAATCAAGTAAATGACAACTGCAAACCATTTGAAATGTAAACCATTGCCACCACAAGCATCTGGGCCAAGAAGAACTGAAGACCCTGTCACCCCTGAAAAAAAGAGAGCAAGTGAGCCCAAACATTGACCATGTTGAAGTGCCACACAGACCATGTGGCACAGTAAACCATTTACACAAAGCAAACAAACTTTATTCAGTAAGGCCACTGACAACATAGATAACTTGAGCAACTGTCTTTATTCACAAATTGCAGATAGGTACCATGAGAAGAGAATAGTAAGGCACAAAATGCAGAGCATGTCCATGAGACCCTGCACAGGCAAGGGCAAAACAGCACTGAACAGCAAGGCCAGTGGCCAGGGCAGAGTGCAGAGCATGTCCATGAGAAGCTGCACAGGCAAGGGCACAACAGCAGTGAACAACAAGGCCAGTGGCCAGGGCAGAGTGCAGAGCATGTCCATGAGAAGCTGCACAGGGAAGGATCCAACACAGCAGTGAACAACAAGGCCAGTGGCCAGGGCAGAGTGCAGAGCATGTCCATGAGAAGCTGCACATGCAAGGGCAAAACAGCAGTGAACAACAAGGCCAGTGGCCAGGGCAGAGTGCAGAGCATGTCCATGAGAAGCTGCACAGGCAAGGGCACAACAGCAGTGAACAACAAGGCCAGTGGCCAGGGCAGAGTGCAGAGCATGTCCATGAGAAGCCGCACAGGCAAGGGCAAAACAGCAGTGAACCACAAGGCCAGTGGCCAGGGCAGAGTGCAGAGCATGTCCATGAGAAGCTGCACAGGGAAGGGTCCAACACAGCAGTGAACAACAAGGCCAGTGGCCAGGGCAGAGTGCAGAGCATGTCCATGAGAAGCTGCACAGGCAAGGGAACAATAGCAGTGAACAACAAGGCCAGTGGCCAGGGCAGAGTGCAGAGCATGTCCATGAGACGCTGCACAGGCAAGGGCACAACAGCAGTGAACAACAAGGCCAGTGGCCAGGGCAGAGTGCAGAGCATGTCCATGAGAAGCTGCACAGGGAAGGTTCTAACACAGCAGTGAACAACATGGCCAGTGGCCAGGGCAGAGTGTAGAGCATGTCCATGAGAAGCTGCACAGGCAAGGGCAAAACAGCAGTGAACAAGAAGGCCAGTGGCCAGGGCAGAGTGCAGAGCATGCCAATGAGAAGCCGCACAGGCAAGGGCAAAACAGCAGTGAACCACAAGGCCAGTGGCCAGGGCAGAGTGCAGAGCATGTCCATGAGAAGCTGCACAGTCAAGGGCAAAACAGCAGTGAACAACAACGCCAGTTGCCAGGGCAGAGTGCAGAGCGTGCCCATGAGAAGCTGCACAGGCAAGGGCAAAACAGCAGTGAACAACAAGGCCAGTGGCCAGGGCAGAATGCAGTGCATGTCCATGAGAAGCTGCACAGGCAAGGGTCCAACACAGCAGTGAATGGCAAGGCCAGTGGGCATGACAAACTGCAGAATGAGTCCATGAGAAGCTGCACAGGGAATGTGTGTGACTGTACCTTTCCATGCTCAGCATCACAGTCAGGGGGCAACAATGTGCAGTACAGGCCCACCTGTGTGAGACACAGGTGTGTGAGGGTGACTAATACTCTGACTTGGCTGTCAGGCGGACTGGGAGCTGGCTGTGTCTCGGGGACTGTCGGGGCACTTAAAGGGGGATAGAGCGGAACAGCTAAGGTAGAGCTATCAGTGGCTTGGCAAGCTGGAGGACTGTTTGGACCAGGTGGTGTAGTGGCACGTGGAGGTGGAGTCATGCAGATGGGAGTCACGGTGTGGCTGGGAGATTGTGGAGGAGTGCCCTTCCACTTCTTGGGGATCCTAAATGGCTTGCCTGACTTGGGATCAATGGGAATTGGTGTGGGCACTACAGACACACACACCACCACAGCTGCAGCAGGTGCAGGCGCTGGCAGCCCCTCTGGTGATGTGCTGGAACCAGCAGAACGGTTTGCTTCGCCTCTGCCCCCCTTCCCCTGTTTACTAGGTGTTACCCTACAGTGCCCTCCGGCCCCTGCTTCACTGGGTTTGGAATGGGAGTCGAGGTGGTTGGTGATACGGCCTTTGAGCCCTTCCTAGGTGTACCCTTGGCATGCACCATCTCCTTGGTGGGCACAGACATTGTACGATTATCTTTGCACAAAGCTTTAGGGACAGGAGAGTCCTTGGATGGGGATGCCACTGAGGCATGTGTGCCTGAGGTCTGCTGCTTTGCTAATTGTCAAGTGGTGTCACCTGACGGGCTTTTCTCCCTGCGCTCTGGGGTGCCTTTGGTCTTCTGTGGGGATGGTGTTTGCTCACGGGACTGCTTGGGTTGCTGCTGCTGTGTGCTCCGTGTACTGTATCGTGACTTTGATGTATGTGGACCGTGGTCACTATCGTCAGACGTGGCCACTGCCCGGGGGGACGACAAAGGGACTGGAGCTGGACTGTGAGAATGTGCCTGTTGCAGGGCAGACGTCACTGTTGATGAAAAAGCCTGGACTGTCCGGTGCAGGCCACCCACGTCAGAATGTATGCCCTCCATGAAAGCAACCACCTGGGCCAATTTCTTGTCGTGGTCAATGAAGGCATTGAGGAGAGCTGTCTGGCCTACACACAGCTGGCGCAAAAGGTCCACAGACAGCAGGGCGGACAGGGGCAGGGGCAGCGGTGCCAGGGGTGAAGGACACTCTTCCCCTCTTACTGAGGCGGACACGGGCAGCACCAGAGGAAGTGGCTGGGAGGGTGGGCAATGGCCGCTATGTGGTGGAAGTCGATGCAGAGTCCCCGTTCCCTGTGCCCTCCAACATGGATGCATCCCCGCTGGCATCGGATTATGTGGTGCTTTACGTCTCAGGCTGGGACTCCTCCAGCAGACTCCTGTCCCCCTCTGATGCGCTGGTGACATCTGTGTCACTGGGCTCCTGGGCAGCTGTGGTGCTAGTTTCACCCCCACTGGTGTCCGTCTCCTGTCCCTCCGTAACCACAGGTGATGCTGCATGGGAGAGCGAGATGTAGGGTCAGGTCAGTGGCAAAAACAGAACAAACATATGCAAACAATGCATGACAAAAGTAGAGCAAATCTACATGTTGCACACCACCCTGTGCAATCACATTGTGCCAACTCACTACATAGACTCAAACAGAGCATGGAATCTGGAAACTCAGGCATGAGTGAGCCATGTGATGACCACACAGCACAACACCTTGCTTGTGGCTCTGTTCAAACAGACACACAACTAGTTCTGAGCACATCTAGGGACATGATGGGGGCACAGTACTTGTTGCCAATGACAGAACAGGAGTGGACAACACAGACCCAGACTACAACATGACAGTCCACAATGGACATTAGCCCATGCCACCCACCATGTCGTACCTTGGGGACAATAGAATTCTGCACATTGCTGTAAGATGTCTAGCCCTCCCCAATATGGGTGCATGCAATGGACACATTGATGTACGCACAGTCAGATTGGGCACACTGCCATTCCCTCCCATGGGATTCCCAAGACTACAACAATGCAGAAGAAATGTGAAGAGCACAACTCAGAATGTAATGTGAAGGCACAGCATCCAATCAACTTTGCAAGTACAGGTAGGGCAAATGCATGCCACAGGCACCCAGGCCAGCAGCCACTTACATGCCACAGCATCACACTACCAACATCACAGAGGCCAGCGCTGGCACTGGCTCTGTACACATGCAGCCACTCCCATCCAAAGTCAGACTCCCCAAATGCTCACCCCTGGCTTGCCGCTGATGCTCCTTCAAACGTGCATCCATCTCAGGCTGTGTCACCGCCAAGATGCGCCCCATTAGTGGTGTCATGCTGTGCCGTGCCAGACGCCCAGTGTGAGGAAGCAGCCCCAGGGTCATCTCCGCCACATTCTTTGCCAGCCGGCTGATGTCGTCCCATCTCTTGTGGCAGTGGGTGCGCCGTCGGTTTGAGACCCCCAGGGCTCGCACCTTCGCTGCTATGGCCCTCCACACGGCCTTATGCTGGTGTACCTTGAGCTGCAGGCATGGGAGACAAGAGGGAGAAATGATCAGGGATACAGTGCCATGTACCGACATCTATCAGTATGGCAGCAAGATACAAAATCATCACATATCCAACGATAGGTCAATCAGAGACTATAGTACAGCCCACATGGGACCCCTGCATGGGAAAAGCTGATGTTAAAGCATGCAGGTGTGAGGGGGAACACATCCCTGCACATCTCACACACATGCAGGATGCCATCACTGAAACACCCATATAGCCTGCCCACATCTCCAGTCTATTGTTTGCTTGAGCAACACATACAATCACATGTCACCCTGTGTTTGTGGGTGGACTCACTGTATCCAAGACTGCGCAGCCATCAATGTCCCTGTCTTGTGAATATTTGAATGTGTCATGGTGGTAACATGGATGGACATGCGATCACAAATCCAATATGTCAATCACAAGGGCAGTTGTGTGCAAACCACAGTGCTGAGATGGACCATAGCTGGAGTGAAATGTGACAAGACTGATGTCATACTCTGTAAGTTGAGTGAGTTGTCCTTGTCTTTGTAGGCGGGGACAGTGCATGACACTACCCCACACTCACAGGCACATACTGAATCAGTCCACTACATGTGTGGCCCCACTGCCCTACCACACCACTGTTGAAGACTTACCACAACATTTGGGGCACCATATAGCCTTGGGTACTGTGTGAGCACCTCGTCTACCAGCTCCTCGCTCGTGAAGGGACTGGCACGGATCTTCTCTATCCTTGCCATCACTGTGAACGTGAGACAACAGCAGGGGATTTTGGTGGCGGGGGTTCCCAGGCAGCAGTCCCTGGAGGCAGCAGCAGGTGAGGGGTCTCAGGCAGCAGGCTCTGTGAGCAGTGGCAATGTGAGGCTCACTCCCACATATATAGCCCCCTGGGGTCGTTTCAAAGGTGCCAAGCTGCAGCAATTGGTGGTCCAGGTCTGCCTCTTTCAAATGCATCCAATGACCGCCTCCGGGGTGGCGGAGCACGCCTACCGCGATCTTCAAAATTGCATTATATCACCAAAATCATGACTCCCATTGGCTGTAAGGGCATGCTCCATGGCGGTGATACAACGCTGGGGCACGGGATGCGCTACCGCGATGGTGCATCTTTCACATGCATCCAATGACCGCCTCCGCGGTGGCGGAGCACGCCTACCGCGATCTTCAAAATTGCATTATGTCACCACAATCATGGCTCCCATTGGCTGTAAGGGCATGCTCCATAGGGGTGATTCACCGCTGGGGCCCGGGGTGCGCTACCGCGATGGTGCATCTTCCAAATGCATCCAATGTCTGCCTCCGCGGTGGCGGAGCACGCCTACGGCGATCTTCAAAATTGCATCATGCCACCGCTATCGAGCTCCGCATTGGCTCTAGGGCGAGCTCCATGGCGGTGTAACACCACAGGGGCCCGGAGTGCGCTACTGCGATTTTAGTGGCGGAGCATGCCAACCGCCATTTCCACATGTCTCCATGCCTATGACTACCGCACTTGTGTGGATGGGGGTGCTGGTCACACACCGCCGGTGCCAGGCGGTAGCTACCACGATATGGGTGCCATGCATTGACACGAGGCACCGCCATTCTAGCGGCGGAGCATGCCAACCGCCATTTCCGCATGTCTCCATGCCTATGACTACCGCACTTGTGTGAATGGGGGTGCTGGTGACACACCGCCGGCACCAGGCGGTAGCTTCCGCGATATGGGTGTCATACAATGGCGATGGCCATCTGTCAAATATCAACAGTGCACAGTGCCAACATGTTCAATGGCACATCATTGTGCACACAATGCCAATGTTCAATTTACTCCACTGATGGCTACACATGCCATGTTTGTGTGTGTGTAACGTAGATTTGTCTGTACCCACTCACATGTCACTTAAGGATTTGATGTTGGTGTAGGCAGGACAGTGTAGTCCTGGACTGTACAATGTGTACACATATCAATGAGTTGAGGTCCAGTGACAATCACAGCAATGCTCGTCTCGATGAATGTTGATCTATTTAGCATTGCCTCTCATGTCTGCTCATGAACACATTCATCATTCCAGCGCCGACTGTGGTCATTGTGTGGTGGATTTGTGCCAGGTTGTAATGACGCATTAAGGTATGACCGGTACAGCAGCTAGGTATGAGACAGTGGTTTTGATTAGTTACCCATATGCTGGATGCTAGACTCCCAGGCTTGCACATGTGTACTGTGGCCATATCCCTATGTGCATTCACATAGCCAAAGGTGGTGTTTGAGGTACTTGTCTTGTGTAAGTTGACACGTGTGCCCTTTGTGTAGCTGAAGGTGTCCCTCCATGTAAGCTGGTCTGTTAGTCACTATAGATGTCAGTCATTGTTGTTGTGTCATCCAGAACGTGATATGCTGTGTACATCTCATGATGTATTGCATTGATATGTGTCCACTATCATCTCCAATAGGAGGAGGCCAAATTTGACTCGTCACTTGACGGTGCTGTAGGACATGGAGGATGTTGCGATCATACGCAAATGCCGCCTCGACAGAGCCACCCTGAAAACCATTTGTGATCTGTTGGAGCCCCACCTGCAGCCACGCAGGACATATCCAACAGCTTTCACCCCTACTTATAAGGTGATGGCAGCCCTGCATTTTTTTGCCACTGGATCGTTCCAGGAGACTGTGGCCAGCGCTGGTGGGATGTCACAACCGATGTTCAGCATGGTGCTGCGTGATGTACTGTCCGCTATGATGCTATACAAGGACAGATACATCCATTTCCCCAGGGGTGCTGAATTGCCAGCTGTGAAGGGTAACTTCTATCCCCTTGGACACATCCCCAATGTTGTTGGGGCCATTGATTGCACCCATGTCGCTCTTGTGCCACCACAGGCAAGTGAGCACATTTACCGCAATAGCAAGCATTACCACTCCATCAATGTGCAGGTGGTGTGCCTGGCAGATATGACCATCTCGCAGGTGTGTGCCAAATTCCCAGGCTTGGCCCACGACTCCTACATCCTGTGGAACAGCATAGTGCTCCAGCTGATAGCTAATCTTCTTCCAGAACATTCATGGATTGTGGGTGAGTATGCCTAGTCGTGTGGCCTACTGTGTGTGGCCTGCTCCCCTGAGACTCTGCGACGTTGCAATGTCTATTTGTGTTTGTCATACCTAGGTGACTCTGCATATCCCAACCGCCCATGGTTGCTGAGCCCACTGCGGAATCCAAGGTCCCCGGCTGAAGTCTGCTACAATGAGGCCCATGGGAGGACACGTTGTGTGGTGGAGAGTACTTTAGGCCTGCTCAAGTCACGTTTCCGAGGCCTGGACAAGACCGGAGGTGCACTGGCATTCTCGCCCGGGAAGGTGTGTCAGATTGTTGTGGCATGCTGCATGCTCCACAACCTAGCCATTCGAAGGAGATTCCCCTGCTCCTGGATGATGGTGATGACCCAAGGCCCCAGCCTGTAAACCAAGCCGTGTCCAGTGATGAGGACAGTGGAGAGGAGGAAGGTGTTGACCTGCGTGAACAGCTCATCACTCGCTATTTCACTTGGCGGTGGGTGTCAATGTGCAACATACCCACTGTCTGATGATATTGCTGTTGTCGTGAAGGGGCATGTGAGAATTCTAGCATCAGCCTGTTGTAGACTCAGTGGTGGTTGGAAATGTTTCTAGGACAGGTCATTTGGGATCATCACCGGGACGTGTATGTTGACTCTTGGTGGCCATTGTGACATGTGCATGTTGGGTTATCCTGGTGTTAGGGCTTGTGTGATGTCTGTGATGCCACACCCAGACCAGTGACAGTTGTTCTGTTGTGTTTCCCTAGGTGCCTTCGACTTCTCCTTGCCTACATACCCATGGTCCTGGTACATTGTGATCATTTTGAAGACTGTACACCCTGCAATAAAGACGGAGCAGACACAACAACATGTGTGTGAGGATATTTTATTTACTATGGTGAGATGCGACGGGGTGTACATTTCCATTGGGGGGAGCAGTGAGTTGACAGTCATGGTAGATGAGATGGTCGAGTAGTCATCACATTGCTGTGGTGACCCAGTCCAACAGACCGATGCCATTCACAAGGCAGTGTGGGGAAGGACAGTCCAAAGACTCAATGCAGTGGTGGAGAGGGTTGCCATCATGGCTGGCTCTGAGACTGGCGTCTGGCAGGTGCTTGGCCTCCAGATACTCCCAGGGTCCTCTTGGGATGGCCCCTTCGTCGTTTGGCAGGGGGGGCCCTGCTGCAGGGCCAGTGGGGTCTGAGGACTCACCCCTCTCTGTGGGCGCAGGGGAGGATGGTGAACTGTCATTGTGCAGCCCACCAGAGGGAGGCGGAGGTGTTGTCTGGGGCGCATGCCTGTCCCTCAGTACCGCCACTTGCTGGCGCAAGAGGTCCACGATTTGTCCCATGCGGCTGTCGATGGACCTCATCAGCAGGATGAGCTTGTGCAACAGATCGTTCGACCGGCCCGTTCGTCCCTGGGCCTGTTCGTATGCACCCAGGACTCTGGTGATGTGTTCCAGGGAGTGGGTCCCAGGCTCCTGGTGTCCCTGGGTGACCCTGTCCCTCCCACCTGCCCTGCTGCCACGGACCTGTTGCCTCACCACTGTGGGCACCCGCATCCTCTCCCTGCCCTCCTCCATGGGTGGTGTGTGCTGGGCATCCTCTGGGACAGGGAGGGTGTTGCAGGCAGCACTGATGGTGGTGGTGGCGGTGGCCGCACAGGCCGTGACAGCAGGTGTCTGCTGTGGAGTTGTTGTTGCCGCAGATGTGGTGGGGGGGACGCTGGGGTCCTGGGACCTGTTGCTCCCTGGCACACCAGATGGGCCGGCCTCGAGCTCATCGTCCACGGAATCCTGGGAGTCAACATCCGAGAGCCCTTGTACCGGGGGTGGAGACTGGCTCTGCAGGTTGCTGGTGTTGTCCCCGGCAGTGAGTTCTTGGTCACCTGTGGGTCAGATGTGAAATGGTCATTACAGTGCACCCGGCAAGCTTTTTGTTAGCTGTGTGTCATTCACTTTTTGTACACTGCACAATTGACATATCATCACATTGTTGACTGTGTGCAGTACTGTGCTTCCTGACATGATGCAGTGGTACAAGCATTACTTGTCCATGGTGCGAGGTGTCGAGGCATACCATGCGAACCGTGCACAATTGAGGTTTACAGGGACTTGTTGCCATCTAGGGCCTGGCACAACATGTGCTTAATTGTGGACTCATAGTTCATTTGTCTGACCTAGCAGACGTCACATCTGGCCATGGACTGGCCATTGTCATCTCCTGCATCCCTTTGTCCTGTCATCTGCATATCTTGATTTGTGCCACCACACATGCTTTCATATTTTTAGAATGGTCCTTGTTGCACTTGCCCCATGGTGATGCACATGTAACTAGTTGCTGTGCATGAATGTGCCCAGGCTTTCTTCTACTTGTGCATTGGTGTGTCAAACTTTGGTGGTTGTGACAGTTTCCTTAGCTTACCTGTGTGCACACTGTGCTTGACAATGGGGTAGGTATGCATATTTGTGCAATGAGAGGGCTGGTGTTGTCATATAACCATTTAATTTGTGAAAAATGGGTGGGTGCATGTACTGGCTACCTACCTGTAAGTTTGTTTGGTGTACTGCAATGGCTTCCAACTGCTCCTGGGTGGGGTGGGGGAGGGTTCCAACCTGCTGAGGTATGGGACAGGGGGCATGGTGGGAGTAGAGGTGCAGCCCCCCCAGACACCCTCATTGCGAAGATGGCTACCTACCTATGAGTTTATTTGGTGTACTACAATGGCTTCCAGCTGCTCCTGGGTGGGGTGGGAGAGGGCTCCATCCTGCTGAGGTGTGGGACAGAGGGAATGTTGGGAGTTGTAGTGCAGCCCTCCCAGACGCAAACACCCTCCCAAGGAAGATGGCTACCTACCTGTAAGTTTGATGCGGGTTGTGTAATCGCTGACACATGCTTCTGGGTGGGGTGGTGGGAGGGCTCCATCCTGCTCATGTGTAGGACAGGGGGCATGGTGGGAGTAGTGGTGCAGGCCCCCGCCCCAGACATCCTCATTGTGAAGATGGCTACCTACCTGTGAGTTTGTTTGGTGTACTGCAATGGCTTCCAACTGCTCCTGGGTGGGGTGGGGGAGGGCTCCATCCAGCTGAGGTGTGGGACAGAGGGAATGTTGGGAGTAGTAGTGCAGCCCTCCCAGACACAAACACCCTCCCAGGGAAGATGGCTACCTACCTGTAAGTTTGATGCGTGTTGTGTAATGGCTGACACATGCTTCTGGGTGGGGTGATGGGAGGGCTCCATCCTGCTCAGGTGTGGGCCAGGGGGTCTGGTGGTTGTTGTAGTGCTGTCTGCCTGTACACATGCCCCCATGGTTATGTTTTTAGCTATGTTTGGGTGAATGGGAGTGGGTGAATGTTGGATCTGTGAGCCATGTTTTTGTGAGTGTGTGGTGCAGATGGATGGTATGTGTCCTAGGTGGTGTAGCTTTGTAGTTGTGCAAGGCAGTACTTTGCAGAGTGGCAGTAGTCATTTGTTTGTACTTACCAGCCTTCACTCCCCCGGCTACTCCTGTGAGACTCTCTGGATGCAGTATGGCAAGCACCTTCTCCTCCCATTGTGTGAATGGTTTTGGTGGAATGGGAGGGCCACCGCCAGTCCTCTGAGCAAGCTCACGGTTCTTGCTCCTCCTCTCCTTGACCACCCTCTTCAGATCATGCCAACGCTTCATGAGCTCCTTTTTTGATCTTTTGGTGGTCCCTACTGCATTGACCCTTTGGACTATCCTAGCCCACATTTGTGTCCTTGTGGCTAATGGTGTCTGTTGGATCAGGGTACCAAAAAGCTGTGGTTCCACTCTGACTATCTCATCTACCATGACCTTCAACTCACTCTCAGTGAATTTGGGCATTTTCTGTGTGGCCATGGTGTGTGGTGTGCAAAGTGATTGTGGGTGCAGGAGTGTGGTGGTTGTGCTGTGTATGGTGTGTGTTGTGCAGGGGGTTAGTTGTGCTGGTGTGGAGGTGATGGTGGTGCTGTGTGTGGTGTGGCTGGTGATATTGTGTCCTTTGCCTCTCCTGTCAGCTGGGGTATGTGTCCCTTCTCGCCTGAAATTTTGCAAGGGATTGTGGTCAGGGAAGGGGCTGGTTTTATACTCAGCTATGTGGGTGTGTCCAATTGGGGTGTTGCTGACAGGTGTGTTGTCCTGGGATTTGTTTTTTTTCGTTTTGCCATTTGGTTGTGTCATTGGGGTGTGTTTTGTGTATTTGGGAGGCATGTCTAGTTTTCTGTGTGCACTTTTTGGCCTTCTTGTGGGGTTTTGGCTTCGTTCGCCATATTTTTTACGGTTCGTCCACCGCGGTGGCTGTGCTTCAGCTCTTCCACTGGCTCTCCCATTCATCCCATTGTGCGACCGCGGTGGTCGGAGACGGCGGTACGTACCACGGGACCGTCGGGGATATACTAATTTTCGGGGCAGTGTCTCTGCTATACTTGCGGCGGGTTTTTTTTTTCTGCCGCGATTCCAACCGCTGCGGACGGATTTTGGCCATATCCGCCCGCTACGGGCAGTTATTCTTGACCTCGTTCCGCCGGGGTCGCATTTTTTCGGCAGTTAATGCTAATTTGGCCGCCGGTTTTCCCACGGGCAGGCGGGTTGGTTGTGTTCCGCTTCCATGGCGGTCGGGGTGTTTTTACGCCCGCCATCCTAATGGACCTCTTTGTGTCCGGCTGATCCGAGGTGATCGATGAGCCTGCTGCAGTAAACAGGTACCGGAGTATCCTGAGATCAAGTAAGAGTATGCTATAACTATAATGTCAGAACTGGGACTGCCATGCGAACTCTAAGTTTGTTAAGTTGTCAGTTTTCCCTGTTAGGTTTTGTTTTGACATTTCCTGGTAAAGGAGGAATGTAGTGTTGCCAAAGTGTGTAAAAATCCATTGTGTCCAATCACACAGGGGGAGGCAACTGCGACCCCCATGTGCGTGACATAAATGGAGGGGACTGGCGTACGTCAGACAAAAAGGGAACGTGAATAAAAAAGTCTGGGGCTCTGGGCATGGCTCAGTTATCTGGCCACTACCAGACCAATGGCCAGGAGTGATTTATAGTGCACACAGGGGAAGGCCTAATCCCCAACACCACACAGGTCATCCTTAAATCATTTGGAATAAGGACACCTTCTGAAGTCATCAGATACTTGTAACAGGCTAATCGATCACAATGGACACATCTGGTATGCTGAATTCTTCTTTATTCGTACAGCTTCAAAGTACAATGTCTAACTTAGTTTTCTTACTTAACTGAACTGTCTACATCAAAATCCACCTTTTCCTTCTACTTTAGAACATTTCTACCCTGCCATTCTCTATTATGTCACAGTATCTACATCACATTACTACATTTCTCCCCCTCCCCCCTTTTTTTGAGAAAAATAAATAAATGAATTACTAAATAAATATGTATTTACCAATGTTCGATTAATCGATCCGGTTTTCTTCAGATTCTTTATGATTTTCTAGTTGTATTTCCATCTCTTTGTTCATTGGATTGAACCTTTTCTTGTTCCCTGCTTTGTTTGAATTTTTTGAAGAATGCTTTGTTCCTTGTTATCACTCTGTCGTGATCTTTTGCTTTTAACACAGTTCCTTGCACCCTGGATATTCTCATAGGTATAGGATGAAATCTGCTTTGTGACTTTTTACTTGCTGTTGACCTACTAATACCAAATCACCTTTTTGATATTGTTGATTTTGAAAATGTCTTTTATTTTCTGCATAGTATTTCATCTTAACTTTAGCTTCTTTATCTCTTTCACTATCCTCTCGTGATCCTTCGGTGGATCTGCTGGTAATTGTGTAAACGAGTTTGTCTTGCCTGTCCAAACATTAACTCTGACAGACATTTTCCTGTTGATCCATGAGGAGTATTTCTATAGTCTCGTAAAACGTGACATAAAGCTTGATTTATTGATATTTGCGAAAGCTTTGACCTTTGCCCTGCCTTTTTTATAGTGGCCATTAGTCTTTCAACCATTCCATTTGCTCGAGGCCACATTGGAGTTATTCTTCTATGATTTATTCCTAAATAGTCCATAAATCTTTTAAACTCATTACCACTAAATGGTGGTCCATTGTCTGTTTTCAAAATATTAGGTATTCCCCATGTCGAAAAAATGTCATCAAGAACAGGAAGTATTACTGACGTAGATGTTGAAATTACTACTTTCACAATTGGAAATCTAGAATATTCATCTATTATTGCTAAAAGATAGTGTCCTGAATCTAATGGTCCATACAAATCTGCTTCTATATTGGACCACACAGCATTTGTAAATCAGACATATGTAACTCCACGTCTGGTATGCTGAATTCTTCTTTATTCGTACAGCTTCAAAGTACGACGTCTAACTTAGTTTCCTTACTTAACTAAACTGTCTATATCTAAATCCACCTTTTCCTTCTACTTTAGAACCTTTCTACCCTGCCATTCTCTATTAGGTCACAGTATCTACATCACCTTATTGCAATACTCATTATCAAGTCATCCTTATAAGAAGAATTACACCTTCTGAAGTCATCAGATACTCATTTTCAAATTATCCTCAAATCATCAGGCAAAGTTTTTAAGCTTTACTGATGATTTCAAGAGCTTGATAATGTCTGAGGATGTGAAAATGACTTCTAATGTAATTGGATGATCATCGAATGACTAGGATGGCTTCTAAAGTAATTGCTTGACCCGGGTTTGTACTGAGATCTGTGATCGCTTGTCTAAAGGTTGTTGCTTGATACGCCCACCTTTCCTCTCTATACTACTCGGTAGTCTCCTGCTCGGTCCACAGAACTGTAACGCAATTGACGAAATATTAATTGTGTAAAAGTAAGCCATTAAATGTTTAACATAACTGCCACTTTAACAGGAATGGTATCCTTTATATCTGAAAGACATCAATACGTCAAAATACCTAAATTACATATACTTAGAAAACGAAACCCTCTAAAAGTGCTGAAAAGTCTGTTAAACTATAGGGTTTTAATGATGTAGTTTACCCCACAGTAAAGTTAACTCTACTAGACTTATTAAAAATGTAATTTTTCTTCCACTGAGTATAACATTAAAAATGTGGTTCCTCGATGAGATTGTGGTGTGGTCTTCAAAACACAAAGAAGTTCGTATGAGACAAATATAAACCATTTCAATTTCAAAATGGCGGAAGCATGTACTCTGGTATATGCTCAGTTAGATGGGGCTGCCTGTTGAGTCTAGTAGCACTGTACAAGAAGACGCTCCAGCTCCGGAACTTGCCGCACGGCTACGTCACAGGAGGGTCATGCGCGTTCTTTCGCTCCTGCTAGACTGGTGAAGAGACCCCGTATAGAGCTGCCAACGCCCGGCGAAGAAGCGAGCTGTGCAAGTGAGAGGTGAGCGGGGGAACTGCCATTGTGAAGCAGGGGTAAAACGAAAACACACGGGGGTAACGCTGGTACGGCATCGGCGACCTTCGTGTGGATCACGGCTAAAACGAGTCTCTGTGATATGTATTGATTGCGTCCACCGTGGCACGGCGGGAGTGTGAATTTTAGTATGGGGAATTTAGGAATTAAAATAGGCGGGGTCGAGGTTTGTGAGGGGCACAGGGTTTACCCTCACCCAGGTAGTCTAGTAAAAGCAAGCTTTCGGAATAAAAATACCCTTCCGGCCGAGCAGTTTCCGCACCGGCAATACCATCGGCGGAAGGATATTTACGATAAACTGAGCAGCATAACAACCTTGTACGGATGTTACCCCCTTCCACCACCAATCGATCGCACCTAGAGAACCCTTCGCATACCCATCTTTTGTGGCTATTTTCTTAATTACATTTCTCCCCTCCCCCAAACCCCGCCCTTTGGGGACAGATGTAAACAGCAAGCTGTTGAGAACATTTGGCCTAAGTAGAATGAGGCTTGTGCGTATGATCACCCCTGCTGTGTGTTTATCACCTACTCCGACGCACCTTTAGAGATCAGAGGGGCTCCGGTCTGTTTACACCAGAAATTGAATGATGGGCCTGTCTCTGCCGAGGAAAGGTCCATAGCCACTTCCGGGCAGGATATTCTCTCATAACTAATCATGGTGTGTATGAGTTGGTAACCGTTCCCATTCTTCCCCGTTACCACCATGCACCCCCGTTTAATATCCTAATATATTGCTGCGTCCATTTCCTGCTTTAAAAAAAAAAAAAAAAGAATTCTCATGTAGGACTAACCCGGAAATAGTTTCATTTCGGGCTGTGGCTCCTGTCCGGAAACGGTCGGAGGGTTGGAGACTACCACATAAAACCACCTAACTGATTTGAATGGCACTCTTAATCACCGCGTTTACTTTGGAATGGGCAAGCTGAGTTCACTGGGACCCTAGTGTTAACGTAATCGAGTCATGTCGCTGATCACTATAGGCAGGTGGAGAAGCTGCCCTCGCTTTCCAAAATGGTGATCCGTTACCTGAGCGATAAGCCTTTTTGAGAGCCCTACATCCATAATACGTGAACCAATAGGATTTTACAATAATTACCTAGACGCTTAAACTATGTAATTGTCGCATTTGGCTGCATCAGATAGCGGATGTAATAGTATTATCCTCGGTGCATAATTTGCAAGAAAGTGTTAGTTAGGTATGTGAATTCATGCATGTGTAGATGGGGTTAGTACGTGAACTTGAGGAAACTGTCTCATATCCGTATTACAGCTTGGGTCAGAATCCAACAAAAAAGTCTGGCCTTCTGGGGCGGATGCTGTAGTTTCAACCCTAAATAAAGTTGCAGTGCTTTTCCCAATTAGGATCATACATTAATCTCCCAGTTTTCCGTTTTACTGGTTTTACATACCCATTCACGCAGTAAACAACGTGTTTACTGTCTTTATTTTTTAAAGCAGAATAGCGTTTCCTAAAGTTATTTTAAATAAAAAGTGCACACATCTAATAGTTTTAACTATTGTATGTTGTCGTGTGGACCACAAACTATCATTACTTGTTTTGTTATGAAGATTTTTTTTTAAATCGTTTTTAATAACATAATCTAATATCTTCTATTTTATGTAATTGTATTTGTTGACCTCAGTTGATGTCTGAATCAAAGAAAATTATTTTGATTTGATTAAAGCAGAATAGTACAAAAAATTAAGGTTCTTTGAATGCCTCCACATGCTGTCATTCATGAATTTCAGACCAACAGCTGGGCAGATTGACAGCCTGGGGAATTAAATATGGGCCGACAATTTTTTATATAATTCCATCTTTCTACATATATGTGTAGCATATTGCTAATATTTCCATGTGGGTGTTTTGCAGTAGGTGTAGGTTATTTACTTACCATTGCAATCTGCAGGCACTCATACACAGATACAAGAACAGTCTATGAGAGGACCAGATGAGATTTTTGCGACATGATTATGAGACTTTTTAAAGAAATTTAAGGCAACACAGGGCATAATGCAATAAGGATCTAGAAGAGAAAGGGTTAGTCAAGACTTGTAAACACTACTAGATGACTACCAAAAGGCTGAGCTTGGCATTACATGTAAAAGGCTTTTGTCTCACAACATTTATGTGCTCTTTACATCAGAAAATTTCATGTTGGTATATAAATCCTATTGTACGCAGGTGTTATGTTGAGTAGGGTTGCTGAGGTAAGTGGAGCGACAAAAGTAAATTACACATTCATTGTCCGCAGTGCTGTTACTCTGCTTTTTTTAAACTCAATTTACCAGCTGTATTATATGGCCTGCCCCCTTCAAATGGCCGCAAGATGATTTTCTTAATAGTCCAGAAAGATTTGGGCATTGCACGTTACTCTCCTCACTTAGTTTTTATAATTCAGTCAGTTCAGAAATTTGCATTTGTGCTAGCGGGGTCTGGTGATTGAGAAATGAGGGACTGTGCACAGGAGTCTTTATTGAAGATGATTTTGGAAGGTCTTTCATTAATCGCTGTCCAGTTTAATATTGTTGTACCCGTTTAATTTTTTTTGGATAAAATACATTCTTTTGAATTTTAATACATGATTGTAGGGAAAGAGGATTGTGTTAATATTTTAATACTAATAGTAATTATATAGAAGATGAAGGTCAATAATTTGTCTTCATATTTCAAGAACTTCTATTGGACATTTTATAAGAGTATTTTGTAATAATACATATCTGTCCCACTAGGAGTTTAATGAATTTGCTTTTGTCTTTTTACTTTATATCGTAAAGGACTTTAAAAATATTTATCCAAAATTGTCTCCCTCCCCTAAATATGCAGCGTAATGCTAACACCGGTAGCTTTTTCATATCCTTTGCTTCCGTGTGTTTTTTTTTTTTTTGTCTGGCTGAAATGGCCAAAGAAGCCAGTTAGTAGGGTGCGGAACTATTTGAGTGTGTATGTGCCCTCGACATTGACCAACTATGGGAGAGCCCTGCTCTTTTGTGGCATTAATGCTTGCTAAAGCTGGTTCTTTTTGGTAGTTGACCTTTTCTCAGACTCATACACTGTAGTTCTGTGTAACTGAAGAGATGTATACTTCATAATCGCTCTCTCCCAAATAAGTTGGTTTATTGCTATAGCACACACACTGCTTAGTTGATTGTTTTTACTTGGAGTTGTGTGTTTGTATAAAGAGTGCTTAACATAAGATGTGTATAATGTTGAATTGGACCACCCACCAAGATGCACGTACTAGTCTGGGTGCTAACAGTAAATCTCTCACCTGTCCATCGTGTTGAAGCTAAATATTTTGTTCAATGACTATGAAAATGTTCCATTGACAATGCCTACATTTTGGTTTTTCATTTTTTAGGTATTTGTGTTAGCATATTGGTCTCTTCATCATCTTACAATTCTCCAGCTGTTAACCCCTCTGTTTTGGTGGAACATCTT
This sequence comes from Triturus cristatus, assembly GCF_964204655.1. Lineage (NCBI taxonomy): Eukaryota > Metazoa > Chordata > Amphibia > Caudata > Salamandridae > Triturus > Triturus cristatus. Next base: position 745,222,610 of record NC_140580.1, on the reverse strand, counting down.
TTTCTTTCCAGTGTCACACTTTGCAGCCGCTATCCCAGTGTTGACCACAGTTTTTCTGCCTAGAATCTGCTTAAGGGCCTTCATTAATTAATCCTTGGAGTCATGCTTAAGTTCTAACATCAAAAGCCACCCCACTACCCCAGGGACCCTCTATAACAGTTTCCCCAGAATTTCATATCATCCTTCGATTACCTGAAGGTTTCCGATACTAACTTCAGTTATACACTTCTGGCACCTGAGATTCTGGCTTCACTTTATTTTCCAATGTCTTTGTGTTTTAGTGTATACGATGTAAGCATTTAAACTGAATCAGGTGGATTCACAAAGAAAATGTTGCTATATTTGCCTCAGGCCAATCGGAATCACCTTATCCACCCATGGCAGTTTCCTATTGTTTCTGGGCTTTGTGTGTGAAGAGGTTTGGTGCATGCACTGTCATGATCCTATATATCCTGGGTATTGCCTTGTTTTACAGTTGACAATGGTTCATGCGACTGCTGCGCTACATTCTTGATGAGGCTCAATTTCCTTCCTGTAGTGCTTCAAGCCAGACTGTTCTGGTAAATTGGTTTCTGTGGACTTTAAATTTCTTGTAGATGTCTGCAGGTCGCTTCTTATACCTGTGATGTCTCATGTTTTTTAAAATTAAGATTACATCCCATCTCTCAAACTGCAAGTGTGCTGCCTCTTTCTGTACACTCTTCTTTCACAGACGTTTATTCTTAATACCCTGTGATTCAATCCCGATGCTTTTTGTGTAGCCCTCCAAGTTAGAAAATCACCTAATAGCTGGCGAACATTCCCCTTGTGTCCATACCCCTATATAACAACTGTAGCAGAGACAGTCCTTGTCGCCACCCTTTCTAGCCTTGATCAGGGATCCAAATATGACTTGTGTAACCAACCATTTCTTACCATCTGTTGTGAGTCTCTATACAGAGACCAAACATCTGTCGTCCACAATCCTCGCCACATTGACTGGTGCATAATCGTGCACTTAAGCATGCTTGGTGGTTTTGTACCACATCGCAGCTGTTTCTTTTGGGTATTTTGTAGGTTAAGTTCTGGAGGCATAGAAAAAATTGTCGGTGAACGTATTCTTTTTAATGTAGTCGTAATTTATCGATTCGGGAGGCTTTCCAATGTTTTGTATCTTTCTCAAGTGTGTCTCAGTCAATTAAAATTTCCCACATTGCGACCACTTCTCTTTGCCACTTACATCCCATGCTACTTAAACTTGGACCATTCCTGGTTTCGCGATGTCTGTTAGCTGACTGCTTCCTCCTCTCTGGAATTGATAGCTAAGCAACTTGCACCATTTTACCTCAGGTAGAAGAATCTGACACAGCGGTCAAGTATGTTGTTGATGCTACGTCTTGCCCCAAATCGGGCTTAAAGTGCATTTTATTTTTATATGGAGTTATATCTTCCTCCCCCAACGGCTGCCAATATCTTGTGACTAAGGGTTGACATCTTATCCATTCAGTTGTGGTTCTGCCATCAGATAAAATAAATTGGACAACAAGAACTAGTTCTGTTAGGTACTCTGCTTTAGGAATTAGCCTCCGCTTTACCTCATTCACCCTGTCATGCTATTTGACCCTGTGTGAATGTCCAAATATACTGCATGGGTTTTGGTCCTGTATTAATCCCAAAATCCAGAACGCATATACTCACTCCAGGGTGTCTAATTCCTTCTCTGGCCCCATATCATAAGCACCAGTAGGCCTTTAATTTAACCTGACATAATTGCTGAAATGTTGAGTAGACTTTTAAGATTGTCTTGTGGACCTATTCAGCTTGATGCTCACTATGATCTGAATGAACTTGTCTCCCTAGTGTCATCATAAATATATTAGCTAGTAATCTGGCAGGAGCCATTCCAACCTCACTGATTAGAGAAATTGGCAAACAGGTGGTAGATTGGCCTGTGAGCGTTGCTGCCATATCTCTGATGTTGCGGTCTCTTAGGCCTGTGGTGGGACTGCCCTTGCCGCCTTACTCTTTCAACAGGTTGGTTATATATTTCATGGTCTCTTTGTTCTTGTTAAATTCTTGTGTTCTTACCCGGCCAGCAATGTTTTGGATCCTTCATAGTTCTGTCCTGGATACCTTTCTCGCGCTCCTTATGACATGCTGTCTTTTGGTGTGGTGATCTTCCAGTGTTGTGATAGCAGTTTTTAGGTCTCACCTACGCAGCACGCAGGGGCTGCATAGGAGTCCTTTAGCCGTCGTACAGCTCTGTTTGGAAGCACATACTCCTGCGTGCCAAAAGAACGAGTATGTGCTTCCAAAAAGAGCAGACTGCTCTCCCAAGCGCGCGCGTGTCTCTCTCCTCGCCCACACGTTTTTACTCGCGCTTCTTGTTGCTTACTTTTCATTTCAGTTCGGTTTCCCTTTCTTGCGCGCGCCTCTCCTCGCCCACACGTTTTTTCTCACGCTTCTTGTTGCTTACTTTTCATTTCAGTTCGGTTTCTCTTTTTTTGCTATTGTTTCTCCTTGCCATTCTTTTCCACTTTCTGCATTTCCTGCTTTTTTTTCTCTAGCCAGTTTCCTTTTGTCTTGCTTTTTTTTCTCTAGCCAGTTTCCTTTTGTTCTGCATTATGTAGCTCCTTTTTTCTCTCAATAGGTATTGTTTGTGTGTTTTCTTCCATTCAAGGTCCCTTCTCTAGCGCTGTCCATTTCCTGCAGTTGCTTTTAATTTCTTACTTTCCCTTTGCTCTTTGTCTGCCTTAATTTGCCATTGTCGTCCTTCCACCTTTCTTCGAAGCGTCCTTTCTATGTCCACGTCAAAGAATAATTTTCCTCACCTTCTCATTACTACCCTTTTCTGTTTGCCTCTTGCCACACGACCGCTGCAATGCAAGGAAGACAGACTGACCCATTTAATGGCAGGTCCAACGAGGCCAGACAGCATGCACGAGCCACAGAGTAACATGGCAAATGTGCCCCATACCAATGAGAGAGCTGGGATCGACCACATACTGGAATTGGAGACCAAAGGGCTTCTATTTCACAATTAGTACTTTGGTGGACCCTGAGAGGATGTAACTAGCCCACCCTCTCCCAAGTGATACTTGATGCGTGGATCGTTCATGTATTGAAGTCGATGCTAATACATTTGTTTCTATTTAAGGTCGTTCAGTAATGTGAAAAGGTGATGTGAAAAAGGGTGCTTAAAGTACTCTGCAAGTTTAATATATTGTAAGAGTGTGAAAATCATCAAAACTCGCATTCCTTCTGTTTTGGGCATTTGTTGAGTAGCTTAACAAAAGTGCCCCCCCATGTTACATTATATTAATGTATGTAATATTTGTCAGAGCTGATTTTGGTTCCAATCTGGCCCTGCCTGTCCCCCTTAAATTCTGAGTCCCCTCTTTCTGCTATCCCCTGGATTCTAGTGGAGAAAATAATCAGTTTTTAGCGCCTCTGCATTGGCCAATAGCAAATCTGGGGAAAAGACCCACTCATCAGCAGTCCTGCTTTTCTAGTGGCAAGCTCCTGAGCTTTTGAAATCTGCCTTTTACTCTTCGGAACGTTTAACCCGTTCACCAAGGTTATCATTTGTTCTGCTGCTTTATGGCCATGCTCTGGAACACAATGCCCTCCTTTCTGTGTAACCAATCTAACCAGTCCATTTTCCATACTATCGTCAATAGTTTTTGAGATATTAAGCTTACAAAAAGGTGTTGTTGGGCCATTACCTCTACGTCCCTCGTCCTTGACCCAGTCATTACTAATGGGGTATTCCACCTGACCGGAAACAAAACGGGAAACGCTTTTAGACTCCACCCACCCTCCTGCCAGGGGCTATAAGTACATAGCCAATAGAAAGCACTTCCTGTTTTGTTTCCTGTCGGTGGACCTGACTGGGGATGCTGGGGTAGGTGCTGGGCACTTACCTGCTACTTGCTTGTCCTGTTCTCTCCTTTGCTGGGCTCTGGGGGTGCTTCTGGACCGACGTGGGAGCTGCTGGCGTCTGGACGCCTGGATTCCGACCGTGCCTGGTTTCCTGTGCTGCTGGGCTGAGCAGGTCTCTTTGGTCCGTGTCGTGGCTGCGGGTCTCTTTGGTGCTGGTGAGTCTTCCTCCCCGGGGGTGTGTTCCCTCCAGCGGATGCTTGTCTCACTGCTTCCAGCTGCCTGTCTCCTGCCATCCCGGGGGGTGATACGGACAAAGACCTTGGGCAGCGTTGGTGGTAAAATGGATGGCAGCGCGAAACCATGACAGAAATGACAAAGTTATGGGAGTCATTACTACGCACCCAGCATCGGGAACGTGCATTTAAAAAAGGAGCACTGTTTTCTGCCTGCTGCTGCTCACTGGTTTGGTACGGCTTCCTGGGGTCCCGTTTCCGGCTCTGCTATGTGCTGTCCTCCCCGAGCGGCCCTCTGTGGCGATGAGCTCCTGGGTTGTGCTCCGGCCTTTGATTCTAGTGCGCGCCATGTACCCTGCCCTGGCTGCTGCCTGCTTTGTGCACGTTTTCCTCTGCCGCTGTTGGTCCCCGTGGCATGGCGCTGGGGCTCCTACCGGTTCACTCTCGCTCGGGGTGGGGCCTCGGCTCTTCCTGCGGATTGTAGCCTACGGCGGCCGAGATTTGCGGTGGTTTGTGCCTCTGGCTGGCCACGCCCCCTTGTCAGTGCCGGCATTGGTTTCAGCTGTTCCAGCATACCGGTTTCTTTTGGTGTATGCTGTTTCTGGTTTCTGGGCTTAAATTAGAGGGGGATTCGTGCTTCTTTCAGTTTTTCAGGTCTTCTGACTTGCTGTGCTGTTTTTTTCTTGTGGTTAGGCTGGATATGGGGAAACATCAGTGTAAGCGCCGCCATGTGTCTCCTGTCTCTTCCTCCTCTTTCCATGCGGACAGTGGGCATTCTGCGCCTCCTGGGAAGCAGTCGCGGTTGGATGACGGCCGGTTGAAGCGCCTGATTTTAGAGACTTTGTCTGACTTGCGGTCCTCCAGGAAGTCGGCTGGTGGTCGTCCCTGTGGGGGTCTTGACCTCTATTCGGACATCTCTAGCTCGGACTCCTCTGATGGTTCCTCCTTGTGTGCGGCTCTAGCTCGGACTCCTCTGATGGTTCCTCCTTGAGTGCGGTGGACTTGAAAGGCAAATATAATTCAAAGGACTTGTTGCCAGACATCCTCTCTCATGTCAGGGTGAACATGGGTTTTCCTGAGGAGGTGGTGACCAGTACTTTGCAGGATTCTGTCTTGCCTCAGTTTCGGAAGCCTGCTTCCACGTCTCTGCCTATCCATCCCTTTGTAATGGACGCCCTGTTGAAGGAGTGGAAGGACCCGATCATATCATGTTGCCTCGCTTTATGTCCAAGCTCTATCCTTTGCAGGACATGGAGAATACGATTACTGAATCTGTGCATGTTGATTCTATTGTGGCCAGTTTGGTGGGTCGTCCTTCTATGGCTGACAATATCCTTCGTGATGGGGTGGATAAGAAGATTGACTCTGCTCTGAAGAAGTCGTATGCTGGGTCCCACCTTGCTCTCCGTTTTGGTATCTATGGGGCATTTGTCGCTCAGTCCTTGTTGGCCTACTTTAAGACCTTGTTTTCCACAATGTAGGAGGGTGGCAGGTGTCCGGACCTGCTGGATTCCTTGCAGCGTCAGGCGGAGTTCCTTTCGGATATTGCATTTGACTCTGTGCGTGCTTCTGCCTTGTCCGGTGGTTCCTCTGTTGCTGCTTGTCGAAGTTTGTTGCTGAAGGGCTGGAATACGGATGCTGCACAGAAGTCCATTGCCTTGCGGTTACCTTTCACTGAGCCCCGTCTATTTGGGGACGCTCTTGAGGAGAAGCTTCACAAGGTATTCAAGGAGCGTAAGCATTCTTTGTCCTTCCGACATCATCCTCATCGTAAGGAGTCATCTTTCTCTAATGCCAGGTCTTTCCGCCAGCCATCGCGGTTTCAGAAATTCTCCTTTCGTGGCCAGAGAGGGGCTGGTAAGGGTTTCCGCCACCGTTTCCAGAAGAAGCCCCCTCAGGATGCTGGACAGGGTCCTCAGCGTTCCTGACTATGCCGCTCCCCTGGGACTTCCCGCTGGTGTTCCGCCCGTGGTTGGTGGGAGGCTGCGGTTGTTCCTGCCTTCTTGGCATCTGACAACTTCCGACCAGTGGGTTCTGGATGTCATATCTCGGGGGGTATCAGATAGTTTCTTTCCTCTCCTCCGCCTTGGTACGGCTCGTCGTTAGTCTGTTGGACGGCGTTCACTCCCTGTTCCTGAAGAAGGCTATTGTTCCAGTTCCCCGGGTGGAATGGGGTCTGGGGTATTATTCGATCGTCTTTCTGGGTCTGAAGATCACAGGGGGGTTTCGGATTGTGGTCAACCTCCGGCCTTTGAACAGGTTTGTCCGGAAGATCCCATTCAAGATGGAGACCCTGCAGCGTGTGATCCCTTTGATTCAGGACGGTTGGGTGATGTCTCACGCTGGATCTCGAAGACGCTTATATTCATGTGCCAGTGGCTCTGGAGGATCAGCGGTTTCTGCGGTTTTGCTTGGCCGGTCGGCATTGGCAGTTCTGTGTCCTTCCGTTTGGTCTCCGGTTCGCTCCCAGGGTGTTCACCAAGGTGGTGGCTCCCCTGGTGGCGCATCTTCACCTCCTGGGAGTGTTTGTATATCCATACCTGGACGATTGGCTTCTCCAGGCACCTTCACCCGTGATGATGTCTCAGCACCTGTCTTTGACCATTGTTGCGCTCGAGCGTCCTGGTTTTCTCCTGAACCTTCCGAAGTGCCACCTTCTTCCTGCCACCTGGAGTTACTTCATTGGGGCGGACTTCGACTCTGTTTTGGCCAGGGTGTTTCTTCCTGTTTCCAGGATTCTGCTCCTTCAGTCCCTGTTGAGGGTGTTGTTGTCTCGGGCTTCGGCTCCCCTGCTTCAGTGGCTTGAGGATATGAAAAAACAAAACAAAGAACTGGGGGTCTAGTCAAATCCTGCTGAATGAGCGGGAATGCAAAAATAGAGGGCTAATAAGTCCCACAGAACAGAGAAGAGAGTAAAAGAACAGAAACAAGAGGAAGAAAAAGAAAGACAACCAGATGCAATCTAGAAGGACCTTAGAGCGGAATTATTGGATACCCATCAATTGTCTGTGTGATCAATCTTATCATCTGGTTATCCAATCCAAAATGAGATGCTTCTCTTGATCATAGAGAACATCTAAATGGGAGTGATTTCACTCGTGGATGGTCCAAGGTTGTCAGAGGATTGGAATGGGAAAACCAACCATAATAGGATGATAGGACAATTGAAAGGAGTGCAGTGCTAACAAAAGACAGTGAAGTGGTGTATTAAAATAGAATTGCGAGAAAACACTACCAATTTAATACGTGTCTCACATTCTAAATAAAACAACAGTGCAGAAAAGCAGTGTTAAACAAATAACTGCTGTGTAAAAAGGTCCAGTGGCTTGAGGTGCAGGATCATATGGCTGCTACTGTTTTTCACGGTTCCGTGGGCCAGGTTCCATCTTCGCCCGTTACTGTGGCATCTTCACCGTTGGGTTCCTTTCCTGGTTCTGGACTTCACAGTGTTGGTGCCGGTGTCTCTGGAGATTGTCCGCTCTCCAGTGATGGCTGGATTCTTCTAATCTCTCCAAGGGAATGTGGATGCACCCTCCTCCTCCGGTGGTGTTGACAACGGATGCCAGTGCGTCGGGTTGGGGGGCCACCCTGGGTCAATGGTCTGTCCAGGCTCGTTGGCTGCGGATGGAGTCCTGACGGTCCTCCAACTGGAAGGAACGGTCTGCTGTGGCCCGTGCTCTTCGTTACTTCCAGGATCGTCTGCTGGAGTGCAATGTCCTGGTGCGGACCGACAAAACGGTCACTGTGGCTTATATCAGTCACCAGGGCAGCACTCGCAGTCCTTCCTTGAATCTGGTGGCCTGTGCGATTGTAGGTTGGACGGAGCATCATCTTCTGGCCATCTCTGCTCAGCATATCCGGGGTGTGGTCTATGTGGTGGCGGATGCCTTGAGTCGTAGGTTTTCATCCTCTCTGACCCTGTGCCTCTCCCCCAGGATTTTCCGGTTGCTCTGTTGGAGGTTCGGGTCTCCCCGGCTGGACTTGTTTGCCTCCAGGACCAATGCTCTGCTTCCCCTCTTTTGTTCCCGGACTCTGGAGTTGGGGGCTTGGGGGGTGGAGGCGTTGTCTCTCCCGTGGCCCCCTTGGTTGCTATACGCCTTCCCTCCTTTTCCTCTGATTCCGGTCTTCTTGCTGAAGGTTCAGCGGGTGGGGGCCCAGGTGGTGTCTGTCTTACCTCATTGGCCTCGGAGGTCCTGGTTCCCGTCGTTGCTGGGTCTGGCGATGGGTTCTCCTTGGATTCTGCCTCGCTACCCGTCTCCCCTGAGGTCGGCCTCTCCCTCCCTCCTTGTTCCTCTCTCCCTGGCGGTCTGGAGGTTGAACGGCTGTCTCTTGGTGTCCGAGGTTTGCCTGACCACCTCATCACGGTGATGCAGGCCTCGCGAAGGAAGTCCACTTTGTCTTCCTACTCTAAGCATTGGGCTTCCTTCTCCTCCTGGTGCTCTTAGCGGGTTTTGTCTCCTGCCCTATCGCTTCTATCCTTCAGTTTTTTCTGGATGGGTTTCAGAGGAACTATGCCTTGTCTACTCTGAAGGGTCAGTGGGCTGCTGTTCGAGCTTTCCGGGATCCGGCTTCACTACTGTCTTCGGATGGGTTATTGGTTTCTCGGTTGTTCCGGAGTTTCTCTCTCTCTCTTCTCCTTCTCCTGTTCCTCCTTGGGATCTTTCTTTGGTCCTGGGTGCTCTGCAGTCTTCTCCTTTTGAACCATTGGATTCTGTTGACCTTAAGTTCCTTTCCTTTATGGTGGCTTTTCTGGTTGCTGTTACTTCTGCTCGGAGGCTGGGTGAGCTGACTGCCTTGCGATGCTCTTCTCCCTTTTTGCGTTTCTTGGATGGCGCTGTGGTCCTTTCCTTGGATCCTGGGTTTGTTCCCAAGAGTCGTTCTCGTTTTCATTCTTCTCAGGAGTTAATTCTTCCTTTCCTTCTCCTTCCTTGACTGCTGAGCTGTTGCTTCACTCTCTCGATGTGAAGCGCGCTTTGTCTATTCATGTTGACCGCTCTGCGTTATTTAGTTCTTCCGACTCTCTCTTTGTGACCTTTTGGTCTGGCTGGTCGTGGTAAGGCTGCTTCTCGTCTTACTCTGGGTCGCTGGATTAAGGCTGTTATTTCTCTTGTTTGCCTTGCCATTCTGTGCTTCAGGCCCGTTCCACAAGGGGTGTCTCTGCCTCCTAGGCTACTTTTCATGGTGTTTCCCACGATGAGATCTGTCGGGCTGGGACTTGGGCTTCTGATTCTACTTTTGTTAAGCATTTCTGTTTGAATTGTGCTCTGTCTGACAGGACCAATTTTGGTTGTGGTGTGTTGCGTGCTGTGGGGTGTATTTCCCCCCCCCCCCCCCCCCCCCTGATCTGTTGGGTTTATTAAAGCTTTTTCACTTGCTGCACTCCACTTTTGTGTTAGGTCCTTGTTCTGTGTATGGTGTTCAAAAGGCCTTCTGGTTTGGTGCTTTGGTATGCCTTATTAGTAATGACTGGGTCGAGGACGAGGGACGTGGAGGTAATGCTATGATTACTTACCGGTAATCCCATTACTCTTAGTCCTACTCGTCCTCGACCCATTCATGCTTACCACCCACCCTCCCTGTTCAGGCCTTTGTTGCTTGGTATGTCAGGAAGTGCTTTCTATTGGCTATGTACTGGCAGGAGGGTGGGGGAAGTCTAAAAGCGTTTCCTGTCAGGTGGAATACCTCATTAGTAATGACTGGGTCGAGGACGAGTAGGAATAAGAGTAATGGGGATTACCGGTAAGTAATCGTAGCAACATCGAAGAGTTAAAAATGTACACATTTTGAAAGCTCCAAAAACATTTTATAGGTTGAGCCTGCAGGCAGTGCACGTTTAGTGCCGCTGTGGTGACGATCTCTTGTGTTTTTTGGTTTTTTTCACTCTACTAAAAAGGGGCTTTTTTTAGCCCACCCATTACTTACTATTTGTTGCCATCATAATCACTCTTTGCTGCCTTCCAACGCGACAGCACTTGTGACACGCCATTTACTGCTCTTTGTGTGAAGTATGGACCAAATACAGATTTAATAAACTCTATTAGTATCCTTCTGTTTCTCGTGTTGTGATTGAGGTACTATTTCTTCTTATTTGTTAGGACACGTTTATTAGTGTGAACCCGACCACTGCCTCCCTGTGAGCATCTCAATCACCCCCTGCTACTCTTTCCTTCCTTCCTTACCACTTACACCAAACCCCTTTTCTATTATTGTTATCCACGCTCTTGTTTATTTTTGCATTTTTATATAAGTGGTACGCAGCCCGAGTTCAGACTGTTAAAACAAAAATGTTCAGTTGTGGTTTCTCGGATATTGTGCAAATCTTGTCATGGTGGAGGGCAGTTTTCAGTGGAGGCTCTTGAATAGGGTAGATCTGCTAATGACCGACACCGATTACTGATCTATTTTCTCAGATTTCATGCAGAACTTGACTTAACATGTCAAGTGTGCCATATTTAATGCAGATTCGTCAAACATTGATGCAGGTTTGGCAGTGCCACTGTAATGATTAGACAGGGCCAAATTATGCGGCAGAGGAGGGGAAACTGTCGCACAACTTGTGATATTACTTTATTATTTCTTCTTTAGTTTTTACGCTTGTTTGCACTGTCATGGCATTGGTTGCACCACATTAGTATCAATCAGAGATTTGTTAAGCGCAACTTCCCGCCCGTGAGTGTCTCAAGGCGCCGGAAGGGGTGGGGGGTGCGCGCAGCTCCTTGGTGCTTACGGTCTTCCGTCGAGAGGCCAAGTAGGTCCTGATGTCTTCCAGGGCCCACCAGAGTTTGTCCAGTTGCCGGACGCTCGTGGTGATTCAGCAAACAGCCAGGTCTTGAGGTCCTTCAGGAACTTGGAGAGAGATGGTATCTGGTGGAGGTGGTGATGGGGGTGTTCCATGCCTTAGCTACGAGGAGGGAAAAGGAGCGACCTCCTGTTCTGGTCTACTTGATGCACGGCACCGTCGTGAGGGAAAGCTGGGCTGAGCGGAGGGGTCTTTAGGGTGTTCCTTTAACATCCAAATATTGTGATAAGAAACAAGTGAACATTCAATCTTTGCAAAGGGCCTTCCGCTGCGCTGCAAAACGCTATTGAGTTTTTTAATAACTTTTGAACTGTTTGAGCTGTGAATTATTTTTGGTTAAAATCTGATTATGCTGCAGATTTTAAGTTGTGGCAACTCTACAATTATACAAAAAACACAGCCGTGCAATCGCATAATTTCAATGGCCCTGGTTATTTGCTATTTAAAACACATTGAATCCCACCCTTTCTAACTTTAACTTTGTCATAGGTCAAACCCTCTACCTGAAAACCATTCTAGTTGTGGAGTTAAGGGCTGTGTCTATACCCAAATTATGCTGTACACAGCCAGACACAGAGTGTAACTGCTTTGGGTGGGATAGGGCTAGGTGGACAAAGGCCATACACAGCTAGTTTGAGTGTTGAGAAACCTTTGTTAAAGAACCTAGATCATTAAGTCCTGCAAATACCAAAATAATGAACAATTGAAATTTCCTTTAACAGTTGACAGTGTTCTGGTTTATATTTTCACACTAGAAACCAATGAGTTTTGCCTCTTATGGGTTGTAACATAAACATAACTTGCTGCCTGCCCATTGCCCTGCACATGACATCTCAAATAATATCAGCGGTGACATCACAGACCAATCCACTCACCACTGGCTACGTAAAAGATTTCCCCAGACTTTGTTGCAAGAAGTCACCTACATATCTATGCAGATATGCGCAGCACTCCACCTCGAGTCCCCACTCTCCCTCCAAATCAGCAAAGTCTGTCCTTTACCAGAACATTGCTCTTTCCAATAGAAATTCCAAAATAGAGCTTTAGCTCAACTGGCAATCTGCACTTTATGGATGTCACCAGGCAAAGGAGCAAACATGTTGGGCCATGTTTATAAAGAAAACCTAGGACATTAGCACAGTGTCATGTCTCTGGATTGGGCCAAAAAACACCTTAGACTATTATATGGAAATCTATAAAGATACCGACCCGTTTTGCAAATAAGGAGAGGAGTCCAGGGGAATTAGAGTTAAAAAGGGGCTGCCAACCTTTGGGTCATTCCTATCTATATGGTAAAGGGAGACGTGACCAGTATCGAAGAGATGCAATAGAGGGTCACTCATAGGAATTACCTTTTTTTGGGAACCATCCAATTTGTACCATATTGTGTCACATTATACCAATTGAGCGCCCCAGACCAAATACCCGAGATATCCAACATAAAAGAATACTCTCAGTTTTCCAAAGTTATCTAAGTAGCTAAGTTTAAATTGAACGCTCCAATCACGGAAAAAGGAAAAGGACGAGGATTAAATCCCTCCTGATAGACAAGGTCACAGAACCTGTTTGTTTTCCTAACTTATTTTATAACGAGCTTAAGTCTACATGGGTACGTGTCTTCATCTTTTCTCCCAGTTTATTTTGGCGCAGCTGTGTGTACTCTTATTTGTGGCTTCGATTAGTCTAATCGTCACAGAAGGAAAGTCTGATATTTTCATTTAAATGGTTTTCAGTGAAAATATACGTCAATGAATTAACATGGATCCAATTGGAATAATGATGTCTTTTTTGAGCATTACTTAGTCTCGTCAACCCATAATAGTATTATCAAGTGTTCATAGACCTTTTTGTGCATTTTGCTTAAAAGGCCCTGTGTATCTTGCTGTTTATTAGCTAATTTGTCCTGGGAAAATCTTAGAATTTTAGTTTCTCCGCTGAGTTAAGAACACTCCTGCCATGCTAGCCAATATAGGCCAGTTGGTGTTGATAAAGTTTTATAGTTTTATCATTTGAATAGATAAATGCACCCTGAAACCCTTCTTCTAACTTACACCTTCCCATGGAGGATTTTCCTTTATTTTCCCTTTCCTCTTAAGGTATAGACTTTTAAATGTGACACGCAAGTTCTTGCAGCCTTCAAGTTGGTTATTGTGAGAGAATCTCTGTTCTGCTAAACGATTGTGAAACCTTTATTGCCCGCATTCTGCAGTTTTATCTACAGCACCTGGTTATCTACTCGTGTGTTAGACAGTTGATCAGCCAGAACTGATGAAAGATTGCTTGCATAAAAAGAAAAGTACACTGTTTGGGCCCTCTTGTAATTTGGATGATTTTTTCCTTTATTCCATTTATTAATGTCTTCATCGCATGAGTGGAGTCCGAGAAAATTCAACATAATCACAATAAAAAGAAATCAATTCTTTCTTGAGCAGGCGTTGAAAAAGCCTCTGGTCTTTCTTTATGAATGTTGAACTGTTTTCTTCCAACAGTGCTTGTTTGCTTTTGGCGCATGCAGTAACTCCAAAATAGCAAGAGTACATGAAGCATCCCGATGCATTGACAGCTATCTTGGAATGGACTCAGATATAGAAGGGTCAATAGGAGGTGGCCACCACTGTATGCCTCATGACACTGACACTTTTTTAAAGCATTTTTAATGTGAGGGCTGAGACATGGCAGGGAAAGGGGTGGGGGGAGTAGGGGCAGGCCTAAAGTAATGATATATCGGCACGCTAGTGATGGGTTCGTAGGAGGGGAGCGAGAAGCAAAGTGAGAAATGTTGGCACTTGCAGAAACAATGTGCTCTCTTGATGAGCTAGTTTGAGTCATCGCACTTGTGTTTCTTGAGTGCATGGACATATACCGTGTGCAAGTAACAAGTGGAAAACCTTTTCAGAGCAGAAGAAAACAAACAATTTTAGGTAAAGGCTGTACAAAAACATTTTTTTAATGTATGCTAGACATCGCTTAACAAATTAACTCGGACAGCAATCTTAGCTGCTAGATAATCAAGATGTACTCCGCCCCCCCCCCCCCCCAACAATACCATCTATCCAGAATACAAATAGTTCTGAATACTCGGGTAGCTCTCTGCTTAGCTATAGGTGCTGTACATCAATATCTCCTTCTCGCTATCCTCCATAGTCTACCCTTTGAGAGCTAATTGTTTTGTCTTTCTGCTAGGCCTGCCTGCAGTATCTTGTAGGAAGTTCCTACTGAATTCTTATGCTTTCTCATTTCTACATCCACGGCCCTGTAATCATTCTGCATTTCCACCCGTCAGTACTTGTTTGATTGCCCCTTTCCTTAGAAGGGTGCTGTACTTTGTTCCTGGTCACTTAACCTTCCAAATAATACCAGAAACCCATTTATTGTTGGATTTTACATTCAAGTGCCTCTTGTATCATCTAAACCTAGTGCCAAGTACTGCATATTTTCCATGCACTGCGTTCATGTCCTGTACTTTATTGTACCGTGTGAATTTGATCTTCGTAAGGAAAATTTCACACTAGACCCAGCTAATTACTACTACGCTTTTCTTTGCGGGCAGTATGGTAAATTCTTAAATCTACAGCGACCTTTTGAATTCTAGCCTGCAGATTACGGTAGCAGCAGCTGCAAACATTCAGTAGAAGAAGCCAGATGGGAAAACACAAGCGGGGAGAGCTGACTTGCTAGCATCGTCTACTGCAGGAAACGTATTCTGTCCCTTATAAAAACAAAAATAAATCGGTCAGGAATCTTACCTGTGTAATCTTTGCCCATGAAAGGCATGTGCTTCTTTGTGGATTAATGTGGCTGAGTGTCTCGCTTTTCAAACCCATCTGCCTCATGTTGTGAGACCAGTTAATTTGCATTCTGTGATGGGGTTTGTTTCTCTAAAACCTCTCCTGTGTGCTACCTCTTTCCTGGCTTCTGCTTAAGTCAACTTTTCTGTGATGTACTTGAGATGCATATTTTTTCCAAAGTAGGACAAAAGGTTCTGTCTCGTCCAAACAAAATGTGTTAGACAGAAGATCATCGCAAGCAAAAACCTATATACGCCTTTAAATTCATTTCTATACTTTCGCCTCAGGGGGGCATGCAGAGCTGATTTGCCCACATTCCCACATGTACCTCCCTCACTGAAAACGCTGGTTAGGCCTATTGATTCTAAATTGCCCATTCAATTGATATCCCTTTTATTAAGCTCCATACATGAAGAGGCCCCGGTTACCTTCCCACCGACAGGCTCAAATGGTTTGAAGAACTAGACAAGAGATCATTAAAGAAGTTTGGTACTTTTGCTGCACTCAAACTAGCATGCTTTCCCCTCGGTAGAGTAGCAGACACCGTATTATCCACTTTAAGTTCCTACACAGAGTGTATTATTCCCACAATAGCTTGTGGTAGTGCGAGCATAGAATGTTTGAATTTTAACTGCCAGATGTTGGTTTCCGAAAGGCTGGCTTTCTTCATCTGGCCTAGTCCTGTGGTGGGGTTAAGCTGTACTGGAGAAGATTTATGAAAACTCTTTCCAAGATACTAGACCTTATGGTGCCGCTGGACCCCAAAATAGTTTCGATGGGATGGGTGAATGATATTCCTAATTCTGTCAGAAAATTCACAGCATTGGCACTTCCGTTAGCCAAACGACAAGTGGTCTCACTAGGGTATGGTCAGAGCGCCTTGCTGCAAGCAGTGGACGCAGGCCCTCATCTACTGTAATGAGCACCTCAAGTTATATGCTGAAAGTTGCTTCCTATCTCTTGCCCCAGGGATATCTGAGTCCCCTGAATACATACCTGCTACATTTGATATCTAAAAGGACACTGCATAGTGCAATAGCCTATTATATGCACATAGTTGAGGTGTGGCGCCGCGGCCAGGGCGACTGACTCCGGAATCTGGGGATCACGGTTCGATCCCAGGTGGCAGAATAGCCCAGCACCATGTGAGACTGGGCAATAGGTTGCTTATTCTTCCCAACGGCCCCCAGCGCCTAGAGACCCTTACAGGTGATTGCTCGCGCTTTACAAATGTGGATGATTATTATTATGATAGTTGGGCCAAAGACTCGGACGTCAGTGCCATTATCTACAAATGATACGTAAAGGCTAGGAGAAAAATTTATTGTTGAAGTACTCTGTTGTCTGTCTGTCCTCGCTTAGCGATATAATATGGTTCCAATGTTGTACATGAAGAGTAAACTAAGGTTGGGAAGCTGCTGTCAACAAATCCTGTGAAGTGTATGCTTTTTATCGCAAATACAGCGTTCCGTTCCAGGTCTATGTTGTAACTGTTAGTGTTAGTAGAAAAGTTATGGGTCAATTATGGGTTATGCGTGTTTTAACATACATATTACGCCAAATGCCTTCTGTTTCTGGTGGGCATCATCATGGCTTTTTCAAATTGAACTAGTCTTCCATAGTAGTAATGTTTCTGTAAAACATAGCTGTGCCCTTAAGAAGGAAGCACAGTGGGTTTGCCTGGATGACTCCTAATCAACACTGTTTGGATAGTACTGAAGCTTCCATGCTTGAGTCCCCCCTCCATGCTCTCGTATGGAGTCCACTATTTTAGCAACCTTTCCACAGGGAAAAATTGCATCTCTTTCACAAGCCAGGATTCTAATCCTGAGGAAATTAAGTGCTGGGATATCCATCAGTGAAAACATTCAGTATATACATGTATTGGTATTTCAGTAGCATAACCCTAGGTATAGAGCAGTGGAGCACTGAACCTGGGTGGAAGCCCCCAGGAACGATTTACTGAGGCAGATTTGTTGATGGTGGTCCTTTCTCATATAGAATTATTGTTCTCGGGCTAGGGGAGTCGCCAGAGGGTTGGAGTAGTTATGATGACAATGATGTTCTAGATCCTGGAAGTCGAGCTGGAGGCAGCCTTTTTGGGTCTCGGCTAGCGAAGGCTGCGCTTGCACAGTCTCGCTCGCGAGATTTAATGTTTTTCAGAAGTGGGGCTTGAACCCGCCCCTCTTCTCCATTGGCTGGCCTCTTAAATGCTGGTCAGCCATTGTAGAAGAGCTTTTTCGCTCCAAACGAGCTCCGTCTTTTTTGGATTCGGGGGCGTGTTTTTTCACTTCTTTCTCATTTTTTACTCCCTGCCCCTTTTACGTGTGGTGGGTGTGTATTTCTTTAATTTTTTTTTTTTTTTCGGAACGGAGCGGGACGTGGGTTCGCCTCTTCCTTGCTCCAAGGCTGATCTCGGCGTTTCCTGGCGCTCGAGGACGCGCGGCAGATACGTAACCGGACTCTATCTTTTCCTTCTTACTTGGAGAAGAAAAATACAGTGTCCGCATCTGGTCTTCCGCTGCCCCCCCCCACTTTTTCCCTTCCTGCTCACCCCTCTCCAGCAGTGTTTTGTACAGCGCCTTCGACGCAGACAGGGCCGGCTTTTAGTGCCTGTGGCGCCCTGTGCGACAATGCTTCAGCTGCCCCCCTCCCTCTCTTTCTGTCTAGCAGTTCTTCTCTTACCGAAAACCTTGACTTCAAGATGGGGTTCTCACTCTCTTTCCTCTACTTTCTTTTATTTGCTCCCCTGTGAAATGGATCCAAAAAAGAAAATCATTTTTGCTGGAAATGTCGTATTGGGTGGCGTAAGGCTGGGTGGCGCCCTACGAAGCCTGCTAACGTGATCCGCGGTTCGCTGGTAAGGGGCATTGTTTCATCGGTAAACATAGGTAGGTTTTACGCATGCGCAGAGCGCCAGCGATTGTGGCTCCAGGTTCTTCCGAATACGTCCTTCTCTACGCCCAGCACGGGCGGAGATACTGTCATGACGTAGGGTCATGCCGCGTGGCTCGCGCCAGTCCAAGTTCACCTCCTGCTCCAGTCCAATCCACAGTAGAGTCCCGGGTCTCTGAGGCGCGGAGGCTGCTCATTGTCAGGAAACAGCTGGGGCAGCAGTGGATACCGCACCAGCAGGCAGGTGAGTGCGGGGCTTCTGTCAGGAAGGAGCCTGATGGGTGCCGGTGTGTCCAGGGTGCACTTGTGTCCTTTGTGGGCTCCCCACGGAGGGTCCCGCAGAGGTAGCCTGAAACACCAGATACCTCTCGGCTCCCCCCCAGCCTAGTGAACTACTTTACCTGGGCTGAGGGCCCCTGCCTTGATCACCTGGGGGAGGCACCGGCTCAAGAAGGCTGGGATTTGTTTGGACTGACCCCGTGAATAGACTGATCCCAGGGGGGCTAGCAAAGACAACAGGCCGGCTGCTTATCCACGACCCTGCCCTTTCAGTGACTCCAGAGAGGGACTTCACCCAGCTGGCCTTTCTTATCAAGTGACTCTCAGAGATGGGCCATGAACTACACCTGCCTGGCCCTCCCAAGTAAGTGACTCTCACAGAGGGACTTCACTCTGCTGGGCCTCCTTATCAAGTGACTCCCAGAGACGTACTTCACCGAGCTGGGCCTCCCAAGAAAGTGACGCGCACAGAGGGGCTTCACCTACCTGGGCTTTTGTTTTCTTGGCTTTGTTTTCCCTGGGCTTGCAACTAGTGCACCAATCTTGGAGGTACTGCAAAGTGTGGATTGGAAAACAAAATGTGTACTGCGGCTCTGCGTCCAGGGATGTGGTCTTTTTACCATACTAACGTTTTGTAAGGATATCAGCAATGGATATTGAAATGGGACCATTCAAGGCCACTTTCAGGCAAAAGCACTCACTGATTTCTGAATAGTCAGTGTAAAAGTGTTACGGTAACAATGTTGTTCCTGCTTGAATTTCACATGATTCACGGGCGGCAGAGAAGTAACAGGACTCTGCCTTTCCTTCTTACTTACAGAAGAAAAATACAGTGTCCGCTTCTGCTCTGCCGCTTCAGCTGCCCCCCCTCCCCTCTTTCGTTCTTCCCTCTTTCTGTCTAGCAGTTCTTCTCTTACTGAAAACCTTGACTTCAAGATGGGGTTCTCACTCTTTCCTCTACCTTTTTATTTGCTCCCCTGTGAAATGGATCCAAAAAAGAAAATTATTTTTGCTGGAAATGTCGTATTTTAATTCTAAGGTGCAGCATCTGGAATAAAAGGTTAAAAATATGAAATATAACTCTGTAAAAAGACAGTGGTAGCAAACTGGCCAGATTGATTTTATTCACACCCAAACACATTAGCGCCACTTTTACAGAGTTTGCCAGTGAAGCGCTATTTTTTTTTCCTTGTCTTTGTTTTCCCGGGGCTTGCAACTAGTGCACCAATCCTGGAGGTACTGCAAAGTGTGGATTGGAAAACAAAATGTGTACTGCGGCTATGCGTCCAGGGATGTGGTCTTTTTACCATACTGCTAACGTTTTGTAAGGATATCAGCAATGGACATTGAAAAGGGACCATTCAACGCCCCTTTCAGGCAAAAACACTCACTATTTCTGAATAGTGAGTGTAAAAGCGTTAAGGTAACAATGTTGTTCCTGCTTGCATTTCACATGGTTTGCTAAATTCTGCATTCCCCTATGAGTGTTTGCTTTTTCCAGGATGATGTTACTTTTTTCTGTAGGCCGCATATTGCTCTTGTCTATTGCGTCATTTAAAGTGAGCCTCATCCAGGTGTTCTAGCCGGCAGCAATTGGGTTGTAGTTGAAGGCAGTGTGAGTTTTTCTCAGTGGGACAGTATGGTGTTCAGGTGGGGGAGATGATGTGGCACTATGGCCAGAGCTGCTGAATTTGGAACTGGGGAAGCAGGTTCAGCCTTAATAACCAGTCCACCAGACGACTCTCCTTAGAGAGCACAATCCCATGCTAGACCTTAGAAGGCTGCGCAAGACCTTAGAAGCGCTGGTGTCTTAGCACCAGCAGGTGGACCCTAGCACTGGGACGTCTGGGTTAACCTTCAAGGTTTGTCCACCACAATCCATACTAAAGTTCACCTCCAGTCTTGCTAGCAGGCCTATGAAGCAGCACAGCCAAGAACAACAGTGACTCTGTCACTGAGGTCACAGGACCCTTGAGCAGGGCCAGCTCTAGGGCAGTGCAACCGGTGTTACCGGGGGCTGACTTTGGGTGGAGACATTATGTTTGCAAGTAAATTAATGTTTTAAAAGTGCTTGCTGCCTCCTTCCTGGCCTCCAGCAATTTTCGGCAACAATAAAAATGTCATGATGACTCTGGTGTTTAATGTTCTTCCTAGAGAGAGATCGGAGTTTTGTCTAGTGGAAGTTTTGACTCCTGGAAAGGTAGCACATGGGGTTAATGTGCCTGCAGCAAAGAACATGTACCATGCAGATCACAAAGTGCACGTAATGTAAATAGGTCAGTGGGCTACTGTGTGTGTGTAGGTGGCTCTGTGGGTGGCTCTATTTGTGTGTGGGTTGCTCTGTGGGTGGCTCGCTCTGTGGGTGGCTCTGTGTGTGGGCGGCTTTGTGTGTGTGTGGCTCTGTGGGTGCAAATGCAATAGGTCTCGCATTTGAGAGTGATTAAGCTATTGACATTGTAAATAACAATGCCGTTTCTTTATATGTTTTTAACCCCTTCGATGCTGCGCAGATTCCGCCGCTGTGCTGGCGGAATCTTGCGCGGGCGGGGTCATGACGGAATGGTTCCGTCATGAGCACAGCTCAACCGTGGGTCATGACGGAACCATTCCGTCATGAGCACCGAAGGGGTTAAAAACAAAAACATAAACAAAAATAATGTCATGAGCAATGCCAATAGCTCAAACTTTAACAATGCCGAGACCATTGCATAATGCTTGTTTGTTTTACGTTTCAAGATTCACAACATTATATTCGGAAGTGAGAAGTGGGTGCTGTTTTTGGTGGCCTTGTATTTAAAGCATCTAATTTTAAAGCCAACTGCAACTTTAGAAAGGGGATGGAAGGGCAATTTAGTTCCTTCAAGATTGGAGGGAATCTGTTGCCCGTTTTATTACCTTGATTACATTATTTGGGATTGCTTCCCACCATGTTGTACATTGCTAAGCTCAAAAGCGGAGTTCTGAATGAAGCCTTTCCCATTCCTTCAAAATGGAAGTTTGAGGAATGCATACCTCGCCTGGATAACATTTGTGTTTCTCTTCTGCCTTCGCATTGAAAAGGGTAAGAGTCAAGTACATTTAAATTCTCTAGAAATTAATTACTACTGCCTCGTAACTAATGTCCAAGCGTTTACTGTTATTGCAGTATTTTTGGGACTAGGCAAAGTACGAGTTTTTTTAAGTGCAGGTCATCCAGAAAAGTTCTTTTAACTCGGCAGAGATAGCACACAGACGCCAAGCAGAGAGTGCTTTGAGGGTATCTGGCATGCACCCTGAAATCCAACAGTGAGTAGAGGAACTTCCTGAAGTTAACATTAGACACTCGGCGAGAACCTGAGATTCGCTCTTATCACATGCTAGGTAGGGGTGGGCGGAATTTGCGAAAGTGACTTTTGCAAATTATCGTGAAAATTTTAAAAATCTCCGCAAACAAGCGGAAATATCTCGAAGATGCGGAAGTTTTTTTCCTGCCTGTTCGGGGTATTTTCTGCGTGGTCGCGGCTCGCCAACTTACCCATGCGGTTGCTCGCGGGCTCGGCCATCTTGTTTTCACTCTTCTCGCGGTGCATGATCGCGCGACCAATGACATTACTGCGGGCGCGAACTGTCGCGAGACAGCGCAAATGGCTACCAGCAATCCAACATCTCGTGGAGAACGCGACCGGATCGGGAAAACTTGTCGGCGAACGCGGGGATTCAGGTAAGGCGATCGTGCGAGAATGTATTATTTTACAGCGCGAGCAAGAAACAAATTATCGCCTAGCTGCGGAATGTGGAAATTTTGACATTTTCGCGCTCTCCGCGGAACGCAAAAATGTCAAATTATCGCAATTTCCGCGAGCAGAACGGAAATTTAGCCCAGGCCTAATGCTAGGTCTTTGTCTACCCACCAAGGGGGAGAAATACCTTTTACTACTGACATGAATAGTGAAAGGTTTACTTCTAGATATGAGCACTGAAAGGCTCTGTGAAATGGTGTAGTATTCAGTTTCAGTCCACCCAAAACTTTACCTTCCAAAGTCTAACTTAATTTGTGCAGTATTACCTAGTGTTGCAATGCATAGATGTACTTTGTTTTTAAATACTGCATTAGGACAACCTTTTCCACAATTGTCATGACAATTTGATGCATTCTTTTTCTGGAGAGGTCGAATGCCGCACATCTGTGTTCACAAGTTACCAACACTTCAAACATCATTCACCCAGTATTCACATTGCAACATTAACCCTTTTGCTGCCTTTATGACTTCAGAATGCCCTAAAATATGTAGAAATAATTCAAATCATTGAGAGTGGAAGAGTTATCCAGGGGGTAGTTAAGGCATCTCTAGGGACAGCAGTTACCTCCACATGGTAAATAGGTGCGTATCCTTGATTTGAGTGCCTGACTTCATGTAAAATGAGTTGTTTTCATTTTTGCTTGGCCCTGCTATCTCACGTTTTTTTGCATGTGTGCAGAGGCCTCTGTCTGTGCATGGTAGGGTGACTTCCAAAACCTTACTCTGCTACTTGGAGGGGTGCACCATTTGTGTCCTCATGAACAACATGACTCTAAGGCCTTTATTTCTGGGGTTGTCTGATAAACAGTAGTGGTACAGTACCACGTTTTTATGAGTCATTAGTATACCCAAAGGAGAGTGGTCTACTTAACTCTCTAATGTGAGGTTCTGCTTTTATACGAACCCCAGACCCTTGCACTGACTTCGTCTGTGTTGAGGATGTGTCATACATTTGTGATATTAAGACACTGTATGATGAGAGTCGGAGTACTGAGACCAGTAAAATGCATTATGGATTGCCTCTGGATTAGCATGGCACAATATTGAGAGGATACAGCCCTCTGACGTGAGGGAGGATGGACAGTGGGCAATGAGGTCCTTGTTAGCATAGGTCTGCAGCTTGATTCTTCCAGAGCACTACCAGTGTTAGATGACACGGGTGAGTGATGGAAGGCCACATGTTCGATTGAGGAAGTGTCTTAAGCAGGGCTTCCGTTGTATTTGCCTCGGAGTACTGCTTCACAGACTGATGGTAACTGGGTGCAGAGATTTCTTGTTTTGGATATTCCTGCTTGAAATCCGCATCATTGCCACCTGCTGTGAGGGCTATTACTTTGCATACATTCAGTGTTGACTGTGAAATAGCCTGAAAACACATTTGAAAGAAACAGAATGTATTAAGCATTCTCCTTGTCCAAAAAAATGTGCACCTACTCTTGCAAACCCCTTGTGGTTCAGATCGCCCCATAGTTTAAAATTCATGGTTCTACATCTTTTCACCAAATTGTATTATGGACTCAGTCCATAATGGGTCAGTCTGTTTTTTAGTGTGCACCTGTTTTTTAGTGTGCACCTAGTTGCAAACGTGTAATGCGCCAGTGGGAACAAATGAATCTGGTACAACAGTACAATTGCCCAGGTCCAATCAACACGTGGCCAGTATTTTTAGCTTGCCTCTACTCCCATACTCCTTTTTATTTATTTATTTATTTTTTATTAAAGGGCCGTTCTGTAGTAAACTTCATTAGCCACAGTATTCAAGGATCTATTCAGAGCTAAACCTATGGATCTCATGAGAAACCTACAGTGTGTCTGTATGTAGTATTGGCGGTTGGGGTGGTTACTTTAGATGGGCTTCCATCATTGACTGATTAAAGATCGAGGAAGCTCTTCACATTAAGAGTTACAGGGATTTTAAACCTTGCAGGAGGTTAAGATGCCTTAGTGCTGATGAACCTTTGGTTCTAACATAGAAATTGAAGGGGATCGGTCCAACAGGAGAATCCCAAGGTGCAATGCTGTTAGTGAAGAAGGGATACTTACAGGGATGGTGATGTGGAGAGCCACTGTTGTCTTGTGAGAGTACCTATTAACATGTTTTGTATTGCTAGGCATTATTAAAATAGCATTGGTGGGATCAGTAGGTTTTAAAGGATGTCGAGTACATGTGCCAGATCATGACTACAGATGTTCGGGGAAGATAAACACTCAACGAGCACTTTTATCTGTCTGTGCTGGGAAGACTGGTACTTTTTCAGAGGTCTTTGAGAGTGATGGTAGGACCGGTATTGCTCAGTAGTTGAATAAATGGTTGGATTTTAAGATCATGACTTTTTTGAGAAGTGTGTGCCCTGATGTGATGACATTGATTCAGTCTTGAGCTGAAGTTATGGGATCATAATGAAATCCGATAGCATTGTCAGGAACGGAGTTCCAGGTTCCATAGGACTTTGATTTGGACTGGAACGATGATGGAATGGTGGATGTATGAGCTTATGTTTTTTCAGTATGGCTGAGTTTGTTGTGGTTTGGTTGTGGGTGTAAAGTATGCTGAATGTCCAGCCCTGCCTTGTATTCTCTGCATATTTTCAAAGCAAAGACTAAACAATATATGTGGTTTTGGGTGGTGGTTCAGGGTGCAAGTGGGTCTTAAGAAGGTTAGTCTGAAATTCTTTGTGGGTTCTTGAGGAAGGTTTTAATTTTGTATGTGAAGCAGTGCGTGCGGTGTATATTGCTTTCTTTCCTATTCTTTAACTGTGTGTGTTTGGAATGTTCCTGGACCCCACAGTAACACCACTAAGAGCGTGGTGGCAGTATTGTTCAGAAAAACTGTTCTTGAGTTACTTAGACGGGATAGCTTATAAAAAGAGTAAATATGGTAGACTCTGGTTGAATTAAACAAATAAGGATACAACCAAATCTGTTTGACTTGAAATTTGTTTATCCAGAAAAGGCTCTTTTGGCTTCAAGGTGTTCCATTATAGAATACATCGGGACTACACCGCCACAAATCTCCTTGAGTAACTTCTGCATTATTTTTCACACTTTAATTAATTGGAGGTACTGTGCCTTTGTATTAATTCTGACATACTTAACAGTGGATTGCAGGAAATGCAGCCATACCATATCACAAGGTAGAGGTTCAGGGTTTCTTCGGGGAGAGACTGTACGGGCATTTCGAGGTTACATTAGAGCAAATTGTCATATTAACTGGGGAAATGCATACATCGCTACAAAATAATGGTACTGAATTGTAGGTGGCTTATCTCTAGGCGTAACAGACTCCTGTATTCCCAATCGCCCGCATTCAACGACCCAAGATCAAAATAAGCATCATCACACAACCACCGCCGCAGCTTTTCCCCCGTTGTCTATCATTTTTCCTACCCAGCCTTTTTTTTTCTTTCATCCTCATCCCATCCTGTTCACACCCAACAAGCTCCTGTTGCTCCCTATCTTCTTTTTCTCACACCCCAATATTGTCACCTACCCCACCCACTCATCGGTTACCGAGATGCAATATGTTTTCTATTCGTTTTCCCCCTCAACTTTATGGTGAGTCGCTTGTTTAAGGGTAAACTTGATGCATGCGTTGTCAAAGAAGCAGATTACGCTGTGTTATATTGGAAGTAGTCTATGTGGGAATAAGATGCAAAGAACCTGACGGTATTAAGAGGGGTCTAGTTTTGTGATTTGATTATCTAGAATAAGATCGTTAACCAGATTAAAATTGCCTTGCAACTTTGACCATTGTTTGGGGACGATTGATGGTTATGTATCACCAATATTCCAGTATTTGGGGAAATTTGTAATTTCTTGTACTAGTACCATAAAGACTGGTGTCCATTAGCCAATATAATTACTTCATTAAATGAATGTTTGCTTTTTTGCCTTTTACAAATATTGGATTTGTTTCTTAAATGTGATTTGTTATATCTGAAACTGCTGACAAAAACATACTTTTTTTGGATCTATTTTCTGTGTATTCGTGAAGTACTTTTACATCTCCATCAAGTCCACCACAAGTGTCCTTTTATTCCTTTTCAGTGGGTGATTGAGCCCTTTGACATAGAAGGACCGCATCTGGATGCTACGCATGTTGGACTGGGGTAATTTGATTGTGTTTGACATGGTGTGATACATACGTGTTGTTTTCTGTGTTATGTATTTCAAGTATATTTGAACCTGGAGTTGTGTTTTTTGCAATTATACAGAAGACGGTAGTCTCTGGAAGTAGAGAAAAGTGGAAGAAAGGAAAAGAAGGTGCAGGCAGGGAGAGAGTGGAAAAAAATAATCTGAGATGAAAAGAATGACATTATTAGTAACATAAAACTACAGTGGTACATACACCAGTGTAGCCCTCCCCATATCATGAGGGCTATCCCACCACTCGGAGCAGGGGCAAACGCACTGTAGCATCTTCGCTTTGTGCCTGGATGTCCACTTTCCCACTGGGTCACCAACTATATGTACCACCCCATCTTCAGCCAGGAGCTCTCCCAACTAGTACTGTGCATGGGGGGGGTCCCCGAAATCAAGATCTGGGGTGACAAGCCGTGAATCATCCCTCAGTGGCTCCACAGTTAGCGGATTTTCCAGCCAGTTGTTCCACTGCCGCTGCCACCACCTGTACCACCTCCACGATTTTTAGATATTGGGTGACCTGGGTTGCGCCCAGTGTATGGCCAAACGCTGCTTGGCCAGTATCAATCCTAGGAGGCCAAATCTATAGCCTCATTTGGGGGTCAGGAGCACAGCCAGCAGATAATACTCGATCAAAAGGTCTAACTATGCGTGCAAATCCCTGCTCCCAGTACCTCTGCGGTCTACTGCATTCCCTGTCATTTGTAAGTACGCCACCAGAGCCGTCCCGCATCTGGGACAAGCACTCGACGTGACACACTAATTCTATGTAGCCATTGCGGTATTAGGTAGGCACAATGTAGATAACAAAACTGCATAAGATGCACTTAACTGGGCACTTATGACCTGAGTGCAGCCCGTGTCCTTTAGCTCTCCGTAAGCGGTGTAGGTACGTTATATTAAGTTAAAATAGTTTTCTAAAGCACTCTAATACACGGAGGTGTCTTTGCACTGGCTTTAACAGCATGACGAAGGAACGTTGGGCCAAGGAAACTACAGAGTGTTGAATAACCAGGTATTCGCAGGTTTTTCTCAATACTAGTAAGTTGGGTGCCTCCTTGATGTGCAGTGTATTCCAAGCTTTTGTGGCTCTCTGCCACCCTGAGCTACTCGCTTGATCCTAGGGACCACTGCTAATTTGACAGCAGCCGAGTGAGGGGTCCTGCCTGGGGTGTACCATTTGTGACTTGTAGGAAGTCTGGGCTGAGGCCATGGAGAGCTGTGTAAAGAGTGCTTTGAAAGTTGTTCTCTGTCTTATGGGACGCAAAGGCAGTTTTTTTTGTAGTTTTGGAGACAGTGATGTTTTGGAATCTTTATAAGAAGTCTAGCTGCAGCCTTTTGTAGGTTTTGCAGTATGTATTGTTGAGTCGTGAGAAGTAAGCCATTGCAGCAGTCTAACTTTGCCATTACCAGTGATGGGAGTTTTCTGAAGGTGCACTGGAATGTAAGGTAGTATCTTTTTTAGGTCGAGCCTGAGTCAGCACACATGCACTCCTTAGCGAGACTGCTGTAGTGGAGCATGGAAGAGAAGCCCCTCCCACTGTGTCCTTCCTAAATACTCGCGTCTGATTCGTAGAGAGGCTTGTTAGTCTCACCTTGCTACCTCCTTGTCTGTATATGTAACCTCTCAAGGTGACTGGCCGCTTGACTTCGGTTGTTACACGGTGCGTGTTAAGTGTAAGCACTATTTTCTTTGAGTTCCTCTTGCTGCAGGGACAACGTTCTGTACTTTCGTTCTGCATGCAATGCCTGCATTTTCTTTTGAAGCAGCCGCCACAATAGCTGCTGCTTCTTTGAAATGCAATAGGTCTCGAATTTAAATGCGAGATCTATTGCATTGCAAATAATTGTATTATACACCAGGCGAAAAATAAACACCCGCTGTATCCGCGCAGTGATTTGTCAGTGGGCAGATCCTGTCCAGATAAGCACTGCAGACAGATTTATAGCCTGCAGGAGCCGCATGTGATGTGCACCGCAGAGGTTCTCCGCTATCCTCTGATCCGAGACGAAGCTCCGGGTGCATATAAGAGATCATCACAAAAATATCAGTGCAATCACCCTGTGCACAAGCCGGCGAATTGACATGGGTGTGGACGAGCCGTGCTTCTTTGGCTCCTCGCGCCTCACTCGCCGGGGCTGGGGGTCCCTTGCTCGCGTCGTGGACAGCATATGCCTTAAAGTAACGTTTTTTTGTGTGAGCTTGTGCTTTTCCAGGTCACGGTGAAGTGTGATTCCCTGAATAGGTGGATTTGAACCGCTGACGACAGTTATGCGATCGCAGGTTTAATAAAGTCAAACACAAGTGAAATAAGGATATTCCAGCCTTTGGCCGCCTCTGTGCTGCTTAAAGTTCGTTCGAGCCCGTTGAACTGGTTAGTATGTGTCTCTGGGTGTAGTGCATTCCACACTTAAACTGCGTTTAGGCGCTTAGGTTGTAAACTAAATATTTTCTGTATTAACCTAAATAATTGCATTTAATACGACATCTGGTCTGCTCTTCACGCATCATCAAGATTACAGCTTTAGTTAAAAATATCTTACCACCGATGTCTGAATTTTTCTAACCCCCCCCCCCCCTTAGCCTTTCATTCGGGACGCGTCATAGAGCAATTACACAGACCTGACTCTAGTTAATTTCCGCTTTTGATGCTGCAAGTAATTTTGCCACAAATTAACCTCAGATGAGCGATACAGCATCCATGAGCGTCTCCTTGCATCATTGTGGAAGAATATGAGTTTAGCTTGTTTCACTAAAGGTGATTTATTCTGCAAAATAAGGCAGCATTTACGAATGCTCCTCCTTTTATCGGCTCTTAAAAGAAGCATGTGGAGGTATTGGTCGATCTTAGAGTCTTATTTCCAGAGATGCCCGTATGCGAACACTTGTTTACCTGTGTGCTCTGTTCTTCACATGGGTCCCCATTTATCCCACCACTGCCTGTATTTTATTCTCGCCCCTCTCCGCTGGTAAAAAGACCGAATGTGACGTAATCTGAAAGCGGGGCCTTATGACACATAGGCAACGTTGACATATAATATATAGTGTAAGGGGTGTGAACCAAAAGTAGAATGACGCGGTAGAAAGAGGTTTTCCTACAGATTTTCGGCATTTCTTACATCCTGACGTCAGGGTGGTGCTAGATCAGTCTTTGACACTTTCCCGAGTGGGGATGCACCAAGCAGAACCTCGAGAGACCAGTGATCCACAACGCACACCCTGGCTAGAAGCATGAAAAGGCTGTCCTTGTCCAGCCCGTGCTTCTGTGCTGTTTAACAGCAGGCGGACTCTGGTATCAGACCATACCAGGAACATCAGTTCTTTATTAACGTGCACCGTGGTATTAGATGGGAGGGCTGGGGTCTGTATGCTTCCTTCATGGGTTTCAACAATACAAACATGTACGGAGGGCTAGGAGGATAGTAATGTAAGGGGCTATAAGGTGTAGTAGCATGCAGGGTGGCAGTGGCCGTTGTGGGGGGTGACGTCAGCAGAATAGATTGTTGGCATGGAGTAGCTTGGGCATTCGTGATGGCAAGGGAGTGACTTCAGCTGAGTTTCTATTGGTATGGGTTTGCGTCATGAGGAATATTGATAGGGGAGTGGTGTCCACATGACAGGCTGTTGGCGTAGTGCTTGTGGCTGGGTTGCTGGGTGGAGGGGCGGTAGGAGTGTGATTTGAACAGGAGAGACTGTTGACAAAGGATTTATTGTGGGGTTGGTAAGTGGTGATGGTGGTAGTTGAGTGAATTCAGCAGGAGAGACGGTCGGCCTAATGTTTTGTGGGAGATGCAATGGTGAGGTGGACAATAGTAGCAGAAGTGGGTGATAAGGTGGCATGACGGTTGCAGTTAGTGCTTGACAAGACAGGGTGTTTGTTATCAAGAGTTTGGATTTGGAAGGGGTTTATTGACGCAGGTGCTTTAAACTGGAGGCCTTTCATGAGCTATATGGCTGAAAGAGTTGCATCAGCCTAAAAGCAGCGCTATAATGTGCCTATTAGTGCCAGTTTCCCATTTACAGAACAGTAGATGCGGAAGCACCCAGGATAATTTCCTGCATGTCGAAATACTTTTAAGGTCCCAAAGACAAGACCTATTGCATTGCAAATGCTTGTTATTGTCCTGAGAATAAAAAAGGTAGACGAGGTCACTGCGTTCACGTGATCTGTCTAGCCTTGTTTGTCATCAATAAGATCTCCTGGGTTACGGGTCTTCCCAACAGTTGTCGGTAGGGAGTCCATTTCCTGCAGCCAGCCGGCCGGGGTCCAAAAGGAGGTTTGACCTCCAAACAATATAACTTAAGTCTTTGGTGAATTAAGCTTTTGGCAGTTCCTGTCCATTTAAGTATTGACTGCCTGCATGCAGTCACAAAATCTGAACCATGTTACATTGTCGTTATTGGCTAGGGAGACAACGGTTTGGTTGTCATCTGCGTATTAGGTCAGGGAAAAGCCGAAGGTTCCTATTAAGTCAGCCAGTGGGGTGACAAACACATTAACATTGACGGACTGAGCGAGGACCCCTGAGGGACCCCGCAAGAAAGAAAACAAGCATTTGCAATGCAATAGGTCTCGCATTTACGCAAGTTTGAGCTATTGACATTGCAAATGACAATGCCTTTTATTTTTTTAACATAAATAAAAGGCATTGTCATTTACAATGCCAATAGCTTAAACTCGTGTAAATGCAAGACCTATTGCATTGCAAATGCTTGTTATACCATGTCTGGCAGCATAGGCAACAAACAGGACTGTTTCACAAGCGTAACCTTAGAAATATTCACTTTCAAACGTAAGGTCTATTTTGGTTTGTACTATTGCTTCATTTTTAGTTTAAAATGTTGACGTGTTAGCGCTTGAATGCTATTAACAAAAGCATTTAGTGGCATTGTAGGATTCATAAAAACTCTGCTGTATGTTCAAGTAACCTCTTGAGCACATACACGAGCGACAGCTTGCAATCAGTCTCTGTGGGGAGTTTTAAAGACTTCTCCATCAAACCGCTAAGGGTGTCTAGCTGCAAGGAAAGAGCAACACTTTGGTCACTTACGCTTGACATTATAGCACTTCCTGCAAAGAGCCACAGAAAAGGCAACACTACCAACCAGGTACTTCCTCAGTGATGTAGCATGCTACCTGAGGCCACCTATTCAGGAAAACGCTTCAGCGCCCGCCCGTACTGGGGCGTGAGGCGCTATATAAATGCTGCAATAAAATACGATACCATCAGCTCAATTCCAAGTGGAGATAAACACCACCCAGGCGGTGTATGTCATTCAATCCAGGCCCTCAACGCCGCTTTTAAATCCCACGTAACATTTCATTTCTTTTAGAGCCTGTACAGCAGAGTGAACCGATGCTCTAGGACTCAGAGCACAGCTTATCCTGACCCAAAGAGAAATGATACCGGTCAGGGTTACAGTAAGTCATTCGGCCGGGCTGCGGAGAGGAAACCTGCCTGAGCGAACACCAATCCGCGCCGCGTCCGGTCCATGATGAGCCAGGCTGCCAGATGTACAGAAAGGTCCAGCGGTCACCGGGTCCATAATTACAGCCAGATTGATTCGAGTCAACATGGCGTAGAATGCCAAAACCAAATCCGTGCCCTTAGGCTACAGAATTCATACAAAGAGTTAGGTGTATATATCCCATTTTCAGTCTTAAAACACGTAAAATCATGTTTTCAACCCAGAGAACAGCAATTATACAAGAAGGCGGCGAATGGGCCACCAATGACGGGCTCATTGTTGCCTCAACGCTATCTCTGTGTGATGCCCGAGGACATATATTATAATAAATACATTCTACTTTTTAAGGTAACAAAGAGGGTATTTACCAGTGAGGTGGCAGGCGAGTACTTTCTGTTTGCTTGCCTTTTGATGCCAATTTTGAGCAAAGACAGGAACTGCTGAAGCACGGAGTCGTCTTTAAATAGCTTGGCGTGTAATTTGGGTTCAGCCGACAGAGGTCTTGCCAAGGAAAGCTGGTGTCCCGAGGTCTCATGTCCTCTGTGACATTTGAGTAAACAAGAAGGGCTGGGCGAGAAGGGAGGGGGGAATGCCAGCAACAGAGGAGCCCGCGAAAGTGATCGTGATTACGATCGCTACGGAGGAAAGACACATGGCGCTGCGCGCGTGCACGTTCACGTGCACTGTAGCTTTAGGCCACGGCAGCACTTTGAAAAAGCCCAGATATAAAATGTCTCTTCGAGCTTTTGGCTCGCGAGACCTAAAAAGGATGTGAAGCCGATTCGCCCAGTCAGATGGTTACCGATCCAGGAGGAAGGATCTCAGCAGATCCCAGGCTGGGCCAGTAACCCCAATTTTTGCTAGTCTATCCAGCAGCAGTCCGTGATTGACAGTGTCAACGGCTGCCTAGAGGTCAAGCAGGATGAGAACTGCCCCTCCACACTGATCTAGCACCAGCCTGATCACCTCAGGAGCCTTGATCAATGCCGTCTGTTCTGTGGCCCCTGCGGAAACCAAATTGAGTGAAGTTCAAGAGATTGTTGGGTTGAATGTGATCCACGAGTTTCACCAGCAGGTTAGCTGGAAGAGTTAGGCAAAAGAGAGGGCAGTAGCTGTTTGAATCCCTTCGATCCAAAATGGCTTTCTTAAGAAGCCGGAGCACGGAAGCTTGCTTCCAAAATAGTTGGAAATGTTCTGGACTTGAACATAAGATGAAAAACATCTGTACGCATTGAGGCAATGGTCCAGGTCGCTAGATTAGCCACCCTCTGAGGGCAGGGATCCTTTAGAGAACCTGAGGTTGTGGATCTAAGTAATTTGGTAACTTCCTTTAAGAGCCATGGCGAAAACACTAAAGCTTTTCTGCTCTACAAGCGAGGTGGTAGAGGGCCTGTCTATGTAAATGAGAGGGACTGAAGAAGCGAACCCATTATACACCGCTTCCACTTTTGACGAAAAAAGTTGGCCAGGGTGTCACAAATCTTGGCTAGTTGCAGTGAATGTTTTAGTAGTGTTTATGGTCAGTTTGACCCTTTAAAACAATTTTTTAGTAGATTTTTTGGCTTTATCTTTCTGGTGAAATAAGCCTTTTTCTTTGCAATAAGAGACTTGTTTTGGCTTATGTCACATTTACTTCCTCTCTGTAAGCATGACTCCATCTCTTCTCCTGCAACTTTGTTTAAGAGCCCCTTACTCATCTGTTAACCAAGGGACCGAACTGTTTGGACCATTTTAACTGGAGCTAGAAAGCCGGCGACCGTGTCCAACTATAGAGTATATTGAAAGACCGCTGTGTCTAAGTCATCCCAGAGTGTAGGTATTGAGTCAGTAAGGGTTGTAGATAGAAGATCTGGATGGGAATTGTGCCAGGCCAGAGAGGAAGATCGAATTGGTCAGGCTTTGGTAGGGTTAATGGGCGGATTGGCTTATGTGTCAAAAAGGACAGCTTTGTGGTCTGTCCATACTAAAGGTAGAGTTCTAAAATTGCTTAGTGAAGAGTTGTTGGTGAAGATGTCATTTAGTGTGTGTCCTGCTTGGTGTGTTTAACTGGCAACAATTTGAGGGAGGCCCAAACCTGAAAGTCTGAAGAAGATGTACTGTGTCTGTGTCAAGATGTGCATCTCAATGAAAATCTAAATCGCCTAAGACTGTGTAGTTGCTGGACATAATTAGTCCCTCAAGGAGTCTGCTAATCTCCAGGGAGAACACTTGTCTGAGACGAGGTGGCCTGTATATGAGACTGCCTTTAAAGACTTCACAAAGCGGTTAGGGAACGGGGTTGCAACAAACTGCTAAATCCGCTCTGTGTACTATCGCTATACCACCCTCACTTGGGGTGGGGGAACGACACCAAAACTAGCATTTTCTAGACCTGCTCTGGCACCTCCAAGGACTTCACAGTACGGCATCATACAGCCTGCATTCTCGTGCTGGACTCCTTCCACGTACCAGGCACTGGCTGACCACACCCTCAGTCAGCCTCTAGACACCCAGCAGGAAGAGGAACCAGAGTTCAGGTTGCTCCATCCGGAGAGCATCATCAGGGCGAAAGGCACCACAGACTTATCCCCCAGTAATCTCTCCCCGTAGCAGGGTCAACACAGCACAAGGCCCTCCACATCTATAACTTGCTCACAAAAGGCATTGTCCCCCAGTAGTCCTCATGGGCACCTGCCACAGTCAATGGCTGGGGGTGCAGGAGGGGACAGCTCCACCAGATGGACCACCACTGCCAGAGCAGTCTAGGGGACTTAGTCCCCTGTTAGTCACTCAGCCAAATAATCCAGGGGGAGGCGCAAGCGGGAGAAGCCTTGTCTGGCCCAGCTCCACCAAGTTCTCCCTCGTATCACAAGATGGGGGCACAGGTTCCGGTCCACCTCCCTTCACTGTAGTCCAGCCGCTAGGTTGCTCGCAAGCGTCACCCACACCCCTGGAGCAATTTCATGCTCTGTAGTGGGGCCAGCGACCTTAGCATTTGTAGGCCAGTGGCTCCCCTGGGGCTTAGACCACACCTGCAGCTTCTCTTTGGGCCACCATGCCCGGTGTCACCGCCGCACCTCTCTCTCTCCTCGCTTCCCTGCAATGCACACCGTCTGCAGATGAGCATCGATCCCCTCAGTGCTCCAGTCAGTCACCTCGCCCCCTACACACAGGATCCCAGCTTTGGGGCACTCCAGCTCAGCCCGGACTGGTCAGGTGTGGTCTCGGTTCCGGGCCTACACTGGCCAGCCATGAGGCACAGCTTAATCTGCATGGTTCCTCATGGGTGTGGAGTGTGCCCCCCGTTATGTTGTCCGCCGGGGTCCCCACAGCGCTGTCGGCAATTCAGACGGCCCCAGGAGCATCTACTTAACAGGATGTTGCAGGGTTTAGAAAGGGCCAGGACGAGAGCTGCAATAGCTATTTCCTGACTTCCATCTTGCTAGGACACCCCCCCCAAAACTAATATTAACTTTGAACTGTTTTAGCAATATACCCAACACCTTCTTGGCCTTAATTTGGTTCCTCACCCTGTAATGGAGATGTCTAGTGTGCCAAAATAGAATGATAGACATGTGTGCTCAGTTTTGAGATACCTGTAGTTTGCGATCAAATTGTTAAATTGCATGCAAAATATCACAATTGTAGTTTCAAAGAGATTTAGTAGATACAAATCATTTTTTGTAAGTTTCAGTAGGCTTATCCATGGGTTTATCAAGAAGTTCTAAAGATATTTAACTTTGTCTTTAGTATACCTAATGTTCAGACAGCAGGGCAGGAAGTTTTTACTAGTGGTCTGGTAAACACCTTGATAGAACAGGATTGGTAGGTTGCATGAGTTATGAGATGCATTAAGACTTGTAGTTGCTCCCCATTGCATGTTGCTGCTCTGTGTGGTTCTTGCGTAAGGGTGTTGAATGGTTTCAGTACGATGAAAACTGGTACATATCTTAAGATAGTATTTGGTTGTATGTTTGTGGAGCATTCTCTAATGAAAAATGAACATCTGGTGTACATGGGTACATTGCGCTACTCCAACTTAAAGTATTATTTGTTCCAGATGGATGCCGTAATAGTATTGCGCTTGATGCAGATGTCTAGTTTGCTGGCCTTATATGTGAAACGGTGAGGTGGATTTGTCTACTGGACTTTGAAGATTTGTTTCTAGAAAACTAGATAATGGATTGAAAATTCTAAGTATATTCTAAGTAGGTCTTGTCAGATGTTCATGTCTGATTGGATGCAGTAAGATAGAAAACTGTTCAGGTGCATCCAAGGTTTGCGTTTTCCGATGGTGGGTGATTTGCTCGCTTACTAACTATTCGTCTTCACTACTTTTAGTTCTACTTGTCCCAGGTATTACTTCATGAGGTGAATCTCACTATCAGGAACAAGGCAGGAATGCCACACTAAAATCCTACCCATCTTATGCTGTGCACAAGCCTCTTCTTGTCCTATCAAAGGCCTGTAAATATGGGAGGTCGGTGGGGTGTAATGACTGGGACCAGTAGGGCTAAGAATTATGAAGAGGACATGTACCTTACAGGCCCTTACCTCTAGGTCACTTGTCCCATTGTTATGTAATGAGGTATAACAAGGCAGACGTTTGATCTCAAAGAAGTCAAATACCAAATAATGCCACTCCCGCAGTATTTAATGCTTAAAGGTAAGTGGAAAAAAATAACTAAATGAACGCCAAAGAAGGCATTTTCATATTGAGAAACAACACGTACGCTTTTACAGAAGGCAAAATACAAGAACCAAAGTTCTCATCCATGTGAGCAATACCCAAGACCTAATAATGAATGTGTGGTTGGTGGACTAAGATCTAGCTCGCCATAGCACATTCAGAGCAATACCTAAAAACTTGGACGAAGGTGCTATTTCTCTTGTTGCTCGTCCTTGCACTTTCTCTGGGGCTGGCTCTTGTTCTGCATAGACCAACAAGATAGTCTCTTTGATTCAACTGCCCAAGGCTATTTTTCAAACTTTCTTAAACGTTCCCTGCATTACCATAGGTGACGAGCACTGTCTAGTTTACTGAATGAGCTGGATATAGCAAGATAAATGGACAGTGTCTGTTTACCATCCAGACAATGCAACCTTTCATTTTCTGTAGAAGGAGGAAAGTAGATTAGTTTCTGGAAAACATAAGAAGTTCAGTTCGTTTTGAAAAGAAATTACGCCAGAGACTTCAAAATCACACCAGTCTAAAAATATATTAGATGGCTCACCTAATCTATGAGCAGAAATAATTGCAAAGTTAAAAGAACCCAACCTATTAGTTTTTTTTAACAAAGAATCTACTGAATGTAGTGGTTAAAAGGGTATGCTGTGAAGTCTAAAGAACAAGTGGAAGATCCTACCGGGGTTCTTTTGCGTGAGAAATGGCTTAGGAAATAGAAAAGCTCTAAAATAGATGTGCTACCAAGGAATCGTTGTTGAAGGGTAGCCTTAAATTACAAACCACTGAGCTTTGAATGCAGAAAGTATTAGATTGTTTTGCCCTTTCATAGTAACAGCAACCCAGATGAAAGAGGGTAGTCAGCTGAAGGCACAGTGAGACAATCGCCACTTAAGGAAGATCAGTCTCTAGAAAAGGATTTTAAGGTATGCTGTCTCCTTGAACCCTGAATTGCTTCAGCAAGGTAGAACGGCATGCCCTTCGTTAGAATAGTAATCTTTCAACTTTCGAGCTGCCAGACACAACCTGAGATGAAGGATAGATTGTTTCAAAGGAGAAAGAACTAGAGTAAGAATCCAAGGTGAGCAGACAGCTAGAGACTTCAGAAGGTGTTTGCGCGTCAGTAAGGAACCACAACAATTGCATATACCCCCTCCTTCTGAACCATTGCTGAAATGAATGACGACCGACCGAATGCACATGGTTTCCATTGTCATTTGATCAGAAGTGCATTCACTCCCCTTGCACTATTCTCTGAAAAGTGTGAGCAAAATCTGGGAAACAGCGAGTTGCTTTTGGCAGCAGAGACACAGATTAGACTACCAAAGCTCTTGTACACTTTCAGGAAGATCATATTGGAAAGCGACATCTCTTTTAATGTACATAACATTCTCCTCAGCCTATCCGCTTTAACATTGTCCAGGCCCTTGGTGTGAACATTTAATATTGAGAGCAGATGACTTTCCAAACATTTCCCCAGAGCCTCCGCCACTCCGTTCAGGTATCTTGAGTGACTGATACCCTGATAGTTTATGTAGGTAACAGACAGTCACTGTGTTGCCTGATCTCACCAACACATCGCTTTAATCAAGATTCTGTTAACCCCTTCAGCGCGGAGCGGATTTCCGCGCCACGCTGAAGGTTCCGTGCGCGGGCGGGGCCATGACGGAACGGTTCCGTCATGCGCAACCGACGTGCATGACGGAACCGTTCCGTCATGCGCGTCGAAGGGGTTAAAAGTGACACACAGCTCTGAAGACCTCTGTTGGTTCCCTCCAATTCAAAGCCTTCTTTGATTCTGAATTGGCTCCTTTGTCTTGAACTGAAAGCAAATTTGATGTTGCGCTCCATCCTGTGGAACGGCATCTGAATATTTTCTTATTTTATTGGGGAGAGTATGAAGACGCCACCACAAATAAAGTTTGAGTCTTGATATCTTCTGTTAACTGGCAGCATTGACTGAGATTTCTGGAACCAGTTCTCTTAAATATGGCTAAAGATGTGTTAAAAGAAATTCAGCCGTGACCATGGACTACCATGAGTCATTAAGCTTGCTGCCACTTCTGTATTGGAGCTTCTTGGCAAGATAGCAAATCTATTAGATGATTACAAAGATGAGCTGCTGTTCCTCCAGAAGAAATATCATGTCCTGGTTCGTCCTGGAACTTGCCGCAGTAAAGATCATGTTCTTTGATGGGATTAATTGACATTTTGGAACATTACGCTTGCTCCCACTTCGGTGTTGGAGCTTCTTGGAGAGGTAGCAGATTTATTAAATGATTACAAAGACGCGCTGCTGTCTCTCCCCTCCAAAGAAATATCATGTCCTGGACCTTGCCGCAGTAAACGTCATGTTCTTTGATGGGATTAATTGACATTTTGGAGCGTTGTGGAGAAACCCGTGCTTTCTCAGATCTGACCTTTTGACCTCCAGCAACTGAAGATGTATGAACCAAACAATCTCCAAGGTATGGAAACAATTAATTCTCTGTAGATAGACAACCATAGGGCATGCCACCTTTGTATTTCTGTCTGCTTTGAGACATTCACAATAGAGTACACACCTTGACCTTTTCCTCATTTGGTCTTTTCCTCATTTGGTAAAGGAAATATTGCAGCTTTGGCACACAAGGTTTCCTAACTTAAAGCTTTCCTGTTTAACTGATTTCTTTGGGTAAGGCATAGGTATGAACCCAGGATCCTGTGGTGTAGAAATTACCTATATCCTGTGCCTTAGGCTGACAGTGAAAGTCTAATCCTCCCATTCTGGTAGGAATTGTTGGATCCTTCCACCCATCCATAGAGTCCAGAACAAGGATCCTTTGTCTCAGCATCTGTCTTTAGCTTTTTCTGATTCTTTCCACAAAAGTGTCTGTTTTGAAATTTTTGAATTTATTTTCTGAATTTTGGTACCACATTCAAGGGTGTCTGAAAAAAGAATCTTGAATTCTATTAGAACTGGTTGACTTAGGTTGATGTTTCTTGAAAGAAAAGGTATGTTTCTATTCCTTAAACGTTTTGTGAAATTTCTCTTCCAGCTCAGAATCAAAGAGATGAACTCCTTAAAGAGATACTGAGGGTGTCTTTTTTTTTCTGCGTTCATAGTGGAATCTTTATAGTAAGTTCCTCTGAGCAGCTACAGCAGCTCCATAAGACAAAGCTGAGGTTCAGACCCCATCAAAAGGAAAGTTGGAGAGGAATTCCTCTTGATGTTTAATCCCCCCCCAAACACATCTGTAAGTTGTAACTCTCTTGAACTGCCTAAAAAGGGACTTTAAAATCAGAACTCATTGATTGAGCATTATACGCCCCATAGATTCCTGCTCAAAGGGCAGAGAACCAGAATGATTTCTTTTACACTATATCCACCTTTTCTTGTGAATCCATAAGGATGAAATCCTTAGTCATGGAAGACATGCCAGCGAGACTAGCCACCACAGAGTCAACCTGAATCGCATCGGGCAATTGGTTTTGATTTTCCCCCAAAAGATAAAAACTCTGCTATACTACTGGGAACACTTGCTCTCTGGATCTCTCATAATGATGTCCATTGCAAACTGTTGGATGGGCAAACCCCAGTTGGGAACTTTCTTAGTGTATTAATAAGGCTTCTCTGAAGTGCTTGGAGTATCTACAGGAGGAAACCCCATATTCTCAAAGAGTATGTGCAACTCATTAATCCTCAGTCAGTGCTTAGTCCTCAAACATGCATACACAGAGTGCCCAAAAATGCAGTTGCGTGAAAACTGTGCATGCACTGAGTTAGCATTTATCAGACATGCGGATGTGCGAAGGAAGCACCCCTGATGAATCTTCTGCATCTGGCATACGCTGGCCCTCAATGAAACAATACTGTTAGTAGTTACCGCCTGGCTAAAGACCCCAATCAAGGAATGAAAAAGGTGTGCTGTTCCAGTCTGGGTACAGCAGCTAGTAGGATGGACCGCCATCAAGTTCTATCCTACTCTTACCACATAGAATTAGAAATCACGTCCAACATCTTCCAAGGGTGGTTGCTTCCACAATAGCCTGCCCCCGCCCCCCAACGGTATCCCTTCTCTGAAAAAGGCAGGGAAGAGTGCTCAAAACTACGGTGGAGGCCAAAGGCGGTCAGTGACCTCCGCATCCATCCCTTGTTCCTGTCCATGGAGACGGGAAACAAATCTGGAAGAAGCTTGAAATCCTATTTCCTTATATGGTGCCTAGCTGACTGTAGGCGCAATGTTTTTACTGCAGTGTTCCTGCTTTGTTTCGTGTCTTTTGAGGTGGGTTTCTCCTCTTGAAAAGCCAGTAAAACCACATTGAAAATTATTTTTTCATAGTTGAGGCCATATTTCCCAAAGCGTTTATTATTCTTGGGCAGTTTCCATGGCGAAGTCCTGGGTGAATGTGATTTTATGACTTCTTTAGGTAAAGGTGATGTTCTTTTAGCACTGTTCTGTAACGTTGTGTATAGGAATCTTAATGGATCATTATTCTTCGCTTCTTGCTTAATTTTATTGGATGTGTTAGGACATGGTATGCTCTTTCGAACTAGAAGCCCTTTGGCCTAATTTGGTTAATGGCAGAAGAGATCCAATTTCCAGAAATCTAATTTTTGATATCAAAATACTATTACATGAAGTTAGAACTCTAATTCTTCTGCTGCTAACCAGTGGCCTTTCCTACTTGCCTAATCTTTTGTAAAAACATTCTTTTTCTATTATAAATTCAATAAAAACATAGAAAGACAACAGTTGCCTTCCCGCGTATTCATGATAGTGACCTATGAGCCTGGAAGAGCCTAATACCTGTCTCAAAAATAATTTCTATTCAAACAGGTAGAAAAGATGGCATTGACCCACCTGTAATCAGTTGAAACATGGTTGTTTAGGCTCCAGTCCATGTGACCTTATATCCAAGTGTTGTATCCAGAAGGCTTTCAGCAATCAGTATTTTGGCCTCTGGTTATCCTTATCTAATTGCCATCTCTTCAGTCTTTCATGTGGTTGATGACTATACCCTGGATAATGATCTTCTGACAGAATGGGACAGTTGTTAAAAGTTCCTGAAGTGGTTCATTCACTTGGTAATATTCCTAAATTATTATGTCTCCATCCCTACTACATCTTCCTTGACACGTACACGATTGGTTAAGTTCTGCCACGATGTCTGGTAGATCATCCAGATTTGTTCTTGCTGTAAAATGATTAGGCTTCTTAATGGGATATTTATTTACAACCCCACCTATAAAAAGTTTAGTATCCATTTTTTACTATCATTTCTGGCTCATGATTAAATTTGCGGAACCTATAAATATACTTAAGATCAGTAGTGCATTTGTTATTTGTCTGTTATGGATGGAAATGCTATTCTTGCTATTCCTCCCGCTCTTCATTGGCTTAGTTAAATCTATTCTGCGTACAACAGCACAGCCTGTCATGGTGCGAGATACTTGGCCACCGTGCCCCAACCCTGGTTTACTCTTCTTGTTGGCACAGAATCTTGGATTTTTCTTTTAAAGCACTTCAATTCAAATAACGATCCTACCTTCTCAATAAATTCCTGGGGGGCTTTGCTTCATAAGAAACCAGTTAATACTCCTTTTGGAAATATCTTTTGATGAAGTAAACGTCAGACTAAAGAGTTCTGCTGAGCTACCAAACTTTTACACTCTTGTTGGGGAATTGCTAGGAAAGCCTCAAGCCAGTCTCTTAAAGGGCAATTTTTAGCAGTAGTAGTAATTCAGCCCTTTCAACTTGCATATCCAACTCCCATGGACATTTCTGCTACCTCATTGGTAAGGTCTTCATTGCGTACATTTTTTAAATGGGGGCAGCTTTTGCTTTTTTAAAAATTTTTTTTACATCACTCCTAGGCGCCAATAAAATTAAAAGGTGGCCTGATGTTGTACAAAGATTGGCGAAGGTAGGATTCTGTATGAAGAATGGAGAAATGGAACTTAGCAAAATTGAAAGATATATTAACCATCTTGCTAATGAGTGTTCAGTTACTGGCCTTGTTTGAAGCTGCAGTGCTTTCCAGTGTACACTGTCATAATCAAACTTGGTTTTTATGTTGTGGTTTCCTATGTAAAATCTTATGCTTCGAACTTTTTCTTGCAGGTTACCATCTGATAAATATTGCTGAAAGTGGATACTAGCAGATTAAAGCCATGCAGACTATTAAATGTGTAGTCGTCGGGGATGGAGCTGTCGGTAAAACATGCTTGTTAATTTCTTATACAACAAATAAATTTCCATCAGAGTATGTGCCTACGGTGAGTTTAATGTTTACTTCCTCTTTCCACTTCAAATTTGTAAGACTACTTCAGCAGGCTAGATACATTTCGTGTTTTGACCAGCCAAATGTAAGTCAACAGTAGTGTTTATTTAGTCCGTTTCCCATTGTACACCATTTATTTGAATTCATTTGAAGTATTGCATAATTTGGTAAAAATGTGTTTTTGTTTTTTGTGTATTCATTTTTTCAATCCGTTGACTCCACATACACACATTCTACTTCATGCTAATAACTGTCTGTAACTGTCTTACTCACAAAAATTAATACTGAATGCATTTGCAGGAAAGGGTGATGGTGGGGCCAATCAAAATCTCCTATGATACGTTTATGGATAAAAAGCTGTAGTGCGCAATGTGGAATGATGCAGACACAGGTCACAGTAATTGCTACTAAAAGCCTTCATCTCATTTGTCAAACAAAAATACATTTCAACCAAGCAATTTCCAAAGTCTGTCAAAAAGGGCCACTGAGGGTGAAAGGAAGAGTCTGTAATTGTATCTGCATGATGTAGCCATAAATGTTCAGAAGGGAATTGGAGCATTTCTTCTGACTGGTGCATTAACTGTATAGTCCTGGTAGCGCAAGTTGAGGCAAAAGCAATCTCCCCGTGCCTAACAAAAAAAAAAAAAAAAGAATGTGTATCATCATGTAACGTAACTGGTGCTATGTAAGCGCTCTGATTGGATTCGGGTCAAGTTCGCGCTATATAAAACTGGGGAAAAAAAAAATGTCAGTTCATTCATTTGTAAAACAATTCTGTTGAGGCTGTACCCACTAAAATAGGTGCATAAGGTGGGCTATCTCCAGCACACTTTGGCATAATTTTGTTACTTGTTCCTAGTTATGCATTGCTGCAGTCTTTATTAAATTGATTAACTAACTGCTTACAAAAATCCTGTAAACAATTGGGGCCCTTTGTCCAACTAAACTGAAAAAGTGAACTGTGTCTACGTGCTGTTGGTTGCATTACTCTCTTGAACACAGACATCTCATAGTATCGAGGGTTTTGGAAACCTATTTCTTTTATAAAAGTTAGCTGGCAATTTGGCATGTTTCTCCCTTTTCGTTTTTAAAATAGATTGTCATCAAAATATTATGGTTTATTTATCAATATTTTC
Source organism: Triturus cristatus (assembly GCF_964204655.1). NCBI lineage: Eukaryota > Metazoa > Chordata > Amphibia > Caudata > Salamandridae > Triturus > Triturus cristatus. Next base: position 745,179,300 of record NC_140580.1, on the reverse strand, counting down.
ATGCAGTACTGCCGAGGCATACAGTTAAGGTTAATTAAAAATTGGCAGGTGAAAAGGGTTTAGGGCTTTAGTGTTGGCTGTACGATCTGTTGGAGAATTGGACACAATCTAGTATGTCCATACCCTATAAATCACAGGTTAGCAGAATAGCACCACCTTTTAATCCGAGGATGCAGTTGAAGGTAGATTAGTCCTTGTACACTACATTAAATGGTTAAAGCTTTCTTACATTTTTTTAATCAAAACTCTTTGCTGGACCTTGGACAATTTAAAAGCAGACCAACTCTATATATAGTCCACGCCCCATGATAAATCCACTACTTGAAACTGTCAAGTAGCACGCAACTTTGTTACGATTTTGCATGTAACCACAGTATTCTTGCAGCTAAGTCTCTACAGACTCCGTCATTTGTCCTATATTGGAATGTTCTTAGCCAAGCATTCCACACAGGGTTAGATACAGGCTCCTATAGCAGCGTTGCAGCATACAAAAACAATGTCAGCTACATGCATTCATATTGTTTTATTGTTGTGTATTTTAAAGCTTTTCTAAGCATTATCCTTAGTAAGGCTGCATCATGTGCAGCACCACCTTTACTGAATGTGCAGCGATACCTTTTTATTAAATCTGAAATATGGAATTTGAATATGGATTTGAATGTCGCTGCCTCTACTAGAAAATATGTACATTTTGTTATCGTATTTCCTTTGTATACTGGTGAACATCATGGTACTTAATGACTTAGATTAAAGAAATAGTACAATGCCAATAAATAATCATGGCATGACAGGATATTTCTAATTCTGGATATTTGTTGAAGGTAAGGGACTTTTTTATTTTAAGTACTTGAACTATTGAATTGTTTTGCAGAACTTTGAATGGCTAGTTTGAATACCATGAATGCTTTATCAACATTACCGTCATTTACCGGTTTCTGTATTTCAGGTATTTGACAACTATGCTGTAACAGTTATGATTGGTGGTGAGCCATACACCTTAGGCTTGTTTGATACTGCAGGTGAGGAAAATATTTTTTAACTTTATTCATAATCGCACTAAACAAAATATTTTAACTTTGAAACCTGATATGTAGCTCTTAAGGTGTGTATGCGGTACCCCTTCAATGTTATATAAATAATAGAATGGAAAAAAGGTTAATACCCTATTAACCCTAGATAAGTGATTCTGAAAAACAGAAATGGAGGATGTTCTGTGGTTGATTTTAGTATTTTAATTCAAAAAGTATGAAGCTTTCCATACTCTGATTTCTTTACAAGTTCACTAATTGATGCCTGAATTGTTTTACGCTGCTCATTTTGAATTAGGTTTATTTTTCTTACTTTAATGTATAAATTATACTTGGAGCCATTTTGACTAGGATGGGTACTTGTGTAATATTGACTTGTTCATTATTGGTCTTTTTCCTTGATGTGTGGCTTGTTTGAGATTTGCAACATTGCCTCTTTTGGTTCAACTTTCAGTAGCAGCTTTGAATACACCATACATAATAGTGGCAGAAGAGATCGAAGCTAACAAAAATGACAGTTACCCCAGTAAACCTCTGGTAAAAATCAAATGTCCAATTAGAAGTCTGGCCATTTCTAGACCTGAATACAAAAGTCCAGTACGGCATTGCTGCAACAAATTGATTTTCAAGAGTGTTTTAAATGGTCTCAAAAGACTTGCAAGGGATTCATTTTATTATCAGGGTTATTATTGAGGTTCTATAGTACCAGCACTACAATACATTATCTTGCAATTTGGCCTTAAATCATCTTCCTGCACTTAGTCAACAAACATAGTGTAATATTTCATGAGAATGAACATTTTACTCTTTAAAATTAGCTCATTTCAAAGTTTAAAGAACATTAATCCCCAAAAGAGGCTGAGGGCTGGTCAAAGCGTTTTGATTTTCCACGCTCTTCTAGATTTTCCTAAGATACACAAGTTAGTAGAACTAGGATTTCTGCAGTAATTGACTGTCCTCTTCCCCAGTCTGTCAGTAGTCCCAGAATCGTGAGTCGCGTAATAAAAAAATTGTGAAGATTTCCATAATTATATTATTCCTTATTCATGAGCACAAAACGAAGCTTGGAAGCAATTACCCAGCTGAGTCTGAAGTAGTTTTCTTCTTCACACTGAATGTGTATGAAAAAAGTGTGTGCATATGTATATATGTATGTGTGTGTGTGTATATATATCTGCACCAATCCCGCTCCAAACCAAAGAAGCCGGCGCCTACACCAAGGATAATAAAACACCAAAGTGTATTGTGCAAAGAAGCCCTGACACGTTTCGATGGATACTCTCCATTTCTGAATGTTTACATTGTTACAGGTTATCCTAAAATTGTAGCATTGCAATTGCTGCAGGGAATGCAGGGGTCATATGTCGATCACAGACCCCCATGATGATTGTCTTTGGTGCCTGTCGTCGGCTCATGATTTCGAGGGACGATTTTCGTGATGTTGCATGAATCCAAAGGCCCTCAAGGAGAGGGAGGCTAAGTTGTTCATGGCCGGGGCAAAGAAGAAGAGGGACCAGATGGAAGTTTAAGTCGCCGACTCTGTACATGTCTAAGTCGTCGAGGAAGCACAAGAAAAAGAGGCATCATGGGTCTAGGCATTGCTCGTTCAAGCATACGTTTTTGATGTTGGGTCTCCGGTACTTCGGCGTCACAGAACGGATGAAGTATCATACTCTCCTTCTCCTCAGGTGACTCCGCCACACTCTCCGGCTCTGAGAGGTTCTCTGACGCCCAGGGAAGCATCGCCTTCGATCTCTCTGCCTCCAGCTCCAGTGTCACCGGTGCCGCAGCTGGAGCCAGTCTTACAGTCTCCTGGAGCAATTCTTGAGCAGGCTGTACCGGATCCGTACCCTCCCTTTTCTGCTCCAGGCACGGCTCTTTCGCAGTTCTTAAGTGTCATGTTTACCAGGTCTGCTAACTCTAATGGTGTGCCTTTTGGCCCCATGGGACAGCTGTCTTTCAACTTGGGCTTGACACCACATTATGCTTAGGCACCTTTTATGCTGTTCATGCCAATGACCCCAGGAAGTTGGCCTCTCGCGACACAGAGGTACTCAACGGCGGTGCAATCCCTGGAGGGCAGAATGGGGTTTTCTCCGGCGCCATCTTGGCTTTGCCCGGCACCTTCAGCTGTCCCTGTGGAGCCTCCATTGACGCCGGCGCTGCGTCTGGCACCGCCGAAGATGAGATCCAGAAGGGAGGGAGGGAGTTTTTGCAGTGCCATACAGACCAATGTCTGCACCAGTCATGTTCTATTAAGTATTGCTTATTTTTTTTCTCAATGTGAGACCTTTATTTGAACTATTTGAACTCTGCAGCATTCTCCCTCACTCAAATTAACCATTTGGACTTATTGTACCACAAATAATTCAAAATCTCTCGTTGATTCTGATCATCAGTTTGCATAAATTATCGATTTCCTACATAGGAAAACTACAGCAGGGAACACTACCTTACACGCCAGTCGTGCACATCCCCACCACACCATTAAGAGTATACCCCTAGGTGAGCTAACGCGCCTAAAACGCATCTGCAGCACAGCAGAGGACTATGAAGTCTGTAAACAAGAGGCGTTAATAAGATTCCGAACCAGGGGTTACAAAGAAGCAATACATAATGAGGCAATTTCAAAAGTGGATTTAAAATTTAGGGCAGCACTCCTATCCATCAACAACCGTCTGGCAGTTAATGATAACGCGCACAACACTCCCAGACTCATCACTGCGTACAACAGACAGGAAAGACAAATCAGATCTATTGTCAAGCGTAATTGCACATAGGAAGGGACCTTCCATGAAAACTCAGATCGTTAAACCTTTTCCTGAACTAGCTGCTGCCAAACAATGGTTACAACCAAAGCAGGGGTTCATTAAATGCTCCTCCTGCAGAGCATGCAAGTTCGGAGTAAATACTGATACATACTCTACCCCCTTTAGTCCAAACATGGTCAGAATTCAGGGTAGGTTTAACTGCAAAACAGAATTTGCGGTTTATGTTCTGACCTGCACCTGCGGCCTCAGATATGTGGGTAGTACCAAGCTGCAGGTCAGAATTTTGCAACACTTACGTGGCATAGTTAATAATGATTCTTCTTACCCCGTGGCTAGGCACTTTAAGTCGGTTCATAACTATGATCCGAGTTGTTTAAAATACTTTGTAGTGGCAAGTGTACCTAAACCGCGTCGTGGGGGAAACAGAGAAAAAAGTCTGAGACAACTGGAATCCAGAATGATTTTAGAACTAGACAGTAAAACCCCCAATGGCCTAAATAACACAGATGAAATGTATCACTTTTTGTAAAGTATATGATATACATCCGGTTGACAAATTCTTTTACTTTCCCTCTCTGAGCAATTTTTGTATTTTGTCTTTTTGTAGAGGTGACTGCGGTTCTTCTTCTTTTTATATAAAAAACGTCAGAAGTTTTTTTTTTTTTAGGTTTTAGCCCTGATTTTAACTTTGTTAGATTAGGGTTTTAACCTTCCTTTACCTAGATGTTTTTAACCGCCTATTTATTTATACATTTTATTGCACTAGCACTTTATGGGGATCCATTTAAGGATCAGGGATTTAGCACTTATACTCGGGTATGATACACTGTGAAAGATTGTCTTTTACTATTTTTTAATGCTTTCTGGGAAAGTACAGCATTTAAGCTGCTATTAGATACCATTTCGGCATAAGAGGCTTGTTTGCACAATATGGTAAAAACTTCTGACCAAATGAATGTTGCAATTATTTATCATGAATTCTTGCTTGGCTAATTTGCACATTTTTTATTCTATTTATTAGTATATTTATATGCTTTTAGAATGCATTTAATTGGCATTGTTTGGTTACAGTATTTAGTTAACATGACTATCTATATGCATTTAAGCAGCAATTAGGAACAAAGTGTTGTGAAAACAGACTTACCTGAGCATTAGCTTTCTGTAATGTTTCTTCTATGTTCATGCACCACGTGGTGTCAACACTCCATTCACTGTAATGCATTTAAAAATGGTGACGTATGTGTTCCAATCTGACTTGTGAGCAAGGGCTTCTGAAGCCCGAAACGCGTCATGTTCGAGGTTCAGACAAATAAAACTCCATATGACCTCATTTCGCTGGGTTCGCGTCTCTGTTCGCCATTTGCGTGGAACTGCGGAGAAATTATAGTGTATGTGTGTGTGTGTATATATATATATATATATATATATATATATATATTAAATCATAGTCTTCTTTTTATCTTTAACTCAAAAAACATCTTCAATTTCATAACATCTTTGTTGCTCCTTTTTTATCTTTCTTCAAACTGAACAAATAATGTCCTTCTGTGTGAAAGACACAGCCTTCTTGCATTCAAAATGATGACTGAACATTTTTACTTCATGTTTATGAAATCAGTTCATGATTCTTGGCTTGATAGGTCTGTCTGGTTTGTTCAGCCAAAGGATGTCAGCTTGCACCGTCCGGGGATCACTCCAGGGTTTGGGAGGGGCCCCACACGGGACACACAGGCATCCACTCACAGGACAGGGACATTAGGCCACAGTATGATCTGTAAGAGAAACCAGCATCACTTTTCTTGCAAAAACATTTTTCAAAAAGCACATGTTTCCTTTTCTCTGTTTTGAGTTTGAAGGCACAATATTATCATTTCTGTCTGCACGGTTCTCTGCTGGCCCTGGGGAATTATCTGAGAATTCTATCCACGCTATATCCTCTGAATTCTTGGTATTAGGATGAAAATCTTCTTTTCCCTGCACAGTAAGAAGGGCTGGGGCAGTCTCCTGACTATTTTTCCACTCACTGCTGTATACGTGCTCCCTTTATCAATTGGCAGAAGCCCAAGGCAATCCATCTGCTCTGGTAATTTTCTTCAACTCGCCCCTAACCTTCTGTGGGATTGGTCTGGCTTGTGCATACTGACACATAGAAATCCTAGTTCTAGGTAAATTTTAGGGGGATATGCATCACTTCATTCTCTGCCCTCCTGTTTGTATGGTCTTTCTCTCCTAGGTGCTTGCATTTAGTCATGCACACCAAATCTTAATCGTGTGTCACCACCTCGGTATCCAAGGTTTTAGCCTTTTCATCTGAAAGGGAATTAAAGGTTCGGTCTAGTGAATGTACAGGACCATGGGCATGCATAGTGGCTGCGCTTTGCAGTACTATCTGCCACTTCACTGGGGAATCCTGTGTGTCAAACACCACACCTGGGACCTGCACCAACTGTTCATGCAAAACTGCAGTTTCTGTCTGTATATGCCACTTAACAACATTTGCTTCTTCCCACTGCATTCGAGAAAATTCAAAGACCAAAGTCTCAGTATGTTGTATTGTCATCTGCCCGGTGTCAAAATGTTCTCCAGCATTTGAAAATGTTTCAGTCCACCACTTTACAAGCATACTCCTCTTTCCCTGTTCTACACAATCATTAAAAATAGCCCACTTTCCTGAACTGGCACACACATGATACACTGTCTCCTTTCTGAATTGACCACATGTTTGAAACATACTGCACAGTCTGTTGTGCAGATTCAAAAGGACATTGCTGCATTTCTTTTTTCAAAATAGCGTCTTTCCACGTAGATTCTTCATTCACTGACATGTCTGATTTATACCTGCAACCAATGATCGCTAATTCTAACAGACTGGTCTGTTTATCTTCCTGCACATTCACATTTTCTCGGTTCAAATTAATTTCTGGCTGAGCAACGTCCTCAAAAGAATTAAGACCTCTTGTGAAACCTGCAGATTAACTGGCAACATCTCTAAGTTCACATTTTTCTGGCAATCTGAACAGCCGGTCAAAATGAACGGCTTCGGAGCTTGGTACATGTTTAACTCTTTTTTTCAAAGACTTGTTTTCAAACTGAGCGTCCGCCAGCTCTCGTCTCAGCTAACTACATTCTTTTTCCAAACGTTCAAATTTTTGATACAAGGCATTCAAAAGGACACCACTATTTCTGTCGTGAAATACAAGGTTGTTTTCCCTCTTTAAGAGAGGCAATCTCCCTCTCAAATAACTCAGTTGGCATCTGGGACTCTGCAACTGAAAACATAGGCATTTCAAGTTTAACTTTGTTTTATTGGCTTTTGCAGCAAAAGGAATACAAACAATCCTGTAAGGGACATAGATACTGGTCATGCATCACCACTCAAAACATAGGCATTTTAGAGAGCATTTTCCCCTTTTAATTTTCTTTTCGAATCCTGGCAAGTGACGCCAAATGTCTTGCTTCTGCCTATCGGATAATACAGAATCTTCTACACGGTAGCTCAAACCCACTAGGCGAAGCAGGATACATAAACACAACACAAACGCCTTTAGAAAGGGTTTTATTTTACAAAATGCAAGGACTCTCTCTCTCTTTTAGAGTAAGGCTTGGGGTTTCATTTTACACAATGCTCTCTAACAAAAAGGCTTTCCCAGAAACCAAATGCACAACATTCAAATATATGTAGAGATGTATACGTTTATATGCAAGCAATAATCTAAATGCATGAATAATACTGATTAATAAACAAGGAGCAAATAATATGAGATAAGACTCAAGCAAATATACTGGGACGTCCTGCAAGAGATCCGAATGTTATATATACATCAAATGATTACTTTGGATGTGCACCTCAACACCGCACATCACAAAGAAAATGCCTCAAATGATCAAAGCCACTGGCCAAACATCACAAAGGCAATCAAAACTCAATACTTCACCTGGTGCAAACACTGTATCTCAGCCCACTCCTGACTGGGGAAGTTAAACATCGGTGGTTAAGAGCCTCATCAACCAGAGTTCCACGCTCAGAAGTAGACGTGTCAGTCCCCGTTCGGATTCCAAACTCCCGGTTTCTAAGTCAACAACCCTCAGCTTTATAATCTCAAAGCAAACTAGAAGGTTCGGGAGAGACCTTCCCCCGCACCAGAGGAATCTTACCAGAACTGGCCAGCTTCCAAGCAAGCATTCCCATGGCAGGAAGGAGTTCCCACGTCCCCTTTTCCAAATCTCGCATGTTCCAGCCTTTATCTTGACGAAGCTCACAAAGCCATCCGGGTACATTAAACAATCTCTCACAAAAACAATCCTTGAACGTGATTAACCCAACAACTTGCAAGCGCTGCTGTGCTCGCAGAAAAAGCTGAAGTAAGGTAGAGTCAGAATTCGGGATGAGATAAGGCCATGTCAAAGCCAATAGTAAGAACTTCATAATTCTCATCCATGTACAACACAATGCTCAATTGTACACAACTGCTTATAGATTCACATACTTCATCTCTCAATGTCCTATAGCATCATCTCTCAATGTACAACACCGAGCACATGTTATTCACTGCCCACAACACTGCACTTCGAGACCAAAAAGTACATTCCACACCTCTCTCTCACGCTTTCAAATGCACATCCCACACCTTCTGTTCTTGGCAAGGCTGTACTACTCCGTGACAGCTCCCACTGAAAGACCGCAAGATTACAGGAAAGAAACTTTTAAGAGAAACAAGAATATGCAGGACCGTCGTACATTCAAGCTAGGGTAAAATAACACTAAAGTCAGTTAAAATAATGGTCATCACAGGGTGTCAGACCACAAGAGTGTCTCTAGCACTACAGCATGTTTTGCAAGAAATGTTCAGTGACTTAAATTTTCCTGAACTCAACTGTTTGACCTATGGCAGAAGACAGAAAAAACCCAGACTCTGTGCCTCGGTAATCAAAACCGAGGCCATTGGCAGTGTCCTGTTGATCAGTAACATTTCTTTCTACTTTTCTGCCAATTCATCTTAATTTCTGCAGTGCTGAACACATTTAGAACATGTCTGCAGAAGGATCACCTGATTCATCCACGCACATTTACGTTGTTCATTTTGGGGGGGGATTGAAATATCTAATGAAATTCTCTGCACGTTGCCAGCAGAGAGCCCAAAAATATATAAAGAAAATAAGCTTTGGTTAGTAGGTCTGACATTGGCAAATGTGCATTGTTTTAACGCATTTTTACATTTTTTTTTTTGTATGCTTGCACAATTTTTGTCAAAAACGACCAGGTACACCAAACCCCGGCTTAGAAGTGTCTTCCATTTCACGTAGCAGTGCACAAATGATCCGGCACGATGCAGTGTCTCGCAGTACTAGATTCCCAATGGATAAAGTGGGTTGACTTCTTGCCCCATGAGTTGGGTTGAAGCAAAATGTGAATGATGGTTGAACAAGACTAGAGAATAAAAGGGGGCAGGCTGAAGTTCCCTCCCTCTATGTATGCTTTTTAAATAAGATTTATGTGGGTAACATGAGGCTAATGAGACTCTCTAAGCGCAGCCTAAAATGGGTAATTTCAACAGATGTAACCTCTCCTTAGAAGTGCTCCAGGATTCCAAGGGAGCCGGAACTAATCTGTATTTGTGACCTCAAAGAAAATGTAGAACATGGATTACAGCCAAGTAACCTTTCGATTCTGATAATGTCAACCTCTTTTACGTTAATGTCCACATATTTTAAGTAAAATATCAGCCTTTTCATTGCATTTCTAGCTATTCTATTTCAAGAGGGTGTTTTAGCAGAAATGGAAGAGAACATGTTGTGCAAGTTAAGCAGTGGCTGCTGAGATCTGTGAGTGATGTGTTGGTCAATGGTTAGAATTCTGGAAATATCGTATCCGCCTTTCATCTCTTCTGAGTTCAATAAGGTGAACACTGGTTGCAATTCGGTAATAACTATAAAATACTGTTTGTAACTATTCTATTTAACTGGAGATTTCAGTTTGAATTTATCTTGTTCGAAAACCTGATTAATATTGTTTATGCAGATGATTCATGTGGATCCTTGAAGCATTAACAACAAAGCAGAGAGTAAGCAAGCTAAGGTATCATTTGTTGAAATACTTGCTTAATTTACAGGTAAAAGCTGCCAGTTAGCAATTCCTGTCTGATAATTTCTCCCCATGCACATGCTAGTCAACTAAGCTTGATGCTGTGCTTTTCACATTCGTGTCCCTGGCTGTGTCTTCTACTTACAAGACTTTTCATACTGATTCGAGAATTTAGAATGCTCGTTTGCCCCAAGTTTTGTACTTAGGTGATGCAAGCTCTAAATCCACTTCATTTATTGCAAATCATGTTTGCTGCCCAAGAGAATGAAGCTGGTCTCAAAGTTGGGGAAAAAAAAGTTGAAATGTGATTTTGTGCTGAACAACTAACCCCACAAATCTTTTGCATTCAGTCTGCTCAAGCCCCAGGCTGTGTGAGAGGCTCAGTTCTCCTGGTGTTAAACTTGGAAGAAAGGCTCACCACCTAATGCCTCTACCTGGCTGACAAACGCTTCGTATAGCAGTGAAACAGCAGAGGTATATACTAAGCTGCAACTGATCAGATGCTGACCCCGTGATATATTTGGAAGTTTCAGGACCTACCTGGTCGGGAAGCAGGTACCCATGAATAACCAAGATGTATAATACAGACAGAAGGAAGGGCACCTATCAGACCTCATGCTGTACCCGAAAGTCTGATATAAATTGTGAAGCAAACACAAGGAGATGGTGGACGAAGCACTGAAACATTTCAGACACTCACCCCAGGTCAAAGATCAGGGTTTAATCCATCATTGTTCTGTAGCTCACTTCGCCACCCCAGTTCAGACACAGCCATATGCAAATCAGTCTTTTTTTTTTTTAAATTCTTTTTATTGGCATTTTCAGTAACAAACTTACAACAATGCTCCACACTGCTGCGTACATATTTCAAGCAATGACGACACGTCTCCCAACCAACAAGGCACAAAGTACGGAATGTCAAGGACATCAACTCAGTGTTACATGTCATTCTCCGCTGTACCCAACCGACCATCAGTCACCTCCTCCCACCCGTGTCTCCCCACCCCGACAGCCGCCAACACGCCACACTGGCAGCAGCAAGTACTGACCTCACCCTCCCGTACTAGGGGATAACATCGAGCTACAGCGTTTGTAGCGGAGTGAGCTCCAGCCAGTGTATGAAGGGTCCCCATATATCCCTAGGCCTTGATCGCATCGGCATAAGCTCCCAGTACAGGGCCAACTGGGTCTGGCAATAGACAACGCTTTTAACCCATACCTTAATGTTAGGTGACGTAGCAACTCCCCAATGCATAGCAACTTGTCGTTTGGCCAGTAATAATAGCATCGCTGGCAGCTTACGGTGTTTGGGCTCAACCATGTGTAAAATCCCCAGCAGCGCAACCTGGGTTGTGCATGGGATCAGTAGGTCTGTGATAGCACATATTATCTCCACTACCCTTGTCCAGAACAGCGCCACTGCAGGACAGCCCCACGCCATGTGTACAAAGGTGGCCCTCGGGGCATGACAGCGCCAGCATTCATCGGTGTCCCTTAAACCCATGCGGTGCAGCCGGCTCGGTGTGCGATAAGTCATGTGTATGTATTTGAAGTGTATCAGGCGTAGCCTGTAGTTGGGGGACAGAATCTCAAGTAGCTTACAGCACAAATCCCAGTGTATATCAGAAATGTCCGCGTCCAATTCCGCCGCCCACAGGCCCCGCGCCGCCGGAAGCATCACGGGGTGGTTAGTCTGCATTCGCACATACAATCGGGAGACCAGCTTGCGGCCAGATTCCACAGATAACACATTTTCCAAAGCAAGCAGATCCGGCGGTGGCGCCGGGAACGTGGGGAACAGCCTCCTGCTTGAGTGGCGGAGCTGGTAATAAAGAAGCGTGTCCAGTAGCGTCGGAGCCTCCGATCCACACATCTGCTCCGGCGGAAGGAAGGTGTCACCTGGAAACAGATCGCCCCCAGTGTTGAGGCCCAGCTCCGCGGCCCGCTCCCCGGTCCGCATAGTCCGCAGCGGCGGCCACATCGGGTTCCCGTGCAGGGCCACAGAGCGGGTATAAAGAAGATCTAATCCGGCCCTACGTCTCAGCCCATTCCAGGCCCACCTGAGTGCGTGCACCGGGTCGATTTCCGTGCTCCTCCGGACGTGTGGCGTGTAGAGTGCAACAGTCAGCGGCAGCGGAGCCGCCCTATCAGTCTCGATCGCCACATGCGGTTGAAACGGTGTGGGGTGCGCCCAGTAGTGCAGGAACTGCGCCTGGGCACAGTAGGCATATAATGAGAAGTCTGGTGCAGCCAGGCCTCCCTGTCTTTGTGGGAGAGTGAGGGTCTCCCAGGACACCCGCGGCTGTTTACCCCCCCCAGGCCAGCTCCACCATCAGTGAGCGCAGCCTTCGCAAGAAATGTGTAGTCAGGGGCAGCGGGATATTCACGAATAAATAGAGGAGTTTAGGCAGGATCACCATTTTAGCCACAGCAATCCTGCCAGCCAGCGAAAGGGGCAAATGCTTCCAACGGCCAACCCTCTCTTCAATCCAACCCGTCACACGCCCATAATTTTCTGCCCATATCTGCTGCATGTCTGTGCTTATCCAAATCCCCAGGTATCGTACCGGCCCAGTTGCCCATTTCAGCGGGCAGTCCGGGGTAAAGCGGGGAGTCCCGGTAGTCAGGGGCAGAATGACTGACTTCTCCCAATTTATATTTACCCCCGACAACCGTCCATATTCCAGCAGTTCTCGTGTCAGAGGGGAGAGGTTAACCTGAGGATCAGAGACATACAGCGTAACATCATCTGCATATAACGATATGGTTAGCGCCCTTGACGAGAAGCCAATGCCCCTGGCCGCATGATGTTGTCGAATGCGGGCAGCCAGAGGTTCTGTGGCGATGGCAAAAAGCAGAGGCGACAGGGGGCAACCCTGTCTCGTGCCTCTCCGAATGGCAAATGGCGCAGACACTAGCCCTTTTACCCTTACCCTTGCAGTAATGTCGGTATAAAGCCGTCTAATGTATCTGATAAAGGCCTCACTCACCCCCATGCGCTGCAGCAGAGGAAACAGGAACCCCCACTCCAGGGAGTCGAACGCTTTGGTGGCGTCCAGCAGCACCGCCGCAGCCTTAACATGTGGGGCCAATTAGTGCAGTACACCGAAGAGGGTGCGGAGGTTGTGGGACGTCGATCGGCCCGGTATAAAGCCCGACTGATCCGGGCGGATCATCGGGGGCAACACCGGCTGTAGCCGAGTTGCGCGCATTTTCGCAAAGATCTTAGCGTCAGTGTTGATTAATAACGGCCTGTAGGAGTCGCATTGCTGGGCATCCTTGTCCGGTTTCAGGAGGGTAATGAAGACAGCCTCCCTCATGGAGTCTGGGAGTATACCTGACTCGCCCACCTCTGCATATACTGCCAACAGCCGAGGGGCCAGGAGGTCTGCGTATTCCTTGTAAAACTGCGCCGGGAGGCCGTCCGGTCCCGGCGCTTTACCGGCTGCTAATGACCCAATATGCAAATCAGTCTTGACCCTATTTCTCATGGGAATAGTCTGTCCAGCCCGTACTGCCAAGCCAGGTCTCCTTGCCTTTGCTTTGTTCGCCTTAAGTTGGCAGGGTATGCCCAGACATGGGTCCCTTACTCACTTTGCCACTGGCTTCAAGCTAGCTTGGCTGATGAGGGCTGTTACCCCGAAACCGGTCCCAGGATGCTTGTTTCTGGTCTAGGGAAGAACGGGCTTGGCAGTTCGGACTGGGCTGTTCCCATAAGAGAAGTTCATAAAGCTCACATTGGCTCAGGTTTTGAATGCATCCTGCTTCCTTTTGGCCTTACCAGCGGGTGTTCAATGTGATGGTGGTGGTTGCAAATCATCTGCGCAGATCAGGGTTGCCAGTCTTCCCCCTATCTCAACGACTGTCTGCTGAAGGTGGCTCACCACAGGCTGTTTCCTCCCACCTCCAGACTACGGAGGACCTCCTGCATTCGCTGGGTTTCACTATCAACGTGCCAAATTCGCACATGACTCCCTATCAGACTCTCCCTTTCATTGGAGCGGTTTCAGATACAGTGCTGTTTCAGGCTTATCCTCCCAAGCGGCAATTCCGGGATATGGAGGCTTTGTTACCGATGTTTCAGCCCGTATCTTGGATTTCAGTGGGAATGACTCTGAGGCTGCTGGGCATCATGGCCTCCTGCATGTGACACATGCTAGATGGTGTATTCAGCCTCTGCAGCGGGACCTCAAATTCCAGTGGGTGCAGCAACATGGGAATCTCTCTGACATGGTCCAGATCTTGGAGGGAACTGCAAAAGACCTGCAGTGATGGCTAACGAACCGTAATTGGGGTCAGAAACAGAACTCTCTCCCTTCCTCAACCAGATCTCACAGTATTGACAGATGCATCACTCCTGGGATGGGCCGACAGTCTGGGAGAGGTGGAGCTCAGAGGACCCTGCTCTCCGGCGGAATCTGGACTCCACCTGAGTCGCATATGAAAGGCACCTCTGCAGATGTGTGTATTAGATGCTGCTGTGCCAGATAATAAAGCAGGCCTAGAAATATTGCTTGAATCGTGGAGCGTAAATCTCTTGAATTGAAAAGGATAAATGACCCACAATCCTGGCCAACAGTCTCAATGATACAGTCCATCTTCACAAGGCTAATCTCCATTTATTTTCTTGACATTCCGTATTTTTGGAGAGGGAGGTTGTAACTGAGCTTGAACTGAATCTACCCATAAACGTAAGGGTTCTACAGGGTCAACACTGACTTTAGGACATTGATTATAAAACCCAACTCAAGCAGCAACTGGATCGCCAAGGAGAGATGTAACTTCACTGTGGCTTGATCTTGCACCAAGATAATTGTTATCCAAGTAAATTATGAGGTGTACATCTCTGACCCTAAGGGTTTCAGCGACTGGCTTCATCACCTTGGTGAAACGCCAAGGAGCTGATGGGTGATAGACGGAATGGAAAGACTTAGTACTCGAACCACTGAGTTTTTTTCTTTTCATCTGAAACTGGAGGAACCTCCAGTCAGGTGCAAAAATTGGTATAGCCAAATAAACTTCTTTAATGTCTAGCCAGACCGTCCAATTTCCCTGTTGGGAGTAAATGTTGCTGAAAATGAAACCCTTCCATCGTGAAATGCCTTTATAGTATCCAGGCTTTAAACTCTTAAGTTTAGCATCAATCTTGCTCCACCCCTTATTTCTGTATCAGAAAGACATTACTGTAAAAACCTATGGGGTGACTGTCTCACAAATCGCTTTATGCGTAACAGACTCTGAACTTTTTAGTGCATAATATTCTATGGTTCAAATCTGTTTTATTATTATTTCTTCCCACAACAAACAGAAGGTAACGAGAGCTCAAACGGCTGCCAGCTGGCAGTAAAATGTACTTGCAGGCTATACAAAGCCTAAGTATACAGTTAAGCAAGCCATGTATATAGAGTAAAAGAACGTAAACCCCCACCCTGTCCCATCCATCCTCCTTTCAACCCTGCATTAGGCTCTGAACATCTTAAATTTCCATACCCCCATGTTGTTCCGGGGCAGGAGGTACTGCATCCTCTGGCAACTGTAATAGGCGTAAGAATCTTGGACATGTAAGCTCGCGAAACTCCTGTGCTAGCAGGGACAAAAATGGGAGCCAAGCTTCTCGGAAATCAGCCCCCTTCCCAGCAAGCATGAGGATTATTTTTTCCATCCCCAGAATGTGCCATAAACGGGACAGCCATGTGTGTGTGTGTGTGTGTTAGCTGGGTTCCCCAATGCGCAAGATGTTCTTTATAGCAGTTCCCTGCACTAACCCCATCAGTCAGGCTCCTCCTGGATTTCAGTGGGTACGTCAGTTGGTCTGGTACCCCCAACAGAATGTGAGCTAGAAATCCGAGTAGTTGAGTCTCTAGATGTTTGTCGATGTCGTCCAGAACTTGGACCCAGTAGTTGCTGATCAGGGGGCAGTCCCACAGCAGGTGTATTAATGTGCCTATCTCACTGCAGCCTCTCGAGCAGTCTGAGCTAGGGGATGGGTTAATCTTGTGTACTCTCTCTGGAGTATAGTACCAATAGGTAATCACTTTTGTGAGTTTCTGTCAGGGCTATGTTACTGGCCGTGTGGTGAGCTCTATAACCCACACCTTCCCACTCTTTGTTGCTAAGGGGTCTCCCTAAGTCTCTTTACCATCTACCCCTACCCGCATTATGTGCATGTGTGTTGCACTTATTCAGCATTTTGTTTAAATCCAAGACTATTCCTTTGAGGATTTTGACAAAAGCCATTTTTCATAGACCGTGAGGTGTTGACTGGCTGCGATTCTATTATGTGGTTGCAGTATCCAGTGCCTGAGTTGTAGGTACCAAAGGCGCTCTGTTTCTGGAATGCCAATGTAAGCCTTGATCTGCGGAAATGAGCGTGCCACTTCAACATAAAAAAGTGGCCTATAGAACAACACTGGGATTGGCTCCACGCCATAAAGCTGGTCTCCCCCATACCTGGCCCAAAGTCTGGATTATCTAGCAATGGGTTTAGTGGTGCCGGGAAGGTAGTAAGATTGTGTTTAGTGTTAGTCTGGTCCCATATCGACATTGTTGTCCGCGTGATGTCTGAGACATAAAGGCTCCGAGGTCTATGGGCTTTCTTTAAAAAGGGAATTTTCATTAGTGATGTTCCTGCCACAGCTCTGTCTTGAAACAGCCAATGTATCCCTGATTCTGTTCGGTTCCATTCCACTAAATGTCGCAGTATGTCGGCGGGGGGAAAGCGCCCCAAAAGATATCAGAGCTATTAGCAGATACAGCATGGCGCAGTTTATCATATATCGTCATCACGAGGAAAGAGAGGGAGGAGGGAGATCAGATACCTCAAATACAGGCAGGCAGCGCGTGGACATAAAAACCATGATATTGTATGGCAATGACATCAAACAAGTAGAATATAATTAACTCTGTACAATTAGCTCAAGGAGATTAGGAATAAAAGATTGAGGGGAGGGATGGGAAAAGGAAGGAAGGGATGGGGTGAAGGGGAATTTAGGAGGGTTCACTGCTTCTCCCGTCAATACCAGCTCATCCTTAGTGGATTTCCATCTTAACAGTTAATATTAAATGTCACTTAGTACACATCTTCGACATATACACAATAGTGTGTTACAGATATCAATATTATGGACCGTGTGAATGCACCTCATCGAGTATGATCAATAGGTTTGTTGTGCCAACCCCTGATAATAGTACACAAGGGTCTCAACTGGGAATTTAACCGGCTAATTTGCCAAACCCAAGAATATTTCGCGCTGGGGGCCCCTGAGCAGTTTTAGGCTTGTGTTGCAAATGCCCCAAGCCGGTCTCATCGCTCCGTGTACAGAACTCGGAGCCATGACCCCGCTTTTGTGGTCCCACGCAAGTCAATATAGAAAGAATGTTGCGATCACAACCTAGTAGCAGACGCAGAGCTTTGCTGCTCCAATCTTCCACTTAATTTTGCCACAATGACTCAGAGCAGCAGTCCCAACAAAGTGTGAATCCCGAAGCTTGTGGTCCACCTTTGTGACTGAATGAAAGGAAAAAATGCCTAGTAAAAGCCGACAGCACTGTTGGTGGCAGGAGTAATCATCCTCCTCCGAAGAGCACTCCTAGTTTTGAGCTTGGAGCAGTATGAAAGCAAGATAAAAACCGCTAAAAAACCAACCCCCCCCCCCCCCCCACCCCTAGGATTTTGCGGTCTGAATTGGCCAGTTTGGGTCAAAAAGCAAAATTTGCGTTCCCAAATCACAAAATTTGCTGTATTTTTGCAGCAGTCGGAACATATACTTATCATAAAAACACTGTCTGGTCTTTGTTCTGCCACTGCTGGAGACCTGGAAGTCAGTCTGTAACCTGACTGAGTCCAGCAGCACCACGCCTTGGAGTAGGAGGTTCTCTGATCCTTGCATCTGAGGTTGTAGAGGAGCAGATGAAGATGGCGTTGGAGCTGGGGAACTAGGTTTAAATCCTGGGGTCGGTGCAGCATCCTGTGATTCTGGGCAAATAACATCACCAGTGCGTGGGGGAAAAAGTTACCCTGTGCAATTTAACTGGTGCTCATGTAAACACCTTCAGTAGTGTCTAGCTCGCGCTATGTGAAGCTGCAATCTAAGAGTCCAAGGGCAGCAGGACCCACAAAACAATTGGCAGTGTTATGGGCATAGGCACAGAAGGAGTGCCCTGTACCTTTTCAGGGCACTGACCGACAGAGGAACTTAACATCTCTGCTGCCAGCTAGCCTATTGCTCACCTTCCGTTCATTGACTCAGCACACCGCGCCAATAAAAATAGGATCAGCCTCATTTTTTGTTTTCTGAATGACATGTTTTGGAAGCATTCAGACTGCAATGAGCTATTGATATGGGGTTGCACATTGAATGTGCCAAGAAAAACATAGTTTGTATAACTACCCTAAGAGCCCACGAATATAAATATGCATACTTTCTTTGTATTGGAAAGTATCCTTTCTTCTGGATCTGATATTTCCAATTAAAGTTTTCTGAAAAATTTCCATACAACTAATTTCATTACAGAGAAGAGGTGCATTTAGGCAGTTCACACAACAATCTGAGCAGTATGTAGCGTTTCTATAGCTTAATCAAAATATTTGGATGTTCAAGCTTCAAATCTAGTGTTGTCATGGATGCTTATATTTCTACAATGTTCAGTTGTGTTTGTGTTTCTTTTCAAGTGTCCTCAATCAACTTTATGTGCCATTGAAGACAGCGTCACTCACTAAAACTGAGCATTTGGTATATACTGATAGTCAAATCTTTGTTTGGCGGTTTTGTGAAATATTTTTGCCTCTGTCGAATCACCAGCATACAAATGGCCATCAGCTTCACATTTTGAATTTGTATGTCAAAGATTTAAGGATTGAGTATATTTTAAAATAAGGCAGGGTGTTATATGTGGAGTTTGTTTTGGGTATTGGAGCTTCACAATTTAGTCTCCCTATCAACCTTTGAGTTGAAAGTTCTTTTATCTGAAGCTATTTATCTTCACGTTGTTGCACATATTTGTTCACTCTCTGAATATAGTCATAGGGTAACATTAAGAAATTGTCAGGATTAAATATAACACTGTCCTAATTCAGTTATGCAATTGTTTTTTTAGGGCAAGAAGATTATGACAGATTAAGACCTTTAAGCTACCCACAGACTGATGTGTTTTTAGTCTGTTTCTCTGTGGTCTCGCCATCTTCTTTCGAAAATGTCAAAGAGAAGGTAAATATTATACTTCATATGCACTTAAAGCACTGCCATTGCGTGAATATGTCCTTATAATTGACTAGTTGTTTTCAATCTATGACTTTTAGTGGGTGCCAGAAATTACCCATCATTGTCCAAAGACTCCATTCCTGCTTGTTGGAACCCAGATTGATCTACGAGATGACCCTTCAACATGTGAGAAACTTGCCAAAAATAAACAGAAACCTATCACTCCCGAGACTGCTGAGAAGCTTGCTCGGGACTTGAAGGCAGTGAAGTATGTTGAGTGCTCTGCACTTACGCAGGTGAGTGTTTCTATGGGCGCAGTGCCTTGAGTATTTACATTTCTTTTTTTTAATTATTTATTCGGTTTCTTTCATATCTTAAGCAGCTGTGGAGCATATCTCGGTATATAATTGGACAGGCCGTTAATAGTTTTGGTGGAAAGTAGATCTTTCATCTGCATTGACTATTTCTTTTACTTTGAATTCTAGCATTCTGTGAACAAAAAATATGGAGATGTATTGGCTCAACTTAAAATGTATTCAGTGGTAGAGTGTGAAAGGATGGTCACTGGCATAGGATGCTAACCACTCTGTGCTCTGCCTATCCTATAATGTAGATTTCTGCAGACCCCTTTTTTTTACCCATTCATGTTTGTGGAACTCTTTGGTGTCCACCTATAAAGTTTACCAGCTACCAATCTGTATATTTTTGTTTCCTGTTTGTTAAATTGCATTTGGGTCATCAACAATTCATTTGTAAGAGTTCTTGGATTTTTACTCTATCTCTAGCATTTGAGTCCTCTTGTACTGTTTGAGCTGTACTGTGACTTTCCTTGGCACGGCTTTTTATGTGATTCATGAAAAAAACTCTAGGATTGTGCGGAAGATTTATTACAAAATTAACTTAGGAAATTGATCATGCATATCACTTGGTAGTGTAAAACCAAGGCCCAAATTCTTGCAATTCGACCGTTTTATATTTACCAGCTACTCTGCCTCAGTATTGCTTGGCTTTTCTATTTAGGCTCATGAAACAAACCAACCGAGAGATATTAGATATTTTGGAGGTCAGTAGGATTGCGTTCTGGACTTGTTTCGATCAAATAGATTGTACATATGATGGTTGTGCCCCAGACTTTTTCAGTGATGAGGTAGACTGTCTTTAGTCTAAGTGCTGCCACAAGTGTGGTTGCATTTATTTGACTGTGATTAATGTGGTTGCAGTCACTCTACATAGAGAGGTTGTGAGTTTTAACTCTGCACTCTGTGTGTGTGTGTGTGTGTGTGTGTGTGTGTATATATGGGTATTTTATAGTTATAGTATTTAAAGACTCATTCATCTTACAAACTGTGCTTTTTCTTTCTTTAGGGTCTCTATCATATATCCATTCTTAACAGTGAGGCAGAAACTGCAGAGCCTCAATCTCTCTGGCTCAAAAGGATATATGGAATCGAGATATCATTCCATACATAAATATCTCTTCCAGTTCACTTCTACTTAAAACCCCCCCCCCCCTCCCCCATAAGAAAAATCCACATGCATGTATTAAGTCAACCTTAGATTATGGAAATTTTCTACTTCAGCATACTTGCCTAAATACTGCAGCGCCTGTGCTACAAAAAGGTGGTACCTTTAACTATCCATAACTACCATCTGCCTCTAAACATTTAGAGGATTTAATATATAGTTTGTGCTGCTTTTGTAAATTGAGGAAAGCAAACTTTCAGTGTTTACTTCATAGCAGATTTCATCGATTGACAAAAGCTATTTGATGGCAACCAAAGTCTACAGACTTGAAAGATGTACCTTTCCTCGATGCATAGGAATGGTCTGTTTTCTGTTGCAGAATTGCTTGTTTCAGTTTTAATTGTTAAGTTGCTTAGAACCTTTCCTTCTTACATTAGTTACAATACTTGGTGTGGCTGGTTTTGGGAAACAATGTGCAAGCCTCTTGGTATTAACCTGAATTTGTATTAAGTGTGTAGAAGTGCACTGTTCTGCCAGACAACGAACATAGTGCCTTAAGGATCCCAAGTCAGTAATTGTTTCATTAAATTAACAGGGCGTGTTTTTAAGCAAAGTAATTCCTTACTTTTGGTCTTTAAAGTATTGGTCCTTGTTGACTTCCAAAATTTGGTTTGACGCTTCTGTATTCCTAGACCCAATTGTCCTTTAGTGAATGGCATCACAATACATAGTCTAAAATGAAGGGGAAGACCATGCTTCACTCGGGTGTATGTGTTCTTCCACTTGTAGAATTGGGAGAACTTTTACAACGTATGTGATTTTCTCAGCAAGTTATATTAAGAAAAGAAGAATTGTTACCTCTATGTAAAGGTACAGAGATAGTGGTGCCAAGAGATCAAGCCCCCCATTAATGAGCTGTAACTAAGAGTTTAGTGCTAAAATTCACAGAAAAACTGTGCACTTTTTACCTACACAAGACTTTCTACCTTCTAAAACGAGGAAGCTGCTCAGTTCATGGAGCCACAATGTAGTTAGTTAGCAGTATTTTAAATGGTAATTGAAGTATAGCATGTATACTAACAATCTGTGTCCACTTCAAATGAAGTTTTATCCCATGAGGAAGAATGTGGGTACTAACCCTTCCCCCCTCCTCTTTTACCACGTTCCCCTACTCCAACCTCTCCACCTTTGCATCATTTACTGACCACACCAACTAACTCTCACCATCACCAGACGATGATGGAGATTGGGGGGGGGGGGGGGCAATATTTTACCAATAGACCCCTGGAAGGATTATCACACAGATTCACCTACAGATAACAACCCAGATCTTTACTCTTCAAAGCCTTCCCCTCCTGACGACAATGTAGGATATCTAGAATTACTTGCTAGATCTGCAGACTATTATGGGGGTACAGTTACACAAGGAATCTTTAGAGGAAGATGTCCTATTTGAAACACTCAGTACCACACATAGACCTAGTCACACTCTACCTATGCTTAAAGGCATGATGAGACATGCCGACGACATCTTTAAAGATCCAGTGCGGGTTCTCATTCTCACCCCCCGTATTGATAAATATAAATCTGCTCCCTCAGATCCAGTCTTTATTAAAGGACAGTTACCACTAGACTCTTTGGTGGTTGAGACCCATTCTAGATCTCAGAGAACTAAACCTCTATGTACTGTCAGAGCATTTCCACATGGTAATACTTCAACAAGTGTTCCCGCTTCTACAGCCGGGCGATTTTATGTCCACTCTAGACTTAAAAGATGCAAATTTCCACATTCCAATTCATCCCACTCATCGCAAATGCCTCATATTCATCATAGCAGGTCATCATTACCAATTCAGGGTACTACCGTTTGGAGTCACCACTGCTCCCAGGGTATTTACCAAATTTCTGGCAGTAGTCGCGGCACATCTGAGAAGACCACAGATCCTTGTCTTCCCATACCTGGACGACTGGCTCATCAAAGCCAGTACTTACCAAATGTGTCTCCAACACACTCAAACCAAAATTCACTTACTTAACCAACTAGTGTTTACAGTGAATGTGTTGAAGTCTTATCTACAGCCTTCCAACACACAAACTTATCTAGGAGCCATGATAGACTCTCACAAAGCTCTAGCCTCTCCCAGTACAGCCAGGATTCACAGTATTCAGTCCCTTCTCACACAATTTCAGCCCAACCAATCATTGCCAGCAAGAGTCGTCATGAAACTGCTAGGCATGATAGCGTCTTGCATTATAATTGTTCCCCAGTGAAGACTTCACATGCGTCCCCTTCAAGAATGCTTAGCAAGTCAGTGGGACCAGTCGCAGGGTCAGTTAACCGATCTAGTGTTGGTGGATGGCCTCACCCATCCATCGCTCTCTGCCGTGGTGCCACCCACAAAATGTATCCAAACGGCTGCCCTTTCTCGACCCTGCTCCACAAACATTGCTAACAGCAGACTTATCGCTCACTTGTTGGGGCGCTCACCTACAGCCACACAATCCAAGGATTATGGACTCAATCACCCAGAGCTATTAGCAGTGTTTCTAGCGCTCCAAGCCTTTCAAACTCCCCTTATAGGCAAAACTGTCTTAGTCCGCACAGACAACATGACAGCTATGTACTACATATGGAAACGGGGGGGGGGGGGACACTCTCTCCAACTGTCACACTTAGCACAAGCCATTTGAAATGGGCCATACATCACAAAATTGATCTCCTTTCAGTAGTAAACAATCAAATTGCAGACCTTCTCAGCAGACAGAGACAGCAAATCCACGAGTGGGAACTTCATCCCCAAATTCTTCTTCCCTACTTTCAAGAATGGGGATTTCCTCACATAGACCTGTTTGCCACAGCTCAAAATGCCCAATCGGGCATCCAAATCCCAAGGAACTCAACCTGGCGATTTGGCTTCTGAAGTCATAGAGTTTGGTTATTTACAATTACCACCAGACCGTATGAATATCCTAAAGGAGGCTAGAAGACCTACTGCTAGGACACTAGGACATGTTATGCAGCAAAGTGGAAACATTTTGTTATATATTGTAACAATATCAATCCCCTTGATGCTTCAGTACAAAACATCATGTTATCTCTTACACTTGCAACAATCTGTATTAGTTTATACGTCCATTTGATTGCATTTAGCAGCAGTAGCTGCATACTTACAAAACAGACAACACCTATCTCTATTCAGAGTACCAGTGATTAAAGCCTTTATGGAAGAACTAAAAAGAGTAATACCACAAAGAGCTCCACTTGCACCAGTATGCAACTTAAACATAGTCCTTACAAGGCTAATGGGACCTCCTTTTGAACCAATGCGCAAGTGTCAACTACAATTTCTCTCATGGAAGGTTGCTTTTCTTATTGCAATCACTTCCTTAAGGAGAGTTGGTGAACTCCAGGCACTAACTATACAAAAGCCTTGCTTTCAACTTCACAAAGACAAGGTGGTTGTTCAAACCAGTCCCAAATTTCTTCCAAAAGTGGTTTCTGCTTTTCACATCAATCAATCAGTTGAGTTACCCGTGTTCTTTCCTCAACCTGATTCTGTAGCAGAACGAGCGCTACACACACTTAATGTTAGAAGAGCTCTACTATATAATGTAGGAAGAACAAAAGATTTTCGTAAGACAAAGCAGCTCTTTGTTGCTTTTTCTCCACCACACAAATGCAATCCTATTTCTAAATCCGGTATTGCAAGATGGATTGTTAAATGTATCCAAACATGTTACATAATAGCAAAAATAACATTGCCAATACCCTCTAGAGCGCATTCTACCCGCAAAATAGGGGCTGCTATGACCTTCTTAGGTAATATGCCCTTAACTGACATCTATAAGGCAGCACCATAGTCTACACCGCACACATTTACCAAACACTATTGGGTAGATGTGTTAGCGAGGAAACCAGCTAATGTAGGCCAGGCAGTACTTAAAACACTTTTTCAAACAGCTACAGGTTAGCCCCCGCTTTGGGAGTATACTCCTGTATAGTCTAGGCAAAGCATGTGATCTACAGCTCACATGCCTCGAACTGAAAATGTTTCTTACCCAGTAAGCATCTGTTCTTGGCATGTAGAGCTGTAGATTGACATGCGCCCACCCGGCTCCCCCGGTACTTATACCTGTTGCAGTTCTTTCTTATTTTACATACATGGACATCTCCGTTCTACCTTTACTAACTCCATTCTCGTCCTCTGCGGGTAAAACAATCTAACAATGGAGTCGATGCCCATGTGCACTATCACCGAAAGGAGGAGTCACCTACCTCGTGACTGAAAAGACTGCTTCGAAGAAAAATAACTTGCAAACATCCGGGCTCAACACTAGATAGCAGGAGTATGCAACATAGTGGTATCCAACCAGATCGTCTGTGTTGCCACTGATTCCTCCATCCTAGGAGCTCACAGATGCTGTCACAATTTAGCTCTGTGCTGTTAATCGTGGATCCTACTCATCCTGCAGCTCCACACCAAAATCTTCAAACTCCCAATTTCACTGAAACTTTGTTCGGTTCTCATGCTAGTGATAGTCCTGCATGAAGACAGAACTCGACACTCTTCTAGCGGTCGGACTGTAGAAAAGGAGAAAGTATAGGAGACATTTCTATAGGCCCTACGACTGCCGATATTTTCAGCAGCGACTTCAAACCTCTCATTGGCCTCAGGGACAACACCAGACTCTGAGAAATCCACAACCCTGTCTTTAATCAGGAGGAAGAGGATGTCCACGCCCCTTCAGTGAAAGCCACTAAACCAAACAAAAGTGGCAAGCAATAAGTGTCTTCTTCCTCCGTTACCAAATCTGGTATAAATAACATCTTACCAGTAAAAGTGAATGAATATAACCAGCGGCAAATGGGTTCTGAATATTGTAAAAAATAAATAGTCTCTGATTCAAGTATCCTTCACCAACAATACCATCAAAGCAATCCTTCCTGTTCCATCAGGAAGAAGTGTCCATCCTGTTTCAAAAACCTATGATGGAAAAGGTCCCAACTCCTTTCAAAGCAATGGGAATTTATTGCTGTTACTTTCACGTGAAGAAGAAAGGACCAAAAATGAGCTCATTTTTTGGGATGTGAAAATAAGCGTCTTGCAGGTCTATAGAGCATTGTCAGTCCCCGTTATGGAGTTGAGCGTAGATTTGATGGACAGACACCTGACGAAGGCAAAAATAAAGTGGGTCACAAAGCAAAGGTCTTTGTTGGCTGCCCATCAAATCTACCCTCAACTCCATAACGGGGACTGACAATGCTCTAGAGACCTGCAAGACGCTTATTTTCACATCCCGGTAGCCATAGCCAAGACACATTGGAAATTCCAGAGGTTCAGAGTAGGAAGAGATGGCTACCAATATAGAGTTCTTCCTTTTGCACTCAAATCTGTGCTTCTGTATCATTTCCAAATGCGTGGCGGTCGTGCTGCTCAACATTGGGGGAAAAAGAGAATATTCATTTGTCCACACCTAGACGACTGGCTCATTGAGGTGTCTTCTTACTAACCAGCGTGCCAACATTATCGAATTACTGTCGTAATTCTCAGTGGACTAGGTCTGCATATAAATAGCAAGAAATCCATCTATGTGTCAGACATCCCAACTCCACCATAGTGTTGAATGCCGCCTCCTCTCTGGTACTCACATGGGCAGCTTTCAGATGCACAGCATGTGCATCTGAAAGCATGGTCTGTGAAGGAACAGTCTTACTATATCAACCTACTGGAGTTGAGAGCAATGCACCTAGCTCTGATGGCTTCCCTAGCATCCTTCAAGATTAACTTCCTCCTTGATTGAACAGACAAGCCATCGTTTATGCATTATCTGAACAAGCAGGGTGGACTGAGATCCAGAGCTCTGTTCCTGGAGGCACAAACAATCTGGAAACGATTAATCGCCAGGAACCTATGATCATAGTTGTCCACCTACCAAGCATCCAGAATGTTCACGCAAACTCTTCCAGCAGAACAATTAAGGAGAATCATGCATAGGTATTAAACACCACCATCCATCAAGACCTCTATTGCTATTGGGGTTTCCCATAAATAGATCTGTTCACAGCCAGAGGAAACTAGCAATGCCCCACTTGGCCTCAAGACTTAAGACCAACCAGGCCTGTTGGGGAATGCCATATGGGTCAACGGGTCAGGTAAATTTCTTTACAACATCAACTTTTTGAAAGGGGCGTCAGTATTTATTTTGTTGTGAACAATCAATTATTG
The DNA here is from genome assembly GCF_964204655.1 of Triturus cristatus. Taxonomy (NCBI): domain Eukaryota; kingdom Metazoa; phylum Chordata; class Amphibia; order Caudata; family Salamandridae; genus Triturus; species Triturus cristatus. The sequence continues at coordinate 745,152,528 of NC_140580.1, read as the reverse complement.
TATTCCATAAGAACCAAGTTCATAGGCAAGTTTACTGTGTAGAAATGCTCTGTTTATATTCCACAAACCTTTTCAAAGACGTCAAAACCAAGAACTCCTATCATATAAATACATCAGCCATAAGTACATCAGCCTACGCGTTTCATCCACAATTTGACATCATCGGGGCTGGAAATAAGGGAAAATACACAAATTATTGTAGACCTCAATAAGTCATTCAAATCCCAATATATACACTACAAGCAACATATTCATGTTGTCACTACCTCTTGACTTTTGCAATCAATCAATGCCCTTCAATACCTGCCTATATACAATCTTATGCAAATCATTGGGCCCAAGAAGTTAATATGTAAACAAACATATTTCATGTGTGTCACCATTTTTTCATGTGCCATCAGATTCCTTATAGTTACTACCCTTCATGGATTCCTCTTTAGTTTATATATAAATTAACCTATCTCAATCCTCAACCCTTACTATCCCAACCACCAGTTCACAAAGCCTTCAAGATATTAGCAACATCTTGGACATACTTAAAAATTAATTCTCTTTCAGTTATCTCCTTTAAGTCCTTCTCCAATACGTCACCTCCTCCCATTAACCGTGATACTACTTTTCTACATGGCAGAAATAGAAATGCACCCTATTTTAATACCAACAAATATTGGACTTTCCCCTTTACCTTCTATTTAACATCATATTTTTTTTTAAAGTCCCATGATTCCCAAAGCATAATGCCCGTTTTAGTCCAAGCCTGCTTATATCAGCCCCACTCTGAGTATGCTGGTCCCAGAAATTTAAAGTTCATAAACCTCCCTTCTAACGTCTGAGACCTCATAACCACATCTTAGACCTACCTCAAAATGTAACTTTCTTTTGGTTATCTCCTTTCAGTCCTTCTTTAACTTGTCACCTTCTTCCTCCAATGGGGAAAATTAATTTCTAAAAACAATTGAAATGCACCTTATTTTAGTGCCAATTAATCCTAGACGTTCCTCTTAACCTTCCATTCAACAACATATTTAAATCATGGCCCCAGTTTACCAAAAATTAATGCTCGTTTTAGTTTAAGCATGCTGATGTCAGCACCACCCTATGTGTGTGAGTCCCGTAAACTTTAAGTTCATTAACCTTCCCATCTCAAATCTAAGACTTTGTTGTAAGCAAAAACTCATTCTTTTTAAGAACCATTACAACAACCATCGTAAAACCCGCAGTCTGGAGTCTCCACCCCTTACAAATATGCAGGCAAAACCACCCTTCCTTCTGTTGTATTCTTACCTAACTGACTGAGCGTTTCCAACTCCTACGTTACTGCCCAGGCTGGCCCGATAATTTCCCGCCGTGGAGCTTCACCAGTATGTAGCCCCAGGACCAAACAGACGATACAATTTCTATCCTACTCTTTAACATGCCTGAAACGCGGTTCCCTCTTGGGTCCTCACTGTTTAAGCCAATCACATGAATTTCCGAAATCCTATGTCTCCAGGAATATCCTGAGTGGCCATGCGTACTAAACGTAAAGATAACTTCCTGGTTCGCCTGGCTCTGGGCGTGGTTACCTTCACCGCTACCTCCTCTCACCCGTAGCTAAAGTCGCCACGTATAAATAAACGGAAGTCAATTGTGCTATCACAGCTCAATTCGCCCACCCCACTCTGTTACGTGAAGATCATTATTATTATTATTATTATTAGAAATTTTTATAGAGCGCGTAGTCACCCTGAGGTATCCCAGCGCTAAGGATCCCTACACCTGTGGGGTCGGGGGTGAGAAAAAAAGGGGGGGGGGGACAGCAATTTTAAACAGATGTGGTTAAAAAAAAAAAAAAATTAAGGGAACAAGTGTGTTTTGAGTCGTTTCCTGAATCGCAGGTAGTTAGGTTCTTTCCTCAGGTCTCGGGGGAGAGCGTTCCATAGGCGAGCTGTGTGGATCGAGAAGCGCCTTCCACCCGTGCGGGTTTTCTTGAATCTCGGCAAGATGATGAGGGACTCCTTGTCCGATCGGAGGGATCTAGGGGCTTTATACGGTTGTATAAATTTCCTCAGAATGGGGGGGCCCTGATTCTGCAGTAGTCTATGGGCCAGGCTTAAGGCTTTGAATATTACTCGTTCCCTTATCATAAGTGAACAATACACAATGCGTTGCCGCAATCATGACCGCATCCTTCATTGATCCTAAGTCAATTTCTTTACACCTTTCCCCCTATTCTCCTACTGCCAGCAGTGATTACCGAGCTGTCCCACTTGAAGGCCAGAACGATTCTCATTGCTCTGGAGTATCCCTGTCAGTGGTGGTTCACAGATCTCCTTCATGTCTCGGAGCGTCCACAGAGCAGGCTTATGAGTTGGCAGGACCTTCTTTACAAGTTCAGAGACCAGTTTCAACACCCCGACCTTCAATCTTTGGGTTTAGCAGCTTGGCTCCTGACCTACAAAATGGTCACCTGAACCTTCCTCAGGAGTTTATAGATGTTTTGAGAAAAACCAGAAAATCTACAAGAATGTCCTGTAATTTTAAATGGAGAAGATTCTTCATGTGGTGTGCCCAAAACAATTTTACTCTTCTCACTTGGCAACAAGTGGCAATTCTTGAAGCAGTCACGGTCTATTGAAAATGCAGTTCACAAATGACTTTTTTTTTTTTTTGTTTATTGCTTTAGTTCAGGATTTTCGGGGGGGGGGGGGGGGGCATTAAGAAAATGTATCCTAGTGAGACCTTCCTATCCATAGAAGTTGAATATTGTCCTTTCTTGCCTTATGGGTCCTCCCTTTGAGCCTATACTTAAGGCCTTCCTTCAACACCTATCCTGGAAGTTTCCTTCTTGGTTGCTGCCTGGCAGGTAGTAAGCAAAATACATGCTCTGTTCCCACAAACCCGTGTATTCCTCATCTTTTGAATATATCCCATGCACAGCATTCCACTGAAACCTCTCTCCATAGCTCTCACACGTCGATGAGAGCGTCCTAATACCACAGCTCCGCACACGACCGCGCATGACGTGATCTGAGCCATTAGAAGACCTCGTCCGCTTGCTGACATTAGTTCCCCTTTTTTGATGATGCGTAACGGTGCTTCCAGGCTCTCCATTTTGTGGTAGATTTCTTCTATAGGTACAACTTTGTTGCTGGAGAAGATGTCTCCACCGAGGAAGTAGAGCTTTAAACCATGTACGGAATGCGGCTGTCAGATGTTCAATGACCCGCATGAAAGCAGTCTCTGGTGTTTGTCGTCGTACCATGACTTTAAAGCCTGTTAATCATGTTGCCAGATGAATCCAAAGACTTTAGGAAAAGGAGGCAAAGCTGTTCATGGCGAAGGCTAAGAGGTTGAGATATCCGAAGAGAGGTCGTCTGATATCTCAACCTCGTTCGGTGTCGCCATCTCCCCACACTTCCAGGTCGTCCAAAAGAAAATAAGAAGCAGCAGGGGGGCATCATGGGTCTCTATGTAGTTCTTCGTTCTTCTACAGGTGGTTCGCCGAGGTCGGTGCCAACGGATCCGAAGCCTCGTGAAGATAGAGAGAACTTACCACAGAGTCCATTTCCATGGATGTCTCCGGCTTTGTCCCTGGCTCCGAGGCCGATGACTCAGACGGAACGGCCTCTACCGAAGCCAGATTTGGATCCAGGGGTCCCTCTGCCACATCTGGTGGCCTCGTCCAGGAACCAGAGCATCTGGCGGTCCTGGCTCATGGATCTGACCCTTTCTGAATGCTACGTTTAGCATTTTTACGAGGGCTGCGACACAAGCTGGTGCGCTTGCGGGGCTCATGGTCCCACTATTGTATTGTCTTGGGGGATTTCCGTCCCGTTTTCAACGAGCATCCTTTATTCCTTTTATGCCCATGAATCCGGTGCCCTGGCCGGCGCAGAGACAGCCAACGACGTTGCCTCTACAGGAAGGGCGTGATCCTCAATGCCGCACAAACCCTCTCCGACACTATCTGGATCCAAACTGACGTCTTGTCGCCCATAGTCGACTTCTCCGCTTCTACTGCCTTTCTGCTCAATCTTAGGCTCCAGTTACGAAGTCGCCAGCGCCGCCAAAGATCAGATCTCACAGGGAAGCACAGGGATTGTTGTAGGAAGAAAGAACATAGGAACTGGGTCAGGGATGGTATTCCTGGCACTTTCTGATTCCCAAAGAGGACTATCATTTGCAGCCAATCCTCAAACTCAGGATTTTGAACTTGTTACACAGGAAAAGTTCAAAATGCTGACCCTAGCACAGGTTCTTCCTGCGTGGGAGAAGGAAGACTGGATGGTTTTGATGGATTTGCCAGATGTGTATTTTCACATCCCCTTTCTAAAATCGCATTGGGAGTGTCTCCTTTTTAGGTCTCGGCTAAGCCAGCGCATGCGCTGGTCGGACGAGACATTTAGTGAGAGGAGGCTTTAGAAATGCGACCACAAGCTTTTTGCTTGTGGCCTAAGGCTTGCTGTCACACGCGCCGCCGCCTTCTGGCTTTCCTCTTCATGGCTCATTAAGTGCATTGCTCGCGGGCAGCGCACGATCACTTTCAGTTTCGCGGCGTGTCACTTTCACGGCCGTGCGGCTAATGCTACCTCTGCTCTTTTTCGAAGATAATCTGCCGGAGTTTGAATTGCTTGTTGGAAAATGCCTTTACTGTTTGTGTAATGTCCTATTTATCCTATGCCTCCATGCTACGTATGTCATTGTCCTTGTTTCCTAAAAATCTTTAAAAAGACTGAAGTTCTGGGCCGTTCAATTGGCGGGATGTAAGCACTCCAAACCACCATTTGACACCCCTTTTTCCGTGACGTCGACTTAAAATATTGAAAATAAAAAATTCTATCTAGCAATAACAATCCTTTTTGCATCAGAAGATCTATTTGGTGCTATCGGAGGTAAACGGTACAACGGTGCATTCACACTGTTAAGAGTATCTTCAGTTACGACATTTGCATCGTTTAGATGAGTCTGGCATGCAGTCACCATCCAAATGATCTAGACTTCAAATAGTGTGGGGTCAACAGTGAGTCGCTCCTATTAAGATCTAATGCTAAGGCATAAGATGTCGAGGCGACATCTCTCAAAAGAGCAGTGGCAGAAAGACACTACCTTATTTGTCTTTTGTTCCTTTCTTTTACGTGATGACTCTTCCCCAAAAAAATGTTAGCAACAGGATTTGGGTTCTCAGGCACATACCTCAAATATTCCAAAAAGCCTTAATTCTTGCCACTTCTGATGACACGAACCTCAATAAGCACATCACCAAACAAAGACAGACTGCATGGTAATGTTTCAGTACTGAAGTGAAAACATTCTTCCCACTAGCAACCTACAGAAATGCTTTTCCAGTCCTTGTACTTTTGGAGCTAGATGATGGCAGTGCCTTGTTTGGGTGGGGGTGGGGTCCGAGGGGAATGGGAGTGTTGGTTTGTGCACATTTGCCTTTCAACTTCCTCATTTAGTGGAATAGAAAGGCCATAATGCTGGCGTTTGTAGACCGTAAATGTGTTTTTTCCTGAGGTGAAGTGGTGTTTACATTGGACTTCGCGTCAGGGCCCCTTTCGCCGTTCTTGTTTCTTCCCCTGCAGTGAGACAGCGGGTTATCCCCGCCCCCGTGCCTCCACAGTCAGAAGGTTAGGACAAGCAGCAGAGAGGAATTCTGTCATCAGACCCTTGGACTTGTTTGGCCAGTAACAGTGTCACGGATCGGGGCACTGTCGCTGAATGTGGGGGCCACACCCTAACCGCTGACCTTTTAACTGGGTACTTCCTTTCCACCCCTTTAAAGCCCCCTCCAACTCTTCTACTTTGTTGGGAATCCTGTTGCCAAAGGAATTATGTGTGAATATATTTGATAGCTCAAATGCCTCTGCTGTGCCAGTTTGTGAACAGTTGTATTTGTGGAACAGACCTGCGTTTGTTGGCACAATCTCTTAGTCTGGGGCACTGGAATTATGCAGCAGTGGACGACCATAATATGCGGCATGGGCGATTAAATTATGCAGCATTATGTACACGTTTTGTGATAGTATTACTTAATTTTGTCATTTTCACACATGGTAACTGCCTGGGAAAATATATCACCTTATTAGTAATGATTTAACACTCAAATACAGCAATAAGTAACTGAAACATGACAAGTCGACCTTTGCGACGGGCCTTTCTGTGTGGAGGAGCACTGCTGCCACGTTTTTATCCGTAACCTTTTTTAGCTGCTAGGTTTGTAGTAACTTTGTTGAGCAGATGATGGATTATGCGGCAAATCGGCAATTACGAGGGGAAACGTTGCAACTGCAAAATCTCATAATACCAGCAGCCCTGGTCATATTGCATCACGTTGGGAGGCCCAGATGCAGTCTTATGGAGTGGACGTGGAAGAGTGCAGACTACTTGGTTGCAGTTCTTCCTGCTCTCTGGTACTCAGCCGCCGGAGAAGGTATCCCTGAAGTGTAAAACTTCAGCCATCTACACTTCTTTATAACCCTTTATCCCAAATGTTAAATTGCCCTGCTATTCCCACTGTTTCCCACCCAGGGAAGTCGTGTGCGGCGTTTCTGGAAATTCGGCACTCCAGGTAATCTCGAGGTGAATCAGTTGCACCAACCACAATGCCTTCAAAGGAGCAAGCTATTACCTCCTAAAAACGTTTTCATCAACTTTACCTGTAATTAACGATGGAAACCATTAGAGTTGCGATTGTCATAACATGCAATATTGCATGTTTCTATTAGAGATGATGAAGTCTATGTGAAATACAAAAGCCGCAACGTAAGGAGCAAGTTTGGAAGTTTGCAAAGACATTTTCCTCCATAACTCCGCATGCCTGAACGTCTGTCTTCTCTTCATGTGACGTGTGTGACTGGTGTAAGCTAGTTTTACAATCTTGAGTTCAGGAATTATAAAATAGGCACATTTTGTTGGCATGTGATTTCATGTTTTTTTTTTTATATAAACCTCTCCCTACGTGTGTGTTGACATTTGTTACATATACAGTGTGTGGCATGCATATATAGTGATAGGTTAGAGTATAATTATAGGTTGGTACAAAGCTAGTGCGGGTGAAATTCCACTACTGGTCTGTGCAATTCTTAGTCAGTGGCGAATGACATGTCGGTGGCGAATGATGATTTGCTATTGAAGAGTTAACATTTCAGCTTCTTTCTGAATTGAAGTATTTCAGGAGCAGACCTAATTTCTGGAGAGTTGATGTCTGAATTCCTAGCCTGGTGTTCTCAGAAGGCTTGTCTTTTGGGTTCTTCTTTAAAAACGTGAACAAAAACTTGCATGGGATGAGGCAAATTCACAGGTGTTGGGATGTGACCTCTTGCAGAGTTACTGGACTTTCAAGTAGTTTTCTTCAGGTGCTTTTGATCTCCTTATCCTCCCTCTTTGCATTTGTTGTTTTGATTACTCTGGTATCAGTTGATCTAAGACTTCACTTGTAGCTATATCATTTCCTCCAGACTTTTAAGAGCTGCAGTATAAAAAGCTTTACATTACATAGACTTCACTCCTTGCACAGTACAGGGTTGGCGGACCACAATTCTGAACTGTATTACTAATGAATAATTCCGTTTTACAGTTGCAATAATTGGTAATCTTAGTTTTTCAGACCGGCTCTATTTGCATGTTGCTATCATAAAGGCATTATTCTGATAACTGATTCATTTCTAAAGGCCCGTCTCATAGTCCATTCACAGAATCATAAAATCGTTTTCCATACCCTCAAACTTTTAATGAGTTGATTTCCAAAGGATACACCAAGCCAACATTGCTCTCAGGTCGGACTAACATCTGCCTCTTTTGAACACACTCCGGGATCGGTTTGGCTTCTGTTTGCATTTGCATGGGACTCCATGACCCACCACTGGGAAATATCATTGACTTGTAGTATGAAGGAGGGAACCAATTAATATATGTACTGCTTTAAATCCCTGGCCAATTCTAAAACAGAGCCGTACCCAGCTAAGCAGGCTATAAACCTAACCAGCATTGGCCTAGCCAATAGGTCTCGCCTTTGGAACCTTATAAGTATTTAGTTATGCAGCACAATATCCTTTGTGCAACAACATCAACTGTTGCATGGATAAACACTTATAAGGTCCCAAAGGCGAGACCTATTGGCTATCTCAGCATTATCAGTTTGCAGTCCTTCCATTCGACCTTACTTCTGCACCTCGGGTCTTCAACAAGGGGGATGGCAGTGGTGGCACCACATCTCAGAAGGTCAGGGATTCCAGTATTCCTGTATCTAGATGATTGGCTGCTCAAACCAAAGTCTCCAGAGATGGTGTTGCACCATTTGCAGTTGACAGCACAACTGGTCAGCTTGGCATTTTCAATAAATGTACCCAAATCTCACTTGGAGCCCTCTCAGTCCAACCTGTTCATAGGGGCAGTACTAGTCGTGCCTTCCTGCCTGCTCAGAGGATTCAGGACATTCAGGCTATGATTCCCCTGTTTCAGAATAGAGCTTTTGTTCCAGTGTCAGAGGTCTTGTGCCTGTTCGGTCGGTAAGCTTCCTGCATTCTGTTGGTCAACCATGTACACTGTCCTATGAGGGCGCTAAAGTGGTGCCTCTGCAGGCAGTGGTTTCAACACAATAGATATCTTGAGGAGTTGGGCAGGATCTCCGTAGACACTGCAGCGGATCTACAATGGTGCGGCGTATGTGGCAACCTGTCTCAAGGGAAGCAGTTTCATCCTCCTCTAGTGGCGACAGTGATAATGGATACCTCAATTCTAGGGTGGGGAACTCATCTGGGAGATTTGGAGGTAAAACGTCTTTGGTCTCCAGTCTTCTGGAATTGCGGGCGATACGTTTACCTCTCAAGGCCTTCCTCTCTTCCCTTGGTGGTCAGTCAGTTCCAGTCTTAACAGATAATACTAGAGTGATATGGCATATCAACAAACCGGGAGGAGCAGGGTTGTATCTTCTCTGCTGAGAATCTTTGCGGCTTTGGTCCTGGGTTCAGGACCGTCAGATTTGCATAATAACAAAATCAATTGGCTGGAGGTCTGAATGGAAGTGTGAACAGTCTGTTGGCAGTATTCAGCCGATCACGAGTGGCGTGTCCACCTGGAAGAGGTACAGTACATTTTTGGGATGTGGGGGATTCCTCAGTTGTCCACTCATGAGTTCATACACTGCCCTTAGTTCTGCAGCCTCCAGTTTCTGATGAAGGGACAATTGGGGGGACGCGCTTCAGTTTGGGGCTTTCAGCTTCCTTACAACCCACCCCGATCCCCCATACCCTTGATTCCTCTGTTTTGAGGAAGATTTGCCAAGACCTGGTTCAAGTCATATTATTAGCCCCGGATTGGCCACAATGGCTGATGCGTGGTGTTACCCCGAAACCGGTCCCAGGATGCTTGTTTCCGGTCCAGGGAAGACCTGGCTTGGCAGTTCGGGTTGGACTGTTGCCATGAGGAACAAGGTCAAAGCTGACTTTCATATAGCTGGGTCTGACTTGTGGTGGCGAAGTGAGCTAAAGAACAATGATGGATTTAACCCAGATATAATGATGACTGGGTGCGAGTGTCTAAAGTTTCAGCGCTCTGTCCATCGTTTCCTTGTGTTTGCTTTGTTCTTCCTCTCAGGGCAGACTTCCTCAATCCTCCACCTCCAGAGCCTGCTCCTTCATGCCTGGAGATTGAACAGGGTAACTAGAGTTTTTTCTCTTCCACCTGATCTGGTAAACATTATTTTATCGGCCACAATACACTCCACCAAGATGGTCTTTGCTGGCAGGTGGGTGAAATTCGTTAAATGGTGTGGAGAAAAGTCAGTTGACCCTTTGAAAACCCATTTACCAGATGTTTTAAGTATTGTGCTATCCTTGGTGCAGCAAGGTTGCACTTTTGCAACTGTTAAAGGGTATCTATCTGACTTACCGGCATTTCTTTGTTTGCCAGTCAGCCTAGTTATGAGATTTATTAAGGGTCTCACTAATGAGTTTCCTTCCACTCAGTTTATAATGCCTTGCATTTCTTATCCTTTTGAAACCTTGCATAGTTGCCTGTTGTGGCTTGATAAATTCAAAACTATATGTTCGAGGCATATGAGCTGCAGATTACACACTTTGCATAGATCGCCATCTGGTGTTGGGCCCGGATGTTTGCAGTTTGTTTTTCCTCTTGGAAAGTCTTTGGAAGTCACGAGGTCGGTGACTCCTCCTTTGGTTCGTATTGCGCATGGGCTTCGGCTCCATCCTCAGATTGTTTTTTTCCGCCATCGGGCTCGGATGTTATACTTCGCGCTCCGGTTCCGAACTTTTCAAGTTCAACGATCGCCGCAAAATCCTCGCTCATCGGTATTCTTCGGATCCAGATCTCCTCAATCACCTTCTCTTCAACACTTCTTCTATTCCAGTCGTCGACGGCGGCCTTCGGGCCTATCCCAGCTCCGGCCTCGGTGGATGGAAAGAACTCGATTCAAGAAGTGTCCTCGATGTGGGTCCAAATTCCCCCACACCGATCTTCATGAGGTGTGCAACCTCTGCCTCTCCCCTGAACACGAGGCTCGAGACTCCCGCCTGCAAGTCTTTTAGATCGAAAAAGACTATTCGAGATCGAAGGGCCAGACGCAACATGGCGCACGCCTCAACCTCTGCTCCAGTCGACATCTTTGGGGACGACGCCGAAGCTCAGGCGCAGCAGCACACCGATGAAGAAGACCTCGTCAGTGCTTCCGAAATCGACGACTCGGATGTGGAGGACATCACCCTGACGCAGAGGGCTGTGAGTACCATACCCCCTCCCGCGCCCACTCCCAAAAAGGCTCCGGTCACGCCTTCGGGTCTAGGCAAGACCAAAGACACTGCTTCAAACACCCCACCTTCGGGCCCGGTGAAGAAGCCACATCGGGCTCGAGCCAGCCTGCCAGCGGTGCCGAAAAACACACTTCGGCACCGAAAAAGAAATCGGCCTCTATCTCGACACCGAGCTCCGCACCGAAGCCCTCTGGGTCGAAACCAGGCATTTCGGTGCCGACCAAACCACATAAGGCCTTCGGCACCGAGACTCCCGCGCCGAAGTCCACCTCGGCGCCGACTAAAAAAATCTGAGGTTCCTAAGAAGCACAGCACGGACGAGCCTAAAAAGTCATCGGCCCCGAAACCTTCGACGCCAACGGAACAACCATTGTCACAGGAACTGTTTACGCCGGATCCCTTGCAAAAGACACTTACCAAGGATCCAAAAACTGGACATTTAACTCTCTCTTCTAAAAAGAGACACTTGGACAAACCGGCTCCGCCTCCACCTCCAAAGAGGAAGGACTCTGCTACCTCCCCTTTCAGAATTCCTTCCCCACCTCCTCCACCCTCTCCACCTCTGCCCCCTCCACCTTCTCCACCCCCACCTCATCGCTCCCCGTCTCCAGACGGTGATGATCAGGGGAACCCATATTTTCCAGGGGATGTGCCACAAGACCCCACCCCTACAGGATCCCCAGATCCTTGGTACGATTATAATAATCCAGACATTCCAGATGTCCCACAAGATGACCTTTACCCATCCAGGCCATCACCACCAGAAGACTCCTTAGGTTTCCATCACCTACTTCAGAGGGCGGCACATTATCACGGGGTAGAGCTACACACTGACCCGGTAGAGGAGGATTTCCTCCTCGACACCTTTGATACTGCACATAGGTCTACAGCTATACTACCTATGCTCAAGGGGGTAATAAAACATGCACCAGAGGTTTTTAAAGACCCAGTTAGGGCTAGGGTCATTAACCCACGTATAGAGAAGAAGTATAAAGCTGCCCCCACAGATCCTGCCTATAGTAAAGGGCTGGCGCCACTGGATTCCCTAGTGGTTTCCACTGCACGGAAAAGGTCAAACTCCCAGGCGTCAGGAGAAGCACCACCGTCTGACAAGGAGTCAAAGCTACTAGACGCGTCAGGAAAGCGCACTGCGTCACAGGCAGCCAATATATGGCGTATCGCCAACACTCAAGCGTTATTGGCCAGATATGACAGAGCGCATTATGATGAGTTAGAGACCATCATGCACCATCTTCAAGAAAAATACAGAAATAGGGCCAATGAATTAATTCAAGAGGGTAAAACCATAACCAACACCTCTATAAGATGTGCCCTAGACGCAGCAGACACAGCCTCCAGGGCCATTAACACCAGTGTCCTCCTCCGCCGTCATGCTTGGATCAGAATCTCAGGCTTTAAGCCTGAGGTACAGGCCTCCATTCTAAACCATCCCTTTGACCAAGAACATCTATTCGGTCCAAAGGTGGATGAGGCCCTGGAGAAAATGAAGGACACAGATACGGCGAAATCTATGGGAGCCCTGCAGTCACATCCTCCTAGACGCTCCTCCTTTCGGGGTACCGCTAGAGGATACTCCTCAGATAGCGCGTCCACTTCCTACAAATCCCCTGCTCAATCCACCTTCACAAGGGGTTATCAAAGAGGCGGATATAGGGGCAATAACAATAAAGGCAGAGGCAAAACAAATTCCGCCCGCTCTGCCACACCGCCTACCCAATGACTTCCCCCTGCTCCCTCCAGACCATCCCACTCCGGTCGGGGCAGGCTAAAAAATTTCCTTCACGTCTGGGAGACCATCACCTCAGACAGATGGGTGACCCAAATTATTTGTTCAGGGTACTGTCTAGAATTAACATCTAACCCCCCCCCCCCCCCCCCCAAACATTCCTCCCAGACAATGCCCAATGTCACAAGAACATTCCACGTTACTAAAGCAGGAGGTAACCTCCCTCCTACAAAAACATGCCATTGAACAAGTCCCCGCCAATCAGCAAAATTTAGGGGTCTACTCCCTGTGTTTTCTGATACCAAAAAGAGACGAGACTCTACGACCTATTTTAGATCTCAGGCCTCTAAACACTTACATACATTCGGACCATTTTCACATGGTAACCCTTCAACAGGTTCTTCCGCTCCTCTCCTAGAACGATTTTCTCACCACACTGGACTTGAAAGACGCATACTTTCACATTCCGGTACACCATGCTCACAGAAAGTACCTCAGATTTGTAGTGGACGGGCAACACTACCAGTTCAAGGTGCTCCCGTTCGGGGTCACAACAGCACCAAGGGTATTCACCAAGTGCCTAGCGGTAGTGGCGGCACACCTCAGAAGACAGCACATTCACGTCTTCCCATATTTGGACGACTGGCTAATAAAAGCCACGTCCTACAACCAATGTGTACACCACACCACCACTACAATCCAACTACTTCACCAGCTAGGTTTCACGGTGAACCACCAAAGTCCCAGCTGATACCATCCCACACAAAGCAATACCTCGGTGCCACCATAGACACCTCAAAAGCCATAGCCTATCCCAATTCTGCCAGGATTGCAAGCATCCAGGCTTTGCGTCAAAGATTCATACCTCAACACTCTCTCCCAGCAAGAGTGTCTATGCAACTAATAGGGATGATGGCCTCTTGCATTTTCATAGTACCTCATGCAAGACTCCAGATGCGTCCACTCCAGGAGTGCTTAGCACGCCAGTGGAACCAGGCCCAGGGGCAACTGACGGATCTGGTGTTGGTAGACGGTCGCACCCATCGCTCTCTGCAGTGGTGGAACACCACAAATCTTTCCAGAGGTCGACCGTTCCTGGACCCGGTTCCACAAATAATCCTAACAGACTCATCGCTCTCCGGCTGGGGAGCTCATCTGTTACACCTCACAGTGCAGGGCACATGGACGCTGCAACAAAAGTTACTCCACATCAACCATCTGGAGTTACTGGCAATCTTTCTAGCCTTAAAATCCTTTCAGACGCAGATTTCAGGCAAGGCAGTCCTGATTCGCACAGACAGCATGACTGCCATGTACTACATTCAAAAACAGGGGGGCACACACTCTCCACAGCTCTCTCAACTAGCACAGAGCATATGGAGATGGGCAATCCCACACAAAATCTTTCTCCTAGGCCAACATGTCCCAGGAGTCCAAAACACCATGGCAGATCTGGTCAGCAGACAGACGCAGCAGATCCACGAGTGGGAACTTCACCCACAGGTTCTTCACCCGTTCTTTCAGATGTGGGGGCATCCTCAGATAGACCTCTTCGCCACCCACGAAAACAAGAAATGCCCAAGCTTCGCCGCTAGATACCCACACCCATTGTCCAAAGACAATGCGATATGGATGAACTGGTCAGGCAAATTTGCGTACGCCTTTCCACCTCTCCCACTAATTCCATTAGTGGTGCGAAAGCTACAACCGCACTCCCTCACGCTCATCCTAGTAGCTCCAACATGGGCCAGACAACCGTGGTACACCACGCTGCTGCAACTCTCGGTAGTGCCACACCAAAAGTTACACCTCTCACCATGCCTCCTAACCCAGAACCATGGAGAGATCAGGCACCCGGACCCAGCTCAGCTCAACCTTGCGATCTGGCTCCTGAGATCCTAGAATTCGGATACCTTAAACTTCCCCCTGACTGCATGAACATTATCAGAGAAGCTAGACGCCCTACTACTAGGGCCTGCTACGCTGCAAAGTGGAAAAGATTTGTTGTTTACTGCCATAACAACACAATCAACCCTCTAGATGTATCTATACAGCACATCATATGTTACTTGCTCCATCTACAAAGGTGTAACCTATCATATACATTCATTCGGTTACACCTCGCAGCAATTGCTGCTTACCTATAGAACAGACAGCACCTATCACTTTTCAGGGTGCCTGCCATTAAGGCCTTCATGGAAGGCCTCAAACGAATAATTCCACCCAGAGTACCACCCTCACCTGTGTGGAACTTAAATATAATTCTCAAAAGGCTAATGGGACCGCCTTTCGAACCTTTGCATAAATGTGCAATTTCTCACATGGAAAACAGCTTTTCTTGTGGCCATCACCTCCCTTAGAAGGGTCAGTGAGATACAAGCACTCACTATACAAGAACCTTATCTCCAAATGCACCAGAACAGGGTTGTCCTCCGTACCAACCCAAAATTCCTATCCAAAGTCATTTCCCCCTTCCATCTAAACCAATCGGTAGAATTACCGTTTTTTTTCTCGCAACCTCAAACTGTTGCAGAAAGGGCTCTACACACACTAGATGTTAAAAGGGCCTTACTTTACTATATCCAGAGAACACAACCTTTCAGAAAGACCAAACAACTGTTTGTCTCTTTCTCTCCACCACATAAAGGCAACCCCATCTCTAAATCAGGGATAGCTAGGTGGATTGTAAAATGCATACAGATTTGCTACCACAAGGCAAAACTAACGCTATCTGTTCCCCCTAAAGCCCACTCTACAAGGAAGATAGGGGCTTCTATGGCTTTTCTAGGGAACATCCCATTGGATTATATCTGCAAAGCAGCAACATGGTCAACACCGCACACTTTCACAAAACATTACTATGTTGATGTGCAAACCAAGCAACAAGCTAGTGTGGGCCAGGCTGTACTAAAAACACTATTCCAAACCACTGCAACGGATACCGGTAGTCGCCGCTAGGGTTGGATACTGCTATATAGTCTATGCAAAGTGTGTAATCTGCAGCTCATATGCTTCGAACGGAATCTGCTACTTACCAGTATGCATCTGTTCTTGGCATGTAGAGCTGCAGGTCTACACACGCCCACCCGCCTCCCCGGCTACCTGTATCCGTTCCAGTCTATCTTATTTAGATACAACACACATGGGTTTCTTCACTATTATTACTACGCTCCATCTTTCCCTGCTGGCGAAAGACAATCTGAGGATGGAGCCGAAGCCCATGCGCAATACGAACCAAAGGAGGAGTCACCGACCCCGTGACTTCCAAAGACTTTCCAAGAGGAAAAACAAACTGCAAACATCCGGGCCCAACACCAGATGGCGATCTATGCAAAGTGTGTAGATCTGCAGCTCTACATGCCAAAAACAGATGCATACTGGTAAGTAGCATATTCATTTTAGTTTTAAGCCTCCCTTCACATCTTTCCATGCAGATGAGTCGTTGCTTAGGACCAGAGCTGCTTTCCTGCCAAAGTTAGTCACTCCAATCCACTTGGTACAATCCATTACCTTGCCTGCTTTCTACCCTCCCCCACATCCATCAAAGGAGGAGGAGAGAACGCTATCCAGGTGGCTAATCCTGTGCATCAAGATTTGCTACGCCATGGCTAAGAATGATCCACATGAAGGTATTGGAGCTCATTCTGCCAGAGCTAAATTTTCAAATTCTGCTTTGGCTAGAGGTCTCTGTGATTGACATCTGCAAAGTGGCAACTTGGGCCTCCCTCCTCACTTTTGCAAAGCATTATTGCTTGGATTCGGAAGTGAGGAGGGACTGCCATTTTGCTCGTTACAGGATTTTTTGGTGCAGGCAGGCACCCTCCAAATGCGGGGACTGTTGGGGGATTCTATGCAAAACGTGATGAATCCACAGGCAGATGTATCCATCAGAAGAACAAGTTACTTACATTCAGTAACTTTTTCTGGCGGGTACAGTACCTGCCTGTGGAATCCTCACTGATCCACGCACCTCCTTGTTGCCTGTCTGCTTATACCGAAATAAAGTTTATATGTGTATATGTATGTTCTTATGAGATTTTCTATATAACTCATAAGGATGCTATTGACTTGGCAATCCAATTGCATGTGGTTATTTTTTAATATTAAGTACTGTATACCACATATGCTTGTTGGAAATGCTGGTAGACCCGTTCACCTCGAAGGCACGGAAAAATGGGTGGAAACTGGCGTCACGCGGAGCCGTGGTATTATGCCGTTGTCAACTTGGGAGAGCTATGGAGAAAGGTTTCTGTGGAATGTTGCGCATAGAGTGTATTGAAAAGGTGAGGAATTCACTGGCAGATACGGTATCCATCAGAAAAAGCGTTGCCGAAGGTGAGTAACTTGTTCTTCATTCAAATAGGGTAGTGATGACGACCCATCCAAAATTCCTCCCTAAAGTGGTGCCTGGTTTTTATGTCAGACTATCTAATTGCCTACTTCTTTTTCAGAACATCACACCTGCAGACAGATTGCTCCATACTCTCAATGTTAGGAGGGTGTTAACATTTTATCTGGATAAGACTAATCCTTTGAGAAAGTCGAAACCGCTATTTGTAAACTATGGAAATCTCTATGGATTGATTCCTGCATTATCCTGTTACCAGAAAGCCAGCAAAGCCTTAACTGGGAGATCTAAAGTAAGTGGTAAAGTAGCTACTGCTGCATTACTTGGAAGCATTCCAATCTGAGATCTGCAAAGTTGCAGCTTAAAGATTTGTTCACATCTTTACAATACACTATTGCCTTGATTCGGATGCGAGGCAGATGCTCATGTCGGTAATGTGTCTCTAAGAAATCAACTTGCTTAAATATAATACCTCATTAATCTCTCCCCATTTTGGGATTGTTAGGGGATGAGCTAGCTAATCTATTCAGTGCTTCTGATTATCAATGGAAATCCCCTGAGAGAAGGAATGATTTATTACCTGTAATCCTAGTTCTCTCTCAAAGGAAGCACCATTGAAATCATAAGCATCCCGCTCTCCACCTGAGAGAGAGGACAACGTACGATGAACTCTATCAATAGACTAGCTAAACTGCCGCCTTAGGAGCATGATGGAACACTGGAGGCCAGGGAGCCCCTAAATGCACAGTATTTTGTTCTCATGGTTTTCAGTGTTGCAGCCTTTACAGTTGCATTGCCCTGTTCTTCCTTATCATTCACTTTAAAAGAAAGTAAAACGAGTTAGTGAAGGTAGTTTTAAAAGGTAATTTTTGCTTATTTTTAGTGACTTTTAAAGATTGAAGTAGTGCTTGAAGTTGACAGCCTCCTCTTCGGTGTCATCCCAGCCCTTGAAGGCAAGCAAGTAAACATGTCCTCAACGTATAATGGGGACATAGTTTCTCACTGGATCTTATCTGATGTCTCTTCAGCCAGGAAATCTTTTTCTTCGGCGAAGTTGATTTTCTTTCTCTCGAAGTACGTTTGGACAGGGTCCTGCAGGGATGCAATGTCTTGGTGTCATGTAAATCTGGCAAACAGAGGATACAGATCCTGTGCGAGCCTTCTAGTGCCATTTTTCTGCCACATTCTGGGCATTTCGCAAAAAGGATGATATTTTGCACAAAAAAAAGATATATTTCCTGTTGGGGAAAATATCAGAAAATACACTTCAACCCTAAAGTATGTTGAGTGAACCAATTTTGAAATGTTTTTTGTGAGAACATCTAATTGAAAAAGCTTTAAAAAAGCAGAGCTCTGTTACAGTGTTAAGTCAGCCGCAGCAGTTAATAATTACAGGCTAAACTGCCACCTGCAGGGCATGAAAGGACAATGGCGGTCAGAGAGCCTTTAAAGGAACAGCATTCTATTCTTATTGTTTTCAGTGCTGCATTCTGCACAGTTACATTGCCCTATCCTTCTTGATCATTAACTTTAAAAGAAAGTAAAAAGAGTTTAAGGATGTTTCAAAAAGTAACTTTTACTTATTTTTAGTGAGCTTTAGAGGCTGGAGGCCTTTACTTTCTCTTAAACTAAATTAATGGCATTGGCAGTATAGCCTGTTTTAAATCTGCAAATGTTTCATTTTTTTGTTACATGTACCGCTCAGCCTTGTCGAAATAGAGCAAAGATACTGTAAAAATGTGACTGAAAGACCTGCCATGGGGTCGCCGCACATAGGCGGGACTATTCTGTGCTTATGATTTCAATGGATATTCCCCTGAGAGAGAATTATGATTACAGGTAAGAACCCATTATCCTGTAACTAACTGTTCATAGCATGTAGTTTTGTAGATTCACTTGCACTTCCCGTCTTCAGAACTGCGCAGCTCTGTTTGCAGATCTTGTCTTTACTAATGAATTCCCCTTTCACAAAGTACATGTGCACTATACTACGTTCACTCGTCACTCCATTATACTCTTGCGTGCTGTCAGATAAACATAACATTGAGTCTGTGCCTGCGCATTGCCAACAAACAGTGGAGTCGCAGTGCATCCTGTTACTCAAGACTTTCTTCAAAGAAAAACTACTTGCAAGGGTTCAGTTCTAACAGGTGGCAGGAGTATACAGGGCATGTGAATGTACAGCACTAAACACTACAAACCCATTCGTACACGGTAAGTAATGGTTTTCTTTATTTTTGCCCCTCGACAGTATATGTAATGCTGTGGTCTCCCTTGTGTACTTCTCTCCCCCTTCCTGCTAAGTGTTGCTCTCTTGTCTGTCTGCTTATATCCTCCGCACTGCTATAGTTTCTTTTTGATTAAGCACTCCACAAGGGCATGTGTTTTGAGGCTGTTTCCCATGTGTGCTACTCTAAAGCCTGCTGCGCCATATTGCACTCTCGTTTTGTGTGCCTCTCCTCTCCCACCCTGTGCTCTGTGTTGCTGTCTTGCCCATGAGGTATGGTGATGATACTTTACATTTGTGCTGCTTACCCTGCTGCCCTGTGTGTGCTGCTGTTACCCGCACCCTGCTCCTCCGTTAGTCCCCACGCACCCAAAGGCCTTTTGTTTAATGCAAAATACAAATACGCCATTTAACACTGTATTCTAGCTCAAAATGTATCCTTGCATCAATTTTTGACACGTGTATTTCACCCTGTGTAAAAGTGTAAAGCAATGAAAGCTCTGCCAACAGCTGCTCTCATTCTGTTGAGGAGGTATGACTGATCCCTTTCTGGGTCTCCCAACGATTTTCAGAACATGTATCTAAAGACGTACACGTGTTAAAGGAAAAAAGTCCTAAATAAGGGGGTGGGGGGTAGTATGCTGGTCCTTAGTCATTAATGCTGAAGACTACTTTTCAGACCTGACCGCTCATAGCTACTTCCATGATTTGACTGCAAAACAAAGTTCTTGGCTTAAGTTAAATGGCCTGAATAATGAAGCCCAGCAGCATAACCTGAATCTTCCATTCTCGGGTAATACTTAATTTGGATCTCATGAAAAAGGCGAGCTGCACACATGAAGTCTGAGATTGAGATGCAGATAGCAGTGAATCTGGTGAAAATTGAATATAAGAAAACCGTGGTACAAATCCTTCCACAGGCATTATTATCCAGAATGGTTAATCACTTCAAAATGAGCAGCAAAGACAGCCTTAGTATTAGCTGAAGTATAGAAATTGTGTCCCTCAACCGTCAGCAACTGCCTGAAATCGCCAGCAAAACTCCCCAATTCCCTCTGCTACATTAGTTACTTTGATGGAGGGAAGCATCTCGCACCATCTGCAAGAATGGGGAAAAATAACATGAGACTGATGGGCGCTGAATTCTGTGCAAGATGGATGATCGCGGAGGTTCAAACCTCCTCTGCATTCCTCTGAGAATTTCCTTCCGAAATCAGTCATCATTTCCTACACGAAGTTAGCACTCTATGGGGAAAAAACATGGAGTAAAGGAGGTCTCTTATCACCAGAAAGAAATAGGAATCTATTCTCATTACTTTCTATTTCGAAAGAAAGGATCCTGGTAAGAGTTCAGAAGTATTCCCTTTATTAGAAACATCTATCTTTCAAATCTGTTTTCGTAGTAGCTACAAGGTCACCTCGCCTACTCAGTGAGATTCAGGCCCTGTGCAGACATGAACCTTAAATCGTGTACCTGAAGAACACGGTGAGGATGAAAACCGTTCTCTCCCAAAGTGGTGTCAGACTTTCAAATTTATTCAGACTATTTCATTAGAAGCTTTTTTTTCTAAATGTGTCCTCTCCAGGGGAGAGATCTTAGTACTTTTGGTTGTAAAGTGTTTCTAATTCTGCATAGTCAAAACTAAAGATTGTAGACAGTCTGGACTTTTGTTCCTGATTTAAGGGCCTACTAAAACAGAATTGGCCACTACAAAATAATTTCTTTCCAGGTGGATAATAGCCCATTTTTACTACGTTACCAAATAGCAAAGAAAACCTTTCCTGGCTGACAAAGCTCGCTCTCCTAGGGGCAAAGCTTTTATAATGGGTCTTCTGATAAATGTCCCTTTTCAGAAATATATTAAAACTGCCACTTGATGATCTTTACACACATACATTGCAGTATTGTCTTGAATCTGACTAGAGGGCTGACGACCAGGTAAGTGAAGGTTCCTCTGGGTACCTGTTAGGGTAGATTGCATGAGTTTTCCTTCAGTTTTATTATGTAGAATGAGCCTGCTTTTCTATTCACTATTTAGGACTTAATTACGATACTGTGGAAGAGACAAATGTTTATATCATCCTAGTTCAGCTACTGGTAAATCCTCGCTCAAAAAGTATTTCTCCCTTCTGCCCAGAAGAATGAAAGTTTTATCTGTAAAATTAAACTCCTCAAACTGTCACTGACAGGGCATGGAGGGGTGAGATTCTTTAAATGGACAGTTTTGTTTTTCCTGCCTGTTTTGTTTTCTTTTTCTGCAACCTTTCTTTTTCTGTTACGGTGCAATAAAGTTTATCTAAATCTTAATTTTGTCTTTTCTACTGAAAATCTTTGTACCTCTGTATGTTTCTTTTTTATGGAGAGACTTTCTTGGGTTATTACGCAAGCAATAATGAGGTGAAGGGGTTTTCTGGCATTCCCACACCATACACAAGTGTTGCTTTGGGAGGACTGGCAAGGGCCTCCATTTTCGGTAGAATTAACCCACAGTACAGGGGTTGGTTTATTCAACCATGCAGAAGCTGTGAAGGATGAACATAATGCCTACCGTAAAAAAAGAAAATACTGCATGGTCCACTTAATGCTGTTAAATTTGAGTTTAACGGTGGGAGCAGGGGTCTGTTGAGTGATGTTGCTTGCTTACTGATTGACAGTCGGGTCAGAAGCAACATAAAGGTAAAGGGTTCATAGAAGTCCTACAAAGCATGAGGTAAGCTTGAGCATTATTAGTTTCAAGGAACATTAGTCGAATGCAGAGGTCTCCTTTGTTGGCTGCAACATGTAACCGATGTAGGTCTGAGCAAGAGAGGTGGCGTGCATATGCTGTGTGCTCATATAAGCACTTGTACATGGTGGATAATATCTTTATGTAAATGGTATGCCCCTGGAACACATGAGCACAATATTGTTTTCCAGGGAGGGAAGAATGTATGCATCTCAACTAGGTGGTCTAGTGCCATACGTCTTCAGCTGGGGTGGCAAAGCTACACAGTTTGCGAAGTACAGGTCTTGCCACTGGGGAGATGGGGACTGCACAGCTACCCACTGGCAGTAGTAAACAGTAAATGTCAAAGTAAACCTGTTTGGACAGTATCCAAAACACTTGGTGCAGTATTTATATATCAGTTTAGTTACAATTGAGTGGAATTCAGAAGTATACTGACCCCTTCAGAATGTTTTGGATTTTTTCTTTTTAAGCGATGTATTGAAGCTTTCAACAGCTTTCTCATACTACTGTCCGATGAGCCATGCACTGCAACAGTTATACTGTGTACAGTAAAGAAACAGGATATTGGGAGAATGCTAGGGCTGTTTGGACTTTTTATATCAAAATGTTAGTCTTAAAGGGAAATTAAAATGTGTTGTAGTACTCTATATTAATTATACCATCCATTGTCTATCAGATTATCATACTGCTAACATTAGTAATGCGACGTCCTTGTACTACTATGGTACATAAACTGAAAAGCTCTCTTCACAAAGGAGTTAGAAGAACGTTATTTATAGCGATATGCTTGAAATTATTGCACCTAAAAAATGAGGATTTCCTTGTGAGAATAAACTTACTTTCACATGCTTGTCTATGGATTCTGTGGTGAAAACTGGGCAAAGGACTGCTTTCAAGTGTGGAGATGATTACAGGCAATGGTTCAAATCTGCGGCACAACAACTTCTGAAGTATCTGAGCTCTCCTTGGTTCTTTAAATGTTCTTTGCCACAATTCATTTCTTTATGTTAAACCTAGTTTGTTAACTGTTCTGGTTGTGTGTTTGTCAAAAATGTAGTTAAAAGCTATAATAACTAATATGGATGCTCCTAAGCTATTGTGACGTGCTAAGTACTGGGATTCCGCTATCGGTATTGCCATAGTCTATTGTGAATCAAGATCTGAATTTATTTAGCATTTGAGAAATTCACAAGTGTCAAGTTCGATATATTACAATTCCGAACAGTAGCCTTCTTGCTCTTATATCCGCTAAAAAGCTTTGCTCACTAACTAATTTCTGCTTCTTTGCACGTGTCTTTGTCTTTCTAAAACTTGTAACCCTTCTATCATCAGTAGTTACATTCATATGGATTTTCAGATATCCGTGTATTCGATATCTAAATTAAGTTTTGCCCTTTAGTAAAGCTGCCATGTTTGTGGAGATGTCTGTCTTATTTCTGTCTACTTTGTCCTGCTTGCTCTTTATATCTGCTTAATCTCTCTAACCCTCTAACATGGCTGCTGTTTTCTTTCCTTCCCCCTGTCTTGTAGAGAGGTCTGAAGAATGTGTTTGATGAGGCTATCCTAGCTGCCCTCGAGCCTCCGGAAACTCAGCCAAAACGGAAATGCTGTATATTCTAAAATGTCTTTCCTCTCCTCTTCATGCTGCTTCCTCTGGCCTCTTGCTGTAGAAATTCAGTTTAGAGATAAAACAACAAATAAAATATTCATATTGTAAAACATCTCCGTCTTTCCTTAAAATGTGACTAATTCGTTACTAGCGGTCTGCTTGAAAGCAGGTGACATTTTGTTGATACCTGACGTGAAACCAACAAGGATTTCTGCTCTTTTGTATTTTTTTGGACTATTGTCTCTTGAAGTTGGATGTTTACACTCCTGGCACACCAGTGAAACATCCCGAAATATCGTACCAGAAAACTTGAAGGAATCACCATAATTCGTGCTACTAAAGCTTTTTGTCAAATGTGCAAAACGAACAAATGGCTGTTTTAATGAGCCAATATTGTAATGTAATGCAAAGGAATTACTTGATCACTGCAGATGGTTATACTGTGGCTGGAACCTATGTTGACGTTGTTTTACCTGCCTGTGTTATGCCAGGTAGGGAAGGCTGCCATTGTTACGGTGTGCCAATGTGTAACAGAACTTGCTTAATGGATTAAACTTTAGTGTTGTGTACTATTGTGCAATTATTGTATGCCTTATTTGTTGACCTCTTTAGTGGTACTTCATGAAAAAGTTCTCAGGGTAACCGGTGGTGCTGTCTCAGTGTGGATTTTAAGTCCAGATTGAGTGATTAACTGTCAAATTGTCCAGTTCATGAGAATTTTTATATGTGAGGTTGGAGATGGATATCCTAATTTGATATGAAAGTGCCAATCATTAGGCTCAAATTGTATTAACTAAACTGATGTAGTAATCTTGGATAGCTTGCTGTCAAGTGTTTGCTTGCAGTGCTAAAAACGTCGGACTGAAAGGATTTTGTTTTTATGCAGCACCTCTCTAAATTTTATGTTGGAAAGTAATGATGAAGAAAATTTTAAATCTATTTTTTATAGTGATGCAACGAAGTCCCTCCAAAAATCAGACTATTAAACTAGGCAGCATAGCAGCAAATTGGAGGATAGATCGGCACTTGGATTTAATGTTTTAAGCAATACATAAATACTGTTGCAATGATCTGTTCATGGCCGCTTTGGAATGTTACACACAGAGGGATGCTTCACAGCTGTTTAGGATTTGTATCTGCCGTTAATGTTTTTATTTTGTGATACCAACCTAGATGCAACATCCCATTTCTTTCTTTACCCCTTTTCAGAAAGGTCTCAAGAATGTATTTGACGAGGCGATATTGGCTGCCTTGGAGCCCCCGGAGCCGAAGAAGAAGCGCAAGTGTGTGCTGCTATGAACATTCTTCCACAGTCCATGCCCCTCCCCCTCTGCAAAGCTGGTGTTGGCGTCATATTAAAAGCAATGTTTAAGGCAAACTAAAGATTAAAACTTAAAAGAATATTACATTTGTTTTTGCAATAATGGCATTGGCCTGCACCCAAATCCACACAGTATAATGGTTTGACAAGAGAACATGCTGATGTTCATCTTTTAGGACCCCTCATTTGACCTTATTTTTTTTTTTTTAAATGATGTATCCGATAACTCGGATCAATGCTAGTTTTATTTTTGTTTACTTTTTTTTTTGTTTTTGTTACGCGTCGGGTATGTTTGATTTTCACACACAACCCTTCCCATCGCCTACTAATTAACAAACTAATGATAGACTGTTTTATAAACTGTATCCCTTCTGCCACACTGCGAGGACTTCATTGTTAAATTTGCACATCCAGTGGACAGATCAGGCAGCATATTACAGTTGCGTAACCTTATTGTTTCCTAAACGTCTAGCACTCCTTTGGGAACAAATGCACACAGCCCTTTCAGAGTAATTTGTATCATTTTCTTTAGGGTTTGTTGCCTCGTGTAGTACTCAATGGTGCAGGTCTGGTATCTACCCTTAATCTTTGTACGGCAAGAACATATTGGAGATGTAGTACCCCTCACCCATTTCCCTTTTCCCATTTGATCGCCAATTAGCTAGTGAACTGGAACATGCATTCATTAGGAGTCTTGGGGCTTTTGTCCTTTACACATTGAAATTCTAGGTCCTTTTAACATTCATGCTGAAATACGAAACTAAAATCACTTTTTTTCGGTACACCAGACTTATTTTATTGTACAAATAGATTAATACTTGCCAATCACTGCTACACACAACAAAGGTGTAAAGCAAATGCACTTCTGACTATATTAGAGCAGGTAAGCATTGCTGGTGATTAAATATACCACAGAATGATTTCCCAATCCACAATGGTGGTGGTGGTGGGAAGGTGAGCGATAAGTAGGAAGTTTCCTTTTGAGGAATGGATTCATATTGAGGCTAGCACTGAAGGGACCAGTCAGATGAATCGTAACTGCAGGCAAGGTAATCCGTGCAGTGTAAGAACCTTTGGATGTAATTTAGGATGATTTAAGATCATATAAAGGCTCTTACGTTAGACTCCAGTGTTAACATGGATTTTACTAAAACCTTTTTGGTTTGCTATTCCAAATTTTTGTTTTTAATATTTTGTGGAACATTCTTTATTGTTCCTAATTCTTTGAACCATCGCTGTGTTTCATGTCTCAATTCTTTGTATATGCATTCTTTTCAGATGTATTAAACATAAAATATCATTATAAGTCCGCCTAATGTTTATTATTTTTGCTCTGTATTTTGTGCCCTACTTCTACTCCTACTGTTCTACATCACTAATGCCTACATCAGACCATAATGCACAGTTGCGGATTTCTTTGTTTCACACTTATTTAATGTACAAATACATGTATGTCCTGTATGTATTAGGCACCTCTCCATAATGACATCTTCATTAATATTCACAGACAATGAAAATTCCCTCCTGGGTGAAAGTTATTTTTAAAGCAAAACTAAACGTGAATTAAAATGCCTATACAAAGGCAGCATTTCTTTCTGTTTGTATATGCCATTACCATGAAATGTTTATATATGGGGAAAAAAGCCTAGAAATATAAAATTGGTTTGAAGTTATATAGAACAGCACTGCTGTCAAAGTTCTTTCTACCCACAAATCCACTGTGCAGTACTTTGACAGTTGGTCTCTGAGCAAGTTTTTATGATTTTTGTGGCATGCCTGAACACTGGTGTCTTAATTTCTTGCTTTTTTGTTTTTTTCCTGAAAGCAGTTTTTCTTTCACTTTGCGTTTTGGATCATTTACTTGGTATGAATAGATGTTTCTCTTTAGCAGGTTTTAGGATTTACTTTTTTTCCCCTCCTATTTTCTGTTCAAGTGCAGTTAGTAGTGTGCAACTTGTCTGTTGGAGATTACAAGCTGTACAATGTCCTGCTGTCTAATGGGAGACCTGGAATAGCAGTCACATATTTTCCTTTGTGAACACATTTTTATTACATATAGATTATTAATTTTGCTAATTTGTTGATTAGAAATGCTTTACATAAGATTTAGTGGTGGTACTGGAAACAACTAGGGTGTGGTGGTTACCGTTCAATTTAAGAATGTTTTTTAAATATGGATGGTACAGGTAATTTGTACTGTGCACAGCTGCTTCAAAAGAAGCATCCTGGCCGGTAGTGGAAGAGAAAAATCTATAGTCCAGTCCTAGCGAAGGGGCCACTAAAGCAAAACTTAATTAGAAGGAAAGCCTCTTTTTAAAGATAAACTCAGAGCAGGCTAAGTATAAGCTACTGGCTAGGGAATTCAAAAGTCCTGAAGTGAGGGGAAAAAAAATCTGCCACCTTTTCAGGCTTTCCAGACTTTTGGTAGCCTGAGATTGTTCAATCTGAATTGTGGATAAGGTTAGAGTCTTTATATCTTAAATAGATTGGTCCTTTCAGGGCTACATCTGTTTAAGCAAAAGTAAGCTCCTTGAATTGAATACGTTTAACCACAGGCATCCAGTGTAGGCATTTTCAAATGGGAGAGAGATTGACTGCCAAAATAAACATTTTATATCCATCTTAATGCTGCATTCTGAACAATCTGCAGCTGCTGAATAAAATATGCTGGAAGACCGCAACACAAACTATGTTTCATCTAAATAGTTCATCTAAATGTTACAATGGCGTAAATAATAGTTTTCCTTGTGTGCTCTGGTACTAAATGCAACATTCTTGAAAGATTAAATTTAGCAAAGCACAAAGAGGAAATGTGTTGGAAATTGGGTTACCAATATTATTCCCAAATCTGCAGCAATGGAAGCAGGGGAAACACCATTTGCTTGTATCGGACAGAAAGTTTGACCCCAAAAAAGGAATTTCAGTTTTATCTGAATTCAATTTGAAGCAGAGTGGAGTTCATTCACCAAGCTACTTCTCGTAGACATTTCTTAAAAGTTGTCACAGCATTGTCCTTGTTTTAATGAAAAGACCGAGGAAGGTGAGTGTTATCATTGTAGGATATTACTTGTAGGCCCCCAAAATTCCAAAGTTCATTTTACGTGGCCAGTGGTTCCAAACATATGTAAAGTAAGGTAGGGCTCAAAGCTGAGCACTGGGGTACCCCATAACAAAAGTGGGTTGGCAGGAAGAGAAACTGCCTGAGATCTGTCCTTAAGTAATTATTTTAATCCAGCCCTGGGCCTGTCTTTGGATGCCAATCTTTTTGACCCTATCCAGAGGGAGCAGATGAGAAACCATATCAAAGGTCCCTGATAAATCAAGTAAGACTACCAAAGCCCCGAAACCCTTGTCTAAATTTCCTTTAATAAATTCCTTTACTTCAACAAGGCAGATTCAGTGCTATAGCCCAGTCAGAAGCCGGCTTGAGAATCCTGTAACAGATTATTAATTTACAAGAAATTAGTCATCTGTTTATTAACCAGGATCTCAGATGCTGCAGGCAGGAGCAAAATAGGAATCAAATTAATTAATATTGTAGGATCAGCCTTTGGCTTCTTCAAAAAGGCAAGCAGGAGTGCTTCTTTCCGGCATCAGGGAAAATCAGTTTCCAAGGAATTATTCAAAGTTTTATTTAGTACTGGAAAATCTGTTTCGAAGAAATTATTCAAAATTTTATTTAGCACTGGATTAACAAAGGAGAGAGCACCATTCAAAATATGGGGAGAGCATGGTTCACCACGTGAACCTGATTTGCATTTGGCTAGTTCCTTGTCTAATTCTTCTGATGTAATGGAATCAAAAGTAA
The DNA here is from genome assembly GCF_964204655.1 of Triturus cristatus. Lineage (NCBI taxonomy): Eukaryota > Metazoa > Chordata > Amphibia > Caudata > Salamandridae > Triturus > Triturus cristatus. Next base: position 745,123,988 of record NC_140580.1, on the reverse strand, counting down.
ATACTTTAGATCTAGTATCTTACTTTGAATATATGGTTTAACTTTTCACGTAAACTAATTATCTAAATTATCACATAATTTAGCTGATGGAATTATTTTTTTTCCTCTAGCCTCCAGAAATGAGAAAATGTTACAAAGTTTAGAACGACATGTGAGGTGTTTAGACACTGATGCAAATTGAGATAAAAATATTCTCTTTGGATCTGGATTTACAAAATTCTCTAAAGGCTAATTTATATTTGTTTTTGCATCATTACTACAGGATTTTCGCCATGGTCTCTCCAGCATTTTACAACCATGTTTTTCCTCTTTCAAAGAGGTCGAAAACCCAAGGGGCTGTTGGTTTAGACATTCTTAGTATGATTTTTAGGGAAACAGTGTGATTCAAGGCATCAGCTAGTTATTGAAATTAGCCATGTCAATATCAGAGGAACCCATTACAGTTAGTAGAGTAGATTGCAAGCTATCTGAAAGAAAAAGTTTGTGCCAAGCTATCGACAATGATTGTTTTCTTTTGGTTCCTGGGTCACCTTAAAATTAAAAAGACAAAGGCACCAGGAAATGATCGGACCAAAGAATTGTAACCATCGGAAAAATGTGAAAATTGGGAAGGTTGGAAGAGATGAGATCTAAAGTGTGACCTGCCTTTTGTGTAGGGCTTGCAACCAGTTGTTGGAGGTTAATACGACCTAATGCGACTTTGAATTGATTAGCGGTATTACAATTGGTATCATCCATATGCAAGTTAAAATCCGGTAAAATTGTGAAATTAGCATAATGGAGGGATAAATGAGCTACAAGCTGTTGCAAATAATCGGTATGGTTGTTTGGAGGTCTATAATTAATGCACCCGAAAAGGACGAAGGAGCCAATTCAATAGTAAAAATGAATCCCTCAATCTTCCAGATTTGTCATTTTAGTCGATGTGCATATACATTTTGCGCGATAGATCACAGCAATTACACTACTGGTTTTGCCTTCATGATTCACACTGAATTAAAAAAAAAACAAGGGGGTTTTTCTAACAGAGTCAGGAGTTCTTTTCAGCCAGGTTTAGGTAAGAAGCATAAAATCCCAAGCAAGTTATGTATAATCTAGTGCTTGCTTTGTCATTTCTCTAAATTGAGCAAAAACAGATACATCTAAGTAGAAGTTTAAAACTTTTAAGACCTATATAAATGCATGAAGTGTATGTTATGGTGGCACAGAGTGATTGGCATAGTGGTCACTTGTGTGTTCAAAGTTGTAAGAGAGGACATTTCATTTCTTACATGAAATCTTCGGTATTGTGTACTGCTTAAAGAGGGCCTTGAAAGTGAAAGGACTGGAATTTAGAGACCGCACAAGGTGGCTTGGAAGCAGTTAGTATATTGTAAACATAAGTCTGTTCCCTGTTAGATAATATTGGGATAGGATGTCGGGTGTTTGGGGGAGCGGTCATTCACTGCTTTCAACATAATTTTCTGTACATGAGTCTCTTAAGCTGAGATCCAGCCAGTTTGGTGGTAATAGAATGTGATGGGAGAATGCTTTGAGGGACACCCACAGAAAGTGAAATGATTGACTGAGAGGACAGTCCTAGAGGTAGGAGTTAGATAATTTTTGAGGACTGCTGTGAGGCATAGTGATTTGAGGGAGGATAGATGAGTAGTTTGACCTATGCTGTCAAAGATAGCAGATGGATCGGGAATTGAGGAGCAAAGAAGGAAGATTGTGATCTGCATTGGTGATCTTCTTGGAGGTTTATGAAAGTGCAGTTTGTATTGAATGACGGGCACGGAAACCTAGACTGTAGGAATTCAAACCTATAAAACATGTGCGAGACGGTTTAAGAGAAGTCATTCCAGTATTTTGAAGATTAACTTATTTGTGGCACCGATTGATAAGAACTAAGGAAGGATCAGCAGTAGGTTTATTTAGAAGTAGAATCGCAGCCTGTTTGGCGCCTAGTAGGTAGGTGCCAAATGTAAGGGAATCTATTGGTGTAGATGTCAAATAAGAGCTCTGGAGGTGAGACCGTGAAGTCTGCTCGTGCTACCTGAAGAGACTTAGGTGGAGCCCAAAAATGGTGGAGGCTTTTAGTTTTAAGTTCACTCGAAATGCAACGTTAGTGCCTGAGTGATGTGGGGGTGTCTAAGATGATGTAAGTGGAGTTGCGAGTTTTGTGGTAAGGGTTTCTTTTATATAGGTTGTTTTTACAGGTATGTTGAAAATGACTGGCTGGTTACAAGCGCAAGATTGGTGAGCGATGTAGAAAGAGTAGATTCTCCAGTATTGAATCACTTTGTTTATGAATATTCATGAATAGTTACTGGTTAAGTTGTATGGCCCATTCTACTGTACTTTATTAGAATTTGAATAACATTTGTTTTGCAGCGTGAATCTTTCTGGATTCACTATGCTGTGCATTATTCCGCGATCTTGTGGTTGGGTCCGGATTCGTAGTCTTTTCTTTGTTTTTTCTTTTTTTTTTTTTTTTGTAGCCCAGGTGGGCGGCGACGACCACCATTTGGTGCACCTTCCGTGACGTCGTCGTGCTTCCTGCGGAAGTCCCACCTTTGGGGCGCCATCTTCGGATTCTTTTTTCCGCCGTTGGGTCTGGATCGTCATCGAGAAGCTCCAGAGTTACAACCGAAGGAAGAAGAAAGAAAAGCGAGTTTCGTCGACAAATACATCGGAGATATCACAGGAAAGGAAGATATTTCATCAGGAGCGCGAAGAAAGGAGGTTCAGTGCCCTTTTTCTTCGACAACCTTGGAGAATGCGCACTCAGAGGCCCTGAGCGCAATGGACAAGACGCCATTCAAGTTCTGCCCAAACTGCCACCACAAGTTCGCGCAGAAGGACCAGCATCCGGTCTGCAACCTCTGCCTACCGGTCGAACACCAGAGTAAGGACTGCAACGCCTGCTCAGCCTTCGCGCCGAAGACGCTCAGGGTGAGAGATCGGCAGAGAAGAGCCAACGCCAGCATGGATGGCAAGGGTAAGGCCCCGTCGCTCTACGATCTGGGCCTCTCCTCGGACGACGAGGACAACGTCGCCGGGACAGCCGAAAACTTCACGGTCGTAGAGACCGACAAGAAAAAAGAAGACTAGGTAAGAGAATCGTCGAGCGAAAAACAGAAAGTACCTCAAACACGAGGGTGACTCGAGAAAATCTGAGTCTAAGTCCACGAAGGGAGCCCCGGCGCCGAAAACTTAGACGACCAAAGGGGGAACCATGGACAAGAGGCCGAGCGGATCCTTAGAGAAGGACTCCCTGGTGCCGAAAGACGCCGAAAAGCAAGGGTCGTCGAAGACAACCCAGGGAACGGCCCGATCGACGCTGAAAGAACGGTCGACGTCGACGCAAGTTTCGACGAAAAGACCCGCTGTCGACGCCGAAAGCATCTCCGAGATGGAGAAAAAGAAGAGGCGGCTCGAGGCCGAAATGGATAACATCCTTCAAAGGAAGAAGGAGTTTGACGCCAAGATGAAGGAATTCAAGATTCCAACGGTTTCATCGGCGGACGTCGTCGAGGTCGAGGATGAATTCGACACCGAGGGACTGATGAGGGATCTCGAAGAGGAAGACGAGACCTATTATGACGAGGAAGCCGAGGAAGAAGACCAACAGTCGGTCTACGGCTCGGCACCATCTACCAGCCAAGAGATCGAATGGCAGGATCTCGACACCGAAAACCCGGAGGAGTCCGTGGACACATACCCTTCGAGGCCTTCGCCACCCGACGACATCGGGGTGTACAATATGGTGGTCAGGAGCGCAGCGACAGCCTTCGGCGTCAAACTCGACGAAGAGAAGCCGAAAGCCGATTTTCTCCTCGAGACCCTGCTCCCCATCCAGACGAGGAGCCAGTTCCTCCCCATGCTACAAAGCGTGATGAATCAGGGGAGAGAAGCCTTCAAGGAACCAGCGACCTGCCGGTCGATCACGCCCAGGACTGAGAAGAAGTATAAACACTCTTCCCTGGGCCCCCCTTACATCAAAGGTAGCGTGACCGCCGACTCCATCATAGCTTCCACGGCCAGGAGAAGGGCCAACGTACCAGCAACCTCGGGCCCACCACCTGATAAAGAGAGCAGGAGGATAGACCTCACAGGAAGAAAGGTCGAGAGGAACGCTGCTATGCACTGGCGCATGGCGAATTCCAATGCTCTCCTCAATAGACACCAGTACCAGCACTGGGACGAGATGGGGGAGCTAGTAAAGCACCTCCCCGAAGAATACCGCCAGAGAGCATCACACCTAGTAGATGAAGGCAAAAACATCGCCAACTCCTGCATAAAGATGGCGTTGGACGGGGCAGAGACTTCAGCAAGACTCATGGCCATAGGGGTCACCGAGAGAAGGCATGCATGGTTAAGAATCTCGGGATTCAAACCGGAGGTGCAGAACAACATCCTTAGCACCCCCTTCAACGGAGAGACACTGTTCGGAGCAACAGTTGACGAGAAGCTCACCCAGCTGAAAAAAGAAAACGAAACGGCGAGGTCCATGGGGGCCCTACAGCTGAGGGGAATGAGGCGAGGCAACCCCTCAAGGAGACCCTACGGTAGCGGAGGAAACCAGCAGGGGCCGTCGCACCAGACGTTCCAGCAGGGTCAGCAGGGTGAAGGTCACGGACAGGGTCAACAGAAGCAAAACTGGCAGTACCAGCCCCGGGGCCAGTCCTTTCGCGGGAGAGTGAACGGACGTGGCCAGAGAAGGAGAGGGGGGGGGGGAACAGCCCTCATCAAAGTGACTCCGCACGCAGGAGGACGCCTACCCTCGACATGCCCCCAGGGGTGAGGCGCGAAACAGTAACATCGAGGGGGAGAGAAGGATCAAAAGCCTACGAGCATACAACACCAGTAGGCGGAAGGCTGAGGTTCTACCTTAACGAGTAGCAGCGTATAACCACAGACAAGTGGATACTGAACATCATGCAGTACGGATACTGCGTAGATTTGGAAAGGAAACCGCCAAACAGGAAGCCAAAGGGAAGGCAAAGATCGGCTCAAGAACTGACCCTACTCAGAGAAGAAACACGGAAGCTTCTAGAAAAGAGAGCCATAGAGCCAGTGCCGTTCAGAGAACGCAACAAAGGGGTCTACTCAAACTACTTCGTGGTCCCGAAGGTAGACGGGAGCCTCTGACCCATCCTGGACCTGCGATACCTAAACAAGTTCATCAGAACGCAAAGGTTCAAGATGACTTCGCTGCAGGAGGTACTGCCCCAAATAAGACACAGACTTCATGGTCACCGTGGACCTCAAGGATGCCTACCTGCACATCCCAATAAACAGAAGGCACAAGGGACTTCGAAGGTTCAACATCGACCAGGAACACTACCAGTTCACAACCCTGGCATTCGGATTAAAATCGGCGCCAAGGGTTTTTACAAAATGCCTGTCGGCGGTCGCGGCCCACCTAGGAAGGCAGGGGATACACGTCTACCCCTACTTAGACGACTGGCTGGTCAAGGCAAACTCACGCGAAAAGTGCGAGAGGCACGCAAAACGCGTAACAGACACTCTCACGAACCTGGGGTTCTCGATTCACTGGGGGAAGTCGTCGATGGAACCGGAGCAGGTGAAGACTTTCCTGGGGGCAAAAATCAACTCCCTGAACAGTACAGTGGTGCCCAGCGACAGGAGGACAGATGCCCTACTGAAGGAGACGCGGCTCTACCAGAAGGGGCGAGCTCTGACAGTGAGGTCAGTGAGCAAGATGATGGGGATGATGGCGTCGTGTATCCAGCTGGTGCCGAATGTACGCCTGCACATGAGACCATTCCAGGAATGGCTACAACAGCAATGGTCACAAGCAAACGGAAGTTGGGAGGATCTAGTGGTTGTTACGCACGCAGTGCAGGAGGAGATAACTTGGTGGAACAGAGACAACATGACAGCAGGGAGAAGCCTGACACCACCAAACCCAACGATGACCATTACCACGGACGCATCGCAAAAGGGATGGGGAGCGCACATGGACAACCTCAGAGTGAGGGGTCTGTGGGCTCCAGCAGATGCGGTTCGCCATATCAATTACCTCGAGTTGAAGACAATCCTGCTAGCCCTGAAGGCATTCCAGAGGCACCTGTACAACCAGAGGGTGTTGGTTCAAACAGACAACACCACGGCAATGTTCTACATCAACAAACAGGGGGGGACACAGTCGTTCCCTCTCTCCTCTCTGGCTCAGGAGATTTGGAGATGGGCCATACCTCTCAGGATAGATCTACTAGCAATTCACCTACCGGGGAAGGACAATGTGGAGGCAGACTGGCTAAGCAGGCAGACCTCGGCATCGCACGAGTGGGAGCTCAATGGCCAGGAAACGAAGAAGCTTTTCCGGAGATGGGGAACTCCCACAATAGACCTATTTGCAACACGCCAAAATGCAAAATGCCAAAGCTTCGCGTCCAGGCAACCAGATCAGCAATCCCAGGGGAATGCCCTATGGATAAGCTGGTCGAGGACATTTGCCTACGCCTTTCCACCGATACCCCTGTTGCACAGAGTGCTCGACAAGTGCAGAACCAGCAACATGACTGATCCTAGTGGCTCCGCAGTGGGCGAGGCAGACATGGTTCTCACAAATTCAAGAAATGGCGCAAGGCAATCCGTACAGGTTCGAGAGGAGAAAAGACCTGCTCTCAATGCAAAACGGGGAGGTCCTGCACCCAGAGCCAGAGACCCTCAACCTGGCAGCATGGCTCCTGAAGACCTAGAGTTCGCACACCTAAGGTTGCCTCAGAGCACTATGCGAGTGCTACGGGAGGCAAGGAAACCAACTACACGAAAATGCTACAGCGCAAAATGGAAGAGATTCACGGTGTGGTGCAGGAAAAAAGGCCTGCAAAACAGAATGACAAGAGACTCAACTGTGCTGAGGTACCTCACACACCTTCTAAAAAGTAACCTCTGCTCGAGCTCCCTAAGGGTACACCTAGCGGCGATCGTTGCCTACACCAGAGGTGAAAAGGGTGGAAGCTTCTTCACCTCGCAGGTGGTGAAGAGATTCATGGAGGGAGCCAAAAGAATGGCCCCTCCGAAAAGGTTGCCGCCGCCAGCATGGAATCTAAACGTGGTTCTGACGGAGCTCATGAAGGCGCCGTTTGAACCCATTCACAAGGCCACTCTGCAAATGTTGATGATGAAAACGGCCTTTCTAGTGGCCATAACCTCACTACGCAGGGTGAGCGAGCTTCAAGCGCTAACGCTACAGGAACCCTACATTCAGATTCACAAAGACAGGGTAGTCCTGAGGACGGACCCACACTTCATGCCCAAGGTGGTGTCGGCGTTCCACATGAATCAGAGTATCCAGATACCAAGTTTCTTCCAAAACCCGACTACAAACGCAGAAAAGGTCCTGCACACCCTCGATGCCAGAAGAGCGGTGATGCACTACATTGAGAACCAAGGAACTCAGGAAGTCGAAGCAGCTGTTTGTGTCCTTTGCTACTAGCTTCATGGGTAGGCCAGTGACTAAGGGCACCATCGCTAGGTGGATTGCCCTCACTATTCAATTCTGTCACAAACAGGCTGGACTGGAGCTAGCGGAGGGGCCACAGGCTCACTCCACAAGGAAGAAGGGGGCCACCGTTGCCTTCCTGGCGAACACGCCCATCCAGGACATTTGTCTCGCGGCAACTTGGGCATCTGTGCACACGTTCACGAAACACTACTGCGTGGACATTCAGATGAATAAGGAGGCACAGGTCGGACAGAGGGTGGTTCAACACATTTTCAACGACCAACGCTCATCTTCCACCCAGCCACCACAAAATTAGGAAAACCGCTACAAAGTCTATGCACAGCATAGTGAATCCAGAAAGATTCACGCTGCAAAACGAAAAGTTTCTTACCTGTCGGTGTAGTTTTGCAGCTTAAAGATCTTTCTGGATTCACTAGCGAACCCACCCACCTCCGCCAGGAAGATGAGGCTGGAGGAAGAGGGGGTGAAATGGAAAAGATCAAAGAAATGAAAACGTACAGAAAATGGACGAAGGATTAAGCAATCGCCTAGGGTTAAAAAAAAAGAAAAGGGGAAAAAAGAACCCGAAGATGGCGCCCCAAAGGTGGGACTTCCGCAGGAAGCACAACGACGTCACGGAAGGTGCACCAAATGGTGGTCGTCGTCGCCGCCCACCTGGGCTACAAAAAAAGAAAAAACAAAGAAAAGACTACGAATCCGGACCCAACAACAAGATCGCGGAATAATGCACAGCATAGTGAATCCAGAAAGATCTTCAAGCTGCAAAACTACACCGACAGGTAAGAAACTTTTCGTTTAGTAGCACATTTATTCAGTAAAAAGCAACCATATATAAGCTGATTAGGTGAATGCGCTCTGTACTCCACTACCCATAGAATACATCATATTTCATGTTTCCATCTCACTCAGCGTGAGAATAAAGTGTCTTGAGAGCACTGCTCTACTATTGCTCCCTTGTAAATGGTGACATTAATTATTTAACTCCTGGCGCATCCCTGAGTGAGTGGACTCAAAGCTGACAAAATCTACATGCTTAGCAGCAAGAAGCATTCATCATTCCTAGGGTTTGATCAGTTGAAATTTCTAGGATACTTCAATCTTGCATGGAAACTTTAGGGCCGGGGAAGAGAGCGCTCGTAATACAACATTGTTGCAGTGGTTCAGATCTGATGGAGTTGCCATGTTCTCCCATCTGTCTCACAGGGGCTCATGGCTGCTATTTAACCTGATCCATTACTCTAACTGAAGCTTCTCATTCTACATGCAAGTACTTGAACTAGACATGCTTGACATATGCTTTTATTGTTGCCGGAAGATTATGCTGTAAAGCGCCACGCCAGCATAAGGGTTTTTGTATGCTGCCTGCTTGGTCAATCAGTCATGGACTTGTAAAGCGCAGCTACTCACCTGTGAGGGTCTCAAGGCACGGGGGGCTTAGTTGAGTACTGGGGTCATCCGAAGAGCCAGGTCTTGAGGTCCTTCCGGAACAGGAGCAGTGTAGGTACTTGATGGTGGGGAAGGTTGTTCCAGACCTTGGCTGCAAGGTAGGAGAAGGACTTTCCTCCCGTTCTGGTCTTGTAGATGCGTGGGGTGGTGGCCAGAGAGCTCAGCTGATGGGTGTCTCTTGGGTGCGTAGAAGGAGAGGCAGTTGTTTAGGTATGCTGATCGTTTAGGTATGCTCGTCCGATGTTGTGGAGAGCCTTGCATGCATGAGTGAGGCGCTTAAAGGGTATTCTTTTGAAGGGGAGCCAGTGGAGATCGCGGAGGTGTTGGGCGATGTGGTTGTGACAAGGGATGTCTAGGATCAGTCTGTGGCGGTCTGGAGTTTGCGGGTGGTGTCTTGTTGATTCAGGCATAATGGGCGTTGCCGTAGTACAGTCTGCTCCTGAGGAGGGCCTGTGTGACAGTTTTCTGGATTCGGGTGGGATCAGTCTGTACGTTTTTAGGTCGAGGACCGTCCGGTCTGCCGAAGGCAGAACCGGAAGTCGGAGATTTAATGTTTTGGAGAAGAGGGGCTTGAACCCGCCCCTCTTCTCCCCTCTTCTCCATTGGCTGGCCTCTTGAATGCTGGCCAGCCATTGGAGAAGAGGCTTGTCACTCCGAACAGGCCCCGTCCTTTTCGGATTCGGGGGCGTGTTTTTTCTTTACTTTTCTAATTATCACCTCCAGCCAATAGCAAGAGGAGAACACGCCCCCGAATCCGAAAGCGCCGCTGCCTTTCTCTGAGCCATTTCTGCTTCGCCTCGGAGAAAGGCGGCGGTGTGCTTGTTGTTTGTCTGATGGTGAATGAAGGTTTGATTGCATAGACTTACTTTCACTTGTTAATTATAGTAGGCGGCAGAGGGTGGCAGGCAGCTGGGGCGGGCAGCTGGCTGTGAGGGATTAAACCGGCTTTGGCTCGGCTGGCAGCGGGGCACCCTGTGTGGATTTGGAGCGCATTTCACAGCGTGCCTCTCGCCCGAGGGCTTAGAAAAAGGTCACTGCTCGATTCCGGAGACGTCCACCGACAGAGGGATAGGTGAGACCCCATGCAGGACAGACAAATGGAGCCTTTACCGGCGGCTTTACGAATGCCCTCCGCTCCGAAGCCAAAGGCCGCGCTCAATCCCTTGCGAGGGCTCGGCGCATAATGAGGAGCAGGATCCAGGCAGCCACGCCCCCCTTTCTACGTCTGAGAAATGTAAGGTAACACAGAGGGCCGCTCAGAAAGGTGGAATGGGAGATCTGAAGTGCCCGATGAAAACAGCGCCTCTTCGATTGTATAGCGCAGATCCGGGCAGCATTGTATTTATTACACCCGAGTGCAATTTTAAACGTGTTTGTGCCCGAGTCGTCCGGCTCCCCTGAGCACCGTGGCTTTGACAGCAGCGCATGACTTGTGAAGTCGTTTTTCCAACAGGAGGCTGAACCCAAACGCGTTAAACAGTTGAAACACCACCAAGTACCCCACTCCTCGCACCTTTAGATGTTCCACGCGTGTTCCACGCGTATTCAACGAATATACCGCGATGCAGGCGTGCAACACCCATTGGACTCGGAAGGCTTCAGACCCCCCCCCCCTTCTGTCGTGTGTGCCAGCCCGGGATGAGACCGCTTCCCGGGCAGACACACAGCCGCACCCGAGCACTTCACAGGTCTTTAAAAGACCATTTGCATGTTAATGAGCCCTCGCTGTCATTTCACCCCATCTACGACCCCTTGCAGCTCCATTCTGCCTGTTGCTCACCCCTTCTAAGAGCCCCTGCAGCTCCACTCTGCCTATTGCTTAAAGTTTCAGCACCCCCCCCCCCCCCGGAATTTTTTCTTGGCCCCTCCCCCGAAATTTGGCTCTAGTTGCGCCTCTGCCACGATGTGCATGAAGTTCTTTAGGAAGCTAGAAGTAATTCCATTTATATTGCGCTATTTTGAGGAGGCGTCTAAGCGCTTTTCCACGAGTAGCAGAGCATGTAACACAAGTACAGTTTGTTCATTAGCGATTTTTGTGGCAAGTCCTGAATGTAAACAAGGGCATGGGTACAACAAGTGCAGAAAGCTCCTTATCCACTGACTAGTGCTTACCGTAAGTTATGGTACTTATCTTACATAAGTTACCGTGCTACTGAAATGTTCACTACAAGGAAAAACAAACAAAAATAGGTTCTTTCACGGCAGGCTGTTTACTCATCAGGCCAAAGGTTTCTGTCCAAATGTTGTCCAGTAATGCAGGACGCATGGCGGCCCTCACATTGAAAACAAACTCACTTCTCAATGGGCCTTTTCATCAGGGCTGTGTGAAAAGGACTCAGCAAAGACATTTGCTGCCCTTTTACGTCATATTTTGTGACCTCACGTACAAATCAGGGCTGGCAAATTTTAGAAAGCTAGGCTACACCGGGAATACTGGTAAAAAAATATAATGCACAGTTGAGATGTCAGAAAGGTTTTGAAATCTGTCTCCTATATGGGGAATAACTTGCATTGCTGTCATCATTAGGTGTCACGTCAGAAAGCACTGCCGGGGTATTATTTCTCAATTTAAATGTGCATTATATCATCACACATTGTTATTTATATTTTAGAGGCATGGTGAACTGAAAATAAATGTTATTTAGTTTCATTTTGTTACATATTTTCATAGCAACAGGTTTGTTTTAATCGGAACTCATAATAGAAGGCAACACCAGTGGGTTTTAAAATATTGTAGTGACTGCATCCCCCACACATTCATGTACGTCATTTAGAGCAAAGTATCCAGAAGGGGTTCAAACAGCATTTGCATCCATTTCAGAACTTTCACTTATTGGAGCAGGAATGTGCATAGATCTCACTGCTGTGTTTTGGCAGCACATGCCACCAGGCCCTAAGTGATGGTAACTGCACATACAAGACGTTGTATCAGTGGTAATCCTGCGCCCAAAGTGGACAGAAAGCGTGTTTGCAAAACCTATCCCATTATTAGCGCACACGTGTTGATGAGGTGTAAAAGCATCAATGTGTTAAGAGCCAGGGTCTCACCACGCAGGTCTAAGGTACCAAACACTCATTTATTCCCACTGAGACTGGACACATCAAACTCTTTGACTGAATCCCTTGCTCGGCCTGATTCATCTCACAAAGGCCCGTAAAAACTTCATCCGTGCGCTCGAACACCGGAGCCTAAGCGAAACCGTAACTAAAATTCCCTAAGAGAGACCCACCCAACAAAAACAAACAAAAATAATGTCATGAGCAATGCCAATAGCTCTAACTTTAACAATGCCGAGACCGTTGCATTGTAAATGCTTGTTGAGTATGCGAAGGGTATTGAAGCAGACTGAAGATACAGCGTTGATCTGGTGGTTCATTGTGAGGGATGAGTCGAGTAATATGCTGAGTTTTCCTGCGTGGTCCGTCTGGGTGGTTTGGGGGTTCTGAGGGTGGGGAGCCACCAGGAGTTGTCCCATGCGGAGGCGATGGAGCCAAGGATAAGGACTTCTGTTTTCTCCGAGTTGTTTCAGGCAGCTCTTCCACCATCCAGCTGGCTATGGCTTCAATCCCTTCTTGGAAGTTGTACGTGGTGATGTTCCGTTATTTGGTGAGGGAGAGGATGAGATTGGCGTCGTCCTCATATGAGACGTTGTTGAGCCCGTGGCTTTTAACAATGGTTGCGAGGGGGGCATGTATATGTAGAGAGGGTGGAGTTGAGGGAGGATCCCTGGTGCACTCCACATCTGGTCTCTTAGTTCCGAGAGGTAGGGCGGGAGTCTGACTCGCTGAGCTTGGCCGTCTTGGAATAGTTTGAACAAATAGTGTGGTGCATTGCAGTGCCATCTTCAAACGGCCTAGTTAACAATATAGTCAGCAATCCAGTGTGTCAATAATTATTTTTAGTTGTTCAACCTCTCCTTGTACAAATGCTCCACAAAGTTAGACCCTTGGTGTCAAACGTGTGTGAAAACTTAATCATAACTCACTACAACCTTGTACATCATTTCGATAAACATCTTGGAATGTTACCCTTCACATGCAAGTAAAAGCAGTGCAACATTTATCCAACTGCTGTTAATATAGCTGAGTAGATGAAACTACAGACTTGCGGCATTGTTTTGCCGTGTTTTTTTCACAACTTGGTCTAGACAGAGTATGTAAAATTATAAAAGCCTTTGATTTCAGTCTCTCTCTCACACACAGACACAATCACTCGTTCACTGATATAGCTCCAATCATGTTGTTGATAACTAATACACAGAACTATTCTTTTTACCATCTACTTTTTTTTTTAATGGGGGAAAAGTGCTGTGCAAGAACCCTCCCCCCAAATTAGCTACAACAGAAGGTTTACTGTTCTAAAATTAGCATCTTCTGAGCTTTCAGGAACAAGCAGAAAAGTAAATAATGCATTTTTCGAAGCGGTATTAGAGTTTTCATGTGTTTTTGGGGTTTCTACCTGCTGCAGCTATTGGTGGAAACTGGTTTGAATCCTACGGGGGAACCCGGAAAGTTACACATATCTGAAATGTGCATATTTCAGCATAGGGTCATTTGTGTATGCATGTAGCTCATGGTAATAAATATAATAATAATAATCTTTCGAGAATTAAAAGTTGGACAAAAAGCGTGACACTTTTATCTGCAATATTTCACCATGATGGTTGATTTACAAATGTAATATACAGTTAATTCAGTCGAGTCTATCTGGTTGTAGGAATATATATTGTATGTTGGCTGTCAAAAAGCAATATCCAGAGCCAGCATCTGAGCTGCAGCTTGTGTATCGCCATTCCATTAATTTGTTGGGTAAAATCAGAAAAATGAAAAGGGATATGAAGGAAACCTATGCTTTTTTAATTTGTATTCTAGAAACGGAGTTTAGGAATAGTGGTTATTTGTACTACTCCTGATTTGGGATTATCCATATCAATGTTTTTCAGAGGGCATTTTCGAAAATGTTCTTTACTCCCGTATTGGAGCTTTCATGGATTCACATGCCTGAATCATTCCCAGTCATCGAGACGGGAGTCTCCGGTACATTGAAAAAGCATTGTCTAGTAGTATAACAAACTGAAAAAAAGCCTAGGCCCATTTTCCTTTGCAACCCATAACCTTCGTTATGTAAAAAAGGACTAAACTTGTCTCTGAACCAATCAGAGCCTCTCACCCTCTAGAACCTTCTGCCCCTCAGATTTTCTACCGCACGTTGTGCTAGGGAGTCTCCTTTGAGCTCCGCTCAAATTCTACAGTTCGGTTCTAGATTGAAGAATTTATTCAACTGGTTTTTCATCATCAACTTCTGGAGAATGGCTGACAAGGAGAAGAAGGGTTTATTTAGAGCCTGCGCCACCTGTTCAAAGAAAAGGTTATATACAGACGACCCTCATAAGGATTGTACATGCTGCCTTTACCCACACAGGCAAAGGAATATAAGGCATGTCTAGGCTTTCCTGTTTTCAGTTTCTATTTTTGGCAAATTCTGGTGGGGTTTTTCCAGTGATTTCAATACCTTAAAAAAACAGTGATTATCAGTGGTTGCAAATGTTCGCACCATAAAAAACAGAAACAGTGTTTTTCCGGTGTTTATGGGCCGTTTCTGCACTGATAGAGCATGGTATATAGTCATTGAACGTACAGTGTATATGAGGGCTCTGAGAAAGTGGCTCTGTATATACTGTTCCCTAATAGGTACAGGGTGTACAGAGTCCACAGTCCCCCAGGGGCTGATAGAGGTTAAAGTTAGGTATGACCTTACTCTCTAAAGTGGTAGCTTGGTCGAGCAGTAAGGCAGTACCAGAGGACAGTGTAAAGCATTTGTTGTACACACTCAGTCAGCCAATGGTCTCACACACTCAATAACTGAACTCTAGGCCAATGGTTTATATATATATATATATAAAATATATGCTTGTTTTATTTTTAGAACCACAAAGGGAATAAAAATATACTTTCTCAGAATGAGAGGTTGAATATAAATACTTTTGCAATAAGCAATGGATTTTTGTAAATATTCAGTTGGTTGCAATAAACAATCCTATTTCCTAAACATAACAATGCATTGAGCTCAATGGTAAATTCAGGTTATTTGTAATAAATTACTTTTCAGATTACTTTTGGAATTCCAGGTCTGGTTCCTAGATCCAGCCCTGGGACAATATTCAGAATCAAGTGGTGAAAGTCGACTTAATTACTGTACTGATTTTTAAATAATATTTAGCTATTTCAAAAGTTGACAGAAAATATTTCAAAGAAAACATTCAATGGATCTCTATGGCAAGAAATTCAAGTTGCAGGTAGAGTACTTTATCGTTACTTTTGTAATCCAGGTCTGTGTACCTAGACTCAGCACTGGGGTCTTTATCAGAAACAGGTAAGTAATTACGTTTGCAGAAATTGTACGATTTTAAAAGAATATTTCAAGATTGCAGAGATCAACACTTACAAGAAATTTCACAGAAAAGCAGTCAATGGTTTCCTATGGAAGCAAAAGGAGTTACAGGTAAGTGTAGTTGTGGGTACTTTTCAGAGTCAGTGCTGGGCACCAAGATCCAGCACTGGGAGTTCACCTAAGAGCAGGTGAGTAAATTTGTTTTTGGTACTCGGCTGATTTTTGGTGAATATTTTGAGTTTTGAAAAGTTCTCACTTAGAAGAATTTCCAAGAAAAAGCCAGCCAATGTTACCCTATGAGAAAAATGAAGATCGCGGTTTAAGGGTAAGTTCTCGACTGGCAGAGTTGAAGTTCTGGGCATAGACTCGGGGGTCTCCCAGTGTCAGGTAGGTACAGTTAGTTCACCCTCAGCGGTTTCAGGACGGCCGGGTGCAGAGAGAGTTAGGCCCAATGTTATCCTATGAGGGATAGGGGGGCGTTGGTTGGTGGCTGCTGTCTGGCAAGCCACGTGGCTGTGGGAGCTGGGCTCCTGGTCACTTACTCAGGGCAAGTGGGGAAGTAGGTTAGAGTGCCACTCGGGCGGCTGGCTGCAGGGTGCTTTTGAGCCGTCGGGCGCTCAATTGGTTTCTATGGGAAATCTCCGGTTTAGAAAAAGACTGCAGGCTCTGGGACGAGGACTCTTTGGGTGCCACCACCACTTCGAGGGGTAAGTTGGGTAGTTAAAGGATAGGTAGGTACCCCGGGATTGGGCACAGGGGGCTGCAGGGCACCGCGTGCAGGGGTGCCTTTTGGTGTCGGGGAAATCTTACCCTCTTGTTGATCGCGGTTGGGGTGGCACTCTGTTTTGAGGCTGCAAGCTTCTTCAGGATAGTCGAGTGGGGTCCTTGGGTGCCGGACTCGCGGTCACAGTCGCCGTGGGGTCGTCCTCGTGGGTTTTGTTCACTCCGGCACCGGCCAGGCTTGGTGGGTGCAGAGTGGGCTGGGATCGCGGTTCCGGGCTGCTGCCAGGGGGGAAAGGTAGGTTCTGAGTAGAGCCTCTACTCATGGGAGTCCCAGGAAATCAGAGTTCAAAGGTAGCCAGGTCCTCCGGGGTTTCTGAGGTTGCTGGCCACAAGAGATGCCGCGCTGGAGCAGGAGCAGGTTCGAGGGTCGACAGGCCGGTAGGGCTGGGGCCAAAGCAGTTGGTGTCTTCCTCTTTTTAGCAGCTGCAGGGCAGGTCTTTGCTCTTCTTGCTCTTCTTGTAGTTTCGAATCCGGGATCTGGGGAAGGAAGGTTCAGGGTGCTCCTAAATACTAGATTAAGGGGCGTTACAGGTAGGTGAAGGTCAGGGACCAATGGGTCCTTGTCCTGGGGTGGGTAACCCCCTATCCTGCCCCTCTCCTGTGGGAGGGGGGCAGTAGCCTAATCCTGATAGGGTAGGGCCTCCCATCTTCAAGATGGCGAGAGCCCGGAGATGTGCTTCACCTCGCCTCCCCCACCTGAGGGGTGGGGTGGGCAGGCTGGCACATCCCCTGTCCTTGTATGGGGTTTCCGGCCAAGCTTCCTGCCAGAGTGGGGGGTTGCAGTGGCCTGGGGAAACTCCTAGAGGCGGCAGGCCTTTGAAGCTTCCCTTTGCTCATCCTGGGGGAGGAGATTTATCACCTCACCCAGGATGTGCATTGTTGCAGGCCCGGGAGAGCAGGGGCTCTCCCACCCAGGGGTCCAGCAACGTGTCTGCTGTGTGGCAGCCTGGGCAGCTTCAGAGCAGACGTGGATTGTAGGTTAGTTGTAAGGGGGCATCTCTAAGATGCCCTCTGGGGTGCTTGGTACATTAAATCTCACACTGGCATCAGTGTGCGTTTAATGTGCTGAGAAGTTTGATACCAAACTTCCCAGTCTTTAGTGTTGCCATTATGGTGCTGTGGAGCTCGTGTTTGACAAGCTCTCAGCACCATGTACTCTTAAATGGCAGCACTGCACTTACAGTGCCCAGGAATGGACCTGGGTACTGTAGGGGCACAGGGCTCCTGCTCCTGTGCCCACACCATGGGCATAAGGCACCCAGCCAGAGGGGTGGCTGACATATGCCTGGGCAGTGTGGGTGTTGTGCATGGCCCACAGAGATGTGTGCCATGTCGACTCTTCATTTTGTCCTGCACCCAGACACTCAGCCTGCAAAGGGTGTGTGTGTGTGTGTGTGTGTGTGTGTGTGTGTGTGTGTGTGTGTGTGTGTGTGTGTGTGTGTGTGTGTGTGTGTGTATATATATATATATATAAGGGTACAGGGCCCCTAAGGGTGGCACAATGAGTGCTGCAGCCCTTAGGGGCCTTCCCTGGTCACAAGGCCCTGGGTACCTAGGGTACCATTTACTAGGGGCTGACAAGTGGCCAGGGTTTGCCAATTTGGAGTTTGTGTGTTTTAAGGAAGGAACATAGGCCCTGGGCACCTGATTGGCAGGAGTCCAGGGTACACTCAGCAATTTAGCAAAAAGTGGGGGCATACCATGCAAGAAAGATGGCACTTTCTCACAAGGGCCAAATACATTGTTTACAAATTAAACTTATTGTAGTACAGCATACAATACTCCTTCAGTGAGTATTTGGTCTTGCGCGCTCGCTCTTTACTTCCCATGTGAACTTTTATCTGTGAAAAGGCCCTCTCAACATTGACCATCAAACAAGGGCCTCAGCAAACTGTTGCTGAGTTCAGACCAGGGCACACGGGACGGGCAGGGGTTTACCTACAGCAGAGGCAAGGAGAGGCCCTTTGTGTGCACAGTAAGGCTGCCCTACTCTATTGACGGTTGTTCTGCATGTTTTACCAAATTCATTTGCTCCTGTATTCTCAATTCACTTCTCGATTGCAGTAATATTATTAATGCATGGGGGCCCTATCCCCAAAGTTAAAGCCCAACTGTAGATTAGGGCCTCAGTAGGGTCTGCCTACAGCAAGCACCTCTACCAACCCTTGCGGTCATACACAACAGAGTAGCTACTTCCTTGACCCACCAGAAAGCACCTTGGGGCCTCTACAAGATGTAGGAGAGCACTACAGAAGTTCTACAATACAATGCAGGCAAGGGTCTGATTGAAAGGCCTGGAGGCCACCATTTCCAGCAGCCTGGATCTGTCCAGCTGTAGGTGTCCCATCGCCCAGAGGAAGCACAGAGGTCCTGGGTGCTAGGGTGGTCCAGTGTCAAAGCGGGTGCTTGAGGGGAGGGGTATTGGACCAACAGAAGGGGCACAGAGAAACTCAAAACGTATTTCAAACATCCCCGTAACAACGGCCTTGTATCCACTCACACTCTCTCAAATATTATAAAACACAAATACGCATACACATTCTGCGGATTTAACAAATGCCCTTATTTTGTGCATAGTAAAACGGCACGCATGGGAACTTCTCTGTGTCTTTATCCATTAATATATGTGTGTTTATCTTTGTATGCGTGAGGTGATCAAAAACATAAACACAGGTACATTCTAGATTGTTCCTGCCGTAGTGGCTAATTGGCCCTCATCCTCTCAGTACAAAGCTAACATTTTGTGCAAATGCTTCGCCGTTTCCCAGCTCCGGACATGCTGAGCGAGACCCAAAACTACAAATGTCAAAAGAAAAAAGCTCTTATGAGAAGCTGGAGGACTCAGGCCTTCCTTCCTCACTGCCCTTTGTAGAAGCATTTTCTCTTGCCACTGTGAAAGACCTCACCCACTTGACTTAGCTCATTTACTGCATCTTTGTGCTTTTTCATTAGACACACAGGAGACATACCTTGAACAAAGATCTACAGTGAGTCTGGGCCCTGGTTTTTACCAGAGTACCTAAGCCAGGATGTAATGGGGAGGTGGGTGGGAAGATATAATTCCGAAAATAATAAACATCATTGTACAATTGGTTGTCACTTATTTTAATTTCCTAAATTTACAATCTAGAACGTGTGGAACAAAAGTGATGTACCCAGGATTGCACAATTTTTTTGAAAAGTTCTAAATCCGGCATTAGGGATCTTGGTCGACAGTATACAGTCAACATTGGAATATTATAGATTTGCTGCTAAAGATCTCAAATCACTACAAGTAAGGTGTAGTCAGCTCAGCCAATTCTGATTTTTGATGCTAGAGAAGTTAAGTGTTCTTTAGTCGATGGTTGTAAGTTTATAGCTGGGCTTTACATATGTGCTGCTAATGTGTGTAAAACCTCCTGATGTAGGTCACAACTACTTTGTGACTCGGTTTGCCACTCTGTGGTCTTTTTTCATGAAGGACACTTGTCAGAATTGGCTTTCATAGGCAACACCATTATGGGACGTGTTTTACTTTCAAAATAAATAGAGGCTGAAAAAACCAAGTATGCGGAGTGCTAATGGTTTAGAAGTCACAAACACCTTATGTGATAGTACCATATTGTGAAGTCTATAGTTTTCAGTACTGCAGCAGGACACAAAGTTTCAATCGACATCTTCCGCATGTCCTGAACTTTTTTCCAAAAGCAAATCACTTTCTGAAACGTACATCTTTGCTTGTAACAATATAAGTGTGGGCTTACAAATCTTCAGGATTAGAACATATGTTTTTATAAAGCGCTTTGTAGATTTTTACTGTATCTCAGCACTGCACAGAATGATGCAGTCACCCAACTGAATGTATGTAGTGGTATTGTGATGACCTACTGGGAAATGAGACATGCGCACAGAAATAAGTGGACCTAGAAAAAAAAACATGCAGAAAGGCATGAGGGGCCCTACTTGTGAAGTAAAATAGAGATTTACACAGCAGCAATGGGGTCTGCCTAGGGGATATAACTGAAGTAATAGACCAGCTTTATGCAGAATAAACTGACCTGCCTATGGCAGTAAAAGAGTGACGGCGTTGAAATAAGGAGACATACCCCGGAAGTAAAAAAAAAAAAATCAGCTGTATACATGAATAAAGGGGCCTGCTTGAGAAGTATAAGAAAACAGTCACAAGAAAAGGAAACAACCTGGGAAGTAAAAGAACTGTACACAGAAAATAGCAATTCATGAAGAGAAAAACATCCTCCCAGAACAGAAAAAATATCACTTGTGCATAGGAACGCCTGCGCCATTTATTCACGAGGATTTTCAAGATTTCCTGGTAACTGTTGTTTTTGTGAATTATATAAAAGGCCAACACCTCTTCAAATTAAGCGGTTTGTAGAGGACGTGGTCCTTGGAAACAGTGAACTCAAGAACACACAGTTTATCAGAAGCATGAAAGGCCAAGTTATCCCTGCTAACATACCTTTGCGAGACCTTTCTTTATGACAGATTTCTGAGCAATACCCTTATTTTAGAGACCTAAAGGTAAGAAAGTAGGCAGCATGTTAAGTGTGTCGGGAGGGTGACTTGAAAACCCTGTGGGACAAAGGCAAAGATATTCACGAGTTAGTCTGTGTATGGAGAACACTCGCCGGGACTCCAGTTGCACAGACCTGTCAAGAAGTCTCCCCGTTCCCCTCTGTAAGGAAGTCCTCGTGTGTTTACATCAACATCGTTTTCATTGTGAGCGTAAAGAAACTAACAGCCAGAGCTGCCTACATTGAAACTGGACTGGGGAACCGGGTTTGAATCTCAGCAGTGGCTCAACATCCTGTGATTCTGGGCAAATCACTTAATCTCACTGTGCCTACACAAAATTAATCTGTCCTGTCTGTAATGTAACTGGTACTCATGGAAAGCACTCTAAAGCCTCCGGATCGAGTTCGTGCATATAAAACTGCCCCAAAAAAAAAAAAATACGGTACAGAAACACATGACAAGCAATTATTATATACAGCCAGGCGCAACTAGAGCCAAATTTCGTGGGGGGCTAAGAAAAATATTTCGGGGGAGGGCTAATTCTTAAAGCAATCGGCAGAGTTGAGATGCAGGGGCTCTAGGAAGGCGTGAAAACACAAAAAAGCCTCCTTAACAAGTAGATGGTCATTTAAAGATCTGTGAAGTGCTCGGGTGCAGCTGTGTGTGTGTCCGGGGAAGCTGTCTCACCCCGGGCTGACACACACGACGGGGGTTGCTGAAGCCCTTTCAGCACAATGGGCGTTGCGTAGCACACCTGTATACAGCTCAAGGGGCCAAATGTAAGAGCCGTCTACTCAAAAGTAAGAAAGCTTTCAACAAAACTACATCTGGAAATAAAGAATTGTACTGTAGAATTTTTAAACCCATCAAAGGCTAGTATTGGGCTAACAAAACTTCAATGCGTCTGACTCATCCACTTGATCCCAGTAGAGATTTAAGTCACTGGGGCTCGAACTCCCATCAACGCGGCAGGTGCACTAGCTCACTGAGCTGCTTTACAATCCCGCGCTGCCTGCTGATTGCCTGGTGGTGAGACTGCAGAACCTATAAAATATTTTGGTACATCCAGTATTTACTCCTACAGTGTTGTGTGTTTGCATCGTACTAACTAATATGCATCACTCATAACGAAAGCAATGCTACTGCTTTTACCAACCTTCAAACGATGGATGGACGAGTCAGCCCCACCAGACTTCAAGCAGATATCAGCACTTGATTGACAAACCCGCTGAGCTATCTTACGTCTCGGAATGGATGACGCAGCGATGCTCAGGAGGTGTGGAAAAAACGAGACACTGGCCTTTAAACTGCTTGGAAGGGAGGGCCAGAGTAGGGCTGCTGTAACTTCTGATTGGCTGACCGGGCCAAGCCCCTCCGAGGAGTCCCAGCGCCCGTCCTTCCGTCGAAGTCAGGAGGGAGATATAATTACGTAGTGGACGGGGACCAAGAGGTGGCGCCAAATCCAGATACGTCACACTTATCATTTAACTGGACTGGAGAAGAACTGCTGCTGATTTACGGAGCATGATGACGCAAAAGGTAGCGTGCTTACACCTCAGGCTGGCCTGTGTTTATTTTTGTTGGCAAGGAAATGGGAGGGTGCACACGGGGAATTCGAGCTGGTCCAATCCAGTCTCTCCCAGGGCCATTGAGTTCGAGGGAGGGCGGGGGGGCACTCAGGTCCACACTGATCCGGAGTGTTAGACTGCATGCCCGCAAAATCAGTGAAAGCTGGTTTAAACCGGGTCAACTCCTTTTCAGCCAGTAGGGTACTGTCGTTCACAATCGGTTTTAACCGATTGCCGGACAGCCTAGGTATGTCGTACCTTTTCTAATAAAACACTGAGGGATCGTGAAGGAAGGTTGTTAATTTGGCTCCAAAAACTTAAGACCAGTAAGGACGTTGTGTCTAGTGACATCAACAACTTCAAGAAGATCTCAGAAAAGAGAAAGATCTCCTCAGGCTCATACCTCAGGGGAAAGACCTGAGAAGGCTCTTAAAAAGATCACTACTGGGTCTTCAGAGCTCAGTCCCTCAAAATCTCCTCAAAGTATACAAAAGGAGAGCAAGGGTCATGCTTCAGGGGTAAAACATTCTAAGAGGACGAGTTCAGAGCCCTCAAATCACCCCTTAAAATTATGCATTCAATTAAGAAGCCAGCCTCTACATCTCCTGAAGATAAATTAGGAAGATCTACATCGTCGACGAAGAAAGTAGCGTCGTCGACAGAAAATTAGGTAAAAATCACTATTAAACCTCTAACCTCGTCGACGATGGCGTCGTCGACGGCAGTATCGACGACAACATTGACGACCACTACTACGTTGTCAACGGGATCGTCGACGACAGTGACAACAGGATCGTCGACGACGGCAACAACGACGGTAAAAGCAGGGTCTACTGCAGCATCGGTGACGACGGTGTAGTCGGTGATTTTGACGGCAATCTCGTTGACGGGATCGTTGACGAGAGAAAACCCCCCATAAAAACGGGATTTGACCAGGAAGAGGAAGATTACCCCAGATATTACATCTCCAAGCAAGGTAACACCTCTAGTTCCATCCCACTTGCTAGAGGAAGAAGACTCACAGGAGGAGGATAATGATGGTCCTTTTGGCTACGCCAGTAGCCCTTCACAATTACATGTTGAATGTCAGGAAGATGACTGGAAAGATGAATATGGGGGGTTTCAAGATCGTCCCCAGCAACACTATCAGGAAGAAATGGTGAGTGTTCCATCTTCACTGCTGACAGATTTGCAGTTTATGTTGGATGACTATAAAATAAGGCATCCTTTACCTCATTCTTCCCAAAGGATACCAGTAACTACATCACACTCTGTTCCATGCACGCCTGTGCGAAGGCAAGTGGTTGCTGAGTCCTTGCCTATATCACCATTACAACAACCGGCTCCAGAGACCTCTGATGATGATGAACAGGAAGAGAGATAACAGACCCTAGTAAAGAATGGGATGATTATCTTATTCCGTCCCCTTCATCTCCTTCACCGAGACCTGTCGACTCTTCCGGAGGACATTGGGGGTTTCATAATCTAATGGAGAGAGCTGCACAGAGATTTACGCTCACCATGTCATCGGACAAAACAGAGTGCTTCTTATATGATTTCAAGGAGCCGTTTCGCAAGACAGTTCGATCTCTCCCGATTGTTAGTCATTTATGGGAAGAAGGTCTCAAGGTCATGGCGACACCGGCAACGGTTACTCCAGTACCAGCCAGACTGGACAAGAAATATAAAGCGCCCTCGGATGCTCTAGCTTGTCTACTAGGCCACCCCAAGCCGGATTCAGTTATAACCCAGGCGGCTCAGCAAAAATCAAGGAATGCGTCAGCTCCAATCTCAACACCTCTCGACCGAGAGGGTAGGCGTCTGGACAATGCAGGAAAGAGGTTTTCTTCCATGTCTGCCCTTCTAGTTAAGGCGGCGAATGCCCTGGCCATTCTGGGCAGGTATGATAGGCAAATGTGGTGCAACCTATCTCCTTACATAGACAGCATTCCTAAGGCTGACAGACAAGAAGCTAGAAAAATTCTCCAAGAAGGTGAAAGGACTTCGGCTGAAGTCATAGATTGCGCAATGGACATTGCGACCACGGCCTTCAGATCTTTGGGGGGAGCGGCAGTCTTACGCCGTCAAGGATGGCTGAGAGCAACAGCTTATAGGCCCGAAGTCCAGAATAAGATCTTGGACCTTCCCTTCAATGGAGAAGATTTGTTCGGGAAGCACATTGACGAGGCCTTGCAGAGTATCAAAAAAGATACAGAAACTGCGAAATCACTGGGA
This sequence comes from Triturus cristatus, assembly GCF_964204655.1. Classification (NCBI taxonomy): domain Eukaryota; kingdom Metazoa; phylum Chordata; class Amphibia; order Caudata; family Salamandridae; genus Triturus; species Triturus cristatus. Next base: position 745,099,567 of record NC_140580.1, on the reverse strand, counting down.
ACATTGCAGTATAGGAAAGTTCCTTTTCGAGGCTCAAGAGGTAGGGGCCAATCCTATAGAGGGGGTTACCAACCAGGCCGATATACTTCTTACTCCACCTCATCTCAGCCATACCGTCAACAGTATTCGCAGCGACAAACAGGAGGTTTTACAAAATCTACTCCTAGAGGTCGAGGAGGACGTCGGGGGGGAAAGCCAATTCCCGTCGACAATGACTATGTTCTGGATCTGGCTACGCCTGTTCCTCTTATGTCATATGTTCCCCTGGGTGGAAGAATTTCCTATCATCTTCAAGATTGGCAGCAAATAACTATGGACCAATGGGTCCTCAACATAATACAATTCGGACACATTCTAGAACTTCTACAAACCCCTCCTTGTACACCACCAAGAGGTCAAATATTTGCATTAGATGCGTCGAGAAATTCGGACAATCCTCCGAAAGGGAGCAATAGAACCGGTGCCGAATTCCCAGAAAGGAAGGGGATTTTATTCCCGGTTTTTCCTAGTCAAGAAAAATGCTCTCCAATGGCGCCCTATTTTGGACCTCAGATCCCTAAATACTTACCTCAACGAACAATCCTTCAGAATGATTTCCCTCCAAGATATTCTGCTGCTATTAAACCCAGGAGATCATATGACCAAATTGGACCTACGGGATGCGTACTTTCATATCCCCATCTATCCTTCCCAAAGGCAGTACATTTGTTTCATGGTGGCTGGAGAACACTACCAATTCAAGGTACTGCCTTTTGGCATGAAGTCAGCCCCGAGAATTTTTACGAAATGCCTGGCTCTAGTAGCAGCAGTTCTAAGGAAGCAGAAACACCAACTATTTCCTTACCTCGACGACTGGTTAGTCAAAGCACCATCAGCAGCGTCGGCCGGGTCGTCTCAAGGGCTTGCGTGGAACTGTTTGTCAGATTGGGTCTGACTTTAAACGAAGAAAAGTCATCTCTTCAGCCGACAAGAAATATCACCTTCTTGGGAGCAATTCTAGATACGGAGGTAAAAAAAGGGGTTCCCTTCCAAAGAAAGACAGCTGGGTATAATATCTCCTTCCCAGGCTTTTATAAAAAGAAAGTCTTTCAGTACGCAAGTACAAATCATTGCTGGGAACGATGTCATCTTGCATTCCCCTTGTACCTTTCTGCAGGCTAAGGATGCGTCCGTTGCAAGAGCAGCTGGATCTTCAATGGCATCAGGCGAAAGGATCCTTCGACGATATGCTCAGGGTAACGCATATCATGATCCATGCGGCAACATGGTGGACCCGAAAATGGAACATCTCACAGGGTCTTTCTTTCCTTACTCAACCAGCCCCACTAGTGGTTACGACAGATGCGTCCTTGGAAGGCTGGGGAGCGTTCCTTCAGGACCTACAAGTCAGCGGGTTGCTGGAAGTTGAACGAACAACAAATGCATATCAACCTTTTGGAACTCAGGGCTGTCCGCTTAGCATTGTTAGCGTTCCTACCAAGGATTCAAGGATCAGCTGTGTTAAGAACAGACAACACAACAGCAATGCACTATTTGAACAAACAGAGAGGAACAAGATCACTCTCCCTGTCTCGAGAAGCCCAGTTGATATGGGAATTGGCTCTACTACACAAAAAAATCCATTACAGTCGAACATCTTCCGGGGGATCAGAACACCAGGGCGGATACTCTCAGCAGGCTCACATCTGTCTGCCACGAATGGGAGATCGACCAAACAACATCTTCCAAAGATGGGGAAAACCGACAGTAGGCCTCTTCGCAACAATGGAAAACAAAAAAATGCCAGTTCTTTGTAAGCTGGCTTCCCCAACGGGGATCTTGGGGTAATGCTGTTTTGATGGCATGGTCCGGCATCTTTGCCTACGCCTTTCCTCCAATTCCCCTCCTGCCGCGGGTTCTTATGAAGATCAAAAAAGAACCATGCAGGATAATCCTGATAGCACCATGGTGGCCCAGGCAACATTGGATAGCGGAGCTTCTACTGCTGTCGGAGGAACCCCCGATTTGCCTCCAGCTGATACCGTCACGTCTGATGATGTTCCAGGGGGAAGTACTTCATCCGGATCCGAAATCACTGCACTTAGCAGCCTGGCTCCTGGATACTGCGAATTTCAACATCTGAACATCCCGGCGGAGTGCAGGGACATACTATCTAGAGCTAGGGCGGATAGTACAAACAGAACATACCGGTTGAAGTGGAAAAGGTTCTGTTTATGGTGCAAAAGATCTAACATTCATCCTCCTGGACTCTGCAGCTCACAAGATTATTCCATACATCTTGCTTTTGGCTACGTCCGGTTTGGCTCATGCATCAATAAAGATGCACCTAGCCGCAATATCACGCTACGGAAGGACTGCCTCTGGTCCATCTATGTGGTCCGCTAGAGTCCTCAAAGAATTCATGAAGGGATTGTTCCGGGTTTTCCCTCCGATAAAACCTCCATCACCTCTCTGGCAATTGAACATTGTTCTCTCCCAGTTAATGAAACAGCCCTTCGAGCCAATACACAGGGCAGATCTGAAATTCCTGTCGTGGAAAGTTGCTCTTCTCATTGCGCTCACTTCAACCAGGAGAGTGGGTGAAATTCAGGCTCTCACGGTCCTGGAGCCTTTCTTACTATTCTTAGAGGATAGAATGATTCTCCTTCCTTTATTATCTACATTTGCACATTTTATTGTTATTTATTGTATTGGATGCCATTTGCAAAGTATTTTTGATATGTGTGTTTTGGTTTAGAGATACCGTTTTTATCAGACTATATGTTCTCTTGTTTCAGGTTCTGGGTAACAAAATATGTGCATTTATTTACTGCTCGCTATTCTGATTCAGGCATGAGAATCTATGAAATCTCCAATACTAGAGTAAGAAAACAAGTTACTTACCTGTAACTGTAGTTCTCCAGTATTGGAGCTTTCATAGATTCACAAGCAACCCACCCTCCTCCCCTGAGAGGCTCATCTCGGATTTGGCACACAGAGCGTTATGGCACAAGTGCATGAAAATCTGAGGGGCAGAAGGTTCTCTCAGGAGGGTTCTAGAGGGTGAGAGGCTCAGATTGGTTCAGAGACAAGTTTAGTCCCTTTTTACATAACGAAGGTTTTGGGTTGCAAAGGAAAATGGGCCGAGGCTTTTTTTCAGTTTGTTATACTACTAGACCATGCTTTTTATGTACCAGAGACTCCCGTCTCGACGACGGGGAATGATTCAGACATGTGAATCTATGAAAGCTCCAAAACTGGAGAACTACAGTTACAGGTAAGTAACTTGTTTTCTTCTTGCGCTCTAGCTTAAGTTTTGAAGCCAAAATAGGAGATGCACTTAATTTATAACACATTTTCTACCATTCGGAGTTCCCACACTTCTGAAGAAAAAATGAAGAAAAATATTAAATTAACCTTGTATGGTTAGGCCAATCATCTGTGAGAGAAAAGGCCCCAAAGAACATCAAGTTTTCACCTCAAACAGACATTTTTTTTTGTGATGTTGACAGCTGAGGTATTTGGGTCTGGACTCAGCAGCCACCTAGTGCAACCTACTAAACAGACATTTCAGAAAACTAGACACCAGGGTGGGTGGGAGGAGTCCAGGGTGGTATCACATGTGTGGATCCCACTACATTGTCGTACCTAGAATGCCCTACAAACCTAAAACATTACCTACAATCACATATTTTGGATGCAGATTGGGGTTAACCCCATATCGCTGCAATCAGGCTGCTGGGCCTATTATGGGTTAAACACACAGCCCGATGTCTGGACGGGAAACTCCACTATATATATATATATATATATATATATATATATATATATATATACGCTCCAATTCCTTCAATTAAGAAAGGGACACAGGCGCTGGATCAAACGATAAGTTTGCGGTTTATTAATATTTCTGCTGTTATATTTATATCCCCAAAACACTACCGGCACACACGATCCTGATGCCAGATACAGACACTGCAGTTCCATTAAGTTTTTCTTTGTTGGGGGCGTGGCCGAGCCGAGCCGCAAGATGGCCGCCGTATAACGGGGCTCTGCCGGCCGAGCACAGAATCCGTCAGCCCATCCGTATCATGCCTTCTTTTTCCGTGCAGGAAAGATGCTGCGGGAGGAGCCCGGGCGCTTGTGACCCGATGACAGCTTTCGCAGCCGCGATTGGTGGCGGAGATCCGGCGCGGTAGCTCCTCGTTGTGCCTGCGGTCTTCCTACGCCGCGCGGCCATGTCCGCTACGTGAGTCCCCGGTTGTAGGCCGGGGGCCCGGCGCGCGAGGAGGAGCGGCTGTGACGACTGGCGGAGCTGGGACTGGCCTGCATTTAATGATCGAGCGGCTGAGACAAAACTCCTGACAAGCGGAGGGCTGGCTGACTCACGAGTTCGACGGGGGAGAGTGTCGAGATGCGCGACGAGCAGAGGGGGCCTGGAAGACGGTGAAGCACCCTGCGCTGCTGCCTCCACCAACGCTCCCGCTGACGGGAGGAAATGACTACAACACCCTGGGGGTAAGAAACGATCGGCTCCTACTTGCGAGCAGAACCTGGCTGAACACCCAAGAAAGTACCCATCCTAGAAAACGGGCGGCTGCCGACGGGGAGAAAGGTGACATTGCTGCGGGACAGGGGCGGAGGGACATCCACAAAGGGACTGCCCATCTGTCGCACTAAACTTGTGTGCATACCGGAGGCAAAGGAGCCAGCCTACACCAACAAACGGAGCGCGCTGCTGCCCTACTGGGCCTGACCGACTGGGAGGATCTGCACCCACGGCGAGGGCTGCGCAGCTGGCCACGTGAGGGTGCGAATCGAGGGCCTGCACGACTCGCAAGTTTGGTCTAGGGCTGGAGCCTGAAGCGACCCATCGGGGCCATCCCCCCCCTTGGGACCCTCCTGAGGTGGCTCCCCCGCGGACACATGGGGAAGCCGGACGCCAAGCAGCGAAGGCTGCATTTTGAGAAACAGAGTGCCCAGAAAATTGCGATGGAACCGGCGTCGCAGACGGTGGTTCCTGAAACGCAGATGGAACCCACGCAGGAAGACGACATAAAAAGTATGTTTCGCGACCTTAAGGGCTGCCTCAAGGAGATTGACAGCAAACTTGACTCCATGGCTCAGCGAATGGACGGCATCTCGCACAAAGTCGATCAGCACGAGGAGAGACTTGCGGTGGCGGAGGCGCGGTTTGCTGAATGTGAAGAAGGCCACAGAGACACCCAGGAAAAATTGCTCCGCGTGGATAAGGTCCTGGAAGTGATATGGGGACGCAATGAAGATTTGGAAGCCCGCTCCCGCAGAAATAACGTTCGTATTATTGGGATTGCGGAATCCACAAACATTGGTACTATGGAGCAGTTCGTGGAGGGGATGTTCCGAGAACTGTTTGGAGCGGACCTATCGGCCATGCTCCTGGTCGAACGCGCGCACCGAACGCTGGGCACGCGCCCGGTGCCAGGGGCGCCGCTGCGCCCGATCCTTGCCCGAATTCTAAATTACAGAGACACAATCTTGAGGCTGTCCCGTGAAAAAGGTGAGCTCACTTTCCAAAACATGACCATCTCTTTGTATCCTGACTTTACACAAGCTGTGCAGGCTGCAAGGCGGGAATTCCTGCCGGCTAAAAAGATCTTCCAAAAAGTAGGAACTAAATACGTCATGTTATACCCTGCCAAGTTGAAGATTCAGCACAAGGGGAAACCGATGATCTTCACGGAAGTGCTAAAATTTGCACGACCAGCAGAGCGGACGCAGCGTGAGAGGCGAGACGATCGAGGGACTCCCCTGGCAGGCCAGTTGAGTGACATTGAATAGAGCAGCGCAACATTCTGTGGAGTATGCACGCCTGCAACGCAGAGGGACACCAGGCGGCTCGACTGAGTATATGACATTTTAATGACTTTTGTGGTCCTGGGGACTGGAGCATACAGGTGATGCAGGGGAGGGCCGACAGGGGTAATTGGACACGGTGCAGAAACTATTTATGATCCTAGTCGGAGCACCAGTCATATACGGGGAGATGCGCAGGGTCTGCCCTGCTGTACTTAGACAGATTGCGAACACGGAAGGCGTACTTGTTCGGCCACCCTGTCCTTTTAAGATGGGGAAGTGTGCCGGTGACCCTACGCCCTCGCAGGGATAATTCCCATGATACTGATACAGGAAAGTTATTGTAGGGTTGGTTTGGGGGGGGGGCAATGGATCTCAACCTGATTGGGGGGTTGGAGTGGGAGGTGGGGGGGTATGTTTTTTACTGGTTTGCATTGTTTCACTGCAGCATTTTCCTACACAACTAAATGATGATACAGCGCTATCGCCAGCCGACGCTATGTTGCTGTTGGGTGCGAGACATGCTACACGGGGACTCTTATCACGTGCCCCACCCCTGGTGCCGCAGATAGCCACTCCGCTGCGTAGGATACATCTATATGCACGTCCCTGACTGCGCTGCGTTGCCTGACATGGAATATTCGCGGTCTCAATGATCACCGCAAGATACGCTTGACCCACGCGCACTTGACAAGGCATTATATTGACATATGTTTCTTACAGGAGACCCATTTGACGCAGGTAGCTGGGAAGAGGCTCCGGCATGCCAGATGGGGCGAAATACACACCTCCGGATGCTCTAGCTACTCCCGTGGAGTGGCTATCCTGATTCGAAGGGGCCTGCCCTGGCAAACATTTAAGGTACACGCCGACTCAGAGGGGCGATACGTCATACTGCTGGGGAAACTATTTCACATGCCGATAACACTTATCAACACTTATGGCCCCAACACGGACGACCCGGGCTTTTTCCGGCACGTCTGGCACAAGGCACAATCAATGGGCGAGGGGGCATGCATTTGGGGCGGAGATTTCAATGCGGTGCTTTCGCTGGAGCTTGACAGGGAGGGGGCTGCTCGAACACATCACCCACACGCGGCGGGTCTTCTCCGTAGCCTAATGGAGGAATATAATCTGCTAGACTCGTGGCGAGTGTTACACCCTGCGGTAAGGGAAGGTACCTGCTTCACCCCACACAGGGGGGCCTGGTCCAGACTGGACTTTTGGCTCTTAACCCCGCAGATTCATGCATGGGTGTCTGGGGTACATCACAGAGCTCGCACCCTATCCGACCACTCCCCAGTTGAGCTGGCACTGCACATCCCCAAACCATATATTACACCTTTCACGTGGCGACTGCCGGCGCAGGCCCTGTTGGATCAGGTATTTCGAGAGGACGTACACCAACACATTCTCGAATATTTTGAGCTGAACACGAATTCTGTGACATCGGTGGGCACCCTGTGGGATGCGTTCAAGGTAGTGATCAGAGGTCACTGCATCGCGGGGCAGGCCAGAGTATTGAAGGACATCAGAAATACGCTCAAGGGGCTGGAAGACCGCCTACATGCCCTGGAGGTGCAGTACTGCTCGGACCCCTCGGCGACAGCGTTGGCGGAAACGCGCACCAAACTCACGGAATACCAGACCGAGGCAGATAGGGAGCTTAAATTTTTGCATAAACATGCGACAGTCCGCCGATATGGGGAAGGAGATCGCCCGGGCAAAACGCTTGCCCACCTGCTGCGATCGCAAAGGCCTGCCCCCTACATCACCTCAGTCGAAACACCGCGGGGTGACCATGCATACACACCTCCAGATATCCTAGATATGTTTCGGACTTTTTATAAAGACCTGTACCGTTCCCGGGGAGCACCTCCGTTGGAAGACCTGTCTAGCTACTTAGACACGGTACAGCTGATCTGGTTCAATGCGCACCAGAAAGGTTAGTTTGATCGTCCCTTCGCGGTAGAGGATGTCAAGGAAGCAATAGGGTCCTTGGCAGCTGGAAAAGCGCCGGGGTCCGATGGCCTGCCAGCGCAGTTTTATAAGGAATACGCTGATCTCCTGGCCCCCAGACTATTAGCAGTGTACGCTGAGGCGGTAGAAGCGGGTATACTCCCTGAGTCGATGAGAGAGGCTATCATCATTGCCCTCTTAAAGCCAGATAAAGATGCTCAGAAGTGCGACTCCTATAGGCCACTATCTTTAATTAACACTGATGCAAACATTTTTGCTAAAATGCTTGCGGTACGGTTACAGCCGGTGCTGCCACTCATGATACGCCCGGACCAGTCGGGATTTGTGCCAGGCCGCTCCACGTCTCACAACCTTCGAACCCTCTTTGGGGTTCTGCACTATTTGGCCCCACACGTACAGGCCGCAGCGGTGCTGTTGGACGCCACCAAAGCGTTCGATTCCCTGGAGTGGGGGTCCCTGTTTCCTTTGCTGCAGCGTATGGGGATGAGTGAAACTTTTATTCGCTATATTAGATTGCTCTACACTACCATAACTGCCCGGGTGAGAGTAAATGGGCTTATCTCTGCGCCCTTTGCCATTGGAAGGGGAACGAGGCAGGGTTGCCCCCTGTCACCCCTGCTATTTGCGATCGCCACCGAACCACTGGCACCCCGTATTAGACAGCACCATGCGGCCAGGGGCATCGGTTTTTTGTCACGGGCACTGACCGTCTCTATGTATGCAGATGATATTACACTCTATGTGGTAGACCCACAGGAAAATCTCTCCCCCATGACGAGAGAGCTGATCAACTATGGCCTGCTGTCGGGAGTGACCTTAAACTGGGAGAAGTCGGTCATTCTAACTCTGACGACCGGAACACCTCATTTTACTCCGGACTGCCCGCTGAAGTGGGCGACCGGACCGGTGCGATACCTGGGGATATGGATAAGCGCAGACATGCAGCAAATATGGGCAGAAAATTATGGGCGGGTGCTGAGCTGGATAGAGGAAAAGGTTAGCCGGTGGAAGCACTTGCCCCTATCATTGGCGGGCAGAATAGCTGTGGCCAAAATGGTTATCCTACCTAAGCTCCTATACTTATTTGTCAACATCCCGCTGCCCCTGACTGCACGTTTTCTGCACCAAGTGCGCTCACAGATGATAGAACTGGCATGGGGTGGAAGGCAGCCGAGGGTGGCCTGGGAGACCCTTACTCTCCCACAGCGACAGGGTGGCATGGCGGCACCGGATTTCACGCTGTATGCCTACTGCGCACAGGCGCAGTTCTTGCACTACTGGGCACACCCCACGCCGTTTCAGCCGCATGTGGCGATAGAGGCGGATAGGGTGGCCCCGCTGCCGTTCGCCACGGCCCTGTACACGCCACACAAGAGGAGATGTACAGAAATCGACCCGGTACATGCGCTTAAGTGGGCCTGGGATACGCTGCGGCGTCGAGCCAAATTGGACCTCCTTTACACTAAGTCGATACCCCTGCGCGGTAATCCCATGTGGCCCCCGCTGCAACACATGAAAACCGGGGAGCGAGCGGCTTCACGCGGCTTTCACACGGGAGGGGACCTCTTCCCAGGCGATACCTTCATCACGCCGGAACAGATGTGTGGTGCGGAGGGCCCGACAATGCTTGACACACTGCTTTACTATCAGCTTCGCCACACATGTCAAAAGCTGTTTCCTACGTTTCCGGCACCGCCGCCGGATTTGCTGGCCCTGGAAAATGTGCTAACTGTGGAATCGGGGCGTAAACTAATCTCCCGATTGTACGTGCGCATGCAAAGCAGGCATCCCGTAGTTGTCCCAACGGCGCGCGGCATGTGGGTTGCGGAATTGGGGGCCGAAATTACTGATGATCACTGGGACGTATGTTGTAGACTTCTTGAGACCTTATCCCCCAATTAAAGGCTCTGACTGATACATTTCAAATACATACATATGACATATCTCACCCCTAGCCTTCATCGCATGGGCTTGAGGGACACAGACAATTGTTGGCGCTGTAATGTGCGCGGAGCTACTTTTTTACATATGGCTTGGGACTGTCCCACAGTGGCCTCCTTCTGGGCTAGAGTGATGGAGATAGTATGTACAATCACTGGCCTACTGATCCCATGCACTCCGCAGACTACGCTATTGGGCATCTTACACATGGTCAAGCCTAAACACCGTAAGCTACCGGCCATGCTCTGTTTGCTTGCCAAAAGACAGGTCGCGATACACTGGGGAGCTATTACGTCGCCTAGCATTAGGGAATGGATTAAAAGCGCTGTATACTGTCAGACACAGCTCGCTTTATACTGGGAGCTCTTGCCGGTGCGCTCGCGGCCGAGGGACATATGGGAACCCTTCACACGCTGGTTGGCGCAAACAACGCTTCAAGCACTGTAACACAGGGCTGTTTACTAAGTATGACTGGGCGAGGACAGCAACCAGATAGAGCATGAGACACGGAGGTTGATAAATGTGATATGGATAACGCGCGGGATGGGGGAGGGTTGGAGATGGGTGGGCCGGGTGAATCTTACCAAGCACTAGTGGGCTGGCATCTGTCAATCCTATTGATGATGTTCTGTTGGTGGGGAGCTGAATCGTCAATGCCATATCCTATGCACACTGCAGTGAATTATACTGTTTTTGTTGTTGAAAATGCAAATAAAAAGAATTTAAAAAGAAAAAAAAGTTTTTCTTTGTTTACAGGGCTGAAACGCGTTTCGGCAGGACCCCCTGCCTTGTTCACACAGCGAGCCATAATACTGCAATTGTTTTTATCTTTACAAAAAATGATCACTTGTTATCATAGACATAAACAACATACTTAAAAAGGCACAAAAACTGTATCGGTTGCATTAGTTTGCAAACTCGTCTGGTTTACTTCATTTAAATCCATACATTGATCTTTTTAGAATGTTTCTCTTTTTTTCTCTTTTTGTTTTACTCTATTGTTTCTTTACTTGATACATTTCAATTGCATTATTTATTTATTTTTTCCTATTCATGTGCAAATGAATTGTCACTACAACCAAAACCACATGTGCAAAAAGATAATCTTTTATGTGCCTCATTTTTAAGCCCCTTGCTGTATAGTCCTCTCGCTGTCTCTCCTTTGTATGGCTTTAGATTCGTATAAAGCCAGCCAATGAGGTTCTTACGTCTTCACTTTAACCTGGTTAGGAGTAGTCTCCACTATAATGTAGACAATATATCTCCAAGGATTAATGAACAGTTCAGCCTGAACGGTCTTGACAATAAGGTACGAGTGCAGTTAAATCGTACCATATGAATAAAGAGCAAGTGCTCAGGTTGTCATCTAAAGTTGGCAAGTCCACATTGAATATCTTGGCTCTAAAATTAGTTCATTCGCATATTTTCTCTCATCTTTTTATTGTACTCAACCTAACCACTCTGGCCCTGTAAAGTACAATCCTGCTGAGATAGTGCAGGAACGCCCTATAGTGTAATACTCTGTTTTGCAGCGTGAATTTTTCTGGATCAACTATGCTGTGCATTATTCCGCGGTTGGGTCCGGAATCGTAGTGTTTTTTTCTCAGGTCCAGGTGGGTGTCGACGTCCCACCATTTGTTGTGCTTCCGTGACGTCAGCGTTCTATCTCCGGAAGCTCCCACCTTTGGACACCATCTTCAGATTTTTTTTTCCGCCGTTGGGTCTGGATCGTCACCGAGGAATTCTAGAGTTTTTGGAAAAAAGGAGAAGAAATCAAGCAGAAAACCACCGAAAAGTTGGAGAAATCATCTCACAACCAGGAACACGGAGCCGGAACGACGAAGGAGAGGAAGATAAAGAACTTCGACGTTCAACGGAGAATGTGCACACAGGGGGCTCCTTGAGCGCAGGAATGGACAAAACCCCATTCAAATTTTGCCATCACTGCCACCACAAATGCGCACAAAAGGACCAGCACCTGGTCTGCAACCTCTGCCTTTCAATCGACCACAAAAGCAAGGATTGCAACGCCTGCTCGGCATTCAGCCCCAAGACCCTCAGAGTGAGGGAAAGACAGAGGAGAGCGAACTACGCCATGCAAGGCCAAGGAGAACCTCCGTCGCTCCGGGACTTGGGCCTCTCCAGCGGAGAAGAGGACATCATCGCCGAGGGACCAGAGGACTACACGGTCGTAGAGACCGATAAGTCGACAAAGGAGGTAAGAGACACGTCGACCCCTAAAAAACAGACTCTCGAAAAACAGAGCCAAAGTCCTCGAAAGGAGCACTGGCGTTGAAGCAATCGACAGCTGCGTCCACAGACAAACAGCCCAGCGGATCCTTCGAAAAGGACTCCCAGCCAGCGAAAGCTCAAGAGAAACCTCGACGCCAAAGGAAAAAAAGCCGAAGGCGACTTCGACGTCAACATCGACATTGAAGAGAAGCGCCGAAACTCTCGACGCCGAACAGGCGGCCGAAATGGAGAGGAAGAAAAGAAGGCTCGAGGCCGAAAGGGAGAGTATACTCCAGAGGAAGAGGGTTTTTGAAGAACGGATGAGCAGATACACCATCCCTTCGAAGCCCTCGACGGTTGTCGAAGTCGAAGAGGAGTTCGACGCCGACCTGCCAAAAACTCCAGAACCATCAGAGCAGCAGGACAATGAGGGCCTGTATTATTACGAGGGAGAAGGCGAGGAAGATCAACAACCAAACTTTCGATGGCGCAGGACCTGGATTAGCAGCACCTCGACGCCGAAAGCCCAGAAGGAGCCGTAAAGTCATATCCGTCGAGGCCTTCGCCGCCAGACGACATTGGTATCTACAACATGGTCATCAACATATGGGGTCAAATTAGAGGAAGAAAAACCAAAAGCCTGCTTCCTCTTAGAAACTCTGCTCCACACTCAAACTAGGAGCCAATTCCTACCCTTGATTCCAAGTGTACTGGACCAGGGCAGGGAAGCTTTCAAAGAGCCAGCAACCTGCATGTCTGTCACCCCTAGAGCAGAGAAAAAATATGAACATTCCTCGAAGGATCCAGCATATATCCAGGGATCCGTACCGGCTGACTCCATTATAACGGCGACAGCCAGAAAGAGGGCCAACATTTCCACGAACTCTGGGCCACCTCCAGACAAGGAGAGTAAGAGGATATACCTTACAGGGAGGAAAATAGAGAGGAATGCAGCAATTCACTGGCGCATTGCGAACTCCTATGCCCTAATAAACAGACATGCGTACCAACACTGAGAAGAGGTCGGACAGCTGCTCAAACATCTCCCAGAACAATACCAGCAGAGGGCAAGAACATGGCCAACACCTGCCTAAAATAGGCCCTGGATGCGGCAGACACATCCAGCAGGCTCATGATGATTGGAGTGACACAGAGGAGGCATGCCTGGCTAAGGATTTCAGGTTTCAAACCGGAGGTCCAGAAAAATATTCTGAACACAGCCTTCAATGGGGAACAACTGTTCGGCACACCAGTGGACGAGAAGCTGACACAGCTCAAAAAGGAGAATGAAACTGTGAGGTCTATGGGAGCACTGCAGTTCAGAGGGATGAGAAGGGGCACCACCTCAAGGAGACCGAATGGCAGAGGAGGAAACCAGCCGGGATCGTCGCACCAGACCTTCCAGCAAATTTATCAAGGTAACAACCAGGCACAGCAAGGTCAGCAACAGTAAAACTGGCAGTACCAACCTAGGGGCCAGTCCTTTCGCGGGAGACCGAACGGACGTGGACAAACGAGAAGAGGGGGGCAGCAGCAACCCACCTCAAAGTGACTCCGCTGTACCGAACGTGCCCACCCTCACAACATCTCTACTAGGGCGGCACAACAAAATACTCAGAAAACAGTTAGAAACACACAAAGGAGGAAACAGCGAACATGTAACACCGGTAGGAGGCAGACTAAGACACTTCTTCCAGGAGTGGAAGAAAATAACAGACAAATGGGTACTGAACATCATACAGTTTGGATACTGTATAGAACTGGAAAAAAAGCCACCAAATAGGAGCCCAACCAACAAAACGCCAACAGCAAAAGAGCTTGTGCTCCTCCTGCAGGAAGCACAAGAACTCCTCCGCAAGGAGGCAATAGAAACAGTACCGTTCAAGGAAAGAAACAAGGGAGTGTACTCCAACTACTTCCGCGTGCCAAAAGTGGACGAAACGTTAAGACCCATCCTGGACCTACGGTTCCTAAACCAATACATAAAAACTCAAATTCAAAATGACGTCCCTACAGGAAGTTGTACCACAAATAAGGGATGGGGATTTTATGTCCACTATAGACCTCAAGGATGTCTACCTACACATTCCCATGAACTGAAAACACAATCCTCTACTGAGATTTGCCATCAACAAAGCGCACTACCAGTTCACGGCCCTAGCCTTTGGACTCCAATCCGCACCAAGGGTATTCACAAAATGCCTAGCTGCGGTAGCGGCACACTTACCAAGGCAGGGAATTCATGTATATCCCTACCTAGACAATTGATTGGTAAAGGCGAATTCCTACAGCCAATGCAAACTACATGGTCAGCGGGTCACGCAACCTGACAGAACTAGGATTTTCGATACACTGGAGGGGGAGGGGGTGGGGGGTGAGTCCTCGATAGAACCAGAACAGGTGAAGATATTCCTGGGCGCACAGATCAACACCATTCAGGGCAGGGTGTTCCCCAGCGAGAAGAGAACCTTCGCACTGCTGAAGGAGACACGTCAATACCGGAAGGTTCAACCTCTGACTGTGAGGACAGTGAGCAAACTCATGGGGATGATGGCGTCCTGCATTCACCTAGTCCCCAATATCCGACTCCACATGAGACCATTTCAGGAATTGCTACAGCAGCAATGGTCACAGGCAACAGGGAGTTGGGAGGATCTACTGGTTGTAACGCACGCAGTGCAAGAGGAGATCACATGGTGGAACAAAGAACATAACAAAGGGGAAACCATTTACGCCACCAACTCCAACAGTGACCATCACAACAGACGCATCCCAAATGGGATGGGGAGCGCACATGAAACAGCTCAAAGTGAGGGGTTTGTGGACACAAACTGATGCGATAAGACACATCAACTACCTGGAACTAAAGACAGTGTTCCTTGCCCTAAAAGCCTTCCAGAGACAACTGTACGGCCAGAGAGTGTTGATACAAACCGACAACACCACAACAATGTTCTACATCAACAAGCAGGGAGGCACACAATCTGTGGCGCTATCAAGCCTAGCGCAGGAAATGTGGATGTGGGCCATCCCACTACAAATAGACCTCCTGGCGATACGTCTACCAGGGAAGGAAAATGTGGAAGCAGACCGACTCAGCAGACAGACATCAGCATCCCACGAGTGGGAGCTCAATACACAGGAAACGCAAAAGCTATTCAAGAAGTGGGGGACCCTACAAATAGACCCGTTTGCAACACACCAAAATGCCAAGACTTCGCATCCAGACAGCCAGGGCAGCAATCCCAAGGAAATGCCCTATGGATAAGCTGGTTGAAGACATTTGCCTACACTTTTCCCCCGATACTGCTGATACACAAGGTGCTCAGCAAATGCAGAACAAGCAACATAACACTGATACTGGTAGCACCACAGTGGGCCAGGCAGTCCTGGTTCTCACTGATAATGGAGATGGCACAGGGGCCACCACACAAGTTCCCAAAACGAAGAGACCTGCTTTCAATGCAAAACGGGAACGTGCTCCACCCAGAACCAGAGAGCCTCAGCCTAGCAGCTTGACTCCTGAAGACTTGGAGTTCACACACCTAAAACTCCCAGAGAGCACACTGGCGGTGCTGCGGGAAGCAAGAAGACCTACCACACGGTAGTGTTATGTAGCAAAATGGAAAAGGTTCACCCAATGGTGCTTCAAGGAAAAGCTACAGAAGAGAATCACCAGGGAATCAACAGTGCTAAGATATTTAACACACTTGATAAAGAGCAACCTAAGCTACACCTCGCTAAGGGTTCACCTAGCAGCAATAGTAGCCTACACAAGAGGAGAAACGGGGAAACTTTTATTTACATCCCAGGTGGTAAAAAGGTTCCTGAAGGGGGCCAAACGAATCACCCCCACCCCCCAAAGGGTACCACCACCGGCATGGAACCTCAATGTAGTTCCCACGCAACTTATGAATGCGCCCTTCGAACCCATTCACAAGGCCTCTCTACATATGCTCACCATAAAGACAGCTTTTCTGGTAGCAATCACCTCGCTATGCAGGGTAAGCGAACTGCAAACGCTAACACTACAAGAAACCCTACATTTAAATTCACAATGACCGGGTGGTAATGAGAACAGACCCACACTGTATGCCAAAGGTGGTGTCAAGGTTCCACTTAAGCCAGACAATACAGATACCAAGTTTCTTCCAGAAACCATCCACAAGCACAGAAAGGGCACTGCACACTCTGGACGCTAGAAGGGCAGTGATGCATTACATTGAGAGAACTAAAGATTGTAGGAAAACAAAGCAATATTTTGTGTCTTTTGCAAGCAGTTTCTTGGGAAGACCTGTAACAAAAGGCACCATTGCACGATGGATCGCAGAGACAATACAATTCTGCCACAAGCAGGCAGGCCAAGAGTTACAAGGAGTGGCACAAGCCCACTCGACCTGAAAAAAGAGAGCAACAATAGCCTTCCTGGCAAACACACCCATCCAAGATATCTGCCTGGCGGCAACATGGGCCTCGATGCACACGTTCACTAAGCACTACTGCGTAGATATACAGATAAACAAGGGAGCACAAGTTGGACAAAAAGTGCTTCAACATACATTCAACAACCAACGCTCATCTTCCACCCAGCCGCCACAAACTTAGCAAACCGCCAGAAAGATTCATGCTGCAAAACAGTTTCTTACCTGTCTGTGTAGTTTTGCAGCTTGAAGGCTTTTTGGATTCACTAGCGAACCCACCCACCTCCGCCAGAAAGATGAGACCGGAGGAAGGGGATAAAAAAAAAAAATGGAAAAAGACTTTGATAAAGAAGATGAATAAAAATAGCACAAGACAAGAAAAAAGAATCCGAAGATGGCGCCCAAAGGTGTGAGCATGCCAACGTCACGGGAGGACACCAAATGGTGGGGCGTCGACGCCCACATGGGCCACTAAAAAAAAAAAAGAGAACAAACACTACGATTCCGGACCCAACCACTAGACCGCGGAATAATGCACAGCATAGTGAATCCAGAAAGTCTTCAAGCTGCAAAACTACACCGACAGGTAAACTATTCGTTATCAATCACGCTGCAAAAGAATATCTATTCCCATTGGAAATCTTTTCATCCCAGTCTTTAAATCCTCCAAATGCAAGTGTTACATTGCATTTCGTGTGCATTAGTTTAGAAAAAAAGTGCAAATGCTTCTACTTTAAAATCACAAAGTAGCATTAGAAAATATGCAGCTGCATCCCTAAGCATAATGCTTATTCTAGGATAGACAGTCTTCTAGTCTCGTATATAATAATAAAATGCAAATGCTTCTGTGCATATTGTTATTATAAGGTGCAAGTGCAATACTGGGGGACACTTCTAGAATTCAGCAAATTTAAAATAACATTAAAATATACATAGCTACATCCCTAAGCATAATCCTAAAACAGAACATAGTTAGCGGTATCCCTCTAGGACAGCACCGGATTTAGAATTAACCCATCCTATCTAGTGGTGATATTTTCATTCACCATGAGTGTGCAAACTTGATTAACACCCGCCAACACAGTGTTATTCCAAGTACTGGAATGAAAGTAAAGAACAACAGCACAAGTTGCACCACTCAAAATGTCCAATATAGTGTAAATCAATCCATATCCATGAGGTTTCTTTTCAGAGCAATCTTCTTTATTTCAATTGTTATATACACATTAAAACATCCAAAAACAGCCAAAGTAGCCGACGCGTTTCGTCCACCTCAGGACTTCTTCAGGGCTGCAACAAATTTTACAAAAAAATACATAGAATAAATAACACACATAAGCAAAAAGCACAAACAGTTATAACAATACAATAAACTAACTTCAGAAGGATCAGAAATGATAGGGCCCGAGTTATTTATCACAATTAAATTGGACATCCTTTTGTGAACAACGACCAACATCAACTTATTGGAGTCATCAATAATCCTTAATTAATCTCCACATAAATAACAACATTAAGTGAATATCACAGAAACCGAAATCGGCCGCCATCTTGGAACGGTTAACTAACCCTATATCACAATGAAAGATAAAGCGTGATTGACTGTTACTAATATGGAAAGGTGCATCACGTAGTTGCCAGTATAATATTATACAGACCATAGGAAGAAAAAAAGGGAATATTAGACAGAGACTGTATATGATAGTTAATATCGTAAATCAAGGGGGAATGGATCACTTGTAACCAGAAGTAGAGGTTCGTAAATCTAGATTTGAAACTTTTAACACCTAGATAGGTGTTAATGAGAACCCTCAATAGCGTATTTTTCGAGTGGTATGGCTGGTTTGGGCGGTTTATCTTGATTCTCCGCCTTTAGAATACGCGTCAGCATTATCATTGGGTCTCTTGTTTGTCATGCTGCCTCCACCTGGAGGGAACCACTGCTTCTTAGTAGTGATCAGTAATAGTAGTGCAAAAGTGATGGTGGTGAGGTTAAAAGTGTCGCACCCACACTACCTTCAAGAAATGATAATTTATTCTGGTGGGCGTGTGGGGAGACTTTTTTTAAAAAGAGGTGGTGCTAAGGGTTAGGTTATGTAACCAGAGCACTGTAGGTGTCCATATCAAAAGGTCGACATGTTTCTGCCCATTCAATGCCCCAGGAGGGGGTCGTGGGGCATTCTTCAGGACCTATTAGTAGTGTGAGCTGTTGTTGTACAGTTCAAGGAATTGGAACAAATGCTGTCTTCAAACAATGTGATAGATAGCTACGTCTCAGAAATATTGTTACCTGTGGAGAAAGAAATGAAAGTAAAATCTAAGAGACAATCAATGAGAAAAGCCCCAATTTTAGGGTGGCGATGGGCTTTTAGAAAGTAAGTGAGTTAAATCAGCGAACAAATAAAAATGGCAATTTTTGTTGATACTGTCAAGCAACTTATATAATGGCAAATCTCTGATATACTGTGTGTGGAAAAAGACCAAGGCAAAATACATCTCGTGGTGCGGTACGGGTGACCGAACACGTATTTACGATATGTTTCCCTTGATTTATCAACTGGTTGGAAAAAATGTCACGAAAGTCGCGGTAGGATCTCATTAGATTCGACAACATAAACAGGGCAATCGATACAGTCATTCTGTTATCTGTACGTTGTAAATTTTGTACATTCATATTGCATGCAGACCCCAACGTTAGGTAGGAAAAGGCAGATTACCTTAAGACGCATCCGAGTTGCGGTTTTGCCTTGGCAGCGTCAGTATCTTGCCTGTGTAGGTGAAGAATGGGGACGGGAAAGATGGGGGGGGAGGTGGGGCAAGGGAAAGAGGAAAGAAGGGGGGGGGTGGGATGTTACAGATACCGTTAGTTTGTTGCGCTTCGAAGCGGTTTGTTGACCACCGGCGGGATGAGCCTTCCGTACCTCAATTGCGGGCAGAGCACGACTTGTGCTGACGCTGGCGGGCAGGGCTCGTGGAGAACGAGATCCCGTGTTTAGCCGGTTTTAAGCTCTGTGTATGAAAAAGACTGAAAAAAGACTTGCGTATTGTTCATAAAATAGGGGTGATAAATAATTATATAAGTTGAAAGGGGTATAGCCACTCGAAATGATTAGAATAGACCCGGTGTGTTTTTATATGGGTAAAAAGCATTTAAAAAAAGTCAAAGTGGCCTTGCATGTGTATGATTCAGAACTAGGAGCTTCAGAACGGATCAGGATGGCGCTTATAAGCGTGTTAGGTACTGTGTAACAAAAAGCCAGATGGCTCGTACCTTATTTGAAAGTGAGCCAAGGTATATTATCATTCAGGCCTTTTGTGTCTGTGCTGAGGCGGTGGACCCACCTCTGTTCTCTTTCAAAGAGAATTTTCTCGGCATTGTTCTTGTACCCTACTAATGTTTCAATTATGATCCATTTAAGATCATCCACTGAGTGTCTTTGTTCAATATAGTGACGGCTCATTTTGGTGGTTTCACGTCTGCATTTAACATTACTTCTGTGTTCACAGATTCTCACCTTTATTTTTCTGCAGGACATTCCGATGTACCTGAGATCACACGGACAGGTAATCATGTAGATTACAAAGGCTGTGTTGCAGTTGGTGTGTTGTTTTATGGTCCATTTCAGGTTGGGTAGCAATTGGATAGTCTTTGTTGGTGTTGTTAGATGACATACCGAACACTGTCCACATGGATAGTGACCTGTAACTGGTTGGAGGTCCCAAAGGGTGTTTTTCAATTTAAGTGGAGCTGCAGGTCGTGTGTGTACCAAGATGTCTTTTAGATTTCTAGTCCTCTTATTTGCAAATCTGGGTTTCTGCCATTTCAGGTTGCCAGAGATCAAAATACGCCAGTTTTTGTTAATTATTTTCTTGACAGCATTGCTTGCTGTGCTGTAGGTGGTGACACAAGTGGGTGTATCATCTGTTGGATTCCTTGCTGTAGTTTGAAGTAGACATTCTCTAGGCTGGTTCCTGGCTCTTTTTTTGCATTTCGAGATAATCCTGATCGGATAATCTCTTCTGAGCAGTTTGGAACTTAAGTCGTCCGCTTGTTTCTTGTATTCTGCTAGATCACTGCAGTTACGTTTGAGCCGTAGGAACTGGCTGTAAGGTAGATTTTCTTTCAGGGGGCGCGGGTGAAAACTGTTGAATGAAAGGAGACTGTTTTTTGCCGTTGGTTTGAAGAATGTTCGTGTTTTGATGATGTCATTTTCAACCTACATGGTGAGATCTAGAAAATCAAGCTGTAGATTGTTGGCTGTGTAGGTGAATTTTAGACATTCATCTTGGGCATTCATCCATTGATGGAAGTTGTTAAGGCTTTCCTGGTTACCTTCCCAGATCATCATGATGTCATCAATATATCGTTTCCAAAAACGGATGTTGGTATTGTATGGGTTTATGGGGTTTTGTATGTACATTTGTTCAAATGCGCTAACGTAGAGTCCATCTACGCTAGGCGCAAAGGTACTCCCCATCGAAGTTCCGTGTCGCTGTTGGTAAAGTCTCCCTTCGTATTCGAAGTAGTTTTCTGTGAGGGCCAAGGTACAGCATTGTAAGATAAAATGTCTGGGGGTTTGGTATGTCCAATTTTGACCAAAGAGTATTGTTTCTAAAGTTTCGAGAGTTTTTTGTTGAGGTAGGCTGGTATATAAACTCTCTACATCGAAACCTACTAGAAGCATTGTCTCGGGAGAGAAGTTCACATTTTGCAAGAGATTCAGTAGGTCGCGAGTATCCTTTAAGTAGGTAGGTGTTTGTTGGACTAACGGTTTGAGAAAATGGTCCGCAAATTGTGAGAGCGGCTCTAGGACCGATCCTATGCCCGACACAATGGCGCGACCTGGAGGTGGTCTCTTCTCCTTATGTATTTTGGGGAGGGAGTAAAAATATGGTGTTTTGGGTGAGGTAGTTTTCAAAAATTCAGCTTCATTGCGTGATATCCATCTGTTGGTTTCGGCTTCTTCCACCATAATCTTAATCGTCTGTTGGAGTCTTGTGGTTGGATCTGTAGTGATTGGGCTGTAGAATTTCTCATCTGACAGTAGATCAAGGCATTGATGGTTATAGCCTTCTCTGCTCATCAGAACAATGCCTCCTCCCTTGTCTGCCGGCTTTACTATTATGTGTTTATTGTTTTTCAATGTCTCCAATGCTTGTTTTTCTTCTTTGGTTAGATTCATGAGTGGTTTTTTCAAAACTGTTAATTCGTCGATTTCTTTCATTATGGCTTGTTCAAAGGTCAAAAGTTCAATAGGGACCTGGTGGTTTAAAGGACAAAAAGTGGACTTCGCATTTTGTTTTGAAAATATCTATCTGACAGAAATAACCCTCACACAGGCCCAAGAAACAGTGCTGAACAAAGGACTGGGATACGTACCAACCCCCAATCTAGATATTTTCAAAACAAAATGCGAAGTCTCAGAATTCTGCAGGAAATTAAAACTGAAAGCCTTTTTTTCTGGAAAAGAGACAGAACAGAAAGAAGGGGACACATCCCTACGCCTAAAGTCCACTTTTTGTCCTTTAAACCACCAGGTCCCTATTGAACTTTTGACCTTTGAACAAGCCATAATGAAAGAAATCGACGAATTAACAGTTTTGAAAAAACCATTCATGAATCTAACCAAAGAAGAAAAACAAGCATTGGAGACATTGAAAAACAATAAACACATAATAGTAAAGCCGGCAGACAAGGGAGGAGGCATTGTTCTGATGAGCAGAGAAGGCTATAACCATCAATGCCTTGATCTACTGTCAGATGAGAAATTCTACAGCCCAATCACTACAGATCCAACCACAAGACTCCAACAGACGATTAAGATTATGGTGGAAGAAGCCGAAACCAACAGATGGATATCACGCAATGAAGCTGAATTTTTGAAAACTACCTCACCCAAAACACCATATTTTTACTCCCTCCCCAAAATACATAAGGAGAAGAGACCACCTCCAGGTCGCCCCATTGTGTCGGGCTTAGGATCGGTCCTAGAGCCGCTCTCACAATTTGCGGACCATTTTCTCAAACCGTTAGTCCAACAAACACCTACCTACTTAAAGGATACTCGCGACCTACTGAATCTCTTGCAAAATGTGAACTTCTCTCCCGAGACAATGCTTCTAGTAGGTTTCGATGTAGAGAGTTTATATACCAGCCTACCTCAACAAAAAACTCTCGAAACTTTAGAAACAATACTCTTTGGTCAAAATTGGACATACCAAACCCCCAGACATTTTATCTTACAATGCTGTACCTTGGCCCTCACAGAAAACTACTTCGAATACGAAGGGAGACTTTACCAACAGCGACACGGAACTTCGATGGGGAGTACCTTTGCGCCTAGCGTAGATGGACTCTACGTTAGCGCATTTGAACAAATGTACATACAAAACCCCATAAACCCATACAATACCAACATCCGTTTTTGGAAACGATATATTGATGACATCATGGTGATCTGGGAAGGTAACCAGGAAAGCCTTAAGAACTTCCATCAATGGATGAATGCCCAAGATGAATGTCTAAAATTCACCTACACAGCCAACAATCTACAGCTTGATTTTCTAGATCTCACCATGTAGGTTGAAAATGACATCATCAAAACACGAACATTCTTCAAACCAACGGCAAAAAACAGTCTCCTTTCATTCAACAGTTTTCACCCGCGCCCCCTGAAAGAAAATCTACCTTACAGCCAGTTCCTACGGCTCAAACGTAACTGCAGTGATCTAGCAGAATACAAGAAACAAGCGGACGACTTAAATTCCAAACTGCTCAGAAGAGATTATCCAATCAGGATTATCTCGAAATGCAAAAAAAGAGCCAGGAACCAGCCTAGAGAATGTCTACTTCAAACTACAGCAAGGAATCCAACAGATGATACACCCACTTGTGTCACCACCTACAGCACAGCAAGCAATGCTGTCAAGAAAATAATTAACAAAAACTGGCGTATTTTGATCTCTGGCAACCTGAAATGGCAGAAACCCAGATTTGCAAATAAGAGGACTAGAAATCTAAAAGACATCTTGGTACACACACGACCTGCAGCTCCACTTAAATTGAAAAACACCCTTTGGGACCTCCAACCAGTTACAGGTCACTATCCATGTGGACAGTGTTCGGTATGTCATCTAACAACACCAACAAAGACTATCCAATTGCTACCCAACCTGAAATGGACCATAAAACAACACACCAACTGCAACACAGCCTTTGTAATCTACATGATTACCTGTCCGTGTGATCTCAGGTACATCGGAATGTCCTGCAGAAAAATAAAGGTGAGAATCTGTGAACACAGAAGTAATGTTAAATGCAGACGTGAAACCACCAAAATGAGCTGTCACTATATTGAACAAAGACACTCAGTGGATGATCTTAAATGGATCATAATTGAAACATTAGTAGGGTACAAGAACAATGCCGAGAAAATTCTCTTTGAAAGAGAACAGAGGTGGGTCCACCGCCTCAGCACAGACACAAAAGGCCTGAATGATAATATACCTTGGCTCACTTTCAAATAAGGTACGAGCCATCTGGCTTTTTGTTACACAGTACCTAACACGCTTATAAGCGCCATCCTGATCCGTTCTGAAGCTCCTAGTTCTGAATCATACACATGCAAGGCCACTTTGACTTTTTTTAAATGCTTTTTACCCATATGAAAAACACACCGGGTCTATTCTAATCATTTCGAGTGGCTATACCCCTTTCAACTTATATAATTATTTATCACCCCTATTTTATGAACAATACGCAAGTCTTTTTTCAGTCTTTTTCATACACAGAGCTTAAAACCGGCTAAACACGGGATCTCGTTCTCCACGAGCCCTGCCCGCCAGCGTCAGCACAAGTCGTGCTCTGCCCGCAATTGAGGTACGGAAGGCTCATCCCGCCGGTGGTCAACAAACCGCTTCGAAGCGCAACAAACTAACGGTATCTGTAACATCCCACCCCCCCCCTTCTTTCCTCTTTCCCTTGCCCCACCTCCCCCCCCATCTTTCCCGTCCCCATTCTTCACCTACACAGGCAAGATACTGACGCTGCCAAGGCAAAACCGCAACTCGGATGCGTCTTAAGGTAATCTGCCTTTTCCTACCTAACGTTGGGGTCTGCATGCAATATGAATGTACAAAATTTACAACATACAGATAACAGAATGACTATCGATTGCCCTGTTTATGTTGTCGAATCTAATGAGATCCTACCGCGACTTTCGTGACATTTTTTCCAACCAGTTGATAAATCAAGGGAAACATATCGTAAATACGTGTTCGGTCACCCGTACCGCACCACGAGATGTATTTTGCCTTGGTCTTTTTCCACACACAGTATATCAGAGATTTGCCATTATATAAGTTGCTTGACAGTATCAACAAAAATTGCCATTTTTATTTGTTCGCTGATTTAACTCACTTACTTTCTAAAAGCCCACCGCCACCCTAAAATTGGGGCTTTTCTCATTGATTGTCTCTTAGATTTTACTTTCATTTCTTTCTCCACAGGTAACAATATTTCTGAGACGTAGCTATCTATCACATTGTTTGAAGACAGCATTTGTTCCAATTCCTTGAACTGTACAACAACAGCTCACACTACTAATAGGTCCTGAAGAATGCCCCACGACCCCCCTCCTGGGGCATTGAATGGGCAGAAACATGTCGACCTTTTGATATGGACACCTACAGTGCTCTGGTTACATAACCTAACCCTTAGCACCACCTCTTTTTTAAAAAAGTCTCCCCACACGCCCACCAGAATAAATTATCATTTCTTGAAGGTAGTGTGGGTGCGACACTTTTAACCTCACCACCATCACTTTTGCACTACTATTACTGATCACTACTAAGAAGCAGTGGTTCCCTCCAGGTGGAGGCAGCATGACAAACAAGAGACCCAATGATAATGCTGACGCGTATTCTAAAGGCGGAGAATCAAGATAAACCGCCCAAACCACCCATACCACTCGAAAAATACGCTATTGAGGGTTCTCATTAACACCTATCTAGGTGTTAAAAGTTTCAAATCTAGATTTACGAACCTCTACTTCTGGTTACAAGTGATCCATTCCCCCTTGATTTACGACATATGCTTTGGAAGATGAATGGATAACTATCTCTTCTAGCTCCCCCCTTTCCTGATTGAATGTTATGATAGTTAATAAACAGACAAGATCGTAGCTAATAATTCAGCTTGGCTGGGACCAGGTCAACAGAGAACCCCCGTTAGATGTATAGATTGTGTGGGATATATCCATGTCCATAACAGTTTACCACAGCAGATATTCAGGGTCAAAAAGAATGTATCAATGTCCATAGCAGTTACCACAGTAGGTATTCGGGGTCAGAAATGGGCAATGGGCTATCCAGGGACAGCGCATCTCATAGGTGCAAAAAAATATATATACTTGGACTTGTAAAAAGGAAGGGAGTCGACCTAATCCAAACCTACAAAGACATTTTTTAGAAAAAGCTAGTAGAAAAAACAATAGTTTTTTCAGATGATGGCAAGAAAGTAGTTGAAGTAAGGATTGAGAGAAGATCATGATGTGTTAAGGGTGCCTAGGATAGTTGGTGATCACCCAATGTGCCTAGAAATTAATCGGGCATCATTTATAGGAAGTAGTGCATTTCAGTTTCACTATTATGTCCCATTTCAACACATCTAAGTCTGCATATCCAGCTTGCCTCGTTCCTTCTTAGTTCCTGCTCTCTGTTACCTCCCCTCGGAGATACCGGTATGTGGTCTATCCCAATGAACCATAATTCATCGGGTTTGTGTTGTTTTGTTTGCATATGAGTGGTAAGGGGATATCTCAGATCCCCATTTCTTACTGCTCTAAGGTGTTCCTGTATCCTAATCCTTAGTTCCCTTTTGGTACTGCCTACGTATATCATATCACATGGGCAGCCCAAGATATATGTGACAAATTTGGTTTTACATGTAATAATATGTCTGATCCTGTGCACTTTCTCAGTGTTGAATTGGAAAGTACGAGTCCTGTTTCTTCCCATCTTGCATGCACAACATTTCATGCATGTAAAGAAACCCCCTTGCCCTCTGTCATCCAATTAGGAGATTTAGGGGATGTAACAAAACTAGGGCAAAGCATATTTCTTAAATTTCGGCCACGTCTGTAAGCAACCCTTGGGTTTCTTGTGATCTCATCCTTAAGACCTGGTACTTCCTCAAGTAGTCTCCAATGCTTTCGTAAAATACTGAAAATCTTGCTGCTATTCCTATCGTAACCAGTTACAAGGGCAGTGGGGGAGCTTATCCCTTTCATCTTTCTGGGTGCTCTTTCTTCCAATGTGCTTTTGCGGTTAACTTTAAGAACCCTACTCTCCGTTTTGTTCATAAGGGACAGGGGATAACCTCTTGCCAAAAATCTTTTCTTGGTTTCTTTCACGTTGTAACTGAATCCCTCTTGAGTGCTACAAATTCTTCTTACTCTTATCATTTCCCCAAAGGGGATATTGTTAACTACATGTCGGGGGTGAGCACTGTCATAGCATAAAACACTATTACAGGCGGTATCCTTTCGATGAACTGTACTCTGTATTTTGTTGTTGTCTATAAAAAATTGAATATCAAGAAAATCAATCCTTTCTTTATTCCAATTTATGGTGAACCCCAAATTGTATGGATTATCATTGAGGTAATGATGGTAGTTCAAAAGTTCAGGGACAGGTCCATTCCAGATAATAATGACATCATCGACGTACCTGCTCCAGAATAGTACATGTTCCATCCATGTAGTGGCATGTCGGCCCCAGGCATGCAACCGCTCAAACCAACCCATAAATAGGCCGGCATAAGCGGGTGCAAACCTGGAGCCCATCGCCGTCCCCTGTATCTGTTGGAACCATTCATTGTCGTGGAGAAAAAAGTTTTTAGACAATATTATGTTTGTCATTTCCAATAGCATCTCATTATGGGACAAATGGTCAGCGGACCTCTGTCCTAGGTAGAATTCCATAGCTCTAACACCAAACTCTTTCTTGATGCTGGTGTAGAGGCTAGTTACATCTAAGGTTACAAATACCATTGACTCTGACCACTCCAAGCCCTCAAATTTGGACAAAATATCCTTACTATCCCTCACATACGCAGGTAAATTCTGTACCAGTGGTTGGAGGAAACCGTCCACGTATTCTGACAGCCTTTCTGTAGGGGAGTTGATACTAGAAATAATTGGTCGGCCAGGTGGAAATGGGCCTCCCTTGTGGACTTTGGGTAAGATGTAAATACATGGGAAGGAGGGTTCCATAACAGTCAAATACTCATATTCCTTATCATCTAAGAGACCAATTTCCCGCCACTCAAACAATCTGGTATTAATATAATTGCATAGCGGTCTGATAGGATTAAGGATTATTTTTTTGTAACAGGTGGTATCTGCTAACTGTCTTTCAATTTCCCCCATGTAATCAACCTTGTCCATAACAACAACGTTGCCCCTTTTATCAGCCTCGCGGATGACTAGAGTAGGGTTGGATCTTAACTCATTAAGTGCCTGATTTTCGGCCATGGACAGGTTAAACGTCATATTACTCGTTCTGGTATGTGTTGCCTGTAGTTTGTATATGTCCCGACTAACCCTCTCATGAAAGATGTCGATATTTTTGTGTGTCCCTGTTGGTATAAATTTAGATTTTGTTTTAAGAACACTATTTATACCTAAATCCTCCACTATATCCAATTCCATACGTAGAGAATCAGTGTCAATTTCAGTTTCATACTGTATTGATAACATTGATTTCAAAGCATTGAATTCTGAGGCAGTTTGTTGTGCACAATCACGATTGGGTTGTTTTTCAATACATGGAGGCAGTACATGTGAGAAATGATCCTTTAATTTCAATTGACGCACAAATTTGAACAAATCAACAAAAATATCCACATCATTACTAGATTGAGTTGGACAGAAGCCTAGGCCCTTGCTAAGGACAGAGATTTCACAATCAGAGAGTGCTTTCTTAGATAAATTAACAATTTTCAATTGCTCCGTTAGAGTCACATCAGTCTCTCTTAATTCCTGTTCCCTCCCGATTTCCAAAACCCGCTCCTTTCATTATTTTGCAATTGGAAGTGTCTATGTCCTTAGAGGATATACTTAATCATATTAACAATAGCTACGTTTTCAAACGGGTTGTCGATTTTGTTTACATAATTTCTACTTACGTTACTAAACTCGTATTTAGCTCTTCACGATCACTCTCTCTTGGACTAAGAACTACAATATAAATTTATTTTCTCTTATCCTGTTCTTATAATATTGGTAGCTACAAGGTGAGTGTGGAATTACTTAAGATTCACGAACGCGCCTTCTTTTTTTAATATAGATACAGGGTTTGTTTTCCCTTCTAAGATGGCGGCGCTTTCTCAAATTTTGGCTTGCGGTGCTAAACTCGCGGTAGCTTTTCACGATTTCTATCAAGCTACGAACCATAACAAATTCCGCTTTAATTTAGTCTTCTCGATATTTGTAATTATAAGGTGATCGTTAATTACTAGAGAATCATGAAGACACCCGTTTCTTGTCTCTGATGCGGGGCTCACTTACCCTTCCAAGATGGCGGTGGTCTTTTCCAAACCTCGGCTTGATTTTCTCTCGATCTTGGGAGGGTAAACTCCGGTGTTATCAATTAAGACTCATCTATAGCCCTAAATAAACAGCATGCTTTTCCGACTTGCCCTGCTGTGTCCTGACGGGAATGACGATTTTTCCTTAAGCAGATGTGGAATCGGGTAGGTCGATGGACTGGGTCTTTTTTACTCGTTTCTCTAGGGGTACCCTTCGCAAACCTCTGGTTCATTTACATGTATGGGGCTTTCTCTTATTTTGATTTTTTTACTTCTTTAAGATGCATTCATACTGAATCCCTTTTTGCTTTTTGCTTCACTTTCAAGATGCTGGTATTGGAATTAGTTCACTGCTAATGTTCTTTCTGTGTCACCTTCAAACTCGACATGGATGTTTTGAGGGCCCCCCACTAATTCACTACTCTACATAAGATACTTTTTTATGTTTTTACAAAATAAAATGGACTACATGGGGGGATTCTTAACCCCTCTTTATTGAATTCTCTACCTATACTATCCTTGATTTCTAACCTTTTCAACGTATCATTTATCTTTAGGCATCTGAAAGAGTGACATTATTATTTGAAGGAGTGACAATATCATTCGCACTCTTGGACAGAACTTAAACAGGATTAATGATGGAAGGATAGGATTCGTCTCAGCTACTTAGCCAAACACCTTTCCCTTTGACATTGAAATCGAGGTACACACCTCTTTGAAGTGAGTACACATACTATCCTTTAATGGTTTGGTGTTATGTTACTGATATGCCTAATGGATCTATTCAGCTTATCTTGATCATTTACTTATTTTTTGGCTTTTTTCTTAGTGACACATATAGATGTTTCCAGTACCATGACAATTGACATACAGAAAAAGGCATATTAAAAAACTCTATGACTAATACAGCAATTCTCTTGGTGGGTATATACCCCATTCCTCTAACCCTTATACATCCCTTTGTTGCTTTACTGTTTTCTATATTTACTTTTAGATAGATATTTTTCAATGAGGACATGATGTATGTTAGTTAACGGTTAGATTTAACCCTCAGAAAGGATGACATGCTATTCTATATGAAATACAGTGAGAATGTGTTCTTTTTTTAAATGAAACTATATTTCCGGGTGAGGACAATTTGGTTATGCAAATTAGGCAATGTATCCCTTACCGTTGATTATTAAAGGCCTCCTGATCAAATCATTATATATGTAAGATACTGTTCTTTTTTAGCAATTATTTTTTGTGATTCTGTGATATTCACTTAATGTTGTTATTTATGTGGAGATTAATTAAGGATTATTGATGACTCCAATAAGTTGATGTTGGTCGTTGTTCACAAAAGGATGTCCAATTTAATTGTGATAAATAACTCGGGCCCTATCATTTCTGATCCTTCTGAAGTTAGTTTATTGTATTGTTATAACTGTTTGTGCTTTTTGCTTATGTGTGTTATTTATTCTATGTATTTTTTTGTAAAATTTGTTGCAGCCCTGAAGAAGTCCCGAGGTGGACGAAACGCGTTGACTGCTTTGGCTGTTTTTGGATGTTTTAATGTGTATATAACAATTGAAATAAAGAAGATTGCTCTGAAAAGAAACCTCATGGATATGGATTGATTTACACTATATTGGACATTTTGAGTGGTGCAACTTGTGCTGTTGTTCTTTATCCCTAAGCATAATGCCTACTTTTGGATGGACAATCGTTTAGTCTCGTATAAAATAAACTGCAAGTGCTTCTGTGCAAATTATTATTCTAAAGTGCAAATGCAGTGCTGGAAAACACGTGGAATTTAACATGTAAGTGCAAATGCTGGAAAAATATATACATTACAATCTTTCAATGAAATGTAGTCTGATTAGAGCATAACATTATCATCTTGTGAAGTAGTTCAAATAGCTCAAATAACTTTGACACCAGATTGTCTAATACACTCCCTAATAGAGGATAAGAGAACATTGGGGCAGGTCCCTAAAACCTAGTTGTTCACTTAAAAATTCACCTCAGTGATTAAAAAAACAAAAAAATCCCATAAAACATTAAAACAGTGTACTGACATAGCTAGAAAATTTCATACATAGATTACATTTTTCTGGTATTCCTTGATGCTTGCTTGTTAATCTCATTCTAAGTGGACATATCTTCATCAGAGTTCAAACCTCTGGGTGTCTTACAATCGGCCATAAGTATGTATTGAGACTCTAACTGCCTTAGTTTGTCTTCCCGATTTCCACTTTGTCTGCTTTTGGGGTCAGAGTCTACTACAAAGTATTTATATGGCGGGCTACAGGGTATGACTTGTCTCGGTTTTATATATATATATATATATATATATATATATACAATTTTAATTCTAAGTTTTATAATTCACATTTTACTTGCTGTCTAGTGACTTTTCTGTCTGGCCCAGTCTTCAAGAAAGACCTCTAGGGCCATGATGGGATTCGGGAACCAGGCCTGATGCCAGGTTGGGCTGTCCCCATGCAGCAGTTTCTTATTTATATATTTAAAATGAAGAAATACACTAATGTCCAGTTAACTTTCTGCCCCCAATTGCTATTTCCCAAGACGGGCAGAGACTTTTCTTTTGTATGCTTTCTGTTTCCATGGAGGCGCCTGCCCCCAGCAATGCGAGACCCAGGCTATAGTGGGTGGATCCCTGCTTGGGCATCACCTTCTTGTAACTTTCCTCAAGCAGGCATCCACTGCTGAAACAACATGCGTCTCTTTCCCAGAAGTATCTCTCCTGCATTGTTCACTTTTCAGCAGCTATAGTTCGGAGTGAAAGGATCTTTCACGTCCACTGCACTGCTGAGGTAGTGCAGTGGGTATGAACAGTTCATCCACTGCAGGTAAGAGGCTAATTGCTGTAAGCTAGCGTTCATGGATAAGATTGTTTTCTGACTATTATGCCAACAGGCAATTTATTGTGTGCCATAACTTGAAAGCAGCATATTGTATGGTTTGCATTCATGCTCATGGAGTCATACACTTAGTTGTGCTTTTTCCTACTGCTGCTATAGCAAACTATCAGATGAGGCACACACAATTTCTACATTTCACTAGAATTTGATATCTGGTCATACTGATGGGATGTTTCTGGGGGAAGATCTTTGTGCCCTGAAACACAAAAGTATTTAAAAAATGAATGTATAGTGAGTTATAGATCTTGTGCTTGGTAATTAATCTACCACTATTTCACATTTTAATGAAGCACACAAATTATGAAAGTGGCGAGTTAGAAATTGGAACCAAGAAATGCAGGTAATATCCGTGTGATTTGTTGGTCAGGAAACGCATGCTGGAGTAGCTTTTTTGCATGTATATTATCAATTTCATATAGAAATGAGATATCCTCTGACAATGTCATCATTAAGATCTTGCTTTTTGACATATGTGAAGTACCTGTTCCGTTAAAGGTAGGTTGACTTGAAAAAAGAGTAGTTGGTGAAGGATTCCTCCACATACAGGTCTGCATAGCTCCTAAAGTAGAAAGGTATAGGACATGGTTAGGTTTTACTAGTTCAAGTTGCATGTTTCTGATAAAGACCCCTAGTTGCAGATTCCTCACCTTTTGAATATTCTCCAGTCTTCGGACTGGATCCGGAAACCTTTCAACAGTACCTTTGCACATTGGTCCCTGCCGCTTTGTGGCTCAGCTGTGATGTCCACTCTGGAAATGGCCTGCTTGCTCACATAGGCACCACTCCTGCTAGCTGATATCGGTTGCTTTCTTTCCACCCCACCAGGCATGGATCCAGAGTTCCTCTTATCTCTGGGAACCTTACCTTGAAAAAAAGAAAATAGTTGAACAGTGTGCAAGGAACATATCTCATAAACCAACAGGTTTCAAGCCCTTCAAAGACTTGCAAACAAATGTCTGTGACCGATCCTCACCAAACTTTCCTGTGCTGCCTGGGGTAGAGACATGACTCTAAGGCATGCAGTGACTGTGCTTCAATGAACCTGAAGGCCATCCGAAACTATGGGTGTCAAACTACAATGCCAGGCACTGGAAGACTTCTCAATGGGAACCATCCTTGTCAAAAGTTCAGTCCTGGACCCATTAGGGATCCAGAAGGAGTTGTTCCAGGGGTCTTTCCTCTTCTCGATCTTAATATTCATTAAAGTCCATGAAAAAACACAAGAATACTAAGCGAGATTCGGCACTTTCCTGCAACTCAGACTCTACTGAGTAGAAGCGGGAGTGGCATCATAAATTGCGCTCTCAATGCCGCTCAACTTACGAGCTGATCCCGCAACTTGATCAGGTTCAACCAGAGTTTTTGGGGCTGTCTGATTGAAGAGTTTTGTGTGGCTGTGCTCCGGGTGTAGGAGAGTAGGATCTGCTTATGGTTACCCCCACTTTTTGCTGCTGTAACACTGTTTTGTTTTACTTTAGTCTGGCTGGGGCCCTGCTATTCAGGACAGCAGCCTAGCTGCTTCCTCTCTAAATTGATTCCTAGTACCTTAGGTACGCCCCATATTAGCTTCTGGGGTGCCCTTATAAGTCCCTAGTATATGGTATACTATGTACCCAGGGCATAGGTACCCCAGAGGCCTACCAGGGGCTGAAGCATGTATTATGCCACCCCTGGGAAGACCTCCAAAATGACACCACTGATCTGCTACTGCAGACTGGGTAAGGTAGTGCATGCACCCCTTACTGAGATATAGGTTCATTATATCTCACCTATCACTGCACATAGAAACCTATCAGCCACCCCTATGGCAGGGCTTATCAATCCTGAAGGCAGGGTGCTTGGTTTTGTGTGAGAGGGTGCCCATGCATGAGCAGTGCTCCTCTGCAGCCTTCAGAATCTCTTCTCCCGGGTTGTCTGTAATGCAGCCTGACCATATACTCTTACGTGCATTATGACCAAACAGTAAATGCTAACTTTGGACTGGTTGCACGGAAACATGTTGTGTTTGGTGTCAAACACCTTGGAATCATACCCCCACACCAGTAACTGGTGTGGGAGTATGATCCCACCCTTCTAGAGGGAGAGACATGACAGCACCAGTATTCCCGGTACCAACTTAAAAGAGCCCTGGCATCACAAAATGGATCCTGCCGCCACAGACACGAGTCTGACCTCCTGCTGCTGACCAAAACTCCGGCAGGGGAGGCCTGAACAATAGGTTTCCTGTCACAGGGAGGTGTCCCCACCTCCTAGACAGGCTTTAGTGTATTGGGGCTGGGTGGGTGCACTCTGAGAGTGCTTTGAAGTCCTGCACTGGGGGCACATTTGGTGTCCCTGTGCATAGTCCAGCTCAAACCGGTTCCGGGGCTGTCAGCCCCTGCTCTGGCGCGAAACTGAACAAAGGAAATGGGTGTAGCCACCCCTCTTTCCAACCCCTCCCATAGGTGGGCCCCCTGAGTTAGTTCAACCCCTTCCTTGGGTTTAAAGAAGGAACCTCTGTAACCAGATATCCTTGGACGAAACTGTGAAACTGAATCCTGGAACTTCGACGATCTGTTCAACGCCAGATGACTGAAGAATCTCCCTTGGAGTAAAGGAGTTACTCCCCTGCTTGGCAGGCACCAAAGACGCATCTGTCCTGTCTGCATCGCCAAAGCTCCCGCCGGACGCCAAAGACTTTGCAACACCAGAGGTGAATTTCCAGACTTCCCAAAGGCCGAACCAAGTCCCCAGCAAAGTTGAGACCTGTAGCCCTTGTGGGTACTGTGGAACCGGAACCCCTGGACACCGTGCACATTTGCAAGTGCATCAGCTTCTCGACGTCCCCTGAGGCTGTGCATTGGGTTACCCCGAGCAGAGAATCCACCGAAGATTGTTGGCCTACCCACTCCGAGTAACCTGTGGGCCACCATTTTGTGATTCCTCTCGAGGTCCCTTTGCGATCCCTGGTCTGTTAACTGATGGGTCCCTGTGAAGGTAACTTTGGCTTTCCTTGGGCTTCCCTGGTTGCTCCAGACGTGCCCTCACTCGTCCTCGCTGGTGGAGTCCCTCAGACCTTGCTGGTCCGCACCGAAGCATCTTTCTCCTTTCTGCGTGGGTTGCTGTTGCCAAGGCTTGTTGTGTTCAATCAGGGCACCAATGCTGCAGCACTCTGCATCCTTCATGGGACAACTCGAATCCAGCTCCTGGTCGTCCTCGACACCACCTGGTCCTCGTGGCTGAAGAGTCAAGCTTCACCTAAAACACCCGACATCGGTGGGCATTCGTCTATCGTGCCCCTGGTCTCTGGCAAGTGACCCATACTCTGTCCCCTCTGCTTTCAGGTTCTTCATATCTTCGATCCAGGCTTGGATCTCTTCGGACACTTTGCATCTTCCCGGCAGCAGCACTTCTTCACCAGCTTTCATTGAAAACGACGACGCAACCCGACTCCATTAGACACCTATGCACCCGGCTTCCCTGGGTGAGATAACTCTGGTACTCCGGTGCTCCCATGGGTGTTGACCCTAGAACTGTCTAAGTCCAAGAGGCTTTGGTCCTAGTCCATCTCTAAGTGTCCTTTATCTTTAAAAATCTAACCGCGACTTTCCCTATAGAAGCTAACAAGAGCTCGCGGCTGTGTTCTTACACTGCACACAGCCCCCGTGGGTCACCTGTCACACTACCTTGGGTGGTTCCTGTGGGTTCCAGCGATTCTACAGGCTCTAGGCCTTGTGTCTAGTTAAGTTGTGGTTCTTATACCGTATGTGGTTTGGCTTGCCCCCAGGGCGTAACGTGTATTTGGTGCTACTTTACTGTCTATTTGAAGTGTAACTTATGTGCTTTTGCCTCTAGCCTCATAAAGAGACTAGAGGGGTGTGTTTAGTAATACATACATATATTTTATATATATATATATATATATATATATATATATACATACACCTGGTGTGGTCTCCTTTCATTTAGCCACTCAAGATTATAGACTGGTAAAACAAGCTGCTTTACATTCCTTCAAGACTTAGCCTGAAGGCTGCTCTCCATAGGATAGCTTTCAATAAAGGTTGTCTTTAACCTATCATCAATAAGGGGTTGTTTGGACTGGTACAGGGTTCCCACTATAACTAGTGGACAGCATATACCAGGCCAACTTCTCACATTGGTGTGCAGCGTGTGGGATTCCAGCTGGCTATTGTTTTACATATAATCTCAATTGAGTGACTATCTGAAAACCACCAAAGGTATTTATAATTCAAGCTTAGAATACAGTAAGTTCTACTGAACTTAGAGTTGTGTCAAGAGCTTAGCACACTCTTTCTATAACTCCAGAATTTAGTAGGCCACACTAGAGTAGGTAGTACATACACCACACCTCACTAGTAATGTCTTCAAGGCCAGGAACCAGTGGGTCCCTGCCAGAAGCCAGTGGGCTTCTTCCCTTCAAGTATGATAACCTCCCATTCTTGAAATTGAGAGCATTATGCAGTACTAGGAGACTGAAGACAGTCAAAAGTGCAAACACCCAACGCCTCATAGAGGTACTCCTGTTGGATGATCTCAGAAGACCTACAGGGTCTGAAGGGGTAGGCAGAGTGGGTGGAGCAGCTGATGAGGAAGGGCTTAGGGGTTCAGACACCCCTGACCTGACCTCTGGAGCTGGCCAGGAGGATGACAATGATCCTAACCTGGAAAATGCAACTCCTGCTGAGGATGATGAATATGGCCATGATGGCCCTCTCTTTACTCCACCAGGAAGAGTTGGGAGTGTGCCTAGAAGGTCCAGATCTCCTTCTCAGGTGTCTAACCTTTCTGACACCTCCATAGGGACCTCTGTCTCCTCTCATAGGAGGGAAACCTCTCGGGAGAGGAGGGAGAGACTGCTCCAGTATGAGCAAGCTCAGCTGAGAAATTAAGAGAGCAGATAGCCCTAGAAAGGGAATTCCTAGAGCTCCATAGAGCTAGACAAAAGATTGGACTAGAGTCCCATGGTGGCAGCAACATCCCTATTGTTAGGGAGAGGTCTCTTGACCATAAAAGCCTAAACAAGATTGTCCCTCCCTACCAGAGTGGGAATGACATCCACAAATGGATTACTGCACTGGAAAGGGCCTGTAAAGTACAAAGGGTCCCCCAGGAGCAGTGGGCAGCAATCCTGTGGCTCTCCTTTGCAGACAAAGGTAGAGATAAGCTCCTCACTGTTAGAGAGGAGGATGCTGATGATTACTCCAGTCTGAAAAATGCATTGATTGAACGGTTTGGCCTAGCCACTGAACAATATAGGTTAAAGTTCAGAGATACCCAAAAGGCACAAAATCAAGACTGGGTGGACTTTGTAGATTGTGCTACTAAGGCTCTGGCGGGCTGCTTACTTGGCAGCAAGGTGCATGACTTTCAAAGATTGTACAATTTAATTATGAGGGAGCAGATCCTTAATAATTGTCAAAATCAGCTGTTGCATCAGTACCTGGTGGACTCTGATCTGAGCCCGTAATCCATATGCGCTGTTGTTGGGGCACACAAGACTGCTGCTGTTGGGCCGCACGAGACCGCTGTTTGGCCACACCATCGCCGCATCATCGCCGCTGCCGGGGATTACACCCCCCATCATCCTCTGCGCCGCGCATGCCACGCACTTCATTTGAAGCGCCAGGAGGCGCTCAAAAAGGGGCCTGGGCCAAGGGCATGCCCGTCAGAGGCCAAAGGATGCCGGGCAGGGCTACATCATTGACCGGGTCGACTAGAAAATCGATCGCAGGGTACTGTTGAAGAGCTGAGGAGTTGCCCTGCCTCATTGGGGGGGGGGGGGGGGGTTGGTTGTATTGTATTGAACTATGAGACTCCATTATGAATAAAAAGTTAGCAACAGGACAAGGGGTCGCGGGGACATTGGACGCTTTCCTGAAAAGGGCCGAATCCGTCCTAATACATGAGATCGAAATCACAGAAAGGAGGCGTTCTTTGGATCCTCAGTGTCCGCCAATGCAATATCCCCTGCCCTCTATCCCGCCACCTCCTAGTGGGTTGGAGTCTGAGGAGATCGGGGAGATCTCTCTCCTCTCAAATGGTTTCGCTGACACAGGTTTTGGGGCAGCAACCGTGACAGTACCGGCAATTATCGAGACTCTACCTGGGCCTTCAGTTATACTAGGGGTCAGAAGGCCAAGACTGCGCAGGTTCATATTCTCACGCCTCCATCTAAGAAAAGGAAAGGGCAGGGTAGTCACAAACCACCTCAGACTACGTGGAAACACTCAGGCCGGAAACCCTCCCAGTCCCTTACTGAGCACACTTGAGGCAAAACCTCGGCCCTGAATTTGGGGGCCACTGTGGAATCCTCAAGCAATCAAATAAATGAGGATTCACCCCGCAAAATGGAACTAATGTTATCCTTTCTTCTTGATCCCATAATTCAAAAACGTACCCATATTGAAGTCAGGATAGCTAACCTGGAAACAATTTTATCAAGCCCTTTGCAATTACCAGTAGCGAACCAGGGAATGAGGAGTGAGATTACTTTATCCAGCAATCACCCAGGGCGTGATAGTCCTGATCAGGGTCAAATGGCCAAGGGTCAATTAAAATCCATTTAAGGCCTCGCTGTTGGGTCTAAGACAGACCCCAGTAATCAGGAGAGTGGAAGTGTAGCGCTTTTTATTTCTACGGGTGGCACTTCTCAAGGACATGTCCTAACCCTACAGGGACCACCTAGTAACAACATAAGTAGGGATAATGGTACACAATCGGGGAGTGGCCTCCACCCAAATCTGACGAGGAGAAAGTCCCCTGTTCCCAAGGCTCCTCTGTGCCCAGTTGTAAATTTACATCTTCCCCCAGAAGCGACGCCATATACTGTGGTGCTGGCAAACAATCCCATGCTGCCAGATAGTAACAATGAGCATTAGACTGCTCTGCGGAATAAATCCCTCCATTTCCTTAGTGCTAGGACTGGGATCAATATAAACCTTCTGCACTCGGAATATAAGATGGCACACAGAATCTGCTGGGTGGGCCATTCTAGGAAGCTACTTAAAGGAGATTGTATTGTTACATCATTTAGGTCCCTGGACCTCTTTCATTCAATCCTGGGAAGGGCGGGTAAGGGGCCAGTTAGATCAGATGAACCAGCCATCCTACCCCTGGGGCACTTCTACCCGCCACCTTCTTATCCACTAGCCACTAATTCATGGCATATCCCTAGGGCGAAGGAGTACACCTATGGTAGCCACCCAAGATTTACCGTTCCAACTAGTAATCGCTCCGACTTTTTTCACACCCTGGTTGATATTGATTGACAATCACACACGAGGAACCAGTGTAGTTTGACTGGTGGGCAAGTAAGGCAGTTGGGAGATAGGGTGACAATCCATGCAAACAAGCCATATATCTTAGCAGAGGAGCAAAACCCTACAATCCCGGGGAAATATAAAGTGGCTGTAACCAATGATAAGGTGTCCCTTTCAGGAGTAGTGATTAAAACTACGGATTCGATCAGGGATGAGGTCAAACTTAATTGTCCCACGTCTTAGGAGCAAACGTCCTCACAACCCGCTCTTAAACTTACGGCCCAAAGCGCGGCAGCAGAGAAATTATGAAGCCGGCTGCTCGCCTGACACGGGGGTAGCCAGTTCCTCCTCTGCCAACATGAATATTGGGTGTTGCCTCGTATCCTGTAATATAGCTTGGTTTACGTGCCAAGATAAATAATCCTATATGGTATGAATATGTACTAAAATATGAAATTATCTGCCTACAGGAAACATGGCTGAAAGGTCCCATCCATTTGAATGGCTATAGAACATTTCAAACCTAAGCGATAGGGGGATCTTATGGTAGAGCCAAAGGTGGGCTTTGTATTTATGTATCCAACAAGTTAAACTTTGTTAAAACCGAGTCTCACCTTGTCTCGCCCTATTATCAATTACTAACTTTGCACTCAACTGTCTCTTATTCAACGACATTGGTTAATTTTTATAATATTATTCCACCTGACACTGCCCCCAAGGTGGTTAACACACTTTTCAAAGAGTTAAGAATCTTGTGTAATGTAAAGAGTTCTGAAAACATGCTTATTTTCTGTGGGGATTTTAATTGTTCCCTGTGTCCCTTTGAGGACGACAGTATATGTAGCTTTAACGTGGAAGAAGGCTTACCTAATACTCATTTCTGTCATCAAAATATGGGGGAACTTTTTAATGAAGTGATGTTTAACCTATATCTAGGTTTTGCTAATGATCTTTGTACTGGACCTGTTATGATGCCGCAGACTTTTAATGGTTGAGGTCTTAGCTGCACAATAGATTATATTTTGTTATCAAACATGTCTGCCCCTAGACTACTTACTTTTTCAGTGGACACAAACTCAGTGAGCGACCACTTTCCCTTATGCATTACAATGATTCTACCTGAGAGTAGTCAGGGAAGAAGGAAACAGGTGGCAGACGTGGCTTTGGCTAATTTAAAACATGCCAAAACCAATGGATACACGCTTCGTTGGAACATGATGGATCCTAAGGCAGTAAACAAATCACTTATTATAAGGTGTAGATCGGCCTTTGATACCTGTTTGAACGAACTAGCATCTCCGGAAAGTATATTGACCTCCTTCCAAGATGTAGCAGCTACTGTACGGGAAATAATGTTTAAACAAGGGGGCAAAAAGTCCCCCCCCAGCGGTGGTTTGATTTAATTTGCGCCCACTCACACCTGATACAGGAGCTGCACATCACTCCAAGGAGCATCACCAATATTAGACAGGCTAGCAAGAACTATAGATCTGCTCTTCAGGAAAGGAAGAATGCCCTTAGAAAAGAAGCATGGGAGACGCTTTCAGAGGCTGCACATTCTAAAGATAGTGCCGCCTTTTGGAAAGCGGTTAAGACACCGTTCCTGACACTGGCCAGGGGTCCAACCATCGAAGTAGCCATATCAGAGGGTCAATGGGTCGATCACTTTTCTAATATATACAATGGTACAAGCACCGGCAACGGAAAGGATAGTGAAATCTCAGGAATTTGTACCCAGCCATTAGATCTACACTTTGATACAGCAGTCGCGCTTTATAAATCCCCTTTCATTTCATTTCATTTCATTTCATATTGACGAAGTGAGCAGGGCCCTCTCCTTAACCCCTTCTCCGCTCATGACGGAACCACTCCGTCATGAGCCACAGTTGCGCTGTGCTCATGACGGAGTGGCTCCGTCATGCTACGGCCGTTGGCGGCCGCTCCGCCCACGCGGCGCTAATTCCCCGCCTGTGCGGGCGATTAGCGCAGTGGGCGGAGTCGTGACGGAACCACTCCGTCATGAGCACAGCTCAACCGTGGCTCGTGACGGAGAGGTTCCGTCACGAGCACAGCGCCACCGCGCTGCCCCCAAACCCCCCCCCCGCGCCGCGGCTGAATTCCTGCCGCGGCGAAGGGGTTAAGTGCAGGCGGGAAGGCCTCCGGCCCCGATGGGATTCCCGTGGACATGTATAAGTCTAATGTCACCCTGTGGGTACCAATAATCACACAAATAATAATTGCAAGTTGTGAGATTGCCTTCCCACCAACCTTGGTGGACTCTACCATCGTCCCCATATTTAAAAATGGGGACTGCCAGGACCCAACCTGTTACCGGCCCATTTCTTTATTAGATTCCATGGCCAAGGTTGTGGGTCGCATCATCCTGGAATGCCTACAGCTTTGTGCAGAGGAAAACCAAATCCTATTGGATATCCAATATGATCTCCGAGAAGGTTTAGGGAACGTGCAGCAAAGCTTAAACTTAGCAATCCTCATGGGGAAGTACACCAGGGCCAAAAAGGGGAGTCTGTATTTAGCTTTTGTCTCAAAGCTCTGGGAAATTTTAGCATCGCTGGGGGTCGACAGAAATATCATTCACTTTATTCGCCTTCTTTACAATGGTGCAAAATCACGTGTGCGATTTGGTGTGGGAGGAGAACGTACTGCCTCTTTCCCCATTGGAAGGGGGGTTAGTCAAGGTTGTGTCCTAGCCCCTTTCCTTTTTAACCTTTACATTAATGGGCTAGGCCAGGCACTCCTTAAAGATGCCCATGACTTCCCACAAATAGGTAATCGCCCCATTCCAGCTCTGCTATACGTGGATGATGCCGTGATAATGTCTCGCACTGGCCTACAAAAGTCCCTAAACAATTTTTATAATTTTATGAAGGATCTGGATCTTAGATAGAATATTTCAAAAACCTATATAATGAGATGTGGTCATGGGATTCAGAAAAGTAGAAACATTTTTGTGGAGGGAAATCCGATTGCCACTACTAACAGCTTCTCATATTTAGGCATTTTATTTAATCATAATGACACCCGGGCCCAACCAGTTGCGACAAAAAAAGCTAGCTCTAATTAGAACAACGTCTGATTTAGCCAGTTTTGCAAAAAAAACTTGGACGCAAACCACCTCTGAACAGTTAAAAATGTATAAAGCAAAATGTGTTTCTACTGTTACCTATACCTATTTGAGGCTTTGCAAACACCAATTCAATTAGTTGAAAATTCATTCTTAAAATATGTTTTGTCAGCATCTTCTAGTACCTCCACTTTTGTTACTCATGCTGAATTGGGTCTTCCTTATATATCTGACCTCATAAAAGTAGAGCCAATCCTTCTCTGGCATAGGATCTGGTCATGTGACACGACTACACTTAACAGGGACCTATTACAGGATAGTCTCAGGTTAGATGGAGTATTAAGGATACCCTGGGTTAAATTTATTCAAGATTTTACAAAAGATATGGGCAACCTGGAATACTTTACTAATCCTAACTCCATCACCAAGATTTCCAGGAAAAATCTCAGAAAAGAGGCCCTTTCATTCCTGGAATGCCTAAGGTTATCAGGAGAAATTACTAAACCCAGCGGTTTGCAGCACCAGATGGTTCTTACAACTTTTAGTTTGCAGCCATACTTAGTTTTTGTACCGGGTGTCTATGATAGGTTTTTATTACTAAGATTCAGATTGGGGACAATACATAGACTTGTCCCTTTCCCCACTTTGAACGACTGGGCAAGCGAGTTACAACCATGTCCATGTGACAACTCATCGCCTCAATCGTCTTTACATATTGTTCTATTTTGTAAATTTTATCTGGAGGTTAGAAAGATCTGGATCCTACCAATTTTACAGAAATGGGGACTGAGACAATGCCGTCCTGCTTTTGTGAAGCTTCAGTTTCTAGAAAGCGAACATGTTGCCTGGAGGTTATCTATGTTTTTTTTAAAAATCCTCCATCAGAGAAAGAGTATTGTCTTTTAGGACTAAGTTAACGGTCCTCTTTATGTACACTTCTTTTTAATTGTAATTAGTTTTTAAATATATGATATATTTTTTTTAATGTAACATCTTTTATATGGATAATGTGTTTTTAACTCCCTGATGAAATTCCCCTGTATTATCTAAGTATTTTATTGTGCTTTTTATGATAGCTTAATTTCGATTGAATTACAGCAATGTTCTGATTCTGATCTGACCTCTCCCCAAGAATTGGGAAAGAAGGCAGACAAATGGGTCAGAACCAGGGTGAGGCAGAAGGTTCAGAACCAAGGTGGTGATCAGAAGAAGCAAGAACTCTGACGAGGGTGGGGAGAAGGGTAAAGACCAGAAGTCTTCACAAGGTCCCCAAAAATCTTCTTTAGGAGGAGAATCCCAATCTAATAAAGGAAAAGGCCAAA
Source organism: Triturus cristatus (assembly GCF_964204655.1). Taxonomy (NCBI): domain Eukaryota; kingdom Metazoa; phylum Chordata; class Amphibia; order Caudata; family Salamandridae; genus Triturus; species Triturus cristatus. Next base: position 745,055,994 of record NC_140580.1, on the reverse strand, counting down.
AGAAACCATGGTGCAAGATCTGTAAGCAGAAAACTCACTGGACAAGTGATTGCACCAAGTCCAAAGACTCCACTCCAGCCACCATTGCCCCCTAAGGCAACTGTTCCCTCTAGTACAGCTACAATTGGTGGTGGTAATACTCAGAATAAGGGTGTAGTAGGGTTAACCCTGGGTTCTGAGGTGGACGCTGGCCTAGTCAGAGTTCCAACTCAGACTGTCCTGATCTGTGATGGAGGCATGGATATGTCCTCCTTTGTGAGTCCCAGTAACTTGGGCAAATACAGACAGCAGCCTTTGATTAATGGAAAAGAGGTTTTGGCATTCAGGGACACAGGAGCTAGTGTCACAATGGTGACAAAAGATCTTGTGGATCCTGGGCAGATTATACTTGGTGAAATGTACCAAGTGACCAATGCTAGCAATGTCAGGACAAACCATTCCTTGGCAGTTGTTAATTTCTCCTGGGGAGGGGTAACTGGCCTCAAAAAGGTTGTGGTAAGTGCAGACCTCCCTATTGAATGCTTGCTTGGCAATGATCTGAAAACTTTAGCTTGGGCTGAAGTGGAGCTCAGGACACATGCAGAAATGTTAGGGATCCCTGCACATGTATTTGCTGTGACTAGGTCACAGGCCAACATGTCTAAAACTCAACAGGCCCTGGATTCTGGAAGAATGGACCAGGTGCCTCCCAAGAGGAGGAGCAGTATGGTTAATGCAGTGCCTTCCTCCGACTCAGAATACAGATCAGCCTCCTGAGGGAGATTATCTTGTACCTGAAGAAGGAACGGTCCCAGAGGAGCTTGAACCTGACCAGGTTAAGCTCTTGGGGACAGGGAGCCCTTCCAGGGCAGATCTGAGACAGGAACAGAAAACCTGCCCCTCTCTTGAACCCCTCAGAAAGCAAGCTGCTGATGAGGCTGCTGGCAATGCTAGTGGCACCCATACAATGTATTGGGATGATAGACTCCTACATTAAGAGAGTAGAGATCCCAAGCCTGGTGCTTCCAGGAGGTTGGTAATACCTTTGAAGTTTAGGGGCTTCCTACTGACACTAGCCCATGATATTCCCTTAGCAGGACACTTGGGCCAAAACAAGACTTGGGACAGAATTGTTCCTCTCTTTCATTGGCCCCATATGTCTGAAGACACTAAGGAGTTTTGTCCCTGCTGTGTGACCTGTCAAGCCAGTGGGAAGGCAGGTGGAATCACAAAGGCCCCCCTGATACCACGACCTGTGGTGGGGGTCCCCTTTGAGAGGGTGGGATGGACATTGTTGGTCCCATGGATCCTCAAACAGCATCTGGGCACAGATTTATCCTGGTGGTGGTGGACCATGCCACTAGGTACCCAGAAGCCATTCCCCTTAGGACCACTACAGCACCTGTGGTGGCAAGGGCCCTCTTGGGTATATTCTTAAGAGTATGTTTTCCTAAGGAGGTAGTATCTGACAGGGGTGCAAACTTCATGTCTAGTTACTTGACTGCAATGTGGAGTGAATTACAAATTCACCACACCCTATCACCCGCAATGCAATGGTTTAGTTGAAAGGTTCAACAAAACCTTAAAGGGCATGATCAAAGGACTCCCAGAAAAAGCTTAGGCGCAGATGGGACATCCTTTTGCCCTGCCTTTTATTTACCTACAGGGAGGTGCCTCAAAAGGGGGTTGGTTACAGCCCTTTTGAACTTTTGTTTGGCCATCCTGTTAGGGGTCCTTTGTGTCTGGTGAAGGAGGGATTGGACTTACCTCTCAAACCCCCTAAACAGGACATAGTGGACTATGTACTTGGTCTACGCTCCAGGATGGCAGAGTACATGAAAAAGCCAACCAAAAACCTTGAGGCTAGCCAGGAATTACAAAGGGCCTGGCATGACCAAAAGGCTGTGCTGACTGTTTACCAGCCAGGGCAGAACGTGTGGGTGTTGGAGCCTGTGGCCCCAGCAGCCCTCCAAGATAAAAGGAGTGCCCCCCATTCCATTGTTGAACAGAAAGGGGAGGTTACCTACTTGGTAGACCTTGAAACCCCTAGGAGTCCCCATAGGGTACTTCATGTCATCAGACTAAAACCATATGTTGACAGGGCAGACATGGGCTTGCTCATGGCTACTGATGAGGGACAGGAGGAAGAGAGTGACCTGCTCTCTCAGAACCCTGATGATGGATCTGTAGATGGTGTAGCCTTGGCAGGCAGCCTCACTGTCCAGCAACAAACTGACTGCAGAAAAGTTCTCAGCCAGTTTAGATATACGTTTTCTCTGACTCCAAGTCAGACTACCTAGTGCACTCATGAAGTGGACACTGGGGACAGTCTGCCTGTGAAGAGTAAGATCTACAGGCAACCTGATCATGTCAGGAACTGTATAAGGACAGAAGGCCAAAAGATGTTGGATTTGGGAGTCATTGAACCATCAGAGAGCCCTTGGGCTAGTCCAGTCGTCCTTTTGCCTAAACCTCACACCAAAGATGGCAAGAGAGAGATGAGGTTTTGTGTGGATTACAGGGGTCTCAATGCAGTCACTCGGACTGATGCCCATCCCATCCTAAGGGCAGATGAGCTGATAGATACTTTGGCCTCAGGCAAGTTTCTAAGCACATTTGACTTGACATCTGGCTACTGGCAGACCAGACTAGCTGATGATGCAAAGCCAAAGACCGCATTTTCTACCCCAGTGGGCATTATCAATTTGTGCTAATGCCCTTTGTTTTGAAGAATGCACTTGCCACTTTCCAATGGTTGGCTAATCAAGTCCTTACAGGCCTGGAAGACTATAGCGCAGCATATCTTGATGATATTGCTGGGGTCCTTCTGTTCAACGCGAGGAGTTTCCTGCTGCAGCCTTTGCCAGCGCTGCCTACCTGCTGTCCTGCAGTCCCCCGCCTCCACCATCCACATCAGCGGCCGCAGAGCGGGGACAGGGCAGAAACTACATCCCCCAGCATCCTGAGCGCCACCGGACCCGCAGACGCCCCGTTTGCGCCACGAGGCGCTTAAAAGAACGACGCTGCTTCGGTGGAGCGGGTCCTTCTGTTCAACGCGAGGAGTTTCCTGCTGCAGCCTTTGCCAGCGCTGCCTACCTGCTGTCCTGCAGTCCCCCGCCGCCGCCATCCACATCAGCGGCCGCAGAGCGGGGACAGGGCAGAAACTACATCCCCCAGCATCCTGAGCGCCACCGGACCCGCAGACGCCCCGTTTGCGCCATGAGGCGCTTAAAAGAACGACGCTGCTTCGGTGGAGCGGGTCCTTCTGTTCAACGCGAGGAGTTTCCTGCTGCAGCCTTTGCCAGCGCTGCCTACCTGCTGTCCTGCAGTCCCCCGCCGCCGCCATCCACATCAGCGCCCGCAGAGCGGGGACAGGGCAGAAACTACATCCCCCAGCATCCTGAGCGCCACCGGACCCGCAGACGCCCCGTTGGCGCCACGAGGCGCTTAAAAGAACGACGCTGCTTCGGTGGAACGGGTCCTTCTGTTCAACGCGAGGAGTTTCCTGCTGCAGCCTTTGCCAGCGCTGCCTACCTGCTGTCCTGCAGTCCCCCGCCGCCGCCATCCACATCAGCGGCCGCAGAGCGGGGACAGGGCAGAAACTACATCCCCCAGCATCCTGAGCGCCACCGGACCCGTAGACGCCCCGTTTGCGCCACGAGGCGCTTAAAAGAACGACGCTGCCTCCGCGTCGCGGGACGAGTGCGGGCGACGCCGGGCTGAGCCCGTGCAGAGGGCGGGCCGTCTGTGGCCGTCAGGGGCAGACAGAGGCAGGGCTGGGCCACCCCTCTTCGCCGGCCACTATTGCTACGTGACCCCCGTGAATACAGTCCGGTCAAGCAATCCCTTCACCTTAACAAAGGTTAGTGTGCGTATTTATTCATCATGGGGAAATTATCTGTAACCTCTTCTGGTGTGGGCCCCAGAGGCACTTCCATTATCACGCCGGCTCTCGAAAGCATGTTAGAAGATGCTTTTTTGCTGGTTACGTCGGAAATCGAGGACACTGAACGGAGACTATCATTGGGTCAAATTACACTGCCCTCATTAATGTCCCGCGGTGCTGTTAATGATGATCCCCTGACTCCCGTGCCGCTAACACCTAATATAATAGTCGCCATCTCCACCCATCACAAAATTTCATCTGGAGCCATAGAGGTTAATAAGCCTGCGACTCCCATTATTGAAATAGCTGACTCACAGCAGGACATGGAAGCCGCTCCTATTATTGCTAAACCAGCCCCAACTTCCAAGACCACTGGGGGAAAAAGGAAGAGTGGCAACACAAAAGTACCTATTGCCAAAAGGAAACAACCCCCTCGCAACAATAAAACTCAACCAACCCCCCAAAGTCTGTGGTCACGTGGGAAATCTACAGCAAATGCGGGACTGGCCAATGTAAGCACACACTCACAGGGCCCAACCAATAGCACTGACGTCCTAACGACCATCACAGCAGATACTAACTCTTTGTGCACTCAAACTGAGCCAATACTTGCAAATACTATGCAGGGACGGTCAACCGAGAACTTAATTGACACTATTGTGGATTCCACTTTTAAACAATTGAAAAGTTTAATGGACAAACAATTTAATCTTATTTTTAAACGTCTGGATAGATTGGAGAGCCTAGTAAAGAAAGAAGACGCAAAAAGGAAAGGAACCTTTATTATTGATCAATCCAGGGGGGAACGGCTATTGAAAGACATGGAGGCTACCAACAGGTCGACTCAAGGAGGAAGTGGCATATGCACTTCAACTGCCACAGACAATATTTGTGCTAAATGTGACGGCAGTAGGGTGCGCTTGCCCAGTAACCCTGTAATAAGCAATTTGGTTAGCACACCACTCTTGCCATCAGCGCCCGTGACCATTAACCCTTCCCGTCTCCCCCCATACCCAATAGCAGCCCCCCCCGAGATAGTACCCTCCAACCTAACTACACTTACTAATCATGAGTCAATCACTTCTACCCGGCCCATTAAATATGCCACTGCGGTACTTAATCTGCCGCCAGAGGCATGTCCTTACGCTTTAATCCTAGCCGGAGTACCACCTCTAAAAGAGAATCAAAGTGAGTCTTGGGACCAACTTAAGAACAAGTGTATTGATTGGCTATGTAAGTTTAAGGGGATGGGCATGGAGTCTGCTAATGCAATTTTGATGGTGAGACGGGTGGGATGGGTTGGTTCCCTGACAAAAAATATTGTGGGGGACTGTATAGTCATAAATTTCAGGTACCCTCCCCTGGTAAAAAGTATTTTAAAACGTAATATCATCCACCCTAATACTGTAACGGCCATAACTGCCTTACCACTGGGCTTCTTCTACAGACCACCTCAAAGTAATCATCACCCTATCTCTGCGACTTATCCCGTACATAACCGGTTCGAAGTTCTGACCGATTTGGAGGGCCAGGATTGACTCCCACGCAAACTTTTAAACACTGCAACACAGCCTCGGGAGGCATCAATAGCTAACCAGGTTATGTCTAAACCTAGTCCTACCGAGAATCCCCAAACAGCTTGTTTGGTAGAGTGTATTACCTCAAGTACTTCCAACTGTGTACATACGTCCTCTGCCCAACACTTAAAAATATTAAGTTGGAACATCGCTGGCCTAAAATCAAAAATGAACATTGTAGAGTGGACTAAAATGGTCAGCAGTTTTGATGTCTTAATGTTTCAGGAGACCTGGAGTACCAGTAGTTTGTTACTTGAGGGTTTTGTTTGTCTTAATAGTATCGCCCCTAGCCCTGAAGCTGGGCGACCTAGTGGGGGCTTATCCACATGGATAAAGATTACTGCAGGATGCAGCATCAAACCCTTGGGGACAAATGATAGTCATCTTCAGGCCACAATATACTCAAACGGGATTACGTTATGTTTCATAAATTTTTATAATAATGATTTTAAATCACTGCCCAACAAGAATTTTATCATTTTATTTGATTTTATTGATGATATGCTAGAGGGTAATAAGTTTGGGAAACTGGATGGTATCTGTTTAGGAGGAGACTTTAATGCACATTTATATAATAGAATGCAGAACACCATAGTTTCATCCCCCCCAATAATTCCTTGTAAAAGAGGTGAAGAACTGTTTAATCATCTATCCTCTAGGGACCTAATCAATGTCATGGCAAAAGCTGGCGGACAACCCGATACCGATCAGTTGCCCACCTATATCGGTCGTGGCTGCTCTTCTACCATCGATTATGTTTTTATATCATCGGCTCTTGAGAATTGTCTTGTCAAGGCCGAGGTTTTATCAACTTGTTATAGTGATCACAACCCAATTTTGACAACCATCAAATTTGTTAATAAATTCACTAAAAGGAAAGAAAGTGGGGCAAGGGATTTGGTCGCATCCACCGACAAACGCAGAGTCATTTGGAAAGGCATTAATAATAAAATCTTACTCGAGCGAATTATAAAATCTCATCCTCTAATTGTGGAAACATGTCTGTCCAGTGATTGCCAAGACTCAGAGATTGTTGAGGCTTTTGTCGGGCTATGTTCTGCCATTAAACAGGAAATTTCCAAACCCATTAGGCAACATAACAAGAGCAACAGATGGTTTGATGGGGCTTGCTCACGGGCCAACCGGGACCTTCGTAAGGCACTTGCCGAAAAACCCCGGAACACGATATTGGTTAAAGCCTTGAGAAGAAGCTATAAAAAAGCAACTAAATCACGCACTGATGAGATTCTAAAGGAAAGGTGGGATTCACTTGCACGTACTGCTGTACTTAAAGATGTGACTGGGTTCTGGGGCGAAGTAAAAGCTCTGAGGTCCATGGGATCCAACTTAACCCCCATCAACTGTAATATACCAACTAAGTCATGGGAGGAGCATTTTGCAAAAATATATACAGCCCCAGTAATAACAGACCCCTCTTGTACAGAGACCAAGGTTGCTATTTCCATCTCTGAAGTGGAAGATGCTATTAATCAAAGCGCAGGGAATAAAGCCCCTGGCCCTGACGGATTATCAATTGATTTAATTAAATCCGAACCAGATTTTTGGTCCCCTTTGTTGTGTAATGTTTTTAACAATTTGTCTAACACCAAAATCCCAGATACCTGGTCAAGTAGCGTTATCGTACCCATTTTTAAAAAGGATGACAGATTAAATCCCAGTTGTTACCGCCCTATATCTCTAATAGACAATACATTGAAGATTCTGGGCAGGGTGATCTTTAATAGAGTTAGGCTCTGGGCAGAGGAAAATCATATCCTCCACCCCTGCCAGCTGGGTTTTAGAAGTAATGTGGGAACAGTTGAACAATGCTTGAATTTAAATCTCATTTTAGGCAAGTATACCGTTGCCAAAAAAGTCCCCCTGTATTTGGGTTTTATGGACCTATCGTCAGCGTTTGATTTCGTAAATCGCTCGAAACTCTGGGAGATTCTTTTAAACTATGGATTAGATGAGACACTAGTTCATTTTTTGGCACACTTGCATAGAGACCTAAAAGCACGTGTTAGGATAAACAACGAGGGAGAGTTCTCCGGGGATATTTTAATCAGTAGAGGGGTCAGACAAGGTTGTGTCTTGGCCCCCCTACTTTTTATTCTGTATATAAATGAATTAAATAAATCCCTGTCTAATCTTTCATGCGATGTGCCGAATATCAATGGTAATTTACTCCCAGTACTCCTATACGCTGACGACGCGGTTTTGATGGGCCGTACACCCAAAGCACTACGCACTTTAATCACGGGTTTTGTCTCCTTTATGGCTGGTTTAGATTTGTGTACCAACTTTAAGAAGTCATATATCATGTCTTGCGGGCCTAACAAATACCGCATCAATCACATAGCTTCAGGAGATAACATCTTAAAAAGCACAAGCACCTTCCCGTATCTGGGTCTGATTTTTTCAGACACAGGCTCTTGGTCGGCACATGTAGCACATGGCAGAAACAAACTTGCCAAGGCAGTTAACTCTATCATTAGTTTACAACAGCCAAAGAGGGCCGAGGTGATGCTGCCCCTATTACAAATTTATAAATCCCAATGCCTACCGACCGCAACTTATGGTGCTGAGGTGTGGGGGTACACCAAAAGTAGCGGCATACAAACAGAAGAAAACAGATTTTGCAGGAAGGTTTTGGGGGCACAAATATCTTCACCCACCTACATATGCCACAAAGAGTTAAACCTGCATGCACTATGTTGAGGATTTTATTAAATCCCGGCCAGCTTTATTCTGGCTGAAGATATGGCAAAACCCGGCAGCAATTTTAACACAGGAAATAATCAGTGATTGCCTCAAGTGCGATAGGGGCTGGTCTATACCATGGCTGAATGCTGTAAAAGAAAGTTTATCTAGTGTAGATTTAGAACACACCTTTTTCCATCATCATAACGCAGAGAGCACGAACATTAAGACAGTGAGAGAGCTACTATATGACTCATTCCGAAGGGACAGAGAACGCTCAGAGCTTCCCAAACCATCAATAAGCAGATATATCTCCATCTCGTCCTGCCCGGGCTATAATAAAGTCTCCCCACAGGATTATCTGAAAAGGAATATTGGAAGATGGAACAGGAGCATTCTCTTTCGCCTTAGGGATGGGAGCATAAAATATTCTCTCTGCTTTCCACTTGGTTTTAATAAAAATCTTGAACATCTGCCCTGCCCTTGTGGAAGTGGTCTAAAACAAACAACTTTACACTTTTTGCTTTTTTGCAATTTTTATATTAGATATACAAAACAGTATTTTATCCCTTACTTCAGGACACATGCTATTATTGACCATAAAATGGCATACACTGAAATATTACGGCTCGGAAGTGATGCGATGATTATCAGAGCAAGCTCATTTTTGCATTCTGCGATACGCTCACGGAATACGATGATTACTATATAGACTGTCTTCCTCTGTTGTCCTTGTCTACTTATGGCCATCGTCAGGCTGTTATATGCCTAGTATATCTATTGAAACTGTTTACACTTAATTGTCAGTTTGCACAAATTCCCCTGACCTTGACTATATGTCTAGACAAGTTTTAATTATTTTAATACTGAGGTGATAACTTGCATTGATATTTTCATCTTATGCTTCCGATTGCTGCTTGCACAAAATGACACAGTTGTTGATGCTTACACGTCACCCACATTGAATATATTCGCACTTTACTTGTCTCCCCTGCACTTTTTGCCCATACCTGCATTTAATACTATGGAAATGACCTTGTTTTTATCATTGTTTTATGCTGTATTTTATATCTTTTTGGTGGTGATGAACTGTACTTTTATGGATATTTTATCCGAATAAAGACCATTTGACTTGACTTGACTTGATATTGCTGTCTTTAGCTCCACCTGGGAGGATCACCTGGTCCACCTGAGGAATGTTTTGGAGGCCCTGCAAAAAGCAGGCCTAACCATCAAGGCTGCTAAGTGCCAGATAGGGCAGAGTCAGGTTGTGCACCTGGGCCACCTTGTAGGTGGAGGCCAGGTTCAACCACTATAGAGCAAAATCCAGACCATAATGGACTGGGTTGCTCCCACTACCCAGACTCAGGTGAGAGACTTCTTAGGCCTGACTGGGTATTACAGAAGATTTGTAAAAGGTTATGGATCCATTGTGACTCCATTGAATGACAGACGATTTGTAAAAGGTTATGGATCCATTGTGACTCCATTGAATGACCTTACTTCCAAGAAAATGCCCCAAAAGTTTCAGTGGACAGATAGCTGTCAAAAGGCATTTGATGACCTAAAGCAGGTCGTGTGCACTGCTCCCATTCTGCAAAGTCCTTATTACTCCAAAAAGTTCATTGTGCAAACAGATGCATCTGAGTTGGAGTAGGGGCTGTACTGTCACAGTTGAATGAAGAAGGTCAGGATCAGCCAGTAGCTTTCATAAGCAGAAGGCTGACCCCCAGAGAGAAACGTTGGTCAGCCATTGAGAGGGAGGCCTTTGCTGTGGTTTGGGCTCTGAAGAAGTTAAGGCCACACTTGTTTGGTACTCACTTCATTGTTCAGACAGACCATAAACCCCTCTTATGGCTAAAACAGATGAAGGGTGAAAACCCCAAACTTCTCAGGTGGTCCATTTCCCTACAGGGGATGGACTATACAGTGGAACATAGACCTGGGAGTATCCATGCCAATGCAGATGGATTATTCCAGATATTTCCACTTAGAACATGAAGACTCAACTGGTCAAGGTTAGTTTAATGTCCCTGCATTTGGCGGGGGGGTTGTGTACGAGAGTAGGATCTGCTTCTTATGGTTACCCCCACTTTTTGCTGCTGTAACACAGTTTTTCGACTTTAGTCTGGCTGAGGCCCTGCTATTCAGGACCCCAGCCTAGCTGCTTCCTCCTAAATTGATTCCTAGTACCATAGGCACACCACAGATTGGATTCTGGGGTGCCCTTATAAGTCCCTAGTATATGGTATACTATGTACCCAGGGCATAGGTACCCCAGAGGCCTACCAGGGGCTGAAGCATGTATTAGGCCACCCCTGGAAAGCCCTCCAAAATGACACCACGGGTCTGCTACTGCAGCCTGGGTAAGGTGGTGCATTCACCCCTTACTTAGATATAGGTTCACTATAGCTCACCTATCACTGCACATAGAAATCGATCAGTCACCCCTATGGCAGGCCTTATCAATCATGAAGGCAGGGTGCTTGGTTTTGTGTGAGGGGGTGCCCATGCATGAGCAGAGCCCCTCTGCAGCCTTCGGAATCTCTTCTCCGGTGTTGTCTGTGATGCAGCCCGACCATATACTCTTAAGTGCATTATAACCAAACGGTAAATGTTAACTTTGGACTGGCTGCACGGAAACATGTCTTGTTTGATGTCAAACACCTTAGAATCATACCCCCACTCCAGTAACTGGTGTGGGAGTATGATCCCACCCTTCTTGAGGGAGAGACATGACAGCACTGGCATCACAAAATGGATGCTGCAGCCACAGACACGAGTCTGACCTCCTGCTGCTGACCGAAACTCCGGCAGAGGAGGCCTGGACAATAGGTTACCTGTCACAAGGAGGTGTCACCACCTCCCAGACTGGCTTTAGTGTATTGGGGCTGGGTGGGTGCACTCTGGGAGTGCTTTGAAGTCCTGCACTGTGGGCACATTTGGTGTCCCTGTGCATAGTCCAGCTCAAACCCCGGTTCAGGGGCTACCAGCCCCTGCTCTGGCGCGAAACTGGACAAAGGAAATAGGTGTAGCCACCCCTCTTTCCAAACCCTCCCATAGGCGGGTCCCCTGAGTTAATCCAACCCCTTCCTTGGGTATAAAGAAGGAACCTCTGTAACCAGAACTTTAGATATCCCTGGACGAAACTCTGAAACTGAATCCTGGAACTTCGACGATCTGTTCAACGCCAGATGACTGAAGAATCTCCCTTGGAGTAAAGGAGTTACTCCCCTGCTTGACAGGCACCAAAGACGCATCTGTCCGGTCTGCATCTCCGAAGCTCCAGCCGGATGCCGAAGACTGCAACACCAGAGGTGGATTTCCCGACTTCCCAGAGGCTGAACCGAGTCCCCAGCAAAGCTGAGACCCGTAGCCCTTGTGGGTACTGTGGAACTGGAACCCCTGGACACCGTGCACATTTGCAAGTGCATCAGCTTCTCAACGTCCCCTGAGGCTGTGCATTGGGTTACTTGTAGTCCAGACCCAGAGCAGAGAATCCACCGAAGATTGTCGGCCTACCCACTCTGAGTGACCCCTGGGCCGTAATTTTGTGATTCCTCTCGAGGTCCCTTCGCGATCCCTAGTCCGTCGACTGGTGGGTCCCTGTGAAGGTAACTTTGACTTTCCTTGGGTTTCCCTGGTTGCTCCAGACTTTGCTGGTGGAGTCCCTTGGACCTTGCTGTTCCGCACCGAAGCATCTCTCTCCTTTCTGCATGGGTTGCTGTTGCCAAGGCTTGTTGTGTCCAATCCTGGCACTAATGCTGCAGCACTCGACATCCTTCGTGGGACAGTTCGAATCCAGCTCCTGGTCATCCTCGACACCTCCTGGTCCTCGTGGCTGAAGAGTCAAGCTTCACCTTCTTCACCTTCTTCACCTGAAACACCCGACATCGGTGGGCATTCGTCTATCGTGCCCCTGGTCACTGGCAAGTGACCCAGACTCTGTCCCCTCTGCTTTCAGGTTCTTCGATCCAGGCTTGGATCTCTTCGGACACTTCGCATCTTCCCGGCAGCAGCACTTCTTCGCCAGATTCAATTGAAAACGACGACGCGACCCAACACCATTTGACACCTATGCACCCGGCTTCCCTGGGTGAGGTAACTCGAGAACTCCGGTGCTCCCATGGGTGTTGACCCTAGAACTGTCTAAGTCCAAGAGGGTTTGGTCCTAGTCCATCTCTAAGTGTTCTTTATCTTTAAAAATCTAACTGCGACTTTCCCCATAGAAGCTAGCGGGAGCTCGCGGCTGTGTTCTCACAGTGCACACGGCCCGTGGGTCCCCTGTGTCACTACCTTTGGTGGTTCCTTGGGGTCCGAGCAATTCTACAGCCTCTAGGCCTTGTGTCTAGTTAAGCCATGGTTTTTATACCACTTTTTTAATATATGGTTTGGCTCGCCCCTAGGGCCTAACGTGTATTTGGTGCTACTTTACTGTCTATTGGAAGTGTAACTTATGTGCTTTTGCCTCTAGCCTCATAAAGAGACTAGAGGGGTGTGTTAAGTGATAAATACATATATTTTATATATATACCTGGTGTGGTCTCCTTTCATTTAGCCACTCAAGAGATTATAGACTGGTAAAACAAGCTGCTTTACATTCCTTCAAGACTTAGCCTGAAGGCTGCTCTCCATAGCTACAACTAGGATAGCTTTCAATAAAGGTTGTTTTTAACCTATCATCAATAAGGGGTTGTTTGGACTGGTACAGGGTGCCCACTATAACTAGTGGACAGCATATACCAGGCCAACTTCTCACACCGGGCTTTTCAGATCTTTGCTGACTCTTCTAGCTCACCTGCGGGCTCCACAAAGCCAAGAGCTTCTCGACCTGGATTACTCTTGGTGCCAGTTGAACCCTCAGATGATAACGGCCGGCTCTGGTCTCGACTCCATCTCTGGTGTTCTGATGTCAGCTCTGGAAGACAAGGCCCCAGTTGTCCCCTCTAAAATCTAATTGGTGCCCTCCACCATTGGGCCTCGTCTTAATCTGGCTCCACATTTGCAACAACATACTCTATTTCCTGCTCAGCGCTGATTCGGATAACATTACACTGTGGGTGATGAGATTAGCCAACCTTATGAACAGAATTGGTATGTCGACCTGCAGGAGACTTGTGACCTTGATACCTCCCCTGAGTTAGGAAGCCATTTGCCACGTGGCCGTGCCACTGAGGAGAGTGCGGCCACACCATGGTTATGCTTAGAGCCACTGAAGTCCTTGTCATCCAACTCCTCACCTTCAACGTCAAGACCAATATTCTTTTGGAGGTTCTTCACCCGGGGCAAACATCTACTTAGCCCCTTTTAACAAGGTTTTTACTGACACCTTGTTGGAGGCACTGGCCAAACTGTACTCTGGGCCTGTCGGATTGCTTGATACCTCCCCTGCCACGGGCGATTTGGCATTTTTATCTCTGCACCCCTCGCTTGAAAGCTTGGTGGTGTAGGTGTCTCAAGCAAAAACAGTCCCAAAATTTTACCAACTACTCTCCCTGGTAGGGAGTTGAAACTGATAGAGATGTTTGAGAAGAGTGTTTTTTTTCTTCTTTGACCACCAGCTTGGCGCTTAGGTCCAAGAATGCCAGCTATTTGCTGGAGTGCTATTCTCACATCCATTGGGCCTTGGTAGTTCAAGTCCTCCCAAGCGTCGTTGATCATCTCTGCCAGACCATACAGCACGCACGTGATGTGGCCAAGTTCATAATTGGTTGTGGCTTGGACACCACCAATTCTATTGGTCAGGCCATTGGCACCAGTGTTGTAATTTTCTGCCACGCTTGGCTGTGGTGTTCGGGTGATGCCCAGTCATCCCTCATAGACATGCAAAGACAGATTCTGCACTTGGGTGGTTCAATGAGAGCTGGGCTTCGGCATGCTCTCTAGGTCCTATCTGATGCTCCTCTCAAGCCTCCTCAACCCTACTATTCTTTTCGTGACTTTATCGGAGGTAACCCATACAGTCAGCCAATCTAGCCTCTGTATGGTGCCCAGCAGTTTTGTGGTCGTGGTGCCTGCCACTCCTGTGGTCAAGGAGTCAGGATTCCTGCCACAGCTCACCTCTCGACAATCACAATGAATCGGCGTGACTTATATAATTCCTCCCACCACTTATGAATGAACAAATGTCTTGTACCATGACTTTTGACCATTTTACATGCTATTGGTAATATTAATGCGGTCCCATCCTCATCGACGGCTACTCCAATATTTAACCACCCTCCATGGGTAGACATCTCATTATCTGAGGTGGAAGAGGCCATCGCACAGAGTGCGGGGAATAAAGCCCCAGGCTCAGATGGCCTTCTCATTGACATTATTAAAGCCTACCCCGATTTATGGGCCCCTCTCTTGTTGAACGTTTTTAAAAATTTAACTTTCACCTCTCCACCACCACTAACTTGGTCATCGAGTATAATAGTGCCTATTTTCAAGAAGGGCGATCGGTCCCAACCATCATGTTATAGGCCAATCTCCCTTATCGATAACACCTTAAAAATTTTAGGTAGAGTATTGTATAATAAAATCCTAACATGGGCCGAGGATAACCACATTTTTGAGAGTTGCCAGCTGGGTTTTCGTAATAAGGTTGGCACTGCAGAGCAGTGCCTCAATCTCAACCTTATTTTGGGCAAATACACTGTTGCACCTAAATGCCCAATTTACCTTGCTTTTATGGATTTATCTACTGCCTTCGACCTTGTCAACAGGTCGCTGCTTTGGAGGGCCTTATTGAAATATGGTCTGGAAGAAACCATGGTCCACTTCCTTGCCTATTTGCATAGAGATCTGAAGGCTTGGGTCAGGATTGGCCATGGGGGTGAGGTAACTGAGATGGTAAGAGTCAATAGAGGGGTTAGACAGGGCTGCGTCCTAGCCCCTCTTTTATTTATCATTTATATCAATGGCCTATACAAACACCTGGTCTCCCTAACTGGCGACGTTCCGTTAATAAACGGTAACCATCTCCCCGCCCTGCTATATGCAGATGACGCGGTCCTTATGGGCCGCACCCCTAACGCACTACGCACTTTAGTGAATGGCTTTGTCGACCATATGGACTCCCTAGACCTAAAGACTAATTTAAAAAAATCCTTTGTAATGTCATGTGGTCCAAAGAAACGACATATTGGTAGCATTGTTGTGGGGTCAGAGAGACTGGGGTCAACTAGCAGCTTCCCGTATCTGGGAGTGGTCTTTGCTGCGAACAACTCCTGGAGTGGGCATATTGCCCACTCCAGGGGTAAGTTCTCAAAGGCCATTAACTCAATCCTGAGCCTCCCGCGCCCCAAGAAGACCGGTGCGCTGGCTGCTACCTTAAAAATATACAAAGCCCAATGCGTCCCGATTGCCACATTCGGTGCTGAGGTTTGGGGAACTGCTAGATGTTCTTATATAATTGCAGAGGAAAACAGATTCTGCAGGAAGCTCCTCTGTGCCCCCATTTCCTCCCCACACTACATATGCCATAAGGAATCGGTGTTGCATTTTATAGGGGATTTTATTCGTGCCCGCCCTGCCCTTTTTTGGCTGGCGATTTGGAAAAATCCTGCCGCCAAATTGACCAGGGACATTATTGAGGATTGTTTACGTTGTGATAAGGGCATGGCTATTCCCTGGCTCTCAGGGGTGCTGAGTGCACTTCACTGCGTGAACTCCCAAAATGTTTTCTTAAAACCCACCACCACCACGCTTCCATCTAAATGTGAACTTAAAAAAGCACTTTATATGTTGTTCAGTGCCGAAAGGGCAGCGAGGGAGTCTTTGAAACCTAGCGTTTCTAGATACCTAGCTCGCAATCTTTTAACTTACCCTACACCCAGTTATTTAACTCTCCCAATGAGTCGCTGGGAGCGTGGCCTTATATTCCGTCTTAGGGCAGGTACCATTAAATACGCTCTTAGTTTTCCCTTATGGAATTATAATGATCAATGTGTTGAGCCATGCCCTTGTGACTGTCGGAGCAAGCAAACAATTTTACACTTTTTATTTTTCAGTAAATTTTATATTAAGTATATTAAATGGTTTTTAACCCCGTATTTTAAAAAATTAAAACCAATTAGCCTGGAACTTGCATTTTCGATGATTTTGACCCTGGACGACCATGAACTTGTCTTCCGTGTGAGATCTTTCTTAAAAACTGCGGTTCGTGCTCGATTAACAATGTCTTCAAATTTGTATGGTCTGTTGTTTTTACTTGTAAATAGCATCACACTGTGTATTTTGCAACGCTTATTTTATTTACTGTGCTTTTATGGATTATTATTGATCCGAATAAAGTTTCATTGACTTGACTTGACTTGCTATTGATAATAGTTAGCTGCAGCTGGTGTTACCCAGTTTGTTTGAAAAAACTTAGTATCTTTTAAAAATGTTTTACCATACATATGCAAGGTCAGGCTTCAGGTGCCACAGAAACATCTAGAAAATCCACCAGAATAAGTATCAAGCAACCGGCATACATTACCTCAACATGAACCTTCCAGAAGACAGACCTCATCAAATTAATTTCCTGCTCCTTGCAATAAGGTGACCTTTGTGAACATTCTAAAACACTTTCTAAAAGACAGACCTCATCAAATTAATCATCTGCACCTGTTCCTTGTTACAAACAATTAGAATGTGACCTTTATAAAAGTTCTAAAGCAGTCTTATTTAAAGACCGTCCACACTCCTCTTCACTTAGCCTCTTTGCCTGCCACTCACCTGTTTCCTAACATCCAGGACTCTGTCTTGCCAGCTCCCTTGATCGCCCGCTTTGACTTCACCGCAAAGAGTGCCCCACATTAGTATCTCACCTGAAAAGAAAAAGAAAAGGAGAGACGTATTAACAGACTTGATTTACTACACGCTGAGCTCAGTCGCAACATTGTGGTGCACACTAAGGTAACCATTGTTTTTGTTTTACTTGTACATACTGTTGGCAGGGCTCTGCCAGAGAGGACTTGGGTGCATCTAACCCAATCCAAATTGGTTGTGGGTTTGATGCTGAAATCATACTACAGGGTTGAGATCTTTGATGAAGGGGCCTCTACGGACAATCCAAATGAAAACAAAACAATAACAAAACTGAAGGTTGGTTGAGATTTCAAAAGCTTTTGTGAGGTGATACCGCAAGAGAGAGAGTTAATACTAGACTGAAGTCTTATTATTTGATTATCCGTGCCAAATCTGCCAGTACCATTCATCAGACTGGTGTGAATGCCTGCTGCATTGTTGCTGTTGAGTAGACGAGCCACAGTATCTTTGACTCTGCACGCTGTCTCCATCCCAACTCCCTTCTCCCCTGGGATCTGCCACTGGAGCAGTCTCCCCTCCTGTAAACCGAGGGCAAGTCTCAGGAGGATTCGGGAACTAGTGTTGCTGCCCCATTCAAATCATCTGGGATCCGGGTAAGTGACTTATGACACAAGATCAACAAGCCGTTCAGTCACCTGCAGCTGCACCTGACAAACCCTTTTAACCTGCTCGTAGTGGAGCACAGTCACCCGGTAGGGTGCAGAATCTGATGATTCTCGGTGGGTTGACAGGCCATAATATCCAACAGGTGGGTGTTGCAAATTGTTTAGAAGTGCTATGCCTAACCCTTCCTAGCTTCTCCTTCCACCATCCTGCCACTGACTGAGGAGGACCATCTTTCTGTTTTGCAGCAGGAAGGGGGCTATTGAAATGGTGCCCCTGTCAGAAGTAGGATCTGGTTGCTATTCCCGCTACTGTCTGGTGCCCAGGAAGGATGGAGGCCTTAGGTCAATTTTTGACCTGTGCCCTCTCAATGCCTTCTTCTGGAAAGAGAAATTCAATATGCTCATGCTGGCCCAGATCTTGTCTGCCCTTGAGACTGGGTGGTGGTGTTATACAAGCAGGACACCTACTTTCATATACCCGTCCTGCAGGGCCATTGGTGGCACTTGCAGTTTGTGACCGGTGTTCACAATAGTAATGACAGCACATCTTTGGAGGTCAGGGTGCCAGTCTTCCTCCTACCTCTGACTGGCTGTTGATGGAAGGCTCACCACATGCAGTCTTCAACTAACTCCAGACTATGGCAAACCTCATGTTATCTCTGGGGTTCACTATCAACATGCTGTAGTGTCCTGATGTTATCGATTGCCTCTCCCATGTTTCCCTGTCCCTGGCTGCTCAGCCTGTGTGAGTGTTCTGAATGGAATGTTTGGTGTGTGGGCTATGAGTGGAATGCTTTGGTGACTGAATGAGGGATGACAGTTGATGGATGGGGCTTTGGAGCCTGCACGCTGCTACCGGTGGGGTTGCTGTGGCATTATACTTGGATTTATTCTACCTGTTTACCTGCATGAATAAACCTACGTTGACCTCATCACTCCAGTGTGATCTCCTGATTACTACACTTATTTTTTGCCAGGTGGCCCTACGTGGGGGTACGTTTTTGGGGTTGTCTCCCATATTTACATTTTGTGACCTAATTTTACAGTTGATGATTGGGTTTTGGTGCAGGGGTGGTCCCTGTGTGCTTACGACGCCTTGCGCTGCACAAGTTCTGTTGCAGGGGTGGTCTCTGCGTGCTTAAGACGCCTTGCACTGCAAAAGTTTTTGTTGCAGACGTTTACCCTGCGTGCATAAGACTCCTTGCGCTGCACAGGTTTTTGTTGCAGGGTTTTCATCCTGCCTGAAGCAGCCAGCAGGCTGCTCCCGGTGGGGTTGCTGTAGCATTAGACTTGGATTTGTTTTACTGGCTTACCTGCTACTTGAACCTACGTTGACTTAAAATCTCCAGCGTGGTCCCAGATTACTACACATGCCAAAGTCACACTTGATTCCTCCTCGGACACTCCCCTTCATATGAGCATTTTTGGGGTACAGTTCAGTTTTGATGCCTTTCCACAAGGAAGGAGAGTCCAGAACATTCGGGCTAGGTCCTGATCTTTTGCCGTGATCCTGGATTTCAGTAAGGTCCACTCTGAGGCTGATGGAACTGATGGCCTCCTGCATCCTGCAGGTTGAGCATGCTAGGGTCATATGCAGCTTCTGCAGTGGGTTCTTGCATCCTAGTGGACCCCGCATCAAGTGGACATCGCCTACCACGTTCAGATTTTGTGGGGAGACAGTAAAAGGTCTTAAATGGTGGATACTGGACCGTGTTTGGGTCTGCAGCAGACCACACCCAAAGCCCACTGTGGTGACCGATGGATTGCGTGGCAATCTGGGAGAAATGGAGGTCAGAGTCACAGCTCCATATCAATCTTCTTGAGCTGAGGGAAATCTGTTTGGCAATGAAGACCTTCCTTCCATCCCTCAAGGGGAAACTGGTACTGGTGATCATGGACAACACCACTGCCATGTGGTATTACAACAAAGAAGGCAAGGTGGGGTCATGAATCTAGTGCCAGGGGGTCTGCTTCTCTTGAGATGGCTGGCCCATGTCAGATCCCTGTTTCTGGCGTTAGAGGGCACGTGGGAGTTACTGGCTCAACCAAGGTGGTTGAGGCCTTTTACCCCTTATGTCCTGGGACCCAGCCTACTATGGATCCTGCTCAACTGGGTCAAGCGCCCCTTTCAGGACCCAACATAGCATTTTAAGCCTCCCTCAGGAAAAACTCAGATACAATTCATTGAACACGACTCATAACTCAACTTAAGTGCAGCTTAGCAATAAACCAATGTCCAGACAGTATTTTTATTCTTACTCTACACATGCATAGGTAAATGACATTCAGAAATCACTAACACAGTCCATATGAAGTTGGTGCTCTAGTAGCTGTCAGGCTACTCCCTGTCCTCCCACTTCTAGTGTAACGGGTTTGGTGTTATCTCCCATTCACTGATGGCAGCATCCAGGGAATATAAACTAACTAGGCTACCCTCAAAAGTTCTTCCATCGGTCTCTACAAGTTAGTAAAGTTTTTAGAGTCTAGGTTTTAACAGCATACGGGGGCCCAAATACCCAGTTCTTGACTTGCCTGCTGCAGCGGGAAAGTACCCTACAGCGGTGCAGTGCGGTCCTGTTCTGGATTGGCTGCCCGCGGTCGCGCCTAGCTGGTGTGGGCTCCTCCCTGAGCCACGCTACCTGTGACGATCCGATAGGAAAAGGTGCCCTGGCTTCAGTGGTCACGCTGCAAGACCTTTCTCCTTCGGAGGAGGGTGGGGGTTGATCTCCTTGCTCCAAGAGGGTTCCACAAAATGCAGTTGAGTTCCACCTTGGTCAGAACAGTTTCACAGGCCTGGGTGATGACCCAGACCTCTCGGCTTCAGTGTCTCTGGTGGCCCCTCCTGGCATACGGGGTTGCCATTCTGGCAGTGCTAGCCTCATGTGGATAGTCACTGTGGCTCCTCTTCGCGTATGGGGTCGCCAAGCTACTTCAGCACACTGGTGATGGCCCGATCGGAGAGGGGGTAGGTTCCTCCTGCTACAGTCTTAATCCACGCAGTGGCAGCTCCTCCTGGCATATTGGGTCAGCCAATTAGTTTGATACACTGGCAGCAGTCCAATCGGTGCAGAGACTCGTTTCTCCTGTCACAATCCTTATGCAATCCGCGGCGGCCCTTCCTGGCATAAGGGTTGGCACAGCTAGTACAGCACACTGGCAACGGTCTGATCGGTTCCCCCCACCGGCCCGTCCTGGCATACATGGTTACCGATGAAGTCCAACACACGGGCGACAGCCTGATAGGTGCAGGGCAGTATTACTTGCAGAGTCCTCACACCAGGGCTCCCCGCTGGACCTCGCTCACTCCAGGGCTCTCCTCTTCCTCATGGTCACACCGGTCTTGGTAATCAGGTAGGCTCTGGCGCTCCATGGGGATTTTGGCTTCCCTGGGAGATGCCCCCTTGCCAAGCAGTGGGAATAGTAGGCAGTGCCCCTAACCCTGGTCACAAGCAGAGCCGATTCCAACGTTTGGGGTCTTAGACTACCCTGCTTATAGTTCTTTACCAGACACAAAAATGTGATTTAGGATCTTGACATTTGAAGTTTTTGTGTTGGGGTTTTGCTTCTTTAAAATAGGCATCTCTCCCTTTTCTTCTTCCTCTTGAAGGATGTCTGTCACAGCAGGCAGGGCTCCGAAGCTGATTAACCCCCAACAAGATTCACGGGAGTGACCAGAGTTCACACCTGGATGTCAGCCACAGAGAAATGTGAATCAAAGGCTAATCCCTGGACCTCAACCTTATTCTTTGATTATCTTATTGACTCCACCTCAGTGAGATGTGTTCAAGCCCCTTTCCTTGTGATCTTTCATTGAATCAAATAGACCGTTGAAATCCACAGGAAAGCCTGGCTCTCCCCTCATCCAGTGCTTGTCCCACCCAGCATTGGGTTTCCCAAAATGGAACACAAAGATATTTATGTTATGTACAAGTGCAGGCACTCTTGCTCTCGGTTTACATTCACAGCACAGTACACTGCCTAATACTGCTGTTCTCCTGCTACTACCACATGCAGCACACACACATGCAGCACACACACACACAGGCTGTGCGCAACATTCAGTACTGAAGTGTCTGTACTACATCAGTGTTAGTTTAAAAGCACAAACACATGTACCATGTGCACACTTCGCTGTAGGTATAGTATATTCCTTGCAAGCACACATGCACTCAGCACATGTTTTCATCACACGCACTTCCATATCAACCTGATGTAGGCCACGGGTGAGTTAAACACACAGCAGCAGAACTTTTTAAAAGGTGAGTGAGCCTGTAGGCTTCACTCCAGTGACAGGGTAAAATGCGCCTGTTCACTACATAGTATGCTCCGACCACTACGATTATGCTGTTTTACTCTTGGGGAAGGCTGTAGCCTTCCACCACCATGAGGGTAGTGCTTTGGGCACCCTTTCCAGTCCAACAAGACCGCAATCCGTGAGACAGGCCTATGTCATGGAGCACATGTATGATTCGTGTTCGCCTATGACAAAAAATCAGCACCAGGGATCCAGCAACAATACAGTTGGGCACTCTGGGCAGGGGTACACATCTCACCATGCAAAGCACTTTTCCGACCCCACACCGATCACAGAAATTTCCTGGTGGGGAACCACCTGACAAGATCTTTGAACACCAGGACAGATGAAATCAGCTGTTGAGGACTTGCAGGTCACGAATGGCAGCAACTCCCGGAGCTGGGACAAGCCCTTTTCTGTGAATGGGTAGAACCTTAGAAAATAAAGTCCTACCCATTCACAGAATGGAAAATAGACACATGATCCTCACCTTAGGGCATGTGGTATGTCCTCCTTTAAGCCCCATTAGGATGTGTAATGATTGAATGCACCATTGTAGACATGAGGAAATTGTAATTGGAAATAAGAGCCTTTAGTTGAAGATCCAAAACTATTTGATATTAAACTGACTGAAGAATCTGAAATACGAATATAACTTGTTATAAAGTGAGAACTTGGCTACACTTGAAACCGGCATTAGCAAAAGCGAATAGGTGTCTTCTATTCCAGCACAATTTGAAAGCAAAAATGTACAGTTATTAGTAATGTAATCAGTTACACCTTGCAGGTAGTGCTTGTCTCTTTAAGGAATCCAGAAATGTACATCCTTGTTGAATAAAATTTGTTTAAAAATAAAAAAAAAAGGTATTTACCCGTGATGCCATTCTACCCTGTTAGAGCACACGATCACGTTTGCACCTATGGGCTGTCAACGGACTATCGATTGCTTTTTTGGGAGTTCTAGTCTTTGCATGCTTTGATTAAAAGAACAGAACTAATATCTGGAAATTACTTGTAACAGTAAAGTCCAGGCTGGAAACAGTTCTGATCACACATAGTATGATAGAAAACGTATTACCTTCTCTCTGTGCCATACTAAATCTATACATATGTCTATCACCGTTCTGCCTCTCTTGCAGTATTTTTGGTGTTAAACGCGAGCCAAAGCTTGTGCTATTTAAAGACAATATATGGAGGCGCTCTGTCGATTATACATGAGCTGGAGCTAGACATGGGCACGAGATGGACTCCCTAAGTATACATCCCTATAAAACAGCACAGTGGGTAGAGCTGGCATATCAGTATGTAATAGTCAGCTGTTTCCATTTTGCACAGCTGCTTGCTCCAGACTGCTTTGGGAGGATTTTACTTTCACTTCTATAGATTTGACACACAGAAAACAAACATTGGCAAAGCTAATAGGTCTTGTGTATATGAAAGCTATTTTTGTTTTATTTTTTAACCATCCATCCCCTGCAGAGGAAGGGGAACAGGGTTATCTGTAATCACCATGCCTAACCTCAGGTGTGGGGCAAAAGCCAGTCTTCAATAAAACACACCCCTAATACATAAATAGATGTAAACAAAGGATATTTTTGGTATGATTGTTTGAGCATGCAAGGGCTCATTCGGCAGACATGCAGATTATGTTCTACTGCACTTTTAATGCGTCCTCCCCCACTGTCCAGCAAATAAGTTGATGGACCTCATGTGTGATGTGCAGTTTATCTCTTCCATCCTGGAGACTCTCACAGTTCTACCAATGGGTGATGTGCTGCACATCTTTTACAACGCTGAGACTGTCACAGATCTCTAACAATGCACCACATATGATGTGATGCTCATTTTTTCTTATAGCGCTGACACTCACAAAGCTCCACTGATGCGCCTTGTTGTGTTGTGCAGCTCATCTTCTGTTCCAGCGCTGAGACTTACACAGATCTGCCGAAGCACGTTGTGTGATGTGCTGCTCCTCTTCTGTTCCAGAGCTGAGACTGTCACACAGGTCTGCCGGTGCACCACGTGCGATTTGTCGCTCATCTTTTGTTCCAGGTTTGAGAGACTCATGCAGCCCTGCTGATGCACTATATTTCTGATGTGCAACACTCCTGCTATTCCAACTCTGAACCCCACTACAGCTACCTTGATGCACCTCATTTCTGAAGTACAGCGTCCACTGGCGTTCTAGCTCTGAAACCCACAAAAGGCCCTACCACTGAACCTTTATCCTAATGTGCCTCACATGCTGCTATTCTGGAATTGAGACTCACTCACAGCTCTGCTTATGCACATCATTTCTGATATGCATCAGACTCCGCTATTGAAACACTATGACTCGCATAGAGGTCTTCCAATGCACCTTGAGTGGAGCTGTGTGAGAGTGTCATCGCTGTAAGAAAAGATGAGCAGCACATCGTATGTGGTGCATTGTTAGAGCTCAGTGAAAGTCTCAGCGCAGGAAAAGATGTGCAGCACGTCACCCATTGGTAAAACTGTGTGTGTGTCAGTGATGGAAGAGAGAAGCTGTAGATGAGGTCCAACAACTTATGTGCTGGACAGTCCAGGGAGGACCTGGCTTGGCAGTTTGGGTTGGGCTGTTCCCATGAGGAACAGGGTCCAGCCTTATTTGCATATGGCTGGGTCCAAACTGGGGTGGTGTGGTGAGGAAAAGAACGATGAATTAAACCCAGATCCTTGTGCCTGGGGGTGAATGTTTTCATTGTTCAGCATTCCGTCCATCATTAGTTCCCCTTTGACAGTGGGAAGGACACATTAACAGTGCAGTAGAACAGAATCCGCATGTCTGTCAAATGAGCCCTTGCATGCTCAAACAATCATACAAGAAATATCCTTTGTTTGCATCTATCTATGTATCAGGTGTTGTTGCAGGGTTTCTGCACATACACAGAACTATGCGCAGGAAAACAGGACCTCAGTGAATAGGGGTGTACCAACCTACCACATAAGTATCAAAATCCCAAACCGACTAGCTTTTAGTGTCTCATTCGTTCTCCTCCAACTATCACAGAGCTACAAATGATTAGACAACCCAGAACACGACACTCCCAACTCTCTCAGGAATCGCGGTAGCATGATGTACTCTTTCGCTCACTCACTCGTACTTGTCCACAATGAGAATAGGCAGAGTCACTGAAATAGTTCAAAATGTTTATTTTAACTATCGTGCACTACAATACAGTATACGTGCCACTACTAATAGCAAAATGCATAAACTCAACACAGTTAGCATTGTTACAATTCCATAGAATACAAAGGGAGAAATCATTTTTATAAAGACTGTGGAAATCAGGGCCTATAGTCCTGACCACCATCCCCTTGACTAGAAGAAGTTTATTTTATAAAAAAGGACAATCTCTAGGCTTTGACAGCAGACCCCATACCTTAAAGCCTGGATGTAAGGTTTACATCATAGGAACAGCAGAGCTCTTCTCCATGGAACATGCAACAACGTAATATCAAAGCATGAGTCTTCATTACTGCAGCTGTGTGTAGCATGTTTTTTTTTTTTTTTGTCCTCATTGCTACCATGGTTTCAGTGCCATACCAGATTACCCTACAGTCAGCTGTCTCAGTTCAAAAGAACTGGCAGGGTTATATGACCAAGGAAGTGAGTAGAAAACATCCCTCAGCAATTGCAGTTTCAATCTTGGAAGGCGAAGAACCAGGCATTTCCCTTCTTGTAAACCACCTTGGTGTAAGTGGCAACCAAGTCAGCCCGGGCTAGGACCAGGTATGGTACAAATGGCTAGAACACCATAATAGGGTAATCATCGGACCCGGGGGAAAAAAAAAAAAAAAAAAAAACCCGGGTATTTCAGTGTACCCATGGCAACAAATACCAAAAAGCTCTTTTGCTCTGATTACCAGCCCTAGCCAGGTCCATACGTGATGTATATATGACGGAGGCCTGCCATTCGCCGAAGGAAGGAGGGGACACGTCCTTCCATTTCTTGCAGATCTCCCTTCTTGCCAACAAAATCGTATAGAACACTACATTTTTGGCTGCACCTTGAGCTCCTTCCAAAATCCCGAAGATCACAAGAGGTAAGTCAATGTTTACTTTAACACCCAATGAAGTAGTTAGAAAGTTACTGATAGCTGCCCAGTATGACACTAAACTGGGGCAGTCAAAAAACATATGGGTGTCTGGTGCCGCCAGAAACCCACATCTGGAACAAGCAATTGAGTTACCCTCGGAAAATTTAGATAGTCTAAGAGGAGAATAATATGCCCTATGCAGTGTTAGCAAGTGGTTCCTCCGTAACCAAGAAGGCTTAACTATGCTGCACAAAAGGCCGAATGAGTCTGTCCAAAGATTTTGTAAGTTTGGGCCAGAGATTGAAGGGCTCCAAAGTGAATCAGGCAGATCAAAGACTCCATCCGTTTCCTCCAACAAAAGATTATACCACTGTGAGGTCTTCTTTTTTCCCACGGGGTTGTTCATCAAGTTGTTTATGAGCAGGCTATATCCTCCAAGTGGAAACTTATTTCTTTCTAAGGCTTGAGATTTGTAGGCCTGAGTCCAACTATGTATTTGAAGGTATTTAAGTCTTGACAGATTAGGGCCGATCTTAGCCAGAAGATGTTCCCATGAAAGCAGCTCCCCGTCAAAGAAGAGGTCTCCCCAGACCTCTAAGCCTGCGTCTCTTATTGGAGCCGCTAGAATGTCTTCAAGCCAAACAGGGTTTTCAGGGAGACCCCATAGCGGCGTCCTTTCACAAAAGTAGCTTACTTTTATCGATCTTGTGACTTCGGCCCATAATTTTGCCAAGCCTTGTAGTACCTTCAGTTTGATCTTTTTGAAGTACTTGGG
This sequence comes from Triturus cristatus, assembly GCF_964204655.1. Taxonomy (NCBI): domain Eukaryota; kingdom Metazoa; phylum Chordata; class Amphibia; order Caudata; family Salamandridae; genus Triturus; species Triturus cristatus. The sequence goes on along the minus strand of NC_140580.1, from coordinate 745,029,317 downwards.
GTTGCCGAATTTAAATAGAAAGGCTGATTGACTAGCTTCTTCCCCTTCTAACATGGCTGAAAACATTAGACCCACCCCGTAGTCTGTAGGTATTTTTAACAACATGCGGGAATGAGTTAACTGGAAGGCCCAAGCATATAATTTCAAGTCCGGGGCTGCCAAGCCCCCTTTGTCCCTTCGCCTTCTAAGCTTTTTCCAAGAAATCCTTGCCTGTTTGTTGTTCCAGATAAAAGATGTTATGTCTGACTGCAATTTAACTAAACAAGAATGTTCAAAGTGCAAGGGAATGGTACAAAACAAAAACGAAATTTTAGGAAGGATCGACATCTTGATTAAGTTGACCCTCCCAATTAAAGATAGTGGGATATGAGACCATGAGTGTAGTAACCTACGGCATTCTTTAGCTACCGATGTTAAATTAACTTGAGCTATTTTTTCTATGTCCTTCCCTATCTGTAGACCCAAATATCTCATCGAGGAGCCCGTTTGTAAGTCTATAGCTTGCCCTTCATGATTCCAAACAAGCATCTTGGTTTTAGTATCATTAATTTCGTAACCGGAGACTTGACCAAATGAACGAGCAATCCTTAAAATTATAGGGAGTGCAGAGCCAACATCTGAGGTAAGAATAAGCACGTCGTCAGCCTATAGGGCTACTTTCCTCACCCACCCTTTATACGAGAATGGCTTAATAGAAGTCTCCTCCCTCAGTTGTTGCGCAAAGGGTTCGATATAAAAATCAAACAAAAGGGGGTAAAGTGGGCAGCCCTGCCGTGTCCCCCTAGTGATGGTAACAGGGTCAGACAGATCTCCATTGACCAAGAGGCGTGCTACAGGATTATGATATAACAAGCCAATTGCCCTACGTATCCCATCCCCCACGCCAAACTTAGCCAAGGCCCCCGACAGGTACACCCAGTTAACTCTATCGAAGGCCTTGGTCGCATCCAACGTGAGGGCGGCCAAAGGAAGGGTCCGAGCCGATGCTATATCTATGGCACCTATTAAATCATAGGTTAGCTCGAATAATTGTCGCCCCTTAACGAAACCCTTTTGGTCCGGATGGAGAACCAGAGGCGCAATCACAGCCAACCTAGATGCCAAGATTGTGGTAAAGATCTTGTAATCCACATTCAGGATTGAAATTGGCCTATAAGAACCACAAGCCGTCTTTGGTTTCCTTGGCTTCAGAATAAGGGTGATTGAGGCATTATCCCAGGAATCTGGCGGAAGCTGACCTTCCAGTAGGATTTGGTTAAAAAGAACGGTGAGGAATGGAACTAATTCTATTTCAAGGGCTCTATAGATTTCTGCCGGCAGACCGTCAGGTCCAGCCGCCTTCCCCTTCTTACTTCTTTTAATGGCAGATCTTACCTCATCCTCAGTGATAGCTTTATCTAAAGATTGAGATTGCTCGGCAGATAGTGAAGGTAAATTGATGTCCCTTAACCAACCCTCAACAGACTCTGGCGAGATCTGCTTATCCTCCTCATAGATTACTTGAAAGTAATCTCTGAAGGCTGCCCTGATGTCCTCATCTGAAGAGAAGATGATGTTATCTACCATTATTGCAGCGATGTTATTCCGCACCAGATCAGTTTTGGTTTTCCAGGCCAGTAATTTCCCGGCACCTTCAGTGTATTCAAAATGGGCCAACTTACTGGCTTCCCATCTTTGTTGAAGTCGAAGATTTAATAAAGAACTCAGACTACCCTTCAAAGTCACTAATTGATTATGGAGAGTGGGCAGATCTAAACCGGAATCCATACAGTTGGAATCTATATCTTGTTGTATTTGAGATATCTGATCTTCAATAGAAGTGACTTCCTCTCTATGCAACTTCCTACGGTATGAAACTTTCCCAATGATAACCCCTCTCAAGAAAGCTTTAAACGAGTCCCAGATTATCCTAGACGTAGCTGAGCCACTGTTGGAAATCAAAAAATTATGGGTTTCTGATTTAAGAAAAGTAATATCCTCTACTGATGAGAGAAGAGACCGGTCAAAAGACCATGAGGTGGAACTCTTTTTAATCAAACTGGCAATCTCCATTACTACCGCTGCATGGTCCGACAGATGTGATGGGAGGTAGCTAATACTCTTTACGGAATCCACCAGCCTCAGACTTATTAAGATGAAATCTATTCTGGACTGGTGGTGATATTTATAGTTCCTGAAAGAGACCCCTTGTTGTTGCCCCGATCTCGCTCTCCAGATATCAACATACACATATTGCTTCATGGCGCTTTGGAGCAGGGCCCTCGTCTTAGAAAAAACAGAGGATCGATTATTGGGTGATTTGTCCAACAGAGGATCCAGTACGATATTAAAATCGCCTGCCAAGATAATGGGTTCAGGGAAGGTAATCAAATGTGAGAATATAGATTCCAAAATGGAGGGATCGTCCTGATTCGGACCATAATATCCTAAGATTGTACTTTGTTTACCAGATATAACAACTGACACTATGGCCCATCTGCCACCTGGGTCAACTGCCTGTGATATCAGCCTAGCTTTAGCTCCTTTTTTAAATACAATTGAGACCCCTCTTGTATTAGATGTTTGGGTAGTCGAAACTGCAAAGTCTATCCAGTTGTTTTTCTTAATAAGGGTAAGCATTTCCGTGTGAGTTAGGTGTGTCTCCTGGAGCACCAAGACCTGCGCATCCAAATCCCGCAAATATTGCATGATTCTATTAGCTCTGGGCTTGGTGCGGAGGCCATTAACATTCCAGGAGATATATTTTACACTACCCATACTTAAAGGGAAAAAACTGTAAAAACAAAGCCAAGATTACCGTTTGTTGCATTGGTTCCTGAATCAATATATGCCTACTTCCATCTTTAATAGAACTGCTTCGAGCTATGAGGACCATTTTATATTTTTGCCACCCCTCAACCCCCCTCCTACCCACGTGAAACATCTCCCAGCTACCCCACCCCCCTTGGAAAACCCTTGTGTTATCTAGCCGGAAAATGATCCGGTAGAAGCACCCCTTGACAAGGCTCCCGTCAAAGAGAACCCCCTCCCTTCCAGCGATGGAAAATAAGATATGAAAAATATACGTCGATGATGTAAGCCCCCACCCATGAGGCAGTAGAAAAAAAAAAAAAAAGTAACCAGAACATAACTTTGGCCAATGTAGCTGCATGGAGATCGGAAGAGAAAAAGACATTTTTTGTGTTGTAAAAAAAAAAAAAAAAAAAAAAATATGGCATAAAGTAAGGAGGCTAGACCCATACAGACCTATATGTTAAAGATGAACGCGGTCTATAAGGCTTATCAGGAGAGAGACACCAAGGTTATAACGATGCATATTTAGACTATTTATGCTCCTTGCCTAGAATCAACAAAAGCTCATCGGCTTCCTGAACTGACCTGATGTTATACATCCGATTATTATGCATAACTTTGATGGCTGCCGGAAACATGAGCTGAGCTGTTGCTCCTACTTTCCTAAAAGCGTCCAGTCTCCTCCCAAACTCCCATTGCTTCTCCAATGTAATTCTAGAGAGGTCAGACCTAACTAAGAAAGTAAACCCACTCCCCACAAGAGATTTTTGCTTTAATGCCAAATTTAGGATCTGCTCCTTCAGCACATACGTATGGAAGTTGACCAGAATCTTACGGGGCTTCGATCTCTGGGGGTTCCGCCGAAAGGGATCTCTGTGGACTCGTTGTATGTCCATGGCTAACTCCTCTCCTGAGTGCTCTAAGCCCAGGGACTCCTTTAACAAAAACAGAAATAAAATGCTTTATATCAGAGCCCTCAGAACCTTCCGGAATATTGAGAATCCGTATATTCCCCCGCCTGGCATTATTTTCTAATGACTCCAATCTCTCGTTTAGACTTTGCTCCTCTCTAGTAAGCTTTTTTATATCATCCTTAACTTGCTTCATATTAGTAGAGAGTGCTGCAGAGGTCTCTTCCAAAGCTCCTGTTCTGACATTCAACCCCTCAATCTTATTGTCCAGAGCTTCACAGTGTTTCCTTATCTCTAACTGATTTGCAGAAGACTCAGAAAACCCCTTCCTAATCTCCATCGTGAGCGCAGAGAACATCCCCAACAACGAGGCGACAGAGATGGAAGATTCCGCCTCAAGGTTGGCAGTAATAACACCAGCAGAAGTATTCTGATGCAGAGCCTTGATGTTGACTTCATCCGGACACTCTCCACCAGCTGCCCCTTCCACCACAGATGTCGCTACCACCTTTACATCGGAATTGGATCTTGCCGACCTTGTCAGGTTTAGAGAGGGACTCAAGGGAGGACACTGTTCGATGATAGACAAACCCCCTGATGCCTGAGCTCCCAACACCACCTCTTGACCTGTCCCGGCTTCTTCTAGGCCTTTCACTTGTGGGGTACACTGTAGCGGTGTAGCCGATCCCTCTTCTGTGGCTTCGTCCCTAGCTGGTATGCGGGAGGATAATGATGACCCATTTTCAGATGGAGAGGGGAGAGTGTCTGGGACAATCAAAACCCCTGCCATATTATGATCTTCCACAAGATTGAGAATCTGGGGGACCGCTTTAAAATAAGATCTAAGTGATGGAGTGATCTTGGATCCTAAAGATAGTACTACCTTAGGACCCTTTACTTTGGATTTAGATTTATGTTTGCTCCCTCTAGCCTTGACTTCTGTATTTAGATAGGAAGAAGATTTCCCTCTGACCAGAAACTGAGAATGCTGAACAGTACCTAGAGCTTGTGAAACTACCTCACTTGACTCTTGAATAACCTGCTCCCCATCAGCGGTAAATAAACAGTCAACAAACTCCCCACGAGAAACCTCAGGCCCAGGCGGCAGTTCAGCCAGCGTATTAACACTCTTAGAACTCTCACCACAGAGAAAAAAAACTTTTCGCCAACCTTCCTCCCTCGGCTTCTCCCCGAGGAGGCGATATCACAGACTTCTGCAACCCACCTGACGCGTCCTTAGTGGCTACGACTTTGGATCTAGCCCCATTGGCAGTACCTCGACGTGACTGGACCAGGCTCCGCACCTTTCTCCCCCGCCTTAGCTCCAGCGCGGCTGACCACAGACGGTAGCCTCGGCTTCCCCGGGGGCTCTTGCAGTGATGAAGAAAACGAATTTTGGCCGGAAATTAGCTCCTGGGGGGCGTTCTTCAAGGAACACTGAAGCACTCTCGCCACAGTCGAAAAAATGACACACACGGAGCCAGTATGGGGAGAAAAAACTCGGCAAGCACCATCCAGAGAGGAGCCACGCAGGCGAAAGCTGAAGGCGGAACACAGGCAGGCAACGTAACGCGGGGCGTCTAATGGAGAAACACAGTATTGCATCTTCGGCGTTCGTTAAAGGGACAACCGCCTGATGAAAACAAACCCGATCCGAAATGCGTGTTTCTTGATTCAAAATGGAATGTTGAAAGCCCCGACAATCTCCATCGCAGACCCTACAACTCTGAACATCAAGTTTCGGCTATAACTTCATCGCATAACGAGGTGGGTTCAACTCCGACGGGAGCTCGCCTCGGGGCGCCGCAGCAGCCTAGTTAGCCGCCGCCATGTTTTCCAGCTGTGTGTAGCATGTTATGTCTAGGTGCTAGGGACTGACCAGAACAGAATAACAAGGGGCATTGTTGATTGACCTCGCACATCGTGTTCAGACTAAACTCCAGGAAAGTCAGAGAACGCGAAAGCAGCCCGTTCTCATGTGACAGGCACAAACAGAGTCTTGCAAAAACAAAGTCATGGAGTAACGTGCGCAAAAGCAGCATCATGGCAGCAAAGCTCATGCTAACTTAGCAATGTCGACAATGTCCCTAAGGGCCTAATAATACCCTAAGAACCATATAACAGTGTGTGTTTGTATTGAAGACTGGCTTTTGCCCCCACACCTTAGGCATGGTGATTGCAGATAACCCCGTTCCCATTCCTCTGAAGGGGATGTATGGTTAAAAACTAAAACAACATTTACAAAAATAGCTCTCGTATAGACAAGACCTTTTAGCTTTGGCAATGTTTGTTTTCTGTGTCAAATCTAAAGAAGTGAAGCTAAAATTCTCCCAAAGCAGTCTGAAGCAAGGAGCTGGGCAAAATGGAACCAGCTGACGATTACACACTGATTTGCCAGCACACGCTCTACCCACTGAGCTGTTTTATAGGGATGTATATCGTGCCCATGTCTAGTTCCAGCTCATGCATAATCAACAGAGTGTCTGCATATTTTATCTTTAAATAACACCTGCTTTGGCTCGCGTTAGCCCCCCAAAAAACTGCAATACTGCGAGAGGAGCATAATGGTGACAGACATCTGTATAGATTTTGTATGGCACAGAATGTAGGTAGTAAATCTTTTGTCATACTATGTGTGATCAGAACTGTTTCCACTCTGGACTTTCCTTTTGCAAGTAATTTCTAGATATTAGTTTTGTTCGTTTAATGAAAGCATGCGAAGTCTATACCTCCCAAAAAAAAAGCAATTGATAGTCAGCTGACAGACCATAGGTGCAAACGTGGTGTCCTGCTCAAACAGGGTAGAATGGCATCACGGGTAAATAATTGTTTATTTTAAAAAATTGTATTCAACAAGGATGTACATTTCTGGATTTCCTAAAGTGACAGGCACTACCTGCACGGTATAACTGATTCCTCTTCTTTCCAATTTCAATTTCCTAATGCCTACAACAGTGCACTCATTTATTACACATCTGAATGGGGCTTAAAGGAGGACACACCACACTACCTAAAGGGATGATCATGTGTCTATTTTCAAAAATAGAAAACGTTAACTGTGGTTCTAATCCTGTGGAGTGTGCCCGAGACTCCGGTTTCAGACCTGATCTTCTTGAGAACTTGGGGCAGGAGTTGTGTCAGCAAAAGGGGATACAGGAGTCCAGAGGCCCAGTTGAGGCGGAACGTGTCACTGAGGAAGACTCCTTGGAAACTCCAATGCACAGGAGTGCTGTTCCTGCGAGTCTTTGGCAGTGGTGAACATATCGGGCCAAGGCTATTCCCATTCACAGAAGAGACCATGCTCCACCTCTGGGAGTAGCTGCAACTTGTAATCCGCAAGGCGTCAACAGCTGATTTAGTCTGCCCTGGTGTTTAAAGATCGTGATTGGTGTTGGGTCGGAAAAGACCTTTGCATGGTGAGAGACGTGTTCCCCTGCCCGGAGTGCCCAACTGTATTGTTGCTGGATCTTTAGTGCAGATTTTGTGTCATAGATGAACATGATTCATATGTGTGCACCATGACATAGGCCTGTCTCACGGATTGCCGTTGTTGGACTGGAAAGGGTACCCAAAGCACTACCCTCATCGTGGTGGAAGGCTATCGCTTTCCCCAGGAGTTAAACAGCAAAGAGCGGTGGTGGCAGCATACCGTGTAGCGAATAGGTGCATTTCACCCTGTCACTGTGGAGAGAAGCCTACTGGCTCACTCACCTTTTTAAAAGTTCTGCTGCTGTGTGTTTAACTTACTGATGGCCTACATCAGGTTGATGTGGAAGTGCATGGGTGATGAAAACATGTGCTATGTGCATGTGAGCTTGCAAGGAATACTCTTCACCTTCGGCAAAGTGCTCAACAGTGCGCACATGGTAAATGTGTGTGCTGGCAGGGTATGCTTTTAAAGTAACAAACTCTGATGCAGTATAGAGAGACTGCAGTACTGAACAGTGTGTGCAGCCTGTTGTGTGTGCTGCATGTGGGAATGCTGATTGTTGCATGAGGAAAGCAGCACTAGGCAGCGAGTGTGCTGTGAATGTAACCTGAGTGCAGGAGTGCCTGCACTTGTACATAACATAGATAACTTTGTGTCCCATTTTGGGAATCCCAATGCTGGGTGGGACAAACACTCGATGAGGGGAGAGCCAGGCTCTTCCAGGGCATTTCAAAGGTATTTTTGATTCAATGACAGATCACAAGGAAAGGGGCTTGAACACAACTCGCAGAGGTGGAGTTGATAAGAGAATATAAGAATAGGGTTGAGGTCCCGGGAATAGCCTTTAATGCACTTTTCTCTGCAGCTGACATCCAGGTGTGAACTCTGGTCACTCCCATGAATCTTGTTGTGGGTTAATCAGCTTTGGAGTAATGCTTGCTGTGACAGACATTCATCAGGAGGCAGAAGAAATAGGACAGATGCCTATTTCAAAGAAGCAAAACCCCAACACAAAAACCTCAAAGGTCCAGATCCTGAATCACTTTTTTTGTTTCCGAAGAAGAACTATAAGCAGGGAGTCTAAGACCCCAAATGTTTCCATCTGCTCTGCAAGACTTCTGCCTGTGACCAGAACTAGGGGCTCCGCCTGCAAGTCTCCCTGCTTGGCAAAGGGATATCACCTAGGAAAGCCAAGATCCCCTTGCGCCTGGAGCACCAGAGCCTACCTGCTCGCCAAGACTGGTGTGACCATGAGGAAGAGAAGAGCGTTGGAGGGAAAGAGGACCAGAGAGGTGCCCTGACATGAGGACTGTGTTGAGTAATCCAGCCGTGCACCTATCAGGCCATAGCCTGTCTGTTGAACTTCATTTGTATGCCAGGAGGGGACGCCATGAACTGAGTAGAGGAGCGCAGTGGGAGAAAGTCTCTCCCAGGACCGATCGAGCCATTGCCCATGTCCTGCACTAGCTGTGTGACTCTTTATGCCAAGAGGGGCCCCTGCTGATTGACTAAGGATAGTTACGGGAGAAACCAGTCTCCACACTGATCGGAACGCTGCCAGTGTGTCAAACTAATTGGGCGACCCCGTATTCTAAGAGGAGCTGCCGTTGCATGGAATAATGCCTGTAGAAGGAGGAACCTGATCCTGCTCCGATCGAACCATTGCCAGTGTGCTGAAGTGGCTTGGCGACCCCATATGCAAAGAGGAGCCGTCGTGGCTATCCACGTGAGGCTAGCATGGCCAACGTGGCAACCCAGCATGCCAGGTGGGGCCGCTGAAGCCAAGAGGTCTGGGTCGTCACCATGGAGTAGGAAACTGTTGTGAACAAGGTGGAACTCAACTGCTTTTTGTGGAACCCTGAGGGAGCAAGGAGATCAACCCCCACCCTCCTCCCAGGGATAAATGGCTTGCCATGTGGCTGCTGAAGCTAGAGCACCTTGCCCATCGGATCCTTGCCAAGTGTGACCGTGGGTAGCCCGACTCAGACATTCCAGAACTGGATCTTGCTGCACCGCCGTAGGGTACTTTGCCGCTTCGGGTAAAACGAGAACTGGGCATTTAGGTCCCGGGCGACATACCACCAGTGATGCTGCTAAACCCTAGATTCTAAAAACTTAACTTACTTGCAAAGCCTGAGGGAAGAACTATTGAGTACAGCCTATTTCGTTTACATTCCCTGGATGAGGCCATCAGTGAATGGGGAATAACACCAAACCTGTTACACTAGAGGTTGGAGGACAGGGAGTGGCCTGACAACTACTAGAGCACTGACTTTATAGGGACTGTTCTATTGATTTCTGAATGTCATTTACCTTGTGTAGAGTTAGAATAAAAATACTGTCTGGACATTGATTCATTGCCAAGCTACCCTTAAGTTGAGTTATGAGTCATGTTCACTGAACTGTATATGAGTTTCCCCTGAGGGAGCCCTGAATTGTAAGTCAGGTGCTGAAGGGGGCACTTGACCCAGTTGAGCGGGATCCATAGTAAGGTGGGTCCCGGGACATCCGGGGTAAAAGGCCTCAACCACTTCTGTTTAGCCCAGTAACTCCTGCATGCATGTAGCCCCAGAAACAGGGTTCTGACAACGGGCCAGCCATTTCAAGAGAGAAGCAGTTTCCCCTGGCACTGGATCCATGACCACACAGCAGCATTAAGAAGGGGTTCACACTTGCATGGCTTCGTGTAATTTAGGTGGGGGGCATGCAGTATTCAGGCGGGCTTCACGCAGTATTCATGACAGCCTTGCATTGTATTTAGAGGGATTCACAATATTCAAGGGATTTGCATATTCTTTAGTGGGAATTTACATAGCACTGGGAGGTTGACACAATATTTAGGCGCAGTCGCATCTTTCTTCTATATATTATTCACCAATTAGTGCTCCTCCCATCTCATTCACAGCCCTCCTCGTGTGGTCCTCCTCTACCCCTGTCAACATCCTCTATCTTCTTGCCTGTCTGCTTACCGGGGGTGTTTTTCCATCTTCCATCGGTCTCCCAAAGTGGGACTCTTGAAGTCCATTCCGGCGTTGGTCACACGGTCACTCACTATCTCTAGTATATTAACGATGAGACAGTGTGATGCAATAATAAATCCCGACTCTAGACACTCTGAGTCCACCACCGTCCGCGCCCGAGAGACCATGTGGTGCGTGACCGCTACTTTTGAAGAGCGCCGTGGGGGCTGGCCAAAATGTATTGCCAGGGCCGTCAGTAGCGCTTTAACGCGCTACAAGATCAACAGCCCTGTGGCCCACAGACTGTACACTCACCGCACCACTACGCTACGGTGGCTGGTAGCACATTACAGCAGGTGCGATTGCAGTTACACAGACAAGTGCTGCTGGTTTCAGCAGCCCATGTGTTTAGTAACTTATAGTCAGTGAGTGATCATGTCCAATCCTCCAATCATGCCCCAGCCATGCAGCGCGTTTCATGCTCATTCGACGGTGACCTTAATCTGTTCATGCGGCGCCACCGAGAACACAATGCATCATCATTCAAGATGAGGGTTGGCGCCGCCCCAGCTACAAATTTGTGCACAATGTGTTAATATACGCCCAAAAGGTAGCCTCCCGCCAAGTGTGGTTTTTCCCCGTACAAATGGGAAAAATGTTCCCCATTTGTGTGGGAAATAGCTCAATCTGGCAACACTGTCTGAGCTCCGCAAGTCACCATCCGCAGCGCTCTTATGCATTGCACGTATTTCCTGTAAAAGAAGAGCAGAAAGGTGAAATCGCTCGTGCTCTGCTCCATGGCAGTCCACAGTTGTGAAACATGCAAAAACAAAGTAAAACAAGAACTTTAAGCAGATCGTGGGCTTAAGAGCGTTTCTTATGCTACAGCACCAATTATTGTTAAGACCGTGGCATACAGGCAAATCATTGTTTAAGCATACAGACAGTTTTTACGAACTATTAAAAGGACGCTTAGCGATGCATCACTGTTTATGAGAGAAAGGCGTATTTCTCTTAATAGAGGCATCAATGGTACGAACTGTCAGGAATTCTTCTTGTACGCCTGAACAACTGTTACAGAGGCAGACTACAGTGCTAGCCCGCAAGGGTCGCCGTCGCATCACCGGAGAAGCGTGTCTCCGTCGCAGCTGTGTGTTGTCGCATCACCGGAGAAGCGTGTCGCAGGGCCTGTCATGGCTCCAAAGTTTCAGAGTCACCACACAGCCGCCGGGCATGCACGCATCATCTTCACGTCATCGCATCCAGGGCGCCATCTTCTCGCATCACACCGGATCGTCGCATCGCAGCAAGGCGCCATTTTGTCGCATCGCAACCGGGCCGCACCTCGAGATCATCGCATCACCTCCTCTCCGGTAAGGAACAGACGCATCGCCTACTTTGCGCAAGCACTGAGTAACAGACGCATCGCCTCCCCTGAAGCAAGGAACCAACGCATCGTTCTCCCTGCGAACCTTTTGCTTATTTTGCTTGACGCATCCAAAGGTACTTTGTGGGAAACATGTCGCATTTATCATCTAAAGTGAACTTCGTTATTTTTACCATCTTAGTCATTTCCTTAATACTGTATTGTGGATTTTTGTCGTTTGGGTCTTGTGTTAAGTCTATATAAAGCATACCTCTTTTTATAAAACCTGTGTTGAGTCCATCTGTAGTGTTTTCACTGTATTACTGTATGTGTTCACAAATGTTTTATACACTGCTTCTGAGATAAGCCCTCCTGCTCGTGCCAAGCTATCACAGGGTTGAGCCGGGGTTATTTAGGAGTGTAGCCCTTTACTCTGACTAGAAGCAAGGGTCCCTATTTGGACAAAGGTGCAAGCCATTGCCAACTAGAGACCCCCAGTTCTGTAAAAAATGTAAAGTTGCTACTTCAGGCCTTACCAAAAAGGATGAGTACCAAAAGGCGCTGAGGGCCTGGGTGGAAGCAAGAAATGCCCCTGAGCCTGTGGAAGACCCTGCAGAAGGGGCTGAGAATGCAGAAGGGCAGCTAGATGGGCCCTTGGGTCTAGCCGGGGAGAGAGTGTCTTCCCCCATAGGCAACAGTGTTTCTTCCAAGGGCCTATCCCCAGTATGTTAGAACGTGGGTTTCTGTTGCAGTAACCCCCCCCCCCCCCCCTTTTTGCCTGATAGCTGATGCACTTTTCCTTGTTGTGCCCTGGGCTCCTGCCAATCAGGTGCCCAGGGCCTGTGTTCCTTCCCTAAAAACTGCCTAACAGCCAAAACCCAAATTGGCAAACCCTGGCCACATGTCAGCCCCTGGTAAATGGTACCCTAGGTACCCAGGGCCTTGTGACCAGGGAAGGTCTCTAAGGGCTGCAGCACTCATTGTGCCACCCTTAGAGGCCCTGTACCCTAACACACACACACTGCCTTTGCAGGCTGAGTGTCTGGGTACAAGACAAAACAAAGAGACGACATGGCACACATCCCTGTGTGCCATGCCCACCACCTACAATGCCCTGGCATACATCAGCCACCCCTCTAGCTGGGTGCCATATGCCCCAGTGGTGTGAGCACAGGAGCATGAGCCCTGTGCCCCTACAGTACCCAGCTCCATTCCTGGGCACTGTAAGTGCAGTGCTGCCATTTGAGAGTACATGGTGCTGAGAGCTCGTCAAACACGAACTCCCCAGCACCATAATGGCAACACTGAAGACTGAGAAGTTTGGTATCAAACCTCTCAGCACATTAAACCCACACTGATGCCAATGTGGGATTTAATGTACCAAGCACCCTAGAGGGCATCTTAGAGATGCCCCTGAAACCTAACCTACAATCCATATCTGGTCTGGGAGGCTGCCTAGGCTGCCACACAGCAGACATGTTGCTGGACCCCTGGTTAGGAGAGCCCCTGCTCTCCTGGGCCTGCAACAATGCACATCCTGGGCGAGGTGCTAAGTCTCCTCCCCCAGGATGGGCAGGGGGAAGCTTCAAAGGCATGCCGCCTCTGTGAGCTTCCTCAGGCCACTGGCAGCCCCCACTCTGGCGGGAAGCCTGGCCGGAAACCCTAAATAAGGACAGGGGATGTGCCAGCCTGCCAAACCCACCCCTCAGGTGGGGGAGGCGAGGGGAAGCACATCTCCGGGCGCTCGCCATCTTGAAGATGGGAGGCCCTACCCAATCAGGACTAGGCTACTGCCCCCTTCCCACAGGAGAGAGGCAGAATAGGGGGTGTACCCACCCCAGGACAGGGACCCATTGGTCCCTGCCCTTCACCTACCTGTAACGCCCCTAAATCTAGTATTTAGGGGCACCCTGAACCTTCCTTCCCCAGATTCCGGATTCCGAAATACAAAGAAGAGCAAGAAGAAAGAAGACCTGCCCTGCAGCTGCTAAGAAGAGGAAGACACTAACTGCTTTGTCCCTAGCCCTACCGGCCTGTCGACCCTCGAACCTGCTCCTGCTCCAACCCGGCATCTCTTGTGGCCAGCAACCTCACAAACCCCGGAGGACCTGTCTACCTTTTGACTCTAAGCACATGGGACTCCCATGAGTAGAGGCTCTACTCAAAATCTGCTTCCAATCCCTGGCATCAGCCCGGAACCGCAAACCCTTCACACTCTGCACCCGCCAAGCCTGTCCTGTGCCGGAGTGAATAAAGACCACGAGGATGACCCCATGGCGACTGTTACCCCGAGTCCGGCACCCAAGGACTTCCCTCGACGCTCCTGACGACGCCTGCAGCCTCAGAACCAGGTGCCCCCCCAACCGTGATCAACAGAAGGTAAGATTTCCCGACACCAAAAGGCACCCCTGCAACCGGCGCCCTGCGGCCCCCTGTGCCCAACTCCGGGGTACCTACCTATCCTCCAACTACCCAACTTACCTCTCGAAGTGGTGGTGGCACCTGAAAAATCTTCGTCCCCGAGCTTGCAGTCTTTTTCTAAACCGGAGCTTTCCCATTGAAATCAATTGAGCGCCCGAAGGCTCAAAAGCACCCTGCACCCAGCCGCCCGAGTGGCCCTGACAGTGTAACCTCTACACCTATCTACTTCCCCACTTGCCCTGAGCAAGTGACCAGGATCCCAGCTCCCACAGCCGCGTGGCCTGCTAGTCAGCAGCCACCAACCAAGGCCCCCCTGCCTCCCATAGGATAACATTGGGCCTAGCTCTCTCTGCACCCAGCTGCCCCTGTGCTGCTGAGGGTGTAACAACTGTACCTACCTGACTCTGGGAGACCCCTGAGTCTATGCCCAGAACCTTAACTCTGCCAGTCGAGTACATACCTTAAAGCCGATAACTCAATTTTCTCCATAGGGAACATTGACTGTTTTTTCCTGAAATTTCTTTCTGAATTTCTTTCTGTGAACTTTTCAAAACTTAAAATATTCACCAAAAATCAGCTGAGTAACGAAAACGGAAATACTCACCTGCTATTAGGTGAGCTCCCAGTGCTGGATCTTGGTACCCAGCACTGACTCTGAAAAATATTCACAACCGTACTTACCAGTAGCCCAATTTTCTTCCATAGGAAACCATTGAGTGTTTTTCTGTGAAATTTCTTCTGTCGATTTCTGCAAACTTTAAATATTCTTTAAAAATCGTATAAATTGTGAAAACGTAATTACTTACCTGTTTTGGATAAAGGTCCAAGTACTGAGTCTAGGCACCCAGTACTGGATTACAAAAGTAACGAGAACATACTATACCTGCAACATGAATTTTCTTCCATAGGGAATCATTGACTGTTTTCTATGAAATATTTTCTAAGTGTCAACTTTTAAAATAGCAAAATATTGTCTAAAAATCATAACAGTAACTAAGTCGACTTTTATCACTTGTTTCTAAGTACTGTCCAAGGACTGAATCTAGGATCCAGTCCTGGAATCACAATAGTAATCCTAAAAGTAATCTATTGCAAATAACTTGAAACTTCCATTGAACTCAATGTATTATTGTGTTTAGAATTGTGTTGCCTATTGCAACCACTTGTAATTATTTACAAAAGACAATTGCATATTGCAAAAGTAATTATATAAAGCATCTCATTCTGATAAAGTATATTTTAATACCTATTGTTGGTTCTAAAATAAAACAAGCATATATTTTTTATATATAAACCATTGGCCTAGAGTTCAGTTATTGAGTGTGTGAAACCATTTGCTGACTGAGTGTGTACAACAAAGTGCTTTACACTGTCCTCTGATACTGCCTTACTGCTCGACCAAGCTACCACTTTAGAGAGTAAGGTTATATCTAACTTTAGCCTGTGCCAAACCTCTGGTGACTGTGGACTCTGTACATACTGTACCTATTTGGGAACAGTATATACAGAGCCACATTCTCACACAGGAGAGCTGGAGGACAGGGAGAGAAAGAGATTGCATAGAATGGAGATGACCAATGGAGGGTCAAAAGGACCTAGAGAGTAAGAAGCTGGCGCTTGAGATTAACAGATTAGCTTTTGAAAGGGAGAAAGAGTAATTAGCACAGGAGAGATTTTTGAGGGAATTGGAGCTTAAGGCTAAGAATTTAGAAATGAGTCCCTCTGGTGGCAGCGCACCATATGTGCCTGCAGAAGGAAAAGTGTATTTCCCTAAAGATGTCATAAAGGATTTCCATAAGCATGAGGATATTGAGCAGTGGTTTGCAGCCTATGAAATGGCAATGTTGGCCCACCGGGTCCCTGAGAAGGATTGGGGGTGGGGTTGTGGGGCTGCTTTGTCAGTGATGGGAGGGATACATTGTTAGACCTGCCCAGTGAGAGTAGGATGCTTTATGCCCACATGAAGGAAGCCCTGATGACAAGGTATGGTTTGACCCCAGAACTCTATAGACAGAGGTTCAGGAATTGTAAAAAGCTGGAGGCAACCACCTGGGTAGAATATGTGTCTTTCTTTTGCAGAGCTATGAATGGTTGGGTGAAGGGTAGCACAGTGAGTACTTTTGAGGAGCTTTATGATTTGTTTGCATGGGAGCACTTGCCTGGTAATTGTTTTCCAAAGCTACGCCAGCACCTTATTGATAGCAAGCTAACTAACCCTAGGAAGTTTGCTGAGGAGGCGGACCGCTGTGTGAGTACCCGGGTCCACAAGGGTCATGTGGGAGACTTCACCAAGGGTGGGCAGGGTCCCCAGCAGAAGAATGGGGGGGACAAGTGTAAACAGAGGGAGTTCCAGAAAAGGCCCTTGTAGGAGAGTAGGATCTGCACTTATGTTGCCCCCACTATTTTCCTGATGTTTACACTGGTTTCTGGCTATATTCTGGCTGGGTCCCTGCTAATCAGGGCCCCAGTCTCTCTGTTCTCTCTAAACAACTTAGAGTGCATATTAGATGCACTAGTGATTGGATACTGTGATACCTTATGAGCCCCTAGTATATGGTACCTTAGGTACTAAGGGCATAGGTACTTCACAGGCCTACCAGGGGCTGAAACATGTATTATGCCACCCCTGGGAAGCAGACTAAATCTGACACCACAGGCCTGCTACTGCAGCCTGGGTGAGGTAGTGTTAGCACTCCTCACTGAGGTATAGGTTCCCTATATCTCACCTTACACACACATATAAACCTATCAGTCACCCCTAAGGCAGGCCCTATCAATCCTGAGGGCAGGGTGCTTGGTTTTCCATGTGAGGGCGTGCCTCTGCCTGAGAAGGGCCCCTCTGCAGCCCTCAGAGTCTATTCTCTGTGGCTGTTTGTGGATGAGGTTAAACCATATACTCTTAAGTGCATTATAACCTAGCGGTAAATGCTAACTTTGGGATGGCTGCATCAAAACATGTCGTGTTTAGTGTCAAACGCCTTGGAATCATACCCCCACACCAGTAACTGGTGTGGGAGTATGATCCCACCCATCTAGAGGGGAAGACATGTACCTACTCTGGAAACACAGTGGAAGTCTGAAAGAGCCTGGCATCAAAAAATGGATGCCACCAGCACAGACACTGGGCTGCCCTCCTGCTGCTGACTGAAACTCGCAGTGGAGGAGGCCCAACAATAGGCATCCTGTCACAGGAAGGTGTCACCACCTTCCAGACAGGATTTAGTGTATTGGGGCTGGGTGGGTGCACTCTTCGAGTGCTTTGAAGTCCTGCACTGGGGGAGCAGTAGGCTCCGCTGTGCATATGCCAGCTCAAACCGGTTCAGAGGCTACCTGCCCCTGCTCTGGCGTGAAACTGGACAAAGGGAAGTGGGTGTAACCACCCACTCCCCTGACCCTCCCATAGGAGTGGTCATAGAGCTAGTCCCTCCCTTTCCTTTAGTATAAGATAGGGAAACCTTGCCATTACAAACTACATATCCCTGGACGACGCTCTACAAGAAGAATCCTGGACCTTCGACGTTCCACTACCTTTGGAAGACTGAAGAATCTCCCTTGGAGTGAAGGAGTGACTCCCCTGCTTGGCAGGCACCAAAACTTTGAATCAACGGGTGCCGTTTGTAGTCAGAGGGAGCCTGGTGTGCGCTCAAACCTTGCTGATATCTCCCTTCATAGTACACGCTTTGGAGCAAAAAGTGGAATTTTTTCACTCTGTGCAGACTGTGGGAGGACTCTGCCGACGGGACTGCGAGGACCAGCAGCCCCGTAACCCTGCTCAGCTGTGTCCTCTTCCCGCCCCTGTTGCTGTTTGAGCCTTCTTAACGACTCACGGCCCCCGCTTTGCGGGAGTCGTTCGTAGTCAGAGGGAGCCTGGTGTGCGCTCAAACCTTGCTGATATCTCCCTTCATAGCACACGCTTTGGAGCAGAAAGTGGAATTTTTCCACTCTGTGCAGACTGTGGGAGGACTCTGCCGACGGGACTGCGAGGACCAGCAGCCCCGTAACCCTGCTCAGCTGTGTCCTCTTCCCGCCCCTGTTGCTGTTAAGCCTTCTTAACGGCTCACGGCCCCCGCTTCGCGGGAGCCGTTCGTAGTCAGAGGGAGCCTGGTGTGCGCTCAGACCTTGCTGATATCTCCCTTCATAGCACACGCTTTGGAGCAGAAAGTGGAACTTTTGCACTCTGTGCAGACTGTGGGAGGACTCTGCCGACGGGACTGCGAGGACCAGCAGCCCCATAACCCTGCTCAGCTGTGGCCTCTTCCTGTTATTTCCGCCAGCAGCTGGTACATAAGCAACTAGGCATCCCGCTACGCGGTCGCGCGCCGGGAGAAGCCCGGGACAAGGGCGGGACCGTTTGTGGCCGTTTGTGGCCGTTTGTGGCCGGGTGAGGCCGGGACGGGCCACCCCCATTGGTTCTTTGATTGTAATATTTTGATATCTTGTGGTTTTGTGCTGTGTGGTCTATCTGCAGATGGGTAAAATGGGCAGGGTAACTCCTGCAATATCCCCACACGCCTCAAAACAAAGAGAAAACACAAACCAACCACTACCTAGCCTGGCAGCAATCGATCGTATGCTGCAGAAAACCATCGGGGTGGTGGTCACTGCCATAGAAAATACCGAACGCCGCCTTTCCCTTCCTGCTGGCACCTTTCCCCCTCCACTTTTGGCTAACACTTCGTCCCTTACTATTAATTCTCAGGATTCGATCCTGGCTCCATCATTTGTCGCTCTTCCAGGATCCTATCCTATTTCTACAATCCAGGATGTAGCTCCTACTCCAGACGTAGTATCCCCTCAATCCCTGTCAGTTCCATCTAGGTTATCATTGACCCCTACTACTTTTTTTACCGTACCCGCCCCTGATTCCTTAGCCCAGTTAGGGGATTCTTCTGATAACTATACTTGCCAGATACCTACAACTTCAATCTTGGTCTCTCCCTCGTCGTTAAATCTGGACACGCACACTCCGAGGGTAACAACTAGAGGGCAGAAGGCCAGGTGTAGTCTAAAACAAACCAATAGAGAGGGGGAAAATGTAAAAAATGTAAAAAATGTAAAAAATCCAAAACGCACCTACGCTGGTCACAATCATAAGAAAGCTGCTCCTAAATCTTCTGCTACAATAAGGAGAAATGTTGATCATAATTCACCTAAGTCCGTTTCTACATTAACTCATGAAAATGGTCCATGCGTCTTACCAGTAGAGCAACTAGCTAGCCCTTTGCCTTCTTTCCTACCTAGTGAAGGGCTCTTTGAAAAAATTGAACATCTTATGAAGTCCCTACTGGCTCCACTCCAGGAAAGGGTAAAACGCATAGGTGAAAAAATAGATAACATGGAAATAGTCATGAATTTTTTTTTATACTAGCGAAGGGGACCTGCTGGATAGAGTACACTCAAAGACTATCCCTACACCATTAAATACTAGCCCCCAAATAATTGGATCTGATAACAACAGACAGCTGCCAACTGTCCCCAGACCTGCAGTATCTCTTACACTAGCGAATACTGAATCCACTGTTAAGCCTCCTTTGGAGGCTCCGGGGCGTTTAATCTCACGAAAAAAGTGGCGGCTGATCCATGTAGGGATTCTGAACTCGTAGGTCGGACGACCGATACTCCAGGTGCCCCCAGGGACCGTCTTATGTTAGCTACGTCAAAGATGCCACTCTCACATATCGACTTACCCCCACAATCATTACCATATACTATAGTTTTAGTTAATGTTCCAGAGTTACCATCAGGTAAACTAGAGTCCTACCCTGAGCTAAGAAACAAAGTCGCTTTTTGGTTAAATAAGAATAGGCCGCTCCCGCCCAGTATTTTCGGGGAAATATTGTTTGCTAGAAGGATAAGTTGGCTGGGTCATAGAAGAAAGGATTCGAAAGGGGATTGTATTGTCATAAATTTCAAGGACAGGCGAGTTGTTCACCATATACGTAATTGTTCTCCCTATAGTGTTAATACTGATATTCAAGTCAGGGACCTGACTTTTTTCTATCCCCAATTTTCCCCTTGTCTGCCATCCAACCAACCTAGGGACTTAACAATCGTAGATCGGGTAGAAGGGATTGGATCACGACACAACATTCCGACCTTCAATTACTTCGAGCAGCTTTCTGACTTAGAGAGAGTGGATTGACTCCAGCCGGAGGGCTTGATATTAAAGTCTGTCAGTACTCCACCTACCCCCGGTGTGCTCTTAGTCAATTTGCCTCAGGGTGGTGGTGTGACTGATGACACCTTTTCACACATCACTCAAATCCCCAACCACGAGGATCCTCCGGGAATGGTTTTGAAACCTCCGACTAAAAAGGATGACCCATCTCTTAAAATACTTTTCTGGAACGTTGCCGGTCTTCGATCAAAGGTTACGAATGATATCTGGCTTGCCTTTATACGCGGCTTTGGAATCCTGTGCCTCCAGGAAACATGGGCTCCTTATGAAATTCATCTCGAGGGTTTTAAAACCTATTTTTCTCCAGCATTACTTTCTTCCTCTGGTAGGGCAAAGGGCGGCTTGACTATTTTTATATATAATACTCTTCGATTCCTATCAATGGTCCCTCTAAAAACGGCCACAAATTTTCAAATTCTTATTCTTCATCTGAATAATAATAGAGCCTTAGTACTTGTGAACTTCTACAATAACCTTTCTGTGGATGAACTAACGAAGGTAATAAACGAAATATATCTTTGCCTCCAAGAACTATCCACAAAAATTCACAAGGAGTTAGTTTTAATATGGGGTGGAGATTTTAACCTATACTTATGCACCCAGAGTGGGAAATCAGTGTGTGGATTAGTGGACGAAAACGGTGACCCGATAACCCACTTCTCTCATACGCTACCTGGGCATTCTTTGAATGAAATTCTGTGTGGATTAGATCTCGCACTTGTAAATGATATGGTGAATCCTCCCATTCCCGTTGTTCCAACTTTTGTCTGTAGAGGCAGGCCAACCACAATTGATTTTATTTTCTGTTCCATGGCAGCGGCTAATGACTTATCCACCTGTAATACCCACGATATTGCCATCAGTGATCATTATCCAATTAGTCTTACCGTAAAAATGCCCAAAAAACATGAGAGACTTAATATCAAGGCGACTTTAAGTCAAAACAAGTTAACAATAGACAGACTAAACGGATATTCTTTAAAGTGGGAAAAAGTGGATCCGATGGGAGTCACAGCATCTTTAGTTGCAAAAATGACCCCAGTGATCATTAACTGCCTCGACCCTGCTATTTCTCATGAGGTAATTATGGAAAACTTTGCTTTGTTGCTGGTAGCAATAAAGGAAACTTTATTTGTGGAACTCAAGAACAATGGAACCAAACCCCGGGGATGGTTCGATTCTTCTTGCACAAAAGCTTATCAGAACTTGAAAGCAGCCCTCCACAATAAGATTAGAGATAGAAAGGAGATTGCAGTCTTTAGAAACAACTATAAACAGGCTCTAAAGCGCCGGAAGAATGATTTGAAAAAAGACCTCTGGGATCAATTGCATAAAACATGTACCCTCAGGGACAGTGCTGCCTTTTGGAAGGTTGTGAAGTCCCCATTTTTAACGGAATCATCTCTAAGACCAGTGTCGAGGTTGCGATTGATGAACAAACATGGCTTGACTATTTCTCCAACCACTACACCTTTAATTTTATCTAGGTCAAATACAGCTGCCTTCCCCTTGTCAATTAACATTTCCCATGAGGAGGTGGAGCATGCCCTAATGGCTAGCAAAAATGGTAAAGCCCCGGGCCCCGACGGGGTTCCAATTGATTTCTTTAACTTTACTATGGACCTATGGTCCCCAATTTTAACCAGGGTCCTTCAAGCATCCTGTGCACTGGGGCCTATTGATTCTTGGTCCCAATCAATTCTCGTCCCTATTTTTAAAAAGGGGGACCGCCATCTGCCATCTTGCTATCGACCTATCTCCCTATTAGATTCATTAGGGAAAGTCGCTGGTTGTGTTATTCTGGAGCGGCTTCAGCATTGGGCACTTGATAATAAAGCTCTTTCCGATCTTCAGTTTGGGTACCACCGAGCAAGCCCTTAATCTATCCCTAATAATAGGCAAATATGTTAATGCAAAAGGGAGAGCACTTTACTTAGCATATGTGGACCTTTCCGCAGCATTTGACTGCGTTAACCACACTAAGCTGTGGGATATTTTAGAGAATATGGGTATAGAGCTGCCTCTTATAATCTTTCTGCGTGAACTATACTCAGATGCTACAGCTCGTGTGAGATACGGTCTGGGGGGTGAGGTGACAAAGTCCTTTAGAGTGGAGCGCGGTGTAAGGCAGGGTTGTGTCCTGGCCCCTTTTTTATTCAACCTATACACCAATGGCTTGGAAAAAGCCATGTTAATAGGGGCACAGGACATCCCCTGCATAAATAACCGCCCTATACCGGCTCTACTTTATGCGGACGACGCCGTAATCCTAGCACCTTTATGGCCAACCTTGACCTGAAGATTAACATTAAAAAAACTTTCGTAATGTCTGTAGGGTCAAGGAAAAAGAATAAAAAGTCCTTTTTCGTTGATAACCAAAAAGTAGAGAGCACCTCTCTGTATCCATATTTGGGCATAGTGTTTGATCATAAATGCTCATGGAAGAGCGCTATCGAGTCTAGGAAACTCACATTTGCAAGAACCACAGCTGCCCTGGTTAACTTTGCTAATAAGCTAAGCAGACGACCCACGGTCGAACTCTTGGAGATTTACAGGGCACAATGCATAGGTAGTGTTATTTACGGGGCTGGTGTTTGGGGCTATACCAAAGTCGAGGAGGTCCAAAGGGTGGAGAACAGCTTTTTAAGATTCCTTCTGGCTGTCCCGCGGTCCACATCGACCTACGTTTGCCATTTAGAATTGGGTCTGCCCTACCTTTCAGACCTGATTAGGATTCAACCCCTATTACTATGGCACAGCATTTGGACATCTAATGCCACTACTCTCTCCCAGGGGTTCATTAAGGATTGCATAGCTTTAGACCGTGCACATAAGATCGGATGGATCTCTTATATAAAGAGATTCCTCGGCGATTTGGGTATGGCACGGTTCTTTTATTCTCCCTTGACAATAGCCGAAATACCGAGGAAACAATTTAAAAAGCTATGCATGGCCCACCTAGAATCTTTAGGAATGACTAGTGAGCTCCACAAACTGACTGTACAACATTCGTTGCTGGTCCAAACGACCCTCTCAATTCAGCCCTATCTAGTTTTCAATTTTACGGATTTTGAGAGACTTCTCTCAACAAAATTTAGACTAAATATTTTCCATCATTTGGTCACTTTTCCAAAATCCAATACTTGGGAAAAATCACTCCAACTTTGCCATTGTGACAACAGCTCTCCTCATTCCACGATACACATCGTATTGTTTTGTAGATAGATAGATAGATATTGAGCTTTATTCGATATGTAAATACAATATCCAAAAAGTACACATGAATAAAAATCCTTAAAACAGCTAAAATTACATGCAGTTAATAACATAAGTAAAATCACAAAAGTTAAAAAGATAGGTACAGCTAAGCAACAAAATGTAAAACAGGTTAGGGTTGCATTGATGACCTCAGCCTCATCGTCATTTTCAGGTAAGATGACATAGCTGCTAGGACTAAAGGGGTTTCCAGGGATTTTAATTTGCAGTATGCCAGTTTGCATGTGCGTATACCCCAAGATCTCAGGAGTGGTTTTAAAAAAGTAGACCTTGGCAGATGATAAAATCTGCAGAAAAGGATGCAGTGGATATTGGATTGAGGCGAGAGGCCATCGCAGGGGCATTTTTGTAGGTCACTGTCCCAGCAATTTGGGTTAGGGAAAGTAAGGAGTCTAAAGAACGTGTTAGTGCGAAGACGGGTCAGGAGCATACGAATGAATGGAGATGGTTCTAGTAATAAGTATTGCTGTATACCAGTCACAGTGGTCGAATTTTGATAATCAACAGTGGTGGACTTCTGTGATTCTAAGAGCCAGCGTTTACGGTACAGATGATTTAAAATAAGTCGCTTAAGCTCGGCTTTGGATATGTGAGATAAGGTTGATGGATCAGCAAAAAATTCCGGATGCCCGATGTCAGTGGATAACCCTTTTACATAGTTCAGCCATTTAATGTTCCTGACCTCTGTCAATTTTAGACAGTCTACTATGATTTCCCTATTAAATGGTGTTTCTTCATTAATCCAAATTTTATGCCATAGGATGAGGGGAGAGGAGTTGATTGTGTCTGCAATGTGTGTGAGGCCCAGTTCTGTATGCACCATATGGGTAGAGGTGCCGGGGGGAACAGCCAAGAGATAACGTAAAAAAGCATTCTCAAGGCGCTGAAGATGTTCGACAGATTCAATCCCCCAGATCCCTGACCCATAGGTGCCGGTTGAGGTGCACTTCGCCCGATAGATCTGGAGTAAGGGGCGTAATGGGCGACCCCCTAATTTTTTTGAAAAGTTTGTCAGTGCACCTATTGCTTTAGTCATTGCTGAGCCTCTGGCTTGGGCCGCAGCTCTCCAGGTGCCCCTCTTATTAAAAGTAATACCCAGGTAAGGGAAGCTATCGACGTTGGATAATTTGTTGCCATTCAAAAAGATAGTACATGGCTTTTTCCCAATCCCTGGGCCACAGGACATGCTATGGGTTTTGGGGGTGTTAACTTTTAGGCCTCTCTTTGACATAAAGTCAGAAAATTCAGAAACAGCCCTCTGAAGCCCCATTGGAGTCTGGGACATTATTGCCGCGTCGTCGGCATAAAGCAAGATGGGGATCGATTTACCGTTAATTGTTGGGTAATCGTGGAAAGTTCTAGACAGGTGGTGACTGACAGAGTTGATATAAAGGGTGAAAAGTAAAGGGGCTAATATACAACCCTGTCTTACACCTCGCCTAATAGCGAAACTGTCGGAGCATTCCCCGTTGATGCCATATCTCACGCGGGCCGATGCATCCCTATACAGCTCTTTAATGAATATTATGATGGTAGGGTCTAAGCCAATTTCTGTGAGGGAGTCCCATAACTGCCCATGATCAACACAGTCAAATGCTGAGCTGAGGTCAACAAAGGTTATATAGAGGTTACCTTTTTTTGCCTGAGTATATTTGGCTATAATAAGGGACAGATTAAGACCCTGTTCAATGGTGCCTTTGCCTTGCCTAAAACCATATTGCATTTCGGAGATAATATCTTGGGTGCTTAGCCAATCGTGTAATCTGTTTAAAATAATTCGCCCGGCTACCTTCATGAGGGAGTCTAAAAGTGAAATAGGGCAGTAATTGGCGGGATTATCCCTCGCGCCTTTTTTAAAAATCGGGACGGCAACAGCCGATGGCCAGGTGGAAATGAAACCAGTGGAATTCAGAGAGTTCAAAGCGTTAGTGAGCAGTGGGGCCCATAAGTCAGGGTGTGACTTAAAAACGTCTATAGGGACACAGTCAGGGCCTGGGGCTTTCCCGGAGGGGCTGTCGTTTAAAGCCGTTAGTACTTCATCATGGTCGAAAACAATATTTAGGGGAAAAGAAAAGGTGGTAGTTGAATCAGGAGAGGAAATGGATACAAAATCAATTTCAGAAGGTAGAGTGACCAAGTTAGTAGGATTGTATAGAGAACTAAAATGAGTGACCCAGGTTTCGGGGGTGATGGCTGAGTCCAAGGTCGAAGGCTTGGAAAATCGGAAAAAGGGGGCATTGACTGCCCTCCAGAAGGCGGTATTATCTTTCTTTTCGGAGGCTTCCACCAGGGCTGCCCAGGCCGACAACTTCAGCTGATTTTTCCTTGCCTGACGTTTGGTACGGTAGTTGTGTCTAGCAATCTGGATCTCATGATGGTTTCTAGGGTTGGATTTCAGAGCTGCTTTCAACACGCGCAAGGCTTTAGAGCAGTCCCTGTCAAACCAACCGTGGGGGGAAGGGGCAGATTTCTTTGGCGCGCGCACAAGAAGGTTTTTGATTTCTGTCATTCTTACGGAGAACGAGCTGGATATTATCTGTGGGTTTTCCGTAGATGACAGGCAAATTTGAAAGTGATCATAATTATTAGTGACCAAGTTTTTTAGGAAAATGGAGGGGACTACTTTGTCCCATTTGAGGAAAAGGCCCATGGAGGTGCCCAGCTGCAGGGGAGGGGAATAAATGGTGTTCTGCCTGACCGGGCCATTAATATTCGGGGTTAGCTTTAAGGTAACCTCGATGGGGTAGTGGTCACTGATAGGAATTTCAAGGGTCTCCCAATTAATTATCAAGCCTGAGTACCTTGTGGATATGAGTGAGTAGTCGATCGTGGTATGACAACCTCTCCCATTATAGGTGGGTTTAAAGGACTTAGGGGGAGAACATAAGTCATTAACAAAGGATAAATTGAAATGAAATAATAATCCGTTTAACAAGTCTCCCAATTTAGAGTGACAAAAATGGTTAGGGGAATCATCCATTTCAGTCATCCGACCACAGGTACCTCTGATATTCTGAGAACAAAGCGGGCAGTTGAAATCGCCTGCCAGGATAATTAAAGTATCAGAGTTGTTTTGGGACTCTTTGTATATTAGGTCGGATTTTAATCCGTTAAACACCGGGTCCAAGTGTGCATTTGGGATGTTATTATAGAGATTGACCAGAACGACATTATGAAAGGAGCCGCCGGACAAACTGATTAATTGGTAGTAAGAAGACTGTGTAATATAAGTTGGTTTTAATCGGAGTTCTACAGAGATGTAGGTCGTGAGTCCTCCCTTGGGTCTGCCGTGGGGACTGGGGGAGGCTGGGGTGTGAAAGGTCTGATAACCTGGAAGATGAAGCTCTGTAGGGGTCCAGGTTTCCTGGAGGCAGATTATACTGTATCGGGAGACGATTTGAGTCCACGCAGGGTAAGACAGCTTGTCAAGGAGACCTGCCACGTTCCAAGACAAGAGACTGTCTCCCTGCAAGGGCTCAAACGTACAAATAGTACCGGTCGGCGAGTCTGTTACAGCCTTGGCAGTTTCTATAAAAGGCGGGGAATTTGTCAAGAGATGAAGGTCCCTGTGGATCAAATGGGGGGAATGAAGGGTGGTAGTCAAGACAGCCGGCGGAAACGGTAGCACTGGAAGTGAAGGATGGGAAACAGTGGCAAGAGGTGGTTTCCACTCCATGGTGGTTCTATGCAACGTATTAATCATGATGTTAGGATTGTCTGGTACTAAGGAGGGTGACTGAAAACTCAATTGAGGTGGATTGTCGGCCATCAATCCAGGGTGAGAGAGTCAGTCCTGTTCGTTCAAACCCGAGAGGGTAGCGTAGCTGTTAGAAGTGGGAATAGTGAAGTGGCATGTCTCGGGAGTTGCCCTCGATAATAGGTGTGAAGGTGTGGGATGTGTCAAAAGGGAACGGGGGTAAAAATAACTTAAATCGGCCGTTGAAATTCCGGGGCCCCTACGCGGGGAGTACCAGTCCACAATGTGAGGGAGCACTCTATGATCTCGAAAATTAATGATGATGACATCTCCCTGTTTGTCCTTGGGTCTAGGGCCCAGCCAATTTAGTCTCCTGACGTGTAGAATCTCGCCATTGATTTCAGGGGGGAGCGGTCTATTCTGAGTCAACCAGTGTACTACTTTGTTTTTGAGTTCCTGGAAGCTCTCCGTTTTACCCTGTGCAAGAACTGGGACGCCAATGAGGGTGACTACATAAGGTGCTGCTTCAGGGTGCAAGTCAATGTGTGAGCTTCTATCTAGTTTGTGAGCTGAGGAGGGCTGCCTATAGAAGTTAATACCCCGGGGGTCTGTGGTAATGGGAGTTGGATCTTCTCTAGTTGCTCCTTTGACAGTAGATTGTATCTGTAGGTTAGACAGGGAAGCTTGTGTGTTCTGTATTTGGTTGGATGGGTTGGTCTGGGTAGTCGTTAGAGTGTGAGGGAGAGAATGGGTGACCGAGGGGTTTTTACGTAAATGAGAATTCAATTCTGTGTTTGAGGCAAGAAGAGACGCATGCGAAACTTCCAAAGATGCTAGCTGTGATGCGATGTTCTTAACTCTCTCTAAAAGTGGTGAAAGTAAAGATCTTACCAAGTGCTCTATGTCGGTAAGTAAATTAGAATAAGGGGAAATAGGAGGCTGCGTGGTAGATACTGGAGGCCTAGTTCGTGTGGGGGACCGTATTGGTTGGGACATATTTTGAGGCGCATCCAAGTGGCCATCCTTTCTCCTTTTTTTTGATGGAGCAGACCGGGTGGATTTTGCTATTGCCTTCGAGCGGCTGGGTCTGTTATTTCCCGGTTTTCGCTTAGGGGTCTTAACAGTGTGGGGGGGTGATAAATCCACGGGAGGGGTGCCGACAGTGAGTTGAGAATTGAGGGAACAAATTTCAGGCTCGGTGGAAATAGAGGCTATGTCTATTGGATCACGGTGAGGCGCAGATGGGCCAGGATCAGGGATTGAATCAAAGTCAGGATCCCTAGGTGGCGGTGAAATGGCCTGTTGAATATGGCCCATTGAAGAGCGCTTCTGAAAGGCGGGGTCCAGTGATAAGCGGCGTTCCGTGATGGCGATCTCCTTTTCTAGCACGGAAGCGGCCCTGGTAATAAAGTGGTCAAGTGTCCCCCTAACTGAGCCCCCAACCAGAGAAGGCCTTCGTTTAGTCGTGTGAGAGGACATATTGGTTAACTTGGTAATATCGAAACGCAAATCACATAAATGCAGTTATACCATGTGGAGAGTAAGACACATAAGCCTGTCAAGAGTCTATAGCGGGCAGTTCCTGTAAATCCAGAAGGAGACAAGGCGCAAGTTAATCACCTGGTTCAGGGAAGGTAGACGACGTTGGAGTGGGCAGGACAGGGGGGGTGGCCCAGCCCAGCCTCGATCGGCCTTGGACGGCCGTAGACGGCCCGCCCTTTGCCCGGGCTTAGCCCGGCGTGTCCCGCTGCGCGTCCCGCGAAGCGGGAGGCGCGAGGTGAATTTGAAGGCCTGCCGGTGTAAGGGGAGGGGCTGCTGCTGATGACGCTCCCCCTCGCTGCCTCAGGGCCCTCTGGTCTCAGTAGTTGCTGTGTAGTAGGTCCGTTTGCCGTCTGCTGCGCGTCCCGCGAAGCGGGAGGCGCGAGGTCAATTTGAAGACCTGCCGGTGTAAGGGGAGGGGATGCTGCTGATAACGCTCCCCCTCGCTGCCTCAGGGCCCTCTGGTCTCAGTAGTTGCTGTGTAGTAGGTCCGTTTGCCGTCCGCTGCGCGTCCCGCGAAGCGGGAGGCACGAGGTCAATTTGAAGGCCTGCCGGTGTAAGGGGAGGGGCTGCTGCTGATGACGCTCCCCCTCGCTGCCTCAGGGCCCTCTGGTCTCAGTAGTTGCTGTGTAGTAGGTCCGTTTGCCGTCCGCTGCGCGTCCCCAATGGAGATGGATCTCTTATATAAAGAGATTCCTCGGCGATTTGGGTATGGCACGGTTCTTTTATTCTCCCTTGACAATAGCTGAAATACCGAGGAAACAATTTAAAAAGCTACGCATGGCCCACCTAGAATCTTTAGGAACGACTAGTGAGCTCCACAAACTGACTGTACAACATTCGTTGCTGGTCCAAACGACCCTCTCAATTCAGCCCTATCTAGTTTTCAATTTTACGGATTTTGAGAGACTTCTCTCAACAAAATTTAGACTAAATATTTTCCATCATTTGGTCACTTTTCCAAAATCCAATACTTGGGAAAAATCACTCCAACTTTGCCATTGTGACAACAGCTCTCCTCATTCCACGATACACATCGTATTGTTTTGTAAATTTTATCAGGACCTGAGGAAACATTGGCTTATCCCGATTCTAAAGATTTGGGGCTTCCGCAGGTGCCGTCCTGCTTTTCTGGCCCTTCAATATTTGGACGCCGAGTTATTTGCCAAACTGATAGTTACTTTTTTGAAATTAGTCATAAGGCATAGGCAGAATTTGTAGTTATCTCCTATCCCGTCTACTCCAACAACGGCCGTATATTTTCCTTTCTTTGTGCTGAAATCTGGTTGAAGAGTTATATGTACTTTTACAAGAGGGAAGGGTTTGCTAGAGACGCATGCGAAACTTCCAAAGATGCTAGCTGTGATGCGATGTTCTTAACTCTCTCTAAAAGTGGTGAAAGTAAAGATCTTACCAAGTGCTCTATGTCGGTAAGTAAATTAGAATAAGGGGAAATAGGAGGCTGCGTGGTAGATACTGGAGGCCTAGTTCGTGTGGGGGACCGTATTGGTTGGGACATATTTTGAGGCGCATCCAAGTGGCCATCCTTTCTCCTTTTTTTTGATGGAGCAGACCGGGTGGATTTTGCTATTGCCTTCGAGCGGCTGGGTCTGTTATTTCCCGGTTTTCGCTTAGGGGTCTTAACAGTGTGGGGGGGTGATAAATCCACGGGAGGGGTGCCGACAGTGAGTTGAGAATTGAGGGAACAAATTTCAGGCTCGGTGGAAATAGAGGCTATGTCTATTGGATCACGGTGAGGCGCAGATGGGCCAGGATCAGGGATTGAATCAAAGTCAGGATCCCTAGGTGGCGGTGAAATGGCCTGTTGAATATGGCCCATTGAAGAGCGCTTCTGAAAGGCGGGGTCCAGTGATAAGCGGCGTTCCGTGATGGCGATCTCCTTTTCTAGCACGGAAGCGGCCCTGGTAATAAAGTGGTCAAGTGTCCCCCTAACTGAGCCCCCAACCAGAGAAGGCCTTCGTTTAGTCGTGTGAGAGGACATATTGGTTAACTTGGTAATATCGAAACGCAAATCACATAAATGCAGTTATACCATGTGGAGAGTAAGACACATAAGCCTGTCAAGAGTCTATAGCGGGCAGTTCCTGTAAATCCAGAAGGAGACAAGGCGCAAGTTAATCACCTGGTTCAGGGAAGGTAGACGACGTTGGAGTGGGCAGGACAGGGGGGGTGGCCCAGCCCAGCCTCGATCGGCCTTGGACGGCCGTAGACTGCCCGCCCTTTGCCCGGGCTTAGCCCGGCGTGTCCCGCTGCGCGTCCCGCGAAGCGGGAGGCGCGAGGTGAATTTGAAGGCCTGCCGGTGTAAGGGGAGGGGCTGCTGCTGATGACGCTCCCCCTCGCTGCCTCAGGGCCCTCTGGTCTCAGTAGTTGCTGTGTAGTAGGTCCGTTTGCCGTCTGCTGCGCGTCCCGCGAAGCGGGAGGCACGAGGTCAATTTGAAGGCCTGCCGGTGTGAGGGGAGGGGCTGCTGCTGATGACGCTCCCCCTCGCTGCCTCAGGGCCCTCTGGTCTCAGTAGTTGCTGTGTAGGTAGGTCCGTTTGCCGTCCGCTGCGCGTCCCGCGAAGCGGGAGGCGCGAGGTAAATTTGAAGGCCTGCCGGTGTAAGGGGAGGGGCTGCTGCTGATGACGCTCCCCCTCGCTGCCTCAGGGCCCTCTGGTCTCAGTAGTTGCTGTGTAGTAGGTCCGTTTGCCGTCCGCTGCGCGTCCCCAATGGAGATGGATCTCTTATATAAAGAGATTCCTCGGCGATTTGGGTATGGCACGGTTCTTTTATTCTCCCTTGACAATAGCTGAAATACCGAGGAAACAATTTAAAAAGCTACGCATGGCCCACCTAGAATCTTTAGGAACGACTAGTGAGCTCCACAAACTGACTGTACAACATTCGTTGCTGGTCCAAACGACCCTCTCAATTCAGCCCTATCTAGTTTTCAATTTTACGGATTTTGAGAGACTTCTCTCAACAAAATTTAGACTAAATATTTTCCATCATTTGGTCACTTTTCCAAAATCCAATACTTGGGAAAAATCACTCCAACTTTGCCATTGTGACAACAGCTCTCCTCATTCCACGATACACATCGTATTGTTTTGTAAATTTTATCAGGACCTGAGGAAACATTGGCTTATCCCGATTCTAAAGATTTGGGGCTTCCGCAGGTGCCGTCCTGCTTTTCTGGCCCTTCAATATTTGGACGCCGAGTTATTTGCCAAACTGATAGTTACTTTTTTGAAATTAGTCATAAGGCATAGGCAGAATTTGTAGTTATCTCCTATCCCGTCTACTCCTACAACGGCCGTATATTTTCCTTTCTTTGTGCTGAAATCTGGTTGAAGAGTTATATGTACTTTTACAAGAGGGAAGGGTTTGCTAGAGATGTTCTCATATCGTGGCAAGTTTGTTTATAGCTCGCCGCTTTTAATATGTGCTGGGTATTCTGTTCTTATCCTTTTTCTGTAAACTGTAATGTTTTGCACTTTTATGGTTGTTTGCTTTCAGCCGAAATTTTTTTTTTTCGATTTTATTTGATTTGATTTGAATCAATGGTCGCAAACTTTCCCTCTCCTGCCGGAATCCAAAGTCCCTGCAGCCCCAGAAGTGGATTTCCTGACTTCTCGATGGCCATTGTGAGTCCCCAGCAAACCTGAGGCGAGTGGACCCCACGAGTGACGAGGAACAGGAATACCCGGGTACCGTACACTATTGTCAAGTGCAACCCCTTCACGACACTCTAAGAATTTGTGCATTGGACCACATGTGGCCCAAGCCTCCAGCAGGATTTTCCTTGAAAATCTGAGGCTTACCTCGTCCCGAGTGACCGTGGGCTCCTGTGAAGCAAATCCTCATGAGGTGTCTTCGCGATCCCTTGCCGGCTGGCTTGTGGGTCCTCTGAAGACTTTCTCATCAAACCAAAGGGCTCCCCTGATTGCTCCAGACCTGCCCTGAATTAGCCTTGCTGGGTGAGTCCCTCAGACCTTGCTGGTCTGCACCACTGACTTTCTTCACATTCCATGAGACTTGCTGTTGCCAAGGCTTGTTGGCTCCAATCTGGTTGCCGACACCTCAGTAAGCTGCAGACTTTGTGGGACACTCCGAATCCAGCTCCTGGTCATCGTCGACGCTTCCTGGACCTCGTGGCTGAAGAGTCAAGACACCCGTGAATCACCTGAAATCACCCGACTACCGTGGGCATCCATCTTCCTGGCCCTGGGTCACTGGCAAGTGACTGTGAACACTGTCCCTTCTGCTTTCAGGTCTTCCTTCTTCTGAATCCAGCCTTGGATTCCACCGGACACTTCTCCAGTCTTCACAAGCAGCAACTCTTCTTCGGCTTCCATTGAAAATGACGCCGCGACCCGACACCAAAAGACACCTATGCACCCGGCTTCCCTGGGTAAGTTAACTCGAGTACTCCGGTGCTCCTGTGGGTGTTGGCCCTCGAAGTACTTACCTTGTAAGTGGCTTGCTTGTAGACTCTCCCGAAGTACCCTAAAACTTTAAAAATCCAACCGCAACTTGCTCCATTGAAATCAATAGGGAACCCGCGGCTGTGTTCTCACACTCCACGCATCTCCCGTGGGTCCTTTACTTACCTGCCTTGGGTGGATTAGTGAGGCCCCAGCAATTCTAAAGGCCCTAGGCCTTGTCCCCTTGCAAGTCGATATTCCTAAACATCTTTTTTAGTATATGGTCTGGTACGCCCCTAGGGCCCCAGCCATATAAGTGCTTAATTTTTTTGAAACATTGATTTGTGCATATGCTCCTGACTTCTAATCTCATAAAGAAATTAGTAGAGTGTGTCTAGAAATAAATACATATATATTTTATATATATACCTGTGTGGTGTCCTTTTATTTGGTAATTCAAGAGATTATTAGGTAAAACAAGTTGCTTTACATTCCTCTGATACTTAACCTGAAGGCTGCTCTCCACAGCTACCACTAGTATAGCTTTCTTTAAAAGGTTGTCTTAAACCTATATACCATAAGAGTCGAATTAGACTGGTGCAAGGTGGCCACTTTAACTAGTGACCAGAATATGCCAGGCCAACTTCTCACAGCCCTAAAGTAATTCCCAAGGGAACCAAGGTAAGGGTTCCCAGCCTCCCCCTGACAAGAAGTCAGAACCCCTGACAGGTAAACCTGTTCATAGGGGGCCCCCTACATGCTTTCAGTGTAAGCAAGTGGGCCACCTTTGGTATGATCCCCAGTGTCCCCAGAAGGATCGCGATGCACCACCCCATCAGATGGCCAGTGTAGCCCTGGGAGGGGAGGAGATGGGTGCCCAAGGTGGGTGGGGTCCTGCAGAAATGACCCTTGTCTCTTTAGGAGATTGTGAGGTGGTCCCCAGGACCCAGCTGCCTAATAACACTAAAAAATACAGGCCGGTTGTGACCATGAATGGCCATAGAGTGGAGGCTCTGAGAGACACCGGGGCCAGTGTGACAGCTGTCAGTTGTCAGCTGGTGTCTGAAGAGCAGGTGGTCCCCAATGCATTTTACCCAGTTGTTGCCGCTGACAATACAGAGAGCCACTGCAAGGTGGCTCAGGTTCCCTTTGAGTGGGTGGGTCTCAGGTACTCTCTAAGTAGCTGTGTGGCCAGCCATGCCTGTGGATTGTCTGTTAGGAAATGATTTAGGGAGCTCCCCTTGGGCTAAGGTGGAGAAGAAGGCTCATTTAGAGATGTTGGGTCTGCCTGAGTGGGCATGTGTGACCACTCGGTCTATGGCAGCCATTAAGGGTGTTCAAGAGGTCCTGGAGCCTGAAAGTATGGCCCAGGTACCTGCCTTAAAGAGAAGAGATAGGGGTTGTTGGAAATCAGCCCCCATTGTTCCCACGGTCCAGGAGGAGGCAGACCTTGAGGGGGACACCCTGGAACATACAAGGGAGCAAGTTGCCGAACTGGGAGACCTGCCTGAGCTGACCCATTGGCAGCAAGAAGAAGGACCCTCCAGGGAGGAATTTTGTGCAGAGCAGAAGAAGTGCCCTTCTCTTGTGGGTTTGCGGCAACAGGCCACAAACCAAGCAGCAGGTGATCAGTCTGGATCACATTGGATCTACTGGGAGAATGACCTCCTGTATAGCGAGCCTAAGGCTGCTGACCCTGGGTCAGCCCGTGTGCTGGTGGTACCCCAGCGCTTCAGAGCCTTCCTACTGGTTTTGGCTCATGATGTACCATAAGCTGGACATCTGGGGCAGGACAAGACCTTTGAAAGGCTTGTCACCCACTTTTATTGGCCCCAGATGCGCAAGAGTTCAGACACTCATTGTAGGACTTGTCAAACTTGCCAGGCAAGTGAGAGGAAGCACACGGCTCATCTCCAGCCTTTCCTTGTGGTCAGTACCCCCTTTGACCGGGTGGGCATTGACATTGTGGGGCCACTGGACCCCAAGACAGCCATAGGCAACAGGTTTATCCTGGTCTTGGTGGACCATGCTAACCAGAAGCCATCCCGCTCAGGACAGTGACGGCCCCCATGGTGGTACGTGCACTGATGGGGATTTTCTTCCGTGTGGGGCTCCCCAGAGAGGCGGTGTCAGACCGTGATGCAAACTTCATTTTAAAGTATATGAAGTCTCTGTGGCAGGAGTATGGAGTAACTTATAAGTTCACCACTTCTTACCACCCCCAAGGTAATGGGCTTGTTGAGAGAATCAACAGGACTCTCAAAGGCATGATTCTGGGTCTTGAGGAACCTATGCGGCGTAAGTGGGATGTCCTCTTGCCATGCTTTTTATTCGCTTAGCGTGAGGTGTCACAGAAGTCCTTAGGATTCAGTCCCTTTGAACTGCTGTATGGACACCCGGTAAGAGGACCTCTGAGTCTGGTTAGGGATGGCTGGGAGAAAGCTCCCAGGAAACATCCCCAGGATGTATATAGCTAGATGCTGGCCTTCAGGAACCAGACTAGGCGATTCAGACAACTCGCTCAGGAGAATCTGGAAGCCAGCCAGGAAGCGATGAAGTGGTGGTGCGAACAGAATGCCACTCTGATTGAGCTTCAACCTGGTCAGAAAGTTTGGGTCATGGCCCCAGTAGAGAACTGTGCGCTCCAGGATAAGTGGACCGGACCATTTGAGGTGGTGGAGCGCAAAAGTGATGTCACCTACTTGGTGGACTTGCGATCTCCCAGGATTCCTTTGCGGGTCCTACATGTCAACCGCCAGAAGCCCCACTTAGAAAGGTCCGAAGTGGGCATGCTCCTAGCAACAGATGCTGGAATGGAGGAG
Organism: Triturus cristatus; assembly: GCF_964204655.1. Lineage (NCBI taxonomy): Eukaryota > Metazoa > Chordata > Amphibia > Caudata > Salamandridae > Triturus > Triturus cristatus. The sequence goes on along the minus strand of NC_140580.1, from coordinate 744,993,498 downwards.
GAGACTGAGCCTCTTCCTGACCTCCTGTCTGCAACAGATCAAGATGGGTCAGTGGATGGAGTAAACCTCTCTTCCACCCTGACCCCTGAGCAGCACAATGATTGTCGCCAACTGCTGGGGCAATTCTCTGATTTGTTCTCCCTGGTTCCTGGTGTCACTGAGTGGTGCATCCATGATGTAGACACCGGAGACAGTCCTCCTGTCAAGCACAAGGCTTACAGAGTGACTGACATGGTCAGAGCTTACATCAAGGAGGAGGTCTGCAAGATGTTTGCCTATGGGGTGATTGAGTCCTCTAACAGCCCTTGGGCCAGCCCAGTGGTCTTACTCCCAAAGGCTGCCGCGCCTGGTGCCACACCCGAAGTCCAGTTCTGTGTGGACTACCAAGGACTCAATTCAGTCACCAAGACTTACGGGCACCCCATCCCCAGAGCTGATGAGCTAATTGATCGGCTAGGGGATGCATGGTACAGCAGCACGTTTGATTTGACGTCTGCGTACTGGCAGATCACCTTGACTGATGGGGCCAAAGAGAGGTCAGCATTCTCCACACCAGATGGGCACTACCAATTCTGGGATATGCCCTTTGGGATGAAGAATACCCCTGCCACCTTTCAGAGGTTGGTCAACCAGGTGTTGGCTAGACTGGAAAATTTCAGTGCCGCCTACCTGGATGACATTGCAGTGTTCAACGCCAGTTGGGAAGAACATCTGCGCCACCTCTGGGAAGTGTCGATGGCACTGCGCAGCGTAGGCCTCACGATCAAGGCAAGTAAGTGCCAGATCGGGCAGGGTTCTGTGGTGTACTTGGGGCACCAGGTAGGAAGCGGCCAGGTGGCGCCCCTACAATCCAAGATTGATACCATCCTGGCATGGGAACCCCCCAAAACCCAGACACAGGGGAGAGCCTTTCCAGTACTCACCCGGTACTACAGGAGGTTTTTCAAGGGGTATGGCAACATTGTTGCACCCTTGACTGAGCTGACTTCCAGGAAGCAGCCCAAGAAAGTGAACTGGACTGACACCTGTCGGAAAGCTTTTGACGCCCTGAAGACTACCATGTGCACAGCACCCGTGCTTCAGGCGCCTAACTTCTCAAAGGAATTAATTGTACAAACAGATGCTTCAGAGCATGGTGTGGGGGCTGTTCTTTCACAGATAAATAAGGAGGGCCTAGACCAACCTGTAGCCTTCATCAGTAGGAGGTTACTTACACAGGAACAGAGGTGTAGTGCAATTGAGCGTGAAGCATTTGCTGTGGTCTGGGCACTGAAGAAGTTGAGACCATACCTGTTTGGGACTCACTTCCGGGTTCAGACCGACCACAGGCCCCTCAGATGGTTGATGCAGATGATGGGCGAGAACCCAAATTTGTTGAGGTGGTCCATTTCCCTACAGGGGATGGACTTCACCGTGGAACACCGCCCTGGTACAAACCACACCAATGCTGATGGTCTGTCCAGATTTTTCTGCCTTAGTGAAGAGAACTCCCAAGAGGATGGGTAGTTCTCCCCACATTTCAGCTGGAGGGGACATGTGTTAGACCTGCTACCATTGGCGTGAGTCTCCCTTCCATTTGTTACTGTTGTCTCCTCTGTTTTTGATATGTTTTGCTGGTTTTAGATGCTTTGGGCACTGTGCCACTGCTATTCAGTACCACAGTGCAAGTGCTTCCTATGCTAAATTGATGCAATGGATTAGTGACTCCATGATTGGCTTATTTGATTTACTTGTCAGACCCTAGTACAGTGCACCATGTGTGCCCAGGGTCTGTAGATCAAATGCTGCTAGTGGGCCTGCAGCACTGATTGTGCCACCCACAGAAGCAGCTTGTAAAGTGTGTCTCAGGCCTGCCATTGCAGAGCCTTTGTGCAGACTAGTACTGCCATATGACTTGGTAAGTGCACCCACTTACCAGTCCGTAAACCTTCCCTTTCCTACATGTTAGCCACCCCTAAAGTAGGCCCTAGGGCAGGGTGCATTGTATATGAAAGGTAGGACATGCCCTGATGTGTGTGGCATGTCCTGATAGTGAATTACAGCCAATTTCGTTTTTCACTATTGCAAGGCTACCTGTCCCCATAGGCCAGAATGGGCAGTTTCATTATAACATCTTATAATCTTAACTGACCCAGGGAACATGGTAGAAAAAGGAATTGAGTATGCCTGAATTCAGAATGATCAGATACATCTTTAGTGAAGTTGTTTTTAACATTCTGTGTTTGAAAATACCACTTTTAGAAAGTAGGTATTTTCTTGCCTAACCATCCAGCCTGCCTCTGCTAGGTTGTGTATTGCATGTCTGGGTTGTGAGTGACAGGAGCTGGGGTGGCTCCAGGAGGCAGAGTGAATCAGCACCAGGCTGAATAGACTGATCTGCATTGGGAGTGGTGGGAGGAGTAGCACCTGGGCCTGAAAAGGGCTGTGCCTGCCTTCCACAATGATGGCTCCTCCTCCTGTGGTGCGTCTGATGACCCTGGCCCACACTGACAAAGGAAGAAGTTGTGCACTGGCAGAATGCACCTAGAACTGGTTTGGACTAGATACAGACACTCTCTGCCTTCAGAGACAAAGGATTTGTGTGTATGAAAAGGGGGACTCAGACCCCAGAACTTTAGATCACTTCTGGACATCAAGACAGACCTTTTGCCAAGGAGAAGAATCAGAGAATCTGCAGGAGTTTTGACTTCCCCTGTGCCAGTTGTAATTGCTGGGGTTGGCATGCAGTGGTTTCTTTATTGTCAAGGAAAGGAGAAAGACTTTAATTTGCAACTTTTATCATCTTGAAGAAGAATCTCCAAGGGCTTGAACTGTGCTTGCCTCCTGCTGAAGTCTCAGGGATACAAGACTTCCCCACCAGCTCCCCCCTGAATTTCCTTGCTGGGAATTCTGTTTGCAGACGCCTGCGTGTTGTTGGGAGCTGGAAGCGCAACTCAACGAGAAGAAGCGTGTCGCATCCGCAGCTGTTGCATCATCGGAGAAGCATGTCACCACCGCAAGGGTCACGTCGCATCACCGGAGAAACGTGTCTCCGTCGCAACTGTGTGTTGTTGCATCACTGGAGAGGTGTGTCACTACCGCAAGGGACGCCATCGCATCACCGGAGAAGCGTGTCACGGGGCCTGTCGCGGCTCCAAAGTTACAGAGTCGCCGCACAGCCGCCGGGCGTGCACGCATCATCTTCACATCGTCGCTTCGCATCCAGGGCGCCATCTTCTCGCATCACACCGGATCATCGCATTGCAGCAAGGCGTCATTTTGTCACATCGCAACCCGGCCGCACCTCGAGATCGTCGCATCACCTCCTCTCCGGTAAGGAACAGACGCATCACCTACTTTGTGCAAGCACTGAGGAACAGACGCATCGCCTCCCCAAAGCAAGGAACCGATGCATCCTTCTCCCTGCGAACCTTTTGCTTATTTTGCGTGACGCATCCAAAGATACTTTGTGGGAAACGTGTCGCATTTAGCATCTAAAGTGAACTGAGTTATTTCTACCATCTTAAAGTCATTTTCTTAACCCCTCCAGTGCCCATGACGAGCTGGACTCGTCATGGAGCACAGTCGCGCTGTGCCCATGACGAGTCCAGCTAGTCATGAGGCATTCCCTGGGGATTCCCTTTTAGTGAAAATAGCCTCGGGAGCTGGGGAAGAGCTTTCCCAGCTCCCGAGGCCCTCCCCCCTTTCACTGTAATGACGATCGGCGCGCACGTCGCGTCGACGTCATTACAGTGAAAGTGAAACTGAAATGAGCCAAGAGGCTCATTTCAGTTTCACTTTCTACGTGCTCATGGGGCTATCTCAGCCCCCTGAGCACGTAGAAAGACGGGAGAGGTATCGTTGGAAAGGGGAGAATCTCCCCAGTGGATCCCTGCTTGGGGAGGGCGATCCTCAAGCAGGGATCCACCCACTAGACACCAGGGAGGGGGGAGCGGCCCCTTGGGCAAGGGCCTTTGCGCCCCCCTGGTTATTATGTTGCAATTTAGTCTTTTTGCCCCCCCTGGGGGGCAGATGGGGGCATTAGCCCACAATATGCCCCCCGGGGGGCGGGCAAAAAGCCCACTAGACACCAGGGAATTTGTTTAGAAATAAAATAGTGGTGGGGGCTGCTTAAAACGGGCAGGCCCATGCCCCCACCCCACCCCCCAATTACTACAGTCTTTCTGCACCCCCTGTGGGGCAGATGGGGCATTGGCCCCTAATCTGCCCCTTCGGGGGTGCAGAAAGCCCACTAAATACCAGGGATTAGTTTTTAGTTTTTTTTTAGGGTGGGAGCTGCCCGCAACGGGCGCGCCAATGCCCCCCCCCAATTACTACAGTCTTTCTGCCCCCCCCCGGGGGGGCAGATGGGGCATAGTCCCCTAATCTGCCCCTTCGGGGGGGGCAGAAAGCCCACTAAATACCAGGGATTAGTTTTTAGTTTTTTTTTAGGGTGGGGGCTGCCCGAAACAGGCACGCCACCATTACAGCCATTCTGCCCCGCCTTGGGGGCCGATGGGACATCGGCCCCAATCTGCCCCCCGGGGGGCAAAAAGCCTACTAGACACCAGGGAATTAAAAAAAAAATAGAGGTGGGGGCTGCCCAAAACGGGCAGGCCCATGCCCCCCCCCAATTATTACAGTCTTTCTGTCCCCCCGTGGGGCAGATGGGGCATTGGACCCTAATCTGCCCCTTTGGTGGGGCAGAAAGCCCACTAAACACCAGGGATTGATTTTTAGATTTTTTTTAGGGTGGGGGTTGCCCGAAACGGGCACGCCAAAGCCCCCACCCACCCGCCACCATTACAGCCTTTCTGCCCCCCCTTGGGGGCAGATGGGGCATTGGCCCCTAATCTGCCCCTTCGGGGGGGGGGGAGGGGGGGGGTGGAAAGCCCACTTGACGCCAGGGATTTTTTTCACGCAATTTTCTTTAGGGTGATGGATTTTATTTAGGGTGGAGGCTGCCCGAAACGGGCACACCAATGCCCCACCTCCTGCCACCATTACAGCCTTTCTGCCCCCCCCCCGGGGGACAGAGGGGGAATAGCCTCCAATCTGCCCCCCCCCAGAGGGGCAGAAAGCCCACTAACCACCAGGGATTTTTTTGCGCAATTGTTTTTAGGGTGTGGGCTGGCCGAAACGGGCACGCCGATGCCCCCACCCCCCCCACAAAAATGACAGTCTTTCTGCCCCCCAGGAGGCAAATGGGAGCTATAGCCCCCAATCTGGCCCCCCCTGGGGGGCGCAGAAAGCCCACTAGAAACCATGGATTTTTTTGTTTTATTAGTGTAGGGGTAGGGGCTCCCCAAAATGGGCATGACAATACCCCCACCCCACCCCCAGAGAAACTCCAGTCTTTTTTCCCCCCTGGGAGGGTAGTTGGCGGCAGCGGCCCCTGATCTGCCCCCTGGGGGGCCAGAAAGCCCACTAGGCGCCAGCGAGTACGCAGGCTTTTTTTATGCGTGGGGTTGGAGGCTGCCCAAAATGGTCATACCAATGCCCCCACCCCCACAAATAATATCCACAGTCTTTCTGCCCCTTTAGGGGCATATCTGGATGAAGTCCCTTTCCCCGATTCCCCCCCAGGGCAGCAGAAAGCCCACTGGGCTCTGGCTTTTTTTTAGCAATGTGCATACCTGTGGATTGTGGGCCCTAGCGCAGTTGGCACGTAGGCAAACCTAGCAAACCTGTACATTTTTTAAAACTAGACACCGAGGGGATTCCAGGATGGGGTGACTTGACTGGCTCTCACCAGGTTCTGTTACCCAGAATCCATTGCAAACCTAAAAATGTGTCCAAAATAACAAATTTTCCTCACATTTCTGTGGTGGAAAGTTCTGGAATATGCATGGGTCCACAAAATTCCACCCACCCCGCGTTCCCCAAAGTCTTCCGAGAAAAATGGTACCTCACTTGCGTGGGTAGGCCTAGTACCGGGTTACAACCTTTACAACGCAACTTTTACAGCGCACTACCATTACAACGGGATTTTTACAACGCATGCTTTTACAACGCCAGCTTTTACAACGCAAGTACCATTACAACGCAAGTACCTTAACAATGCAAGTATTTATTTTTAAATGTAACTTTATGTAATGTTTATTTTTTTTAAATGATTATATATTATAAAATTTTATTTCTGATTTATTATATTTATTGAATAAAAAATGTTTAAAATTAGTGAAGTTGTTTTATTAATATTTAAAAGTAGTAAATGGTAAAAGTACTCAAGTATAGAGAAATAATACTTTAGTATTAATATATTATAAAATTTTGTTAAATAGAATATTTTCTTAGGAATATATTGATGAGAGAAACAAATGTAGAAATTAATACTCTAGTATTTTTATATTACAATTCAAAATAAAAAAAAGGAGTGTAAAGGTAATAATTTAATACTTAATTAAAAAAAAAATTAATAATTATTCATACTCTAGTTTTTACAAATTACAATATTTGGGTATTAAATTTTATATTGGGAATAATTATTAATTATAATTTAATTGAAAAAAATGAGTGAAAAGGTAATCATTGAATACTTAGGTATTTAAATTAATATTAATAAAAAAATATATAATACTTTAGAAGAAAAAGTTTTAAAATGTATTAAAATATAAATGTAATATATATATATATTTTAAAAATAATTATTAGTTAAACATTTTTATTTAACTATTATTAATAAAAAAGTTCCCACGCTTTTGCATTGTTTTCTAAGGGAACAATTGTCCTTCAGTTATTTCCATATATCAAGCTGTATCTCCCGCGGAACTGAAAAGGAAGGTGTTAAAAAAGAAGAGAGGGGATCTTTTGCAAGGAAATGGAGTAAGCATCCAGGTAAGGATAAAATAACGTTATTTTACAAGTATTAACAAACAATTAAGATAAATATGTTAAATAAATACATTAATAAAAAAATAGTACAAATAGTTTAGTAAAGTATTTTTTTAAATTCAAAAATAAGGAAAAGTTTTTACAATTGGTTTAAAAAAAAAGATTTTTAAATATAACATAAATGTTTCATACAACTTATTTGTTTAGGAAAAGCAGGATTGAAAAAAAAAATTGGGCGTCGTTTTTTAAATGTACTATGGCTGATATAGTGACAGTAGGGTTTGGTAGGAGTTAGTAATTGTTCAATTTGGAATTGGATGGTCAGAAGAAAAACGATTTTATTTCTTGTGGAAAAAGGAAAATAGCACAGGTTGACATAGGGAGAACTTTTTTTTGTAGGAGGTATATTTGGATATATTTTTAAGTTATAGAAGTACATTTCTGCATTAATTTGGAAAGAAAAAAATGGTCATTTAAAAAAGGTAACAAAAGGAAGGCTGACCCGACGAATTTTTGTGAAAAATGTTTTGGAAAAATGTTATTGCCAATTGTAATTACTGTTTCAAATAATTTAGGGCAAAGCAGGAAAATAAGGTGCAAAAGTTATTTAGAAGTTTAGAATGTTAGCATCATTTTCAAGGTAGTCTAGAGCCACACACAACGAAAATTGTTGCATAATACCCAAAAGTCTCTCAGACATTTCCTTTGTTTTTTGTGTAACTCGTGGGTTTAGACTACCAGTTAATGTTTGTGAAAGTCTCATTTCTTGAAAACTTTGCTCCTTCTTCAAAGTTTCCAAAAAAGAGTAGAAATTAGGGTGTGGTTTGCCAATTGTGTGGTTGAAGGAGTTATGCCATCCCTCAATGGCATTATTTGTTTTTGCTTCTCCCTCTAAACAGCTTGTGTAACAGTTCCACCACTCCACATGGAAATGTGGCTTCCTCCTGCGACCCGATCTGCTTAGGTGTCCAATCCATGTGTCTTCAAAATAATTTAGGATGGGTGCCAATTTTTCATCATTTGCATTGTAATAATCTGATTCTGTAATGGCAGTGTAGTATTCGTCTACACTTACGGGAGGAACAAAACAAAGAGCAGTTAATTTTTTTAACTCAAATTGAAGTTTGCTATCTGTTGAGTACTCTGCAACCAGGGATGTTTTCTGTAACTTACGCCAGAATGCCTGGGAAAAATGGAAGAAACAACCATGAATTTGTGTATCCGTGTACGTTTTACTGATCACATTGATCATGCTCAATTCAAAATCGACAATTATTTTCCTAGGACTTTTGGATGTTTTATTTTTAATAACTGATAAAAGTTCAGTGTAGGTTGCAGTAGTCTTATCAGGAAGCAAACTATATACTAAGGGGATCACATTATGGTTAATTTTAGCGTGTATAGTGTAAATTTGGGTGAAAGGATGGGGTGTACTTTTAAACGTACCATCCATCATCCAAATTTCACTATTTTCTAACTTAACAAGGTTGCGGGGTGTACTAAAAATTAAGATACGTTTTTGAGGGTTTTGGTTGTCAAGGAGAAGGAAAGGTTCATCAGCAAAAGAAATTGTAAGTTCATGTGGAATAATAATGTCAGAAAAGGTATGAGGTGCTGTGGTTTGTGTGTTACTTGCCTGCTTTCGTCTTTGTATAATTCACCTCAAATTAGGAATTATAGGCATATTACTAGCAACATGACTGGGGAGATGCTGTGCAACCTCTCTTAAAATGGATCCAGTAGAATCATTGGAGGTGCTTGCAAGTTGTTTCATTTCATTTAAGGTTTCCCTTACATCAATCTCCATTGCAGAGGCAGAGTTGTTATGATCTGTTGTGTTAATAATGATATCATTAAGGGTAACCGCTCTACCGCTGCAATGGGATGAGTAGTATTGCACACACCTCCAATGATTTCTTGGGAAACTTATCCTTTCTTTACAATATATGTATCCAGCATGCTTTAATAATTTGTTTCCTTTTCTTGATTTTAGGTAGGAAGCAGTTTCCTGAGTAGACATTATCTGTGAAGAAAATATGTTTCATTTAATATGTGGAATAAAAAGACAAATAACAATATCCTACATTATCCATAATGTGGCACTTTCTGGGAGTTAGAATAGTAAATTCTGCTTTTACACTATCCTCCACTTTCCCTAATGTTCCACCTCCTTGGAGCTAGAATAGTAAATTCTGCCACTACACTATCCTACACTTTCCCTACTGCTGCATCTTCCTGGAGTTAGAATAGTAATTGTTACCCCTACACCATCCCACACTTTCCCTACTGTTGCACCTTCCTGGAGTTAGAATAGTAATTGTTACCCCTACACCATCCCACACTTTCCCTACTGTTGCACCTTTCTGGAGTTAGAATATTAATTTTAACCACTACACCATCCCACACTTTCCCTACTGGTGCACCTTCATGGAGTTAGAATAGTAATTGTTACCCCTACACTATCCCACACATTCTCTACTGCTGCATCTTACTGGAGGTAGAATAGTCATTGGTTCCCTGTACACCATCCAACACTTTCCCTGCTGTTGCAGATTTATGGAGTTAGAATAGTAATTGATACCTGTATACTAGCCTACACTTTTTCTAGTGCTGCAGCAACCTGGAGTTAGAATAGTAATTCTTTCCTCTACACCATCCCACACTTTCCATACTGCTGAAATTTCCTGGAGTTAGAATACTAATTATTACGCCTACAGTATCCTACACATTCACTACTGCTGCACCTCATTGGAGTTAGAATATTAATTGTTAACTGTACACCATCGTACACTTTCCCTAATTTTGCACGTTTTTGGAGTTAAAATCTTAATTGATAGCTCTACAACATCCCACATTTTATGTGCTGCTGCACCTTTATGACGTTATGTGAATTATTTTAACCTCTACAGTTTTTTACACTTTCACATTTATTTTTGCATTTATGAAGACAGCAAAAAAAACCAGTTATTTAATGTTTAAAATATTTACCTTCTTTCTACATCGACCTTTGCATTTTTAAAGATGAGAATTTCTTTTTTTTTCTTTATTGAATTTCTGTGTGAAAAAAAGATTACATGTGTGGATTACAAAAAGTATTTTCGTGTTACTAATTTAGAATACTGTTTACAAAAATTTTGTAAAATACCTTCGATTTATTCTTGATGAGTAGTGTGGCTCATTTGGCAAAACGCTTTTTTTTTTAAGTAGTCGTTTTCGTCACAGTTTATAGAAGTTGTCTTTTAGAAAGAAATTTTTTTTTGTGATGTTTGAAAAATAATATATATTGTAATTTAATTCACAATAATTTTCTAAAATAAACAATTTAGTTTATATCGTAGTAATGTTAAAATAAACTATGGTAATAGGTAGGTTTTTTTTTTTATTTAAAGATGCAAACTCAAACTTATTAGGTGCAGCGTTTTAAATGTTTCAAGTAAACATTTCTGTTATTCGTTTTAGAAACTTACTTGTATTTCGGCAAATATTACTTCGTAAATGGAGTCGGGTCTTATCTCGGTGAAGAGGTCAGAGGTTCAGCTTTTGGCGTCTGGTCACTCTGGGAGTTGATAATCAACTGATTTTAAAATGGTGTGTTGGTTGTATTTATAGGTTTTAGCAAGTGTCATAGTTAATTTTAAGAAATACGGCGTTGGTTATATTTTTTAATAATCTTTTATTTACTGTGGAAATGTATAGTTAAAAATAGCATGTTAAGATGTGTTGTTTTCAATATTTTGAATCGCTTTGGCATCCATTTTGCAAGTAGTGTTGTGGTATTAATTTCATGGAAAGTGTTGTAGGACAATTTGGGAACTACAATGTTTAAAATGGCGACTATGTGTATGTTATACTTGTTTATTTTCACGAACACTTATTTAATGAATTAGTTATATTTTGTAAGTATATTATATTTAATAAATGGTTGCGTATGTCAAATTTTTAAAATAGGAAACAAGTGAGTATTTTTTTAATACTCGAGTATTAATTTTAATACTCGAGTATTAATTTAAAAAAATGCTTTGCATTTCATTACATTAACGTTCCGTTTTTCTCTACATTTTAAAACACGTGTGGGTTTGGTAGGTTTCCCTAGGTGGCTGCCGAGCACCGGGCCAAAAACCCAAGTGATCCCCCTTGCAAAACCAGGTCGTTTTGAGATAGGCAATTTTCATGTCGCCTCACTACGCTTTGGGCCCTTGCCTGTCGCGGGTACTTGGGCCTCCCACAGGAGTGAGGCACCGTTTTTATCGGGAGACCCGGGGGAACACTGGGTGGTAGGAAATTTTTGTCAGCCCGGTGATGCCACAACTTTCCCACACAAAAATGTGTCAAAAAGTTGATTTGTTCAGCTAAATTTGAGGTTTGCAGTGCATTCTGGGTAAGGAAACGTTGGGGTATCCACGCAAGCCATACCTCCCTGGAATCCCCCGGATGTCTAGTTTTCAGAAATGTGTGGGTTTGGTAGGTTTCCTTAGGTGGCCGCCGAGCACCGGGCCAAAAACCCAAGTGACCCCCCTTGCAAAACCAGGTCATTTTGAGACAGGCAATTTTCATGTCGCCTCACTACGTTGTGGGCCCTTGCCTGTCGCGGGTACTTGGGCCTCCTACACGAGTGAGGCACCCTTTTTATCGTGAGACCCGGGGGAACACTGGGTGGTGGGGAATTTGTGTCAGCCCGGTGATGCCACAACTTTCCCACACAAAAATGTGTGAAAAAGGTGATTTTTTCAGCTAAATTTGAGGTTTGCAGGGCATTCTGGGTAAGGAAATGTTGGGGGTTCCATGCAAGCCATACCTCCCTGGCATCCCCCGGGTGTCTAGTTTTTAGAAATGTGTGGGTTTGGTAGGTTTCCCTAGGTGGCTGCCGAGCACCGGGCCAAAAACCCAAGTGATCCCCCTTGCAAAACCAGGTCGTTTTGAGATAGGCAATTTTCATGTCGCCTCACTACGTTTTGGGCCCTTGCCTGTCGCGGGTACTTGGGCCTCCCACACGAGTGAGGCACCGTTTTTATCAGGAGACCCGGGGGAACGCTGGGCGGTAGGAAATTTGTGTCAGCCTGGTGATGCCACAACCCTGACACCATTGTAAGTAGAGGGCGTTTGAGGAAAGGGCATTCCGAGCGATTAGTACTCGGTTCATGCACAGCCCTTTTAATGGTTGGGCTCTGGTGCTTATGCTCCCTTTCAATATTGCTCTAGTTTTTAAATACTCTTCTTTATTACAGTCCGTACGGGTGCGGGGGTCCACCGTTTCTGGCTTTAGAAGGGACTCTCCTGACTACGCTGGGTAAGGATTTTTAATTGTAATTGCATCCCCTTTTTTGCAAGTCCTGTGACATAATGCTTACTACACAGAAACAGGTAGCCATATATGACTGGTCCTATGCATAACCACATTGTGGTCAAGGGTACTGTTTATAATTTTGACATCCTGGTCCTCCATCTGACATTTAGGGTGTCCGCTAGACCGGCTACAATGTAGGACGGAACATTACTGGGCATACACACATTTGAGAGGTTGTCTTTCTTTAGAGTGGCAAAATCCCGGCAGGGGATATATGGTACATGGGTAACTTTTGGGATGCCCCGAAGTTCTGGCTTGTGTGTCTTTCATGGTGGCAGGTTGTGCACACGATTGTGGCACATTTTGTGACATCAAGTTGTACTGATACACATACTGCTTATGTTTTCTATTTCTACCCTAGGTATCCATCAGGAGGATAAGCAATTTTACGCCACCCTGTATTGGAAGCAGGGTTATGGCTCACCCTGACTGATTACGAGGGTATATGCTTTTTATTATTCACTTCACGTGCACTTCACTGCTGTTTATTTTTGATCCTGAAGAAGCGCCTATGACCCTTGTGGCACCAGTGGCGCGAAACATGTCGATCCATTACATGCATAGTTATGCCTGTAAGGGTAACTGTTTACCCATTGGGTTCTAATGTGTTTTTATGGGAACAATTCCCGTTGTTCATTTTTTGGCCTTAGCAACCCTTTTCAAATTTTATTGTAATTTGCACGCACCTTGTAGCCCTCTTTATTTGGACCCACACCCCACATACCCTCAGGCACCATCCGGCATTGACTTTAAAAGAGCTCCGCCAAAGTGACCCTTCGGGGGACCCGTTGGGCATTGCACCGCCGGGCCCGACGAGGAGCCAACGCCCGATGATGAAGCATGACACCCTCCGGGGTGTGTGAGGGCAACAGGAGATAAGACTTGTTCTTTCTCTTTTTTAGGGGGTCCCCTTTATACCTAGGTCTTTATCTTTACTTTTTCCTGGCGAGGACTATTGGTCGACATCCGATAGCCAGCCTTTTGGAACAGTGTCCCTTTTGTTTGTTTAAATACTACATAGAGGAGCATGGACACTGGACCGTAACTCGCTCCTCGGTTCCCCCTCTCTTTTTGATTTAGCAGTAGCACGGCGTTCCAGCCGAGGACCCATATCTTTTCTATCCCTTCTTTTTCTCCTTTCATTTTCCTTTTCACACACAAGCCCGTACCACCCTATTTTACCGGGTTAATAATAATAATTCTTGGTGACCCCTTTGTGATGCCGATGACAGGGCTGGGACTCGACACCTCTAGTCTACATTTTGGCATGTTGCTGGGTTTGGGGTATGACTCCCCAGAACCCCCACAGGTCTTTAACCAGATGGGAGAGATACCATGATCTATTCATCAGGACTGTCTGGGCTGGCGTCACTCCATTATAAAATATGGGTACGATTCGCGCTTAGCTGCATTTACACCCTTTTTTTTCTCATATCCAATACGAGACGCATGCGCGGGTGAGTAGTTCTCCCCGGCTACGCATGCGCGGCGGTACTCTGCACCTGCGCAAGCGCACTGTCATGTCGAGGGACCCACGTCCCGGATGTAGACGCCACCCGGGCTTCCCTCTCTGGACTATTTAATCTGAGCATTGCCCCCTGGTAACCTATGGGGGGAGACGTATGGACGGGGCAGGTACTCTGCAGCCCGCACCCTGACACCATTGTAAGTAGAGGGCGTTTGAGGAAGGGGCATTCCGAGCGATTAGTACTCGGTTCATGCACAGCCCTTTTAATGGTTGGGCTCTGGTGCTTATGCTCCCTTTCAATATTGCTCTAGTTTTTAAATACTCTTCTTTATTACAGTCCGTACGGGTGCGGGGGTCCACCGTTTCTGGCTTTAGAAGGGACTCTCCTGACTACGCTGGGTAAGGATTTTTAATTGTAATTGCTTCCCCTTTTTTGCAAGTCCTGTGACATAATGCTTACTACACAGAAACAGGTAGCCATATATGACTGGTCCTATGCATAACCACATTGTGGTCAAGGGTACTGTTTATAATTTTGACATCCTGGTCCTCCATCTGACATTTAGGGTGTCCGCTAGACCGGCTACAATGTAGGACGGAACATTACTGGGCATACACACATTTGAGAGGTTGTCTTTCTTTAGAGTGGCAAAATCCCGGCAGGGGATATATGGTACATGGGTAACTTTTGGGACGCCCCGAAGTTCTGGCTTGTGTGCCTTTCATGGTGGCAGGTTGTGCACACGATTGTGGCACATTTTGTGACATCAAGTTGTACTGATACACATACTGCTCATGTTTTCTATTTCTACCCTAGGTATCCATCAGGAGGATAAGCAATTTTACGCCACCCTGTATGGGAAGCAGGGTTATGGCTCACCCTGACTGATTACGAGGGTATATGCTTTTTATTATTCACTTCACGTGCTCTTCACTGCTGTTTATTTTTGATCCTGAAGAAGCGCCTATGACCCTTGTGGCACCAGTGGCGCGAAACATGTCGATCCATTACATGCATAGTTATGCCTGTAAGGGTAACTGTTTACCCATGGGGTTCTAATGTGTTTTTATGGGAACAATTCCCGTTGTTCATTTTTTGGCCTTGGCAACCCTTTTCAAATTTTATTGTAATTTGCACGAACCTTGTAGCCCTCTTTATTTGGACCCACACCCCACATACCCTCAGGCACCATCCGGCATTGACTTTAAAAGAGCTCCGCCAAAGTGACCCTTCGGGGGACCCGTTGGGCATTGCACCACCGGGCCCGACGAGGAGCCAACGCCCGATGATGAAGCATGACACCCTCCGGGGTGTGTGAGGGCAACAGGAGATAAGACTTGTTCTTTCTCTTTTTTAGGGGGTCCCCTTTATACCTAGGTCTTTATCTTTACTTTTTCCTGGCGAGGACTATTGGTCGACATCCGATAGCCAGCCTTTTGGAACAGTGTCCCTTTTGTTTGTTTAGATGCCACAACCTTCCCACACAAAATGTGAGAAAAAGGTGATTTTTTCAGCTAAATTTGAGGTTCGCAGGGCATTCTGGGTAAGGAAACGTTGGGGGATCCACGCAAGCCATACCTCCCTGGAATCCCCAGGGTGTCTAGTTTTCAGAAATGTGTGGGTTTAGTAGGTTTCTCTATGTGTCGGCAGAGCTAGGGTTAAAAAACTACAGCTAGGCACTTTGCTAAAAAAAGTTCATTTTTCACTGCGAAATTGAGGTGTGTCCACGATGCGTTTTGTGCCGTTACCTGTCGCGTGCACTAGGCCGACACACACAAGTGAGGTACCATTTTTCTCGGAAGACTTTTGGAAACACGGGGTGGGTGGAAATTTGTGGATCCACGCAGATTCCAGAACTTTCCACGAGAGAAATGTGGGGGAAATGTGGTTTTTTTGGCATTTTTTTAGGTTTGCAAGGGATTCTGGGTAACAGAACCTGGTGGGAGGCAGTCAAGTCTACCCGCGAAAAACGAGGTGGCGTGACGAAGGCCGGATTATGTAGAGCTATACAGCCTACCAGTCTTAAACAGATGAAAGTCTATGCTGGCGAATTGCTTAATAAGTGGAGATAGATCACCAACCACCATCTCCCATCTTCCTCCACTACCGCTTATCAATAAATGTGGTGCTGAGAGAGTGTAAAGCTTACAGTGTCTTCGTCGTAGTTACTTTATAAGAGGGTAAATTAGTACCACTCGTCTACGATGAGAGTTGAAACACATTAAAACACATCCACACCAATTTCTTTATCTCTCGTGAATAAGCTGAAACAGTTTGTGGACACGGCGAGTGGTCAACTAACCATTACAGACTACAGGCATCCCCCTTAATTCTCAATCTTGAGGTATTGTTAGAAGTACGATTTACGGAAGGAAGGACCTTAATTACCCGTCCTGAAGAAGGTGGTTCTATAAACTTGTCCACCGAAACGCGTCGACGCTTGAAACCCGAGTTGTATTTGTCCTGGGACCAATTACCAAATATCTGGGTATAGTGAGCTTAGTGGTACTGGCCCTAAGGGAACACAAACCAACACTATTGAAGCACAATTGGGTTGCTTTTTTTTACAAAATGTGTCCTTCCACCTAATTTGTGTGATTTAGACTTGTGAGGTAGATTGTTGTTTTTTTTAAAAATCTGTGTATATATATTTTTATGAAGAAATTGGTTTTTATAAATAGAATTTTTTGTGTATTGATTTATTTTGTTTGTATCTATGATGCGCGCTCTCTTTTTTTGAAATTTGTTTTAATAAAACATGTATTGATTAACTAAATTTCCTTTATGTATGCCCTTTGTTTAATTGCATTGCTGTGTATTGGATCACCCTTGTGATACTTTATCGGAAAGATCGATTTTCATTCATTTATTGGCTTCTATTGTGCATATTGTTAGGGAGGTCTGAACTTCATATGGCCACTGATTTGGTCTTGGCAGATATTTCCATAAGTTATATTTCTCTTTGACATGACACCTGAGTAGTGCCTCTATTATTGATGTGAGACAGTCCAAAGGGAAAACCTTTTACTTCACAGGAAATTTGTGGATCCACACAAATTCCAGAACTTTCCACCAGCGAAATGTAGGCAAAAATGCGTTTTTTTGGCAATTTTTTAGGTTTGCAAGGGATTCTGGGTAACAGAACCTGGTGGGAGGCAGTCAAGTCACCCCATCCTGGATTCCCCTGGGTGTCTAGTTTTCAAAAATGTATAGGCTTGCTAGGTTTCCCTAGTTGCCGGCAGAGCTATGGTTCAAAAACTACAGCTTGGCACTTTGCCAAAAAAGGGTCATTTTTCACAGCGAAATTGAGGTGTGTCCTTGTTGCGTTTTGCGCCGTTTCCTGTCGCGGGCACTAGGCCGACCCACACAAGTGAGGTACCATTTTTTTCAGAAGACTTTGGGGAACACTGGGTGGGTGGAAATTTGGGGATCCAAGTAGATTCCAGAACTTTCAACCACAGAAATATGGGGAAAATGCGTTTTTTTGGCAATTTTTGAGGTTTGCAAGGGATTCTGGGTAACAGAACCTGGTGGGAGGCAGTCAAGTCACCCTATCCTGGATTCCCCAGGGTGTCTAGTTTTCAAAAATGTATAGATTTGCTAGGTTTCCCTAGGTGCCGGTAGAGCTATGGTTTACAAACTACAGCTAGGCACTTTGCCGAAAAAGGGTAATTTTTCGCTACAAAATTGAGGTGTGTCCACGTTACGTTTTGCTCCGTTTCCTGTCGCGGGCACTAGGCTGACCCACACAAGTGAGGTACCATTTTTCTCAGAAGACTTTGGGGAACGCGGGGTGGGTGGAAATTTGTGGATCCGCACAGATTCCAGAACTTTCCACCAGAGAAATGTAGGCAAAAATGCGTTTTTTTTGGCAATTTTTTAGGTTTGTAAGGGATTCTGGGTAACAGAACCTGGCCAAAAAAGGGTCATTTTTCACAGCGAAATTGAGGTGTGTCCACGTTGCGTTTTGCGCCGTTTCCTGTTGCGGGCACTAGGCCGACCCACACAAGTGAGGTACCATTTTTTTCGGAAGACTTTGGGGAACACTGGGTGGGTGGAAATTCGGGGATCCAAGTAGATTCCAGAACTTTCCACCACAGAAATATGGGGAAAATTTGTTTTTTTGTGCAATTTTTGAGGTTTGCAAGGGATTCTGGGTAACAGAACCTGGTGGGAGGCAGTCAAGTCACCCCATCCTGGATTCCCCAGGGTGTCTAGTTTTCAAAAATGTATAGGTTTGCTAGGTTTCCCTAGGTGCCGGCAGAGATATGGTTAAAAAACTACAGCTAGGCACTTTGCCAAGAAAAGGGTCATTTTTCGCTACAAAATTGAGGTGTGTCCTTGTTACGTTTTGCGCCGTTTCCTGTCGCGGGCACTAGGCTGACCCACACAATTGAGGTGCCATTTTTCACGGAAGACTTTGGGGAACGCGGGGTGGGTGGAAATTTGTGGATCCACGCAGAACCCCAGAACTTTCCACCAGATAAATGTGGGGAAAAGGTGTTTTTTTGGCAATTTTTTAGGTTTGCAAGGGATTCTGGGTAACAAAACCTGGTGGGAGGCAGTGATGTCACCCCATCTTGGATTCCCCTTGGTGTCTAGTTTTCAAAAATGTATAGGTTTGTTAGGTTTCCCTAGGTGCTGGCAGAGCTAGGGTTAAAAAACTACAGCTAGGCACTTTGCTAAAAAAGGGTAATTTTGCATTGTGAGAATGTGGTGTGTTCACGTTGGGTTTTGAGCCATTTCATGTCGTGGGCACTATGCCTACCCCTACAAGTGAGACACCGTTTTTATCGGGAGACTTAGGGTAATTCGGATTTGTAAAGGAACTGTTATTACCTATTGACTTTCGATGCATTTCTGCCTTCCAAATGAAAGACATTGTGTAAAAAAGAAGTCATTCTAAACAATGACTGATAATTCTCATGCTAGTATGAGTAGTCCCAATTTCGGAAATGTGCAAATATCTACTGTTTCTAAACTCTATATTTTGTTCCCATTTCAGAAATACATAGGTGTCTTTCATACCGATTTTTCCATGTACACATTTTTACAGAATAATTACTATATACCCGGTACATAATAAAAAACCATTGCAAGTTGCTGTTCAGTTTTTGGCTCTGGGTTCGTCGGGTTCTTGGTGAACCTACAAGTCCTATATATCCCCACAACCAGTAATGTCCAGCGGATGTAACGGTATATTGCTTTCAAAGAGCTGTCGTAATTAGTAAAAGTTACAGGTGAAAACGTTGACACAAAAGGCTTTTTTATTCAACAAATTTTCAATTTATCCTATATTTAACTGTTAGTTGCTATCAAAAAACCTTGATGGATCTACACAAATGACCCCTTGCTGAATTCAGAATTTTGTCTACTTCTCTAAAATGTATAGCTTTCCAGGATCCATTATTGCTTTTGTACCCATTTCTACCATTAACTGGAAGGAGGTCGAAAGCACAAAAAATAGCAAAAATAGGCTATGTCCCAGAAAAATGCCAAAACTGTTTAAAAAATGTTGGGTTTCTGACAAAAGTCTGGTATCCCCTAAAAGCTGGGAAAATTGTGATTTCAGCCCCACAAACCCTTTTTTGATAACACTTGCAGGGAAAAACCCAGAAGCTTTCATTTGCAACCCGTTTTTCCCATTTTCCTAAAAAAAACTAAATTTTGCTGTATTTTGGCTCATTTCTGTGACCCCTCCAGGGGAATCCACAAACCCTGAGTACCTTCAGAAGCCCCATGATGTTGGAAGAAAAGGATGCAAATTTGGCGTGGATACCTTATGTGGTCAAAAAGTTACAGGGGCCTCAGCGCGCACTACCTCAAATAGCCAAAAAAGGGCGTGGCACAGGAGGAGGAAAAGGCCTGGCAGCGAAGGGGTTAATTCTGTATTGTGGATTTTTGCAGTTTGGGTCTTGTGTTAAGTCTATAGAAAGAATACTTATATTTTTTATAAAACCTGTGTTGTGTCTATCTGTAGTGTTTTCACTGTATTACTGTATGTGTTCACAAATGCTTTACACACTGCCTCTGAGATAAGCCCTCCTGCTTGTGCCAAGCTACCACAGGAATGAGCAGGGGTTATTTAGGAGTGTAGCCCCCTTACTCTGACTAGAAGCAAGGGTCCCTATTTGGACAAAGGTGCAAGCCATTGCCAACTAGAGACCCCCAGTTCTAACAGTAAACAGTTTGATGAAAGCAGAATACCAAGAATTTATCTAACCACAGACTATTTTATTCTTAGGAACAGAAGACAGTCCAGAGAGAGAGAGAGACGTCATTGCATAGAGCAATCATAAGGTTTAAATGTATGTAATGCTATCACATATAGGGATTTGGTATGTGAATGTTCCCTGACATCACAGTACATTACTGTGGTACTCTCTTCTTGCAGACACTTAAAGTGCTTCACATGCTTTGCCTAACGCTGTCCAGAATCCAGGTGCTATACTCTGTCCCGAATCCAGTAGTCCAGTACCCAAGACGTTACACAATTGGAATTTTTTTTCTCTCTCAACCCCCTTTCCCTTGGGCACTCATGAGGAACAGTATGTATAACCATCGCTGCCACGTCATGTTCCATTGGGATCTTGGTAATAACGTTGCCTCATTGAAACAGCCTGGAGTTCAGGTGAGTAGCTCACAACACCCTACACCCGAGGCTGGCCACACTTCAGACTTACTTTTCACCAATTCCAATCTCTGTATAATGAAGACCCTCTTCCTCTTACTTGTACAGACCATCCTTTAATTAAGTTACAGATTGCCAAGGCAGATCTTACAAACCAGTTTTCTAAAGTGGGGAAAAAGACCTATAGAGCCTGGCATACCATCTCTCCTGAAAAGTTCTCCAAGTTTTTATCCACAGTAACTGTGACTCAGAGTTTAGACATCAACATGTTATTATCCTGATGCTGTTTCAACTGTGTTTGAAAAAATGGCGTCCCTTAAACAGTCCAAGCATATCTCTTCCAGACCTCATGCGCCATGGTTCCCTAGCAAATAGAGCATGCTGAAAGCAGGTTGCAAAAGGCTGGAAAGACGATGGTGCCACTCAAAAACTCTAGTTGACAGAGCGGCCTATAAATTTGAACCAAATACCATGACTGTATTAGAAAAACCAGGAGGAGTTTTATCTGCACTAAGATTGAGAATGCAGGCAACTTTTCCAAAGATCTCTACAAAGTGCCTAATGATTTCACTAAGCCTAGTGCCTGCTCCTCAGTTATCCCAGCTTCCCAACGACTATGTGACTCCTTGACTGTCTTTTTTTAGGCCAGATTGATGCCATATACAGGAAATTCTACATCAATCAGAGTCAGACTAATTCTATCTCGCAGGCAGTCCCCACAAATGATTTCATTCTGCATTTGGATAGGTATGTACCTCTTACTCTGGACCAAATCCTATGGCGGCTGGCCAAATCCTGCTCACCTGCAGATGTATGTCCCCGAGGATCTCGGCCAGTCTAGCAACGCTGTTAGCCCTTTCTATTCTATCGCTATTTAATACCTCATTAGACTCTGTCAATTTACCATTATCCTGGAAGACTGCTCTGGTCTCTCCTATACTCAAAAAACCTAATGCAGATCATAAAAGTCTATCCCCTCCTTCTGTTATTAGGGAAAATACGGGAAATGTGCATCAACAAACATTCTTGGAGGACCATATGATTATTGATCCCTCCCATAGGGATTTCGAGCTTCCCACATCACAAACCTGCACTGGTAGTAGTTACAGACTCCATCCACCTTTCCTTAGTTGCGTGCGCCCCTGCCATGCTTGTGCTGTTGAAGAAATAAAAACCTTCTAAGGGGTTCACTAATACCCTTGGTCCTTTTAAACCAACAAAGAAGAGATTGGCACAGAAGCTGTAATATAAAAACAATGCATTTATTAACCTCAGGTGAGGGAGACTACGTCACACAGTACCCTCAGGCAACTTTGGGAGGCATTCTAAGGAGTACAGAGAACAGGGGCCTTATATACCCACACAGGGGCTCAAAAGAAGGCGGTACAAGTACACATGAGAAGAGTTACACACATAGATGGTCATACAGAAAATGCACAGTCAACAAGTAGGAGGAGTAATGAGTTGCTGACATCAGTTAGAACAGCCTGACAGTTCTATACTAGAAGCAGGTGTATTCTGGCAGCTACAGGTCCCTCTGAGCGTGTGCAAGGCTCTGGAAGAGGGAGAAAGCACATGACTAACTAAAATGGCTGCCAGGAACAAAATGGCTTTCAGGTCATGCTAACAGATTCCTGCAATCTTTAACACTGTTCGATCTCTCAGCGGCTTTCAATACCGTTTCTCACGCGACATTGATCAGCAGATTGCCTGAGATTGGTGTTGGGGTTAATGTCCTTTGGTGGCTCGCTCACTTTTTAGACAGCCTAACACAAACAATGACGCTGGGCTCTTTCAAATCCCGCATGGTTTCCATCAATATAGGAGTGCCACAGGGCTCATCTTTGAGCCCGACGCTGTTCAACATCTATGTAGCTCCTTTGCCTCAGATTGTCAAATCATGCAGTTTTAATGTAATTTCATAAGTGGACGATACCCAGCTGACCATCTCGCTGGAACAGGACAGCGACGGTACAAAGCACCAATTCTGGTACTGTGTGAGGAGTATTGAGACTTGGACGTTGAAGAAATGTCTTCAGTAGGCCTGGGCTAAAATGTTGTTCCGTTTCGCGGAAATTGCGATAATTTGACATTTTCGCGTTCCGCGGAAAGCGCGAAAATGTCAAAATTTCCACATTCCGCAGCTTGGCGATAATTTGTTTCTTGCTCTCGCTGTAAAATAATACATTCTCGCGCGCGCGCGATCGCCTTACCTGAATTCCTGCGTTCGCCGACAAGTTTTCTTGATCCGGTCGCGTTCTCCATGAGATGTTGTATTGTTTTTAGCCATTTGCGCTGTCTCGCGACAGTTCGCGCCCGCAGTGACGTCATGTGTCGCGCGATCACGTCTTTCTTCTCGCGATCATGCACCGCGAGACAACTGAAAACAAGATGGCCGCGCCCGCGAGCAACCACATGGGTAAGTTGGCGAGCCGCAACCATGCAGAAAATCTCGCGAACATGCGGGAAAAAAACTTCCGCATCTACGCGATATTTCCGCGTGTTTGCGATAATTTTTAACATTTTCGCGATAATTTGCGAAAGTGGATTTCGCAAATTCCGCCTACCCCTAGTCTTCAGCATTGTATAACCACCATACATCCACCAGATTGTTATTCTTGCAGCATGATTTCATTTGGTTGTGTGGTCTACTACCCCGGAATTTATGTGTCAATATTCTGTCTAGGGTCCAATCCGTTTAGTAGGTTGAAATCTTCACCCAGAATCACTTCTAAGATTTCTGGTAGCTCTGATAGTCTGTCAAAATCTTTGTAAAATGCCACCAAATTGGGCAGGGGACTTTAACTGCCATTTGTGTTTTAATCCCCTAACATCTACTGCCATTATAGTTTTCAAGAAAGGTGACAAGGATAACCCACAGTGTTATCGTCCCATCTCTTTCATTGATGCAGTCGCTAAGGTCCTTGGTAGGGTCCTATCATATAGACTGTTGCTATAGGTAGATATTAATGAAATGAATGAATGAAAGGTGAGCTTATATAGTGCAGCTGTCACTCCAGTCGGAGCCTCCTGGCGCTGAAGATAACCGGGTTGACTGTACTGTACTAACTAGATAAGGGCAAGAGAGTGGGCGTCGGAAAGGCCAAATATCCAGGTCTTCAGGGCTCGTTTAAACGGATTAAGCTGTTGTATTGCCCTCAGTTCCTTAGGTAATTGGTTCCATGCCTTTGCTCCTAATATTGTAGTTGATTTTCCTCCCTTAGTTGATAGCTTAAACCTTCCCACTGCCAAAAGATTAGCCGAGCTTGAACGGAGAGTTCTGGTAGTAGTATATGGTTTAAATCTGGCGGAAAGATAAGCTGGGCCAACTCCTCGAACGGCTTTAAAAGTCATCAAAAGAAGTTTAAAGAGGATTCTTTTGGGAATTGAAAGCCAGTGTAGAGTCTTCAGAGCAGCTGAGGCCGATGATTTACGGGGAAGTCCCAAAGCCAGCCTAGCAGCAGCATGTTGGACCACCTGAAGCCGTCTTAGGGAAGATTTGTTAATCCCAGCAAGAAGGCTGTTACAGTAGTCCAACCTCGATAGTATAAGAGCTACTGTCACAGTTTTCCTTGCTGCCGCAGGAATAACATTGAAGAACTTTTTCAAAGTACGAATGTGGCCAAAGCAAGTACCCGTTAATTTTGAAACATGAGGCTTGAAGGAAAGTGATGAGTCAAATAAAACTCCCAGATTTCTAGCCACCTCAACAGTGGATGGAGGGGCTGCTGTGGCCTCTGGCCACCAGTCTCTGGGTTGAAACGTATTATTTTTCCCAATAGGGAGAATTTCTGTTTTGTCGGTGTTACAACAGAGATGATTATTAGTCATCCATTTAATGATCTCAGCAAAACATGTTTTAAACTTCTCCTCAGCAGATGTAGATCTATCCTCCAGAGACAGAATGAGCTGTGTGTCGTCAGCGTAAGATGTGGTCTCAATTCCAAAAGAAGAGATCAGTGAAATCAGTGGGGCCATGTATATATGAAACAGCAGAGGGCTGATGGAGGCCCCCTGAGGGACACCCGTGGAGACAGTGCGTTCAGATGACACACAAGATCCCAAAGAGATGACTTGTTTCCTGTTGGACAAGAATGATTCAATCCATGCCAGGGCCGTGTTAGTGATGCCGCATGCTCTTAATCTGGCTAACAGGATATCATGGGAAATGGTATCAAACGCGGCAGATAGGTCCAAAAGAATCAAAACTGCCTTTCTGCCACTGTCTAGGATGAATTTTAGGGTGTCAGTAATCTCAAGTAAAGCTGATTCTGTTGAATGTTTAGGACGAAAGCCCGACTGTCGAGGATGAAGGATGGATGCAGCTTCGGTGAAAGTAGCAAGTTGTTGACATACTATTTTCTCTGTGATCTTACCCAGAATGGGGAGGAGCGAGATAGGCCTGTAATTAGATAGGATTGCGGATTCTATATTCTGTTTCTTCTTTAAAGGTTTGACAATCGCCAATTTCCAATCTGGTGGAACTTTACCCAAAGCGAGTGAGGAGTTTACTATGTCATTGATAACAGGATTAACCACATCAATGATATGATGTAGGAACGTCGGAGGACAGACGTCCAGTGGTGAACCAGATTTGCAAGCTAATATGGCTTCTTTAGTTTGGACTAAAGTGGCCGCTTGAAATGAAGCCAAGATAGGAGTATTGGTACTGGGGTCTGATTCACTAGTATCTTCCCTTTTCCAGGTTCCAAAATTCTTTTGGATGTTTTTAATTTTGTCCTCAAAGTAATCTGCAATTTCATTGCAGAGTGTCACAGACGACGGTATGGTGGTGATTAGGGCCTTAGGGTCAGTAAAAGATTTTACAATTTTAAATATTTCTTTTGTGTTATTCTTAGCTGTAAAGATTTTGTTGCAGAAGTAATCCCTTTTTGCAGTATTAATGGCCAGTTTATAATTCTTCCTAAAGGCTTTGAAGATATGCAACTTGGATACTTCGTATCCTCTCCTCCATTTACGTTCTAGCTGCTTGCTCTGTAAGTGGAGATCTGCAAGGTCTTTGGAAAACCACGGGTCATTGTGGATCTTCCTTTTGGAGGTTCTGGTGGCTCTTCTGGGGGGTTCCAATGTGTTACCAATGGATGTAATCCATTTATTAAAGCTGATTGAATCCTCTTCAGGATCCCCTATGATTTCCGGTACCATGTTTAAGGCTGTGGCTGTCAAGAGGTGATTAGAGGCCAACGAGAGCCACCTCCGTTTACTAGTATTAGTATGGTCACTGTTGTTTGTAGCTGAACTAGTTTTTAGGGGAATAAGAAAGCCGAAGGGAATAAGACTGTGGTCAGACCATACCTGTGGCAGTGGTTCACTAGTCTGTAAAGATTCTAAGTTGGAGCAGATGGTGTCAAGAGTGTGTCCACCACCATGAGATGGGCCTTGTACCAACTGTTTCAGTCCCAACATAGTAATAGTCTCTAAGAAGGATGCCACTCCCAAGTTACTCTGACATTCTAAATGAAGATTAATGTCTCCAAGAAGAGTGAAATTCGAGTATCTACGCACTGCCTCACTGAGGGCTTCTCCCAGGGAGTCTAGAAAGATATTGCTATTTCCTGGTGGTCGATATAACAAGACTCCAGAGAAAGAAAAGGAATGGTCCATGGTACAGCAAAATCCCATGTGCTCTGCTCCTTTAAGGCTTTGGAGGGAGAAAGTCTTCATCTGCACCGTTTCCCTGTGTATGACGGCTACTCCCCCTCCCCTACCCTCCTCTCTGTCCACCCTGCACATGGTGAATTCTGGCGGCAGAGCGGTTACAATGTCTGGATTACAATCTTCCCTTAACCATGTTTCCGTTATAAATAGGATATCCAATTTATTCTCAACAATCAGCTCCTTTATATCCAGGGCATGCTTCTAATCAGATATTAACAGAGGCTCAGTATGGTTTCCAGCCGGGTAAATCAATAACTTGGGGAGGGGATGTGGTCCGTCGGCTAGACTGCCGACTTTGGTGTTGGAAACCAGGTTTCGAGCCTCGGGGTCGCGTCCACATACTGTGATTCTGGGCAAATCACTTAATTTCCCCATGCCTGAATGTGTAATGTAAATACGGTGCTCATGTAAAGCGCTCCAATACCTTCGGGTCGGGTTCGTGCTATATATAAATATGCAACAACAACAAAAATAACCTAATAGTCAAATATTTTGTGGCCCAGTCTGGCTATGTGTTTTTAGCATTTATGAACCTTACATCTGCTTTTGATAGGGTAATTCGGAAGAAGTTATGAGACTTGCTCCTTTCACTGGGTGCTGACCCTGATATTGTAATCCTACTAAAGAAACTCCATGCTCACACCAAGCAGCGGTTAGATACTCACAGAGGGTGGGCCTCACAGAACTATTTAAATGTGTGAGGGCTGTTTGTCAAGGGTGTATTTTGCACCCTTCCTGGTCCCCTTGTACAGCCTAGAACATGCTCTTCTATCAGCACAGGCCAACTGTCCTAGAGAAGGTGCAAAATCACTGCCAGTTTTAGTGTATGCAGATGAGCAGTGTTTATGGCCCGCTCAGCAGTTGGTTTCCAGGCTTTAATAGACAGGTTCCTCTCCTTTATGGACAGTTTGGATCTGAGAGTCAACTTCATAAAATCATACGGTTTGGTAGTTGACCCTCGGTCGACTAGGTCCAAAACGTTTAATGCGGGGAGCCATATCCAGATTTAAGATCCCAGTTTTCTCTCATCTGGGAATGCTTATAACGCTACCCTAAGTTGGAAACTTTTGGTAGTGGGAAATATGTCTGATATGAACAAGTCAATAGGGGCCACAGCTAGCTATGCCCAGAGACTGGGTTTTTGGTCGCCAAGTGTTCAAATAAAGCTTACCACTCCAAATGCCTCTCCAAAATCTTATATGGCAGTAAAGTGTGAGGGTACACTTCTGTGCATAAGATTCAACTTGCACAAAACAAGTTTTTAGGTCTCGGCTAGCGAAGGCTGCGCTTGCGCAGTCTCGCTCGCGAGATTTAAGGACTTGGAGAAGAGGGGCTTGAACCCGCCCCTCTTCTCTCCTCTTCTCCATTGGCTGGCCTCTTAAATGCTGGCCAGCCATTGGAGAAGAGGCTTGTCTCGCAAAACAAGCCCTGTCCTTTTCAGATTCGGGGGCGTGTTTTTTTGTTACTTTTCGCTGGGCATGATTTTCTCTCATCCAGCCAATGGCAAGAGGAGAGAAAAAGAAAAACACGCCCCCGAATCCGAAACCGTCGCTGCGTTTCTGCGAGGCATTTCTGCTTCACCTCGGAGAAAGGCGGTGGTGTCCCGGCGTCCGGACGCATTTGTTATACTTATCTCAGTTTTCAGGACAAAGGTCCAATAGAGAGTTACCATTTGTTTACATGAAACTGTTGTAAGCAACATTTACTCATCCCACCGCACTGCAGAGTTGCTCCCTCACCTGATCTCCTTGTTCGTAAAAGGACCGACTCTTTCCAGCTGCTCTAGCTCGGGAATTCGGTCCTCGATTTGCTGCTGCACTACTTCAGCCATGCCGGGGTATTACTCTGTACACCAAAGGGCTTTTCTGTGAGTATTCCTAAAGAGAGTATCGGATTGGAAATGCCCGGTGATCTTACACGTGAAAGTAAAAAGTAGAGCTAGAAAGAGGTGTGACGGCAATACGCGCTAGTAAGGGCTCTAAATGGGTCGCCATCTTAAAACGCAGCGTTTTCCAATCGATTTAAAGATGAGTATGATAGTGTACCTTATATTACAAATAAATACGCTTTGCATTTTAAAAAGTGTCTCAACACGCAAATAAACAACACAGTTGAACATAATGCAATCAATACAGCCTTTCAACTAATTACTGTGCTTTTCGTTTTGTGAATAATAAAATGCCTAAAAAGGCATTATTGCGCCCAGCAACACTAGCCATGAATTAAAGTGTCGGTCTTCTATTTCGACGTCACCTATCGTGCACAGTCTTTCACAAACTGCGCACGCGTTAGAAATTTGCATGTTCGGATAATCCTTTGCTGTCTAAAAGTCCCGGAAGTAAATAATAGCAGCTTTATCAATGCATTGTAGGTTTTTCAATACAACCTTTCGGAACCCTACAAACATGCTTTCTCTTTTTTAATTTTAATACTCATCGGCCTAGTCCATTTTATCTTCGTCACGGAGGCTTAAAAGGTTCAGAGGCATGCATATTGCGTGTTCTATTTCAAACGTGCGAAGGAAAACTGTTGTTTTATTCTTTTTAGAGAATATCGTTCCAATCCAACCTTCTACTCTCATTAGTACTAGCCAACACGAATGTTAGTTTCCCGCATGCTACTACTGTGAAGGGGGTGTGAACACAGAGAAGCGGCGGCTATACCGTATATTGACAATGGAATCTTAATAATAACGTACCAATTAAAACAATAGCAAACACATATAAGGTCCCAAAGGCGAGACCGATTGCATTGCAGTGACGTCACTCCGAGCAGGGCGGGGCCGAGGCTTTGTTGTTTGCTCCGGCCTTTATCTCAGTTTCGGCCCAGTCGATGCGAGAGTTTTGGCTTCTGTTTCTATTTTATTTCACTTTTACGTGGTTTTAGGAAAAGCGAGGAAGCATGGATGGCTCCCAGGCTGAAATTGTGGTGTTGCTGGTGTTAGTACTTTGTTCCTCTAAGTACGAGTATGACATTATTTAACTCTGTTTGTACATCCGCGGTTTTCACTCACTGGTGCGCTCGGTCTCTGACCCTGGGAACATATTTGAATTTCTCTAATTAGGTTTATTTGATCAGAAAATGCTTTAGTTTATCGACTGAGTTTGATGTGCGTCTTATAATACATAATGCAGTAATTTATGGTACAGAGTGGGAGTTCTGGTTCAATCCGCCTTACTATGTTTTTCTGGGTCATACATATGCCCAGATGACACACGAACAGTTCAAGGTAAAAAAAGAAAGCACCGTTTTTTATTTTTTATTTTACACCGCTGCATAGGCCACAACCCAGGCAGTCTGTATCTATTTGAGCCACAAAGGTGCTCTGGTGCCCATGCCTCGATTCCAGTTGATAGGGCAAAGGGACTTGTTTTTTAAGCACGTCCTTTCTCATCGTGAATTCATAGAGCTTCTGAAGCCTGCTATGCAGGGGCATTTATTGTTGAAAACTTTGCATGGAATGGAGACTTCCCTTTCTCTTCTTAGTAGCGAAAGGTCCAAGTTTCTGGTGGCTCGTATTAGGTTTAACCGGCTACACCATGTTCTGACCACTCCTTCTGGCTGATTTCAATCAAGTATGCTAAGGCCCTGTGGCTGCATTTGAAGGGCTCCACGTGATATTCCGTATTTGTGCTTCATTGTACATATTTTTGCCGGCATAGGAAGCAGTTTCAGGCCTCTCCTGAAAGCCCTCAATTCTATGCAAGTCCGTGTGGCGCTCAAGCATTTGCAGCTTCTGTCAAATGAATACACCCTTTTTGCATGTAGCCTCTTTTCTTCGGGCAGCTCTGAGGTCAAGGCAATCGAGATCAGACTGATATTACTTTTACTGTACATTTTTTTAAATGAGGTTTTATTCTATTTTTTTATTGGTATTTATGATACTGTATATAATGCATTTGTACTGTGAAATCATCTTTTATGGTTGTGATTGCAATCGAATAAAGTTTGATTTGAATTGACTGTGTGGTATAGCTGTTGTGCAGAGTAGACAGATAAAAATCAG
Organism: Triturus cristatus; assembly: GCF_964204655.1. Lineage (NCBI taxonomy): Eukaryota > Metazoa > Chordata > Amphibia > Caudata > Salamandridae > Triturus > Triturus cristatus. The sequence goes on along the minus strand of NC_140580.1, from coordinate 744,963,556 downwards.
GTGGGTATGTGTACATTCTTCCCAGCATCCGTACCTTTCCATCTATAATTGAGTGCCAATGAGTGTGAGTTGAGATGGGATCTAGACATCGCGCAGGAAGGCCACGTAAGTATGGTGCAGTTCCATCGCATCTGTAAGTTGCAGAAAGCAGCCCATTATAAATGTGCAGTAAAGTGGCCCCGATATACTCAAAGACGTGGGGGAGAAAGAAGAGAGTGAATGTGGAGGAAGAGGCCAAAAGGAGGAAATGATACCAACATATAAAGTCAACATAAAGGCAAAAAGGATTCCCAAAACCATGACCCTCCCACCATCCCACACCTGAAATTACCCACACTTCGTCATGTGTGGATGATGTAGGCTACAAGCAGGCCAAACCACACACCGTAGGCCCCATCATGATTCAAAGCATTAGAACATGTGCAGCCCAAATTAATTGGCATAAAGCATCTAAACACCTGTTGTCCTATGAAGTTGGCCCCTCCAATATCTATTTACAGGAGATTATATTGGTATAGCCCATCTGGTATATTTATCAAAACATAATAGCGTGTAAGGTAGTTCAAATCAGAGACGTATTGGAATAGAGGTGCTACGAAGTGTGTAGTAGGCGACCAAAGATACAGGCAAGGCTCAAACAAGTCTCAACAAGATTTCAACCAAGTCCAATCTGCGTTTGACAATAGTATGACAAATAGTAGGAAAAAATTTAAAAACTTGTGAAACATGTATAATGTACAATAAAGGGGTCCTGGTGGCATGTTATGGGCACTTAACCAACACCTGTACCCAACGTGTAACAAACAGCTATAGCATGTGGAATACTTATTGCCAACACAGATGCAGAAATTAGAAAGGACTTTCCAACACGATCACGAGGTCCCCATTTTACGTATCCTCAGATTACCATATCCGAATGGTGGAGCCAGTTAGGTTATGTTATGTTAGTTACATTTTAATGCGCACAGCTGCTCCAGCGAAGGAGCGTCCTGGCGCAGGGAAAGGAAAACACCACATAACACTGGATCCGGTGACACGAAACAGACAATAAAAACTGGAAATAATTAAAACAAGAGGGTTTTCAAAGCTCTGCGGAAAGACAATAGGTCGTTCGAGAGACGAATTTCCAAGGGGAGAGCGTTCCAGAGGGTTGCGGCTTTCACACGGAAGGAGCGACCCCCCATCCGACTAAGTCTGAAACGGGGGACGACCACCAAGGACTGTCCAAGGGATCGTAGTGAACGAGTGGGAACGTAAGGAGAGATCAATGAATTAAGTATTCCGGGTGCCAACTCTCTCAAAATTTTAAAAACCAGGCAGAGAGCCTTGAATTGGATACGCTTGCATATCGGGAGCCAGTGCAAGGACCGCAGGGTGTTAGAAGTAGGGCAGGATCGAGGCAGACCAACCACCGCCCTAGCCGCCGCATTCTGGACTCGTTGTAAACGAAGAATCTCGGCTTGGTTTGCTCCTAATAGGAGAGAGCTGGCATAGTCCAACCGCGAGATGATCATTGCTTGAATGACCAGCTGTCTTGTAGGGGCATCGAAGAAACGCAGCAGGGGTCTTAGCCCGCGTAGTACTCCAAAACAGCAGGCCGCCACTCTCTTTGTGTGAGTCACAAAGCTAAGCGTATGGTCAAGCCAGACTCCGAGATTCCTGAGTTCCAGAACAGGGACCGGCGCTGATCCCAGCTCTGGAGGCCACCATTCGTCCCCCCAGTGGTCCGCTTCCCTTCCAACGATCATCACCTCAGTTTTTGACGCGTTCAGTTGGAGACAGTTGTTATTCATCCAGCTGGCCACCTCTCTCAGTCCACTTCGGAACCTGAGGGCATCCTGCTTGGCATCCCCGCTGATCGTAACCGCCAACTGAGTGTCGTCAGCATAGGAGACCATGGTAAGGCCCCATTGCCTGACGACCTCAGCCAGCGGCTGCACGTACAGATTAAAAAGCGTGGGACTCAGCGAGGAGCCCTGCGGAACCCCCAGGTCCAAAGGATGGTACTTGGACTGAAAAGGAGGGGTGGCAACGCAGAAGGAGCGATCGCTGAGGAAGGAGCGGCACCACTGCAGAGCTGAACCACAAATGCCAATGTCCTGCAGGCGGCGTAGCAAGATGCGATGGGAGACAGTGTCAAAGGCAGCGCTCAGATCTAGTAAAATAAGCGCTGCCGTTTGACCTGCATCGAGCACACCTCGCAAATGCTCAACCATTGCCAGAAGGGCCGTCTCAGTGCTGTGACCAGCACGAAACCCATTCTGCGTTGGATCCAGGACATTCACAAGGGTCATGTGCTCCGTGAGGGCCCGATTTACATGGGCCTCCATAACCTTGGCCGGCCAAGGGAGCAAAGATATAGGGCGGTAGTTTTCAGGTCTCGATGGATCCAGAGATGGTTTTTTTAAGGATCGGGGAAACCACCGCTTGCTTCCATTTGGCAGGGACCAGGCCAGAGGCTAGGGAAAGGTTAATCAGGGAGCACACCGCTGTGCGTCCCTGAAAAGCAACGTCCCTGAACAGCGCAGATCTTACCGGGTCTGCAGGTGATCCAGACTTGACTCGCAGGGCCCACATTGCGAACTCCTCATCGGAGATGGTAGGAAAGGAGTGCAGCGCTGGACAGCTGCTAGAGCCGCTCCAAGGGATCACAGGGGGCAGTGTGCTAGGAAACGCCAGATAAATTTTCCTGACTTTATCCAGAAAGAAGGTGGCTAAGGCTTCACAGTGGGCGATGGAACTGTCCAACTGTGGAGGGACTCTCTTTGCCATTAAATCTTTTACGGTTTTAAAGATGGTTTTAGTCGGATTAGGGCTGTTTCTAAATTCGGCTGCGTACTAGGGCCAGGTAGATGGATTTCTTATCGGCATCGTACGACTTACGCCACACCCTTTCCGCCCGTCTGCAAGAGGACTTCAATGCACGCAGCGTGCATTGAAGTCCTCTTGCAGTCCAGTAAGACTGTAGATCTGGGGAGTCTGTGAAAATCATCTGTTTTCCTCTAAATACAATACATAATTTGGTTAGACAAGCAAGGGAGAAGGGAGTGGAGAGGTCTCTCAGTAGTTGATGGAGTGCCAGGAGACCTTTCCTGGTAGATACTGTTTTCTTAGAGTAATCCTGTGCAATAGTTATATTAGTACCATTCTATTGTGTGTGCTGGATTTTCCACATATGAGATAGGATCGCTTCAGTATGGCGGTAACGCAACGGTCTAAAGATCATTGTTCTCGTGCGCGCCGAAGGGTTGTCTGAGTTGGCCAGTGGTTTGCCTGGTGGGATCCTGTGCACTCTTTCTTTTTCTAAGTCTTTCTCAAAAGTGAGCCAGAGGGAATGTGGTATCCCAGATTCTAGAAATTCAGCAAAGGAATTTGCATCACACTCCACATTCTCAGAAAGACCAGAAATTTGCAGGTTGCCCCTACAGTTCTGATCCTCAAGCTCTGACATTTCTCTTCCCAACATCATCACCATTTGTGTTGTAATATCTGTCTGTTTCTGTCCTGATATGTTGGAGTCCTCCAGGGCACTAAATCTGGACCCCGCTTCCGTGATTCTACTGGCAAGCCTCTTAAAGTAATTACGGAGAGCTTGTAAGTCATGATACATAGCGTCAGTGTTGACTTTGTCCTCTTGCGCTAGACCCTGAAGCGCACCCAGTCGCTGCAAGATGATGTCTCTGCTCTAAGTGATGTCTCTTTCGCGTGTAACCAGCGAATCCAGTAATGGCAGGTTCGCCGTAGCATTTCAGAGTGGCTTTGGTATCCTTAGTGTCCTTTTGATCTTTCGATCTTTGCCCCTATGGTCAGCCATTGCAGGCTGTTGTACCATCCAACCTAATGCTGGATTATAAATGATGTGTCTCTGTAGGGAACGCGCAGTTTGCACTGGCCTGTGGTGATCGACTGGAGTGGGATTCAAAGGTAAGTACGTTTTAAAGTAAAAGTGTTCTGCTGGTATTAGGGAGTTCGTGGAAGCCTTCGAGACCCTTAAAAGCAACAATTACAGTTACATATGAAACCTAGCCAGTTACTTGTATTTGAAAAAGTAGATAGCAGTGTGTTGATCATGCTGGGAAGTCTCTGGGTAGTCTCTGACTGGGTCGGCAGGCCAGGGATGTTTCAAGAGATGTTTCCAAAGCATTCGGATTGCTGTAAAATGCTCCATGGGCGGGCAGATGTCGTGGTAGCGTGATCAGGACAGTTGGCCATCCGTGTCACTATAAGGCACTCTATTCTGGCAATGCGGTGCACAAACTCCATTCGAAGGGCTGGTGTTTGACCTCCAAGCCCTCAGAGCCTCCCTAGCCGAGCTGCACATATAATTTGTTCCCATTAGTGCCGATGGCGACCACCATCTTGGACCTGCTGGCAGGGAGGAGGGTAACAAAGAGAAACCAGCAGATTCAGTAGCGGCCGGTGTTTACTACGAGTGGTGAGGTGGGTGGGCGGGGGCTGTTGAGGGGGTGCATCGGGGTAGCAAAGGGAGGGGGAAAAATAATTAAAAAAATTACCTTCAGCCGGCCACGGCATCATGCTCCTCTGCTCCTTTTCTGCAGGTCAAAGGTGGAGTGGTGTCTCTAACATCTTTGCAAATATATTCACATAATAATTCAGCACCACTATCTCTCTATAAAATACAAATGGTATGCGATGCGTATCCAGTCTCAAAAATAAGGTGAGTGTACATTTTCTCATGGAATTTATTGTTCCTGACAAGCATTATATACTGGATAAAGTACCCCCATGCCATATATTATAAGGATATTGCAAGACATCTAGGAGTTCCATGACCATATACAGCAATGAGGCTAAAGGCAAGTTCGTTCATAAGGTTATGGAACTCCGAGGGGACTTGCAGTAGCCTTATTATGTATGGCAGGGGTTACTTTTTTCTTTATAGATATGGTCACGTCGCCACCTTTCACACAAACCACTTAAGTCCTTGGGGCATATTTAGTAACAATTCAAGCAGCGCAGCAAGGTAACTTGCTACGCCGCATTGTGTGAATGGTAGGCATCAGAAATGTGCCATACTTGTAGAGATATGATGCATGTTTGCTGCCTCCTTGTGCTGGGGCACTGTGTGCTGCCTAGCGCCAATGCAGGCAACTTGCATCATGGTGCAAGGGTGCCTATTTTACAAGCAGGATTGTTTTTGTCCAGGATCGGACACCTTCCTGCACAAAAAAATCCTTAAAGTCATTTTCCTTTTTCTATGTGTGATGCAGAATGCCTCACACATAAAGGAAGTAACAACAAGAAATAAAAATATGTCTCCTCGTTACGCCTGGGTCTGGGAGCTGTACCATTTTGAGGCATTCCAAGGCAGTCTTTCCTGCTGCAGGCTAACGCAAAGCAGCAAAAAGCACTGCCATGTGTTACTTTAGATTTATTAAACCATGCTGAGCCATGCAAGGTGGCTTTGCATTGTTTAGTAAATCACTATTAAGAGCTTGTGCTCCCTTGCGTTGCCTAGCGTGGCGCGAGGGCAATGCAAGCCCTTAGTAAATATGGTCCTTGTTGCATAGGACTTTCATAAAATAGAGCATGTTTGCAAACATGAAGAATAAAAATAGAATCTATAGTTCAAAATTAAACACATCACAAAACCTGCTAAATGTTGGCTGCAAAAAGATATTAGAATTGGTTTATTATAAGTCTGTTTTTTAGAAAAAGACACAATAGCTGGAAATGTGTAGAAACTTGCAGAAAGAGTTTAACTTTTGTATAATTACCTTAGGAGTGCAAAAAACAAATATATTGCCATAAATTACCCCGTTCTGCTTGTCACTGTACAGCTAGAAAAACAGAGCTGAAGAAAGAAAAGCCATGTTTCCTTCTTTAAACAACTGCTTTAATTCTATATCTGAACCGGAGGCTTCGGATTATGCATTCTCTTCTTTGCTTTAATAAAATTGCATTGTAAATATAACCAATCAATACAAAAGTGTAGTAAAAGAACAAAAAACATAAATCCAATTGAAAAAAATACAAGTCACATTATTTGGGTCCATAACAAATCAGAGAATGCATATTCCTCGCCTCCATAGCCTTAATAAAATTGAAAATTTTTGGTCAAGAATGTTATAAACTTTTCGACTATATTCTGTGACCTGTGCTGCCTTCCCCTCAGCTGCTCACTCTGGCAAGAGACATTGTCACATCAGAACTCGACTGTAATAAGTTATTACAGTTGAATCGGAAACTAGGTGTGTCACAAATCACAGATTATAAAGAAATTGTGAGCAAGCTTTTGATACAGGGATTACAGAATCCCATGTATTATACAGCGATACTGCCAATGCGTGAACTCAAATGATTTATTGTGTGCTATGCTTTTCATTGTCTCCTTTATCTTGCCTGCTGTGACTGTTTTTTCTAAGGTATCCAAAATATTTGGGTCAACAAGACAAATAGCCTGACAATGAGTTTGGCGGATGGGATAATCTGTCACAAACGGGATGGATATCCCATCCGCCGTATTACAAGTTCCGTAGGATATAATGTAATTGTAATTTGGCGGAGTAACCCTGTCCACCAACATTATAATCAGGCCCAGAGTCTTCAAGATAAACATCCTGTCTGGCCTTTTCACAACCTAGTGACTGCTAGAGATTGAAATAGTAACTATGGAGTGCTTTACTAATATATGATGCTCATTCGGATTGCATCCAGTATCATCGATAATTTTATTCTGACTATGTCACATGTCTGGTCTATCTGCTTTATAGGCCAGCAACTGATCTGCCTTCTCCCCTCTCACACTATCTTTGGTTATTGGCAGTATTTTCCAGTTCACTTCTGTTAAGAAATGTTCCAGCCCTCTTCTGACTCTCTTCGTCTCTCTACCTGTTTTTCAAGGGTAGTCAGTTTTGTGTTGTGATAACAGTTATATAGGTTGTAATTCAGACTATATCTTAAACTTCTGGTGTAATCATTAAATAACCCCCGCCACTGGTTGTATCTACCTTTGTTCGTCAACAAGGATTAACAAAAAGGAGCAAACATCTACATCAATCCAATGATATGTTAAATCACTAATGGCTTTTTGTACAGTCACTAAAGAATATGTATCCGAGTTAAAAGGTTTTATTCTCAGTTCTTTTAGTATTTAGTAATTTATTAACTAAAAACTATTTTCTTAAGCATCAACATTAAAAATGAACATAATCCAATAATTGATATTTTAATGTAAGGTAAAATAGAATATTAGATAAGATTATAGTAAAAATTGTAATCATACAGCAAGCATGTTACATAAAGGAAATTACCTAATCTAGATTTATTGGAATAAAGTAAAAATAAAGTGTCAGTTCGGATACTCAATAAAGAATTCTGATGAAAGAACCAATGCATAAGCATAAAGCCTTTGCCTGTCAAGCTGGAAAGTATTCTTAGCTATGAATCAGCAGACATCAGAGACATAGGCTAAGCGCATCCTCCCACAAAGAACGATATAAGAAACTTAGAAATGAGTCCCTAGCCTAAGGCTCAAGTAAAAAAGCCCTCCTTAGTGGACATCTCACAGGGTATAAATACACAATTTTCTAGATGCCAACATTATTATCTTTCATCTTCTGTATCCCCCCATAGGTTTTCAGTAAACTCCTGCGAATAAGCAAACTCCCTATTTTCTCATAGTTATACAATGCTCCATAGACGTTAGACCTTGTAAAGATACATCCTTCACATTTTGGGGACCAGACTGTTCTTCTCATGAGTGATCCTTCCTGTTGCCTCCACTGATCCCGGTAAGAACCTCACTATCATTTAATACAAAACAAATGCCTATTTACGAACAGAAGGCTTCCGGAAAGTGAGAACATCAGCATCAAAAGAGAAGAAAACATCTAGTGGAAAATAATGGTTCAATGTGGAAAACAGGCCGTTCAATGTTAATGCATTATTTTCAGTTAACATGACATCGACAGTTAGGCTAACTTAAATCAGCACTTATTGTTTTCACTTGCAGGCTTATCATCAAGTATGATTACGTTCTACAACATTTAGTAAATGTGCTATTTAAAAATAGGCTTTTACATATTTTTAATAAAAGTGTTTTTGTTTGCAAATTACATTTGCTCTTGCATTATTCTCTTCAAAATAGTTGTTGCTGTAATAGATGCTGTCATGGCTATGTCAAGGAATGTAATCTTGTTTCTCAACCATTGTCATGTATGTGTGGCAATATATGGTGCCACTACACGAGTCATTGTTACAACAGCATGGTCAGATAGAGCTGGTCCCAATTTTGGTAGTTAATACAGTATCAGTCAAGGACATGTTGTGCAGGAAAATAGCCTATCCTAGTGTGTGACTTCTGAAAGTTTGAGAAAAAAGAGCACTCTCTCCCCCACAGACTGTGTGCTCCATTTGTCTAACAGATCTAGTTATTCTACTCTGTGGAGCTGTGAAGAGGGTGGGCTCACTCAGACTTTGTGTAGGCGAGCAGTCTCAATTAGGGTGTAGCATTGCATGAAAATCACATCCTAGCATCAGGTCCCACTTGAAAAAATGTGCGACAGTGGAAAACACATCAGCATACAAGCACTCTAGCTTATTTGGAAATATTAGTGGCACTTTTAAACAATTGTAATTGCATTTATATAGTGCTTACTACCCCTGATGATGCGTCGAAGTACTTTTTCAGCAAGTAGCACGCTACTTCCCAACCCAAAAAGGATTAGTGATGAATTAGTATTGGGAAATATTACATTAATTTGAGCAGTGGACATGTTAGTCTGTTACTTGCATTGAAAAGGATAGTTGAGGGATAGAAGAGGGAAGGGTTTGCATTTATATAGCGCTTGCTAGCCCTGAAGAGGTGTTAAACATTTTTTTGTCGAGTAGCACGCTACTCTGGAGACCAAAAAGGATTAGTGGTAAATTAGTATAGTGGAAATATGAAATTAACTTGTCTGTTAGAATACAAATACCTCCCTGTTTTGGTCCGTCCGACATCCTAAAAAGGCCTTTGTGTTGAATAGGTGTTACACTTTAATTTTAAGTAATTCCTATGCCCCAATAGTCTCACACACAGAAACAGAAAATGAATAATTAATTTGATTCCATAACCACCCAAACAACAAAGAGATTCCCCTGTTAAATCGTTTCAAGTACCAAATATTTGCCCATCGGCATATGCATTCCCAAGCAGAGAAATTGATCTCTGATAGTTGGAGGCATGGGTATTAGAGAGTATTCCTGTATTTCTTTTATAGTACTACGTAAAAGCTAAGACCTGACCCAATTTACATGAACTGGCTAACCTTTTACCATTCAAAAATGGTTTTCTTTGACCCTATTCCTAATAATTCTTTTAAAACATTACAGGCTCTAAGCCTCCTTCAAATCATACTTGATCAGTGAGGGGTCCAAAATGATGTACTCTGAACGCTTGGTCTGTGTACAATGTCTTTTCAACACAATATGTTGATAATAGTGCCTTCTTTCTAGGGTACTTCTCGCAAATTAAACATTTAACATATAAACATATAACGGAGATCTTAAGACATCTTGGCAACAGTGGGAGTATGTTCTAATTGCAACACTATGGTATGGGTACCTTCCACGATTTAAATAGATGCTTTAAATCCGTGCACTCAATCGTTTCTAATGAGTTAATTTCTTTTTCCAAAGTACACTGCTGAAGTATAACGCAGGGCCGAAATACTACATTTGTGGTAAAGAAATATCTAGGTAGCGTTCTATTGTCATGTAGTTACTACTAATCCATAGGATCTGCGCATTGTTTGGACAGCATAAACTAGGAGCTTGGTACCAAGACTGATTCCGGACACCCCAGCAGGACATGTTGGCCTATAGACAAGCTAGCTCACAATGCCACCGTAAGCCCCCCTTACCTATCAGGGAGTGAATGGTTTTCCACTGAACATGACAACCCTGACCCCTCAGGGATCGTGGAAAAAGTACAGAACCTTTCGATCAGTCACTTATGCTCACTTATTCTCAGAGAAATATACAGAGACTACACAGTGGGACATTTTCAATAATATTTATTGAACCAACGTTATTCTTGCATAATACTTGTGCTGCAATGATTAGTAGACAGAAGCAGATAAACGTGATTGTGTATGTAGGTGTAAAGCCAAGAATCCCCCCAAGGGATGATCCAACCCCATTACCTGATGGGATAGAATGAAGGACCCCGTCTTGGTCATGAACTGGACAACCCTCTTGAGATGTAAGACCGCTGCGTGGTGATTTCGCAGCATGCAAGGACCCTCTGTGTCATCGAAAGTACCTCATCTCCTAATCTATCGGGATGCTCATCTTTTATAATAGAAATCAGCCTTGCGATGTGCGTATAGATTAGTGATGTTATGGATATGTAGATAGCCCTGTCGTCCCATGAATGAAGATAGTGATGACATTTGTACATAGCGCGAAACAAAACCTTGTATATGATGGTCAGGGATTTGTGATAATGTTGTGTGAAGCTAGATGTGAAAACAAGATTAGTTTCAGAGAAACGAATCCAACATTGTCGTGCATGCAAATATGTGCAAAAGGACACAGCTGAAAATGTTATTTGTGAGGACAATGTAAGAAATAGGCTGCTTCTCTACATGGGCCTAACTTGGTAATATAACAATAAGATACAACTCTATATTTTTGATTAGTTTCATTCAGCATAAAATCCTGGAGCACTTTGATGCCAGTTCTGACATTTGGGTATTCCAGGATAGGTTGGATGATAACTGAACACCCACTTTGTCATATTCTTTTACCACCCATAGATTAGATTTCCTGACTTTCCAAGTGAAGAGCACCTTTGATGTCCCAAAGCCCATTACTTTGGTTTTTGTTGGGTTCATTATCAAACACTGTTTTCCACTATAATGAGCCATGAAATCCAGGAGTCTGTGCAACCCGATAGGGGTGTAGGGGCAAGCAGTTAACATGAAATCATCATCATATGCCTAACCCGAAGTGTGAGAAAAGTAATATACAATTTTGATCTAATTAGACAAATCTGTGATATAGGTATTAAAAGGCGTTAGGGCAAGAGTACCTCCCTGTTTTAACTCTTTTGCTTTACTTATCCTTTTAGTGACGTTAAACAGAAAATTACTTGATGTTAAGCAAAGGCCTTGTTTTCTCTCCAAGACATAGTTCAACTCTACCCAGACTTATATAGATCTTTATCGGTATGCATATAGTTTTTTTCAGGATCAAAACGTATATTGTCCAATACGGTCATCCACAACCAACGCTTGTAACTGGTCGATCAGGAATATAATGCATATACAAACCCTATTATCAAAAAAGGATCCTGAATCGCCTACACTATCAATAGACACACTTCTTGTTCAATTGGATGTTTTTGGCAACCTCCATATTGGGACTGGTGTGAAAACAAAATGATGGTAAATAGAATCATGCAACATCTAGTGGCCATCTTGTTTCTAGGAAGTAGTAATGTATTAGCTAGAAACCCTTGCCGTGCTGTGAAATGAGGGACTTTGCACTCGGAACATGACATTTCGAAAGTTGCTGTGTATGTAGAATAATGTGAAGCTGAGCTTTGTGTTTAGGTAAACTTAAAGAATATGTATTCAGAATTTCACTGTTTCTGATGATCTAATGCGAACACCTGCTTCCTAGAGTATTCAAACCTTTAATCGAGTGACCCTATTGTGGAGGTTTCTATTGTGTGCATGGCTTTGATTCGAGGAGCTTTTCTCTCTGTTGGATGACGCAGGACACCCATGCCCAGTATTTCTGTGATCAGTTTTTAATAACTATATTTTGCAGGCTTATTCCAAATGCTGAGTAATGATGTTTTGTATGACACAGGCGGTTAGGCTTTCAGCCAAACAGGAGCATGGAGACTAAACTACTTGATGTGCAATCTGAAATTCTGGATAGCGAGGACTCTGGTTTACTCATGCTGCTCGATCTTACTGCACCCCTTGACCCCTATCGACCACCCTATTCTTGTGAATACATCAGTAGAGGTGTCTGGGTTGTCTGAAAGATCTTTAAATTGGCTACAGTCCTTCATTTCAGGTAAAAAAAAAACTGAGTGGTGGTCAAATGGCACTGTTATGATTCGATATGGGTTCCGATATGGATGAGTTTAGATTTTAAGACTCTTTGATCTATGAGTCACTTTACGGTACCGCCCCCAATACCTGAAGAAGCACCCAAATACTCACTGCCCCAGTAGAACCATGAGATCAACTTTTAAACATCGGTTCTTCTAAAACCTGCTCATAAAATGAGTAAGGTACAAACTCTGTCTACTCAGGATCCACACACCTATACGCGTTTCGAATTTGGTCGTAATTAGAAATGAAACCTGTCTGCCTTTCAAAACGGGACTTGTAGTTTCATATTCATCACATTTTTTATTTGCCTTCTTTCTTAGAAAAAAAAAGAATCTAACAGGTACAGCAGAGTGATCTCCATACGCTGTATATTAAGTGCATTTATAGATGTATGTATATGGTATTTCTAGAGCGTGAACCTAGCCAAAAGGCATTTGAGTACTGTAGTCAACAAGTGATTGGAGAGGTATATAGGTTGTATACCGTTAATGTATTGTAATGTGAGTCTTCAACTTTTTTCTAAGCTTGAAGAGCCTTGGAGCGGTCCAGATAGATACAGGGATGTTGCTCCAGAGCATGGGTCCACAGTTGTAAAAAGGACAGCTGCCTTGTCTTTTTCTTTTTTACACTTCTTAGTCTACAGCCTATTGGTGTCCTGGCTGCAGGTGTACCGAGAACTACCAGAGATTGTGATCTTATCTGCAAGATAAGTGTAGATGCTGGTCGCAAGGGGTTTGTAAATGATGCAGCTGGTTTTGAAGATGGTGCAGATTGGCAAGGGGAGCAAATGGAGTTCTATCAGGTAGAGATTGATGCGATCATATTTCTTCAGGCAATCAGTGAGATGTGTGGGGCATGTAGGATGTCCTTAAGGGGTCCCATATGGAGTCTAGAAGGCCAAGGAACAGGGTGTTACCATCATCCAGATGCAAGAGTACAAAGGCTTGAACAGCACTTTTGAAATTATTTTCTGGAACAATCAGTTTCACCTTATTTAGAAGAAAGCATTGGTAGCAAGCTTTTCTTGGCAATGTGTCCTGAGGGTTACTCCAAGTGACATGGCATTTGTTAAAAGTTGGGCTTCGATTTTATATGGATAGAAAAGCCAAGTTTATGTACATTTTGGACCTTTAGAACAATCCTTTCTAAACAATCCTTTTCCAGGTGGATTGCATCTTGCATTCTGGTGTGTTATCAGCCAACAATGACAGACTGGAATCTCATTCTACAAGAGTTAGAACAGGTAGTGCTGCTGTCTTAAGGAATATTCCAATTGCAAGTATTTGCCAATACACTAGATGGTTGTCCATTCACCTTTTAAACAGGCACTACTGCCTAAATTCCGATTCATGAGAAGATACGCTAGAAGGACAAGCCTCCTAGACTCCCGGGGTCCTATAGACCCATATCATTAATGAACGCAGACGGCAAGGTATATTCCAAAATTCTTGCAACTCGGCTCGCGCAGGTTATACCCCCATTGGTATCTAGATATCAGCATGGCTTCTTGCCCGGTAGGAGTACTGTCAATCATTTACATAGGGTGATAGCGCTATTAGATTATGCTACTGTACAGCAAAAGCATATAGGCTTAATTTTCTTAGACGCTGAGAAAGCGTTTGACCGCGTATCGTGGTCATTTCTTTGGAATACAATGCAAAAGATGGGGTTTGGACCTCGTTTTTTGCTAGCGCTTCAAACCATGTATAAACGTCGACGGGCTAAAATCTGTACAATGGGGATGGAGTCAGCTTTTGTATATATAACTAGGGGAACCCGGCAGGGATGCCCCTGTTCGCCGTTACTTTTTGCTATTTATATAAACCCATTGCTTCAAATACTGGAAACAACAAATGATATGCAGTCAATGGCAGTGGGGGGGCACCAAGAGCGCGTCCTTGCTTACGCTGATGATATAGCGGTAATTACATCCGATCCCGAGCAGGCATTAAGGGGGATTGAGAACCAGACTCAATATTTCGGGGCAGCGGCCGGGTATAAGTTAAATATCTCTAAAACTCAGGTTGTATGCACTGAGGGACTTTGTCCTGGAGAAGTTTGTGTAACACCAGAAGCGAGACATCTGGGTATAAAGATTAGGATATCACTCCAAGAGATTGTTGAAGTTAATTGGGCAGACATATTACTATTGACCAAAAGGCAACTGGAACAGGTTGAGTGTCTTCATTTATCAATGGTTGGGTGCTGTAATGTTTTAAAAATGTGTATTCTCCCTAGAGTAATGTATTATTTTAGGACAGTACCGTTAGAGCTGACGCGATTGCAACTATCACAACTTCAGTCTCTGGCAGATAGGTTTATATGGGGCCAGAAGAAAGAACGGCGCGCCTCAAAATATATGTCATTACCATTGGGTCGTGGGGGATGGGGTGTCCCGAATTTTACATTTTATTATTTAGTTTGTCTATTACAGAATATGCAGTATTTGGTGACTGAGATGGAAGTGCGACCATTTGAAGCTCCCAATATATATCAAATGCTAATGGGGACTCAGGCGAGTGAGGCTTTATTTAAGTTTTATGAACCAAGCTACTTTAAAAAAACGTGATTTAAAATATTCTGGGCTGCACGCAAGGCTTGGAAGGCGATATGTAAAATTATATATATAAGTCGTATAGGTTACTATACGCCTTTTAACTCTACGGAAATATTCCCCTCGTTTTTTTGGGATCTAAAGATGATATTTGGAGGGTTAAGGGGATACGACGTCTAGGGGATATCTATAGGGCAGGGATAATTGTTTCTCAGATTTGGCCAAACAATATAAGTTACCTAAGAATGATTTTTTCAAATTTTTGCAAATTCGCGATTTTATTCTCAAACATTGGAGATACACGCCTATGACACCCAACGATTTAATAGAGGCCCTGATTAAACGAGCTAAGATCGGGGTACTGTATGACATATTGTTGGAGTCTCAACGGGATGATATTGAGATACATGAGGCAAAGTGGCGGGAGCGATTTGGGAACACTGGTTCCTATGTGCAACAATCAATAGATATGGCTACCAAAGTCATGTAGACTGCAAATTTACGTACCCAACATTTTAAAACTTTGTTTAATTTATATCATACCCCTGTGAAAATGTTGAAGTGGGGTGGGCTCCATGATGGGAAATGTTTTAGGTGTTTGGCGGAGAATGCCGATATTGTACATATTTTTTTCGATTGTATAGTCTTAAAACAGCTCATAAGGAGCATTTCGGAATTCTCATCACAAATTACAGGGGTTAATGTGTCTATATCTAGAGAGATAATGTTAGTAGGTGTGGGTGAGGGTTCTGAACCCACTCAGACTTGCTATCCTTTTCGTTATCTTTTATTTATGGCTTCCGCTGTTGCCCGATTATGTGTCGCTTCTATGTGGCTCCAATCAGAGGCGCCATCATATGAAATGTGGCGTGCAAAGTTTTACAATATATTCAATTTGGAATTCAGTTTGTATCGTATAAAATCGATGAGAAAGAAACAATTAGGGATCCAAATTTGGCAGCCTATGCTTCAACATATGGAGGTGTCGATCTGAAATTTATTGGTTTATTTATTTATTTATTATTATTTGTTTTTTCGTTTATTTGTGTTCCCCTTTTCTTTTCCTATATTATTAATTAATGTAGATAGATGTATGAATCCTACATGCTATGTAATGAACAATAAAGATTATTTAAAAAAAAGAAGATCGAGCTGCTTCAAAGAATTTATTTGGATAGGTTTTGCATATTCATTTTCCAATCCTTTAGCTTTTTCACTGCATGTGTTTTTTAACTGCCAATGAATATTGTATGCTGCAGAGCGAAATGTTGGTTGCAATCCATGTTCTGCATTGGAAGAATCTTTACTGAAGTCCTAAACAACTCATCTTCCTCCCCTGCAGAGGCCTTAGGTTGGTATAAGATCTACAGTGTACATCACTGCTGCCTAGCTGGCCATATTTTTCACTGTTCCCTGCTCATGCTCCTTTAGAACTAGACATCAACTATTTGGTTAAAATTAATTTAAAAAAAATAATAATATTAAGGTTTATTAATGTATTTTCAAAGAAAAAATCTGAAACTTTCGATAGCCTGCAATGTTTTATCTCCATTGCAATATGTAAAGTTTTCCTCATAGGCTATATATGGTTTCTATTTATTTATTTATTTGAGGAGTTTTAAATCCCTAATGTGTTGCTTTATAACCATTTCAGTGCATTATCAAGCCTCATATCATGAATTCCCCAGGAAGTCTCTGACCCAAACGTTGAGGCCCTATTTCAACCACCTATTGAAAACATCTTTGCAACTCATATGACAAGCAAGTGTGATCCTTTCATATGGTGGATTGGCATGGAGCCTGATACCTAAGTGGTGTTCGGATGTTTGACTGCATGAGAAATTCTTATACACTGCCTCAAACACCTCTAGTACAGAGGGCCCTACCAAAGATCAAAGGGAGCCCAGGCCACTCTGTCATTTTGGTGGCTCAGGGCAGGTTTTAGCAAGTCTATTTTAGAAAAAACCTGTAATGTAGTGAGGAGGTTGCTTCCATGTCATCATACAGCTCCAGCTCATAACTCAATGAGCATAGGACTGTCCTCAGAAGACTTGGGGGAATATTTACAAGCCCCTATCACCACCACATCACTTTGTAGAACGATGTAGGAGTGATAGGGGCTTCACCTTATTTACAAGGCAGCGTTTAGCCACTTAATGAAGCTTAACACTGCCTTGTAAATAAGGCCCCTTTTCACGCTACACTTAGCCTTAAAGGGGTGGTCAATGGGTGTTGCGGTGGGCATTCCACCGCAACAACCATTGATTTTGACGCTGCCCCATATTTACAAGGGAGGCGTAAATAGGAGGCAGCGCCAAAATTAAGATTAGGGAAAACCTAGTCTTAGCCTGGCGAAATAAGGAAAAATGTTTAATTTCTCTTGGTTTTTGCTGTTTCCATCTGTGTTGCGTTGTTCAGCAAACATAGAAACAGCAACATGGCATTGATTATGTGCAGGAAGGTGTCCCCTCCTGCACATAAAACAATCATTTAAAAAAAATGCATTAAGCAGCACACAGAGAAGTTACAAAACGCCATTTCAAGTTTATGCACAGGAAGACCTTCCTGCACATAAACAATTTTCCCCTCAACACAGACACCCTTGCATTGTGGTGCAAGGGTATCTGTGTTGGTGCTAGGCTGCTAAATTTAGCCCCAGCACAGGGGGAAATGTAGGGCTGCACCATATTGTTGTAAATATGGTGCAGCCCTGCGTTTCAGAAGTGATGGTGTGCGGTGTTAAGCCAGGAAGGCTAACACCACACTCCATCACTTCTTAGTAAATATGCCCCTTGGTGCTCCTATCAAGTGCCACTGAGCCCACTCCCCGTTGTGAAGCCCTTAATGTTTAAGGATTTAGCTGTATTTCTTTTTTTAAATGCCCCCTCACATTTTCCATAGGGTCAGGGGATGCTCCCCCTAACTCTGTAAACCCCTAGAGTCACAGAATGCTCTCCCTGTACCCCATGACACTTCTCTGAAGGACGTAAACTTTGGTGCGTGGCATCCTTTAATGGCCTTTGCAGCAAACATTTCTCAGTTGCTGCTAGCCAAATATATTTCTTGGGTTCCGGAGGCCATGCTTCGCATTACCTTGCGGGGGTGTGTCAAGGGTGGTGCATGGGCTTTCCCATGCAACCACCCAAGGTTTCTCACGCTAAACCCAATTTACTAAACACAGTAGATTGGGATAAGCGTGAGAAAACTGCACCCTTTTAAACAGCGCAAGGAAGGAGAAAGGCTTTCATTTCTCCTTCCTTTCCCGACTTTGCATGTGTGCTGCACTGTGCTGCACGCATATAAAGTGGGAAAGCTTTCCCTTGTGTCTAGGCATAGTATTTTTCTTAGGAAGAGTATTCTTCCTGTTCAAAACCTATGCTGGACTCACACACACACACCCTTGCGCTATGGCACTAAGGTGCGTGGGTGGTGCATGGCAGCTGTAATCAGCGCCGGTGCAAGGGAAAGGGGAGGAGAGAGCCATATCTTTGAAAATATGGCTCTCTCCTGCTCCCTCCCTGTTGCGCAACGCAGACAAGCGTCGCGGGGGGCTGCGCTGCATTGCGTGGAGATTTGGTAAATATCCCCCAAAGTGTTAACTGCAAACTTTACAAGCGATAAATTTACATAGGCTGATGATCTGATATAGGATTAGTACTGGAATAATTTAAATTAGCTGCACCTTTGAAGAAAAATAATTTAACAACAGATTAGGAGATTACTAATCGCAGCATTTCTTGTTCAGGAAAAATGCATGGAACAGTCTAGTTGTAAAGGAAAAGATTGGAAAGATTGAAATGAAATGTAAACTGGATATCAGACGTGAGAAGAGAACAATTCATTCAAGCATACTGGTATTTCAAACCGAAATGGAAAACAAAGTTCTTATAATTTGGTGAATATCGACAGGAAAGTACTATTGATTTAAAAGACGAATTTGGGATTGTCTGAGGAGTAGATTTGGGACACAGCAGGAAATCAGTTCTTCAAGTAGTTGTTTATATTAGGTACATGGGAAACGTGAAGGTGGTAATTGCATGAGGGCATGGGGATGCTGGTACAGTAAACTGATGCCTGGACGAATAGCTTTGATACGGACATGGATTTTTAAGGATTTAATACTGCATGGTTTGTGCAAAATCCAGCAAAACATTCATAATGCCCATCGTTTTCTTCACAGATACATCGGTAAGAAATACTTGTTCGTTTAAGTGCAGTAAATAACACTAATGAAAACACAAAATAAAAATCGTCAATGTCCTTGTAGCAAATAAATGCGGTTACAAGACAAAAATAATTATTCAATGCATGCCCTAGCATGATCACTGCCAATAAATGTATTCCTCAGATCTGTCATTAACATTAGTCTCACTTTAGCACAGTTGGGTGGGAGAGGACCCATTTCCCATCATTGTGCACATGACAAGTCACTGTTTATTTTTCGTCTTCAGGTAGTGTGGTTAGGGGTTACGAATAACGACAGCTCGTCTAAGTCTGCAGTAGTAAATAATGCATTCCTCGTGTTGCCCATACTTACATATCCTCTGTAACTTTGTTGCCTCTTCTAGACATTTTGAGATGTGCCTCTCAAGTTAGTGCCCATTCCTTCATGCCCATCAACCATGCTTCTGAATGAAGGGCCTGATTACAAGTTTCGCTGTCCTAGGATTGCAGTGGCATCGGATTGACCGCCGCACTGCTGGCGATCCGACCTCCGTATTAGTTAAATAGACAAAAGACTGCCGCTGTCCTGCTGCAACCACCATGCAAATCCGAGCACGGCGGTGTCGGAATAGGCAAATGAGTCTGTTGGAGGCTTGAACTGACATTTTAACGGCCCGCCCGATTACTATTTGCCTTACAGACGGCATGACCATGGCGGTCCATCCACCACATCTGAGCAGTCGGAAAGGGAGCGATATAAGGGAGAAACTCATCTCTACTCACCTCTACAAGTCCTATGCAGCCATGGAGGTGACCGTACAAATCCTGCTGCCGCTGTACATGCTTGATCAGGTCCAAAACCCACACTGTCCCGGACGCAATTTACGGTAAATCATACTGCTACCTGTTTCCATAGACTCCTCAGCAAAACAATGTCCTGCCATAGATCAGGTAAGGGTGTTGGGGGGGGCTTGGTCAAACATATTTGCTGCAACCCTGTTTGGGATTGTTTAAATTCATAACCCAAATACATCTGTATGATAATTAATTAATTACAGAGCACAACCGCTATTAGGTTTCACTAATCAAGATTATATTTGTCTTCTTCCTTGTTCTGTACTTGGATGACTACTGTTTTCATTAGACAAACAGAATGATGTTATGTTTATTATTAAAATAACTGACAACAAGGTCAATAGTGAAACTTAATAGCTGTTGTGCTCTGTAATTAATGAATTGTTAAGTGTATGGGGAAAAGATTTTCCAGACAAGATAGTGGCACAGTGTTGTATATTGAGCACGCCCATTTACATATTCTTACATTTGTTCGGAGGTGCTGGCTGTTGCTTTTTTACCACTGCAACTCATGTTGGAATCGTTACATCTGTATGATGCCCTCAGTGCTCAAATCACTGTTACTGCACATGCACATTGTACACAAATGGACATGTGTATACAACTCATTATGAGTGATAGTGATGTGTGATAAAAGTGTGTCACACAACAGCAACTCCTATCACACTTATTAATCTCTGTGACAGACTTACATTGCACACATCCCAGGTCCTGTTTTGATATTAAAGATACATCTGTATGGATGTGTCATTAAAGTGAAATACACCTTCTCTGCTACAACTCTGTATTGGACTCTCACCCATCCCCCACATGAAAAGGCATTGTCAATAAAATGGGCTCCCAAAGAAGCAGTGTGAGAAGCATTCCAAGACCACAATGGATTCTATCCAGAGTAGGTAAGCCTCTATCAGGGAGAACCCTGAAAGGCTGGAGCTCTGGGGTACAGTACACTTTGCACATGCCTGAAAGCGCAATGTGCACAGGACCTGTGAATTGAAGTATTTCAGGGACAACCAATTGCATAACAAAGTGCCACGCATGTGTAGGTAATGTGTAAGTGCAAGTCATGAAAGCAAACACAGCACTAACTGCATTAGTCACACATCTAGATAAAGTATGAGTAAGCTACACATAGGAAAATGGGCAGATGCCCAAACAAAACTCCATAAAGGTATGACAATTTAACACCCTCCATGTATGGATAGACAAATTCTAACTTGAACACATTAAACACATATACAACCTACATCATGCGGGAAGTGCAACCTAAATGATGTTGACAGTGGCCATGCCAAGCTTTAATACTTACCATATAATATGTCACCCAATACGATCTATGCCCCAATTGGAATTCATCCCACATAGACATTCATCCAACATTTCCCCTTGTCCTATGTAACTCCCGTACTGGGTTCAAGGTCACATCATACTAACTACTTTAATTGGATCAGTAATCAGGGATGAAACAAACAGAACTGTAGTCACACATCACTAACTATACAATACCATCAAATAGTTAGAAAAGTGATGGCAGGACCAATGTCTTCAAAACTTTGGAAAGATTTTAATAACAGTATCTCACAACAGGATGTAAAACAAAGCCAATGACCAGTCCATTGTGGATCCATGTGCCACAGCACATTGCTGTCCCACCAAACGTTCCCTAACTTACACTACCGGGGAACCACCTCACAAAGCAGCATCCATTGGGCATGGCAGGCACCTTCAAGATTGTACTTGGGGGGGAGGAGGGGCTGTGATTTAGGGAAAAAGTGGACTTCATTTTGGGAGGGGATTTCTTGGCTTTTTGGGTTTTGAGCTGGGTTCAGTGGGGTAAGTATCTGGTTTCTTGGGTGGAGTGGGATGTAGAAGGGATGGGTTGATCTCTGGGAGTGTTTTTTTGTCTGTTTTGTTTTTGGGCTGAGTGTAGTTCGGCAGTGGATCTTGTTTCTCAGGGGTGGTGTGGGATTTGGAAGAAAAGGGTTGGTCTTTTTTAGAAGTTTTTGGGACTTTGGGAGGGGAGGGCTCAGGTATCACAGTGCTAAGGTCAAGGGCAAACAACACATTTTCACAGGGAAAATGGGCAAGATGTTCGGGATGAATTTGGGTTTGGGAGATAGAAGAAGTGGAAGTGAGAGCTGTGTGTGCTGTCTGAACTGTTTGTTGTGTTGGTTTCTGTTGTGTGGGTGACTGAGAGTGGTTGCTTTTTTCCCCGTGTGTGTGCTGTGGACGAGCTGGGTATTGTGGAGGGGTCTGTGGTGGTTCCTGTGTTGTCTGGGTGTATAGTTGCGGGTGTGCAGTGGTTTGCTGCTGCTGTGTTGTCTTGAGGTATGGTTGTGGGTGTGGAGATGTCTGCTGCTGTGTTGTGTGGGGGTATGGTTGTGGGTGTGGAGGTGTCTGTTGCTGTGTTGTGTGGGGGTATGGTTGTGGTGTAGAGGGGTCTGTGGCTGTTGCTGTGTTGTCTGGGGGTATGGTTATGGGTGTCGAGTGGTCTGTGGCTGTTGCTGTGGTGCCTGGGGGTGGTGAGCGGGGAGTGTTTGCTGAGTGCTTGCATGATTGTGTTTTCTATATGTTTTGTGTTTGTGTGTGGTGCTTGTGTCTGATGAAGTGTGTGCTTGTGTGTGCTTGGGACAGGAATATGATTAGTGAATTTGGATGGGGAAGGGGCAGGAGGTGGGGTGGAAGGTTGGGTGGATGGAAGGATGCCATTAGGGAGGAGGCCAGAGCCTGAAAATGTTTCTGTAGGCCAGACAGCACAGTGTGAATGCCTTCTAGGTAGGCCACCATCTATGTCAGCTGGTTGCCTACCCCCTGGATGGCATTCAGGACTGCATTCTGACCCACAGAGATGGTCTTCAGGATGTCAATAGCCTCTTCACTCAGGGCAGCTGGGCCAATAGGAGCATGGACTGAGATGTCTAGAGCGAAATAGACTGCGCCCCTCCAAAGGGGAGTGGGACTGGCCAACTTTTGGGGGTACAACAAGGAAGGTGGAGATGGAACTGGGGGGGGGTGGGCAAGGATGAAGGTGGTAATAATCCTGTGGGGTCTCCCACCACTCGGGAGTTTCTACCAGAGGATGACGAACCTGAGGTGCTGTCCTCCGTGACACTCCCTACACCCTCCTGGGCACTGGGTCCCTCCATGTCTGAGGTCTCGCGTCCAGAAGCTCTGTGACCAGCTGTGTCCCCACCAACGTTGGCCCCTTCTTATTCACTTGCCCTGGATGTTTCTAAAATGACATGTAACATGGGTTTATTGCAACTGCGTTTCCACACCTGACCATCACAAATCAACAGAAAAAAGTGATGAAGTGCACTTATCACACTAGCTTCATGGTTCACCCTATAAGCTTGAAATGCATGCTACATAACTTACAAACAGTTGGTTCCACTCATGTCATAACCCTAGACAGGCCAAAATGCATTAATGAAGTTGTCTACACTCCATCCTTATGTCTATACCAGGCTAGTTGATCACCTTGCATACTTTGGCACTTGTATTTTACCATTGTAAAATGATGGCACCAAATAGGATGGATACAATTTTGAGATTTACACAATGCTCACACAAGGCCCGGTGTTCAACAGATTTACCCATTCCTCATAACATATCATGATATCATGAAGGTCAAATTAAACACTAATGTACCCTCAATTAGTATTGTGGCAGACATCATGTCACATGCAAATGCTCATGGCACACCGATGAGAGTTCGGAATCCAAATTACATCCTTTGTGTAATACCTGAAAATTCTAATGAAAGCTGTGCAGAAGTAGTTGAGCTATGTATTACATGTAGCATAGTTGCCTGAAAACATTGAGGGTCAAACATTTGGGTGATACTCAGAATTCACACAGCAAAGGCTTCATATAGCCATATGAACATTTCCAATCCTGCTTGGTACAGGTGATAACACCATTCATAGATTGTATACCTACAAGCCAATACACCTTCAAAGGTTTTGGGGGTCCCTTAATAGCTATGACATGAAGATGTGGGATCAATGGGGTCCCAGTGGGCTGGCACATCACAACCCTCTTTGGTATTGCAAATTTTGATTGTCTTTTAATGATCAGTGTAAACACTCACATATTATCTCTACATTTCTACATTTCACTCCCTTATGTATGTCACCCGTCACTGAATGAGTGTTTTGAAACACTATTGCAGATGAACCATGAACTGGCAAATGCACAGTGAGCAACAAGTAGGCACTAATGCTGATGGCACCAGTGATGTTTGCACACTCATTTTACTGTATTACCAGTACGTACCAAAGGGAACTGTTGTACAGTCACTGTATGTACTGTGCACTCTATGTCATGTCAAATGTAATAGGGCCACATCACATGTGAGACAATAGTGAGGGAATATCACTCCTCACACATGGAAGAGAAGTTGCATGTGCGATACAATTGTCACCCAGAACAACTAACAACATGAGATGATTACTCACTTCACTCAGCCAGGTGTCTGCTCCAAAAAGAAAATTGGATGTGGATAGAGCAGCAGGCACCTACTAGCAGGCCTACACAAACAATGACTCATCTTCTGTGTGGCACATGGGCACCCACCAATATTGGTTGGGAAATGCCTGCCGGTAACACACAAAGTGGCAAAGGTACATGTATGACTCTGGCCAGGACTCACTCCTTTGTAGCTGTTGTCGGTCTCTCAACTGCCCATGAAGCTCCAGGTAGGCCACCGCCAGTATGCGGGCCATTGGGAGGGTTCAGGGTCCGGCACGTGCCCTTTCCTTGTTGGGAGGACTTCCTGAGCTGGACCCCCACGATCTTCCTGGGCCAGCACCTTAGGTTTTCCCACCTCTTCCTGCACTGGACACTACACCAGTTGAAGACCCAAGGGTCCTCACCTTCCAGGTGATGGCTCTCCAAGTTGCGTTCTTCTGATGGGCATTGACCTGTATGGATGCAATTGATGAAGCAACAGTGTGGGAGGGATGGGCGGAAAAAGAATCGCGGAGGCTTAATATGCTTGTCAATCTTGGCGTGTTTTATTCATAGATATTTGGAAACAGTAGTATTAGGAAGTCCTTGGTCTTCTTTCTTATTATAATACTTCCTTTTCTTCTTTCCTTTCAGGGAGCTCTTCTTCCAGGAGGACGTCCCCGAGGATCTCAGGAAAAAAGAAGAAGGTGGCGGTAAGTAGGCTGTTTGATTCACACAGGTTTTAGAGGATAGTATCCTCTAAAGCGCTTAGCGCTGGGAGGCCTTTGGTAGCCATGCGCTTTACAAGTGTCCTATTCATTCATTCATTCATCCTTCACCACACCAGGAAGTGCTGAGGAAAGGCATGAACCTGAATTTGGAGCCGTGTGGGGGGGGGGGGGGGTGTTCAGTGATTCCCAGAGTTAATCTCTGGGGTTTCCTAAATATAAGAATTCTTTCCCCTTCCCTTTTAGGTGGTTTTCATGACCATGCAGCGGTAAAAAGGAGAATGCAACAAAACAGAGCACACACAGAAAGGAATGGCAAATGCTGGGTAAATGAAAAAAAAAAAACATTTACCTAAGAGAGTTTCCCTTCACTCTCTTTTCTTTAATTCTAACCTGGGAACACCCGTTCCCTTGTATTTCAGTTTGGAGGGGCGGTGGTCGGTTGTCTCATAAAGAATAACAACATTCTATGCCAACATAATTACTTCCTCCCAGAGAGGAGCGTGGTAAACCGCCTATGGCCTGGGTGAATTCGACCCCCTCTTCTCTTCACTCTTCGTGCTGTCCCCTAGGATCCCTCCTCCACCTTGGTTACATACTGCATCTGCCGCAACTCTCCTGAGTTGTGGCAGCATATCGGCATTTCACAGGGGGTCCACCACTCCTCGCTCCAGCTCTCTGGTCTTGGTCCGCTGTCTCCTCTGGTGGGCGGCTTCCTGGCAGCGTCTCCTCCAACCCATTCTCGGCTTCCTCCTGTTGGTGGTTTCCTGATGGTGTTTTCCCGGGTATTCCCTGGCAGCCTCCTTGGGTCGCGGTTGCTGGCGTCTTCCGGTTTTCCCAGTCCCGGCCCTTTGATCTCGTTTCGCAGGCTGCTGGTGTCTTTTGATCCACAATCCGCCTTCCCCATTGGTTCCCGAAACACGTGGGCCACCCTTCTCCCTGCGAGGAAGAGTTTCGGTTAACCCCTTTGTTAGAAATGAGGATCTCTAGTTGGCAGAGGTAGGTACCTTTGACCAAGTAGGGGCCCTCGCTTCTAGTCAGGGTAAGGTGGCTACACTCCTAAAATAACCCCTGCTCACCCCCTTGGTAGCTTGGCACGAACAGGCAGGCTTATCTCAGAGGCAGTGTGTAAAGCATTTGTGAATACATACAGTAATACAGTGAAAACACTACAAATGGACACCACACCAGTTTAGAAAAATAATTAATCTTTACTAGACTTAACACAAGACCAAACGATAAAAATCCACAATACAGTATTCAAAAATAAGACTTTAAAATGGTAGAAATAGCTTAGTTCAATGTAGATGGTAACTGCGACACTTTACTCTCAAAGTACCTTGAATGCATCACGCAATACAAACAAAAGGGTCACAGTGAAGGTGATGCGTCGGCTCCTTGCTTCGGGGGAGGTGATGCGTCGGTTCCTTACTGCAGTGCAGGGGAGGTGATGCGTTGGTTCCTTACCGGAAAGGAGGTGATGCGTCTGTTTCATACTGCGTTCCAGTTATGATGCGACAAGATGGTGCCTCAATGCGATGCGATGATCCGGTGTGATGCGACAAAATGGCGTCTTTGATGCGATAACGTGAATGCAATGCGTGCATGCCTGATGGCCGTGCGGCGAAATCGATGGTTTCTTGAGCCGCGACAGGCCCTGTGACACGCTTCTCCGGTGATGCGACGGCAACCTCTGCCCAAAACAACAGCAGGCACCTCTCTGCAGGTAGAATTCCCAGGAAGGAAATTCAGGGGGAGCTGGTGGGGAAGTCTTTGTGTCCCTGAGACAGGAGGCAAGCTCAACTTCAAGCCCTTGGAGATCTTCCTCAAGATGATTAAAGTACACACAAAGTTCCTTTTCTCCTTTCCTTGGCAATAAGTAACCACTGCAGGCCAACCCCAAACAGCAAACAGCACTGGGGCAGTCTCCTTCTTCAGTTTCCTTGGCAAAGGGTTGTCTTGATTCCCAGAAGTGATCTAAAGTTCTTGGATCTGGGCCCCAATATATATACTGCAAAATCCTTTGTTTCCTGAAGGCAGAGAGTGTCTGTGCCCAACCAAAACGAGTTCTGTCCTGCCTGGTGCAGCTTCCTGGCAGGAGGTGGAGACAGCATTGTTGAAAGCAGACCTGGCACAGGTAGCTGAAAGGAAATGTCCCCCTTCTCTCTATTCTATGAAGGCTCAGGCAAGTGAAAGGAAAACTCCTCCCCCTACTCTCTATTCAATGCAGGTCCTATTCAGCCCAGCCCTGACCCATCAGACTGCTGGAGCCAAAGCCCTCTCCAGCCCCCTATCAATCACAAACCAGACATGGGAATACACAAACCTAGCAGAGGCATGCTGGATGGTTAGGCACGAAAATAACTACTTTCTAAAAGTGGTATTTTCAAACACAGAGTAAAAAAATCACCCCCACTAAAAGATGTATTTTAACATTCTGAGTTCAGGCATGCTAAACTTTATATTCCTATCTCGTTCATAGGGTCAGTTAGGATTATAAGATGTTATAATCAAACTACCCATTCTGGCCTATGGGACAGATAGCCTTGCAATAGTGAAAAACTAAATTGGCTGTAATTCTCTATCAGGACATGCCAGACACCACAGGGAATGTCCTACCTTTCACATACAATGCACCCTGCCCTTGGGCCGACCTTAGGGGTGACTAACATGTAGAAAAGGGAAGGTTGAGGGACTGGCAAGTGGGTGCACTTGCCAAGTCGACATGGCAGTCCCAGACTGCACACAGGCCCTGTAATGGCAGGCTTGAGCCATATTTTACAAGCTGCTTATGTGGGTGGCACAATCAGTGCTACAAGCCCACCAGCAGCATTTGATTTACAGACCCTGGGCACACATGGTGCACTGTACTAGGGTCTGACAAGTAAATCAAACAGCCAATCATGGAGTCACTAATCCATTACAATAATTTACAGGGAGGGCGTATGCAGTTTAGCACTGATCAGCAGTGCTAAAGTGCCTAGAGTCATAAAACCAACAAAAACAGATCAGAAAAAAGTCTAGGAGGAAGGCAAAAAGTTCAGGGATGACCCTGCAAAAAGGTCCAAGTCCAACACCCTTTATAGGAGCGGGGTTGTTGGCGCTCTGCACGAAATTGGTAGGATGAGGGCACATACGGCAAGGAAAAAGGGCTCACTAGCAGATTATAACTGGAAGTTTTAGGATATCTGTATGGTTGATAAACATTTTGTTGATACCTAGCACAAACATTCATCAAGGGTCAATACAATACATGTGTAAATGTCACATGCTAAGCATGACTAAAGCATGAATACACACTTTTGTGGTCATCTGCTGACTCACCTCAACCCTGCTTATGACCTACACTGACTAAGCCAGCCCACTAACATCATGTAGCCCAGGTCCATCCTACATGGAATGTGATGTGAGGTACCATGACACACAACACCATTTCCTTCTGAAGGGTAAACTACTTGTACATGTCTGTACAGACACTTTTACTGCTAGGCCGATTGACTTGATGCAGATGGTCCTTGGAGCAGAGTACCATAGTATACAGAACGTCCTAAGGGAGATATGACTATGTCAGAATATGTTTGTGTGGTATGTACTGCAATCACAGGACACACCTTTTGCCATATGTGCCATTTGTGGCACTGTAACAGGTCTGACATTCGACACACCATTGTATGTGTTGTGTGATTGGATTTATTATGATAAAGCTAATGACTCACATTTGAAAATCTATTCAGAAGTAATCAACAATCTACACTGTTCATGTGTCAGATGTGCAATAGGCCTGTACAGTGGAAGCATGACTTATGGAAAAGTGACAACAGATCTGTGTGAGGAAGGGGAGTGTCATAAGTGAGCCCCACACATTAACAGCGTGGGTCAATGGAAAGAAGTATTAGGTCAGAGGGTTACCTCATTTACCATTCCAAATATGATCCATGTAACAGCTATCAGGGCTACTAGTGCTAAAGAAATATCATTTTGGTAACATCCATGGATCTGCAGGTCTACAGGGATATTACTCTGTGCATCAGTGGTCTTTTGTCTTGCCACAGTAACTGCCCCAGCCTGAGCCATGGCCCAGACTGCCGGCAACTTATTGTCAAGCTGTGCTCTCTGCAGGCTGAGCATACTGATCCCACATGAACCTAACAATTCCAGCAATTCAATGCATACAATTAAAATTTCTGTCCATCTGAAAGGTAACCATAAGGTTGTGTGGCACTCTGAAGGGGTCTGTGAAGTATACCTACCTCCCAGACAACAGTTTGTTTTGTATGCCTGATGTAGGCTGA
This sequence comes from Triturus cristatus, assembly GCF_964204655.1. Classification (NCBI taxonomy): domain Eukaryota; kingdom Metazoa; phylum Chordata; class Amphibia; order Caudata; family Salamandridae; genus Triturus; species Triturus cristatus. The sequence continues at coordinate 744,934,434 of NC_140580.1, read as the reverse complement.
GTGATCTATGGGACTTTACACATGGCTACCATCCTCCTCTAATACTCCTAACTATACAGACACAGCACATGGTGTAAATCTTATACTCATCTTTGCACATATTCCATGATGTGATGTGGAAAATCATGATAGGTACTATGAAATTTAAACATGCTTATATCTATGCATGTAACACAAGTACAATATAGGAATCATCACACATTACAATGCTGATGCTCACTCGACAAAGTACAGTGCCTCATAAACCATTACATGATTGTCCTATGTAGGGACCACTCCATTTCATTACACAACACAATATGGTTACACTCTGGAGCTCAGAGGCACAGTGTAGCCTTCAGGAATAGAAAGGAAGAAGTTGAACAGAATAAGAAACTGTCTTTGAGATAGTTATCAGTTTCTCTGGTGAGCCATAGAGTTGGCCATACAGGGAAAGGACTTCTTCAACCGGATCTCTAGTTCCTCTGGAGAGAAGGGACAAGCCCTCTCACCTGCTTGGCCTGGCATGATTGCTCCCAGAGGTGGCAAACAGCAGCTAAAGTGGAGGAGGTGTTGATAGCATCAGAGTCAGGAGGCAAGTGAGTTTATTTCAAACTACGGCATACATGTACTCCACATACATAGTCATCAGCGTAGACTCACTGAGCGAATAGAACAAGACTGTCACTATCACCACAGTTAGCCTGTGTCTGCCATGGTGGCAACCGGCCACTTCACTGTCAACTTCTGCCAGCAGCTGTCGTCCCAAATGTCCTATATGCAAGGCCAGGCATCCACCATTATAGCAGTAGGAAAGACAGTAATTGTCTCTTAAGTGTGTCACCACCACTACAAATGAGGTCTAACATGTTTACATTTGAAAAACTCCCTTCACATCTCATGTCCAGTACAAAACATCATCTGTGTAGTGCATTAATGTGTATACAGCTAAAATGTGCGTGGTAAACTCTGCACCACGTTTGGCGGTATTTCATATGAAATGTAATGAAAACCTTAATATGGTGCAAATTTTACTTTTCTGATGTGATGATGTGCACAATTCTGTTACAGACATGTGAGGACCACATTGGGGATTATAAGTGGATGTTTAACAGTAGGCAATAATGATGTGAAATATGTGTAATGCTTCATTAAGCTGTTATGTTTTGTCACATGATTATTTCCTTGCTCTTCATATATGTTACTCTGGACAATGTGGCCAATGTGCAATTTTATTTGTATTCCTCACATAGGTACCCTGGAAGAGGGAGGAGATGAGAGCCTCCAGTGTACCGCCCATTTCCAGAGCCTCAGACCATGGAAGAAAGACATGTAATCCAAAAATTGCGTTTGAAATGTCAGACAATACTGGATTTATGTCATTGCTTGGAGCCCGACCCTCCACCTCACATCACTTATCCTACATCTATCACACCAACTGTCAAACTCATGTCAGTATTGCATTTTCTGGCCACAGGTTCCTTTCAATTCACTGTTGCTATGTCTGGTAGTATATCACAACCAATGTTCAGTCGTGCACTCCAAGAGGTGCTTAGTCACAACCAATATATAGTCGTACACTCCAAGAGGTGCCTACAGCATAAATAAGACATGTGGACAGCTACATCCAGTTCCCCAGACGTGAGGATTTAGCCATTGTGAAGGGGGATTTGTATAGATCTGGTCATATCCCACATGTGATTGGATCCATTGAAGGCACCCATATTTCGCTCAGTTTAGCAAGAGCTGGTGGTGTGTCAGGAAATCAGTCCATATGTTCCTGAACGTGGCTGCCAGTTCAAGGAATTGAAGGAACTGTAAGGTGCCTTCCCGAAATGTTTCCTGTACTTCTTGAAATGTGATAAAGCCTCTCATGGGTTTGGATCCACTAGTGAATGACAGCCCTCCTCCCACCAATGTGTTGCTGACATGTTTGTAGTTATGTATTGGAATGGCTGGAGAGCTTAAGGGGCCCATTAGGATGGTGGGCGGATCGCCCCCGCCAGGCCGGCGGTTGCCACCGCAGGCCCGGCGGGGGCGATCTGCCTGCCTTCCTGCCATGAATGACCCCCCACCACATTAGGATGGCTGGGGAGTGTGCAGCGGACCAGAAGACCGTCCGCCACGTTTCCGCCGGTCGACTCATTGACCAGGCAGAAAACTGCCACAACATGGTGGCGTGTCTGCAAGACACCATCATCCATATTACGATGCCAGCGGAGACTTACCTTTCCATGGTGGCGTTGCCGCCATGGAAAGATATGCGGTTTCTGCTTAAGGGGGCCCGTTGCGGGCCCCCAGATTGTTGGGGGGGTGGGGGTGCACATAGGTACCCCCCTACATTGTCATGGACAAGGTGGCAGGCACTGTGCGGTGCCTGTCTCCATGTGCATGCCAATGCACGACGTGAATCCACAGCATTGTGGCGGGCAGTGCTGTGAGCACCGCACGCCACACTGTTGTGGATGGGGGATGCCATCGCCACGGTGGTGGTGGCATCCTAATGGCCACAGAGGGACTGCCGCACCACTGGCGAATGGTCCCGTTCACCGCTCGTAATAGGCCCCTAAATGTCTAAATTGTGAGAAAAGAGGGTTCCTTCAGAACCCTCTTCATATACGCTCCCATATCCTATTCATTTGGTGTAGTATGTATGGGTAGTCCCTCGGAATATGGTTTCCTCTCATGAAGAGTTCCAGCAATGGGGTGTCTCCATATGTTCCCCTGAGCGGTCTCTTCTTCCAATAGTCAACCGGTGGTGTGTTCCAAAAGCTTACTGAAGTCTGGAGCCCCTTTGTTACCCATCCCAGGTTATAATCATATGGCTTATCTTTTGCTGTTGTCACATATTTTCTGATCTTCTGAACTTATCTGTTTCCCAACTGAGCCCCGGCAACTGCCCTGCCGTACAGGTAAGCCCAGTGTTCTGCAGAGCCCCTCCCAGGGATACAATAGTGGTCTAGTGGAGCCCCCATGCTTGGATGCAGTGCCCCATGCTGGCCCCCATGCTAGACAGCATGGGGGCCAGTTAGACAGACGATGCACAACTGGCTTACCTGCTGACTACTGAACCCATTATTGGTGGACGTATTTAACCGGACTTTGGGAAAGGGCTCAATAAGAATTGATGTAGCCTGAATGCAGCCAAACCAGTGTTCCAGCCAACCACTGTGTCAGCCATAGGTCAATTAAAGCAAAAGCTAGGGTCAATGCCTCTGGGTGTGTTTTGATAAGTGCCTTATAATGAAGAGATTAGTCTCTTCCCACACTTAGTCTTTGAAGTTCCAACTCAAATTCCTGAAGAAAGGTCGTCATTTTCTATTGCCAGAAAAATTGACCTGTTATTTCCTGAGCCATTTTACATATTTAAATAGGTTATGGCAATTCCCCGTCTTTAGGGACCTCAGTAAGGAATGTCAGCAGGACTGCAGGATTCAGCAGCAGGAGGATTCTTGCCAAAAACTTTACATTCCCCAAAGCTCCAAGAAGCCTACATCAAATCCGGGTAGCAACCCAAATACAATTTAATGTTCTCTTGTTAATACACAAAATGTTTTTATTTTCAGCACCACTACCTAAACCATAGCCTTATACTAAATCGCCCTAGAAGAATGTTGAGACCCGCAGGTACATATCCTTTGATGCTCCCCAAGAAAAAAAGGAGGGGATGGCAGCCAACTATGGACCTTCTTAACGGATGAGCGGGAGAGTATACAGCAGCTTATGTCTTTTGAACAGTTCTCAAGAAGGGATTTATGTAACACTCTTTGGCTAAGTTAGAGCGAGGACATAGTCACTCTGGAATGAAATATCCAGTGTTCTATAAAGAAGAGATTATTGTATATATATATATATATATGCACTCTTTTGAAGAAGGTATTTATGAATGAAAGATCATATCACTGTTCATTTCACGCTGAGTCACATCAGAGCCCTTGATTAACCTCTTTCCTGTCGCATAAGGGCTCTTAAAAGTGTCAGCCCAAAAATGTGCAACACAGCAAGTGTGTCTTTTCTACTTGCTGTGTCATACTGATCTCACATGACAGACTTTTCTTCCACACAGAGTTCAGAGTTGACCTGGAGCCCAAATTAATTCATGGAGCTGGTGGTTCCCCGTCTCCTTTGTTCTGTTCTATACACCATGCTACCCTTCCTCTTCTGACACAATCAAGGATGGTACTTTAATTTTAGCAAGTGCCAGGAAGTGTTAGTTATTCAACTGGCACTAATGCTGTTCAAATACTCAATACCGTAAAATCTGGGGGGTCTTCCAATGGAGGGAGACCTTTGTGCTAGGAATCTCACTTTGTTTTTTTAGCCACAGTGCAGATACATATGTGTGTATTTTCACAAAACAAGTCTGTAAATACACACATATATATTACACCTCTGGAAAACTAACGTTTTTCTACAACACGGGTCCACAGCTATTGCAACAGTGGACAAATGGACCAGGAACTTACCTGAAATTCTGGCGTCGATGGTGTGGATTTCCCTTGTGGACAAGTGTCTGCAGCAAAGGGGAGATCTGGACAAGGGGCTTTGTCCTTACATCTTGCGTTTAATGTATTAGTTATGTTCATGTGGTAATCACAATGCTGTACTGTACATATTGTGCCTTTACATGGAAACTAACAATTTGTCATGTTTATGAGATGTAATAAATGCAGCGAGAGAATGGTATGTTCTCTAACGCAAGAATGGTTGGCTTGCATTGGATCCTTTTCTCACTATCAGCTATATAATTATTAGTGTGTAATGTCTGTCTGGTTTGATATATGACCGGTCCCTCACCTGTTGACTGTAGGTGTAGCCCATGTGATTAAGTAACTGCTTTCCTTTCTGTGAAGTTATGTACTTTGCTGCCTCTGTCACTGTATCTTAAAGTAGTTTAATAGTATAAATATATACAATATTTAAAGTTTGGGAAAAAATTATGCAACTACTTCTTTTTTGTATACTTACATGTATGTTCTGCTTTTATATTTCGCACGATTTGCAGCTTATCCGTTGGTTGTGTTCTAATGTGGAGCAGTTGGTTTATTTCCTGTTGGATGAAAAAAAACATTAGTTTCATTTTAAATGTTAATTTGTTGGTAGTTTGGAAAGGTAGAGTTCCTTTTTTTTTTACTGGCTATTTGGATGAGTGTATAGTTTTGTACTAATTTATGATTACTTACTTGCTTGCATCTTTTTGCTGCTCTGTGGTAGTTGTTTTTTGTTCTGGCAGTTTCGTTCTTTCAAGTTGTAGTTATGTCTTTTTGGAAGTCCATGAAAAGAGATAGAAGTTTGAGAGAGTTTTAGTAATTATTTCTAAGTTTATTAAAAAGAACATGTTATGTTAAATATGTACATTTTAGCTGTTGAGATGTATATATTCCTTCTTGAATGGTCTGGTGTAAGAATCCAGCAGAGTTTCCTCGTCATGCAATGTTTGTCGTTTTTGAAGTATTTAGTTGTTTAAATTAGTATACCTTTAATATTGTTGATTTAATTGCCTGAATTTATTGCTTAAATATGTTTATACTTTTATTTTATTGGTTGATTAAGTTTTAGTTAGATATTTATTATCAGTTATGTCCATCTATGGTAAATGCTAATTTGGTTTTTATTTTTAAAGTATGATATATAGATTGAATATACATTTATTTATATATATTTATTATTATTAAGGTTGTTGTTTAAATGTTTGTATTTAACAGTAAAAAAATGTTTTGGGTTGTACTGCTGTGATTTTAGGAGTAAAATGTATTGGAGTGAATTGTAAAGATTTTGTTGATTTAATGTATTTATATTTAATTTAAACGTGTAGAAAATGTTTTAGGTTTATTTCCAATTATTGTTTTATCCAAATAATTATTATTGTTATATGTATCCATGATTATTTAAATATTTTATTATATTTCTGTTTTTGATATATAAGTAAAAATCAATATTTGTATTAATATGTGTGCTCTCAATATTTGAGGTTTTACTAGTTAAGTATCGAAAGTCAAAGTTTTTGTTATCGATATTTAATTTCTGATATTTTTGTGTTTCCATGTTGTATGTATTGATGTTATGTCAGTGATCCCCAACGCCAGCTACCCTAACTAAACAGTCCTTTAGTCGTCCCTGTAATAAGCAATATTATGTGTATCCAAAGCTACTTGTGCGCTCCAACAAGCAATACCACTGATCTGCAGGTACCGACTGGCCCATCAACATTAAAGTCCACAGAGCAGCTTTGGTTCCAGTTTCCAGCCTCTCGAAATGCCCCTTCTGGTGTGATGTCTGGTGAGACATCACAGACACTGATGGTGCCGCCCGCAACCACCAGCCCACTAGTGTCCCTCCTGCTTTGTTGACTTCTCCCTCTCCCAGCAGTTGAGCCACACTGTGTACTCTAGACCTCTTCCTGTGAGGTGAAAAAATGAGAGTTTCCATTGTGTAGAACACAAAGTTTAGCAGGGAAGAGCAGCATGAATTTCAACCCCATGGTCCTAAGTCTTTTAATTTCACTGAATCAAACGTTCTCCTGAAGGGCTGGATTCTCTGCGTGCCATCTGGAAAAATCCGGATGACCGCTCCTTCATATTTAAGATCATATATACTTCTAGCCCTTCAAAAGATAAAGTCCTGGTCCCTATAGTTGAGGAGTTTGCAGATAATGGCCCTCGTTGGATCCCCCAGAGGGCTGCCAGGGTCCTACTCACCTGCTCAATTCGGAAATACTGTGAGAGTCACTCAGGCTTTAATCTGTCTGTCATCCAGGTCTCTAAGAATTATTTCTGGGATTTGTTCCATCAAGCTCTCCAGGAAGCCCATAAATCTCAGATTACATCTCCGGGACTGTCCCTCTGCATCCTCCAGCCTATTATCCAGATGTTGAACCAGCCTGATAGGGAGCGAACAGTGCTATTCACTTCACTAAGTTCCGATGTCTGGGCTACAACTAATTTTTTAGATTGAAGAGATGTTTCATTGACCTTCCCCAGGTCTGGCTGCAGGAGGTTGACCTCCAAAGAGATGATGTCAATCTTGGACTCCAACAAGTGGGCAGTTTTTTCTATGGCCACCAAAATCTAAGCCCCTGTGAGGGAGTTTGGAGTGTAGTCTGCATCCCCTGGCCTGTTCCCTTGCCAGCTCCTTGGGGCCCAACCGCATAGTAATCCATTTTTGTTTTCTGCGTAAGTTTTACTACTTTGTCTTTGGCCATACTGTATTCCAGCGTACCAAGGCCAACAGGGACAAGCTGGGTTGGGGGAACTCAGTGGGTCACAAACAACTGGCTGTGGGCCCTAAACAATAATTTTAATTTAAATATCTGCCTGCCTTATTCCCTCCCAAACCCAACCCCGCTACTAAATTATAAATTACTTATAAAGAGGCTTATTAGGATGTCGGTCGAAGTTGCCGTCGACCGATTCCGTCTCTGCCTCGGGACCGACCGACCTCCAGTTGGTGGTTCCGATCACCTGATTACAATGCGACTGAACTCTGTTCAGTAGCATACCCACTTTTCTCTATGGGAGCTTGAGTCACTGCTGTAAACCGGCCATAATACAGGCTCCTATAGAGAAATTGGGTTGTGTGTAAAACCCTGCACCCTGTTGCAGGCACGCCATGGTGCCTGCCACACAGTGCAGGGTATTACAGGGGATACCCTAGGTACCATCTCGACCACCAACTGTTGACTTAGGAGGGAAGGGGCCCAGCCAGGAAAGGCTGGCGTGGAAAGGCTGTGGGAAACCGACATCGTAATCCTGACAGCGGAGACACTGTTCATAGGGGATTACGGTGTGGTTCCGACCGGCTGAAAGACTCCGAGAGCCTGTCGAAACCGAGTCGTAATCGGGCAGTCGGACCGCAAATTGACCGTGTCGGTCGGAAAGCCTCCGACCGCGGTGAGAAAGCTTCCGACTAGCAGTCGGAGGCTTTCCGACCGACATCGTAATCGACCGCTTAATGTAAACAAAAACTCATTACACATTGAAACTTAATAACTACGATAAAAATATAAAACCAATAATCAAAATATTGCTTATACATAAAAATAATATAATACCTAATATGTTAAATTCATCCAAAATGATATTAATGCAACTATATTAAAGTACACAATATTAACTGCAACAATATTTAAGCAAAGCAATATTATTACCTTCTGTATTTTGGCCTACAAAATTTATGACGTGACAATATTTCTGACACATTATTGTTGTACCACTAGATTTTTTAAATTATATTTTGGTCGTTCCCTGCTCCTCTTCACACAAGCGCTGGTTCTTCAACTGTCCACATAGAGTTTTATGACCTCACCTTTGCAGGAGTGACGTCATGACATTCCATGCCAACACCAAAATGCCACATATTATCAAAACACTTTTACACCTAAACATATAAATAGTTAATTAACTGTAGAAAATCCAAAAGATCCAAATTGCAACAGATCTAATTACATTTTGACAAGTGTAACCTTAAGCAAAACAAAGAGCCTTATTTATTTCTTGACTGCTGTCCAGCCACAGCAGGGAGCACAAGTAGTCTGCGTTGACAGAGTGTTTCCAGCCGCAGTTGCGGCTCACTGCTGCCGACGAGGTGGACTCCAATGCTGGTGGATAGTACACCGTTGCTATCAGGGCAGAGTGTTCCCCCCAAGCATATTTAGATTTCACAGTTGTGCTGGCAGTATCCTAGCGCGGTGCCCTGACAGAGGGAGTCCGTCGCAGTACGTGCTCAACAGTGCACCAATCACTTCGGCCGTTGGATGTATGCTAGAAGAACACACTTGATGTCCTTTGGCCAAATGGAAACACCTGCATACCACACTATAAAACGCTATCCAGTTTAGACCATGATCCTTTGCCATTCCACTGCACCACAACTTTTCTAGCAGAATGTTTACCAGTTAAGTGAAGTTATTTTGTTGCTTTTCCCTTTATCTTATTTAATTTTATTCCTTTTGGTTATTTATTTTATTTCTTCATATTTCTTTGCACCATACCTGCCCCAAAAATAGCCATTTGACTGAGGGAGATTTGTCAGTCATGGGGGATGAAATCATAAGAGCCACAATTGTTTGGAGCCCAAATCCCAAATATATTCCTATCTTAGAAAAGGCAAATGTGGGCCAGAATAGTTGACAGAGTCAATGTTGTATCAAACAACCTGCGAACACAGGAGGAAATTAGGAAATGTTGGAACGACCTGCGGGGGACGGTGCGTTCCCTGGTCTCCAAGCGTCACCTGGAGGTCCAGAGGACTGCTGGTGGTTCTTCCAGGCCCCTCTTCCAACCCATGCCCTGGGAGGAGAAGGTCTTTCAGATCGTACATCCTGAATGCTTGACAGGAATACCTGGTGGAGTTGAGTCTGGTAAGTTACACTTTACAAAGTCTCACTAAACCTGAATGTGCTGTTTGTTCTTAACTCATCTGTTCCCAATGTATTCCGCACAATTTTTCCTAACATAGAAACCTCAAAGTATCAGTATCAGATCATGGGGATTGTTTGTGTGAATGTATAGTGTTGCCTCTAAGATTACAGGTGTCAATCTCTAATACATGTCACATGATGGTATGGTGACTGTAAGTGTTATAACACCAAATTACCCATTACCCGTATGTCGGTTATTTTGTAAGTGTCTGTCCCATTTCAACTGCATATTTTCCGCAGGTATGTTCCACTAACTATTTTGCAAGTGTTAGGAAGTTGTCTTTGAAATGACTACAACTACCATGATGCAATGTTTCTGTTTTGTCAAAGAATTATTGCTATGTCATATTGTTCATCCTCTCTTGTGTACCATATTTCCACATATGGTAAAGTGTCATGTAGTGATCAATCCCTATCCAATGCTCTCGTCCGAAAATGTTTTTTGTTGTTTTATTAATGTTGTCCTGTTCTTCTGAACAAATTAAATAGATGTAATGACTTTCACAAATCAAACTGCGTTGAGCCAAAAATTGTAAAGGTATGAAAATGACTATGCTGAATATAAGTGGTAATTGCAAAAACTGACTCTGCACTGACTGATGACTAACGCCAAACATGCACACAAGTTGTGTAAATGTATGTTTTGAAGTCAGTGAGGCATTGGAATTGTCAATTACACATTTCACCTTTCCACTGTGTTGGGTTGAACGGCTGGAAGATGTTAGCTATAATTCCTAATCACTTCATAAACATTTCAGTACATCTTATTACCTGCTTATTTGAAGTTGTACTGTTTGAAATTGCAAAGGGTTAGGGTAATATGTTTATTACCACTGAAAACTATAATTATGATAGTCTCTACCTTTTTTTTGTTCGAGGTATCTACATTCTTTGCCTCAAAAGATTTGGATGTATACACACTTTTACTAATAAAAATATTCTCAATTTCTCAATAGCGCTAACTGCTAGAGCATGTGGCCAGGTATCTGCCACTGAAGAGACCTCCGCTCCAGCCCAGAATCAAGTCTTCAGTGAGGACAACATTCCTGGTAATCTGGATGACAATGAGGATCCTGGTCCATCTGATCAGCATGGGCAGACGACTCCAGTGAGTCTTTTTGGACACACACACAACCTCCCACCCTAGCTGTAACACCTACCCAAAGCCTCCAATTCTGTGTTCCAACCACTGTAACACTGATTGTGTGCCCCCAGTCATGGATAATGACTGTAGGCCAGTATAGTGAGGCCACTGGGGTCACTTTCACCCAGACCACCATCGACCAAGTCTAGAGAGCCTATCATCAGTTCCAAGACATGATAGGCCAGGTATTCACCAAGCTCCGGGAGATGAAGCAGTTGCAGAGGGAGCTCAGTTATCAGATGGAGGCTCACAACTCCAATATTGGCTCCCTGACTGGGGTGCTTCAAGACATTGACACCCCTATGTGCAGGGATTTCCTAGCACCATCTACCCCTTCCTGTGGTCCTACAACATTTGGTCCATCTACATCTGCCACAGTCAGAGGAAGGGAGCCCCTGCCACCGGAAGAACCACCTGCAGCCACCACAGGCCCTGCAACTGGGGATCCCCTCTCACACGCAGGAAGGAAAGTCTACCCAGATTATGAGCAGATGAGAATGGTAAAACCTCTGCCACCACCAGCAAGAAACCCCAACCCTAATCTTCTCCAGTGTGTGATTACCATTCACACTGTGAACTATTTCTGGACACATTTACCTTTCTGATACCAGATTTGTCTCCACTGCCACATGTGGTTTGAGCTAATAATGGCAGTTATTGACATAGTGCCAACAAACAACAGAGAACAAGTCCAATGTAATCTTCAACTCTTCCATACAATCACCAAGCTAGTCGCCGTGGTACAAGATTTGTACAACCAAAGTCTGTGTCTGTCTGTCCCAGGATCAACCCATGTTCTCTTTGTACTTCGAAATAGCATAATATAACTGCAAATGTCACTATTCTGCAATGTCCAAATGAAGATGAAATAGTGAAGGAACCTAAAACAGAACAAAACAAAAAAAATTACCAATCAAACAACATAATAGACACATTACAAAGACAACTTTTGGAGGACACAATTTCACAAAACAATCAGAGATAAACAATGTAACTGAACACATTAGTCAATGTTGAAAAACGTTGATCAACAAACACCTTTGGCCTGAGTTTCCCTGAACCTGCCCTTCCTAACAAATTGTCACCACATACTTCTCTCATCATCACATCAATAGTTGGTGTAACAGTGAAAGTGATAACATGTGAAGATATACTTACACTCATGTGAAGAAGTTGAAAATGACATCTTGATGTAAGTCAACTCCTTCCTCTTCACCACTGTCATCTTCATTTGGCATTTCAGGATACACACCCTGTGGCTCTTCATGGTCTCCATCCTCTGCAATGTAAGGTATGCTCCGTCGCAGGGCGATGCTGTGGAGCATGCAGCAGACCACAGTGATCAGTAAAGGTAGAGTAGGGCTCCACCAGTTTTGTCCAGACAACAAAATCTTGCCTTTAGGTGTCTAAAGCCCGCTCCACTGGTCACTGTGTTCTTTCATGGGCCTAATTGAAGCGGCTTCCTGTGGCATTGTTGGATTCCTCAGCGGTGCCAAAAACCAAGGTCGGTTGGGATAAGCTGAGTCTCTTAAATGGAAGACAAAAAAGTGGCAAACAATGTAAGACAATTTCAGATTATTCAACTTGAAATTCCCCAAACAATAATATGAAAGGTATTACTGATCAACAAGTCAGGCCTTCTCAGGTCCAAGTTGGAACATTTGCAGGGGTCTGGAGCTGTTCTATAGTACAAAAAATTCATGGGCAGAGCCGGGAAAAAACATGCAAACGCTTGTGATATACAAATCCGGTAGGCACACAACTTGCACATTGATTGAATGGAAGTGTTTCCGATTCCATTAGACCTGTTCCCTGTCATGTGGTGGCTCTAAGGCAATATGTGTGCCATCAATTGCTTTAACCACATGTTGTAGACGACCCAAACCATAAACGTCCTCTGTCACATTGGCTAAATCCTGCTGATATGGAAACTGGATATAGCTGTTAATGTAGCTCATCATTCAAGATATATCTTCTCATAGCGCACCACTGAAAGTTGGTTGTGACATTCCACCAGATACTGACACAGTGTACTGGCAGGATCCTGTGGCCACAAAATGAAGTACTTCCATGAGTTTGACAATTGGTGTAATAGATGTGGGATTTCTGTTGTGAGGCTGAAGATCTGGCAGCAGCTGATGACCTAAATCCAGTATAGTTTGCCTATTTAATCTGAACTTCTTGATTATTTTCCTTTCTTCCATGATGGCAAGGTCTGGAAATGGACGGTACACCTGAGGCTGTCGTCTCCTCAATCTTCCAGGGTTCTTATGTCTGCACTGGTAAAACATTTGTCACATTTTTCACATTTTCCACAGCAACATATTTGATATTTAACACTAAAGTCAAGTAGTTGTAAAAAATGCTTTTAATAAAAACGTCCTTTATTCTTCACAAATTACATTTATAGACTAAAATACATTTTAAATAAAAAATCAGTAAGTAAGACATTTCAAATGTATCTTATATATTATTTTAAAAAAGCCGTCAATGGAGGTGTAAAGAACACTGCGCTAATATTGCTTTTCAGCACTATTACGCAGTACGTATAAATGTTTATTTTTAAAAGAATGAGTGCCCACCGAAGTTTGAATATGTAAATAAACTAGCCCCCATTTTGAGTGGTGGTGATGCACTTAACAGTCAGAAACACTATTTTGAACTTCTAAAATAGTGGGTGCCTGACCTCGCCGATAGGACGTTTGGAATCAGATGCTCATGGCGGAAGTTGACTGCATAGTGGGCGGTTATCTCCATGACCGACATAGCCATAGGCTAATGTTGTTGAAAGTAATGTACCAAGGCCAATGGCTGTGTCCGTCTATGCAGACGATCACGTACATATAAGCGGTGGCTAGAAAAAAATATAATTTGTCTCCTAACACTGCTGCCATCAAGACCTCCTCCACTTTTGCTGCTCTTTGTCACCTCTGGAAGCAATGATGCTAGGTCGAGGAAGTGAGAGGGCCCCTGCTTTCTTGACAGAGGAGCAGAAGTTGCTGGCACAAGAGGTCCTCTTCCTGTATGGCCAGCTCTATGGCTCATCAGAGGAACAGCTACATGACTAAAATCCATATGGGAATCTGTCTAACTGTTTTTCTCATTAACACAGTCTACAATGTCCCTTTGAGTTCCTGAGTGAAGGGTAGTTAGTGATGTGAAGTATCATATATTTTGTTTGTTACAGAAGACAATGATGCTAGGGATTTCTAAGCACTTTACAATGTTAAAACAACAAAATCATTAGTATGTGTAGTGTGTTTAAAGCCCTAGATTAAAACTGGTGTGTGTGTGTAGAGATATATCTATGTATATGTTTGAATTACATGTTCTACGTTGAAAACTCACATCATAGAAATTAGAAGACACATTTTATAGTCTTTCTGACTGTACATACAAATGTTTTCCATACACACCAAATGAAAATGATGTTAACTAGGTGTATCGTCCCACAAATAACTCAGCCTAGGTTAGGGCTCTCCAAACAGTTGTATGGGAGCTACCAGTAACTCCAAGACCCCTTCAGAGTAGCCCACAGCCTTGTGGTCATTTATTAGATGGACACAAGGTCATTTGTGCATGTAAATGTTAAGGGAAGGCCGACATCATGATCATCAGGCTGCAGCTAACAAGGACTGACAATGAGCAGTGCTCAGTTAGAATAATGGGCCAGGCTGGGGCAAACAACTGAAGCACTGAGGTACATCTGCCATAAACATATATCCTTGCCAGGTCAAATTTTGAGGTGTGCTTAAAAATACACCCTTTTATATGGATAACAGTTGAAAGGGAGAGTTACTCAACTACTTGAGATAACACTTCATTTTTATTTTACTCTCATTTTAAAGTGTGTCATGTCCAAACTGCAGGCCCCTTACTCACAGTGGCCTCTATTCACTGTGCCATAAGTATTTTTGTTTAGCCTTCAGTAGTTTACAATCTTTTACACTGATCAGAAGTTGGTCAAATCATAGAATATGTAGGAGCCCCCTGGGCTAGAAGATGTCACAGGCCTGGATTGGTGAGTTTAGACCATGACATGGGATGAGGGTAGTCAACAGGTCACCACAAATGTGTGTATTAAGATATTGGTTTTGGCAGCATGTGAAAATACACATGCTGTATGCTAACTATTGAGTCATGCTAGTGATATATGCAGAAAATATTTGTTACATCAAAACAGACAAACAGAAAGTCACAAAACCATAGATTTTTTCTTGTCCATACAGGTCAGCGATCATCAGAAGCAGGACATTTGGAAGGCCATCGCCCGGAAGGTGCAAAACCTGGAGGTATACAAGTGGTGCAGCGTCCATTGCCGCAAGAGGTGGGAGGACCTACAACACTGGACCATAAAGTCATCTAGCTCGGACAGTCCTCCCAGCGTGGGAAGCATGAGCGTTTCACCCTGAGCTCCCTAATGGCCCACATTCTTGTGGGTGTCTATCCAGAGCTTGGTGGGCAGTTGAGGGCCCAACAGCAGCAACAAGTTCTTATCAGACTTTCACATGTTACATGGCAAATATTTTGTTATAGCCAGGGTTTTTCCCATCAACATTAAGGGTGAGTAATGTCCAATGCACAACTTGAAGTGGTACGTTTTGCTCAGTGTGTATAATGATGTGCTTAGTCTATTAATTTTTTGGACAGGATCCCCCTTGATTCATGTTCACAACCAAAGGACTGTTCTGAGCAGACACATGGCTGCCTAAACTCCATATATACATCTGGTTCTTTGATGTCAGGACAGTTGTACCAAACAGTGCAATAGTCTTTAATGTGTCAGGTGAGATGCTCCTTCACTGTTGTGGATGATGTAATTGCAGCCCTATTACATGTGACATAGCAGACTAGGCACTTACAATGAATGTACCGAACGTCACATTGATAAGTTAGGATTCTATACAAACAAGATTGAGCATGTGATCCAAAATGACTAGTGACATCAGAATTGATAGCTACATTTTGGAATCAAAACATATCCAAATGTATTTATTTTTAAACTTTATTTACCATTTTCAAGGGTTACAATAATACAAAATGAGCGCTCACTGTCATCATTGCCTTAATCAAATAATGGAAAGAAGTTGCCTACATCAAAACACATGTCAAAAATTATAAAACACAGTGTGAGTAATGAAGATAGCCATATATATACTGTCCCACCGGATTGCCCCCGGGAGTCGGTCGAGGCGTCCGCCCCTATCTGCCCAGCAACACGCCCCCCGTAATAAAGACAATTAAATGGGTATATGTGAATGCGAAGAGTGCAGTTCCAGTAATTAACAGAAGAAACATTTGTTACCAAGGGGTTATGATGTACCAACAGCTCAGCCCACTCCCGCCGGGACTATGCCCTGTTCCAGTTGAGAGCCAGTGGCTCGATGCTCCGCCATTGTGTAAGCCCTGATCGGTCCCCAGATATCTTTAGGACAGGATGAACATGGTAATGTAGTGGAATAGATTTCACTGTTGGTGTTGCAGTACGTTAGGCTGTTTAACCAGCTTTGTAATGTGGTAGCTGTCTTCTTCCCCCAATGTAGTGCAATTTCCCGTCTAGCTAGCAGGAAACCAATGGTACCTCAGAATCTTTTTTGGGGAAGTTCACAACATAGTCTAGTAATGCAGTCTCGGGGGTGGGGTCAGAGTCAGTTTAGTCATAACACCTAATGTGTTATGCACATCTTCCCAGTATGACTGTATCTTGGGGCATGTCCATGTAAGATGGGCAAAGTCGGCGGGCGGGGCATTGCATTTACGACAGTTATGCGACCTGGACGGGTCCAATCGGTGAGAACTTGCCGGGGAAACGTACATTCTACGTAAGAATTTAAAATGAAGCAACTTGTGCCGGCTGCTGAAGGATACATCTTTTGTAACTGTACAACATTGGACCCATTGGTCGTCTGTGATGGGATGTCCCAAGTAGTCTTCCCAGTGTTTACAAATCTTGTCGTCAGTGACCCTAATGGTATCTGAGCTTGCTTTATATAGCTTTGATATGATATGTATCCCTCTCGGGCTCTCAAAGATCATGGAGAGAGGAGGGAACAAATCCGGCACAATAGGGAACCCAGGCAAAGAGGCCCGAATTGCAGAGCGGTGGCGACCCAAAATGAATCGATCCATAAAGGTGCAGTCACAGAAACGCTCCTCTTCTGTTACCAAAAAGGCATGGCCGTCCGGGAATAGATCGCCCATTTTAGTGATGCCAAAATTAGTCAAAGTGCGTTGCACCAACCGTTCCCCCGTGATCGGCAGCCAACGGTCGTTGGGAACAGGAAGAGCCGACGAATATAGCGTGTCAGTGCCTGTAACCCGCTTCAACTTTTCCCAAGCCCAACTGGTGGTAGAGACAGTTTGTATGTCTTTGGGGTCCCTGGCAACGCCCCTTGGCAGCACCACAGATATCTTACCAGGCAAAACGAAGTCCGCCTCGGTCGGAGATACGGGATTCTAGCGTCAGGGTGGAACCAAGCAAGTGCGTATCTGCAATGAGCCACTAGATAATAGAGTTGGAAATTGGGAACTCCAAAGTCCCCTCTCTGATACGGCAGGGTCAGTATTTGCCAGCACACTCGGGTCCGCCCGCCCCCCCAGACCAATCTGACGAGGTGGGAGCGCAGCATTGCAAAGAAACTGTTAGGAAGGGGTATGGGGATATCATTAAAAAGGTACAAAAATTTGGGGAGCACCACCATCTTGATTAGCGCTACTCTGCCGGCAATGGACAATGGAAGATGCAGCCATCTCTCAACCTGCCGTTCAATCTAAGTCTCGCCGGGGGGCGAGTGTACAATAATTGAACAGAGGCAATGAATCCCATAGGCATTCACATACGTCGCATAACGGACAAGAAGAAGGGCTACTCTAAGGAGTCGAACGCTTTTTCAGTGTCCAACAGAATGGCGGCTGCGGGGACCTCAGGGTTGATTCTATGGAGAATCGAGAAAAGCGTCTGAAGATTCAGGGAGGTGGATCAGTGGGGGACAAAGCCTGACTGAGCCAGGGAAATTATGAACTCCATTAGGAGGGACAGTCGCATTGCGAGAATTTTGGCTAGAATTTTGTAGTCCAAATTTAATAAGGACAGGGTGTCGGGTCTTTGACAGGTTTAGGAAGGAGTATAATAACAGCCTTGCGGAGAGTAGGGGCTAGCATTTGCTTCTTGAGGTCCTCTGCTTATACCTCAATCAGTTGAGGTGCCAGTAGGTCTTTGTATGCCTTATAAAAATCCCTTGTGAATCCGTCCACGCCAGGGGCCGAGGAGCCGAGGAGCCTCGAAGGGCCTCATTGGCTACAATGACCTCATCTTCTGTGATCTGGATGGCCAAGAAGTCTTGCATGTGCTTTTCTAAATAGACCAATGCGATTTCTGATAGGTATGTTTCATGGACTGTGGGGTCGCGACCTACTCCAGAGGTGTACAGAGAGGAATAATAGTCTAGGAAATCATCATGAATCTCCGAAGTATCCGTGAGGGTCTTATCAGTAGTGGACCTCAACTCAGTAATGTAAGCTTTGCTGTATGGGGGGCGAAGCATCTGTGCTAGTACCCGACCCGGTCACTCTCCTTCGCCATATTGGCGTGCTGTGTGATATTTACCTAGAAAATGTATTTCGCGAACCGCTGATTCCCTGTATTCAATGAGGAGGGCTAACCGACGCGCTGCAGTTTCAGGGTTAGAGCTATTCAATGTTGCATTATCGATGTTCCTTAGGTCTCGTTCCAAGCGGGAGAGTGTCGCTCATAAAGCCTTTAATACTCCAGCGTAGGAGTCAACTGATCCAATGTTAAGTGCAAAATAGTTTTCAATGGCTTCATATATCTCAGAATGAAAGCGGTCGTCATTAAGGGCTCAACGGAGAAACCGCCATTGTCGTTCATAACCATCTGGTCGTGGCATGTTAAGGATGAGTTTGACGGGTGAGTGATAGGAGAATGTCCTCGGGAGGGTATCGATTGACTGGCACCAGTAGGATATACCCGGTGACACGAGCCAATAGTCTATCCTAGTCCACGTGTCGTGTTGGCCTGCATAGTGTGTGTAGTTAGTGGTGGAGGGGTTACTTCTGCGCCATATGCAAGAGAGTGTTAGCCTCTTACAGAGATCAAGGAGTGCGCGGCGGGCTCGTGGTTTGGTGGCAGGGGAACTGGAAGTACTGTCTAGGTCAGGGTTGAGGAGCAAGTTGAAGTACCTCCTATCAGCAACAGGATCGAGTCAAGGTGTGCCAGCTGAGTATACAAGGAGTGAAAAAATTTGGGTGTCAGTGTTCGGGGCATAAACACACATCAGGACAACGCTATGACCCATTAGTGAACCAGTGACAATTGTGTATCTACCCTCGCTGTCCCCAATGGTGAAGCGATGACTGAAGGGAACCCTTTTGTGAATGAGTATAGCTGTACCACGGGCGTAATTGCTGAAGTTGGAGAGGTATCTGTGCGCGCCCCAGCTAGATGCAAGGCGTGCCGGGTCAGATTTGGAGAGATGCATTTCCTGCAGTAGTGCAAGTTCAATGTTGTGACATAACAAATAATGAACATAGGGCCTTATGTAGGTGGCCTGGCATTTACCACTTCATAAATACCGAATCATACCGATTCGGTATTCATGAAGTGGTAAATGCTATGTAGGTATTTATGCAGTAAAAATTACCGATTCGTAGAAATTCGGTAATGACCGAATCGGTATTTACCGATTCGGTAATGAGGCATACCTTCCCATTGATGGGAAGGTATGCCTCATTACCGATTCGGTAAATACCGATTCGGTAATGGGGGGAGCACATGCAAGGGTGGCAGGGTGTCACATTGACACCCTGTTGCACCCCTGATTCGGCCATGTGTGCACATGTGGCGCACATACATGCCCTAAGGGCATGTATGTCTGCCACATTGCACACTTAAACGTGCACAAAAATGCTTTTTTACACCTATTCGTCATTTACCACCAACCTTTAGTTGGTGGTAAATAACGAATCCCCACACCCACCACACACTCCCCCTACATCTCATTTCATGGTATTTACCGAATCGGTAAAATTACCGATTCGGTAATTTTACCGATCCGGTAAATACCGAATCATGAAATGATCCCCCTACATCTCAAAAGCCTAAATACCGGTCGGTAACGGTATATTTACCGAAAATCGGCCGTTACCGACCGGTATTAGGCTTCCTACATGAGGCCCTAAGTCTCTTCTTTTACAGTTGTCTTTAAGGCCTCTGACATTCCAAGTTAGTAAGGACAAACCAGAGGGACCACTAGAATTTCCTAACTGAGCCATTCAATAAACCTAGCAAACATGGCTAAATCAAACAGTTTCAGATAAGCAATGAAGCAGACAGTAAGCATAACGAGAAAGAACTCAAAACTTTTAAATGTAAGAAATCGCCCCCCACCCAACCTCGCTGGGACAACGAGGCATGACCCACGTCAAATAACATAACATGATACACCAAGTAACTTTGAGCAGGAATGAAATATCCCTATATCGACATATCTATAACATGAGAAACAGATCAACGGTGTACACCATGGGGGGTGGCAAAGCCACGCCAGTGGCCAGCCATCTTAAATAGTTCGTCTTAGCATGTGTTCTTATCCCAATGTATGGGTGCGTTACCAAAGGAGCACTAGCGAGTGTAGCAAAATTAGCTGGTGCCTAAACTCGAGAAAAGTTCCAATGTGGCGTTGGAAACGCTATGGGGAGGGGAGTACCCACTACCCTCTGCGCCCGCTTGGTTGTTGCTTTGTTTGTGAGAGTGGCAGAACTCTTGGGCCTTAGCAGGGCTGTCGAAGATACGAGCTCGACCATTGACCTCGACTCGCAGTCTAGCCAGGTAAAGCATGCCGTATTCCAGACCCAAGTTTCTGAGGGTAGCCTTGACCCCGTTGTATTTCGAACAGGCCTCTTGCACCATGAGTGTGAAGTCTGGGTATAGCGCTATTTTGGAGCCCTGCCATGTGGTGTCCCCACGCTCCCTAGCGAGGTGCAGTGCTGAGTCTCGGTCTCTGAAGTTCATGATGCAGGCGATAATCGGTCTCAGGGGGCAGCCCGGGTTTGGCCTGTGGCCCAGGGTGTGATGGGCGCGCTCCACCACAAACCCGGGGGTGAATGACTCCCTCCCAAACATGTCAATGAACAAAGTTTCAACAAAGAGGTCAAGGCAGCCAGTGGCAGTGGTCTCTTGGACCCCCAGTATGCAAATGTTGTTGCGTCTGCTACGCGTTTCAAGGTCTTCATTATTGAGCGCGACTTCTTTGAGGATACGTCCCACTCTCTCCAGTCATTTGAGGGATTGCGCGGTGCCGTCCTCGATGTCGGATATGTGCGCCTCTGCCACATCCAGGCGCCTATCATGGACCTGAATTTTTGCCCCCAGGCTCTCAAGTTGTTTGTCCAAAATGTCAAATCGCCCATCTAGCGACCAGAACCCGCCCTCATTTCCTGTAGGAGCGAAGAGGATTGCGCAGAGGGGTCATCAGCATGGTTTGGGCCCTGGCCACCATCCGCCGTGGAGCTATCTTCCGAATCCTTCTCTGCAAGCTTTTCAAAGGGGTGGGTCCGCTGCTTGGGGTCTTTACGGCCCATGCCGCTGTGTGATCACACAGGGGAGGTGGCGGCAGGACTCCCCTGTGCTGCCTGAAGATGGAGGAGACTAAGATCGGTGACCCAAGCAGCGGATTGGGGGAATGAGGTCAGGATCTGGGTGCAGAGAAAAGGGTAGGGCACTGACTTGAACAACCTATGATGGTGATGATGGCCGCCCTCAAGGAGCGCTCGTTATGGCAGGAACCTCCCTGCAGAATGAACGTGCGCCACGTTGAAATAGGATGCTGAGGAGAACCAGATCCCCTGGCTTGCCTTGCTGAGGGCAGGGTGTAGGTAGCTGGTGTCGTGTAGAGGGGAAAGTGTAAGCAAAAGGTTTGGTGAGGCTGCCCACTTCTGTTGAGTGTTAGCACACTACGTACACAGGAGGCGTGGGCCCCGTGCCACAGGCAGCAGTTAGGGAGCCGGGCTCAGTGAAAATGTACCAGCGCTACATAGGCAGGCAGGAGAAGCGGACAAGCGGGGGGGGCTACCGGGCGCCGGAGGATGTGTGCATGCTCTCTTCTCCCCCTGCTCCTGGCCCACAATCAACTGGATGCCCATCTCCCGGGCTCGCCCGTGGGCCTCAGGGAGGGGGCGGGAATGGAATGCGCAACTCAGGCTCAGCCGAGCGAGGCCGCGTCCCGACATGAGCTAAGTGTAGGCGGGGCGAAAATGCGGGAGAGTGCCAGCACCCGGTGCACTCACCACCATGGCCACGGTTCACTGCAGTCTGGTGTCCGCCATCGGCCAGAAGTGTTCTTCATTGGCGCAATCGGAAACGGGCCAGCGGCAGCGATCAACGCACGCTCCACCCTGCCGTTTTCTGTACTCCAGGAAATCAGCACCGGAGAGGGCACGCCACGATCTGAAGATATCGCCGGGGGCACCACATGAAGCGATAGAAGTTGGTGGTAAACTGATGCGGATTAGTGCAGATTAATGGGGGATAAGGCCGCTGGGCTGGGATCGGCCGGCGGAGCTTCAACGGCGCGCGGCCATGTTGGTCGGAGGCTTGGCCTTGCCCCCATATCCAAATTTTCTACTGTTTCATACATGTTAAAAGTGACCGATTGGCTTGATGTCTTACTCCTTTACAAATGTGTGTGTAAGCTAGTCTGTTTTTGGACAAATAATTGTGGCAGGTATGCAATGTTTGATGAAACACAGACAGGAATGTGTATACATTGTTGGCAGTGTAACACATACATAAAGCCATTTCTCAATGTCCTTTGTCATGTCCAGATGATAAATCAGCAATAGAAAAAAATTGGAAACTTTAAGAGATTTTGGAAGATGGAATGGTTCAGCACAAATATGTAGGAGTATCCCATCAGGAAAACTTAGAATCAGGCCAAACTCATGACTCCTTAGGCAAATGTTCAAATGCATTAAAGTGTAGTATGTTGCATATTGTGATTTACATTTGTATCTTTGAAGTAATTATTATATATGAATTGTTGTCCGTAATGATTACTGCAATGTTCTACAACGTTCTGACTACAGTGAAAGCCAACATATTTAATTAAACAATTTCACAAAGATACAACAAACTTCAAATAACTAAAGAGATATTTGAGAGTCAAATGTGAAAATGTTTTTGCTCTGTACTGAAGTGTATTAGAAATGTTTTAAAGGCTATGTATTTACATAGGCTTTAGAAGTCATTTGTCAATCTACCCAAATATTCATTTCTGACTGTCTTCAACAGCACATGTATCTACATAGTATGTGATACATTTCTAAGCTGCTTCAGTACAGAATTCATTTATAACTTTTTACATCTACGTTAGTGACTTGAAGTAAGTGGTACCATTGTGAAATGCCCAAGCAAAAGTAGTCTGCTTTCAGTTTATGCTACTATTAGTACAACATTGCATATTTGTTGACACACATTTATTCATATTTTACTTAAAGTATGCAGATTTTATGGCCTTCTGAACACACTGTACAAAGGTTTTTAGGCTATATCCTTTTTTGTGACATCAGTTCACTATTCTGCAATGCAAAGGCCAGACATTCAGAGGTGTGAAACAGTTCCTGGAGAGATGTAATAATAGATAAGAGACAAGAGGGAAAATGTACAATTGTTTCACGTAGCACACTGCAGCAGCCGTAAATTCTGCGCTGCGTGAAAAGAAGAGAGGAGGAGAGTGCCCAATTTAAATGAGGCACTCTCCTCCTGTCCTCCTTGTGCTGGCGCTGAAATCAGCTGCCGTGTGCCACGCAGACACCTTTGGCGCCATGGTACAAGGGTGTCTCTTTGAGTCTAGCATAGGTTTTGTACTGGAAGGGAACCTTCCAGTACAAAATACTAGGCTGAGACTAACTTGAAGCCTTTTTCCCACTTTGTATGTGTGTTGAACAGTGCAGCACACATACAAAGTCAGAAAAGGAAGAAGAAATTAAAGCATTTCTCCTTTCTTGTGCCTACCTTGAAAGGGCGCAGTTTTCTCACTCTAAACCCTGTGAACTCTGTTTAGTAAATTGGGTTAAGCGTGAAAAACCTTGGGTGGTTCCATGGGAACACGCATGGTACACCCCCTTGGTGCTAAGTTGAATTACTTTCCCGTTATTTCCAGTGCTTAACAATTTTAGCACTGGAAAGTAAATTGAGAAAAAAAGATTTTGA
This sequence comes from Triturus cristatus, assembly GCF_964204655.1. Classification (NCBI taxonomy): domain Eukaryota; kingdom Metazoa; phylum Chordata; class Amphibia; order Caudata; family Salamandridae; genus Triturus; species Triturus cristatus. The sequence goes on along the minus strand of NC_140580.1, from coordinate 744,910,665 downwards.
GCCAAGTTGCATCACTTTAGTGACACAGAAACGGCATAAAATCTTAGTAAATCTCCCCCGAAATCATACATGATATAGGAGTTATCATGGGAATGACATAACTGTGACCAATGTTGTGTGTAAATGTTGTGTACATGCATGAGCTTATGCTAATGTAGAAGCAAAGTTTGAGAGCCCTGTAGCAGATGAAGTTTGTTTTGTTATCAAAGGTCATGATCAGTTATGTTTACACAGATTCGATAAAACAATTGTATATGTCATTTCGGTATCAACTGGAACAGGCAAAGGAGATGCTGCCAACGTAGGTGGGGAGGCAGATAGCCACTGTGGTTTGGGCGTGGACACCACCGACACCGAGGAACCCAGTGGCACAGACGGTGAGGGTAGTGCAACAGAGGAGGCCAGCTCCACAACATGTTTTCGGAGGCCTCCTCCAGCAAGCACTCTCTAGTGATGGCGGACCCGACAGGGAGTCTACAAACTGCATCCTTGTTCTCCACCCAGAGTACCATCTCCACCCTCCATCTTGCTCCCCCCAGTTTGGCAAACCTGCCTCCATAAAAGGGGTTCTGTCTCTTTTCGTCCATGCACCTCACCCCCTGACCCTGTTCCGCTGGCTGCGCTGAGTTAGGAGGCTATTGACCTACTCCGAACATCTCTGTAGGCCAGACTGCACTACTGAATGCCACTCAGGGGCTTGGCTGCAAATTGCAAAAATGGTAGCCTACTTGGAAGGCATTCACTGTGCTATGTCTGGCCTACAGCGGTCTTTTTAATGTCTATGCTCCTCACCGACCACAGACTCCCAACCATCTCAACCTTGTTTCCCACCTCCTGCCCCTTCCCCATCCAAGTTCCCTATTCCCAGACCTGTTCCAGGCACACTCACACCTTTGCTCGCACCCACTCACACAGACACAAGCATCACACCCACACAGAAACACAAACACCACAGGTGCACATCCAAACATACAGACACCACCCCCACCATCAGCACAACCACAGCCACTGCAGCCACCACCACACACACATGTACCACCCCCCAGCACACTCACAGACACTGCAGCCACCATCTCACCCACATGCACCACACCCAGCACCTCCACAGACACTGCAGCTACCACCACACCCACATGTACCACAACCACACCCAGTGCCTCCACACCACACCCATCCACACACACACATCCACACACACACACACACACTAGAATCCACAGACAAAACTCAAATACCCACACTCATCCAAACAACAGACTCGTATGACGCAAGACACGCCCAAACTTGTACGACATACACCAGACCCAGAGACACCTGCACCCTCAACAGACACATGCACATCAGACACCGTCACTCCCAAACCCAACTCCCTGCCAAACACTATACCCATTTTCCCTTTTAAGATGTCCATTTTACCCTTGCCCTAACCCATGCCAAACCCCAACCCACCCCTAGCAAACACCCATCTACCCCTTCCACATCCCATCCCACCCCTACCAAATACTTATCTACCCTTTCACACATCTCAACCCACCCCTTCCATATCTCAACCCACCCCTACCAAACACAAATCCACCCTTTCCACCACCCAACCAAACACTACCAAACGCAAGAGCTCCCCTTCCCTCCCATGTAAAACTTTGGAGGTGCCTGCTCTGCCCACTAGGAGGTTCCCCTAGGCAGCACATTTTGGAGGCAAGCCTTGTGCCACTGCACAACAGTGCAGATTTTAAACTTTATGGACTGCCATTTGGCTTGATTATTATTTTGAGAGCTGTTAGATCTGGGGGTCTCTAGTTGGCAGGGTAGGTACCTCTGTCCAAGTAGGGACCCTTGCTTCTAGTCAGGGAAAGGGGGATACACTGTTAAGATAACCCCTGCAGACCCTCTAGGTAGCTTGGCCTGAGCAGTCTAGGCTATCAAAGGCAATGTGTAAAGTATTTGTACCAACACTCACAGTAACACAGTGAAAACACCACAGATTTACTCCACACCAATTTTAGAAAAATAAGGTATCTTTACTAAAAACTTCACAAGACCAAATACTACAGACAAACCAACATATAATTCAAAAAGGTTACTTTAAAGATAGTTCAAGAGTTTGCAGAAAGTACTCCAGGATGTAAAAGTCAGTGTCCTGCACAATGCGACTCTCAATGCACAAAATGCGACACTCTCATGTCCAACAGTACCTGTAGTTGCGATAAGGTTCCCAAAAGCTATAACAAGGAAGCTTGCAAAGGCGATGCGATACTCCTGAGATCCTGGGGAGGCTTTGCAGCAGCCCTGCTTCACGCAGCAGAGGTGGATGCGCCGGCTCCGATCTGTAAGGGGAGGATGCGATGACTTTGGCCTTCGTTGCGTAGGTTTCTTAGGGGGAAGCTTCACGCACAGGTTCGATGCGACACTCTTCGATGTGGTGCGATGCGTGGCGCAGCGTTGCCTTCCGGCGCCGCAACTCTCGATGCGCCACGGAACGGGAGTCTGCGTCGACGCACGCAGCGACTGGAGACTTTCCACGCACCGGCAGTGGTGCGGCTCGCAAACTGGTTCTGCGACAACCCTCGCAATGGCAGGAATCTTCACGCTTCGGGACGATGCTCGACGCACTCGGCGATGCGGGGACCCTGCGTGTTGCGATGGTGCCGCGATGAAATTTTCCACGCACTCTCGTTCTTGCGACACGCAATCGGATGATGCGTTGGGTACCAGTCACTCTTGTTCACGCTTCTGCTTCCCAGCTCCCAAACACAGCAAAGCGACCTCCTGAGGCCCCAAGACTGGGCAAGCACTCCAAGGCAGGTCAGAACTCTCTCAGCAGAGTTCCAGGGGAGCTGGTGGTGAAGTCCTTTTGTTCCTGGGACTTTTTAACAGGGAGCCAGCTCTTCTCAGGCCCTTGGAGATCAGAATCAAAAGAAGGGGACACAGCAAAGTCCTTCCCCTCTCCTTGGCAGCAAAGCAAAACAGCAAGCAGGCAGTCTTCTCCTCTTCAGTCCTTTTCAGCTTTCTCCTTGGCAGAGGTTTCTTCTTAGTTCCAAAGTGATCTAAAGTTTTAGGTGTCTGGGGTCCTCTTCTTATACCCCTCCAAGTCTTTGTCTCTCTTTGTTCCAGTGGGGGTATTCCCCTGCTCAAACCGGTTCCTGGGTGTGCTCTGCTCTGGAGCACCTGGTTCCTTTCAGAGTGAGGGGCAGGGTCGTTAGACGCTCAGCAGGAGGTGGAGCCTTCTTTGTGCCAGCAGAGGCAGAGTCCTCAGCCTGGCCAGCAGGGGGTGGAGCCAGCTTTGTGTTTGTCAGGGGCAGCCCTATTCAGACCCAGGGACTACTCCTCCCACCCATCTAAAGCAGATCTCCCTATTCACCCTGCTGCTGACTCATCCAGGCTCCTGGAGCCACCTAGCACATCACCTGACACCAGTCAGCCAATCAGCACACAGGCACACAGGAAGGTTAAACAGGAGAATAGCTACTTTCTAAAAAGTGCTATTCCCACACAGTGAATTTAAAAACCATCTTGCTAATAAGATGTATAATTAAATTCTGAACACAGAGATACCAAACTTGGATTTTCTATCTTGCCCCTATGGGAAGATAGGCATGTAAACAGCCTTCCCCATTCTATCCTAAGGGCAAGATAGCCTCTCAGCAGTGAAAAACGAAAATGGCTGTAATTCACTACCAGGGCATGTTACACACCTCAGTACATGCCCTACCTTTCAGATACACTGCACCCAGCCCAGGGGGGTACCTAGGGCCACCATAGGGATGCCTGACATGTACAGAAAGGGAAGGATAAGGCCTGGTCAGTGGGTGCACTGGCCAGGTCGACATGGCAGTCCTGGACTGCACATAGGCACTGCAAGCAGGCCTAAGACATCATTTTAGCGCTACTCCTGTGGGTGGCACAATCAGTGCTGCAGCCCACTAGTAGCATTTGAATCACCAGCCCTGGCACACGCAGTGCACTTTACTAGGGGCTAACAGGTGAAACAAATATCCCAATCATGGATAACCAATCAATACAACAATTTACCAAGGGAGCACTTGCACTTTGACACTGATCAGCAGTGGCAAAGTGCCCAAAGCATCTAAACCAGCAAAAACGAAATCCAGCATAGCATCAAAAAACACAGGAGGTAGAGGCAAAAAGTCAGGGGTAACCACGCCAAAGATGCCAGGTCTAACACGTGTCCCCCCCAGCTGAAAGTGGGGAGAACTACCCACCCTCTTGGGAGTTCTCATCGCTAAGGCGGAAAAACCTGGACAGACCATCAGCGTTGGCGTGTTCTGTACCGGGGCGGTGTTCCACCGTAAAGTCCATCCCCTGTAGGGAAATGGACCACCTCAACAGCTTAGGATTCTCACCCCTCATCTGCATCAACCATCTGAGGGGCCTGTGGTCCGTCTGAACCTGGAAGTGAGTCCCAAACAAGTAGGGTCTCAGCTTCTTCAGCGCCCAGACCACAGCAAAAGCTTCCCTTTCAATCGCACTCCACCTCTGTTCCCTGGGAAGTAGCCTCCTACTAATGAAAGCTACAGGTTGATCCAAGTCCTCATCATTTAGTTGTGAGAGCACCGCTCCCACTCCATGCTCAGAAGCGTCTGTCTGCACTATGAATTCCTTGGAGAAGTCAGGCGCCTTGAGTACAGGTGCTGTACACATGGCCTCCTTCAGGGCATCAAAAGCTTCTTGGCAGGCACTGGTCCAAATCACTTTCTTCGGTAACTTCTTGGAAGTTAGTTCTGTCAAGGGAGCCACAATGGTGCCATACCCCTTGACATAACGGCGATAGTACCCGGTGAGTCCTAAGAAGGCTCTCACCGCTGTCTGGGTTTTTGGGGGTTCCCAAGCCCGGATGGTATCTATCTTGGCCTGTAGGGGCGCCACCTGGCCGCTTCCTACCTGGTGTCCCAAATACACCACCGAACCCTGCCCTATCTGGCACTTACTGGCCTTGATAGTGAGGCCTGCACTATGCAGAGCCTTCAACACTGCGCAGAGGTGTTGCAAGTGTTCTTCCCAAGTGGAGCTGAACACAGCGATGTCATCCAGATATGCGGCGCTGAATTGCTCCAGCCCGGACAGTACCTGGTTGACCAGTCTCTGGAATGTGGCAGGGGCGTTCTTCAACCCAAAGGGCATGACACGGAACTGGAAGTGCCCCTCTGGCGTTGAAAACGCAGACCTCTCCTTGGCCCCATCAGTTAAGGCAATCTGCCAGTACCCAGAAGTTAGATCAAGCGTACTGAGGTAGTTGGCAGCTCCCAACCGATCCACGAGCTCATCAGCTCTGGGGATGGGGTGTGCGTCAGTCTTCGTGACAGCATTGAGCCCACGGTAGTCCACACAAAACCTAAGTTCTGGAGTGGCACCTGGCGCAGCAGCTTTCGGTACGAGTACCACTGGGCTAGCCCAGGGGCTGCTGGAGGGCTCAATCACCCCTAGCTCCAACATCTTAGAAACCTCCTTCTTGATGCTGGCCCTGACCTTGTCAGCCACCCGATAAAACTTCTGTTTCACAGGCATGCTATCTCCCGTGTCCACGTCATGGACACACCAGTTGGTGATACCGGGGGTCAGGGAGAACAGAGATGCGAACTGACCCAGCACATGGCGACAGTCCCTCTGCTGTTCTGGGGTCAGGGTGGGCGAGAGGACCACTCCATCCACTGACCCATCTTGCTCCTTAGCTTCCAGGAGGTCAGGAAGAGGATCGCTATCCTCCTCCATCCCTGCATCTGTAGCAAGTAGCATTGTTATTTCAGACCTCTCAAAATGGGGTTTGAGGCGGTTCACGTGTAGGACCCTCATGGGGTTCCTGGGAGATCGCAAGTTGACCAGGTAGGTCACCTCACTCTTGCGCTCCACCACCTCATATGGCCCAGTCCACTTGTCTTGGAGCGCGCAAGGCTCCACTGGCGCCATCACCCACACCATCTGCCCAGGTTGAAATTCCATCAGGGTGGTATGCTGGTCATACCACCTCTTCATCTCATCCTGGCTGGCTTCCAGGTTCGCCTGAGCGAGGGCCCGGAAGCGCTGTGTCTGGTTGCGGATGGCCAGCACATAGCTGAACACATCCTGGGGGGTTTTCCCAGGGGATTTCTCCCAACCCTCCTTCACCAGACTGAGAGGTCCTCTAACAGGGTGCCCGTACAAAAGCTCAAAGGGACTGAACCCCAGAGACTTTTGTGGTACCTCCCTGTAGGCAAATAACAGGCATGGCAAAAAGACGTCCCACTTCCGTCTCATGGGCTCCGTCAGCCCCATGATCATGCCCTTCAGGGTCCGGTTGAACCTTTCAACCAACCCATTTCCTTGAGGGTGGTAAGGAGTGGTGAACTTATAAGTTACCCCACACTCCTCCCACAGAGACTTCATATACCTGGAGATGAAGTTGGTACCCCGGTCAGATACCACCTCTTTGGGGAAACCCACACGGGAAAAGATCCCCATCAACGCACAGCCCACCACCGGGGCTGTGGTTGTCCTGAGAGGGATAGCCTCCGGGTACCGGGTGGCATGATCCACCAGGACCAGGATGAACCTGTTGCCTAAGGCGGTCCTGGGGTCCAGTGGCCCCACAATATCTATTCCCACCCGCTCGAAAGGGGTGCTCACTACAGGAAAAGGCTGGAGAGGGCCTTTGCATTTTCCTCCAGCCTTGCCACTTGCCTGGCAAGTCTGGCATGATTTACAAAAGGAAGCGACGTCCGTCTTCATCCCGGGCCAGTAAAAGTGGGTGGCAAGCTTTTGTCGGGTCTTGTCCTGCCCGAGATGTCCTGCAAGCGACACGTCGTGAGCCAGACCCAGTAGGAAGTCTCTGAACCCTGCGGGTATCACCAGGGTACATGATCCACTGGGCTCAGCAAACCTAGGCTCACTGTACAACAAGTCATTCTCCCAGTAGAGAAAAAAGTTCTTCGGATCAGCACCTGCTGCCTGGTGCCGCAGACCTTCAAGAGTAGGGCATGTCTTCTGCGCACGGCAGAACTCCTCTCTGGAGGGACCACCCTCTTGCTGCCAATGGGTCAGCTCAGGTATGTCTCCCAGCTCAGCGACCTGTTCCCCTGTAGGCTCCAGGGCATCCCCCGTAGGTTCTGCTCCTTCCTGGACCGTGGGAACAGCGGGGGTGGACGCACCATGCCCCTTGCCCTTCCTCTTTCTGGCAGGGACCTGGGCCACTGTTTCAGGCTCCAGGTCTGCTTCACAACCCTGTCTGGCTGCCATGGACCGGGTGGTCACACAGACCCACTCAGGCAAACCCAACATCTCCAAATGAGCCTGGCGTTCCACCTCTTTCCATGGGGAACTCTCCAGGTCATTACCTAGCAGACAGTCTACTGGCATGGATGGACTCACAACAACTCTGAGAGGACCTGGGACCCCCCCCCACTCAAAGAGAACATGTGCCACCTTGCAAAGGCGCACAGAGTTGTCAGCTGACACTACTGGGTGAAGTACGTCTGGAATGATCAGCTCCTCAGGGACCCACTGGCACCTGACCGTAGTCACACTGGCTCCAGTGTCCCTGAGAGCCTCCACCCTCCTCCCATTGATGGTCACCCACTGCCTGTACTTCTTAGTGTTATCAGGGACAGGGGTTTCCTGGACCATCTCTGTGTCTCCTAAAGAGACAAGGGACATAACTGCTAAACCCTCCAAATCACTAGAAATTAAATGCCCCCCAAAAGCTACACTAGCTATACCCGGTGTTGGAGCACCAGTGGGTGCCTGGGATTTCTTGGGACACACAGGAGCTTTGTGACCCAATTCCTGACAGTGATAACACCTAATGGGACCCTTGTTATCCGACCTGCCCTTAGGGGGCCAGGTTGGTTTGGGTTTTGACTTGGGGGGCTGGGACTGGTTACCCTGGGAACTATTTTGGGGCCCTTGTGAGAACTCCTTTTGGTTACCCTTGTCCCCCCCACTCTTCTGCTGGGGACCCTGCCCACCTTTGGCAATGGTACCCACAATTCCTCTGTGGACCCTGGTACTGGTCCAGCGGTCCGCCTCCTTAGCAAGCTCAATGGGGTCCGTCAACTTGCTATCTAAAAGATGCTGGCGCAGCTCTGGAACACATAGACTACTCAAGTGCTCCCAACTAATTAAATGTAACAACCCCTTATAATCAGTTACCTTGCTGCCCTTCATCCAACCTTCCAGTGCCCGCGAGTACAGATTCACACACTCCATCCAAGTCTCAGACTCTTTCTTCTTGGAGTTCCTAAACTGCAGTCTATACTGCTCTGGAGTAAGTCCATACCTGAGACATAGGGCCTCCTTCATATTGGGATAGGTCATGGTACCTGCTAATTCTAAGGGCTCTAGAGCACTCCTCCCAGAAGCCTCAAAATGTTTCCACAGGCCCGCCCCCCAATGCTGTTCAGGCACACCATTCATCCTCAATGCAATTTCATACGATGTGAACCAGGCATAGATATCCTCACTCCTGTTATAATTCTGCACTAAATCTTTGGGGATATATACTTTACCCCCCTGCACCGGCTTTGCGCTGCCACCATTTGAACCGGACTCCACCTGCCTGGCCTTGATGTCCAGCTCCTTCATGTTCAACTCATGAGCCAAAAGCAATTTTCTTTCCTCAAAAGCAAGGGCATTCTTTTTCTCCTCCTTTGCCATTTCCATTTCCATTTTCATTTTTTCCATTTCATGGTCTCTCACCCTTTGATTCTCCTCCAACTCCTCTGGAGTGAGCCCCCTACTGGAATGGGAGCTGCCAGCCCTTGAGACTGTTCTGCCCACGGGCAGATCTTGGGGAGAAAAACCATCCTCTTCATCTGCATCATCCTCCTCTTGGGCCTCCCACCAGGCCTTCAAGACTTTTTGGAGCTCATCCTTTCTAGCTCCGCTTTTAAAGGTGCAACCACGGTCTTTGCAGAATTGCTTGAGTGCTACCATTCCGTACGAATACAACTCCGTAATGGAAAACTCCACTTCTGCCTTCTCACTTGTTGACACCTGAGACATGATGCTCTTGAAGAGTTACTCAAAAATAGAATCAAGAAAAAAAATATAGTATGTGGTTGTCTATTGGTCTGCACTCCTAGTGATGTACACCAATTACTGTGGGTCAAGTACAAATACCAGTTCAATCCTCACCGCTGACCAGCAATGTTAGATCTGGGGGTCTCTAGTTGGCAGGGTAGGTACCTCTGTCCAAGTAGGGACCCTTGCTTCTAGTCAGGGAAAGGGGGATACACTGTTAAGATAACCCCTGCTCACCCTCTAGGTAGCTTGGCCTGAGCAGTCTAGGCTATCAAAGGCAATGTGTAAAGTATTTGTACCAACACTCACAGTAACACAGTGAAAACACCACAGATTTACTCCACACCAGTTTTAGAAAAATAAGGTATCTTTACTAAAAACTTCACAAGACCAAATACTACAGACAAACCAACATATAATTCAAAAAGGTTACTTTAAAGATAGTTCAAGAGTTTGCAGAAAGTACTCCAGGATGTAAAAGTCAGTGTCCTGCACAATGCGACTCTCAATGCACAAAATGCGACACTCTCGTGCCCAACAGTACCTGTAGTTGCGATAAGGTTCCCAAAAGCTATAACAAGGAAGCTTGCAAAGGCGATGCGATACTCCTGAGATCCTGGGGAGGCTTTGCAGCAGCCCTGCTTCACGCAGCAGAGGTGGATGCGCCGGCTCCGATCTGTAAGGGGAGGATGCGATGACTTTGGCCTTCGTTGCGTAGGTTTCTTAGGGGGAAGCTTCACGCACAGGTTCGATGCGACACTCTTCGATGTGGTGCGATGCGTGGCGCAGCGTTGCCTTCCGGCGCCGCAACTCTCGATGCGCCACGGAACAGGACTCTGCGTCGACGCACGCAGCGACTGGAGACTTTCCACGCACCGGCAGTGGTGCGGCTCGCAAACTGGTTCTGCGACAACCCTCGCAATGGCAGGAATCTTCAAGCTTCGGGACGATGCTCGACGCACTCGGCGATGCGGGGACCCTGCGTGTTGCGATGGTGCCGCGATGAAATTTTCCACGCACTCTCGTTCTTGCGACACGCAATCGGATGATGCGTTGGGTACCAGTCACTCTTGTTCACGCTTCTGCTTCCCAGCTCCCAAACACAGCAAAGCGACCTCCTGAGGCCCCAAGACTGGGCAAGCACTCCAAGGCAGGTCAGAACTCTCTCAGTAGAGTTCCAGGGGAGCTGGTGGTGAAGTCCTTTTGTTCCTGGGACTTCTTAACAGGGAGCCAGCTCTTCTCAGGCCCTTGGAGATCAGAATCAAAAGAAGGGGACACAGCAAAGTCCTTCCCCTCTCCTTGGCAGCAAAGCAAAACAGCAAGCAGGCAGTCTTCTCCTCTTCAGTCCTTTTCAGCTTTCTCCTTGGCAGAGGTTTCTTCTTAGTTCCAAAGTGATCTAAAGTTTTAGCTGTCTGGGGTCCTCTTCTTATACCCCTCCAAGTCTTTGTCTCTCTTTGTTCCAGTGGGGGGATTCCCCTGCTCAAACCGGTTCCTGGGTGTGCTCTGCTCTGGAGCACCTGGTTCCTTTCAGAGTGAGGGGCAGGGTCGTTAGACGCTCAGCAGGAGGTGGAGCCTTCTTTGTGCCAGCAGAGGCAGAGTCCTCAGCCTGGCCAGCAGGGGGTGGAGCCAGCTTTGTGTTTGTCAGGGGCAGCCCTATTCAGACCCAGGGACTACTCCTCCCACCCATCTAAAGCAGATCTCCCTATTCACCCTGCTGCTGACTCATCCAGGCTCCTGGAGCCACCTAGCACATCACCTGACACCAGTCAGCCAACCAGCACACAGGCACACAGGAAGGTTAAACAGGAGAATAGCTACTTTCTAAAAAGTGCTATTCCCACACAGTGAATTTAAAAACCATCTTGCTAAAAAGATGTATAATTAAATTCTGAACACAGAGATACCAAACTTGGATTTTCTATCTTGCCCCTATGGGAAGATAGGCATGTAAACAGCCTTCCCCATTCTATCCTATGGGCAAGATAGCCTCTCAGCAGTGAAAAACGAAAATGGCTGTAATTCACTACCAGGGCATGTTACACACCTCAGTACATGCCCTACCTTTCAGATACACTGCACCCAGCCCAGGGGGGTACCTAGGGCCACCATAGGGATGCCTGACATGTACAGAAAGGGAAGGATAAGGCCTGGTCAGTGGGTGCACTGGCCAGGTCGACATGGCAGTCCTGGACTGCACATAGGCACTGCAAGCAGGCCTAAGACATCATTTTAGCGCTACTCCTGTGGGTGGCACAATCAGTGCTGCAGCCCACTAGTAGCATTTGAATCACCAGCCCTGGCACACGCAGTGCACTTTACTAGGGGCTAACAGGTGAAACAAATATCCCAATCATGGATAACCAATCAATACAACAATTTACCAAGGAAGCACTTGCACTTTGACACTGATCAGCAGTGGCAAAGTGCCCAAAGCATCTAAACCAGCAAAAACGAAATCCAGCATAGCATCAAAAAACACAGGAGGTAGAGGCAAAAAGTCAGGGGTAACCACGCCAAAGATGCCAGGTCTAACAAGAGCCTTATCTCAATTTGTGTAGTAAATCCGACTTTTGATTTCACCAAATTTGTCCTGGCTTTATTTTTCCTTAGAAATTGTTTGATTCCAAGCAATGTTTCTGAGTTTTTTTTAATGTTTACTTTGTTAGTGGATACACTGGCCAACATAGTATGTAATGGTCATTTGAATTTAGATGCAGACTTTCTTCACAGTAATGGCCACTTGCACCAACTAATTGATGTTACAAATTTTATTTGGATGTGATACTACAGGTGTGTTTGTTTCGCCTTTATTACTGATCAGTTTGAAATATTTTGTGACTATTGAATTTGGATACAGTACAAGACTTACACTAGACAAGGGGAAATGTTACTTGGATATATCTGTTGAATACTTCTAATTTGGGAAAGACATTGATTTTACAGTTAATTTCTAAAATAAGGGTTAGACCTTTTCTAGTGCAATTTCTACATCATGTTACATTGCACTTATCCCTTTGATGTGCATCACATATGTTTTTAATGTGGGAATTTTAGAAATGTCTTTCAACACACCTGTATGGTGACTTTTTGATTTTCATTTAGATATCCTTTTTTGTGCAAGTGTCCATTTTGTTTAAGGAAGCTTGTAACACATTTATACATACAATGTGATCATACAGGTGTGTTTCTTTAAATTACTTGAACGTCAACATTACAGACCTATGCATTGCACATTGGTATGCTATTGCTTGTAAGAGATTTATAAATGTAAAAGTCCTGTGCACATGTTAACAGACAAGTCAACAAGTAACAGGTAAAAGTCATCAAGCAGCAGCACAGGCAGCACTTGAAAGATCGGATCCATGGCAGAACAAGAAGTGTGAAAGTGAGAAAAGGTAAGTTTCTGCCTTTCTATCCCTTCCATTCCACCAACTCAGGTGTGGAAGTATTAACAGCGCAGTCACTTTGGCGAGAAGGCACATTATGATTGGACAGGCAGAGAAACTAGTGGTCCTCCCTCCAACAGCCGCTTTTTTCTATCCCGCCATCGACGTGGTCAAGATTTCCTGGTGGTGACGGCGGGACCATGCCAGTCTTTTGTCTATGTACCCGCTAAATGAGGTGGGCGGACTGCCAAGCCGGATGGCGGGAAGACCGCCGAAAAAGCCACGGCAGGACTTCATCCACCAAGATCCAAATCAGACCTAAAGTCCTAAAGATGAACACGCTTTCATACACATCTTCTGGTTCACGATCTCCCACTGGATGAAGATGACATATTTTTCTTCCCTAACACAGTGCAACTTCCTGGATCCAGACTCACATATTTTAGGTAATTAGACAATCCTTAAATATCCCATTAGAATGACATACTCTATTCAAATTCTCTTCTCCTAAAATTCTATTACAATTTTCCCATCATGATTTTTCACAGCATTTCTAAACATGTTTATTATTTTTGCCAGTTTAGAATCTAGATCTCTCTTCTTTACATAAAGGAAGTTTGGTGACAATGATTTAATTCATTTATTGCTTTTCTTTTATGATGCATAATCATCCTCTCCAACTTCTTACTTTTCTCTCTATTGATCCATTTTTTCCCATCCAACACACCCGCAATATCTTTCTTCCAGCTCATCCTCATTAGACCTAGACACGACTGTTTGATCTCATCCCTTCAAAAAGTTCAATATGACTTCTTTCCTTGGAAACATGCTAAGCTACTCTATATGCTTTAATTCAATTCCTCTACTCTACGCTCAACGTCTTCGATTTGCTTTTGCCAACTGTATCCCCTTGATCGTTTGAATACAACTTTCAATTACTCCTTTTGAATCTAAGAGATACATCACAAATCTCTTGTTTTGAACTTCTATTTTTGCAAGGTTTTAACTATCTTACTCGAAGGCAATTGTCCTGCATATTGTTAAAATGGAATCTGGAAACACATCCTTCAAAAATATTCTCCTGAAACAAAATGACTGTAAATTACTGTACTGGTAGTTATATCTGATGCAAAGTGACATTACATCATTACATAAATTAAAACTAGAATGTATGAGTTTTTGCTTTCTCCACTCAGCAGTTCCAGAATATCACAGAGTCATGATTCATGGTAAATGCAGGTAATGTAGCATGTTCGGGTGCTGTAAATTGGGGAAGATGGGTCAGTGGTAACTCATGAGAGGAGAACAATGGGCTGCTTACTGCATGCACTCTCATATTCACTTCCTGGTGTTAAGGTCAGGTCCGGGTCAACAGTGGTAAATCTCTACATAAGACCATACATGATTCAGAGTCTTCGTCTGATGTATCACTAGTCGCATTGACTGTCTCTGTTTACATAACAGTTCATACTTGTATCTTTCATTCGTGTTTGTTGTGTTTTCCCTTTTCAGTTCTCTCGGTCTTCCCCCTTTATTATTCTCTAATTTCCCTTTGCCTATTTTCTTTTAAACGATTTTTTGTTGACACATAAAAGCTAGAGCGTATTGTAACAGAATACATGCACACCTACAAGTGTAGTAAGAGGTAGTAACGAGTCAGAGTACGGTTGGAACAGGATAATGTTCAAAATCACATTCTTATGAATGGTGGCTTAGTGTTCATGCTGCTGTGTTGTTTTAGATAGTTAGCGCTAACAGCTGAAAGAGGGTAAAAAACCCACCCCCCTAGGGAATCTCACCAAGAGCCATTCAAAGGTATAACAGCAAGCGTAGGAACATTGGAAATCTAAATCATCCAATCAAGGGGGACATGACAGGGCAGGAGAGGGGATCAGACCAAGCGCCTCTGAAGGAGAGGGAGACGAACAGAACAAGAATAACGGAGGGAAGAGGGTATGGGAGATCTACCATTCAGACATTTGTCTAGGAGGGTTGAGATCCCTCTGCAGGCTGAGGTATGAAAACACTGAGGATCAGGTCAGAGTGGTGCAGCAGGGAGAACGTCCTCAGACCACCATACTCCTCACTGACTTCACTTTGTTGCCTTTGTTGGTGTGTTTGTTCTTGTGATTTCCTAGCCTCACCAGATTGCTTGTGGCAGTGACTTGAGGCTCATGGCAGGAATTCTGGTGAGCCACAGGCTCCACACAGCAACGTCGGCTGCCAAGACCTGTATGCTTGTATACCTACTTGTGGTTAGAACTCCTTACTGGTTTAATGCCCTTCTCTGTTTTCTAACCGATGTGGAGTAATCTATCTCTGCAAAATCAACTGAGGAAATTCCATCTAGGAGCAAGCTACATTCTGGTGTTTTTCTCCCTTTACCGGTCTCTCTCCAGATTCCTATAATCGGCAGCAACTCCATCTCTACTTGCTGTGTAGGTATTTATGGATGGCTGACGGTTACAATGGGTCTACATCTTCAGAATTGATTACTTTTAAAATTAGCATACAAGTTTAACCTACCCACAAATGATAACAGTTCCCTCCTTTTCTTTGATTCTTGTAAATTTAGTATGGGTTTAGCTAGGCCCTGCTTTGATCTAACTCTGTTTTAGAAATAAGTCCCCAGGTAATCCATCTCCGACCTTTTAAATTCATACTTCTCTTTTTTATGTAACAACATAGCCTTAGACAGTTTTAAGTACTATTCTTACTCGCATATTATGTTCCTCCCAATCACCAAGTATGTGCAACATGACACTTTGAAAAACCGAGGTCACTGACACAAGGACAAAAGGCATCATTAAGTATCTGTAAGTGCACATAGATGTCGCAAAGGTAGTTAAATCTCACGAATCATGATGTAATAGTACTTGCTGGTGCAGAATCAAGCCGCTCGCCTGATCTTCCACCAGCCGAAATTCCAGCATGTCACTCCCCTCCTTCACAGTCTCCATTGGCTTCCTATTTCCAAACGCTGCATTTTTAAAATGGCATGTTCCACCTTCAAGGCCCTCTCACATGCTGCCCCGGCCTTTATCTCCTCTAACCTGTCTCGTTATACTCCTTCCAGAACCCTTCGATCCTCCTCTCTCAACCTTCTTGAGATCCCCAAGTATAAAAGGAAAAAGCATGGTGGCCTCTCCTTTTCTGTTTTGGCTCCCTCCACCTGGAACGCTCTGCCTTTTGCTCTTCGCATCTGCCCTAAGTATGACTGCTTCCGTAGACTCTTAAAAACCCTGCTCTTCCAATCTGCATACGGCTAATTATCTCATCCTGGCTCTCTGTCATTTGTCATTCAGCGCCAAGAAACCGATGGTGAAAGTGCGCGGTATAAATATTTTAACATAACATAACATAACATAACATTGGTGATAAGCTTAGGGCAAATCAATTGTTTTTAACACCTGTATATCTCGTAACAAAGTCACCTACTCAAGAATGTTAGAAAAGGATATTTGTCTAACACATATTTGTTTAGTTCTATCAGATCTGCACATAATCTTATATTTCCCACAGTGTATTTTTATTGTTACTATAAGTGGTTCCAAATCAGTAGCTTTTCTTGGTTAAATAATTGTCACCTGATGCTTATATTTCATTTTACGCAACATCCCACCTCTCAAATGGCTAGACCTCACCTTACTGGTAACAGGTTTGGTACAATCTCTACTTTTATCTAATGAATATAGGGGCATATTTATGTAGGTTTTGCACCGGCCCTGTAACACTCGGGGGCGCAAAGGCAATGCAAAACCTAAGTTGTATTTATCAAGGCACGCAAAGTCAACCTGTGTAGCCCTGAGTGGCTTGATAAATCAAGAGTAACACAGCGCAAATCACTGCGTCGTGTTATTCTGCACCAGGGAGGCATTCTATGGGTGGAGCATGGGGTTTCCCATGCATCCATTTATTGATTTGGGTGCATTCCCAGATTTACCATTAATGGTAGACCTGAGAAGGCGTCAAAAAGCTACGCCGACCAGATGGGGTGTAACGAGGAGAAATATCTTTATTTCTTTTCATTACTTTCTCTTTCTATCTGTACTGCATTCTGCAGCACACATGGAATGTGGATGATGCCTTACAGTATTGTTTGTGTGCAGGAAGGTGTCCCTTCCTGCACAAAAACAATCCTACTTCAGTAGTGGCAGGTGCAAGCGAGTGCAAGGCAAGTGCTTTTCTTATGCTTTTTTTCTTTCCCCTCGTCGTTGTCAGTCACCTTCACCCCGCCCTGCAGCACCGCTCTTACCTGCACCAGCTGCGATTGTCCTGCTTACAACACAGGCACTCTTGCATGCAAAGGTGCCTGTGTTGTCATTAGGCAGCACATTGTGTGCAAGTGCAGGTAAAAGACAGGAATGCACCGTATTTTGTTAGATATGGAGCATTCCTGCCCTTTCCCTATCACACAGTGCAGCACAGCAAGATGACTTGCTATGTTGTGCTGTGTGATACCCTAACAAATATGCCCATAATGTTCCAAGTACCCTAGCACATTGTTGAATAAACATGGAAATGTTTGCACCAAATTTACAGTGCCTCTTCTTACCTACCTATTCATTGGCTAGTTCAATGGTTTGAACCTGCAACATTGCAAAATGACCTTTCTTCTACACAAACTGCATCTTTGTTTTAGAGCTTGACATTCTCTACTATCTGCCTAGTGGCCAAGATTACTTCAGCACAGACCTTTCATAATCCCTCCTTGCTCTCCTTTGTGTTTTGCTTCCAGATCATTCTTGATGCTCACTACTTGAACGCTAGTGTCTTTGTCAGAATGCACCTAATTCTTTATTTATGCTGATGGGTGTTCTACTCTTTTTGTTACAGTCAGCACCTCAGCACTAGGGAGATCATCCTCAAGCCATAATTCTTACCTAATCTTATAATTTTTACAGTGAAGCATAAATTGATCCCTGATCGTCTCTTATATTTGCCCCTCAAATTTGCAAGAAGCTGCTGATGTTGGCAGACACTAATATGTTCTTTAACACCTTCCTTCTCTTTTTGAATTCTCATGCGAAAGGGAAACCTTTCCAAAATGATACTAAGGGCCTTATTATGAGTTTGGCGGTTCTCCTGTCAGCCCACCACTGTCGCAACAACATCAGGACCACCAAGCCTGTCATGCGCCCACCTGCCGGATTACGAGTGTAATCCAGGGTGGGTGGGCGGTGCTGCGGTGTCTGACGGCAGCTGCTGTATAAGGCTCATAGGAAAGCCTTAACAGCAGACCGCACAGGAATGGGGGTGCACTTCCAGGGGGCACAACATGTGCTCCCCGGCATGCACCCCTAGAAGCGGCAGGATGCCCTGTTAGGGCCCACTTAGTTACCTCTCTGCCACCCTTTTCATGGTCGAATCACCGCCATGAAATGGGCAGGGGAAAGCCAACTCGTAATATGCTCGGCGGTGCTGGCATCGCCCCAGCCAGAATATTAAGGCCAGTTGCAGACCGCAGGTGCAGCGGGATCCTTGATCCCGGCGGAGCCAGCGATCACATGGTGGTCCGACTACCACACTCAGAATACTGCAGGCGGACCCGCAGTAATGGTGGTGGTCGGACTGCAACCCTGAGTACAGCGATCCTGAGGACCGCTGTACTCGTAATAAGGCCCTTAATGTAAGTAGATAATGCATGTTTATTTTAATTTCATATATATTTCATACTTATCAAACCTTTTGCTTCTTCTGTAGATAATTCAGGAACATTCTCCAACTCTTCATCAATAGTGAAGTCTTTCTTTTCCCAATTCAGTTTATTTCACATACTCTTGCATATTGTGCAAAAGCCTTCTTCCACTTTTGCTCATTTCAAATGTAGCTCTGTAGGAGATGTTACAAAAATGGAGGTGGAGTAACATTCAGCATTGTATCAGTTTGGTGAAAAAACTAGTTTAAAAAAAATACTTGCTCTTATATCTGTGGTTTCTTTTTTCATTTGAAAAGAAAGTTAAATAAATACATATTTCAGGACTTTTTCCAAAATATCCCCAAGCGTAGGAGCTAGTAGATCAATGAAGCATTCCTGTTTTACTCTTTCACTTTCTTCCAAGTACAGCTAGGATTGTCCTTCGTCTTTATCTATATTCTCTGTCTTAACTAAGGCACAACCAGCTTTTAGTGATATCACTTCATTTACCTGTATAGCTCAGTGGCATAACAAAGATCTTTCTCATTTGTTTGATATTCCTGGGCTCTAGAATATTAGATCCATGTCACTTGCAGTGTCTGATCTACTAGTCGTAAAATTAGTCACTTATGCTGCTTCCTTTTGTTTGGGGCCACATGTCTGTGGTGCAACAAATCATGGTCTCATCTATTAGTGTGTGCTACTTCAGTGCCCATCAGCTCAGCATAAGACAGCTGCTACACTTGCATAAGCACAGGCTCACAAGCAGTAATGTCTTGCATGCCTGATGTGCCAAACAATTCTCATGCTAAAAGCTATATGCGTCACGTCAGGGGCTTGCTCCTTATGATTGCTCACGAGTCCCAATGCACAAATACTTTTTAAATCACTGGCGCACTTTGACTGTCTTTATTTGGCATTTTTTTAGCTTGATTATTCATTGTCTGGTGTTCATGCAAGGTACAGTGCAGACAATTAGTGCACACATTTTGTAAATTAACTCTCTCGTAGCCCACTTGTATAAATCCATGGTACCTAATGCTGTAACATGTTGAGATGCTCCTTTCTCCACTCATTGCCATGTGAAGGAAGTTCAAGGTCTCCCACAGTGGGAATGTTGAAGCATAGCGAAGTAGCGCCTCAGCCACCCACCAGCTCATCTCTACTCAGGTCTGGTTCATCATCTGTCCACATAATATCTCATGACCTCACCCATTCTGGAGTAACCTCATGGCGTTCCATGGCAACAACAAGCTGCCACAACATGCAAAGCCAGTTAGTTATTATTTATGGCCTTACTTGCACTGCCTTCCATCATTTAAAAAGACCAGAGCCTGATGTTCTCAACCAATTACAATTAAGATGCACTATCACATGACCAATTTACGTACGCACCCGTATGTTTAAATTTTGATCGGGCGCGACACATACGTTTCGAGGAAATTTTCTCAAAAATCTATTGTGGAAGCAGAAGCGCAGCTCCAAGCCGTGGCTACCCATCTACAGGTTAGTAGTTAGAAGGGTATATTGCGTAACATAGCGAGGCATTCACAACAATTTAAAACTCGAACGAAAGCAGTCATCGAAACTTTTAAGGTACGCGTTTGTGTGTAAATGGTTACGTAGACATCACACCTGGGCTAGATGGGGTTGTTAACCCATTTGCGGGGGATTTGCATAACTAGTTTAATGAGTTGGACTTCTGTTTATCACGGGAGTTGTAAGAGTGGGTATTTACCGATTTAAATGTACATCGTGAATTCTGTGGGCATTACGTTGATTATGGGGTAAAACCTTCACGAAGTTCGCATTCTTCATCTTTTATGCATGCAAAGAGACAAACCAGAGTTGTTTAAAGATAGAAGTTAATTGATTTGTTTTAATTTGTAGATAACTCCTGACGAAGGGCCAAACTAGGCCCGAAATGCATTGGGTAACGATAAACATTTGACAAGGAAGACCTATGTATCATTCCATGCTGCAGATCAAGACCTGTATTGGCATGTCTACATGCATTAAGGATTTAATGTAATACATAGTGTCTAATATTCGACTGGATGAAAAGGACTTATCATGTACAAAGAATGGTTTAAATGGAAATAAAACTTTTTGCTAAGACGGATTAACTTGTGGCATTTTTGATATGCCCACACGAACGCTGTGCGTCCGAAGTGGGGTGGAGTTCCGCCCCACATATCTCTCCATTTGATTCTCACGTGGCTGGGCAGTCCACGATTTCGGGCCTGCACGCATTTAACTATTTGAACGAATTAACCTCGAAAAAAAACAGTGAGTAAGAAGGTGTGCACTCTGTCATTTTTCATGGTATATTACCGCTAACACATTAGAAGTTGTTTCGTTTGTGGTTAATATTTTTATAGTACTAAACATGTAGATTGCTCTATGTTAAAAAGAGGATGAAAACATTTGATCTCTTAAAGAAAGGAAACTTATGTTCCCATCTTTTTATCTTTACAACAAATAATTTTGTCTCTCTCCCCTTTAAGTAGCATATACAGAAATAGGGACCTCTTTAACACATAAAGACAGTATATGTAAGGTACATGTACTTAGATAAAGTAGTCATGTTTATATATATATATACATTTATTTTGATATGGTCTCCCTTGTTTGATAATTTACAGCTTGGGACTGAAGACAAGAAATAAAATTCGCGTTTCAATAAAACGGATATAAACATTGAATCTATCATTTATGTCACATCCATTGACATTCTAGCCTGGTAGGTAGCGCTATCCTCACTCCCTGGTTTACATCTTATGTATCTGTCATTTAACCTTTATAATGACTTTCGATATATAGTATAGATATTGATTAATTAATATGTGAGATATATAATTTTTCCCTAGACGACATTTGTCCTTTTGGCCTTTTTATCTTCATCCTCCTTACATAGTAGCCATATTCATCTGAGACATTCGGCTAATGAATATGTGACTATAAGGTATCTTTCCTCATTTTTTAGGCCCATGCCATCTCAGTATAATAAGACCTATATTCCCAAAATGTATCAGTCTTTTCACTCTCTTTTTTCAGTTATATACTTACCGTCCATAGAACCCTGCAGATCTAAGAGATCTTTCAATTAAAAGTAAGCTGATTTATTCTTTAGTTCATCTTTTTGTCATCTGTTTCTCTTTATTACTTATCGCAGATATAAAAAAAAATTGTGGGAATCTTGGTCCTCTCTTCTTCTTTCTCACCCTTTTATTCGTAATTCTGCATCTTGGTGATAGTGCTCTTTCTATTAATCACCCAGCATTTCTGAATTAACTTTGGTTATATGAGGTTTATAACACAGGTCATCATTATATTCCAACTTTTCTTATTTCTTCACTACTCTCTTTCACACTAACTGTACTGAGTCTATTCTTTGAAGAGCTAATTTGAAGCTAATTGTTTGCTTATAATTTTTGAAATTGTGAAAATAATACCAGTGTACCTCTCAATTGATTTTAGGAAATTTGTGTGGCTTTCCTGACGAAGGCGCTAGTGCACCGAAACGCGCGTAGAAGCTGATCCTTTACCGCAACACTATTTTTTATATTAAATAGTGTTTTTAAGAATTGATATATACTCATATTGGAAACATTTTCCTTGTTACAAAATTAATTTTTTTAACGTTTTTATTGTGCTTCTGTGAATTGATTTGTATCTACTCTGTACTTATATACCTTATTCATGATGTATTCCTGTAAATAATGGAAATATTATAATTTTCCTTTTCAGTTTCATGGATGTTATTGATTCCATATTTTCATAAAAAGATTAGCTATCTTCTGTAATAAAGAAAATAAGCTTTTTGTATAATTATGAGTTGGTACACTGTGTTTTATTAATTAATCCATTGTTGTTTGTTTTGTAAAAACACATTTGTTGTGATATTTATTCTTTTTCTGATTGCCTAGGAATTTGTAATTCACAATAGTTGTTGCCCTGTCCTAGGAATCGTTTTATACACCTTACAGGGGGTCCTTGATATTTTCAAAGTATTGGTCCCAGGTTCAACCTTTAATTTTATGTATTACAAAAACTCTGACCTAGCTATAACTACACAGTGGTTACCGCCAATGTGTAATATATATATATATATATATAAAATGCGTAGGCCTCCACTACTGTTTCCAAATCACTATTCCTTTAATGAAAATGGTGCAAAAATGACAATAACAAATTACATGTTTCATCTGAGGGTCTTGAATTGATTATTATCTACACATACCTGTGTTTAATGCTCTGATACAATCAAAGCTTGTGTTGAGAACTTTTCCTCCGAATGTGCTAAAGATCGTGAGGAGTAGGCTATAGTCGACCCCGAGCCATCAAGACATATCTGTGTCAACACCGCCCCCAAGCCCTTGCCACTGGTATCAGTAGTAAGGACACTCTGGGCCTAATTTGGATGTCGGTCAGAGTTTCCTCCGACCGACATCCCTGCGGTTTCGCGACCGACCGACCTCGGGTCGGCGGTCCGAATCCGCAGTCCGAATCCGCAATTACAATGCGACTGCAAATGGTGCGGTCTCAGACTCCCATTTCCCTATAGGAGCTTGTGAGGTGGTCTAAACTGGCCGCAGCACAAGCTCCCATAGAGACATGAGAGTCACTGTAAATTCCTGCAACGTGCTACAGGCACCTCATGGTGCCTGCCACACTGTGCAGGGATTTACAGGTGGGCACGATAAGTGCCCCCTTGGCCCCCAACCGGAGGCCGCTGATTGAGGGGTGCCCTGCTAGAGGCCTCCAAAGTCACTTTCCAATAGGCTTTCCATGTCGGATGCCTGACATGGAAAGCATGTCAGAACCCAACATCATAATCCTGATGCCAGAAACTCCGTCCGTATGTGATTATGTTGGTAGGTCTGACTGGCTAATGTGCTCCTTGAGCCTTTCGGAAGCCAGCGGGAGTGACTGGCCAGTTTGAATTCCAACTGCCCTAATCGTAATATGGCAGTGGGAATTCAAACCACGGATGACGGTCAGAGGCTCACCGACTGACATTCTAATTAGGGCCTTTGTGCAGAATTGTCAAATCCCTGTATCGGAACTGCAGTACAAATGACTTGCTTGGTCCCTACAAATTCCTGGTCTAATGTTGCATTCCAAATAAATTCCTTCCTTTCTTTCAAAAGTTGCTGTAACCTGTGAATTTTAGCAGCGAAATTCTTAACAAACTGTAAAATTCTGTGAGGCCTAGAAAGGATATAATCTCTTCCTTAGAAGTGGGAGTAGGTGCCAATCTGAGTACCTTTACCAAGGCCTTCTTGAGAGTAATGCCATCCTTTCCAACCTCATGTCCTAAATATGTGACCGATCTCACGGCAAACTTACACTTTTTTACATTTCGCAATCAGCCCCTTTGCTACAGATTCATGCTTATGCCGTTTGGCCTAGCGTCAGTGCCTGTTGTGTATCTGCGGTTAACGCCCAA
The DNA here is from genome assembly GCF_964204655.1 of Triturus cristatus. NCBI lineage: Eukaryota > Metazoa > Chordata > Amphibia > Caudata > Salamandridae > Triturus > Triturus cristatus. The sequence goes on along the minus strand of NC_140580.1, from coordinate 744,887,180 downwards.
GCTTTTAAGTGATCTCAAGGGGGTCACCTATTTTTAAGATGATATACTCACTATGGGGAAAAATAAGGAAGAACATGATATGAGATTGCGAGAAGTGTTAGGTAGATTTACATTCCATCACCCGAATCCAGGGGACGTCATAGCAATGACATTGGCTCTGGCAGCCCACATTAGACTAGACAACACCACACACCTTCCCTCTTAACAAACACTACAACAACAATATAACATTATATCATCAGTGTAAACCTTACATAAATTATAAGATTCAGTAGTATTATACAGCATCCCTTAACATATCATGAGTGAGTACTACCCACAATCAATTCATCGTACTTCTTATGTAGGATTACTTGTCTACCCAATCGAGCAGATTTACTCACATTAGTAAGAATTTGTGCACCCTCATCACAAATAACATCTCTTCTGTGAACGGCATCATACGTTTGTACATTATCTTTACGAGTAGCCTTGTCTCATTGCCCAATGCCATCATCTATAGTTGAATTCACATCATTGGTTAGATTGGTATTATCATTTAAAATGGGCCCCTTCTTAAACAGTTTATCAACCTTGGTCCACAACCACTTATCACCACCCGTGGAGTTTCAACACCCATCATCCCTTTTCCACCACAACACCTTATTGCATTTGGCAATTCTGTCAAAGTGCCAGATCTTATCATCACTCAGTAGTGTTGATCTCGGAAAAAGGTCCTTCACTTGGAGAGGTTCTGTAAAATGGCTACAGCCCTTCTTAGATCAAAGTCACTCTTACCCAGTCACCTTCAGACAATTTCACATCTTTCACACCATGTTTTTTATTGTAGTAATCTCTGTACAATTTTTGAGCTTTCAAAAGGTTCCCTTTAGCCGCTGCTGGTGACCACTTACTTTGCAACTTGATGTTCATCCAAGCTGCGTTTCCCCTAGTGAATGGCTCTCTACCTCTAAGAATCCTAAATGGGCTATCCCTGGTTACAGTGGGGGTGATGCGGTAAGCCCAAATGGTTTTTGCTAATTAGTTTTCACATTCGCCTCCTGCATTTATATTAGCCAGCACAGAGCCCATAACCAGGCAGTTAAAACGTTCTACAGCTCTACTTCCCACCAAATGATAGACAGAAGTATGTCTTTAATGCCATTCCTAGCCAAGAACGCTTTCCATTTGTCTTAAATGAACTGAGGACCATTAGTACACAAAATAGCTATGGGATTGACTTCCCTCCAAAAAACTTTAGTCAGGTAGGAAATTAAGGTGGCAGTATCTGCTTTGCCACAAACCTCAAACTCTGGCCCTTTAGAGTACTGGTCCAACAAGATAACATCGTACTTGAGTATACCCCAAAAATCTAAAATAGGAACTAACACATTTATTGCCAATTCATCCCAGGGGTTCTCAGGACACATACACTTTCCCAAGGGAGGCCTCAGAACCGTTAAAGTCTTATCCGCATTGGCACAAGAATTATATGCTCTTCCACACTTTTCAATATCATTGTCCATTCTGGGCCACCAATACAAGCTTTTAACTCTCCTTTCAGACTTGACTATGCCAAGATGGCCTTTATGAGAAATGTTTAGTATACGTTCTCTCAGGATGTCAGGGTTAATTATCCTATCCCCTCTTAAAAAGAAGCCCTCTTCACTGATATATAATTCATCTTTCAGTTCGCCAAATTTTTTACAGCCCACTGAACACACATTTTTAGCAGGCCATCCATCCGTGATAAACCCTTTCAACTCATTTAACGTGCAATCTGTCATATAAGCTGTTTCCCAGTCCTCACACGTTATTACGTCTTCTCTGTCACAGCTAGTGCAACACTGTACTCTTCCCACCCATTGCTACAATGCTCATCTATCAGTAAGGGTGAGCGACTTAAAAAGTCTGCCACAATGTTTCTGTTACCAGGTAGGTACTCCATGTCATAAACATAGTCTAGCAGTATCAAGGTCATTTTAGCGATGCATGGAGTTGCCTTAATAAGGCCCCTAGAAATAAAAACCTTTACCAAAGGCTTATGATCAGTTCTAAGGATGAACTTTGAACCCCATAGGTATTGTCTAAACTTCTCCATTGCCCATACAGTAGCTAGAATTATTTTTTTTATTATTGAGAAGTTTTCCTCCGAAAATCAAGCACTAGCCATTGGCGTAAGTAGTAAGGATATTCTGTGCGGAATTGTCAAATCACTGTAGGGGAACTGCAGTACAAATGTCATGCTTGATCCCTACAAATTCCTGGTCTAGTGATGCATTCCAAATAAAGTCCTTCCTCTATTTCAAAAGCTGCAATAAGCCGTGCATTTTAGCAGCAAAATTCTCCAAAAACTTGCTGTAAAATTCTGCAAGGCCTTGGAAGGATCTAATCTCTTCCTTAGTAGTGATAGTAGATGCCAATCTGATTGCCTTTACCAAGTCCTTCTTGGGAATAATGTCATCCTTTCCAACCTCATGTCCTAAATATGTTACTGATCTCACAGCAAGTTTTCATTTTTTAATTCCACTGTCAGTCTCTTCTCCGTTAAACTACCTAACACTTTTCGCAATCTCATGTTTCTCCTTATTTTTCCCCACAATGAGTATATCATCTTGAAAATAAGTGACCCCCTTGAGATCACCCAAAAGCTTGTGTATCAACCACTGGGGCACAGCAGTCGCTGACACTAGGCCAAACGGCATACGCATGAATCTGTAGCAACCAAAAGGTGTGATAAAAGATGTCACCTTCTTGCTAGAATGGTGTAACGGTACCTGATGATAAGCAGAGGTAAGTTCAATGGTACAGAGCACCACTGAACACCCTTGGGGCCAGATGTACGACCATTGGATGTAGCGCCTCGCAATTTGCGACGCGCTAAATCCAATGTACAACAGTGTCAGAGACACTGTTAGCGATTCCTAATGGGGTCGCAAAATACGAGGCTCATCGATATTCATGAGCCACTCGCATTTTGCGACCCCATTGGGAATGGCCAACATCACAGGGATGGTGGCCTGCTGGGGTTAGCAGGCCACCATGTCTGTGACTGCTTTTCAATAAACAGTTTCTTTTTAAATGCAGCCCGTTTTCCTTAAAGGAAACTGGGATGCATTTGAAAAAGAAAAAATGAAATGGTTTTGTTTCATTTTTTGAAGGGCAGGTAGTGGTCCCTGGGACCACTGCCTGCCCTTAAAAAATATTTTCCCCTACATTCACAAAGGGGAAGGGGTCCCCTAGGGACCCATTCCCGTTTGCGAGTGCTTTACCACCCTTCTGAGAAGGGTGGTAGACTGCAACTGTTTTATACATACCTGGAGGACTCGCTATTAGGAAGCGACGCCCTCAGAACGCCCCTTACTAATAGCGGCTCGCTATTCCTATTTTGCGAGTCACAAATACAAAATAGGAATAGTACATGGCCAACACGTTTTTTGCGGTCAGAAAGGGGTCTGAAACCCCTCTGCGACTGCAAAAATCAGTCGTACATCTGGTCCTTAGTCTCTGCAAGCAATTCGTTGCTCTTAGGAAGTAGAAACTTATCCACAATGATGTTCTTGTTAGGCTCCCTAAGATCAACACACAATCTAATCGGACCATTCCATTTACGAGCGACCACCGAGGGCGCAAAACATTCTGCACTTTCTATAGGCTCAATTATACCATCCTTCTCCAGTTTGTTAAACTCCACCAACACAGCATCTCTTATTTTTAAAGGAATGTTACAAACTTTGTGACACACTGGCAACGCACCATGTTTGACAATGATCTTGTACACAAACTAAGACAATTTACCGATCTTGCCAGAAAATACATCTGGGACCTGTTCTTTTAGTTCACTCTCCATGAACGCTTTCAGATCGCCCAACATCAGAACGTGATCCTTACAGTTAGGGTTAAGAGTATTACCAAGGCTCCTGGGTCAGCTCAGTCTAAAACTGAGGGTCACTTTTCTGCAATGTATAATTTTTCCGAAGCTCTTTTGCTTTTAAATTCAAATAGCAAGGATCTGTAACCCACCATAGGATTTTTTTCTTGTTTACAAGTTACGGGATGAACATCCGTAGCCACTAAATGATTCCCCCCAAGACCTGTGCAAACTTACTTTCTCACATGCTACGTTGCATAATTATATACGGTGAACCAGAATCAGCAACAATCTGTATATCGATCCCCCAATCTTCATACAACAGAAGAAGGTTTTTTTCTTCATTACATCATCAACTCCCAGCACCACTTCATCAATGCTCAAAATGCAAACCTCACACTCCGTATCATTCCCTTCATCAACTGTGGCATCTGGATTATCCATGACACATTTGACTGTGGATTTTTCACATTTTGTACTACACGCCTTGGGAAAGTGCCCACATATTCCACAGTAAGAACATTTAAATTTAATTGCTGGGCAATTTTTATCTCTTGCTATATGTCCTTTGTTGCCAATGCGAAATTGGGAACCACCCCTTTGTTCCCACTCTTACATCCAGAACTCTTATTAGTCCCAGTTACCTTACATACAGATTCATCGACTTCATCTTCTTTTTTCACAGCTATAGCACAACTCTTGGACATCTCAGCTTTTTTAACGATGGCTATGATTTCATTAAGTGTCTCCATAAACCCACAATTGTTCTTGCACATTGGTATTAACTGAATGCATAATTATCTGCTCACGTATTAATTCATCATGTAATTGCCCAATTTGCAATTAATTGCCAATTTTGTAAGCACTGAGATGTAGTTTTCCACAGTTTCAGTTTTGTTCAGCTTCCATTGAAAAAAAATATACCTATCAATTGCTGCACAAACTACAGGTCAATGGTAACTTTCTAGGTCTATGCATGTTTGAAAACATCAGTGTCCTCGGCATCCCTGTCTTTCTTCACCATTTCATTATAAGTCCGTAATCTGTCAGGACCCAAGGCTGTGTAGTAAAACATTTTTTTCTTCCTAACACTGGGGAACTCTTCCCCACCTTCCTCTTCAATAGCTGAAATGTAGTTCATAAAATAGATCTTCTAATCTGGCCATTTCATTGCAGGTTCGCCAGGTTTAGGAAGAAACGCTACAGGAGGAGTAATTAAAATATTTTAACTAATTATATTAAAATAAAGCAACAAAAAAATTAACACCCGAGAAGCATATAGGAAGGTGTCTCAAATTGTTTACCCTCTGCACAGTATCTTGTAAGGCAGTAGCGAAGATCAGTGTGCGCTAGTCATTTGAGTGTATCACCGATGAAATAAGGGCACAAAACAACTGCCCCCAATTCCCGACTGGTGTGCATATCACCGCATATATATGTGGATTCCTCACAGTAATTACCGCAGTGGTGGTTCGCCATGGGAGTGCTGCAGGGTGGGGCAGGGTGAAGGGTAGTAGAGTCCGACATACGATGGACAGGAGTAAGGTAAGTAATTAAATAAATAAAACAATTTACCTCATGCGCGCTGCATCGCCAACTCGGCTAAATCTCTTCGGAGTATCTGTGCGTTCTATAAATATAAATAACATAACATAACATTTATTCATCTTCCTAACATACAATGGCAGCCATTTTCATTCGGGACTAGCTGCACTCATAGGGTTCAAATAAAGGAAGGACTACTTTAGAAACGGGATAAATGGAAATGCGTTTATTCAAGTAATAGCTGTATTGTGGGATGCTGTATTCATAATGTTTATTCCTAAAATATGTTTTGGGAAATATTACTGCTCTGCCTCATTTTGCTTACTTCTCAGAATAAAATTAATGTTATTACATTTTTAATGTAAATGTACATTTTTCACATAAATTACAATGACACGTTGGTAAGCGTGGTAATGGTATGCATGTTAAAGGTATGGTGGTAAAGATACTTTTAATGTAACCCTATGTATATGCCTAGTTTTGATATATGTGGTTAAGACTTGTGTTGTACAGGCAGGTTTATTGTTAAGACTGCATTATAAAGGCATGCACGGTAAAGGTATTCGTTGTTCCATCACACATCCCATGATAAGGCTAGAAAATGGAACTAAAACCAAAACAGAAGGGAATCAGATTTAAGATTCCCATTTCCCAGATAAGATCAGAGAAGGTTTTGAATTGTAATTCTCTTCTGACAAACAAGCGGGAGTTATGTAAGAGAACCTTGGTGACAGAAGCACACACAGGCTCTGGCTGATAGCTCAAGACCTTTCAGTCATAGCAGCTCATCTTCCAGAAGTACAAAGTGTTAAGGCATACACTTTAATTAGAATGTTACAGGAAAGATGAAAGTGGGTTCGGCACAACAATATTTTGTGTAGAGTTTTTTTCAAGAATGTCACTATCTGCCAATAGACGTCTGCTTTTTATTAAAACTATTTTAATTCAGGCATGGGGTAGTATTAGTTTGATTAATATTTGGTTTGTTGATTTGTTTCTTTGTCCTTTTCATTTTTTAATCTGGCATTTACCTGGGTCTGAATATTTACAAAATATAACATATTGTAATGACTGTAATTTCTGGTACTGCTTAGTGCTCTATTTGCACACTGTTATTTTTAGCTCTACACTCTCTTGTAGCTCAACGAGAGCCAGTTTTGCTAACTGAAGAATATAAGAGCTTCTTCCTTTTCCTTCTTGCTGCCTTTGCTATTTCTGTCTTGCACTGTGCACTCTCTCTCTCTCATCTCCCTCTCTGCTTCACCCCTCTGTTATCCCGCACTTCCCACTCAACCCCCTACCACTTACTAGCTCTGCTCTCCTTCCTTTGCTATGCTTTTACTATTTTCCTCTTTGCAGCTTCTGATTGTTTATATCTTCTGATCTACATGCTCTCTCTCCTCACTCAACTCACCCCTGTGCTATCCCGCATTCCCACCCTCACTACTTACTGGCTCTACTCCACTTTCTTTGCTCGCTTTCCTTCTTTGCAGCCATTGTTTCTTCTTGTCTTTTGCTCTGTGGTCTCTCTTGCTACTGTTCCTCTCCACTCACCCAGTGTGATCTTGAGAAATTTGACATCCCTCCTACTCTTTCAACCAATCAATCAAAAGACTTGTAGAGTGCGGCTAACCACCAATGAGGGTATCGGGGCACTGGGAATCCTGCTGCGGAGTTGGGGCTCAGTTGAACAGCCAGGTCTTGAGTCCCTTCATGAAATCAAGCAGAGAGGGGGGAGTTCCAGAGGTGAAGAGGAAGATCATTCCAGGATTTGGTTGTGAGGTAGGAGAAAGAACAACCTCTGCTGTAGCTTTGACTTATTCATGGAGTGTGAGCGAGGTGAAGGAAGGTGGAGTGCAGGTGTCTGGAGGGCTGGTGGAAGTTTAGTCGGTGGTTGATGTATGCTGGTCCTTGGTTGTGTAAGGCTTTGTAAGTGTGGATCAGCAACTTGAAGTGACATCTCTTCTGAATGGGGAGCCAGTGGAGCTTCCTGAGGAGGGGGGTGATGTGGGCCCATTATGCCTGAGTAGAGTGTGTTGCTGTAGTCCAGCCGGCTTGTGACTAAGGCATAAGTAACGGTGCGCCTGGTGTTGACAGGGAGCCACTTGAAGATCTTGTGGAGCATGCAGAGTGTACATGTGAGGAAGCAGGGTGATGAAACCACGTTGATCTGGCTTTTCATGGTGAGCTTGCTGTCCAGTATGATGCTTTGGTTGTGGGCATGGTCTGTCAGCATGGGTGAGAGTCCTAGTTTGGAAGGACACTAGGAATCGTCCCACTGGGAGGAGTTGTTCCTGAAGATCAGTACTTCCGTTTTGATGATGTTGAATTTCAGGCAGTTGTCTTTCATCCAGTCAGAGATGCTCGTCAGACAACTGTGAAAGTTGGCCCTTGTGGTGGAGGGCTCTACTGATAGCGAGAGAATGAGCTGTGTGTCATTGGCATAAGATATGATGTTGAGTCCGTGGGATCTGCCGATGTTGGTCAGGGGGTTCATGTGGGTGTTGACTAGGGTGAGGCTGAAAGAAGAAACTTGAGGAACACACTGCAGGTGATGCTCTTGTGTTCGGAGGTGTAGGATTGAAGGAGGGATATTTGGGCTCTTCCACTGAGGAAGTAGGCGATCCCTCTGAGGGCATCTCCTTGAATTCCGACGTGGTGGAGCCTGTTGATGAGGGTGAGGTGACATGGTGTTGAAAGCTGCTGACAGTTCGAGGAGGGTCAAAGCCACAGATTCTCCTCGGTCAAGGAGGGTTCTGATGTTGTCTCTGGCTGCGATGAGGGCGGTTTCGGTACTGTGGTGGTGTGGAATCCTGACTGGGAGACGTCCAGCAGATTGTTGTTCTTGAGGTGTTCCATGAGTTGGCGGATGATGATGTTTTTTAGGACTTTAACGGGAAAGGGGAGCAGAGAGATGGGATGATAGTTCTTAAGTTCGCTGGGGTTGGCAGACGGTTTCTTGAGAAGGAGTTTGACTTTGGTGTGTTTCCGTTTGTTGGGGTAGTGGCCGTACAATGGATGCATTGAAAACAGTGCTGCGTTTGTTGCTGAATGGCTTGCTCCCAAGCCTGAAGATGTGGTAGGGACAGGAATCCATGAAAGCTCCAGAATGGACGGAGTTCATGATGGTGGCAGTGTATTGTGTGGTGATCTGGTCCTAGATGGTTAGCAAGAGGTCAGGGTTAGTATCTGTGGAAGAGATGAGGCAGAGGATGTCAGTGGTGGTGGGTTGGGGCACAAAGTTTTTGTAGATGTTGGAAATCTTGTCGTGGAAGAAGTCCGCCAGGGTTTTTGAATAGTTATCTATAACTCCCACCTTCTCAATGCACTGGTTATAACCTTGCATTTGACAATACTTATACCAGCTGAAATCATAGCTTTCATAACAACACTAATGACATATCAATTGAAATGATTTTTCAGAACACAGTGCATGGTAGAGTCGTGAGTTATAGTTAACGCAGTATGACGAGTGAGGTGAGTACACTGTGTATATGTGTTTAACTGACCCAGCTGGGTGGATGGGAAGATAATTTGTTCACGGATTTCTTTGAATACAGATATAAGGACCTGATTACGATGATGGTGGGGGCGCCACCGCCTGGCCGTTGGTGGCTGTCCCACCACTATCGGACCCTGCAGGTCCCCTCGCCACATTACGATGCCGTGAGAAGGCAGGCAGAGAGAGGTCTTGGGGGGCCCATAGCTGGCCCTCCTGCCCACTGGTCCTCTGATATGGGCCCTGGAGGGAATCATATCCCTGCACCATGTGACAGGCACCGCACAGTGCCTGCCACACAGTGCAGGGATATGTGCAATGTGTTTACTTTAGACTGCGGCGTGTGCTCCAGCCGCAGCACATGCAGCAATACAAAATATACAGATTGTGACGGCCTTCCTAATCCCGATGGCTGGACCGCCGACAGCTAGTAGGTCGGTCCCGTTCCCGACAGGATGATGGTCGGACCGCCATCATAATCAGGCTCCTAGTTACAAATAGATCTGACAGACCAAATGAGTAAATACATAAGACAGATACATGGAGGCAGATCACTGACCATTTAGGACCCAAAACTCTGAAATGCCTTGAACCTGAGTCTGCAAGAAGAGCCTATGCACTTCCATTTCAGGTTCAGACCGCTGTTAGGCTGAACACCTGCAGTGACAGGAACATCGACTGAGGAAGCAAGCCTTAAATCATGCTTCACATCAAGCTGGATTCCAGCTACCCATCAACCTCTCATCGGCTTTCTTGCATCCTCCGTTTAGGTATCCCGTTGTACTGTGCATAAGGCCACCTCCTGGGGCATTGCATAACCTCGAGAATAAAAGAAGCATTGCAAAGCTCATAGGTCTGGCTTTAATGTGCTAACACGTGCAAACACCGGAATGCACACATATTTTCACACATGGTACGCACAAATGCTGTTGAACGTCAAACCTACAGTATTTTCCTACGCTGTGAAAAAATATCAAAAACTAATTGCTCTATGTATACGATGCATATTACAGATACAAGCGATAAAGAACTGAATGTGACAAACAGTGATGTTTGAGTACACTTTTCAGATGTAAACGAATCCTCCATGCATTCCAATGGAAGTACTTCCTAGGATGTGGAATGATGCATCAAATAGCCAAAAGCATGCCATGAGAGAAAAAGACACCCCTGGGTTGAACAAAAGCCCGCTCTAGTTTAAAGAATTTTTAACAACAGGGTTTTAAGAACATGCTATCAAGCCACAGATTGAACATAAATAATTGCATAGGATAGGCTCAAGAAATTATTTCATGCGTGTCTCAATAAGCCCAGTAGATGGCAGGAGTGGGCTACTTATGGCAGTTCTTTCTAAAAACAGACGAAAGGCAGATCGTATAATGTGAACTTCAGTCTCAAAATAGAGTTTGAGTCCAGGCAGTAACATTAAAATGGTTGTATATGTTGGTGCTGAAAATTGCACAAACTGCTCGAATGTTTACAAATTGTGTTGTGTTCAGGAATCAACAAAGAGTTTTCGCTACAGCTGTGCCTAGGGAAAGACAGGGGCCTTTTGCTTTTTAAGTTTTTCAGAAAAGCGTGTCCATCTTTTTCTCCCAAACAGCCTCTGAACAATTTATAAAAATGCATATAAACCTTGGGCAATGTTTTCGTACTCGATGGAAGAATGACTTTGGAATTTACACGCTCCTGTCCTTTTCTTCAAAAGTGCCTCGTAGGAAGTGTGACCAACTGGAATGGGTGCAAATTCAGGACGGTAAGTGTAAAAATTCAGGACAAAGGCTCAAAATTCAGGACACAAATCAGGACATAAGGTCAAAATTAAGGATAAAACTTCGGGACAAAGGGTAAGTTTTACAGACACATCAGAGGAAGGGGCGCAATAGCATAAACGTAAGTAAATAGACAACCACTTAAGTACAGGTCAAAATAAGTTTATAATAGGTTGAGACAATTGTGCACTTCATGTTTTTTTGGTATGCGCGCAGCTTTGAGCAACTGTCCAGGTTTTTTGTTGTATTTCATATGATAATAATCTATTTATACGGTTACTGCACTGGGTTGTCCAGTACGATATTTTGTTTACAACTCATGGTCCTGAGCAGGAATGTTTGGTGAGAGAAGTGGTCAGGAAGATCTGCTCGGATAGTCTTTGTACTAGGATCTTATATCTGAGTGCCATTGTGAGATGTAAAGAGGCACACATAGGCAAACTAAAGGGAGGATTGATGTGATGAACCCACTACAGGGAACGCATTATGGGTGTTTCAGCAAGTGGAAATTAAAATATGGAATTTGACTTTGCTTATGGGGGCTTCGCAGAGAGTTGCACTAGCTGACGAAGTCACAAAGGTGCTTTTCCCGGCAGCTTTCTTAAAGAAGGCACTGTTGATACACTTTTACATTGTTTATTTTTAACGCCTTGCCTTTTGCTACAAACATAATATACATCTCAAGCACAGCTCATGGCACTATGAGGCTCTCCCTAAAACCTTACACCTAAAACAAAACATGCAAACATTTACAATTAGTAGTGTAACATTCAAGTGGCAGTTGGATGTCACTCAAAATGTCATATGCCTGAGGTATAGATCCCACACATAAGCACACAGCAAATACAGAATAGTAACACATAGGCAAGGGAGAAGCCATAAAATGTAAATACCTCCCCCTTTAAACTAAAGCTCTTATGGCACCAAGAAAGCAAAGTAAGTCATCACAAACCTTCCCAGAAGAACTCTCTTGTCCAAGGATCTAGCCATCCATCCTTCCATCAAACTCCTGATATCCACCATTTCAAATTTACATTCTGTCATCTATTCATTCTTTCATCCATCATTCAGTCTTTCACCATTCATTCTGCCCATCCATATTGAAACCTTTTCAATCATTTGCAAATTTATCCATCATCTGTCCTTCCATCCATCATTTCACTCATCCATCCCTCCATCCACTATTTCACTCATCCATCCATCATCCATCCATCATCCATCCCCCCTTCTCCCACTCCATCTTTTAACTCATCCATCCACTTCTCTACCCATCCATCCATTCATTCACTCATCCATCCAGCCATTTACCCTTTTACCTGAGCCATCCTTTCACTCATCCATCCCCTCTTCCATCCATCCACTCACTCATCCATCCAACTATTTACCCTTTCACCCAGCCAGCCATCCTTTCACTTACTCGTCTATCACCCAGTCACTTATCTGTCCACCCATTCAACTTTTCACTCATCTACCCATCCTTTCTTCCAGCTCTCCACCCTCCCTTTCACTCATGTATGCATTCTTTCATTCATACATCTTTACTTTCTTCTTTTCACTCATCCAGGCACCAATTCGCCCATCTATTCTGCCAATCATTTATCCATACTTTAACTCATCCATCCATCTATCCTCCCTTTTTCTCTCCATTCCCCTTTCACTTAGCCAGTCATCCTTCCATCCTCCCTTCACCTATCCACCCACTCATCCACCCACTCATCCACTCATAAATCAATCCATTGACCCTATCACTCATCCATCCACCCTTTCACTCATCTATCCATCCTTTTGTCCATCTACCCTCCCTTTCACTGATCATGCATCCACTTGTCCACCCATCTATCCATTCACTCATCCATCCCTCCATCCACCCTTTCACTCATCCATCCATCATCCATCCACTCTTTCACCCAATCAAACCTTTCACTCATCATCCACTTTTCCACCCATCCATCCATCCATTCACTCATCCATCCAGCCATTTACCCTGTCACTCAAGCCATCGTTACACTCATCCATCCACTCTTCCATCCATCGACTCACTCACTCATCCATCCAACCATTTACCCTTTCACCCATCCAGCCATCCTTTCACTTACTCATCCATCACGCAGTCACTCATCCGTCCAACCATTCAACTTTTCACTCATCCATCCATCCTTTCTTCCAGCTTCCCACCCTCCCTTTCACTCATGTATGCATTCTTTCACTCATACATCTTTACATTCTTCTTTTCACTCATCCAGGCACCCATTCTCCCATCCATTCTGCCAATCATTCATCCATTCTTTAACTCATCCTTCCATCTATCCTCCCTTTCTCTTTCCATTCCCCTTTCACTTAGCCAGTAATCCTTCCATCCTCCCTTCACCTATCCACCCACTCATCCACTCATAAATTAATCAATTTACCCTATTACTCATCCATCCTTTCTCTTATCCATCCACCCTTTCACTCATCTATCTACCCTTCCTTTCACTCGCTCATGCATCCACTCGTCCGCCCATCCATCCATTCACTTGTCCATCCAACCATTTAGCCTTTCACCCATCCAGCCATCCTTCCACTTATTCATCCATCCACCCAGTCACTCATCCGTTCACCCATTCAACTTTTCACTCACTCATCCACCCATCCATCCTTTCTTCCAGCCCTCCACCCTCCCTTTCACTCATGTATGCTCCACATTCCAATGTTCTAATGTTATTTATTTTTTCTGCAAGCAGTAGGAATGTGGAAAAAATAGTAAACATATTAAAAATTAAAATAAAGGTGTTGCCCAGCAGCCCAGACACAAAGCCCATTCACTGAAGGGCACCCCTTTTTGGGCTGTTGTGCACATGTGATTTGTCACTTGCCGTGAAGAGAGACAATGTGCGTTCACTCACTATGTATAAATTCATGTTTATTATGAACTTTTGCGAATGCATGAGTAGGGCCAGACCTAAAACTAACGCATCATTTAACGCTCAAATGACAGCTAAGTCCAACAAAGATGTTTACCAACCACAGCGTCCTGGCGAAGCACCAACTTCTCCCCCAATCTTCAGATTGGCCTTTATGCCAATACACTTCAAGCAAGTTAGGGAGCATCCTTCATCCGCGTTTATTAACTACGAGCCATTGATAGAATCATTCTAAAGCATCTGTGTATTAAAACAGGTGAGCAGGGGGCGTGGCTAGCGCCCGTAGAAGATGGCAGACTGTCCCTAACTCTCCCGGGACGCGGGAGAGAATGAATGACCTACCGCGACACTGAACACCTACGCGGACTCCCAGGAACGCGTTTCAGTCGGCACAATGAGGTGTTTTTGAACGGCGGTATTACAATGTAAGCGAAGCTTTTCTTGTTAGCGCGTCGCAGCGGTTTCGTCACAGAGACGGCCACCATTTTAATCGGCGTTTCTGTGAGGATTTCTGCCACGCTCTGACTCAGCGGACTTCTCCACATTTCACCTGCATGTCCCTCAGCTAACTAAATTCTTATCGCTGCCACAATGAAAATACTTCATTTCTTCTTTTTGTCTGGCTTCTTCTGAGGGGTGTGTGCTTTGCCTACAATAAGGAGGATGTCTCACTCACGAAGCGTGTTTTTTCTGGTAATTTGCAACAGTCCGAACAGCCTCCAGGACTCTCATATTTGCACTTCCCTTCTATGTCACATGTGAATGCTGCCATCTACTGCCCAATTGCCTCACAAGGAAATGACAGCAATTTAGAAACGAAGGAGTGTTGTGATTACTGTGGAGTGTATTGCTTTACTGCTATTGGGGAGTTACCACAACAGACTGTTACCTCATATATTGATCCTATACAATAGGGGGTACATCAAAGAGAGCAGTACTTTGGCACACTACTCACTTCAGTACTCTCTATTTAACATACTGCTCCTCATTTCTGTAGAACGTCTTTAAAGTCCAAATGCCATTCCTCCTCTATATAAGTATTGGTATGTGACGGAAACAATCGCACGGACTTCTTCCAGATTCAGTCTGCTTATCAATCCCAAAAGGTCTGAATATTTGTTCAGTGGAATATCACAAAAGAAAAGGAGGGGCAACAACATAATTTCTGTTAACCTACAAAGGTGATGTGAATAGTCGGAAGAGATTTTTCTTGACGTATGGTGCGTGCTCCCTGACTTCCAGCGCTATCTGAGGAACTACTATTGTAACTGTGGCTGGACCCTGCAGAGGTTGACTTGTGTTCATGTACCTGTGATATTTTACTATTGTGATGCTGGGGGGACGTGATCAACGCCCAAAGAGTACGATGGCGTCAGGGCGAAGCCCCCAGAAATAGCACGATGAGTTTGCTTTCACAGGCTTCTTGATATGTAGCTAACCAGAGGGCCGCCCCGCTGACGTACCACGCTCTTTCAGGAGACTTCCTTTGCTGCTCACCAGATCAGAACACGTCGATTTTACAAGAGTCTTCATGGGAAAACTCCGGAATTTAAAGCTGGCTACTCCTTCTCAATTACCTGTGGACTCGGATTCCGACTCTTCTCCTCGAGACATGGTGGATACCGCAGCACCGAAAAACAGATTCAATTCGGGGAGCCATTCCAAAAGCACGCAACAAAGAAAAGCTGCCGTCCTCTCTAGCTTCCTCTAAACGCCTGAAGAAAGACCCACCATCCCCGGGGAGTACCTCCTCGTCCGCTTCCATGGATCTCATTTTAGAAGAACTTCGTGCGTTCAAACCCTTTATGGAGGCTACCACAAAGAACATGCAGGCCATGCAGGAAAATGGTCATCTCTGGAGTCGCGTGTTCAGAACTTAGAAACTTCCGCAGATTCTTTGCACTCCTCTTGCTCACATATCCCATCAATGGAGGCGGAGATACTTCTACTCAAACGCCAGACGGAGGATTTGGAAAACAGGAATCGTAGAAACAACATACGGTCTTCCAGAACTTACAGAGGGGTCGAACCCCACCGTCTTCTTCCAATCCTTCCTGGCCAAGATCTTAGATGCTCCGGCCTTGACTTCTGTTAACATCCAAAGGGCTCATCGCCTTGGACCGAAGGTCGCTAGTAAACCTAGAGGTGTCATTATGTTATTCCTGCAATTCACTGACCTCCTACAGGTCCTTTCAGCAGCCAAGCTCAAGAAGCAAATTATGTGGGAAGGTCATCGCCTTTATCTTTCACAGGATGTCTCCAAGGCCACTGCGGATTGAAGGAAGAAGTTTTTGGACATGCGACCTCAATTACGGGCCCTGAATACCAGATATGGACTACTACATCATTGTCTCTTCAAGGTCACATATAAAGACAGAACAACCACGTATGAAGATCCTGCAGCCTTGCAGGCGTTTCTCCAAAGACAGGGCTCAGATGTTATGGATGTATCCAGACCTGGTTGACATGTTCTGCTACTTCTTCTTGGAACTCGTTGTGTTACGATTTTGTTGTCTCGCATTTATCGCTAATGTTGTGATTCCCTCATTGTCTCTTCCTCCACCGGCCGTTTCACTCTCATGTGTCCCCTATGTAGTTCAATTGTAGTTTGTTTTTTCCTGCTTCTCTGTGATACGTCTTCCCTTCAACTGTATTTCTCTTTTGTTTCTACAGATATCTTCTCCCTTCCTCCTACCCTGATGTGCCATACTACCTTTTATATATTGTGTTTTTGAAACCGTGGTATTTGAGGTTTGTTTGTCCGCTCTGGATGTTGTCGTCGCTGTCTCCCGGCGTCATCGCCCCATCCTCGTTCTCGAGTTTTTCGTTCCGTAAGTATGTTTTTCAGTCGTTCGTTCCGAATGTGTACTGTCTTCCTGTTGGTTTTTGTTCCTGTCCTTTTTTCCACACTTGATCTCTTACCTTTTGCTTTTTTCTCTGTTTTTTCACTTTCCTCCACCTCCCATTTCCCCTTCTTGTGCCTTTCTTTCCTTGGATTCAGTATTTTATTCATAGTGGTTCCTTCCTTCTTTTCCTTTCCTTTCCTTCTTCCTTGCTTTCTCTCCCTCTGCCCTCTCTCCTTCACTAATTCGTTACAATTCTCTCAGTTTTCTCAATTTACTTTTCCTGCATTAATAAGCATGTTGCTGTTAGTTGTTTCTCTTTGCTGTTCCATTCCGTGTTACATCATGGAACGTTAAAGGTTTAATTAATCCCATTAAAAGGCATAGGGTTTTTTCACATTTAGTGAGACTTAAGCCTCATGTTGCCCTCCTTCAGGAGACTCATCTCTCTGAAACGGAGGCTCTGAAACTCAAGCGTTGTTGGGTGGGTCATGTTTTTTGCTCCCCCACAGTTTCCAAGAAAAATGGTGTTGTGATTTTATTACACAAAAAGTTAAATGTTTCCTCAATTTCTCACGAATGTGATGTTGATGGCCGGTGGGTTATTGTTACACTACTTATAGATAATATTCCTATCACTCTTTTTAATGTGTACGCTCCTACTTGAATAGACAGATCATTCTGGCCCTCTATCTCAGCTAAGCTGTCCTCCCTTTCTGGAGATTACATACTTCTCGGGGGGGACTGTAACCAAGTTGTTGATCCCTTCCTTGACCGTCACTCCAATGTTAGATTTGTCCCCTCTAGGATGCACTCTCAATTTGTTAACACCTTTCAAAATAACATCCTGGTGGATATCTGGAGATTGTGCAATCCTGATCTTAGAGAATACAGTTTTTATTCCCCTCCTCATCAATCACAATCCCGTATTGACCATATTTTCCTTAGTAAACCCCTTTCCCAACACGCTATTCGCTCTGATATTGGTTCCATCCTAATCTCGGACCATGCTCCGATTCATGTGGACCTTGATCTACTTCCTTTCTCCCCCCACTCTGGCAGATGGCGTTTCAATAATGCTTTGCTCTTGGAACCCACTTTTTGTTCTGAATTTGTTGCATTTGCCACTGAATTTTTTATACTTA
The DNA here is from genome assembly GCF_964204655.1 of Triturus cristatus. Taxonomy (NCBI): domain Eukaryota; kingdom Metazoa; phylum Chordata; class Amphibia; order Caudata; family Salamandridae; genus Triturus; species Triturus cristatus. Next base: position 744,869,623 of record NC_140580.1, on the reverse strand, counting down.
ACCATATCCCTGACTCCTCTTTTGTTACTGTTTGGGATTCTTTTACAACAGCCTCTAGAGGTTTTATTATTAATTTTGTAGCTCGACGAAAGAAACTTCGAGAGACCAAGTCTGAATGCATTTTAGCTGATATTAAGACTCTAGAACTCGAGTATCACGCTTCTAATTCTGAGATTTCTCTTAAAAAGCTTATTGACGTGAACATTTCTTTCAATAAGTTCACAACTGATGCTGCTTCTAACCTTTTGCTCAAGTGTAATTCCAGCTATTATGGGGGTAAGAACAAAATGGGGAAACTTCTGGTCAATTACTTAAAAATAAGAAAGGAGCGTACAAAGATGGAGTCCATTAAGACTTCCACTGGGAACTCTTGCTTTAAAGATAAAGACATTCTTTCTGAGTTTGTTAAATTTTATAGCAATCTTTATACCCCCGAACACATCCCTGAGACTACGGATCTTCTTTCATATTTTCATTCGCTTCCCTCCCCCTCGGCTTCCCACGTTGATTTTATTGCTTTGGAACGGGACATTTTGCTCTCTGAAATCTCCCATGCTGTTTCTAAACTGCGGCACTGTAAATCTCCAGGCCCTGATGGTTTCACTATTGAATTTTACAGCCACTTCGCCTCTCTACTTCTCCCTAAACTGTTACTGTTATTCCAATCCTTCCTTGCAGCGGGTTCTTCCAGCGGTACCTTTCAACAGGCTTTAATCTGTTTAATCCCCAAAGAAGATAAGGACCACTCATTATGCAAAAATTACCGTCCAATTTCCCTGGTCAATACGGATTATAAAATTCTGGCTAAAATTTTGGCATTACGCATGGATCCCCTTCTACCCAACCTCATTGGCCCTGAACAATCCGGCTTTGTCAAGGGCCGTCTCTCATCGGACAATTCCCGTGTTTTTCTCAATATACTTAGCAACGCTTCCTCTTTGTCATCTCCCTTCACGGCTATTTCTTTAGACGTGGAGAAGGCCTTTGACAGGATTGGATGGGATTTTATGTTTCAGGACCTACGCTGGTTCGTTTTTTCTTTCAAGTTCATCTCTATTATTTCTTTACTCTATTCTAACCCCCAGGCGGCTTCCATCTTTGTCAACGGGATGACCTCGGATTATTTATCGTTACACAGAGGAGTGCGACAAGGCTGTCCTCTATCCCCCCTGCTTTTTGTTTTAGCCTTGGAACTTTTTCTTACCAAAATTCGTCTGGACAACAGTATTTCCGGTTTTAAATTTGGTTCCCGCCAGGTTAAACTCTCGGTCTATGCTGACGACATTCTTTTTTATTGCTCTGATCCTGTTTCCTCTATTCCCTCTTTTCTCCAGCAGGTGTCTTCCTTCTCTGCGGTCTCTGGTTATCGCCTAAATGCCGACAAGTGCGAGATTTTACCTTTAAACCCTATTTGTCAAAAGCATCTTTTTTCCCAAACCGGTTTCTCCTGGCAACCATCTAAGATCAAATATCTGGGTGTTTGGTTCGCCCCTCTCTTGTCGGATACGCTCAAATTTAATTTTGATTATATCTTCAAGAAAATGGACACGGCTATTCAGCGTTGGAACCCGCTCTTCTTGTCCTGGTGGGGTCGACTCAATTCTATAAAAATGATGTTATCTCCTCTTCTTCTTTATACTATTTCTATGCTTCCAGTACACATTCCAGTTTCTTTCTTTAAACGGATTGACTCCTTGTTGCTGAAATTCGTATGGAATGGCAGGCGGTCTCGGATAGCTTTGGCTTCATTACGCAAGGATAAGGCCCAATCTGGTGTGCGCTTTCCAGATTTCAGAGAGTATCATCGAGCTTTTTCTTTGAAACAATCGACCCGTTGGTTCTCTTCTGATCTTCCGCACTATCCACCCGTCTGGTTAAGTATGGAATCTTCCTTTCTATCCCCCTTTACTTTTCGCGAGTTCTTATCCTTCACGTCTTCATTAGTTCGCTTTCGTACGCCTGTTATTTCTCATTCCCGCACTCTCCTTCTCCCTTACATAATATCATCTTATCCCTCCCTCCTTTCCATTCATGAACAACCGATATGGCATAACTCTCTTTTCAAAATTCGGAATCGCACCATATTTTGAAAATCATGGCATTCCAGAGGATTGTGCTGGGTCTCTCAATTAGTCTCCCAGGACACTCCTCTTTCGTTCCAGGAACTTCAATCCACTTTCTCATTGCCCTCTTCCACCCGATTACAATACAATGCCCTTCTCCCAGTCCTGATCTCATATCTTCGCTCCTTGGCGCCATCTGCCGATATCCCTTTGAACCGCAAAGTTACTTCTGTATTATTGGAGACGTCTCCCTCAGCCTCGGCTATTTACAATTCTTTTCGGTACTCCTGACAGGCTAAAATCTAAAATAGAGAATGCGTGGGAATTGGATCTCTTTCAGGATTGGCCAGTGCCTTTTTGGGATAGAATATGGGCTAAGCTTCATAAGACTTCTAGAGCTGCTAATACTACCCAAACCTTATATTTCATTTATAACAGAACTTTATGTACCCCGCATGCACTATCCCGTTTTTCACCTGACACATCCCCCATTTGTTGGTCCTGTCCCTCTCCCGTTGCTGATCTCAAACATATGTTGTTTGATTGCCCTCCTATCTCCAAGTTCTGGCATTTAGTTTGGGCACAAGTACAAAAGATATTCCAACTCCAAATTCCCTTTTCCCCTTTGCAAGTTTTTCTAGGTTCCCTTTCACCGAGTCTCCCGCAATCTCCCTCCCATTACCTATTACTTGACCTTCTAGTTGCTGTGGCTTTCCATACCATTACCTCTAATTGGAAGCAGGCTGCAAATGTCTCCTACCATTCTTGGTGGAATGCAGTTTGCTTCCATCACCGCCTAGATACTAATTACGTATCTCCCGTCTCCTTGGCAATTAAACGCAACCTGATTTGGTCTCCTTTGGTATCCTACCTCTCCTCCTTTGCTCCACCACACACTTCTTCAAGCCCTGACACAGTTGAGGTGCGTAAACCACCATGATTTTCTTGTTTCTTTAATGCCTTTTTGCTACGATATTACGTTCTACTATATTATATGGGATTTTTCATTCCTGTACGTAGGTTTATTCATGTAAACTTCATGCTTGTTATTTTTGTTTTTATTGAGAACTTCTATTGAGCTGCTTATTCTTTGTACATGCTTACCATGATGATCATACCCTGTTCCCCTCCCTTCCCCTTCCCTTCTTCTTTTTTTCTTTTAATAAACTCAAACTTAAAAAAAAAAAAAACAGGTGAGCAGGGCATCAACTGTTCACAGACCGAAAGTGCGCAACTGTTTGGAGGGGCAAGGAAGTATGAATTAATATCTCTTAATAAATAACTGTCATGCCACAGATCACGTCAGGCTTAAGGTGGTTTGAGTTGATTATAAAGTTATTAAAGCTAAATACATGAGCGCAGAATCTTCAAAGGAAAGGACTGCCGATTTGAGATTGAGGAGGCGTGTTGGAGGCAAATCTGGAGGTGGGTGACCGGGTGAATCTGCAGCAGGCAACACATGTGCGGGAGAAGGGTTTGTCAAATCATTTGATCAGCGCTGCCCCAGCCGCTCTGGCAAGCCAGAGTCTCCTTGTGTGAAACACTGAGCATTAAATGGATTGCTCCAGGGAAATCTTCACAGCATGTGCATAATAAGCGTAATCATGACACTCACAGGAAGAAGGCCAGGGCAGACCAATGGGGGCAAAAGGACAGCTAAACAGAGTGCAGGGTGTAACAGCTCAAACTGGCCCATTGTCATTCTGTGTGTGGCAATTAGCCGCAGACAGAATGACAACGGGCAGGTGGGGCTTCTCTTGTGCTCGAGAAGGAGTGCGAGGTGCCCCATCAGGGACTGAGGCTTATCGCAGGGAGCAGTGCTGCTCCCTGCAATGGCCATAATTACCGAGAAAAGGCGTCCGTGAAAGGGACCCTCATGGACAACGGACGTGAGGTCCAAATTACGGACGGTCCGTGAAATTTACGGACGGTTGGTCACCCTACTCGTAGGTACTTATCGGCACGAGGCGCCGCCCCCTCCTCACCCTGTGAGATTGTTCTGCAAGTTGACAGGTATGCAACCTGCGGCGCAAGGGCTTGTAAATAAGCCCCAATATGTTTTGTACAACTGGTATTCTAAACTCCCATATTTGAAAGAGCTTTCATACAGGATAGTGAAGAAAAAGTTTTAGAGAATTATTTACCAAAGATCAAACAATTAAACAGAAAGAAGCAATTTATCCAGGTTTTGTGGGATCACTTTGTACAAGTATTCCACTATTTTATATTATATTGATTTGGAACTCAAAGAGGTCCACATAAATACAAGCAGAAGTATGCAAGGAGCAATACAGAGAGACATACAATAACATTTTATGACAATTTATAAATACAGAAAGATGCCATATGGCTTAGTATCATGCTCCACCCAAAAACATATAGGGGCTTATTTACAAGCCCCTACACCGCCAGTATGCCACTTTTCGCAGACGGCGCAAGGGGCTTGTAAATAAGCTCCATAAAATGCAAATGCGCAAAGGAAACTATACATCAGTACATCGGATAAAAAGTGCAAAATGGAAGAGAAAAAGCTCAACAAATAAAAAGGAATTCATTCAACTTTATGAAGCACTACTGATACAATACTTCTGTTATGAAATCCGTAATCTTTAAAGTGTGAAAGAAACAAAATAAATGCGATAAGGTCAAGCAATGAAAAAAGTACAAAAAAGCAATGCCACAGCTGGCAATTTTTATACCTACTTAATACATAACATATGTGTTATTTCAAGTTATAATTGCATAGTAGCTAAAATACCCTATTCAAACAGGCACAAAACCAAATAAAGTTAGTACTAAACTTACAATATGTAAACATTTAAAAAATATTTAAAAGTGATTTTTATAAAATGTTGTGCAATCTGTTTCAGATAGAGGGGTGAGCATGCATTGATGAGCTTCCGCTGTCAAAGTTATATTGTACTTTATAAACAATGGTCTTAACAATTGACATCGCAATGAATGAAGGAAAGCACAAATAAATATCACATAATTTAACTCTTGGACATAGTTCAAATAAAGGTCACAAAGACTCACATCCTTAGGTATACCTTCCTAAGATCCAGTAACAACCCGTAGCGGCAACAAGTTCAACCTTAGAAATAAAGATGTTCTATGCACACCATGCGTAAGGTTCCATAAAACAAATGGTTGAGGTTTTTTTTTTTACAAATGCTGCTCTTAACTACAATTCCATTCCGACCATACTGATCACAAAGTAGAATGTCCATTTTCCGGCTCACTTCATAAATTGGTTTCTTAATCAGGTTTTTTAAAAGAAGCGTGGGGGGAGGTGCCACCTCATTTTGACCAATTTCGAACATATCCAGAACTTTCAAGTAATTTGAAAAAAGGGCACTTCTTCCCTTCAAGCTATAAAAAATAGCTGTACCTCTACTGGTGTGGTCTTTTACAGAAGATTTTGCTGTGCAGGAAAACACATAGTAGTTCTAATAGTTAAAATAGGAACATATCCAAGTTTCCTGCAGGCGAATTATCATTGGACTAAAACACAATATAATATTTTATTTAGAATTTGACTGTCCCGGGCCCGCCATATTCCAAGAGAGAATTTTAACCAAAGTGCTACGCTCCAGCATGGAAGTTTCGTATTCCTTTTTGTGGCATTCAAAATGCCTGCTACCGAACTCCAGGGTGCTAACTCTTCTCCCTTCCCAGATTCCCTGGCCCACGGACCCTCACATCCCACAATGTTTATCACTCTTCTCCCTGTGCTTCTACATATAGAGATTATAATGTCCTTCAGATTGCAGCCCCCTTCTACTGTGGGGCCGATTCCGATCTCGGTCGGAAGGGCACCGAATCGGGTTCGGCCGGAAAAACTATGAGCCGTACGCGTGTTTTCCGGCCGACTCGTACAGCTGTACGAGCGAGCAAGTACGATGCGAGCTACATGAAATTCACCGACTGAGTCGTTTCCGGGTCCAAGCCGCTCCATGCGTCCCGGTCGGAAGCTAACCGTGGCGTGCAATAGATGTGATTTACAACCGAGCCAGTACGATGCACGCGTCGGACAGCCTGTGCGAGCCGCAGTGTCCGGCTCGCAAAAGCTCCCGGAGTCGGACTTTGGGGGTCTGCGTCGTACCCCCTGACACCCGCAGCCCTACAACTCGGGCACAGTGGGAGACCTATGGGTCTCCCCAACACAGGCATGTACGGTGCGGGTGGCACCGACGCGAACCAACTGTAGGGGGTGCACTTGTTTGAGATGTACCCATTCAGTCAATGGGAGCCCATGTACGCATCATACGACCGGCTCCCATTGACTTCTATGGGAGTCCGACCGAACCGAGTCCGACAGCATACGTGCGCATCGTACTCGCTCGGTCGGACTGTAGGGGTCCGGTTCGGTCGGAAAACACTCCGGATCTGACTCGGTCGGAGTGCTTTCCGACCCGGATCGGAATCGGCCCCTGTGTGTATCCTGAATAGACTCCTGAGGACCCAAATTCAGACTTATCTGTGATCATCTCTGACCGAAAAACATCAATGCCATTTTCCGGAAGTGATCCACATTGCCCAAGATCAACTTTGCAACAATGCTGAAGCTAGAAGTAACCACAGGAGTCCAAAGGGGAGCAAAGGGATCCAGATACACACAGTCAATGTCTCTACTAGTTACCAAACTCAGGGCCTCAATTTCTAATAACAGCTGCAACACGAAACTTCTATTCAGTGTACCCAATTAATTACCAAACAAAGAGACAAAGTTCAAAGTATTAGAAAAGTTGCCAAAATCAGGTCCTCCAACAAAGTTATTATTATGTTTTGGCCCAACCCCGAGTAAGGGGGCTGTGCCGGTAGAAAAATAGAAGGAGCCTCCCCATTAAGGATTCTAACAAACTTGGGAGCAGTGCATGGAGACGATTTCCCACAACGGGAGACTATTGAAGATCTTTCAGGGACCCTCGCAGTCTCTTGGGGGACCCTGCGACCCTCTTCTGCAGTGCTCAACAATTTGACATCCACAACCTCATACCCAATATCCCCTTTACCTAAACCCACTTTTGTGCCAGCCCATTATTATGGACAGTTATTCCCTTATCCGGAATTAACCCCTTCTTCTGCCGGTGTCGGTTTAAGATTGAGACTTCTAATATATTAGGAGAAGTGTGCATACTATTATTTTTGGAGAATCATGCACCGGAACCAGGTGTTGGAGAGCATACTTTTGCACTCTTGCTTTAGGTGGCTGAATAATGGGGGTAGACTCTTCTAAAACATTTAGAAACCTTAGGTTTTTAGACTTACATTTCATAATACTCCAAGTTCTTTTCTTTTTCCCTTTCAGGTGTTTTACCCTGGTACCTCCTGAGGAGACACCCATCACAGAAGAAAAACCATTTGTGGGAGCCCTAAGTGAATTAGCACTATAATGAACATCTAGGAGAACAACAGCAGCAATGTCTGGTAGGAAATTGTTCACCGATACACCATGGTCACCATTGCATGATCCACATAGGGTCCCCCCTGAGTTTCTCGCAAGTTCTCCTTGATTTGCAGATTTTCCAGTGCAGAAACAGCATCTTGACCACCAGAGGGAACCATGGGACACTGGGGACTGGTCTCAGCTCAAAGTTGTTGCCAGCGATGTTCATCATGGGTACGGCCCCTACATACCCCATATCCACTTCTTCTACTGCTTCCACTGGAGAGTGTAATTTATTAGATGGGCTTAGGGAAGCAGCCAGAGTTGAACTGTGGCCAATTCGACAGATCTGGCATAAAGAGACACCCTGGGACAAAGCCATATCTTAATTCACGTTGTCTTCTTTATATGTGACTGAAGCCATCTCCAATGGGGGCCTGCTGGGGCCTGCACACTCATGTCGTACTCCTAGACCCAGCTGTCACAGGCTACTATGGCTGAGCACACCAACTCCTTACTGGGGAGGCTGCCAGCCCCCCACTGCTACCACCACCTGCTCTGTAAGCGTCCGATAGGCAACCTCGGTAGTCCGCTTCTCTCCACGACCAGCGCTCCTCAACCAGCGGTCTTGCGGTTCTCGCGTTCTGGCGGCCTGGTGGTCTCCTCAAAGCCACCACATGCTGCACGCCACACACCGCACTCGCTCGCTCGCTCGCTTGTTGCCCCTGCTACTCCATAACGGCTGTGTGCAATCCTGACAACAATCTCCAGTTAGGCAGCTATGCAGAATTGGGTGATTACGAGATCCAGGCACATGTACTACAGAGAGTGGGCCACTTTGTACAAATCAGGCACCCAATGGGTATCTTTCTGTCTTTTCTTATGTTAAAGGTTTGTTTTAACCTCTTTGTGCATTTTTTCTGCAGTTTTCATATAGTGCAAACAAGACTCGAAGGTATTGGAGCATTTTACATGAACAACAGTCACATTGCACAAGGCCACATTCATTTTTATATGTGTGGGATATTAAGGGCCTTATTATGAGTCTGGTGTTCCATTGGTCTCCAGACTCGTGGGGGTGCGGTGGTGGCAGTCCAGCCACTTGTGCACCGGCAGTTTGACTGCTGCATTATACGTTTGCCAGTTGGCCCGCCATTTGACCACCACAACCGCCAGGTAACCGGTGGTGGCGTGGCGGTCAGGGGCTCCGAATATGCTACATCACCGCCATGCATATATTGAGTTTCCTGACTGCCAGCCTTTACACTGCCATGTAAACGCTTGTGGTGGGGAAGCAAAGGCCCCCTCATCCCATGCAGGTAGTTTCGGGCAGAAGGGGGCACACTGTGCAAGTAGCCCCCTAGGCTCAGAACAGCATGAACTTTACAGTCTATGCCTTGCTGGAACGTGCTGTGGCAGTCCCACAGCGGGAAGTTTTTAAAGGGTCTTTGGGCCGTTTAACTGCACCGCCACAGGATCGCCATCCTGCCTGCCTGTCAGACAACGATTTGTATCGTACTCTGGTGGGTGGACAGCATTCAGGTTTGAGGGTGCAGGTGCGGATAGGTAGTGAACCACCCCGCACCGCCAAACTTGTAATGAGGCCCCAAGTGATTTCGCCAGAATCACAGAATGTTTAAGCATATACTCGAACCTGGTTCCTCTGTTTTAAAGTCGGCAGCTCTGGCTGTAAAGTCACATCTTGGGTAGTGGGAGGATGGTGGGTAGAGGGTGAGTGGCAAGCAGAAGCCACATGAAAGCTTGGCTGATTATTGGCTTGAGGTTCCAAAAGTACCTCGGTCTTCAGGCCTGAGCCTGGGTCGAGCTTTTAGTGACTCGCAGAAATATTTTAAGCCATGGGCAAAGTGGGCTCTGGCCCAGGGCCCCCAGCCTTTCAGAGGACCCCTTGATAGAGACAGTTCTGTTCTTCAGTGAGTCTTGCAATGATGACCTTAAGTAATTCTTAAACATATTGTTTTAAATACTGCATTCCTTTAGTATTTTTATGTGGGTGATGTGTGAGTCTATAACACACATGTTGCAGAGAAATGTTGCATTTATGTTTCATGCAACATCCATAAAAAGGTTTCTTTTAGATCAAAACAGAACCTCATGTATGAGAAAGGGGAGACTGTCACAGAGATTTATTTGCAGTGATATTAGTGAGCTACTGAAAATACATGTCACCATCCCTGAATATTAGATGTAAAGACATTGAGAATTTGGACGAGTGTGTCTGTGCACGGTCAGTGACCAGGCTAAATAGGGCATGAAAGAGCTTAAACTGGATCATAAATCCCAAGCTGTTCCGAACAGGGGCTGCCAAAATACATTTGGCCCAGAGCCCCCAAACTCCTTAAGATGTCCCTGGTGGCAATCGTAAATGGAAAAGACCAGACATTGAGTGCACACCCCACACTCCAGATCCGTGGATCAGCTACTTGTGCATTCATTTTGCAGAGCCCCAGTGCTTTCAGGCTCGTTGTCTGACAATGGATTGCAAAGGTGAGAGCTCATACTCAGCAGAAGTATGCTAGGGGCATATTATCTAGGGACGGCGATAAATAATGCAAAGCGCGCTTAGCGCTTTTTTATTTATCGCCGTCCATCGCTGGAATGTATCACCCCGGTAGCGCATTATTAACAATGTGTTTCTCCAGGGCGATAAGAATTCCAGCGATAGCGTGGAAATCGCCATTTTGCAGGGAACATCGCTGGTTTTCCATCGATGTTCCCTGCAAAACGGCGATAACCTTGCTGATACAGCCCTGTGGTTGTATCAGCATAATCCACCCCAATGTTAGGGATAGGTAAGTCTGCATTTTAGCAGACATTAGATTTTGGCGAAAACAGCGTTTTTCTCCAAAAACTAACGTCTGCTTAAATGCTGGGGCAGCCTTGTAAATATCGCTATGTGCACATCAGCGATATTTGCAAGGTTGTACTGCCCAGTTACGCCCACTTTGCATCTCATTAGAGATACAAAGCGAGGCGTTGATAACAAGGCTGCTAACATGCGCTAATGCATGTTAGCAGTGCCTTGTTAATAGGGCGAAAACATTATCTTCGCTTAAGATAAGGCCCTTGATAATATGCCCCACTAATCTTTAAAACGTCAGGAGCTCGCCTGTCTTGATTGGCTGTTCAAACTCCTCCCCCTCTGCTTACAGGGGCACATGTCTGCATCCTCCCTTTCTGAGTCCTTCCAGGTTAAGCAATGGCCTGTTCCTTGTCTGACCTTAATGCTCTTAATGTCAACCATCAAGCACTTCTTCTTAGGGAATGCACCTAGGCTCAGGAATGCCATTCCAACCCATACATGGCTTGTGTTGTTGTTTAGTTTTTCCTATGGAAATTGCATAGGAGCAAAAAGTGTTTTGCCCCCGCCCCCTTTTTCTCAGTTATTGCTTTACAGATCACCACAAAACTTTCTAGGAAGAAACTAGATGTACTTTATTTTTTTACGGTTTTGTGAAGATCTGTCAAATGACACCAAAGTTATTAGCAAAGCAAAAAAACACTCTTCCTTTGGAAAATCTGACTCACTTATAACTACAAAGTGGTTACCATCTATGTGTAAGACAATTGCATTTCTGTATGTTTTTGAGGTTTTTAAACTTTTTTCAGCGAATTTATGGGGATTTTTGATCATATTATGTAGAGAAAATCTTCAGATTTGGCCTCTGGTAACACCTATCACTTTCGTGCAGAATAGCACAAAGTGTGAACAATAGAGTGCTCTGGGTATATCATTGTACTGTTTGAGTTGTCTTGGAAATTATTCGATTGTTTTCATGTTAATTTCACTCAAACTCCACAGGTTTTCAAAACTTGTGCTTTTTATTATTTTCCATCATCAAAATGTATATATAGTTCCCATGTGCATGTTTCGTTACTCAGTGCATTTCCCTCCTTCATATGTACTTCATCAAGAGTATGCAATCTGAAATAAACTGCTGTTTCAATTACCTACTGATTTCTTAATTGGCCTCAAACATTTACAGATTGTGAAATAGCAGTATATTCTCCTTTGTTTAAAAAGCATCTAGCAATAATATATACTAATATTCACTTTAGTGTATTTTATTTATTTATTAATTTCAATAGTGTTTCCACACAGATGAATCAAAACATAAATTCATCCAATTTGAAAATTCATAAAAGTAAGGAAAAAACAAAACATGTTATTAAGCGCAAACAGATATTTACAGTAGATGGGTCCAGCAATCAATGTAGTGCATCCTCATAGCTTTCTATCGGATATTTAAAAAAACATAGGACTAATACATTTCACTAGAAAATTTAATAATCATGGGCAAAAAATAATACATGAGTCATATCTTGTACATTGGTACCACAAAATTGGCAGTCAGAATGAGAACTAGTCTCACCACTTTTGATCCACACAATTTCTCCTATTGCAAGCCGATCAAATTTAAACTTAATGAATACCATTCGGGCCAATGGGTGCATGTTGACATTCGAATAGAATTGCTTTACTCCACATTTTATACATCAACAGTGTAAATGCAATCTTTGTATTTTAAGACAATGCTGTAAACCTGTGTTAATTTCTTTAACCATGATCTCAAATTATTACTGTTTTTATGTTATACACGTCTTTGTTATTCAACCCCAGTGTGGTTAAACAATCGAAAAATGTTCTACACAGCAATTAGTTCTTATTTATGTCATGGGTAAATTCCCCCTCCCCCCTTTAACTTCTGTAAAGAATGTTCAGGACTGACATAAAGACGAGTAACAAAACGAATAATCAAGCCATAAACCTGAGAAGTTATTTCTTTCAATTCTAATTGAAGGTAAATCATTTAAATGGAGCTGGAGCTACTGAGACCTAAATAGTATTTCTAAAGCTGGGATTCAACTCCAAAGTTGGGATTCATATATTACTGTGTTACATTATGGTAAATGTGGCACCTACTAAATTTTGGAGAACACTAACTGATTCATGGACCCATATTGAACCTCTTATGCGAAAGGGCAACATGGGTGCCAGGCTCTTGTCATGGGTTCACAGTACTAAGGGTGGGTTTAATACATCTTAGAAGACTGCTCTGGGGGCAGTGAGCCTAGTCCATGGTTCAGCAAGCCACATGTCAAAGTATGTATTTATTTGTTTACTTAAAGGGGGTCTCGTTGCATCCCTTACCCCCTTGCCACTGAGTCAGCGGATGCTACCATTGGGCTCTTATGGCTCTTTTAATTTTTTTTCAAGACACTGGGGACCCAGTCTCTGAGTTCTGTAATGGCCAGCCACAGGGAGCTTCGGATCCACAGGAATAGACAACTGGGGAAAACGCTTCCACTTCCAAACAATATATATATATTTTTTTAAATTTGGGTCTACAGAAGGTTGGCAAAACCAGTTTACTGACCTCCATAAACTAATGGTCCAGATATGGCTATCTTTTGAAACCTTTCAAACCCACAATTGTTTTAATGTTAATTTCTTGAAGGTTATTGAATGACTTAGCACCAAACCAAGCGTGGGCACTCCCTTGAGTAAAGATATACTTTCGAGTCACGTTTGGTGTATGGCCCTTCAGCCATTTGTTCTGTATCAGAGAGCAAAGTATACTTGGAAATCAAAATAAGAAGAGTCACACGTTTATGACCTCCACCCCATTTCAAAATAAGAAGAGTCACACATTTATGACCTCCACCCCATTTTTTGGGCCCCTCTTGACGAATCTGTGCACAATCTTTTCAAGGGAAACTCTGATATAACCATATCTGCACAGGTTCTACTGTGGCCTGTGTAATGCGTGTGTCATTGTAATTGAAATTGCATTTACATAGTGCATACTACCCCTTGCCAGGCATTTAAACACTTTACGCGGGCAGCACGCTGCCCCAAAGCACAAGTTTAGTCCAAGTTTATTTGTTGCCATTAGTTATTTGGGATTAGTTTTGTGTGCTCAGGCAAACCATTCCACATATTCACCCCAGTTTTTTTGTGGTAGATTAAATTAATAGGAGTTATCATTGGGGGTAGTGCAGATGTTTGCTAGGCTTAAAAGAGGGGCCAGAGGAGGTTAGGTTTTGCTGGATTGCAGAGGTACAACTTTCAAAATAGGAGATGTTATGATCTTTGAAATTATTTTTAGGCGAATTGCAGAAATACTTAAATAGAGATTAAATTAAATATGCAAATGACCTAGTGCGTGATTTAGACTTCTGCGTAAGATATTGACTTTATCAGGGTGGTAGAGTGAAATACTTTGTCTCCCTGATGAGGTAAATATTCTCCAAATTTAGAGATGTCAACCCAAACTTTGGATAGCTCTTAACATTGGCAGTAACTGTTGTCACTGAGGTTCCTGTCAATGTATTAAACGTTTGATGGACAATGCTGTCAAAATGACGGTGCCTTCCTTCAAAGAGTTAACATGATTTTGTAGTTTCAAAAACGAAATCACAAAGTGGGATATCGTTTTTGAAAATACAGAACTAATGGTTCCTACACCCTGGGAGTTGTTTCCCATGGTGTTGGGTTCATTTTGTATTTTTTTGCTGCTCCTTACTGTTAGGTTTTACATTCCGTCAATGAGCAGTGGAAACTGGCCATTCAATCTTCCACTCTAAATATGGTGCGCAGGCAAGTTGTCAAACCTCTGACAGCCCGAACTCTATCTGGCCATTGGAGTAGTGTGTCATCAAACGTTTAACTAGTTTTTGAAATTATCCAAAAGTATGACCCCTACACCATAGGATTGTCTCCCATGGTGTGTGGGTAATTTTGCATTTTTACTGCCCCTTACTGCAGGTTTAACTTGGCAGTAAGGGGCAGTGAAAATTGGCCATTCGGCATTCCACTCTAAATCACGTACTCCATCGGGCTGTTGGAGGGATATGTCGGCGACGGAGACTTTTTATTTTCTGTTGCTGACATTCTTAAGTCCATCCATCTGTAAATCAGGTGGGCACTCCTTCAATTTGGCTGAGAGGGTACTCTTTCGCAATTGCGATGGATTACCCCTTCTGCCAAACTCTAAACAAATCCATTAGAGAAGGATTGTTCCCACTAAGAAAAGCATGCAGAGAATGGGAAGATAAGAAGAGGGTCATTTGAAGGAAAAAGGAGAGATAACAATCAGAAATTTTAAGTAAAAGATCAAATATTTATTCCAGAATTTATAAATATAGAGGACACTTTTTGAAAAAGAATGTAATTTGAGGATGAAAGACTCTAGATATCAGCAATATTATTTCCATGCGAAGATAGTGCTATATTGTATACTTTTGATAGGCAGTAGATTAGGGCGAACAGTCTGTGTGATACTATGATACCGTTATACCACCTCCTCAGCAAGTACAGCTGATCAGCACAAGGGTTAGAAGCTCAAACTAACGGCTAGCCGTAAGCCTTGGAAAGAGATTCTGCAAATGCAGGAGCAGATGTCGTCTAAAGTTTGGCTCACAGTATTAATTGTAAAGCAAAGTGGGATTCATTTTGGATACCACTCGTTAGACAAGGCATAAGATTGAGGGTGAGTACAGCTTCGCCTGTCCGTTAAAGTGTATTGCCTGTATTGCTATGGCTGGAAGGTGGAGATCCAGACTCTGAAATTCAATGAGTGCTTTATTAGCAAAAGGCTACTAATTAGACTTCCTGAAGCAGTGCCCTTTGGTTGTTAGTGGGGAAGGGGTGGTACTGCAGATTTGTTGTGTAATATGAATAGGGAGCCTTAGGTTTGGCCAAGCTTTTTGTCTTCCTTGCTCACACTTTCAGTTGGGATGATGTCAGCCAGTTCAAAAACCTCACATCTCTTTACACCTTTGTTATGAGTGCTCCAAGTTGGAGACTACACTTCTTTTGAGGACATCACTACACACAGGCTGTGTCTCAAGAGCATCTCTGGAAAGGACATTTGAAAGGACAACCACCCCAAACCGGCTCTGCCGCATTAAGACTTTAGAAACATTTATCACTATTATTTTAATGCACTCCTAGGCTGTATTAAACCAAAAGAAGTACAAGCCAACACTTGCAAAAAAGTTGTTTGAAAAGCAGCAATGGAGACTCGGGGATGGAAGTATTAAGGATACAAAACACACTGACATGAAATAGGAATGTATACATTGGAAAGACTGTCACAAGTGTGGTTTACGTGTGTGTCAATGGTGACTTTTTGTTCTAGCTATGTCTTTTCCAACATTCGTCATTATGCAATTGGAATTGAAAGTTATTCACCTAAAGGGATGATTGTAAGGAACCATCTAGCAAATCAAACTGGCAATCGAGTTGATTATGTTACAAACTGTAGTCCTCTGTGGTACAGCAAAGTAGAGTTGATATTTTGATAGTGAATACGTTTCAGTGCTTTGACAGTTTAGTAGTAATATAGTGTGGTTGCAAAAACGAGCTCACTCGCATACAGGTATACAGTGTTACTTTGAAGCTAAAATAACTTGCATTCAGCTACTGTAACTGTCCCCAGATCACTGAGGGCATCGAAAATTAGCTCTGGTGAATCTGTGCTGGCAGTGATTGGGTAGGTGGAGTAGAGGGAATGTTACCACGTATAGAACCCATGACCCGATACTAGAAAATCTCATTTCAAAGAAGAAAACATAAGGTCTGGCACTTTAAGCTAAAGGGTTACACACATCTGATTTTGTTGACACCTTTTCCCCGCCCACACTCTCACCATTGCTCTGCCTGGGCACAGGGACCGAAAACAGACAAGGAGGTGCAAAAAGCAGAACCGGGACTGTCCTCAGCAAGACGCCTGTATCAGAAGACGTAGCAACAAGTTAACAAAATATAGAAAAGATGAGAATATCATACAAAACACCCATGATCTGGAAATAAAGAACTAACGGACAGTGGAATCAAAGTGAGTATATAAGAAATTGTTCCAACAAATCAATTGACTAGGGTTTACTGAATGTAATACAGACGTATGCGTCAAAGTCACACTCCAGTTTGTACAGCATGGACAAACACAGTTGTTGTGCCTGGCTCTCTCTCTGCAGGGTCAACCCAAAGCTTTTTGCCTTTACCCCTCCTGTTTCCTGAACACATTTATTTTGGCTTTCAGAACTCTGTGCACTTTACCACAGCTAACCGACGCTAAAGTGCTTGTGCTCTCTTGTCTAAACATGGTCAAATTGGCTTACACTCAGTTGGCCTATTTAATTTACTTGGAAGTCCCTATTAAATTGGTATTACATGTACCCAGGGCCTGTAAATTAAATGCTACTAGTGGGCCTGTTGCTCTTATTGTGCCACCTACATAAGTAGCTCTTGAAAACATCTCAGGCCGGCCATTGCAGCCTGTGTGTGGAGTTTAAAACTGCTATTTGGACTTTCCAAAATAAACCTTTCAGGCCTAAACCTCTCTTTTTAATACATATAAGTCTCCATAGGGTAGGCCCTAAACAGCCTATAGGGATGGATGCTGTGTATTTAAAAAGTTGGACACATAATTTTAAGTTTCACATGTCCTGGTAGTGAAAAATTCACAAATTATTTTTTCTACTACTGCGAGGCTTACCCCTCCCATAGCATAACTTTGGATTACCTTATTACATTTAATAAGTGCTAAATTTTGTTTGAGAGCAGGTAGAAATGTAATCCTTGGTATCTCAGGAATTGTAATTTAAAACCCTCTTGAATGATAATGTTGCATTTTAAGTCACAATTCTAAAAATATCACTTTCAGAAATGATGGCATTTTCTTGTCCTAACAATTTGGTGCCAGCAGCCTTTTCCTGGGTCACATGACTAGGTATAATTAGCAGTTGGCCTTTGTGTAGTCCTCCCAGACAGCCACACAATAGAGGGCCTGAGTGTTGGCAGAATGGACCATCCAGGGCAGGAGGGGGGTGAGCGGTACACAGCGCTACTTGCACTTCAAAGATACTGCCTCAGCTCACACACAAACAACTTCACACTACCCTATTGTGTCTGCAGACAGACTGGGTCTAGGACAGGGAGGAAGGAAATTCCAAACTCCTCTGTGGGGGAAAAATCAAGAAGCTTCTCCCATTTCATAGCTAGCAGCAGGTATAACATTGGGACCCTCAGATCCACTCTTAAGTACACTCTTGGACCTGTGAATGCTACAGAAGAAGGACTGTCCTGCTGCCAGAGAACTTGCCTGCTGCCTGAGGTTTGCCCTGCTGTCTGAGAAGGAAGACTGGGCCTGCTTCCATTAACCCAGGCTGCCTGAGGAACACCAAGGATCAGCTGACCTACCTCCTGTTCTGAGCTACAAGGAGACAACACGCTCCATAGGACTTCCTGCAACTGCAGATCTAAACTGCTTCAACTAGCCCTGCCTGGACCTGCAACGGTACCTCCCTGACTCCTGCTGGCTTCTGCTGCAGTGAGTTCCTGATCCCTGAGAGGTGCCTCCCCAGGTCCTGGACCCTTGGCTGGCATCAACTGAACTCCTGTGAAAATTAAGTCTTGAACTCTGTGCGTCAGACTTTGAGAAGGTAACGTTTTCAGCAGGACTAACCTTGTCCCTGTATCCAGCCTGCACTCCATCGCAGTTGGCCTGAACTTGTGACTTTGTCCCAGTATGGCATGGCCAGATACCCACAGTTAGGGAATTCTGTTTCTTTGCATCATTTTTGTTTAAACTTTTAAAATTTCATATCTCAAGAACAACTGATAGGATTTTGTTGGTTTGGTCTCATTTTATTTATTAAATTCCACTTTATTTCTCTAAATTAGTGTGGGATATCTCTTGTGTTGTGTTTTCACTTTATTACTCTTTGTGTGCTGCATAAATATTTTACACATTGCCTTTAAGTTAAACCAGACTGCTTTTGTGCCAAGCTACCAGAAGCTAAAGACCAGTTTGATTTTTTGACTTTTGTGGTTCACCCTGAAAAGGATTGTGGTTGTTCCTCGAGAAGGGCTTACACCCCCTTCAAACAACAACCCAATTTCTCACAACAGTGAAAGAAAATCTATGGTCCAAGAGATGGTCACCCCTTTGAGCCCTTCAAAATCCAGCCACCCCTGATAGAACTAACTTCCAGGCCTCCG
The DNA here is from genome assembly GCF_964204655.1 of Triturus cristatus. NCBI lineage: Eukaryota > Metazoa > Chordata > Amphibia > Caudata > Salamandridae > Triturus > Triturus cristatus. The sequence goes on along the minus strand of NC_140580.1, from coordinate 744,851,145 downwards.
CTTTGGCAACCTGAAATTAGTCTCTCAAACAGACCTGGTTTTGTGAAAACCAAAATGGGGTAACTTCTCCTGAAGACAAACCAATTAACCAGATTGTGCTTCCACCATGGGCAGAATATGTGTGCTTATTTTAAGGTGTAACAACAAACAGGGCTTTCTAATATAACAGCCATTTGTGGGGCGAGGGCTCAGATTGGCTGGCTGCAACATGAACTGAAATTCTACGTCAGCCATTACAGAACTCAGGGACTTGGTCCCCTGTCCTGAAACTATAAGGCTATAAGGAGGCAGGGAATGGATCCCCTGATTCCCCTAGTCCTTTGTGGGGAGGGGTTTCCAGAGGGACCCCGTGGGGCCAAAATGACTTTTCGTTGTTGTTCTCAGTCCTGTGGTAATTCCGCGGGAGAGTAAGAAAATAATATTTTAAAAAATGTATTTTTTTTAATACACCCATGGTGGACCAGGACCCTGGGGTCAATGCATAATTTTAAATAATTATGGGTAGGGGTTGTGCATGGAACCCCCATTCTTGATCCAAGTTTCGGGACCATGGAGCTTATCCCTGGGGCTGGATGCAATGCTGTCCCAGGAACCCCTTCCACCAGGGCAAGGTGAATCTATTGTGGCCTGCACGTTGCCCGCTCCCCCCTGCCTGTGTTTGGGGCAAGGCGGGTTGTGCTGGCCACACAGTGCCCTGCCACCCTTAATAGAGGCAAGGACACAATGTTTTGCTCCCGCCTGCAGGAACCAACAGGAAAGGCTGCTCCTGTCCAACAGGAGAACAAAGGAAATGTTGCCTGCTCCTGTGCAGCACTGGAGCTGGGTGTGTGGAGCCGGCAAGGCTGCGGGGGTCTTTTATGCTCTCATTTTGGCCCTTAATACCTTTAGCAGCTGTGGGTGCACTGGGTGGGACAAGAGCACCCATTTAAAATGAAAAGAATAACGAAAAAGAAAACCAATGCATTGCTGCAAAACTACCTGGAAGAGCAGACAGAGCCCCTCGTACCTTATTGACAGCTACTGGCGAGAAGTCCTCGATAAGGCTGGGTACGGGCTGTTTTACATGTTATTCTTTCTCCTTGGATTGGCCCACAGAGGGGCACGGGCACCAGCAATGCTTATGCAAAGTGCTGTGATTGGCTTCCGGAGTGAAGCAGCCCCCAAGATTGATTTGTAAAAACTACCCCTAACTCAAATAGTTTTGAATTTACTTTTGTGATCTTTGTATAAATCCAATTTTCTCAAAATATGAAAATTAGGGTGATTTCAAAATGGAAATTATTAACCTGTCGTTACCTATAAGTAAGCAAGGTAATAGGTGTTTGAAGTAACATTAGAGTACAATGACTAGCAAAAATTAAATGTTCGAAAATGGAGTCTTTTTTCTATACCCCCGAAGCAATTGATTCGATTGTTGAATTAGATTTGTGTTGGATGGATCTCCAAATCATATGCTTGGGAAATAATAAAAAATTTAACTTACAGATGTCAAATTTATATATATATATATATTCACTTAAAAAACCATAGGTTTCACACATGTTATAGTTAGCTGGACATTTCACTCGTAAAAAACCAATGAAATTCCCCCGTTATAGTTACTGCAGGCAACTATAACTCACGTGACCACAATCCTCTGCTGATGACGTCAGATATTACATCACTGTATTTAGACACTTTTTTACCCATGTCTTCTTCCATTAATCTTTAGCTATACATATATTACAAATATTTATTTTTCATAAAGACACATATGTCATCAGTGATGTAATATCTGACGTCATCAGCAGAGGATTGCGGTCGCGTGAGTTATAGTTGGTTTTTTTACGAGTGAAATGTCCAGCTAACTATAACATGTGTGAAACCGACGGTTTTTTAAGTGAATTTGCAAGGTTTTTTAAATGCTAATTCGTAACTATAACGTGTGTAAAACCTATGTTTTTTTCAGTGAATTTGTACGGTTTTTTAAATGCTAAGTTATGTATTTATTAATATTTTTTTTCCAGGTTTTTCACCGTGCGCGCACCGTGAAATTAGTTTTTTTTTTTTAAATCGCGAGGTGCGTGCACCCTGCGCGCAAGGTGCGCTTCGTGCACCTCGCGATTTTTTTTTTTTTTTTAAATGTTTTTTTTCTCCCTTGGGGGTTCCTCTGTGACCCCCTGACCAAGGCTAGGGGGTCAGGAACTGTCCACTCTGCCCCCTTGTCACGTTCTCCACCTTTTTTTTTCACCCCCTCAGACTGCGAGAGACAAAATGGCGGCCGACACTTCCTGGTTTCGACCGATTCGAATGTTTACGGACATCTAACAACCAATCAGCATTTGCGCTCGCGCACGGCAGGGTGCGTGCACAGTGCGCGCACGGTGCGCGCGTATAGATATTGATATGCTTTTAAATGCTATTTTCTCAGGAAATACTGAACAGATTTATACCAGACCTGCAAAAGGCACTTCCTTGACCTTATGGCTACCTCTCTGCCAAATTTCACGTAATTCTGTTCAGCAGTTCGGGCTGTAGCTTTGTCTAAAGGTCCCATGGAAAAATGCATGGGGAAAACGCGTTTTGGGACCCCCCTTTTTCTCGGCCCCCGCTTGACGAATCACCCCGAGACTTTCAGGGTAGGAGCTGAGCGGAGCGCCCCATTAGTTTTGAAAATTTGGCGAGGATTCGTCAACCGGCGCCAAAGTTATTCAAAATAGAATTTTGAGATTTCCTATGGAAACTAGGTTGTAACTATAACTATCTACTGGCGACCGCCAGTAGATAATATATATATATATATATATATATATATATATATATATATATATATATATATATATATATATATATATATGAAGCAGTCTCGTCTCACCAAGTTTTCCAAACAACAAACGAGAGTGGACCCAAGATAAGTGCTGGTTTTCTATTTTATTTCTTTAGAATGTCGCCATGACGCGTTTCGACAGCTCCCTGCCTTGATCACATGACAGCATTACTTCGTGTGCTCAGTCTATTTAAAGTGACGGTGTCCAATCAATTAATTCATAGACATGGAAAACATCAAACTTTGAATGATTTGCATGATGTTTTCAAAAGCTTGAACAATAATGGCATAAATGCTTAAAAAAGTCATGAAGCTAACAATCATAGAGTATAAATATATAAATACAGATAAAACTCAGTTAGCAGCACATTATTGTAAAATACATGTATATACAAAAACATAATCAGAATTTAATAATTTGCATAAATGCTTAGTTCCTGAATTATGTGTTGTAAGGCATTGCCGGTTCTATTACAAATGTTTAATGATTTTCAGAAATAGTTTGCTTAAATGCAAAAGAGGACCGGTATAGCCTAATGTCTATTGTATTGAATGGACCCCATTTTCAAGTGCCTAAAATGTGAGAAAATTAATAAATTATAAAAAATCTCCCATCTCGCAAACAGCTATATTTTACCCTTCTTTTTCCCATTGTTATAAAGTGCCCGTGCTATATTTAATAAAATGTTATCATATTACCTTTGCCTCATTTATTTCTGATTAATTTCATTTCAAAATTAAATTTTTAGAGGCAGTGAGGGGTGTTTGAAGTATAAGTGTTAAGTCTAGGGTACAACAGGAGTTTATGGTTGTGTTTTAGAGTAATTGATTCCCACTATTGTACTTTAAAATTAATATAAATATGTATATAAATATTAAATACATAAAATGTTAATAAATACAATCCAATTACTAAAATCTACTCCATAAAATTACCTAACCATTACAGTATAAAAGCAGCATGAAAAGAAGAAAATACATAGAGGATGAAAGATCACAGAACTCAGCATATGTTTGATTAAAACAATTGGGTTACAGTGTGTATATTTGTTATGTTTGTTATAGATTATACTAATGATATCGTTTTTAGTCAAGATAGGTATACAAATCCTCACTAGTGTTTAGGCCTCCCGGCTGCTTTGTGTCCATCTCTAAAATACATTTTCTTTCAAGGCGCCTTAGTTTATGTTCACGATCCCCTCCTCTTTTTAGGGTAGGGATAGCATCAATGACAAAATATTTCGGATATTTCAGATTACTGTCATGATGCAATTTGAAGTGCCTAGCTACCGGGTAACTCGGGTCATTGTTAACGATGGCCCTTGTATGTTGTAGAATGCGTTTGTGGACAGATAACTTAGTGCTGCCTATATATGATAGATTGCAACTACATTGTAGAACATAAATGGCAAATTCTGTCCGACATGTCAGATGTTGTTTTATATCAAAAGCTTTACTATATATATACACACACATATACGTTCCTACTCAATTAAATTTAAGGAGGGTCGTTTCACGTGAAAGGGAGAAACCTATGCTCAAACAATTAGCAAAGCCCAAAAAGGAAAAATGTGCACAACTAGGCTTACTTCAGTACTCAGGTTTTATATTTAATCAAATGTCAAATTAATGGTTACTGAAAGTAAAAGGTTTGTTAGAATCAGAAGCCAATTTATTATTAAATGCTATAAATCAATAATGCAATCTGACTTTAAGAAATTAAATAGCCACAGCACGCATTGCAATAGTCACATTAACAATAACAAACCCTCATTCAAAAGTACGACACAGCATTTAACTCGCTCTAAGCAATTGTCTCTAGAGCAACAATATAATTAATTAAATGCTCTCCGAATATTACATCATTTAGAATGTTTCAGAAAATGATAGCACACAATTTCATAGCATGAAATTACATAAAAAACAACACTAAAATGTAACATGCACTGCAAACCAATCAACCTATTAGCTTCCAATTCACCCTAGAAAATGCCCTCTTGCACATGATTTTCATTGGCTTTTAACTCACACGTTTTAGTTGTACAGAGGAAATAAACAAAAAATGAAACTTAATACAATGGACTTTTTTGCCCGACCATAACGATGGACTTAGCAATGAAATTCAGCACAGAACCGTGTAATGTTTCAAAACACATCGATTCTGATGAGGCAGCTAGACAAAAAATGTATTTTAAATGTACAAAGACTGTGGCTGCAGCTGAATTTCTATGATTTTCTGAAATGCAATAAAAATCATTTTCTTGCACAACATTTAAATATGCACTTTCAATAATGTAGCTTAGTAAAGCATAGTTATGTCAAGTAAACCAAACCTATGTTAAGCTTTATTTTTCTACATAAAATTCATTTTCCACACAAACACACACTTGTATATATAGAGAAAACTGTTGAAAACTGAGTTGTGGCTCAAAAGAGACAAATAACTTAAATGTATGATTTATTGTTACCAACACACACAACGTGAGCCTTAACTTGTGACATCCACTATGTACTTTTGTTACTCTTTTGTTTGTTTATGGACTATTTGCAAAGTGGGGTTTTGAGCATGGCATACCCTGCATCCAACTTGTCGTGAGTCGCCTACGCCAGGAGGTCACAGCCTTCAGCTGTGGACAATGGGGTTTGAGTGCAGGGCCAGGCCTATGGCTAAGGCCACCACCCAACTCTCAGCCATCAGACAACTCCTGCTGCACATGGCCTTTGGCCATGGGCAGTATGGGTTTGTAACAGGGCCTGGCCTGCTGCCAAACTCTGTGTCTTTCTTCCTGCCATAATCCAACACCTGCTACGCACAGCCGAATAAACCAGGCTCTTCACCCAACCATCTGTTAGTAGCCAGTGGCAGAGGGCAGTGTGTGTTTGGTACAGCGCCTGGTCTGTTGCGAGGCCCTGTGTTGTAGCCCTTGCCTTCAGTTAACCCCCACTGTGCAAGGCCATTGGCCACGCGCTGAGAATGTTGAGGGCAAAGGCATTGCCTGATGCTGACCCTGTTCCCTCTCTCTTCCCTGTAGCCTACCTCCATAGAGTACAGACTTTAATTGAGCGCAAAATGGGATTGGCACAAGGGAATGGACTTTGCCTGTGATCAGACACGTGTTGGAGTGGTTGCCTTTGCCTTCTTTAATCAGCATGAACTCTCAAATCAAAAATGATTCAAGAGACATGAAACTCTCGAGCCAGAAGTGATTCAAGAGTCAACCACAAAATGGCAGTATTTCTAGCATCTAAAATGGCTGGTCACATGACTCAAATCTTTTGTGACATGAGAGTGACGCATCAATTTAGGTGTTTGTTTCCTGGTGTATGAGTTGAGCTTTGTGGGCTTCAGGTTGCCTCTTTACACTCCCCTTGGGTTAGGGGTCTCTGAAAGTGGCTCCTAATAGCTGTGCAAATAGTTTTCCTCAGTGCAAAACTCTCAAGTCACGGCCAACTTGAGAGTTTCATGGTGGGCCAAAAAAAGCAATATAAAATCAGGGATCTTATCAAGTCAATGACATTTATTAAAATATTAAAAATATAATTGACAGATATCATGAATCATGACTCTTCAGATTAAAGTAGCAGCTACATTTAAAGGTGTTAACCTTTTAAAGCAACTTTTCAAAACGCTAACATATCAAAACCCTACTGAACAGATTTACAGCAAATGAGCAGAAGCACTCTATTGGAGGAAGGTTTTTCTGTCATGCCAAATTGGGTGTAAATCCATTGAGTGGATCAGGCTGTCGACATCAGCAAAATTTCCTGTTGAAGTTAAATGGGAAATCACTTCATTTTTGACCCACAACTGTTTTTCCCCTCCATTTATCTGCACGAAAATTGGCATGTCGTACCATTAGCTGACTAAGCTATTGATAAGCTAAATTTTGTGCAAAACGGTCCACAGGGTCAAAAGTTATAGTCAAATAATAAAATGACTTTTCAATGAAATGTACAACTGAACCATAACTACGCCGTGGCGACTGCCACTGTGTAATGCGAAACGCACACACAGATACATACAGAGAGTAGTAGTGGGCGCTTCTGGAAAACTGTCCTAGCCAAGAAGTTCTGTATTTTGGGATCTATCTCAGCCACTCTCAGTCTGTTCTCTCTCACACCATCTTACTCTCTTGCTTACACTTTGTCCCATGTGATCTCTGGTTCTCACATTCTCATTCTCTATGAAGAAAGGGCGGTTTTAAGGATTCTCAATGGCTTGAGACTGTCTCTAAATATTGTTCAAGAAGTTGATGCCCATGCAGAGTTCCTTTGTTTAATTTCTCTGAAAGTTTATAAAGCGTGGAGTGGAGACCCCTGCTCACAAAATGGTACCTTGAGGGACTATTAACCTTCAAAGTTGTACCAGTTTGATTTATAGTCCTATTTTCTTAATCACTGAAAACCTGATTCTTTCAGCACGATCTCCACTACTTTTCTGCACTGTTAGCATAACTATGAGAAAGTGTGCTTTTCTTGTGTGACTGTCCATAGCAGCCAACGGTCCCCACTATCTAGTATGAAACCTTTAGTCAATGCTGACAATTTTAAACACCATAGAGGGAGAATTACTAATTTGTTGTGAAATGCAGTGTAGAAACCAAAGTTGCAGTATTACGTTGCACTGGAGGAGAGAGCAGAGCAACACGATGTCTAGTAAGAAATGGCGCTTACGCTCTCTTTTGTTTTTTTGCTGCAAAACCCTGTCAACCAATATTAGTGATAGGATTTTGTGTCAACAATCATAGATAGTAGCACTGGAACAACAATGTACCATCCATTGTTGTTCCATGGATGGCACAACTCCTTGCTTGATGCAAAACAAAGCTGAGCTTCTTTAGGGCAACTTTCAAGCGAGTTTTGCAATGGAAAGTAAATACTTTATCAAGACTTTGCACCAGATTGGGTCACTTGGTATGAATTGTACAGGTGCAAGGTGTTGATAAATCTGCCCAACATTCCATTCCAAGACTTGTTGTTTTACTTTTACCAATATGATTATGAGCTCAGTGAACCCAGAATGCAAAGTGCTGGCGGTGAAGAGGCCAAAACTCGTTGAAGATGCCACCCGTTGCACTAAAGGCACTTGGCAGCTCTGGATCTTTGCATTACCCTATTTGGGTCTGCATAAACTGCTGTGTCATGCTTTCTCCACCTCTGATGGTGCCAACACATTTCCCACAAGAACCTGCCACGTCTGCATGCTTTGGATAACATCTGCATTTGAATATAATGCTTTGGGTGTTGTGGACGTCTGACACAGCATATTAAGCTTCTATATGTTCCATGTACTTCTACCACACCAACAATGTTCTAACAACTGTCTTGCATTCGGTTTTCAGCAAACAGCAAAACCTAATTGCAATGAAAGGTCTCTAGGGTGACAAAAACTGTAGATATAAAGAACATTATTCCTACTAGTTCCTTTGATAGCTCTGTGTATTAAGAAACCCAGTGGAGATCCGGGCACAACCGTAAGCTCACAGGTTCAAATGCTGGCAGTGCAACTCGTTACTTGTATACTTTTACGATTGATGCATTGAATATCATTGACTTTAGAAGTAGGAGACATTCTGTGTGAAAAGCTACATAAAATTAACAAGCATTTGCAATTCAATCGGTCTCGGCTTTGGGACCTTATATGTATTTAGCTATGCAGCACATTAGCCTGGATGCTGAAACATCTACTGTTCTTTAAAATGGATGGAAAGTAAGCACCAAACTGCATGACACCCCAGGTATGAGAACACATGGAGAGAAGTATTGCATAGCAGTGGGAAATAGTATAGTCCAAAGCTCTGTTTTTAATATAAAATCAGGACCTTCGGTGGTCATATCACTAAAAATACAAGATTTGAAAAAAAAATTGTTGTCTATGGGTGCTCGTGGAAGACAATTTCTATGGACTGGAATCTAGAGAAGTGATTCTGGTATTTTACTGACTTCTGTTGGTCGTTTTCTATCAAGAAAGTTAAATAGAGGCAGTTGCCAGAAATATTTACAAAAAGAATGTCCTTCAGCAGAAAGCAGTTCTGGTATTTTACTGACATCTACTGGTTGTTTTCTATCAAGACAGTTAAATAGAGGCAGATGAACAGAAAAATAAGTCCCTAAGTGGAAGCAGGTAGGTCCTAGGGCTGATCTCCAGAGCCCACAAAATACATACACATATAAGTATATACTAAAGTATATACAAGAGGTCTCAAATGGTCGACCTAAAAAATTATTATAACAACAACATCAATTATTGCATATCAACCAATTCAGGCACACTTTAATAATGTCAGCTGAAATCTTCTCAAAAGTGGTGCATTCTCATTACATGAATTCCGAAGTTTAACCTTGAAATTGAAGGGGTTTCAACACTTCTAAAAAAAATAAGTGAACAGCTGTCTATCTTCACTTGCCTGAGTGGAAGGCAAGGCCAAGCTTAGCAGAGGATAGATGGGAGGGCGAGTTAGGAAGGACAGTTTTATTTGAACTGTATCTTTGTAAATCATCTAAAATGGTATTAATTTCCACCTAACATAAGGACGGTATGCTATAGGGTTTTCATACTTCTCACTGCATATGTGTGTTTATGAAACTAACCACCCTTCACCTTTTAAGCAACTAGAAAAACTTTGGTTTGCTTGCTAACTAATGGGTTAATTTGCAGATTAATAATTGAGGTGACCTGAAGCATTGCCAGGTCGTTTTGGATTGCTTCATTGATAAGCCCAGGAAATGACGGTGAAAGGTTGTTTTTATACGGAGAACTAGAGCATTGCTTAATGAACTTCTCTTGGGTGTTTTCATCCCAAACATCTTCAAAGATGCTCGAAGTGTGTGTATGCCCCTGATTGTGTGTGCATGTGGCCATGTTCTGTGATTGTGTGTGCTTTTCTTTGTGTGTATGTCTATGCATGTGTATACCTGAGTGAGGGCAAGTTAATTTGTGCCTATGAGTGTATACTTAACTGTATGTATGTGTGCATGCCTTTGAGCATGTCTACACACATGTGTTTTTGTATGTGTGAATGTGTGTGTGCTTCTGTGCTTATTCGTGTATATCTAATTGCATGCATGTGTTTGTGCCTTTGCATCTGTTTATACAAATATATGTGTCTGTGGAAGTGATTGGTTATTAAGGTGTATATCACCTAAATAGCGGAAAACTCAGCTAATGTGCAGCTGCATATGTGCATGGGTGAGGGAGAGGTGCATGTGTACCTATGTATGTCTATCTATGTCTGTGCGTGCCTTTGAGTGTGTCTATGCATGTGAGTGTAGTGTGTGTAGAACTGTCTACCCTTGTGTGTGTGTATCTCTGTGTGTGTTCACCTGTGCAGGTCTATGTGTGTTTGTGTGTGTGTGTGTGTTTAACTGTAAATGTGTGTGTGTGTGAGTTTGCCTTTGTGCATCTCTCTGCATATGTGTGTTTTTGTGTAGGTACATGTATGTGTGTCTATGTGTGATTATCTGTATGTCTGGCCATGCCTTTGTGTGTATTTTTGCACAGGTGTGGATGTGTGTGCATGGATGCCTATGCTATTGTGTGTTTATCAAACTGTATGTGTATACATGCATGCATTGCCTAGTTTGTAAAATAATAAGTGCTGGTATCCAAAGTTTTGCTTAGAAGCCCATAGCCAGCGCTAGTGAATGTTGATGTGCTGAAATTCCAAAGCTCCATAGTCCTCATTCCACTTCACGCTTCTTTAATTCACCACCAGACACTCACTGTCTGTTTATTATACCACTCATGCCCGTCCTGCTTTCTCCCTTTGTCATTGTTTTTCCGTCTTTCTCTTCCTTCTTCCCCCTTGTGTGATTTTCTTTCTCTTATCCTGGATCAAATTTAGGATTAGGAAAAATAAGTGCTTGTCCCCAAACAAAAATTTGTGCCTGTGTGCGTGTATGCATGGATATATGTGTTTGTGTGTGTGTGTGTGTGTATGTAATTGTATGCGTGCCTCTGCTGATGTGTATTTTCAACTGTTTGTGTGTATGTACTTTTGTGTGTGTCTATGAACAGTGCTTAATTTGAGCCAGAGTTTTTATAATTTAGAGATGAGCAGACCTGCAATTCTTTAATAATTTATATGCATTAAAAACAACTAATACCTGCCGCTCAAGCTATTTTTATAGCCTTGGGAGCCTGGAATAGTCTGAATTGTCACACTTGTAGCAGTGTGCTGGTTAGTAGTTGTGTAGGTACTGTCACTGGGAACACTGACAATGGCAATGGGTGGTGCAAGCTGCAAAGACCTCCCGACTAGAGCCCTGGCACATATTTATTTTACAAATAAAGCACTGTCTATGAATGAGTGTGCTTGTGGCTGTGAGTGTGTGCATGTCTATGCTTGTGTTTGTAAGTTTACTTGTATATGTGTGTGTTTCCCTATGTGTTTATGGATATGAGGTGAGTGTGCACGTGGGTGCTTTGGTACGGATACATGTGGGTGCATGTCTCAGAAGCTTTGGCTAGGTTTTAGGTCTAGCCTAGCGGCTCTGCGAGGCAAGCTGTATTGTAGTAAGCACTGGAAGCCCCGCCCACTCTCCACCCATATTTGTCATTGCCTTGCATCATTGTCCTTCGTAAATGCTGGATTCTGATTCATAAATTGGCTTGTTAGTCCCTTCTTAGTATTGCCTTGTCTTCATTTGTACCCTCTCATGGCATCTGGCCCTTTTTTAGATCTCGCTGAGTCAGCGTGCATGCGCTGCTCGGAGAGACATTTTGTAGATGAGTTTTCAAAGTGCTGCTGGCTGGCCTAGCGCTTGCGTTCACACGAGCGTGCACGCGCGCAGCCGGCCGCCAGCAGTCTTTCACGGGTCATTAGAACCCTCCTTCCCCTGTTGTTGCAATGACGTGTGTGTGCTGCGTGTGCTTCAAAATTAGGGGCTTCTGCAGTTTCACAGCAAATCTACAACTAGGAAGGAACATTTCTTTCCTGCCCGTATTTTATTTTATCTTGCTTTCCGTCCCCTCCTTCCCCTGTTGTTGCAACTGCACCTCCTCACTATACAGGAGCTTTTTCCAAGTAGTACTGTTGCCACGACTTCTGGTGCACTACGTGATTTATGCTAGCTTTGGTGAGTAGATGTGTCACCAAGTATGAGTTCGTGCAAATGGATACGAAATCTGTTAACTTAACAAGCAGTTCTGTGACGCGATCTGTAGCCCGGGAGCCACCCGGTCTGTGCGTTCGTCATGTAAGCATCTCCTCCTGCTCCCTGCCCTGCTGCCCACGATCTACGAGACACCCCACCTGGACGTGGGCGCTCTACCCTCCGCCCCGAGTCCCGCCCTCTGTGAGGCAGCCCGACGCCCTGTAACTGCCCCCGTCTGTCCAGAGTTGTGGCAGATCCGCGGCTCTCCTTCCTGCTCCGTTCCCACGATCTTCGCCGCTGGTCTGCGCTGTTGTTCGGTGCTGCGGTGAGTGCCACTCTCACCTGCTCGGCACCCAACAGGGCTCCGGGATGGAGCCTTCTTGGTCGCTTGTGATTTAACCCGATCGGTTTCCCTTTGGTGTTTACTGTCAAGGCTTGCTGAAACTGAAAATAAAGGGACACCTACACTCTAATTTCCAGCTACGCATTTCATTGGTACGCTGTCACGCTCTGTCCCACTAACATCAGTCATTTTAATTTAACTATCTTTTCATATTTGTAGCATTCGCATTACTTCATAACAAGTGTAGTCTGTATTTTTAGTTAGTTTGGATTATATTGCCCTCTAGCCTCACGAAATGTATAGCTTCGCCATGGATCATGACGGCAGAGAAAACACCACCGAGCTTCTCCCAAAGAATCATTTTTTACCCCACACTGCCCCACTGCCCCACTGCTCTGTGGCCTTTGTTATTGTGTCAAGTGTTATAGTCACATTTGTAGTCTAGCCAAAGAAAACAATCACTGTGATGCAGTAAGTGTGTCATTGGTATTGATGCAGCAAGTGCGGCTCCGCTTGTATGCCTCTCTAGGTTGTTACTTTGTGCACACCGAAGACCCCCGACCTCTATTTTATTAGTTCGATACTAACCGAAGATGCTCCTGTAATAGGATCCCACGCCCTCCGAGTGCTATAGACTTAAGTTCGTTAAACAAGTGCCATGGAACTGTAGGTCATTATATATCATGAAGGGTATTACTGTATCCTCTACGCCAGTGAACTAGTACATACTTTTTAGATTTATTTTTTTGCTTAGTTAAGGTTTCGGTTTTGCTCTTTTCCTTTGATTTTCAAAGTCAGGAGAAAGGCAGCTCGTCCCTGGAAGAGACGACCTGATTAGCTCCGTGTTCTCCTCCATGGTGCTACTTGCCTTCTGTTCTCTTTTCTGGGTTTGTTTTTTGTTTCCACATCATTCCAGGTTTAAAAAAGCATTGGCAAAGCTAATAGGTCTGACTTTCCCCAGCTCATGAAAGCATATTCCACAAACAAAACAAGCATTGGCATAGCCAATAGGTCTCGCCTTTGGGACCTTATAAGTGTTTAGGCATGCAACAGTTCATGATGTTGCACCAAGGATATTGTGCTGGATAACTAAACACTTATAAGGTCCCAAAGGTGAGACCTATTGGCTATGCAAATGCTTGTCTTGGCTTGTTACACAGTCTCCGTCTTAAGTCGGTGAGCACTATTTTGTTCCTGACTAACTAATGGGGACAATGCGCCCACACAGGACAATGGTGGTCGCTTTTTACATCAAGCGCTATATTACTTCTGAGATGAAGGCTGCGTCCGCTTCAAGGACACCGCGCTTTCTGTCAGCTTTTATTTTTTTTTTAAATAAAATTGCATGCTGAGTCGGCACCTACTTTAGGGACACCACGCTCAGTTTCATTTTTTTTAAATTAACTATAATGTTGAGCGAGGCGCCCGCTTCAGGGACATCGCACTCTGTTTCTTTTTTCTTTTTTACTTTAATAGTGATCTCTCGGCGCCTACTTCAGGGACACCGTGCTCTGTTTCTAGGCGTTAAGGCCTTAGAAGAGAGGTCACAGATTGAGGGTACCGGAAGCCGATTTTCTCCGTGACTGTGTCATCAACCTTGCCTCCTGAAGATGAATCTGAGAAGTGTATATCCTTAGATGCACCTGGTTTTTCAAAAGTTACCTCCTATACAGTCATCAGGAGTTTAGATTTTACCGTTTGTTAGAAGTGGTAAAACAGGTGTTAGTATCACCCAGTGTGATATTGGATATATAGTACATAACAAGCATTTATCTAAGTGCTAAAAAACCTGTAGGACTGCTACAGTGTCCTATTAATGTTATGAGCATTACATCATAGGAGTACAATTTCGAAATGGTTGATGGCAAACAGAGTGCAACATGGTTGCTGACAAAGATAGCAAAACCAAAGGGGATGATGGACGGAGTGTTGAACATTGCAAGCACTCACCCCCAGTCAACTGATCTGGGTTTAAACCATCATTATTCTTTAGCTCACTCCGCCACCCCAGTTCAAACATTGCCATATGCAAATCAGTCTGACCCTGTGCCTCATGGGAACAGTCCAGCCCATGCTGGCAAAGATAACTAACAGGTCTGCTGTCAAAAACGGCAACTTTGTTTAAAGGAAAAACTAACCGACCTGGCTGTTGTTAACCTAAGAGCAAAACGACAGAATCGGGGCACAGGGACAATGTGCTTCACACTTTTGTTGGGTAACCTTTCCAATCAACAGATGTTTGTACTATGCCAATGAGCATGTTGCTGGTCAAAGAGGTACATGAAATGTCATTTTTTATTTGACAGGGAAGAAAATGAAAGTCCATTTTTCTTCCGCTCTCTCGTGATTCAAAACGTTTGCCGTATGAACCCTGGCCAACTCGAACTGCCGCCATAGATGTATGCCGCGCTAAGTAAACGCATTTGCAAACTGCATTGTGCCAGCCAGGGCAAGTCATCATTCACGAGGGTGCCCCTCGGTAGTCTAAAAGTGGTACTGTGTGGGGTGAGTGTTCACACTCGTCAGGTAATGGTGTGCACACTTGTATTGTGCACATCTATAAGACTGTTAACACACAATGACTGAGGGATCAGTTATAGGTCTTGCACTGAAGGGCCTCATCAGCACTCGCACATCACATGAGCTGTGTCACCAACAACAGGGGCCAGGCTATAGAAACTTTATGCTGGTGGAATAAAAAAGAAAAAACACACCATACACCTATTTCTATCATTTTTACTGCTTCTATAATAAGGAATGGGCAACCGTATTTGCATGTGAGCAAGATAGATAGGCAGGCCTCATATGTGTGATATATGCTGCTCTTGGGTAGCTTAGTTGTTTAGCTGCTTGCTGGACACACGTACATGACCACTCTTGACACATTCTTTCATCACCCTAAGGGGCATATTCTCAAGAACGTGCGATAATCATCGCCAAATTTTACATATCGCTGTCTATCACAGGAAAATAACTCCGTGTTAATGTCGCATTCTCAACACGGCGGTAACATGCGATAGTTACCCGATAATGCGTCAAATATCCGCGATAACATTCCCGGGACGGCGATAAAAATCCAAACCCGAATGTGAAAAAAGTTGCGATGGGCCCAACTGTGATAAAAAAGTCAGCGATAAGCAACGCCCAGCCTGCAAGTCCCACAAGTCAGGTTGCAAAACTCAGTTTAAACGCGGCAACAAAAATACACATACAAAACACAAAAAACTGCGACGCACCATGGAGGTAGCCAGAGCAAGTACAGAGGACAACCAGAACCCCACGAGCCCCACGGAGGACCAGCCTGGGACCTCGGGGTCAGGGAAGAGCAAGGAGAAGAAGAAGAGGAACCTGCCTGAATGGGATAAGGGCCAGCCAAATCAGAGCTGAAGGGGCAACTCACCCACAAGGCAGCACACACATCAGAATCAGAGCACCTCAACATTGACAACAATGTGGTACAAACTGCTACACTTCACAACAGAACAGAGGACACAACTGCTGCCGCTTGTGTGGAGAAAATGGCCATTCGCATTTGGCATAGCAGGAAACTGTGAGATGATAATGTACATGTAAAACCTCACATCCGTGATGGTGTAGAAATGTCAACTGCCCTGCATCAAATAGGAATCTCCTCACAAACAGACACAATGTACATTGCCATGCAGTCTGTTAGTAAACTTGTACAATGCGTGAACATGCATGTGAACACAATGTCAATCTGCACCTCCCCATCACATTGCAGAGGGAGAATCAACCCCTCCTGCAGAGCAGACCCAACAACACAGCACTGAGAATGAGGACCTCCCCAACATCCACATCTCCACCCCTGAAGTGTCAGTGCCACACTGTGATGCAGACTAAACACCACCACCTACATGCTGACGCAGCTGACACATCAGAGGACGAAGATGACAATGAAGCTGGCTTTGTGTCATGAATGAAGTGGTAGCATTCATCTCCGTCATATGGCCTGTTTCAGCTTGCTTCTGCCCTCTGATTCATGCCCTGGAATATCACCTTCCACTGTCCGCCGATACCCTCAGCAACACTAAGCTTGGACCTCGACACTGACTGCCATATTTTGTTTTGTTACCAATGACACAGCAATCACAATGGGAACTGAAGTCTTCCTCTTCCAATGAACTTGTCAATCCCTATAGGACTCCGGCTGGCCATCCACGGGGCAACAATGTAAAGTGGGGTTTGCATAACCCTGTACTGGTCCATCTCCAACACTCCACTGAATGCGAATAAAACATTCTAATACACACAGATGTGTCATGGCTAGGAGCAATCAAGTATGAAAGTATGGATGAACGTAGGGACAGTGATTCCACAGAAAGATACTCCCTGGGTAATGCTATCAATGCGCATGTATGGCCATGACCCTGATATGCAGTGAGACACATATTGTCATTCAAATCAACACTCATCACAGTAGAATAGAAGTGAAGGTGTGTAGACTTTAGTAGCAAATGCGTGTCAGTACGGGTAAGACAAGTGCCACAACATGCAGACCAATGCAGCAGAATGTCCGAATGGGGAACATTGCCAAGCGCCCCTGTCCACTTCGGGGGAGGGCTTCACCTTTCACAGGTGTGTGTCAACCCGCGTTGTTGTACGCTCATGCATTCGGAGTCCAGGCGAATTCAGCCATGTCCACTGTTGTCGTGGGACATGTGACCAGATCTCAAAGATGCAAGAAGGTGTTGGGACATGTGCAATGGGTTCCAATCTGTTGTGGCTGCAGGTACGTAGTTACTCGTCCATGGACATTGCAACTTCGTTGGCCATCATTTCCAATATGAGGTCGTTGTCGACTTCATTAAACCGGACGGCAAGGAAATCCATTAGCAGGTTCGGACAGATGTGCTGCATCTACCCCCTTTCACCAATTAGCATGACAGCCCAATAGGGGAGCGGTTCAATGTGGTCACTGTACACGAGGAGTTGTGCAATCTCCCAGCTCCAGCTGCCAGAATGTATGACAAGTATCCAGGCGTCCCATAAACGGGCATCACAGTGACACTTCTGTTGTTGTGGGACATGTGACCAGATCTCAAAGATGCAAGAAGGTGTTGGGACATGTGCAATGGGTTCCAATCTGTTGTGGCTGCAGGTACGTAGTTACTCGTCCATGGACATTGCAACTTCGTAGGCCATCATTTCCAATATGAGGTCGTTGTCGACTTCATTAAACCGGACGGCAAGGAAATCCATTAGCAGGTCCGGACAGATGTGCTGCATCTACCCCCTTTCACCAATTAGCATGACAGCCCAATAGGGGAGCGGTTCAATGTGGTCACTGTACACGAGGAGTTGTGCAATCTCCCAGCTCCAGCTGCCAGCATGTATGACAAGTATCCAGGCGTCCCATAAACGGGCATCACAGTGACACTTCTGTTCGTGGTCCAACAGGGGGCGCACACACATGTCAAAATCCAGTTCAGCTACCGTCCTGTTGGATAGGCAGACATCCATGGACCACTCGAATATGCACGATCGACAATGCAACAAAGGCTGAACGCAGGTGAAGTTGGCAAGGTGGAAGCTTAGCCGGTAACTGATCCGCAGCACTGCCAATGGCAGTTCCCCCAGTAAATGCAGCAAACGTGCACGGTACAATTCCACGTGACCATGGTTGTGCATTTGGCCGGGATGTTCTGCCCTTGCGTTAGTGGCTCTAGTTGAAGCGACACTGTTCTGACCTGCGCCACTTTGTGGATGAAATGCCACAGCTCAGATCAATGAGTAGTTTAAGTATGCAACGGTTATACGCCTGGGATGGTGTGGGAGTAAGTGTGAAGACCATTCCATGCAAGATAACTCCTAGCAAGGACTTCTGTGTGTGGGGTGTGTATGCGTTGGTCTGTCGTCGTGCTGTGCATAGTGTGGGAGTCCTCATCTGCTATTGTATCTGTCAGGGGATGCCGGGCACATGCAATTTCAAGGTCAGATGTGTAGATGTGTTTCCGCCTGATAGTTCAGACAAAGGAGCATTCACCCCTAATGTAAGTTTGTAATCTGCTTGCATTAATGAAATGTGAAGTGGCTTGTTGGGGGTGGGGTGGGATGAGAGTGACTTTGGGATTCATTTTTGACATGTCTTGTATGTGGCATATAAGCGGCATCATTGTGTGTTACGTTGCCTCACAGCGGCTCTTCCCTCCCCCGAACCCATTTACTTATGTGCGCTGCGCGATTGCATCACTTGCACTCCCACAGCACAGTATTGTCATGCCTCTCTGCGCATGTCCACAAGCCTGACAACGACACTGTGATGTTGGTGGGCCACTTTGTTAAATGGTAGCGGCAGTTTCAGTCGAAAACCTTTCAAGTATTTGCCCGGCGGTAATCGCCTCTCATACCACTCGATGATTTTACCAATAAAAGAGGCGGGCGCCGGAGACTGGAAGGCAGGAAACAAAGTTTTATTCCGTCGGAGCAGAACACATCAGATCAGACAGCAAGGTATCGTCACGAGGTGCTCTAACTGCATCTCTGAGACCTGGTCTCTTATACACTGGTTTATTGCTTTATTATACATAGTACATTCTTGAGATTCCCTTGATGTGCGGGGGAAATATCCCCTGAAGCCCCGGCTCAGATCCGATCCCACACATGGTTACAGTAGAGGTTCCCACCCTACCCGCAGTGGGAGATGGCTATCGCGCAGCAGGGAATTCCGCTAATTCCCGGGGGTGTGTGCAACCGCCCGGGTCTCAGGGGGTAGGGGCTTTGATCTACTGTAATCTCTTTGATGTGGGGTGTTTCCCTTACAGTAGTGGCAATAAACTGCATCCGCAGGGCTAGGTGATGGCCTGGGACCAGTTCAGACAATGGGGCGCAGAGGAAGGGGGTTATCAAAGGAGAGGCATGACCATGTATGGGTTGTCGGTCGGAAGTGGTTCCGTAGCAGGGTCGCGCAGAAGGAGAGGGTTTATGGCCTGTATGAGAGAGCGGGGGTGGCCGGCGCGCGGGGGATGCTCGCAGCGCCGGGGGAAAGCGCTGGCGATCGAGAGTGAGCGGGGAGAGAGAGTGGGGTGCCTAAAATGGCGACCGTACATTTGCTATGCGTGGCGCTGGGGAGAGGCAAGATGGCGCAGATAATGTTCAGTTTGCAAGCTAAATTTCCACAGTCCTCCCTTTTAACATATCTCGCCAGCTTGTCCGGCCAATATTCACCTTTGTTAGCCTTTCAGTTACAGTATCGTCAATGTTCGTCATACATTTAAAGATACAGAGTCTTAAGGGTAGGCAGGAGTAATCTGACACATTTGTACATTGTCTCATACAGTTTGATAAAGTAGGCGAGGAGGAAGTACATTCAAAGTTGCAGTATAGTCGTGTGCATGGCTGGTGTTGTATGAATGTTACTATACATAGTTACATTTTCTTAACTTCTCAGTGTACAGTCGGAAGTGATTGATGCAACATCATGAAGAAGATAGTTAATATAATAAGGTGGTTGGGAGAGGATTTTCAACTTTGACATGGGTCCTTCTTTCCAGTGTCCTTGTTTTATAAAGAGCTATCACTGGTAAGCTCTCATTGTTGTCCTTCTTTCGTTGGCACTGTTGAGCACCGGCGGTGGAGCTAAGGTCCAGCTCAAATCCGATTTCTCACGTGGCAGGGTGTGACCACTCACTGTTCTTTGATCACAGTCCTGTTCCTTAACACAGTTCACCACAGGCACTTTGAGACAGGGTGCCGGCCTTTTGTTCCTCGGTAGTAGGTCAAAGTCATAGTCCAAATGAAAGAGGAAGAGAGAATGGGGTGGCGTGGGATCGGATCAAAAATGCGGACCAAGGAGAGCAGAATCTTTCAGCACTGGGCCCATCAATCGGGCCCGACGGGTTGAGACTTCAGGCACGCTGGTCAGTGAGCAGGGGTCTCGATGTAGCCCTTCGCGCTTATCGTTCTGATAATGGTGTCTCGTCTCACACCCTTTTTGCTTCGTCGCTTCCCCCTTGGTCGATGTCATAGATGCTTTATGATCCGCAGCCAGACTGTGCGTCACGTCCGACCCCTCTCTTCCGATGGCTGCGGGTTATCCTTGAATAGGTTATAAGAAACGAAAGTCTTAGGGATTTTGGCAGGGAAGACATTTACATACTTCATTCTCTCTCCCAACCACTGAGTAGTTGCGGAAATGTTCTTATCTGTTACTATATGATTGGTGTCTATTAACTCTGATGTTAATGGTGCGTGTTACTAATCTATTAATTACTGCTGTGGTGCAGGGTTCTGTGGGTGTCTCTGTCCATCGTCTGGCCTTCTAGGTATCAGTTTCTGCGCCCTATAATACAAGGTTTGGTAATACCCGTAAGTGCGAGGTGCTACGGTCATGCGTTCACGAGTATCCTTTTCATACAGTAGGTGACCCTTTATCAGTTTAAAACAGGGCCATCAGCTGTTTCGTTCGGGATACTCTGAGACGGCTAGTATAGGGCTGGAGTTATCTTTGGGAGAACAGGGTGCTTTAGACATTCTATTTCGGGCTAATTGGTCAGGGGTAATTCTGGGCGGTGGAGATGGTGTCCCTTAAGAACAAAAACCACTGACATATAGTCCCCGTGTTGAGGGTCAGATTGGGAGACATCAGTCGTCTTACCTGTCCTTTCCTTCTCAGCCGATTAGGCTTAACGTTTGTAAAAAGGAGAGGTAGTAACGTGGTAAAGTATGGTCGTTTTTGTTTCTGTCAATTTGTTCGAACACCACTGTGTTCAGGCCAATTATACACTTACCAAAGAGGTGTATGTCGTTAATTTATTCAAGAAAAAGAGGGCAAGAAAGAGCCTTTTGCGAGGGAGGGGGAGAGAGAGTGAGAGAGAGAGAGAGAGAGAGAGAGAGAGAGAGAGGGAGAGAGAGAGAGAGAGAGAGAGAGAGAGAGACGTGTGCATCAAGTAGGCTATTTTGGCATACATACGACACAAAACGAGAGAGAGAGAGATGGGTAAGATAATAGGCCACTTGGTGCACACACAACATGGAGTAGCATGGGTCTGTTCCATGTAAGAAAACACAAGCGGGGAAAAGACATAAATTCGGTGACCACGTACACACAAATGCCGGATAGGGTGTGACAGTACATGCATCAAGACGGAGACTCAGGGCTGCGTCGAGCACGGGGACCTCTCCTTTCCTGTCCTCTATTCCTATGCATGCTGCGTACCTTTAGCATTTTGTAGTTTATCTTATGGGTTGTCTGACCCTTTATTCTCCTCCCTTTGATCGGTGGACGAGCACCTCAATCATATGATGACGCTCTCTTCAAGTGACCCGAACATGAAATGCATACACATTCATATCGTATAATCGTAGTACACACGCACAATCATATCATACAGTTTTTCATGTTCCCAATGGTGGTCTGTAATTTTACGCACTATCTCACAACGTTTGTCTATGTTTTCCCTGATATTGAACTTGGTGCGGTCCATGTCCACTCCACTCTTCAGTCGGAACTTCGTCGTGACCTATAGAGGGGAAAATAAGAGGGGAGGGGAGGTGCAGTATTCAAAATACCCCAGCGCGCGCAGACACGAAAAGTTCTACCTACCATGTACCAGGCTAGCCGCAGGGGTGGGTAATACCACGGACCTATTATTCTTTAGTTCGAGGCAAAGATGCTCTAGTTCATTCATCTCCTAAATTCGGGTTCCCTGGTCGTGCATGTATTTCTCAATTGGTCGTGTATTATGGTGCAGGATACCATACCTTGCGTGTGACATATACCTTAAGTTATAGTTCATTATTGATTTGACAATTCTTGGAAAAAGGGGGGCAGGCGTGATGGGTACAAATTCCGTTAAACAAAAACATTTTAGGCAAATTGAGTCCGTATTATCTGTATGCTTTCGCTTAGGAGTGACAATCTTTTATTTAAAAGAGAAACCTTCAACAACCCAGATGATTAGTCATGACGCTGATTCCGTAATTCCTTTTTAAGAAGCCCTTTATTTAAAACAATGTCAGTGTAGAAATACGGGCCTACAGCCGCTATAGGCCGGCCACGGTGCGAGAGGCGTCGAGCAACATGAGCAACACTAGATTAACATAAAAATCGGTTCCCCCCCCTCTCCCCCACCATCATGTGTGAAAGCATCGCATACATATATTTATATATCTCTTTTGAACACAAATGTCACGTGGCTGGAACGCCACAAGGATTTGTAGGCCACTCCTACATCAGCGCCATCTTGGGGCGGGGTCGGGCCAGTGCACAGTCTAAGTCTTTCCATGAATTAGCTGTAGAACCAGAATTCCTTTCGGTAGTTCGAGAACTTTCGTTAGCGTCAACTTTGCGTCAGCATGGCGTCACTGCAACCTTGTAGCAATGCCACGGTTTGTTCTTAGGGCGGGGCAGCAGGCGGGTTCTTCCGCCGACGCTTTTACTGTCTCACTGCACCAAGCGGAGGCAAGGTGGCTGCCGCCCGGGGGCAAAAAGAGCAATGGTGGTGGTTTTGTCCTTACCGGAAGTCCGCAGGAGTCGAATGTCAAATGACTCCAACCAATTCTGTAAGGCTGAGGGGAGCGTTCTGTCAAGGGTGGGGCCCATGCCCTAGCAAACAAGCTTTCGAGTCCAGAATAGTCTCACGGTGGGCCAGGCCTGGAACCGGAGGGGTCAACCGCCGGAGTTCAAGGGCAGCAGTAGCAGCAGCTCTTCGGTACAGTCACCGGAGAGGAGCCAGCAGCAGTAACAGCGGCAGTTCGGATGGTACCGCCACCGGGGTGATTCCAGTAGCAGTGACGACAGCAGTTTGGATGGTATCACCACCGGGGTGGGTCCCCGATTACCTTGCTGCGGGGGCCCACTCCTCACGTCGGGTGCTAGCGGCAGTCCTGGTGAACCCGGTGCTTGGGTGGTTGCCTGGCGGCCGCGTGCAGGGGTGCCGGCTCAGCCGAACGGCGAATGAAGTGGCAGGGCGCAACTCAGCTGGCTGACGTGTGAAAGATGCGGTTTGGGGTGCCCTCATCTGCTGGCGAGCCTCCACCTGGGGAGGTGGGGGAGGCCCGTCCGCGTCGCCTCCCCCCGCCAGGGCACCCTCCGTTATTGAAGGAAGAAGTGACTGGGAAGATCCGCACAGCGTGCCAGGGTGAAATTCAGCAGGCCGATGAAAAAGATGGCTGGGTGCAGCTTAGCTGGTCGGCGAGTTAAAGACGGCTGGGGTGCCCGGCGAGCCTCCACCTGGGGAGGTGGGGAGGCCCGTCCGCGTCGCCTCCCCCCGCCAGGGCACCAGCCCTCATTAAAGAAAGAAGAAGAGAAAGCGGAAAGGCCCGCACAGCGTGGCGGGCTCCGCCTTGGTGTTGCCAGAACTTCGGCGCTTCGTATAGCCTCCGGCCTATTCGCACAATCGCCCGCCACTGATGTCAAGGGATTTTTGCATGGCTTTTATAGCCCAAAGTCAACTAAGAGGGACCGCCCAAAACAGGCCAATGTTGCGATTTCGAGGAAGGAGAGGCGAGGACGGTGTCACGTGGACGTTAAGGCTTTGGGATGGAGGTTGCAGCAGACTGTCATGTAAATAGTTGTTTTAAAACGTGTTTTAACCTGTTTACCCTGTTGGTGTGTTTGTTATATCCTATAAGTTATTAAAATGTTATAACTACATTACTTCGTTGGAGTGTTTGTACATATTTGTAGTTTGATGACGAGCACAAGGAGGTTACTGTGCAATCGGAAAAATAACATAGCCCAATTGTGCGCGATCTAGCCCTAGTTTGGTGACGTCGATGGTGGGTGTCAGCAGGCTTCCGTTTGTGCGGGATTTTGTCATGCTTATTGGGCGGGGTGGGCAGTAGGGCAGACATGTTTAGGTAGCGAGAGTAATGGAGTCGGGCTACCTCGCGGTCGTCTCGACCGTGAGCTTGACTCCTTCCCTTGGTTTCATATGTCCCACAAAGGGCTAACTCCTAGCGTTATTTTAGTTTTTGTAAGGTCAAAAAGGATCCTACCAGTGCCTTTACTATCTTGTCGATTCCTGTTCGTTCATCCTTAGTTAATCGATTCATTCTGGTGGACTCTTTCTTTCCTATCTCATGGTCGTCTAGCGTTGTAGTCGACGTTGGGTTCGGCACAAGAGGCTCAGCCGGCGCGGAGGCCGTGAGGGCCGAGGCCCCTGTACTGCTTTCGCTCGTGTTCGGGGGTTGTGGGTGTTGCACTATTGATTGGGAGGGTGCATACGGAGGGGGCATGTAAATGATCGGGGGACCTAACAGTAACTCGTCATTCGTTCGCTGCTTGGAGGACAACTCAGGGTAGAGCAAAGAAGGGGTCCTAACAGCGTACTGGCCTGAGGTTTCGGGCTCCTGTCTTAGTTTAGTTTCCCTTCTCTCCTTTATGTCTTCTTCTAACTTTCTAGCGGCAAGGTGAGCTGCCTTTCGTAATTCCTTTTCTGCTTTCACTTCTTCCCTCTTTTTCCGTTGCGTCGCTTCTTTGCGCCACATGCCGATACTGTCAAGCATAGTAGGCGTCGTTTTATTGCTACGCAGAGCTATTTCTAGCGCTTCTATCTTATGGTCGTCGAAGGATCCCATCAGTGGCCACTGACTCTCGGGGTCCTTCTTTGTATATTTATGCCATAGCTTGGTATAAGCTATGGCGACTAGTCCATATTTAGTGAACATGTCCTTATTAGGGGTGCCCTCCAGTGGAGCCGGATGGTTCACCTCTAATAAGCGGTCCGGGCAGAACCAACTACCAATCAGTGGGGAGAAGATAGGCATGACGGGTTTCAACGGGGACAAAAGTCAGCACTACCTATCTTTTCACTGCTTGCAAAGACTAGACAGAATATCTCTATTCTTCGTTATTTGCAAGCAGAGAATACCTCCAAAGAACCAATATCGAACAACTAGTGTTCGGACAATCAATCAATCAATCAATCAATGGGAGATAAAGATAGGCATGACGGGTTTCAACGGGGACAAAAGTCAGCATTACCTACCCATCACTATTTGCAAAGACTAGACAGAATATTCCTATTCTACGTTATTTGCAAACAGAGAATATCTCAAAAAGCACTATTCTCCAAAACAATCAATGTTCGGACAATCAATCAATGGGGAGATAAAGATAGGCACGACGGGTTTCAACGGGGACAAAAGTCTGCGTTACCTACCCTTCACTATCTGCAAAGGGAGAGAGAGCGAGAGAGTATTTCTACTCCTCCCCGTTTGTAGACAGCGAATATCTCAAAAAGAACAATCAATGAGCAATACTAGTATTTCCAAAGCGTCAAACAATCAATCAATTATTATCAATTTGTCGTGTATCACGACCTTACCCGGACCGCGTGGACAGTTTCTCGTCTTCCGCCTCCAGCGCCCGATCGTCCTCTACTCTCCGTATTTGCCGCGGCACTCCTGATGGTTCCCAGTCAGGACCGTAGATCACTCGAGAGAGGTCTGCTCGGAACCAGTGAAGTTCGGATGATCGGCTGCCAGACGAGGGTCTATTGGGCAGGAGCTCTCCCGATCGTTGCAGTCGTTCACTCTGTCGTCGGGACCTCTCCCACTGGATCCACGTGTCGCTGATGGGCCCCACGTTTGGGACGCCAATTGTTAAATGGTAGCGGCAGTTTCAGTCGATAACCTTTCAAGTATTTGCCCGGCGGTAATCGCCTCTCATACCACTCGATGATTTTACCAATAAAAGAGGCAGGCGCCGGAGACTGGAAGGCAGGAAACAAAGTTTTATTCCGTCGGAGCAGAACACATCAGATCAGACAGCAAGGTATTGTCACGAGGTGCTCTAACTGCATCTCTGAGACCTGGTCTCTTATACACTGGTTTATTGCTTTATTATACATAGTACATTCTTGAGATTCCCTTGATGTGCGGGGGAAATATCCCCTGAAGCCCCGGCTCAGATCCGATCCCACACATGGTTACAGTAGAGGTTCCCACCCTACCCGCAGTGGGAGATGGCTATCGCGCAGCAGGGAATTCCGCTAATTCCCGGGGGTGTGTGCAACCGCCCGGGTCTCAGGGGGTAGGGGCTTTGATCTACTGTAATCTCTTTGATGTGGGGTGTTTCCCTTACAGTAGGGGCAATAAACTGCATCCGCAGGGCTAGGTGATGGCCTGGGACCAGTTCAGACAATGGGGCGCAGAGGAAGGGGGTTATCAAAGGAGAGCCATGACCATGTATGGGTTGTCGGTCGGAAGTGGTTCCGTAGCAGGGTCGCGCAGAAGGAGAGGGTTTATGGCCTGTATGAGAGAGCGGGGGTGGCCGGCGCGCGGGGGATGCTCGCAGCGCCGGGGGAAAGCGCTGGCGATCGAGAGTGAGTGGGGAGAGAGAGTGGGGTGCCTAAAATGGCGACCGTACATTTGCTATGCGTGGCGCTGGGGAGAGGCAAGATGGCGCAGATAATGTTCAGTTTGCAAGCTAAATTTCCACAACTTGAGTGTAGGCCTATGGTAAGGATAGGGAGGACACAGATGTAGAGTACATGCCTGGCTGAACTGGCTGCTAATTTGGCTAGGCATTTGGCTCAGGCTGCGGCAATACAGATACACACAACACTTGGCATGTATGATCCTGGACCCGAGCGGTCTTGCGCTCCTTCATTGCTCAGTTCGTGCGAGCCCGCTCTCCGGGTTCATGCTACATTGCAACATTGTCGCTTACAGGGACGACGACTTAGCTACATGTCCAAGCTCTTACCCACTGCCTGAGGTGACATGTTTGCGTCCGCTGTCCACAGCACAATGTAATGTGGTAGGGCCCGGGGCCATCATTCATACATAATGACCACACGGACACACTTGGATAGATAGTGGAACTGGCTACAGGCATGTGCGCCCGGCCCCTTTTTATTCCTAGGATCACATATCCAGTGACGTCTGTGCTGGATGGGTTTGGGGCGAGTGTGAGCCAGCCCTCAGGGAGTGGTTGATGCTGGAAACAACTTGAACAGTGGTCACTATTAAAGCGGAAACAGAAAACACCAACATAACACAAACAGCTGCAAAGCATCATGGAGGTAGACGGAGCAAGTACAGAGGTCGCCCAATATTCAATCAGAAGGGGCCATGACTTTTGGCGCACTGAGGTAGGGGCACCAGAGCTGACCGTGCTCATGTGAAGAAATTGTCAATGATTGTGTCTCTTCGGGATATTCCTGCTGCAGCTGCAGTGGGGTGTGTTACACCTACCTCATCTTCATCATCATCGTCCGAGGTCTTCCACACTGCCTGAGGTGCCATTGTTGCGTCCACAGTCCACAGCACGTAACTCAATCATAAAGGGTCCATGAGTTGTGCTGCACAGAGTTAGTGGCCCTGAAGCGCTCAGGGGGTGCACAGACAGCGATGAAGCGTTATCCGGGCGGGCCGCACTGGGAGCAATGTCTTTTGCCTACTGAAATCTGCCTCAATAAGGCCACGTGGTGTTGACTTGTGGTGCACAGAGTTAGTGGCACCTAAAGCACTCAACATGTGCGCAGCCAGGATGCAATGTCTGTTGCCTACTGGACTGCGTCATCTGCAATCGCGACTCTATCTGACTTGCCAGCCCTGCTAACCGCAGTGTAGGCCAGAGACAGTGATCAGCAAGGACAGACAGCCACGTGGCGTTGACTTGAGCTGCACAGAGTTAGTGGCACCTGAAGCATTCAGCGTGTGCGCAGTCAGCAATGATGCGTGGTCCGGACGAGCAGCACTGGTAGCAATATCTTTTATATCATGAATTCTGCCTTAATAAGGCTACGTGGCGATGACTTGTGGTACACTGAGTTAGTGGCACCTTTGTTGGTGCTCAGCGTGTGCGCAGCCTGCGATGATGCGTGATCCGGGCGGGCCGCACCAGTAGCAATGTCTGTTGCCTACTGGACTGTGTCATCTGCATTCGTGACTCGATCTGAATTTTGAGCCATGCTGACTGCTGTGTAGGTCAGCACAGACATAACTCCGCGGTGCTTTGCCGCTGGATTCGCTGGGGGCCTGTGTCGTGGATGCCAGCGATTGGCTGAAGAGGCCGGCAGTCACGGCAGCAGCGTCGTGGCAGGGTGAGGGGCGCCGCCCTGGCAGACGCGTTGGCCATCCCGGAAGTGGACCATACCCAGAGCCCCGGCCTATTTCTTCACACTCCTACACTGAACTGGTATACGCCAGACCAGGCCACTCCACTTACGCTTACAGGGGGGGGGGGGACACAGCTACATGACCAAGGTCTTCCCCACTGCCTGAGTTAACATGGTTGCGTCCACGGTCCACAACACTCCGAACACCAGCAGTATATGTCCACATGGACAGGTCTGTGCTCTGCATACTGAGGTCTGTCCAGCACATCACCGCCACACTTGGCATTGTGTGCATTCTTATTCATGGGTGACTTGCCTCCTTCACACATACTTGGTTCCCACCTCTCCCCACATTCTGCTATTGTGTGGCTGAGGGGCCATGCCATCTTCGGAACGTCTGCTGTCCTGTCCTGTTCTGAACTGCCTCTGTGGTAGTCGGGAGGGGGGGTGGTGGTGAGTGTTGTGGACCTCTGGGGTCTCCGAGCTGCATGCATGATCAGTAGATCCATGACAAGTCTTCAGATGTGGCTCTGTGCTGGGCTCCCTTTCATACTGCAGGTAATCGTCCTGCTTTACACCAGTGAAAGGCAGGTGTTAAATGCGCCTTATCCCCTGTTTTTGGATCGCATCACAGGTCTGGCTGGTCGTTGAGAATATCGCGAAGTGGCGTTTTCGTGTGTTTTTGCACGGGAACGCCTACTCTGCATATCATTAGCGTTAGTTGTGTCTCTCATCCGTGGCGATGTTTTTTGCAGAAGCTATCGCTGGAAAACTGGCGATATCTACAGTTTGCACCAGCTTTGGAATGGGACGATAATTCTTTCGCCACTTTTGCTGCGATAACTCTGCGATAAGTCCTTGAGAATATGCCCCTAAGTGTATAGTTGTCTGAATTAGCCTAAGAGCAACATTAAGCGCCAGTCATTTATTATTAATTTGTCCAAGTGGGTCACCTGCATTGCGCCTAAATATTAAATTAAAACAAAATAGATACCATGTCATGGTACATTTGCACTTATATGTACTGAAACATGAACCCCAATGTGCTCGTCACCTCGCTGGTGCCAGCCACTTTCCTGAAGTTCGTAGGTTAACATAGCCATAGTTTTACTGTTCGCTTACTTTCTTTAATTAATCACTCCACTGCAAACAAAGAGTAAATAAAACACATTACCATTTACAATGCCAATAGCTCCAACTCCAACAAATGTGAGACCTAGTGCATTGCAAATGCTTATTTACATATGGTTTTGAATAAGACTCCATAAACATAATTTAGGATTATTGCAATCGGTTTCCTTTGTCCTACAGCATGGCATGTTCTCAGTGCATTCCTTTGAAAAACAAATGTGCAAGGCCGCATACTAGAGTTTTACATTTAAACTCCACAGTGTGCTTACAGATAATAGATTCAATCTCCTCAGTGGATTCCTCATTAACTAGCCACACACCCTTACACTTTATGAGTGTTTAGAGTTCTGGAAATTGATCCAATGGGACTCACAGTTCTAACGCCTCCTTCATGGAAAGCGGGCAAAAATATGTTTATTTTTTAAATGAAAAATGCTCGTATGTCATAGAAACTGCGAAATAGATTGTAGTAAATATCAAAACTTTGTAAAAACACGCTAAATTCCGTCTATAACAAGACCCCTGACTCCCTGTGGCTCCCGGCCCCCTTCCACCCTCAACATCCACCCACAATAAAATGGTTTCCTGAAGGGAAAGAAGATGGCCGCGGCCCCTGGGGCTCGAGCTAATAGAGCACGCTTCACGCAGTGGGGATTTTCCCCTTCACGGGCAGTTGGCGGTGCAAGCTCGTTATTGGAGTGTACATAAACTGCAATGTTTCTTTATAGCACATGGTTGGGTGTGAAATTATTATTCCAAAGCGAAGCCTGTGTGATTTCCCACATCCTATAATAACAACAACGTGTCGATGATATATAATGTCCTGCCTATGAGCCAAAGAAAATGTTTTACCATTAGACTCCTTTAGGCTCCTGCCTTTGGTTTCCTAGCGGCTGAATCACTTTGGCATAGCGGGACACTTTTTGGAGTCGTTAATAATATTGTTCTCACTCCGAACTTGCAGTTGTAAAAGGCTTTGCACAATATAAAATAACATTCTCAGAGTTAGAAGGCAGGAGAGCTGCTTTCCGATCCTTGGTGCTCAAAGTCAAGCCTTCAATCCTCCTCTCAATAGGAAGAAATAGGACTGAAGGTTATAACATCTTTAATATCAAAAAACCTGAATGAGTAAACTAGGGTGAAGCTGGGTTAGGTGTTGGGTGCTACTACTACTAATAGCGTACGTGAAGAGGGCAGGGAGAGGGATGGATCAGAGACAACTGATGGTTTACCTTGGACATTCCATGAATGTAGAATAAAACCCCACGGTGGCTCTAGTGTGGGACACATGACAGTGTCTCCAAGTCTTTAGGGGAAATTAAAAGGCTCCTTCTTACTTTGGAGAGGCTCAACTTGGAACTCGATGGTGTTGTGGCAACTTTCAACTAAGGAACCTCCAGGTGGCGCTGTTCAGCCACCTGCCTCCCTTGTATTAACAGGTTTTGAGGGAGTGAATTATGGTTTATATGAAACTCACTCTGCCCTCAGCATACTTGTAATGTGATAGGTGCGTGCAGTGCTTCAAGCCCAACCTTGAAAGATTGGGGATTAGGTGGTGTTGG
The DNA here is from genome assembly GCF_964204655.1 of Triturus cristatus. Lineage (NCBI taxonomy): Eukaryota > Metazoa > Chordata > Amphibia > Caudata > Salamandridae > Triturus > Triturus cristatus. Next base: position 744,820,179 of record NC_140580.1, on the reverse strand, counting down.
AGGGTTTTTGTGTGGGCGGCGAGGGACTGATATTAAAAAAAGACAACTTGATCATGGGCACACCAGACACCCCCGACCCCATACAAGGGTTGTTGGGATACGTAGAAGATATGCCAGTGAAGAGTAGAAAGTTACATTCCATGTTGCTACTGTTCGCCAAACGATGTGTGGCACTACATTGGGGGAGGACTAGGATTCCCAGTATAAAAGAATGGCTGCGTGACATAACATTCGGGCATTCACAATTAACCACTTTTTAGGAATTAATGCCATCAGAATCCAGACCTAAAGATATATGGGAGCCATTTGTGTTATGGGCCCGGGAGCGGCAGGGGGAGAGTGGAGAAGAACAACAGACAACAGAGACCACGGGGGTGGGCGCTACGAAATCCGCAGAAAATGGAAGCCAATGAGACAGGGATTGTTGCATGAGGAATAATCTGGACAAATGCAACGTGCCTGATGGAGGAAATAAGATAGGATGAGTGGGATGTATTGGGCTGCAAGTTTTTTGTCTCTTTCTGTTTAATGTGCCTTTTGAATATATAGATATCTAAATGTTTAATGTCGGAGTGGACAACACATCACCTGGTTACACACTGAGGAGAAAGATGCACGGCTGTAGTGCTGTAGTACAATCTGTTATGAAGGAAATACATGGATGTAAAGAATTCATGTATTGATTGGTAACTGGCAAGTTGTTTGTAATGTTCATAACACTGTTTGGAAAATACCAATAAATAAAAAAACAAATACAAAAAAGACAACTTAAGGCCTCTATTTAGACTTGGTGAATGTCATAGTCTCTGTCCAAGTTCCTGCCACAGCACCATCCTGGCATGGTCGCTGGTGCCTGCCTCTGCCCCATGCAGCCCAAACCACGATCAGGCAGTGTCTGATGTTGACATGGTAGTCGAGCGTGCTGCCCTAGCAATGCCCTGTGGCTGGTGATCAATGACAAGAGGGATGACAGTTATGTGAATCCAGCTATTTTCCATTTCCTGGCAAAAGTGGTATTTCAAGGGATTTGATACAGAAATATGGACAGTGCTAATGATGCACCAAGAGAATGCTTTGGATTGAATATATCAATGGATTCAAAAGTAATGAGGCCACGTTCGCTCTCTTGAGGCTCCAGGCATTCCCGGAAGTTCGCACAGAATCCAGGGAGCAAATACCCAGGAGCTCTTGAGGCCTACGAGCACCATCTGTAAGCTGGCTCAGCCTACCAACACCTCGCAGTCATACTAGCACTGCATCTTTATAACTTCACATTATGGAGACAGAACCAAGGATTTCATCATATATTTGGCGGGATCTCTGATTTCACCCTTTTCTCGAAACAGATTTACAGGAAGGTGGGTGGCAGATGTTTAGAGGGAGGAGGTTACTCTTTAAACTGAGGCCTAAACCTTAGTGATTTTCATGGACCTATTGAGTATTGTTTATTGGAAATGAAATCTAATGTCTAGAAGGTGTATCTCTCATATCCATTTAGATCCTGTCTTTCTGGGGACGTTAAAACCTCAATGTGAACCAATAGGGTCATCTTAACATGAAAGTCGGTGCACACTGGGAGGGGGTGGGTTCACATATTAGTACTCTTTTTAAACTGTGTCCGAAGCATGTTCTTAAGCAAATATTATCCTAATATGTACTGAATATACCATTAAGCATTGTGAAAATCTTAGCGGAGGCAAAGTCTTGGAGTTTATAGGAGGCCTCCCTTAGGCACTTGTTTCTACATAATTAAAGTAAGTGTAGCTTTAGGAAATTTCAGCTGCTGAGGGTTGTTGTAGAATCATGTATCTCATCAGTTGTATTTTTTGAAGACCCAAAATAAGCTACGTGCCTTGCATTGAAAATCTTCTTCTTGTCTAAGAGTGAGAACCAATGTGACCTCCCTCTTGCCAGGTTTGGGCCGCTTCCTAGGGAGAGCCCTGTAACCTACCACTGCACTCAGTGTCTTCTTTGTCGTAGATTCCGAGCTGCAATAAGTTGTGTGGCGCTGACTTATATTCCCCACCTCCTGTAGCAGGTCACCATAAATGAAGTGTGATGGGGAGTAATGAAAATCCCTTTCAGGATATTTACATCAAAATATGATTCTCTGCTATTGTTACGATAGACTGTACTCCTTAAGGGGCCACCACCAAAGCTTATTGACACCATGTGCCTAAGGTACCTTGGTAGCCCTTGCTCCTCTTCCCTGAAAACGAGCTTCAACTTGGATGCAGTTAGGGTTGAGGGACCAATCCCTCATCTGGTCTTGGTGTCCTTGTATTTTTTTTTTGCCTCTCCCCGGTCTTGGATGTTGTGCTCTGGTATGGTTCAAGGTCTGCTGGGGTCTGTCTCTTGCTTTTCCTTTGGCGGGGTCCTGTTGTTGGCCTCGTTTCGGTGGGGGCATTGTGTTTCTGGCTGCTTCCTTACCTTTGTTGGGCGGGGTGCTGGGTTTGTGTCCCGACGTCACCTGCTTTCGGGGTGGTTGCCTCAGTCCTGGCCTGTCGGCCTGTCCCTGCGCCCTGGGTCCTTCTCCGGGTTTGGGGGTTTTGGGTTGTTGTCCGGTGTCTACGCTGGTGGTTGATGCTGGACGTTCCTATCCCATGCCCTGGTCTGCCTCTGGGGGTTTCTGTGGTGGCATCCTCTGGCCTCTCTGTTGGCCGGTGCTATCAGGTTGGGGGAGGGGGGCTTGCTCTTGGTCGCTGCTTCCTTTCTACCTGGTTTGCTCTGTATGGGCCTGCCCTTGGTTGATCCTCTGAGTCGCTGCCTTGGCTCTTTCAAAGGGTTCCGTCCTCTTTTGTCTGGGCTGGTCTGCTGGTGGCCTCCTCCGGTGTGTTGGGGTTGGTCCTGTGGTTGGTCCTTTGTCTCCTGCTTTGCGTGGGGCCTGTTGGGTCTTCTTGTTTCCCCTCAGCTTTCTGGTGGGGTTGTTGTGTGCTCTTTTTGGCAGTTTGAGACATTCTTCCCTTGTCTGCGGGGTGTTGCTCTCAGTAATTTCTGGTTCTGTGCACTGTGAGGTGTTCCTGATCTTGGTGGCCTTCTCGCAGGTTGAGTGCTCCTCGGAGCTTTTTTTGCCCTGTGGGCTTTTCCGCTTCTTCTGGGTCACCTTCTGCTGCTTGTTTTTGGGGGTGGGCTGGTTGCTTCAGCCCCTCTAGGGGTTCCCTTTGGGCATAGGTCTCTGTGCTTTGTCTCCATTGTGGCCTTGACTGGGGGTCTTGCGTCCCTATTGGTGTGGCCCTGGCTTCTTGCGGTGTCGGATTGCCTTGGGTCTTCTTCTATGGGTTGCTTCGTCGCTGTCCTTCTGGTGGGGTCAGTCTCTGGTCCTTTCTTGTTGGGTTCTCCTTCTCTGTGGTTGGTTTGGAGGTGTTCCTGGTGTGGGTTTGCACAGCATCCAGGGGGCAAATACCCAGGAGCTCTTGAGGTCTATGAGCACCATCTGTAAGCTGGCTAGGCCTACCACTATCTTGCGGTCATACTATCACTGCATCTTTATAACTTCACATTATGGAGACAGAACCAAGGATTTCACCATATGTTTGGCGGGATCTCAGATTTCACCCTCTTCTTGAAACAGATTCACAGGAAGATGGCTGGCAGATGTTTAGATGGAGGAGGTTACTCTTTAAAGCAATCAATCAATCAACCAATCAATCAATCAATCAGGGAATTGTTAGCGCGCTACTCACCCGTGAGGGTCTCAAGGCGCTGAGGGGGGGTCCACAGATCTGTTTAGTCAAAGAGCGAGGTCTTGAGGGTCTTCCTGAAGGTGTTCAGGGAGATGGCACGTCTGATGTCTGCCGATAGCTCGTTCCAGGTCTTGGCTGCAATGTGAGAGAAGGATCTTCCGCCTGCTCCGGCTCTGTGGATGCACGGGGTTTCGACCAGTGCGAGGTTTGAAGATCGAGGGTTTCTTTCGGGTACGTGGAAGTTGATTCTGTCATTGAGGTATTTGGGTCCGTTGTTGTGTAGGCATTTGTAGGCGTGAGTGTGGAATTTGAAAGTGAGTCTTTTCTCCACTGGGAGCCCGTGGAGACTTCGTAGGTGTTGGCTGATGTGTTTGTGTCGGGGGATGCCGAGGACGAGTCTGGTGGTGGTGTTCTGTATTGTCTGGAGTTTGCAGAGTAGGGACTTGTTGATGCTGGCGTAGAGTGCGTTTCCATAGTCCAGTCTGCTGGTGATGAATGTGTGGGTGACTGTCTTCCTTGACTTAGGGGGGATCCACTTGATGATCTTGCAGAGGATGCGGAGGGTGTTGAAGCAGCTGGAGGTGACGGCGTTGACCTGTCGATTCATGGTGAGTGATGAGTCGAGTACGATGCTGAGGTCTAAACCTTAGTGATTTTCATGGACCCATTGAGTATTGCTTATTGGAAATGAAAATTAATTTCTAGAAGGTGTATCTCTCATATCTATTTAGATTCCGTCTTTCTGGGGACGTTAGAGCCTCAATGTGAATCAACAGGGTCATTTTAACATGAAAGCAGGTGCACACTGGGGAGGGTTCACATATTAGTACTCTTTTTAAACTGTGTCCGAAGGATATTCTTAAGCCACTATTATCTTATATGTACTAAGTATCCCATTAAGCATTGTATAAATCTTGGTGGAGGCAAAAGCTTGGAGGTTATTGGAGGCTGCTCTTAGGCAATTGTTTCTACATAATTAATGTAATTGTAGCTTTATAAAATTTCAGGCGTTGAAGATATTTGAAATATCATGTATCTCATCATTTGCAAGTTTTAAAGAGCCGAAAAAAGCAACATATTTGCTCTTCTTCCTGTCTAAGAGTGAGAAATAGTGTGACCTCCTTCCTGCCGGGTTTGGGACGCTTCCTAGGGAGAGCCCTGTAACCAGCTACTGCACCCATTGTCTTCTTTGTTCGTAGATGCAGAGCTGCATTAAGTTGTGTGGCGCTGACTTATCTTCCCCACCTCCTGCACAGGTCACCATACATGAAGTGTGATGGGGAATAATGAAAATCCCTTTCAGGATATTTACATCAAAATACAATTCTCTGCTTGTTACGGTAGACTAAGGAGACTGTACTCCTTAAAGGGCCACCACCAAAGCTTCTTGACACCATGTGCTCAAGGCATCTTTGTAGCCCTTACTCTTCAAGCCTGAAAACGAGCTTGAACTTGGATGCAGTTAGGATTGAGGGACCAATCCTTTCTTGGTCTCCAGTGTAGAATTCTAAAACTTGGAAAAAAATATTGTGAAGTATAACTCAGTATTCCTATAGGACTCCTTGCCCATTTCTGGCTGCGTAGGTAGCTACCCGAGTTGGCTTCCATCCAACAGTGCCTAATGCTCAAGACCGTAGTGTATGACTTGTTCAGTTGTCTGGCAACCAAACTCCTCATCCTGGATCATTTTAAACAGCCAGTCCGACCATGCATGGCCTGAGATGAGATGGTGGGTCTGGTGCTGACCCCACAGATTCTGTCTGAAATGTTGGAATCAGTGTGAGTAAGCATCTTGCTGCACAAATCAAAGAAAAACCAAGCAGGTCTGTGGTTCTCTCCTGAGCTCTGGGTGTTAAAATATTAATGAGAAATAAAGAGCGATGGTGACTTACTTTTTAGGTCTTGCGCCTAGCTTTGCAGTGCGTATCACCTAGTGTTGCAATGCGTAGCACTGCTCACGTAGTGCAAGACCGCTTGTACGGGATTCTGAAAGCTGACCACACGCTCATGCGTGTGGTCAGGCTTTCGCCGGCTGCCATTGGCTTTAGCGTGTTTTTTTTTAACAAAAGTATGGCACGCAATTGGGCAAAGGTGGGCGCATGTCCCGCCTTTGCTCCGCCCATTCCCACCGGTGTCTATTACGCGCATCAGCGCGGCACAGACAACAGGCTCCCTCGCCCCCGCTCCTATGTGGTGCGCGCGCACCACTAGTTTCAATTTCCGCCCTCGTTTGCTTTCTTTGTGCTTGTTTCTTGTGATGGTGTGATTAGGTCGCTAGCCGTGTGTCACGAGCAGTGTGCGGAGCATTCTCTGAGTCTGTCACTGTTGTCACTGGAGGAGCGAGCACTGAGACTGTCGGAGCTGTCACTGGAGGAGTTACTACTAGACTGTTGCTACTTTCACCGGAGAGGCACCCAGAGTTTGAGTCACTCACTGACTGCTGTCACTGGAGAAGCATTCTCTGAGTGTGCCACTGCTGTCTCCGCAGGAGCGCTCACTGAATTTGTCAGTGCGGTTATCAGTGGAGCCCTGGGAAAGGCTGTCACTGCTGTCCCGGAGAGCAACACAGCCTGTCACTGACTTCACCGGACGAGCACTAAGCAACTCTGCGAGAGCTGTCAGCAGGGAGTGCTCACACTTCAGTCACTGCTGTCACTCACCGTCCAACGCGGTAAGTGTGTGTCCGTCACTTTCAGGTTCACTCTCTGTTCCAAGTCATCAAGTCGCCCTGCTGTCACTGAGGTGCAGTGTGTAAGTGTAAGTCGCTCTGAAAGCCCCGCTGCCAGCAAAGGTGCACCTGACAGCTCTCAAGTATAATTAGTATAGTACGCATCTCTGCTGTCACTCTTTCTCACGTGTATTAACTGCTCGCTGTCTGACCGCAGTCACTGAAGTTTGTATGTCCAGTAAGACTGTCATTCTGGGAGTCCCGCACTAGAGCGGTGTTTAAATCTGTCACAATCAGTAGCAATCACTACAGCGCGTCTGTCACTTCCATCATCTCTCGGATGCAGTCGCTACTTCAGTCTGTCCCTGTTGCTCACCTGCGAGGTGCACTCGTCACTGCTGTGAGCCTGTCTCTGTCACTTGTGACACTTGTCCCGTGGTTGTCTTGCTGTCACTGGGGTGTGCTGTGTGCGGTAAATGTGTCGTGGTGAAAACCTTTGTTAGAATAAGTTTAACTTTGTAATAGTCAAGGACAGTCCCTAGAGAAACTGTTAACTTGCAGTCTCTCTCCTGAAGTCACCGCGCCAAGACTGTCTCTGTTGCTAGTCACTACTCACAATACATGGCCTTACAGTGAACCCCCATTGTGATGTCATGGCACGCGCTTATGATGTGATGTTCACAATGGAGCGCATTGTGAGACGAAGCTGAGAAAGCACGCGCTGATTAAATCATACAGTGGACCTCTTTGTGATGTCATGCTCGTGAAGTAATAGGACAATGCACTCCATTGTGATGTCATGCTAATAAGCTGCAGCAGTGTGTCATTTTCATGCTCCCCACAATCAGTTGCGCGAGGTATACAAGAGGCCATCCTACGGGTGCCGTGAAGGCTCATTTCCTTCAGGCATTATCTGAAGCTGGCCTGTACGTGATGGAACATCAGCGTGACATCACAATCGCTCTGCAGCAAGTACAGCGTTTCTTTTAATCAGTGTCACCCGTGCTGATGTGATGATGTCACGAAGGGCCGCCTTTCTGGTGCCATGGATTCTTCTTGCTATGGTGATGCAGCGGATGCCCGTCTTTGTGGTGAAATGGATTCCACCTGTTGTGATGTCACAGATCACCTTGTGAGCCCGCCCAGTGACATCATACTGCCTATCAATAGCCCATGCTGTAAAGTCACACTGTCAGCTGCTGTGATGTCACAAAGCTTCTCTCTGATTAAGCATCCCTGCATTGACGTCATAAAGCTCCAGCTTTGAAGTCCTCTCCCAAGCTGTCAATATACCATGTGTTCTGATGTCATCAAGACTCGCTGTGTTGTAATAAGGCTCCTGTGCCGTCATAGTGGCGTGTATCATGAGGTCATAAAGCCTCCCTGCTGTGATGTCATATATCCTCCATACTGCTCATCCAGCAGCGACACTGTAAATTAACTGAGAAGGGCACGGTATCACACAATTTACTTAAGCTCAGAAGCTGTGATTAATCCAGGTTTTTTGTTTTCACTTTCTGCCTCCTGATCCATCCGCTTTATTAGCTTGCTTTTTGTTTACATGTTTTCAAACCTGCTGATTGTAAACATCAAACAGCTCATGCATACCAACACCCACTCCACTGCAGAAAAAAAACATAAGTAAGAAACATTGCCATTTACATCGCCAGTAGCTCTAACTTTCACCAATGCTAGACCTACTGCATTGCAAATGCTTGTTCTATTAAGTCAAAGTTGAATCACATTATACAATTAAACGTCTAAAAAACAAGCAGCTTCAATGCTACAAATGTTTTATTCTAACCTGATTCGAGAAGCCTTAACTTGCCACTCAAGTTTATCATTACCTCCTGGTTCCATTCCTTACAAAGTGGAGATGACCACCTCCATGACAGAAAAAAAGAACAGGACAATGCTGGGACACCTAACCCCACCCCGCCCACTGGAGTACATAAGCTGTACCTACCCAGCATTTCGCCTGTTCTTTTTTTCTGTCTTCTGACAGAATGGGACATGGTTGGACTTACATGCTGCTGCTTCTTGCTGCAGTCTTCTCTGGATCCCGCCGGGCTGCTGGGCTGTCATCGACATGCTGCTGCATGGTTCCCAGGCCTGCCGGACTTGCTGGGAGCCACCTTTGTTGGCGGCTGGCCCTTTGTGGCTGGGATGCCAGTCCTGCCGGTCCTGCCGGTCCTGTCGGTCTGTTCCGGGTTGCAGGGCGCGTCTTTCTGTGGCTGGGCCAGTCTGTAGGTCGCGCTGCTGCTGTGGGGTAACTCTGACCGGTCTTGGTGGTGTCCCTGGAGTTCCTAGTCTGCATTAAACCTTTCCATCCTGGAGGCCCCTGCTTTCATATGTTCGATGTTCTGTAGGTGCCACAGGCTTTTCACATTTGCCTGGCGCTGGTCTACTGGAGTGCACCTGGGCTGGCTGGTGGGGGCAGTCTGTGGATGATGGTGTCTGCCTGCCCCGGGGGTGAGTACTGCATATAGTTTTTTTCTGGTCCTGGTTTTGTCTGTGCCCGTCTCACCCTTGTTGCATGTGTTCTGGTCTGCTCTCGGGTTTGGGCCTGGTTGTTGCCTTCCCTGGGAGGCCACCTGAGAATGCCTGATGATGTTGGCTGCTTTAGGGAATTTTAAGACCCGGTTATCCTGTTGCTTGGTCTGTGTTTGGGTCTATGTTGTTTCTCTCTCTTTAGGGGGTAATTCCCTATTGTCTTCTTTCCATCGCTGGGCTGGCTGGTAGGGCCAGGCGATGTGTTGTGATGTCTGCCTGACCCAAAGGTAAGTGCAGCATAGCGTTTTTTCTCCTGTTCTCGCTCTGCCCTTTGGGATCCCCGGCCTCCCTGCTGCTTGTGGATATATCTTCTGCCTGTTGCCCGGCGCTGCATTGATGGTCTATGCCTGGGTTGGCTGGTGGGAGTTGGCGGTATTGTGTGGCTTCTGCCTCCCCGGGCATTTTTTTGGGGAGGTTTTCCTTGCTTCTTTGTGGGTCTGTTGCATTTCTTGCATCCTGTGTCGGGCCCTTGGTGTTCACGGCCTCCCTAATTCTTGGGATCCAACCTCGCTTGGGGGTGGAGGGGGATTCGGTGCTGTGCCCTCTCTCTGGCCTGGTGGGGCCCTTGGCATGGGGGTTCATGGGTGCACTGTGCCACTTCTGCCTCCTATGGGTCTCCTGCGGCTGTCCGTGGTTGGCTGTTGGCTCGGGGCTGGGCCGGGCTGGTGGTGCCCTTGGTATGTCTGGTTGCCGGTGTTAGTGTTTACCTGTTGCCTAGCGCAGGGTTGGGGGTTGCACTTGGGCTGCCTGGTGGGGGTTGGGTGCTGTGCTGCAGTTTCCTTCTCCCTTCTTTTGTTTCTTTCCGAGTGCTTTGGCTGCTTTTGGGGTCCTTGGTCTCTCTGCTGCCGGATCGTTTACCGCTGGTGTGGGCTTGGAGTTGTGGGTCGCCCTTCACTTCTGCCTCTGTGGCTCCTTGGTTTCTTTCCTGTTGCTTCTGCCTAGCTGGTGGGGCTGTTGGTGGGGCGGCCAGTATGGTCTGGTGTCTGCCTGCCCTGGGGTGTGTACCGTATTGCGACTCTTGCGTTTTCGCTCCTACTTGGCGGCCATGTTGTTCCCCGCTGCCGGGCTGTGTCTTTTCTCTGCCTTGGCCTTGTCCTCGGCCCAGGGGCGGTGGGTTCACAGGGGACTTGTTTAGGATAATCCTGGTGTGCCAGGTTGCCATTGGCCCGGTTTGTGGGGTGCCTGTGGTGTTGGCTTGGCCTGTCACTTTCCCCTAGGTGCTAGTCGTTTGGGCTTGGTCCTTTGGTTTTCCTGCACACCTTCCGGCTATTTTTTTGTTCCAGCCATGCGCTCTGGTTTGGGGGCTGGTTTTGTGCCTGTGGTATTTCTGGTTCCTGTTCTTTCTGGATCTTTTTGGTGGCTCTGTGAACTTACGACCGTACCACCCTGAAAGCACCTGATCTTGTCTGAAGTAGGAAGTTGAGCAGGGTCGGGCCTGGTTCGTACCTGGATGGGAGACCACCTGGGAATACCAGTTGCAGTAGGCTGTTCATCTTAACTGGTTTCTGCCCTATCCCTTTTTATGGTCCCTTCCCCCTTGGAGGGGGAATTGTGCACTTTTGGGTTCTCCGGGCTCGTCCCTCCTTGGGTTGTGGTGTGGTCTCGAGTCTTCCAGTCTGGTGGTGGGGCCTTGGCCTTTCCTCTGTCTTTCTTGACCTTGCTGTCCCTTTGTTTTGCCCCTCATTTGCCTCTGCTGGAGAATTGGTGGTGCCTTTTTTGAATGCTTGTTGCCAGCTCCAGCCTTTGGGGCCTTGGTCCCTTGGGGGTCACCTTTGGAAGTCTTTTGGCCTCTTGGTGGTCGGCAGTCTTGTGCCTGGTGTTGCTGGGGAATGGGCCAGCCTTCTTTCCCTTTCCCTCTGGCCTCTCTTCCGCACCTGCTTGATGTGGGCTGGGCATTGGTATTGGCGTGCAGGTGTGTGCTCCCTCCCTGTCTTCCTGCCTCTTTGAGTTCCCTGTGTAGCCTGGCTGTGGCTGGTTCCTGTATCTTTCTCTGTGCCCTCAGTGGTTGCGGGTTTAGGGGTTGTGGTGGTTGGCCCTGTGCCGCTCCTTCCAGGCCCGTGGGGGCGCCATGTTGGTGGCCTTGTGTCATGCTGGCGTGTCTGTTGTTCAGTCTGCTGACTTATCGGGTGTTTGTGGGGGCGTCTACAAGGTTGGGCTGTGGGCCGCCCTGTTTTTCTCTCCTGTTTTTGCCCTTGTGCGGCTGCTCTTGGGTCTCGCCTGGGGTGGTTCCTTGGTGTAGTCCTTTGTCGTCCTGGTCGGTTGGTCAGCTGTTGGTTCAGTTAGCTGTTTCCCCCTTCACTGTTCCGGGTTCATCTTCGGTGCCCAGTGGCTAGGTCTTCCCCGGTCCAGTGTTTCTCCCCTGGGGTCGACCCCCGGGTTTCTGGTGGGGGGGGTTTTGCCCTTGGTGGGAGATGTTTGTGGCTTCTTCTTTCCTGTTGACCCTGTTTGATCTTGCGCTCCCCTGGTCTCGGTGGCCTTGTTTTTTTTTTGCCTGTCCCCGCTCTTGGGTGTTGTGCCCTGGTCTGGTTCGAGGTCTGCTTGGGTCTGTCCCTTGCTTTTCCTTTGGTGGGGTCCTGTTGTTGGCCTCGTTTTGGTGGGGGCGTTATGCTTCTGGCCTCTCCCTTGCCTTTGTTGGACGGGGTGCCGGGTTTGTGTCCTGCTGTCCCCTGCTTTTGGGGTGGTTGCCTCGCTCCTGGCCTGTTGGCCTGTCCCTGCGCCTGGGTCCTTCTCCGGGTTTGGTGGTTTGGTTGTCCAGAGTCTATGCTGGTGGTTGATGCTGGACGTTCCTGCCCCATGACCTCGTCGGCCCCTGGGGGTTTCTCTGGTGGTTTCCTCTGGCCTCTCTGTTGGCCGGTGCTATTGGTTGGGGGGAGGGGGGCTTGCTCATGGTCGCTGCTCCCTCTCTTCCTGGTTTGCTCTGTATGGGCCTGCCCTTGGTTGATCTTCTGGGTCGCTGCCTTGTCTCTTTTGACAGGTCCTGTCCTCTTTTGTCTGGGCTGGTCTGCTAGTGGCCTACCCCGGTGTGTTGGGGTTGGTCCTGTGGTTGGTCATATCGATCCTTTGTCTCCTGTTTTAGGTGGGGCCTGTTGGGTCTCCTTGCTTCCCCTTGGTTTACTGGTGGGGTCGTTGTGGGTTCTTTTGGGCGGTTTGAGGCATTCTTCCCTTGTCTGCGGGGGGTTGCTCTCTGTCATTTCTGGTTCTGTGCACTGTGTGGTGTTCCTGATCTTGGTGGCCTTCTTGCAGGTCGAGTGCCCTTCTGGGCTTTTTGTGCCCTGTGGGCGCTTCTGCTTCTTCTGGGCCACCTTCTGCTGTTTGTTTTTGGGGGATGGCCTGGTTGCTTCGGCCCCTCTAGGGTTTCCCTTTGGGCTTGGGTCTCTGTGCTTTGCCTCTATTTCGGCCTTGACTGGGGGTCTTGTGTCCCTGTTGGTGTGGCCCTGGCTTCTTGCGGTGACGGGTTGCCTTGGGTCTTCTTCAGTGGGTTTCCTCATCGCTGTCCTTCTGGTGGGATAAGTCTCTGGTCCTTTCTTGTTGGGTTCCCCTTGTCTGTGGTTGGTTCGGAGGTGTTCCTGGTGTGGGTTGTTTGCCCTTTGGGTGGTGGCTCCTTGGTTTGGTTCGTTCTTTTGCTCTTCTTGGTCATCTCCTGCTTGTTTTGGGGGATTCAGCCCTGTTGTTTGGTTGGGGGCATTGCAGGTTGTGTGCTCCTGCCTGTGTTTTTTTCCTGTGATTCTCCTGTATGCTTCTTTTGGGATGCTGCTTTCGGTGTGGTGTCCCTGGTGTTTGTGGGAGTTTAGAAGGCTGGATTAATTGCTTTGGTATGCTCTACTTTTAAGGAATGCTACGAGGACTGGAGGGACCTGGGGGTAATGCCCTATTACTTACCGGTAATTTTCATTACTCATGGTCCTGTAGTCATGGTCCCATTCCTTACGCCCCTTCCTCCCTCCCAGACGGCCGGCCTTCCTGTTGGTTGCTTGATAGTTCAGGCGGAATGCTGGGTAGGTACGCCTTATGTACTCCCAGTGGGAGGGGGTGGGGTTAGGTGTTCCACCATTCTCCTGTTCTCTTATTCTGTAGTGGAGATGGTCATCTCCACTTTGTAAGGAATGGGACTAGGACAACGGGACCAGAAGCAATGAAGATCACGGTAAGTAATAAGGCATTAATAACAGTCCCTAATTGTTTTAACAAATCCCAATCCATGGAAAAATTGACCAACACCTGATTGAAACTCCCAAAACATATTGATGTTCATCCGGATCTTTTTAAAGAGTTACCAAATCGAGAACATCCTTACGTTTAAGGCTGCATGCTTCAAAACTGAAAAAAAGCTTCTACTGGGTGAAATATAGTAGCATTATTGTTAGACCTGTCAGCCCTAGGGTGGTCTCCCCCTCTATTTTTGATCGTGCCTCATTTTTTCCACCCTCATTTTTATGTTGGACTTAGGTCTCCGGGCGCCTTTTCATTGCCAACCAGTGTTAAGGTGCAGGTGCTCCCTTCTCCCAAGATGGCTGCCACAGGCCCCTGCTACTGCAGAGTGGTCTTCATTAGTAGCACCCTAGCTGCCAGGAGCTGGCTGGAACCCCACAACAATGTTGCGACACCAGCACGCCTTTTTTTGTCCCATAGGTAGAATGGGGAAGCTCCTGGAATGTGCTGGAACCTTCTAGAAGGGAGGTGTGGTTTTTACTTTTGCCACCTTGGATAGAGGTCACCTGACCTAGGGCTACTTAAGTGAGGGGGAGAACTTTTTCTAGTCAGTTGGTCAGTGGGAGTAAAGCAAACCTGGGGAAAATCCACGCAGTAGTTTCGGCGGTAGGGCCTAGCCAGGGACTTATGCCTCTGAAAGTGACAGGACTTAGGTACTGCCTTTTAAGTGAGTGAGGGATCCTGTACAGCCCACTGATCTAGCCCAGTGATAGGAGAACCCAGGGGCCATCTGCTAAGCTTGACTAGGAAGGAACTAGTCACCAACTCAGTCCCTAACCCCAAGGAACAGAACCCCCCAAGGGCGCCAGTGACATCTGCGCCGCAAGAACTGAATGCTGAAACTTCACGCAAGGACTGAATGCTGAAACTTCACGCAAGGACTGAATGCTGAAACTTTATGCCAGAACTGAATGCTGAAACTTCACGCCAGAACTGAATGCTGAAACCGATTGCTGGGACTGCATGACAAAACTGAATGCTGAAACTTCACGTTACGATTGAATGCTGGACTGCTGGGGATCAACCAGGTACTAGCGCTGTGACCCCTGCGCTCCCTGACCTGGCCTGAGATCCCCTGCATCAATCCACGCTGAGTGCTCCCGCTTAATTTGACCCACCCCCCTGAGGCGGGGACCAGAGCGCGCTCACCGCCGCGGCCCGGAGGCTGGAAGCTTGCACCATCATCACGTCGAGGCCCGCGGAGAAGCCCGGGGCCCCATCGCTGCCGTCGCAGCTGCTGGCGGAGGTGTGAGAGGCCGTGACCAGCCCCCGTCGCTGAGGTATCGACTGCGGAGTCCGGAGCGGTGTCGGACGCCCCAGGACGCCGAGATCAATGTAACCCCCATGGCTGGGAGGTAGCGTGGCCGAGTGGAGGCCGGGTACTCGCCCCCCCCTGCTCCCCGGGAGGCGTGGGACGGACCCGGTGCGCCCCCTACAGATCGGGAGCGGCACCACACCCTACGACACTGGTTCCCCTCCGTGGAAGTCCTCCCCGTTCACCGGAGACTCTGACACCCCTCCGAGGGAGTGCCCCTTCCTTGGAGACTGCTGCGTATCAGTGGACCGCCTACTTGAGGCTTGTCAAGTACAAGTAGCACTGTGTTTGTAGGCTCTGCTCGGAAGTGTCCTATGCCTGATTATTACGAGTAACGCTGTGTTCATAGGCTCTGCTCAAAAGGGTTCAAGGCTTGCTTATTACGAGTAGCGCTGTGTTTGTAGGCTCTGCTCGGAAGTGTCCTATGCCTGATTATTATGAGTAACGCTGTGTTCATAGGCTCTGCTCAAAAGGGTTCAAGGCTCGCTTGTTACGAGTAGCGCTGTGTTTCTGGCTCTGCTCAAAAGTGCCCAGGCCTGTGTATTTCAAGTAGCGCTGTGATTTCGCACGGAAGCGCTAGTGGTGCCATGAGTCGCGGTAGGCCCGCGAAGTCTGCCCTGAGTCACTACTAGTTCCCAGGTGTGGCGCTACGATTCCCAGTCTTATCTTTTACCGTGCTGATCATTAGTCGCTACGCGGGGTGCCCACGGCAGAAAGAAATACTAGAGGGAGGAGGAGCGCAGCGCTAGGATTAACCGCTGTATTTACCGCTCCCCCAGGTTCGCCAGATATTACCACGGAACCTATGAAGGAGGGCTCCGGCCACTGGTGATAAGGTATACAAGTGTGACCTATTGCCCCATAGTGAATCGCTGGGGATTATAACGCTGATGTAATCAGGTACTGCCTAGGGCATCATTACGAAATGCTGGTGAATCAAATCCTATATGATGTAAATAATGCCATTGCCATCTAATGAACTGCATTTGCCTCTAATGAACTGTTTTTACATCTGACTGCTTATATAAACTTGAGTCTTTTGCATAAATCCTACTGTGTGGCGTCCCTTATTGTGTACATCTCCTGCTTCAGAGGATGTGTGTGTTGTATGGTCGCTTTACACATAAGCCTTTGGGTGCCCAGCCGCTCGAGTCACGTTACCCCCTTAGGGCTTGGTGACCCCAGGTCTTACAATTATTGTGTCTTACAAAAGGTTTGAAGAGAGTAACAAAGTTACCTCTTGGAGGCCAGGCGGAAGTAGATGCAGAATCAGGCTCAGGAGATAGTGGTTCTTAATGCAGAGTTGCTAGAGACTGAAGAACAACTAATAAAAGGGCTCTTTGTTCAAAGTTACTCCGATCTGTATCGTGAGACTTTAATTCCATCCTATGCTGCGAACAGGAATTTTCTTTCAGTATGTAATGCATCCTATATATCAGTTCCAGTGGTGAATAAGTAGCCATCATAATTACTGAGCAGGAGTTAAGGATGCAGTGGTCTCAATGGCAAGAAGTGAAGACAGACTCCTTATGAGGTTATTAATTTACTTGGCTGTAAATTGATGTCCAAATTAATGGTTTTAAATAAACAGATCATGAAGGTTTTACAAGTTCCCTCTTCATTTGAGTGTGGCAATATAGTGATATTCACAAACCCTGGGAGAAATCCCTCCAGACCTGCTTCTTACAAGCAAATTTGTCCCTCCAAGGGAGACTATGAGGTTGTAATGAAAAACTTGTTCAGGATGACTGCATGATAACTCTTTATTGGTGCTTGAGCAACAACCTTGGAGGCATATTTATCAAAGTTTTGGTCTCCCTTTCATCCCTGCAAGGTAGCACAAGGGCGAACGAAAATCTAGAATGATAATGACCAAGCCACGCAAGGCCACGTTGCATGGCCCTGCATAGCGTGGTACATCTGGAGTAACTCGAGAAGTGCAAGGTGCTGTCTTCAGCTACTCTGCCCCAGGGAAACATTTTATTGGGGGAGTGTGGATGTTCCCATGAACCCACCCATGGAGTTAGGTGCAGTCCCAGATTTCCCAACATTGGCAAACCTGGGAATGGGTCAAAATGCAATGCCTTCCCAGGAGAGGAATAACGAGGAGAAATATCTTTATTTCTCTTCGTTTTCCCTCTTTCTACGTGTGCTGCATTCTGCCCTTCCTGCACAGAAACAATCCTGTCTGCACCGCAGTCACCCTTGCACCATGGTGCATCAAGCTTGCTGTGGCGCTGGGCACCAGATTGGGTGCCACCGCAGGCACAGAGCAGGAATGCTGCATATCTTATGGGGCATTCCTGCCCCATCCCTTTCCTGCAGCGTGGCAAGGTGACTTGCTGCGTTGCATGACATCATGATAAATATGGCCATGAGTTTATATTTATGGCCTGTTGGTTGCTGCCAATACTCATTTTCACATTGAAGCCATCGATTTTGCTAAGACCTTGGAGACTCCTTTAATGGCTTTTATGTTGGATGCTGAGATTGCTTTCGGTCTGGCAAACTGTTAGTTGCTAATTTGCTCTCATGACTGTATGAGTTTTCCCTTTCATATCACTATACTGTTACATAATATTATTGGGACATGTTTTAATTTGATTGAGGGAAATGTAATTTATTATTATGCAAAGTAGCACTTTACATGGGTGCCCATCTGTTCTCGCCTTGTTGCTCTTTAGTTTGAGACATTAGCACGTAAATTCTCGAGCGAGGTTTCCTTTTGTGAGCCTAGATATTATTGATGCGGCTAAAACAGATCTGCATGCGGACTGTGTAACGTTAGTTCTTTGCAAAAGAAAACATACTTAGCATATTTAGGGTGTTGGAAGACTTCCAAAGTAGCTGAACATAAAATGAATCCTAAGAAAACTGTGACAGGTCTTCTGAATTCAGACAAGGCGGTCTTTCTGAATTTTCACACAGTATTACACCCCATTTCTGAGCTTTCTGGGTGTTTCAGTAAATAGCAGAATAGGTAGACATCTTACCTGGTTTTAGAGTAGAGGTGTTACTGTTCTGATTAATTTGCTGAATTTGACTGTACAGAATTCAAATGATTTTCTACCTTTTTGAAAGCCTGATTTCATTGCTATTGCGGTCATGCATATCCTCAAAGAGAGGCAAGTTGAATTTCTTGGTACATCAATGTTATACCTTTTCCCTTTACTGTTTAAGGCTTATCTTCTAGTCCTGGGTTCTTTGACATGCTGTGTTAGCTTCCAATTCTTCACCTAACGCTGAATACTTGCAAATACAATTGAGTTGATGACGATTCTACATTCAGTGAATCTGAAGTTCCTATCAGCAATTTGGAACTGGTTGGTAATCAATTGTTTAGCATTAAATTGCATTCGCTTGTCTCATCTGTTGTTTTCAGAAAGCATCAGAATGCATGACGGAAGCACAGTAGGGGCTCCTTCGGAAAAGAATGCTGCAAACTCATGGACGTTATTATGGGGTCGCCAGGGGTCACAGCTACAACCACTACCTTTCCCCGTGAAACCCCTGCCACTGCCTTTGTGACCCCAGGCCTCAGAGGTGGAAAAATCAGTGCCAAGAAAACAGGGGAGGCTACACATTCTTCATTTTTTGCCCATGTTTTATTATACTAATAGTGAATAATATTCTATTATGCACAACTAGTGTAATAAAACTGGAGCACACTAGCTGGAAAGGGACCTCTGGTGACCGCTGTTGTAAGTAAAAATGGTTTTAAGTATATGTTTTCTGCATGCTTGCGTGTGATAGTGTGTTTATTTGAAAGAGAGCATGTTTATGTGTGAGCTTGTGTATCTGTATGTGTAGGCAGTAAGCATGTGTTAGTGAGTGAGAGAGAGTGAGAGTCAGTGACAGGTGATGAGTGAGATTGTGTAAGTTTGAGTGTCAGTAAAATATGGGTTAGTGAAAATGATTGAGCAAGAATGGGAGTGAGAACAAAAGAGTGAGAATAAATAAGGAAGAGTGTGAGGGGAATAACAAATTGTAAACGAGAGAATATGAGCGAAAATGAATGGGTGAGAATGAGTGTGAGTGAGAGAATGAGTTAGAAAGTGATGCTTTTGTTTATGTTGTTGCCCCTGGCATACTGAAGGTAACAAATGTCAACTATAGAGACCCAGGGCAAAATACTGGTACTGACATACTGGGCTAAGCCTTGGACCAAAGGGCACCAAGAGTAAAATACTGATACTGACATGCTAGAGGTAATTCATGGTTTATAGGGAACCCATGAAAAAATACAGGCATACTTTTTTTGTATGTTATTTAAAACATATTTCTATTAGAATTTTGGTAATAACAAATACGCAATAGATGGGACAATATCCCTGCAATGGCGGTCAAGAAACCAGTAATAGGTATGGAACACAAAGGTATGACAGAATAAAGTATACGCACCAATCAACATCTCCCATGACTAGGCCCTGAAAGTTCCAATAACACTCAACCTGCTCGAAATAGTTGAGAGTCTCAATTTGGGCCGTCCCAGGAATAAGAATGCCAACCCAACCTAAGCAGAGTCTTTTTAAGTATATAAAGATCCGGAAGGAGGGAAGGTGGGGAACATGGGCAATAATAATAGACAAAAGAAAAACTGAAATGTCTCAGGGTGCATATTTCCCACATATAAGGAGTAATATCAGAGGAGTTGCAGTTAAGCGGGTATCAGCGGCCTGAGAGCTCTGAAACATATATGGGTAACCAAGAGGGGGATGCAGGAGCAGTCAAAAAGCGCAACAGGTTGGGCAGCACAATACTTTGAGGGTAAGGGGGCCAGGCCTCCTCAATGTGCGCTGGCTCCCACTCCAGCATCTCTCTCCCTGCCCCGGACTCCATCAAGCGGGTCATATTGTTCCCAGGGCTCTGACCCCACATCACTCTCCAGGTGTTCCCAGCGCTCCAGCACCTCGGTCCACGGACCAGCTATTGGGCGTCTCCTCACCCCATGTACGTCTTCCCTAAGCAAGACTCTTTCCTCGGCTCTAGCCCAGGTAGTAACATCTCTCACCCAGGTCTCAAGAATGGAATCCACCACTGACTTACACACCATTGCAATTCATCTCTTGGCCAACATAAGAGCTAGGTCCCGAAACCTTGTGCCCACATTTCGAGTTCTGGGTCTGGGGAACCCCCAGGCAAGTCTCAATCGTGCACGGAAGGGTGTCACCTAGAGTAGTGTGCAACATAAGGATTACCGCATTCCAGAACAGCTGAAGAGTGGGCATCCCCAAGTCATATGACAAAGTCTGCATCAGGGTTTCAACACACTGGGACATTCACAAGTCTTCCCTCCATAAATGGCTTGAAGTCTATGAGGTGTCAGATAGGTCATGTCGACATAGTTAAATTAGATATATTACAGTCTCATATTTCTGGACACTTTCTTTGGATAGGCCAGTATCCTACTCCATTCCCATTCTATAACCAACACCAGCCCAGCTTCCGTCACTCCAAGAGCTGCGGGGCAGTGAAACAGGCAATAGGATCCTCTTGGGGTAATCCCACCAATGGCAAGGCAGGGCCACAAAGTTGCGCATTCCAGGTTCTTACTATGCAGTGCAGCCAACATTTTAGAGCCACCAACAACAGTGTGCAACGTTGTGGAATAACCACATCAAGTCGAGCAACCAAACAAGCAGCATTCCCAGATGGGGAGCCAGTCTCACTGTGTCTAATTTGTCTCAGGGCCCATCAAGTCATCGGACAACTCATTGAAGCTGTGCCGCTAAGAAGTAGAGCTCGAAATCAGGAGCCCCCTGTCCCCCCTTGTCTAGTGTATGCCGCAGAACCTCGAGTGATACTCTATGATGGCCCCCATCCCATATCAAGTCTTGGAGCAGGACATCTAACTGATGGAACCAGGTGACTGGTACCATAACCGGGAGATTTGAGAAGTATAATAAGCAAGGGAGCATCACTATTTTGGAAACGGATATCCAGGCCATGATTGCCAACCATAGGGACCTCCAGCAAGGGACACAAGACTTAAGGAAGCTAAGTGTGCCTCCCAAATTGCCCTCTCGTGAATCCTCCAGACCGTGGTATACCTGAATGCCCAGATATTTAAAAAATAAAGGGGACCATGTTAAGCCTGGAGAAAAGTTCTGGGGTTGGTGGCCCCCCTGCTTAGCCAGAAAAATGCAGGTCTTGGCCCTATTGACTCATAGGCCAGAAAGCATCCCAAACTCCTCCAACCATAGGAGAGCATCCGGGGCACTAGCAGGTCCGTCTGTCAAGTGAAGTAGGAGATTGTCTGCATAAAGTGAAATTATATGTTGGCAACTATCCACAACAATACCACTGCCTCTGCCCTCCAAGTGAAACAGCTCCACCGGAGGCTCGATGGTCAAGGCAAATAGGAGGGGAGAAAACGGGCAACCCTGCCTCGAGATATATAATTTAGATGAGAGATCTTAGAACCCATCTTGACTCTCACCTTCGGGTTAGAGTACAGTAATGTGACCCATTTAATTCAGCCCTCCCCCAATTCCATTCGACTATTGACTTCAATTAGAAAGTCCCATCGAACCATGTTGAAGGCCTTTTTGAGATCTGCCGACATAAGCATGGCTTCCGGTAAGGACTGCACTGCAAAATAGAATATGACAGAGCCGTCTGAGGTTAAGGAAGGTACTACGGTTCAGGATGAAGCTTTTCTGGTCCATGTGGACCAGCGCCGGCATGTGTGGTAGTAATCTAGAGGTCAGAACCTTAATGAGGATCTTGAACTCTATGTTGAGCATGAACAAGGGCTGGAAAGTGGATGTAGGGGCACGTAGAATTTTGTTATTGTTATGTTATGTTATGTTGTGTTAAAGGGTTTTATAGAGCGCATAGCTGTCCCAACAATGGGGCTTCCCAGTGCTAGACCTCGAAAATAGGTGGCTGATGCTATCGGCCTCTCAAAGGAGAAACTTGCAAAATTAGATAGAAAACAGCCATGTCTGCAGAGATTTCCTGACGTGCAGATGGTTTTCAATGTTCCTGATGGAATGAACTGGAGCCTTGGCGCGAAATGAGCCTCATCCAACTCGGGCCCTATGGACTCGGAGGACAGTGGGCAAGTTATGACCAGCTGAGCGTAGGTGGCGGAAGGGTCTGCAGAAAGATAGGAGATTGGACGAAATAGGAGACTTTTGGGAGAACAGGATGGTGCCATACACAAACGTTGATAAAGTGGATGCACTCCTCCCCTGGAAGCCAATGCAGTTTGTGAAGAAGGCCAGAAACAGGGCAATACTTTGGAAGGGCAAAAAGCATCCTGGCTGCCGCATTCGGGCAAGGTGGAGTCTTCTGATAACTGACTTGTTAGTGCCAAGATACAAGATGTTACAATAGTCAAGTCAGAAGAGAATTACTGCTTGAATGATAGTTTGTCGGGTGCTAGAATCAAAGAGGCTGAGGATTAGTTTAGGCTTCTCATAAGCCCGAAACAGGTGCCAACAACTGATTTAGCTTGGACTTCAAAGGCCAGGGTACTGTCCATGATGACTCCTAAGTTTTTAATGGAGGACTTGATATGGGGGGAGACCCAATGGTTACCCCAAGAAAGACTGTCTTTTCCCAGTGGAAGGACTTCAGTTTTATTAGTATTCAGGCGTAGGCAGTTGGCATTCATCCATTCTGCAACTGCTAGCAGTCCTCTTTGGAAATTAGACCTGTCAAGCATCAGGTTATCTGTAAAGGAGGCACCAATTGAGTATCATCGTCATAGGAAATTATAGCAATCTCTGTAGATTCAAAACCGTGTGCCAGAGGGTGGATGTAAACAGTAAACAGGGTGGGGCTCAATGAGGAGCCCTAGGGGACACCATGGCTTAGGGAATGTAGGTGAGATGACCTGGAAGGTTCAGATAAAAATGATGCAAGCAATAACAATGCCACCCTACCTATCCCAATGCTTTGTATGTGCTGCAATAAGATTTTATGAGACACTGTATGAGGCGCTCAGAGTCAATAGGATCAGGGCTGAAGAACGGCCTTCATACAGGGCATTATGGAGTTGCTCAGTGACTGCAAGAAGTGCAGAGTCCGTACTATGTCCAGTCCTGAAACCACTTTGGGAATCATGCTGGATGTGGTTTCATCCAGGAATTTGGTCAAAATCAAATTGACTCTGGCCTTTATATGAATAGAAGTAAATCGTATCTGAGTGGGGGAGATCAACTGTGCGCATGGTCTCAGGCAGTAACCATAGTTCCGGATAGCTTAAATATCTGGGGGTGTTTCTATCCACATCACAATCTATTTTGTGGGACAGGAATTTGGCCCCCCTGTGGGCGCAGACGGCGGACCAGGTCTGCGTGTGGTCTCACCTGTCGCTCTCCTTACTTGGTCAGATCTGCCATATTCATAAAATTACTCCAGCAATACACTCCTATTGGCAATTCCTCACAATCCTGACATTAGGCAAATTTTTGGGAACTGCAGCCACATGGGAAAATTCATGCTCTGTGCGGTAAATTTGACATTGTGCACCCTCACCAGAGATGGGGGCCATATTGTTTTCGTGACTTCAACCAACCCCGTGTAATGTATGTATTGGCTCTGTTCTAGCTCAAATGTATCACAGGCCGGTTCATAGGCAATGAGTTGCCGGGGTACAGATCTCCTAATTGTTCGCACCGTCCTACCTGCCACTCATGGAATGACATGTGCTCCATCATCTGCTGTATTGGCACCAAAATCCATAGGGGAAACTCCCTGTAAAATGGGGCATGTTTCAGTGCTTTTTCTACATACTGCTGCCAGATTTATACGGTATTTCGCACTATGTATGGGAGCTCTCTGCTTACCCCTGAGCTCTTCATCAGAGTCATTGGCAGTGTGTCTGCAGTCACTGTTCTTGCGAGTAGTCATAGCTCCCAGTTCTCCCCTGCGTCGAACCACCTGACTGCATGCTGCAAATGTGTGGCATAATAGTATAATTCTATCTGGGGCACCTCCAGCCCCCCTCTTCATATCTCACGGCCAATGTACTTAGGGCCACTCTGCTATGTCGGCCCACCCATAGCAGTGAGGTTAGTGCCAATCGCAATCGAGTGATGTAAGAGTTAGGCATTGGACATGGTAAGTTTTGTAGCGTGTATAGACATTTAGGCAGTACTGCCATTTTAGAGACTGCCAATCTACCCAACAATGACAGCGGCAATTTGCTCCAGAATACCACCGATTTCTATAGCGTATCCACAACTCTATCCATGTTCAAGTGTAGCGTCTGGGCCTTCGTGTGCGCCACTTGTATACCCAGATATCACAATTGAGCTAGTTCCCATCGTAAACCAAAATTGAGAAGCCCTTCCAGCGACACTCCTATAAGTTTTGCATGGGGGAATATTAATGATTTGGCTCAGTTTAGATGGAGGCATGATATTTCTCTGAATTCGTCCAGTAGTGTCAACAATCTGGGGACGGTGTCCCTCGGGGAGGCCACGTAGGATAATCCATCATCAGCATATAAAGAGATTATGTGACATGTATCTCTCGAACTGCCATCTTCCCCACTCAGTGCCAAACGCGTTCTGATTGCTAATGATTCTATTGTCAGCGCAAATAGTAGTGGTGACAGGGGGCAACCCTGTTGCATCCCTCTGCCCATCTATTGAGATTTTGTGTCTCTTTAAAAAGGATAAGATCTATGGGGTATATTCACAAGAACGTGTGATAAACAACACCAAAAATGTTAATGCAACTTTACACATCGCAGCCTATCGCGGGAAATTAAACCTGTGTCAACGTGGAATTCACAACAAGGCAGTACCATGCGATAGTCTGCCGACACCGCGGACAATGGCCGCGATACAACCACCTCGATGGAGAGAAAAACACAAACCAAAACACCCAAAAATCTGCGATGGGCCAAAGCGCGAAGAGGAAATCAGCGATAGGCAGCACCAGGCCTGCAACACACACCTGGCAGGTGGGAAAAATCAATATAAACGTAGAAAAAACAACCAAACACAAACTGACCAAAACCCAAGCACCATGGAGGCAACCGGGGCAGGCGCAGAGGATGAGCGCAACCCCCAAGCACCCCGGACGACCAGCCCAGGGACCTCGGGGACAGGGAAGGGCAAGGACAAGAATACGACGAAGACGAAGTTTAGTCCGCAGGCGAACAGGATCATAGTCACGGAGGTGATGGAACACCATCAACAACTGTTTGTCACCTCCAACGTGTCATTGGGCACCAAAAATTGAATATGGCGGGACATCGTGGACAATGTGAATGCCGTCGGAGGGTATGGACGTCAAACGACGATGGAATGACATCAAGCGAAAGACCAAGGAGAAACTTGCAGCCAACCAGAAGGCAGCAATGTAGACTGGAGATGGGGGCCCAGCGCCACAGCTCGTGCTGGATGACATGGAGGAGCTGGTGTCGACAGTCATCAGTGTGGATACTGTGGCCGGAGTCGGGGGATCGTACACTGCTCGACAGGACACAACACAACCGCAACATAATGAGTGACCACCAGGTACTGGGGGGACGGGTGGAGATGGCCACAATGGCACACATGTACAATCAAGCAGAGCACAGTGCACACCCTCAATGACTCTGGGTCATCGCCCAGATCTACAGACTGTCACAATGTACAATGCCATGCTGTCTGAATGTCAACATGTACCATGCAGCTACATACATGTGGACACATTGTAATACACCATCTCCTCTTCACATTGTAGAGCCACCGTCAACACCCCCTGCAGATCAGTCCCAGCCACTCTTCACTGAAGATGAGGAGGACAACCCCAGCATCGACGCACAAGCCCTCCTAGACATCATTGACAGCATCTGCGACTCACCTCCAGGATCAGGGCAGCCCAGCTGCATCGAGGACAGCCCACCCTCCACCCAAACAACCCAGCAGGAGGCACCCATGGCCCCGGCAGTCTCCCAAGACCCCCAGGAACAACAAACGGCCTTCCAACACCTTGTGCTGGAGGGACCGAGGGAGTTGGCTGTGCAGGTGCGGGTGGGGTTCGACCTCATGGCTACCAAAATGGACGCCATCCTTGGGAGTCTAGGCGCGCTCCATGGTCTCCAACTAGCCCAGACTGACATCGCTGGAGTCATGACGTGGAGAGAAGAACACCTGTCCGCTCAGAGGGGCTCCAGCGATGCCAATCGTGAGCTGGCACACATGCGGAGGCTCATGGAGGACATGGTGCGGGTGGAGGCGGAAAGGATGGTAGCCACTGCTGCACATCAGCGAAATGTAGCTGGGATCTACCATGCCCTGCAGATCCTCATCATGGCATTTCTGCCACAAGGCGTGGTGCTGATGAATGCTGCTGCCCCCACACCATCCACATCTCCGCCCCCTGGTGTGCCAGTTCCTCACAGTGCGGCAGGCGTATCCACTCCGGCACCTGATGTGTCACTGCCACACAGTGCAGCCGACAATCCTCCTCTGGCCCCTGATTTGTCAGTGGCACACAGTGCCTCAGCCGGTACTGCAACACCCACAGGTGGGGCAGAGCACACATCCGGGGACGAGAACGTGGATGGGTTTGTGTTCAGAAGGAGGCACTAGCATTCATTTCCGCCACCTGGCCTGTTTCTGCTTGGTGCCGCACATGGCCCCATGACCGTCTACTGACCCCCGATACACACCGATGCACTCACCTTGGACAGCGACATGTACTGCCAAATCCTGTTTGATGATCAATGACAGGGCGACCAGGCTTGGGACTGTACCCTTCCTCTCCTGCAGTAATTGTCATCCCCGGATGGACTCTGGCTGGCCCTCCACGTGCCCATATTGTGTAGTGCTTGGCATGGCCATGTACCGCTCCAGCTGCAAAACTGCACTGGATGTGCAATAAACATCCAGTAACGCACTGCTGTGTCATGTCTTTCATCAACCATGTATGAATGTGTGAATGAATGTAGGGACAGTGATTTCCCTTGTGTCAATGATGCTCATCCTGTGGGATGCTAGTCAGAGGGTGCTACATTGCCTATTGTGTTCTGGGTGCCGTGGACACCACAACAGGGACACACGCATCAGTCACTTCCTTGTCCGGACATGGACTGAACCACGCCCAGAGCCCACGAGTCATTGTTGCAAGCCCTGCGCTGGGACGGCGTACGGCAGGCCAGACCACTCCGCTTACGCTCCGAGGGGGGGCCCTCATTGCTATCCATCGCAGCCGTACTCGCTGGTGGTGTGCAGGTCACTGGTCTTGTTGTCAGCATGTCACAGCCACTCCCTGTGGGCAGGTTTGCACACACACCACATCCATCCGGCACAGGCGTCACAGTCCATGTGACTGCACCAACATAAGGGGCCGACGACGTCACATTCCCCTCTGCCGGTGGTGACTGGATGACAGACGCTTCACGGTTCTCAATCATAAAGGGCCCATTAGTTGTTCCGCACAGGGTTAGTGGCACCCGAAGCCTTGCGGCCGGCACGGGCCCACAACCACGTGGCTCTGATTGGGGTTGCACAGGGTTAGTGGCACCTGGGGCCTTGCGGCCGGCATGGGCCTACCACCACGTGGCGCTGACTGGGGTTGCGCAGGGTTAGTGGCACCAGAAGCTTTGTGGCCGGCACAGGCACCCTGCCACGGGATGGTGACTTTGGGTGCACTGAGGTAGGGGCACCTAAAGTGCTGAGTGGGTGTGCAGCCTGCGATGATGCCCCGTCCGGCAGTCCGGACAGCTCAGGTTTTGTGTGCCCTGCTGGACCGCAGTGTAGGCCAGAGCCAGAGCCAGCAGGCAGCGCGGGCCTACCGCCACGTGGCGTCGCTTCCGAGATCATAGAGTTAGTGCCACCTATTGGCAGGCATGTACCGCTGGGCGGCGGGAGGGGCTGTGGTGCATCTGCCTTGGTGTGCATGGGCGGGTATGCTCCGATGGGCGGCGGGAGGGGCTGGGGTGCATCTGCCTGGCTGTGCATGGGTGAGCATGCACTGCTGGGTGGCAGGAGGGGCTGGTGTGCATCTGCCTGGGTGTGCATGCTCAGATGGGTGGCGGGAGGGGCTAGGGTGCATCTACCTGGGTGCGCAGGGGCGGGCAGGCGATGTTGTCTTGTGTAATTGTGTGAACTGTGCCAATCATGCTGTGCCAATCATGTATCTGGACTCTGTTTCAGATGACGGGTCTGTCTCAGATGTGTGTCCTGGTGGACTACAATACATACCGGCAAGTTGTTGAAAACACACCGGTGGCAGCAGGTGAGCAGCGTGGCCTGGGTGCGCAGGGGCGGCACTCTCTCTCTCTCCGCCTTTCTTCTTCTCTCTCTCCCCCCTCTCTTCTTCTCTCTCTCTCCCCCACTCTTCTTCTCTCTCTCCCCCTCTCTTCTTCTCTCTCTCTCTCTCTCTCTCTCCCCCTCTCTCCCTCTCTTCTTCTCTCTCTCTCTCTCTCTCTCTCTCTTCTTCTCTCTCTCTTCCTCTATTCCTCTCTCTCTGTCATTTGATGTGCGCAAGACACACCTTCTCATCATGGTTTTTGTCTTGCAGGCTGTGACCTACGGATTGACCCGAGGGGAGCCGGCATGTGTCTTCATTTCAGTTCTGTGTTCCTTTTAATAAAGTTTCTTTTTTTGCTTGGGAAGTGAATGTGTGATTCTAATTTTTGTGACGACACATGCATGTCACCAGTTGTGATTGTGCGACATCATGCAGATTATTATGTACATGTTTAGGTGTTGCTGATGTGGCATGTCTGTGGTCAGGGGGAATGCCGGGGTGGGGGGGTCCTGGGGGTGGTGGCGGCGGGTGTTGTTGCCCTTTCGGCCCTCCAGGCTGCATGTTCTGTTGCCCGGGTGCATCTGTTGTTCTTCAGGTGTGGCTGTGGGCTGTGTTCCCTTTTGTTGTGCAGGCTGCGGTCCGAATTTGCACCAGGTCAGAGCAGGTGTTAGTTTCCTGGTGCTAACGCGCCTTATCGCCTGTTTTGTGTTCTTATCGCCAATCTGGCTGGTCATTGAGAATGTTGAGGTGTGGTGTTGTCGCGGCTTTTGGCACGGGAATGCCTACTCTGCATCTCATTAGCGATAGTTGCGGGGGTCATCTGTGGCAATGATTTGTGCGGCTGCTATCGCAGGTAAACTGGTGCTGTGGGCTGTTAACACCACCTTGTGATTGGGGTGATAACTTTATCGCAACCCTGGCTGCGATTATGTGCCGTTAACTTGGCGATGGCTGCTTGTGAATATGCTCCTATATCTTTTAATATATGTCCCCAACCCTCTGACATTCCATGTCACTACTATGTTGCCATCCCGATCGATTACTTTTAGTAGTGGTCGGATCCCACTCCCACTCCCCCCGTCCCCTACCCCATTCCCTCTCGGCCTGATTATATAACTGCTTCATAACTTTAAAACTACAACCCCCCCCTGGCATATAAAGCATAACCAGTTAGCCATTATTGCCCCCCTTTTGCTGGTGTCAAAGCATACACAGCTTCCCAGGTAGCCCAAAGGAGAACGCCTAACTGTTTTCAAGCTCAAATCCCCAAACCACTCGCACTTATCTAAATGTATTGTAACATACCGCCATTTGATTCCTTCGTCTTACATCTTGTCAGACTTGCCTTCTTGAGTCATCCCATTCCACCTGCATGAATTCCCTGTTCAGAATAACTCAGTACCCGGGCTATATATCTCTTTGACAGCCCCCTTTCACTGCAGTGTTCTCACTCTCCATACGTGTATTCTCTATTAGCCCTGTGCCTTTCCAAATAAGTCATTTAATCGTCACCCCCCCCCTTGCGGCAGACCCATCAGTGTTTCCGGCACACTGGTCAGGGTGGTAGGCTGGGTCAGCATGTCCATATCCTGAATGTCCGTAGGCGGATCATCTTCCCTGTAAGACTCACACTCCATCTACTCCAAGCCTTTTATTGCCATCCTCTCCTACTGTTACTCTTTGTTCCCTTTCTGGGAAGGCTCCAGGGTCCCTCCTTGCTGTAGGGGTTCGTCGCCGTTGTCTGCTTGAACTGGAGCCCCATCGCTGTCACTCGTCTTGTGGCTTAGGAGCGGGAAGAGCCTGTCCCCGAATTGCTAACAACTCCCAGACTTTCTCAGGCGTCTCGAAAAACTACGCCTTTCCCTTTGCCAGAACCTTCAACTTTGCAGATTATAAAAGCATGTACTGCAACTGGAGAGTCCTCTGCTTCTGTTTTACCCCTATAAATGATTTCCTCCTGTCTTGTACTTGTTTTGTGTAATTGGGGAATATAGTAATCTAGGTGTTGTCATAGTTCAGGCCAGGGTGATCGCGGGCTGCTCTGAGGGTAACATCTCTATCCCTGTAGTTAAGTATTTTTGCTATTAGGGCCCTCAGTGCCGCGCAAGGGGGAGGCAGTGGTACCAGTGCCCTGGGCGCCATCTCCACTACGAACAAGTCAGACAGTCCCCTAGGGCATAGTTCAGTGCGTATCCAGGACTCCAGGAACGGTTCTGTCGATCCTTTTTCTACCCGTTCCGGAAATCCCAGCACGCAAATATTGTTCAGTCTAGACCTACCCTCTGCATCCTCTGCATGTTGTTCTAACATATTCGTAATTGTGGTCATCTGCACCATCTGACGTTTGAGAGTGGACACTCCACCCTGGAGATCCGTTATATTCCCTCCGGCTGCTGCAACCTTATCTGCCACATTGCGTAGGTCTGCCCACTGTTTGAATTTGTTTTTCCAGTGCAGTCTTTGATTCTTCAATTGCGGCTAGCAATTCTTCCCTAGTGGGCTCCTCCTGCCCCTGCATTTCTTCATCTTCATTGGGGCCAGTTTGCCTTGTAAGTCTTTGAGTTTGTTGCCGAGGTGTAGTGTACTGAGTAATTGTGTTGGCACTTGGCGCCCTTATCGTCTTGTCCTTCCCCATTGCAGTCTTTCTCAGTGGACGCTCTATTTACTGCTTCTCTTCTGTTCCCTCAGGCTTCACCTCATGGGGCTTTACGCCTCTTAACTCAGCCTCTCCTCAGGGGCCCAAGCTCTCTTTCCCAGTCTCCTCGTAGAAAGGGCCCCTTTTGCGGAGCTGACTGTTATATACCAATTAGGAGTGCCCTTGAACTTATGTGTGGTAGTTCCGTGAAGTTTGCTAGTTTGCGGCCTGCCCTTTCCCGCTAATCAGGTACGCATCTGTGTTTCACGTCCCTCTCCGGGAGTGATTCCAGGGCTTGGTTGGTCACCCACAGAACCTATGCCATCTACAGGGGCATCCTCTTACCACTGGGGTCCAGCTTCTGTTAACCGCTCCCCCGGGTCTATGTTCCCCTTTGCTCACACTCCGCAGTGGAGCCCTCTGGGGCCGACACAAAATCCTGCGGGGCTTTCCCCTGGGCGTCCCCTGCTTTCTCGCCCAGCTGTGCCTCCCCTGCCGCACCATCCGAGGGCAGCTAATGCTCCGTACACACAGGCGGCGCTCCTCTCTCTGGTCACCAATTACATGCACCGCTGCCTCCGGGGGGCTCGCTATCCACACAGTCACCGCTCGCCTCTATGAACCAGATCTCAGTCGGCCGCTCCCGGAGGTTCCAAGCTGCTTGTCGCCGGTTCCACCGTCTGGTCCACCTTCTTCACAAGCCAGCCTAGATCTGTGCGGGGGCTTCTATTGTTCTCTTGTCCAATTACTCTTCCTCCGCCATGTGGCATTCGACACGGCGGGAGTCGTCGGTCTCTTGGTGCGGTGATCAGGAACGACTACAGCCCAGGCCGCACAGGGAGTATTCCTCACCCAGATCGCTGATGTCATTGGCCTCTAGTGCACACACCGTCCGCTCGTCTGATCTGGCCTGTTTGCTGTGCTTCTTGCGGGCTCGAATTCAACTCCACGTTCTCTTCCTTTCTTGTTCACTGGCTCTATAGAGCTCCGTGTGGACGACATCATCCCTCGTTGGCCTCAGGGAGCCAGGGCACCCTCCATCCTCTGACTTGCCATCAGCCCAGCCTTGGGTCCGGAACGCAATCTCGGTATCCTCTCGCCTTCTTCTCTCCTACTACCAGGTGAGCCTTGCCCTGGTCTCATTTGTGTTGGGCACATATTGTTGGGTTCTCTGCGTTCGTCACAGTCAGCTCCCAATCATTTCCATTCTGAACGGTGGAATATTTGTATTTCTGCTCCTGTCGTCTGCACTGCTTTATGTCTTGCAGTTATTTCGGGTAGTATTGTTCAGGATTATGCAGGATTAACAGTGAGTTGGCTGAGAGCTCCTGGGCTCACGTCCTGTCGGCCATGTTGCTTGGCCACGCCCAACTCCATGTTGCTTTAACTACATTTTGTGAGTACTGTTTCATCTTATTTTTGTCTGACCCTGCCTTTCAGCTGCGAACACAGGCAGGCCCAAGTTACTTGCGCATACACAGAAATGTTTCCTCACTTCACCAAACGAGATAAATAAGCTGTTAGAACAGACAGTGTGGGAGGTGTACAGTGTTCAAGGATGAGATAATGAAGTCTTCTGCCTCAGTTCCCATTGGAGCCTTGCCAGCTCTGTTGAGTGACCTTGATGCAGAGAGTGTAGTCAGCACCCACAGTGCAGATGAAGGGAGGGGTAGCTTCTAGACGTCTCTCTCCATGCTAGTAAAGAGTATAAAGATGGAGACCTCTTGGTGCTTTGACAGGAACTCTTTTATGAGTGGACGCACTGCCTAAAGCCTTTGCCCGGCTGAAGAACTCCTGCTGAGACTGTCAAATGGGCTCCCCAGTCGTGCTGGCAAAATGATGCAAGACAGAAAGCCGGTGAAGTATTCCAAGTTTTAATTACTCATCCTTGTGTACATGCAGTTATCTTTCTATGCATTTAATCTTCTGTATATACATTCATTATATGCATTTATTTTACATGTGCATTATTGTTATTTGATATATGGGAACATGCTGCAATACATATTTCCCTTTACTTGGCAAATGAGTGTTGAGTTCTGTTTATGTTGTATGTTGATTTCCTAAAGGGTGTAGAGTCATATTTTGAAGAGTATTCACGTTGTGTCCTGGTGTTTTGAAGTATTACTCAGGTGTTCTGAAGAGAAAGCAAGACAGGCATCCAAGGAAGCGTTCTTCAAATGAGAGATAACCGTGTCATGATTTCAGGGATCAGGCATGTGTGCTGAAAACAGGGGGAGATTAATCACTTCTAGGCAGCGTGGCAGGAGAGAATCATGAAATTTGAGGAATAGATCAGGTTTAAGCGTATCTGCAGGTGAGCCAGATTTTACTTGCCTACAGAGGTTAAGCAGCATAGGCAGACACATGCAGACACAGTGGAGGCAAAAAATTGAATGCTGGCGTAAGGCTGCTGACAGCTGGCAGTGCAGTGGTGTTGGGGTCACTGCAGGAACATCGAAGGGGAAAAGTTAGTAGATGTCTTCTATTTTGCCAGTGAAGTATTCTGCTAACTTCTCACAGTGCGCACTGGACATGTCAATGGGGTCCGCAGAAAAAGTGGGCTTAATAAGGCTATTCATTAGGCAAAAAATTCCTTGTTGGTATTCATATTGTTCCTAATTTTATTGTCAAAATAATCAGTCTTTGCTTTCCGAATCAGCTTGTGATAGAATTTAATGGCTGCTCTATATTTACATTTTTGCAAAGGATCATAGGGTTTCCTCCAGGAACGTTCTAGAACCTTGCATTATGTTTTTGCAGCAGTGAGGGGCTCAGTAAACTAGGGGGTGATATGTTTCTTTCTTTTAGCAATCTGTCTAGCAGGTTTGAAAACATCTAAGGCTGAGGTCAGCCAAGATGGCAGTGTGATATTAGCTACCTCTGCATTCAAAGCAAACTGAGCTGGTTCGCCTGTGTGAAATTCCCAAATTTATGGGGGTCATGTTTATGCCAAGCGCGTTTTGTAATTTGGTCCGAGGTGATTGTTAATGTTTGACCAGGCAGGCGAAGAGTCAGAGGGATCATGAAATGATCAGACCATAACATAGGAAGAGGGGTTGTGGCCCAAAGGGAGCTGAGGTTGGAAAAAACCCAGTTCTGAAAGGTGACTGGCAGAATGTGTGACACCGGACACCAATTGGCTTAATTGCAGAGTGGCAAGATCATCTATAAAGTTGGCAGTCTCACATTCATGAGTAGCATCTAAATGAAGATTGAGGTCGCCCAAAATTTTAAAGTTGAATGATTTAATACTCAGTGGGGGTGATAAATTTGGTTAGCACCTTCCTGAAGACTTTAGAGGGGCCAGGTGGACGATAGATAAGAGGTCCTGAAAGAGTGAAATTGCAGTTCAGGGAAATTTTAAAGTGGCCGTTTTCACAGTCTGGGATGGAGGAATGGGATAGACTGCAAACAAAACTATCTCAATAAATCACAGCAATGCCACCCACTCTTCCGCTAGTCCTGTTAATATTCTTCAACTGGTAGCCGGAGGGAAGCGCTAAGGCCGGTTCTGCTCCTGTAAGCTTGCTCAGCCAGGTTTCGGTGAGAAACAGGACTTCAGGTACATTTTCTTGAATAAAGTCAGAGACATTGGCATTGTGTTTAACCATGGAGCGACAATCAATGCTGTAGAGCCTAAACTCTGTAAACTTAGACGAAGTCAGGGAAGTCATCCTAATAATTAGTGTAAGTTTTGCAGCATTGAGGTAACTCATCTGGGGGCCACTTGTGCTCACTACAGGGCTTAGAATAGGTTCTAAAAGCATGGAGTTCCTCAGAAGTATGCAAGCCTATGTGGAAAGAAAGAGATGCCTGGCCCCTAGCATCGTCCAGTTGCGGATGGGTGCAGACCCGCTTGCTTTTGGCACACTAGCTGTGCACCCGCTGCACGCGTGCGCAGTGTGTTTGCACTGCAACTTCCATAAAATGCCGAAGAAGCTCTGACAGGCTCCGCTCAGGCCCGTTCTGATTAGATATCCGCTGGACCAATCAGGACCTGGCAACTGGCATCAGTGCCAATGAAGTGAACAATGCACCAAATGCCGATAAGGAACTGCAAATTAAATGTTTTAATTTGCAGCACAATGTGAGTAATATTTTAAAGGAGCCGGGCAAAAAAACTGAGGCCAACCAACAGTCCTACAACAGACGCACTAAGGGCACCAAAATACTGATATCATTGAGGAAATTATTGGTATGTGGACACCAGTAGAGAAATGCTGATAGTAGCACACTGGAAGTAATTCTTGACATAAAGGTCGAAGCCCTTGCATGTGAGAGAATGGCAACTATGACAAAGTGCTATCCCTGACATACTGGGGTAATTTTTGGCATAAGGGCCAGGTATGATATATGGATGGCATAAAGTGCAAAATTCTTGCACCAGCATATTTTATGCCATTTTTTATATAAGTGGGCACCCATGACAAAATGCTGACCTTGACACAATGGAGGTAATTTTGGACATATGAGGGTCAACCATAGCACATTTTGAAAAAAATTGTGTGAATTTCTGGGAAATATAAGGGTTCATTGGCTTGGCATGTCATGAAACAATTGTAATATTTAATTAGTGCCTTTCAGCACTTATGGCATTTTTACAAATTTATGTGGAAAATGTGCTGTAAAAGAGGTCTTGCTTACTTGCTTAGCTCGATCAGTTCAGGGAAAGTAATATGCCACAGAAATTTCAAAGAGCCCGTCAGCACCATAATAAATGTGGTATCTAAAATAGAAATTTGTCTCTGTTATGTTGTTATACTAATCGTGCAGTTATTATGAAACTTTAGCAAAATCAGTTGTTCTGGTGTTAGTGCCATGTGACATGCCTTCCTGGAAAAAATGAATCTCAAGGATCACATAAAGTCACTTCCTGTGATGGCATTAAGGTCAAAGTATATGTGATGTCACTTCCTCTACACCTGTCCTTTTGGTGAATCGACGCCCATAGACAGACTTTCCTGATATATGCAGGAACAGGTCTAGTCTGTGCTATCAAATAAGAAAAAAGATAAAATAATAAGTATTCATGAAACAGTAAAAAGTAAAACTCACTAACAAAGTCCAGTTACAAATGTAAATCAGTTGCAGAGAAAAAGCAAACATGAAGTCAGAGGACCACCAGGCAAGCCCAGTTATACAGCGAAGAATAGTGAAGTATGAGGGTTAACATGCAGGACTTAAAATCGCTCCCTTTGACAACAACACATTTCATAGGAAAAGAGTTCAGTGACTCACAACAGGAATATTGAGTAGATGCAACTGGCCATTAAATGTTCCTCAAAGAAGTCATCCAAGTGTGGGTTTGCATGATGGTTAAATAAGAGGGAACATCAGCTGGTATACATGCAAGCGAAAATTCTGGTGGCGTTATTCATAAGTTCTTTGTATCACGCCCTCCATGTTTTCAGTCACATGAAGGACACCTGTGAATAACAAAAGTACTGGAACCAAGAAGCTTCGGCCATTACCATGGGTTTCCAAAGGCACTGCATGAATCAAGCAAGGCAATGGCTAAAATTAACAAGTTTGGATCCCCCTCCACACTGTAAGAAATGTGCCAGCCCAAACAGGAAAGAACAAAGGATGGACATGGGTAAGTGAACCAGGCACACAGAGGAGTTGCTCAAGGAGAGTCATATGAATGGGAATATCTTGGTAATAGATGTAAAGAACAGAGCTGGCGTTGTGCAGATCTGTGAGGGCATGGCTGTGATGGATGACACAGGCTTGTTTGCATGTTTTTATACTGTATCTGTCTTTTTTGAGGTTGAGCTGTGCTTGCTTGAGAGCATTGTGAAGTAACTCAAATGCTAGTTGCATGAAGGACTGTTTAAAAGTGGAAGCTGGTTAATGTTGTGGGAGGTCCAGTTTGGCTTCGTGGGGGGGACTTGGAACCAAAGAGCATTGCTTTAATCTATATCTCTTTAATAATAAATATACCAAGGTGACGAAGTGCTGTCTCCATCTCTTCTTCATGGATCAAAGATCAGCCTGTGACTGTGAATCGGTCAAAGCTTTCGGATATCATGAGCTCTATCAGTGTCGGAGAACTATTAGTACTTTTCTGAGACAACTGCACATAGACTCACTACATTTGGTCCTTCGGGTGGTGCTCTGACCCGATCAAGATAGTGAGATGAGAGTCTCGCACGAGTGCATTCTGCTCCTTTCCTGGTCACTGAGGGGCAGATTTACAAGAAACTAACGAAGTGCGGTGCGGCAAGTCATTTTGCTGTGCCACACAGCGTTCGTTTCGAAGCACAGGGATGCGACATATTGACAACAATATGTCGCATCTCTGTGCTTCCCCATGCGCTGGCGCACAAACTGCTGCCATGCGCCAGCGCAGGCACCCTTGCAGCAAGGTGCAAGGATGCCTGCTTTGTGGGGAGATTGCGTTTGTGCAGGAAGGATTACCTTCCTGCACAAAAACAATCATTTGAGGTGATTTCCACTTCCAATGTGTGCTGTAGAATGCAGCACGCATTGAAAGAGGGAAAAAACTAGGAGAAATTAAAATATTTCGTTTAGTTCTGCCCTGGTGTCTAGCTGTAATTGTATACCAAGTGAGCCAGCTAGCATTTTACAAGGTTTTGCAACCCTGTGAGACAAAGTCAAATATCTACTTTCTAAAGCTACGTCCCAGTCCTGTAATCAGGCTCATTCCTGGTTCAACAAGGCTTGCAGAGAGGATAATAATATCGTACGCAGGGCTTTAAAACAAATCCCTAGAGACCGGATAGTGATAAGGGAAAGTAGGAAGCTGTATAAGCTTGCCATTAGGAAAAGAAAGGCAGCATTGAAGGAATAAAAATGGGATCTAGTGGTGAGCTCTTGCCTTCAAGAGACCCTCAGACCTTCTGGAAGGCCGTACGGTCTGTTCTATCTCCCACCGTACCAGCAGACAAAGTAACTGTCCATATCCCCCCTGAGACTTGGGTGACCCACTATGCTGGCCTTTATTCGGCTGACTTTGCTGCAGAGAATGCCCCATTACAGCTGAATTTAACTTGTCAAAACCTTGTTTTTAATGTAGGGGAAGTCCGGAAAGCAATTGCTAACAGTAAAGGTAAGAAGGCACCGGGCCCAGCATTCTGGTACCCGGTACTTAACGCTGTTTATAATTCAGTTTGCAGTGAGGGAGCCCCAAATTCCTGGCATACTTCTGTGATAGTGACTGTTTTAAAAAAGGGTGATGTGCATGATCCCAAATGCTATCGTCCAATATCTCTTTTGTCCTCTTCGGTAAAAGTTAATGGGAGAGTTGTATTAGACCGCCTCCTGGACTTGTATAATGCAAACCATATTTTTGCTACAAGTTTAGGAAAGGTCTAGGCATGATCAAACAGTGTCCTAATCTCCACCTTATTCTGGCCAAATATAAATATGCAAAGGGCACCTCTACTCACTTAGCATTCATGGATTTAACCAGCACGTTCGACTATGTCCTTTATGCGGACGACGCAGTTCTTATGGCAAGGACTGCGATCGGTCTAAAAACTCTCATTTCCAGCTATGTTAACTTTATAAAGGATTTGGGGCTCGAGCCAAACTATAAGAAAACTTTTGTTCTGATTTGCGGCCCCAAAAACACAAAGTCATGTAGCCTGAATATAGAGGGTAAAAAGCTGGAAAGGGTTAGCTCCTTCCCGTATTTAGGTCTGGACTTCGATGAAGATTGTACATGGCATACCTGCATAAAACATAGAATAACAAGATGTACATGCGCAGTTGGTACCACTTATTCACTTGCAATGTCCATAGGTAAAAAGCCCATAGCCCCTATTTTAGAGATCTATAAGTCCAAATGTATTCCGATTTTAACATATGGTATGGGGATCTGGGGATGTGGAGACGTACATGCTATGCAGCTGGAGGAGAACAGATTTTGCTGTAGAGTTTTCGGAGTGCCCCCTTCTTCGCCGCATTTTCCCCTCCATTTGGAGTTGGGCCTCGAGTATGTCCAAGACACTATAAAAGTAGCACCTCTAGCTACCTGGTGTTCCATCTGGACAAATAAAGAAGCTGATTTTAATCGGGCAATTATTAGTGATTGTCTAAATGGCACCCGAGGCCTTTGTATCCCCTGGCTCCAATACATTAAAACCTGCTTTACAGAACTTGGCTATTCCTCCTTGTTTGAGCACCCATATCAAATTGTTAAAGGGGATCGACAGTGGGTTTTGGCGTGCTTCCGAAAACACATAGAATTGTCCAGGGAATTGTCTAAAGTAGCCAAACCCACGGTCAGGGATTATTGCCTTATACAAGTTCCTCCCTACATTGCCCCGTATCAAACATATGTAAATAATGTGCATGAAAGGAATCTGTTGTCTAGATTCAGGCTGGGATCTTTTCGTTGGTTGATATGCTTCCCCCTGGGTCAGTATTCTTCAGAATCTATTATGGTTTGCCCCTGTGATGAACATTCAAGTCAAACCATTTTACATTTTGTATTTTTTTGGCAATTTTAACTTCTATTTACCAGGACATTTTTAATACCTCTCTTGCGCAGACACAAATATTCTAAGTGCAAAGCGGCTTTGTACTTTTTGCAGCAACTTAATGATTCTGTTGTCTGTTTTGCTGTTGGCAGCTTTTTGAAGTGTATTCTAGCAAAGAGAAGGAGTATGCTGTTTTAATTTTAATGTCTTCTATCACTTTCTGTTTGGAATGCATTAGTAGTGCTGCTAAAATGTTTACCCATCTTGCTAATTCCTTCATGGGCTTGATTTTATTATTCATGTATTTTTGGATAATAATTGCTGCTATTGATGGCTGCAGTTGTTTTTCTTTGTTGCACTATTAGATATTTGCTGCTACTTATGACCCCAAGCGTTTTGCACTGTCACTTTAGTTCCTATTAGATAATATCTGCTGCTACTTACGAACCTAAGCGTTTTGCACTGCCACTTTAGTTCTGAGAAAAAGTACTGTATTTGTGAGCTGTTGTATCCTTTTTAAACAGAAAATAAGTTTGTATTTGCTGTGACAAGATTGATTTTATATGATGTTTTTATTATGTGTATTTTTTATGTCCTGCCTTTGGCAGGACGAATAAAGAAAGAATTGAATTGAATAATCTTTATCTCTTTAATAATAAATATACCAGGGTGACGAAGTGCTGTCTCCATCTCTTCTTCATGGATCAAAGATCAGCCTGTAACTGCGTGAATCGGTCAAAACTTTCGGATATCATGAGCTCTATCAGTGTCGGAGAACTATTAGAACTTTTCTGGAGACAACTGCACATAGACACACTACGTTTGGTCCTTCGGGTGGTGCTCTGACCCAATCAAGATAGTGAGAGGAGAGTCATGCAAGAGTGCATTCTGCCCCTTTCCTTGTCACTGAGGGGCAGATTTACAAGAAACGAACGCAGTGCGGTGCGGCAAGTCATTTTGCTGTGCCACGCTGCGTTCGTTTCGAAGCACAGGGATGCGACCTATTGACAACAATATGGCGCATCTCTGTGACTCCCCCTGCGCTGGCGCACAAACTGGTGCTATGCGCCGGCGCAGGCACCCTTGCAGCATGGGTCAAGGATGCCTGCTTTGTGGGGAGATTGTTTTTGTGCAGGAAGGATTACCTTCCTGCACAAAAACAATCATTTGAGGTGATTTCCACTTCCAATGTGTGCTGTAAAATGCAGCACGCATTGAAAGAGGAAAAAAACTAGAAGAATTTAAAATATTTCTCCTCGTTGCACTTCGCTGCGGCACCCCTAGGGTGGTGTAGCATTCTGACACATTTCACGATTTATGATTCCTTGTAAATCTGGAAATGCATCAGTGGACATGGGTGTTGCGTGGGAACATCCACAGCAACACACAAGTCACGCCCCTACACGCAAAGTGCTGCGTGAAAACGGGTGATATTTACAAGCACAGGTATAGTCACGCAGGGTGGCTTTACCTGTGCTTGTAAATATCACTCAGCAGTTGGTGCCGCAAAAGCCTCGTTCAATGTGACGCACCGGTGACGCAAGGGGCTTGTAAATCTGCCCCTTTGTATGTTAATGAGCTGGCGGCCTGTTTGAGTAAGATAGGAGCCCCCTGATACAGCCAGCTCTGTTCTGCAGAGTTTTGCCCTGATGAACTTGAATAATTCTTAAACAGATTATTTTAAATACCATTCTCCCTTAATTTATTTGTAATGTGAGTAATATGTGAGAGTCTACTACAGACATTTTGCAGAGAAATGTTTGGTTTATTTTTCATGCAAAGTCCATAAATAATAATAGTTTCTTTTAGATCAAAATAGGACCACGCATATGAGAAATGGGAGGGTGTCATAGAGAATATTTGCAGTAAAATTAGTGAGCTGCGGCTGTGTTACAATATTGAAAACACACGTCACTATTCCTGAATATTAGATGCAAACACATTTAAAATTTGGACCAGTGTGCCTGTGCACTGTCAGTGACCTGGCCAAAGAGGCCATGAATGAGCTGAAATCGAATCATAAATTCGTAACGGTTCCAAAGAGGGGCCTTAAAAATACGTTTGGCCCAGGGACCCCAAAATTATTAAGAAGTGCCCCGATAGGAGCAGCCCACCCTTAAACTGGAAGATAGACTGGTTCTAGTACTGCTTTATGCGGACAATAAATGAGGTAACAAAACCTCGGGCTCTAGGGTGAAGCAAAACCTCAGGCGGCCTCCAGCAAAATACACAGATGGGGCCCCCTGCCTTACGGTTACCCTTTACCTATTCTGACAACTTACTAAACGTTGTTTCAGGCCCCTATTTTAAGAGATCCCTGAATAATGATTTTGATGCAAGGTAGAAATGCTCGTAATGCGTTTTTTTGGTGTGTGGATTTTTTTCTGCGGACGTATTCGTTAGATCTCAAATGAAGGAATTTGTCCCAAAAATGTCCCACATATTTTTAATGGCATGCAGAATCAGCTGCAGAAACACCAATTTTCGATGTTGTTCCGCATTCCATAAGGGATAGCTTAAAATACTACAGTAATTGTGCGTCCTGCAAGTAAAAATATTCTCTGTGTTGCTAATTTAAAAAAAAAACCAACATATTTTATTAAGTTTTTATAGTACCACTAGGGCGAACGCCAGACATAATCCAATTGGAGACAAAATAATGTCAAAGGGGAAAAACAAAACTTTACACAGACTTTCCCACCCCACCTGCATTGGCAAGCAAAATTTGATACACTTGACTACCCAAAGGGATAAAACAATAATGGCCCACAATATTCCATGGAACTGCATTTACGGGGTTTGCGAAGGAAGAGGAGGAAGGTCAATGCCCCGGTATGTAGCCTATCGAGACCATGTTTTTCGGTGTTTATGGGGGCAACCCCTCACTTGAAATACTGCTATCTCCGCACCCATGCATTTGTCTAGCTCCTTTTGCCACCTGTGTTGCTAATTTTGAGTGCAAAATGATTGCACCAGTATGAGCCCAACACTTGTAATGTGGCCATTAGTACTCATTGCAGTAAGTAATAACAATGGTATAAATGTGGGATTTCGGCCTTTATGGTACAGGGAACTCTGCATTAGGGGCCTGCCCTTGTGTACTATCCCCACCCGCAAACCAGGGGTATGAAATTTGCACACTGACTGGTTTGCGAATGGGAATGCATTTTGAGATGCGACCTATGTTATGTGTATTTGTAAAGTGCATTATCACCACTGGGCATCCTGGCACTGACCTATAAACTAATAGGTTACATTGCAAATTGTTCATTTGCAGGAGGTTGGAAACGACCTGCCTAATGAATATTAATTAGGCTGTTTGCGACCCCTTGCAATTGACTGCAAATGCTGGATGGAGGCCTGCAGAGCTCCATATTTGCATTTTCAAATGAGAAGTGCTTAAAAAAAATTAAAAAAAAGAAACAACCTGTTCCCATTAAAGTTTCTTCAAAAAAAACGTTTCCCATTTGGAAAGACATCTGGAAGAGCAGGCAGTGATCCTCTAGGTCATTCCTTGCTCCCTGCGAGGCTGTCATCACAGTTCCTAACGGGGCAAGGTGTCCCACAAGCACAGCTTCCCCTCTGAGAATCAGATACCCCCTCTGTTCAGGTGTGGGTATCTGATCATGGTTTGAGACTACAACTATGGCCATAAGACATTGATACATTGCTCTCTGAATCACACCCTCTTATCTGCAATTCGGACAGGGTCACAAGCCCTTTTTATGAGTCAGAACAACTTTGCTTCCTAAAAGGGTTTTCGTAAATAGTAAAAAGATATTTTGTGGCCGCAAACTAGGTGATTTTGAGAATCACAGGCTTTACTACTGCAAAATTCCTTTGTACACCAAGCCCTAGATGTGTTGACCTCCTTCAATATCTAATCAGAAAGTGAAGCTTGCTAACACTCCTTAAATAAAGGCTTTGAGACCGTTTTTTTAAAAAAAAAAAAAGCCTGTGAGTGGTTGTGTAATGACAAAGCAGGGCACACTGTAAGACAGAGCAGAGGGTGGCTGCAAGAGACCATTGGGTGTTTCAGTACAGAGACACCAGTACTGCAATATCTGTATCTTCCACAAGCATTATGGGAGAACTGTGTATGTTTCTATGCTAGTGATTGATGCAGGTCTATTTAGAGGTGTGCTTTAGGACCTTTGATAGTCTCTGAAAAACAACAGTACAGCAGGGGGTGTGGCACTGGAAATCTGTGGAGGAAATCATTGCAGGAGCTTTGTGGACTACTCTATGCTACGATAGAAATGCAGTTATGAGAGTGTTGCAAAGCCCAACAAATAGCAGAATATGAGCCATACAATTGCCATAAACGTTCTGGAAGCCATGTAAGAGTTGCTTTGTGAAAGATCACTGGTTTGTCAACTCTGGTATGCAAAATGAAGTTCACGGCAGAGAACTCAACAATCAGATAGTTGAATGTAAAAATGCAGGTCATTACCTATGTGCATCATGTGACATATGTCACAAAAAAGGAAAAAAAGGTGCCCCCTAAAAATTCATTTTAGGTCTGGAAAAAAGTGGGAAAAAACAAGAAAAGTATGTAGAAATTCGCACTTGACCTGTATATCTTCAAAAATGGTTCTTAGTACCTGATGTCTCGACCACCAACTAATGCCATATACAATAAAAGGTTTTATAGAATTAGTATTTTTTATTATAATTTATAATCATTTTTTTCTGAACTGA
This sequence comes from Triturus cristatus, assembly GCF_964204655.1. Classification (NCBI taxonomy): domain Eukaryota; kingdom Metazoa; phylum Chordata; class Amphibia; order Caudata; family Salamandridae; genus Triturus; species Triturus cristatus. Next base: position 744,776,762 of record NC_140580.1, on the reverse strand, counting down.
TATTCCAAACTCATTTGTTTTATCCAAACAGATATCAATACATAATTTACAATTTTATCAAACAATAATTTAGATATATACATGACAAAAAACTCAATGTATTATACAATAAAATGTACACATTTTTCATCATCAAATTTTACCATATATTGCCCCATTAATACACTCACTCTCTACTTCATACCTCACACAGACACATTCACACTACAATCTCACAAGCATGCTCCAGTCTATTCTCACATACATCTTAGATTGAATCTAGGGATATTTTTTATTGGGAGCTTGGGTTTTCCAACATACAGTCGAAGTACTTTTCGGTGGTATCAAGAATAAAGAGCCATTTTTGAAGATATACAGGTCAAGTGGGAATTTCTATATACTTTTCATGAGACATATGTGACATGGCCAAATTAAAGGGGTAATGTGAGAGTTCTGTAGGCGTGTCAGCACTGGGATGGCAGCAAATGGTCCAAGGTAGGGTAGAGATATCTTGTAGAAGCTTTGTGTATCTCTCACTAATGGGACAGCAGCGCAGAGAGTAGACCAAGATGGAGGTGCAATGCGAGAGCTATGTGGATGTCGCAAAGAGGGGCTGCAGTGTAGGGTGTAGTTCAGAATAGGGAATCATTCTAAAAAGCTTCTTTCTAAGTGCTGGAGGAGGGGTGGGGCGGGACCTAGGCACCAAATAAATGTGTGCTTTTAAGTGTGTACAGTTGTAAACTCATAAGAAGTATGTTTCCAAAGATAATCACGGCTCGCAGTCCGATTCATGATTGTTAGGTAGGACAAGAGTGAACAATCAGACTTTTGACACCTCTTTCTAGAACTATAAGGGACGAAGAGCTTGTAAAGAAGACACTGTTGCTGGCATCTGTGCGAGTTGTGATGCTGAGAATGGTTCCGGCTACCTCATCCTTTCATCCTTCTGAGGACGCTGAAATGTGCATATTTCAATTAGGTATCAGTGCCATGTGTTAGTGATAGTTCTTAGAAGTGGTCAAATTGCATTAGTATGCATTCTACTAAACTTTGAGGCACAGGTTAATGCCGTCTCCTCATCAAGCTTTTTTCTGCCTAAATTAATAAAAAAAATACTACCTTTTATCCCCACGAACAGCAGGAAAACTGTGATTACTTGACTGAATCTTGCCAAACTAGACTACTGTAATGGTCTCTATCTTGGTATGCCTGAGAAGCAACTCAATAAGTTGCAAAGGATCCAGAAGTTTGTTGGGAATTCCTAAGTACCATTCAGTCCGAAAACATTTGCAAAAGCTGCACTGGCTCCCAGTCAAGAGTGGTATTATCTTTAAAGCCCTTTGCATTACCTACAAGGCACTTCATGATTGTGGTCCTAAGTTCCTGAGACGCCTACTATACTGGTATGTCCCTAAAAGGCATCTGCACTCAGAAGGAGCTACATTGTTAGCAATTTTTCAAAACCAGCTGGGGTGGCAGAAGCTTTAGGGCAGCAGCCCCCAAACTCTGGAATGAACTTCCCTTCTCTATTAGAACACTTCCAACCTTGCTTGGTTTCAGGAAGGACCTGAAACCCTGGCTATTAAATAAATAGAGACCCGTGCCTTACATGAACTTGCCGACTCCAGACCTCAGCGCCAAGACACCTATGGGTTTAGTGCGTTTAATAAATATATTAACAGAACATAACATTCTACATGTTATTGACAAAGGACAGCACAAGGGTTTATTATGGATCAATGGATCTCAGTGACAGCCAGTGTTGATTGGCTATGGTGAAGGACGATGAACGTGCTGGGCACCTTTCTTAGCTCAACTTTCATTCACAGGCTGTTCACTCATTAGCAAACCTTCATACCACTGCAAACTGTCTCTGAACAGGGAAATTAGAGTATGTCCACAGGGGACAGGAATACACTGCACATCTCAGAAGGACAACTGTACACAAAATTTCAATTCACACATACGCACCCTTTGGAATGTATTATGTGTCACTGACTTGTGCGCATAAACTTAAAGATACTACACCTTTCTGAAGTGCACATTCCCACAGGGGCGGCTCCTCCACTAAGACGGAGGAGTGTCGCCCCACTGCCTTTCAGCACTGCAAAAAAGGAAAAATATAATGATAATAACGCAATGTTATTATCATTTTTTTTTTCTGTTCTGAGGCAATTTGGGGGGCGGGGCTGGGCAGCTCAGATAGGAGGAGTGGCGGCACCCTCCTAACTGCGCATGAATGTTTGGATGGCCCTCCTGGGCCGGTAAACATTCTTGCGCACTTTGCATGTTCTCCATCCAGGCTGCATTACAGCCTGGGTGGAGAACATACACAGGCTCCCATTCCTTATCTGAGTGCCGAACCATGGTACCCAGACCAATCACAATGCTGCACTGTAGCGTTGTGATTGGCTTATGGGAGCCTGGGAGCTTCCTACTTCCTGTTGAAACAGAAGCCAAGAAGAGGGCGGGTTTTATTTTTTCCCCCCTTTCCCCCTGCCCCACTACTTCTTCCTGGGAGCAGCCGCGACTGCCACAGGATGGAATATACTGCTTTCTTCTGAAGGACATGATCACCTCGGTGATATACACGGGTCCTCTTTTAGGAAAACGTGCTAACAGTGTAATGCACATTAGTGATTTACATGCACACGAGATGAAATATATTGCATGTCTACGCATAATACCCCTCTCCAGTACATACACACCAGTACATAATGGAAGTCAGTGCACTGCTCAGAAAAAAACGCAGGAAGTCTGTATGGGGTGTACTGCAATAGTGATGCAACCCCAGCGAAGAGTATTGCGCTGGGATTTACTTTCCAACGCAAATCATGAGCTGCGTTGAAAAGTGGCCTAAAGTAACACAAAGTAACACTATGTTGTCTTTGAGTCAAGGGTACGTTCCATGGGTGGTGCATGGGCATTCCCATAAACCACCCATAGGTTTTGATGCAAATCTCTTTCTAGTAACATTCGTAGACAGGGATTTTATGCTTCCTCGAGACAGGTGTAACACTGGAGCATGTGTATTTAAAGTCCCCACAAGTTATTAACTTTGCATGTACAGGATAGGAAACATTTTCAGCTATGTAAAAACATAGTTTTTTTGCCCTTCTAGTACAAAACCCATACTTGACAGAACACACTCCTTTGCACTGTGGAGTAGGGGTGTGTACATTGGCGCATGGCTGCCTGAAGTGCACCAATGCTGGGAGAAAGAAAACAGGGACATATATTAATAGATCTGGCGCTGTTTTTCTCTCTGCCTTTGACGTAACACAGCAATTTGGTTGATGGACTGCGTTGCTCTACAGTTAGTCAATTTGACCCTATATCTCATGGTATTTCATATGCACACTGCAAATCCCTCTGAATTAAACAAGTAGACCAGAAGGCGTACACTGCACCTTTATGAAAAATATACTATACCTGTCTGAAATGAACAGATATATTGAGCGAAATAAAGTGCAGCTCCCTGAATCACTTATGGGATATATCACACACATATCTCAAGTATGCTTTTCAGGATAGGATATTGTGATATTCTCTGCTATACAGATATGGCCAAGATGAAATATGTGGCTCTCTCAGGAGGGAACTTACACATAACAGAATGTATTGTCATCCCTGAAGTACAAATCTACACTAATTCTAGCTGAGGTGTTCAGGTGATAGCAGGCCATCAGGCTGTAAACAAGGTGGGCACAACACTTTGGCGTTCAGAGCAGGGTCGAGTGAGTAAAGAGAGTATAGTGGCACAGCTGCCATATAACAGGATTGTAATAAAGTAACCTGGCCACCCACCCTTGCTGGCCCTCCACCCTCCCCTCCCGTGGTCAGTTCATGTCCTGAGGAGGTATCTGAGATCAGTGTGAGTGGTCATAAAGATGAAGGAAGTAATAAACCATTTCCAGCTAGCAGCCTTCACTTCAGTCACTAGGCACATGCACACTTGGAGGGAGCTGAGGCCAGGAACAATTTAGGAGCCACAAATGGAGAGAGCAACTGGGTGGGATGTGATCCAGTCCTCAAGCTTGCAAGTGTGCCCCAGACAGGGGAGCTGTTTCCAGTAGTCAATCACCGTAAGCTACACTTACCACAGTCTGTACCCTATCTCTTCATTGATTACTGCAATGGGTGGTATCCTGTGCCACAGTAGTGCAATGAGTGGTCATGTCAGAGTTGCAGCTCTCCGCCGCACATGTAAATGGCTGCCAACCTTCTTGCCCTATGTTAATGCTTGTACATGACTTTTGCTGCACTGCCAGCTGGGTGAACAGGACAGGTGCTGAGGGGTGCCCTTTTCCATGACCAGGAGTCTATGGACCACCTGCACTGTGGGGGCTCGATGCCCGCGGGGCCTTGTATTATGCCAGTTGCACCCTCATGTCAAGAACGGGCAATGGCCAGTAGATGCTGTTGGGTTCATTCACTGTGTTTATGGACAGGTTAGACTTAACGACCAGTCTTACTAAGTCACTTGTCATGGTTTGTGCTCCAAGGAATGTTAGGTTGGCAAGTCAGTCACTCAAAGATGTCTAGATTTATTTTAGTCTCTACCAGTCCATTAGAAATGTTTTAAAAACCTCATAACATTCCTTAGGTTACTCAGGGACTTGAGTCACTAATGTTCTAAATTCATAGGCAGGGCCCTCTGCAGTCGTCGTGGTATTCCAAATATGCTGCGTTCTCACCCTGAGCGGCTAAAACCAATGACTTTTATGAACTATTACAGTGGTTACAAAAACATGTGAACTAACTCCCTGTCAACCCAAGGCTGTGCATGGGAAAACAGCATGTAAAATATGTGCGGTACTCAGAAACAAACTTGTGAGATGCACACGGTCCCTGCACAATGTCGATCTATACATATTGCTGAGGGAGAACGTTAAAAATACTCACTCACATTTATATTACATGGGCAAGGTTTCTTATTGAATGTTTGCCAGTGGTTTCAAAGCTCGCATTTCACAGAAAAGAGGTCATAACTGAGCATTATTGGTAATTCACAATGCTGAATCCATTTGCAGGATATTCAGCTTTTTTAAAATAAATAAAAAAATGTCAAGGGTGGTTAACACAGCATTTCTTATTTCTTTTAGTGCTTGGTAAAAAAACATGCTTTCACAATGACTGTGCTGCTTTCAGAGCATTTATCAGCACAACTGACAGGCTCTCCCTTGCAGGCTCATCCTTGATAAACATTGTAAATGCAGACCCTGTCTGCATAAGGGTTACACTGTCCCACAGTTTATTTTATTTACTTTCTTTATATATGTTTTTTAAAATCTACTTTACAGAGTAATTGTACTACAAAAGTAAGGCATATTGTAGAATATGTTTTTAATACATGTGCTTTGCAATTAAAATTGTACTTATAATAATACACGTTGTTCCATGAAACACATTTTAAATAATAAAACATTATCCCTAACCGAAGCATACATTTCGCAAAACATTGACAGATATATTTGCTGTATCAGGCAAACAATGCATGCAAAATGAATGACGCTCATATGCTTCGAATGTTTGTAAAGAGCACTAAAATCAGTGAACGAAGCATGTAATATAAAACATACCTTGTGATGTGAGTAATGTGGTCCAATATAACCTTTTGGAGTTCAGACTGCATTCATAAACCACGCAACCTTCAGCCTCATGGCTTACAAATGTGACCAGACCTCTTCAATGGCCTATATTACACAGTTACCCACTATTTGTTCATTCTCTCTCTCTCTCTCTCTCTCTCTCTCTCTCTCTCTCTCTCTCTCTCTCTCTAAACATATGTCATAGTTTGGATCGTCTTACCATAGGAAATTCTTTTTTTGTGTTGCTAATACCTTTGGCTCCGATTAACGAATCTCCATGGAACTTTCCTAAAAGATGCTACTTTTTGACTAGTTTGCACATGATGGAAAGCTTCAGAAAGAGCTGTCAAGCGAGGGCAGAAGAAAAAAGGGGGTCTCAAAATACATATTCCCCATTAATTTTTCCATAAGAACTCTAGACACAGCTGAACGGACTTACGCCAAATTTGGCAGAAAGCTTGATCTTGGTCCAGAAAAAGTGCTTTCCGTGTTTTGGTGTGAATCTGTTCAGTAGTTTTGCAGAAATTAAGGTAAAAAAATATGCATATATCATGACGCAGATGATCCGCGGACCAATATATCTCATGCTGAGATCTGAGAGGCTGCTACAACATCAACCAGGAAGTGGTGGCAGCTATATTAGGACTCGTAACACAGTCCCAAAAAAACACACAAAAAAGACATGAGGGCAGTTTACATATACCCTGACCACTTAGGCTTGGTGGTGGGGTCCCCTAAGAACTCTGCCTGGGGCAAAAAACATGCAGACCCTCTCCCCGAGCCTTTAAAAGCTCCGGGGCCCTCATCCACCGGGGCCACCTCAGCGCTGTATCCTAGAGATACCCTGTGGGACACAGTAGTTTCCCTGCCCGCACTAGCAATAGATGTTTGCTCTCATCTGGCAAGAGCATTTTTAAATTTGCCGACAGACGGGAGCAAACATGCAAGCCTGCTCCCATGCGGCAGGAGATTTCAACTTGCTCCCACCAGATGGGAGCAGACTTCTGTTCTGTTTCTGAAAAAGAACATGTACTGCTCCCATTCGAAGGAAGCAACAAGAGATAGCTGCTCCCTCTGGGTGGGAGCAATGGCAACTCCAGCACTATGCAAGGACTTGGTTAAGGTCATAACGGTGATGAGAATTGGAGTACATAAGTGGACTTATCAAGGTCCTTCCACGTACCATATTTCCTGTCACTGGGGAGAACAGACAGAAGTAGAGGACTATCCATGAGATTGTCCGCAACTGGGACATCATTGAAATGTCTTATGATCGTACTATGAAGTGGTATTATAGATTTTGTGAGACAAACTGATCACTAACAGGGGATCTCTTTGTCCTTTAGCCTTGAAAAGGTCTGGGGTGGACGAAACACGGGTCGACTGCAGTGTTTTGGATGTCTGTACCATTGATTTGAATTCTGAAGTAAAAGAAGATAACAATATTCACTGGATTGGATTGAATTTTAATTGTCAGCAATTGTGTTACTCGATACGAGTTGGACTTTCATATGACCAGGACTTGTGTGTGCTTGTGTGCTTGTTTTTCTTAGTATATTGCAAACATACCCTCTTAGGTCTGTTTCATTAGCACCAAAGGTGACTGGGTGCATAGCATGATAGCACCACTCTAGATACTTCGATTCATATACATATGCTGCTTTCTGTACACCGATAACATTAATAGATGTGCGGTCATTAAGGCCAAGTCACCAAAGTTCTTAAGATTTAACACAGGCAGGGATATAGATGTTTGCTCTCATCTGGCAAGAGCATCTTTAAATCTCCTGACAGACAGGAGCAAACATGCAAGCCTGCTCCCATCTTGCAGGATATTTAAATATGCTCCTGCCAACTGGGAGCAGACTTCTGTTCTGTTTCCGAAACAGAACATGTATTGCTCCCATTCGAAGGAAGCAACCAGAGATAGCTGCTCCCTCCGGGCAGGAGTAATGCCAGCTCCAGCACTGTGCAAGGACCCGGTGGGGACCCTGGGGCTTCCTTCGCAGTCCCCATATGTTGCTTGGTGGGTGCACCTGATAGGCGCTGTGAAACCCACCTTTAATACAGAGAGGCCCAGGAGACGGTGCCCCCGGTGCTCAAAAAGGATCGAAGAGGGGGCCACATGTCCTCCCCCCTTTTTTGTTGAATTTGTCCCGGGGCTGGGGTCCTCGGGGTCTAATGAGGCTCAGAATGTGGGGCCTACAGAGCCCTCCCCTTTTTTTATTGAATATAGCCCCAGGGATGGGATCCCTGGAGCCTAATGAGTCTTGGGGAGGGGTGCCATTCATCCCCTTCCCCTTAATCTCAGTGTTGTTTGGTGGGTGCCCTAAATGGGCATCGGGTCACCCATCTATAATTTAGAGAATCCCTGGGGGATGGAGTTCTCAGGCCTATTAAGGTTCAGGTAGGTAGTTGCAAGCTCTCCTTCCTTTAATATATATGTTTTGGTCTGTTGGATGGATCTCCCGGGCCCAAAGGCCAACCCTATGCCATGCACACCAAAGGCGGTGCGTGGCATGAGGTTGGCAGGATGCTTGGGTTTTGGCCACAAGTTCTGGCAGCAGGCCAAGCTCTGTGGCGAACCCTTCACTGCGCATGGCCAAAGACCGTGCCCAGTGTGGGGTTGTTTGCCTTAGGGGAGTTGGACAGGGTCTGGCTGTAAGCCAGGCCCTTTGGGCAATCCCACGGCATGCATGACCAAAGGCTGTGCATGGTGTGGGATTGGCTACCTACAGATGGCTGCCGGCAGGGAGTTGGATGCAAGGCCTGGCTGCAAGCCAGGCCCTGTAGCCAACTCCACGTTGTGCTTGGTGAAAGGCAATGTGAAGCGTGGAGTTGGCTGCTTGTGGTTAAGTTGGCTTCCTCTGGGTGGGTGGGCCACAGGCTTGGTCCTGTGCCAAGCCCCTGCCATGCACGGTCGAAGGCAGTGCACAGCCTGGGGTTGGGTGCCAGCAACTAACCCCTTTCTTGCACGGAAGAAGGCAATGTGCAGCAGGGGGTTGGTTTTATAAATCGTAATAAAGTATTACTCTAAATTTAATAAAAAAAATAGAATTTCACTGAAAAATTCAAAGGTTAAACTATTGTTATAGTTAGGTGAAATGTTTAGTAACAACATAACATTTTAAACCTAAAACATCCCACAAAAATTCACCAGTTATAGTTATCTCAAGTAAATATAACTCGTGCTTTAAGGTAACTATAATTCCCACACTCACCATGCACTGCTAATTACCCCACATATTACATCACTCATGGCATCTTCTATGACATCATTGATAATATTACTGTAACATTTTCAACCGCATTGTTGATGAGTAAACTGTGCATAGCAGGGCATGAGTTCTAGTTACCTTAGGGCAAAACTTATAGTTACTTGAGGTATAACTATAACTGGGGAATTTATGTGTTTTTTAAAGTTTAAAGTGTTATGTTGCTACTGAACATTTCACCTAACTATAATGTTACTTTAACCTGCATCCACTGGCTCAAATTAAGCACTTAATGACACTGTTTTGGCAGTGGCTTTTCTCATTTTTGATAAGAAATAGGAAACCGCTTTATCAGAGACTGTCCATAGACATTGTCTGGTGAACAAAGGAGTATCTGTTGGTACTACTGTAATGGCACAGATTCATAACAAAGGATTCAGCTTGTTCAGCGGCACATTAGGTCTCTACAAGAAACAGTAGGAGAACTTAAAATGAATAATAGATATGGACTAATATTCGTTTTAACAGCGAGGAAACTTTTGACAGCCCAGGTTTTTATGGTTGGCCATAACTAGAACAGTTTGGATTCTAGAAACTGATGCTATTACAAGGCGATTCCTTTAGCTTCAAGCAGTTTTTTCCCCTCAAAAACGGTATCCATCATTTCTATAAGCGTCATTGCTCAGGAAAATGAGGACACTAGATGTGAGGCCTGGGCTTAGTTATCTTTTTGTGAAGGAATTGCTCCTATCTTTCTCTTGGAGGCATCCATCTGCATTAGAAATGACAGCTCCAGACCAGGGTGTCTTAACACTGGTACTGTTGCCAATGCTTTCTTGAGACTGCAAAAAAACTCTTGTGTAGGATCTTCATCCCATCTCTTTCTTTGTAAGTATTTTCAACTGTTTATTACTGTCAAGTTATAAAGAAATCTGTGATAGCAAACCAGCTGTTTTCCTTAGTTTGGACAGACACATGTGTCATGATTTACATATTCTGATAAGAACAAGGAGAAATAAGAATATCTTTAGGTTATTGTTGCTCAAATATGAATTGACCTTAAAAAACCAAAAGACAAGAGGCGTTTGGCAAAACAGGAACAGTTGGTTTAAATAAACACTTCTGCCGGGAGCACAGTTACAGAAGTAGGTCTGAGGACTGTCTCAAAGTACAATCAATCTGAACGAGTCTTTATACAGTTTTTGGCTGTCATAAAGTACTTCAGATCATCTTTTTTTGGTAAAATAATGTGGGCCTTGTCTGTGGAGTCACAAATAAGGCCCCTGATAACAAATGCAAGGGGGTCTCGATCATGCGTGACCACCATGGGGAACATCGGGACACTAGGTAACGCTCCAGATGTCCGGCATGAGGGATGTGTCATCACTGCATGAACTGCATGGACTGTGTTTGTTCTGTGTCCTTATTGGTAATGTGATCCTAACCTCGTGTGGCATCTGACTTCATGATGTTTTGAGAATGTGCGCACCCCTCTGGCCATGTGTGCTTTATTGGGGCCAATCTCCCTGGACCATTGTGGTGTTGCTGTACTTATCTAGGGGATTGACCTGAGTTTCCTGTTTGCGCGTTAGTCTGTCGGCTACATGCCACCCCACCTGTGATCTGTCAATCAGTAACCTCAGGCCTATGTCGCAGAGCCTGCCTGACCATGTATTTCTGAGTTGGGGTTGATGGAGAGTTCATGACGGGTGAGTTTGTTAATTGTGATGAGATTTCGCTCGTATATGCGGGTGAATCATCATAAACATTGGCATCAATGTTATATATATTAATATTATGCTTCCACAAAAACACGCAGCATGTCATAAAACGTTTAATTTAGTACATGTTGGGCAGCTGCTACCATATTATGTTTTCTAAGGGGCACAACAGTGTCTTCAAAATGCCCAGAGGAACAATAGAAAGCTGTCTTCCATTTGTGTTTGCTCGATTTACCCAAAAATGTTTTTTTTAATCTATTTATTGCATTTTACAAAAACAAAAACAATAGTAAATATAACTAATATCCCCAAGAAAACACAAAAAAACATGAATCACAGCATCATATTACAGCAGGTATAATCAATCCTGGAGGCAGACGATGCGCAACCGGTGGTTGCAGAGCACATCTATATTCAACTCCTTAACTGCTGGGGCTTTCCCCCCAGTGCTTAGCCCTTTTTTAGCTATTTGGTGTAGTTCACGCTTAGAGAGCCATAATTTTTTTTCCACGTAATGTATCCACACCAAATGTTTGTCCTTTTTTCCAACTTTCTGTAGATTGTAAAAGTACCCAGGGTTTGTGGATTACCCTGGATATGTGTAGATCCCTTAAGGCTTTCTGCCACAATGGGCGATTTACAAAAGCAAAATACCATTAAATCCGCTAGACCCTTCTGGTTGTGAGGCTATATGGAGTTTGTAAGTTCTCCAATAACTCAAGATACCCAGAGCAAACAACTGAGCTGCACCGTGCAATGTTTTTTCATTGTGTACGGAGTATAGACCAATCCATATGGTCAAATATGTAGAGTGAAAAATGGGTATCAAGGAAACGTATATATTTCTGAAATGGGCACTATAGACGCATTCTAGGAGTAGTGTTCTTTGTACATCTCTGGATTTGTGGGTATCCATGCTAGCTTATGATTTAGAGGGTATTTTTCTAAATGTCTTCTATCTTGCACACTGGCTTACATTAGAAAGGCACAAATGTAGCAAAATCCATTTGGTAATGACAAATGTTCTTCTACTCTATGCCCCCACATGTCTGCTGATAAAAATGGTACCTCACTTGTGTGGCTGGACCTAGTGCCCATGGCAGGAAACAGTCCTAAAATACAACATGGACGCATCATATTTTTCCATTGAAAACAGACCCTTTTTTTGCAAATTGGGTAATTATGGATTTTAGGCCCTAGTTTAGCCTGTGCCCATGGAAACCTAGCATACTTGCACATTTTTGAAAACTGGACACCGGGGGAAATCCAGGGTGGGGTGACCTGCATGACTCTCACCAAGTTTAATTTATTTAGAATCCCTTGCAAACCTCAAACTTAGACTATAAAAACACATTTTCTGCAAATTTCTGTGATGGAAAGTTCTGGAATCGGCAGGGGGCCACAAACTTCCTTCCTCACAGACTTCGCCCAAGTCTCACAATAAAAATGATACCTCATTTTTGTGGGTAGGCAAAGCAAATGCAAGGAGATGATAGACGGAGCGCTGAAACTTTTCAGACACTCACCCCCAGTCACAGGGTTGAATCCATCATTGTTCTTTAGCTCAATTCACCACCCCAGTTCAGATACAGCTATATGAAAATCAGTCTTGACCATGTGCCTCATGGGAACAGTCCAGCCTGAACTGCCAAGCCATGTCTTCCCTGGACCGGAAACTAGCATCCTGGGACCGCTTTCGGGCTAACAGCCCTCATCAGCCAGGCTAGCTTGAATCCAGTGGCAAAGTGAGCAAGGTACCCACGTCTGGGCATACCCTGCCAACTTAGGTTGAACAAAGCAAACACAAGAAGATGATGGACGGAGCGCTGAAACTTTTCAGACACTCACCCCCAGTCACAGATCTGGATTGAATCCATCATTGTTCTTTAGCTCACTTCGCCACCCCAGTTCAGACACAGCTATATGCCAATCCTTCTTGACCCAGTGCCTCATGGGAACAGCCCAGCCCGAACCGGCGCAAAACACAACATGGTCACATCACATTTTTCCATTAAAAACTGATCCTTTTTTAGGTCGAGCCTGTAACAGCGCGCATGCGCTGTCTGGCTAAGACTTTATGTAGGGGCTTTTGAAATCTGCCCTCACACTCGCACACACTCATGCGTGTGCTTTTTCTTTTGTCCTATGCTATTGGCCTTTGCGTGCATCTTTTTAACAAAGACAGCACGCAATTGGCCAAAGGCGGGCACATTGTTTGGCCCATGGCCTATTGCTGGTGGTTACCCGCATGGCCGCCATGTGGTTTCAATTATCGTGACCAGACACGGGCGCGACAATTGAAACCACATGGCTCGCTGTGACGCGCGCACGCTCTCGCGCCTAGCGTTATTTTTTATCTCCCAGTTAATGTGGAACTTGCTGGCCTCGCTCTTGTGAGCCTTTATTTACTTGTTAATCAACTGAGCGCCAACCCCTGTCAGCGGAAGGGCGAGGACCGGGACCCGTGCCTCTGCAGTGTGTGAGTCGCTCCCCCTTCTGATCCCCGAGCTGCGGCTCTACAGTCGCCCGGTCTGTGTGCTGCTTGCAGCCGTCCCCTCCCGTGCCCGCTGGCTGCTTCCTGGGAGAAGGCGATCCAGCATGAATATTATACCCTTTAACGCGCACCAAGCGCCATGTGTCTTTTTATTCCTCGCCGAGTCCCGGCCTCCCTTCTCGAGTCCCTGCCCCCTCTGGGAGGAGCCCGCTAACAAAACCTTTCTCCATCCCACCTGTGGAATTTGATTCTACCCCACCCCCTTGTTGTCCCCCTCTGCACCCTCTCCCCACCGAAAAGAAAATCTATCTATTTTAATGTGACACTTAAGACTGCGGGTGGCTGCTGTGTCTGCAGATCTTCCTGCTTCCTGCAGCACCTGGTAAATAAATGTCTTTTCTTCCAGGTGAATGCCTCACCTCCCCGGATTCCTTCTCCCCCCACTCCTGATGAGGTTTATTCACTCCTGCATTTCTGCAGTTAATCTGCCCTCAAGACTTGGCCAGACCTTCCCCTGGGTGGCCAGATGGGGTCGGTCTGACTGGGATCTAATGGCCGGCAGAGCGCAGCTTGATGACCGACTCCTTCCCAACCCAACAGACTTGCTGAGGTTATGGTGACCCACTGGCGGGAGACTGGCTCTGGTCTAGCCCTGCAAGCACTTTTTTCAGCATTAACTCATAGTCACTACATTCTCCAACAGCACTGTCAGTCTTCTGGGGGTAGCTCTGTGGGCGCCTAAAAGCATCACTATTCAGCATTCGGCGCTAATGACGTCGCAAATCAATAGGTACATCCATAAATAGGTAAGCACAAGTATCTAGGCACGTGGCTTTTCACTCGACTGAATGAAATATTTATTCAATTAGCACACAAATGAATGAGTGAATGAAACCTTTATATCGAAGGCAGTGAAGCGATTCACCTGTAGTCGTCCCTGCTAAAGAAGATAAGCCTTGGTGGTAAGAGGTTGGGTGGGCATAGGAGAAGTGTGGAGTGAACCCTCTTTAGTCTCAGCAAAGAGGCCAAATACCGTACTTCTGACAATCTGCGCTGTTCCCGATGCTTCCTGGCTTAGTTTGGTGCAGTGAGCTTGTGAAACGGAGGCCGAGGGCCTAGAGGTGACTCGGTTAATAGCACGACCCGATAGTGATCAATTTAACACCGCGACCTAGAGGCGGAAGGCTCGACACCTAAACACGGAAATGAATCGGCTAACACCAGTTCAACCCTGTGACTTGTGATACCTCAGTTTCCACTAGTGCCCAGAGTAGTGCTTACATGTCATTCATTTGGCATTCACGTCCAGATAAGACAAATTTGACAAAATTTGGTTCCCACTGCTGTACGGAAAGGGGCGGGGGTACCAGTTGCGCAGCGCTAAAGGGATTCAATAACACGGCGTGTAGCGCTTTTGATCGGGCAGTGTGTGCTGCCCAAACACTGGGCTGTGTATTGTGTACATAAATTGTATCTTCCCATCTCGTTCGTCTTTTCACTTTTATGATATCGTTTTTAGGTCTCGCTGGCTATCGCGTAAGCGATCGCTCAGCGAGACTCTAGTAAAGGGGCTCCCAAAAGTGCTCCCAAAAGCGGATTGCATGGCGAGCACGCGCACAATCACGTGCATCGTGCCTCCATGCAATCCGTTTGGCATCCTACTTCAAAGGGTCCGCTCCCCCGCCTGGAATGCGCTCCCCCGCCAAGTGCGCGGGCCACGCTCCGCCGGGCTTGTTTAATGTCTCATTGCACTTCTTTCTGTACTGGGCCTCTTTTTCGAGTCTTCAGCACATGCCCTGCGATTTAGGAGCATTCACCCTGGATTTTTATTTTTGCATCTTTACTTCAGTACAGAGATACAATCTTTTATTTATTTATTTGTTAAATCACCTCCGCGCTTAGGTGCAAAAGTCCTGCGGCTGTTCTCTGTTGGATCGGGATGAGAGGGGGCGCCGCATGAGAGGATACGTTTAGTGCCAGCTTTTTACGAGAGGTGTCCTGATGAGGACGGTGACAGCCGTTTAACAGACTCTAAAATGACCTCTACACTTATCTCGGCGCTTTTCAAAGACAGTCTTGCCACTGCGCCTACCTGAGAAAGGCAGCGGTGCCCCTGGGCAGGTCTCCTACTGTCACCCATCTAGCAAATCATGCCTAACGACCCCACCCCCAGGCAGCCGAACGCACTGTCAGTCAGAGAAAGGCATCAGTGCCCTGGGTAGAGCTTCCTACACAGTCACACACCGGCCAGACACTGTTCACGAGCCCCTCTGATGCAGCCGGGCACTGCCAGTCTGAAAAAGGCATAAGTGTGCCCCGCCAGCGTATTTCACACAGTCACAAACCTGCCAGGCACAAACCAGCCGGGCACTGGCACTGTCCCAGGCAGTGTATCTTACACAGTCACATACCTGCCACACAGAATCCGAGAGCCCCTCTGATACAGCCGGGCACTGCCAGTGTCACAGTGTATCTTACACAGTCACATACCTGCCACACAGAATCCGAGAGCCCCTCTGATGCAGCCGGGCACTGCCAGTGTCACAGACAGTATATCTTACACAGTTACATACCTGCCACACAGAATCCAAGAGCCCCTCTGATGCAGCCGGGCACTGCCAGTGTCACAGACAGTGTATCTTACACAGTCACATACCTGCCACACAGAATCCAAGAGTCAGTCTAATGCAGCCGGGCACTGCCACTCTGAGGAAGGCAGAAATGTTCCCTCACCAGCGTTTCTTACATAGTCACACAAGGACAAGACACTACCCAAGAGCCATCTGATGCAGCCAGGCACTGCCAGTCTCAGAAAGGTCTATGCCCCACTGCTGGGCAACCACGCTGGCGCAGGCTTACATGCAATAACAAGCATTAGCATAGCCAATAGGTCTCGCTTTTGGGACCTTATAAGTATTTAGTTATGCAACTGTTGCATGGCTAAACACTTATAAGGTCCCAATAGCGAGACCTATTGGCTATGCCAATGCTTGTTCTTACTTTCGCTGTAAAACTCAATCACACAGTCTCTCTTCTGTCCGACTTCATTTAACGGATTTCTGCTCGTTTCCTCCCCACGCCTCTATTTTCTTCCCTTGTGCCATCCTTTCGCTGTCTCCATTCTCGCCTACTTCTTTCTATAATTCCAGTTTAAATCCCACAACTTTTACTCGTTTCTCCTTATGGCTTTTATCTCTCCCACCGCCCACAGCTCCGCCTCTTTCATCCCCCTTTCTCTTTCACCTCCATTTTCGTATTTACGTCTCATCTTTTCTTCTCTCTTCTGCCATAGCTCCCCTCTCTTTCACCCTCCTTCTTCTTCATTTCTCTACACCCCCTTTTCATTTGTTTAACTCCTATCTCACATTTTATTCTCTCTTCTTGTTTCTTTCCTCTTTCCGTGTCCTCTCGCCCCGCTTCTCACCCCACCCCTACTTCATTTCCCCTTTCCTTTCTTTTCCGTTTTCTCTTCTTACCTCACCTCATCACTCCTCTTAGTCTCTTTCATGTATTACCTCTTCGATAAATCCCTTTATCTTTCCTGTATCCCCCGTTCCATTTAATTCACATCATCTCTTTTCCCTCCCCTTGCCTCTCTCTGTTTTAGTTCCCTGATTTTTCTCTAGTCGCCTCTTATTTCGCATCATTTCCTTTCAAATTTTTCTCTTCTTTCCATCCACACTTCCCTTATCCTAACTCCCAATCTCATTTCTTTCCTGTAGGCGTTATCCTGTCTTCTCTCCTTTCAACTTGCAGAACTTCTTCTGTCCACTCTCTTTCAATTCTTTCTTCCTCCCGGGCACCCTTCTACCCAACTCTTGCCTCGCGAACTCCTACAACCTCCTGTAATTTCCTTGTGCACAGAAGTGATCTGGTCTCGCCTGTGTTAGAGGGTTTTTCGCGTTGAAATTGACTGAAAGCCCTGTGTAGTTCGCAATCATGTGTCAGACTTCAGTGCCTGGAGGCGTTCCATATGTAGGCGCTATAGCAAGGTTTTCAGACGCTGCTTTATTTCTGCAGTGTTTCATTTATAAAGCGTTAAATGTAGAGGCCATCAGCCGACTACTTTTCTCAGGAGCGGGGGAATTTCCAGTCCGACTAAACTGCATCCTTCCCAGTGACTATAATATACTCACTATCAGATTTGGCCGCCAGCTCTTTTGGACAGTTAGGTGTGTTCTGTCATAAGGGCCTCTGGAATTATGCGGCAAAGGACGACCAAAATAAGCCTTAAGGCAAACTCAATCAATTAGCAGACTGCTGCAGCATATCATGTGACAGTATACGGCTTGCTTGTTTGCCATTTTATCAAAGATGCAGATTATGCAGCTGATTATGGAATATGTGGCAAATGCAGTAAATTCACAACTATACGGGAAACACCGCAGATTAAATATCGCATAATTCGAGTGGCCCTGACTATAGCATGACTTGCAGGAATTGGTAGCTCTGATAACAGAAGGATAATAGATGTTCTGCACACATAAGCAAGTACGTCTTGTATTTTATTAAATAAAATAGCACACTTAAGAGAGACATAACATGCTCAAAAGCTTTTCTTACTGGCTCAGGCCCCCTCCCCCTTTTCTTTCTATCTTCAATCATCTCTCGCTTTGCTTTGTTCTAGCTCTCTGTGCCCCTCTACCCCTCGCTTCTCTGTTTCTCCTTCTGTCTTTCTTACTCCTATAAATCCGGTTGTCAGCCCTCTTGCAACTGGTTCTTAGTGACCACACCGTCATCCGCTTCAGTCAACACGCATACACAGACGTCACCCAAAGATTACACTGACACTTTATTTGTGGGTGAAGAACTGCTGCAGGTTTATTTCATACAACACAGTATGATAATAAAATTGGGTTATCTTACGGGCGATCCAGGGCAGGCAGCCCCTTGCTGCTCCGCCCGCCTGTTGAGCCAGCACACACGGTGGGTCGATGCCCGGCAGTGTGGCACATAATTATTTACAGATCATCCACTGGGTCACGTGATCTGTCTCCTACTCCCGCCCCTTCCGACAGGGGCGGAGCGTGTTGTGGCACACCCCCGGTTGGTCAGGCCCCCCCAACCGCCCGAAGGACTAACGGGGCGCCGTCGCGGTCTTCCCAGAACCCCCTTCGGCTCCTGGACCTTGGCTCGGGCACCCTTACTGTGCCGGACAGGGGTACCCTTACTGTACTGCCTGTCGCAGAGGTACCCTTACTGTACCCGTCTGCATCCAGATCGCCCTGTAACTCTGCCTGCAACGCAAAAGAAAACCATTAAAACATTCCAACTAACGCGCTGTGCCTGACACGTGGGGTAAGTGGAAAGGGTGGGAAATCGCGTGTCCAGGCTGGAGCGGCGCAGGGAACAGAGGAGGAACTGGGCGAGCGGGCCTCCTAAGTAGGGGGGGGGGGCAAGCCGCGCCCCCCGCCCCCAACGGCCCGCCTCCAGCTCCAAACTATGGGAGTCATACCTTGGTGGGCGTAGCCTCGCGCGCGAGGCAGCAAAGGGGAAGGCTCCGACGGGCGGCCACTAACATGCTGCCCTGCTGATGTCCCACTGCTTGGGACGCGGGCAGCGGCATAGTGACCACACCGTCATCCGCTTCAGTCAACACGCATACACAGACGTCACCCAAAGATTACACTGACACTTTATTTGTGGGTGAAGAACTGCTGCAGGTTTATTTCATACAACACAGTATGATAATAAAATTGGGTTATCTTACGGGCGATCCAGGGCAGGCAGCCCCTTGCTGCTCCGCCCGCCTGTTGAGCCAGCACACACGGTGGGTCGATGCCCGGCAGTGTGGCACATAAATATTTACAGATCATCCACTGGGTCACGTGATCTGTCTCCTACTCCCGCCCCTTCCGACAGGGGCGGAGCGTGTTGTGGCACACCCCCGGTTGGTCAGGCCCCCCAACCGCCCGAAGGACTAACGGGGCGCCGTCGCGGTCTTCCCAGAACCCCCTTCGGCTCCTGGACCTTGGCTCGGGCACCCTTACTGTGCCGGACAGGGGTACCCTTACTGTACCGCCTGTCGCAGAGGTACCCTTACTGTACCCGTCTGCATCCAGATCGCCCTGTAACTCCGCCACAGCTCTGGGGAGGCTACCGTCGCTGCCAGAGCCCCCCTTCCTCCCCTTGCTGTTATATGTGCCCTGCGATCCAGCTTAATGGGCTAAATTAGGGGTCGTGTTCTGTAACCCGTAAAAGACGGCATTAATGTGCAACTTTACACAGAAGCCCAGGGCAGACGAACAAAGGATGTCTTTTGGCCCCACTGCCGTAAACTTAGACGTGACTGGTGTTCCTAACCTTCTAAGCGAAGCCACAGCAGATCGTCCTAACGTCTTTATGGGAAGATCTAGTACCTGCATATGGAGCCAGAACTGAACCATAACTGAATTCCTCAATCCTTCGATTCCCTTCATATCCTAGCACGAAGGTTTTAATTTTCACTCTATCTACAAAGGTGATGTATTGATAGCGTCATGGTTCCTGAGTTGCTACTGCGAGGGTTGCATGATTTGTCGGCTGGGCAAAACATTTTTAACGCAACTGCTAATCGGACGCCGTTTATCATGAATCCGGATAAAGCCAATTTGACTGACTGAGCTGCCGAAGAATACATCTCTCAGCTCGGGGACCCAAATATGTGAATGATTCCCAACTCCCTGGCTCCAAGAAAGGCATGAGCGGGAAGGGCAACACCTAAATCTGTTTCTCAGGCTGGGAAATATGGCATTGGTAATAAGGCATGGTGAATTAGGCATGGACCTGGAATCCTATTAAGATTCTACAATTGGCCAAATTAAGTGCCTTCCTGGCTTGTAATTGTGTTCCCAACCGCTACATCCCAACAAGCAGGGTGAAGGTAGCGTGCGAGTCAGCCACTTTACCTACGTATATAAACACAAGCTGACATCACGGGTATATAAATTTGTTTCCTTTCACATGGTATTATCCTATTGTGTACTGCAAACTGACCCATATCTTAGCAACCTTTCCTCGTTTTAGCCTTTCTACTTGCAAATTAAGTTACATTAAATTGGACGATAGAGTCTTATACTAGTCCCGCTGTCCATCCCAATCTTTTCTTGCTCCCCACTGGGCAGCGTATCAATTGCCTCGCTTGATAAATAGAAGCTAGCTTCGGACTTTATTGCTGCTGGAAAGGGTCAATAGGTGTGCCTATAGTCCTTGTTATACCGGTGTTGCTGTGCTATAGGTAATTCGAGGTGCCGCCATAGTGGCTTGAAAATGAAACGTCTATTTTATCAAATGATTTGTTGTGAGCCCCAGTTATGATTTCGTTCATATCTTCATAGTTGACAGTGTCTCTATCTTGCCAAAACCTGGGGCACGTCCGCCTTAAATGACGACATTACATCTGGCTTTTCCGCTAGCCTTGCCCATTAACCTGTCAAATGTCTGTGGAGGGCAGCACGTCTCTGGTCATGCTCATGGTCGCTCTCTGCTCTCTCAATTATTACTATGTAGCTGAGGGCATGCCATACACGGGTGTGTCTGGTTGAAGTATGCACAGGTCATTGACTCTCTCCCACGTGCAGTGCTGTGAACCGTTTGAAGTAGTTCATCAGATTCCGCCAGCCACCCCCTAGGTGGAGGCTTGCACTCCCAAACTTCTGCTCGTGTAACACCAAGCCCACCTCCAGTTCAGTGAAATTTAGTAATTCACTACACTGACAACCCCAGGGGCCAAATACTGGGCTGTGTAAATGCGGCCCGAAACCACCATGAACAATTCAGCTTGGAGTGGCTGGGCGTTAACCTAGGCTGGCTGAAGGCGAAACCTTTGACCATCACTCCTGGCAAGATGTGCCAACGCAGGTAGAATAAAGAGTTATCCAGCCCTCCTTACTTCCTTTCCCAGTTCGACACAGGTCGAAGAAGAATGCCCCTTCCAAACAGGTCATGGCCTTATCCCTGAAGTGCTTTGTAAAGCGTTTTCTGGTTCCCCAATTGTTAGTGGTCGATATGCTCTCCCTCAGTTTGACCAAACTCTTAGCTAATCGTACGCCTGCCTAATTCCCAGGGCTGCCTGGCTTGAAGCTTTCGCCTGGAATTGCCCCCCCAACTGTGGCCCTGCACTGAACCTTAATCTGGCCCTGGCGCCTATCAAACCACAGTGACAGCCTCTGTCACCTTCATACAATACATAAACAAACCTCACAAGGTCGCAGCAGCGGCAAGCCAGGCTAAGTCTCGGTCAACCATGTCACTCCGTGCTTTCCCTGGCCTCCCCGTGGAACAGGGAGAATAACCTCAAAGATGTTAAGTATGATAGACAAACCCAGGCCTTCCGCCTGTCTCAAAACAGCTCATGCTGCTGCCTTTCCTGTATAGACTAAGCTGCCACTATGACTGAGTTGCAGAAAATATCACACCAGCTGTTTCCTAATAGCAAGGCTAAAGATGAAAGGCCGCCGCATCTCTTGACTTAAGTGTGGAACTACAAAATACCTACAAGATGTTATGTATGATACACACACCCAGCCCGCAACTTTTCTTAACACAGCACAGGCTGCTGACTTTCTCTATACGCTAAGCCGTCACTGTGACTAATTTGAGAAACCTTACCCCAGCTGTTTTTTAATAGCAAGGTGAAGAGGAGAGACAGCAGCATCTCCTGACTCAAGCGTTGAACTTACATTAATAACATTGGTCGCCCAATTTCTGTGTTACACCTTTCCACAAGCTGACCATTGCATCATGGTTGAGACTGGGATTTAGGCTGAACCTTGACATATTTGTACACCTGCTGCCAGAGACATATCTACCTATAGCCTGCCCTTAACCTGTTGCACCACTTGAGACACAACTTTGTCCATTCGTACCCACCGGCATGGAACTAATGCCAACGAGATTCACCCCTGGTACCGGATAATCCTAATAAATGCTGCATTTTGGGACAAAGCTACCAGGGAATAAATGCAAAAAGGCGGGGGGGGGGGCACTCGAGTGCGTGTGAACCCATGTCATTGTGATTAGTAACAGTTGCTCTGTTCGAGCTAGAACCTGCGACTTTATTCATTTAAACAATTAATCTGCAAAGCCTGCCATTCCCCAACTTGTGCATACACACAACCGCCTCTAGTGTCCTGTAATACCAGCTATTCCGAATCTGGCTGACGAAAAATTACCATAGGCCAAGAGCTAAACTAGTAAACTACTCCATATGTGTCTCAAAACGCTTACCATAAACCGTAATGAGTACAGACTCGTCATAGATCACCCTGGCCCCCCCAAACCTTTCCCAGGGAACTGGAGAGAAATGAACTCAATTGCGCAGGGCATGAAATACCAAAAGTTAATGATGACGACGTTTCCATGACCACTCTCAGATGCATTTAATTAGTTAATTAGTGCCACTCCTACCAGTGTAGGGTGTCCGCGACTTTGCATCTCACGCAAGACCCGCCGAGCCAATCAATCATATGCATATAAGTCAGTGTATAGGAAAGGTGACCTGAGCCAAAGGACTCAAAGTGTAGGCGATTCATGGCCTTCCCCACTGGCAGGCAGTATAGTTTAAGGCTGCTTGGAGTGGAGAAGCACAAGCTCGGTCGAGTCAGCCAAATTTACCCTCTTTGCAACACTAATCAATGTTCTAATGATGTCCGCTTAGTGGTGTGTATGCAGCTCTAGGATGAGCGTTCGTAGCTCACGGTTGACTATTAGGGCTGTAAGATCTACATTGCAAGTGACAAAAGGGTGCCTCCTTTGAACACAGTAACCTGCTGACCTCTATACATCATACACACTCTGAAAATCTACTTCGCACACGTTCATTGCAGCGGGCCAATTTAACCGTCTGCACTCCTACACTGAAGTCAAAACCTCCACTATACAAATTCTTGATCTTTCTCCAGGAAGGTAACGAATCGCACGAGTTATCCTGACATTTATGTGGGGGCCTGGAATTGCCGCGGAAAGAAACGCAGCATCAGGTGCTTCAAAGCAACATTAAAGACACCAACACATACCGCCTCTGCATGCTGGGCAGCAAAAAGGCAACCATTCCAGTGCGTGTAATCTAGAAGCACCAGAATGTGTATGTACAACAAAAACCAGCGCAAACCATCTTTCAGCAAACAAGAGCCTCAGAGGAGTCCTCCAGCGGACATTGTAAGCGAACCTCCACATTTCCATAGTGCAATGCAGACACACAGGTAGTGCCGCCCATGACATCGCGCCCGGCCGAAGCCGCGGCGGCACCCATGTCCCCCACGCCGCGAGGCTGGCGCCCGCGCGAAGCGGTTCAAAGCCCCGCATGCAAATCCAGTCTCAAGCACGCCAGGCCAGCACCCAAGCACCGACTGTGGGCCCCCCCCTCAAGAAACGCAGCATCCGGTGCCTAAGCATCATAAACTTCCAAACAGGGCAGGAGGAGACAGCAGGGAACTGCGACGGGGGACAAGATAGCTGAACATGGTGGCATGTCAAGAAAACAGAGATCGGTGGTGAGCCCCTGAAAGCGATAACTGTCTTATGAGAGCAGCGCCTGCTGGGCGTGAAGGGCAGTGCGCAGCCTGCCCTCGAATGGATCCTGTCCGAAAAGTGTAGGGGGTTAGCAGTAACGTTATGGAAGGGGCATATTACAGCGGGGTACACTCAGCGGCACAGGGGCAGTGACCTATGACCGCGAGCTAGAAGATGCAACCCTTTCTACGATAATGACGGGTTCTTCTCCCCCCCCCCGCACCCTCATAACGAACGTAATCTCGGCGGGGTATGCACTCCATTATTCAAAGGCCGACAACATCAGTACCATCACGTTGCGAAACAAAGCAGCTTTACCAAGAGCCTGCCCCCATTCCTATCACGTGGTAAGAGCAACTGTGTGGAGGTGCGGAACCACGATGCAGATCAACCGCCGGAACTCCATAATAATGTCCGCCAGCGGTGTGCGTGCAGCTCCAGAACATCCAGACTCCCCGCCACAAATTGCAAGTAACAAGAAGGACGCCTCCCTTGAAAAAACAGCAAACCACGGGCGCCAATCCACTTGGTTTCATTTCCTTTCCCAGCCCTTCGCCCAGCAAACCATGCATTCAGTACTGGGGACAACCACACAACCACGCTCCTCGTTTGCTGTCCCGCAACCTCCGACGCCACATAACAAGCAATGTAGAAATCCCGATGCGCTCCCAATGCACCTTCTGGCAAATGGGGACTGAAACCAAATGTATGTTGCAGCATATCCATTCAACGTCGGGGCATTCACTGCAGTAACAGCACCATCCTTCCACACTAGCGGCACACAAGAAATCCACAAACGAGCCTGAGAGCTAACACACTGCCAAACAACTCATCCACAGTCATGATTGGGAAACGCTGGGAAACAAACAGCAGTCGCCAGTTCTGTGTAATGGAAACCACCCATGTCTGCTGCGCTGAGCCTGCTGTTCGTGGCGGCATATCTGCTCCCAGCCTGCCCGAGGACACCGCCCATCAACCCTCTGCCCAACTCCACCGGAGATGAAACCTCAAATATCCACGGCAGGGTGCGCGCAACGGCAATTCCAGGACCGACGCCTACATTGGGAAACAATTCTCACTGCGCCCTGAAGCCACCTCCAGCGTGGCTGAAGCGCCATTACATTCGCACTGCCTAGCCGTGCACGCGGGAGCATAGCACCGGGCCCTGGCCAGGATACACAGTGTAGGTGCAGCGCTCCCTGGCTGGACCGAGCCTTGTCTTGGTTTAAACCGGACTCGGGTGACAAAGGCAACCAGAAGCGGCTTTAAATGAGCCGGTACCGCCCGCTACTGAGTACTGGCACTTTTATTTATTTACACCCCCGAGTCTCTTTAAGATTTGCACAGATAGGAGCGGGGGTAGGGGTCTCTTTCTCTGAAGCAAACCCACAGCGAGAGGGGGCCCGAGGGACCCAGGCTACAGCGCCGCATGAGAACACGGAATGGACTGTGAAGATGCACTATCACTGGGTGGGGAGCCTGGCAGTTACCACCTATGCTCGCTTTCCATGAAGACCACGAATCACACCCAAAAGCGCAGAGTCGACCTCCAGCCATAGTAACCCTCCTAGCAACATTAAACCCAGTTCTAATGATGTATGCTTCGCGGTCTGCATGCAGTTCTAGACGGCGTTTGTAGCTCGCTGTAGGATCCCGGGGCTCCAAGTTATAAATCGCAAGTCACAAAACGATGCCTCTTTTTTAAAAAACAGCAACCCGCCGACCCGTTCACATGACACGCACTCTGTAAATCTGCTCGGTCTTTGCGGCAGGCACAGTAACCCTTTGCACAAACTCCACAACAATCGAAAACCGCCAATATACAAATCCCGCTCGCTCCCCGTGACGATAATAAAACAGCGCGAGCATGTTCGGGAGCACACTGGGGCAGTGTACGGCCTGCTGCCAGACCACACATCGAGGGGGCATCCTTGTCTAACACGCTTCCGAAAATATTCCCCCCCGGGCGCCCTACGGGCTTGTGCACCACCCCTTCCTAACGGTGCAGTGTGGCTCAGTGAGCTAAACCACGCTTGGGCCTGTGTCTCTGGGTGTAAACACGGTTTGGGGCACGGCACAGCTGAGTCGCAGCGGCGACCTGGGATAAAGAATGACTGGATTTATCAGAGCGCTTTACACGGGCACCGGTTCGGTCACGGACACATTCATCGTCAGGCAGGGGCACATTAAGAGCCCAGAATCACAGGAATGGTGCGCGCACCCTGCCGAGACTCGAAACCGCTTTCCCAACATCAAGGCCCGCCGCTCTAGCCGTTGAGCCACATCCTCTCCGTGCTCCCTGACTGGCCGACCCCCGGAGCCCCCTAACCCGGCCATGAACCACGGTGCTGCTTGTTTGTGCCAGATCCTAGGGCGGCAGCTGAAATGTGGCGGGTCAGGGGTAATGTCTGTAAATTGGAGCGAATCCAGGCCAGGACTCCGACCCCGAGCACTGGAGGAGCAACCCGCGATTCCCCACCGACCAGACGGCGTGTCCAGCGATCGCCTGTCCCCGAAAACTGACCGCCACCCAAATTAATCAAAGGGACTTCACATGCCCCGCGCGCACTGACCCCCGGACGGTGAGCCACCCGCGCTTCCAACAACCTCGGCCCCCACTCCGTGGTGTCCAACCACGGGGCCCCTGTACTACCCGGGCTTAACCCAGGGTCGGGGACGGGGAAAAGGGCAAGAGTATGGACATACCGTAAAGCGCACGTCGACGACGACCACGAACACGACCACGACAACGGCGGCGGCCTGGAGCGACCAAATCGCGTGTCCAGGCTGGAGCGGCGCAGGGAACAGAGGAGGAACTGGGCGAGCGGGCCTCCTAAGTAGGGGGGGGGGGCAAGCCGCGCCCCCCGCCCCCAACGGCCCGCCTCCAGCTCCAAACTATGGGAGTCATACCTTGGTGGGCGTAGCCTCGCGCGCGAGGCAGCAAAGGGGAAGGCTCCGACGGGCGGCCACTAACATGCTGCCCTGCTGATGTCCCACTGCTTGGGACGCGGGCAGCGGCATTCTTTCTGCCTCCCTTCCCTCTGTGCGCTATCACGTCATTACCCAAGCTCCCTGGGTGCCCGTGTCACACAGGCTTTTTGCATCTTGATTGTGGAAGTAGAGGCAGACACTGAGCAGCCTCTAAACCGTAGCACCCAGTGGGGCCTGGAGAATGATGGGCCAGTGGGAGTATGGATGCAGAAGGTAGAATCCATAGCGTCTGGGCTCGGCTCTCTTTAGGCTCGAGGCACTAAGGGGAGTTCAGGCTGAGTCAGTAGTGGGCTTCTAACTGGAACCATGCTCAAGTTGTCATTGGCTCGCTCACCACTACCCCCGAGAGATGGAAAGGACTTGGTCGAGTGCTGGAATCTGAGAAGTGCGAAATACACGCCGATTTTATTTTTATTTTACAGAGTTTTATATAGCGTGAACCTGACCCGAAACGGGTATCAGAGCGCTTTACATAAGACCAGTTGCATTGCATGAAGACGCGTATCAGCTTCGGATCAGCCAGCCAGGCTAGGCAGTGGTTAAATCTGGGTGACGAATTAACAAAAGTATTTTTGTCCTTATAGATACGACGAATTATTCAGAAACGGATACTTACCTGGTGTACATCTATTTACATCCACACAATATTATGTTATGAGGTTGTCCAATTACACAGGAGTAACTTTACGCTAGGGGTAGGACGTAGGCTTTTCAATGTGTGGTTAGCCTTCTGAGTTGGTGTACACCAAAAATAGTGAGTTTGCAAAATTCACAAAGTCTCTCTGACCCGTCTCACCCTGGATATGGTTAGAAAGTTGCTCCTGCAAAGGACAGGAGTAAATCTCTTTCCAGGGAGGGAAGGGGGCCAAAACACTGCGAAACTTGGCAGGCATGTAGGGAAAGGATCTTTTCTTTGGGAAAACAATGTTAGCCCGTGGAGAAGAAAACATGTGCAATTGCACATAAGGAAGTGGCTGCCCCCAATGTGGGTTTGTATTGTACCTACAGTTCCAAAGTGTAGGAAACCCAACATCTGAAAAAGTAATATTAGATTCCGATTTCCAGAAATGTAACTGAAAAGCTGTGACTGACACAGGTTTCCAGATATTAGGGTGAGAATGTTTGTAAATCCCAAAAGTACGAAAGTACATTCAAATGAGAGAGGAAATCGCAAAACTTACCTTTGACCTCTTACTTCTGAATAGGGCCTGGAGGCCCTATTAAACAAGCATTGGCATAGACAATAGGTCTAGCTTTTGGGTGCAACAACATCAACTGTTGCATGGCTAAACACTTATAAGGTCCCAAAGGTGAGACATATTGGCTATGCCAATGCTTGTTTGCAAAGTGGATAGCTGTGGATTTTGGCCCCTAGCTCAGCCGGCAATTTAGGTAACCTAGCAAACAGTTTTGAAAACTAGACACCTGGAGGAATTCAGGTTGGGATGACTTACGTGGCTCTCACTAGGTAATTTTATTCAGAAGCCCTTGCAAACGTCCAACTGTGATGGAAAGTTCTGGCATCTGTAGGGGAGCCACATATTTCCTACCAGTCTCATGTCCCACTTGACCCCTGATAAGAACGGTACCCCGTTTGTGTGGGTGGGCCATGAGACCACGACTAGATTGAGATACAAGCAATCAGGGTAGCTGTGGTATTTGGCCATATTATGGTGCCACCTATGCAAACCTACAAACCACAGAAATCTTTGATAACTAGACAGCCAGGGGATTCCAGGGTGATGTGCCTTGTGTAGATCCTATAAGGTTGTCTTTCCCACAATGCACTGTAATCCTCAAACTATTCCTGAAATATTTTCCTTAGATTTCTGTGATAAAAACTCATTCACAAAAATCCCTACCACCCAGCGTTACCCCACTTGTGCCAATCGAAATACTGTGCCACTTGCATGGCTGGGACTATAAACAGTGAGAAGGGACATTTTACGGGATGCACTGTGGAATGTGGGAAGGTCAGCCTTGATCACTGAGCGGAGCAGCATGTAGTAGAACGGTGCCAAAGGTGTTGTGCTGTGATGCTTACAGAAACTGTGTAGCAAGATAAAGGTACCATCCTTGAACAGGTCCCCTATTGCTGTGAGCCCCATTTGATGTAGCAGTGCTTTCACACTCTTTTCCCTGGTGGGTGTGAGCAAAGGGTTGTTCATCAACGGTAATAACTGTGAATATATCTAGTGCCCAACTGTTAGACTGGGGGTGAGTGTTTGATTTGCTCAAGCGCTCAGTTCATCATCCCCTTTGGTATCGCTTTGTTCGCCCTAAGTTGGCAGGGTATGCCCATGAGGTTCCGTGTGGGACGGAACGACACTTTTGAGTGGTGACGAATATGGATGAGTTTGGTGTCTACGAACCGCAAATGACGAGTATAGTGGGTGTACTCAGTTTCGCTATGCAACCACGTATGGTTCGTCTTATTTTTGGGTTTGTTCATCCGAACCCTCGGGTTCCATTTTAGATACAGCATCCATTTTGTTTCTTGCCCTCAAGCAGCCAGCGAACGGACTTTGTCCGCTTCGTGACCCTGGGATTCCCAAGCTTACACGAGGGACACGTGTTTCTTTGAGGGTGACTTTACGATGAGGGAAATGACACGGCGAAGGCAGATGGCCCCGCTCGAGGCTCATCTTGCCGTGCCGGTCTATTGTTTCAGTCATGCATACATTGGACACGAGGTCTTTGATCCCGTTATCAAGTTTCCTTTATTACTCCCAACACTCTTTCCTAATCTGTTGTGCATCCTTGTTCTTTCTTTGTATCTGTTTTCGTTCCCTTTTCCTAATGCGTTTACAGTCAGGATGGAATGTGTTTTATTGCGGAAAAGATATGTTTTTACAGTTGGGAACCGGCAATGCTGTTGTAATTATGTTCCGGCCTCCTGAAACATGAACACTATTTTGGTGAAGTTTATTGTGGGAACTGAGTTGTAACCTTTGTTCGCCATACTGTGCAATGGCAAAAACGTGTATAAAAGGAGCGATCCACTTTTGCAAATCGAAGCAGTCTCCGAGAACCTACACGTTGTGTACTTCTTGTGACTTCTGTATCCCTGCAGTAAATAAACGCTGATCTCTGACGTCGCTGGAAGTGTCCCGTGTCTCTGTGTTTTGTACGCCGGAACAGGTAACCCACGAAGGTTTCAGGTGTTGTTCCCTGGCACCGCTGGGTCTTAGAATAACCCAGTCCTTCAGTTGGCGCCCAACGTTGGGCGACATCAACGGTACCGGTCCAAAGCCCGACGATCGTGAGGAACTTCGTGTGAAATCTCCGAGGGAAGGTGCACCCCGCTTCATCGATCCAGTTGTCGAAATAAGTGGCCCGAAGACTTTTCCCGCGAAGATCCCCGCCTCCTGACGGCTGCGACGGACTGATGCCCTGACTGTCGACCTGTTTTGGCGCCTGGCGTAGTCCTTTGTACGGCGAGACGATAGACGGGCCTTCCTGGTGACGCCATTGTTCTCTCAGTTAAGTATTTGTGGGTCGCTCCCAGTGTTTCTTCGATGTTTGCATGGTTCCATAGCATTTGTGGTTCTTAGTTGTTGGATTTTATTTGACGATTGCAATTGCCAAAACCGAGGGTCTTGCATTTTTTGTGCGAGGACATCATAATTCGATAGCCCTCGAAGTTTGTATACTCGGTTAGTGTGCACGATGCCTGGCCGTAGTACTTTGTTTGGGTTTTTCAAATGTTGCAGAATGGATTCCCGGCTGGAGGATTCGTGTCCGATACCTCCGGTTGGAACTCCAATTTACGAGCTCTATAGTCGCCATGGCGTGGGTCCTATCGTATATAATGAATATTGGGTCCGCTACACTAAAAATGATGGCGTTCTTAGTTGGCCATCACATGGTAGTTTCGAAACTGCCGTCTTAGATAATTTGGAAGCTAAACTGTTTAAAAAGAAGGCTAGGCCGGCCATGTTTGATTCCTTCCGGTTATGGCGGAAAGAGGCTAAGCAGAAAGAAATCAAACAGAGTAAGAAAAATAAAAAAGAAGGTGTCATTACGGTGATGCGAAATGCAGAACAGTATCAGCGAGACAAAGATGAGAAAGAGCAAGAAATTAGTGCTCGACTTCATCATATGGCAGTGGATAAATGTTATCCGGTGTTACCGTCTAATGCCGATAAGACGGGAGAAGAAGCGATAGAGGATTCGCTACTATCTTATTTGTTGAAATCGCCACCTCCCTATGCTCCTGATACTGTGGGTCCTGTGATTCTACCTCTTCCTCAACCTGCTGTTTTGGCGGCTGCTTGTCAGCCCGCCGTTCCTCCCGCTCTCCCGAATCCTCTTGTACCGCAGATCGTTCATCCTCCTTTGCCGGCTTTTCCTCCTACTGCGCCTCTCCAAGTCCCTCCTCAGCCTGTCGTTCCCGCTACTCCTGGTGCCGCGTCTACTTCTACTGCCTCTACTCCTACTGTCGCTGCGCCTGCACCTTCTTCCTCTTCTCCTTCTGTTCGTAGCCGTCTCCTGACTGCTGTTGCTACTCTTTATTCTCCGCTTTTTGGGCCAATACTCGGCTCGACTCTTTCAGATGTTGCCCAGAGGCGCAGCCAGCTTCCTGATGGTAGGGAACGTGAATCGTTGGTAAAAATGGCACGTAAATGGATTCGTAATCCTGTTAAATACTCCTCGCGTGTAGTGTTTGAAACATTTTCCCAGTTTAATGCGCCTACGCAACGACTCGTGTTTGAGGAAATATGTAAATCGTTGAGGGAGGAGTGGGATCATGATGTGGTCGATAATGTACCGTCTGAGGTTTCTGAGCTCCAGCATCAATTCACGACTGGCGTGATTGTAGGTGATAAGGTTCGAGATGCTCTAGAACGCCTGTTATCCTTTCGGTGTACAGTGCAACCTCGAGCATTGTTTAAAGAAGAGACCGCAGAGTGGATGGCGCAACCTGGTCAATATCCTATGCGGGAAGTTCCTCCAGTGTGGATGCCAGGTGATCCTAATGCTAACCCTGCCGTCCCAGGCCGTTTTCAGAGAGTGTGGATACACCTCCCTTGGAAACGCTCGGAAGTTTTACAGGTGAAGCAAACTTTGCCTGATCCTCGTAAAAATCCTGCAGGTTATTATAAGGAGCTGTCCCAATTAGTGGATGCTACTGTTATGAACCTTGCTGATATTGACATGTTGTTTGGTAATGTAGTGCCTCAGCCGATATGGGCGAAAATTCGTCACGAGAATCACGCGGCCGAGTTAGGCGGTGACTGGGCTGCCCTTACGGTGGCAGACGCTCAGCAAGTTGGTGGGGCTAAACCTGAACAGCTTATTGTGGAGCTGCCCCAGAGGATAATTACCCTTATGAAGACGCTTATGCCAGCGATG
Source organism: Triturus cristatus (assembly GCF_964204655.1). Classification (NCBI taxonomy): domain Eukaryota; kingdom Metazoa; phylum Chordata; class Amphibia; order Caudata; family Salamandridae; genus Triturus; species Triturus cristatus. The sequence goes on along the minus strand of NC_140580.1, from coordinate 744,744,925 downwards.
CGTGTCAATTGGGACAAGTTGTCCGCGTGCAAGCAAAAGAGGGATGAAAGCGTCTCCGATTTCTTTACGAGATTCGAGGAAGCATTTGTTGATCATAGTGGTCAAGACATGAGTTTGGAGGGTGGTCAGCGGTTGTTCGTTGATAAGTTTGTATCGAACTTGTTGCCCGAACTCAGCAACAAGTTGAAAAATTCTGAGAGTTCGTGTGCTGTTTCTACCACTGCTCAAATATTGGCTACGGCCCAATATTACAAAAATAGAGAGAAGGAAGAAAGCGAACGTGCAGATAAGAAAACGAAGGATCTTAAAACTAAGGTCTTATTGCAGCAAGCGTATCCTCCGCGCTCAAATTACAGTGACTCGCAACAGCCAAATCGATCACAATCACAGTTTTCCAGGTCGCAGACGCGAAATGACTCTCCCGCACCTCGTTTTGTGTTGGGATATAATCAGTGTGCGTATTGTCGAGGGGAGGGCCATTTGAAGTTTAATTGTCCAGTTCTCCGTGATAGGAACAATGGTGTGTCAGCTCGAGGAGGTCGTAGTGGTCCTCAACAAGCTTCACGTGGTAGAGGTCGTGGAGTTACTCAGAATCAGACCGAGCGTCTTGCCACTTCCTCAGACTCGCAGAATTGTTTCGATCGACGCGACCTCTCGTCTGGTAGATCTGCACAGTATCATGTGGATGACTATTACGTCGAGCGTGATGTTGATACGGAGGGTATTTACTAGGACAGCCATAGACAAAGGAAGGGAGAAGTATCAGTTCCGGTTGATCAGAGAGGGCCTTATGTTGCAGTTGCTGCATTGGGTGTCATTGAGCCTTTTCTGTTGGACACTGGTGCAGCAAAAAGTTCCATTATGCATTCGAAACTCCCTGGCGCACCTTTGTCTGGCTTAACGAATGTTTCCGTTGGATTCTCTGGCGCCCCCGTTAGCAATCCAGTTTCTAGCCCCTTGCCCCTTACGATTGGGTCTCATGAGTTAGAAGCTCCTTTGATTTTGACTACTGGTTGTGGTGAGAATCTTCTGGGCTTAGATTTGTTGAAGAGGTTACATGCGACTTTGTACTGCTCTCCTACAGGTGTGGAGCTTACATTGGGTGAGAGGGTGATTTCTCCTATGTATCTATCGATCGATAAGCTCCCACCGGAATTGAGTTCTCTTCCGGCTTCTTTGTGGGCGACAGGTCCCAATGATGTGGGCCTGCTGGATATACCACCTTATGTTGTTCAATTGAAAGTTGATGCGCGCTTACCACGCATACCACAGTATCGTATCTCCCTTGATGGTAAACGAGCACTATTAGCGATCATTTATGATCTGATCGATAAAGATGTTATCGAGGAGACACGAGGTAACATGTGTAATAGTCCCGTGTTGCCTATTTTGAAGCGAACTGATCCCTCCAAGCCTCCCGTGTACCGTCTAGTTATTGACTTACGGGAAGTAAATAAAATTGTTGTCCCGCAGTTTCCTGTGGTGCCCGACATTACAGCTTTACTGACTCTGATTCCAGCCTCTGCATCATGGTTTTCGGTAATCGATCTGAAGAATGCGTTCTTTAGCATTCCGATTGCTGAGGAAAGTCGTGATTTGTTCGGCTTTTCATTAGGAGGTCGTAGCTTCCGGTTCAAACGTGCACCTCAAGGCTACTGTGAGAGCCCATCGATCTACAGCCAAGCTCTTAAGAGTCAACTGGATGCATTTGTGCTGCCGACTGGTGCGGCTTTGATTCAGTACGTTGACGATTTGTTGGTAGCTGCAGACACTGAACAAGTTTGCAAGACTGCTACTGTGTCACTGTTACAGCATCTCTGTGGTTTACACCACAAAGTGTCACCTTCTAAACTACAATATTGTTGTCAAGAAGTTACCTACTTAGGTCACTTATTGTCAAAGGCGGGAAGAAGGTTGACCCCTGAAAGAATCGCAGCAATTGCTCGAATGGCTGTGCCGACAACTCAGAGAGATGTGCGTGCCTTTTTAGGTATCACGTCATACTGTAGACAGCGGATTCCAAATTTTTCACTGTTAGCGAAGCCATTGATAGCTCTCACGTGCAAGGATGTTTCGACTCCCTTGCCATGGACGGAGGAATGTCAGAAAAGTTTTTCTGAACTACGTGATGCGTTGTGTTCGGCTCCTGTGTTAGGTACTCCTGATTACAGCAAGCCATTCACACTATACGTCCACGAGAGGGAAGGTTGTGCGTTAAGTGTTTTAACGCAACAATTTGGTGGCAAGCAGCGCCCGTGTGCATATTTTTCCTCGACCTTAGACCCGGTAGCCAGAGCGTTGCCAAGTTGCTTGAGGGCGACAGCGGCAGCAGCGGCGTCTATTCGGCAGTCTGCAGGTCTTGTCATGGATAATATGCTCATGGTGATGGTTCCGCATGCGGTTGACACTCTCTTGAACCGGACAAAAACTCAACATCTGACGAGTGCAAGGTTGTCTGGGTACGAGTTGACCCTTTTGGCAAGTCATATACAGATTAAACGTTGTAATGTACTGAATCCGGCGACATTGTTGCCGATTAATATGGAATCAGATGATATACCGCCACATGATTGTTATTTACGAACTGAGGAAGAAACAAAGGGTCGTGTGGACCTGAAAAACACTCCCTTGACAGATCCTGATGGTACTTTGTATGTGGATGGTTCTTGCTTCAAATTGCCGAATGGCGATGTGACGACTGCGTATGCTGTAGTGACGTTGAGCACGGTTGTGGAAACTACGAGATTGAATCAGAATTCAGCACAAGCGGCAGAATTGATTGCATTGACAAGAGCGTGTGTTTTGTCTAAAGGAAAGCGAGTGAATGTGTTTACCGATAGTCAGTACGCATTCGGCGTTGCGCATAACTTTGGAAGACTGTGGAGAGAAAGAGGATTTATGACATCGCATGGTACGAAGATCCAACACGGGCAGCTCGTGAATGACCTTTTGGATGCACTTACATTGCCTAAACAAGTGGCGATCGTTAAATGTAGTGCACATCAGAAAGTGACGGATGACGTTGGTCGTGGTAATGCGTTTGCGGATGAGATTGCTAAGGAAACGGCTAAGGATTGTACGACCCGAATGTATGTTACGAGTTCTGTGAGGTGGCCGACGGAGACTGGTATGTGTGAAAATACTTTTGAGAGTGTGAAAGCAATTCAGAACGAAGCTACTAAAGCTGAAAAGACCAAGTGGAAAGAAAGTACGGGGAAATTGGATATGCATGGATGTTGGGTTGACCTGACGGAATGTCAGAGGTGGATGTTACCAGATGCGTACGTATTAGCTGTCGTGACGATGGCTCATGGGTTGTCACATATCAGTGCAAAAGGAATATGTAGGTTCTTGTCCCCTGTATGGAAGAATGAGGGTATTGCTAAGTGTGCCGAGAGAGTGGTTAAGAATTGTATGGTGTGTTTGATGCATAATCCTGGCAAGGGCACCCCCACCCCACCTGGTCATTTTGCTCCTCCTGTCTGTCCCTTTGAGGTTATTCAACTGGACTTTATCCATATGGAGAGATGCAATAACTTGAAGTATGTTCTGGTTGTGGTTTGTGCGTTCTCCAGATGGATTGAGGCCTATCCTCTTAAGGATAATACTGCCCTGTCCACAGCGAAAATCCTGCTGAAGGAATACTTTCCTCGGTATGGAATGCCACGGATCGTGTGGTCAGATAATGGAAGCGAGTTTGTGGGAAGTGTAATGCAGAGTGTGTGTAAGGGCCTTGGAATTCGTCAAAAATTCCATAGCGCTAATCATCCTCAGGCAGCGGGTTTGGTTGAAGGGTACAATGGTACCCTGAAACTCAAACTCGCCAAGATACAAGCTACGACTGGTCTATCATGGCCAGATGCCTTGCCTCTGGCTCTCCTATCAACCAGAGCGACTGTACACTCTCGAGTAGGGCTTAGCCCATATGAGATTGTGTTCGGCCGCCCTGCGAACATTTGGGGAGTCCCGAGACCTAAGGCTTTTGATAGTCTTGAGTATCCAATGCTAATTGATTACCTTCATGATTTGACCACTAAACTACGGTTAATCCATCAACAGGTCTTTGAAGCTCTACCGGCGCAGACAGAGGGTCCTGGACATCAGCTCCAGCCAGGTGACTGGGTCGTTACCCGAAATTTTGGTCGGAAACGTAACTTGGAGCCCAGATTCGTAGGACCCTTTCAAGTCTTGTTGACAACGAGGACTGCGGTTCGACTGGAGGGCCGGAAAAACTGGGTCCACGCTAGCCACACGAAAAAGGTACCGATCCCCTTACCAACAGACGGTTGGGTGAGAACTGGGATTTCGGCAACGGAAACTGAGACTCCTTTACACTTTGTGCCGTTTAGTGACGCTCAACCTGTAAGAGATGATTTGTCACTGCCAAATCCACATGTGGAGTCATCAGTAGCAGAGAACCCAAGGTCCGACTCGTTGTCCATTTTATCGAACACTGTTGCACCAGCCGAACAATTGTTTACAGAGCAAACTCGACCTGGAAGAAGTCGATACTTTCTTCGTTCAAGGACTAATAAAAATTAAGTTGTATATTGGTTTTTCCTTTTCCGGTGCGATGAGCATTATGGACAATTACATCCTTTCTTTTTGAGTTTTTATATGTTTTCCACTGCTAAAGAGATTTGTATTAAAATTGAATGTTTTGAGAAATACCTACCATCCGGGTTACCGTAGGGCCGTGCGGGTACTCCTTTCTGTTTAGCAGGTTTCTGACGCTAGGTCGGTTACTTTTGTCGATTCCTGGGAACTCCTGGGGATTGATAATCGCTACTCGGAACGAAGTGCGTCAAGTACGTCACGGACGGTTTGTAGAGGATGGCGTTCTCTAAGCTGTTGGAAGTAGAAAGGATTCGAAAGGGGTTTTGGGGTGGTGCACCACCAAGTAGGTTTGTCAGTAAATTACACCAAGTGGTCTGTAGTTGGTATATAAACAAAGTCTTTATTTTAATTCAGTTGTTGAAACAAAGCCTCAGCCAACGCGTTTCGTTCAGAAATGAACTTCGTCAGGGCTGGAAAGATGCAAAGAAACATAACATAAGTAGACGCACCGTACAAAACATTTAAAAATACATATAAAAGACATCAATTAGGGAAAGAAGAAAACTTTTTTATAATTGTTATCTTAAACAAACTGAAAGTGAAAGCACAGGACACATCAGGAATATACTTTGTCTTGTTGATATGTCGAACAACACACTTCCAAGAGAAACTAACGTACAACCTTACACAAAAGAATATTAAGTAATTCAATATGCAAAGATGCACAGTTGTGACGTCATGGTTCTACTAAGGATAAGCTTTTGATTTACTAAAAGTGGATGGTTTAATTAGGGTGTCCCTATCTGGAACCTTATTTTCGTAACAAGGATTTGTGTCTTTCTATCCCATCTTGCCCCATGATATAAAGATGATTATGTCATGAACAGGGGAGAAGAGAAGAAGGGGAGAGAAGAGGCTGGGGGAAGGGGACTAAACAGGTGTGTATCAGTGAGATAGGGCACAGGAGGACACGTACCATGAGTAACAATGCAAGTGCAATCCAATAGCGCCGGGGTTCATGTAAACCAGGAGTCGTCTTCTCGATAGGTTACGAAATGTGCTGGGTGAACAGTCCTTTTCAGTCATCCAGTACCACCATGATAAGGGCACTGTACACGTATCTGTTAAAGCAGAGTAGATGTATAAATAACTAGTGCTAATTTAACATTAAAATAATTTCAAAGTTGACCCCCATCTAAGATTCTGAGGTCCCGTTCCCTAAGGTGTCTGAACGGCAAAGTGTGAGTAAGTCCCTAAATTTCAAGGATCCACTACATTCAACTAAATAATCAAACACAAAAAGGACCAGGTTCCTTTTATTCAAAAAATGACTGTAAGGCCGGTATTGGTTCGTCAGATGGAGAAAGCTAAGAACATCAAGCAGAATTCCGCCTACCCATGGTGTGCGGTTAATCCACCAGAGTTTGCAAAACAACGTAATTAAAGTGACTAAGTTTAAGGTCAAAATGGGACGCTTAGGAAACAAGGTCAGTGGTCATAAAGTCGGGAAGACAATGGCTCACATAATGCGAGTCACAGAAAGTGTATGATTTAGTATAAATGAGTTGCCCCATACCAATGAATCAATGGGATAGATAATAAACAATATCCCATAACGTAGGACCCATGCCGTACCCCGAAAACCATAAAAAGTCACAAACAGAGTAAAATGGGACACGTGCGCCTAGAGGGCGAGTCACAACGAAAATGTAAGAAAAATAATTAACAAGATCCCATAATATAGGACCCATGCCGTGCCCCGAAAAACAACATACAATAAAAAACAAACCAAGACACGTTTGCCTAGAGGGCGAGACACACTATAAAGAAACATTAGGAAAGTGGCCCCTATGCCACATGATCGAAACGGCATTGAATGGCCAAGAAAATTCGAAAAAGATAGGACCATGCCGTATGTCCGCCTCTGCATAAAGATATCTACATAGTACCCCTCATACCTGTGATAAGACGGTAGTTCGCGTCCTCCCCTGGGAGTATCCCGTAAAATGACCGGGGCAGACGCTGGGTTTATAACCACGGGCATGCGTGTGCAAGATCAGCGCACGTCATCGCGTTTCACCAAGTTGAAACTGAGCGTGTGATAGTTAGCCAATAGAAGTCATATTTGGGCCGTTTCCAAGGAGACCCGGTTTGATACTCAGAAGCGTTAAGTCATGACAGGTGGAAAGCCTTCAACCTCGTAGTATTTATATTTAGAATTGGGCGTTTGTCTAGCCTTTATCTTTTTAAAGCCCACATTTCCGACCATGGTGCGCTTTAAACCGCTAACGCGGCGCCAACCCTGACCCACATTGGCTTATCCCCGACACACCCTCTGACAGCTCCTGTCATGACTTAACGCTGGGAATTAACCTACACTTTACTACTAAAGAGATCATGTTGGGATATAAGGTTTGCGATAGTACTGCTGCTACTAGCTTTATATCTATCGCAATAGTCGCTGCTAGGCTTTGTATCGTGAGGGAATGGGTTTCGCTTAAACCTCCTTCTTTTGTTGATTGGATCATTCTAATGAATGATACTTACGAAAGGGAACGAGCACTAGTTAAAACAAGAACTATAAGGTCAATGCAAAATGTTTCTCGTATATGGAAATATTTTGAATAAAATAGAGGGATCTTTGTATGCAGATATGTGCGCATATGTAACTGTTTTGCTATTATGTTTAGTTAGTTATTATGCATTGGCAAATGTTATTTGATATCAATGTTAGTACTTATCAAAATTGCTTTCTTTTCATAATTATTTTATTTTATTCTCCTTTCTATTGGGCTTATATTTTTTCTTTATGTAACCTCTGTTGAAAAAAAAAAAGAAAAAGAACACAGCCTTGACATAGACCGGGTGTCACCCTAAACATTCATCACATTCCCCATACCACAACCGGGCAGAAAGACAATCATATAATTGTGACAGATAAATGATAATCTCTTTAGGGGCACATGGTTAACTAAATCAAAAGTAATAGTTAAATCTGCAAAACAGAAGTGGATGTGCCCTCCCTTAGACAAGGTGTATTTGCTGATAATAAGGTGTTGGTGAATGCATTGTTCTATAGTCCTTACCTCTCTTCTAAACCCATATTGGGCAGCCGTAAGCACATTGTTTTCATCCACCCAAGTTTCCAGCCTTTCTAGAAGGACCCTTCCCTTTAATTTAGCTGTTGTTAGTTTCAACATGGGGCATAGCACCTTGCCTTCCCCCATCCCCTGTCTTATAATTTGGGACAAGTCCAAGTTACAGGAAGAAAGCCACTGACCTCTGCACTGCATTCTCTTGTCAATACTGGTGCCCAGAGACTGATGTTGATTTTAAAGTATCTATGGGCACTCAATCGGGGCCAGGCGCCTTCTCTTTAGCACATTTTTCCAGAGCCTTTGTTACTTCTCCCTGAGTAAACAGTGTTAAAGAGAAGGGGCCTATCATTAGGATATCCTTACCATACCCCACAAGCCCATCATCATTAGGTTTAAATATCCCACCATAATTTTTCAGCCACTCGGATCGCTGAACTAAGGCCTTGACCTTAGGTTCTGCCTGATCTTTAAGGAAGGGCTGATTAATTGTTATCTAAAATAGAGATGTATCATGTGTGACTACTGCTTGGGCTAAATTATCCCATGCCTTCTCACGTAATACTATTTATCTTTTAGCAGGGGTCTGTTTATAAAGGCTTCTTAAGGTTTTAACCATGTCATTTCTATTGGCCTGGTTTGTAAGGCTTTTTTTAGTTCCCGACTTACTTCTGAGCAGTGATGATCGAACCAACCAGTGTTCCTTTTCATAGTTGTCTTACGAGTAGTTCTTAGTTTTTCTGCAATTGTGGCTGTGATTTTTCGGAAGGCATCAATAATTTGGGGTGGGGAAGAGTTCTCATCCGTACAAACACTGAAATCTGATGTATTTTCATGTAGTAGTTTTTGGAGGAACACAGTTGCATTGATACCTGCCCATTTAATGCTTACCCCGGATTTGCATTGAGTTTCAATATGTGCTGGGCATTCACTGTCCCAATGACTTGGCAAAAACCCGAGGATCAAAATTAAGGGCTGGTGGTCACTAAGTAGACTACTACCAATTTCAAAGATTTCTATTGATTCTAGACCATTTTCAGATGCCAGATAATGGACGATAGTTGAGGAAGACCTATTTCCCTTAAAAGTTGGAATCATCACTCATTTGGCATCTTGGATCTTCTCCACAATTTCCAAATAATACCTATATAATCATTTCATCAATTGCTTCACCATAGAGGGGATGGAAAAATTGAGAGGCTACACTTCAATGTTCGTCCCCGTGTCCACAATTATTTCCATCTAGGACGTCATATTTGTAACAATCAAAATCTCTGACACATATATAAGTATGGTCATGATTAATACTTTGAGTAAAAATATCAAATTCTCTTTCCAGTGCAGCAATTACTGACTTCTTCTGGTATTGAAGATGTTATTATAAAAATGTATTCATTCTACATTCAGTTTTTCAACAATTTGGAACAGTAGATCTGAAAGAAAGATGAATTAGTGTAAGTCTTGTTTATAATCAAGGGAACTCCTGTAGCTATCATGGCAGCGAAACCTCCCTTTGCCCTTCCTTTATGTGACGGTATGGCTGGGGTTAAAATCAAAGTATTCCCTTCAATATAAAAAGCCCCCACATGCTAAGTCTCTTCCAAACATCAAATGGGCAGACTTTATCGTGCTCAGCCATTCTTCCTCCTCAGGCTTATTTTGAACACCGGCAACATTTCATGATATAATGGGCAATGGGGGTTGTGGTGTGCATTCCACCGCAATAACCATTGATTTTGACGCTGCCCCCTAAGAGCAGCGAAAATAGGAGGCAGAGCAGAAATTAAGACTAGGGAAAACCTGGTTTAAACAGTCAAAATGAGGAGAAATGCTTTATCTCTCCTCGTTTTTGCTGTTTCTATGTGAGCGGCTTTGTGCAACACACATAGAAACAGTAAATTGCCAATGATTGGTTATGTGCAGGAAGGTCCCCCTTCCGGCACATAAACAATCATTTGAAAAAATGCTGTTTCGCAACATCTATGTGTGCTGCATTAGGAAGCACACATAGAAGTTACAAAACGGCATCAAAATGTTAACAATCTTCCCCTCAACACAGACACCCTTGCAATATTGTGCAAGGGTGCCTGCGTTGGTGCTAGGCAGTTAAATTTAGCGCCAGCGCAGGGGGAAATGCAGGGCTTCATCATATTCTAGTAAATATGGGGCAGCCCTGCGTTTCTAAAGTGACGAAGTGTGTTGTTAGCCTTCTTGGGTTAATGACACGCTTTGCCACTTTCTTGTAAATATGCCCCTGAGTTTCCAACAAGAAGTTTATTTTAAAAAATGCAAGTTGAACTGCTGTGCTTGTGTCTACTTGGCAGTCTAGTGGTTTTTGTCCATTATAAAGTTCACGAAAGAGCTTCTACCACTGATGTGGGGCAAAAATTACTTAGTAAACAACAAGGGGGACAATGAGGGCGTGATAAAGGTCCACCGTACTTGCCCTGGGTAGAACTAGAAGACAAAAGAGGTACGGTGTTCCTGGGTGGCAAGTTGGCCACCTGGTGAGTACTCAGAGTGGTGGGGAGGTGGGAAATACCTCCTTTTGGAACTAGGACACTCACACACCCAGCAAGCTAGGTGTCATGCTTCATCATATGGGTCTGCTCCTCGTCGAGCCGGCGCTGCAATGCTCGAAGGGCACCCATAAAGGGGCTTTTTATCGGAGGTCTTTTGTTCCTTGCCGTATAGGTGCCGTGGGTGTGAGGGCCCTGGTAAGATGTAGATATGGTGTGTGGGTTAAAACAGGTAAGGGAATCCTCTATAACTATTTTTATTCTGGAGAGGTCACAACCTGATTAAAAAGTAAAAAGAAGGAGGGCGATTATTTTGTTTTAATCTGACAAAAATTACGCTCTACCCCTTAGTGGTCAACATGTTTCTCGCCTATAAAATGTCTCTAACTATCTACAGTGTGTGGTGTGGTTTTTCATACCACTTCTTCTCTTGGTAGGATGTTCCCCCGGAGAAAAGCAGCCAACCTCTTAAGGATTCCTTCCTGATGCAGCGGAGCGGGTAGGTGAGTCGGACTGCTCTGAGCGGGAGCAGCGACACTACGTTGAGTGTCCATATACTCCGCTGCGGTCTGATGAAGCCGCACTTGAATCCTTAAGAGGTTGGCTGCTTTTCTCCGGGGGAACATCTTACCGAGAGAAGAAGTGGAATGTAAAACCACACCACACACTGTAGATAGTTTTCATTTAGTCACTAGGTCCTGAGGAATCGCCAACTGATCTATTAGAGACATTTTATAGGCGAGAAACATGTTGACTTATTGAGGAAGATGTACTACTGTGCACTATAGACGTGGTGGCCTTATATACTTCGATACCCCATAACGAGGGACTTGAAGCTGTAGAATGGCGACTCTTAGATTCTCCCATTGAACCAGACATGAGCGTATTCCTACTAGAGCTCCTGCATTTTTCGCTGTATCACAGCTACTTTCACTGGCAAGAACACTTTTATCTTCAAAAAACAGGAACATCCATGGGATTTCCTGGGGCACCTGCATACGCAAATACCTTTATGGCACACTTCGAACATCAATTCATTCTTCACGATCCTATATGGCAAAAGCACGCAATTCTTTTCTTACGATATATTGATGATATTTTAGTTCTTTGGAAAGGTCAACGACAGAACTTGGAACTCTGCATTCATACTCTCAATCAATGCAATACAAGAATTCAATTTACTCACAATATTCAAACTATTAAAATCCATTTTTTGGATATTGAAATTCGCAAAACATCTGAAGGGCTACAAACTTCTGTTTATAAAAAACCCACTGATGTCAACAATGCATTACATTTCAACAGTGGACACCCATTTTCTCTGAAAAAACACCTACCGGTCTCGCAGTTTATTAGAATCAAAAGGATCACATCTGACGATCACGAATGCATGAAACTGATTGAAGAACAAAAATTGAGATATAGAGAACGAGGTTATCCTGAAGAAATACTTACAGAGGCCGAGAAAACTGTTACTTTGAAAAAACGTGAAGATATTTTACTTCCTGCACGGAAGCAATTGGCTAAACGAGAAGTTTTTGTTCTAAAATACTCCACACAAGCTTCTTACATTAAGAAAATTATCAATAAACGATGGGATATCATTACACAAGAAACTGATTTTACAGATTTGTTTAGAGGTCCTCCCCTTTTTGCACACACTAGATCTAAAAATATCAGAGAACTTTTGAAACCAAAACATCCACTCATTAGACAAATTCATAAAGGTATGCAAAAATGCCACAACTGTGGTCAATGTGGTAACGTAATCCTGGGAAATATTTTCTCTCATCCTCAATCAGGCGAGAAGATTACCCTGAGACACTTTTCAGACTGCAATACAGAAGGGGTTATTTATGCGATACGTTGTCCTTGCGGGTTAGTCTATGTAGGCAGGACCTCCAGAAAAATTAAGATCAGGATAATAGAACACAAAAGCACAATCCGAAACAAAAATCCCAAATCATGCTTAGCTACACATTGGACAAACACTGCACACACTATACCACAATTACGTTTCACCATACTGGTATAGACTTTCACAACACACTAGCCAGAAAGGAAACGTTTTGGTTAAAAAAGCTCGGTACTTTGATCCCGGGCGGGTTGAATGATCACATTGAACTGCAGTCTTTCTTATAAACTGTAATCTTTCAGCTCTACATATAGGGTACGCTCATGCCCTCTGATGAACATTATGTTTGTAAAGGATTTGCACTCTTCTAACATTCATTCTTGACTTTTTCCACTTTCTTTACCATTTGTTTTCATATTTTCACATCATCTCGCAACTTCATTCATGTTTAATGAGTTTGTTTACTTGATTCTGTCAGTAAAGCTTTTGTTGTATGTCCCTCGACACCGTCAATAAAGCTTTCCATTTCATACACCTATTTACGGTAGAGCGACTCCTTTGATTACGCAGCGCGAAGAGTCACGTTTACACGCACGCTCTTTGACGCACCACGCTTCTTGTGGTGTTTGCTCTGATCTGCCGGTAAGCTTCTGAAAACAGAACGGGCATTATTAGTTCTCCTATCCCGTTTAGCACGCATTCGAACTTCCGGGTAAATTCTTCCTCGTTCTTGTTTCAGATTTCCCTAACATTGAAGTAATTACAACAATTGGAGTAACCCGGGTAAGATTTCATCCATTACGAGTGCTCGTTCTCCACAAAGGGCTTATCCCTACTCATTAGGAAATAGAAAAATTATTTTCAAATTCCTATAGTTGTTCACATTCTCATTTTTATCTGTATAGACACCCAACCTTCGGGAATATCGTCTCAGGAAGCCAGCGCTAACTCCTTCTTTTAATTCAAGTGAGTCAAGCCCATACTTTTGAATTATAATGGAAATGAGCGGAGTAATATTACATAATATAAACAAATAAATGTTGTAGTACAACAAATGAATTTATATTATTTGTTTTTATTTCTCATTCTTTATATTTCTTAATATTGTTCCTTCCTGATTTTTTCAATTATTCAATCATTAAATAGTATTCCAATCAACTAATACATTGGTTTTCATCTAAACCTATACATGTACAACTGTTACATTAATTCCAACTAACAATATTCAAAATTTCAAACAATATAATAAATCCGTTGAGTGAATATTGCTCAATGTACATAGCCATACAGCCGATGCGTTTCGTCCTGTCTAGGACATCATCAGGGCTGTAATGAAGGAGAAAAGAAAAAAGAATATCGTATCACTCTCCATTATTCCATGTATGATTCTTACTAAGTACCTATACAAGGAAGAAATGTATCCCTAGTATACAGAATATACCTATTGAACAATACAATCATTAAAATAAAAATCAAAAATATCCATTTATGATTGAACAGTGTTAACAATTATTTTCCATTCTAGTGATGAGCTAATCGCTACTTTGACCCCTGATTTTCCAGTTGTGCCCTTGGTCCCACCCACGGCCGTATTATTCCTTTCACGTGTTCCATTACAGAGAGGATAACCCACAACATCCTGCCTATAATATAACTGTTTACAAATTCAACATTCATTTAAGAACTCACAATTTATTATCAAACTTAAAGATATAAGCTCCAATTCAATTTTATATTTTCCAAAAATTGACCCTTTTGTCATAAAACCACTCTACCTCTCCCCTCCTGCTAATAATATCCAAAAGCTTGCATTTCTCTAATAATTATTTCTCACCTTCATATTACATGGAACAATCATTGCACAACTATGCTTCCCTTTTACTTTAATTCACCTCTTAGTTTTCCGTTGCTTTGTTTATTGTCACCAATTTTTTTTTTTATCCCAATCAATCCTTCTGTATACGATTGATTAATCTAAAATATATAACAAAAGATACATTAGTAATAACAATTCTTTCCATCCTTCCATTAGTAAGTTGACACGTCCAATTTCCTTATCGTACCTATAATCTTATGTCCTCACAATTCCCACATCTGATCCAATGATCCCGCTCAGTTGCTTATAATCGCCATTATCCGTTTGAAACCTCCAAGCTTCCATCAATATTATTGCAAATTCAACTTGTTTGTTATCCTCCTGTTCACTGACTATTTAACTGTAAATGTAACCAAAAGACACCACATTAATATCACTACTATCAATCCTCCAAAATTAAAATAAAACGCCCTATTACAAACACGTACCTTGCAACAGAAAAACCTCGTGACTTGCAGCCGGTCCGATAGCCTAGCTCTGTAGCCTGACTGTACCCCGTGTGCCCTTTTCCTCTCTGTACCCCGTGTGCCTGTGTGCCCCTTTTTTCCCCCTGTACCCTGTGTGCCTGTGCTGCCTGCCCCGGTCAGCGCACTCCTTCCCTGCGCTGTTTTTTTCCCGCCGCTGCCTCCCGTGAGGCCCCGCCCCCCTGCCCCTACTGGTCCTTCCAGTTGGCCCCTCCTCCCCTCCCTCCCTCTTATGGCGACCGCTGCGCGGCAGAGTCAGTGACCCTTGACCCTCGGGTAGGTCACTTCCCCCACCGCTGCAGCTCCGCCTTGCTTCTTCACCCGACGCCTGATAGCTGACTGTACCCTGTGTGCCTGTGTGCCCTTTTCCTCTCTGTACCCCGTGTGCCTGTGTGCCCCTTTTTTCCCCCTGTACCCCGTGTGCCTGTGCTGCCTGCCCCGGTCAGCGCACTCCTACCCTTTGCCTATCTGTAGCTGTTGTGTATGTCGGTGATCTTGCAGTGGAAGAACGCGGCCAGTGAGTTGCACAGGTCTTGCGAGGGCGTGATGTCGTTGTTTCCGGCGCTGGGGTTGGAGAACTCTTTGACGATGCTGAAGAGTTCCTTGCTGTTGTGGGCGTTGTTGTCCAATCGTTCTTTGAGTGCTGATTTCTTGGTGGCGCGGATCAGCTGATGGTGTTTGCGGGTGGCGTGCTTGAGGGCGGTCCTGTTGTCTATGGTCTGGTCGAGCCTCCAGGCTTTCTCGAGGGTGCGGCAGTTCTTCTTGGATTCCTTGAGTTCTTCGGTGAACCAGGGGGTTTTCTTGCTGCCGGGTCTGCTGGGAGGGTTCTTTAGTGGTGCGAGGTCGTTGGCGCAGGCGGTCAGCCACTTGGTGAGGTTGCTGGCTGCTTCGTTGGGGTCCGATGTGTTGGTGGGAGTGATCTGGCTGAGGGAGGCTGTGAGCTGCTCGGCGGTGATCTTGCTCCAGCTCCGGCGGGGAACCTGTTGCGGGTGGTAGTGGGTTGTAGTTTTTCTGAAGCTGAAGTGGACGCAGCTGTGGTTGGTCCAGTGGAGTCCGGTGGCGTGACTGAAGGAGATGTGCTTGCTGGATGAGAAGATGGGGTCGAGCGTGTGACCGGCGTAGTGGGTGGGAGTGTTCACCAGTTGCTTGAGTCCGAGGTTGTTGAGGTTTTCCAGCAGGGCGGTGGTGTTTCTGTCGATGTTGTTCTCCAGGTGGAAGTTGAGGTCCCCTAGGAGGATGTAGTCGGCGGAGGGCAGGGCGTGCGGGCTGATGAAGTCTGTGATGTCTTCGCTGAATTGTGTGCATGGTCCCGGGGGTCTGTAGATGAGTGTGCCTCGGAGGGTGGGCTTGGGGTCAGTGTGTATCTGGAAGTGCAGGTGTTCGGCGGCGGTGAAGGTTTCGTCGGAGTTAGTCGAGATGCGGATGGTGTTCTTGTGTACGATGGCGATGCCTCCTCCCGTCTGATTGATGCGGTCCTTCCGGGTGATCTTGTATCCGTCCGGGATGGCTATGGCGATGTCGGGTGCTGAGGAGGCGTTCATCCAGGTTTCGGTGCGGAAGGCGATGTCCGGTGCTGTTGCGTCGAGCAGGTCCCAGAGTTCCACGACGTGCCTGTGGACGGAGCGGGTGTTCAGCAGGATGCACTTCAGGTGGTTGCTGCTGGTGCTCGACTTGGCGGGGGTGGTGCTGGTCCGGAGGCAGGTGAATCGGCAGGCTTGGCAGGTGAAGGGTCCGTGGGTGCGTTTCGCGGTGGCTCGGTAGCAGGCAGGGTTCCGGCCGGCATTGAGTGCGTTGAGGGTGGCGGCGTCGTAGGTCCGTCAGGTAGTCTTGCATCGGCGGGGGCCAGGGGTCCTGGCGCTGGGCGCGGTCCAGGCGCGGACGGGCGCAGACGGGCTTGCCTTAGGCGCGCCTTCGGCGCGCCAGTGGCGCGGCCGCGCAGCGGTCGCCATAAGAGGGAGGGAGGGGAGGAGGGGTCAACTGGAAGTACCAGTAGGGGCAGGGGAGCGGGGCCGCACGGAAGGCAGCGGCGGGAAAAAAAACGGCGCAGGGGAGGAGTGCGCTGACCGGGGCAGGCAGCACAGGCACACGGGGTACAGGGGGAAAAAAGGGGCACACAGGCACATGGGGTACAGAGAGGAAAAGGGCACACAGGCACACGGGGTACAGTCAGCTATCAGGCGTCGGGTGAAGAAGCAAGGCGGAGCTGCAGCCGTGGGGGAAGTGACCTACCCGAGGGTCAAGGGTCACTGACTCCGCCGCGCAGCGGTCGCCATAGGAGGGAGGGAGGGGAGAAGGGGTCAACTGGAAGGACCAGTAGGGGTAGGGGGGCGAGGCCGCACGGGAGGCAGCGGCGGGAAAAAAAACGGCGCAGAGAAGGAGTGCGCTGACCGGGGCAGGCAGCACAGGCACACGGGGTACAGGGGGAAAAAAGGGGCACACAGGCACATGGGGTACAGAGAGGAAAAGGGCACACAGGCACACGGGGTACAGTCAGCTATCAGGCGTCGGGTGAAGAAGCAAGGCGGAGCTGCAGCAGTGTGGGAAGTGACCTACCCGAGGGTCAAGGGTCACTGACTCCGCCGCACAGCGGTCGCCATAAGAGGGAGGGAGGGGAGGAGGGGTCAACTGGAAGGACCAGTAGGGGCATGGGGGCGGGGCCGCACGGGAGGCAGCGGCGGGAAAAAAAACGGCGCAGGGAAGGAGTGCGCTGACCTGGGCAGGCAGCACAGGCACACGGGGTACAGGGGGAAAAAAGGGGCACACAGGCACACGGGGTACAGAGAGGAAAAGGGCACACCGGCACACGGGGTACAGTCAGCTATCAGGCGTCAGGTGAAGAAGCAAGGCGGAGCTGCAGCGGTGGGGGAAGTGACCTACCCGAGGGTCAAGGGTCACTGACTCCGCCGCGCAGCGGTCGCCATAAGAGGGAGGGAGGGGATGAGGGGTCAACTGGAAGGACCAGTAGGGGCAGGGGGGCAGGGCCGCATGGGAGGCAGCGGCGGGAAAAAAACAGCAAAGGGTAGGAGTGCGCTGACCGGGGCAGGCAGCACAGGCACACGGGGTACAGGGGGAAAAAAGGGGCACACAGGCACACGGGGTACAGAGAGGAAAAGGGCACACAGGCACACAGGGTACAGTCAGCTATCAGGCGTCGGGTGAAGAAGCAAGGCGGAGCTGCAGCGGTGGGGGAAGTGACCTACCCGAGGGTCAAGGGTCACTGACTCTGCCGCGCAGCGGTCGCCATAAGAGGGAGGGAGGGGAGGAGGGGCCAACTGGAAGGACCAGTAGGGGCAGGGGGGCGGGGCCTCACGGGAGGCAGCGGCGGGAAAAAAACAGCGCAGGGAAGGAGTGCGCTGACCGGGGCAGGCAGCACAGGCACACAGGGTACAGGGGGAAAAAAGGGGCACACAGGCACACGGGGTACAGAGAGGAAAAGGGCACACAGGCACACGGGGTACAGTCAGCTATACATTGTGGTGATGGATAGAATGGATTACTGTGCGGAAATCAATAGGCAATTAAATGATTCCCGCTGTTATGTGAAATTACAAATGAATCCCTTGGCATTAGCAAATAAACATATTTTAGAGAGACTATCTGTGTGGAAAGAGGAGGGATTAATAGATGATGCAGAATTTAGATATTTATATGTAGAACATCCAACATACCCCTTTATTTACACTTTGCCTAAAGTGCATAAGTCCAGACTCAACCCACCTGGGAGACCAATAGTCTCTGGTATAGGCAGTATGACAGAACATATGTCAGAATTTGTTGATATATTTCTGAAACCCTTAGTCACTAATTTGCCTTCTTACATAAGAGACACCATGGATGTACTCAATAAACTACAGGACTTTAAATGGGAATCAAATATGAGTTTAGTAACACTAGATGTGGTAGGCTTATATACATGTATTGAACATGATATGGGTGTGCAGGCATTGAATAATTTTTTGAGTAGTCGCAGTGCAAGTTTGAGAGAACATTCTAAGATGTTAGTAGAAATGAGTCAATTGATTTTGAAGAACAATTTTTTTATTTTGAGGATACGTGGTTCCATCAGATCAGGGGGACCGCGATGGGCTCCAGGTTTGCTCCCTCTTATGCCAATCTATTTATGGGATGGTATGAGAGGGAGCATGCCTGGGGTAGGAATGCGGCACAATGGACAGATCATATTTTATTCTGGGTTCGTTTTATTGATGATGTTTTAATGATTTGGAGAGGTAATTCAGGTGAATTGAATGAATACTTGCAGTATTTGAACTCGAACAATTTCAATATTAATTTCACTATGAAACATGATTTTGAAACATTAGAGTTCTTGGATGTGGAACTGTTTGTTGATGGGGACACCATTAACAGCAGATTATTTAGCTACTAATTCGATATTGAGAGCAGAAAGTGCACATGCGGGCTCAGTGACAAGGGGAATTCCTTATGGTGAAATGGTAAGGATTCGGAGGAATTGTAGCACCGAAGTGGACTTTATTAGGGAATTAGAGAATCTTGAGAAACGCCTAATAAACAGAGGATATCAGCAAAAGAATTTGGTAAAGGCTAGACAGAGAATTATGAGGGTAGACAGAATGAATACTTTGAAACAGAAAAAGAAAATTCAGTCTACTGGGAGAATTGCATTTGTGACCACGTACTGTTCCCAACAAAATCAAATTTACAGGGCTCTAGGAAAGAATTGGGGTCTCTTAAAAGGAGTGACAGGCTTGATGAATGTAATTGGAGACAAGCCGGGGATTGTATTTAAACGCAGTCCTACCATTAAGGAAATGGTGACTAGAAATTATATAGAACCAATTACTGGTGGGGGTAGGACGTGGCTACCACCACCTCCGAATGGTTTCTACACTCGTGGCACCTGCAATGTATGCAATATGGGTATTAATAAGATTAAGGAGTTTTCATATAACACAAAGAGGAAATATCCCATCAGGGAATTTATAAACTGTAACAGTACGGGGGTCATTTATGTTATAATTTGTGCATGCGGAAAAGTGTATATTGGTAGTACAAAGTGCAATTTAAAATTGCGAATGCAGGAACATAAACGGTCAATTAATAATGATGATATCAGGTCACCACTGTTTCAGCATATTAAGGAGGTACATCCACTGAGTAAAGATGTACGGTTCCATGGTATACGGAAAATAGAACAAGGACGTAGAGGAGGTAACTGGGAACTAAAGATCAGACAGGAGGAGGCACGATGGATTAGTAGGTGTAGAACAGTGGAGCTGGGTTTAAACAGCAATTCTGAGCTCCACTATTTTTTGGAATAAAATAATTCCAGTGGTATCCTCTGAAGTATTGCTAATGTAGATGGGCTGTGATTGGATTATGAGGTGGAATTTCTAGCAGGAATCGCAATAGATTGCGGCCGGTATTGGTGACAGAGGGCGTTTGCCAGGTATGATTCTTCAGTGTTAACCAATTTTGTAAAATTAGGGATCTGTCCAGGAATACACAATACTAATTGTTGTAAGGATCCTTTCTAGATACTGGTCTGTTGATGTATTGAATAGGTGTTCCCTTATCTTTGTCCTTCATGGATGTTGGGTAAGGCTAAATGGGTCGGATAGGGAACTATCTGACCACAAATGTGAATGAGGCGTAGTAACTAGGAACAATAATTAGCTTGACATTGTCAATAACGGTATTAGCGAACAGGAATAGGCGTCCTTATATATTTTTATTTTTATTTATTTTTATTTTTGTTCTTCACGGACGTTGGGTGAGGGTAATCGGACCAGAGAGAGAGTTACTTGAGCCCTTGTGTAAATGAGGCTTTGAAACCAGAAATAATAATTGATCGGTAACGTTTAGAAAGATATGCAGATATTGCTAGAAATTTGATGTGGTTAAACGTGATTTGATTGGAGGTTTAAACTGATGGACTAGAATGGCAACACCCAAATGGGACATGGTAACGGGACCTAGAAATTGGAGATAATGATTGGTCGGTAATGTTTGGAACGATACTTAGACATGGCTTGAAATTTGATGTAGTTGACGTGATTTGATTGGAAGTTCACACTGGTGGACCAGAATGGAAACACCCTGGTTACGTGGTTTGGAAAAACTGAGAAAATGATTGGTCGGCAATGTTTGAAAGACATTCAGACATTGCTTGGAATTTGATGTAGTTAAACGTGATTTGATAGGAGGTTCAAACGGGTGGACCAGAATGGAAACACCCGGAGAGATATGGTAATGAGGTTTGGAAATCGGAGAAAATGATTGGTGCTTGACCGGCTGCAAGTCACGAGGGTTTTCTGTTGCAAGGTACGTGTTTGTAATAGGGCGTTTTATTTTAATTTTGGAGGATTGATAGTAGTGATATTAATGTGGTGTCTTTTGGTTACATTTACAGTTAAATAGTCAGTGAACAGGAGGATAACAAACAAGTTGAAGTTGCAATAATATTGATGGAAGCTTGGAGGTTTCAAACGGATAATGGCGATTATAAGCAACTGAGCGGGATCCTTGGATCAGATGTGGGAGTTGTGAGGACATAAGATTATAGGTACGGTAAGGAAATTGGACGTGTCAACTTATTAATGGAAGGATGGAAAGGATTGTTATTACTAATGTATCTTTTGTTATATATTTTAGATTAATCAATCGTATACAGAAGGATTGATTGGAAGGATTGATTGGGATAAAAAAAAAAATTGGGTGACAATAAACAAAGCAACGGAAAACTAAGAGGTGAATTAAAGTAAAGGAAAGCATAGTTGTGCAAGGATTGTTCCATGTAATATGAAGGTGAGAAATAATTATTAGAGAAATGCAAGCTTTTGGATATTATTAGCAGGAGGGGAGAGGTAGAGTGGTTTTATGACAAAAGGGTACATTTTTTGAAAATATTAAATTGAATTAGAGCTTATATCTTTAAGTTTGATAATAAATTGTGAGTTCTTAAATGAATGTTGATTTTGTAAACAGTTATATTATAGGCAGGATGTTGTGGGTTATCCTCTCTGTAATGGAACACGTGAAAGGAATAATACGGCCATGGGTGGGACCAAGGGCACAACTGGAAAATCAGGGGTCAAAGTAGCGATTAGCTCATCACTAGAATGGAAAATAATTGTTAACACTGTTCGATCATAAATGGATATTTTTGATTTTTATTTTAATGATTGTATTGTTCAATAGGTATATTCTGTATACTAGGGATACATTTCTTCCTTGTATAGGTACTTAGTAAGAATCATACATGGAATAATGGAGAGTGATACAATATTCTTTTTTCTTTTCTCCTTCATTACAGCCCTGATGATGTCCTAGACAGGACGAAACGCATCGGCTGTATGGCTATGTACATTGAGCAATATTCACTCAACGGATTTATTATATTGTTTGAAATTTTGAATATTGTTAGTTGGAATTAATGTAACAGTTGTACATGTATAGGTTTAGATGAAAACCAATGTATTAGTTGGTTGGAATACTATTTAATGATTGAATAATTGACAAAATCAGGAAGGAATAATATTAAGAAATATAAAGAATGAGAAATAAAAACAAATAATATAAATTCATTTGTTGTACTACAACATTTATTTGTTTATATTATGTATTATTACTCCGCTCCTTTCCATTATAATTCAAAAGTTTTGTATTCAGGTGGCTTTAACGGTGGGCCACTAGGAAGTGAGCAGGAGACTATTAATTGCAAGTTAATAACTATCTACTAGATATTACTCTCTGGTGCACACATAGTTGTAACCCTCATCGTTACATTCATTATATCAGAGTCAAGCCCATAGTACGTTTCCAGTCATAATTTCCCATGCACAAATCCGAGTTTCTCTATCTGACTTTCAAAAGGATTTACTCGATTCTTTCACCATGCACACCTTTTGGTTTCTGACTCAGTAAAGATTCACAGGATTTCTCCACAACCCGTTTTTTAACGGTTTCTATTACCCTGCTTGCTCTGAGCACCTTTAACATGGGATAAGTGGTTTCACAGTTTTCACTTTTAACAGACTGGCATGTGAATTGTCGGTTCCATCTCCATGGCACCCACTGTAGTTCTTTCTCTATGAGTGCAAATCCTAGTGTTGATACTTGTTTAAATACATTGTTTTTTGTTTTGTTGTAGTGACTGTAACGCTGGACAGTTTGGAAATTTCTTGAATTGATATTCCCTGAAGAAGGGTTATAACAACCCGAAATGCATTGGGACTGTTCTTTCGCAAGAATATTTAAACTCATTTTGTCTTTTCACAAGTTGTGTATTTAAGTGAAAAATACCAAGGAATGATTGTTTTGTAAAAATCTTTTTCTTGGCCATCTACATTAGTAGCACTGATTGTTCATTTAGATATTGCTGTATGTAATAGGGAAAGATAACCTGTTACCACATTGAATGTTGAACTTACCTTGATGAACATTAAATCACTTTCCTTTGTAAACTCCTTGAGTTTGTACAGCAGTGCGTCATGTAGGTCTGGATCATTCCACTCCTCTTTTGTTGATTTCGTAGAGATAGGGTTGTGGGCTAAAACCCTAACACATGACAGCACGCTACACTACGATTAACTTTGTTTAACTTCTCCAAATGAGCGATTTATAATTGTATAAACTGGTGTGCAGGTTCATCTCATTTCTGTATTGGATGTACAGTAGTACCATACTTGGGGATTAGGATCTCTACCAGAGTTGAGAATATATGGAGACTTAACTATGAAACGTTACTCCAAACAGTCATTCAAAAACTTAAGAAGTGGAATAACCTTCCTATAACTATTATTGGTAGATCAAATATAATTAAGATGACAATCTTGCCTAAATGTTTGTATTTGTATCGGGCAATTCCTCTACGGGTCCCAAATTATTTTTTTCAGAAACTAGAGGTAGCTATTAGCAGCTTCATCTGGGGCACGCCATGCTACTCGCTACCTAAAATTTCCTTATAATTTAGGAGGCCTACAACTCCCTGATTTTACGCTCTATTATTGGGCAGCATTTATGAGTTGATTACAAAGTTTATTAACTGATAAAATGCCGTACTATGGTATTGTATTGGCACTCGGCACGGATGGTCAAATGTTACTTTATAGGATTAATGATCCTAATTATTACAAGAGAGTACGCTTCAAGACTATTAGAGACATGGTTCGCATATGGCATGAAATACTTGAATACTCTTCACTTACGGCTAATGATCTTAAACAACATAAACACTTTAAACTATGGAACAATCCTTCTCTCCCTAGCATATTCCATGATTATACTGCAAACAGATGGGCAAATTATGGAATTGTAAGACTAGGTCAACTATATGATCATAATGGTTTTACTACTTTTTCATCATTACAAACATCTTACAGACTCCCCACCAGCTATTTTATAAATACCTACAAATCAGAGATTACTTTTTAAAACAATATTCAACGCAGCTTCCATATTCACAGGAACTATTAAACCATATACTTGATCTCTCGCTTAAAGCTAGAATAGGCTCTGTATGCATTCAGTTTTGTAATTTAAGAAGCACTGACACTGGACACTTAGCTGACAAATGGAGCCAAATACTTAGCATAAATGTTGATGCAGTTGAGATAATTGCAGCAATGGACACTTTAAATAATTCTATTAATTCTATTAATCTGAAACTGCAACAATTTCGAACAATTTGACAGCTATATTACACTCCTGAGAGAATCAGCAAGTGGTAGCAACAATCACAGGGATCAGGTGGGGTTGGGGGAGATAGAACACGCTGTTCTAAGTGCGGTCAATGGGCAGCAGACATCTTACATATATTCTATACCTGTCCAACGCAGTTTGAGTATTGGGGGAATATTATAAGATATATTGGACAATGTCTGGGAATTAACCTACACTTTACTACTAAAGAGATCATGTTGGGATATAAGGTTTGCGATAGTACTGCTGCTACTAGCTTTATATCTATCGCAATAGTCGCTGCTAGGCTTTGTATCGTGAGGGAATGGGTTTCGCTTAAACCTCCTTCTTTTGTTGATTGGATCATTCTAATGAATGATACTTACGAAAGGGAACGAGCACTAGTTAAAACAAGAACTATAAGGTCAATGCAAAATGTTTCTCGTATATGGAAATATTTTGAATAAAATAGAGGGATCTTTGTATGCAGATATGTGCGCATATGTAACTGTTTTGCTATTATGTTTAGTTAGTTATTATGCATTGGCAAATGTTATTTGATATCAATGTTAGTACTTATCAAAATTGCTTTCTTTTCATAATTATTTTATTTTATTCTCCTTTCTATTGGGCTTATATTTTTTCTTTATGTAACCTCTGTTGAAAAAAAAAAAGAAAAAGAACACAGCCTTGACATAGACCGGGTGTCACCCTAAACATTCATCACATTCCCCATACCACAACCGGGCAGAAAGACAATCATATAATTGTGACAGATAAATGATAATCTCTTTAGGGGCACATGGTTAACTAAATCAAAAGTAATAGTTAAATCTGCAAAACAGAAGTGGATGTGCCCTCCCTTAGACAAGGTGTATTTGCTGATAATAAGGTGTTGGTGAATGCATTGTTCCATAGTCCCTACCTCTCTTCTAAACCCATATTGAGCATCCGTAAGCACATTGTTTTCATCCACCCAAGTTTCCAGCCTTTCTAGAAGGACCCTTCCCTTTAATTTAGCTGTTGTTAGTTTCAACATGGGGCATAGCACCTTGCCTTCCCCCATCCCCTGTCTTATAATTTGGGACAAGTCCAAGTTACAGGAAGAAAGCCACTGACCTCTGCACTGCATTCTCTTGTCAATACTGGTGCCCAGAGACTGATGTTGATTTTAAAGTATCTATGGGCACTCAATCGGGGCCAGGCGCCTTCTCTTTAGCACATTTTTCCAGAGCCTTTGTTACTTCTCCCTGAGTAAACAGTGTTAAAGAGAAGGGGCCTATCATTAGGATATCCTTACCATACCCCACAAGCCCATCATCATTAGGTTTAAATATCCCACCATAATTTTTCAGCCACTCGGATCGCTGAACTAAGGCCTTGACCTTAGGTTCTGCCTGATCTTTAAGGAAGGGCTGATTAATTGTTATCTAAAATAGAGATGTATCATGTGTGACTACTGCTTGGGCTAAATTATCCCATGCCTTCTCACGTAATACTATTTATCTTTTAGCAGGGGTCTGTTTATAAAGGCTTCTTAAGGTTTTAACCATGTCATTTCTATTGGCCTGGTTTGTAAGGCTTTTTTTAGTTCCCGACTTACTTCTGAGCAGTGATGATCGAACCAACCAGTGTTCCTTTTCATAGTTGTCTTACGAGTAGTTCTTAGTTTTTCTGCAATTGTGGCTGTGATTTTTCGGAAGGCATCAATAATTTGGGGTGGGGAAGAGTTCTCATCCGTACAAACACTGAAATCTGATGTATTTTCATGTAGTAGTTTTTGGAGGAACACAGTTGCATTGATACCTGCCCATTTAATGCTTACCCCAGAGTTGCATTGAGTTTCAATATGTGCTGGGCATTCACTGTCCCAATGACTTGGCAAAAACCTGAGGATCAAAAATAAGGGCTGTTGGTCACTAAGTAGACTACTACCAATTTCAAAGATTTCTATTGATTTCAGACCATTTTCAGATGCCAGATAATGGACGATAGTTGAGGAAGACCTATTTACCTTAAAAGTTGGAATCATCACTCATTTGGCATCTTGGATCTTCTCCACAATTTCCAAATAATACCTATATAATCATTTCATCAATTGCTTCACCATAGAGGGGATGGAAAAATTGAGAGGATACATTTCAATGCTCGTCTCCGTATCTACAATTATTTCCATCTAGGACGTCATATTTGTAACAATCAAAATCTCTGACACATAAGTACGATCATGATTAATACTTTGAGTAAAAATATAAAATTCTCTTTTTAGTGCAGCAATTACTGACTTCTTCTGTTATTGAAGATGTTATTATAAAAATGTATTCATTCTACATTCAGTTTTTCAACAATTTGGAACAGTAAATCTGAAAGAAAGATGAATTAGTGTAAGTCTTCTTTATAATCAAGGGAACTCCTGTAGATATCATGGCAGCTAAACCTCCCTTTGCCCTTCCTTTATGTGACGGTATGGCTGGGGTTAAAATCAAAGTATGCCCTTCGATATAAAAAGCCCCCACATGCTAAGTCTCTTCCAAACATCAAATGGGCAGACTTTATCGTGCTGAGCCATTCTTCCTCCTCAGGCTTATTTTGAACACCGGCAACATTTCATGATATAATGGGCAATGGGTGTTGTGGTGTGCATTCCACCGCAATACCCATTGATTTTGACGTTGCCCCCTATGTACAAGAACAGCGAAAATAGGAGGCAGAGCAGAAATTAAGACTAGGGAAAACCTGGTTTAAACAGTCGAAATGAGGAGAAATACTTTATTTCTCCTCGTTTTTGCTGTTTCTATGTGTGCGGCTTTGTGCAACACACATAGAAACAGTAAATTGCCAATGATTGTTTATGTGCAGGAAGGTCCCCCTTCCGGCACATAAACAATAATTTGAAAAAATGCTGTTTTGCAACGTCTATGTGTGCTGCATTAGGAAGCACACATAGAAGTTACAAAACGGCATTAAAAGATTGTTTATGTCCAGGAAGGGGGACCTTCCTGCACATAAACAATCTTCCCCTCAACACAGGCACCCTTGCAATATTGTGCAAGGGTGCCTGCGTTGGCGCTAGGTAGTTAAATTTAGCGCCAGCGCAGGGGGAAATGCAGGGCTTCATCATATTCTAGTAAATATGGTGCAGCCCAGCGTTTCTAAAGTGACGAAGTGTGTTGTTAGCCTTATTGGGTTAATGACACGCTTTGCCACTTACTTGTAAATATGCCCCTGAGTTTCCCACAAGAAGTTTATTTAAAAAAATGCAAGTTGAACTTCTGTGATTGTGTCTACTTGGTAATCTAGTGGTTTTTGTCCATTATAAAGTTCACGAAAGAGCTTCTACCACTGATGTGGGGCAAAAATTACTAACAACACAATCTACCTGACTCGTTTTTCTAGCAAAGCCAATCCAGTTCACTCTTCTTACCATTATTATTTCCCGATATATGAGATTTACATCGCAGTTATGTTTTGAGAACCAGTGTACAACCTTATTTTTCAGGCTCTTTCAATATAATTACTTATGGCGTTGCCTCAAGCAATAAATGCAATGAATCTTGGTCTGCCTTGTGAGGGTTTAAGGTAATTGTTACTGTACTGTCTATGCAGGTGGCCTCTCTCCATGTTTGAATTGAGATTGGATTCCTCCTCGCTTGATCCACAGTAGATGAACCAGAGAGTGTGTTACTAGGCTGACAACCCAGAAAGAGTTTGTGAGATCCTGCGTTGGTCAATTCCAGCTAGGATGTGAGACAGCAGGTACAGCCATTTGGGTAGTAGCACATACTTTGCAATAGGCAAATAGGTCTTTCATGGCTTTATGGCTTTCTCCAATGATTTAATTTTATCTTTAATTTCTTTTTGTCTGCAGAAAGTTTCCTTTCAAGAGTATCCATTTTGGCACGTATCTTTTTTAACATCCCCTCAGTACTTTTGGTATCGATTGGTGATTGCTCAGAGTCCAGCCCTTGACTTTTCTTGCTCTTACTACTAAGTTTTACAGGATTACCATTACTTTTTGGTCTAGTCGTCACTGATTCTGTTGGTTGTATGGTTTTCCTGGCTGGGCGGTGGCTCATTACAACATAAAAGTATGGATATCTTTAGCATGTTATTTGAGAC
This sequence comes from Triturus cristatus, assembly GCF_964204655.1. Taxonomy (NCBI): domain Eukaryota; kingdom Metazoa; phylum Chordata; class Amphibia; order Caudata; family Salamandridae; genus Triturus; species Triturus cristatus. Next base: position 744,716,780 of record NC_140580.1, on the reverse strand, counting down.
GCATGGCAGCCAGGTCAGGGTGTAAATAGATCTATGTGCCATGTCACCTGGGATACTTTCTCTGCTTGACCCGCCTCTTAGGTCAGCAGACTCTGACCTTGCGCCTTCTAGTACGTTACTCAGGGCTGACTTAGTTGCAGCCAGCTGTCCTTCCGCACAAATTATCTTGGTGCACATGCATCAACAAAAGCTATTCCTTAATAGCAAGAAATAAGGAATCGGAAATAAGGAATCGCTTTTGTGAATGCATCAACAGATTCGGTAAAAAATAGCGATTCCTTAATAATCGCTATATTTTACCGAATATCCAATAGCGAGGAATGCAAACACCCAAGAGCAAATTGCGAAATCGGTATTGCCGAATTAGCTAATAGCGATTTCGGTAATAGCGAAATCGCTATTAGCGATTACGGAACAGACCGGGTCGCTCCGGGAACGGGTTTATGACATCACCATCCAGGAAATACTGCAGCCCCACCCTCATTGCCTCGCCAGAGGAGCAAACAGGAGCTGGGACTGGAGACTGGCTGAGCACATTGCAGCCACACTAACTGATCTACCCTCCAAAACAACCAGGATGGATAAGGAAGCACCATCCAGCACAGAAGCTGCACGCAAGCGGAAACGCAAGTTTTCCGACCGGGAGCTGGAGCACCTGATAGAGGGTGTGAGCAGCAAACATGATCGGCTGTTTGGGAAGCTGTCCCTAAAGGTGCCAGAGGCTGAGAAGCGGTGCAAATGGCTGCGCATCCGGGAGAGGGTAAATGCAGTTGGAGTGACGCCCGCAGCATTGACGACCTCAAAAAACGATGGTATGACCTGAGGAAGCGAGCAAAGGAGAGGATTGCGGAGAGGCTCCGGGAGGCATCCAGAACATGAGGCGGACCTTCTACAGTGCAAGCTAACACTGCCCTGGAGGAGCTGGTGGAAGGGACGATCGAGCCTGAGGCCGTCGTGGGAGTAACCCAGATGGATACCTCCGGCGCAGCCACCAGTGCCCAAGGTAAGATGCATGCCTGTGCCCATACCCAGCATAGCGTAATTCCATTCCCATGCCCCCAGCAGGATCAGAGTGTGCATGCAGCTTTGGCCCACACAACTTTACTCTTAACACTAGTGCATCATGGGAGTTGTAGTCAAGTCAGCCCGGTGTGCATGCACAGGATAAAATATAATTACAAATCACCACATCAGTAGAAGCTGGATATAGACTGTTTATTCAGTGGATCACAGAGGGACATGTATGTTTACAATACTACGTAGGTGTAACTATCCCACTAACCATGCACTGTTTCACACACAGATGCATCTCCTGGGGATTCGGACGACAGCGGCCGGCTGATAATTTCCAAGACTCCAGCCGATTCCGACATGGATACAGCGCAGGATACGCACTCACCACCTCCACCTGCAACAACACCACCACCACCACCACCACCACAACCACCACCAGCACCAGCACCAGAAACACCTGCTCCTGCTACAACTTCGACTAAAGAGCGGAGACGCAGGTCCCAAGTTCGGCCCATGCAGGTGATGGAAACACCCGCTACACCATCGGGTCAAAGTCTGCGCAGCATCATACCACCTGCTGCACCACCTGCACGTGTCAGACTCCCACAGCGCCGCAGGTCTCTGCGCAGTTCACTCTCCTTAGGCGACGTTGCTATCTCCCCAAATGCTGGCATAGAGGAAAGGATGCTGCGTGTCCAGCGCCTGCAGGGAAGACACATGGCGACAATCAGCTCCAACATAGCGCGCCTTGCGAAGGAAATGCGTGCCATGACTGCGGCAGTGAGGGACATGACCACTGTGGTGGCAGAGGGCAATGGGTACCTGAGGGAGGACATCCATGAGCTCACCAGTGCCATGAGGGAAGGCCATGAGAGCGAGAGGAGGAGGCACCGTCAGAACTTGGTGAGGTCCGCGGCCTCTACAAAGGCCATCACAGGCATGAGCAACAGCACCGCAGTGTTGGCACGCCGCTCAGTGTCACTGCAGGTGGACCTTGGACACTTTTGCGGGGATGTTGCCAAGGCTCTAGGACAGGTCACCGCTGCAGTAGAACACCTGCAGAGCGGCACATTCAGTGCTGGTGCTTTGGGAGGGGAAGTCGGCAGTGAGGCTGCCTCGAGGGTGAGCAGTGTGTCTGTGGCAGAGGCCAGCACCAGGCGCCGCAGTTCGCGGTGCTCCACGGGGACAGGCCATGGTGAGGCGTCGGAGACACCTGAGAGGAGGCTTGGCGTACGTGGCAAGCGCCACTAGACTGAATGACAGTCATACTTGACCGTGGTGGGGCAACCATGGTCCTCCCTTCCTGACGCTGCACAGCTGTGACGAAAACGGCCATTTGTTGTTACAGTTTTCCTGGGGAGCATTCATTTCATAGCTTGTTTGGTCGCACATACCTCAGTGCTCCTGTGCATTAAACAGTTGCACCACCAATGAAATTGTAATGTTTCATTCTTACCTGCTTCAGAAATGATGTTGCATGATGTATGTCCGACTCCTATGGCCCTCTGCTGTGTTAGGGACGTGTGCCTGTCGGTGTTGGGCGGGTGGTTGGTCATCCCGGTGGTCATCATTCCTGTCCACCTCTATGAGTATCCCCCTTCTGGTCGCAATGTTGTGCAGCATAGCACATACAGCTACAATCCTGCAGCAGGTATCAGGTTTGTATAGCAAGGCGCCGCCAGTCTTATGTAGGATTCTAAAGCGACTCTTCAGAATCCCAAAGGTCCTCTCTATGACATTCCTTGTGCTTATGTGGGCAGCGTTGTATCGTTGCTCCTGTGGTGTTACTGGATTGATGTAGGGGGTGAGTATATATTCGCGCAGGGCGTATGCACTGTCACCTAGAAGATAGAAGCGAAGACTTAGCAATGGTGATGTTCAGACATGTGTGGTGCTCATGTGTGGAAGAGGTATGTGTACGTACCAAGCAGGAGTCCCTCTCCAAATTCTCCGTTGAGTAGACACCTGTGGATGCCACTGTGTCGGAATATGTAGGAGTCGTGTGTGCTCCCCGGAAATTGTGCCACTAGGTCCGTGATGATGTGCTTGGCATCGCACACAACCTGCACGTTGATTGAGTGGTATGACTTGCGGTTACGGAATATGTACTCATTTGCTGAGGGTGGACAGATGGGGATATGCATACAGTCGATGCATCCAATTACATGGGGGAATTGTGCCACCTGGTAGAATGCCTGTTTGTTGCGGTCCAACTGCTGTGGGGTTGTGGGGAAGCTGATGTGGGTGTGTATCATTGTCAGCATGGCATCTATGAATTTCTGGAAGAAGCGTGAGAGTGCGCTATGCGATACGCCTCCGGCTACGGCGATTACCCCCTGGAAACTTACTGAGGCCAGTAGGTGCAGGCTGCATAGGACCTGGACGTGCGCAGGGATTGCATTGGTCCGATGTGTCTGGTGCTGCAGTAGTGGTTCCAGGTCTGCAATGAGGCGCATGATCATGGCACGATTCAGTCGATACTTCTCGTACACCTCGTCCTCATTCTGTCCGAGCAAGGTGATGCGCAGTCTGAATATTCTCTCCTGGACTCTTCTCCTGCGCTGTCCTGCGGCATTGATTCACATCCTCCTTGCAAGCACGTAGAGGGCTGACATTTTGTGCTAGCCAACAGGATCTCCTGGGCCACATTTAAGGGTTTGCTGATTAGCACAATCAGTTGCACATGTGTAAATTTTTTTATGTCTTTCAAATATTTTTTTTTTTACTTTACCTCCAGGTTCTGGTTCCCCTTATTTTGCTCATGCTAAATAGCGATTTTTGGGATTTTCGGTTTTTGTGACTGGTGTTGCATTGGGTAGCAATTGGTTATTAGCCATTGGCACTTGCCGGGAGCTATTTGTGGTTTCGGTAATTGCGACTTCGGTATTTAGCGATTCGGTATTTTAGCGGATTGGTTAATTGCGATTAGTTATTTTTCCGGTTTTTATTTAGCGATTCTTTATTTGCTCACAATTTGGGTTGATGCATTGGGAATCGGTTTTTGACACTCGCTAACGGGTGATTTTAGCGATTCGGTATTTTACCGACTGGATTTTTGCTTGATGCATGTGCCAGCTTGTTGTTAATTCATCCCATGGCATTAGTAGGACAGTTTTTAATGGGTATATCTTCTCCTCCATTCTTTTTGCCCTTCCTTGCAGTGCCTGTTGTGAGTATTTGCTTGCCCATATCAAAACTCCATGGATAGCGGGTTAGTCAAAGTGTCAGCTATCAGATGTAAGAAAAGTAAGGCAAGGAAGTCTTCTTACCAGGTTCCTTCACTCCCAGTCAAGGGGGGGGCCGGCCTCTGACGGGCCCGCATTTGGCCCGGGCTTTGGTCAGTCATGCCCCGCGCTGAGGGTCTCCAGCCGGCACTATATAGCATGTGTCAAGTGCTGTCAAATGCAGGATGAGCAGCAAGGGCCACCTCCAGGGGCCCAACAGGTACCTGGGACTTGTAGTCTCACAACAAATGTCTCAGTAAGACTCATTATTCAAACATTATTACAGCGGATCTGCTCTCTATGTCCTCACTTTTAGATCTAATGGCTTTTAGCTTCCACATAGCAGCGGCCAGGGCGTGATCAGATCGGTGTCATGTATCTGCGAGATCTGAGATTCTAGTTTCAGCCTGCGAAAGTCTGGTGTCGTATCTGTCAACTGTTTTCTGGAACATGTCCAGCCTACTCCTGAGAGTATCTATCTTATCATCAGTTAAGTTTAGGCTGTCCTTTGCCTCCGTGAACATAGCTGCGACGCTTGTGTCAGATTGGTCTGCATGCATAGCGTCCCTTGCCCTGGTCCATATGCCAGATCCTATTGAAATGACGCTTCAACTGCCTATTATTCATTTTCACCATCGCAAGCAGTTGTGGACATCTACATAGGTGAAAAGTGACCAATGGCACATGGCAAGGGAATTCACAGATGGCACCCTACGACACCACCACACTCCAAGACCAGTGTCAGTGGCTTGCAGGGCACCAGGCCACATGAGCGGGCAATGGGGCCGACTGGGGCACGGACAGATTGTAAATGCAGAGCGGGCGATATCCAGTGCACCACAGCGTACCAGGAGATGGGCCAGCCCAGCACTTACAGAACGGAAGAGGGGAACAGTTTACACAATTTCCTGTGAAGGTGAGCAGGACGACTTACACACTTTGTTAGTGTAACCATTTGGCATCATAAAATCCAGTTACATACTAAAATTGTGTCATGGCAGCCCTAAAGAAGTCTTCCGGACGAAACAAGTGCCGGCAGTATTAATACTGCATATACGGAACTCTATCCATTTGTAAAGTAAAATCTCGACATATCATCATTTGTGTCTTTTTCTTTTTTTGTGAATTACTGCCTAGATAATTGCCACAGTTTTTGTAAAATCGTTTTATCTGGGCTCATTCTATGTATGTTTAATGTGATGTTATCCAATTGTGAAGGGTCACTAAAAGTGTCATTTTCTACTCAAATAAATGATCCTTTTACTCTTTTGAATTATATGTATATTATTCTTGATTTGTGTATTTTGTGTGCTCCAGATATTCTGTACTTTATCTTGTTGGGGTCGCCTACGGTGACTACCTTAGCTATAACTTATGGCAGCAGGGGTGTGGTCCTTTTGTAGCACTATGTATAAATCAAAGTTACTCTTTTAGTAACAAGGGTGATTTACATTAGGGATTGTGCAGCTTTTTCTATCCACTGCTTCTTTTGTGATGGATTATGTTGTGTTAGAGAGACCTACCGTTCAGGAGTATAACCCACCATAATAATGGCCAGTGTTGAGCAATTTTCCTTTCGTCTGTAATCAGCGAGTCATCCTGTGCTGAGATTTGTGCAATGAAGGAGTAATGTTGAATGTGTTGTTATAATCGGTGAAGTGTCACACTTGCTTTGTCCCCTCACTGGTAGATGTGGCTCCGCGAGACCATCCACACTTTCCTGGTTTTGTCCACCTCGAATTGCTTTAACAGTGTTTGGGTATGAAAAATGTATCTCTGTATTGCCAGCTTTGGAGTGGCAAGGTATTGCGCCTCCAAGGTCAGAATACGAGACTCCAGGTCCATCACTACTAGAAAGTCAAAGCTCTACCGTAGAGTGGTCGGAAAGACTCCATAGGATACATGCACCCGTAATCTTGTTCAAGTCTGCAATATCGACTAAGAAATAATCAAGGCGAGAGAGAGTAACATGTGCCCCAGAATCAAAGGTGAATCCCTGTTCCTGTGAGTGTAGCATATGCCAAGTGACAGACAGCCCCATGGCTTCCATAAACCGTGCCATTACTGAAGGACGATTCGTGAATCTAGGAGAACCCCTTAGTCTGTCTCAGGATTTATTTGCCACCTCATTCCAACCCCTTCCCCCCCAAAGACTAAAGGACCCAGAGGCAGCTGGCCAGACAGGGATGGTATTACTTTTAAGAATGAAGCAGTTAGATGTCGAAGGGAATAGACGTTAACCAGTGTCAGGAGCATCCCATGGAGAAGACATGTTACCGCTACATATCTACCCCATTTATCCACCCACTCTCTCAACATATGGAAGGGGGCTTGCCTATTTACAAGTGTGGCAATTCCTAGGGAGCCCCTTACAAACCTGGAGTGGAAAAACATGTGTAAAACTCTGTCTGGCAAGGAATGGAACTCTATTCCCCACAAAATGTTTTTTCCTGGAGCAAACGTATGTCTTCATGAAGTCACTTACCCGACCTAAGTACAGATCCTCTTTTGACCTTATCCAGTAAACCATATACGTTCCAAGTTTTCACTCACAACTGTTCAGTGACAGCCCTGTGTGCATGGTCAACCATTGGGTAAGAGAGTGGGCATAAGATCATAATACATGATCATGCAATAGAAGTTGGCTGTCACCATATAGACTATAAGGGGAACACCGGGTGACTGGGCCCAGAAAATAAAACAACCCACTTATCCATCTCTATATAATTCTGAAACTTGGAGTAGTTGTTGCAGACATAGTATAAGTTGTGACCAACCGGGCAATCGGTGGCTCATATCCCAACTATATCCCAACACCAGGAATAACATAACCGTTGCTCAACATGGGCAATGTCAATGTTCAAACAAGAGCTGACGTAAAATGGGAAACAGAAAAAATAAAAAAGGAATTGTGTGTTATGAAAGCATGTGACCAGACAGGACCTGCTCGAACAACACCCTTATCAACCTTGTTCTCAATACCACATATGCAGCTGAATCCCCAGTCAGCAAACACAATATAGTTAAGTCTCTAGTAAATGTAGGGAGGATACAGGAGGAGAGAAAAGGGAAGGACAAAGTGGGATCACAGCCAGCAGCACAACAAGGCAATACCCAGTCACCCTGAGGATGACTCCAGAGGGCCACTACTTGCCCCCTCCACCACCAGGTCTGGCCTTTCTCCTCCATCCCCCTGTAACCCATCTGAGGCCACAGTGTTCTTGCATCACACAGAAATGGAACACTGTCTATTGCGAAGGCAGCTACAAGGCGGCCCACAGGGTCCCAAGGTGTACTCCGACAGGGAAGAATCAGTTTTAAATGTGCTTAGACATTGATTCTCTCCTCCACATATCTCCACACCAGGATCTCAAGTCTATCATGATAGTTTAGTAAGCATGAGATCATAGGGCGGGCAGGGGCCCCAGGAGGTGACCTGTATGCTCGCTCAATTAAGAAGCATGAGGAAAATAGTTCTGGTGGAAGAACAGATCTCAAAAAGTGATCTAGTAACTTTTCAGGAAGGATTCATTATACCCGCAAGAAAACCCAAAGCGATGGTTGTTTCTTCAAACCCTCCATTCTGCATCCTCCACTCTGTCTGTCAGCTCCTTGGAGGTTAAGACAGCTTGGCCACTGGCTCCTGCTGTTTTTCCACAGTATTATCAAGGCTGGATTTATGAACCTCAGCTTCTGTGATCCTGTCTACAGCTTGTCTGAGATCTTGCCACTGCAAAATTACGTCTGCCCCAACCAATCCAATTTTAGCTGCTAGCATGGCATATGACTGGGTTATGCAGCTAGGATCATCACAGTGTCTGAGGCAACTACCACCCTCGCCCCATCACCACAACCTGTTTTTTTGCCATCTTTGGGCCTTGGTAATAGGAAGGCCCCATGTGTGTGCGAACTTGATAAGCGTACCTTGTTTGCCAGAAAGGGGCTGCTTATCTTTGTAGCCTTGTGGGCCATAGGGGGGACATGGGCCAACAAATCCCTGCTCCAGAGGTGCGTTCGCCAATCTATCCAAGTGCAGAAAATCAATCAGGGTGGCACAAGCAGTCTCACCCAGTCAGGGGGAGTGTAGGACACAAAGGTGACCCCCCCAGTTTTAGGTGTTGTACAGCAAGGCCCTGGGGCCAGGGTGACGGCATGGGGACAGCACCATCAAACTCAATCCAGTAACACTCTCCCCTCCTCTCAGGGACCAGCGGCTGTTGGGCATATTCACCACCCACCTGAAGCATGAGTGACTTGGCTCCTGCCAGGGCTAGTACATTACATAGTAGATCCTCCTAGGTCTAGAGACAGGGCGACCCAGAGATTCCTCTAGTGTGCTTTCACCATTACTCAAGGTCTTTCCCACTGTCCAGCTGTACCTCCAAGAAGAGTGAGGACGGAAAGAAAAGAAGGCTCGTCCCGAGACTCATCTCATGGCCACACCCTGTAGCTGTACCGCCACAGGGTAAAATCAGTGCCGAATACCGAGTCTGGCATTGGCCGAACCACACCGCTAGCTCCACCTCTCACCAGCATCCCTCACCTCCATATGGTCGGATTCACCAGCTGGCAGGCCCCACTCAAACCAACCTCCGCTACGGGCCATAAGGCAAGGGCAGTTCAACACCCAGGCAGTGTGCTTAGTCCAGTAGCGGAAGTGACATGCTTCCATGTGTTACTGTCTGTGTCTCTGCCCTCAAAAAAGTGCTGCATTCAGCCACAGCACCAGAGGCCGCGCTCCGGCATTTGTCCACTCCTCCGCTGCCTTTTTGTCTTCCCACCTGTAATGTTTGCAGCACCTCCCTCGAGGTGCTGGTGTGACCCGGAAGTGACACCCTGTAACATCATCTGGCCAGGCGTGGCCAGAGGCTATATAATAAAGTGGCACGGACCACATTGTCGTGTAGTTGCTATATATCCTAAACAGAATCTGCGTGTTCAGATAACATAAACTGTGGGTTTGGTGGCAGACTGGTTCCGAGCACTCCCACAGAGAATGTCAACCTGTTTGCATTAGCTAGCTCACAGTGCCACTAGAATCTCCTTTTAAAAGGGAGAGAATAGTTTCTGGCAATCTTAGAACATGACAACCCTGATCCCTCAGACTTGTGGAAACAATGTACTACTTTTCGCTCAGTCACTCGTGCTCACTTATTCGGTCTCAGAGAGTTACACAGAAGAAACAATTGGGCTTGTTATAATAAGAATTTATTGCACAGTTGTAAAATAGATATGCTGCAACAACCGTCAGACAGTAGCAGATATTTATGATTAGCAGTACAGTGAGTATAAAAGGATAGTACAGTTCTACCATCTTGCAATGATCATTAACACATAAATGAATATAAAATGCATGATAAAAGGAAAGAGCGTACTCCTACGATGCCTATCCAGATGTACCTAAGTGTACCTAGCATATGAGTAAGTGTGAAGCCAAGAATCCCTCTAGGTTTTAGTCTAACCTCATTACCTGAAGTGAGAGAGTGTGGGACCCCGTCCTGGTCTCGAGTTGGACACCCCGCAAGGGATGTATTAGAGCACTGTCTGCTGGAGCGTCTGCATGCAGGAGCCTCAGCATCTCTGGTCAGTGTGTCGGCTGGAAGTCTTGGTTTCCTCTAGCTAACACTAGCAAGATGTGCTGTATTTATACAGAAAGTATCTAGGGTTCATTTGTCCCTTGTTTTTGTATTAGCCATTGTTGGATTTGAGAATGACGTATGGATGAACCTTGTACGTAGATATTATGCAGGTGGTGTAGCCCCTGCCTGGTTTCCAAGAACCCTCATGAATATTCATTTATACTGTGTGAGTCTATTGATGAAGTTATAGGACGCTATTGTTCAGGGAAAAACCCTCCTTCTGTGCCCAGGACTGGAACTAGGTAAAGGTTCAATCCTAAAAGGCTCGTTACTGTGTGGTGTAGGGGAGGTAATGTAGGAGAAGGTGTATGATATTACCCAGGCCTATATTAGGGTACCTATATGGAACATAACACCCACTCCTCTTCCAAATAGTCAACAATAATAAATTGCTAGCGAACTACTTTCTTTACTAGGTAGCAGTGCACCTCGTAAAAACATTTTAAAACATAAAAATCTTTTAAAAATAGTCTAAGAGGGGGGAAAACAAATTCCGAAAATTAGTTTTTGGAATTGTTATGTAAGCCAAAGTCCTAGATGAGTTTTTTTTATATAAGTTGAACCACTACAAGCGTCAGAAGGCCATGCTTTTCCAGCGAAAGTGTAAATTTTTAGGAAATGTTTTAAATTTAGTTGAGTTTTGAAACAAAAAGGAAAAATCCGAATTCTTTCCCAGCACACAATGAGCCAATTATAGATTGAGTGTCCTGGCTGGGAGACGCAACATCGTTGTTGCTCGCCGCTTCAGAGGACGGTCCCTGTAACACCTCGCAGAGTACATCGATGGAGCATAGATGATACTCGGAACTGCCAATGGCTGGTGCAGAGGCCGCTAGTGCAGTAGTCGATACCTGACTGCAATTGGAAGAGCTGAAGCTTAACCCACTTGTAGCAAAAGGCACCTGCGGGTTCTTGAGGAATGCAGCCATCAATATAGGAATACGCAGAGGACATTGCCGAGCATGGGCCCTCATGGGTTCCAGCCTGGTATTCAAGTCCATAGGCATGTCCGATGCAAGTGTGAGACAGAGATCCAACACGCATTCTTCTCTGCAAAACAGGCATCGAAGAACAGGTAAGATGCAGTCCATCCAGACTGGTCTAAAGAATAGGACCCAAGAGGCGCTGAGTTCCTGTAGGCGAGGTGTGCCCAGATGTTGTACCATGCGCTCACTGTATTTGCGCTCCAGGAGACCGTTTGCCATCACGTGGGTCATTGGGCCGTCCATTGCGTAGCCGAAAAATAACAATCAGAATTCCTGCTATTGAGAGCAGAATCAGAGGTAGATCTCCAAAAATGCTTTCCAATACGGAGTGTACAAAATATGGAATAACTCCGAGGATTGTCTGAAAGGTGCTTAGAAATCCTGACCCTATGGTCTTAAATAGGTGTACAATACCACTCGTATCAGACATTAACCATCATTTCTGCAAAACGAAAGGGGCAGTTTGTACGTATAAGTGCCTGTATCTCTGTCGAGGTCCTTGCAATTTGAAGATCAAAGGTCTCTCGGGTGTAGGTTAATGGTACGGTTTGCTGTAAAAGCATGGCTTTCAGTCTGCTCAAAGTATCAAACTGTATAAAGGAAACATTCAACGAAGGCCATAACGGCGCCTCCCTGACTGGATTCATTGGGGGAAACAATACTTGCATACAGCAAGTAACCCTGGAGTTCACAGTGACCAGATAGGCAATGCCCGGAAGCATCCCACAGCAACCTTGATCGTTCAGCATCAAGTAACTCCCATTCGAGGGCAGCTTGAATACCATAGTAATCACAGCTGCTGGAGTCCCTTTCATGTGGCAGGACAAGTGTGCTACTGAACCATTACAAGGCCTGTGCAGTGATATATCCTGGCACATGAGAGAACCGCTTAAAGCGTTCTTGCAGTTTGTACCGCGTAGAAACACTTCTCGATCCCCACTCCGGCATCGAAATTTGTTTGGTAATTCTCAAGATTCCTTAATGTATTCCTTACCCATTTTTTCATATTTGCCTGCCTGGCTTTGCTCAAGGCCATATTGAAACTGAAAAGTAGTGACTGGTAGAGTTATGTGGCCATGGATTAGCCATTCTGTTGATGGTGATTCTGCCAATGTAAATGGTAATCTATCCAGTTTTTCAATACGCAGCATTGTATAATTAGCTCCCCTTTATGCCATTTCTACCCGTTTATCTGTTAGATTGCATTAAAAAAACAGAGACGTACTGTTGACAAAACACCAAGGCACATAGCCTGCACGCAAAGATTGCAGCGTCCAGCTTAACAACATGATAGAATATAACTGATATTGCCCGTGTTGTAATATGGCCAAATCTTGTTCCAGTATGTCTATTGCAGAAGATACAATGTTGCCTAAGGAATATATCCTGGAGGTCAAAGTTGTTAACCCATTATCCACTACAGCTAACACTTTTTCTAAGTTAATACGTTCTATTTCCCGTATTCTCTCTGCGGCCTCTTGTTGGGATATTTTCCACATTTCTTTATAGGCAGCATAAATGCCAGCGTATATGAAACGTTTCTGACGGGGTTTCCTGGAACCTAGTAAAAAATCCCTAAGATCCATGTCTTGTGAGAGTAAGGATAAGTGTTGTTACACTTCTGTGAGTGTTGAGGTTTCTAGCCAATCAAGGCACAACTTCCCAACACTGTAGGAAGTCACCACCCCTGGGTGTTCTCTTTGTACATAGCGTTGGTCTGGCCTATGGATACTGAACCCTTCGGTGATACCCAAGAATCTTTTCTGACATCTGTTCGTGTCTAAGGGCCAAACCAGCCATTCTTTCCAATTAGGGTCTGATCTATTGTACTGAAAAATGTCACCTACTGTTGCCCCTTCCTGTGAAGTTGAACTTTGCAACCCCTTCATCTGTGATGGTGTTGGAAACCGAGGTGTGTTCAAATCCTTTTTCTTGGCTGGTCCAAGACAAGATGTCTGTGTCATTTAGAAATATCATCTGCTGTGGAATGAGGCATGCTTTAAATAGCGCTTCTGTTCCCTGGACTTGCCAGTCCCTAGAACCCCAGACTGATTTTAAGTCTATTGTGTCCTTCCATAGATCAAAACCCTGTTCAGACAATTGGGCAATAAAGGAATGTTTGTCAACATAATTTTCGGTTCCTATGTCGGTGTAACCGTATAATAATATGAGGTCGGGTCAGTGGTGTTAAACCCTGAAAAATATGAACATTTCTGTGCAAATGTTTGTGAACTGCTTTTTGGTGGTGTAGGGCAATGTTCCCACTGATGGTACTCAAAAACATTTCTAGGTGTTATAGGTTTGTGCAAGAAATGATGACCATAATGTTGGTAACAGTACAAAGTGTCATAGTCTGAAGTATCTTCTTGCATTTCAGTGTTCGTAAATGCAGCAGTTTTCTCTAAAACAGATAACATGTTATTAACAGTTTCAGAGTCCCAATCATCAGAAAGTTTACTGGAGGTAATGAAATCACTCGATGAGATTTTAAATACATGAGAAATTTTTAAAAGTTCAGTAGGACCGAATATGTCGAAATCAACCTTGTCCCAAACTATACCGTCCGGTGTAGGAACTGCTGAAATATTCACAGATGACAAGTCTCTTTTTTCACGATGAGAAGAGTGATGTGGCTGCAGAATCAAATTAACTTTTTGGGCTGTAGAGCTTTGTTGAAAGTAAGCATGCTAAAAGTTATAACTAAGCTTAGCCAGAAAAAAGAACAGTATCCCAGTAATTACCCAGAGTTATACCCAAGGTGATACCAGGTAAGTCTTTTTGAGAAAGTTCAGGAAGTCCTTGACTTGTTGCTTGCGTGTTTGTTGGGCTGGCGTCGTTTCTGGTTCACTTGGATCCAAAGAAAATGTATCAAAGTCCATGAAGTAGCCAGAAGCAGTTAGATCAATTTTTTGGAATTTCATCAGGATTTGTTGGAATCGCATTTTGCTCTCGTCGAGGCATAATAACGTAGACATCTGTATTATGTCTAATTGCAACTTGGTTGTTATTTTGAGTTTCATTTTGAAGTTGAACTTCTGGTTCAAGGGGAATGAGTTCCATAGCATTGTTGCATAGTCCTTCATTCCGTACAGGAGGCTCTTCGAACGTGATGAGTCTTTCCGTTTGAACTTCTTGAATTGTAGCAAGAGGAGGGCGTCTGCTACTTCGGAGTCCACGTGGCCTACTGCTCAGTATCGGCCACATAGTGTGGTTTGATTAGGTTTATTGAGACAAATCTTTTCTCCTTTTTCCCGGCACAATTCTTGTTCCTTGAATTGCTTGGACTGGTACAGGCTTTCTGTATGATGGTCCAAATGATTTTTTATCCGCTATTTTCACTCTGACCAGACCCCTGACTTTTGGGATCCAGACAGGTCTTGCCGTGACTGCCTTGACTTCCCCAGAGGCTGTTCGTTTCACCTGCACATTACTGTGCCAAACTCTTGCTTCATTCAAATTCCTGTAAGATAGTCAAACGGTTATGGATGTCAAAATGTTTTCATCCACCACTGTGCCTTCACAATCAAGATCAGGTACCCACATTCTTGTCCCAAATAGGACCTCGGAAGGAGTGACACCCCCTAGAGAACTTCTTGGTTGGTTATTGAGGGCTCTCTGTACCCCATATAGATGATTGACCCAACTACCGCCCTTGCCTAATACTTAGCTGTTGAAGATTGCTTTAGGCCCCGGTTTTTCCTTTCCAAAGCCAAATTTCGCTCAGGATGGTATGGAGAGGTGTACCCCAATGCGAATCACTGACAGAATATCGACAACCTCAATATCGAGGTCCCAAAATATCGACACCTAAATATCGAAGTCAAAAATATCGACATCCTATCTACATCATGGCAAGTACAAAAATATCGGAGGAAAAAACATATCGTAAAAAATATCGCTGTTAAAAATATATATATTTTAAATGTTTAAAAAATAATATAAAATAAAGTAAAATATACATATGATAAAAAAGATAGTTATAATTATTATAAAATGTTTAAAATTTGAAATAATAAATATAATTAATTAAACAATTATTATAATAGATTATAAAATGTTAGAAACATATTAAAAATAAAAAATTCATATATATATATATACATATATCAGTAAAATAAAAATAAAAATAATATATATATATTAAATAAAAAAGAAAATTATTTTATTCTTTTTCAATTACATTTTACACTACATTAACAGCAATTGTAGGGAAAATATTGGATAGCGGAGGGGATAAAATTACTATTCCCACTCCAGGGAGTGCAACAGTAGGGAAAGTATTGGATAGCGGAGAGGTAACAATTACTATATCCACTCCAGCGAGTGCAACAGTAGGGAAAGTGTTGGATAGCGGAGGGGAATAATTTACTATTCCCACTCCAGCAAATACAACAGTAGGGAAAGTGTTGGATAGCGGCGAGGTAACAATTACTATTCCCACTCCACAAAGAACAACAGTAGAGAAAGTGTTGGACAGCGTAGGGGTAAAAATTACTATTCTCACTCCGAGTGCAACAGTAGGGAAAGTGTTGGATAGTGGAGAGGTAACCATTACTATTCCCACTCCACAAATTACGAAAGAAGGGAAAGTGTTGGATAGCAGAGGGATTACAATTACTATTCCCACTCCAGCAAGTGCAACAGTAGGGAAAGTGTTGGATAGCGGAGGGGAATAATTTACAATTCCTACTCCAGGGAGTGCAACAGTAGAGAAAGTGTTTGATAGTGGAGGGGTAACAATTACTATTCCCACTCCAGCAAGTGCACCAGTAGGGAAAGTGCATAGAGGAATACTTTTCTTTTCCCACTCAAGCAAAATAATTAAAATTAATAAACAAACAAATAATATCTTCTAAAAATGTAATACATATATTACAAAAATACATACAATACTTAAACAAAAATATAGAACACATACATTTAAAATACATACTAAAATCCATAACACTAATACAAACATCGATATTATTAACAACGATTTTTTTACAAACGATATTACTGTCTTCGATATAAAAAAAACCGATATTTCTTACCTTACTGTCAATATTCTGATCCACGATATTCTTGCAGTCGATACTCTTGTACCTCGATATTTACAACTCGATATTATGGTACTTCGAAAAAAAAAACTCGATGTTCTGTCTGTTCACCCCTCAATGCTACACCCATACTTTCCATGGCCTCTTTGTAAGCCCGAGAGCTAAACGCCGGGCCACGGTCAGAATGTAACGTGCCAACTGCGTATGTCCCAATAAAGACTCGCAAATCTTTGATAACAGTTCGAGTGTCAGCCAAGCGCTGAGGCTAAACCCATAGGAATCTTGAGCATGAATCCACTGCCACCAAGATATACTTGTAAGCCCCATCGGATTGTAAGGGACCACAGTGGTCCAGATACACACAAGCGAGAGGTTTGTCAGATTTTAATAACGGTGTCTGTGCCGGGCGTGTTATGGTGGAGCTTTTCATCTGCTGGCAGATGTCACATTTCAAGCCATAGGGGCTCATTACGATGGCAGACAGACATCATTTCAGATTTGGGACCGGACGCCCATGAGGCGGCCTCCCCACAATCCAAATTACGATGCGATTGCCACCATGGTGGTCGCATCACCTATATTTTGCATTGTGACGGTGATGCGTTCAACAGCCCCCGCCGCAATGCAAAAATGAAGGTACTTGCATATCCCTGCACTACGTGACAGGCACCATGCGGTGCCTGCCACATGGTGCAGGGATATGTAGGGCGGCACCATAGGTGCCCCCCAGTGCCATTGACCCAGTCCCAGGGATTAAGGGGGGGCCCGCTATGGACCCCCAAATCCATTTCCGCCATTCGTTTTGCTGCGGTTTGTCCGCCGCAAACCGAATGGAGGAAAGGGAGATCATAATCCCTACGGCTGTACCTTGCAGGCACCGCCGCAATGTTGGGCTATGTTTCAGATCCGACAGGCGGTCGGAAAAGGACCACCTGTCAGAACCGTGGCGGATGGTCTTTACAACCGCCACGCTTACCCAACGATTCTCCCTGCCATCATAATATGGCGAAGGAAAACAGCAGTACGATGGTGGAAAGGCCCGCCACCGACTGGCTTTCGATGGCGGGCCTTCCGCCATCGTAATGAGCCCCATAGTCTTTAGTTTGCGTTGTTAGACCTGGCCACCAATAGCGCTGTTTCAGTAATTAAATAGTCGCTGTAACACCTGTATGTGCAGAGCCCAAACCCTCGTGTGCTGCAACAATCACACCTTGTCTACGATCCATATTTGGTATTACTCTATCCCCCACTCCAGGAATCTGAGCATATGGAATGTTGTTTGCATCTAACTTGTAGGAGTACTTGAGTGGAAATTTCTTTGGCACTGCTGAGCTGCCCTTGCTTGAAGCAATGACAGCAACCATAATATCACCGTCTCTACTTGTTTTTGAATGAGTGATTGCAGCTACGGAAGCTGCGCATATAGCCCCCTTCCCCGCTTCATCAGCCAATAAATTTCCTTCAATGTGAACGCCATCACATTGATGACTCAGTGTATGAAACACGTGAGCCCGTGGTAGTTCGTTTCTCAACTCAACTACCTGTTCCCATAGCATTTTATGCTTAATTGTGCCACCTTTTGTATCTTTGAAGCCGTTCTCTTTCCAAGGATGTAAATATTCATTGTATGATTGCACACAGTAAAACGAATCACACACTATCAGTGTGGGGAATTCGTGATCTGTATTCACCAGTGGCAGTATCAATGCTTTTAATTCTGACAGCTGTGCCGTACTGTTCCCTAGAGTCTGTGTTTTCGTGCAACTTGGATAGAACTTTCCATCCCACATACGACCTTTAACGATTGCGCATGCCGCACTGGATTTCTGCTTACTCCCTATGGCTGGCTGAGCAGATCCGTCAGTGTAAATTATATATTCATACTGATCTAGAGGCAAGATTTAATTCGGTAGAGGGTATTCTTTTTTTTTTTGGAAAACCTTTATTACAGTTTCAGAGACATACAGATATGGGCCTACAACCAACAGGCCGGCCGCTAATGCACACTATAAGCATAGACACATCTTAACAACCACATCGGTGAAGCAATAATAGAGCTACTGGGGTGCTAATCAACTCAGCCAGCCGCAGCCGCAGTCCATAGACAAACAAAGAAAGGTTTCATATTTTTAAGGAAAACGAAAAACATCACACATACAAGGCAGAGGAGGTCAATAGTAGTAACATGTGCTCCCCGTAACGAAGGGGTAAACAAACCCAGGGAGAAAGAGGAGGGGGGGGGGGCAGGCAGAAGAAACCAAATGCACATGTCGCAGGAGCATAGAGGAATGCGCGGGCTAGGGAGACAGAGCAGCATCCATCTCTCGCGTCTGGGGCGGGGCGCAAATACCTCCACGATAGGAGTTCCAGGGACCCCACACCTTAATCCACTTCCCAGGCTTGCCTCTCGCCACATACACCGTTTTCTCTCTGAACATACACCAGTCCATGTGTTCCTTCCACGCTGAGACCGTTGGTGGCCTCTGGGAGCCCCACAGTTGTGCAATGTCACGCTTCGCTACCATATAGCCCAGAGTCACCCACTGCGTCTGCATCACATTGTAATCAGTCGGCTCCCAGACATTCAGCAAACATCTCCGTGCCTCCGGCAACAAGGCAACATGCGTGACTTCTTCTAACACCGCATGCACTCTACACCAAAACCGAGTCACCTCCGGACACTCCCACAGGATATGGAGGAAAGTCCCCAGTAGTCCACAGCCTCGCTTACACAGACGATCCACCGAATACCCCATACGCATCAAACCAGGCCCCGTGACGTACACTCTATGCAGTATCTTAAGCTGGACGAAACGCAAGCGGGCCGGGATAGCCACCTCTTTCGGGGAGGCCACCGCTGACACCCAGTCCTCGTCGTCAAGTTCCAAACCGTCGGCAATCCATGTCTCCCGCAATGAGGTCAGCAAACCCATTAGATCATTGATAAGCTTCTTATAAATCAGCGAAATGGTGCTATCCGGCACATAGCCGTCCAATACTCTATCTTCCAACGGGGAGGACTACAGAACACAAGGCGTGATGAACCTGAGCGTACCGAAAGAATTCCCTATCGTTCAACTGATATTCGGTTTTCAGCATGTCGAACGTCTTAAATTTCCCTTTCGTCCAGAGATCCCCTACCTTGCTGATACCAATCATATCCCATTTCTCAAAGCCTTTCGTAGTACACAGATAACCCAAACGCCGGGAAGCGTACAATGGCGTTGCCCGAGTCAAGCGATCCCTCCACCCCATGGCCGCATTGGCTGCATGCCACACCTGCACCGCGACCCGCATCGGGCCTGTCAATCGCGCATCAAGGGACCCCGAGTATAGTGCTCGATTATAATCCCCGCTTGGCAATAACAATTTGTCCATCTCAAAAGCCGGGTTCAAAGCAGGCCCATACATCCCGTGATTAACAGCAGCCAACTGGGAGGCCCAATAATATCGTTTAATATCAGGGAGAGCGACCCCCCCATCGTACCACGGTAGGGTTAGTTTGGCGAGAGCGATCCGCGGCCGCCCATCCCAAAACAATCGACGCTGAAGACACTCCACCTCCCGAAAATAGCGGGCCGGCACTACGTCCGCAGTATTCTGTGGGGCGTACAAAAAGCGTGGCAGCGACATCATTTTGAACAACGCCGCCCGGCCGAGCGGCGAGAGCGGCAGCCGCCGCCAACCCGCCACATCCGCCCTTAGGCGCTGAAGGGGGGGGAGAAGATTCCGCTCATACCGGGCCACCGGGTCTAGGGTTATAAAGATTCCGAAATACTTAAACCCCGACTGCGCAACCTGGATAGGGCACCCCCGCGGAAGGGGGGGGCCTCCCCGGAGAGAACGTACACACAAGACTTAGCCCAGTTAATGACCAATCCGGAGTTGCGACCAAAGGAGCTCAACACATCCACCAATACAATGAGCGATTTGCGCGGAGATGCAAGATACAAGAGGATATCGTCCGCATATAGGGAGACACGATCCTCGTACTCCGGCGTCCATCTAAGGCCACGCATCGAAGGGTGCCACCGCAGCCACTCCGCAAGGGGCTCCAAACAAAGCGCAAAGAGAAGAGGCGACAACGGACATCCCTGTCGCGTGCCCCTACCCAAAGCAAAAGGAGCCGACACCCG
The DNA here is from genome assembly GCF_964204655.1 of Triturus cristatus. Taxonomy (NCBI): domain Eukaryota; kingdom Metazoa; phylum Chordata; class Amphibia; order Caudata; family Salamandridae; genus Triturus; species Triturus cristatus. Next base: position 744,696,742 of record NC_140580.1, on the reverse strand, counting down.
TCCGTTGACCACCACCTGTGCCAGTGGGTTATCATAAAGCAATTTCACCCAACCGATGAACCCCGGGCCGAACCCAAACTTCGCCAATGCTGCCCAAATATACGGCCATTCCAAGGTGTCAAACGCCATGGTAGCGTCCAGGGACGCCAAAATGGCCGGCTCACGCATGAATGGCGCTCTAGCGAGGACGCCATGCAGTCGCCGCAGGTTCAAAGCGGTATTGCGATGGGGTATAAAACCGGATTGATCCTGATGGATCAGGTCGCCCACGACCCGGATCAGGCGATTGGCCAGTACCTTGGCAAGGATTTTGGGCTCCGCGTTCAACAAAGAGATAGGCCTGTAAGAAGTACACTTATCCCGCGGCTTCCCTTCCTTATGGATAACAACAATAGTAGCAAGACGTTGGTCAGGGGGGAGGGAGCCCGCCGCCTGTGCCTCAAGGAACATGTCCCGGAGATACGGCGCAATCTTATCTGGGCGCAACTTATATAATTCGATGGGAAGGCCATTAGGACCCATGGCCTTGCTAGACGCAATAGAGCGAATGGCCAAAGCAATCTCATCCGGCGACGGGGTCACGTCCATCAATAATTTATCCTCATCAGATAGAGATGGCAAAGCAATGTCTTTAAGCAGCAGGCGAGAGTCTTCCTCCGATCGCTCAGAGACCGGAGAGTAAACCCCGTGAAAATACTCCGCAAAGCAATCAACAATATCACCGGGGTCCGTCACACACACACCATCCACCCTCTCGACAACCGGCACCACTCGACTCGCTCTCTCCTTCTTATCCAACCAGGCAATCAACTTCCCCGCCTTATCACCCATATCGTACAAACGCCCCTGTTGCTCCCTGCTCATACTCTTAGCAGATTCAGTAACCAGCGCCTTGTAGTCGGCCTGTTTAAGCCCCAGCACATGCAGTCTGTCATCCGTAACACCTTGCTCCAGATCGATCTCCAACTCGGTGATCTCATTTTCTAGTCGAACCACCTCTTTCGCCTCGCATTTTTTGGTATGGGAGTTGAGAGACAGGGCCTGGCCCCGGAGCACCGTCTTAAAGGCCTCCCAAAGGGAGACGGCGGAAGACACCGACCCCACGTTGTCGTTAAAATAGTGTTCCAGGGACCTAACCAGGTCTGCACGGATCGTGGGGTTTCGTAGGTACCAGGGGTTGATCGGCGCCACCCTCCCCACCGCCCCCATGGCGATATCTAAGTGTAGCAAGAGAGGGGAGTGATCAGATATACCGCGGGCCAAGTGTCGCACCTCCCCAATCATCCCAGCTTGGGCCGCAGGCACTAGCATATAGTCAAGCCTCGAAAGACTACCGTGGGCCCCGGAGTGGAAGGTATATTGTGCTTGTCCAGGGTGTTTCAACCGCCAACAATCTATCAGTCCCAGGGTATCCAGAAAGCCCCCCAGCCAGTTCTGGGCCCGAGGGAGGTCCCTAGGGGGTTGTCGATCTTCAACTCCGGAAACCACTGCGTTAAAATCCCCCCCAAGACCAAAACCCCCCCCGGAAGCCCAAGTAGCAGGCGCCCCAAATCAGCAAAGGTGGCCATCTGCAGGCCCGGCAGCACGTACACAGTAACCAGCGAAATCAACTTACCCTCCCATCTCCCCACCAGCGCAGTGTAGCGCCCTCTGTCGTCGTGGAGCACCTCATCCACCTCCAACGGGAGAGAGGTCCTAACTAAAATGCCCACTCCCCTCGAGCCAGAGGTGAAACCAGAAAGGGCCAGAGGGCGATATCCTCGCCTGTTCATGGCATGGAAAGAGTTCCCTATGAGGTGCGTCTCCTGCAGAAACACAATGTCAGGCGAAATACGTTTCAAGAACTGCAGGACCACCCCCCGCTTTATCCTGTCCCCCAGCCCATTCACATTCCATGAAAGAAGTCTCAACCCCTTACCCCCCATCCCCCCCAGCACAAAATATCCCCCTCCCGGAGAGCACAATCATAATAACACAACAGAAAACATTACCCCGCCTTGTGATGCAAACAAACAAACCCCAACCCCACCCCATCAACCCCAACAAAACTCCCCCCTCCCTGCACCCCTGCGTGAGCCCAAACAGCCCCCCCAACGTGCATTGTGCCTGTCGCCCCAATATGAAACTCACTACAAAGAAGACAAGAAAAACCCCAGAAGGAGGAAAGGGCCCCAGCAAGCCCCCCGCAACCTCCAAATACCAAAGGGCAAAGTGTTACAAACTGGAGTCCAGTGCAGCCACAGGTGCAAAACGTTACCAGTCCGGTCCATAGCCAGGATCCCAGTTCTATTCCTACTCTGTCGAGCACTCTCCGCTCTCCGCCATCCGACCTTCCCGACCTCGACCCCTAGGTAGGGCATCCAGCCACTCTCCAACCGCCTCCGGCCGGTCAAAGAAATGCGAGCGACCCTCTAACTCAACCCGCAGCCTAGCCGGGAATAGCATCGCATATTTCAGCTCCATGTCCCTCAAGCGCCGTTTGATGGCCAAAAATCCCACCCGTTGCTTTTGAACCGCTTGCGTGAAGTCTGGGTAAAAGCTAACATTAGAGTTCTCAAACTTTAATGGCCCAGCCACCCTCGATGCCTGAAGGATAGCATCTCTATCCCGAAAATTAAAAAGTCGGGCAATGATAGGCCGCGGGGGAGCACCCACCTTGGGCGCACCACCCGGAATCCTGTGGGCCCGTTCCACAGCGAAGAACTTGCTCAGTCCCTTGGGTGCTAGATGAGTCACCACTAGATCCTCCACAAAAAGATCCGCAGCAGACTCCTCCGATCGTTCGGGCACCCCAATAATACGGACATTATTCCGCCTGGCCCTGCTTTCGGAATCCTCAAGGCGACGATCAGTCAGGTCACTGGCGAGCCGAAACCTCCGCACCTCCGTCTGCAAAGCGGCCACATCCACAGTTAGGCTCGATGCCGTTTGAGTCAATGAGTCGACCCGGTCATTTGTTTTGGACAGGTCCGCTCTGACCAAATTCACATCAATCAACACCGAGTCCAATTTATTAGCCAGGGTATCAAATTGCTGGTTCACAGTCGCCTTCATCTCCTCAATGGCCCCCATGACATCCAGCAGAGTCAATTCGGACGATGCGCCCGAGGCCTCCTTGGGCCGCTCAGGCGATTTATGTGATCCACTAGGGGATCCCTTTGGCTGCGCATAGCGGTCCATGTTGTTGGCCTGGGTATAAGCTCCCCTCCGGGTAGACTTGGGTTTCAGCTTGTCGCCGTCCACTCTCGCCGCCATCATCAGCGACCACCAAGGTCAGCACCCTCCAGCACCCGGAGGAAGGCCAGGCGACCAATGCAGGAGATCCGGGCCACCAACTGCAATAGGCCCGTTTACAGTTCGAGAATCAGGCCATGCACTCCGTCCTCGGCGCTGCTTACCCGAAGTCCCGACGTCAGTTTCCGCAGATCAACTCGAAACCGAAAGTGAAAGCACGGGGTCCGGGGCAGGCCCAGACTGGCATGCCGCTGTTGTTCACTTCGCACCCAGGCACCTCACCAACTCGAGTTCGGGACCAAGGCCGGAGAAGGCCGCAAACTTCAGATCGCCACCAGTCCGGTTCCCGGAGTCCAATTTCGATTTGGAAAACGAGTGGCACCTTAGCGCAAGATCATAGACAAAAGCCCCTCTAGAAAACCAGGATTAAGACAGGATAGACGTGAGAGGTTGCGGAGGCCCTCGGGAGCCACAAGCCTACGCGGCCATCTTGGTTGCGCGCTAGGCTCCTCCCCCGGTAGAGGGTATTCTTGTTCGTATTGCAGGAATGCTTGTGTTTTTAAACTTGGATCAAATCTGTCTTCAACATCCGTTGCAGTAAAAGAATTAGCCCATTGTATCCATCTTGGATGTAATGCTTTTGCATTTGGAATGCCTTTGTAACAGCTTCTAAAGCTGTTACCGGGGTTACAACAATTATGCGTTTTCCCTGAGCCAGTGCTCTTTGTCTTGCTACAGCGGTCTGAACTGCTGCCAGTATTTTCTGCGTTTGTGTACAGGTGTGATTTGTAAGCGATTGGTACTGTTTCGCCTTCATTGAAGGTTAAGTAGGTTTACCCGCATAGACCCGCTATTACACAGATCACTAAGTTGCGTACGTTTACCCGCGTCTGTAAGTGTTTGGAAGCTATCATTTCTTCTTGTAGTGAACGTAGGATGTTTGTGTGTTCCTGTGTCCATTGTCTAACTGAAAAGTCAGGTATTATTAAGTCGTAGAAAGGTTTTACTCTTTCTGCGTGATCCAAAATGTATGTTGTGCCGAAATTTAGGAATCCCAGTATTGATTGTACATTTTTTGATGATTTTGGAGGTTGGAGCAGTGCACACTTTTCTAAAAAGTTAGCTGCCAGACTTTTCCCTTCACTTGATAGCTCATATACTAAAAACAAGACATTGAGGTGGGCGATTTTTGATTTTTTTAAATTAAATTTGTATCCCTCAGAGGTGAATCCCATAATTATGGTGTTCACCCTGGTCAAGTGCCTTTCTAAGTCGTCGTCCGTCAGATAAATATCATCCACTTAGGACAATGCTTCCTCATCAAAATTTTGGATTAACTCAGTTACTCTTGCTGAAAATACCCCTGGGCTGTTCTTAGACCCTTGAGGGAGATGACAACATTCTTGCTGGGACCCCCAACGCTGAGAATGCGGTCAAATACCTGCTTTCAGGAGCTATATTATGGCAGAAAACTCCATTTGAGATATCAAGTGTAATTTTGTATTTCTTCCGCACAATGTTATTCTTTAATGCGGCACTGTGTGCATGTTGGATAGCGAATGTCTTTGTGCATGTGTTTAAATGTCTGTAATCTAAAACTAGACAATATGAGTTGTCTGGTTTCATTACGGGAAACAAAGGATTGTTCATTTGTGAGATACATGTTTCAATGACCCCTTGATATTCAAGTTGATCTAAGATCTCCCTGACCTGTTTTTTAGCTTCTTGCTTTATTGGATATTGTCTCTGTGCATTTGGTGAGACTTTTAACGGGATCACGTGGTGGGTTAAATCCTCATCCCATCTGGCTTGATTTTTGTATAATACTGGAGCTAGGGCAACTGCCCACTCCCGTTCATATGTGTGTTTAATATGAATGGGACGAGGTTGGAGAAGGCTGGAAAAATAATATTTTCTCCCCTAGGGCGCTCCATAACGAATGCTGGCGGCCAATCTTGTTCAGCTAATAGGATGTCATAACCAGATGACAGGTTCTCCCAAAAGAGACCTTTAACTTTCCTGGGCTTGTCCCCCTCCATTTGGAGTGTTATTTCATGTAACTTATGTGGGACGCTTACCCTCATATCTGGTGTTCCCATCATGATGTAATCATTCAAGTCTGATGTCATCAGAAATTCCATCAGGTTATGGCGATCTATTGTTACCACTGCCGCACTGTCTAGCATCGTCTGAGCCCATTGGCCATTCAGAAGTTGTGTCCTCAGAATTCTGACCACATAAGGTATCCACGCCAAATTTGCATCCTTTTCTTTCAACATCATGGGGATTCAGGGTTTGTGGATTCTCCTAGAGGGGTCACAGAAATGAGCCAAAATACAGCAACATTTTGGGGTTTTTCGGAAAAATTGGAAAAACGGGCTGCAAATGAAAGCATCTGGGTTTTTCCCTGCAAATGTTATCAAAAAAGGGTTTGTGGGGTTGAAATCTACATTTTCCCAGCTTTTCGGGGATACCATACTTTTGTCAGAACCCCAACAGTTTTTACACAGTTTGGGAATTTTTCTGGGACATAGCCTAATTTTGCTATTTTTTGTGCTTTTGACCTCCTTCCAGTTAATGGCAGAAATGGGTACAAAAGCAATAATGGATCGTGGAAAGCTATACATTTTCGAGAAGAAGACAAAATTCTGAATTCAGCAAGGGGTCATTTGTGTAGATCCATCAAGGTTTTTTTATAGAAACTAACAGTTAAATATAGGATAAATTGAAAATTAGTTGAAAAAAAAGCCTTTCGTGTCAACGTTTTCACCTGTAACTTCTTCTTATTATGACAGCTCTTTGAAAGCAATATACCATTACATCCGCTGGACATTACTGGTTGTGGGGATATATAGGACTTGTAGGTTCACCAAGAACCCGACGAACCCAGAGCCAAAAACTGAGCAGCAACTTTCAATGTTTTTTTATTATGTACCGGGTATATAGTAATTATTCTGTAAAAATGTGTACGTGGAAAAATCGGTATGAAAGACACCTATGTATTTCTGAAATGGGAACAAAATATAGAGTTTAGAAACAGTAGATATTTGCACATTTCTGAAATTGGGAATACTTATACTAGCATGAGAATTATCAGTCATTTTTTAGAATTACTTCTTTTTTACACAATATCTTTCATTTGGAAGGCAGAAATGCATCGCAAGTCAATAGATAATAACAGTTCCTTTAAAAAACTGAATTACCCTAAGTCTCCCGATAAAAATGGTACCTCACTTGTGTGGGTAGGCATAGTGCCTGCGACAGGAAATGGCGCAAAACGCAACGTGGTCACAACTCAATATCGCAGTGAAAATTTACCCTTTTTTGGCTAAGTGCCTAGCTCTAGTTTTTGAACCCTAGCTCTGCGGGCACCTTGGGAAACCTAGCAAACCTATACATTTTTGAAATCTAGACACCCAGGGGAATCCAGGATGGGGTGACTTGACTGCCTCCCACCAGGGTCTGTTACCCAGAATCCCTTGCAAACCTAAAAAATTGACGAAAAAAACCCTTTTTCCCCACATTTCTGTGGTGGAAAGTTCCGGAATCTGCGTGGATCCACAAATTTCCACCCACCCTGCGTTCCCCAAAGTCTTACGAGAAAAACGGTACCTCACTTGTGTGGGTTGGCCTAGTGCCCGCGACAGGAAACAGCGCAAAACGCAATGTGGTCACACCTCAATTTCGCAGTGAAAAATTACCCTTTTTTGGCAAAATGTCTAGCTGTAGTTTTTGAACCCTAGCTCTGCGGGCACCTTGGGAAACCTAGCAAACCTATACATTTTTGAAAACTAGACACCCAGGGGAATCCAGGATGGGGTGACTTGACTGCCCCCCACCAGGGTCTGTTACCCAGAATCCCTTGCAAACCTAAAACATTGACAAAAAAAACACATTTTCCACACATTTATGTGGTGGAAAGTTCCGGAATCTGCGTGGATCCACAAATTTCCACCCACCATGCGTTCCCCAAAGTCTTACGAGAAAAATGGTACCTCACTTGTGTGGGTCGGGGTAGTGCCCGCGACAGGAAACAGCGCAAAACGCAACGTGGTCACACCTCAATTTCGCAGTGAAAAATGACCCTTTTTTGGCAAAATGTCTAGCTGTAGTTTTTGAACCCTAGCTCTGCGGGCACCTTGGGAAACCTAGCAAACCTATACATTTTTTAAAACTAGACACACAGGGGAATCCAGGATGGGGTGACTTGACTGCCTCCCACCAGGTTCTGTTACCCAGAATCCCTTGCAAACCTAAAAAATTGACAAAAAAAACACATTTTCCCCACATTTCTGTGGTGGAAAGTTCCGGAATCTGCGTGGATCCACAAATTTCCTACCACCCAGCGTTCCCCCGGGTCTCCCAATAAAAACGGTGCCTCACTCGTGTGGGAGGCCCAAGTACCCGCGACAGGCAAGGCCCCAAAACGTATTGAGGCGACATGAAAATTGCCTACCTCAAAACGACCTGGTTTTGCAAGGGGGGTCACCTGGGTTTTTGGCCCCGTGCTCGGCGGCCACCTAGGGGAACCTACCAAACCCACACATTTCTGAAAAGTAGACACCCGGGGGATTCCAGGGAGGTATGGCTTGTGTGGATCCCCCAACGTTTCCTTACCCAGAATGCCCTGCAAACCTCAAATTTAGCTGAAACAATCACCTTTTTCACACATTTTTGTGTGGGAAAGTTGTGGCATCACCGGGCTGACACAAATTTCCTACCACCCAGCGTTCCCCCGGGTCTCCCGATAAAAACGGTGCCTCACTCGTGTGGGAGGCCCAAGTACCCGCGACAGGCAAGGCCCCAAAACGTATTGAGGCGACATGAAAATTGCCTACCTCAAAACTACCTGGTTTTGCAAGGGGGGTCACCTGGGTTTCTGGCCCGGTGCTCGGCGGCCACCTAGGGGAACCTACCAAACCCACACATTTCTGAAAACTAGACACCCGAGGGATTCCAGGGAGGTATGGCTTGCGTGGATCCCCCAACGTTTCCTTACCCAGAATGCCCTGCAAACCTCAAATTTAGCTGAAAAAATCGCCTTTTTCTCACATTTTTGTGCGGGAAAGTTGAGGCATCACCGGGCTGACACAAATTTCCTACCACCCAGCGTTCCCCCGGGTCTCCTGATAAAAACAGTGCCTCACTCGTGTGGGAGGCCCAAGTACCCACGACAGGCAAGGCCCCAAAACGTATTGAGGCGACATGAAAATTGCCTACCTCAAAACGACCTGGTTTCGCAAGGGGGGTCACCTGGGTTTTTGGCCCGGTGCTCAGCGGCCACCTAGGGAAACCTACCAAACCCACACATTTCTGAAAACTAGACACCCGGGGGATTCCAGGGAGGTATGGCTTGCGTGGATCCCCCAACGTCTCCTTACCCAGAATGCCCTGCAAACCTCAAATTTAGCTGAAAACATCACCTTTTTCACACATTTTTGTGTGGGAAAGTTGAGGCATCACTGGGCTGACACAAATTTCCTACCACCCAGCGTTCTCCCGGGTCTCCCGATAAAAACGGTGCCTCACTCGTGTGGGAGGCCCAAGTACCCGCGACAGGCAAGGGCCCAAAACGTATTGAGGCGACATGAAAATTGCCTACCTCAAAACGACCTGGTTTTGCAAGGGGGGTCACCTGGGTTTTTGGCCCGGTGCTCAGCGGCCACCTAGGGGAACCTACCAAACCCACACATTTCTGAAAACTAGACACCCGGGGGATTCCAGGGAGGTATGGCTTGCGTGGATCCCCCAACGTTTGGTTTCCTTACCCAGAATGCCCTGCAAACCTCAAATTTAGCTGACAAAATCACCTTTTTCACACATTTTTGTGTGGGAAAGTTGAGGCATCACCGGGATGACACAAATTTCCTACCACCCAGCGTTCCCCCGGGTCTCCCGATAAAAACGGTGCCTCACTTGTGTGGGAGGCCCAAGTACCAGCGACAGGCAAGGCCCCAAAACGTATTGAGGCGACATGAAAATTGCCTACCTCAAAACTACCTGGTTTTGCAAGGGGGGTCACCTGGGTTTTTGGCCCGGTGCTCAGCGGCCACCTAGGGGAACCTACCAAACCCACACATTTCTGAAGACTAGACACCCGGGGGATTCCAGGGAGGTATGGCTTGCGTGGATCCCCCAACGTTTGGTTTCCTTACCCAGAATGCCCTGCAAACCTCAAATTTAGCTGACAAAATCACCTTTTTCACACATTTTTGTGTGGGAAAGTTGAGGCATCACCGGGATGACACAAATTTCCTACCACCCAGCGTTCCCCCGGGTCTCCCGATAAAAACGGTGCCTCACTTGTGTGGGAGGCCCAAGTACCAGCGACAGGCAAGGCCCCAAAACATATTGAGGCGACAAGAAAATTGCCTACCTCAAAACGACCTGGTTTTGCAAGGGGGGTCACCTGAGTTTTTGGCCCGGTGCTCAGCGGCCACATAGGGGAACCTACCAAACCCACACATTTCTGAAAACTAAACACCCGGGGGATTCCAGGGAGGTATGGCTTGCGTGGATCCCCAACGTTTCCTTACCCAGAATGCCCTGCAAACCTCAAATTTAGCTGAAAAAATCACCTTTTTCACACATTTTTGTGTGGGAAAGTTGAGGCATCACCGGGCTGACACAAATTTCCTACCACCCAGTGTTCCCCTGGGTCTCCCGATAAAAACGGGGCCTCTCTCGTGTGGGAGGCCCAAGTACCCGCGACAGGCAAGGGCCCAAAACATATTGAGGCGACATGAAAATTGCCTACCTCAAAATGACCTGGTTTTGCAAGGGGGGTCACCTGGGTTTTTGGCCGGTGCTCGGTGGCCACCTAGGGAAACCTACCAAACCCACACATTTCTGAAAACTAGACACCCGTTGGATTCCAGGGAGGTATGGCTTGAGTGGATCCCCCAACGTTTCCTTACCCAGAATGCCCTGCAAACCTCAAATTTAGCTGAAAACATCCCCTTTTTCACACATTTTTCTGTGGGAAAGTTGAGGCATCACCGGGCTGACACAAATTTCCTACCACCCAGCGTTCCCCCGGGTCTCCCGATAAAAACGGTGCCTCACTCGTGTGGGAGGCCCAAGTATCCGCGACAGGCAAGGCCCCAAAACGTATTGAGGCGACATGAAAATTGCCTACCTCAAAACGACCTGGTTTTGCAAGGGGGGTCACCTGGGTTTTTGGCCCGGTGCTCAGCGGCCGCCTAGGGGAACTTACCAAACCCACACATTTCTGAAAACTAGACACCCGGGGGATTCCAGGGAGATATGGCTTGCGTGGATCGCCCAACGTTTCCTTACCCAGAATGCCCTGCAAACCTCAAATTTAGCTGAAAAAATCACCTTTTTCACACATTTTTGTGTGGAAAAGTTGAGGCATCACTGGGCTGACACAAATTTCCTACCACCCAGCGTTCCCCCGGGTCTCCCGATAAAAACGATGCCTCACTCGTGTGGGAGGCCCAAGTACCCGCGACAGGCAAGGGTCCAAACCGTAGTGCGCCTCAACAGGCAAGGGTCCTAAACGTAGTGCGCCTCACTACGTTTTGGGGCCTTGCAAGTGAGGTACCATTTTTCTCTGAAGACTTTGGGGAACGCAGGGTGGGTGGAATTTTGTGGACCCACGCAGATTCCAGAACTTTCCGACAAAGAAATGTGAGGAAAATGTGTTATTTTGAACACATTTTTGGGTTTGCAAGGGATTCTGGGTAACAGAACCTGGTGAGAGCCAGTGAAGTCACCCCATCCAGGATTCCCCTCGGTGTCTAGTTTTAAAGAATGTACAGTTTTGCCAGGTTTGCCTGCGTGCCAACTGCGCTAGGGCCCAAAATCCACAGGTATGCACATTGCTAAAAAAAAATCGGAGCCCAGTGGGCTTTCTGACGCCCTGGGGGGGAATCGGGGAAGGGGGTTTCATCCTGATATGCCCCTAAAGGGGCAGAAAGACTGTGGCTTTTTCTTGTGGGGGTGGGGGCATTGGTATGACCATTTTGGGCAGCCCCCACCCCCACGCATAAAAAAAGCCTGCATACTCGCTGGCGCCTACTGGGCTTTCTGCAGATCAGGGGCCACTGCCACCATCTGCCCTCCCGGGGGGGCAGAAAGACTGGAATTTCTCTGGGGGTGGGGTGGGGTATTGTCATGCTCATTTTGGGGAGCCCCTACCCCTACACTAATAAAACAAAAAAATCCATGGTTTCTAGTGGGCATTCTGCGCCCCCAGGCGGGGCCAGATTGGGGGCTACAGCTCCCATCTGCCTCCTGGGGGGCAGAAAGACTGACATTTTTGTGGGAGGGAGAGTGGGGGCATTGGCGTGCCCGTTTCGGGCAGCCCACACCCTAAAAACAATTGCGCAAAAAAAATCCGCCCCCCCGAAGGGGCAGATTAGGGGCCAATGCCCCATCTGCCCCCCCGGGGGGGCAGAAAGACTGTAATAATTGGGGGGTGGGGTGGGGGTACGGGCCTGCCCGTTTTGGGCAGCCCCCACCCCTATTTTTTTAACAATTCCCTGGTGTCTAGTGGGCTTTTTGCCCCCCCCCGGGGGGGCAGAAAGGCTGTAATGGTGGCGGGTGGGTGGGGGCATTGGTGTGCCCGTTGCGGGCAGCCCCCACCCTAAAAATAAAGCTAAAAACTAATCCCTGGTGTTTAGTGGGCTTTCTGCCCCCCCGAAGGGGCAGACCCCCGGGGGGGCAGAAAGACTGTAGTAATTGGGGGGGGGGGGTGGGGGCATGGGCCTGCTCGTTTTGGGCAGCTCCCACCCCTATTTTTTATTTTTTTTACAATTCCCTGGTGTCTAATGGGCTTTTTGCCCCCCCGGGGGGGCAGATTGGGGGCCGATGCCCCATCTACCCCCCAGGGGGGGCAGAAAGGCTGTAATGGTGGTGGGTGGGGGCATTGGCATGCCCGTTGCGGGCAGCCTCCACCCTAAAAATAAAACTAAAAAGTAATCCCTGGCGTTTAGTGGGCATTCTGCCCCCCCCGGAGGGGCAGATTAGGGGCCAATGCCCCATCTGCCCCCCGGGGGGGCAGAAAGACTGTAGTAATTGGGGCGGGGTATGGGCCTGCCTGTTTTGGGCAGCCCCCACCCCTATTCTTTTTTTTTTACAATTCCCTGGTGTCTAGTGGGCTTTTTGCCCCCCCGGGGGGGCAGATTGGGGGCCGATGCCCCATCTGCCCCCCAGGGGGGGCAGAAAGGCTGTAATGGTGGTGGGTGGGGGCATTGGCGTGCCCGTTGCGGGCAGCCTCCACCCTAAAAATAAAACTAAAAAGTAATCCCTGGCATTTAGTGGGCTTTTTGCCCCCCCGGGGGGGGCAGATTGGGGGCCGATGCCCCATCTGCCCCCAGGGGGGGCAGAAAGGCTGTAATGGTGGTGGGTGGGGGCATTGGCGTGCCCGTTGCGGGCAGCCTCCACCCTAAAAATAAAACTAAAAAGTAATCCCTGGCGTTTAGTGGGCATTCTGCCCCCCCCGGAGGGGCAGATTAGGGGCCAATGCCCCATCTGCCCCCCGGGGGGGCAGAAAGACTGTAGTAATTGGGGCGGGGTATGGGCCTGCCTGTTTTGGGCAGCCCCCACCCCTATTTTTTTTTTTTACAATTCCCTGGTGTCTAGTGGGCTTTTTGCCCCCCCGGGGGGGCAGATTGGGGGCCGATGCCCCATCTGCCCCCCAGGGGGGGCAGAAAGGCTGTAATGGTGGTGGGTGGGGGCATTGGCGTGCCCGTTGCGGGCAGCCTCCACCCTAAAAATAAAACTAAAAAGTAATCCCTGGCATTTAGTGGGCTTTTTGCCCCCCCGGGGGGGGGCAGATTGGGGGCCGATGCCCCATCTGCCCCCAGGGGGGGCAGAAAGGCTGTAATGGTGGTGGGTGGGGGCATTGGCGTGCCCGTTGCGGGCAGCCTCCACCCTAAAAATAAAACTAAAAAGTAATCCCTGGCGTTTAGTGGGCTTTCTGCCCCCCCGGAGGGGCAGATTAGGGGCTAATGCCCCATCTGCCCCCAGGGGGGGCAAAAAGACTAAATTTCCCAAAAATAAACAGGGGGGAGCAAAGGCCCTTGCCCAAGGGGCCGCTCCCCCCTCCCTGGTGTCTAGTGGGTGGATCCCTGCTTGGGGATTGCCCTCCTGTGGCGATCCCCAAGCAGGGATCCACTGGAGAGGGGTACCATTGGAAAGGGGAGATTCTCCCCTTTCCAACGATACCTCTCCCGTCATTCTACGTGCTCAGGGGGCTGAGATAGCCCCCTGAGCACGTACAAAGTGAAACCTGAAATGAGCCTCTTGGCTCATTTCAGTTTCACTTTCACTGTAATGACGTTGGCGCGATGTGCGCGCCGATCGTCATTACAGTGAAAGGGGGGGGCCTTGGGTGCTGGGGAAGCTCTTCCCCAGCTCCCGAGGCTATTTTCGCAGAAAGGGAATCCCTCTGGTGCCCGCACCAGAGGGATTCCCTAGGGTATGCCTCATGACGAGCTGGACTCGTCATGGGCACAGCGCGACTGTGCTCCATGATGAGTCCTGCTCGTCATGGGCATACAAGGGGTTAAACTGAGGTTTTGATTTTGGCTTTTCTTCTTTTTTGGAAGTATAGTCTTGAGCGTGCTGCTTGTCTCTGGACTTTGCACTCTCTTCTTTGTGTTCTGACCGTCCTTCTCTCTCAAAGTTTTTTGTTGAGCCCTGAAAGGAACGAGAGGAACGTGTATCAGTATCCTGATACCTGTCAGGTTTCCTAATATTATCCCTATTCCTGAGGTAGTAACTCTTTTCGGAGAGCTCCTGTGGAGGAAATCCACCTCTGAATTGAGATCTCTTTTCTCTGTTATTTTATTATTATTTTCCCACTTCTTTTTAGGAGAAGCAGGTATCTGCTTGGAATTGTCCTTTTCAGGACTGCCTACTAATTGTGGTTTTAGAGCTTTACCACCCAACTGTCTCTGCGTATGCAGTTTCTATAATTTTGGGTAATTCACGTTCCTGTTGTAAAGGACCGTATTCCCATAGGCGTTGGCAGATTGCCACTGATGCTGCCTCTCCTTTAATATTTGCTAATACTATTGCTGATACCTGGGAGTAATTACCTAGTAATTTCATCCCTAAATTCAGAGCAGGTTCTGCCCCGTACTCCTTTTGTATTTGTCTTAATACATCTGGTATTACAGCTAAGGATGGTATACCATGAGTTCTGGTATAGATGGCTGCAAAGATTGTACACGAAGAGGTACAATCCTCTAATTGTGGTGTAATCCCCATGGGCAGGCATATTGTCAGCATTCTGTGTTTCTCATACTGGTTAGTATTTGGGAATACTGCTTCTAACTGTGTTATTTTCTAAGCTATCCAGAATGGTATTTGTTTGCGTTTCATGGGCATTTTGCCCATTACTGGGTGTAATGTTTGTGGAGTAATTTTAGTTGCGGTACTTTGTGCAGGAGCTGTATTAGTTGTAGCTACTGCTGGTTGGACTGTAAGTGTCCTCATGACAATTAGCGTCATGTTTCTGTAAAGTTTTATCAACTCTTTGTGTTGTTCGAGTAATTCATCTTGTGACATTGTATCAATGTCAGGATGTGATGTGTATGCCGCTAATATTGGCCATGTTGCTCCTGGTCTTCCTAACGGACCGAGCCTTACTCTTCTTCTTGTATGGGGGGGGGGGGCGCCTTTAAACCAGCATTCATGTTCCTGGTACGTTAGTAGAACTTCAATGTCCTCATACGGAATGTATTCCACCGGTATGTCATCATGTATGTAATAATGAAACATTTTTGTTGTTGCATTTGCTGCTGGGAATGTAACTCATGAATAAAATACCTCTGTTTAAAATATTCGTGTGCCTCTATCACGAATGCTACTGTACCACCTCCGGCTGTTAAAACGTATTTAAGTAGTTTAAGGGTGAGTGCGTGTCTCACATTTGGATGAAACTTTATTCCATTCGGATCTTCCTCCTCGTCTGATTGAGAAAGTATTTGTGGCAGCGGGTCTAAATCTCCTTCTGTGTTAGTCATTGTGTTTAGAACATGGAATAACTTTCCAAGGAAACTAAGATAAGATGTTTTGCACAATTTAGGAACAATGTGTCCTTCAAGCTTGATTAACCAGCAGCTAATAAATAGGATATTTCGCCTACTCAGCTGTGGCAGAGTTTGTGCCCACCCACTCCAGACGTCTCTGGCGTTTTGTGAGTAGGGGTCTCTGAGGATAGCACAACTGAACTACTCAGATTCTACTATTAAATAAGTACCCAACTAAAGTTGGGCACCATGTCGTGTAGTTCCTATATATCCTATGCAGAATCTGCGCGTTCAGATAACATAAAGGGGCCGATTCCGATCCGGGTCGGAAAGCACTCTCACCGAGCCGGATCCGGAGTGTTTTCCGACCGAGCCGGAGTCCTGCAGTCCGACCGAGCGAGTACGATGCGGCCGTATGCTGCCAAACTCGGTTCGTGCGGACTCCCATAGAAGTCAATGGGAGCCGGTCGTACAGTGGGTACGCGTCGGTGCCATCCACACCGTACATGCCTGTGTTGGGGAGACCCATGGGTCTCCCGCTGTGTCCGAGTCGTAGGGCTGCGGGTGACAGGGTGTCCAACGTGGATCCCCAAAGGCAACCACCCGGACAATTTGTGAGCCAGACACTCCGGCTCTCACAGGCTGTCTGACGCATGCATCGTACTGGCTCGGTCGTGAATCGCATCCATTGCACGCCACGGTTAGCTTACGACTGAGACGTACGGAGCTGTTTGGACCCGGAAACGACTCGGTCGGTGAATTTCATGTAGCTCGCATTGTACTTGCTCGCTTGTACAGCTGTACGAGTCGGACGGAAAACGCGCGTACAGCTCGTAGTTTTTCCGGCCGGCTCGCGTTCGGTGCACTTCCGACCCGGATCGGAATCGGCCCCAAAGTGTGGTTTGGTGGCAGACTGGTTCCGAGCACCCCCAGCAAGAATGTTAACTTGTTTGCATTAGCTAGCTCACAGTGCCACCAGAATCTCCTCTTATCAGGGAGAGAATAGTTTCTGGCAAACTTAGAACATGACAACCCGGATCCCTCAGAATCGTGGAAACAATGTACTACTTTTCGCTCAGTCACTCATGTTCACTTATTCGGTCTCAGAGAGTTACACAGAAGAAACAGTCGGGTGTGCTACAATAAGAATTTATTGCACAGTTGTTCTTCTAGTGTAAAATAGATGTGCTGTAACAACTGTTAGACAGTAGCAGATATATATGATTAGCAGTGCAGTGAACATAAAAGGATAGTACAGTTCTACCATCTTGCAATGATCATAAATACATACATGAATATAAAATGCATGATAAAAAGAAAGCACATACTCCTACGATGCCTGTCTAGATGTACCTAAGTGTACCTAGCATGTGAGTAAGTGTGAATCCCTCTAGGTTTTAGTCCAACCCCATTACCTGAAGTGAGAGAGTGTGGGACCCCGTCCTGGTCTTGAGTTGGACACCCTGCGAGGGATGTGTTAGACCACTGTCAGCTGGAGCGTCTGCATGCAGGAGTCTCAGCGTCTCTGGTCAGTGTGTTGGCTGGAAGTCTTGGTCTCCTCTAGCTAACACGAGCAAGATGTGCTGTATTTATACAGAAAGTATCTAGGGTTCCTTTGTCCCTTGTTTCTTGTATTAGCCATTGTTGGATTTGAGGATGACATATGGGATGAACCTTGTACGTAGATATTATGCAGGTGGTGTAGCCCCTGCCTGGTTTCCAAGAACCCTCATGAATATTCATTCATACTGTGTGAGTCTATTGATGAAGTTATAGGATGCTATTGTTCAGGGAAAACCCCTCCTTCTGAGCCCAGGACTAGAACAACTGTGTAGTGTAGGGCCTATATTAGAGTACCTATATGGAACATAAGAGCATGAGGTCTTTTGCCGACACCCAAGCTGTGCGTGTGTGTTTCCCTTGTTCAATGCTGCGATGCTGAGGCTGCCTCATCCTTGAGACTTGTTACACTGGCGACGAGGGTGGGGGCTCCTATAACCCCACTGCCTCTATCAGGGAATTCAGCAAGAAAAGCCGCAACTTGCCTGAAGTTGGTGCTGGCCTCACCTTCAGCCCTCGTGCCTGTGTAGGCCTTCCTGCTGGGTGGCCACCCCACTTTAATCTTCGGTGCAGTCTTCAATTCGCGGTGTGCCAATCCTACTCCCTGCATGGCTGCAGCCCTGCCCACCTAAGGTGCATCACGCCCGCCATGCTGAGTCGGCCCCTGCATCTGTCGGAAGTCCTGCCTGCAGCCAGTGCTGAAGGAAGGCAGTGCCCTGGAGCGGCCCTGCCCTCCACCTACCTTGTGTCCTTGTGCTCGCCGGCCCTCATCCTTGGCCCTGACTGCCTACCCCCTGCCCCTCCACTATTGCTCTGCTCTCCTAGAGGCCATGTAGGCCCTATTTACCTAGAAAAATAAAAATAACTCAGAAACAACAAATTGTTAATGACTAAAATATACCACAGGAATCTAAAGGAAAAATAAAAAATAAAAGACACTTTGGGAATCACTGACTTTGGAGTGACTACTACCCTGAGTGAGGTCTGCTGGTTCAAGAGACCACAAGACTCTGTGGACCCAGTACCAAAACACATACCACAAAGCATTGATGCTACAAGACCTGTCTATTCTCCTGCTGGTAAGCCGCATTAGCTCACCTCGTCGTTGCGTGACCATGGCCGACGATGCTGGTAATGTGGCACCCCTACAGGTCCATCCTCCTGCCCAGGCCACTCCTCAACCTGCGCAAGTCAGCGCGCTGCCTCCCTTCAGCGAACTTGCAGATCCTGGCCAACTACTTCATTGCGACTCAGGAGACTGATGGTGCCGTGAAGAGGTTCCTTCTGTTGCACTACGTGGGTGAGGAGATTTAGAAGCTCGTTGCACACCTGCCCAATACAGGCACTGCAAACGACTATGACACAGCAGTTATGGCACTGAACACATACTTCGACCCGCAACTGAACCTGAACTAAGAGCGCTTCAAGCTCCGCCAAGCCCGCCGGAAAGGTGAGTCCATGGATACTCTTACAAAGAGATTACGCTGTAGACGTACAAGATAGTTCTTTATTCCATCTCTACACCACCACAGGTTCCAGACAGCTGGAGTCAGCTGTAGAATCTTCATGTCACAACAGTCATGGCACATTCCAACTGGGCCATGACAGGAGGGGAGATGGAATGTACCAAATACATTTATAACACACCTCCCATGCAATGGAGGTAAAACGGAGATGATACAGCATAAGGAAAAACCAAAGGAAGGGTAAAGTAATGAAAGAGTTAAGGAAAGCTCAGGAAAAACTGGAACAGGAAAATAAGAAAAAGATGGGGTAAAAAGCTGGAAGAACAAAAGGAAGTCACTTTTTACAGTAGTCATTTTGCCAAACAGGAGAAAATGTAGTTCTCTGAGATCTCCCGGGAACATTAGGAGTTGCGCCCATAACTGCATTACCATGAACAGGGTGTGCACTAGGCACACGAGTGGGCATGTGTGAAACAATCTTGTCTATACCCCAGGTTTGACCATTTTCAAGATGCAAAACATTTCTGCCTACCCTGGCTATACTGATAGGTTCAGAGCACCTGGAAGCCTCCTTCCTCCGTGGTTTAGGAAGATCAATACGGACCCATTTTCCCTCATGGAATTCTGAGTGTTTCTCATTCTTGGTTGGGTCAAATCTGCTTTTGTACTTGTTCTGGTGTTCAGAAACTCTCCTAGAGATGACGCTCCTGTCTACGGCACACACACCCTTTTTCATTCACCAAGTAGCAGATAGGTTGGTCTTAGAGACTCTACCCTTTAGGGATGTGAAAGGAGCAATACCTGTAACACAATTAAGCGTAGTGTGATATGCCCACAAAGTGTCACGTAAGGAAGCTACGGCGGGGATACTTAGTGATTTCACCCTTTGCAAAGACTCTTTAATCATTCGATTCATACTTTCCACCAATCCATTTGCTGGAGGGCAATACAACGCAGTCTTGTGGTGTACAATTTGAAGATCAGGCAAAAACTCCTTTATAGGTTCCGATGTGAACTGCACCCCGTTGTCCATCACTATAATGTCCGGGACACCTTATTAAAAAAATACTCCTTCCAGGAACTGGATAAGGGCGTTGGTATTGATTTGATGCAGACATTTGAACACTACCCAGCAAGTATGATAGCCCACCAACAGAAGGAAGAACTGCTCAGTCAACACCTTAAGATTCAGGGGGCCAATTATATAGAGCGCTAAATTAGACCAAAGGCTATCCGGGACCTCCACTGGTGAAAGGGGAGGTTTCCTGGCCTGGTGGGTTTTGTCACTCATTTTGCACTCCATAGCGTCTCTCACCTTGGCCACCACCTTGATATCCATGCCTGGCCTCTAGTAATCCAGGCATATATTATTTTTTGTAAGGTTATATCCTAAATGTCCCTCATGTGCCAGCTAAACAGTTTTCTCCCTTAGTTTCTCTGAAGGAACTATTTTATCGCTCTGCACACTGTGCTGCCCTGATTACTGAGCTCCAACCTTGTCTCAGTATTTAGACAATAATAGTGGAATTACATTTCTAACAGGACAACCATTCCTTATGTATTCTCTCAATGAAACCATCTACATGTCAGACATTACGCATTCATTGCACTCTTCCTTATTCAAACTTGTCAATTTAATTGTCTTCCTCAATGTCAGTTTCTTCGTCCACCTTCGTGTGAGAGCAGCACAAAAAATCTGCAACTATGTTCTGTGCCCCTGGGAAATACATCACTTTAAAATTGTACTCTGCCAGCCCTAAGATCCATCTAGCTATCCTGGGTGTGGTTCTGGCATATCCCTTAGTGGTGAAAGCACACACTAAGGGCTTATGGTCAGTGTTGATGGTAAAAGGTATTCCCCATAAAAAGAATTTGAAATGTCTCACCACCCAAAAACATGCAAGTGCCTCTTTTTCCACAGCTGAATAGATTTTCTAAGCTCCCTTTGGTGCCCTAGATGCAAAAGCATCAACTTGTTCATTTACGTCCACCCACTGTGTCAAACTGGCACCTGAACCCTTGTTGCTTGTATCTGTGCTCAAGACAGTAGGTTTAGTTGGATCAAATCTGTCCAGGAAGGGAGCTGCAACAATACCGGCCTTCACAGAAATAAAAGCATCATGACACTCTTTGCTCCAATTGAATGGGCCTTGGCTTTTAGTAAACCCCGCAAAGGTTCCACCATACTAGCATAGTTCCTTACAAATTTAGAATAGTACTCCGACAGTCCCAAAAATTATTTAAGATCCTCTGTATTGGTTGGGGGTACCGTATCCTGAATGGCTTTCACTAGGTTCAAATTGGGTTTTATGTCGACATCTGAAATGGTGTGTCCTACATATTCTACAGACCCCACACCAATACGACACTTTTCCTTCTTCAAAGTGAGCCCTGCCTTTTGTAGATTTGTTAACACCCCCCTAAGCATTATGTTGTGTTCTTCCACAACCTTGCCATGGACGAGAATGTCATCTTGGAAACGTAACATTCCAGGGATGTCTCTTAAAACATGTTGCATGATTCTCTGAAAAGCTGCCTTAGCGGACACCAAACTAAAAGGCATGCGTAGGTACTGGAACGCACCTAGAGGAGTGACAAAAGAAGTGAGGTGGCGTGAATTCGGATGAAGCTCTACCTGTGGTAAGCTGAATAGAGATCCAAAACACTAATACCACTTGCACCCTTAATCAACGTAATTATTTCATGGATGCATAGCAGGGGATGCCTGTCCACCCATATGTTATCGTTAAACTCTCTTACATCTATGCAAAGCCATATATCTTTGTTGGAAGCCTTTGACCGCAAGGACAATCGGAGCCAACCTCTGTGATCTTTCAATAGGCTCAATTGCTCCCAGGGCTAACCACCTGTCTAATTCCTCTCTCAAAAGGGAATGAATCATATGAGGAATGGGCCTTACTTTATGTGAAGTGGGCCTTGCCTTCGAATTGAGTTTAATGCAATGTTAGTAATTATTTAGCAAGCTCAGTTTATCAGTGAGTATATCAGGAAAATCACTGCAGACAGATCAACCAAAAGTACCTGATCGTGACCGTTTGGGTCTAATTTAATTCCCAGCTACTTTTGATGCCTCCAACCTAGTACGTTAGATCCCTTCTCTGTGACAAAAATGTTACCCACATGTTCTTACCTTCAAATCCGATTTACATGGTTGTCATAACCAATAACGGTTTAAGGTAACCATTGTACCTACCTGGTTTGATATTTGGCATTTGTAGATTCTTTTGCAGGTCAGGAAATAACTTTGCAAAGAGGTTTACATCCACCAAAGTATAAGGGGGAGCATGAGTCTGCCAACACCTTAACCGGTTTGTTGTCTAAAGTGATACTACAAGAAGGAAAACCACCCTGTAATTGGAAAACTAGTTTTGTTTCAAGTGCACTGTCTTGTTCAATAGTTAACACAGGTTTGGGACGCTGCTCATTGCAAACCCTTGCTAAATGGCCTCTTTTGCCACACTTGTGGCACACTACTGCTCTGGCCTGACAGGAAACATTATTGGCCAGATGATTGGGACTCCCATATCTATAGCATTAAAGTTTGCTACCATACGATACCGGATTCATATTTTATTTCTAGTTTCTTTCCCAGTAACTTGTTAATTTATGACATTTATCTTGGTATGATTGTCACCGCCTTCTATTATTTCTTTCATGCAGTCAGCGGTATGCTCAACGCCTACAGCAATGTCAACAGCTTCTTTGAGAACCTGATTAACCACTAAAAGCCTCTCTTAAATCTTGGAGTTGTAGGTACACCTTACCAACTGATCTCTGATTAGGGAATCAATTAAACCTTCAAATGCACTTGTTTTAGCTAACCCTTTCAACACAGCAATATAGGATTTTACTTTTTCACTCTTCCCTTATACTCTCGAAAAGAATTTGGGTCTTTCCAACACCACATTTATTTTTTCTCTAAAATGTTTTCCCAATGTGTTTAATGCCAAGTTGTGAACATTCTCATCGCCATCACTTCCTTCTTCTTCATCCTGAGAAGATACTGATATGTTTTCATATGTTTTGCAACCCTCAACACCCAAATTGTGGAGCAAGGTGAGTAATTTAAGCAATGGAGAAAACGTTTACCCTCCAATAGCTATGAGATAAGATTCCAATACGACTATCCGCTGTTTCCATGGTAGATTAAGTTCTCCTACTTCATTTAGAAAAGGAGGTGGTTGCGACATATTAGCTGCATCCATAGTGATAGAAAACGAAAATGCAGTTAGAAAATACAAATTTCAGGGGAAGAAATTCCAACAGCAGAAGAACTATGATAGGAAAAGGAATAACTCAGGGCGTCCTAAGAAATACCCCAATATCACAGAGAACAGGCGATATAGCAACTGACATCAAAATAATTCAGATGACAAAAGATATTTTAGGAACAAAAAAAGTGTTTACCTGAACCCCATGCACAGTAAAAAAGAAAATAATGAGCACATTGTCCAGAAATTGTCAATATACCAGGCTGTGCCTATCAGCGTGAAGGAGACTGACAGGCTGAAAAACGACCCTGCAAACGTGGTAATGTATTAACATGCTGTACTGAAACCATGCAGCTGTACCCATCAGCATGAAGATCAAGCAGGACGGTGAAAGAAGAGAAAACCCTGCTTTGCTACAACAACAGCAGTGCCCACCAGAAGGCTGACGATGAGAGAAAAGAGGAAATCGCCAACTGACAGGCTTGAAACAGCTTAAGAAGCTGAAAGTGACAGGAACAGAGAACGGAAACGCCTCCAACCACTTGCTGCAGGCTAGGTGACGGAGGAAAGCTGGCTCAGTAGACAGAAAGGACCTCCCAACCGCTGATGCTCCACCCAGGAAATCTGGACACCCCGGGTAAGCTGTCTACTCCGAGTTAAGGGATGCTCTTCGTCAGGAAAACTCCAAAGACGAACCGGGTACGTACAGGAACTGGAAAGAAACATCCACTGCTGAGGTGAGCCAACCAACTGGCAGGAGCTGCCCACCTCGGCGAGAACCCTCAGGAAAGTTCAGGACGAAGCTCGCAAACACTTTCTCCTCAGCGAGCACACTTCATGGCGGAAGCCCACTAGAGGAACAAGTAGGAGCGAGACAAGTTCTCCAGTGCTGTGCACTGACGGAAAGTCACATGAGCAAAGACATAGGGAGAGGAGTAGGAGGTAGCGTCAATACAAACAATTCCACAGGAAAACCGGCACTGTACACTCCTAGGCGCACACCTCCGATACTGCAGCACTTCAATGCAAATGGAGAGGACCCCTGCCCTAAAACTCCAAAACACAAGATGAAGCTGGGAGACAAGGAATCCCAGGAGGAATAAGGTGGAAAAATATAATGAACCCCTTAATATTCAAGACGCCAAAGAAATCCTGAGCATGTACCAATGATGCAGGATACAGTCAATAAAAAGGTCACACCACTTGTTCGATGAACCAGCAGAATTACAGCTGTCACTGGAGAAGGAGTTGGGGGTGGTGGTGAACCGTCCCCACACGGCAAATTGTCGCAAGTGTTAGTGATGGTGCCGTGAAGAGGTCCCTTCTGCTCCACCACGTGGGTGAGGAGATTTACAAGCTTGTTGCGCACCTTCCCAATACAAGCACTGCGAATGACTATGATGCAGCAGTTAAGGCACTGAACGCATAGTTCGACCCCCAACTGAACACGAACTATGAGTGCTTCAAGCTCTGCCAAGCCCGCCAATGGGAAGGTGAGTCCATGGATACTGTTACAAAGAGATGACTCTGTAGAAGTACAAGATAATTCTTTATTCCTTCTCTCCACCACCACAGGCTCCCGTTAGCTGGAGTCAGCTGTAGAATCTTCAAGTCATAACAGTCATGGTACATTCCAACTGGGCCAGGGACAGGAGGGGAGATGGAATCTACCAAATCCATTAATTATAACAGATACCTTCTATGTGTGCCTGCAAACGCTAGATAGCACATGCATGGTGGACGATCAACAGAAGGAGGTGAGGCCGCAGATCATCCAGGGCTGCAGAAATAAAATGCTAAGGGGCCTCATCTTACGCCAGCCCAATATTACCTTGGATGATATCCTCATCCTCGCCCAGTCTCACTACCACACTAGAGCAACGGAAATGGACCTAGCCATTATACAGCAGCCGGAGAGGAATCCAACAGTGAAGATAAAGCGCGCTGATGCAGTTCGAGCACAGGGAAGAGGGAATAGATCGCGACCACCGGCCCGTCTTTCATTTGGGTCTCGCTGTGGGTATTGCGGACTTCAAGCACATCCCCTTAAAGAATTCACGGCGCACTGTTGAACATGCTTGAAATGTGGTACTCTAAACCACTTCGCTACTGCCTGCAGAGGAGGGCCTAGAAGTCGAGGTGCTCGTGGCAGACGTCCACCATCTTGATCAGTAAGACAACTGTCCCTGGAAGATCCAGAGCCCCAAGGCACCTCCAAGATACTGCCCTGTCATCTACACCGGATAGAAGACTCCTCCCCGGATTATGAGGAGGAAGTATTCCTCATCTCATTCACAGGTGATCTCAAACACAGTAGACAACCACAATCTACATGCATAGTTGCGGTCGCAGGTGCCAGCATCAAAGTCCTTATCAACACCGGAGCTTCTGTAAACGTAATGGGGGTTCAACAGTACAGACGTCTTTAACCACGTTCACCTCTGTCCACAACTAATACTAGGATCTTGATGTACGGAAGCAAGATACCATTGCCGCTCAAAGGGCAGATGATCGCGGAAGGTCAGGAAGTCACAACCACCTTTCACATCGTCGACAGGGAAGCCGATACCCTTGTCAGAAGCCACACCGCAGAAGACTTGGGCCGACACAGTAAAGGCCTTCCAGACAGATGAGATTTTAAGCAAGCTCCCTCACCTCTTCACAGGCCTCAGGTGTCTAAAAGCTCGGCCCATCAAGCTGCACATCGATAAGTCCATAAAGCCGATGGCCCTTCAGCACTGGTGAGTACCCTTCCACCTGAGACCCCTGGTTGAGCAAGAACTCTGCAAGCTCGATTCACAGGGTGTGATTGAGAAAGTCTTGGGGCCAATGCAGCATGTGTCCTCCATGGTGATCGCTGAAAAACCAAAGCAACCAGGCAAAGTGTGGCTGTGTATAGGCATTTGTCTCCCAACCAAGCAATTGAGAGGCATATAGCGCCCACGATGGACGATATCATCGCTGACTCTAATTGTTCAAGATAGTTCTCCAAGTTAGACCTCAACATTGGATACCACCAACTGATGTTGACAGAGGAAAGTTGCTACATAACCACCTTCTCGACGCACCTAGGGCTACACCTGTACAAGCGACTAAACTTTGGAATCTCCTCAGTGGCAGAGGTGTTCCAGGACGCCATTCGAAAAACCCTGTCTGGCTTACAAGGTGTGATGAATGTAAGTGACGATATCTTAATTCATTCAACCACTGCCAAAGAACATCACCAGCAGCTCCGAGCGGCACTGAATCGGCTTTCCAACCATGGAGTTACACTCCATAAAGAGAAGTGCCCTTTCTTCCAGAACTAGTTGAGTTCTTTGGTTATGTGTTTAACTAAGAAGGTGTTCAACTAGACCCTCGCAAGTCCCATTCCATCCAGCAGGCACCAAGCCCTACCACTGTTTTGGAAGTGCATAGCTTCCTAGGAATGGCCACGTACTGTGGCAACCGTGGCCGAGCCTCTATGATCCATGACTCAGGAAGACAGGCCCTGGAAGTGGGGCCGCAGCACGGAGGAAGCCTTTCAGAACATCAAGGAAGCCCTTCACAGCAAAACCACCATGGTCTATTTCTCAGCCAAGAGAAACACCAAGCTGCTAGTGGATGCCAGCCCCGCAGGCCTGAGTGCAGTGATCACCCAAGAAATAGAACCGGGCAAGTGGACACACCTTGCATTTGCTCAGACGTGAGTCCCGTGCTCTCCATGCCACTGGAATCAAGCTATCTTGGCTGAAGAGGGGTGAAACCCCGAAACCGGTCCTAGGATGCTTGGTTCCAGTCCAGGGAGGACCTGGCTTGGCAGTTCGGGCTGGACAGTTCCCATGAGGCACAGGGTCAAGACTGATTTGCATATGGCTGGGTTCAAACTGGAATCGCATGGTGAGCAAACAAACGATGGATTTAGGCCCAGATCTCTGTACTGGGGTGAATGTATGACATTGTTCTGCATTCTGTCCATCAGCTGTTATTTTTGCACACCTTGCATTTGCCAGTAAAGCCCTCATACCAGCGGAGGCTCGATACTCTGATCTAGAATGAGAGGCGCTAGCCATCAGGCAGGCGTGCGGTCACTTCCACCTCTGTCTCAGCGGTCAACCATTCCGAGTGGTCACCAACCAGCAACCACTCCCCCCTTGTTTCGATGCACGGCACCATACCCTCTGCCATGGATTGAACAATGGGCGATCCAACTACAGCATTACCATGGAGGTAGTTTACCGGCAAGCATCTAAAAACCCCACTGATTTTCTTTCCCGTCACCTGTCAGTCCCAGCGGACGAGAACAATGACGAGACCACGGAGGAGTATGTAAGCATGGTGTCTCACAGAGCATGCCCCTAGGCGCTCACTGTCAAAGAAAAAATCAGTAAGACCACCAAGGCTGATCTGGTCATGACAAAAGTCATGGAGGGCCTCCAGCAAGGCTCATGGCAGAACTTTCTAAGAGATGCCAATAATTGGTTCAGCCCAAGCAAAGAACGCCTCGGGAAGATATGGAGGGTACGTGATGAATTGAGTGCCACAGCAGATGGACTAATATTGCCCGGAGCGCAAATTGTAATTCCTGAGAGTCTCCAGCTCCGTGTGACAACCTTAGTCCACTAAGGCCACCAAGGTACCATCCGAATGACATCCCGGCTGATGGAGAAAGTCTGGTTCCCAGGGCTGGAAGCTGCAGAAGAAGACTTTGTATGACAGTGTCCATCGTGCAAACTTACAAACACTCAAGAGGCCCTGGCCCGATCATCAGGGAGGAACCGTGTACAGTCTCATGGTCCCAAATAAGCCCCGACTTCGGGAGTTTTCTAGATGGACGGATCACTACTGTGATAATCGATAGCTACTCAAAATACCCCATAGTCGAGGTAATAGAGTCAACAGCCTTCTCCAACGTTGCCCTGATGCGTGAAAACACCTTCTCCCTACTGGGGCTCCCCCAAGAGATAAAAGTGGACAATGGGCCACCATTTCAAGGAGCTGACTTTAAACATCTGTTCACAACCCACGGCATCAAGCACCGCCATGTCACACTCCAGTGGCCACATGCTTATGGCGAGGCAAAACGCTTTATGCATACCTTAAACAAAGCTCTCCAGATCGCAGAGGCCGAAGGCACTAACTCTGAACTTAGTTTGCACCACTTCCTGCTCGAGTACAGGGAAAACTCCATGCAGCGGTCCCCCTGTCCCTGATGCTGAACGGACATTAGCTAGACACTATCCCTGTTTCCAACCAGTGGACACCAACGCCATACAAGACAGCTGACACCCAAGCCAGGCGCACTCGGAACAACGACTGTGTCGGCCTGAAGAGGTGTGCTAAACCTCGACAGCTCCTACCAGGGGGCCTTGTGTCAGTAAAAGATCGATGGCCGGGATGGAAGTTCTGGACATCTTTTGAACCAGGTACATGGACAGTCTCCCACTCGAGTGGCACCATGATCATCGCCAAAAGAGGGCATGAGGTCATCACTTGGAATGTATCATGGTTCCAAGGGGTGGATCACCCCAGCCAAGAAGCTACCCAGTCAGAAGAGGAAGACACCACTTGGGACGACTAGGGGCCACAGCGTGACCCAAGAGGAAGCCCTTCAAACTGCTCCATAACTGAGCCGCTGAGTACCACTGAAAGTGCCTAAACAGACCCCCAGCATGAGCCAATGTCTGGAGAGGGGAGCAACCGCTACCACCCTCGCGTTACGACTTGAGGCCAAAATCACCGCCAAGCCCAAGACTCAGAGACTTAGTCACTGAACACCAGGACGAAGGTCAACGCCAAGTTGGGGAGGGATGTAATGATGCCAGCACCGCCCTCGCAGTGCTGGTGTGAACCGGAAGTGACACCCTGTAACATTCTCTGGCCAGGCGTGCACAGAGGCTATATAATAAAGGAGCAAGGACTACAGGGCCTTTTACCAGCTGTGTGTGTGTGTCTCCTTTGTTCCGCGCTGCGACGCTAAGGCTACCTCATTCACGAGGCTTGTTACACCACCTTTGCCGCATGGAGAGTGCCCTCCACCCCCCATCCCCCCAGACACCCCAGTCTTAGTTTATCAGAGTCGGTTAAAATGATATGGGGAACAGGATGTTAAAGGAAATTAGCAGAGTGTCTAAGCAGAGCCGAACTAACTTGCGACCACCATCTTCGATGGTTAGGCCCCATCTTCCTCACAAGAATTCTTTAAATACTTAGGCGCAGCATAATTTGTCATGGCCTGCCAACATTTACTTTACGTAGTGCAGCAGTGTGTAACCTGACATGGGAATCCGTGCTTTTCCTAATGGTGCATTTTAGACACCTGCATTATGCTGCATCTGTAATCCAATAGCTAACTCTGTTGTCTGAGTAACCTGAGGGTGATATATATCCTTTAATGGTCCTAATATTTTATCGGCGTCGGTCGGTGCAGGTAAGCACGGTGGGGCGCGAGGGGGGGGTCAAACGACAGACTAGGGAAAATTAAATAAATAAATACTATTCCGTCGTCTGTCGACATTATAATAATAATAAATAATCCACATTTGTAAAGCGCAAACAATCACCCGTAAGGGTCTCTAGGCGCTGGGGGCCGTCAGGAAGATTAAGCAAGCTACTGCCCAGAGTCACATGGTGCTGGGCTAATCTGCTGCCAATGCCGGGGATCGAACCGCAATCTTCAGATTCTGGAGTCAGTCGCCCTGGCTGCGGCGCCACACCTCTTCCCTCTATCCGCAACCCCTCACCACCGCCCCACGAGCTTACCTGCACTTACCGATGCTGCATTTTACGCCTTCACCCTGGTATGCTGTACAGCCATCTGGCACAGAGAAGAACTGCCAGGCAATTGAACATGGTCCGACCACACAACAAATGTCATGCAGTATATGTGGAAAGTAGTTATGGTGTACCAGGGGTGTCATGAAGTTGCAGACACATATACATGCAAACTATTTTTAGGTCTTCCTCTTGTAGGGTCAGCCCTTAGAAAAGTACATTTCTCTCACTTGAAACAACGGGCAGTGGACATTATAGGGAGAAACTGAAAGGCAATAGATAGATACCCTGTGGAATGGAATTTGTTGCTTCGGCAGGCTGAAACGTTACTCAGTTTTACACACACTCTTGTCAACAGCGTCCGACAATAGACCCAGGCACAAAATAAAAGTGGCACACATTTATGAACTGGGTAGAAGAAACAGTGTCCCACATTTGTAAATCAAGTAACTCTGTACTTTTTGACACATATTGTTTGTTTGTTCTCGGGTGAACCGTAGGTATTTGTGCTTGTTGCGGGCAATGTGAATGATAATATTAGAGAAAAGAGGCATTGAAATTCATTATTTTCTTTTCCTATTGTAGGAGAGTAGGATCTGCCCTTATGTTGCCCCCACTTTTTTTCCGATGTTTACACTGGTTTCTGGCTATAGTCTGGCTGGGTCCCTGCTAATCAGGGCCCCAGGCTCTCTGTTCTCTCTAAACAACTTGGAGTGCATATTAGATGCACTAGTGATTGGATACTGTGGTACCTTATGAGCCCCTAGTATATGGTACCTTAGGTACCAAGGGCATAGGTACTTCACAGGCCTACCAGGGGCTGAAGCATGTATTATGCCACCCTTGGGAAGCAGATTAAATCGGACACCACAGGCCTGCTACTGCAGCCTGGGGGAGGTAGTGTTAGCACTCCTCACTGAGATATAGGTACACTATATCTCTACCTGCACACACATATAAACCTATCAGTCACCCCTAAGGCAGGCCCTATCAATCCTGAGGGCAGGGTGCTTGGTTTCCATGTGAGGGGTGCCTCTGCCTGAGCAGGGCCCCTCTGCAGCTCTCAGAGTCCATTCTCTGTAACTGTTTGTGGATGCGGTTAAACCATATACTCTTAAGTGCATTATAACCTAGCGGTAAATGCTAACTTTGGGATGGCTGCAGCAAAACATGTCGTGTTTGGTGTCAAACGCTTTGGAATCATACCCCCACACCAGTAACTGGTGTGGGAGTATGATCCCACTCTTCTAGAGGGATAGACATGTACCCACTGTGGAAACATGGTAGAATCCTCAAGAGCCCTGGCATCACAAAATGGATGCCACCAGTCACAGACACTGGGCTGCCCTCCTGCTGCTGACCGAAACTCGCAGTGGAGGAGGCCCAACAATAGGCATCCTGTCACAGGGAGGTGTACCCACCTTCCAGACAGGATTTAGTGTATTGGGGCTGGGTGGGTGCACTCATAGAGTGCTTTGAAGTCCTGCACTGGGGGAGCAGTAGGCTCCTCTATGCATATGCCAGCTCAAAACGGTTCAGGGGCTACCAGCCCCTGCTCTAGCATGAAACTGGACAAAGGGAAGTGGGTGTAGCCACCCACTCCCCTGACCCTCCCATAGGAGTGGTCATAGAGCTAGTCCCTCCCTTCCTTGTAGTATAAATTAGGGAACCCTTGCCATTGCAAACTAGATATCCCTGGACGACGCTCTGAAGATGAATCCTGGACCTTCGATGTTCCACTACCTCTGGAAGACTGAAGAATCTCCCTTGGAGTCAAGGAGTGACTCCCCTGCTTGGCAGGCACCAAAACTTTGCATCAACAGTCAAAAACTTTCCCGCTCCTGCCGGAGGCCAAAGTCCCTTCAGCCCCTGAAGTGGATTTCCTGACTTCTCCAAGGCCATCATGAATCCCCAGTGATGCTGAGGCATGTGGACCCCACGAGTGACGAGGAACTGCAATACCTGCATACCGGGCACTATTTTCAAGTGCAACCCCTTCACGACATTCTATGAACTTGTGCATTGGACCACGTGTGATCCAAGCCTCCAGCAAGATTTCCTTTGAAGATCAGAGGCCTACCTTGTCCCGAGTGACCGTGAGCTCCTGGTGAGTGAATCCTCCTGAGGCGTCTTCACGATCCCATGCCGGCTGGTTTGTGGGTCCCCAGAAGACTTTTCTACAGAACCAAAGGGCTCCTCTGATTGCTCCAGGCCTGCCCTGACTTACCTTCACTGGGTGAGTCCCTCAGACCTTGCTGGTCTGCACCGCTTACTTTTTACACTTTCCACAAGACTTGCTGTTGCCAAGGCTTGTTGGCTCTAATCTGGTCGCCAACACCGCAGTAAGCTGCAGACTTTGTGGGCACGCCGAATCCAGCTCCTGGTTGTCATCAACACCTCCTGGACCTCATGGCTGAAGAGTCAAGACACCCATGATCACCTGAAATCACCCGATGACTGTGGGTATCCATCTTCCTTGCCCCGGTTCACTGCCAAGTGACTTTGAACACTGTCCCCTTTGCTTTCAGGTCTTCCTTCTTCTGAATCCAGACTTGGATTCCACCGGACACTTCTTCTGTCTTCACAAGCAGCAAGTCTTCTTTGGCTCCCATTGAAAACGACGCCACGACCCGACACCAAAAGACACCTATGCACCCAGCTTCCCTGGGTGAGGTAACTCCAGCACTACGGTAATCCTGTGTGTGTTAGCTCTAGAACTGCTTACCCTGTAAGTGACTTTCTTGTAGACTCTCCCGAAGTATCCTCAAACTTTAAAATTCCAACCGCGACTTGCTCCATTGAAGTCAATTGGGATCCGCTGCTGTGTTCTCACACTGCATGCGTCTCCCGTGGGTCCTTTACTTACCTGCCTTGGGTGGATTAGTGAGGCCCCAGCGCTTCTAAAGGCCCTAGGCCTTGTCCCCTCGCAAGTCGATATTCCTAAGTCTCTTTTTTAGTATATGGTCTGGTACGCCCCTAGGGCCCCAGCCATATTTGTGCTTAACTTGTTGTGAAATGTTGATTGTCCTTGACTTCTAATCTCATAAAGAGATTAGTACAGTGTGTCTAGAAATAAATACATATATATTTTATATATATACCTGTGTGGTGTCCTTTCATTTAGTAATTCAAGAGATTATAAGGTAAAGCAAGTTGCTTTACATTCCTCTAAAGACTTAGCCTGAAGGCTGCTCTCCACAGCTTCCACTAGGATAGCTTTCTTTAAAAGGTTGTCTTAAACCTATCTACCATAAGAGTCGAATTGTACTGGTGCAAGGTGGCCACTTTAACTAGTGACTAGCATATACCAGGCCAACTTCTCACACCTATCAAAAAAATAAAACATTAACACATCCCTATTGTTTTACCCAGAAAGTTGAATTGGTTCATTCATGTTGCATGTGATGAGATAAAAGTATTCACTGACTGCACAGTGCTGCTTGTAACTGCCATCTAATCTTTATTTAAAGATGTGCACCACACCAACCCACACACAGCCACAAAACCAGCCCACAACTTCCCAAAACCGACCCACACAGCCACAAAACTGTCTCGCACACTGACCCATCTGGCACTGACAGATTGCTCTACAGGCCAATCCGACCATGCTTGACAAATGCCATCCTGGATAGGCATCTTACACTTTAATATTGTTCTTGTGGATCACAAGATTACCTGGGGAAGATCCCAACTCACCATAAAAGAGAGCCATGGACTCAAATGTTCGTGTGTAAAACTATTCTTTCCCAGTGCAGTTGTTCCTGATGAGTGGGCCTTTCCAGTCCTTTTTAACTGGTGAAGACCGCCTGCAATTGAAACTGTGCGGCTCAGAAACAGCCTTTCTGTGGGTTCGTCCTCCTCAACGGATCTTTGGAGACGCCCATTCTTGAAGCCAGGGGCGTAGCTTCAGGGTGTCTTTAGAGTGTGATACTCCACTCCCCCAGTGATAGCATTCTTGTCTTGAAGTTGGATTTGGGCGCTCTGAGTCCGGTATGCTATCTCTGTGTTGGTTTTTCTCTTCTTCCTGATTCACTAAGAGGTTTTAAACTGTTCATTTTCTTTATCAGAACGTTACATTTATATAGTGACCTCTAAAGGGAGCAGATGCATGGATGGCTTACCTGAGACAGCTCCCTACTCTGTCGGCCACCGGAGGAAGTTTTATACCTATGGACTAAATTTTGCCCCACCAGCATAAAAATTGTGATCCATTGGGTTCAAAATCGACCGGATGGGACTTGGGTTTGGCAGACAGGGTACTTCCCAGTGTTGTGATGGAGTACCATGCCTGCCAAACTCTGAATTAGCTCAGAGGCTTACTTAAACCAAATCAGTACTGACCCTACTCCTCATGGGAACAGTCCATCCCGAACATTGGTCATTTCACCTAATCATGCAGCCCACTGTATTTTTTCATTGGTAAATTTGAAATTTACACCCCAAATTCTCACTAAGCTGCGCCCCTGCTTGAAGCTCAACATGAGTAAGGTTCTGTTGTTTGAGGGTGTTGAGGCAGTTAGATGTTTGTTTTCTTTTGGTTTTCATTTAAATTTGCTGCTATCGAATAACAAGACTTTGTGTTAGATACAAGGAGTGACTGCATCTTATTTAAAAGGAGTTACTCTATTTTTACTTGGAGAGGTAGAATTATCTTGAAAGCAGGAACTATTTACGTTCCTCTAGTTTTTAGGAGGTTGCATGTTCTATTGTTGTTTTGTTGATGTATGCAAAGTGTTTGCACTTATTCGGTTATGGGTTAGTATTTATGGCCTTAGAAATACCATATGACGCTCCAAGAAACTAGCAACCACCCGTGCAGGTAAGAGCGTGGGGCTGGTGCAGGGGGATTTTGACAGACGACGATGAGGGAAAAATTATTATTTATTTAATTTTCCCTCCCCAGACCCGGCCCCACCGCTCTTACCTGCATGGGCCGCTGCTGCAAGTGACCCTCCTATGCCAAAAAGTGATAATGACCTGGGGTGGGGTATTTTCATTCCCCACCCAAGGTTATCATAAATAAGCTGAATATGTTCACCCTTTGTGCTAGTATGCTCTGAGTTTGAAGAAGCTGTTGATGCAAGAACTAGTGGAGATCTGAGTCACTTTACAAAATCCTCTGGCCCAGTGAACAGCCTTGGCTCATTAAACAGAGAAGAACAGTTTGAGAAAGACTCCATGAAGGCAGAGAATTGACCATCGGATTACGAGCACTTCCATGGAATGCCAGAGTACCAGGGAAACTACTTAGCTTCAGCATCCAAAATATGAATATCAACCAGATATATTTTGTCCTGAACCTAGCATATGATAGCACCACCCAATCACATCTGATTGTCTATTAACATGCACCAGTAGAATGGTGCAGCCTTATGTAGGGGTGGTGTCATTTCACCAGACATGGGATTTTCTTCGAAGCATGTTTTCCGATTTTGAACACTGTATTAGACAATGCTTTTCCTGTGGTGCAAATATTTCGTGCTTTACATCGAGTTTTTGTACCAAGCTTACCATTTTGATAATTGGCGTACATGACTTGCTGCTATGAAGTAATACCTCTCCCGAGTACAGTGGCAGCCCCTTACTAGTTCATTAATACCTCTTCAGAACTGCTGTGGGCTTCTTTGCTAAGATATTTGCAAAATACTCATATAAAATGTAGCATCCGGTGCCACCATTTCCAAAGAATTGATGTGAACCGCATGTAAATGTTGCTTCAGAAATGGCAGAGATTCGAAATCTAAAATGTAAAGGAGCTAGCACCTCGAAGCACAGTTCATGAGCGTATAAACTCCCTACTCATCCCCAGTGGTAGATAGTTAAAATTAGAGGAAACCAAAGTAAAAGGAAGAAACAGTTTTTCAGCAAGAGGTCAGGGGAAATATTCGGCTCGGGATATTGTGTTGTGTAATATTGTGTAATTGTTGTTCAATACTGAGTCATATTGTGAAGTCTCCTACCACCTCACAGAGAATAGTTTCATATTAGGTGAAGAAACCTCATCCATAATTAATAGTGGCATGCTTCATCCTAGGTGCCTTCTCCTCATCTGAGTAGGTATATAACATCAGAATGAGGTCGACCACTGGTTCGGAACTTGTGATACATTTCTTTGGAGAAGTAC
This sequence comes from Triturus cristatus, assembly GCF_964204655.1. NCBI lineage: Eukaryota > Metazoa > Chordata > Amphibia > Caudata > Salamandridae > Triturus > Triturus cristatus. The sequence continues at coordinate 744,661,368 of NC_140580.1, read as the reverse complement.
AGAAATCCAGTTTTGCCTAAAAATGACTAGGGATAAACCCTCAAGATATCTCTTTTATTCTACGGGTACCCTTGCCATGATTAAAAAGTAATGAAGAGCAGATGTGTTATGAAAGAAGAACTGGGTTGTCTGTGTCCATGTTAGGGGAGGACCTTGCCTGGTTGCATACCACATAATTAAATTTAGGCAGTGATTTTGATGGACACACTCTCTTTTTACTTCTTTAGATGCAGATGGGCAAGAACCTGGAGGGATCCAAGTAAAAAATATATTTTTAGAGAGCTTAACATCTAGGAGACAAAATGACAAGTAAATACGTGGCAATCAGCTTATCATTCTCAAAGTCGGAGAATGGACAAACTCAGTTTTGCACCATCAAATGTATTGCCCAGTTCCCTCCCTCACCTCCAGCCTTAGGAGTGTTATAACATCAGAAAGTTGAGTGCTGAGACCTGACACCTGCCTGCTCCCCTCTTCACTGTGCTGGACAATAGATAGTATAAAATATTAGGACGTGCATCAAAGTGACTATTATTCTGCCTCCACACAAATAACAAGAGGTGTGAGACACCACCTGGCTACTGATGCCCATGCATTCATAATTCTTGGGTCATAGTGTACAGTGCTTCCTGGCTGTGCTTTCACTCATGGCTGCTCACCCATCACGCGCTGCTGCTACTGTCTGTGGCTGGCTGAACCTCATCTTGTTGAGATTTCCTGGTCACTACTTTCCACACTTTCTACTGTTGCATGCATAGGGGTAGCTTGCATATCCTCTGCCTGGTGTAGTTTTGCTTCTGTGGACTGGGACAGGCATGGACAGCAGGACCACAGCCGCACAGAGGCTGTTGTCCGGCCCTACCTCATTGCTGCCTGGTCCCACCATTTGCTACACCATGCCAGGCCGCAAGGGATATTGTGTGCCACCAGTAACCACAGCTGTCCTTTTTCTGAGCTCTATCCTGCAGCCTGAAGACCCTGATGCTGAAATGTGAGGAAGACTTGCAGGCTGTTGGTTACAGGAGGGCAGTTCCTGACCTACACCGGTGATTTGTGCATGCTGTCGCCTGTCATGGTGGCACTTGTGTGTGAAATCTTCACTGACCTGACAAATTACACAGACTGGCAAACATTTTGTGTGCACATGGCTGTGGAGCCATTACCAATACAGGTTGGTCATAAGTGGGAGGAATTGTACTATTTCTTGATAAAATGGCCAAAACCGGTATAGAGGAAAAACTCCTTAATCCTTGAATGATAGTTAATGACAGTGTTTCTCTACATGTTTAAGTTGTTTGGGATGTGTGTCCTTCTCAGCAATGACAAGGGGCACATGTTGGGACAGGGGCAGGCAAAGAGCAGTCTTTGCACAGAAATGGCCGCTGTACCTCCCCAGTGCATGTCAGCTATGGGCAGACACTGGGGAGGTATTTAAAGGCCCCTCTGGTGCTCTGCACCAGATGGAGTCCTTTATTTTATTTTAAGGTCAGGCTGCTCGGGAAGAGCTTCTCGAGCAGCCTGAGTATATTTTTTCTCTAATAACGTGCATCGTGCAGGGTGCGCTGAAGTCATTACACTAGAGTGAAATTGATACGAGCTAATGGGCTTTCACTGAATCAGTGCTCGGGGACATATCTCAGCCCTCCAAGCACTGATTATCTTGGGAGAGGTATCATTGGAAAGGGGAGAATCTCTCTCTACTTTCCAATGATATCTCCAGCCAGTAGATCCCTGCTGTAAGATTGCCACAGGAGAGCAATCCCAAAGCAGGGATCCACCCACTAGACACCAGGGAGTTTGGAGCAGCAACCTTTTGGGCAAGGGCTTGTGCTCCCCCACCCCCTAATGATTACAGTTTTTCTGCAGGACCTTTCTTGATGGGGGCCAAGTGGGAATGCAAGATGGTAGGAAATATGCAGCTCGCCACAGATTCCACAATTTTCCGTCAGAGAAATGTGAAAAAAATATGTGTTTTTTACCAAAGTTTGATGTTTTCAAGGACTTCTGGGTAAAATTACCTATGGAAGTAATGCACCTCTATACTACCCTGGTTATCTAGCTTTCAGAAATGTGCAGGTTTGCTAGGTTTCCCTAGGTGGTGGCTGAGCTAGGGCCCAAAATCCACAGCTACCCACTTTGCAAAAAAAGGGTCTCTTTTGTGGGAAAAAATGTGGTGTCCATGTTCCGTTTAGGGCCATTTCCTGTGGCATACACTAGGCCTACCCACACAAGTGAGGTACCACTTCTATTGGGAGACTTGGGTGAATGCTGGGTGGAAAAGGTTTGTGACTTCCATCATCCCCTTTGGTATCGCTTTGTTCGCCCTAAGTTGGCAGGGTATGCCCAGACGTGGGTCCCTTGCTCACTTTGCCACTGGATTCAAGATAGCCTGGCTGATGAGAGTTATGAACCCGAAACTGGTCCCAGGATGCATGTTTCCGGTCCAGGGAAGACATGGCTTGGCAGTTCGGGCTGGACTGATTTGCATATGGCCATGTCTGAACTGGGGTGATGGAGTGAGCTAAAGAATGATGATGGATTAAACCCAGATCAGTTGAGTGTTTGATTTGCTCAAGCGCTCCGTCCATCATCCCCTTTGGTATCGATTTCATGACTGGGGCCAAGTGGGAATGCAAGGTGGTAGGAAATATGCGGCTCGCCACAGATTCCACAATTTTCCGTCATAGAAATGTGAGAAAAATATGGGTTTTTTACCAAAGTTTCATGTTTTAAATGACTTCTGGGTTAAATTACCAATGGAAGTAATGCAGCTCTGTACTCCCCTGGTTATCTAGCTTTCAGAAATGTGCAGGTTTGCTAGGTTTCCCTAGGAGCTGGCTGAGCTAGGACCCAAAATCCACAGCTACCCACTTTGCAAAAAAAGGGTCTGTTTTGAGAGAAAAAATGTGGTGTCCATGTTCGTTTTTGGGCCATTTCCTGTGGCGGACACTAGGCCTACCCACACAAGTGAGGTACCACTTCTATTGGGAGACTTGGGTAACTGCTGGGCGGAAAAAGTTTGTGACAACCTGCCGATTCCAGATCTTTTCCTCACAGAAATGTGTGGAAAATGTGTTTTTTTAGTCAAAGTTTGCGGTTTGCAAGGGATTCTGTGTACAAATTGCTGGTGAGAGCTACAGAAGTCACCCCACCCTTGATTTCCCTGGGTGTCTAGTTTTCAAAAGTGTACACGTTTGCTAGGTTACTATAGGTGCCGGCTGAGCTAATGTATAGAATCCACTGCTACCCACATTGCATAAAAAGGAGCAGTTTTGAGTGGAAAAAAATGCGGTGTCCATGTTGCGTTTTGGGCCTATTCCTGTCATGGGCACTAGGCCTACCCACAGTAGTGAGGCATCATTCTTACCGAGAGACTTGGGGCACTGCTGGGTGGAAGTAAGTTTGTGGCTCCTGGCAGATTCCATAACGTTTGTGTAAGCTGACACTTTTTCAGTATTTAAAAAAACTGCATTTTGATAGTAAATTTATGAGTGCAGAGACTACACACATAAAGAGATAGGCCTGTCCTCCGCACTTGTAAACTTACTATTAAAATGCAGTATTGTGAATACTGAAAAAACGTGAACTTACACAGACATATATGTCAGTTTACCTATGTGAATCAGGCCCAGTGTGTCTTGGCCCTAGGTATCATCTAGTTGTAGATTTGTCGCATGATCAGACGAGGCTCTGATGATTTCAGTGTTCTGCTGGCCAGGTTATGGGTGCTATGTCTTCTAGATATTAAGGCTCTTTGCTCCAGTAGATTTTGTGAAGGGTATAAAGGACTGTGAATTTTACTTTGGTGTTCACCTAGACCCAATTGAGAGCTTTCATTGCTGGCTTTAAATGGGCATGTCTCTTTAGGTATAGACAAATTCTGGCCACTTGATTCTGGAGTCTGTGCAGCATATTGATGAGTTTTTTCAGAAGTCTGCTGCTTACATTGTTGCAATACTCTAGTTGTGCCATCACCAGGATCTTGGTCTGATGCACCAGGTTGTCTCTTTATAAGAGAAGGATGATATACACATCAAGAGGAGGTGCATTTTTATCATTTGGACCAAAACTCACAGTCAGAAAAGACTTCAAGATTATTTCATTTCCTTCAACATCTGGGGAGTATTCTGGTTTGGGTGACCATTTCAAGTTTAAACTTTCGAAATCTGCCCGGCCAGAACCAGGTTCTTCTTTTTGACCCCATTCAAGCATAGAAAGCTGTCTTTCAGTGGCATAGCTCGGGGGCGGTCCGCCCCAGATGGCACTGTTTTTGGCGGTGGCAGAGGTGAGCAAATCATGTGTCGACTACCACAATCTCCACACCCCCCACACCCCCTGAGAACAAGTCAGCTGCCAGACCCCCCCCCCACACTGCTCTTACTTGCACCGGGTGGCAGACTTAGGGTCCACCTCAGGTGGAAGTAGCTTTAGCTACGCCTCTACTGTCTTTCAAACAACTGAATGCATAGCCCAGTCATGTGAGAACCTACCTCATTTGCCTATTTTCCAACTAGATTTTGATATCTTTAAAGTACATTTGGTGGTTCACCAGGTACTGCTCAAGGCGCCATGCTAAAGTGTATTTATAGATGTTGAAAAACAGGCAAGACAGGGATGACCTCATGGGAATTGGTGGGACACCATCCGCAGTGACAGTTCTATTGAAACAATGAGTCCACACTAGTGCAGAGGTGGATGCTCCAGCCCATTCTTCAATTCTTCTCAGAAGAATGTGATAATCCATGGTAGTGTAAGCTGCTAATAGATCCTGGAGGATGAGGTCTGTTTTAATGGTCAAAGCCATAGCGTATGAGTTACTCTTTAATGTGGAACATGGACATGGGGTCATCTTCGAATGAATACATAAATATCTCAAGGCATGAAGAAGGGCTGAATTCAACATCTCCTCCTTTATCATGGAAGGATCCCAGAACAAGTAGACTGTAGCAGTGATGGGGTAAGTGATGGGTAAGGAGAAGGCTCTGGTTTCCAGGATTGTAGTAATTTGGTGATGTTAGACTCAACGAATGTCATGAGGCCACTAAAAAGTTGTTGTTGGCTTGTGGAAGGGTTGTTTTACAGGGCATCAGGGTTGACAGCTCTTGGTAGAGGTTAAAGATCTTCTGCAATTAGTGATTGGTTTCGTGAAAGAATATGTCAAGATAGGTCATTTGATTCTTTTCTTATCTTTGTTGAAGTTTCTCCTGTGCATCTTACAGTCGCTCTTGTTCCCATTGGTCATAGATATGTGAATGATTTGTTTAGTCTCACCCAGCACTCCAAAGTACCATTTGTTGATAGTTTTGTTGCTTGTTTTAGTTTTTTAGTTTTTGGAGTAGTAAGCTTGTCCAGGGCCATTGAATTGTTGTTGAAGAGGTTATCCAACAAAGAACTGGAGTCAGAGACTTTAATGAAGTTATATTGATTACACACTAGGGAGGATATTTACAAGAAAATGGCGCAGTGCGGCGCCGCAAGCAATATTGCTGCGTCAAGCTGCGTCAATTAAAAAACGCAGGGATGCGCCGTATTTACAGGAATACGGCACACCCCTGTGCTCTCCCCTGCGCAGGCGCCAAAACAGCAGTCGTCCTCCAACACAGGTACCCTTGCATCCTGGTACAAGGGTGCCTGCATTGCAGGGATGATTGTGTTTGTGCAGGAAGGGATACCTTTCTGCACAAAAATGAACATTAATGGCATTTTGCTCCTTCTATGTGTGCTGCATAATGCAGCACACATAGAGAGAGCAAAAAACGAAGAGAAATAAAAGCATTTCTCCTCATTGTGCCACTTTAACGCCTCCCCTTGAAAGGCATTAGTTTTTTGTGCTGCCTCAGATTTATGAATCCATGTAAATCTAAGGCAGTGTCAAAAAGCCATGTGTGTTGCGTGGGAACACCCACAGCAACACCTATGACATGCCCCTTTTACACAGAAGACTGCGCAAAAGAAGACCATATTTGCAAGTGGCTTTGTGTGGCCTTGTAAATATGGGCCCGCACACAGCGCCGACGGAGTGTAAAAAAAAAAAAAAAATTATGCACCGGTGGCACTAGGGGCTTGTAAATATGCTCCTAGGTTGCTTCAGCTTACATTTTTTAGGTTTGTAGTTGAGATTGTGTTGTTTGACTTTAGCAATATGTGATTTTTGGAGTATGTAGTATATTAGTAATATACTTATGTGCAGTATTATATTTCCAACCCATTGTAGCATTTTACCTAGTTGAACATTCTCTCTGTATTGATTCCTATGCATTTAGGAAATATCTGCTGCTCTATCAAATTATTGTACTTTTGCGACTCTATTAATTATGTTGTATCATCAGTCTCGCTTTTTGATGTCAGTAGGTGTACAGCCTAATGGCCCTGCAATTCAGGACTTCTGGTACCTCCTGAAAGCCCTTAGTCACTGCATTTCCTTCATCAGAGTCCTATGGGGTGCCAATAATCTAAATACGCTGCAGGAAACTTGTTTCACTTGGAGGCCCACAACAACCATTGTGACTGCTCTTGCACTGCAAAGTGCTTGTTGGTTGTTTACAGGGTAGCAACTATGTGTGCACTCAGTTGAGTTCACTGGTTAATGTGGGCTTCTCTGTTCGTGCAATTGTTGCAGAGCTCCCAAGTTCGTATGCGAATAGCTCACTCACACCAGGTTTTTATCTTTGCATGTTGTGACTTGTAGTCCAAAGTTTATAGGGAGATACAGAGTACTTACTATAAGTCTCAGAATGCAAAGTCAAAAACCCGGCCTGGCTGAGCTACTCATGCATGGACCTAGGGAACGTAAAAGTTCTTTTGGCACACATTGACGTTTGTGAAACCTTCATCCTGCCCTGGCCTTTAAGCCCACACATGCAAATTTTCAAAGACGCATGCAGATGTAGCTGCTCCTGCCCAGATTTTTCTTTGCAGTATGGGAATTGTAGATCCTAATGTATTAGGTATAAACAAGTTTAAATGTCCCAAAACATGAAGAGAAAAACCTGGACTGGATCAGCTTGTCACACTGGGACCTGGGAAACTTGGCAAGGCTGTTAAGACATCAGAACTTTGTACGTTTGACAGGCAGGCCAGACTCTCCAACAGGAACAGCAAAACATCAAGTCCCAGGTTCCAAAATGCTAATGGCTAAATGTGTCACACATGAAACTGGATCACTTGATAGTTTTGTTTTTGTTACATTTGACATTTCACAATTGCAGTGTTTTATTTATCAATTTCTTCTCCTATGTGATTAGCCATTTGCTTCTTTTGCCTGTATTGAAAGTTGGCAGATGTGCACCTGCCCTAAACGTTTGTGTGACATCTTAATGCATTCTGGGAAATGTACAATTGGTTTGCTACCAATTAGATCAACACACCTGATAACAATTATTTACCTGTTATAACCCCAGCACTGGAAGCGCAGTGTCCTAATGATGTGGTGTGAGGTGGGCATGCTAAAAATACTAATTTGGGAAAGGAAAGCCAGAGATGGTTAAACGAGCCTTGATGACAAGTGGAGCTGTAAATTCCAGTCAACGCACAAATTCCTGTTTGCACAGGCACTGGAATTATAAATTGTGCGGCAATTGTTCCCAGGTAAATTTAATTAGGTTAAGCCTGACGAAATTTACTGAGATTATATGACCTGGAAATTTCAATGCCTGTTAAATTTGGTGCCAAATTCACCAATTCTGCATTAAATTGCCAATTTTTTCTTGAGTCCACTCGGGATTTGTGATATTTACCTCAACTGGTAAACTGCACCCCAGTGTATTACAACTAACACTTCGTGCTGTAAACAGCTCAGACCTTTCGACCCAGTCATAAACAGGGCCTAGGTGTTTTTTATTTACATTTAGTGGTATGGAATCCTTAATAGTTTTCCATTTGGCATTTGGTGTGCGATTACTTACTTGACTTTGCCGTATATGTTTCTGCCTAATGGTCCATTGCAGCGAGAGCATTACACTGGCTACGTAAGAGACGAAGGCCCGCATTTACTAAAGTTGTGTTCAAATGCTCCTGCAACACAACCTAATGTAAAAAATAGTGTCAATATACTTACATTTTAAAGGCCCCCAGGCACAGCGCTAGCCTCATGCTAACATCATGCTAACTTTAGTAAGCATGGGCCCAGGACTTTAGATGGAAGTTGGATGCATGAAATCAAAACTCTGGGAACAAAATTTTATAAAACTTAAAAACTTTGTAAAACTTTACAAGAATTCACCCATCTGTGAACATTCTTCCCAAAATGCTTCTTGAGGAAAAGACATTTGCAAAAACTTTAATTGCATGCGAATTCTGCCCCTCAGATCTGCTTTTGATTATTTCCTGTAAAATCTACTTATCTTGGATCATTGTCATGCAATTTGAAGTTTGTGTAGCAAAAACAGTTCACACTGTACACAAGATCATCAGTTGACTCCATGCCATCATGGGCACCATATACAAGTCCAATGTTTTCTTTTATGAACCATTGCCCTCTAGAACTCTATTCCAATTTATTTGGTTGATGTTATGCAGGGCTACAAATCCTAGGCTGCCCTGGGCTTTTAATAAAATGGAAGTCCACAATTTGAACATAGTTCTCATATGACATGGAGTCACCTGGTAATTGAAAGCGTGCTGTGTCTTGTCATTAAATATTTCCTTTTATCAGCAGTGAACCACAATTCCCAGAATGCATAGTGTTATTAGCTGAAAAACAGGACTCCTAGTAAGTTTTTCCTATGGAATATAACCAGTTGACACGTATGGCAATATATGATCACATTATGATGAAGCATGTTTATTTCCCAAATATCTAATGAAAATGATTGAAATCAAACAGTATACGACTACAGCTGATAGTCACTGCTCGTTAATATTGCATGTGTGCAAATTATTTCCATCAATATTTTGCGAAGAGGAAAGTCACTGCAATAGTGCCATCGCTGCCAAGGGGCCTCACGGCATGTGTGATACCTTCAACCAATATTTTTTTTATTCTATTGCATTTTACGTGCTTGATGTTTTGAATCCATAGGTAGGCTATAAACGAAACTACAAGTTCCAGAATGCTAACTGTTGATTAGCATTGATCCTAACCACCAACAGGCACATGCAGACAAAAAATAACCAAATTTTGCATTCAATACAAGGCCATCCACACGCCCGTAAAATGGTTAAAAAACATATAGAACAGCAGCAGAGAGAACCACGATGCACTCTAATATTGTATTTTGGCTGTCCCCATAAAAGATGCAGGACGACAAGTAGTGATGGAAAGGCAAAAAGGCTTGGATGGGCCACTCCTACCCAATATTGGGAACAGTAAGACTTCAGAATGCTCAGTTTTACCTGATCCGCGATGAGTAGCTCAACCTTGACAGACTTTTTCTTTGCATTCTGTGAACTGCAATTCTGATGTGATAATTGTATAAACTGAACTACAACTCCCAGAATGCAAAGAAAAGAACAGGATTGGATGTGCTTCTCACTCATGGACCTGGGAATGTGAGTGCCCTGGTTAGACATTGCATGACACCACTTGGCAGCTAAGCATGATGACTGAAATTTGAACGTTCTTAAAGCCCAAAATAAATATTTTCGATTGCTGATTTGTAATTAATGCCAGAAAAGTCACCAGAGGAGGGATTACATGGAAGGGGTTAGTTCAGGTATACTGTAAATATGTTCTCCCTCCAGCACGTGCGTCTTTGAAAGAACTAGTCTGTGTGTTTATTAAAGACTCCCAAACGCTGCCAGCTTCGCCCAACACGGAGCTTGGCTTGGGTGAAATTCCTCTTTGAGTCAGTAATCGAATGCTTACATATATCCTTACTCCTGCAGTCTCTTCATCCCTTCACCAATTAGAGGCCCTGTCATGGATGTCAAGAGGGCTTGTTTGTGGACCTTACGGCAACCAGAGAGCCCCCTTATTACCCCAAAAAAGACATGTTGTACTTTTTACCACCTGGTTGTTTTTTCAGCTGCAGGAGCGCGCGCTCCATTAGCTGCACACTGCATGTCTAACTTCCCTGAATACAGAGCACAGGTGTTATTTTTTAAAGTATTTGTATTCATCTAATAAAGCTGCTCATATATAGTTCAGCGTTACACTGGTGCGTCGGTAAGAGAGGGTAGGTTGCGGTTTCCTGAGCCCCCTGGTCGGTCTCTATCTCCTTCCCGCCTCTGTGCCCCCCTTCCTGCACTCCCCGGGGAACTCAAGGTGAATACAAGATTCCTTGTTTTATGCTGTATTTCCCTTCATTTTTCTCCCCTTCGGGACTCAGACAGAGCCCTTCTTTCTGCCTCGTGATGAGTGGGGCCCAGTGTGCGCGCGCTGGCCAGCCGCGAGCCTCCAGGGTCGCCTCTTAACCTGAAGAAGCATTTCGTTATTTTTGTTATTTTTGGCAGGGCCGCCCTGGCACTTGACAAACACAGAGGTGAGTGTGCGTAGGGGTGTGCGTAGCGGGACCCGGCGCATGCGGTGTTTGTGTTGGAGCCGGTGGATTGGGAATTAGTGCAGCTGAACTGCTAATTACCTCTGAAGTGCAAGTCCGGGAGTAGACTCGAGTATCGGGCTGTGCTGGGGGAGGAGGGGGTGAAAGATGTAGTGGGGCGCCGGGGAACGAGGAAAGTAGTTGGAGGCTTGCTGCCTAAGATCTTGTTAATGGAGGCAGGCCATAATGCTTCCAATATATCCTGTCTGAGCAACACGCCATAATGAACAAAAGCATTAATAGCAATATCTATTTTTGGACTCTGAAATAAAAAGAGATACTATATTGCAAAGTTTAATCTCTTTAGGCTTGCTTAACAGCGCTGTCTGCATGACCTATTCTTTAAAATATACAGGGCCATATTACCAAGAATGGGCGATAACATTATCGCCACTTTAGCGGCAGGAAACTGTCGCTAAAGTGGCGACGAGGGCTTGATATTATGCCCTAGAAAATTCCAATAGAAGCCCAGGTTCTGGTGGGAAGGACATCAAACCTGGGGGCATATTATCAAGGAAACGTGATAAATATTGCATTTCCTGCTTTGCGCGATTATGTTTAACGCCGCAAATCACAGGATTAAATCGCCGAGATATCGCGTTATTATCAACGGATATCTCCACGGAGATCAAATACTGCGATAGCGGCGTCAAACAGAATCGCGCAAATCGGGAAATGTGATATTTATCGCGTTTCCTTGATAATATGCCCCGTTACCTCAGCCATACAATCCAGCTGCCATGATAAGTATGGCTAAGTCAGTTTCAAAGCAGGCGTTGCAAACCCGCGATAACCTCGGTTAGCATGGTTTATTTTATCGCTTCGCGGGTTTGCTCGAGGCTTGCTAATATTGCGCTGCCGTGTCGGCGCGGATTTCCACGGAGAGATGTAAGGGAACGCCTACTTTCCATGCCATTAGCGATATACATCGCTGACATGCAAAGCGGCAAAAAAACAGGCTCTATTGCCAGTAAACTGTTGCTAACAGCTGTTAGCGACAGCTTTCTAATAGGGCGATAAAAATATAGCCGCTTTAGTGGCAAAAAGTGCCGCTAAAGCGGCGATATTGCACTTGATAATATGCCCACTGGGCTTCTATTGGAATTCTCTGAGGCAAATTATCAAGCCCGTTATCGCCACTTTAGCGGCAGTTTCCTGCCGCTAAAGCGGCGATAATGTTACGCCCGTTCTTGATAATATGGCCCACAAAGAGTGGGCTTTGATTTCACCCAGAGGAGTATTAGGGGCATATTATCAAGGCGATGCAATAATTATCGCAAATCGCGCTTAGCGCGATTTACTTTATCGCTGGATTATATCGCCGTTAGCGACGTATTATCATCGTGTTAGCGACGTATTATCAACGTTTTGCTAACAGGTGATGTAATTTCAGCAATAAAGGCCGATTATCAGGAATAGAGCGTGAAATCCAGTGATGATTTCACATTGCTAAGGAGAGGCTTGCTGATAGGGGAGTGTGGACCTAACCTGGCAATCCACCTCCCATTATCAGTATGCCTAAGTCAATTTAAAAGTAGGCGTTACATTCCTGCGATAACCGCAGTTAGCGCGGTTATTTTTATTGCTTCGCGGGTCTGCTGCATGGCTTGTAAATATCAAGAAGCCGTGTTAGCGAGGATTCCCAATGTTGTTGTGCTCAGGAACGCCTACTTTGCATTTCATTAGCGATATTGATCGCTGACATGCAAAGTCGCAAGGAAACACGCGCACATTCAACTCTTAATCTCCTATATGCATTCTCTTTGGAAAGCAATCCTTTTTGCTACATTTTTCAGAGTTTTGGCAAGGTCAATAGGACAGGATTTAATGTGATAAGAAGTATTTGTGCAACCTCACATGCACAACAAAATGAAATGCCTATTTTTACATGTATGAGCACAATAAAGCCAGCTCTATTGGCTTTGGTGATAGTTGTTTATATTTTATACTGAAAGCCCTAGTACTAGGAAGACAGCTGTGCATCCTGCCCATTTTAGCTCTCGCCTACTAGACAGCGCATGTGCTGTCTGTTGCAAGAACTATTGTCAGCTTACAGTGGGCTTCCCATTGCTTCATCGTCACTCTAATTTTCTACTTCTTATTTGTTTTCTTGTGTGGACTTTGTTTCCTCTTTCTGGGTTTATCCCTTCCTTGGAGCATGGATGCATTACTTGTACCCTTACACTGCTCTCTTCTCAGGGACTGTTTATTTTTCAGCATAAGAATTCACTTTTTTTCCAGCTATGTCCATTAAGTACCCCCCGCCACCCTCATGTTGTTCTTTCTCTGCCTTAGTGCATCTCCCCACCCCTCCATAACGAGCTGGCACCCATGTCATTCTCCCTAGGCATTTGTATGTCACCTGTACGCTTCTACCCCAGCTCCACATTACCTCTCTCGTCCGTTTGCTTCCCATGCTCCATGTATCTCTCTCTCCATTTGCTTCCATCCCCGCGCACTTGTGCTGCTTCTGCCCACCTCCTGTGTGGCTTTCCTCTGTCTCTACATTTGCTTCCCCCATCCCTACCCTACGTGATTCTTCCCCCTCTCAGTGATGCTTCCCCCACCCACTTGAGCTACTTTTTCTTTTGTTAACTAATCTAACTTGGATTGGTAAACAAAACAAAAGAAAATGCTTGGGCTATTTTCTAGGTGCATACAGGCTTGTTGTGTCCATGTACAAAATGACGCTGCTGCTGGGTTCAATGGGTTTTTTCCTCTTTTTTTAGTCATGCTGCACAGAATCAGTAAGCGAGACCCATTGGCTATGCCAATGCATTTTAAACTTTTCTGGTTGACAGTGTGTTTTTCCCAGTTTATTCTAAACCTTGAAGCATTGTATTTTAAGTTTTTCTGTTTGCCTCAAGAGCAGAGCACTGGTGTGCCACCAGCTGCTTCTAAGGGTGGCTCATGCCCTCTCTCCAGGCTATCGACCCACCATCTTTTAGCTGTTGCTAATTCTAATGCATGGACAAAAGTGTTTTTAGTGTAAATCTCAAAGATGTATGTGGTGACCTTTTTGCAAAATATTCACTTCCCCCTAACAGAACTGCCACAATTTCTCCTGTGCATCATGCGGCTGTATCATGTGTGGAATATTTTGTGCACTCTGACTGGTGCCTTCTTTAAGGACACAACATGCAGTAGAAGGTTGTGGACCCCTTCATTGAGGTTAAAACAATATGGGATTCCCTGTTCCTGCAGCAGCCTCTGGGCTTGTGATTTTGAGAAACCACATTGATTTCAATTCTATCTAGTTTCTGGGCTACAATGTACATTCATCCCAGACATCCGCCCTACGACTGTAGCTGGTTGAAACTGGCATGGCTGCTTGTGCAGCTCGGAGGCTTGATCTGCTCAGCAACAGCTTGGCCCTATTTGTTCTGTCTAGCCTGTGACTTTCCGGTGTAGTGTCTTGCAAGTTAACAATGATGGAACTCTTTTGGCTCCTAATGAACTCCATAGAGCTATGACAAAATGAATAGAGTGTATTGCAGTGAAGGCTGCTTTAGAATGTTGATTCCATAGTTACAATTAGGCAAATAAAAACATGTGATATCAAGCTCTGTGTGTGGCATAGTCATTAGCAGGTACCCCGGCTATGTAGATGCTACAAATGGCCATGAGATAGGGGATAAGTAACCCAAGGATTGACAGTGCTTTCTCAGAGACTTTGCCATGGTCCAAGCAAACTGCTTGTGTGTGCCACGTGTGCGATCGTCGAAGTACAGAATTGACACTAAGTTTGTGTGTAGTCAAAGTGCAGTTCCAGCCGCTATGAAGCAGGTGAAAACATAAGCATTTAAAGAGAATCAACACATCGTTAGTCAAGAGCTTGTTGGTCAGGCCATACATAAAGGTCCAGCGCAATTATGCAACATAGAGCCGTAAATAGAATGGAGCGATAAATCTGCGATTACAAGTGTTGCTAAGCCAAAATCAACGTGGTGTGAAAAAGAACAAAGTGACAGCCAAGGGCAAGATAATGCTGCAATTTTAAGTGCTGCGAGGCTGAGAACAACCAGGTGTAAGAAAGTTCACAGAAGTACCAGAAGCAAAGCATCCTATATGCAAGAAAACAATTGTCTGCTTACCAGAAGTAACCACAGCACTAGGCACAGAAGCCCAAGGAGAAGTGTCTGGGTTTGTGCTTACGGAGACGTCCAGACCTGAAGAGATGAGCCAATCAAAGCCTCTGAGTGGGGCTCAGAACAACTTTACAGTTCATGGAGAGTGAAAGTCAGTGAGGGGTTTGGAGTAGTGGCAGATTGTTGTTCCAATGGAGACCAAGAAGAAAATCACGTTTCCTGTTATCATCAAGGATGATCCAGAGGTCAGTATGTCACAGGTTCTCATAGAGAATGAGCGAGAAACAGTGGCTGAAAGACTGCCACGTCCCAACTCTCATTAAGTTCTGCAGCTTTCTTGAAACCACCATCATCACTTGATACTGCCAAAAAACAAACTACGAATGGATTATGTGGATAGAGACATTGATTGCACTCAAAAATCTTGATGATGATGGCATGAAGGAATTCATAAAGAAAATAACACAAACTGACGAAGACATCACATAGTGTCAGATAAAAGAAATCTTGAATCTCAAGTTTAATCCATTGTCAAATGTTGACTATGAAAGATATATTTTCGGTCAAGAATGACAGAAAGTTGGCGAAACCATCAATGAGTTTGTAGAGTGACTTGACACCATCATCAAACACTGTAAGTTCTATGAATTCAATGATGAAGAGGCCATACATCTCAGGGTCATTGATGGACACTTGTCGGATTCATTCAGATGGCGAATGCTGAGAGAAACTTTGAGTCTGGAACGAGTATTGATGGCTGCTAGAGCTGAGGAGCATGCCAATCGACAAGCTGCTGACATGGAGGCCAGAGGCACCCCAAATGGATCAGTCATGAGTTTGAAAAGCAAGTAAAAGACTGATTATTTAAAAAGAAGTTATGTTTTAGTTGTGGATTTTCATTTCCACACAAATACAAATGTCCAGCCATTGGACAGATATGCAAGGGCTGTGGGAAGGGGAACCATTTTGTGATGGTGTGCAAAGCAATGGGAAAAACAAGTGTGTCATGACACAAAGACAAAATGCCCACCCAAAAGTTCCAGAAGCAACCTTCGACACGGACCCACAGGTACAACAAATTGACATTGAACGAAGTCGATTGTCATCTAAATCATCGTTGAACAGTTGCTCCATATTAATTGCAAGTGAAAGGGAAGAAGGTGGTTGCGCCATGTCGATGTTTACTTCAGAAGAAGCATACGGATGTTGGACCTGCCACATGTGAAGAAAAATGTGAGTCAAGGAAAATTCGACATGCCAAAGCAACATATTCATTCAAACATTGTCTAAAAATTACACTGTAAGTAAATAGTTGTTCAATACCTTTCATTATCAAGAGTGGTGTGTCGATAAATATTATGCCTGAGGAAAAAATATATTACATCCCTTACCACAACTTATGTTGTAGAAAACTAAAGTGTATACATGGGCTACATCAACACCCTTAAGAAGTCAAGGTTCATTTGTAAGGATGATGAAACATAAGAAAACAAAGGTGCAAGGACCTATTCATGTGCTTCAAGGGATAGCGTTGAGCTCCTGTTTAATCAGTTTCTGCACAGCTGCTGATATGGAACTGATTTCCATGAACTACAATATGAATGCTCAGCATGAAACAGTTAGTCAGTTCCCTTCACTGGTTCATGGTTCGGGAAAGCGCAAGACTATGAAAGTAAACTTGCATATTAATGAGGATGTCTGTCCTGTTGCTCAGAGACATAGGCTAATTGCTTTTCATTTGCAAGAAGCTGTTGAGAAAGAAATTGAATCGTTACTTAAGCCCGATATTATTAAGCGTTCTACTGGTCCAATGCCATGGGTTTCTCCCATGGTGGTGGTGCCCAAAAAGGACAATTAAGGAGCGGCAGAAAATGATTGAAGTGGCCCCCAAAGGACCTACGGTAATCATTGCCACAAAACAAGCTCTCCAAGACTGATTCTGGTTTCCATATCTCGACGAGCGAGTGGAGAAGGAATTAAAAACCTTTCATCTATGCAAATATTTTTCTACAAAAGTTTCTCAGCACACCCTAAACATTTTAGAATGCATAAAGCACGCCGGGGAGAGAATGGACATTGAATTTTTCGGTCAATTGTGGACAAATAGGCCCAACTTCTATTAATCGAGGATCTCTCAACCACCCCTCAAGAATGAGTCATTGAAAAAATGATGGCATCTTTGCGACATGTGGTGTTTCAACCCTACTAAAGTCTGTCAAGGCCTGCCTTTTAATAGTAGGAGTTCAAAGACTTTTTAGAGCTTCTGAGTATAAAGCATAAAAAGAGCACACAATGGACTGGTTGAGAAATTCATTAGTATGCTCAAGAAAGCTGTGCACCATGCTACACTTGAAAAGCTCAATTTACAAACTGTGTTAAACTCGACATTGCAAGCTTACTGTTCAACACCTTGCTCAACCACAAGTGGAAGTGCGGCAACATTGATGTTTGGGAGAGCAATGACAACCAAGATACCCCAGTGGAATCAGAGAGAAAGAGATAATAAAATCTGTTGCGTACACTGGAACTAGTTTTATTTCATGCCGACTTTTGTTTTGAACCCCTCACCACACCCAGCTCACCTAAGGTATTTAGTTTACCCTTTTTCACCAAAGAAAACAACCCTGAGCTCCTTCTTCTTAGAGAGGGGGTTGTAGCCTCCATTGTGACTAGGTTCATTAGGAGGTTACCCTATGATGAAGCATGCCACCTTCGGGTGGGTGAGGGAAACCGTTCTTAAAAAGGGACACTTATCTAGCACTCACACCTTGTAGCCCCAGAGCTTCCTTTTGTGGTTTTGGTTTCTAAGTTGGGGAAGTAACTCCTGCAGGTCTATAAACCTCCTGTGGCCTTCTTTGTGTTTTGATGACATTTTAACAGACCAATGGATGAAGAGGAAGGACCAAAAGCTCCTGGATATGTGTGTGTGTGTGTGTGTGTGTATGGATATATATATATGCACTGAAAAAACCATAGGTTTCACACACGTTATAGTTAGGAATTAGCATTTAAAAAACCTTGCAAATTCACTTAAAAAACCATAGGTTTCACACATGTTATAGTTAGCTGGACATTTCACTCGTGAAAAACCATTGAAATTCCCCCGTTATAGTTAGTGCAGGCAACTATAACTCACGCGACCGCAATCCTCTGCTGATGACGTCAGATATTACATCAGTGTATTTAGACACTTATTTACCCATGTCTTCTTCCATACATTTTTAGCTATACATATATTACAAATATATTTTTTTCACAAAGACACATATGTCATCAGTGATGTAATATCTGACGTCATCAGCAGAGGATTGCGGTCGCGTGAGTGATAGTTGCCTACACTAACTATAACGGGGGAATTTCAATGGTTTTTCACGAGTGAAATGTCCAGCTAACTATAAAATGTGTGAAACCTATGGTTTTTTAAGTGAATTTGCAAGGTTTTTTAAATGCTAATTCCTAACTATAACGTGTGTGAAACCTATGGTTTTTTCAGTGAATTTGTACGGTTTTTTAAATACTAAGTTATGTATTTTTTTTTTTAAAGGTTTTTCACCGTGCGCGTACCGTACGCGCACGGTGCACTTCGCACACCGTGCGCGCGCTGTGGGCGCGCGGTGCGATTCGCGCACCGTGCGCCCACGTTACGCAGTTCGCGGAATTTTTCCGTTTCTACCGTACGCGCACGCTACGCGTACTCCATGTTTTTTTGCAAAAAAATTAAAGGAAATTTTGCCCCTTGGGGGTCCTTCTGGGACACCCTGACAAAGGCTAGGGGGTCAGGAACTGTCCACCCTGCCCCCTTTTCACGTTCTACACCTTTTGTTTTCACCCCCTCAGACTGCGAGAGACAAAATGGCGGCCGACACTTCCTGGTTTCGACCGATTCGAATGTTTACTAAGATCTAACAACCAATCAGAATTAAGCTCGCGCACGGCAGCGTGCGCATACGGTAAGCTTACCGTATGCGCTCGGAGCGCGCTTATAGATATATACATTGATTTAAATGCTACTTTCTCAGGAAATATTGACCAGATTTACACCAGACCTGCAAAAGGCACATCCCTGACCTGAGGACTACCTCTCTGCCAAATTTCAAGTAATTCTGTTCAGCCGTTCGGGCTGTAGCTTGGACTAAAGGTCCTATGGAAAAATGCATGGGGAAAACACGTTTTGGGACCCCCCCTTTTTCTCAGCCCCCGCTTGACGAATCCCCCCGAGACTTTCAGGGAAGGAGCGGAGCGGAGCGGAGCGCCCCACCTATTTTGAAAATTTCATGAGGATTCGTCAATCGGCGCCAAAGTTATTCCAAATAGAATGTTGCGGATTTCCTATGGAAACACGATCCTAACTATAACTATCTACTGACGACCGCCAGTAGATAATATATATATATATATATATATATATATATATATATATATATATATGTATATATATATATATATATATATCCAACTTTGCCTTGATACGGGAGAGGACACATCAGCTGACGGTTAAAAACCTTTAATGTCTTGTAACCGGCAATACAGACTTTGGAAAAACAAGTAAATCCTGACTCGTTTCGGAGCTGGCAATCGCTCCTTATTCATAGGATGCCCGTTCCGTAGTGTGCTGAAAAGGCTCGTCACAGCACCTTCACTGCATGCACTTGTTAAATAGTCCCAGTGGACTTATCAGGTGAGTCAAAGTTCTTAGCATGCTGGTGCTTGTAGTTCTGTAGTTCTCGAGCCGATATTTCTCCCGAGTGGGATCTGCAACTAAACATAGTCTATATTATGCCAACTGTTACCCCAGTGGGTCTCCAAGTACAAATTGTCGGTAAGTAAATGTTCAGCTGCGCCCCAAGGTTGTGAAATTCACTGCCTCTGGCCCCAACCACGTGGTGGTTCGATCCCCACGGCCAGGCTGCCGTGTTCACATATATCCAACTTTGCCTTGATACAGGAAAGGACACATCAGCTGACGGTTAAAAACTTTAATCTCTTGTAACCGGCAAAACAGACTTCAGAAAAACAAGTAAATCCTGACGCGTTTCGGAGCTGGCAATCGCTCCTTATTCATAAATTTCTGACATAAACGGGCCCACTGGAGGGTGAAACTTAGCTTAAAGCACTACAAATACCGGCGTGCATTGTGGAACAATTAACATTGAAAGGCACACCGGAGGCTAATTAGGAACAATTTAAAAGCACGCAGAGACATTTGTGGAAGGCTGGAAGATTTACCGTTTGTGAAAGGAGGGCCTCTGAGGAAAGAGAGTGAATCTCTGAAACGCGTCAGGCCAAGGGAAAATACTGAATAGAAGGCTGCTTGTTATGGTTTAATAAAGGATGTTCCTTTGCCTGCAGTGGGTTGCGGCCTCGAGCTTTCGGAGCAACTTTGGGAAATATATATATATATATATATATATATATATACCTATTCACTGAAAAAAACTGTTTCAGGGACATTATAGTTAGTTGGACATTTTACTCGTACTCCTATAACTCGCACACCCGCAATGCACTGCTGATGATGTCACATATTACATCATTCATGACATGATCAGTGACATCACTGATGACATCACTGATGACATCTCAAATGACATCGCAGGCTGCGCACATGCTGAGTGCTTCAGGTGCCACTAACTCAGTGCACCACACGTCATCGCCACGTAGCCTTATTAAGGCAGAATTCATTGTGCAAAAGACATTGCTACGAGTGTGGCCCGTCCGGATCACGCATCATCACTGACTGCGCACACGCTGAATGCTTCAGGTGCCACTAACTCTGTGCAGCTCAAGTCAACGCCACATGGCTGGCTGTCCTTGCTGACCGCTGCCTCCGGCCTACACTGCGGTCAGCTAGCGTCACGATTGCAGATGACGCAGTGCAGTAGGCAACAGACATTGCTACCAGTGCAGCCCGCCCAGACCACGCATCATCACAGGCTGCGCACACGCTGAGTGCTTCAGGTGCCACTAAGTCTGTGCAGCTCAAGACAACGCCACATGGCTGTGGAAACTTCCTGACCGCTGCCTCCGGCCTACACTGCTGTCAGCAGGGCTCACAATTAAAAATTAGTATCTATGCAAATTGTGTAAGAGACTATAATGGTTAAGAAGACCAAATGCTCCCAATCTGTGCAGCTAAAGTCAACGCCACGTGACTGCTGGCTTTTGCTGACCGCTGCCTCCGGTCCACACTGTGGTCAGCAGGGCTCACAATTCAAATTCAGTCTTGATTCATTAATTTCAGAGTCCAGTAGGCAACTAACTATAACGTCCCTGAAACCTACATATTTCGACAATGTAGTCCATACATATTTCATCTTTTATTCCATACGCCCACACTGAGGTCAGCAGAGCTCTCAATTTACATTGAGACATGATTTATTAATTGCAGATAGAATTGTACTCTATGTCCTCGGATTTTGTCAAGAGGAAGTGACAAAAAGCATTCCTCGATGTCTGTGCTGACTACTGCCTTCGATCTACATTGCGGACAGCAGTGCTCACAATTCAGATCGAGTTGCGATTGCAGATGCACAGTCCAGTAGGCAACAGACATTGCTACCAGTGTGGCCCTCCCAGACACTCATCATCACTAGCTGTGCACACGCGGAATGCTTCTGATGCCCCTACCTCAGTGCACCACAACTCATGGACCCTTTAAGATAGAATCTTTTGTGTATGATTTCAGATCTGCTGCCCCTACCTCAGTGTACCACAAGTCATGAACCCTTTATGATAGAATCTTTTGTGTATTATTTCACATCTGGTGCCCCTAACTTAGTGCAGCACAAATCATGGACCCTTTATGATTGAATCTCTGTGTGTGATCTGATGATTGCTGTTGTACTTGTTGCCAGCACCAACCATTCCCTGTGGGCTGGCTTACATTCACCCCACACGCATCCAGCACAGACGTCACTGGATATGTGACCCTGGTAATAAAAAGGGGCCGAGCGCACATGCCTGTACCCAGTTCCACTATCTATCTATCTGTGTCCGTGTGTTCATTATGTATGCATGATGCTGCCCCTGGGCCCTACCACATTACATTCTGCTGTGGACAGCGCTCGCAACCATGTTACCTCTGGAAAACTTTAGTTATGTAACTTTGTCCCGGTCATTGTATAAGTACATAGGTAGAGACTGGATCATTAGAGTACTGCAAGGAGAGTGTATAGTGAATTAATAAGTGCTTCGGAATTGGCAGAGTGATTGGATAAGTACATATGTTGGCGGAGCCTAACCCCCGAGCACAAGCTTGGCTCTAATTGGCTGCCCTCCATGTGCCAAAAACGGAAATTTGGGCTTTGCATGGCCCTGTATTGCTACAGCTGCAACACTCCACTGAATGTGCAATAAACATTCATATCCATCAGTTGGTTCCTCATACAGCCCAGGACGGAACCATGCCCAAAGCTCCAGAGTCATTGTTCACAGCGTCACGCAGGACTGGCATACGCCAGGTCAGCCCATTCCGCTTACGCATACAGAGAGGGACAACAACGCTACATGGCCCAGATTTTCATTGTAGTGATCTGCTGCTCACAGGTCTAGTTGTCAGTACGCCATAGCCACTCCCTGATGGCTGGTTTACACCCACACCACACCCATCAAGCACAGACGTCACAGGACACGTGACCCTGCAAATAAAAAGGACCGAGCGCACGTGCTCCATGCCATTTCAATTTCAGACTTGGTGGCACTGGATGCACTGCGGCCGGCACAGGCACACCGCCACGGGACGGTGACTTCCGGTGCACTTAGGTAGGGGCACTGTAAGTGCTGAGCGGGTGGGCAGCCTGCGGTGATGCCCCGTCCCAGCGGTCCGGATATGTCAGGTTTTGTGTGCCCTGCTGGACCGCAGTGTAGGGCTGAGCCATCGAACAGCGGGGGCCTACCACCACGTGGTGTGGCCTCACTGGTCACAGAGTTAGTGGCACCACAAGGGCTGAGCGGGTGTGCAACCTGCGATAAAGGCGGGTGCACTGGTATGTCCTCTGCCATGGTAAAATCAAGACGCAGCACCAAATGTGAGACCTGGTGGCCTGCGGAGTGGGGCTGCATGATGTGGAGGGTGCCCTGTCCGCCGTCCCCGGGCTTGGGGCTTGCAGGGGCACGTGGTGGTCCCTCTTTTCTACAAGCAGGTGGCGGAAGGTGAGCAGTGAGGCCTGGGTGCGTAGGGGCGGGCTTATACCTCTGGGCGGTGGGAGTGGATGGTGTGCAGTAGCCTGGGTGCGCAGGGGTGGGCAGTCACCTCTGGGCGATGGGAGTGGATGGTGTGCGGCAGCCTGGGTGCGCAGGGGCGGGCAGTCACCTCTGGGTGGTGGGAGTGGATGGTGTGCAGCCTCCTGGGTACGCACAGACACCTCTTGGTGGCAGGAGTGGATGGGGTGCAGCAGGCTGAGTGCACAGGGCCAGGCAGACACCTCTGAGCGGCGGGAGTGGATGGGGTGCAGCAACCTGGGTGCACAGAGGCGGGAAAGCGATGAAGGCGTGTGCAGTTGTATGTACTCTGCCATTACTAATTCTATACTATGTTTCAGATGAGTGAGCTTGAAGGCTGCAGTATGTCCCGGCACATGGTTGGAGACACACCGATGGTGGAAAGGTGAGCTGTGAGGGTTTTGTCTGCAGTGTCGGCACTCACTCTCCCACTCCATCTCTTCCTTTCTCTCTCTCACTCTTTCTCTCTCTCTGTTCCTCTCTCTCTCACTCTTTCTTCTTCTCTCTCACACTGTTTCTGTCTTTGTCTCTCTCTTCATCTCTCACTCATTCTCTCTCTTCCTCTCTCTCTCTCACTCACTCACTCTCTCTGTCTTCCTCTCTCACTCTTTCTTTCTCTCTCTCTCTCTTCCTCTTCCTCTCCCTCACTCTTTCTCTCTCTCTCTCTCTCTGTCTCCTTTGATGGGCGCATGACGCACAATCTTATCTTGCTTTTTGTCTTGCAGGCTGTGATTCACAGATTGTAGACCCCCCCCGCCACGCGCCTCCCACCACGTGGCGATGACTTGAGTTCCACTGAGTTAGTGCCACCAGAGTTGAGCGGGTGTGAAGACAGCGATGATGCATGGCCTTCATACAACATCCTGGCAATCAAGACCCAATTTCAATTGTGAGCTCGGCTGAACCGCGTGTACGCCGCGGCTGAGGAGGTTGCTTCGGCACGTGGTGGACCTTTTGGACACACGCCGGTAGTGGAAGGTGAGCAGAGAGGCTTGTTTGCGCAGTGGCGCGCAGTCACCTCTGGGCATGGGAGTGGATGGAGTGCAGCAACCTGGATACGCAGGAGCGGACAGACACCTCTGGGCAGTGGGAGTGGATGGGGTGCAGCAGCCTGGGTGCGCAGGAGCGGACAGACACCTTTGGCCAGTGGGAGTGGATGGGGTGCAGCAGCCTGGGTGCGCAGGGGTGGGTAGACACCTCTGGGCGGCGGGAGTGGGTGGGATGCAGCAGCCTGGGTGCGCAGGGGCGGGACAGCGATTTAGGCGTGTGCAGTTGTATGTACTCTGCCATTACTGATTCTATACTATGTTTCAGATGAGTGAGCTTGAGGGCTGCACTATGTCCCGGCACATTGTTGGAGACACACCGGTGGCGGAAAGGTGCGCTGTAAGAGTTTTGTCCACGGTGTCGGCACTCCCTCTCCATTTCTTTCTTTCTCTCCCTCACACTCTTTCTCTCTCTCTTCCTCTCTCACTCTCTCTTCCTCTCTCTCACACTGTTTCTCTCTTTCTCTCTCTCTTCCTCTCTCACTCTTTCTCTCTCGCTTCCTCTCTCTCACACTGTTTCTCTCTTTCTCTCTTCCTGTCTCTTGCATTCTTTCTTTCTTTCTTTCTCTCTCTCTTCTTCTCTCTCACTCTTTCTCTCTTTCTCTCTCTATCTCCCCTTTGATGGGCGCATGATGCACAAGCTTATCTTGCTTTTTGTCTTGCAGGCTGTGATTCACAGATTGTAGACCCCCCCGACACCGGCTTCCCGCCACGTGGCGATGACTTGAGTTCCACTGAGTTAGTGCCACCAGAGCTGAGCGGGTGTGAAGACTGCGATGATGTGTGGCCTTCATACAGCATCCTGGCAATCAAGACCCGATTTCAATTGTGAGTTTGGCTGGACCGCGTATGCGCCACGGCTGAGGAGGTTGCTTTGGCACGTGGTGGGCCCTTTTGGACACACGCCGGTGTCAGAGGGTAAGCAGAGAGGCTTGTTTGCGCAGCGGCGGGCAGTCACCACTGGGCGGTGGGAGTGGATGGTGTGTAGCAGCCTGGGTACGCAGAAGCGGGCAGACACCTCTGGGCAGTGGGAGTGGATGGGGTTCAGCAGCCTGGGTGCACAGGAGCAGACCGACAACTCTGGCCAGTGGGAGTGGATGGAGTGCAGCAGCCTCGGTGCACAGGGGCAGGCAGACACCTCTGGGCGGCGGGACAGTGATTTAGACGTGTGCAGTTGTATGTACTCTGCCATTAATGATTCTATACTATGTTTCAGATGAGTGAGCTTGAGGGCTGCACTATGTCCCGGCAGGTGGGTGGAGACACACCGGTGGCGGAAAGGTGAGCTGTAAGGGTTTTGTCCACAGTGTTGGCACTCCCTCTCCCTCTCCATCTCTTCCTTTCTCTCCCTCACACTCTCTTCCTCTCTCTCACACTGTTTCTCTCTTCCTCTCTCTCTTCCTCTCTCACTCTTTCTCTCTCTCTTCCTCTCGCTCTGTTTCTCTCTGTCTCTCTTCCTCTCTCTCGCACTCTTTCTTTCTTTCTCTCTCCCTCTCTCTCACTCTTTCTCTCTTTCTCCTTCTCTCTCTATCTCTCCTTTGATGGGCGCGTGACGCACAATCTTATCTTGCTTTTTGTCTTGCAGGCTGTGATTCACAGATTGTCGAGGGATGACACGTCATGGCTAAACCTACTTTTATTTTGTTTGGTTTTTTAAATAAAATGTTTTATATGTAAATCCGTAGATGACTGAGATTCTCATTTGTACAACCTCAAATGCATCTTTTTTAATATAATTGTGCGACATCACCCGATTTGTTACGTTCCAGATTTCGGAAGGTTGCTGTCACATTTGTTTGTCGGGGGGTCAGGGGGGGATGGCGGACATGGGGCTGGTGGCGGGGAGTGGCGGGGCACTGTTGGGTGTTCGCGCTGCAGGATCGTTGGCTCCATTGCATCTGTTGTTGTTCAGGTGTGGCTGTGGGCTGGGCTCCCCTTCATGTTGCAGATTGTAGTCTGACTTTACACCAGGTCAGAGCACATCTAAACTTCCTGGTGCTAACACACCTTATCGCCTGTTTTGTACTTTCTTCGCAGATCTTGCTGGTGATTGAGAAAGTTTCAAAGTGGTGTGATCGCTGCTTTTTGCATGGGAACGCCTACTCTGCATCTCATTAGCAATATTTGCCGGGGTCATCCGTAACAATGCTTTTTGAGGCTGCTATCACTGGTAAACTGGCGATATGGGCTGTGAATGGTGCGCTAAATTGATCACCATTTTGGCTGTGATAAAGTGCTGTTAACTCGGCGATGTGTCCTTGAGAATATTCTTCTCGGTGTTTTAAAGACCTGGGAAGTACTCGAGTGTCGCGCTGAGAGCCGCGCACCCAGTGCATTCACACTAGGGGGCCGTGCTGAGAACCGCACACTCTTCGTATTCACACTAGGGGGCTGCGCTGAGAACCGCACACCCTTCGTATTCACACTAGGGGGCCGCTCTAGGGTCCCGACTGCAAACTTTTTTGAAAAATAAAAAGCGTTCACTTTCATTAATTTACATTCGTCTCAGGGACCCCATCCCCCGAGGCATGCCCACATCTACATATTTTTTATAATTTTTTTCCAAGGGGAGGAGGGCCATGTGGCCCTCCTCCCAGGCCGCTTCTGTCCCCGGGGACCCATCCCCTGGGGCCTGGACTCTCTGTTGGTGACCATGGCGGAGCCCCAATGCCCCCACAGTCCCGCTGGCCCCCCGGCTCCTGCGGGAGCCAGCATTCCTTTTGCACAACAGGACCTGCTAACATACAGATAAACAAAGCAACCAGGGTTTGCTAGGACAGTGTGCGAGACATGCTTCCACCCTCTCATACCAAACAACAACATCCCGGGGGTGAGCTCCCCGGGACATTGCACTCCCTGGGGAGTGGCGGTCCCCAGGGCCATCAAGGGCTCCAACAGGGGAGCTGCGCATCCCTCCTCCCTCTATTTTGAAAACCGCAGAGAGGTGGTGTTCCCCGGGGCTTCGGGAAGCCCACAAAGGCCCCCTGCATATTTAATAAATGCCCCAGGGAGTGGCGATCCCCGGAGCTTGGGAGGGCCTTGGACGTCCCCCAAAAATTACAAAACATGCCCTGGGGAGGTGGCGGTCCCCGGGACTGCGGGAGGGCCGTGTGCCCTCCCGCTCCCAACTTACATAGCCCCAGGGAGGTGGCGGTCCCAGGGGCTGCGGAGGCCCCGCAGGCCCCAGCAACATAATTATAGGATTGCTCCCGGAACCTGGCTCACCCGGGGGCTCATTTAAATGAAGTGGGGTAGCCCCCACTTCATTTTTTTTTCCCGGACGGATTCGCGCATCCAGCGCGCATTCTAACATTTTTATTTTTAAATAAATAATAATTTTTGGTCCTTGTGGGACCCCGTGAGCAGAACTAGAGGGTCAGGGTGTTTCTACCCTGCCTCCTTTTCTTCTCTTTTAATCTTGTTTTTGACTGTTTTCTTGTGACTCGGTTCTACAGAGTCACAAGATGGCTTTCCAATACTTCCTGGTTTGGAGTGTTGGCAGCCAATCACAGTGAAGTGCGTGGTCGGAGGGTGCGCGAACCCACCACTGCCCCAGATATTGAAACTTTTATTTTTTGAATTTCTCAGCAACTACTGAACGGATTTACACCATTTAAAAAAAGGGTCGCTTTCTGAACCAAGAGCTACCTTTCTACCAAATTTGGTGTAATTCCGTTCAGCAGTTCGGGCTGTAGCCTGTCTCAAAATTTCCTATGGAAATTAACACACGAAAAATGTGTTTTGGGACCCCCTTTTTTTCTCAGCCCCCGCTTGACGAATCACCCCCAAACTTTCAGGAATGGAGCTGACCTGGATGGACTTTTTTGGGGGAGAATTTCGCAAAGATTAGTCAAACGTCAAAGTTATTAGCAAATCAAAAAACGCTTTTCCTATGGAAACTAGGTTCTAACTATAACTACCTACTGGCGACCGCCATATATATATATATATATATATATATATATATATATATATATATATATATATATATATCTCGGCTAGGAAAGGCATGAGCTGTCTCAAAGTGACGTGTTGTCTTTAAACTGTGGGCTTCAGCCTGCCTAAAGCCCTCCCATTTGCTCGCTCCATCGGCGCTCTCAAATCATTGGTTCCTGTTTGTCCATGGCATGAATGAGTCATACCTCTTCCTGTGTTCGCCCTCCACTAGAGCATGGATTAAGTACTTGTGTCTATCCACTACTTCGGTTTTGGGGACTACTCTTCTCCCTGTTTTGGAGCACTCCATACAAGTGCTCGTGTTTTCACTTGCTCCGTCCCCTATCTCCTGTTTTTTTAATGCAGTTTTATGTAGCAAGAACACTAGTTGAAGGTATAATTGGCGTGCTTTACATGAGCACTAGTTACTTTACACAAGGACACATTAATTTTATCAGGCACAGGGAGATTAAGTGATTTGCCCAGGATTACAGGATGTTGAGCTGATGCAGAGTTTCAAACTCAGTCCCCCAGTTCCAAAGCCGACGGCTCTGGTCATTATGCCACATCCTCTCTCCTAAGTTCAGTTCACAGGGGGCTTAAGTAGTCTTATCCCCTTCTTCTGCCATAGTAGTCCCTACCCACTTTCGTCTCAATTTGCTTCTGTGTTCCCCATGTATACACATTTTCCATAGGCTGTCCACCACTGTAGCACTTTCATAACCTGGAAGAGATGCCAGTGCTATCGAGCTGTTCCATACCACAAATAATCTGCGCTTCCGAAGACCTCCTTCTGCATGAAGATACACTTCGCCCTGCCACTAGAGAGCATTTATGTAAGGATTCAGTTCGACTAATGGTTTGATGCTCCAACTGTCCCTCATCAGACCAGCTACGTGGACATAAAGTGCATGCTACTCATGTAGTTCTCTGAGGTACCACCTGTTTGTGCTCTTCTATTCAACTATCCCACTTGCTGAAATCACTTGAGACATGCAGGTGTTGCCAGGGTGCAATGTTTCCTATTTTTACTGATGGCTGGCTGGTGCTCCTAGAGGGCCACCATTCTGGAACCAAAAAATCAGATTCCATCAGACAGGTTGGGTGACTAAGGAGTGGCAGCAGGAAGAGTGACTTTGCTGGTAGGGATAGTTCTCCACTAACTTGATGACTGCATTGCCTCCGCTGGCTGTGCCTGAAGCTGGCAGAGCTGCCAAGGTTTCTGTGTGCTTATGTATGACATTTCTTTAATGTTAATGTAATTTTGAGTGACATTCGATGACTATGATTGACACTTTCTTGCAAGCAAAATCTGTCGGTGTGCGTTGTGTGCACGTGCCGTGCAAGTGTGCAAACAAATTTTTATTAGGAAGCACTACCGTAAACTTAGGAATGATACCTCACTCCAGGGGCTAGGCACGTGTCTTTTTGCAGCAAGGGCTGGTGAGAACAGCAAATCAGGAACGGCCTGAGCCTGCCTGGTGGGCAACTGCCACAAAGCCGTCTCGGACCCCACCTGCGGCAACGCCAGCCAGGCATGATTGAGGCTCGCTCGGCTCAGCTACTATCTGCATATTCACAGGTGTGTTCTGAGCAGCTCTGAACCACTTCAGCCGCGAATTTATGGTTCAGTCAGCCGACGGTCGGCTTTGCGGGATTCATTACAACTTCGAGCTGCGCTACATTGCTGCCAGCAGCAGACAAACTTTATTCTTTCTGATTGAACTGCCGCCCGCTCTCGCCGTGGGCAGCAGGACCCACCTGCCTATTACTGTGAGTCTCACAAACTCACTCCTGACCTCACTGGCTGACACTATCTCTGTTGTAGCCACTGGGCCCTACTCTGACAGCAGTGAAATGTTTCAGTAATGCCGTGTTACATTGTAGCAGCAGCAGTTAGAGCTCATCCACCCCCCAAGCCTTCTGGAAGCAGCGGTCACCACGCACTGCCACTCCAGCTTTCAGCCACTAAATATTGTGTTAGCAGCCAGAACTTCGGGCCGCTTGACAGCTGAGGAGGTGCTATTGCGTGGCTTTGCATTTCAGTGCGGTAGTGCATACCATTACACTGAAATGTGTTAGTCTAACGCCTGATACGTGGTACTTGGCAGGGCTGGGAGCAGGGGCTGCCTCTCAAACCTCCTAACGTATATTACTGGTTGGAAAACAGTTAAAAGCAGCCAATAGAAACCATACAGTAGAAGCCCAATAAAATTTAATTTGCTTTAAAACTTTGCCTGTTGCACCGTCTGCATATCTTTAGATCATCACATTCAGGCATATGTCGAGTTGTGTTGTGCCGGCAGGCCCTGACGTAGTTAGGCGAACATATCTACAGGCTCGCAGGTGCTGTTAGAAAAAGCAGTTTCCCCGCTCAACAAGAAATCATAGTCACTAACCTTATGTTAACAACGTGCATTCAATCAAGCACAAACAGACCCTGGCCTCTTCCGAAAACACAGCAGTCACTATGTTGAGAAAATACCTGAAAAACAGCCCTGGCCGTTTAAAAGCATTGGCTAGTGGAATTTGAGATACACAAACACATTGTAAAGGCTAATTGCAAGGAGGCTCATTCTTTTTTTATTTAGTATACAAGCATATCGCCTTTTGTGCACTTTTTCAGATAAACTTTTATTGACATATAATTTAGAAATAAAAGCGGCACATACATCAAATTTACAGGGAAGAAAGCTCTTATAAATCAAAACATCAGATGGTAAAATGTAAAGTATAAAAGTAATGACATCATGACGCATAAAGAGATTCGTTTTTGTACTTAAGTGCCCTCTGAGATAGGACAATCCACTGACGTGGCTGCAGGGTCATGCGTGGCTATCAATAGTGCAGGAGGTGCAGTCGCATCAAGATACAAGGTGGTGAAGGTCCCACTGAACCCCAAATATAACAGTTTTTCACCTATCAAGCTGGCCTCCTTGCTGAGCCACTTCGTGCACGGTGGATTACATTTAATGGACGGGTAAATAAAACATTCTCCCACGTGCCAAACTGTGACTGTAAAGTTCCAATAGTAGTGAAAAAAATAGCCCTGCCAAAAGGCATCTACTTTGCATCCCTGATCAATAAAACGAGCACTGGTTATTCAGACACTGGGTTGAAAAATGTAAAGTTCTGCCTCGAATATATTTTTTTATGATATTGGAGTATTGGTCATTTAATTTGCCAAATGTCTTGCTACTCCAGGCGCGCAACACCCATGGGGCTAAAAGTGCTTCAGCCCCCCCCCCCACCCCTTCGTGTGTTTCCGCCCGGGCTGAGACAGCTTCCGGACACACACACAGACAGTTTTTGAGCTGCTGTAGACTGGCTGGCCTGGCGTCCCTCTTATTGCAGCGGCACCCGAGTACTTCACAGGTCTTTAAAAGACCATTTACTTGTTAACGAGGCTTTGTTGTTTTTTTCCACCCCTCCTTAGAGCCCCTGCATCGCCACTCTGCCTATTGCTGGAAGAATTACCCCCCACTTCAAAAGTTTTATTAGCCCCCCCAAATAAAATTGGCCCTAGTCGCACCTCTGTGCTACACACACTTTTAATAAATATCTGAAAGATACCAGAAACCTTTGATCATTTAAGAATAGGACAATTAAAAACTGTAGAGACAAAATGTAACGGTATTACGCACTGAACAATGCAGCGGGGCTCTATAGTCATTATTTGAAGATTGCCCTTCATCCCTCCTGGACACTACATGTAACTGTATTTACATTGAAGGGGGCAGGGGACTGGCCAAGTACCATGACCGACTATTTGCAAATGACTGCGGCTCCTCCTCTCACACTGTAACCCTCCTCCTGCCTGATTCTGCGGCTACACACATCGCATCATAGTGAATATTGGCACCATGATTGCTGGCACTGTAGGTATTCTGCGTAGGGAGCTCCAACCACTCTAAACAGTACAGGGCGTGAGGCCCAGCTATTTTTCCACTTCCTCCTTGCAGGACAAGTTGCAGAGGGAGAGCTGCAGAATTCTATAGGGCACTCACTGGGAGGTGTCTCCCGGAAGTTCACGAGGAGGCATATGAGGGGGAAGTCTAGCACCCTAAATGAGAGAGGCTGATGTCATTCTGAATTCTAAGTCTGACAAAGGCCTAGCAGAAACCATGTCGTACGGCACCCTTTTTCATCATAAACGCTGCTAAAAGTTACTAAGCAAAATACTGGCCACATAACTGTTAAGTCATAGGTATTTCATCCATGATTAACAGTGTGGGTTTGTCCCAGATTGGAGTGTCCTGTACAGTCTCCAATGCCTTACAAATATTATGGTAGCCTGGATGGGTCCTGGGAACAATAGGTTCTGGGGTGTTGATGCTGAGGGCTTGGAATATCTGTGGGGGTATATGGACTGCATGGGATTTGGCCCAGTATTTCCTAACTGGGTGCATTTGTTGTACTTCTAGATGAGAGCAAAATCAGGCGGTATAATATCAGACAACTGGACACTTCAAAGTGGAACGAGGTAGTAACCACCCTTGTTGCGGATGCTGCTTGTGTGGGCTGCCGAGCCACTGACTTGCTGGCTGAGAGTCAAGTTTTTTCACTAAGCTATCAAAGTGGGACAAGTCATGCACCTAGTGTCCTTGTATGCAGATGATACATTGCTATACGTGATGGATGCAGTCATCTCGGTGCCTAACCTTTAACTGAGCTTATTGATTTCAGAGAAATATTAAGACTATGTACTAATTGAGGGAAGTCAAGTTTGTTCCTCTTGGCAGGCTTAGCAATGCTGGACAGGGTGCACCAGCCTAGGATGGGACTGTGATCGGAAATGCAACAATTCTGATACTTGGGTATTTAGGTAACTATATGATCAGACACTGTAACCTCATTGTGGGCATATTAGTGGAAGAATTGAAGTCTGTGGACTTAACACTTTACTGGTAGTAATGGGTGTGGTCTCATTTGTGAAGATGCTGTTTCTCCAGCATTGTCTTGATGGTTAAAGGGATCCATGAAGTCTGTCCCACTGCACACATTTAGGATGCTGGATCAGCTCATGATACCTCTGGTTTGGGCTACAAAGAGGATCAGAGTTAAATTAGAAACCCTGAAGTTGCCACATGAGAAATGGAGACTGGACTTACCGGACATGGAAATATACTATATGGTGACCCAGCTACAACAGGCCGTCCAGTAACAGGTGAAGGCTGGCAAGGTGGAGAATTGTTTACTGCACGACTTAACTGGACAGGACTCTAGACGATGTGTAAATGATGGGTGGTGCCACAGTTAAGGACTACAGGTTGCAAAAGTATGGGAAAGTGGTCAAGGAAGTAATGTGGAGACCTCTAATTATGGCAGAAATACCCCTTTGGAGCATTAGAGCCTTTAAAAAAAAATGGGTCAGGACATTTCAGTTCTTGTTGAGGAAGAGCAGGTGTCGCTCACAGGGCTACACCTGCACCCTACTGGAGCTTTTATTATATTTGAGGAGACATAAGTACGTTTTGTGTTTGGGGGCTGGCCAATTTTTACATTATGCATGGTTGGCAAGGATGGCTAAGGAGAATTGGAGGACCTTTCATGAGGTCCCAGAATCCACATGCCCCATGGAAATAAAACTCAGCATGTCTCAGGGAAGGATATTGGTAGCACATCTATACTTAGCCATGCGCCTAAACAAAGGAGAACATGCAAACCTGGCCAGGGAAAGGTGATCTGCTGCCTGAGAAAATCAAATCACAGATAAAGTTTGGGAAGGGATCAACCAATGGGCTTATTGTCCTGCAAGCTCAGCTAAATCTCAAAAGGAAAGCCTTGGAATGCCCCAGATGCAGGGAACCAAGAGCAAGCTTTTTACTCATGACACGAACATTATCTTGCAGTCATCAGTAATATAATTTGAGATATCATGAGTGATGTCACTGACCATGTCATGAGTGATGTAATATGTGAAGTCATAAGCAGTGCATTGCGGGGTCACAAGTTATAGTTAACTCAGGTAACTATAACGGCTGAATTTCTCTGGTTTCGTATGAGTAAAATGTTAGGCTGACTGTAATGTCCCTGCAACATTTGTTTTTTAGTGAATATATATATATATATATATATATATATATACATATATATATATATATATATATATATATATATATAACCTACTGGCGGTCGCCAGTAGGTAGTTATAGTTAGGACCAAGATTCCATAGGAAGAGCATTATTGTTTTGCTTATAACTTTGGCGTCGTTTGATGAATCTTCGTGAACTTTTCCAAACTAATTCTTTGTTCATATCAGCTCCTATGTTGAAAGTTTGGGGGTGATTCGTCAAGGGGGGGGCCGAGAAAAAAGGGTTCCCAAAACGTGTTTCTCCATGCAATTTCCATTGGAAACTTTAGACAAGGCTACAGGTCGAACGGGTGAACGGAATTACCCCAAATTTGGCAGGGAGACGGGTCTTGGTCTAGAAAGCACACTTTTGTTTATTTGGTGTGAATCCGTTCAGTAGTTTTGGAGAAATATCAAAATTTACAGATATCAATATTTGGGAATTCTGCCATCTGATTGGCTGAGGCGTTACGAGCACGAGCTTGTTGGTTATTGGCTGCGAACGGTTGCAACTAGGAAGTGTTGGCAGCCATTTTGTGATTCCGTTGAAGCGAGTAAGGGGAAAAAAGGGGGAAAAAAGTAGGAAAGAGGAGGGTAGGAGTGCTGTGAGCTCTGTGGGGTGGTTAGGGTGTGCTATACAGGGAGTTTGAAGCAAAGTATTCACCCTTACCGGTGTGAAAGTGCTGTTTTGCCCAGTGTGAGATGGTGCTGAGGTGAGGTGCCAGTACACTCGGGGATGAAACCGTAAGCTGATTGCTGTAAACTGATGTGCTCTGGGCGCTGTAGCATACTGGCTGCTGAAGCATAGCTGTGCAAGTGGTGCTAGTATGCGTTTAGACTATAGCGCTGTGAGCTCTGTGGGGTGGGTAGGGTGTGCTATACAGGGAGTGTGAAGCGAAGTATTCACCCCTAGCAGTGTGAAAGTGCTGTTTTGCCCAGAGTGAGATGGTGCTGAGGTGAGGTGCTGGTACACTCGGTGATGAAACCTTGAGCTGATTGCTGTAAACTGATGTGCTCTGTGTGCTGTAGCATACTGGCCGCTGTAGCATAGCTGTGCAATTGGTGTTAGTATGCGTTTAGACTATAGCGGGAGTGGGAAGCAAACTACTCACCCTTACCGGTCTGAAGACTTGAATGGAGTGTTTTAGCAAGCAGGAATAAAGAAATAATCATGAAGAATATAATGCAGAATGTTGCAATGCCACTGAAGACAAATGGTGAAATCAGGTGTGTTTAAGAAAGTGGCTGTGTGTAATAAAGCGATGGAGTCTGCAAGTTATATAAAAAATTTCTTTATTTAAGTGCCATAAATGGACCCACTGGTGCAAGAGCTAAGGCATCCAGCTGAGGCAAACTCCAACCGCTTCTGCTGTGTTCATACCTAAGCTCCTGCATCAGTCAATTCCACATTACATGTTACAGTTCCATGTGATATAAACAATGCCTGTTAGACATGAATGACTGTAAATTGTATAATGAAAATAAAGGTAGGATACGATTACCACACTGTGCCAACCAGTTCCTAAACAATGCCGTGTTTTTTGATCTTGATCGCCAGCTCGTGAGCAGAGGCTGAAGATGAGCTAATTTGTGTGAAAGGGCTTTGTGGATAACAGGCAGGTAGAGAGACGTGAGCACAAAGAATAGACATGGTTTCAAAATGGATGTCGAGTTTAGGCTAATTTAGCAAGTAAATAGCGTATTTGCATAGGTCATAAGTCACCCGTCTCTGGTTAGGCTGGAGACATAAGGGGCAATAATGAAAACAGAGTTCAAATGCGTAAGCATACTTAGAAAGTTATTATATGAAAATAGTTCAATTGAAGTGTATTAAAACAAATGATAGGAAAAAGTTGGAAAAAATAAATCCAAGAATAAAGTGAATTTCTTACAAGTCTTGGAGATTGCAGTCCGGAAGTTCTTCAGCGGCTTGAGATGCGTAATGTTCCAAGAGGCGGTTGTTGCCATCGTGTGAGAAAAGTGAAGCGATCCAATTCATATCCTCGAAGGGACAGTAATGTTCCTCGAATGTTGGAGCGGCAATTTGAATTGGCGGGCAATCTGCGATGTTGTCAAAGGTCGCACGTTGCTGGAGATCTTTCGCGGCTGCGCAGAAATCCCATTCCGCCAGGATACCTTTTTGCGTTGCATCCACCAGTGCTCCACTGCCCGAACAATCAAGTTCATGGTTTTCATGATACTCCATTACCTGCTGGATATCGGGAGCGATTGTTGGGATGTTGGCAAGGCATAGATCCATTCGCCAGTCGAGTCGCCAAGTTTTGCAATAAAAAGATGGTTGCACGTAGATTGCATATGTGTAAATAAATGTCATGTTGTAGCTGGCTCCGATAATAGATAGTCAGGCAGCCGAAAAGTTGTTCCATTTTTTCATGGTATTGATGTAGCTTCGCGTAGAGGCGTATTCTGTCAGACATGCTTGTTACCACAGGGAGCGAAGCCATTTTTTACCAGCAAAAATAGTAGTAGGATGGCCGCAGACAGAGCGAGAATTATGGGCGCTTTTCCTGTTATTCCAGAGATGATCAAATGAATGAAGTCTGGTATTATACCAAAACCAGTTTGAAAGCCTGTGACAAGGCCGGAGGAGACAGTGTTAAAAAAGTGTGCCAGAGCTTAATTGTCAGATGTGTTGAAAATTGTGTAACAATTCACAAAGTGTAATGGGAGGTTCGTATTTGAAAGGGACTTTATTTTACTTGAAGTTCGTGTTATCTGCAGTCGATAAATTACTTTTGCAGAAGTGAGGGACACTTCGGTTTGAAACAAAAGTGGTTTCAGTTTGCTCAGTTTAATAAAATCTGTTTTCAAAGTAGGTATTGAAGGCCAAGTTGAACTGTGGGAGTTACTTTGTGTGGATGGGAATAAACATTGCCACAGGAAGTTACTCGGTTTGAAATAGTAAGAACATACGGTATGCCAGCTCACATTCCGTAGGAGTCCATGTTATTAAGAACCAGATAACAGCCGTTAGAAAGCTGTGTGAATGTTGTTCTAATTGTGAGAGTTGGCATGCTTTTAAGAAAGCACGCAAGATTGGGGGCTGTAAGCTTAGAAGCGTTGTGCAGTTGGACATTCTTGCATAGTAATGAATGACTGCCATTGTGGTCGCACTTTTCACCTGTGAGAAAAACTTCTGTATCCTCTTTAAGACAGCGATATGTAAATGGGAGAAACCACTGCTTGTAAATAAACGCGCTACCTTATATAATCACATACATCATGACAAACAACATGTACACCTAGCAGACACAATGACACTACGTACTGTGGGAAGCGTGGCTAGCCATGTACACAAACCAAACATGGCATAGCACCTCTGCCACACAGTGCAGAATGCGGGGAGAGATGGGAGCAAAGTATGTGCGAAGGTGGCAAGTGATTCTCGATTATAAAAGTATACAATGCAAAGTGTTAAGGAGATGTGCCGGACAGACTTGAGTATACAGAGCACAGACATGTACATGTGAAGATACACTTATGGTCTATTGAGTGAAGTGGACAGTGGACGCAACCATGATAGTACAGTCAGTAGGGAAGATTACGAAAACATAGCGCATACGTGTCCCCTCCCCTCCAAATCTTTAGCGTAGTGGGCTGGCTCGGCGTACGCAAGGCTAGCGTAGGGATATGAATAAAAGGCACGTTTCTCTGGGTGTGGTTTTCTTCCAGAATGGCGAACATGTCTGCTAGGTCTGCGCAGCTTACTCCGCCACGAGGCTGACACCGTGAGCAAAGGTGGCTGCGTGAATAATGCTCTCAGCCAGAAACCATCCTGGCCGCTGCGACGCACATATGCCCCACAGTTCACCTTTCAACTCCGCCGTATGTGAAAGAGAGCCCACCACGTGCCGGCGGAAGCTTTTGGGCTGAGGTCTGCGAGCTCAGAAGGCTCCTGAGATCAACGCTGGCTAACACGACACAGGCACATAGCGCCCAGCCTGAGGCCCAGCACCATGGAGTGCTCTGTATACTACTAACACAGTAGTCCAACAGGTACCAATAGTGGAACGGTGTCTTGATCCCACAATGGACGATGTTAGAACTGCATCTGAGAGTGGAGATGAAGGTACTCCCTTCAACCAGGTGCAACCAACTCTAGGTCCCAACAGTGGAACGGTGTCTTGATCCCACAATGGACGATGTTAGAACTGCATCTGAGAGTGGAGATGAAAGTACACCCTTCGACCAGGTGCAACCAACTCTAGGTCCCAACAGTGGAACGGTGTCTTGATCCCAGAATGGCCGATGTCCGATATTACCTGCTGCTTGGTTTTCACACAACTCCCACCGTTGAGGTGCATCACCCTCTGTGCTTCCGTAGCTAACTGCTGCACATGATTATTGGGTTTGGCTGACTGCAGTCGGTGGAGTACACCGCGGTACAGCAGGTCCGAACAGTGAAACGGGGTCTTGATTCTGTGATTGAGGATGTCAGAAGTTAAAGTCTGTGATGATTTGTGTGAACCCCCTCCGATCAGGTGTAATCAACTCTGTGCTTTTGAATCCAACAGCACGTGGCTGTGAGGCGTTAATGACCACTGCTTCTGGCCTACACTGCGGTCAGCAGGGCTCACAATTCAGATCGAGTGGTGAATGTTTAATTACAGAATACAGAAGGCAACTAACTACAACGTCTATTGAAATATACACAATATCCTTTTAGTATACTTGCTTGAAGAACTTTTTTTAGATGAGTTATAGGTTTAATACAATGACCAAATTCTTCTTGGTAGTGTAAAAGAACACTAAAAAAGAGTCTACACTGTGGACAGCAGAGATCGCAATTCGAATTGTTTTGATTTATTTATTGCAGAGTTTTTTGTAATTTATGTTGTATTTTGTGAAGAGGAAGTGAGAAAAAGTATTCATGGATGACTGTGCTGACTACTGCCTTCAATTTACACTGCAGACAGCAGTGTTCACAATTCAGATCGAGTCGCTATTGTAGATGACGCAGTTCTGTAGGCAAAAGACATTGCTCCAGTGTGCTCTGTCCGCACCACGCATACACATCATCGCAGGGTCCGCACACGGTTTTTGGTGCTTCGCGTATGACAAACTGAGCAGCTCAAGTCAACGCCACATGGCTGTGGGCTCTTGCTGACTGCTCTCTGGCCTACACTGCAGACAGCAGTGTTTACAATTCAGATCGAGTCGCTATTGCAGATGATGCAATCCGTGTAGGCAACAGACATTGTTCCTAGTACGGCCCGCCCACAGCAGGCATCATCGCTGGCTGTGCACATGCTGAATGCTTTTGATGTGGCTATCTGAATGCACTAGAACTGATGGACCCTTTATGATACAATCTTTTTGTGTATTATTTCAGATCTACTGCCTGTATCTCAGTATACCACAAGTTATGGTTCTTTTACGATAGAATCTTTTGTGTATTATTTCACATCTACTGTCCCTACCTTACTGCAGCACAAAATATAGACCCTTTTATTATTGAATCTCTGTGTGTGATACAATGATTACTGTTGTAGTTGATTCTAGCAGCAATCATTCCCTGAGGGCTGGTTTACACTCACCCCACAAGCATCCAGCACAGACGTCACTGGATATGTGACCCTGGTAATAAAGAGTCGAGTGCACATTCCCGTACCCACTTCCACTATCTATCTGTGTCCGTGTGTTCATTATCTATGCATGATACTGCCCCTGGGCCGTACCACATTACCTTGTGCTGTGGACAGCGTATGCAACCATGTTACCTCTGGCAGTGGGAAAAGCTTCGGGTATGTAACTTTTAGGTGCATGGCTATCACAGGTGGAAGGCTACTTTACAGAGCATGAATATTGATGAAGATGATGGTTGCATGTTGTGTGTAGTGTCAGATGTGTACATAGCAAAATGTTTTCAAAAAATCTCTTTAAGCAGAAGAGGAGTCTCTCATCAAAAGCTGTAGAGAGAATGACTAAAACGGGTGGGGTCCTCCAACTGTAACAATGGGAAATGTTATGAACCAATCAAATGCTTTTTTTTAAGGTCACATGACAATCGCGCACCGAGCGCGCAAGGAGGCTGCACCCGACGTGATTTTGAGAAAATATATTTACCATAATATAAGTTTATTACAGTTAGAAATATATAAATGTTTAAAATATTTTAGATTTTCGCTTGTTCTCATATACACTTTAAACTTATTTAGATATAGTTTTGAGACAAAAAAAATGAGGGAATGGCGTACCCGGCATGACACCATACGTCTATGACATAACACAGGGCCTGGCAGCGTGCACTCATCGCATACGCAACGTGCAGCAGACGCGACCCCATACGTACATGACGTAACGCGCGGCTTGGTACTGCGTACCCGTCGCATACCAAAGTAGCAGCTGGCGCGACCACAGACGTATATGATGTTACGTGGGACACGGTGCCACAAACCTGTCGGATACAAAATGCGCATCATTTACGAGTTTAGCAATATGGCAGATAGGATTTGCGTGCTGATGGAGCTTTTTACACTACCGGTACGGGACTGCAGTTTAAAAAAAACCAAAACATAGATATACATACTTTTTTTTGAAGATATAAAACTTTACATAATTTCTTAAATTTTAAAAAAAGGATAAAAGAGTTCCAAAATATTACAAAAAATAGAAAAAATATAGGTTTTATAAATATTAAAATATGAAATTAACATTTAAAAAACCTTCGAAATTCACTGAAAAACCATAGGTTTTACAGACGTTATAGTTAGGAATTACCATTTAAAAAAACCTTTGAAATTCACTAAAAAAAACATAGGTTTCATTGACGTTATAGTTAGTTGGACATTTGACTCATATAAAACCAGAGAAATTTGCCCGTTATAGTTAGTTGAGCTAACTATAACTCGCGCGTCCGCAATGCACTGGTGATGACGTCACATATTACATCACTCATGACATGGTCAGTGACATCACTGATGACATCACTGATGACATCTCAAATGACATCACTGATGACATCACTGATGACTTCATCCACGTGATAATCTGATGCACAAACTGATGGCCTAATATAAGCTTTGATACATGCACTCTAAAATACAGACTACTATTTTTGAAACCATACACACAACAATGCCAGATACTACATACCACCCACTATTTCCTAGGTCTACACTCACATCCAGTCACTTATACATGCAGTTACTCATCAATACAGTACTATAATATGCACTCATACACCTATACATACAGTCACACTCCGCCACTCATCCATAGAGTTACTCACACACCTAGTCAGTCATGCAAAGAATCAATCACATACCCATTTACTAATGTATACAGTTATACACATCAACTGCATTATTTACACACACACCACATTACTTATTTATGCAGATACTAACACATACGTACTGTCTTATACAATCACTGATACAAGCAGACACTCATTTATACACCCACTCTTCAAATAACTTACTCTCACATATAGTCATGTACATACTCCAACACTCACATATACTGCCTTAAAACGTATGTAGTTACTCACACATATACCACTGAGACATTCATTCACTCACCAACACACCCATACACACACTAACTCACCCATACAGCCCTTCCCAGATGCACTTTTAAATCCATACAACCAGTGAATCACTCACTCAGACATCTATGCACAGTCACCCACCCCCCCACCCACCCACACAGACGCTCAGGCACTCATACAGATACTCAGACAACAAATCAATAACCCATATAGACACTCATGTAGCTACTCACCAACCCATGCAGCCGCTTATACACCAACTGAGATACTAATACAGACTTTCACACAGTTTAGTCACTAACCCATGCATTCAGTAAGACACGTTCAATCACTCACTTATACAGTCAGTCACGCACCTACTAAATAATCCATTCAGGCACTTGTAAATCCACTCATTCTTCAATACACCTTGGCACAGATATATATGAAAAATATTTAAACTTTACAGAAACACACATTCACTGGATGATGTCATCAGTGATGTCATTTGAGATGTCATCAGTGATGTCATGAGTGATGTCACTGCCCATGTCATGAGTGATGTAACATGTGACGTCATCCCCAGTGCATTGCGGGCGCGCGAGTTATAGTTAGCTCAACTAACTATAACGGGCAAATTTCTCTGGTTTTATATGAGGCAAATATCCAACTAACTATAACGTCCCTGAAACCTATGTTTTTTTAGTGAATTTCATAGGTTTTTTAAATGCTAATTCCTAACTATAACGTCTGTAAACCTATG
The DNA here is from genome assembly GCF_964204655.1 of Triturus cristatus. NCBI lineage: Eukaryota > Metazoa > Chordata > Amphibia > Caudata > Salamandridae > Triturus > Triturus cristatus. The sequence continues at coordinate 744,619,272 of NC_140580.1, read as the reverse complement.
TTTTTTTCAGTGAATATATATATATATATATATATATATATATATATATATATATATATATTCACTGAGGTTTCAGAGACGTTATAGTTAGAAATTAGCATTTAAAAAACCTTAGAAATTCACAGAAAAAACCATAGGTTTCAGGGGTGTTATAGTTAGCTGCCCATTTCACTCGTACAAAACCATAGAAATTCCTCCGTTATAGTTAGTTCTGCTAACTATAACTCACGCGCCCGCAATCCACTGCTGATGATGTCACATATTGCATCATTCATGACATGGTCAGTGACATCACTGATGACATCACTGATGACATCTCAAATGACATCACTGATGACATCGCTGATGACATCATCCACTGAATGTGGTTTAGTTTGAAATTTAAATATGTATCATATATATACCAATCTGTATTGAAGATTGAGTGGATATATAACTGTCTGGATGAAGGATTTAGTAGCTGTCTGACTGTCTTTTTAAGTGAGTAATTAAAAGTGTCTCACTTAATACATGGATTAGTAACTAAACTATGTGAATGTGTGCAGCACTGTCTCTGTTGTTGTATAACATGCTGCCTCAGTTGGTCACTAACTACATGAGTGTGTATATTAGTTATTGATTAGTTGGGTGAGTATTTGTATGGGACACTGAGTTTGTGTGTGGTTTGATGGGGTGTGTGTAACTCTATGCATAGATGTGTGAATGGTTGATTGACCAGGTGTATGGGTTTAAGAGTGCATGTGGAAACAGTTGTTTGGGTGACTGAGTGTATTTATTTGGGTGTTGGTGAGCGAATATATGTTTTAGTTGTACATCTTCAACAAAGTAAAAAAATAAACGGCATTGTATGTGAGAGTTGGTGTATATAAATAAGTTTGTGTAAGAGTCAGTGATTGTGAGAGTAAATATATGAATGAGTGTATAATTGTAATGGTGCTTTTTTAACATATTAACGATGAGTTACTATGTGTTTGAATAAATGAGGTGTCGTTGGATAATTGTGCAAGTGAGTAAATTTATGTGCGATATATTTTTTTCATGAGTGAGTAGGATGACTGCATAACTGACTAAGATGACTGCTGATGTGTCAATGTCTAGATATGTGTATAAGTGCATTTGAAAGTGTTCTATTAATTAATGACTGCATGTATAGATGGTTCTGTTGTTGAATGGGTAGTTGTGTGTGTAGACTTAGGAATCAGTGAGTGGGTATGTAGTAACTGGTATTGGTGTGTCAATGGTTTCAAATATGGTACTCTATATTTTACAGTGAGTGATGAAAGGTTATACTAGTGTATGATGTGGTGTATCGGATTGTCAAGTGGATGATGTCATCAGTGATGTCATTTGAGATGTCATCAGTGATGTCATCAGTGATGTCACTGACCATGTCATGAATGATGCAATATGTGACATCATCAGCAGTGCATTGCGGGCGCGTGAGTTATAGTTAGCAGAACTAACTATAACGGAGGAATTTCTATGGTTTTGTACGAGTGAAATGGGCAGCTAACTATAACACCCCTGAAACCTATGGTTTTTTCTGTGAATTTCTAAGGTTTTTTAAATGCTAATTTCTAACTATAACGTCTCTGAAACCTATGTATTTTTCAGTGAATTTCAAAGGTTTTTTAAATGCTAACTTTTAAGTGTGATAGTAGTTATATCTATTTTTTGTACTGATTTTCTACAGTTTTTTAACTGTTTATTTATAAATATTTTATTCATTAAATAACATTATATATTTTTCTGAAAATTGCAAAAAAACATTTTTTAATTAAAACTGAAATATTGATTAATTTTCTTGTTTTCATTTTTTATTTTAATATATTTATATCATTTACTTTAAAAAAAATCAATGTTTTTTCGCAGTCGCGCACTCAAAGTGTACACATCATGGTGGGTGCGCGCATTCTAGCCGCCATTTTAGAAAAGTCATGAAAGATCCGTGTATGGTGTGCGACGGCTGTGTGTTTTTCAGTTACATCATATACATTTAATATCACGTGATATGCGCGATTGGTATGTGACCAGTCTGCGACTCCTGCTCCCACGCATTCGTGACACATGCGCATTACGGTACGAGATGTTTGCACGCTTGCGGGTCCCGCATGACATCATATACGTGCTGGGGCGCGCTGGGTGCGCGACATCGCAAAAAAAATTTCAGTTCCAAAATGATATGTATGTGTCTTTAATATACATATTAAGGCAAGAGATTATGTAAGATATTTATCAAAATAATATATTTGTACTTATAAGAAACTTATATTATTTTTAAATATATTTTCGCGAAGTCGGGTGCGTGCGTCGTGAGTGCAGAAAACCAGGTCAGAAGAGCTGCTGTAGAGCCAGAGAACCAGGTCAGCAGAGCTGCTCTAGAGCCTAAGAACTAGGTCAGCAGAGCTGCTCTAGAGTCAGAGAACCAGGTCAGCAGAGCTGCTGTAGAGCCAGAGAAACCAGGTCAGCAGAGCTGCTTTAGATGGAGAGAACCAGGTCAGCAGAGCTGCTTTAGAGCCAGAGAACCAGGCCAGCAGAGCTGCTTTAGAGCCAGAGAACCAGGTTAGCAGAGCTGCTTTAGAGCCAGAGAACCAGGTCAGCAGAGCTACTCTAGAGCCAGAGAACCAAATCAGCAGAGCTGCTTTAGAGCCATAGAACCAGGTCAGCAGAGCTGCTTTAGAGCCAGAGAACCAGGTCAGTAGGGCTGGTCTACAGCCTAAGAATCAGGTCAACAGAGCTGCTCTAGAGCCAGAGAACCAGGTCAGTAGAGCTGCTTTAGAGGGAGAGAACCAGGTCAGCAGAGCTTCTATAGAGCCAGTGAACCATGTCAGCAGAACTGCTTCAGAGCCATAGAACTGGGTCAACGGAGCTGCTTTAGAGCCAGAGAACCAGGTCTGCAGAGCTGTTGTAGAGCCAGAGAACTAGATCAGCAGAGCTGCTCTGTAGCATAAGAACTAGGTCAGCAGAGCTGCTCTAGAGCCAGAGAACCAGGTCAGCAGACCTGCTGTAGATCCAGAGAAACCAGGTCAGCAGAGCTGCTTTAGAGAGAGAGAACCAGGTCAGCAGAGCTGCTTTAGAGCCAGAGAACCAGGTCAGCAGAGCTGCTCTAGCTGACACTGACTGACTGACACTGCCTGATTGACACTGACTGACACTGATTGACACTGACTGACAGACTGACTGACACTGACAGACTGACTGACACTGACTGACTGACATTGACTGACATTGACTGACACTGACTGACTACTCTCTACTACTCTACTACTGACTCACTACTACTCTACTACTCTCTCTCTACTACTCACTCTCTACTACTCTCCACCACTCACTCTCTGCTACTCTACTACTCTCTACTACTCACTCTCTACTACTCACTCTCAACTACTCACTCTCTACTACTCTACTACTCACGCTCTACTACTCTCTACTACTCTCTCTCTACTACTCTCTACTATTCACTCTCTACTACTCACTCTCTACTACTCACTCTACTACTTTCTACTACTTTCTACCACTCACTCTCTACTACTCTACTACTCACGCTCTACTACTCTCTACTACTCTCTCTCTACTACTCACTCTACTACTTTCTACTACTCTCTACCACTCACTCTCTACTACTCTACTACTCACTCTCTACTACTCTCTACTACTCACTCGCTACTACTCTCTACTACTCACTCTCTACTACTCTCTACTACTCACTCTACTACTCTCTGCTGCTCTCTAGCACTCACTCTCTACTACTCTACTACTCTCTCTCTACTACTCACTCTCTACTACTCACTCTCTACTACTCACTCTACTACTCTCTACTACTCACTCTCTACTACTCTCTCTCTACTACTCACTCTCTACTATTCACTCTCTTCTACTCACTCTCTACTACTCGCTCTCTACTACTCACTCTTTACTACTCACTCTCTACTACTCGTTCTCTACTACTCTCTACTACTCACTCTCTACTACTCACTCTCTACTACTCTCTCTGCTACTCACTCTCTACTACTCACTCTCTACTACTCTACTACTCTCTACTACTCGCTCTACTACTCACTCTCAACTATTCTCTACTACTCACTCCACTACTCTCTCCTACTCTCCACCACTCACTCTCTACTACTCTACTACTCACTCTCTACTACTCTCTCTCTACTACTCACTCTCTACTACTCACTCTACTACTCTATACTACCCACTCTGTACTACTCTCTACTACTCACTCTGTACTACTCACTCTGTACTACTCACTCTCTACTACTCTCTACTGCTCACTTTCCACTACTGATTCTCTACTACTTGCTTTCAACTACTCTCTACTACTCACTCTACTACTCACTCTCTACTACTCTACTACTCTCTCTACTTCTCACTCTATACTACTCTCTCTACTACTCACTCTCTACTACTAACTCTCTACTACACACTCTCTTCTACTTGCTCTCTGCTACTCGCTCTCTACTACTCTCTAGTACTCACTCTAATACTCACTCTCTACTACTCTCTAATACTCACTCTCTACTACTCCACTACTCTCTACTACTCACTCTCTACTACTCACACTCTACTACTCTCTACTACTCTCTCTCTACTACTCACTCTCTACTACTCACTCTCTACTACTCTCTCTACCACTCTCTACTACTCACTCTCTACTACTCTCTACTACTCACTCTCTACTACTCTCTCTCTACTACTCTCTACAACTCACTCTGCTACTCACTCTCTACTACTCTCTACTACTCACTCTCTACTGCTCACTCTCTACTACTCTCTACTACTCACTCTCTACTACTCTCTACTACTTTCTACTACTCACTCTACTACTCACTCTCTACTACTCTCAACTACTCACTCTCTAATACTCACTCTCTACTACTCACTCTCTACTACTCACTCCACTACTCTCTACTACTCACTCTCTGATACTTTCTCTACTACTCTCTACTACTCTCTACTACTCACTCTCTACTCTCTATTACTCGCTCTCTACTCTCTACCTCTCTACCTCTCTCTCTACTACTCTCTACCTCTCTACCTCTACCTCTCTACCTCTACACCTCTACCTATACACCTCTACCTCTCTACCTCTCTGTACATGCACACATATGCACATATATATATGCATATATATGCATATGCATTTATATATGTGTATGTGTATTATCTACTGGCGGTCGCCAGTAGATAGTTATAGTTAGGACCGTGTTTCCATAGGAAATCCGCAACATTCTTTTTGGAATAACTTTGGCGCCGGTTGACGAATCCTCGCAAATTTTTCAAAACTAATGGGGCGCTACGCTCCGCTCCTACCCTGAAAGTCTCGGGGGGATTCGTCAAGCGGGGGCTGAGAAAAAAGGGGGGTCCCAAAACGCGTTTTCCCCATGCATTTTCCCATAGGACCTTTAGTCCGAGCTACAGCCCGAACGGCTGAACAGAATTACTTGAAATTGGGCAGAGAGGTAGTCCTCAGGTCAGGGATGTGCCTTTTGCAGGTCTGGTGTAAATCTGTTCAGTAGGTCCTGAGAAAATAGCATTTAAATCAATATCTATATCTGTAAGCGCGCTCCGCGCGCTTACGGTAAGCTTACCGTACGCGTACGGTGCCGTGCGCGAGCTCAATTCTGATTGGTGGTTACATGACTGTAAACATTCGAATCGGTCGAAATCAGAAAGTATCGGCCGCCATTTTCTGTCTCTCGCACTGAAAAACAAAGGATGATAACATGAAAAGGGGGCAACGAAGAGAGTTGCAGACCCCCTAGCGTTCGTCAGGGGGTTCACGAAGGACCAAAAAGTATGAAAAATAAATTTAATAATTTTTAAAAAAAATCGCGGAGTGCGCGTACGGTAAGCTTACCGTACCCGTACGGTAAAAAACAAAAAAAAAAAAAAAAAGAATTAACAATCACATTTAATATATAAATCTAAGGACCCCCAAGGGAGAAAAAAACAATTGATATTTTGTAAAAAATGGCGAGGCGTGCACGGTACGAAATGCGCAACGTGGGTGCTCGGTGCGCGAAGCGCACCGAGTGCCCACAGCACGCGCACGGTGCGCGAAGTGCACCGTGCGCGCAAAAATTTAAAATAAATACATAACTTAGCATTTAAAAAAACATACAAATTCACTGAAAAAAACATAGGTTTCACACACGTTATAGTTAGGAATTAGCATTTAAAAAACCTTGCAAATTCACTTAAAAAACCATAGGTTTCACACGGTTAGCTGTACATTTCACTCGTAAAAAACCAATGAAATTCCACGTTATAGTTAGATCAGGTAACTATAACTTGCGCAACCGCAATGCACAATGTGTCATTTCAGATGTCATCATTGATGTCATGAGTGATGTCACTGACCATGTCATAAGTGATGTAATATGTGACGTCATCAGCAGTTTATTGTGGGCGCGCAAGTTATAGTTACCTGATCTAACTATAACGTGGAATTTCATTGGTTTTTTACGAGTGAAATGTACAGCTAACTATAACTTGTGTGAAACCTATGGTTTTTTAAGTGAATATATATATATATATATACATATATAAACATATAAATATAATCTGCATATCTATATAAATATAAATTCATGCAAACATATACATATACATATATGCATACATATGCATGGTATGTATATGAAAGTTTGAAAAACTCTAATACAAGCAAAGCTAAAAAGCCACCTAATTACAAACAGAATTGCTTTAACTTAAATAAGGACGAGACCTATTGCATTTTCAATGCTTGTTTACTTTGATTCCATCAAGAAGGCATTCAGATGTGTCACACATTTTCCATAAATTCTGAATGGTAGCACTCTAGTTGCTCCTTAGATCACTGTAGTAAAGCTACTGCTCACCAGGGAAGTCTGCTGCTGGTATTGAAAGTTCATGTTTCAGTCTGCATGGCAGAATGTTTTAATGAAATAGAAGAGGATTTGAGAAGTCACTCAAAATGTGCCCTAATTTTTCTTTTTTCCTCACTAATCATAATTTCTATGGCAAAATGAACCTCCTCATTGTGTTCCTTTTAAATTAAACTACTCACTCTCTACTACTCACTCGCTACTACTTTCTACTACTCTCTCTCTACTACTCACTTTCTACTACTCTCTAGTACTCTACTACTCTCTACTACTACTCTCTACTACTCACTCTCTACTACTCACTCTCTACTACTCTCTACTACTCTCTACCACTCACTCTCTACTACTCTACTACTCACTCTCTACTACTCTCTACTACTCTCTCTCTACTACTCCCTCTCTACTACTCAGTCTACTACTCTCTACTACTCACTCTCTACTACTCTACTACTCTCTACTACTCTCTACTACTCACTCTCTACTACTCTCCACTACTCACTCTACTACTCTCTACCACTCACTCTCTACTACTCTCTCTCTACTACTCACTCTCTACTACTCACTCTACTACTCTCTACTACTCTCTCTGCTACTCACTCTCTACTACTCTCTACTACTCACTCTCTACTACTCTACTACTCTCTACTACTCTCTCTACTGCTCACTCTCTACTACTCACTCTCTACTACTCTCTCTCTACTACACACTCTCTACTACTTGCTCTCTACTACTCACTCTACTACTCACTCTACTACTCACTCTCTACTACTCCCTACTACTCACTCTAATACTCACTCTCTACTACTCTCTACTACTCACTCTGTACTACTCTCTACTACTCACTCTCTACTACTCTCTACTACTCACTCTCTACTACTCTCTCTCTACAACTCACTCTCTACTACTCACTCTCTACTACTCACTCTCTACTACTCTCTACTACTCTCTACAACTCATTCTCTACTACTCTCTATTGCTCACTCTCTACTACTCTCCCTACTACTCTCTACTACTCACTCTACTACTCATTCTCTACTACACATTCTCTACTACTCTCTCTCTGCTACTCAGTCTCCACTACTCACTCTCTACTACTCTCTACTACTCACTCTCTAATACTCACTCTCTACTACTCTCTACTACTCACTCTCTACTACTCTCTACTTCTCACTCTCTACTACTCTCTACTACTCACTCTCTACTACTCACTCTACTACTCTCTCCTACTCACTCTCTGCTACTCTCTCTACTACTCTCTACTACTCTCTATTACTCATCCTCTACTCTCTACCTCTCTACCTTTCTCTACCTCTCTCTCTACTACTCTCTACCTCTCTACCTCTACCTCTCTATCTCTACGTCTCTACCTCTACACCTCTACCTCTCTACCTCTCTCTACCTCTCTCTACACGCACACATATGCACATATATGCATATGCATTTATATATATGTATGTGTATATATATATATACATACATATATAAACATATATATAATCTGCATATCTATATATAAATACAAATATAATGCATGCATACATTTACATATATGCATGTTATGTACATGACATTTTGAAAAACACTAATAAAAGCAAAGCTAAAAAGCCACCTAATTACAAACAGAATTGCTTTAACTTAAACGAGGGTGAGACCTATTGCATTTTCAAAGCTTGTTCACTTTGGTTCCATCAAGAAGGCATTCATATGTGACACATTTGCCATGAATTCGGAATGGTAGCACTCTAGTTCCTCATTAGATCACTGTAGCAAAGCTACTGCTCACCAGGGATGTCTGCTGCTGGTATTCAAAGTGCATGTTTCAGTCTGCAAGTCAGAATTCTTTAATGAAATAGAAGAGGATTTGAGAAGTCACTCAAAATGTGCCCTAATTTTTCTTTCTGCAGCACTAATCATACATTCTATGGCAAAATGAACCCTCTCATTTTGTTCCTTTTTAAATTAAATGTTTTAAATGTTACCACTTTATTCCAATCAAGATGGCTTCAGGTGTGCCATACCTTTGTCATAAGTAAGACTGTTAGCGCTCTAGCTGTTCTTTGGAACACTGGGAAGCTGCAGTAGAACACAAAGGAATCAACTGACAGTCTCTGCCCTTGTTGGATGTACATGTTTTACTGAGAATGTCAGACTTCATTCTCACATGACTGAGAAAGATTATGTGAATTTACAGAAAATATGCTCTCAGTTTAGCTTATAGATCACCTTCCAAACCTCTGTGGGAAAAGCATGTGAAAATAGTTTTCTCTCAAAGATGATTCATGATATCCCAGCAGAAGGCTTTTTCACATGGTAAAATCACCTTAGAACATACCACAATTCCTAAAACGAGTATGGTACCATCAACAAATGATTTATAATGTAACTAAAGTCTTAAAACCTTCTATTAACTGCAATGCTTTTTAATGAGGTGCTATCATGTATATTGGTCCCAAGATGGCTGCCAACACTTCTTGGATGAAGTGCTGACAGCCAATCAGATCTCACAATGAGATGTGTGGTTAGGCTCCGCCCAGATATGTATATGATTTTACTTTTGATTTTCTCAGGAACTACTGAACAGATTTACACCATATATGCAAAAGACACATGCCTGACCTGAGGACTACCTCTTTGCCAAATTTCAAGTAATTCTGTTCAGCCGTTCGGGCTGTACCTTCGACTAAAGGTCCTATGGGAAAATGCATGGGGAAAACGCGTTTTGGGACCCCCCCTTTTTTCTCAGCCCCCGCTTGACGAATCACCCCGAGACTTTCAGGGTAGGAGCTGAGCGGAGCGCCCCATTAGTTTTGAAAATTTCACGAACATAAGTCAACCGGCGCCAGTTATTCAAAATAGAATTTTCAGATTTCCTATGGGAACTCTGTCCTAACTATAACTATCTACTGGCGACCGCCAGTAGATAATATATATATATATATAGTAAGTGAACGGCGGTTTACACTCTATCAGCGCAGCAGAGCGAGTTGGGACACGAGCAAGAGAGGAATATCAATGTTTAGTGAAACGGCGCGCCGTGACGTGGCAGCAAGTATATTTAAAGCATGCCCGGTTCAACAGAGTGAGGGCACCACTAACACAGAGCCATTGAGTTTGAAAAGCAAATACCAACGTCTGGAAAGGCTTCATGAACGGGAGATCAGGAAGTGGTGGGAGGCCACTTCCCTACAAAGTTATATTGACGTCGAGAGGGTACCGAGGGGCCTGAGAATTTACACGGTCCCGGCGTACGAATCCCGCTACATTATTGACCTACAAACGAAACATCCAGGTGGTCTTAATAGCGGGGAAGAACTAGCAGTCCATTTGTGAGAGGAATAGAAATTAGTAACCCCCACTCTATGTAATCATGCATGCAATTTGGGACGGTAATAGATCTGGTTATAATTCAAAACACATACCCAGATTGGAACCACTACAGTATGCCCATACAGGGCAGTATGTTGACACGAGATGATTAGGAATCATAAGTGACACACACATGACAGACAAATCACTAGCATTACGCCCATCCAGGGCGTGAATGATTCCAGATAGCGCGAGTCCATATAGGATTATAATTATGTTGTGAATGAATGAATTGAATTCAGGCGCGATGACTCACGACCTTTGAAGGTATTTAATTATCAACTGTGGTTCCTCATCATGAATTAGTTTGACCAATTGTTATGTCAGGCTGGAGAATGGGTAGCTGTGGAGATTAGCGCGATCCCATATAGAACAAATTGATGTTGTAAATGAATTATTTATGCACGCGCGAACACTCGCCACCCGTTAATGTATTTATTTATTTATCAATGGTGGTTCCGCACTATGAATTAGTTTCACCAGACTATTACTTTAAGCTGTATTATGAATTTGTTATAATATATGTGAATATTAACATATTACAAGATGGCGCTCAAAGTCGAGCAACAGTCCTTCGTCCATTGCATGAAATTGATTTGAATTTAAGCTGTCACGGCAACGGCGGTCGTCGACACTGACGAAGGCTGACGCCGAAACGCGTTTGTTATTATTTGTCTCGTAAATAAACCGTAACAAGTTTAAACCCAACGTGAGTGCTGGTCTGAATTTACTTGAAAGTAAGGAGCTTGATATTTAGCGGTTTGCCACCGCTGGACCGGGCACCCGCTCACGAGTGCAGCAGCAGGCAAGACCACGGAGCAGCGATATATATATATATATATATATATATATATATATATATATATATATATATATATATATATATATTATCTACTGGCGGTCGCCAGTAGATAGTTATAGTTAGGACCGTGTTTCCATAGGAAATCCGCAACATTCTATTTGGAATAACTTTGGCGCCGATTGACGAATCCTCGCGAAATTCTCAAAATAGGTGGGGCGCTCCGCTCCGCTCCTACCCTGAAAGTCTCGGGGGGATTCATCAAGCGGGGGCTGAGAAAAAGGGGGGGTCCCAAAACGCGTTTTCCCCATGCATTTTTCCATAGGACCTTTAGTCCGAGCTACAGCCCGAACGGCTGAACAGAATTACTTGAAATTTGGCAGAGAGGTAGCCGTCAGGTCAGGGATGTGCCTTTTGAAGGTCTCGTGTAAATCTGTTCAGTATTTCCTGAGAAAATAACATTTAAATCAATATATATATCTATAGGCGCGCTCCGAGCGCGTACCGTAAGCTTACCGTACGCGCACGCCGCCGTGCACGAGCGCGATTCTGATTGGTTGTTAGATCTCAGTAAACATTCAAATCGGTCGAAACCAGGAAGTGTCGGCCGCCATTTTGTCTCTCGCAGTCTGAGGGGGTGAAAAACAAAGGTGGAGAACGTGAAAAGGGGGCAGGGTGGACAGTTCCTGACCCCCTAGCCTTTGTCAGGGGGTCCCAGAAGGACCCCCAAGGGCAAAAATTAATTTTAATTTTTTTTCGAAAAATCGCCGAATGCGCGTAGCGTACGCGCACGGCGTAAACGGAGAAATTCCGCGAGGAAAAATTCCGCGAACTTCGCGTAATTACGCGTATGGTGTGCGCACGGCCCCAAAAAATTTTCAAAAAGGAAAGCTTAAAAAAAAATAAAAAAAATTGTGAGGTAAGGTTGGCTCTTAAAAGAGCCGTTGGGTTAATACAGGGATGGAGGAAAGAAAGAATGAGAATATTATGAGCGTCTACAAACGTGCTGGTCTATCTTATTGTTAATAAGGGAAACACTGGTCTCCCCAAAAATAATAGGACCACAACACGTTGTACACCTCATTGAAACCCTCCGAAATCGAGGGTTAATGTCCAGAGGAGCAGAAGAAGGTGATGCTCCCACCTCAGAGGAAGGGCTCAGCTGAGCTGCCGATGATGTACTCGGCTGAGCTTCTGAGGTTGGGCTCCGGTGACTTACTGAAGAGTTTTCTTCAGTATGTCGAGCAAAGGTCCTGGGATGTTTATCCCTAATGTGTCTCATCATAGAGTGATTTCCAAAGGAATACTTCTTCCTTGGATCTCCTCTAGATAAAACACAGTCACAAAGTGTGCAAGTGACCAATGGAGCATTGACCTTTTTCTGCCCCTCTGGAAAAGTAAAATACTCCCACACAAAAGAATCCTTTTGTTTCCTCCTTCTCTGTCTGATGAAGGTGCTGCTAGGCTCACTCTCAGAAGAGGTCTGCTGCTCTGCCATTGTATCTCAATGTCAATTCAGCTCCTTCTCCTAGGGGATCTCAAGCAGTAATGAGGGGAATGGGTGTGGTGTGGGAAGTTTCTGGAACTGAAAGTAGTTTCAACCAATGAAAAGTGTTCTTTTTGGATCACATGACCTACCGTGCGCGCTTCGTAAGCTTACGGTACGCGCTCGTAAACAAGTACGCATGCACAAACGTGACGCTTACGGAGCGCTTACGGAGCGCGTACGTAAGACGCACTCGCGCATGTGCATTACACGCCCCTGCGTAACCGCGACGTTGCTTCCACGCAACGCGCATGCGTGTACGCATACGTCACGTACGTATCACGTAAGCGCACTGTACTTATGACGTACAGAGCGCGTAGCGTCAGCTTACCGTATGCGCATCGTATCACGTAAGCGCACCGTACTTATGACGTACGGAGCGCATAGTGCCAGCTTACCGTACGCGCACGGAAACAAAAATGCATTAAAAAAAATTAACCATTCCATAATGCAGGATATAGTCCATATATTATTTTATACATAGGTTTACCAAAAATCTCAAAAAAAAATTTGCATTTAAAAAACCGTACAAATTCACTGAAAAAACCATAGGTTTCACACACGTTATAGTTAGGAATTAGCATTTAAAAAACCTTGCAAATTCACTGAAAAAACCATAGGTTTCACACAAGTTATAGTTAGCTGGACATTTCACTCGTAAAAAACCAATGAAATTCCCCCGTTATAGTTAGTGCAGGCAACTATAACTCACGCGACCGCAATCCTCTGTTGATGCTAATACTGTATCTTTAGCTATACATTACAAACATTTATTTTTCATAAAGACACATATGTCATCAGTGATGTAATATTTGACATCATCAGCAGAGGATTGCGGTCGCGTGAGTTATAGTTGCCTGCACTAACTATAACGGGGGAATTTCATTGTTTTTTTACGAGTGAAATGTCCAGCTAACTATAACATGTGTGAAACCTATGTTTTTTTCAGTGAATATATATATATATATATATATATATATATATATATATATATATATATATATATATATATATATTCCACACTTGTCGATCCTCAAGGAAGATGCACTCTCGAAATTAAACCTGATAGATTTATTCAGCAATCATTACGCGTTTCGACAGATTCGCTGTCTTGTTCACACAGTGCATGTAAAAGTGACGAGGTATTACATAGACAATAACATCGATGACGGACTGTATTTGGTAAGGAAAAGCGGTGGCCATTTCTTAGTGGCACAAAAACATTATTATACATATATCAGCCTTTATAGTGGCTTGAACCTTGGACCACCAATTATTGGATTCCAAATTGTCGATTATAACGCAAATACTATTGACATGAATGCTCACCAAAATTACCAAGGAAAAGATTCGCAACATTTGGAGCAAAACAAGTCCCCATGGCAGTACCGAGGACCTGCTTATAGATAGTGCCATTAAACATAAAAATGTTATTGGTAAGGCTTAGATGCATCATCTCCAAAATCATATTAGTATGTTCGAGAAATTCAATTGGTCTTTTTTTCAAGAAATGATGGCACGCTGCAATTCCCTGTCCATGGTCAATGATCGTGTATAGGGAATTGACGTCTAGAGTGATCATAAGATCAGTGCTTTCCCATAGTATACCTGCAAGTTTGGTTAAAAGGTCTTTAGTGTCTTTTACATAAGATGGAAGAGAGATGACGTAATCTTGAAGGAAGTGATCGACATATTTAGAGACATTTTCTAAAACACTGCCAATAGATGATACTATAGGTCTACCAGGTGGCATGGTGGAATTTTTATGGATTTTGGGTAAAATATATAATATGGATAACTTAGGGTGATCACATTTTAGAAAACAGTATTCTTCCCATGTTATATAGCATTTTTATTCCCATTCTTTCAGTTTGTCCCAGGTCTCAAAGATGCTTGCGTTATACGTATCCAAATTTGCTTTCATATAAAATCTTTGGTCATTAAGTTGTTTTGATGCCTCTGTAATGTACATCTCTATACCCCAGAGAACAATGTTTCCTCCTTTGTCCGCAGGGCGGATAATGATATTGGTGTCATCTGCTAGTGAATTTAGTAGTTTATTTTGTTGAATAGATAAAATGAATACAACTTTTTTGTTTTTTTGATGTTTCAATTTTATCAAGGCTTGTGTTACGACCTCATGGAATGTATCTATGTTGTCGTGAGGAAGATTGGGGTAGAAAATAGAGCGAGGTTTAAAGTTGGTAGCTATACTAGAGTCCGTGGGAATGTCTAGTTCTTGTGTTTCAGTTGATGTAGCATTTATGAGATCATGTCCCATGGCTAAATTTTGTATATCATATAGTATTTCTGCGTCTTCAACAGTTAGGTTAGAGAAATGAGAATCTGTGGGATTATTTCTCAAGTTTGATGAGTATCGTCCTGTTTGTATAGCTAATGCCACTTTTTTTAGTTTAGCTTTTCTGACAAACTTGTATATATCAACACGTGTGTCAGCATAGTTGAAGATCTCCATGGGGCAAAAGGTCAATCCTAAATATAGTGTTCTCTTTTCTAAATAAGTCAGATCACGATTGCTTAGATTTACAATAGTTTTATTTACCGTCTCTGGATCCATTATTTCTTGTTCCTTGAGCCTCTTGATTTGTTTCCCATGGGCTCCTTAACTTTGTCGTTTTGATTCTTTATGTTTTCTCCATTTGCGTCTCTGTTTACTCCTCCCCTCCCTCTTCCTCTTCCTCGTCCTCTGCCACGTTGTATTCTCCCTCTTCTTTGAGATGGTTGTGGTGTTGCTCTTGGTACCTGGCGGCCTTTCCTCAAGACCCTGAATTCGTCTAAAAAAGTCGCCGTTCTTGCTGGGGTTTTTCTTTCTGTGGTGGAACTGACCGTGGATATGGACCCTTCAGTGTCAGATCCGCTTGTTTCTGGTATGGTGTTTTCTACCTCAATAGGGTATGTATATATTCATCACTATAAGTTTGATTGCTGTGACATAATACTAGCAATATAGATATAATTTTGGTGAGCATTCATGTCAATAGTATTTGCGTTATATTCGACAATTTGGAATCCAATAATTATTGGTCCAAGGTTCAAGCCACTATAAAGGCTGATATATGTATAATAATGTTTTTGTGCCACTAAGAAATGGCCGCCGCTTTTCCTTACCAAACACAGTCCGTCATCGATGTTATTGTCTATGTAATACCTCGTCACTTTTACATGCACTGTGTGAACAAGAAAGCGAGTCTGTCGAAACGCGTAACGATTGCTGAATAAATCTAACAGGTTTAATTTTGAGAGTGCGACTTCCTTGAGGATCGGCAAGTGTGGATTATATTTTCCGGAAGACCTGCCCGTCGCGACGCACCACCTGTCTATAGGCCACGACTCCGGTAAACAAGGTCAATTTCTGTGGAGAAGAAACTATCAAAGAGTCAATTGGCCGGCCGCTGCTCATCGGAACAAAAGAATTCTATGACCACTGGGGCAGATAACGGCATCCAACATGGCTAAGAGGTATGTGTTCCCACCCCTGGGCTCGGTGGAGGGGCGGTTTTGACATACGGGTAGCGGGGAGTGATTTCGGAGGAGATGCGCCACGTCCCGGTGTGCCAGACGCTTCCATGAGATCGTGCACTCTGTATGACGCGCTTATATACCGAAGGAAAACATAGAGTATTACATGAATGCTCGGGATATCTTCAATATACTTTATTGAAATTTTTAATTACCGGAGCTTTCATTTGCAATATGTACCATGCATTCCAGTGTGGTCAAACGGAATGCAGATACCAGATATGCCTCAGAATCCATTAATTAAACATAGACTGAAAACAAAAACGGCAACAGGAACCTCCGAGTATTAGGAGGGAAATTAACCTCATTCCAATTGAAAAGTGTTTAAAAGCAAAACGAACTGTACACGTAAGTGGACCTTTGTAAAGGACATTTCACACATTTTAATAACATGGATACAGAAACAGAACGCCGTGCAGTGGCACAAACGCTGCTTGCAAGAGCGCCAGGTGTGGGGACTACCACACAAACTGCACAACAGGCTGATACTACACTCAATGCTAAACTACGATGTTTGGAAAAACTTAAGAAATTAGAAACTGCCAAATGGTGGGAAGCCATTTCTTTGCAAGATTATGTTGACAAACAAATGGTACCTAGAGGTTTGCGCATATATATAATGCCCTCCTATGAATCGCCAAATCCCCTCATGTTACAAGACTGGCAAGAAAACTCAGCAATTAGCTCTAGAAACATGCTGAGCATTCTAATTAAATATGCGTTGGAAGACAGGGAGGCTATTCTATCTGAAATCAGCACTATTGAAAATGAACTAACCATAAGTGACGAACAAGATTTCATCAATAAGTTCAAATTGGAAATGAACTGTAAACTACAACAACATGAAGAGGACATAAAGACTCGAAAACAAAGAAAGCTCCACAGAGACTGTGTTGATTATGAGACTGGCCACATCCTAACGTACAGTCATAAATATGACTATCTATATGACGATTTACCACCAATTAGAGATGATACTAACAACATTCATATTGAGGTAGAAAACACCATACCAGAAACAAGCGGATCTGACACTGAAGGGTCCATATCCACGGTCAGTTCCACCACAGAAAGAAAAACCCCAGCAAGAACGGCGACTTTTTTAGACGAATTCAGGGTCTTGAGGAAAGGCCGCCGGGTACCAAGAGCAACACCACAACCATCCCAAGGAAGAGGGAGAATACAACGTGGCAGAGGACGAGGAAGAGGAAGAGGAAGAGGGAGGGGAGGAGTAAACAGAGACGCAAACGGAGAAAACATAAAGAATCAAAACGACAAAGTAAAGGAGCCCATGGGAAACAAATCAAGAGACTCAAGGAACAAGAAATAATGGATCCAGAGACGGTAAATAAAACTATTGTAAATCTAAGCAATCGTGATCTGACTTATTTAGAAAAGAGAACACTATGTTTAGGATTGACCTTTTGCCCCACGGAGATCTTCAACTATGCTGACACACGTGTTTGATATATACAAGTTTGTCAGAAAAGCTAAACTAAAAAAGTGGCATTATCTATACAAACGGGACGATACTCATCAAACTTTGAGAAATAATCCCACAGATTCTCATTTCTCTAACCTAACTGTTGAAGACGCAGAAATACTATATGATATACAAAATTTAGCCATGGGACATGATCACATAAATGCTACATCAACTGAAACACAAGAACTAGATATTCCCACGGACTCTAGTATAGCTACCAACTTTAAACCTCGCTCTATTTTCTACCCCAATCTTCCTCACGACAACATAGATACATTCCATGAGGTCGTAACACAAGCCTTGATAAAATTGAAACATCAGAAAAACAAAAAAGTTGTATTCAATTTATCTATTCAACAAAAGAAACTACTAAAATCACTAGCAGATGACACCAATATCATTATCCGCCCTGCGGACAAAGGAGGAAACATTGTTCTCTGGGGTAAAGAGATGTACATTACAGAGGCATCAAAACAACTTAACGACCAAAGATTTTATATGAAAACAAATTTGGATACGTATAACGCAAGTATCTTTGAGACCTGGGACAAACTGAAAGAATGGGAACAAAAATGCTATATAACATGGGAAGAATACTGTTTTCTAAAACGTGATTACCCTAAGTTATCCATATTATATCTTTTACCCAAAATCCATAAAAATTCCACCATGCCACCTGGTAGACCTATAGTATCATCTATTGGCAGTGTTTTAGAAAATGTCTCTAAATATGTCGATCACTTCCTTCAAGAATATGTCATCTCACTTCCATCTTATGTAAAAGACACTAAAGATTTTTTAACTAAACTTGAAGGTATACTTTGGGAAAGCACTGATCTTATGATCACTCTAGACGTCAATTCTCTTTACACGATCATTGACCATGGACAGGGAATTGCAGCGTGCCATCATTTCTTGAAAAAAAGACCAATTGAATTTCTCGAACATACTAATATGATTTTGGAGATGATGCATCTATGCCTTACCAATAAAACTTTTATGTTTAATGGCACTATCTATAATCAGGTCCTCGGTACTGCCATGGGGACTTGTTTTGCTCCAAATTTTGTGAATCTTTTCCTTGGTAAGTGGGAGGGAGATATAAGAAACAACAGTACTCTAATTCCATCATTTAGCAGAGTCAAACTTTAGCTACGCTATATTGATGACTTGTTTCTTATTTGGTCAGATACAGAGGAAGAAGCTAGTAAATTTGTAGAAGGACTCAATAACAATCACTACAATATTTGCCTCACTAGCAGCATGAGCAAAAACAAAATAGAATTTCTTGACCTACTAATAACACCACAAGGTAGAGATTTACAGAGCAGCTTGTTTAGAAAAACAACAGCAGGAAACACTCTTCTCCTCCCTCAGCAGTCACCCTGATACGCTCAAGTGGAGCATCCCTTATGGTGAGCTACTGAGTGCTGAGAGCAAGGAGAAAGTGCAGTATCTCAGCTGCATTTGAGCTTGAGAAGGACATCATGGTCAAGAGATTTAAGGAGAGAGGATACCCCTGGTGGGTTCTCCAAAAATCCCTAAATAGAGTGAATCAGATTGACCGTACACAAACGTTGAGTGATAAGACAGAAAAATGTATTACCAACAAACAAGAAGAAAGTAGAGTTATCCTCACGTTCAATGGTAATTCGACACAGATACAAAAAATACTTGCTGATAAATGGGATATACTTACAAGCAATCCCATCATTGGCAAAACGTTTCACCATAGACCCAGAATTACATACAGAAAGGGCAGGAGTCTGAGAGAAATTCTTATTCACAACGATATAACTCCCAAACACCCTACTAACGAACATAATCTTAAAGGCTTCTACCCATGCGGACACTGTAAGGCGTGCCGCAACAGCTATATGATCAAACACTTTAACATTCCAGGGCAAACATTACCCAAAAATATTTCTCAGTTCCTAACTTGCAGTACTACGTATTGTGTGTATGTATTGACTTGTCCATGCAAAATGTGGTATGTGGGCAGCACCACATTTATGGCCAAAAAAAGAGTACTTGAGCACATGCGTGCAATCAACAAAAGGGATACTCATTATCCTATTGCCAGACATTTTGAAATGTTCCATCTGTCTAACAGCTCTCTTCTTGGTTACTTTGTGATTGAGCAAGTACACTCAGGCCCCAGAGGGGGCAATAGAGTATTACAACTTCGAAAGCGTGAATCAAAATGGATAATTGAGCTTGAAACCAAATATCCTAAAGGCCATAATCTTGATGAAGAATTAAGGACACATCTACGGAGTGAATAATAGATGTTTGAACTATTTTTTGACCATATCTGTACCATGTTAAAAGTTTGAATTTTTAAAGTAACTGAATGTACTATGCTACCAATAGTAAGTTCTAACTCATTTTAAAATCTCTTCTTTTTATCCTTTCTTTTTGCACAGGAGGAAAGGAAGGGTTGTACCGATTGCCAACTGTCTAATCCGTTCCAGCCTCCCTACCCTTTTCTTCCCCGTTCTGTGGGTCCATTACAGCTAAGTTTTCTTTTCTATTTTCACTTTGGACACTTTCTTCTTTTATTAATAGAGATTTAAAAATTATTACAACGGACTGTTAAAGAACGCCACTATGGTGTAAATCAATATAAACAAATAACAAAATATACTTAGAAAAACATGTATGTTTCATTGGCTTTATGCACATATAAACAGTAAGTAGGCATTGTCACATCCCACTATTAGGATATGTATATATTTATCAATATGAGTTTGATTGCTGTGACATAATACTAGCAATATAGATATAATTTTGGTGAGCATTCATATCAATAGTCTTTGCGTTATAATCGACAATTTGGAATCCAATAATTGGTGGTCCAAGGTTCAAGCCGCTATAAAGGCTGATATCTGTATAATAATGTTTTTGTGCCACTAAGAAATGGCCGCCGCGTTTCCTTACCAAACACAGTCCGTCATCGATGTTATTGTCTATGTAATACCTCGTCACTTTTACATGCACTGTGTGAACAAGGCAGTGAGTCTGTCGAAACGCGTAATGATTGCTGAATAAATCTATCAGGTTTAATTTCAAGAGTGCGTCTTCCTTGAGGATCGACAAGTGTGGATTATATTTTCCGGGAGACCTGCCCGACGCGACGCACCACAGGTCTATGGGCCACGACTCCGGTAAACAAGGTCTATTCCTGTGGAAAATATATATATATATATATATATTGATTCGGTCTGGCCCAAGGTCGGAGGCTTCCGGGTTCTCTCTGGCGGTGCACGCGAGGCGCAGCAGGACCCGCTGCGGAATAAAGAATTCAGTTTTTCCCGTAGGGAAGGTTTGTTCCTCGTGCACTCCCGTGTATGGAGTTCAAGCAAAATACCACCAGGTATTCATTCAAATTTCCAAAGCGTTTATTACAGCATCCAGCAAAAGAAAGCCTTACGCGTTTCGGTCTCTACGGAAACCTTGCTCACAGGTAAAGTGTGCGATTGTGATTTTGCTTTATAAATTAAAAAAACCCGGCGGAAAAACCCAATCGGGTTACATCACTTCCTGTAAACTATACAGGCATTATGGGACATGTAGTTTGTTTCAAACTAAATACAAAAACTTTATGCAAACAATAATTATTAACATACCGAAATCACGAAATGCTCTCAATTTGTGATATTAACATATTTCACTTGAACATTAATTCTCAAATAAATTGGTATGTATGATTAAAATAAATACGAATTCAAAATTAAGCCCTCTAGTGGGCAACGTTGTTCCACATCGTGATCTGTGGAATGTCCCAATTTAAACAATGAATTCAACCATGTCCCAATTGAAAAGGGGGTTTTTTGGATTAAATTAAGAAAGAGAGAGTCGGCATCATTTACTCTCTGATAAATGTCATTACAGGTGGCAGTGTAATTCTTCATCTTGATTATGGCCATATGGGCTCAAGGTCCGAAAGTTCATGATGTGTTTAGACTCTTTTTGTCTCATTACCAGTTCGCGATCTCCTCCTCTTTTATTTGGTCCAACACTTTCAATGCCATAGAACTTTAGGGATTTCCAATCCCCTTTGTGTTCCTTCTCCATATGTCTTGCCATCGCGTTGCTGCGATCAGAATTAATTGTGGCACGGACATGCTCCAAAATTCGTAATTTGAGTTCTTTTTTTGTGCTTCCAATGTATTTCTTAAAACAAGGGCATTCAAGGGCATACACAACAAACTGAGTTTTGCAGTTGATTAGTTGTTCAATTTTCCATGTTTTGTTATTTGCCATTGATAGTTCCTTCGTTGTTTTCGCGATGCAACAAACTTTGCATCCTGCACATTTATAAAATCCTTTTGGTCTGCCCCATGCCTCTGGTTTTTTAGATTCCTGAAAATGACTGTGGATCAATTTATCCTTTAAGTTTTTTGCCCTTCGATACGTCACATTAGGATGGTCTCCCACAATTTGAGATATTGTGGGGTCCATATGGAGAATGTGCCAGTTCTTTTTGAGAATCCTTGTAATTGAGTTGTTGGCAGTAGAATGGGTGGTGATGAAACGTATTTTATCTGATTCCTCTTTTGGTGATTGTGGTTTATCCATCAGTAAATCCGTTCTGTTGATCATTGTGGCACGATTGGAGGCAGTTTGTATCCATGCTGGATTGTATTTTCTTTTTAAGAATCTGTTTATGGACAGTTTCTTTTGTTCTTGCCAATCGTTTTCATTGGAACAGATTCTTTTAATCCGGAGAAATTCTCCATCAGCTAAAAGAAATAGAAAAAGAATTAGCGACAATTGATCTAAATCCTGAAATGAAAAAACTCAAAGAGGACCTGGAAAAATTCATTGATAAACACGAGGAAAGTGTCCGAATCCGAAAACAAACCAAGTTCCAGAGAGACAAGGAAGATTATGAGGATGGCCGTATCTTCACATATGCCAGAAAATACGAAAGATTTAGAAATAATGAATTTGGAAGTATGTCCTCAGTATCCTCCATAGCTTCAACGGAACCAAGCCTCAGTGGGGGAGAAGAAGAGCAAAGAGAAGCCAGAGCAAGGAATTCTTTTTTAGGCGATTTGAAACTGGCTTTCAACCAAAAGACTTGGGAAAAAACAATGGGTCCCCCCAGATACACAAATCCAAGAGGAAGAGGGAGGGAGACCATCCTAATGTGACGTATCGAAGGGCAAAAAACTTAAAGGATAAATTGATCCACAGTCATTTTCAGGAATCTAAAAAACCAGAGGCATGGGGCAGACCGAAAGGATTTTATAAATGTGCAGGATGCAAAGTTTGTTGCATCGCGAAAACAACGAAGGAACTATCAATGGCAAATAACAAAACATGGAAAATTGAACAACTAATCAACTGCAAAACTCAGTTTGTTGTGTATGCCCTTGAATGCCCTTGTTTTAAGAAATACATTGGAAGCACAAAAAAAGAACTCAAATTACGAATTTTGGAGCATGTCCGTGCCACAATTAATTCTGATCGCAGCAACGCGATGGCAAGACATATGGAGAAGGAACACAAAGGGGATTGGAAATCCCTAAAGTTCTATGGCATTGAAAGTGTTGGACCAAATAAAAGAGGAGGAGATCGCGAACTGGTAATGAGACAAAAAGAGTCTAAACACATCATGAACTTTCGGACCTTGAGCCCATATGGCCATAATCAAGATGAAGAATTACACTGCCACCTGTAATGACATTTATCAGAGAGTAAATGATGCAGACTCTCTCTTTCTTAATTTAATCCAAAAAAACCCCTTTTCAATTGGGACATGGTTGAATTCATTGTTTAAATTGGGACATTCTACAGATCACGATGTGGAACAACGTTGCCCACTAGAGGGCTTAATTTTGAATTCGTATTTATTTTAATCATACATACCAATTTATTTGAGAATTAATGTTCAAGTGAAATATGTTAATATCACAAATTGAGAGCATTTCGTGATTTCGGTATGTTAATAATTATTGTTTGCATAAAGTTTTTGTATTTAGTTTGAAACAAACTACATGTCCCATAATGCCTGTATAGTTTACAGGAAGTGATGTAACCCGATTGGGTTTTTCTGCCGGGTTTTTTTAATTTATAAAGCAAAATCACAATCGCACACTTTACCTGTGAGCAAGGTCTCCGTAGAGACCGAAACGCGTAAGGCTTTCTTTTGCTGGATGCTGTAATAAACGCTTTGGAAATTTGAATGAATACCTGGTGGTATTTTGCTTGAACTCCATACACGGGAGTGCACGAGGAACAAACCTTCCCTACGGGAAAAACTGAATTCCATATATATATATATATATATATATATATATATATATATATATATATATATATATATATATATATATATATATATATATATATATATATATTATCTACTGGCGGTCGCCAGTAGATAGTTATAGTTACAACCTAGTTTCCATAGGAAATCTCACAATTCTATTTTGAATAACTTTGGCGCCGGTTGACGAATCCTCGCGAAATTTTCAATACAAATGGGGCGCTCCGTTCAGCTCCTACCCTGAAAGTCTCGGGGTGATTCGTCAAGCGGGGGCCGAGAAAAAGGGGGGGTCCCAAAACGCGTTTTCCCCATGCATTTTTCCATAGGACCTTTAGTCGCAGCTACAGCCCGAACGGCTGAACAGAATTACGTGAAATTTGGCAGAGAGGTAGCCATAAGGTCAAGGAAGTGCCTTTTGCAGGTCTGGTGTAAATCTGTTCAGTATTTCCTGAGAAAATAGCATTTAAAAGCATATCAATATCTATACGCGCGCACCGTGCGCGCACTGTGTGTGCACCCTGCCGGGCGCGAGCGCAATTCTGATTGGTTGTTAGATGTCGGTAAATATTCGAATCGGTCGAGACCAGGAAGTGTCGGCCGCCATTTTGTCTCTCGCAGTCTGAGGGGGTGAAAAAAAAGGTGGAGAACGTGAAAAGAGGGCAGAGTGGACAGTTCCTGACCCCCTAGCCTTGGTCAGGGGGTCACAGAAGAACCCCCAAGGGAGAAAAAAACTATTTACATTTTTTTTAAAAATCACTCGGTGCGCACACCCTGCGCGCACGGCACGCACTGCGAACCGTGGGTGCTCGGTGCGCGAAGTGCACCGAGCGCCCACAGCGCTAAAAAAAAAAATTTCACGGTGCGCGCACGGTGAAAAACCTGAAAAAAAAGTAATAAATACATAACTTAGCATTTAAAAAAACTTACAAATTCACTGAAAAAACCATAGGTTTCACACACGTTATAGTTACGAATTAGCATTTAAAAAACCTTGCAAATTCACTTAAAAAACCATAGGTTTCACACATGTTATAGTTAGCTGGACATTTCACTCGTAAAAAACCAATGAAATTCCCCCGTTTAGTTACTGCAGGCAACTATAACTCACGCGACCGCAATCCTCTGCTGATGACGTCAGATATTACATCACTGATGACATATGTGTCTTTATGAAAAATAAATATTTGTAATATATGTATAGCTAAAGATTAATGGAAGAAGACATGGGTAAATAAGTGTCTAAATACAGTGATGTAATATCTGACATCATCAGCAGAGGATTGCGGTCGCGTGAGTTATAGTTGCCTGCAGTAACTATAACGGGGGAATTTCATTGGTTTTTTACGAGTGAAATGTCCAGCTAACTATAACATGTGTGAAACCTATGGTTTTTTAAGTGAATTTGCAAGGTTTTTTAAATGCTAATTCGTAACTATAACGTGTGTGAAACCTATGGTTTTTTCAGTGAATATATATATATATATATATATAACCTACTGGCGGTCGCCAGTAGGTAGTTATAGTTAGGACCTAGTTACTATAGGAAAATGACAACATTCCATTCGCAATAACTTTGGCGCCGATTGATGAATCTTCTTGAAATTTTCATAACTAATTCTTTGTTGAGATCAGCTCCTATGTTGAGAATTTGGGGGTGATTCATGAAGGGAGGGCCGAGAAAAAAGTGGGGTCCCAAAACGGGTTTTTTCAATGTTAATTTCCGTAGGAAACTTTAGACAAGGCTACAGGTCGAACGGGTGAATGGAATTACCCCAAAATTGGCAGGGAGAAGGGTCTTGGTCTAGACAGCACGCTTTTGTTTATTTGGTGTAAATCCGTTCAGTAATTTTTGAGAAATATCGAAATTTACAGATATCGATATTTGGGAAATCTGCTATCTGATTGGCTGAGGCGTTACGAGCCCGAGCTTGCTGCTGATTGGCTGCGAGCGTTTGCAACTAGAAAGTGTTGGCCGCCATTTTGTGATTCCTTTGAAGCGAGTAAGGGGGAGAAAGGGCGAACAATTAGGGAAAGAGGAGGGTAGGAGCACTGTAACATCTGTGGGGTGTTTAGGGTGTGCTATAGAGGGGGTGCGAAGCGAAATACTCATACCTACCGGTCTGAAAGGGCTGGGTACAGAAATTAAGTGAGGTATTGCGAAGTCTGATGCTGCTAAGGTGAGCTGCTGCGGGAGTCGGGGATGAAAGCGTGAGCCTAAACTGGGTGTCTTATGGTATGAAGTCATGTGCCCTGGCCGCTGCAGTACAGTTGTGGAAGTAGTGTCAGCATGTGTTTATACCTACTAGGATGAACTACTGACCCGTAGTGGTGTGAAAGTCCTGGGTACGGAAAATATGTGAGGTATTGTCTAGAGTCTCATGGAAGGAGGAAGTGTTGGCCGCCATTTTGTGAATCTGTTGAAGCAAGTAAGGGGAAAAGGGTGAAAAATGTGGGAAAGAGGAGGGTAGGAGCACTGTAACCTCTGTGGGGTGTTTAGGGTGTGCTATAGTGGGGGGGGCAAGCAAACTACTCATACCTACCGATCTGAAAGTGCTGGGTACGGAAATTAAGTGAGGTATTGCGTAGTCTGATGCCGCTAAGGTGAGCTGCTGCAGTGGTCGGGGATGAAAGCGTGAGCCTAAACTGTGTGTCTTATGGTGTGAACTCATGTGCCCTGGCTGCTGCAGCACACCCGTGGAAGTAGCGTCAGCATGTGTTTATACCTACTAGGATGAACTACTGACTCCTACTGGCTTGAAAGTCCTGGGGTATGGAAAATATGTGAGGTATTGTCTAGAGTCTCATGGTGCTAAGCTGAGGTGCTGCCGGAGTCGGGGATGAAAGCGTGAGTCTAAACTGTGTGTCATATGCTGTGAAGTCATGTGCTCTGGCCGCTGTGCCACATCTGTCAAGTAGAGTCAGTATATAGTTATACTTACTCGGAGGAACTTTTGTTTTGAACATTGTAACTTGTGTATGGTGCTTAGGGGGTGTCATACAGGGAGTGCGAAGGTAAATTTGCGCGTATCAAATCAATACGGTATTTGTAAAGCGCAAACTACTCACTTCTATGGGTCTGAAGGCCCTCAAAGCCGGCGTGGAAATTATGTGAGCTATTAAGTGAGCTATTGCCCAAAGTCACATGGTGCTGAGCTGAGGTGTGCAAAGTTGTCCTTCATAAGCATTTCCAAACCTACCCCAGTCAATGTGCCTAGGTCATTTCCACCGCAATGCACAATCATGAGGTCAGGGTGTGGAAGATGCAAAGAGGTTTAAACCAAAGGTAGCAATTGGTGCAACTTCAGTCTTCTCTGTGTAAACCATTTAATGTCCACATTTTGTAAACCTAGGTCTAAGTCAATACATCTGTGTTCTGCATACCTCTTGCACCTGAAAATATATCTATGTCCTACGATCCACAATAGCATTTTGAAGGTATGGTTGGAAGGTATGGAAAGATGTCTGTAGCTCATGCAGTTCCTTGGTAGAATAAGAGATATGTTTAAAGATGGGGCAGTATTTTTTTTTGCCATACAAAACGATACGTGATAGGGAGCGGAAAAGCATTCTTTTTTAAAAGTAGGGTGCACATCCGTTTTGTGGAAAAGCATCTTTGTGATTGGTTAAGAAAAAGCAGTTTCAACGTGGAGCACATATCATAGGATAACATTTGCTCAACTGAAACTCAGCTGCTACTTGCATTTGGAAGCCACTGTTCGAACTGAAAACAATCGTGAACTTTTAACCTGCACGTGCCATTAAATGGTTGAGAAAATGTTGCAAAAAAATATTGTTAAGTTAAAAAAAAATGATTAAATTTTAACCTGCACGTGTTGTAGAATGTTCTAGAAAGTGTGTTGATAGAATACGCTGCACTTCTGACTTCTATGTGTTGTTGAATATTAAAAAAACGGTTTATTTGGAAAATTAAAAAGAAACCAATAGAGAGAAGTTTTGAAACCTAAAAGAATCAAGGAACTATTCGAATTTGTTCTTTACATGTGTTTATGTGTGGAGCAACAAAATTATAGACACAACAGCACCAAGACGAGGAAGAAGCAGGGAGTGGGGGGACGGGGGAGATGGGCAGAATGGCACACATGCACAATTAAGAACATCACAAGTATAGACAAACAATGGCCAAAATGAAACACACCAACAAGGAGTACAAGTCACACAACCCGCCAACATCACACCACTGAACGAGCATAGAAGTGAAAACCACGCTGCATTCATACAGGATGTGTACAAAGGCCAGTCGGTGGTGTTGTGGGATGTCTGCGACCGTGGTTATCATGGATGAGATGCCCAGCACGTGGCACATGGGTGAGTTCACTGTGTGTTACCTTGCCAAACAGCTGCTTCTCCCTCCTACGAGCCCCCACACGTTTCTACGGTGCGCTGATGTATCTTGTGCACTCGTACGGCACACCATTGTAATGCCTATTCGCGCATGTCCTGCTACATTCAAACTACACCATCACAGTGCCGTTTGGAGATGGTGCATGGCACTTTACAACATCGATTGCTGCGGCCTTTGTGGCAGGCCACACCAGAACACAGACACACTTACCGCACTTCCTGTACACGGACATCTCTGAGACATCCTGTTCCCCTTGCCGGATAGGCACACCCCTGTGCAGACCTGTGTACTCCAGACCAGCACATGCCGGTTGTGCATGCAGGAGGATGCGTGCGTAGCTACATGCCCAGGCTCACTGCCAACACTGAGGTGACAGCACACTGTGATGTTGCAGGGCTCGTGCCTATCATGCTAAGACAATGACCACATGGACACACTTGCTCAGATGCGGGTTTGGGGGGCGTTGGCCGTCCTGGAGTTGTTGCTATGAGTCTTGTGGCCCTCATGGGTATACATGCATCATGCTCATCAGCAGAAAGCAGGTGTAAAATACCTGGTGCTAACGTGGCTTATCGCCTGAATTTGTTTCGCATTGCAGTTGGTGTGAAAGTTGTGATGTGATTTTTTTCGTGTGCAGAACAATATACGAACTGAGCAGTGTATCTCGTCAAGATCCAGCACTTGACGCAATATTCCCAATCAATATAAATACAATGAGAGTTCTTAATTGATTTTGTGTGTACACTGTAAGTGCAGCCACTACCTCAGTGCAGTTCAATACAGGATTTTAGTATTTAGAATAAATCGCAAAGGTGCACCTCGTGTCTTTTTGTACGGGAACAGCTAGTCTGCATTTCATTATAAGCACTTTAATGGAAGTAAAGTTGAGCTAAATCTAACACACTATTCAGAAGTTGGTGTAAACTGCAGACATCACCAGTATTCCCATGATAAGTGCCCCAAAATTTAACACCATGGTGGACTCCATCAAATGACAGTAATAAGAACAGGAAAGAGTCACACAGCAGTGAAGAGAACAACCAAAAACGTTATTTTTCTTTTTTTTAATTAACTTTATTTTGTTATAAATATATATATAACGATAAACGAAAAACTATTTGTAAAATTTATTTTTTTATTAACATATATATAAATGGTAAACTAATAAACGAAATGTAACAAAAATAATAGAAAACCATGGACCATGGATGTCGACGACAGAGCCTGGAAAATAAAGCACAAAATAAGGACGTGTGTAATGGGCATATCAAAGGAGAGAAGCACAGAGACACAGAGAAGGGAAAAAAAGCCAGAGAGAAAAAGAGAGGGAAAGAAAGAAAGGGAGTGAGAAAGGGAGAAGGAAGAGAGAGAGTTAGATCGATAGAAGGAAGAGAAGGAAGAGAGAGAGAGAGAGAGAGAGAGAGAGAGAGACACTGCCGCCTCTGCGCATCCATGAGCAAATAATTACCTGGTGCCACCGTAGTGTGCAGCAGTGGGCACTCCACGTGCCCGTCAAAAGTCATCCCAGATACATCTCTGAGTTCTTAGTAATGAATGGCGGAGACCACATAAGGTGCTTGGTGGATCGCACAGATGTCGCTGAGTCCTGAGTCATGAATGGCAGAGACCACATCATCTTCTCCACGGCCCGGCAGATCTCACACATGTCGCTGAGTCCTGAGTCATCAATGGCGGAGACCACATCAGCTTTTGGGGCCGCTAAGACTATGGAAGTTAAGTTCGTGCCCCGTGGTGGTAGGCTCCTGATGGCCATATGAGCTTCGGGTGGCACTATCCCTGTGCATCTGAAGTCCGTGCCATGGGGGTGGTAGGCCCCTGATGGCTATACAGATCAGGGTGCGACTAACCTTCAGCGCAATATTTCAAAGACTCTTTATGGTTGTGACACGTGGAGCATCCGCCATCTAGTCAGCACCGGCAATAAAGGATGTGACGTTGTCGATCTATTATATTTGCGGGGTCACATGGCCTGTGACGCATGTGCCAGATGGGTGTGGTGTGTGTGCAAACCGGCCCTGAGGGAGTGGCCATGAGATGTTGAGAACTAGACCACTGACCTGCACACCAACAGCGAGTACACCTGCGACAGGTAGCTATGTGGGGCCAACGTCGCAACGTAATCGCAGTGGCGTGGTGTGGTGTGGCGTACGATGGAACAGAGCAGAGATATCTACAATAACGCAGACGGCTCGTAGTACTGCGTCTGCAAGTCGAGCGGACGGGCCGCAGCTGGCCCTCTGCGAGCCTGGGTGCGAACTGTTTATAACTCACACTACATAAGCATTGAAAAACCATTTTGTGATTCAGTCCATCAGCTGGCATTTGTCCGAGGCATTTGTGAAAACATATCGGAGTTCTTTCTGTGATAGATACCCCTTTAACGCTGCCTCTCCCCACATCGGGAGGTAACGCACCCTCTTCCCACATTACCATCATACCCCCAACAACCTTCTTGGGCCTGGAAGTGTCCCTGTGCGGTTGGACAAAGAAGAATCTTAATCATGTATAGATTTATATATAAAAAAATGTATTTAAAGAAAAGAACAACAAATAAGACTGAAGGGAGTCTGGTGCTGTGGTCGCTGCCACGAAGTCGGGGTCACTGCCATTCAGGACTCAGGACACAGTTACACATGTTGGATCGTCTTGTGTTAAAGAGGGTTAGTGGGACTACGTGTCGCCGGCCTTGCATATCGAAATATGCGCCACTGATCGTAGGGAGTGTGGTTCTGTGGTAGGTGCCACGGACTTGGTGTTACTGCCATTCAGGACTCAGGACGCAATTACACATGTGGGATCGGCTTGTGTTAAAGAGGGTTAGTGGCAGCAGAAGTATTGAGACCGTATGAGCCTGTGATGATGCTTGGTGTGGACGGACCGCACTGGGAGCAATGTGTCTTGGCTACTGGACTGAGTCATGTGGAATCAGGACTCTATCTGAATTGTGAGACGTGCTGACCGTAGTGTAGGCCAGAGGTAGCGGTGAGCAAGGGCCCACAGCCACATGCATACGTTGGTGGCCCCACCGGCCTGTGTAGTGGAGGTTCAGTGGCACCACGTGTCGCTGGCCTTCCATATGCAAATACCCCTCACTAATTGAAGGGAGTGTGGTGCTGTGGTCACTGTTACGAAGTTCGGGTCACTGACGTTCAGGACTCAGGACACAGTTACACATGTGGGATCGGTTTGTGTTGAACAGGGTTAGTGGCACCACGTGCTGTTGTCCTTGCATATGGAAGTATGCCTCACTGATGAGAGGGAGTCTGGTGCTGTGGTCACTGCCATGGACTTGGGGTCACTGCCATTCAGGACTCAGGACACAGTTACACATGTGGGATCGGCTTGTGTTAAAGAGGGTTAGTGGGACTACGTGTCGCCGGCCTTGCATATGGAAATATGTCTAACTGATCAAAGAGTATGCTGCTGTGGTCGCTGCCATGGACTTGGGGTCACTGACATTCAGGACTCAGGACACAGTTACACATGTGGGATCGGCTTGTGTTAAAGAGGGTTAGTGGGACTACGTGTCGCCGGCCTTGCATATCGAAATATGCCTCACTGATCGAAGGGAGTCTGGTGCTGTGGTCGCTGCCATGGACTTGGGCTCACTGCCATTCCGGACTCAGGACACAGTTACACATGTGGGATCGGCTTCTGTTAAAGAGGGTTAGTGGCACCAGAAGTATTGAGAGTGCATGAGCCTGTGATGATGCTTGGTGTGGATGGGCCGCACTGGGAGCAATGTGTTTTGGCTATAGGACTGCGTCAAGTGGAATAACGACTCTATCTGAATTGTGAGGCCTGCTAATTGTACTGTAGGCCAGAGGTAGCGGTGAGCAAGGGCCCAGAGCCACGTGCATACCTTGGTGGCGTCACCGTCCTGCGTAATGCAGGTTCAGTGGCACCACGTGTCGCCGGCCTTCCATATGGAAATACCCCTCACTGATCGAAGGGAGTCTGGTGCTGTGGTCGCTGCAATTCAGGACTGTGGGATCGGCGTGTGTTGAAGACGGTTAGTGGTACCATTTGTCGCCGGTCACCGACAGTGTAGGGCAGAGGTAGCGGTGAGCTAGGGTCCACAACCACGTGCGTACGTTGGTGACTCAAACAAACCTTGCGTAGTACAGGTTCAGTGGCAGCACGTGTTGCCGGTATTCCATGTGGAAATACCCCTCGGTGATCGAAGGGAGTGTGGTGCTGTGGTCGCTGCCATTGAGGACTCAGGACACAGTTACACATGTGAAATCGGTTTGTGTTGAACAGGGTTAGTTGGCACCACGTGTCGCCGGTCTTCCACAGTGTAGGCCGGAGGCAGCCGTCAGCAAAGGCCCACAGGCAGGTGACGTTGACTTGAGCTGCACAGATTGGGAGCATGTGGACTTCTTAACCCATTATACTGTCTTACACAATTTGCGTCGCTACTAATCTTGAATTGTGAACCGTTTAACCCCAGTGTAGGGCGGAGGCAGCGGTCAGGATGGGCGCACAGCTACGTGGTGATGATTTATGGTTCAGTGAGTTAGTAGCACCTGAAGCACACAGCGTGTGCGCACCGTGCGATGATGCGTGGTCTGGGCGGGCCGCACTGGAAGCAAAGTGTCTTGCGGACTTGGACTGCGACATCTGCAATCGCCACTGCATCTGAATTGTGAGCGCTGCTGTCCGCAGTGTAGATCAAAGGCAGTAGTCGGTACAGACATAATTCTTAGGTGCTGTGTCGCTGGGTTCACAGGGGGCCTGTGTCGAGGAGGCCCGCGGTTATGGCAGCAGCCACGTGCCAGGGTGAGGGCTGCCGCTGTGACAGACTCGTTGGTCTTCCCTCAAGTGAACCACGCCTAGGGCCTGGCCTATTTATTCATACTGCTACGCTGGAGTGGCGTAGCTGGAGCAGCCCACTCCGCTTCCGCTTCCAGGGGGGGCCAACACAGCTACATGGCCGAGATCTTCCCCACTGCCTGAGGTAACATGGTTGCGTCCACTGTGCACTACACTACAAGTATCAACAGTATATCTCACCATCCACCGAGGTATGGTTTCCATATATATATATATATAAAACATATTTACATTTTATAGAAACAAACATTCACTGGATGATGTAATCAGTGATGTAATTTGAGATGTCATCAGTGATATCATCAGTGATGCCACTGACCATGTCATGAATGATGTAATATGTACCGTCATCAGCAGTGCATTGCGGGGGCGTGAGTTATAATTAGCTCAACTAACTATAACAGGGGAATTTCTGTGGTTTTCTATGAGTGAAATGTCCAACAAACTATAACATCCCTGAAACCTATGTTGTTTTCAGTGAATTTCAAAGGTTTTTTAAATGCTAATTCCTAACTATAACGTCTCTGAACCTATGGTTTTTTCCGCGAAAAAAAAAAATATATATATATATATATATCACTTTTTCCGTCAGCTTTTCAGATTAGCCTCGCCGCACACGGACCACAGAATAGGTGCAATTATCAATTATTTATTTTTGATGCCGCCATAACGCGTTTCAACTCACTGAGAGTCTTGATCACATGGTAACATTTTGGGCCTGCTTTACTTATATATATAAAACGTCTCCTTCCCACGAAGGGTCCACGGACCTGACAGCAGTGGTGCACGTTTAATCGCGAGACCCGAATAATGTAAATACCACAGCACTCCTACGGCAAGGAATACGCACATTCCAAACTGCTTGCTTGGTAAATTTATTTAACAATCATAGCGGCAAGTGGCAGGAATTAGGGCACAGCAACACCCAATGCGTTTCGGCAAACAAGACGCCTTGCTCACAAGGGGGAAGCTGTCGCCCTCTTCCAAATTTAAACAAAACTGCGACATGGCTGTAAACAACATTGAGAAGGGGCTGACAGAGGCAATACAAGCATAGGAAACATGAGCACCATTTTGTAGAGGAGCGGCATGCACAGTTAACATGGTGCTAATACATCAGTAGGCATATGCCTGGTTCTTAAAACTACTGGAACCAGCTCATATCCAGATATCTTTGTTGTTCCATTTTAAACAGATATAAAATGCTCTGCAATGTAATGTTTGTGGGTACAGTAGTTAGCAAATTTCTTTACAATGCATCATCCCTTTAGTACATTTGGAAAAAGTCTGACATCTGTCCCCCAATGCTCTACTGATATACACTATTCTTTTAAGCTGCCATCTTTAACAATACACGATTAGTATCTGTATTCGATCCCAATGTCTGACACATTTCACAGTGCCCAAATTATAATATTGTCCCAGAGGGCTAGTGGAGGCAGTGTGGCAAAATGAGTGCAAATTCGACATATTACTTTACCAATTATACATATTGCTATATCAACCACAGTGTGTGCATATATTAAAATAATAATACTGGGTCCTATAATGATATTACACACTTATTGAGTTACAATATTCACAAGTCATCTAACTGGAATCATGCGCCCAGCTCTTGGTGTACTGAATGTACGTCACTGCCCTCATGATGGGATACAAGAATGGTTGAGTGAAACATGAGTGGTCATGTCTCTCACACTTTTTTAAAACAGTTGTGCTGATACTGCCCCAGTGGGCTAAGCAAGGGCTGCCGTCCATAATAGCCCCAGGTACACTAACGTCCCCGTGGGCAGGTAGCAGTGAGAAATAATAACTGGACTCTGTTCCCAGTGCGCAGGAACCCAAGGTGATAAAACAATGCACAAAAAGTTTTGAATCATTTCAGCCCCTGTGGGCATATACTCATGACACAAAAATCTTTGCCCATGGTGCACTTACACCATAGTCTCACCCAAGTTGTACCACAGTTCATAAATTGAGTTGAGCAAGACTATGATATAGGGTAAGTCTTCCTAGTTGGGAAGTAAGACAAATGGCTTTTTTACATGCAGGAAATGCACAGCCTGCAAGAACAGCAAGGATGTGGAGAAATACTACTCTCTCCTGTTGGACAAAGATCAGAACATTGAAAAACATCTAACATGTAATTCTGACTTTACAGTATACGTACTCTCATGTCCATGTAAGAGATGGTACATCGGGAGCACGATTCACCCTATCAAAAGAAGGTACTTGAACACCTCTGAGCAATTATCCATATGTATAAACGTTACCCCATAGCCAAACACTTTGCTTAGGTATACAACTATGTCAGCAACCTACTTAGCTTTTTTCCTATAGATAGGGTAAACTCTTCAGCTGGAGAGGGTGATAGGGAAAAAGCTCTGAAGATACTAGAGTCATGGTATACTCTAGAACTAGACGCTAACGTACTGGCTGGTCTCAATGCAGACAGAGAAATTAGCGTGCATCTGGGCTGAGGCCTAGGTTGGGTTTTTGTGATGTGTCAGCAATGTTGGTATCAATATGGCATTAGTTCACGCTGGAATCTGGAATATGAATTTTTTTGGTATGTGTAAAACTACAAATCTTCTGAGTATGCTTCATTTTAATTGTTTTATTGTGTTGTTGTTTTTTTCTCCTTTTGTTCTGTCCACTTTTTTCACTCTGGCCAGTTAACTGACATTTACAGGGCCATGGTCTGGCTGTGCAGGTTAGTGGCAGTCCTTCCAGTTGAATGTAGAGAATGTTTTGGACCCAGGCACCTCAGGTTGAATTTAATGCCAACGAGGTAGTCAGATGTGATCTCAACATATGAATTGTGGTACCGCTTGGGTGAGACTGTGGTGTCAGTGCACCATAGGCAGAGCGATTTGTTTCATGAGTATATGCCCACTGGGACTGAAAGGATTCAAATTTGAGTTTTTTGTGCATTGTTTTATCACCTTAGGGTCTAGCACACTGGGAAAAGGGCCCAGTTATTATTTCACACTATCACCAGGCCCACGGGGTGTTAGCGTACTTGGGGCTATTATGGATGACAGGCCTTGCTTTGCCCACTAGAGCAGTATCAGCACAACCACTTAAAAAAATTGGGAGGGACATGACCTTTTGTGTTTCCACTCGACCATTCCTGTATCCCTTCATGAGGGCAGTGACATACTTTCAGTATACTAAGAGCTGAGCGCATCATTCCAGTTAAATGACTTGGGAATATTGTAACACAATTGGTGTATATGATCATTATGGGAGCCAGTATTATTATTTTCTGCACACACTGTGGTTGATACATCAATATGTATAATTGGTAAAGTAATACATAAATTTGGCACTCAATTTACCACGCTGCCTCCGCCAGCCCACTCGGACAGTATTATTATTTGGGCGCAGGGAAATGTTTTAGACATTTTGATTGCATACAAGTACTAATCAGATATTGTTAAAAATGACAGCTTAACAGAATAGTGTGTACCGGTAGAGCGTTGTGAGCAGATGTCAGACTATTTCCAAATGCTCTAAAGGGATGGTGTCTTGTATAAAGATTCACTAACCACTGTATGCACAAACATTATATTGCAGAGGATTTTATATCTGTTTAAAATGGAGCAACATAGATATCTGGATATGTGCCTGTTCCAGTTATTTTAAGAATGGGGTATATGCCAACTGAGGTATTAGCACCATGTTAACTGTGCATGCCGCTCTGCTACTAAATAGAGCTTATGATTACTATGTTTGTATTGCCTCTGTCAGCCCCTTCTCAATATCTGTTACAGTCCTTTCAAGGATTTGTAAAAATTTGGGAGAGGGCAACAGCTTCCTCACCTGTGAGCAAGACAACTTGTTCGCCGAAACACATCTGGTGTTTGCTGTGCCCTAATTCCTGCTTATTTCTGCAATGAATGTTAAATTAATTTACCAATCAAGCAGTTTGGAGTGTGCATATGCCTTGTCGGAGGAGTGCTGTGGTCGTATTTTTATATATGTGTCCATATATATTTTTTAAGGTATATATACACATATGTATATAAACTTGAAAAATATCACAACACAGACAATATTTTAAACTGATATAATGTTAAATATTAACATTAAAATAAAGTGAAAATTAGCAAACATATATGCAACCAACAAAAAAAATATGTAACCTAATCTATTAAAATGAAGATATAAAAATATTGGCACTTAATACCATAAATTAAATATGGAAATAATATAAACATAAGGTATGTATAATAATATTTTACCAATTTATGAAATGTACAAAAATAACAGGAAAAAAATGTAATATGTATATATGAATAATTAATTAAGGCAATTTAATGACTATAAAACCATTGTAAAAATAATATATACATTAAATATAACAAAATAGAAAAAACAAACAAAATTAAAAAACAATATAAAAAAATATATAAATCCACTCTTTCCTACATTAGGGTAATTCTTTGAGTGCAGAAGGGTTTGATTTAATATTCCCACTCCAATTAACGCAATAGTAGGGAAGGTGTTGGAATTCAGTGGGGTTTGATTTATTATTCCTACTCCAATCTAAGCAACAGTAGGGAAACTGTTGGACCTCGGAGGGGTTACATTTACTATTCCCACTCAAGTCTATGCAACAGTAGGC
Source organism: Triturus cristatus (assembly GCF_964204655.1). NCBI lineage: Eukaryota > Metazoa > Chordata > Amphibia > Caudata > Salamandridae > Triturus > Triturus cristatus. The sequence continues at coordinate 744,581,536 of NC_140580.1, read as the reverse complement.
AAGTGTTGGACAATGAAGGGGTTAGATTTACTATTACCACTCCAGTCTAAGCTGCAGTAGGAAACGTGGTAGAACTTCAGAGAGATTTGATGAGCTAGTCCCTCTCCAATGTAAGGAACAGCAGCGAAATTCTTGGACTTTGGGGGTGAGCTTTTGATTTACCATTCACACTGCAATGCATGCAAAAATGGGTAAAGTGTTGGAATACGGAGGGGATGAATTTACTGCTCCCAATAAAGCCTAAGCATCAGTAAAGTAAGTGTTGGACTTTGGAGGGGTTAGATTTACTATTTCCACTCCATTCTAAGCAACAGTAGGGAAAGTGTTGGACTTTGGAGGGATTGCTAAATTAGTATTCCCACTCCAGTCTCAGCAACAATATGGAAAGTATTAGAATTCAGAGGGGTTACATTGACTATTCCCACTCCACCCTAAGCAACAGAAGGGAAAGTGTTGGCCTTGGAGGGGTTAGATTTACTATTGCCACTCCAGTGTATGCAATAATAGGGAAAGTGTAGAACTTTATAAGGATTACAAATGTAATTTCATACCATAATTGTTTTGTAGAAAACATTGAATTACCTAACAATAATACATTTGTAAATCAAAATTTATATAAAAAATGCTTACAATATGCGCTTTAAAAAAAACTAAACAAATACCAAGTAATAAAATGTTATTATTAGAGTAATTTAAATTAAATTTACTTCTGTCACTACATAGCAAAACTACCCATAAATAAATAATAGAATATTTAAACAGAAAATATTAAACAAAAAAATATAAAATACATCAAAATAAAATTAATATTAAAACATCTAGCAATCAATTAAACAGATCAAATAAAAAAATCAGTAGAAAAAGACATAAACAGGTAAAAATATACATCGATAAATATCAATAAAAATTGAAATAAAACATTATTTAAAAAATATATCAGTTTAATAACTTCCCACCTTTTTCCACTACCAAACCCAACAACCCACTGATACAACTATAAACTACTAACAAAAGTATACAAATTAAAATATAGATTTTAATGTACATATTCAACTTTAATAAAAATAACAATGACCAAATATTAATTAAATAATGTACAAAAAATTAATTAACATATAAATTAAATGAATCATATTTTAATTAATTTGATACCCTTTTCCTCAACAAATCAACACCCAAAACAGTGCTCTGCCCACAAGAAGGTTTAATGGTGGAAAAAGTAGTTTGTTTTCTGAATGCTGACTGCCAATGGCCTGCCCAACCCCAAGAAGACAAACCAGTGGACTGCAGGAGAATAACAGTGGTATCTATAGGACTGGATCTCCATCATCAAAGCAATCGAATTTAGCTTATTTGTTTCGGAAAAGCGACCCAACTTAGAATAGAAGTCAAGAGCACAGATCGCTGAGATAAGTAGTCAGAATCAAGTCGAAGGATACAAGACTGACAGGCTGCCCTGGTCAGCTTAAGTTTCACCACTGCAACACACAGGGACACTGGCCACAAAGGAGAAAGGTGTATTGCGGGCAGAGGCTATCCATCAATAGTGCCGCGTGACATTAGTCACGTCCTAAGGTGGATTACTGTGGCTCAATAGGTGGCTGAAAGTGCCTTAGCAACACTGAATATGATAACTCGCTTTGGAAACCCTACAGCTTTATGACAACATTGCGTCTGATAGGGAGGGGGAAAAAGGCAGAAGCCAGCAGAAACAATGTTTCCTGGAGTAATAAATAAAACGGCTAACAGAAATGAAACTCTAAATAAAGACCCTAACTAAATCTCCTTAGAGCAGCAATTATGCAAACTGGAAAAATTGTCAAAGGCTGAAATGAACAAATGGTGGTTAGCCACATTGCTACAAAAGTATGTAGGCAACTAGAAAGTCCCAAGGGGATCTAAGGATCTTTATAATGCGCTTGTACGATGATCCAGATCTTAAGATGCTGGAAGAATGAGCACTGAATCTGGCATCATGCTCAAGAACTATGCTTGAAATCTTGTTAAAGTATGCATGGAATGACAGAGATAAAATCCTAAAAGAAATTGATGTTTTATTAGACTGGCTTACTTACATAAGAATCGGGAATGAATTGAGAAGTTCAAAACAGAGATGAATGTAAGGCTAGAGAAAATAGAAGATTAAATCGACAGCGCAGCAGGAAATTTTTTCATGACCTAGAGGATTATGAAAGTGGAAGAATTATAACATTTAGCAGAAGTTTTGTCAAACTATATAAAAATGACAGACAAAAAAATAATCCCGACACTATTGAGGTTAGCGACCCCTCAGAAATAAACACCTCAGAAAATTAACAGTGGGGAATTGTGGTAGATGAGTTTTACCTCCTGAGAAAAGAGAGGAAAACATTCCAGCAAGGGGGAAGAAGAGGAAGATCACGAAGTGGAAATGCAGGATTCTGAGGCGGAAGTTAAAACAATGGTGAATCAAGATGCGACCCTGGTGAGAAGGGAGAAACAGGGGCAGATAATGAACAAGAAACAATGAAAAACATGCCCACATTGGCAATAAATCCTTCAAACAGACAATTGAGTGAATTAACTCCAAATATTACAATATCAATTGTCGTTCTTCCCCAGAGCACAATTTGACTATGTGCAAATCAGGATTGATTTGTTCCAATTAATTTGGAAAATTAAATTGAAACAAGCATTTAAACTGAGAGGGAACAGTATTACTGAGAAGGGGGGGGTGGGGAAATAGGCGAAGTTAATGATGATTTATGGATAAGTGATGTTGATATGCCTCATTACATTGCATAAGCTGGAAGGAGGAGAGGTGATCATAGTGATCAACTGGAAGAATTTTTAGAACACCTAGGAATTTGCTTTCATAAAAGAGCACCTAGGATTTCAGGCCCAGATCGCGATACACAACTGTGTTCCCACATAATGCTATTGATACATTTCAGGAAGTGATGACCAAAAATCTGAAGGAGCTCAGGATGAAAAGCTATTAAGGAAGTGGCAACATAACATGATGTCATATAAATGCAATAAAAGCCCTTGCTAATGACAAAAGTACAGTAATCAAACCCTCAGATAAGTGTAGAAATGTTATCATCATGCCCAGTGAATTATATGTAGAAGAAATCCAAAGACAACTATAAGATGATAAGTATTACACCAAGAAAAGCATACATGAGAACACCAGGACTATTGTACCTTTCTGGGAGCTGTTCAAGAACTGGTGGAATAAAGATCTTATACAGATCGGAGAATTCAAATACTTAGGCCCTCATTACGATGGCGGTTGGACGAGAGTCTGACCGCCATCGTATCGAGATGGAGACCACCCAAAATGTAGTCGGTGGCTCCAGCCGCCTTATTACAATCCGACCGCCATGAAGGTGGTTGGAATCATGGCTTTTTCATTTCCAGCTTGGGCTGCGGCCCAGAAAATGCCAGCAACACAAGCCACTGTTGAAAATGGTATGCCTTCAAACATCCATGCACCATGTGCCAGGCCCCATGTGGAGCCTGGCACACGTTCAATGGATGTTTGGGGGGGCACCACATGTGCCCCCTTACCTACACCATAGCGGTGGCCCACAAAGGACGGCTCATAAAGTCCCTTGCTGTCTGCCTTTAAATGGAGGTTGGACTGCTATGTAAAGGCAGAGGGAAAAGGGCCACCCTTATCCCTCTGGTGGTGCCTCCACAGGCACCGCCCTCATTGTAGGGATTATACTTCGACCGATGCTCCATGAGCCTTTCGGATTATTCAGTCTGTCCCTCTGCCCTCTGTGGTCTGACCAACTGCATCGCAATGCGGCGGTCGCCTGCTATGCTGGAAGTCGGAGGGCCCACCACCGACAGGCTGTCGGTGGCTGGCCTACCAACATTGGAATGAGGCCCTTAAAGCCTGAATTCCCTTGCATACCTGCATCCAATGTATGCAACAGTAAGGAAAGTGTTGAACCTCATAAGGATTATATATACTATTCCATCTCATAATTATTTGCTAGTAAACATTGAAATATCTAACAAGAATACATTTTTATATCTTATATAAAAATGCATTCAATATAAACTTAAAGAGCACATATCAATAATAATAATAATAAAGACACAGCAATTAAAATTAAATTCACTTTTCTTCTTACAACCCAAAAAAACCATAGGCACCCAAAAATAAACAGGACAATATTTAAATGAAGTTATTACCTAAATTAACCAAATGAAATGCATTGGAAATATATTGCTATTCAAAATGTAACAATAAATATTACATACTTTAAATAAAATAAATCATTACCATAATAAATAAAGAATTAAAATATACGTCATGAATTATCAATATAAAAATAAGATTTAGAATTATTTAGAAAAATATTATCTGAATACCTACCCACCCTATTTCCCTATCAACCTAGCAATGTGCTACTAAAATACTGTAAGAGTAGAAAAATCAAAATACAGATTATAATTACAAATTAAACTTAAATAAATAAATAAAAGAACTAAACAATTTATGAAATTCTAATGAAATTTTCAACTTACAATATAAACAATAATTAGGATATAAATAAGATTAATTATAATGTAATTAACGTATTACTCTATTCCCCTACATAATTCCAATAACCTACTTCTGAAATATAAATAACTAACATAAATTTAAATTTAAAAATAATTACAACTAACAAATTTAACTCAAACAAATCAAATAACAATGTATACAGTTAATAATCAATTAACTATTTAAGTAACAATAAAAAAAATTACATTCAAATTAAGCTGATTTAATTAACTTCCAACCTTTTTGCTCAACAAACTCTCCAACCCTCTATCATATTATAAATGACTAATTTAATTAAATAAAAATAAATGACACTTTAAAAATTACAAACTATGGGGTTTATTATGATGGCGGGCGGATGGCTGTCGCCAGTCACCGTCGGACCGGCTGCGGCCATCCGCCCGCCATCGAATCCCGGAAAACCGCCGGTCCGATTAGCATCGTGGTCATGAGCGGCGCGGTGTGATTTTCCGCCTGCCACTTTTCTGCCGGTTGCAGTCCGCCCGCTTGTCTGGTGGGCGGAGCTGGCTCACTACAATTGTTGCGGATCAGGGGCAAACACCGTGGCACGATTATGATGCCAGCGGTAGCCTGCCTTTCCGCTGCGGTGGAACCGCCATAGAAAGGCATGCGGAGACAAGTTCCGGAGGCCCATTGCGGGCCCCCAATGTGTTGGGGGGTGTGGGTGCACTGGGGGGATGTCCCTATACCAGGTGGCAGGCACTGTGTAGTGCCTCCCATGCAGTGCAGGGATATGCAGGACATGCTCTTTTTGACATCGCGGCGGTGCTGCTGACAGCAGCGACCGCCGCAATGTTAATCGCCAGAATCCGACCGCCGCGGTCAGATTTCTACTGCGGAGCATCCTAATTAGACCGGTGGTTATGCCGCGGTCCTTGCGGGCGGTCTTTTCCTGCTACCATGGTGGTCAGGGAGATTTTCCGACCGCCATCCTAATAGACCCCTAAATTTTAAATCATTAATAAAAAATTATACCAACAATATTAGCTAATATTTATCAAATAATATTCTAATATATAAAAAATTACAAAAAAGATTATTAAAACTATATAAAAGTAACCAACATTAAATAAAACAATATTCTTAAAAACAATATTATAGACCAAAAAAACTCCTATATTCTTACCTTAGATGTTCTCTTTCATGATAGTTCGGTAGTCATGATATTTTTGACACTATATTCACTTGAAATATTTAATGCAATATTTTGGTCACTCACCCGGAGTGGAAAATACAGTGTAATTGACTATATGAGAGAGCAGGTGTGCTGTCTATTGTGCTAAGTTCTTTATGTGAGAGGCATTTAGAACCCTCTGAGGCCATCCTTGGATACAAATTTGTCATAATTAGTCAAGAATTCAAAGGATACCCACTGTTGCCTGTTAAAGGTTTTGAAAATGTGGATATAATATTTCTTTACACAACTATAAATTAAATAAATGAAAAACCCTGATGCATAAATAACATTAATATGTGTTTATATCATTCAAGGACATTTTGTAGAATGTCAGTGATAAACTGATGACTCATAACTCCACACTGGCGCATGTAGCCCAGACAAGGGCCTTTGTCTCCTGCAGTCATTCCTTATAAAGAATGAGGAATGGATGCGGGCAGTTACCAACAGCTCAATAGAGTTAAACAGAGTCCTCGTATTTGGCAATAAAATATGCAAATGGTGATATTTTAGCTGCCTTTCCTATTGGTGCTGGAATTCTGGTGGCCGTTAAAGTAACCACATCTAAGCTTCTACTAAAAGTTCACTCATTCTGACCAACTTTGGCCAGCAGTTCCTAGAGACCATGTCAGGTATGAGTACACTACACAAGTGTGTGTATGGTCAGTCAGTCGCATTCTTTACCACATACTTTCCAACTCGCACACAAAAAAAAATCTTCAGAACTTCTGTCATATAAAAAAACACCTACGTATCAATGCCTTTTTTGTTGCAAATCGTCTATTGGCATAGGTTTGCTGCTTCTGCTTAAAATGGAGGGTCCATGAAAGATACTGGAAAGTTAGCATTGCAATTCATAACCAACAGATGGACACTTACATACCATTTACACACTGATTGGGCAGGACATTCTCCTGCTAAGAAATATGTGTTTCCTTCATCTGAGTGGCACAAGACTATGTGTGTCATCAATTAACCCTGAAACATTTTTCAAGCCATCAATGTTTCGGGAAAGCACAGATACCTTGCTGTAACATGTTTCTGAACGCATTCTGTGGCACTGCGATTGACTTTTTCATGGCAAAGATACCCACAATTCACCAAGGATGTAATTAGAGCATCTTTGTGGAGGACACCCTTAGGTTCCTCACTGCCACCGTTTTATTTTTACAGGTTCACCGCCATGAAAAGGAGAGCAGTGAGGAAATTTGTACTATGCTTGGAGGTGCCGCTGCTGCACCGCCAGCTTATTACTTCCTCAGACTGCTGCGCCACTGCCACTGGATCAAGGATCCTGGCGGTAGCAGCGGTCCAGTGGCAGTCCAACCGCCTTACTTGTATTACGGCCAGGGCCGGACTGACCGTAGCGGGCACCGGGCAATCCCCCGGTGCACCGCACGGGTGGGGGACGTTTTTTTTGGCCCCTGGGGGCCGTTTTTGTTACAGGGCCGTTTTTGCAGCATAGCTGCAAAATCGGCCCTTTAACAAAATTGTACGAAAACCGGCCCTGGCAAAGAGCTCAGCGGCACCCCCGGCCGAGCACTTTGCCAGGGCCGGTTTTGGTTCCCAGTCCGGCCCTGATTACGGCGGTTGGACCACCAGTCTGGTGGTCCACCGACCGCCACCATGGGTTCGTCAGTCCACGGACTGCCACCACTGGTTTGTAATCGGGCCCTAAGCCCTGCCATTAGCTGTTGGTGTTGGTGCATGGGTGAACAACATTCTGTTTGACAGCGGAGGGATGTGAATGTGCACCTGCACATTAAAATACAAAAACTACAAGTCCAATGGGCTACTCTTACCAATAATGCTCATGCGCAGTTTGAATTTCTTTTCATCTGATTATTAAGATCTGAGCTGAGTGTTTGCAGGTATACCGCCCTGCTTGAAGAGGCAAAGACTCACAAATAAAAACCCTGCCATTTGCTGCAAAATCTTTCTTTGAGGCTTTGAAAGATCGTCTGTTGAATGCCACTGGTGCCCTTCAGAAATACACTTGAAACCGAAACAATCTTCGCTGCGGTTACCTTACTGTCCAACTTTGGAGTCTGACCATTCTGTACCCAGAAAGGTAGCGTGAACCGTAGACGCCGGCATGAGAGCCATCCTAAAGAATTGAATCTGTTTCCCGGCAACTAATTGCCTTTTAACCCCATCCACATTTTCATACTCTGCTCCTCGTGTGCCGTCTTAATCATTATAATATAGATAAGAATACGTTGTTAATCAAACCAGTAGCCTTTTGTGATGATTTTCGTTACGAAGTCTAAACTAATACAGAGATATTGTTTGTGGCTTTTCCTGATGAAAGCGCTGTGTGAGCTGAAACGCGCGTCGAAGAAGATCCATCTCACAGCCACTGTTTTGTCAATTTTTGTCCTTGTTATAATGTAATCAAATTATATTGATCTTTCTATCATATTTAAATGTGGATTTAATGTAGTTTGTAGTTTGACCCTTGACCCTGTCACCAGGCAGGTCGCTCCCCTCACCGCCACGCAGCCCCCTGTGTGACTTGAGCACTGCTGCTGCTGCCACCCGTTGACCGGTATCCCGCCTGCTCTTTGCTTTTACTTTGTTTTTGCCTCTGTACTGCCTGCCTCGTATTGCTTCTGCCTATATCTCTGTGCCCCCACTGTTGGCTTTTTGTGTCCGTTTCCTCCCTTGTGCCCCCTTCTCTTGTTGTCCCTTTTGCCTTCTGTGACCCCCACCCGCTCCCCCACTCAAGTTTCCCGCCGCTGTGTCCCCTGTGGCCCCGCGCCCCTCCAAACCCATTCACCACCCGCTCCCGCCTCCCAGCTGCTCCTCCCTCCGTCCCACAGCCCCTCATATGGAGGCCGCGCAGCGGTAGAGAGAGCGACCCCTGACCCTGTCACCAGGCAGGTCGCTCCCCTCACCGCCATGCAGTCCCCTGTGTGACTTGAGCACCGCTGCTGCTGCCGCCCGTTGACCAGTATCCCACCTGCTCTTTGCTTTTGCTTCGTTTTTGCCTCTGTACTGCCTGCCTCGTATTGCTTCTGCCTATATCTCTGTGCCCCCACTGTTGGTTTTTTGTGACCATTTTCTGCCTTGTGCCCCCTTCTCTTGTTGTCCCTTTTGCCTTCTGTGACCCCCACCCGCTCCCCCCTCAAGTTTCCCACGGCTGCGTCCCCTGTCGCCACACCACCCTCCAAACCCATTCACCGGCCTACTCCCGCCTCCCAGTGGCTCCTCCATCCCACAGCCCCTCATATGGAGGCCGCGCAGCGGTAGAGAGTGCGACCCTTGACCCTGTCACCAGGCAGGCCGCTCCCCTCACCGCCACGCAGCCCCCTGTGTGACTTGAGCACTGCTGCTGCTGCCGCCCGTTGACCGGTATCCCGCCTACTCTTTGCTTTTACTTTGTTTTTGCCTCTGTACTGCCTGCCTCGTATTGCTTCTGCCTATATCTCTGTGCCCCCACTGTTGTTTTTTTGTGTCCGTTTTCTCCCTTGTGCCCCCTTCTCTTGTTGTCCCTTTTGCCTTCTGCAACCCCACCCGCTTCCCCCTCAAGTTTCTCGCCGCTGCGTCCCCTGCGGCCCCGCCCCCCTCCAAACCCATTCGCCACCCCGCTCCCGCCTCCCAGCTGCTCCTCCCTCCCACAGCCCCTCATATGGAGGCCGCGCAGCGGTAAAGAGAGTGACCCTTGACCCTGTCACCAGGCAGGTCGTTCCCCTCACCGCCACGCAGCACCCTGTGTGACTTGAGCTCTGCTGCTGCTGCCGCCCGTTGACCGGTATCCCACCTGCTCTTTGCTTTTACTTCGTTTTTGCCTCTATACTGCCTGCCTCGTATTGCTTCTGCCTATATCTCTGTGCCCCCACTGTTGTTTTTTTGTGCCCGTTTTCTTCCTTGTGCCCCCTTCTCTTGTTGTCCCTTTTACCTTCTGTGACCCCCACCCGCTCCCCCCCTCAAGTTTCCTGCCGCTGCATCCCCTGCGGCCCGCACCCCTCCAAACCCAATCGCCACCCCACTCCCGCCTCTCAGCTGCTCCTCCCTCCCACAGCCCCTCATATGGAGGCCGCGCAGCGCCTGCACAGCGGGCGTGCCGCTGGCATGCCAATGGCGCACCTAAGGCAAGCCCATCTGTGCCCGTCCGCGCCTGCATCCACTTTACCTTCCGGAAACCCACCACCACACCCAGCAGATGCCTGGTCGCAGCTGGGGCAAGATCACCGAGGACCAGCTAACCGCCACCCTCACCCAGAGCCAACCCGCGGACCTGACCATCCCCGACCGTCCCCGACGCCGCAGCCCGCAGCCTCAGACAATAGATCAACGATTGCGCCAACACCCTCGCCCCGCTCAAGAAGCCCCCCAACACCCACACCAGCAAGAGAGCCAGCTGGTTCACTGAAGACCTCCAGGCCTCCAAGCGAACCTGCCGAAAACTAGAAAAAAACTGGACCCGCGAAAGAACACCGGAAAGCTACTCAGCCCACAGGAACGCCACCCGCCAACACTACCAACTCATCAGATCCGCCAAAAGGACCGCCTTCAGAGACCGCATAGACAACAATGCACACAACAGCAAAGAGCTCTTCAGCATCGTGAAGGAACTCTCCAACCCCAGCTCCAACACCAACGACATCCCACCGCCACAAGACCTGTGCGACTTGCTGGCCACCTTCTTCCCTCGCAAGATCGTAGACATCCGTGACAGCTTCGACAACCACCGTCACCCCCGCCCCCATGAACACCACCCGCACCAACCGCCTGCTCGCCTGGACCAACATCAACAATGACAACACCATCAAGATCATGAACACTGTCCACTCCGGATCCCCGGAAGACCCCTGCCCACACCACATCTGCAACAAAGTCAGCAGCATCATTGCACCCCACCTCCGAAAAACCATCAACATCTCCTTCCAGACAGCAACCTTAGCGGAGAGCTGGAAGCACGCAGAGATCAACGCCTTACTAAAGAAACCCAAGACAGACCCCAAGGACCTCAAGAACTTCCGTCCCATCTCCCTGCTCCCGTTCCCAGCAAAGGTCATCAAAAAGGCCGACAACAAACAACTGACCAGCTTCCTCGAAGAGAACAACATCCTGGATCCGTTCCAGTCCGGGTTCCGCAGCAACCACAGCACCGTAACTGCCCTCATCACCACCACCGACGACATCAGGATCCTGCTCGACAACAGAGAAACCGCGGCCCTCATCCTCCTGAACCTGTCAGCCACGTTCGACACAGTCTGCCACCACACACTAAGAGCACGCCTCCACGACGCCGGAATCCAAGAGAAGGCCCTGGACTGGACCACCTCCTTCCTCTCCGGGAGAACCCAGATCGTCCGCCTCCCCCCCTTCCGCTCCGAAGCCACCGAGATCATCTGCGGCGTACCCCAAGGCTCATCCCTCAGTCCAACGTTGTTCAACATCTACATGGCACCACTCGCCCACGTCGCCTGACAGCACGACCTCAACATTATCTCCTACGCCGATGACACCCAGCTGATCCTCTTGCTCACCAAGGACCCCCACACTGCCAAAACCAACCTCCACAAAAGAATGAAGGCCATCGCCGACTGGATGAGGAACAGCCGTCTGAAGCTGAACTCGGACAAGATGGAGGTCCTCATCCTCGGTTCCACCCCCTCGGCCTGGGACGACTCCTGGTGACCGATGGCACTAGGAGCACCCCCTACACCCACCCACCAACCACGCACGAAACCTGGGGATCATCCTCGACTCCACACTCTCCATGACAAAGCAGGTCAACGCCGTCTCCTCCTCCTGCTTCAACACCCTTTGCAGGCTTCGCAGGTTCTTCAAGTGGATTCCCACCGAAACTAGAAGGACGGTCACCCAGGCCCTCGTCAGCAGCAGACTGGACTATGGCAATGCACTATACACAGAAGCCCCGGCCAAACTCCTGAAACGACTCCAATGCATCGAAAACGCCTCCGTACGCCTGATCCTCGGCATCCCCCGCCACTTCACACCCCACCTGAAAGCCTGCACTGGCTCCCCATCAACAACAGGATAACCTTCAAGCTCCTCACCCACGCACACAAAGCACTCTATGACACTGGACCAGCGTACCTCAACAGCCGACTCGGCCTCTACACCCCGCCCGCCAGCTCCGATCTGCAGACCATGCCCTCGCCACCGCTTCCGAAGAGTGACCACCGGCGGCAGATCATTCTCCCACCTCGCCGCCAAGACGTGGAACACCCTCCCCATCCACCTACAGCAGACCGAAGACCTCCTAACCTTCAGGAGACTCCTCAAGACCTGGATCTTGGAACAGTAGCAGCATCCCCCCCCTAACGCCTTGAGACCCTCATGGGTATGTAGTGTGCTTTACAAATGCTATGATTGATTGATTGATTGATTGATTTGTCAAGTTGTATTATATCAGTGTTGTCTCTCTTTTTATATTGTGTTTTGTATTTTTAATACTTTTGGTCTGTTATATACATGGTTAGAAATGTTTTTTCAAAATGAGAACAATAAAAATATAAAAACTTCATTAAAAAAAAGAAAAAAGAAAAAAAAAGAGAAATACACTTGATTTTTTTTACAGTTTTTATTGTATTTTTTTATTACCTTCACGAAGAAAAAATATTTTATGATCCAATTCATGCTGTTGCGAGCCAATTAATCTTGTTATAATCCATATGTCATTGCCATCCTAGGGGCGCTTCTTCGGTGTGGACTCTTGGTCAGCCCAGCTATGTTTCACAATATTGAAGAAACTAACATACATGTATGATTAACAAAAGCATATAACTCAACCCAAGCCATCTGTACAGAACTCTACCCTATATATCATGTGTCGAGCAGTAGGCACCAGTCTCAATGTGGCAGTCTGACTCACATCAGCCCTACATCCTTGTCCTCACAAGGATTAATCACTCTTCCTCCCTTCCTATGAAGGTCGCAACAAGCACTGCCCAGTCATCTGCAATTAGTCGGTCTCTTAGAACTCTTTTTTCTTCTTCACACAAAGTCATTTCCTCTACAATTGGTCAGCACTCAAAGTGTAAGCGATTCATCCAGGATAAGTATAAAGTTGTCCCACAGACTTATAATTTATAATTTTTTATTTATCAAAAAATATATAATTATTCATTAATACAGATAACTTCAAAGGTACATGAAAACAATTATATACATGTGAAATAATTATGAAATAATGACAAATCATTCAAAGCAAAGCACACTAAACATGATAATCAAAACATGACATTAAACAAAATTATTACACACCAGACGGCAAAACACAACAAATTCAGAAACTGGACAAAAAAGAGACAGCACATTGACAAATAACCGTACAGTAATACATTGATTCCGGATTGGAGGTAAAACATGAATCAGTAGATCAAAACGCTGACGCGCGTTTCGGAACACTGAAGTACATAAAAGGTTCCTTCTTCAGGGCGTAGTGTTTGTTTTATATTCAAAGATATCAAGCCATCAGTATGTCATGTGGAGACCACCGGATATGTGGTACAAAGGGCTCAAAAATGGAAAGACATAATAAGTCTGCAAGGACAAACAAAGCATATGTTAGACGTACAACTAATTACTAAGTATCAGAGCTTGCCATACACCTCTAGTGTCTCACAAGAGTTGGGTGCCAAAATGGCTCAAAATAATATCTACATCTGTGGAGTGAAGTGAAAAGTGAACAAACTACCAGGATGGCCTAAATAGGCCCATATGTAAGATGCACACTTGAGAGTGAAAAGTGCAAAGAAAAAATAAAATGAAATAGGCAGAGAGGATACCCAACAGTGAAAGGGAGAAAGGAATAAGGTAGATACAAACACAAACATATGAAGGCCGATACCTACTTCCGACAGTAGAGGCTCGACAGTAGGATGACAAGTCCTGCTGGGACATCAAGAGGGCCCCAGGATAAGTAGCTCAATAGCCATCTATACAGTACAAATGAAGAGGGAAAAAATGAAGAGGAAAAAACAAGAATTAGACCAGGCTCAGGATCTATTATGCAGTAGAGTACTTTTAGGATATATGAGATTTACCATATAGTTACAATCGATAGTGGATCTCAAGGAGCCGGAAAATGCTGGAACATCAACAGGTCCAGGCCGGTCACAAGGAAGACTATAAAGCCAAAATGATCGCATTAGATCTTATCGATGAGTATACTCTCTATTCTGAGACCGGAAGATAAGCTAACTAACAAGAACCTATGTGCAGCTACTATATCCCCCTAAGAGTGGTAGTAATTAACTTCACCAAGCGTTAGGGATATACAAAAAGAGCTATATTTATGAAGGCGGAATCTCAGAGATCTCCCCATGCGACACAACTGTAGGCAATATGGTGAACTTAGCGCCCGTAAAAGGCTGAAGGAAAGAGGGACGGAAGGCATCTGCAGCACCTCCTGTGTAGATGGTTCTGTAGTGGCCGAACAACCACCTTGTTTATGTTGCGTGGGATATTGCTATGCAGTTAACAACTGCGAGTTTCGGTGGCCCATGTCAGAGACAAGTGTCTCCAAAGTTGCAGCTCACCCTACTCTAAGCAGTTCCCAACCATTACCAAATCTGCCTCCGACCATATCACTCTCCTCAAAGCAGTTCCCAACCATTACCAAATCTGCCTCCGACCACATCACCAATCTGCGCACCATGAAGTATCAACCTCTTGATGTTAGGAGGCCTACCAGTGGTATAGCCGGCGCATACAGTAAGTGTCATGGGATTTCTTAACAAATTTGTGCCAGCAGCATAATGAAATCCTCAGCAGACAAGGCAGAGGCCCACCCAGCAGTTCCACATAAGGGCGACCAGGGCTCCTCCATGCTCTGGCATTCCACGGGTCCCCAGTTCTGTTAGATGAAGTCCAGCAACCCATCAGGCCAGCCACTGTAGTTGGGCTTCGATGCGATATAATTTACAGACACCCCTGGTCACCATCTCTAGTTCTGTGCTTGATGATGTGTACAGAAACCCAGCGCCTGTCACCATCCCAGACTTAGTCTTGCACCAAGGTACCAAGTTCTTGGTACCAAGACCTGGGAATCCAGATGTGGCGATTCACAAATAGAGTACTTTTGGAAGCATAATCATTTTCATTGGTGAGATACGTGCCATGATATGGAACTTCAGCATGTGCCAGCACACAACATTGCCCTTCAAGGTGCTTGATGCTCTTCATAAATTGCTTTCCTTTTTTTGTCCTTCTTGTGATGGTGGATTCTCATTCCCAGGTATTGAAGTAACCGGGGCTCCCATCTTATGCCTCTGTCGCTCACACCCCCTTAGGATGTTGCGGTAATATCCATCTACTGGAATATGCACGTCTTCTCCCATTTGGTGCAGAGGCCTGACGTTTCACCCAATAACCCCAACATCTGGATGCACCAGCTCACTACGTCTCTCACTCTCCAGGGAAAGAGAAGCACATCATACAGGGAAATGTTATGTTTGCCATCATGCAGTAGTATGCCCCTGCCTTCATTCCTGGTAATGCTTGTGAAAGGCTCAAACTGCAAACAGTAACGGAGACAGCAGGCAGCCTTGACGCGTGTCTCTCTGTATTTCAAACACTTCTGATATGTTCTGTCCCACCTTCACTCTGGCCAGGGCCCCTGCGTACAGAAGCTTTATCCATTTTTCCCACTCCGGACCCAGATTCATCCAGGCATTGCCGCGTGCATGTAGCACCATTGAATAGTGTTGAAAGCCTTCCACAGATCCACGGAGAGAATTGATAACTCTGGGAATCTCACACGCAATGTCTCATCACGAGCCCAGAAAAGGCGTCTGATATTTAAAGAGGTATTCTGGAATTAATCCATTTTGATGAGCGGGGACCAGCTGTTGCAAGTGGGGCAATAGGCGGTTGGCTAAGATCCAAGATTAAGCATCGTGAAGGGATGGTAGTAGGAAGTCTCATCTGGGTCCTTATGAGATTTGGGGAGGGAAATTAATAGCACCACCCTACATGTAGAGGGCAGGATGCCCTCCTCCCAGGCAACTTTATACATCTACACCAGGCAGGGGATGACGAGTGGAACATAATCAGAACATAATCCTGATAAAACTTGACCCAGAGGCTATCCAATCCTGGAGTCTTCCCTTCACCAAGTTTCCTCAGGGCCACTCGTATCTCCTGTTCCGTGATTTTTTTACCCTGATGCGAGCCGGACGTCATTCAAAATTGTGGGTAGCGTCGCCCTGTCTAGGAACGCCTCTGTAAAGCCAGCTGTAGCAAGGTTTGCCCCTCAATAAATTTACCTATTGTGCTGCACAAAGACATCATGGATGTCTGTTTGCGAGTGTTTCGATTCTCATCTCTAAGAGTCTACCAGCCACACCAAAAGTTACCTGCTCTACTGCCTTCTGCATGTTATTTAGCTACGTATTGCTTATAAGAATAGAGATCCTGTTGCTTTACACTTCCACATGCCTCCCCTGTGCTACCATTACATCCTGCTACTTGGTAGGGTCTGCTATCTTGTGGTCCTGAAGTTCCAGATGTGTGTTTTCCAATTGAGTGGGTTCTGCTTCCAGGGTCTTATGGATGTCCACTTGTTTACCCCAGGCAATTACCACTTTAAACGAATCCCATTTCATGTGTACCTGTGTAGTGTTGTTTTTGTGTTGGAAGTATTCCCTGGGAGTCACGAAAAACTGATCCTGGAGCAGGTCAAGTCGTAACCACCAGGTAGGAACCAGGGACAGACACCTTTCCCAGCCCATCCTCTTTAGCAGTGGGTTGTAGTCCGAGAGAGTCCTGGCTAAATATTCAGTTTGTGTCACGGTTCTCCCCACCAAAGGTGAGGCCAGCAATTAGTCCGTTCAGCCATGTAAGACATACACTAAGGAGTAATATGTGTATTATTGTATAAGCCCAATTCTATTCCTCCATAGGTCTTGGAGGTCCCAATTTGCCACCTACTCATGGAAGTGGCATGCCACACCATGTGCCCGGGATTTCTGCAACGGAGGGTAGAGCAGTCAAGGTAAACATTAGCGACGTAATCCCCACACAGAATTTTGGGCTCTGATGCTATGCCACAAAGGCGTGGAGCTAGGGAATCCAGGAACTGTGCCTGGAGCACATTGGGGGCATATACGATTCCAATTACTAATGGTATCCTGTCCATTGTCCCCATATAAAAGTATATCTGCCATCTTTGTTTAACATCTGGGACGTGCATGTGTATGGGATACCCGCCCGTATGCAGATCATTGTCCCCCTTGCAAAAGAGGATTAAGTCGTGGTGAATACCTGACCCCTCCATCATCTGTGGAGATGAGAAACCTTGCTATCCACCAGATGTGTGTCCTGACGGAGGGCAATGTCCACACCCCCTTGTTTCAAGTATGAGTAAACTTGATGTCTTTTGCCCACTGATTTCATGCCTAGAATATTCCACATGAGAATGGTGTATTTAGGTAGTGAGGGAGCCATTTGGCGGGAGGTAGAGTTCCCTAGTTTCTAAGTGTAAGCCTCCCTTTCAGGGCTCCCTGGACTCTGCGGTCCCGGCTGTGTCCATGGCCCCCCTCCTCATATAGGGATCCATCCCTGCCATTCTGCACGTTATACCTTGGTATCTCAAACAAACAATCCCCAACTACCAGTCCCCAGGGCTTCTAAACAATGGTTAGGTGCCCAAACATATGCAAACCCAAATTCTCTGCTCCATCAGTAAACCTGCTCCAAGGAGAATAGTTGGTGGCTAGTGGCGTCCTACCCATAACGTCCTCTCACATTCACCATCTCAGATTCTCGACAATCCAAACAGCATCACCCTGCATATCCCCGCAGTCTGCACACTATCAACATAGAAAGGCCCTAAGGCCTCATCGTCACCCCAAGTGGTAAGGCTCATTCGCAAGCTTCTGCAATGGTGCATACATCACAATTCATCAGCTGTGCATGGGGTCAGCTTCAGCCTCGGGTGGAGTTCTCGGAGGTAGGGTCCAAGTCCGAACACTTCTGAGTCTAATCGGAAATCTGGTCCCTCGAGTCCGTCGTGGTGAGCCCCCAACTTGACTTGCCACCTCGATGGCCACCTCCCTGTCCTAGTCCATTTATCATTTGGAGGGGCGCCCCCTTGAGAATCTGTCTCTGCAGTGCTGCCTGCACCTTTGTGGTCATGGTCCATGTTGTCTGTATGCTCTGTCCAGTCCATTTCTATGCCTTTCCACCCATTCCCCACACATTGGAGGGATTTTTGAAGAAGAGTGAGCGGTCCTGGAAGATGGACTGCTGAATTCCACTCGTACCCATGAGAAATTCACCTGACATACCCCTAAATTCCAACTTATTTTAACTGACGTACTGTTCTGTTTGCGTTTTCTTCAGAAAGCAGTACTCCAGTTGCCCCACGGTGCGGAAACAAAATAAACAAAAGCCTATCCTCTGCGAGACAGTTCTAAAACACATAGATGTCATCTCCACAAGAAAAGAGATGTATTTTATTAATGTATTGTCTCCATATAAGGGTGTGTAACCTTTGTCTCTTGACTTCTGTTATTGTTGTTATTGTTATTGTGTTATGTAAGTTGTCTCCATATGGGTTGTCTGAGAGCTTGGAGTGTTCTGGGTGCTGCCATTAGAATATTAACTAAATTATTGAAAGTCGTGGATTGACCTTGGGGTGGTGGTTGCGGGGGTAGATTTGTAGGTTGTCCCCACGTTAAGTGTATATCGGCTATGGGGGGGGCGCTAGAGAGCCCAAAGCAAGATAGCCGCACATTAGTGCTGCTCAGACGGGCGGGGCTCCAATCCAGCAATAATCCTGAAAAATGGCTGCCAACTAGCAGAAACACGATATAATATTGATTCCCCTGCACAAAAGGAATAAGATGTTGTGAGTAGCGCTGCCATCTATGCGCTCTGTAACCTGATTATCGCACACAGCAAGGTGGACGCAACATGCCATCTCACGTGGGCTATGGACGCGATGCAGCAGACACTCTCTAGATGGTGATGGCGGACGCCTGCGGCTCCTATAGTGAGGTGGTCTGAACGTAGCGTTAAGAGGAGAGAGCAGGCGCTTGCTGCGGACACAGTGGCACTGAAACGGAGTGACCCGCAACATTGAGCGCTCGACTGCGGGAAGGCTGGCGCCCATTAACGAGGCTTGGTGAGTGCGGTATAGCCGGCGGTGCGCTTAATTCTGGTGCGATGAGACGGGCGGTCGATACCTGTACGGCCCCCTCTGAAGTCATCCGAACTGTAGCAGTGCCTGATGTGTGAAGAGAGATGGCGAAAATTGCCTACGATCGCTAGTGACAGGTAGGGAGAACTGAACTGCTTGTACTAGCGCGGAGGCGGCCTAGCTGTGGCAGCAGTGCAGAAAACTTTAAATAATAATTATCTGGAACTATATCAGCCTGCACCACAGAATCCAGATGGCATGTGCATGAGGCTTGCTATAATTCACTCGAACTGTGAGACTTGTGGCGTCGCGAGACCGAGAGGCCCACTCACCCAGACGAAGCCTGTGATCCAACCGCCATTACTAACATTTACCAGGTCTGCAGTGGCTGGCTTATAACGCTATAAGTGGCAAGGACAGCGTTGTGGGGACCTGCCATACTACTAAGTTGAGGGCTGAGACGCACTAGATAATGTAAAGTGACCTTTGTGAGCTTGGGTGGAGCGCACATAACTACCACTGCGCAGCACAGACAGTAATATCTTTCAGGCACAACGTGCTACGTCTGGAATGTGCGCAACCGGAGGACATATGTTGTAGGCTGATAAAATTTGAGTGAGGGAGCGATGTAAACAATACTGGTGTGTGACTATTCAGCAGAGGAGGACTGTTGAAACGGAACACTAGAAGCGCGCCCTTTGCGAAGAGGCATGTAACACCGTCGGTGGGTAGCAGCGTACTGACAAGCGAGTAAATTGATCCTGTTGCATTCTTAGTTGGCGCGGAATAGAGATCACGTTGCAGGCACTGTGTTGTGATACTTCATAGCCGTTCAAAACAGCACTTTGGTGGAAGGGTGTCTATCATATGTTCGAGAAGGATTACATAGCGATTGCTTGCCTGGCACAAGGTCGCATTGGTTGAGGCAGATCCACATAGCGCTGTGCCGAGATTGCAAAGCGCTGAATAGCGACCAACAGATAGAGTGCTGTCTTTAGTAGTTTGACGTGAAGAAGAGGACGTGCATGCTGCTGCGTCAAAGTGAGCAGTAGAGCTCCTAATACAGGCCACGGAGTGAACAATTCAGGTGCTAACTATTACGTGACCACACACCTGAGATTTATAATTGCAGACTTTTGGGGCTCTACTCAAGAAAAGATGGGAAAAACGGATAAACAACAATCAAAGCTCACGTTTGAATCCAAACGTCTCACTAAATCCCAAACGCAAGTCGCGTGAGATGCCGAACCAGAGAGGGAAGCAGGCACCAGTAGTAAGTTGGAGCGTATGATGCTCGCCATGCAACACAGCTTACAATCGATTGACGGTAAAATAGACACCCTCAAACTTCAAATGGACAATATAGCAGCAAAACTCAACAAACATGGCTCATGAATAACGGAAGCAGAACAACGCATCTCCACTGCGGAGGACCAGGTGGAGGTCATTAGTACGTCCTGTGCACAGATAGAAAAGCTCCTGTTGGTGATGCAGGCCAAAAATAAAGATCTTGAAGCTAGGTCCCAGCGTAACAATCTTCGTATCACATGAGTGCCTGAATCTACCAACACAGGCAAAATGGAGCTATATGTCGAAGCCATGCTGAAAGAAATATTGGGTGCGGATCATTTTTCATCCATGATGGTTGTGGAGAGGGCACTTAGATCCCTGGCGCCCAAACTGGTGCCCAGTGCTCCACCGCACCCTATAATTGCCAGGCTACTGAATTATCAGGATCGCGACACAGCTCTCCGACTCGTCAGGGAAAAAGGAACTACAACCTATCAAGGAGTAGAGGTTGCACTATTTCCTGACTTCACGATGGCGGTGCAGCAGGCAAGGCGTGAATTTCACCCAGTGAAAAAGAAGTTGCAAACACTGAAAATTCAATATGCCATGATGTACCCGGTGAGGCTCAGGATACAACACAAGGGCAAAGCCAAGATTTTTGCATCACCGAAAGAACCTATGCAGTTTATACACCAGGTGGAACAGCAGGAGTCCTCCAGAGAAGCAGGCGAGGATGCAGACAATGAGGACTAAGCGTATATACTGCACAACGCATTGGAACTGGTAACAATAGAGAGGTTTGATGACTGTTACATGTATGGGTATCGTTGACCTGAATTGCTGTTTGTGTGAACTACTACTGGAGATGTGATGCACTGTCTAAGTTAAGATGTACAGTAAAAGTGATGTAGATCCTGATCAGTTATGTTGAAGTATTGCATATAGGCCACAATACTGTAGTGATGTGTTTGCATGCCTAGGGACTCCAAGGTTGCACATCGGCAAAGATTCAGACACCGAAGTCTGTGCACACGCGCCATATGGAGCAGAGTACCTGGTGGCAGTGCCAGTCGTGGGGATTGATGAGCGTATGATATTAACAGGCGAACATTGCTGTGTCTGAGATATGAGGAGAATGCTCTTGCTCCACTTATGATGCTATGAACTTAAATGTGGAAATAAGTGTACTGAATGTGTGATGGCGGGTTTTATGACATTGCTCCATACACATTGGTGTTGCATCTGAGTCCTCAAATGGGTGGGGATTTCAGGAGTACTTATACTCCGGTGCATACGGCTCTGCCGGATGGGGGGCGTTTATATACCTACCTCGACCCTCCCTTGTTACGATGTGGGGGTCTGACGGCTACTGGCAAACCCCCAAAAGGGTACACCCCACATTGGTATCAGGTTATAATTGGACACCATATAAGGTGTTGTTATTTGATACGAGACAAGAGTGTGCATGAATATGTTCTTCTTTTATGGCTGGTGATCCTTAGCATAATTGGGGTGCTAAATTGGGTGGGGTGGATAGTTGGGGAAATTTGTCAGCATAAAAGCATGAAGCACAAAATGCATTTGTTGATAACGGTACCTACACAGCCAGACGGCGCAGATACAAGACCTGGTGTGAAGCAAAATGGCAACAAAGACAGGTAATGGTGGTAATGTTATAACATGGCTGACATGGAATGTCAGAGGTCTTAATAATCCTAAGAAAACGCGTCAGGTGCTAGCTTATTTAGACCGGCATAATGTTCAGGTTGCTCTGTTGCAAGAGACTCACCTCATTAAACACATAGTGGCAGAAGCGGCTACTCGATGGGCTGGGGTGCGATTAGCATCCTCTTACTCCTCTTATGCGAGGGGTGTTATGGTATTAATTAAAAAAAAAGTTACCATTTGAAATTCTGCATGTAGAAGTAGATGAACAAGGGCGTTATATAATAGTGCAGGGTAAACTGTGCGGTGCACTGATAACTATTGTAAACATCTATGGTCCTAATACAGATGAGCCTGATTTTTATGAGACCCTATGCACAAAATTTCATAAATTACCTCCGGCAGCGACTATTTGTGGAGGTGACTTTAATGTTGTATTAGTGCCCAAGGTGGATCGCATGACCTCTGCAGACTGCACACTCCAAAAGGCTCAGTGGTCTGTCAATGATGGTATGAGGGATTTAGGTTTGCTGGATGTCTGGGGATTGAGGCACCCTGGGAGGAAAGAGGGCACGTAACATTCTTATGTGCATCAGTCGTGGTCACGACTTGATTGTTGGCTGGCCACGAGTGATGTGAATAGATAGACTGCTAGAGTCCAACATTTACCAAAAACATTGTCAAACCATTCCCCAGTTTTACTCAACATGAATATGCCCACACACACACCTTCGCAATTTCAAAGGCACCTACAATCCACCTCGTTACTAGATCAAGTATTCCATGAGGGCATGAGAGAAACAATAATGGACTACTTTGCCAACAATATAGGGTCAGTACAGAGTATGGAAACGATATAGGAAGCGTTCAAGGTGACAATACGCGGAGTATGTATAGGACTACAAGCAGGCGTGCTCCTGTCGCTACGAGATACTATGAAGCGAATTGAGCATGAACTGGGGCACCTTGAAGGGGAGTATGACCTCACGGGTGACAGGGCAATACTGGTAGACATTAGAAAAAAGGTGGCTGAGTATAACAAGACAGCTAGACCAGGAGGTGTGTCATATGTCATGCAGGTGGACAGCCAGACACTATGGGGAAGGAGGCAGACCTGGGAGAGCGTTAGCCAATAAAATTGCAGAGCCATGGGCCAAAACTTATATAGTAAAAGCAATTGCAGACAATAACACTATCCATTATGACACGCCAGGGATACTCAGCTCATTTGTGCAATATTACCAGACTATATATGCAAGTAGGCAGTCAGCAGAAGAACAAGAAGTAACACACTACTTGGAAGATATAGCATTAGTATGGCTTTCCCATGGGCAGCAAGATTTTTTAATGCATCAAATAACATTAGAAGAAATTTGAGATGCCATCACAGCATTGCCTAATGGAAAATCCACAGTCACAGACGGCTTGCCAGCTGAATTTTATAAAGAATATATAGATTTATTGGCTCCTTATCTCCATGAGATGTACTTAGAGGCATATGAAGAACAGCGACTTCCGACCACACTTCGGGAGGCGCTAATCATAGCACTGTTGAAACTAATATAACATTTTTGGCAAAAGTGCTAGCCAACAGACTGCGTTTGTTGCTCCCTACAATGGTACTACCAGACCAGTTGGGATTTGTACCCACTCGTTCCACATCGCATAACCTGCGAACGCTATTTGCAGTAGTGCATATTTTAGATCCAACATTGCCTGCTGTGGCGGTTCTATTAGATGCCGCTAAGGGTTTTGATTCTATCTCCTGGAAATATGTGTTTGCAGTTCTTCCTCGTATGGTGGTGCCCTTCCTTTACACAAACTGGATCATGCTATTTTACACTGACCCTGTGGCACAAGTGTGTATAAATGGGCAAACATCTGATGTGTTCCAGATCCAACAAGGTACAAGGCAAGGATGCCCAGTATCACCTCTATTATTTGCAGTTGTGCTGGAACCATTAGCGTGCATTTTAAGACAGAGATATGCGCAGGCGGCATTGCGCTTTTACCAGCAGCCCCTTGCAGTGTCAATGTAAACAGATGGAATGGTTTTATATGTATGTGAGCCGGAAACACATCTAGAGCAACTTATTTGGAAATATATCAGATTTGAGTGGTACTCGGGGCTAGGTATTAACTGGGATAAGTCGATCACTCTGCCATTGACGGTGAGCACGCCACGCATGGAGATTGGATATCCACTAGAATGGTGCACAGAGCCGGTAAAGTGCCTGGGAATATGGATTCATCAGGATCCGCAGGTGGTTATACAATCTAATTATGGGAGCGCCATCACACGACTTGAAAAACAAGTGACTAGTTGGATAAAGCTACCACTATCACTTGCAGACAGAATAGAGCTGATCAAGATGATTGTGCTCCCGAAATTTTTATATTTATTCATCAATATTCCATTCACTTAACACAACACTTCATCGCAACGCTTCACTCATTACTAATCATGCTTACATGAGGAGGTAAAAAGCCAAGAGTGAAATGGGAGCTGTTAACACTTCTATATGATATGGGGGGATTCACAGCTCCAGATTTACAGCTATAATATCGCACAGTTTACGCTTTCTATTGGCAACAAGCTCCTGCTTTCACCCCACATGTGACTGTAGAGGCTGGTGCAGTCCATCCGATGCCGCTTAAAGCTATGATTGTTAACACTAGTACTATATTTGACAAGGGAGAAATCGATACGGTGCAATTCACAGTCAACGCGTGGAAGGAGCTTGGGAGGCGGGCGCAAAAGCTCACATTGTATGCTCTAGCTATGCCCCTCCTGCACCATACTGTGATCTCTGTAACAAGTGAGACTGGCGCGCTCAGGGTTTTACATGAAGCAGGAATGCACACTATGGGGGATATATTTCACGAGGGGAAATTCATAGATGTTAGAACATTCATAGAGAAAGGGACATATACTGCGATGGCGGTGTTCATCTACAGTAGACTGCGCGCAGCTGTGTGTACATTATATCCACACTTTCCTGAAGAGCTGCACACCTTAGGTGTCTTGCAGTTTATCTACACGACACAAACAAGGTCCAAACTTATTACACCTCTATATCACGTTTAACAAATAGATGTGGTAGCCGCAGGGGATGGACCATGGGACACGTGGAATGCTATTCTCTCTCAGCCTCTGACAGTGGAGGATTGGAAAGCGTGCTGTAAGTTAACAGGGCAGTTGACTGCAAATGGGAATCTTAGAATTAGTCACTTTAAATATTTAACATCAAATGTATTATACACCAGCACAGCTTCATACATATGGATTATGGGAATCTGCTTGTTGTGTTAGATGTCGGGCACCAAGTGCAAATTTCCAACATTTAACATGGGCCTGTCCGAAGGTAAATAAGTTCTGGATAACGCACACTTGTTGAAAATGATGGGGGAGCCAATAGAATGTACTCTGCAAATGTGTTTATTGGGAAATGTAACAAAGGTACAAGTCATTAATCGGAAATTAGTAGCTATAGTGTTACTATTGGCGAAGAGAAGAGTTGGCATTCATTGGGGTGGTAGGCCCGCACCAACGCATAAAAATTGGGTGCAAGATATGGTGTATTGTCGTGATCAACTTACCTGCTATGCTGAGGAATTACCAAGTGCATCTAAGCCACGTGAAATATGGGGCCCTCTGACTTCCTACTTGTTGAATACGCTTGAAGACTAATGGCTTACCATGTATTGTAAGTGACGCATTATTACTGTCGAACTATTATCTGTGTTTGAATGGATTTTTATTGTGATGTACCAATTTGCCCATATGTGCTTTGTAAACATGTGTAAATGCTGCTGAACCTTTTGGTTGTTCATAATATGGAAACGCAATATAATTTATTTTTTTATTTTTAAAGTGTAAATCGGCTTGTGTGTCCTGCGTTCTCTGCATGTGCTATGTTATCTGATCATGTGACTTGTTCTACGTGCTCCCAATAAAATATTATTGAGGTTATAGAATGCTGTGCATTGATCTTGTGCTGGTGGTTGATTGAGAAGTGCATGGCAACAAGATAGGGAACTGATATTCTGTCGTCTCTTCATTTCAGTAACAATACGCATGCGTTCTAATGTCTACATTGGTTTTATCTTTAGATGTCTCCATAAATTGGATACATAATTACCCTTTTCTCGGTTCTGAATCCAGCAAAACATTGTGCATTATTTCATCCTTAATCCTAGATTGAATGGCAGATGGGATATAAACTTGTTGATATCTCATAGGTGCCCATCAGGGACAAGGTTCCCTCTGGTAGATGAGACATACCACATAGATCCCACCTATCCTCAGCATCACTGTGATATGCTTCTAGGATCCAGTACGGATGGTGTGCATGAATGAATCCACTCTACGACGGGTATTGTTGCGTGATTTGCTTTTTTCTGCAAAATTCAAGTAGAGCCATTCCTCCTAAGCACCATCCACAACCGATTCCACCCCCAACCCATGGCTAGATAGCTTCTGATCAAGGTTGTTAGTTTAACATGTAATGAAGTAATCGATACTCAAGCTGATAGTGTGATGTGATTTTGTTGAAAAGGCTATCTCACACTGCTAATGGGATAAGTAGTTATTTGTGTGGTTGTATAAAAAATGCAGACAAACTATTCATGATATATGTTGTTGTTCTCTACATTGTGGCATGAATTGGGCAGTAAGTGCCACCCGCACAGTACTGTGGGAGCTCACCAGCTCAGCCATCTGAAACAGAAGCCTCTGTTGTTTACCCAGGCCCCTCGAGGCCACCTATGGGGACAAGAGAACTCGGATAGACTGGTCACTGTCACCCTCCTAATCTGGACTCAGGCCTTTGACTTGGCACTTCAAGCACACACTCCCAGGTAGAGATTTATTTCTGACACTGTTGTTTCTGTGCCCCCTGCAAGCTTCTACTACAGGTCATCCGGTCAGTGAACTGTACAGGTAAGATTATTGACAAGGCTATTTGAATCCCTATATTATATTTTGATTGAATCTATTTTTGGCCCCATTAGGACCATATAATGGACTGTACCCACTCTCATGCTTTAAAGAGGGGCGCACATTTACAGGTCACCCAGTAACAAGTCATGTCTTACTTTCCCCTGCTTCTATTTGATTTTCTCCTCTTTTCGCGTATACAAATGGTTCGCACCACCAGCGGCTCAGAAGCGGCTGGGTGCAGAGTGCAGGGACCAGACATTAGGCAATGGGCTAAGCAAGGTCGTTGGTTTGGGGACTGCGGCCAGCACAAGAACCACACCACCAGGGGCACAGGGGTGGCCGGGTGTAGGATGTGGTCGTCGGGATTCCCAGGGTTTCTCAGTGGTGACCTCCAGTCTTGGTCCAAGCAGCAGATTCGGTTGGGGATTCCTGGGAGGTGGTCAGTGACTGGGTCGCCAAATGGGGTCTTTGCAATCTTTTGACCGCATATGTGCTTTCAGACAGAGTCATTCAGGTGGTCGTGTTCTTTTGACCTCGATCAGAGAGACAGTCGAGGTGTCGCCTTCGGTTGCGGTTAGAGGGGGCATACCAGATAATGACTGCAGGCTCAGGTTAGAAGCTTGTAAGGTTTCAGGGATCACCATAACCCAGGCTAGGATTGCTGGAGGGACCTCCTTAGGGTGTTTGGCCACTCGGGCTTGGGCTCAGGGTGCCGGGTGCTGAGTGGTGGGGGGACTCACGTAGTAGTCCAGAGTCTGAATCGGATGGTCTTGAGCAAGTCTGAAGCTCACAGGAGACAAAGTCTTTGGATTGTGAAAGCAGGGCAGGGCCTCCGGATTCTTGAGGGCTGCTGGCTGTAGGACACACCGGGATTTCGCTGTGGCAGGTCGAGGTCGGGACAGGCAGGTAGGTCTGGGGCTAAGTCAGTTGGTGCCCTCCTATTCTTCTTCAGCACGGCTCTTTGGTTCTTCTTCTTCGTATTGTTTCTTCTTGTCAACTCTAATCTGAGGAGGCAAGGTTCAGGGTTGCCCCTAAATACTAAATTTAGGGGCGTTACAGGTAGGAACAGGTCAGGACCAATGGGTCCCTTCCTTGAGGTGGGTACACCCCCTATCATGCCACCCTCCAGTGGGAGGGGAGCATAAGCCTCACTCTGGTTGGCTGGGTCTCCCAATCTGTAAGATGGCGGGGACTGAGAGTTGTGCTTCACCTCGCCTCCCCCACCTGAGCAGTGGGGTTTGCAAAGGTGGGCACACCTCTCTTCCTAACTTGGTTTTCCTGCCGATTCTCCCGCCCAAAGTGGGGGTCAGAACTGGTAGGGGCCAATTGCTGGGGGCAGCAAATGACTGGGGTAGCTCACAAACGCGGCAAGCCTTTGAAGCTTCCCCTTCGGGGACCCTGCCCATCCTGGGGAAGGAGGCTTGGCACCTTGTCCCAGGATGTGCTTTGTTTCACAACCCCGCGAGCGGTAGGCTCTCAACCCAGGGGTCCAGACACCTGTCTAGTGGTGGCACCTGGCGAGCAGCCACTCAGCCAGGACACTAGTGTTAGGTCATTTTTCAAGGGGCATCTTTAAGATGCCCTCTTAGTTCATTTTTCATTAAATCCCACACTGGCATCAGTGTGGGTTTAATGTGCTGGGAAGTTTGATACCAAACTTCCTGGTTTTCAGTAATTATGGAGCTGTGGAGTTCGTAATGACAAACTCCAAGACCATATACTCTTTATAACATTACTGCACTTACAATGTCTAAGAATGGACTTAGACACTGCAGGTGTGCAGGGCTCATGCACCGGTACCCTCAGCACTGGTATAGTGCACCCAGCTAGAGGGGTGGCCCAGGGCAGTGGTTTGTAGGCATGGCACACAGGGATGAGTGCCGTGTCAACTCTTCACTTTGTTCTGCACCAAAACACGCAGTCTGCAATGGCAGTGTGTGTGTGTAAAGGTGCAGGGCCTCTACAGGTGGCAAATAAGTGCTACAGCCCTTAGAGGTCTTCCCTGGTCACAGTGCCCTTGGTACCTATGGTACCTCTTACAAGGGACTTAAATGTGGCCAGAGAGTTGCCAATTGGGATTTGCAATAGTACAGTTTAAGTAAAGAACATACGCCTTTGGTACCTGGTTGGCAAGAACCCAGGGCACACTCAGTAAAAGAAAATCATCATTAGGCAAAACGTGGGAGGCAATCATGCAAAAAAAGGCTAAGTGGAAGAACCTGGAAAGTCCATCTGCATTGGCATGGGCAGTCCCAGGTCTATGTTCCACTGTAAAGTCCATCCTCTGTAGGGAGATGGAGCACCTCAAAAGTTTAGGATTCTCACCTTTCATTTGCATTAGCCATTTGAGAGGTCTGTGGTCAGTTTGAACCGTGAAGTGAGTACCAAACAAATATGGTCTCAACTTCTTCAGGGACCAAACCACAGCAAAGGCCACTCTCTCAATGGCACTGCAACGCTCCTCCAGGGGGAGTAACCTCCTGCTTATAAAAGCAACAGGCTGGTCTTGGCCTTCATCATTGGTCTGGGATAGTACCTCTCCTATCCATAGCTCAGAGGCATCAGTCTGCACAATGAACTGCTTGGTATAGTCTGGAGCTTTGAGAATTGGTGCTGAGCACATTGCCTCTTTCGGGGGGTCAAAAGCCTTTTGACAGCTTACTGTCCAGTTTACCTTTTTTGAGCATATTCTTGGAGGTGAGTTCTGTGAGGGGTGTCGCAGTGGACCCATACCCTTTCACAAACCTCCTGTAGTATCCAGTCAAGCCAAGGAATGCCCTGACTTGGGTCTGGGTTGTTGGAGCTTCCCAGCCCAGGATGACCTGGATCTTGCACTGTAAAGGTTGCACTTGGCCTCCACCAACAAGGTGGCGCAAGTATACAAATGTTCCCTGCCCTATTTGGCATTTGGATGCCCTGATAGATAGGCCTGCAGTTTACAGGGCTATTAAAACCTTCCCAAGGTAGATCAGGTGAGCCTGCCAGGTGGTGCTAAAGACAGCAATATAATCAAGATATGCTGCACTAAGGGCCTCCAATCTTGGTTCTAGTGTTAGGTAATTTTTCAGGGGGCATCTTTAAGATGCCCCCTGAGTGCATTTTTCATTAAATCCCACACTCGCATTAGTGTGGGTTTAATGTGCTGGGAAGTTTGATACCAAACTTTCCAATTCTCAGTAAGCCATTATGGAGCTGTGGAGTTCGTAATGGCAAACTTCCAGACCACATATTCTTTATGGCATTACTGCACTTACAATGTTTAAGAATGGACTTAGACACTGCAGGAGTACAGGGCCCATGCACCGTTACCCTCACCACTGGTATAGTACCCTCAGCTAGAGGGGTGGCTTACCTAGGCCAGGTCAGTGGTTTGCAGGCATGGCACACAGGGATATGTGCCATCTCGACTCTTCACTTTGTTCTGCACCAAAACATGCAGCCTCCTGTTCTGAAGTTCACGGTGTGGGGTATGATTCCAACATATTTCATACCAAATATGACAGGGTTTGTTACTGCTAGTTTAGAGATGGTCATCACATAATGACTCATGGCCACTCTATATGTCATAATGGCTTACAACCCGGTAGAATGAACTATGAAGGTTGTAAGGGTGCTCATGCAGTTGCACCCTCACACTTAGGACCCAGCACCCTGCCTTCAGGATTAAAAAGCCTGCCTTAGGGGAGACCTATAGGTTTTAAGTGCAGTTACCTCAGATATAGGAAAACCTATATCTGTCGTAAGTGGTTTTACCACCAGCTTACACAAGCTGCAATGGCAGACCAGGAGTCACAATTTGAGTGGTCTCTCATGGGTGGCATAATACGTGCTTCAGCCATTAGGAGACCTCTGGTGTACCTATGCCCTGGGTACCTTAGTACCATATACTAGGGACTTACCAGAGTACACCAGTAGCCAATCCGGAGTGTACCTAAGTACTTACCATGTCCAATTTAAGGAAGAAGCACAGAGACTGGGGTCCCTGATTAGCAAGATCCCAATCAGACTAATCAGGAAAACATAATAATACCAGCAAAAAGTGGGGGTGACCATGAAAGCAGATCCTACTTTCCTACACAGTAACACAGTGAAAACAATATAAATGGACACCCCTCCAATTTAGAAAAATAGGAAATCTTTATCTAAACAAAACAAGACCAAAACAACAAATCTCCACCATACATATATCAAGATATCATAAAAAATAGGCTATTCAGAAAAATAAGGCTTATAGCAACAAATAGCTCCACCTGGGGCTATTATGATGTTATCACAGATCAAAATTCCAAAGTACAGCGCCGACGCCGAGGTATGCGGCGTTGGGTGTGGAGTCACATGGACCACCAAGAACAGTACCTTGGCAAACGATGAAAACAAAGACTGTGCACGGCATTGGGGAGGTGATGCGTCATTGGCATCGGTTCCTTACGACCACAGGGGAGATGAGGCTTCAGTTCCTTACTGCAATGCAGGGGAGATGAGGCAATGGTTCCTTACTGCAATGCAGGGGAGATGAGGCATTGGTTCGTTACTGTTGCTGGGGAGGTGACATTGCGATGTTGGCGAGGCGTCGGTTCCTCGTGACGGAGCGAGATCAATGGATTCAGGAGGTCACCTATGTCCTTTATCGGCTCCGCGATGATGAGGCACCAGTGTGGGTGAGGTCGGGGCTGTGGTGCAAGTCGGGCGGTGCATCGTGAACATTACAAGCTGTGCTGTTGGCTCTGTTGCGGGCAGTTGTCTTGGTGACGGTGTCAGAGTCGATACGGTGCGGCGGCAGGCGGCAGGGCAGCGGTGTAAGTTAGGGCAGTGTGGTGTGCACGTCATGAGCGGTGCACACGTCTTTGTTGCAGGTCATGGCGTCACTTGCTGGTGTGGTTTTTTCCCTCTGTGGCAGCTGCAACAGCAGTTTCAGGTGCAGGAGGACAGAGGGAGTGAGTCTTTGTGTTCCTGAGACTTCAGAACAGGAGGCAAGCTTTACACCAAGCCCTTGGAGATCTTCAAGCAGGATGCACAGCACAATTCAGGCTTTGTTCTCTCCTTGGCTGAAACAGCCACTGCAGGCCAACCCAGCAAAGCATACACACAGCAATGGGGCAGTACTTCTCCTTCAGCTCTCCCATCTCTTTTCCTTGCCAGAGATTCCTCTTGAGTCCTGAAGAAACTCTAAATTTCGGGGGTCTGGGCCCCAATATTTATATCATATAAAGTCCCGCAGCTCAGTCCAAACAAGTTCTACCCTCTCTGGTCCAACTTCCTGGCAGGAGGTGGAGAAAGTATTGTGGCCAGGAGACTTGGCCTATTCAGGTGCAAGGAAATCTCCTCCCTCTACTCTAAATGTGGCCCAGGTCTATCCAGCTCAGCTCTGAGTCATCGAGGGAAGACAGGACACACCTCAACCCCCCCAGAGGCTGTCTACAGTGAATGCACATCCCCAGCTCCTGTCACTTCAAAACCACAGCTAAGGCATATAGGATCGCTAAGCAAGAAAATGCCCACTTTCTAAAAGTGGCATTTTCAAACATAATTTAAAAACCATCTTTACTAAAATATGTGTTAATACATTCTGAGTTTAGAAAGCCTCCATTTTTCTATCTTGTCCCAAAGTTTTACTTGTAAGATGTTACAAATAAATTCCCATGTTACTCTATGGGACAGATAGCCTTCCGATAGTGAATAAAGGAATGCACAGTATTTCACTATCAGGACATGTCACACACATCAGTACATGTCCTACCTTTTACATACACTTCACCCTGCCCACAGGGATACCTTGGGCCTACCTAAGGGTGTCTTATCTGTGAGAATACGGAAGGTTAGGGTCAGACAAGTGGGTGCACTTGCCAGGTCGACATGGCAGTTTAAAACTGTGCGCAGACAGCAGGTCTGAGAACCCTTGGAAAGGCTGCTTGGGTGGATGGCACAATCCAATTCCAAAAATTTAACTTGGAAGATAAGGCAAGAAACTCTTGAACTCCATTTTATTGGCAATTATCCAGACAGTCAATGTAGGTACATCGGTAATGCCTTGCAATGGATCTAAAGAAATGTACAACCACCTTGAAATGATTACTTAGCGACTGATCTTCAGCATCTGGTATCAACGGGCTATTGTAGGATTCGTGAAAGACATCCTATGTTTCAAGGGCAGCCAGTGCAACCTCAGAAGGTCATGTGGCTCCATGGGAAGCGTTTGTCACTTCTAGCCACCAAATTTAGGGGGTTATCACGATGTCGGTAGGACCAACACTAACAGCACGTAGGTATCAGTCCCACCGACATCTGAGGCCACGGTCAGACCGCCACATTACAATGTGGTAAGTCAGACCACATAGGTGCAGGGACCAACTGACAGCTTCCAATGGGCTTAAGGAGCCTGTCGGGCGGTTGGTTGGATCACATTCCCCACAATGGAGGCAGTGACTTCTCAATCACTGCCCTGGGGATTACGATCCACCTTTCCGCCTGCCCTTTCATGGCAGTCCGCACCACCATAAAAAGGCAGGCAGAAAGTGACTTTGGGAGTCAATAGCAGGGCCCCCTTCCCCTCTTGCCCTCGGCTATGGGGACTGGGGGGCCCTAAACATCCCTGCACCACAGTGCAGGGGTCTTTGAAATCATCACTTTTTCTATTGCAGCTTGTGCTGCAGCCCTTCTCAGGTCGCCGCACAAGATGCAATAGAAAAATTGATGTTTCTGACCCCCCCATAGGGCGGTTGCATCCTAATACCATAGGTGAAACCACCGACTAATAGTCA
Source organism: Triturus cristatus (assembly GCF_964204655.1). NCBI lineage: Eukaryota > Metazoa > Chordata > Amphibia > Caudata > Salamandridae > Triturus > Triturus cristatus. The sequence goes on along the minus strand of NC_140580.1, from coordinate 744,548,020 downwards.
GCCGGTTCCGTCCCTGCTACAGTGTCAGTCAGATGCTCGCTTGACCGACATCGTAATGACCTGCATCCCATTTAGCATTTTTTAAATTAAATTCTTTTAATTGCAATAATACACTTTAATTTATAACTTGAATTCTACAAATATCACTTTCGAAATTAGTGAAGTTTTGTATATGTGATAAGTAGTTTTTTACTACATAGTTTTTAAGCTTGTATTCACATACAGCACAAGCTCCTTAATATGGGAGGAAAAAAGCATACCGGTAACGTCTTTTCTGCTGACATTTTCCCCCTCTAAGTATTCTTTAGCACTGCCCTTCAAAGAGGTTGACATTATATCTAAGTAGACTTGGTTTAAGTGATGTAGAAATGCTGAGGCACAAAACGGGTGCACAGTACAATACCTCAAGTGAAATGTTTCATGAATAAGTACTTATCTCCCCCCTAATGTATCTGGGGAACTTTTAAAGAACCAGCGGGCATATTTCCAAGGGCTTTACATCCGCTTTTGTGGCTTACAAAGCCAAAAAAGCAGAGATAAAACCAGCGCCCTATTTACAAGAGGGTGCTAACATGCATAATCGCATGTTAGCACCCTTTTTCCCAACGCCTCACTTTGCATCTCCAATGAAATGCAAAGTGGGCGTTACTGGGCGTACCCAAGATGGACTACCTTGCAAATATCGCTGATGTTTATATCGCAATATTTACAAGGCAGCCCACATGATTTTAGCACACATTAGATTTTGGCGAAAACGTCAGTTTTCGCCAAAACTCAACGTCTGCTAAAATCCTGACTTAGCCATCACTAACATAGGGGGTGGATTATGCTGATACGACCCTGTGGGTCGTATCAGCAAGGTTATCGCCCTTTTGCAGGGAACATCGCTGGAAAACCAGCAATGTTCCCTGCAAAAGGGCGATAACCTCGCTATCTCTGGAATTTTTATCGCCCTGGAGTAACACGTTGTTAATAACGCGCTACCAGGGCGATAAATACCAGAGATAGCCTGCAATAATATAATTATCGCTAAGCACGGCCAGCGATAATTATCGCTGACCGTTGTTAATATACCCCCGAATGAGCTTTAATTTTCATCTGCAAAAATTTTAACAGTGCTATTTTTCTCAATGTAAAGAGCTCCCTAGCTATTTTAATAGAGATTAAGAACATTTTCAACTGCAGAACATCGTTAAAAAATGCCCTACCCTGGGCTGGCAGGGTATCCTTCTGAAACAAAAGCACTCCTTAGATTTGTCGCTCATTAGCTTAAGATAAGATGCTCGTCCTGGAGAATGTTAAAAAGGCTATCTCCTACTTCTAATGCCCACCTCATCAAAGTCAGCATTCATTTTACTAAAACAAGCAGTGTACTTGCCCACTTGGAAAAGCCATCCCTTCATTATTCTGTCCCTCCAAGAGACTTGGGGCTTGATTTAGAGTTGTGTAGATCCTTCATAAACCTGATGGATATCCTGTCCGCCTTACTGCAAGTGCATTATAGTCTATGACACTCGATAAACGGCAGATGGGATATCTACCGTGTTTGTGGCAGAGTGCCTGTTCATTAAACTCTAAATAGTAGTAAAAACTCTAAATTACGCCATTATTCTAAAAAAGATCTATTATCTCAAAACTATTCTAAATTTTGACCACAAAAAGCTCTGAGAATTCATTAAACAGTATGTTGATCTTTATTCCCTGCAGTTGGCTTTATGTCTAAATATGGGGTCAGGATCAGAGCTCATGGCAATTTTGGATGATCTCAGAATAGGACCAATGGCGCTGATGCCCTTGGCCCAGGGCAAGGGACTCCTGGGCAGCGATCAGTACCATGACCATTGGGTTTTACTACTAAAGCAGCAAGAAGCCAGAGTTTGAGGGTAGGCCCCACAGCATTTTTGATAGTTTTTTCATTTGGGGTCAATTATTTCAATCATCTTAAATAGCTGGGATATTTTTGGCCTTTGATCTTTATTGCTTTGGTTTCCTCTTTTAGTTTTATCCATTGATATCCTGATATTCCATGCATCGCATAGAATTCTTGGTGCATGGTACATAAACTAAAGTTTTCCGTGGAGACACAAAGGGACTGATAATGATGGCGGAAGGACTGCCACCGTAGGGCCGGCGGTGGCAACCGCCGGCCCTACGGTGGCGGTCCTTCCGCCATCGAACGGATATTTCCCACCGCCAGATTAGGATGGCGGTGGGAACATGAATACGCCCGCAGCAGAAGCAAAGGCCGTCTGCCGCCAGCAATCGTCCCGATTGCCTGGTGGATGGTCCAGGGAGACCAAAATGGTGGTGGTACCTAGCAGGTACCATCCACCAGATTAGGATGCCAGCTTTATCCGGCCATTCCATGGCGACGATGTCGCCATGGAAAGGCATACAGTGTTTTGCCACGTGGCCCGTTGCGGGCCCCCAGAGGAATGGAGGGTGGGTGGCTGCACATGGGAGTACCAATGGTACTCACCTACATTGCCATGCTCAAGGTGGCAGGCACCGCGCGGTGCCTGCCACGTTGTGCATTGCAATGCAAAACATGGTATTTTAACATTGCATATGGTGCCGCAGCCAGCAGCACCGTCCGCAATGTTAACCTGCCAGTGTGGCGGGCGCATCCCAATACGGCGGGCGGGACCGGCCACCTATGGCGGACGGTCCCAGCTCTGCAGGGATGGCGGGCGGATGTCCTAATAGGCCCCTGAATGACTGGATATGCTATAAAAACTAAATGGAAGTCACCCGAAATGGAAAAGGCCTTGTGTAGCAAGTTATATCATCTGCGATCTGTGTCAACCAATGCTAATATTCGCTGGGTCATTGAGATATTCTAGATCCAGTAGTAGTCAATGATATCCCCGAAAGGTGATCCTTGATCTAGCATTCTCCAATCGCTTCCCTGTTGAAAAAGACTTTAGTTGAAAGCCTGCTTAAAAACTTTTTTTTTCAAGAGCTTCCTGACCTGACGGTAACCGGTTTCTGAATGGAGGATGTTCTATAACGTCGGGCCCTTAACCCCCAATAGTCTTCTACCATGCTTTAGTCTCTGAAATGGCTTATAGGCTGGACTAGTTGGAGCAGAGCCAATCAAATATATGACACTGGTTTTCTTTCTGAGGCTGGTCCAGAGACACAGTTTTACCAGACTGATGTCAAACAGTGAGGATTTTGCAGGTAGGCAAATGTTAATTGAAAAACTTCATATGAATCCATCACACCAGAATTCACTAACATTATTAGTTATATAGAATGTCAGCACAGAAGATCAAGGCTAAAGCTACACAAGCTTATTTCGAATAAAAATAAAAATATGAGCAACACTAATCTTTCTGTATACTTGTCTATGCACTCTAAAAAAGGTTGATGGGATAGTGGGGTATTGTATACTTGTCTATGCACTCTAAATAAGGTGGATGGGACAGTAGGATATTGTATACTTGTCTATGCACTCTAAAAAAGGTTGATGGGATAGTGGGGTATTGTATACTTGTCTATGCACTCTAAATAAGGTGGATGGGACAGTGGGATATTGTAAACTTGTCTATGCACTCTAAAAAAGTTTGAAGGGGTAGGGGGATATTGTATACCTCTGTCTGTGCACTCTAAATAAAGTGGGTGGGATAATCGGATATTCTACTACTGTCTACGCACTCTAGATAGTGCAGATAGGATAGGGGCCTATTGCATATCTATCTAAGCACTCTGAAAAAGGTGGATGGGATAGTGTATACCCAGCAATACACACTAAATAGGGAGGAATTAATGTTCTTCAATTCTGACACAAAGAAACTGTTCTTTTTCTTTATCCTCTTCGTCCTCTCACTTTCCTTCTGAAACAAACCTTTTGACTTTTTATTAAAACTTGCTGTTGATAGTTGACTCAGAACCAACTTGAATTAAACCATTTTAAGCACCCACAGACTCCTTGACACAGTAAATGAGCACAGAGTGGCTGCTGTCAGCAGACACTCGCAGACTAGAGTTCCTGAAAGGTGGTGATTATCTCAAACCGAAGACATTGCTGGCATTCCAGAGCGTCACATGATATAGAAGGAAATCTGCTTTTTCACACAATCCTGTGTACTGCCTGAGATTTCTAGTAGCCAGAAGAATAACAATAGATACCTGTAGCTCCCTGTCACACACTCACCCAGCTGCATTTTGGACTGCCTATATCACTTTGCTTTGTTGATATCATTAATGGAAGCATGGCAGTTTAGAAGGGGTATTACAACCAGGTGTCTACTACCAGCAAGGCAATGTTTTAGGTTTATTGACCCTGCAAAGCTAAACTAGCACTGTCAATTTCAGACTTTGTGTAGTGAAAAAGGTTTTTACCATGTTTCACTAATACTCCAAACCGGAAAATGTGTGGAGTTTTCCGCCCGGGTTGCGGAATGTCCGCAGTCGTAAATTTACTATTTGCTCATAGTTTGTGAATACAAAAAAGAATGTAAACTTACACAAAAGTGTAAGTTTGCTTTTGTGAATCAGGCCCCTTAGGTTCAAGTTTCCCTCAGAAAGCTAGTCACAGAAGCACAGCAAGCCTTCAGAGCATAAGCAGTGGCGTATACTGCCTCATACACAGCTCTGGAGGGAGGAGTGCAGATGAAAGTGGCGTACCAGAGTGGCAAGCTCGCCCCGCCACATAAGGAGGGAAGCACTTGTCTAACTGTAGAGGGGCGATGTTGTCCACAGGGAGGGATTACATGGAAACCTCCAGGGCAAACCCTCTCAAAGGTGGTTAAGAAATGCCATTGTATGTGATTTCTTCCATAATTCCTTGCAGCATTTGCTTAAACTCTTGTCTTGCCTAGTGAGATTGGAACCTGTAAACTGCACTTTATATATTTTTTTTGTGGCAGGTGGTGAACTCAGCAGTCTATTTCCAGTTTACCTCTTATTTTTTTGTATACACCATGCAGAGACCTGAACCCTTGTATGGGATTCTTGAACTTCATTTTGACCTTTATATACAGTGATTTAAAGAACTGCGTACTGTACACGAATGAAATAGCATTTGTACAGCACAGAGGTTCTTCACCTTTGGACTTTTGTGAACCCCCAATGACTCATTACTGGAAGCGGGGGACCCCTGGCTAAGCAATTTCTATGATTTGAACAAAAAACCACTACACAAAAACAAGTACACATCAAACAGATATACAAACTATTGAAATTATTTAATTAAAAAACAGGAAATATGCAAACAAATACGCAAAATTAATGTGAAACTTGGATCTTTTCACAATCTAGTTTTCTTTCCAAAATACGAACCAATATACTAGACTCTAGCATATCTCTTTGTCTTTTCTGCTCCTAATGCATGCTCTCTTTTCGTCAGCGCATACAATTTCTATTTCAAGTGAGGCCACACATAGTCCTTGTTAGATTCCATTTGCTATATTTGTGCTGCTCTCCCAAATTTAAGTAACTATACCAATTTTAATTTTAGCTTTCAAGTGCAATTTCTTTACATGTACAGAACGTTTTAAAACTTTCAATTCTCAATTTTTCTTTTTTATGTGTATATACTTTATTTATCTGCTTATATCATTTAACTTTATAAGCAGCACCAGACCCCCTGAATAGGCATCGTAGTCTCCAAGAGGTCTACAGAACATTATTTAAGAACCATTGATGAAGCACATTTAAAGTGAATTCATTTATATCAAATACATGATGAATAACTTTTTTTCAGGTAGCGCTTCACGCCACACTGCCCAATCTAAGCACTGCAAATATGTGTTACTACTATCCCAAATGTTGGTACGCCGTTTACTGACCGCAGGAAGGTGAAAGGATCATTTAGGCTTGGCAGCCTTCAAACTCGAGACCTGCAGTGCACATCAGATTTCAGTGGTTGCATCTAACTGATTCGTGGAATCTTTGTGGAGGCCCTATAGATATCTTGGCTCTGAGATGTCTTTCAGTTCTTTAGTTTTGAGGCCCTATAGATATCTTGGCTCTGAGATGTCTTTCAGTTCTTTAGTTTTGAGTGAAAGTGCGTTGTCACAATTCTGTTGATGTCTCTGTTATGGGAAGGCTATGCATGCTGTGAATCAGAGGTGATGTGTATTAAGTGGGGTTTGCATGTGTCTTGGGTTTTGGATTCCAGATTTCCTGGTAGTGGGATGTTTGTGGTGCTGTGGCAATGCACGTCTTTACTGAGCTTCACAACCCGTTGATATCCCTGTTCTGTGGCAATTGCAAATCTCTTGCGATGGACCTCTATATTTATAGTAACCTGTAGCATGCACTTATGTCCCAGTAATGAGACATTAACAAGGCTCTTATGTTGCACCTATGTACTGCTCTACTACATGTACCATTACTACCTCAACAGAACTCTCTTAAGGCCAATCAGTCTTTTATCTCCAAGAGACATTAAGAATCTGTTTTCTGGCTACAATGCAGGGGAGATGAGGCATTGGTTCCTTACTGTTGCTGGGAAGGTGACATTGCGATGTTGGCGAGGCGTCGGTTCCGAAGTGTGGCTCAATGGTTAGAGTGGCAGACCTCGATGCAGAGCACTGGTCCGGGACCAGGGTTCGATTCCCGACGCGGCAGGGTCTCGGGCTATAAATTCCTCGGACCTGATATTCTCGCATCAGTGCCTATTCTAATCATGGGTCCCACGCTGCAACTCTGGGCAATAGCTTGCTTAGTCTTCACAACGGCCCCAACAGCGCTGGGATGCCTGGCTTCACCATGGGGGTGCCCAGGAGTGGACACTTCACACGGATAGCCAGGAAGGGTTCCTACAGTGGTATGAGTACAGCGCGGAGATACCCCCAGGGGTGATTCGGCGCTATATAAGCACATACACATTTACATTTACAACGGTGCAGGTTCGATGGATTCAGGAGGTAACCTATCTCTGTTATCGGCTCCGCGATGATGAGGCACCGGTGTTGGTGAGGTCGGGGCTGTGGTGCGAGTCGAGCGGTGCATCGTGAACATCACAAGCTGTGCTGTCGGCTCCGGTGCGGGCAGTCGTCTTGGTGATGGGGTCAGAATCGATAAGGCGCGGCGGCAGGGCTGCGGTGTAAGTTAGGGCAGTGCGGCGTGCACGTCACTGCGGTGCACATGCCTTTGTTGCAGGTCATGGCATCACTTGCTGGTGTGACTTTTTCCCTCTGTGGCAGCTGAAACAGCAGGTTCAGGTGCAGGAGGACAGAGGGAGTGAAGTCTTTGTGTTCCTGAGACTTCAGAACAGGAGGCAAGCTTTACACCAAGCCCTTGGAGATCTTCAGGCAGGATACACAGCACAGTCTTTTTCCTCTCCTTGGCAGAAGCAGCCACTGCAGGCCAACCCAGCAAAGCATACACACAGCAATGGGGCAGTACTTCTCCTTCAGCTCTCCCAGCTCTTTTCCTTGGCAGAGATTCCTCTTGAGTCCAGAAGAAACTCTAAATTTCGGGGGTCTGGGCCCCAATATTTATATCATATAAAGTCCTGCAGCTCAGTCCAAACAAGTTCTGTCCTCTCTGGTTCAACTTCCTGGGAGGAGGTGGAGAAAGTATTGTGGCCAGGAGACTTGGCCTATTCAGGTGCAAGGAAATCTCCTCCCTCTACTCTAAATGTGGCCCAGGTCTATCCAGCTCATCTCTGAGTCATCTAGGGAAGACAGAACACACCTCAACCCCCCCACAGGCTGCCTACAGTGAATGCACATCCCCAGCTCCTGTCACTCCAAAACGAGACAGTCAATGCACAACACAGCTAAGGCACATAGGATCGCTAAGCAAGAAAATGCCCACTTTCTAAAAGTGGCATTTTGAAACATAATTTAAAAACCATCTTTACTAAAAAATGTGTTATTAAATTCTGAGTTTAGAAAGCCTAAACTCCATTTTCTATCTTGCCTCAATGCAAAGTTTTACTTGTAAGATGTTACACATAAATTCCCATGTTACGTTATGGGACAGATAGCCTTCCAATAGTGAAAAAAGGAATGCACAGTATTTCACTATCAGGACATTTCACACACATCAGTACATGTCCTACCCTTTACATACACTTCACCCTACCAACAGGGGTACCTTGGGCCTACCTAAGGGTGTCTTATCTGTGAGAATAGGGAAGGTTAGGGTCTGATAAGTGGGTGCACTTGCCAGGTCGACATGGCAGTTTAAAACTGTGCGCAGACAGCAGGTCTGAGAACCCTTTGAAAGGCTGCTTGGGTGGGTGGCACAATCCAATTCCAAAAATGTAACTTGAGGATAAGACAAGAAACACTTGAACTCCATTTGAACTCCATTTGATGATATAACAATTTAGTGTGAAGTAAAGCTACATTTCACACTTTGCATTTCTTACATTCCGCCATATCTCCAGGGGAGAGCTAGAACTGTCTTGTTGAAAAGAAAAACAATGCCAGAATGCATCCTGTAATCAATCTCCATGTTCTTCAAGATGAAGGATAGCAAATCCCCTTGAGATGCTTTGCATTAATGAAGCTGGCTTAACAGACTGAACCTAAAGGACATCTATCTCAAGGCTCCTATCTGGCCAATACACCTACATCCCTATTTTAGTTTCGGCGGCACGTGAGACAATGGCAATTTCCTGCCTTCTATTTGGCATTCTGTCACTGCTTGCTGTTTTTAAAAGGTACTGTGTTTTCCCTGATCGTGGCTACAGTATGAAGGGTTGCATCTTATCTTCTACCTCAATAATATTCTCATAATGGCCCAAATCCTTCAGGAATCTCTGCCCCCCCCCCCACACACACACATTGACTTTTAATGATCTGACTTAATGGTAAACTTCAAGAAGTAGGCCTTCGTTCCTCTCTGGAATTTACAGCTTTCGGTCAGTGTTATCGAATACCAGTTGAGGCTGCAAGTGCCCAAGTTTCCCAGGAACAGGAAGGAACTCTTTTTGAGTCTCAGGTACCTATCTTTCCCTCACTCTCTCTTTGTGTGAGATATCAGCATACATTCTTGACCTTTTTTAATTATCGATTCAGGCTAAATTTCCTCATCTGCTGCACTGTAAATGCCTAAAGCCTGTCATTTCTGACATGAGTGTTTTTAGAGAAATAATTTGTTTCTTGAACTGCATGCCCATGAAGAGATTTTGTGATGGAGGCTACACACTGATGCATGAACGGGATTGCTATATTTGGTTCCTCCTCAATACATCTACATATGAAGGTGGCTGCCAGCGAGGAGGACTGGAGTGCTATTCATGGACTAAGCCAGAACTTTGGTTCTTGTTGCAGAGCTCATTTGCAATGCTTGGGCTCTAGGAAAACTTTGGTACTATTTATCAGCTCGGATATGCTGGCTTTGCTGGTATGTGGCAATACGTTTGTGTCCCGTTTCATGACTTTAGTGTCTGTGCTAAGTCCTTACCTCATCTCTTTCTCCAAGAGATGACCTACTGTACTAGAAAGCTATGTAGGTCTTCTATTTCCACAGGGTACCTTCTGACTGATTGTGGTCCATTGAGGAAAGCATGGTTCATCTGCCACCTCTTCAAAAGCCTTGCCCACCACTCTTCTGTTATAACTTTCTCTGGGGCATCACTTTGGTCCTTTTGCTTCTGTGACTTGGTCTCCTATTGAGTTCCTCATTCACAAGAGACTATTCTTTCAAGTGAATTCTCACGTCTCTCTCTTTTCAGAGGTCTCTGGTGTTTCTATCTTGGAGGTTACAGCTAGATCATTTAAACATGTGCCTATTCCTTGCTACAAATACAAAAACACTCTCATCCACCATTTTTTCTCCAGCTTTCCTGGATAATCTGACTTTGTGCATGGAGAAGACTGAGTATCTAAGGTCCTTCTCTCAACTTTTTTTCTCTTTTCGCAGCTCTATTTGTTTGGCCATTGTGGTGATCATGGTGTCCTGGAGGTGCACGGTCTTCAGCTGGCCAGTGTCAAGATAGTTTTCCAGTGCTGTCTGTAGGGGGCAGAGTAATGCTAGAGTAGGTAGGTGAGTTTGAATTGCCATCAATCACACCCGGCTGTTGCATGCTGACAAGCACATATACATGAGGCAGCGCTAGGAAGAGAAACACAATGACATATGCAAAAGACATGGCAAAGACAAAAACTCAACACAAGGTGAAGAGACAAGAAGTCCCAGAAATAGACATTCAACGATATTGAACTCAGTGCAAAAGGTGCAATACAAAAGTGCATGAAGCGATCGGCCATTCGCTTCTACATACAACTAAATCACTACTTTTGGGGAATCTTAAATCTCCATCCCAAGCCTAATCGAGGTGTGAGAATTTGGAAGCACAGAGCTGTCGGAGTAACAAGGGAAACTTGTGTAACAATATCGGTGCCCTAAAAGAGACCCTTGCTGCTCGCTTCCTGTGTGGCTGTGACTGAAAGATGAAAGTGATTTATAGTGGGATATGGATGTTACAGCACGAAAAAACCCTTCAAGATATTTTCTCTCTGTGTTGAAGGTTGCTAGGTTCGGAGGCTCTTCGTCTTGCCGGAATGTTTGCCTTATAAGGATGCCCCACAACCCAAAGTGAAGGTTGACTTGACTAGGGCAGACATTTAACCCCCCCAAGCCCCAAATGTATTACATAGTAGTTGGGAGAGTGAAAAATGTTCTTACGTAAAAACTGCTCCTCATTGTCCACACTACCGACAACAGAAAGCTGGCTGTTTCCCCGGTAAATTTAGCAACTGTGAAGAAGTCTACTCCATAGTCATCTCAGCAAGTCTGTTTGTCATCACAGGGCTTCAGAAAGTGGCTTCCTCCCTCCTCAGTGTGCTTTCATGGGTTTTGAGGCAAGCCTTGCTGTGGGATACTAGTACAAGGCTTTCAAATGAGGTCCTTGTTCAAAGGGATTTCGTGACCAGATTTTACCACATTTTATCTTCTAGAGACTTTTTGAGACCTTTGATAGTTTGATCAATGTTTGTGTACTTTATTTGTTAAATCACATATTTATTAAGCTGTAACCATCGACGTGCCATATTGTATGTGTGGGACAGCTCAATGGGATAAAATATTTGCAGATATGCAGACAATTTGACGTTCGCCTGCAACCTGTAGAGTTATCCTTCCCATTCAGCAGAAGCTGCCCCTGCCCTCACATCATGTAATATCATTAAATATAATGATTTCGTTTATAAATTCATACCATCATTGTTTCACTGTATTACCTTTATTAACGGTTCTAGACGCTTCTAAATAAAGAGTTTTTCTCACCTTAGCACTCACAAGCTGAGAAGCGATGTGACTTTAAGAAGCCATTTTTTTATCTACTTGAGGCCTGTATGAAAGCAACTCAGCCTGACATTGGTGTCTGGCTGAAGAAGAGTCTAAAGTCCCTCTTAGGCCTCATGTCTGGAGATGCAAGGATACATCTCACCAACGCACAGTAAAGTTATTTTGTCCTTCAGCCAGCATGCTAAAGTTACATTGTAAAACCCCCAAACCCATCCAGGGGGACACGCGCACAGCTGACTACACTACATTACACAGGCCGCATGAACAAACATCACTGCAGAAAGCTGTCCTCTCACAGGCCTTGGTTCTGCTCGCTGTGGGTAGGTTTCTGCTAGTGTCATTTTACAATATTGTTTTTTTACAATGAGTCTATGATTCCACCGCCAAGAGGGGGGTTAGGTGAATAGAAATATTTATTTAGGGCGAAAGCGTGATGTTTCAACAGAGATTTAGAGTTACACAACATATCAGGAAAGGAAATGCTGAAGTAATTTTTTCCAGTCGGTACCAACTCCAGCGCCCTGTGTCTTTTTTTTTTTTTACTCGTTTTAATCAACACAATGCTTGAGGAGCTCTTTCCCTTGAAATAGTGACACGTCTACCGAGTTTTGCTGTTGCTTCTCCGAGAGTGTCTCAAGTGGAACATAAGGCCTTGTTTAAAGGTGGTCAGTAACGTCGGTGCTCTAAAAACAGACCGCTTTGCTATCCGCCCACCTCTCGGATCCACTTCCTAATTTAAAGTGTGCCTGATGTTTTCTTGAGGTAAACCCATTAGTAAATCCGTTGCACAGAACGGCGTCCAGAAGCGTAATTTGTAAATGAATAAGTGCCGGGGTCCAATGTGAGTGCGGCCAATACCAAGCCTGTGTAGTTGTTGTTTCCAACTCCTGCCTCTTTCATTCACTCCCAGCCACTCTGCTCTTCATCTCACTCCTACAGGTCAATTGTCATCCTTGCTTTCTCCATTTGTCACGTTTTTATGTTCTTTTCACTATCTCCTTCCTTCTTCCTAGTTTTTCTCTGTCTTGCTCTGGATAAAAGTCTGGTGTTAATTGCTGTCGGCACAGGGATGCTTCAAGAGAGAAGGAAAGAGAGGGGGGGGGGGTATGGTAGAGAAAAATATCAGAGAGGAGAAGAGAGAGAGAGGGAAAGATTAGATGGATGAGAGAGAGATAGCGCGAGGAGACAAGGGGAGCCTGGCTCGTTTGAGCATTTTTGACATGGGTGCTTTTCGTTCCCGAGTCCAGCCCTGATTATTAGGACGATGAAAAACAACTGGAGGTTCTCTTAAATAAAAATAAAAATGCAAGCCTAATGAATGTGACAGAAAAAACATGTTTATATGGCAGCATGCTTGGTTTAAATTATATACATTGGGCAGTATTTTTGCCGATAGCAAACCGAGTGAGCCTTTTTAGCCAACATGTAAACACACCTTTACTTTCGCCTTGGTATGCCGTTCATAAAGCTTCTATTTTTGCAAATCCATTTAAAGTCTGTAGCTGTATTTTATACTAGACACTTTTGGGAAACATTTTGCCTATACCACTTGCACCGTGTGATCACTTTTTGCAATGAGCAGTTTAATTCCTAATGTATGATTGCATTAGTTTATGATTTCATGTGGTACCTTCAAATTAATTCGCATAACGACAGTTTACATGACTTATTATGTTTATCATTAATCGTTTTCATGGTGTATTACATGCCAATTTCAATGTAGAACAACTTTTCTAACTGGACACAACCCTGGAACATTGTCGCTGGTTATAATAGATGATAGCATGGGTCGGCATCTTTGGTGAGGTTAATGTGGGCTTGATTGTATGTAATGTTTCAGTTATTTGATTGGTGACATAACATTCGTCTGTAGTATGACTTTTAGATGGGTTCAGGACTGGGTTGATGCAGGGTTTGATTTGTTTGTGTTAAATGATTCTTCAAATGCTCTTTTGCAGTAGGAGTCTTTGGATGCGGTGATCAGATTAGTGAGTGAGAAGAGCATTTTTAGTTTTCCAAGGGTGCATTTTTTTTTTTTAGTTGAACTTTGTTAATTTTTTTCTTGTTTGCAGGGGTTCTGATTAGTATGTATCATTAAGCCTTCCCTGTCCTTTATCCTCAGTGATGTAATTCCAACCACCTCAGCTTTTCACCTTCTACTTCACTTTTCCGGCATCGTAGACAACCTCCTTCACTCTAATCCAGAGAACCCCAGATCCAACAAGAACTTGATAGAAGATATCTTACAACTCATTGCCTCAGTTCAACATTCCCACCGGTCATTTCTTTGAGACTTCAACCTATCTGTAGCATGAAGACAATGAAGAAATCCTCGGTAATTCCTTGAATGCACTGGATTTAAAGCAGCCCCTCATCAAACCCACAGATTCCCAAACGCAAAATCCTCATTGTCATTCTATTACCATCACTTACAGTCCACAGAGGGGATCCTCAACAACTCCGCAGCCCCACATTACTCCCTTTCATGAAGGTAAACTGAAAAGAGAAAAACTCACATTTATGTCTTTAAAATTAGTCCCATACAAACTTTCAAAGAATATACGATAAATCTGTCAAAAACCACATATACCAGCACTCTCCCTGAAGTCTTTAATACAACACTGAAAAACGATATAGAACTGAATTCCCAGCTGTCTGAAGGGGGGGGGGGGGGAAAGATGGTGAGCTGAACCCGAGCTGAGACCGCTCCTGCAAAGTTCCCAGCTGCTTCCCACACGCACCACTCATCGCTCACCGTTTGACCTTACTATCCCCGCAAAATGCTACCTGTGTCCAGCGGTAATCCTGGTACCGGGTTGCGGGTGGTGACAGCCTCACATGCAGTGGTTGGCATTTGGCACGGAGCAGGACGATTATCGTTGGCCCAGCCCCACTTGCTGTTCTCCCTCGCTCTCCACTGCATCTGCCCCCGCAGCATCTACAGTTTCCACAGCGTCCACAGCTGCAATCTGTCGTTGCAGGGAAAGCCAGAGTTAGCTATGACCCCTCCTTGGGTGAATACTCAGCGTGGCAGATGAGGGGGCAGTGGAACGCAAAACTCTATGGCGGCTGAGCCTCAACAGATAGCAGACAGTAAAGATGAAGGAGAATTAAGGATCCGCTCGAAGCAGAAGGTCACTACTACAAGGGTTGGTCATCCCATTCTAAGGGTGCTTCAGTCAAGCGCCGCGAGCGATCTTTTGAAGGCTAGTAACCCCAGAGCTATAGAGTCCTCGCTGGTGGATGTACTGATGAGTGCAGTGTCAGAGGGTAAGGCAGCATCAGGCTCTGACTATCCCTGCTGTCCCCGGCAGCCAGGATTTGACCTCCAGCAAGGTAAAAGCTCTTCATTTTGCACTGCTGTCCTGATTCTAGCATAGTATTGTGAGATTTGGAGAAGGAAATGACTCCCTCTGCTCAGGTCTCTCTGCCTGAGAAGAACAGCTGTCTTCCATCTCTGATGAAGCAGGCAGAGGGGGTGGGACTGAGTGGATCGCCAAAGTTAAGTGGAGAGGTAGCAATGGGTTGGAACCCAGGGAACCCACAACAATGCACTGAAGTCGCAATGGACTTAGTAGTGGCAGCGGATGGCATGGGGCCAGGTGTGAAAGAGGGAGTACAGCCTGACAGCAAGAACTTGGAGGGTGGACGGTGTCTGCAATAAATGAGGAGGCAGGTCCTGAGATGTTGCCGGGTCCCCCTGAGGTGGAACTCCTTGGATATCCCTTACCAGAGGAGGTGACTTAGGAAGAAAGGGACCCCAGATAAGAGGCAGGCTAAAACTGGGAAAGTTTGCCAAGGTGTTTGGAAATCTCAGGTGGCCCACTGCCCTGATTTTAGCTCCCAAAGTTCTGCGCGAGGGGCCAGGGAGAGTCCTTTGCGGAAGTGTGTCACTTCTAAAGGAGAGGTAAAGTCTTTGATCTCAAGGCTATCCAAAGGTGGCTTCGCCCCTCCGCCCCACCCATCACCAGCAGGGGGCCCAGGACAATCAGCAACGGATACTAGTTCTATTACCAGCGAGACTGTGAGCTCAGCAATCAGACTCGGGCATGTGACCAATGGTTCTCTGGAATTGTCATGCTGCTCATTATACCAAGGTATCTCCCCTATTAATTCTGTACTTGCAGAGAATGGTGGCCTTATGGAGACAACTGAGCCCTCTTTGTCAGCTATTATGGGCTTCTACAGATGCAAAGAATTGAGGCCCTTGAACATTACGCTCAGGTTAAAGAGGACAATAAAAACATGCAACTTGCTCTTACCGAGGCCACCAGTAAAATATCCAGTTTAGGCGCGATAATACAGAGCTTCAGCATCATGTAGGCTGGCACAGCTACCACTAAAGTAGTCACACAGCATGAACACCAATTAGTGTATGTCCAATATAAAGTCGAAGATCTGGACAACAGGCAACGTCAGAATAACCTCTGGTTATTCGGAATACCGGAAGGAAAAGAAGGCAATGACACGCGGGCCTTCTTGGTCAGTCTACTACAGAAAGCAGACTGGGATATGGATTCCCAAATTCAGCGAGCACATATGTTACCATTGAATTTTAAGCAAGCAGTGAACTCTGGGCATCCTTATCCTTGTCTTATACTTATTTATGTTGGGAATTATCTTCTGCGGCAGGCGATCTATTTTAAAGCTCGCCCAACAGCCCCATTGTCAGCTGACTCTTTCTCTATCTATGTCTGTTCGGACAACAATGGATAAGCACTGGAAGCTGCACCAACTAAGAGATCCATTCAAAGCTGTTGGGGCGCAGGTGTTCTTGCAGGAGCCAGCGCAATTGAAGGTCATCAAGAATGGGCGGTTGCAAACATTTCTTACAGAACTTACGGAACTTGAAGCCTCACGAGCCCTTACTCAATGGAGACAAGGAACTTTACAGTCTTCTAGTTAAATCTATGTTAAAAAAAGAAGGAGAGGCACTAGGGGATGAGTAGTATTAAAGTGGGGCAGTCTATATGTGTTTAAAAAAAAGAGGATTACATTATATGCTGAGTTGCGGGGGTGTGATGTGGGGAGGGGGTATGGGGTCGGTCCGCACAGTGCTCCTCGAGAGCTGTCAAACCAGCTGACAGCATAAGGGGGTAGGTGAGTTCCTCTCGTAGGCACAGGGTGGGTTGGGTTGGGTTAGGGGGGACTCAGGGGGAGGGGGGTCTTTGTGATAATCAGTTGGTGTCTGTCTATGTCACGACTAAGGGAGGTAAGGAGTGGGGTAGTTACAGGAGTCAGAATAATTTGAAATTGTGTCCAGTGTATAATGTTAAGAGTGAGGAGGTTGGGAGTCTGAGATGGTAGCGAGGTAGTATCAACGGATAGTTGTGGCCAGTCAATGACAAGTGTCAAATTATTGTGTTGGAATGTGGCAGGTTTAAATCAGACAAGGAAGTGGCAGTTTATTCGTGAGGAACTAGCAGTATATAAGCCACAAATTATAGGGGTCACTAAAACACATCTGGCATTTAAGGATCGACAAGTATTGAAGCAACTGGGGTATGAATTACTCATATGTACTACTCAAACAGTTTGTATACGGGGTTGCCATTATGAAAGCTAGGAAACTAGCTGCTAGGACACTGCGGACCTCTTCTGATAGCAGGTGTAGTTGGATTGTAGTACAGTTGGACATCAATGGCAGATTTATGCCATCTGCGTGGTTTATGGTCCTAATCTGGACGACCCAGCAATTTTCGATCACTTAAATTTGGAACTGCTGGACTGGGGTGGGAATCTAATCATAATGGGGGATTTTAATTGTGTGACCGATAATCATATAGACACTACTAATCGTCAAGCTAGTGTACAGATGCCAAAAGCAAATGCATATATCCTGGAATTAATTAGACTTCATTGTCTTGTAGATGTGTGGAGAGCTCTGAACCCCCCGGTACCCGGTTATACTTATTATTCAGCACCTCATAGACAATACTCCCATATCAATCTGATATTGGTCCAAGGACAGCTCCTGGAAGGGGCATCTTTCAAGATCTGTCCTAAGGTTACCTCAGATCATAATCCTATCGTATTTAATATGCAGTTCAGGTCAGGGGAGGGAAGGGACATCCGACGATCATTTACATTTCCTCTGAAACTATTGGATAGTATGGAATATCGGGTTTATATGAAACATTTACTTTTTGAGTATTTATAAAAAAATAAAAACACTGCTCCAACTTAAATAGTTTGGGACTGTATGAAAGCATATATACGGGGTGAAGCTTCAGTTTATTTTGGCTCAAAATAGGAGTAAACAACTAGAGGAAGTTCAAATTCGGCAGCAGTGTTTGAATTTGGAAAAAGATCATGCACCGGCAATCCTTTGAAAGGACACACAGGAGCAGCCACTATTTCTGAAGCTAACTGAGAGACGCCAAAGCGATCAGTAGGGGGCTGAAGAAGAGGGTAGCTGCTGTCTTTCAGAAAAATACGGCCTTTCATTACGAGTATAGAGAAAAGGTGGGGCGCTTGTTGGTAAATCTAATAATACCATGGGAATATAGGGGAAAGTGACGTAGTTTATAAGAATCCTCAATCAATTATGGAACAATTTGCCATATTTTTTCAAAAATTATATCAGGGACCTGATAGCATCGACATTCAGACTGCAGATAAGTATTTGCCCCGACTGAATTTTCAACAGCAACAGGCTCTTGAAGGGGAGAGGTTGTGACAGCCATTAATTCACTATCCTGGGGGAAAGCAGTTGTGGAAGATTCTATACCGGTGGGATTTTACAAAAGTTATATAGATATCTTGGCACCTGAGTTCACAGATCTGGCTATTGTCATTAGCAATGGAGAGGTAGCTCTATCATCATTGGGAAGTACCAACATTGTTGGTTTTCTCAAAAGAGACAAACCTCCTGAATAACGGAGCTCCTTTCGACAATCTCCTTGATTAACGCAGACGCAAAGGTCTTTTCTAAAATCGTAGCTCTGCGTCTCGCTCCAGTTATGCACAATGTGGCCTCAGAACAACAGCATGGGTTTATCCCTGGCAGGGACACTACGGTTCATATTAATACTGCAATCGCGGCATTTGATGTCGCTGGTAAAACTAGGGATAATATAGGCATGACCATGTTGGACGCGGAGAAGGCCTTCAACCGCGTTACCTGGAAAGCAGTCTGGCTGATCGTGGATGAATGTGGGCTAGGCAGTCGACATATTACACTCGTACAGAGGCTTTATAAGAACCAGGTAGCTAAGGTAATGGTCGCCGGCCATTCGTCTTCGTCTTTTTCGATCAGTTGGGGCATACGACAGGGCTGCCCACTCTCTCTTCTGTTGTTTGCCCTGTACATCGAGCCCTATATAAGACACTTAAATCAGATAAAAGTGCATACAACCTGTCCGGCTGAATGCCATTGATCTGAAAATGATGGCTTATTCTGACGATGTCGCAGTCTTCTCTAGAAACCCGAAGGACGCTGTCGATATAATAGCTAAGGAAGCTAAGCAATTCGACTCGTTCTCGCATTGAGAGGATTATTCCTTTAAACTATGAAACTCTTTTCAAAAGAGTCGTAGTGCAATTTCACCAATGGCGTAAACTCCTGCTGAGTATCTTGGGTAGGTGTAACATTGTGAAAATGAGTATACATCCAAAATTCTTGTATTTGTTCAGTTCAATACCACTTCGAGTCCCAGACTATTTGTTTTAAATGATTGGACAGGGCAATTGCAATTTCATATGGGGATATTGGAGACCCAAGAGTGTAATCCGCTTGTTGAAGCTACCCTACGCACAGGGTGGATTTAGACTACCAGATTGAAAGCTATTTTTCTGGGCATCATTTACTGGCCGTATTGGAAGTCTTTTTTATGGACACAAGGCTGGACCAATTGGAGATGGGTATCAACTAGCATTAGGTATTGATTCCCGATTATCTATGCACAAATTGATGGACCCCAATTATTTTTAACAGGTAAGGTTCAAAGCAGTAAGGGATATAGTCCAAATTTGGTGAGATATTGGTACAAGATTCTCATTACCAATCGTCCTCTCATTGGTCCTGCTTTGGGGCAATCCTCTTTTTCCCAATATATTTCATAATAATGTTGGGCGACTCTGAGGTCAGGCGGGCATAGCTAATTTAGGGAAGTTGTTTGATAGGCATGGTTTTAGGACATTCACTTCATTGCAGGCTGCATTTGGGCTCCGGCTGCAATACTTTTTCAAATACCTACAGGTGAGGGACTATATACTTAATGACCTTAAGTATAGGAGTAATATAGCAACTACTGACCTTCTTACTCTTTATTATTCTGGACAGGAAGCAAAGATGGTCAGTATAAGTACAATTTATCAGAAGTACATGCTTTGTGTTCCTGATGATAGCTCTCAACTTGCTTTAAAACGGAGCCAACGCTTGATGACTACAGTCACGATGGCCGAGCTAAAGGATTCATTAGCTGTCCTAGATAAGTCAATTAGTTCGACTAGTCTAAAATTACAGTGATTTAAGACTATATGTATGCTATACTATACACCTGAGTGTATTTCGAAATGGGGCACGGCCGGGACCACAGATCGTTCATATTGTCCCAAATGTAAGCTATACGCAGCAGATGTTTATCAACTGCCCTAAGCTCAAACTTTATTGGGATAGCCTTGGACACAACACAATAGCTACGGGTCTATTGAGCCTAAACAAGGTCCAGAAACAAGTGGCACAAGCAGCGAACTTTTAATTCTGATCAGTGTCAATCCTTTAAAGAGGACGGAATCCCATCACTTACCGAGATGACATGCTTCATCATCTGGGATCTCCTCCTGGTTGCAAACCTAGTGCAACCAAGGGCTACAACCCCCTCAGTGAGAGGGAGGAGCTCAGGGATGTTTAAAAAAAAAGTGGTATGTTAATAGAATCTCCTAAAATCCAACAGATGTTATGCCGTTACCCATTACCAAGCTTTGCATCGATGGATTCTCCACTTCACCGCTCAGGAGCTTGCGCGACCGGTGTCAGCCAGGCGTCATGTTCCCCAATCAAGTGACCCGGCGAGCATAGGTATTTATTTCTAATATATACTTTCCAATATATTATTTCTGAACAGTCTTAATCAGTACCACATTATTGTCAGGTTTTTATACTCTTTACTACACAGGCAACATAGGTATTACAGACCACCTATGCTGTTTCTTTTTCTTAGAGCGGGGCCTCTTTTCCTGAGCTGTAGCCAGGTGAGGTGAGGCTGTTTTCTCGTGAATTACGGGTAAGCACAACTAAGTATATAATTCCATGAGCACATTGCTAAGACAATGGGTTATTATGATCCACGTTTTTAATTAAACATTTTTGCACAAGCATCTGACCTTTTTTTCACCTTCTTTCTGCAGGTGCCACCAGCACACTGTAATTCATCGAGAACCTAGATACCAGGTTTCAAGGTTGTATTTATTCCAACCTAGTACTTTGAAAGATTTCTTCTTGGTTTCACTTTTATTCACTACGCAGTAGCATCATAAAATCTAGGTCCTGAGGAAGGCCGCGATTACATAGAATTAACATGGCTGAAACGTGTAGACCTCGTTTTTAGACATATACAGTCATTATTTCACAACTACATCTGCACTGTTTTTAATTTGGATGTCACGAGATAATTAATACAATTATTTTCCTCTCTTGGTAGCCAATTCTAACCCTCACATCACACCTTACACTTATGCACTGCGTCCATCACTCTTACAAAACCTAACTCTTCACATCTGTTGGATTTTAGGAGATCCCATTAACATACCAAATGTTTTGAAAACATACCTAAGCTCCTCCCTCTCAGTGAGTGGGTTGTAGCCCTTGGTTGCACTAGGTTTGCAACCAGGAGGAGATCCCAGATGATGAAGCATGTCACCTCGGTGAGTGATGGGATTCTGTCCTCTTTAAAGGATTGCCACTGATGAGAATTAAAAGGTCGCTGCTTGTGCCACTTGTTTCTGGAGCTTGTTTAGGCTCAATAGACCCGTGGATATTGTATTGTGTCCATAGTAATAGTTGGGGAATATATCCATGCACTGGTCTCAAAACGTCCCCTTAGACCCCCTGTTATGTTTTGTGTTGATTTTATTGGGATAGCTTACCTGAATTGATCACAGTGCATACTGGGATTCAAACCAATCCGAGCGATAAGGAAATCATGTTGTGTGACAAAGATGGATTGGCTCCCAGTCTGAGAGCATTAATCATGATTATAATTGTAAGTGCTCGCCTCTATGTCTCTAGGGCATGGATTGACCCCATCCCTCCTAAGGTGTCTGAATTTTGGACAATTCTCTGTCAAATATATGAATGTGAAACCAGTATTGCTAAAGCTTGGGGACCTCGATCAATTAAAAATATGGGGAAAATATGGTCCCACTTACATTGGTCATAGCCGGATATAAGTCTATCTTTCCATCTTGGACTAATGTATTAATGAAGTTTTAACTCTCATGTATATTATCTCATCTCATGTTTTAATCCTGACTGGAGCTATTTTGTACGTGTAAACGATTATATTGATTATTCTGACTCTTGGTAAAAATCAGATAAAAATCTAAGTTAAAAAAAAAGAACTGAATTCCTTACTGAAACCAAGATCCCCTAACCTCCAACCCTCAGAAACATGTTACACCCAAGAACTCTCTGACAAAATCTGTACCATATAGCATCCAGAAAAAAACTTTAGATGGACCAATTTTTCTGATAATCCGCAACTCAAAGCATTTGGCCCCACATGCAGAGCTCTCATCAAAGAAAAGAATCTTCCTTTACAGAAATTCCTTCGTTAAAGTGACTAACAGGAGCAAAGTATTTTTTAAGAATGTCAAGTTCTATAGAAATCCATTCCCTGAGTCTCCCAGCCCTCATTCAGCTGGCAAGTGCAACACTATCCATCAATTGCTCACTGACAAGATCAACAGAATCAGCTTGACAAAAACAATACTTAAAGTACTGTATTGTATTTTGTTTTTCCTCATATGACCTCCGTAGCTACTGCCACCTCTCGACCTGTCCCACCGCTGGCACAGATAACTATTTGATGGTACTTAGTCTCAGCTGAAGTATTCCAAACAGGAGGATACCCGTTTATACTCAACTTGAGCTGACCCAGAGGTTTTAATCACTGGAAGTTTTCCTATATTCAGAACTAACCTTAGGTGACCCAAAAACTACTCAAGAAGGGTCATCCAACCAATTCCAAAACAACCCAATGTCAGGCCTTTCCCTGAAAACATTAACCCTCTGATCTACAGCTCGGTAATACTTAACAGAATTCCACCAAGCATTCCAACTAAGAGAGATTTCCTGACGCCACAACATACAAATCTCTCTCCTGGCCAACAAAATCAGATAAAATACCAATTTGTGTTGGGGTCCAAGGTGATCTTGTATCCCACAAAACCAAAGAGAATAAGAGTTGGGCTCACCTCCGCACCCATGACCCTGGAGATAGTCTTACCCACATCCGACCAAAATTCGTGTATCTTGGGGCAAGACGCAAATATGTGGACATCATCCGCATTCTGGAATCCACACCTCCAGCATTTAGCTTCTCCTCCACCCTTCAATTTGGAAATTTTAAGAGGGGTCCAGTATATCCTATGGAGTGTGAAGAAATGATTTCTTCTGAGTGCAGCAGATTTAATCACCGAATAAAGCAGATCATTAGATACTTGCCATAACTCTTCCCGTTCCTCGCTAGGCAAGTAGTTCTCCCAGGCCTGGTAAGGCTTTTCCATTCCTCATTCTACTGCAGCCAGAAGATAATTGTACCATAAAGCAACTTTCTTCCTTGGGATCTGGTTTTGCAGGTCACTTTCAATGGAATTATCCTCACAGCACGACCAGATTTGAGATCTACACCATGAGGAGAGCTGATAATATTTAAATCTGGACAAGGTTCCTTTTGTAATATGGTTCCAGACATCCCAAGGATGACTTATACTGTCCACAACCAAATCCCCCCAATGAAGGACTCCTGCCGCTATCAGAGGCTGAGCTAGGGCGTCCAAAAGGCACTGCAGTTCCAGGTGAGTCCCACACCGGCGCCCATTCACTATAATAAGAGAGCCCCAAGCAGTTTCGATAATCTGACCAAAGCTTGGCCGCCATACCCAGCGTCTTCAGTCGGACCTTTTTATAAAATTTCGGAGAGCCAAATTTATACATAAAACCATGCACCCCTATATCCCCTAGATCCACCTGCATGGCTTTGAACATATTACCAATTGATGAACTATCCGGAGTATGCAATAGCAGCCTGACATTTTTCAGCTGATAGGCCCAACAGTAGAGCTGAAAGTCTGGTAAACCCATACCACCCTGTATTAGTTTGCGCCTGAGTTTTTTCCAGGACAGCCTAATCCCTTTTCCTGCCCAAATAAAAGAGGAAATCCTGCCCTCAGCTCTTGGGAATTGTAATGGTATGTTATTAAAAAGATAAGTATACTTCGGGAGGATACACATTTTGACCAGATTAACTCGACCATAGTGAGATATAGGAATATTCTGCCATCTTTTCAAAAGAAACTCAACTTCCTTTGAAACTCTGTCTAAATTAACCTTTGGGATTTTCCTGGGATCTTGATTTATTGTAATTTCGATGTATCTAAGTTCTGTTGCATATGGCTCAACCTGATTAGCAATATTCCAGGCCATAACCTCAGTCTTATCTTTATTTATTTCATAACCCGAGAATTTCCCAAAAGGTTAGAGTTTCAAGTATAAGTTAATGTAAGGTGATGTCCACATTAGATGAAAACACAACTAAATCGTCCGCATATAAGGCTAATGTCCTAATATACCCACCGAATTCGAAAGGAACAATTTTTTTATTTGATTTTAAACTTTGAGCCAAAGGCTCCATATAAATGTCAAATAAAATAGGGGACAGAGGGCAACCTTGCCTAGTGCCACGTTCTATGTTAACAATGGGAGAAAGATTTCCATTAACTAAAATCCGGGCCCGAGGAGTGCTATACATTTTTTTGATAACATCTCTAAAGCCGGGAATAAAACCCATAACCTTCAAGGTCCTATCTAAAAAGTGCCAATTCACACGATCGAAGGCTTTAGCCGCGTCGACCATGATAATTGACAAAGGAAGACCCCTTGATGAAGCCAAATCCATTGTACCAACTAAGGTATATACAAAGTCTGACATTTGTCTACCCGGAAGGAAACCCTTTTGATCTTCATGAATTATTTGGGCTGCGATTTTACAAAGCTGTTTATTCAATATGCCTGCAAAAACCTTATAATCAACATTTAATAAGGAAATTAGACGGTACGATTGACACTGAAAGGGATCCTTACCAGGCTTCAAAATCAGGGTAATAACTTCATCAGACCATGAATCCGGCAGAGGAGATGTACCCATTAATATTTCGTTAAACAATTTTAACCAGACTTGAATAATTTCATCCTTCAGCATGGAGTACACCTCCATCGGGATTGCATCGGGGCCTGCAGCTTTCCCCTTTTTTGCCGTATCAAGCACTTCCAGTATCTCAGCCCCTGTTATTTCTAAAGAAAGGAATTGTTGAGTAGCCTCAGTTAACTTCAGAAGCTGTTTTTGTTCCAGCCAACTCAATCAATAGACTCCTCCACCTCCTGGAAATCTTCGTGGTAAAGATCTTGAAAGAACCCAGTAAAAGCCTCTTCTATTTTATCTTTCTCCTCATTAAGTTGTATACCCATTTTAATCTTGCTAATATACATACTAGATCTATCGATCCATGACTTAATGGCAAGGAGCTTACCACAGTTCTCCCCTTGGTCAAACTCGCGCATTTTACTTATCTCCGTTCTATCTTAAATTTAAATTTTAACTGCCACTCCTCCACTCTCTTTACCCAATGTTGTTTCTCTGGATCGTCATAAGGTCTGGCTTTCAGATCAGCTTCAGACCCCGCTATCTGTTGTTCTAAATTAACCAATTCTTCCCCTCTCTGACCTGGCCCATCCAATTACGGCTCCTTTTAATATCCCCCTCAACCAAGCCTTAAAGACATCCCAGATGATATGTTGGGGGGCAGACCCTAAGTTATTGTGAAAAAAGGTGTCAGTTTCAGACTTCAAAAGGCCCGGAGTAGAAGATAGCAGGAGAAACCTCCTATTTAATGTCCATCTCCTTAAAGAATGGTCCGGAGGAAAATCGAGTTTAAAAACCACAGCTCCATGGTCCGATAAATGAATAGGCAGATATTTATTTAATCTCACCTTATGAGATTCCGCATAAACCATAAATACATAATCTATTCTGGAATAGTGAGAGTTCTTTTTTACTATAAAAGGAATACTCCCTAAGTTCACCATGTTTTTTCCTCCACAGATCACATAAATTAAAAAATTTCAAAATATTCAACAAATGGGCTTTAACACGAGGGGCTGCTATTTGAGTTCGGGGAGAAGACCTATCAAGCTTATTGTTTAAAAGTACGTTGAAATCGCCAGCCAAGATCAAAGGGGCATCAAAGTCTGCGAGGGCCAAGCAGAGATTGTATAAGGGGGAAATATCATCTTCGTTAGGCCCATAGTAACTTACTAAAGTATATTTAACCCCTTTAAATTTGATTTCGACGATAGCCCAACTTCCTCTATTATCTACCTGAGACTTAGTAAACTCGAGTCCCGAGTTTGTTTTTAATATTATCGCAACCCCCTTAGAGCAGCATTGCTGATCCGAAGCAATGATTTTATCCACCCATTTTTGTTTCCCAAATAGTGCCTTGAACTCTGCGAGCAAAAGATGGGTCTCCTGGATCAAGAGCAGTCTAGCTGAACTATTTCTTAAATATTGAAGAATCAGGCGTTGCCTTCTTCTGAATCTCAAGACATTAACATTCCAACTAAGACACTCAAGATATTGATTCCCATCACGGGCAGACCTATCCCCCATCATAGAACATGTTCCACCCTCTGCAGTTGTTACTAGAAGTTGTAATGTCACATGAATTTAATATATATATTTTTTTGTTTTTTTCCCAATGCTCCCCACCAAACTCAGTGAAAACCCCCATTGACCCCCATCAGCACCCAAATACCCCACCCCCCCGCAGGAACCCTCCCAAACTACCAATTGGCAATAAATATTGCCTTTTGAGCCAAGGGCCCCTAGCCTAGTTTCTTATATGTGAGATGTTAAAAAAGAAAACTTAGATGCTGATTCAAAAACCTTACACTGTGGAGCTACATTGTACAAGAAAACTGTCAACCTCCTCCGGGAACCTAAAATTATACATTTTGTTCGCAAGGACCACTTTCAAGGCATCCATGCGCTTTCCCAGTTCCCATCTCCTGTCCTTCGTAACCCGGGAAATATCAGAACGGATTCTAAAGGAAGCATCTTGAACCTGCATAGTTTTAAGTTTGAGTGCCACCCCCAATAAATGCTCCTTTAGAGAATAGAACTGTATATAGACCAAAATCTTTCTAGGTTTTTTCCGAGCTGGATTTAACTTAAAGGGGTCTCTATGAATCCGTTGAATTTCAACTTCCCAAACCGAAGCCGATGCAATCTGGGAGAAAGCTTTGGTCAGAATATCAATAACATAGGATTTTAGGTTATCTCCTTCCAACCCTTCCTTTAAATCTAAAATCCGAATGTTGTTCCTTCTTGACATATTTTCCAGTCTCTCCAATCTCTCTGCCATTTCCCGCTCTTTTGCTATAAGGTTTAATACCTCTTGAGCATTGTCCTTTACCTCCTTGCTCAATTCCCCTACTTTTAGTTCTAGATCTTCCATCCTGTGGGTGAGTGCCCAAAAATGTTCTTCTAAACTAGTGCAGGTATCTTGTATTTTTTTCTGATTCGATTCTGAAGTAGAAAAGCGAGTCCCAATTTCCAGAGTCAGCTGTTTTAATAGTCCCTGTACTGTTTCAGCACTTTGAGCAACCTCCTCCACTGGCGTAGAGCCCACCTCCTCAAGCTCTTCTTGTCTGTCCATCCCAGATGATACAGGCATAACGCTCAGAGGAGCAAAATGGTTAGAGAGTATAATAGAGGGGTCCACTTCACTATTTTCCGCTACAGTGGCTGTAGACTCAGACTGTACAGAGTCACGGTTCACGGTTTAAAGTCTTTATTTCGATTTTTACATCATAAAAGACAATTGAGAGCAATAAAAATTAGACATACAAAAAATAGGTAATTTAAAACCATCACGATTACAATTTCATAAATTTCAAAAAACATTACAGCGTTAAAAATAGAATTAAACAATATGATAAAGACCTAGTACATGAAAAAACCCGTTGAGAAGTTAAAAAACGAGAGCAAGATCAAGGTACCTGCAGATATCTTGCTCTAATCACCCATGCCCACCCCAGGAATTTAGCTGCGCCCACAACTACCACCTCAGAGGTGTTGGTACGAAGCACCCATATAGCCTCAGCACTCCCTCTGACTTTAAGATGGCGGCAAATGGGTCTAATCCATTTGCTTCTTGGAGCATAATAGGCTGGACATGCAAATAGGAGATGGCCAACACTCTCCTTGTGACCAATGCACCAGGGGCAGAAATCACTCGCTCGGTTAGACCAGTTCTTGGTGAAGGATCTTAAGGGCAAAGACCCTACTCGGAACTGGTGGTAGAGCTTTTTGTCAAGTGTCTTAGTTATAACGTCCCAGTAATTCTCCAGGAAAGGGTCCAATTTATGGGACAAGAACCTTCCTGTTAAGCTAGTACAATCTGAGGCGTTAACTAATGCTTGGCGAACAAAAGCCCAGTAGAGTGCTTAAATTCCTGTTTTGAAAGAAAGGTGGTTGAACCCGGGGAAACCCACAGCTGATTAAGACCCATGTCATCCAAGATCAATTTCACTTCATGAAGCCAGGGTATGCTACTAGACCCCCAAATAGATCTTACTTCCTCAAGTTCCCTAGCAAAGAGGCTTAAATCTGGGGAAGTTCAGATACGTCTCCACAAGGCTACTAGCCTGTATCGAGCCTTTTCGTTAATTGGGTTGCAGCCCATATCCAGACATAGTGGTTTGATTGGAGCTGATTGGGGGAGTCCTACCAGTTTCCACAAGAATTTATTTTGAACTTTCACCAGGGTTGATAGGTCCATATGGCCCCAGAGGTCTGCCCCGTACAGTATCGCGGAGCTTACCTTGGTGCCATAGATCTTAAGTGCGGGTTTGACACGTTTAGCTGAGGACCTTTTTTGCTCCTGCAGAAGACAACCAGTAAGGCGAGCAAATTTTAGGTGTAATATGTCAACCTGTGGTTTCCAGCGGAGACGGTAGTCCAAGATTACTCCTAAATAGGTCATAACCTCAACTTGTTCCAAACCGATTCCATTCATGCTCATTGAGCTCTTAATAGGGCGACTTTTAGTTAGGACCATGAATTTAGTTTTGCTCACATTGATTTTTAAATCGTTGACATTACAAAACTCCTCAAATCGGTTCAATGCAATTTGCAGACCACTACGAGTCTTTGAGAGAAGTAAGGTGTCATCGGCAAAAATGAGCATAGGGAACTTGCTCCCGCCCAAAGAGGGTGCATCAGTGGGGGTCTTAGCAAAGAACTTGACCACCTGGTCAATGAACAACAAAAAGAGTGTAGGTGCCAGAACGCAACCCTGGCGGACACCACGTGTTACGGGGAAGCAATCCGTCACCTGCCCTTGGCCTCCCCACCTCACCCTAGCAAAATTTCCCTTGTGTAATCTTACAATCATGTCCAATATTCCTAACGGCAGTCCCAAATTTCTCAGAACGGTCCAGAGTTTAGCCCTTGGCACAAGATCGAAGGCCGATTTCAGATCTATAAAGGCTGCGTAGATGGACCCGCCGCCCAACAGCACCACCTTCCAGTAGATCAGACAAAATCTGAAGACCTGGTCAATGGTGCTGGTACCTGATCTGAAACCGGCCTGTAGGGGGGACAGGATACCCTCCAACTCCATCCACCCCTGAACTCTGGCAAGGACCATCCTTGCAATGACCTTTTGAAGTGAATCAATTAAACTTATGGGACGGTAGTTTCCCGGGACTGAACGGTCCCCTTTTTTAAAAATGGGGAGAATCTCCGCCCCCTTCCAGGACACGGGGATCCGGGCCCCCTTGGCAATAGCATTCGCTACCGCAGTTATATAAGGAACCCAGAGTTGGGGATTGATTTTGAATAAATCAGCGGGGATGGAGTCCATCCCCGGCGCCTTCCCCCTTTGGACCAGGCGGAGCGCAGACTCAGTTTCCAGTGGCGTGAAGTTTAACTCTTGGTTGGGAGTAAGGGTAATTTCCTGCTTGGTCAGTTCCATCTCGATTTCTAAATCAGGATCCATGAACTGACCAGAATAGAAATCAACCCATGCTTCTGCAGACACATGATAAGAACAACCGGAGTGCTGCCTGAACCCCACTTAGGGTTTAATAAATGCAAAATTTGAAAGTATTTTCGGACTTACTGGAAAGACGCACCACAATAACCATAATGCATTATGCTAATCTAATTACTGTGAGGACTACTAAAGCCAATCAGTGACGTAGTGCGTGTAGAGCACCGAAATCATCCATGAACCGCCTTTGAAAAAGAAGCTCATCTGCTTTGAAACGCGTCAGGCACTAAGAATTTTCGGAATGCAACTGCCGGATTTTGGAAATAAAAGGTTCTGAGAACCATCTGTTGTGGAGTGCGCTCTTGCAGCCGAGCACCTTGATGAAAAACATTATCACGACGGCATCGGTCGTGAAGAACTGCACCACCCTTTCACTACTGTATGGGGACGGAGGAGTTGGGAACTTCACAATACCTCATCGGCACAACAGAGTCCTGTAAGAAAAACCGGAGTGCTGGCTGAACCTCACTTAGGGTTTAATAAATGCAAAAATTGAAAGTATTTTCGGACTTACTGGAAAGACGCACCACAATAACCATAATGCATTATGCTAATCTAATTACTGTGAGGACTACTAAAGCAAATCAGTGACGTAGTGCGTCTAGAGCACCAAAATCTTCCATGCACCGCCTTTGAAAAAGAAGCTCATCTGCTTTGAAACGCGTCAGGCACTAAGAATTTTCAAAATGTAACTGCCGGTTTTTGGAAATAAAAGGTCCTGAGAACCATCTGTTGTGGAGTGCGTTCCTGCAGCAGAGCACCTTGATGAAAAACATTATCACGACGGCATCAGTCGTGAAGAACTGCACCACCCTTTCACTACCTGTATGGGGCCGGAGGAGTTGGGAACTTCACAATACCTCATCGGCACAAATGATTCCTGTCAGAACAACCGGAGTGCTGTTTGAACCCCATTTAGGGTTTAATAAATGCAAAATTTGTAAGTATTTTCGGACTTACTGGAAAGACGCACCACAATAACCATAATGCATTATGCTAATCTAATTACTGTGAGGACTACTAAAGCCTATCAGTGACGTAGTGCGTCTAGAGCACCGAAATCTTCCATGCATGGCCTTTGAAAAAGAGGCTCATCGGGTTTGAAACGCGTCAGGCACTAACATTTATCGGAATGCAACTGTCGGTTTTTGGAAATAAAAGGTCCTGAGAACCATCTGCTGTGGAGTGCGTTCTTGCACCAGAGCACCTTGATGAAAAACATTATCACGACGGCATCGGTCGTGAAGAACTGCACCACCCTTTCACTACGGTATGGGGCCGGAGGAGTTGGGAACTTCACAATACCTCATCGGCACAACAGATTCCTGTAAGAACAACCGGAGTGCTGCCTGAACCCCACTTAGGGTTTAATAAATGCAAAATTTGAAAGTATTTTCGGACTTACTGGAAAGATGCACCACAATAACCATAATGCATTATGCTAATCTAATTACTTTGAAGACTACTAAAGCCAATCAGTGACGTAGTGCGTCTAGAGCACCGAAATCTTCCATGTACCGCCTTTGAAAAAGAAGCTTGTCTGCTTTGAAACAGGTTAGGCACTAAGAATTTTCGGAATGCAACTGCCGGTTCTTGGAAATAAAAGGTCCTAAGAACCATCTGTTGTGGAGTGCGTTCTTGCAGCAGAGCACCTTGATGAAAAACATTATCACGACGGCATCGGTCGTGAAGAACTGCAGCATCCTTTCACTACGGTATGGGGCCGGAGGAGTTGGGAACTTCACAATACCTCATCAGCACAACAGATTCCTGTAAGAACAACCGGAGTGCTGCCTGATCCCCACTTAGGGTTTAATAAATGCAAAATTTGAAAGTATTTTCAGACTTACTGGAAAGACGCACCACAATAACCATAATGCATTATGCTAATCTAATTACTGTGAGGACTACTACAGCCAATCAATGACGTCGTGCGTCTAGAGCACCGAAATCTTCCATGCACCGCCTTTGAAAAAGAAGCTCATCTGCATTGAAACACGTCAGGCACTAAGAATTTTCGGAATGCAACTGCTGGTTTTTGGAAATAAAAGCTCCTGAGAACCATCTGCTGTGGAGTGCGTTCTTGCAGCAGAGCACCTTGATGAAAACCATCATCATGACGGCATCGGTCCTGAAGAACTGCACCACCCTTTCACTACGGTATGGGGCTGGAGGAGTTGGGAACTTCACAATACCTCATCGGCACAACAGATTCCTGTAAGAACAACCGGAGTGCTGCCTGAACCCCACTTAGGGTTTAATAAATGCTAAATTTGAAAGTATTTTCGGACTTACTGGAAAGATGCACCACAATAACCATAATGCATTATGCTAATCTAATTACTTTGAGGACTGCTAAAGCCAATCAGTGACGTAGTGCGTCTAGAGCACCGAAATCTTCCATGCACCGCCTTTGAAAAAGAAGCTCATCTGCTTTGAAACACGTTAGGCACTAAAAATTTTGGGAATGCAACTGCCAGTTCTTGGAAATAAAAGGTCCTAAGAACCATCTGTTGTGGAGTGCGTTCTTGCAGCAGAGCACCTTGATGAAAAACATTATCACAACGGCATCGGTGGTGAAGAACTGCACCATCCTTTCACTACGGTATTGGGCCGGAGGAGTTGGGAACTTCACAATACCTCAGCGGCACAACAGATTCCTGTAAGAACAACCGGAGTGCTGCCTGATCCCCACTTAGGGTTTACTAAATGCAAAATTTGAAAGTATTTTCAGACTTACTGGAAAGACGCACCACAATAACCATAATGCATTATGGTAATCTAATTACTGTGAGGACTACTAAAGCCAATCAATGACGTAGTGCGTCTAGAGCACCGAAATCTTCCATGCACCGCCTTTGAAAAAGAAGCTCATCTGCTTTGAAACGCGTCAGGCCCTAAGAATTTTCGGAATGCAACTGCCGGTTTTTGGAAATAAAAGGTCCTGGAGAACCATCTGTTGTGGAGTGCGATCTTGCAGTAGAGCACCTTGATGAAAAACATTATCACAACGGCATCGGTCGTGAAGAACTGCACCACCCTTTCACTACGGGATGGGGCCGGAGGAGTTGGGAACTTCACAATACCTCATCGCCACAATTGGTTCCTGTAAGAACAACAGGAGTGCTGCCTGAACCCCAGTTAGGGTTTAATAGATGCAAAATTTGAATGTATTTTTGGACTTACTGGAAAGACTCACCACAATACCATAATGCATTATGCTAATCTAAGTACTGTGAGGACTACTAAAGCCAATCAATGACGTAGTGCGTCTAGAGCACCGAAATCTTCCATGCACCGCCTTTGAAAAAGAAGCTCATCTGCTTTGAAAGGCGTTAGGCACTAAGAATTTTCAGAATTCAGCTGCTGGAAATAAAAGGTCCTGAGAACCATCTGTTGTGGAGTGCGTTCTTGCAGCAGAGCACCTTGATGAAAACCATTATCACGACCCCCAAACATAGAATAATTGGGGGTCATTATGATGGCGGACGGACTTCAGTCCGTCTGCCACCGTATCATATTTAGGACCGCCGGCCTACAAGGCGGCAGTCCCAAAGGGCAAATTACGATGTGACTTCCACCGTGGTGGTCTCATTGCCCATGTTTTTAATTGCAGCGGGTGCTGCGCTCTGCAGCACCCGCTGCAAGACAAAACAGACACCCCACACATATCCCTGCACTACGTGGCAGGCACCATGCGGTGCCTACCACATGGTGTAATGATATGTAGGGAGACACCATAGTGCCCCCCAGTGCCTATATCCCTGGCCCACGAGGTTAAGGGGGCCCGCCTTGGGCCCTTAAATCAGTTTGCGCTTGCCGGTTTGCGGTGGGTTGACCGACGTAGAACGACCAGCAGAAAGGGATATTGTAATCCCTTCAGCAGGGCCTGTCAGACACCACCGCCATTCTAGGACTACAGGGAGGTCCCACAGGCTTAAGTTTCTCTCTAATACTCTAATGGTAATGGCCTGTGCTCCATTGTGATTGACCTGAACGTGTGACTTTCCCCCTGTTTAGCAAGACGAGATGACCACTTTTGGTGCTTTGTGCTTTTAGGCACTATAGCTACCTAAAAGTTTAAAATTGAATATCTCCCATTCAAACTGATTTCGTTTGTTGTGAGCTGCGAAAATACTTTACACAGTGCCTCTAAGTTAAGCCTGCCTGCTTTGTGCTAAGCAACCAGAGGGTTAAGCACAGGTTAATTTAGTGACTTTTGTGGTTCACCATAACAAGGATTGTGGTTATTGTTTGAGTGGGGCTTCTACCACCTTAACCAATTACCCAATTTCCTACATAGAGAATATATATGAATTAAATTATACCCCATTGATTAAAAAAGTTAAAAGTCTATTAACGCTTTGGTATTGTCTTCCCATATTGTGCACAGTAGCATTAATACAAATGCTGGTGTTACCTCTTTTTAACTTTTTGTTTTATGTAGCCTCATTAATATGAAACAATCTTTAAGACAATATAACATGTCTTCTCTTTTATTTGGGAGAATCAGGCACCAAGATTGGCTCTCAGTACTTTATATTTACCCACTTGCAGGGGTGGTCACATGTGTCCTAATTTGAGAACATATTATTTTGAGACCTTTGCACGTTTTCGCTCTTGATTTAAAAATTGCACCTTATTCATAAATGTTTTGATAATTGTTTGATCATTGATATGCTTAGAAAGTCTGATGTTGGTAATATTCTAAAGTTAACCAACTCCACTAAAAACTTTGTTACAAAACCATATGGTGCTTTTTAAGAAAAAGGAACAATCTTTTTAATAGGTTCTCCATTGCACATATCAATTTGGCTACAGCTTTAGAGGATTTGAGAATGAAAGACCAGTACCTCTTAACAAACAATGAAATTGCAAGGTGCCACAACTGTGGATTTGTTAAATTAACTACTTTTTAATTAAAAATGATTAGAAACCCTTAAACTTAATATTAAAGGTCATACAAAATGGAACGAATGGTCTTAATATTCCGTTTAGCATTTTCACTCTGTGTGCATCTCACAAATGTAATGAATTCTGAAGATCTGGCATTCGAGGTAATGGAAAATAAAGGTATAAGATCTGTGGCTCAGTGGAAAAATATTATTGCTAAGATAAAGAGTAGAGA
This sequence comes from Triturus cristatus, assembly GCF_964204655.1. Classification (NCBI taxonomy): domain Eukaryota; kingdom Metazoa; phylum Chordata; class Amphibia; order Caudata; family Salamandridae; genus Triturus; species Triturus cristatus. Next base: position 744,513,336 of record NC_140580.1, on the reverse strand, counting down.
ATAAGGGCTGTAGCTCCAAGCACGGAAATGTAAATCACTTTACTCCCTTTACTAGAGAGATCCACAGATTCAGAAATATATCTCAATAATTCTATCATGGGATCTCTCTGGAGAAATATATTTAGATTATTTTCATAGTGCTAAAATATCCTTCCAAAAGATGGCTAATAGATTACATGTTCCCATTTTCACAAAAGTGCATCTAAACATTGTGGACTAATACTCTCATATATTTGAAGTAGGAAGACAGAAGATCTGCATGTCAACTATAAGGCACAGAATTGCATCCCACTATAATTTGTCTCATGCTATATAGAGAAAATCATCTAATGTATCTTTTTCAAAATATCCTTTGATATTTTAGTATTTAATACATTTTTCCATTTTTGTGCAACCTTAGAAAAGACATTTTGCACAATTGAAAATCACATCTGCCACTCAAATTGGATTGACTAAAAGATGTAATAGGTTATTGCAGTAATGTGAACGTCATAATTAAGGCTCCCTGTTTTCCGTTTTTACTGATTTTTACAGATAAATACAGACAGAAAACATACATTTTTTTTGCCTGTATTTATTTTTAAATGTGGAAAAAACCGGAAATTGGGTAGCTTTTTGAGTAATTCCAAATACTGTCTGCCATGACTGCCAAGCCAATAGATGTGTGGATTGATAGGTAAGGGGATTAAAAAAGAAAGGAAGTTTAGTAAAGAGGCTTTAACAGCAGTAGATATGCACAAGGTTGATACTAACATTTGCATATTTTCATATAAGTACATTGATTTATCTTCTGCGGGTGTTCACGGCACTGAAACCTGGCAGACATTCAAGTACGAGTGCATATTTATCGGTTAAATAAATGTGGAAATATTCTAATTTCAGCTTGAATATTCCACTAAGCCCAAAATAAATATGGATAAATACAGATGGAAATGGCAAAATAATAAATGCCATAAAATCGGGAGCCCTAGTTATAATAGATAGTTTTAAAGGTTATTTATTGTATTTTTCATGGCAACCTATGGATGTTTAACGATTTTTTCCACGCAAAAAGAAGAATGGATGTTTATACTATGCCTGTCAATCAAAATAAATACAATTTAAAACCAAAACTGTCAATTATTCCCTCAGCCTATGAATCCTCTGGAAGCTGTGAAGAAAGGACAATTTCTCTCCTCTTGACTCTTGCCAGCTTCAGCTTCCCTACCTACGAACCCTTCATAAGAAAACAATTAAGAAAGCAGTCTCCATCCAGGTAAAAGAGTTCAGCATCATATTAACAAGAGCAATCTTCTGTGGGGCTATAATCTGTCTTCAAACCATACTGCATCATGGAATCAGCTACCCTCCAAGCAGTACCCTTAATGTATTTGATGATGCTCAACTTAACAATGAGAGAAACTGCTGCTCCTTTCCACCGACTTTCAACAGTTGACTAGGAAGCACTAATTCACACTGTGGAAACACGCAAGAGTTTCTCCTACACAGACCTGCAAGGATTTATCTCCTAGCTCTTCACTCGCCAACGGATTATGGCGATAGGAACAACAAGTTCCCAGAATCTCCCCATCTCCTGCAGATTACTCAAGTAATCCATTCACTTTCCTGTAACCTTCATCAAGGAACCTCTAATGATAACAACCTCAAGATCCTCAAATAGATTACGGCAAACAATTCTACTTTAAAATCTTGTCAACCACTGACATTCAACAATGACTCAAAATCTACCCCACGTGCATCCCGCAATGGGCGACAAGAACATGCCTAAAGTTCAACACATCAAAGGAAGAGTTTCTTTTGTTCACCATTTGCTCAAAACAACCTGTAGTAATCCACTCCAATGATGAGATTAAATTGATTTATTTCAGAGTAGCTACATCTACAGCCACCTTCAGCTTGCACTTCCAATACTGGTTAAGTGTAGAATTCTACCACAGCTTTGGTTCCATTACATCACAGAATTCTACACTTTACCACATATCTTCCCCCTTATACAAATTAACAAACATTTGAAAGCATTTGAAAACATTTCAACATTGAAAACCATTTACGCACTAAAATAAGGATCTAAAACTAATATACAAATTATACATGGATTATTCATACACTACCATAACATCCATTACAAAGATTTTTGTAACATTTATAAATGAGATACCTTACACAGATCTCCAACACTCCATTTCTTCCCATTATCCAACAAAGACACAGATCCATTTACAGATATCACCTTGTGAGGTTGAGAAAATTTGCTCTCTCCTTTCTTCACGAACCCAAACCTTCTTATCACGACCCAATCACCTTTCTGAAACATTATCTCCTTAACAGCTTTCCTTTGATCAAACCCTAACTTACTACGCAACTGACATTCCTGCGCTCTTAATTTCATACCCTCTCTATCCACCCAGACCTGTTATTTTTCTTTCAACCACATCGGAGACTCCTTAGTACCCGGTTCTCTTCCCTTCAAGGCGATAAAAGGTGAAATCCCCGTCACAGAATGAGGTGTAATTCTATGACCCCACATCATTCTTCTCAACTCATCCCTTCATGACAATCCATTTGCCAACGAAAGTTGGATACATTCCATCACAATACGGTTCACCCTTTCCACAAGTCCATTGGCCTGTGGATGGAATAAGGCAACCCTAGTATGAGATATCCCAAAACTACTAAAAAAACTACTCATTTCTGATGATACCAATTGAACACCATTGTCTGTCACTAATGTTTTAGGCACTCCCTCTTCTACAAAAACTTCCTTCAAAAATTTGATTACACTAGTAGTGGTGACTTCACCCATAGACTTACAAATAAACCACTTGCTATGGTAATCTACCAATACTACCAAATAGCGATTATTGCTCCCTAATTTCTCAATTGGACCCGATATGTCCAATGCTAATTTTTCCCATGGTCTTTCCGGCAATTCCACACACTTCAAAGGAGGTTTTCTTGTAATCCTTGTTTTGTCACTATTGCGACATGCATGACATTCTTTCACTAATTCTTCCACATCCTTATCCATTTCTGGCCACCAAAAAGATTCCCTTAGTCTCCGCTTTGTCAAACTTCTACCAAGATGTCCTTCATGCACAATTCCTAACAGTCTCGATCTCAACAAAGCCGGTGGAACAATTCTATTTCTTCTCAACACCTTATCTCCTTGTAAGCTTAGCTCTTCCTTCACTGACAAATATTGTTTATGTAACACCGTCTCATCTGAATCGTTCCCACTATTAATAATAAATTCTTTCAACCTCTTGTACTCATTGTCTGTCTCCATCGCCTCTTTCCATTCTCCTTGACTAATGGCAAACTCAGCCTCCACATCAACAACTAAATCATCAAAAATGTCCATACACAAATCATCCTCAATCGGCATCCTGGATAGACAATCAGCGATAACATTTCTGTTCCCACGCACATACTCAACAACAAAATTGTAGTCCAAAACAGATAATAACCACCTTGTAATTCGAGGAGTCACACTGCCATCTAAACCTCGACCACCCTTGAATATGTGAACTAAAGGCTTATGGTCAGTCTTCACAACAAAAGGTATTCCCCACAAGTAAAACCTAAAATGCGCCATCCCCCAACAACACGCAAGTGCCTCCTTTTCTATAGTCGAATAAAACCTCTCTGCTCCTTGCAACCTACGAGAAGCAAAACCAATAATCCTTTCACTCCCCTCTGATACCTGCAACAAAACAGCTCCAATTCCAACATTGCTTGCATCACTGACCAAAATTGACTTTTTCTTAGGATCAAAATGTCCTAACGATGGTGCACTTGAAAGACGAGCCTTCACATCGTCAAACGCCTTCTCACATTCTAAATTCCATTCAAACACAACACCCTTCTTCAACAAAAGTCTCATAGGTTCCATCAAATCTGTGAACTTTGGAATGAATTTTGAGCAGCATTCCGCAAGCCCAGAAAAGATTTCAACTGCTCCTTATTAGTGGGACAAGGAGCTTCCCTAACAGCCCTCACAATGCTACTTTTCAGTTTTATTCCTTCAGCGGAAATTTCATGACCAAGATAATTGACTACACCTAACCTTATTTGGCATTTTTCTTTCTTTATTGTTAACCCCCACTTGGAGATCCTTCGTAAAACTTCTTCCATAAGTTCGTCATGTTCACCAAATGACCTTCCAACAATCATTATGTCATCTTGAAAACAGAGTACCCTTTCCATACCCTTGAATATGTTTTGCATTATACGCTGAAAAACAGCAGACGCTGATGCCAGCCCAAATGGCATCCTACAATAACGAAACGCTCCTAAAGGTGTAACAAACGAAGTTAACGGTCGAGACTCAGGATGTAAATTCACTTGATGATAGGCTGAGGACATATCTAACACACTAAAGACATGCCCCCCACCCATCATGCTTAACATTTCCCCAATGTTTGGTAGAGGTTGTCTATCTACCCAAATATTCCTATTTAGGTCTCTCAAGTCAATGCATAACCGAATCTTGTTACCATCCTTCGGTGCGACGACTATTGGAGACAACCACTCAGATGATTCAATCGGTTCAATCACCCTGGCCTCTAACAGCTTGTCTAATTCTTTCTGAAGTGGTTCCTTCATCATATGAGGTATCGTTCTCACTTTGTGTACAATCGGTCTCGCATTACTCTTCAAAATAATGCGATGTGTGAACCTTTTCAACATTCCTAATTTATCAGAAAACACATGACAATATTTCTTCATCAACATTTCTCCCCATTCATTGCTCATATCAACCTTGGAAGGTACATTTCCTACATTAGATTCAATGGCCATTACAGGTTCCACTGCGTTCGGATCAAGTTTAATGTTTAAGTCTCTTTGATGTCTCCATCCCAACAAATTCGATCCTTCATCAGTGACGTAGACCCTTCCATAAACACCATTTTTCTTGAAGATGATACTCATCCATTTCATTCCTAAAATATTGATCTTTGAACCTCCATACCCTACGGCCTTTACGTCAGAAGACAAGAGTTCATTCATCTTCCCATTCAATTTCTCTTGGAAAGCTTCCTTTGAAATGAGAGTGAAAAGACTACCAGAGTCAGCCAATAGTCTTACTGTTCCACTTCCTAAAGAGATCTCGCAATGTGGTTTTTCCAAACTTTCAGTACTTTCTTTTCTTAAATTCAAATAATTATTATCAATGTTTGAAATGACATCTAGTCCATTCTTATCTCTTCGTTCTACGTTTTGGAGTTTACCCAACTCTACTCCATCTATGGCAGAAATAATTCTTCATTTTCATCTTCCTTCCTTTCAACTTCCTTTACACTTGTCATCCGCACACCACTGTTTGACCTGCAAGCTTTTGCCAAATGCCCCCTTTTACCGCATACCCTGCATGTAGCATTCCTTGCACCACATGCTAGGCTGGAGCTTACATGCCCTGGGCATCCACATCTATAACAAATTATGGGCCTCCTTTCTCCAGTTTTAACTGCACAAAGTCCCATAACCCTTGTTAATTGTTTTTTGGAATTCTTTCTTAACATCTTTTACTTCTTCTGCTGTATCCTTCTCACTCACCAATACTGTATTTTCAGTTATATTATTTCCTTTATCAATTTCCTTTATCCAGTGGTCAGTATCCTCCATACTCCTAGCGATTTGGATTGCTTGCTCCAAAGTTGGGTTCTTTGACAATAATTTTTCTTTCACCCTTTTGTTGTTCGTACATCTGACTATCTGGTCTCTTATCAAAGAATCGCAAAGAGCTTAGAACTCACATGTCACAGCTAAACCTCTCAAAGATGCCACATACGACACAATACTTTCATCAGCTTTTTTCATTCTACAAAAGAATTTGTGTCTTTCAAAAACAACATTAATTTTCGGTGTAAAATGTTTTTCTAACATTTGAAGTGACATCTCATATATGTTTACCGGTTGACCATCTCCCATACCTAAGGAAATCATATATTCTTCTACCTTCCTCACCTAGATGATGTAAAAGTATTGCTTGTCTTCTTACAGGCCCGTATTTATCTCCCCCAATCGCTAATAAATACGTTAAAAAAATATTTTTCCATCTTTTCCACGGTATGGTAGGATCTCCCGGAACTGGCAAAAACTTTGGAGGTGCGGACATGGATTCATCTGACATTCTTGTAGCCTAAATTAATTAAAGGTCAATCAATAACTTAAATAATTAACTAAAATAATCAATTAAAACAATTGACCAAAATAATTAACCAAAATAATCAATTAAAACAATTGACTAAAATAATTAACTAAAATAATCAATTAAAACAATTGACTAAAATAATCAACTAAAATAATTGAGTTAAATAATTAATACATATCATCCTCAATGAAGTAGTTGAAACTCTCTGTTAATTAGTTTTTTCCTTTCTGCTCACAAGGTCTTGTAGTAGTCCCTTTTTTCTTTTGCTTAAGGTTTAGGATAGTCCTTCCTTTCTGCTCACAAGATTTTGTAGTAGTCCCTCCTTACTTTTACTTAAGGTCTAGGATAGTCCTTCCTTTATTTTGAGCCTCATTCACTGAGACCCCTCCAGAAGCTTCAGCCCTCCGTTACAAACTCTTTTCCACATGTACATTTCATAAGAACTGCAATCCGCTTTCTTTTTCTTTTTCCTAAATAAACGCGTGCTTGTTTATTTAAGGTGATAATTGCGAAGTGAACGCGAGATTGTTTACTTTGACAATCGTTCTCATCCGATTACACGTACAGTGATCCACGCGCTAGTCAACCACGCGCTGTTGTTTATTTTTGGTAATTCTATGCATCCAGCTACACGCGCAGCTTCTACGCTCTAGTCAGCACGAGCATGGTTCGATGTTGTAACTCGCATGTTTATTTATGAAAATTCAGGCATATCGCAAGGCAGTTACGCGAGCAATGATTGTAATCTTAAAATAGGTTCCTCAGTTTTGTTTAATTTTGACATACACTCCGTTCGTCCTGCGCTTCACCGAATGCCCCAAAGTTTGTTCACAACACCAAACAAGCACTTCCTGATGTAAATGAATACGCCTTGCTTTCAGTCAAAAACTATTGCAGTAGCAACACGTATCTGCATTAGATGATCAAAAACTATCGCAGTAGCAACACGTATTTGCATTAGATGATTAAAAAGAAATCAGATGTTCTTCTTTTACTTTTTCTTTAGATCAAAACTCCAATATTGTCTCTTCAATCTGCTCAATTGAATATAAATATATAATTTAAGTTAAATTATTTAAGAGCTTTGAAAATTGTAAGTTCATTTAGTTGGCTTCTTCTTTCTGGGGTTATTTTAGAAATCCTTAATGACAAAAGAGGTTGACTTACAGTTGGATGAGGATGGAAAAGAATCCTTCAATAGCACTAATTTCAATTAGTGGCGTTCCAGAGGTGAAGGTTAGGCCAGTTGTCCTCTGCACAAGATCACTCGTCGCCAAACTTGTAGTAATCCACTCCAATGATGAGATTAAATTGATTTATTTCAGAGTAGATACATATACAGCCACCTTCAGCTTGCACTTCCAATACTGGTTAAGTGTAGAATTCTACCACAGCTTTGGTTCCATTACATCACAGAATTCTACACTTTACCACACAACCACAGATCCATACTTGTCTATCTAGATTGCTTCACCCTCTTGTTGACAGACAAAGTGAAATCACTTGGATTAACCCTCAGCACAGACGTAATCAACATAGAACACATCACCAGGAAACCCACAACAACATGGTACTTCTGCGTCCTTCTTTAAAAAGTGAAAATATTCCTTCAAAAACACATTTCAGAACAACATTCCAAGCTTGTCTCCTCACACATAAAGGGAGGAAGCTCTTTTGCCAATGGTCCAGCCAACACCACTCTGACTTTATTGAAGCATGTGTCATCAAAGCCTAGAAGAAAATCAGTTGAACCACCCAAAATGTTGAATAAACTACAGTAGCTCTCCCTCCATACCCCCATCACATCAAAACCAACTGCATCACCTACTAGGCCATCAGAAGAAATCCCTCGACTTACCTGGCCAAGACTCTAGCCACCTAACCTGAACACTGTCTGAGGAACCAGGACTTTTAAACCAGAGAGGAAAATGTGCATGAAAGAGAAAACAGTAGACAGGCTTTTTGTTCTGCACTCCCAAAATGTAGAATAGCATCCAATTCCCATTGTTCAGGGCTCCAAAGGAGATTTCCTTGGTCTGCGCTGCTCAAATACCCATAAATACAAATATGCTTTTATACATGTATACATACATACATGTTTCAATGCGATTTTGTTTGTATCAAGATGCCGAAAGACTTACGTTTGATAGAATGTAAATTTCGGGGAGGCTAATATTAATAATAATAACAATATTAATAATAATGATAATTGTTTAATAGTGGTTGGCTTTCCTTGTCACTCTCATTTGCCTGCTTCTTATTCATGTCCCAGCTTGTCAATCTTGTGTTTGTCCCTACCATGGAGGCATGGAACTTTACAATGTCTTTGATTCACTGCTCCCAGTGCTTGCTTTTCAAGCAAAGTTTTTAACTTTTTTGTGAAGCACTCCATTAGTGTGCATGTGTTTTCGAGCCATCTCACACATATACGTCTCTGCCCCTGCACTCCATATTGCTCTCTGTTCCCCGACTGCTTCTCCCTCGCCACCTGCCTCCTGCACCCACCTAAGTGCTTTTCCCCTATTCTTTCCCCATTCGTTCCCACCATGTTACTTCCCAAGAACCCCTGAGTTGCTTCCGTTGCCGGCCTCCCTCTCTGTTGCATTTGTATCCCACCTGTTGCTTTCAAGTCCCCTGCAGTTTTGCATTGGAGTTCCACCTCTATCCTCCCCATGTTGCTTTGCCATTCACACCTCACCCTCCTGCGGTTTTGCTTCACATTTCCCTCAACCCTCCCGAGTAGCTCTCCCTGCCCAGCTGTTTTATTTAATTGGGAAACAGCCTTCACAATGAGGTTTTTACCACGTTGTACCTTTACCACCCATTTTTTTTACTATGCTTGTTGTTAGAACACATATGCTTTTACAACATATGCCTTTACCACGCATTTATGGTAAGTTCGGGTGTGTGGGGGTCTCCCCCCACAAATACATTGTTTATATATATAATTCTATATAGAAACAATGCATTGTAAAGGCATACATTTAAAAGCATTTGTGTGCTAAAAAAATGCGGGTAAGAATTGCGTGGTAAAGGCATGCAGAGTATTTCCCTGTATTGTTCTGTCATACAACAATTTATTTTCGGGTACAAATCCAACTCAGATCGGTAACCAGAAAGAAAACAAAAGTAGCGATGCCATTTTGTAGGAGCGCATGCGTGGTGTGCTCGCCTACAAAATGACATGACGGCGTGTCAAATGCTTTTGCTTTTTTTTAAAAAGAAACATTTGTGATGCTGCACACAATACTGTGAAGCGTAGCTAAAATACACTGGCAAAGTTGATAGATCACAAAGGAGCTTTGCCAATAATTGTTTTCTGTTGTGTCATGACCCTAGAGAACTCTGCTTTAACAAAAACGTGTGTGTTTTTAAAACCCACATTGTAAATACACATAGATCTGAAACCTAAGCTTAATCTTTTGCTTAGATGCATGCCTTCTTTCTTTATGGCATTAAATGGGGCATAGCCAACAACAAATCTGCTTGCGACTGGTGACTGACTGGCTGCTGCTGGTGTGTCAATGGGGGCTGCTTGAGAGCACAACTCTACACCATCTTTCGACCATTCGCCCCTCTTTAGTCACCACTTGTCAGCATGGGGCTTTGGAAAAGTACTATTTTAACACTGTGCACTGGAAAAATACGTGGCATGAGCCATTTTTTACTCTTTGACAGACATGTTGGTCTGGCAACTTCTAAGCATAAGCCACAACACAGGTCCAGTGACGGCAGAAATTCAGACAGCGAATATCATAACTCTTTGAGATCTAAAGACAAGGGTTTTACAAAGTTGATCAACCAAAGAATCTTACAAAAAGCGCGATAAGGAACAACGAGTGTTTTTGGTTGTTTTACAAGGTACATAAGGTAACTTCCGGTTTTACATACAAGCTGATGACATCTGCTTAACCGAGGATGATGGGAAATGTGTTGTGGAGATGCTTATCGCCTCAGCGTTCCAACTTGTGTGGCTTTGTGAAGTAACAATATATCCCCACACCTCCTTGTTCTATTTGTTGGCTCGCTGAGAAAGGCCTGAAGCTGTCCTAACTGAAAGTCAATCATCGCGAGATCTAAATAAATGGGAAATGCATATTATTTATTGTTTTTATGATGGTCTACTCCCTGAATAAGTGAAAGCAGTGGGGGGCTCCAAACAGCGTTTAAAAAATGTTAATACCACTGAAGTAATTCAGCTTTTCTATTTTTCGACTTTAAGAAAGCAAAATATAACAGCGTTTTATTTTTTTTAATCTTACTGAAGTAATTCAGTTAAACCTATTTTTCGACTTTAAGAAAGCAAAATATTCTACATGCGTGCAGACTGTGCGTTATACAGATACAAATCTAAAAGGTACTAGTAACCATTTAAAAATATGAAGTGTTAACATGTTAAACATAAATAAAGCATTTGTTGACGTTAATGAGCCTAAACCAGAAAAAAAAATGTAATGTTGTTTAGAGTTCTTAGTTATGGAAATGTGGGAAGCCAATGGACAACTTAACATGCAAATTTCTTTTTTCTTATGTTATAGGAGACAATACTTTCTGTATAATTGGGCTCGGGGACCCACAATCTAATTTCCTGTAGTTTTTAATTGAAAATGGGAGGGAGATTTGATGGTGGGTTTAACGCATCATGAGGCAAAGTGGAATGAAATAACTTTCAGCAGTTTTCTAATGAAAAATAAATGTGGCACTGAGGGGTGATGAGTTGAAAGAAAATCAGTAAAAGTAGCCTATGTATTGATCTATGCTCATATGTATGTGAACATGCTTAGCACGAGCCAAGGTATATATCTACAGAGTGGTGTACAAAGAACAGGACGTCACAATGGGTCAGAATGGATAGAAGAGGTTGGTTCGTTATCCGAATGACAGTTAAAGGAAGTAGGGATGGTGAGGGAGATACAGGGATGCTGGGGCTGCAGCTTGGCTAACAGCGATGGTGGGAAGCGGTATGTCAAATAGAAGGGAGCGGAATGAATGACAGGTGTGATTTCTTTCATGGGTTGACTCTTCGGATGTGTCTTGTAGCCAGCAGTACACACTGCCTGGTACAGAAGCATCCTGATTTTTTTTAACACATGAGGGATTGTGCCTGTTGGATTGTAACAGTTAGAGTGTTTCATATTCTTGCAGCATAGCAAGAGAAGACCTGGCTTGTGGTCTTTTACTTCCTGAATGTTCTCGAGATCAGTCTGGTAATGCTGCTGCCCTTCTTGAAAGCCCATCAGACTTTGTTTCTTCATAGACAATGCAGAAACCTAGAAGGTGGTGCAGGCAGATGGTGCCAGTAGATTTTTTCTGAGGGTCAAAGTTATCCTGTTAGATTTCTGAATACCATTGATTATGCAGGCTTCTGCAAGGCAGATATTGTTCAAGGTTGTCAAATGGGCACCGGAGATGCTGGCCCGCAGAGCATTGCCAGCATTGAGACAAGCTATAACCTGTGCCTGAATAGTTGTTCTGAAATCATCTTATGGTAGAAATAGCTTCACTCTGTAGTGCAAGATAACTTAAATTCAGGTTCAGCGTAGGCCCCCAAGGATTGTCAGTATTGATGAGTTGTAGTGTGAAGACTTCAAAATTATTTTCATCCAACAAGTTCCATACTTGCTGTTTACCTGTTAACAGGTGGTGACTATGAGAACAATATCCATGGGGTAGGGTTCAGTTAGAGATAGTCACTAAACATTCAGTCTTGAATGGTTGCAAGGCTGCTGTTTAGCAGGACGAGTTTGTGCCCAGGTGAGATCGTAGAGCAATGGCTTATTTGTGTTCGGGTGCATGCTGATTTCATTGTCAGCCAATAGGTCCCAAGTTGGAAATCGCTGGAAAGAGGATGGCGCTTTGCAATATTTCACATGTTATGGGGAGGGCCTCTGATTTGGAGGATACGATGATTTTGATCAGTTGAGGTTGATTATTCATATAAAACACAAATCCCTGCACAACAATGCCATGCAAGGCCATTAACAATGTGAGGGTTTTTAGAAGATGGCATGGTAGTCAACAGTATTGGAGGTGCAGAGTTATCAAGCAGAACATAAAGGCAAGGGTTTATTTATGTGTTCTTAAAAGGAATGTCCTCAACCACTCAGATGGTCACGGTCTTCATGCTGCAACATGATATAAATCCAGACAGGTAGTGCTGACGGAGAGCACTGCCCTTGATATTGGACCTAGTTTATGACAGCATTCTTAATGACTGTGCCCAAAATTAGCAGGTGTGAAACTGGATGGTATTTTTCAGGATCATGGGGATACAGGTAGGGCTTCTTAAGAAGAGACATTATTTGGGGACATGCCTTACTGGTGCCTGTGCTTCTCCAGGTATGACTGATTATATCAGAATGAATGAATGATCGGTCTGTGAGGGACCGGACTAGGCTCACTAGGTGTTCTGTGGTAGAGATATGGAAGGTTGGCCATTTGGGAGCACGGCATGGCAGAATTGTCATGAGGCACGTTGTGAATGAGTGTACTGTCTCTATGTGACCACTCTTGACTGTCCTGAGTTGTTGACTGAAAATAATTCATTGAAATAGGTAGTCGACATTTATGCATGCATGCAGAACCTACATTGGACAGAAGTGTTTTCTCTCGATGATACACCACTGCGAGCAGGATGCTGGTGATGTGGGAACCGCTGATATTTAGACAAGAGATGAATGGACCTGTAAATCTTTTTCTGGGACATCTGCTATGGAAACACAATGCTTCCTCAACAAACCCTTAACGCTATCTTGTTAGTCCACCAATCCACACACACATTAATTTCAAGCAAAAATGAAAAACTTGAGGAAATCACAATATTGTCAAAAATTTAAAACATCAATGTGCCAAAGTATATTCCCAATCTTGGCTCAGAGGATTAGGATTGATGGAGTTTTACTCAAGCAAGTGACATTTGTGAATGTGGAAATTCTACCAGAATGACAACGTTTCTGCAATGCAAATATAGGGTTAGGGTGTGTTTTGGTTTCCTTTGAAGCACCTACCAGAAAAGGTAGATAATCATCCATAAACCTGAAGGTGTGTGATTATTGTATACCGCCTGCAGGTAGCGTCCAACCAAGCCAACGGAAATGTGCTCCCCAGGAGCAAAGCTAAAAGTGTTTTCAGGGTGTGAATGTGAAGGGAACACCCATATATTTAAAGAGTGTTTAGGGGAGTGGGTTTCTTGGTGGGAACCTTGTTTTGTCCAAGGAAAAACAAATAAAACGGTTTAATATGCAAGTTCCCATTTGCCTCACATTTTTGTAAGCAGAATTTTTCACTTGGTTTAAAATTCAGATGTTAAGTTCATATTTGCAGTTCACTAGTACTCGTTACTTATTTACAAATCCCTTAAAAATCAGAATTGTGGTCCAAATTTAGGAATAACTCATTGAGATCAAAACTACTATTTTAAAGGTTTGTTTGTTTGTTGAAGAATTAACTCGACCCTTCCATCAGAAGTGCCTTACATGAGTCTGATACATTGTCTTAGATGCATAATACAGTTAGGTGGATACATAGTCTTCGGTTGATGTGCTTTTTATTTTTTCATCTAACGTATTGTACTTGTCATGTAGCATATATATGATGTCCTTAGTGGCTCGTGTCTAAGGTGTATGAGCAATCTACATTTGAAGATTCAGATGGAAGAGTCAAATTGAATATTGATGCCATTTGTATGGCACATTTTTTTTCCTCTGAGTTTTATATAGCGCGAACTTGACCCAAAGGTATCAGACCACTTTAGATGAGCACCAGTTGCATTACACAGGGACACATTCATTTTTCTAGGCACGGGGAGATTACGTGATTTGCCCAGAATCACAGGAATGTGGAATGTCACTGCTGAGACTCTTACCCGCTTTCCCAGATTTGAGATCGACCATTTTCCAGTGCAAATGCACAGCGTGTAGTGCTTGACACCTTCATATGAAAAATAAACATTATTTCAATATTGGTAGATCTTCAATAAAAATTGTGCAAGCAGATAAACACCTGAAAATAATGCTGAAATATTCCTCTGATTCAATTGAGTCCAATTCAGACAACTTTGCATTTAAGAAGCCACATACGTTTCATGCTTCCTAATGGTATAGAGGACGTTCTATGATGCATGAAGATTTCTCACTGTACAGAATGATTAACCCCTTCCCTGCTCATGACGGAACCGTTCCGTCATGAGCCACGGTTGCCGTGTGCTCATGACGGAACGGTTCCGTCATGACAATCCTGTCGGCGGCCGCTCCGCCTGCGCGGCGCTGTTTCCCCGCCTGTGCGGGGCGACAACGCAAATGGGCGGAGTCATGACGGAACCGTTCCGTCATGAGCACAGCTCAACTGTGGCTCATGACGGAGCGGCTCCGTCATGAGCACAGGCCCGCCGCGCTGCCCCCCTGCCCCCCCCAGCGCTGCAGCGGAATGTCCGCAGCAGCGAAGGGGTTAACACTGAACAGAAAAAAACATGGGTTCACTAAAATGGTCGATATTTGTTCAGAAATAGGACTTATAGTTAATGCAGATTCTACTGATAAAGGTACATCCAGTTACTCACTTCTCAAGATGGACTTTAATGTTCCAATTTACCTCTGTAAGTAGATGTATGTGTCTTTCAACGATACATTTCTCTAAAATCGCATCCTCTATACCAGTGCTTTGGTGTAGAGGTACCTGATAAGGTGTCTGACGTTGACACAATGTGGTCCGAACTAGAGAAAAAACACAAATAAATAAATATATAGAGATCTTAGCTTGAATCATGAACGTCGAGTCACCAAAAAGCCACAGGCAGAGGAAGTGACATCAAACACCCTTTGACCCCTGAAGACAACCCAGTGTTGACCACTTGTCTCACCATTGCCACCCTCCCTCAAGAGCCCCTGTTTGCTGCTGAAGGGTTTGGGAATGGATGGCCAAGGATTAGAAACTACATAAAGTCAACAGGGGTCTTAGATTGTTGTTTTCTTCTAACCCTGTCGCTTTCTTCATGATCCCAAAGATTCTGCGAACCGCATGCGAGTAAAAGCCTGGGGTAGGAGGTGGTACCCGTGGCGAACCGTAATTATCGTCCTTGGCATGTGGATATTTTACTCGACGATCCAGAATAAAAACATTGTTGCATCCTCGTGATCTGGCCCAGGAGGTCAAAGGTGAGGGAAGGAAGGCTGAATATCTTTCCTTAACTCAGAAGGGCAGTGCCAATACACAAAATGACAACTCACACTATTAATATTTTCAGAAGCCAAATCCATAAGTCGTGATTGGTTTTGCTGGACAGCAATATTAAAAAGAGATTAGTGCGAATTTTGGAATCCAGTGACTAAACAAGTCAGTCCAATGTCGCCCTTGTACAATCCAGTCCAGTCCAAACAAGCTTTATTCGACATATAGTCATAAAAGCACAAAAATAATTATTTGATTATTACAATAAAAATGTCGAACATAATTTATGAAATGAACCTGCTTGGAAGTGTAAGATTACATGCTACTTATGTGTCAACATTAAAAACTAATACATTTCTCAAGAAAACGATCTCTTTTTTAACAAATAACCAAACCTAACATAAAACTCTCAGTCAAAGGAACACAGTAGATACAAATTCATATTGGCTAGCTGAGCCCAGAACTATAGAGAGCACTCGATCGGTTTGGATGAATATAAGTATTTAAATCACTGAACCGGGGAACTATATTGTCACAGTTTGCATGCACATTTCAAACAGATATAAATTTTGACCTAATTACCCACACCCACCCAAGATATTTTGCAACTGCTATAAAAATGGGGGATGAAGTATTAGTATGTATAATTCTTTCTGTTTCCAGGCTTCTTCTAGTGCCTAATAATTTACATATAGGCCTCAACCACACCCGTCGAGCGGGCTGGGCAGGCAAATAGTATGTGCGCAACTGATTCAATGCAAGCTGTGCAAGTGGGACACTTACTATCACATGTTTTAGTCCACCTTGACGTAAAAGACATTAGGGGCAACAAACCTGCCCTCAACTGAAAATACAGTTTCCTATCAAGTGGTTTGGTTACAGTGTCCCAATATGGTTCTATGCTCGGAATGTGTTTGGATTCCAAGAAAATTCCTGCCAATGAGGATGATTTGCTAGATCTTAAAGCATTGTGTGCAACCATATCCCAATACTTTTCTTTTATAACCTTTTTTGAGGGAAAACAAGCTGTGGTAGGGTCCTCCCATAGCATTGTCATGCCAATATCTGCTAACACATCTCTAATAACGCGTAACCAACTAATTTTGTGGAAGGTGTCAGATTTTATTACGTCCATAAAACCCACGGCATATGGCGCCAATTCTTGTGTTGTCCACAACCTGCGCCAATATAACACTGGGCGTAGTTTTGCAATGTCTAGTAAGGGTTTTCTCCCAAGATCATAAAATTTAGGTCGCAATGGTGTACTTCATGGGAGATTGGTGATCCCACGAAGGAACTTGTTTTCTGATGCACTAAGTTTAGATGTTCTCAAACCCCCATAGTTCTACACCATATAGGGCTGAGCTTACCACTTTTATATCATATACTTGGAGCACCGGTCTAATTGGTTTCGTAAGGGACTTTTTGTGCTCCAGGCATAACGCTCCCCTTGTACAATAAATTTGCGACTAACAACACCAAAGACGCATGGATGTGATTGGCTGTTTTAACAAATGCCGGTAACCAATCCAGCCATGCCTTCCACAAGACTGTCATCTATGAATGTACTCTGTATCTGGAGCATTGAAAACAGGAGATATTCGTCTAAAAATGGAAAAGCTTGAGTATAAAGAAAACAGTAAGTGAGAAAATTAAATACCCCTCATCTTGAAAATGTTCATAGCTTTGAAATGCACACACAGAAAAATGGGAAGGGTTACACGTATGTCATACAGTGTTTGTATAGCGCCACATTCACTAATTACTATGCCTCTTGCTACTATTGGGGGTCTCAGTTGCGGACGCTGAGTGTTGGAGGTGCATTGATATATTAACTTATTGCATTTATGTAGTGCTTCCACACCTTAAGGTTTTAATGTGATTTAGTGAGCAAAAAAAATGAGTTGAGAGAATGACAATAACAAACCGTTGAACAGTAAAATGAAGATTGCATGGATTAGACCCTATAGTCCGTGGGAAGCGTGGTCATTCAGACACATCTGGAAGTGATGAGTTTTACCTCATTTCCTGAATGACAGAAGCGTAAATTCAATTCTTATGTCTGCTGGGAGGGAGTTCAAGAAGATGGAGGCAGCCCCAGAGGAATACTGGCTCCATGCTTAAGAGGTCCTAAATATCATTGTTTCCACATTTACAGAAAGCTTGCACCCAAAACATTTTGGCCACGTGAGATTTTGAGAATATCCTCCAGATAAGGGGTTGCCTTAGATGGATGGCTTTATAAAAAAGGTAGCATTTATTTTATTTAATTTTCACTAGGTAGATAGCGTAGTGGTTTTAGTATTGGGTTCAGTCTTTATAGTACATAACTGATATCTTACCATTGAATGGATGGCTGCCTTTATGGGGGAGAGTGAGAATTGAGAAACCCCCAGCAGAGATGGGATTTATGAAGTGTACCTACCCATTGGAGTGGAGTTCAGAGGCATTCATTCTCTTAGTCATTGTCTTCCTAGCATCTGTCTGGTCCACGTCGCAGTGTCTCTAGTTCCAAGTGGCAGGGGCTGCACAAAGGGAATGGGGCAAGGTAATAGGGAATGGTGCAAGATATTCTACCTGATAATATATTCACAAGACTGTTCTGGGGCAAGAAGACCTGTCCATTTTTTCAAAGGTCAGTCTTCAAGAGATGAGAATGGAAGTCCACAGATCACCGTGTTTTCTTCTTTTTCCTCAGTTTCTGCATTCAATTGCACCCTCAGGACTGCAGCCAAAGATATTGCAGCAAAATTCTAATTTACAGCATGTAAATGCTTATTTAAACTATTTGGAAACGTTTTAAAATTGTCTAGGATTTGAGTTAGAACAGAAAATTAAAATACTTGACTATTTTGAAGAAAGTCCCGATATCCTAGGACTGGTGTAAAAACAAAAAGTAAACTAGCCTTTCCCAGAGTCTGTCGACCTGAAGGCAAAGCTAAAGGTAAATAACACTTATTTCTGGGCCCCAATCCTGACTTCTGTCTGACCACAGGGACATCCCTCTGAAGAGTCTCTTCAAACCTGGCCATCTCATGAACAAAGCTCTTCTGAGGGTCTTGCAGGTTAGGTATAGGACACAAAGGCATGCTGAAGATGGCTGGGAGTTACTAGAGTGTGGTGCAAGTCTAAAGTGGTAGTCGCATGCATCCAAGGCTGGAACAGTCCAACTATTGATGACCTAACCAGTCCAGAAAACTGTATTGGTCTGGGCACGTAACACTAGAAGCCTACTTCCAACCTACATAATTATATGATAGAGATGACGCTAAAAAATGGTTGGTATGCGTGAGTGTGTCTATTTCCACCCTCTCTCCAATATCCCATGCTGATACAGAGTGACGAATGCAGCACCATGTTTAAAGTACATCTTTGAACCTCACATACTTCACTGATTAATCCCCACATGTAGACCAACCTAGGTCCAAACCATGCACATCAAAAGGGTGTACAAGAACGCTACGTGAAATCAAACAGAGTTGTGGCCTAGTCACCGGTATGAAGCGCTATATAACTTCTTAAACGCAAATAAAAGCATTTTGTTTAAAGTTTCCTAGTTCATTTATTCCTCTAGGCATCAGCTGAAGTGTTCAAGGCTCTCATAAGTTCTGGGATGGTAGGATGAAACATCTGGATATATTTAAATATAGAAGGGCAGTGCATCAAAGTAACAAGTGCTAAAGAGACGAGACCCAGAGAGAAAAAGAAATGCACATCTGGTCCTGGTAGGTGGGGGGGGGGAGATCTCTGAAACTGCTGCTCCAGTTTAGAGAGAGACTCTCGTAAAAAAGAGTTGAGAGCTTCCCAGAGGCAGTGTGTAATGGGCTACATCTGAAGAGGGTTGACGTTAAGGCTAAGTGAATGCTGCAACGAAAGGCCTACCAGGTTGGGGAGATCACGCTTTTTTGCCAGCCTCTAAAAGGTGGTAAACACTCAGATGAAAGCAATTTTAACCACAGAAAAACCATATTAAAGGCGCAAAGAGGATGTTATATTTTTTTTATTTAAACAGAAACAATGTGTTTAAAGAAAAACATATATTTCGAATCAGTCTGTGTGCAGGCCATTAAAATGCGCTTGGTATCCATGCACTTCATTGAAGGTTGGTCCTCTGAGGCGGCTGGTGTCCCGCGCACGTGGCCGCGCGACCCCCGACAGGTCCACGAGCAAAGCGCGCAGGTGCAGGCTCTGGAAGATTCCTCGTTTGCTTGAATAAAGCATACATCTTATTAGAGGGAACGAGGTTAGCTTTACCAAGAGCAATTGTTATTGGGCTGGCTTAAGGTAAACAAACAAACATGCGCTTTGGATGGCGCTGAAATGATGAAGGCAACCAGACAGCGCGCAGCCTTTTGATGTCTGGATAGCAATAACTCGGATCAGCTTTCCGCCACATTTTTCAAAACATTTTCAACAGAAACTGGCGGCGCTTTCATCTGGATCGTTTTATGCAGCGTTGGCCCTCATCCTAGTTTGACAATAGACAGGAAACGTAGCCTAGGGCAGTGCCCCCAAAAAATGAACTGGTGAGGATGAAGGCGCTTGCATGCCCTTGAAAGAATTTGTGTTTGATTCCACGAAATGAAGTCTTAGAAGTTGAAATTCAGCAGAGGTTTTAGAGAAGCAAACCTTTATTTGAACACGAGACTGAGGTCAGGATATACCTTTTTCAGGTCTCAGAACATTTTCTGTATTTTCACAGGGACTAGTTGTGGCCTGAGAGTATTTTTGCGTTGTGATAGAGCTGCTTACCCGTCACAGTGTGAAAATGATAACTTTGTAGGGTTCCCAGAAACCTGTACCCAGAAATAATAATGAGGTGAGATTCTGATTGCAAATCTTAGTGACCGGGCTAGGGATAGAGAAATGAGAGGGACAGATAACCTCTGTCTACTGCATGGTGTGCCGTCATGTCCCCTTCCAACCTGTGATCTTGTTTTTTTGATTTTTGGTCATGCCACACACTAATCCCGTGTTCGTGCCAGGGCCGGATTGGGAACGGAAATCGGCCCTGGCAAACTGCTCGGCTGGCCCCCCTGGGGGGCGGAGGATGCGGCCGAGCTGTTTGCTAGGGCCGTTTCAGCCGATTTAGTTACAGGGGGGCGATCTTGCCGACCCCCTGTCACAAAAACGGCTCCCTAGGGGCCCAAAACCGGCCCCTGGTGGCCCACTGGGCTGGAGGAAACGCCCGGTGCCCGCTAGGGCCAGTCCGGCCCTGGTTGGTGCATTGACCTACATTCGTTCTTTTGACGATGATAGGTTGAGGAACAAGTTCTGAACTGGAAAAGCGCACCAAGCGCACCCTTATAGTGACAGGGAACTACAGACCCTGCTGCGGGTTTCTTGATCAAGTGCGGTGGTGGCACCATAAGGCTTTTATCTGTGAGATATGAATGCACGCTTACAGGCTCATTCATATAAGGTTACACTGCTCACGTTGAACAGTGGCGGTTCCTCCACTAAGGCAAAGGAGCGTAGCAGAAAAATAAAATGATAATAATGTAACATCATTATCATTTTATTTTTCCCATTGCGAGCAGTAGCAAGGCTGGCCAGAGCAGAGGGAGGAGTCATTTGCACCTTTTGGGCCGGCCAAACAGTCATGCGCACTTTGCATGTTCCCCACCAGGCTGCATTACACAGCCTGGTGAGGAACATGCACAGGCTCCCTGTTCCCGTCCGAGGGAGGAACCACTGCGCTCAGACCAATCACAATACTGCACTGCAGCGTTGTGATTGTTTCTAGGGGAGCCTGTGTGCCCAGGTGGTTCCTGCTGCCGGCTGAGACTGGAGACAGGAAGAGTACGGGGACGGATGAGAGGCGGCAGCCGGCCCTTCCAGCTAAGATTTTTCCTTTTTTTTTTTTTCATTCTTCCATCCCACCCCTGTGCTGCACTACTATCCCCATCCGGTAGCAGCCGCCACTGACACTGAACCCAGAATCCTGAACGCGACATCCCATGCGTCATATGTGTGCATGTGTGCTAGATGTAATAGTGTGCCATGCACAAGTGATAATGGTCTGTGTGTTCCATTTTGAAAGCATACAGCCTGGACCTAGGTACAACATGGAAGAAAGGCTGCTTTCTCCAGAGAGTACATGTGTATTGCTGGCATCTCTTGGCTGGAATGGAGGAGCCCAGTCGCTTTGGTGAAGAAAGAGGAGAACGGCTTTCCTTAGAAGTTCCAGGGCCCTTCCTGAAACACTGGCTGTAAATGACTCTGACTGCATTTGTCATTACTAGATGGCAGGTTGTACAGGGCGAGGCCTGCATTCTGTGGTATTATGGAAATGAACCCATTGAAGGGACACCGATTCATGTTTCTCTTCCTGATATCTGTGAGGAGGGGTCATAAACAGCTATGTGCAGCCTGCTCTCGCCTCTTTGTACTTCTGTCATGGGCACTCCACCGCGAGGCTGTCCTGCTCAGCAGAAGCTATTAAACTTTCCATCAAAAAGAAGGGGATAGCCCGAAAAACCCTATGCGACCCTGGGCATAAGCAAAACAGAACATTATAAGGGGTTCTCAATAGGGAACTTTTCAATGTACCGCTAATGGAATTCCACAATAGTGACACTGCTCGCTATTGGAATAATCATTGTTTGTTTGTGCAACTCAATTAGCATTTATTTTGCAGATCGTAATATCATACCATTTCAAATCATTTATCACAATTCGTTGAGTCTATTTACATAAACAAAAATAGAAAAAGCCATACACAGCATTTTTCTGTGCAAACAATATCAGTCTCATGTATTAATAGTCCTTGTTGGTTACTTTAGTTTGTAGGTGTCTCCTGGTTAGTTATAGAAAAGGAGTCCACCTTGCGGAAATTCCATCAAGGCATTAATCTCTACCCATGCGGTAGATGTAACTAAATCCCAAAGGCTTGTGGTTAAAGGTATTCTTTGCTTTGTTCTTATGAAAAAATTGTGGAACTGTATGTAATATATGGTCGAGGTGTTTTGGCCCCTGTATTTTGGGCCTCCTCAAGACATGGAACAAGGCCATAGGACATTACAAAGTTTCCAATAAGACACAAGGGTTGTGAAATGCCTTAGCCTGTACACAGTTACCAGCATAAATCCGAGCCATTGCTTATTGGCAAAAGGCTTGGCCAGTTCATTGTTTATGTTCTATCTTTTTTATGTAAAGAGACTTGTGACAAATGATCTGAAACCATTGAGATTTCTGTGGACTAGAAAGGTTTTCAGCGGAAAAGATTTGGATTACACTTTAATCCTGTATCCATACTTAGAAGTTAGGTAGGGTTCGCTCCTGGAGAAAATTGTAAAAACCCTTGAGCCATAATACGCTGCATATGAACCAAGGATGACCAGACCTAACCCCTAAATCACTCTTAAATAACCTGATTCATTCATTCTTATTTCCTCACCTTACTTTCCCTTTTTGTGCCCCCCTTTAAGGTTCACCTGTCTTTAGTCATTTCTTTGTTTCTAATATCATGGGTGCATTCTACACTAAATTCCAACATAGGCCCACATCTTTAATCCCTCAGTAATCCCAATTCGGATGAATGTACTAAATTGCACCTGAACTGGGATTACAAGCAGTGCACACATTTGGATTTTTTACCCTGTACCAATTTCGCCAGTTAATAGCTCATTGAATTTTAATTTCCAAATCCTTTCTTTCTTTAGTGACAATAGAATAGAAAGCCTTGTGAAGAGGGATGGCATCTGAAACCATCAGCAGACTATTAGTTTACAAAATCCTCAGGTTCAGATGCATCAAAGCCCAATCAACCCCTCTTATGAGCTGGGTCGGACTGAGAACCCAGAGCTGCCTTGGCAATTTTGTCCGACCAGCCCAGAGGGGGTGTGCAAGTGTGCACTGCTCCTTTCATTACTGGAGGCCGATATTGCAGCACCACTGCAAAACCGGCCTCCAGTAACAATATCGGACCTCACTGCTGAAAAACCAGCCCCAACCCTTCCAGCCTCCCAGTGAAACATCCAATGCCTGCTACAGCCAGGCTGGCCCTGGGTGTGAGCACTCATGTCCTTCAATTGAGAGACCTGAACGTATTTTCCTTTAAGTAAAGGGCTCATTTTGTTCTCCGAGTCCCGGTGTTTCAGCAGTGCATAGCAAGGGGGGTTGGGGTGGTCCGTCCCGGGCGGCACAAGCTGTTGGGGAGGTGGCCTCAGCCCTCTCCCCTGCGCATCAGTCGCCAGCACCCCCGCTCTTATATGTAGCTGCAGCAAACACAAGGACTGCGAGTGGGCACTAGGTATAGTTACTCCACTGTGTTCCAATCTGCCTCTTTTCATGGAAACCAGAGCAGAAATGAGTATTGGACAGTGTGACGAGTGAATACTCAGATTCTGACTCCCACTCCATATTGTGACAGTTCTCTGTTGTCCTTTCAAAGTGACATTGTGTACTGCATCAAGAATCAACAACCAGCCAGCTGACATTGCTGGACAAAAAACAGGTGCCACCTTGTTCTCATGTGAATGTCCACTATGATTAGGCTAGGATGAGCGTTAGACCTGGCATCATTGTCATGGGTTTCCCCTGCATTTTGTGCCTTGACCTCCTGTGTTTTTGCTGTGTGTTGTACTCCGTTTTGCTGGTCTAGATGCTTTGGGCACTTTGCCATTGTTGTTCAGTGCGAAAGTGCAAGTGCTCCCTTTGTAAATTATTATTATGGATTGGTGTTTCCATGATTGGCACATTTGATTTACTAGTCAGTCCCTAGTACAGCGCAGTGTGTGTGCCCAGGGCCTGCACACCAAATGCTGCTGGTGGGCCTGCAGCTCCCATTGTGCCACCCACATAAGCAACTTGTAAATGTGACTCAGATCTGCCATTGCAGAGCCTGTGGGCAGTCTAGAGCTGCCATGTCGACTTAGCAAGTGCACTCACTTGCCAGGCCCTAACCTTCCCTTTTCTTACATGTTAGTCACCCCTATGGTAGGTCCAAGGTACCCCTGTGGGCAGGGTGCAGTGTATGTGAATGGTAGGACATGCCCTGATGTGTGTGGCATGTCCGGATAGTGAAATACTGCCAATTTTGTTTTTCACTATTGTAAGACTATCTGTTCCCATAGGATTGAATGGGGAGTTTGCTGATAACATCTTATAAGCCTAACTACCCCTGAGAACAAGGTAGGAAAATAGAGTTTAGTATGCCTGAACTCAGAATTTTAAACTGCATCTTTGAGTGAGGGTGACTTTTACGTTCTGTGTTTGAAAATACCACTTGTAAAAAGTAGGTATTTTTTTGCTTAGCCATCCAGTCTGCCTCTGCTGGGATGTGGATTGACTGTCTGGGTTTGGAGTGTCAGTGGCTGTGGCTGGGGATGTGCAGTGGCTCCAGGGAGTCTGATTAGTCAGAGCTGGGCTGAATAGATCTTGGCTGCATTTAAAATAGGGGATGAGATTTCCTTTCACCTGAATGGGCCTGGTCTGCCTTCCACAATGCGGTCTCCACCTCCTGCCAGGAAGCTGCACCAGAGAGGACAGAACTGGTTTTGACTGAGCACAGGGCTTCTCTGTCACCAGAGAACAAAGGAGTTTGTAGTATAAATATTGGGGCCCAGACCCCAAACTTTAGATCACTTCCGGGAATCAAGAGGAACCTTTGCCAAGGAGAAGAGCCGGAGAATCTGAGGAGGAATACTGCCGCTGTGCTGTTTTGCTGTCTGTGGTTGGCCTACAGTGGCTACTTGCTGCCAAGGAAAGAAGGATTTTGCTGTTTGCTTTGTCCCCTGCTTGAGGAAGATCTCCAAGGGCTTGAAATAGAGCTTACCCCCTGTTCTGAAGTCTCAGGGACACAAAAACATAATTTCTTCTGTCTTTCTGCATCTGGAACTGATGTTTTAGCTGCCACAGAAGGAAATTGCCACACCGACCCTGGCGAGCGATGCCGTAACCTGCAACGAAGCCTTGGGCACCGCTCGTGAAGAGCATGACGCACCTCCCCAACTTACACCGTAGGCCCGACACCTGCTGACGCCATGCCACGTCGACTCTGAAGCCACCACCAAGGCCGCTGCCTGCACTGGAGGACACCGCTCTTGACATCTGTGACGCATCGTCCCGACTCGCACCGCAGTCCCAACTTCACCAATGCCGGTGCTTCATCAACACAGAGCTGATACTCGACGTGGGTGACTCCTGAATCCATTGACACCGCACAGTCATAAGGAACCGCCGCCACCGTGACCTCACCTCCCCGACACAGTAAGGAACCAATGTCTCACCTCCCCTGCATCGCAGTAAGCAACCAAGGCTTCACCTCTCCTGGGGTCGTAAGGACAGACACCGCCCGAAGCATCACCTCCCTGACCGCCATGCACCGTCTTTGCTTTCATCGTTTCCAAGGTTCTGTTCTTTAGGGGTCTGCTTGACTGCGCCTGAAGCTGCGCACTTTGCGGTCAGCACCGTACTTTGGGATTTTCATCTGTCACGACGTCATAATAACCCCTGGTGGAGTTATTTGTTGCTACAAACTTTATTTGAGTGAATAACCTATTTCTAAGAATATCTGAATAGCTATATTGTGGATTTTTGTCGTTTGGTCTTCTTCTGGTTTAGATAAAGATTACTTACTTTTCTAAACTGGTGCGGTGTCCATTTGTAGTGTTTTCACTGTATTACTGTATGTGTTCACAAATGCTTTACACACTGCCTCTGAGATAAGCCTGTCTGTTCATGCCAAGCTACCAAGGGAGTGATCAGGGGTTATTTTCAAAGTGTATCTCCCTTACCCTGACTAGGAAGAAAGGCCCCTACTTGGACAAAGGTACCTACCTCTGCCAACTATATACCCCCATTTCTAACAATGAGGCTACCCAACCTACTCAGATCTGCCCTCCCAAATGCTGACCCCCAGATGAGAACATATCCAGATGCGCATGAATTAGCAAATACAGCTTCATTATCAAATCTGCTCAAATAAGCCCTTTGGGTTGCAAAAAGTAGGAAAACAAATGACTGATTGAGCAGGACACCCACCGGCCTGCCCCAGCCCAGCAAACGTTCACTCTTTCAGAATCTTAGCTGCAGAGCAAAAAGAAAGTAAATGAAAAAACCTCTTTCTCAGTCAACGACAGACAACAATATTAGAGTACCAAAGAAAATATGGAAGGTACATTGGACCTTCAACACTGTACCCCTTTTAGTTTGGCCAATTACCTCTAACCTGAGAAGTACAGGATAAAACAGGAAGGGATGTTGCCTGGAGTAAGATGAAATGGACGTATAAGGGCTAAAGTTTAATATAAAAATGGACAAAACGAAAATGAAAAAAATAATAATAATTAGAAAAAACAAAAGTTAGAAAAACCAAAGGTTGGAAAACAATGATTGGCAATACCAATAGGTCTTGCTATTTTTAAGAAGTAATAGTTTTCAGATTTGCATGCCCTTCAAAAGCAGCCATCACCACACTTCCGATGCTGGCTGCATTACCTTGGCTGTTATCAGAGGTACCACGAGTCAAACAAAAGTCTTTGCTGTAGTAGGTTACAGTACCTCCTTAGGTAGGTATGGTACTTTAGGTATGGTAGGCTAGGTGGAGTAGCTTAGCTATAGGTGGTATCTAAGTAGTTAATATATGGCAGGGATTATTTTGTAGGTATGGTAGGAAGCTAAGGTATTGTAGAATCTAGTAGGTAGATAAAATAGGTATAGTGGGCTTAAGGTAGGTAGGAATGGCTGGTGTGGAGGATATGTATGGTAGCTAACTAGGTATGGTAGACAGGTATCTTTGGTTAAGTACATTAGGTAAGTTAAGGTATGGTAGAATGTCATGGTAAGGAGCTAGGTTAGGTTAATTCCAGTACGTACGTAGGTAGATATTGCAGGTGGTTTGGTAGGCTATGATAGGTAGGCATGTATGGTACATTATGTATAAAACTCCCTGTTTTCTGTTTGTATGGATTTTTACGGATATATACAGACAGAAAACATTGAGTTTTCTGTCTGCATTTATTTTTAAAAGTGGCTAAATACAGAAAATGGTGCTTCTTTCAAGCGACTCTCCGTGCTATCTTTCATGAATTGTAGCCCAACAGATGAGCAGATGTACAGCATGGGAAATTAAAAACGCAGGATGACATTTCTTTAAATAATGGCATGTCATCAAACATTTGTGGTATAATGCTAATATTTAGTGGATGTATAGTTATGTAATATTTTGTCAGCCTAAATAGCTAAATCACGACAGAGACCAAGTATGAGTACGCGTCTATCAGCTAAATAAATATGGAAATGTACAGTTTTACAACTTCATTTACACACAAAACACAAAATAAATAGGGATAAATACAGATAAAATGGCCAAAAACTAAATATGGATAAATAGAGACAGAAATTTTAAATAAATAAATAAATACCATAAACCAGGAGCCCTAATTATGTATGTTAGATTAGGTGTCTTGTTTATCTGTTTCATTATTTAACAGTTTCATACAGTGTTTAGGCACCGGCACAATATACATGCGCTTTACATTTTAACGAGTACAGCATAGCTAAGAAGCAAAAATACATTGTCCAATGTAGAAACTTAATGGAAGTAGTGGAAAATGAATGTGTGTTATAGAACAAGTAGTCAGCACAATTGTCAAAAATAGGCTTCGAAAAGGCAGGTCATTCGAGGTCGACAGCAGGAAACAATGATAAACTGGTTCTTAAGTATTCTGGTAGCAAGTTCAATTTGTAGGTGACTATTCTGGAGAAGGACTGACGCTGTTTATGTGTCAATTTGAAAAGCAGACATTTCAAATAAAGGATGACTTGCTTCTGAGACATATTTGTACACACAATAAGTTTAGGAGACTGGAGAGAAGAGGAAGTGTGTTAAAGTGCAGGGTTTTGTAGGCGAGACAACTTAGTTTAAATTTTATACTAGCCTCGATGAGTAGCCAATGCAACAACAGTAGTCTAATGGGCGAATGTAGGTTAGCTTGAAGAGTGTTGAGTGAGGAGTTTGACAAGTCAGCAAAATTGACATTGCTAAAGTCTAAGGGCCAGATTTACTAATAAGTGGCACACCATAGCACAGCAAGCAAAGTTGCTGCTCTGTGTTGCATCACCTGGAGAGAGCAGCACTGTGTCCTATCTTCAAAGAACAGATGCAGTTCTGCTCACTCCATGCACTTGTGCACTTAGTGCTGCCTATCTCCAAAGGCATAATTGTCTCATAGTGCAAGGCTGTCTGCATTGTGATCAGTATAGTTTTGGTGCAGGAAAGGTTTCACTTCAGGCAGGTTCCAGGTGCAGGGTTCAAGTTGGAACTTTGTGTGTCCCTGTAGCTCAGAAAAGGGGGCCAGCCAACTAGCCCTAGGAGTCACTCTGGTAGTCCTGGGATCAAGAAGAAAGGTAGGCCTCAAGCATCAGTGTAGTCCTTTAACAGTACAATGCAGGTTTCAAGCAGCAGGGTTGTTCTCTGAGGTGCAAAGCAGGCCTCAAGCAGGGCAGCACTCAGAAGTACAAGACAGTCCTTCTGGGGTCCTAGTCAGGTCCTGAAGTGAACTGAAGATTTGTTCTGAGGGTCCAACATTTATACTTGGTTCCATTCTTTGAAGTGGAAGACATGTCTAGACTTCCCCCACATCTGGTTCTGGAACATTCCTTCCTCTCCTGCTTAGGCTCCAAAACGTTTAGGGTGACAATAGACTGGTGTCAAGTTAATTGTGAGTGTGCTGAGGAAGTCCATTTGAAATGTAATTTGGGCAGGGAACAGCTCCTTCCCTCCCATCCTAACGGGATGGCCCATCCTGCCAACATCTAGTCCCCCTTTGTCTCACTGTCTGAGAGCAATAAACAAAGGCTAGCTGCCAACTATTTACAGTCATGTATCTCAGGACACAGGCTGCAGGTAGGAAAGGGTTAGGACAAGAACAATAAAAAACAATTCTACCCTTGGTAAAATGACTCAAACATGCATACCTCCATTTTTTCATTCACAGATACATACCACATTGACATAAATTATGCACAGACCTTTTTTTCAATTAAATCAAAGGTAACATGCAGCAATCCATTTGCAAATTACTCTTGTCAATAAACTTTTCATAAATTAAAAATATGCAATATTAAAAATGGAGGCTCTAAAATTACAGATATTAATTAAACATAGAGCAACTCCTAACCCCACAATACGGTGCAATAATTAATTTGACAATATAAAATCCTTTACAGCAATATATTTCAAAATGTGAGAAAACACACAATACAGTACACCTAATTCAATTCCAGCCTTGTTGGCCTGCTATAGACTCAAACAAGTAATATGTTGTGTTTATCACTACAAATCATCTACCACATATTACGAGTGGCGGATACTGCATAGTATAAAAATACGTTGATGCGTTTCGGTGGTTCTTGCAAATTTCCACCTTTTTGAGGACAGAACAAATATATACAAACTCCCACAAAGATTCACAGCTAGATGAGTAAAAACCTGCCTGAAAGAGTGCTAACAATTACTCCACTATACATTTCCAACAATTCAAAAGTCACAGTGCAGACAGTGACTCAGTGGTACTCAAAACTTAACCATACATGTCCAACTTTATTAATATACTGCAGCCTGAGAGGGAGAAGAACAAGAGATGAAAGAAGTAGAGTGAGAGAATGGATGGATGGAAAAAGTGAGTTTGCGTAAGGAGATGAAGCTTGCAGGGCTGGTTTCAGCATTTTTGCTAGGAATTCTTTTGGTTCCACAGTCCAGCCGTGCTTCAGACCCCAGTGTTCTTAGCTTGTTAAACTTCAAACTCAGTGAGAGTGGCCTGGTAATTAGTGTGATATTTATTGCACCTGACACAATCTGACTCTGCTGAGCAAGAATTTATCAGGTGTGATAAATACCACCTAGTCACGAGTTTTGAGGGAATAAAATTCAGAATTTGGGGCTCACTGCAACAAAATCCTCATATTCTGAAAAATACAAGGCATAAATATTGGCAAGGTTGACCTGAACCAGAACTCATAGGTCCCAATTGGGGTTGGCTCACTTAATTGTGTTATGAATGGTAGACCTTTTTACAGCACGTATTGCCATTGTAATATGCCTCACACGCCACACATAAAATTAAGCATGTAAAACCTGCTGAAATTACAAGGGAAAAAAAGCCTGAGAAAAAAATGAATGTGCAGATTTTGATGCAGTAAGCACCAAAATCTGCATGTTATGTCTCATTTCTCGGGCACTAATCATGATTGGGATTTATTTACGTAGTAGTAGTATAAGTGAAGCGAGCACTGTGAGTGATGTGAATGAAATGAGTGATGCAAGCTGTGTGAATTGTATGAGTGATTGGAGTCATGTGAATGCCATAAGTGATGTCAGTGATTTGAGTGATGTGGATGATATGATTTATGCCAGTGGCATTGCTGGAGCAGGGTTTTCTATTTAAACTCAAACTTCAGTTTATATTTTATATGTCATAATTAAAATTACTAAGAATTAATTATTAAGTATTAATTTTTGTCGAGTGTTCTAATTAATCAACCTTACTAATGAAAGAATTACACGTGGGAATGCAATTACATGGCTTAATTAATAAGTGAACTAAGTTGGTGAGCAAATTAATTAAATAAGTGTGGCTAATGCGCTATTTGTTATGTGTTTGCGCTTTAAAATAATATGCTTTAATGTTTTTTTTATGTCGCAAATGGCTAGATAAATACATACACATAAGGGTATTAGTGGGAATTAACACTGTATAATTAGTACGATGTAGTAACGTTGTTTTGTGTTTCTTTTTAATTAAGTTGTCCATTCTGGCGTGTTGAGAAATGGCCGACATCTACAGCCTGCATTTGAGTAGATGAAATATGAAGAGAGGCCTCGCTGAATAAGGTTGAAAACATGACATCGGCCTC
The DNA here is from genome assembly GCF_964204655.1 of Triturus cristatus. Lineage (NCBI taxonomy): Eukaryota > Metazoa > Chordata > Amphibia > Caudata > Salamandridae > Triturus > Triturus cristatus. Next base: position 744,482,156 of record NC_140580.1, on the reverse strand, counting down.
TGTCTGAGCTAAAAGTTACGAAAGGACAGCAGCTCTGGGCTGGTCGCCAGATATCCTTGGAGGAGAACAATTGCCACAAATGAACATTTTGATAAACTTGCGGTGGCTTCACTATAATTCCGAAGAAGAGCATCCATGGATGTTGCATATTTAGTTTGACTTCCTTTTTCCGTGTTTTTATTTTTGAGATATCCGAGAGCGAAGATTTTTCTAATGTTGCGAGTTAACATCCTTTTCTGCTCGCTCTGCTCAACGGACGCTTAGAGCTTGTTTGTAACTTTTAATGTGTAAGTTTTGGTATAAATATTGTTAGACTAGAGAGGGTCTAAGGCCACTTCTTCCTGAACTTATGCTCAAGAGGATCGATGCTGATTGAGAGGACGGCGACTCGAGAGACTTTGATTCTTTACTGAGAGACCTGTCCTGACCTAAAATACGACATTTAGCTAGAATAGGTAACTATGAGAATAATGATTTTGCTATTGAATGACTTTTCATTTGAACTAATTTAGATAAAATAACCTTTGTTTGAATTTTAGTGTCAGGTGGTTATTTCTTTGTCATTTATTGAGATCTCAAATGTGTTCTTAATGTTTAAATCATGACTCGAGACAATTCAATTAGGTTGCATTGACCTCAAATTAGATGCAGATTGATTTAGGAGTTCTCTTGTATATTCAGTGTGGATAGAGTAATAGAATGAATGTTGGTGTGATGGGCGGTGGGAGGTGAGTGTATGTGCGTATGACTGTGAAATTACTCGTGGTAGTAGGGGGAATTTATAAGCTCTGATCTGCAGCAGTTTCCTGGTAGCAGTATGATGGTTTTGATTATTGTCTTGATCTGATGAATTGCTTGTACATAGGCTTTGGATTTATTGATTTATTAATTGATGTTGATACATGTACTAACACTAAATGTTGAAGTTGTCGTATTGAGTTATATGTAGTGTGTACAGCTTCTGGGACGTAGGGAGTCGGTGATGGTTCCGTAGTAGGGCAGAGGGAAGTGAGTGCTGCTCTCGGGAAAGACGGGATTGTTGGCCCTGTACGAATGCAGGGAAAAGCGTGTGACAATTGAAGTTGCACGTCGCATTGTTTGGGTTCGATTCGGTGACATCGTCGTGTGTTACTATTAGAGACATATTTTCTGTATAAGAGAGGTGTGTATGGTAGCAAAGGTTATCTGTGAAACTCTGGTCTTAAGTCCCAGGGATCCGTAAGGTTCGCCGTTAAAGCTTACCGCTGGAGAAGTAATAGGTATTCTCTGAGCTTGTTTGAAGGACTGAGCAGAGGTAAGCGCTGCTTGGTTAACGTGTGCTATAATTCTGTAGCAGGACAGATTGTTCGCTGTTCTCGGGAAAGGCAGGATTCTGTGTAAATGTGCTACATTTTCTGGTGTGAAAGTGCGTGAATGTATGGGCATTTAGTTAATTGTGAGGCTCTTTGGAACATTCCGGGAGGAAACAGTTAATGAATGCATGTTAGAAGGGCAGAGTAGAGGGATGTGCTACTGTGTCAACGAAAGTAATAATTCCGTAGTGGAGCAGAGGTAAGCGCTGTTCTAGAGAGAAGCGGGATTCTCGTGGGAAAGGTCTTTACTATTCTGTGGTTAGCGAAGCAGACAATGGAGATGTTTATATGTTGTAACTAATAGATTTGTAGAATCTGAAACAGAGTCTACCAAGAAGGCTTTGTAAAGGAGGGGTAGACGAGTGACAGGAGACAGGAGTAGAAGCGACTGCAGCGACTACTGACGTCAGAAAGACCGCGCTGTGATTGGACAGTGGGTTAGAACAGCGAAAGCGCTGTGATTGGTGCGTTGGTGTGAGCCGTGCAGGGATTGGAAGAAGTACAGGGTGACGTAGACGCTCCGGGATTGGTGCGTTAGTGTGAGTCGCGCTGTTATTGGACAAAAGATCGTACAGTTGCGGAAAGGACTAGAGGATTGTGGTAAACGCAAAAATGTATTACCAAACGGAGGAAAAGAAAAAGAAATCCTTGTTCAGTAAAATTAAAAGGTGGTTTGACAAGGATAAGGACATAATAACTAGAGAAGGTGAATTACTACCTCCGACAAGAACCCCTGCATCCTTCATGGTTGCGAAATATGGGTATCATACCTGTATTTGGTTAGACAATTGGGCAAAGTACACTAAAGAAGATGGTGTTTTAGCGTTCCCGGAACATGGTTCATTTAATCTGGCCGTGTTGAGAAACTTACGGGAAAAAATGATGTGTCTAGAGCCTAGACCAAGGCCGACACAGTTCGAGGCATTGGTAGAATGGGAAGATGAGGTGCATGAGCGAGAAAAGCAGAGGAGTGGAGGTAACTATAGGTACATTTTTGGGAGGAAATATGATCGTGAGACTCATCATGATCGAATGAGGAGATGGCGAGATGCTAGTATGTCAGAGGGATTATATCCAATGAGAACTGTTGAGGAAACAGAAGGGAGGAAAGGTATGGAAAAGGTACATGATGCAGAATTGAGAAGGTATGGGGCTAATGAATATGAGGATGAAGTCTTGGATGACATGATTTACAAAAGACCACCTCCATATAGACCAGAACCAGAAGTGAGAACACCAGTTGCTACTCCAATAAGAGATACTTTGAAAATCATTAAAACAGAAGTTGTGACCCCTGATCTGAAAAGTGGTAGCTCTTTCGCTGAAAGGGAAAAAGAGAGAGAGCGAGAGAGAGAGAGAGAGAATGCGATCGGAGATGAAAAAACAAGAGAATTAGCAAGAACCACATCCGAGTTGACAGAGAAAATTAGGGAATTGACAAAGAATCTAGAAGCTGTTACAGTGCCTGTAACCATAGGTCCTGTTATGCCTATTTTTGATAAGCAAAGAATGGGTGAAAATGGTTTGACAGTTCCATATGTAGGAAACGGACTAGTTGGTTCTTCGGGAGAGTCAGGAATAAGGACGGGAGAAAATCATTTGAGGCAGTTGAGATATGATACATGTGATGAAGAGTCAAATGTACAGCCTAATTCAGGATTGAATACTGGTTGTGTGGGAGGATCAATTTTGGAACCACAGAGGATGGCAGAGCAAGTGAGTACAGGGAAAAAGTCTACAGAAATAACGGCTGAGGATTTGAGTGATTGGTTGAAAGTTCTCCAAAAGAAGGATAAAGATTCTCAGGCAATTGATGTAGCCAGGTTGCGCATAGAACTGGAGGAGCTTATAGCGGGAACAATTCCTACAGAAATGCTAAAAAATCATCATGATGGAGAGTTGTTATTCATGTGCAAGAGTATCACCTGGAGGGCTAAGAGTACACATGATAGGTTAAAAGGAATAGCGAGTGAAATGGGAGTTGACATGGACAAGGTGAAAGCTATGCAGAAGCCTTACCGAGTGGATTTTTCTGACAAGGATATTGAGAATCTAAATAATGTTGGCAGAACAGGGCAGATTAAGGAAATGATTTCTTTATTGCGAAAATGGGGTGATGTGGAAAAGTGGAAGGATAGGTGGTACAAGAAAAGAGAAGATTCAGTGGACAGGACTTACTCAGCATTTCCCATGAGAGAAAAGGAAAAAACAGTGGATGCTTATCCTATGAGAGAGATTCCTGGAGGAAGATATGTACATGTCCCATGGACTAGACAGGATATTTTGTAATTTACGAATGATTTCCCTCGACTGAGAGAAAAGCCCGTCGAGTGGTATAGGCAGGTAGACAGGTTTGTGAAATTGTCAAAAGTGCTGTGGATTGACCTGAATAGTCTGTTTGATATAATTGTTCCAGCAGACTTGTGGGCAGAGTGTAAAATAGTTGTAGATTGGCCTGCTAAAGAATACCCGAGAGATCAGAGAACAGGAGCTCCAGACCCGGAGGTAATGAAGAAGTATGAGCAGGTTATTGTGTTCCTGAAGAATAAGGTACCCCCTAAAGAGACAGATTGGGTTAAGATAGATCGAACACATCAGGAAGCAAAAGAATCAGTTCATGCTTTTTATGAAAGGTTGATACTGGCTTTTGAACAGTTCAGTGGAGATGAACACCTGGGTGATAAGGATTTGAGTCACTTTGTATACAGATTTGTATATGGCTTGAGACCTGAAATCAGTGAAATGATTCGTGAGCACACAGTTGATTGGCAGAGTAAGAAGATTGATGAGATCTTGAGACATGCGAAGTACTTCAGTGATGAAATTGAGGCGAAACAAAGAAAGCTGAAAGAAAAAGCAATGTGGGCACAGGTGAAAGTTGCAGAAAGACAAGAAGCACAGCTGGTCGAACAAGCAAATAATCCAGGAAATAGGCCCAGATATGGTACAGGAAAAGGAAAGGGGAACATAGAAGAGGCGAAGAAAACATTTCCGTGCCACAACTGCGGACAATTGGGGCACTGGAGATCTGAGTGTACGAATCCACCATTAGTGAGTAATGAGAATAAATCCTTGAATCAACAGGTGCAGAACGACGGGTGTAATCATCAGCAGCAACAGCAGAAGGTTGTCAAGCAGCAGAATCAAGAGCCAAAACCGCCCTTGCCGCAGAATAGAGGGTCCCAGAAATATGATAAGGACTCAGGATTCTACAATGATGAACAGGTAAACAAATCGAGACGTACAAACCCGGTACAACAGTACTGGTTAAACAATGAGGGGAGTGAGTCTGAAGGGGACTACTGACGGTGCCGAAGAGAGGAGGAAGAGTGAATACTTGGAGCAACTCTAGAAATAGACCAGGCAGGACCATTTGTAGATGGGAAAATAAATGGGGAAAGTGTTACTTTTTTAGTAGACACAGGAGCGACGAGATCAACTGTCAGGTCAGCAGATATAAGAAATCTTCCTCTCTCGGACGAAGCAATCCAAGTGGTTGGTGTGTCTAATACACAGATTAAGACTCGTCTTACTGAACCAGTAAGGGTAAGGATAGGGAAATTTTCAGATATGCACAGATTTGTGGTGTGCGATACTAGTCCAGTGAATTTGTTAGGTAGGGACTTATTGTGTAAAATGAATTGCACAATTTTTTGTACTCCGGATGGAATAGCCTTTGAGACACCGGATGAGGATGTCTTATACAGGATGACTCTGGATAATAGAGAAAGTGAGATTGTTGAAACATATGCTGTATTTAATCCAGATGACTTGCCTCAAGAGTTGAGAAACACAGTAAAAGCAGCAGTTTGGGATTTTACTGGAGAGGATGTGGGATTGATGAATAATGTAGATCCAGTAAAGATTACAGTGAAAGAGGGAATCACTTACCCTAATATCCCACAATACAGATTGACACCAGAGATAATTGAAGGAATAACACCTATAATTGATAAAATGATTCAGCAAGGTGTTTTGAGAGAGTTACTGAGTAGCCCATGTAATTCACCAATAATGGGGCTGAAGAAACCTAATGAGAAGGTCAGGATTGTACAAGATTTGAGAAAAGTTAACAAAATTGTGGTATCATGCTGTCCCATTGTGCCAAATCCATCAGTGATTTTGTATCAGATTCCTCATGATGCTGAATGGTACACAGTAATTGATTTGTGCCATGCTTTCTTTTCAATTCCATTGCATCATGACAGCCAGCCGATTTTTGCATTTCGGTTTGGACAGCGTATTTTGGCATGGTGCCGAATCCCACAGGGGTATACAGAGAGTCCTTCAATATTCAATCAGTTGCTGAAGAAGTCTTTGGAGAGTTTGACAATGCCTGAAAGTTCAGTATTAGTACAGTATATTGATGACCTACTTGCGGCATCAAAGACACGTGAAGCTTGTGAAGTAGATACCATAGCTTTACTGAATCATCTGGCAGATGGAGGGTTAAAGGTATCTCCAGCCAAATTGCTATTTTGCAAGAAAGAAGTGCATTATCTTGGTCACAATATTGAAAAAGGTCTGAGAAAAGTGACCATTGACGGGATTAAAATTATCAGAGGAATGAGAGCCCCAATGACCCAGAGAGAAGTGAGAATGTTTCTGGGAATGGTGGGTTATTGTCGTCAGTGGATAAGTAATTTTTCCCTGATAGCAAAGCCACTGATTAAATTGACTAAAAGTGAAGTGAAAGATCCATTGGAATTGAATGCAGAACAAATGGCAGCATTTGAAGAATTAAAGAACAGATTATGTGATGCTCCTGCTCTAGGAATGCCAGACTATGAGAAGGAGTTTGAACTGTACTGTAGTGAGAGGAATGGATGTGCACTTTCAGTGTTAATCCAGAAACATGGACGTCTGAGGAGGCTAATTGCGTACTTTTCATCAACACTTGACCCAGTAGCTGTGGGTTTGCCAGGTTGCCTGAAAGCAGTAGCTGCCACATGCAGAAGCTTGGAACAGAGTGAGGGTATAATAATGGGATATCCTGTAAGGGTGTTCGTACCTCATGATGTGGCAATTCTTTTGACAGGAAGCAGGACTCAATACATGTCACATAGTCGGCTGACTAAATATGAGAAAATCATTCTGGGAGCATCAAATGTGACTCTTGAAAGATGTGTGAATGTGAATCCAGCGACACTGTTGCCAGATGCTGAAAATGTGAGTGTGAGAGATGATGTTGATCATGATTGCTTGGATGTGCTTGATTACTGTACAAAACTGAGACCAGACATAAGAGATCTACCACTACCTGAGAGTGATCATGTGTTGTTTGTGGATGGATCATGTCTGAGAACAGAAGAAGGTGTGCTGAATGCAGCATATGCGGTGTGTAAAGTTTCAGAAGTTATGGAAGCTTCACCTTTGAAAGGAATTAAGTCTGCTCAAGTAGCAGAATTGGTGGCACTGACAAAAGCTTGCAAGATTGGGAAAAATGTGAGAGTGACTGTAATGACTGATAGTCAGTACGGATGTGGAGTGGTTCATGATTTTGGCCAGCTTTGGCTACAAAGAGGTTTCTTGACTTCGAGTGGAACTCCTATAAAGAATGCTGAAGTGATTGGGAAATTGCTTGAGGCGATACAGCTGCCTAAAGAACTAGCAGTTGTAAAATGTGCTGCTCATGGACAGGGAAATGATTTTGTTACTCTTGGTAATCGGTTTGCAAATGACATAGCACAGTATTGTGCAAAGAACAATCATTCCATTAACCGGGGAAAGGAGAAGGAGATGTCTTTTTGTTCTGTGATGTTTACTAATGTACTGGAAACATGGGATGAGGTGAGGCAGTTGCAGGATGAAGCAGGAGATGAGGAAATGAGAGATTGGATTAAAGCAGGTTGTGCACCAAGAGAAAAAGATCATGTTTGGATCTATAGAGATGGAAGACCAGTCATGCCAAATTCTATGTTGTCAACAATGGCAAGAATGTATCATGGCCAGGGACACCTGGGGAGGGATGCTATGATTAGGTCCTTTAAACAGACCTGGTACAATGCAAATTTCAGACTGATTGCAGAGAGCATCTGTCAAAGATGTTTGATTTGTCAGCAATTCAATACTGGAAAAAAGACAGTGGTGAGCCTAGGAACAATAGGCAGAGAAGGAGGTCCTTTTACCAGAATGCAAATTGATTTCATTGAAATGCCCCAAGTCAATAGATTGAGGTATGTTCTAGTGGTAGTCTGTTTGTTTTCAAGGTGGGTGGAAGCATATCCGACTAGGAGAAATGATGGAATAACAGTGGCCAAGTTGCTGTTAAGAGAGTTGATTCCTAGGTACGGGTTCCCAGTGACAATTGAGTCAGACAGAGGGGGACACTTCTACAATGAGCTCATGAGTTTAATTTGTGAAGCATTGAGCATACAGCAGAAGCTACATTGTGCATACAGGCCAGAGGCTTCTGGCGTTGTAGAGCAGATGAATGGCACAATCAAAAACAGAATTGGCAAGATGTGCTTAGCCACTGGAATGAAATGGCCTGATGTCTTGCCTCTAGTGCTAATGACTATTAGATCTACTCCAGACAGAACTACGGGGTTGAGTTCACATGAAAGAGAGTCAGAAAGAGAGTCAGGTGATTCTTTTTTCTTACCAAGAGAGGCTTCAAGAGGAACATTGCGGACCTCAGAAGAGAGTGCAGATTCTGGAAAAGTGCCTGAAGTTCTAACGAGCAGTGAAAAAGAAAAAGAGAAAGAAAGAAAAGAAAAGAGCAATTCCACAGAGACTACACCTGAGTCAGATGAAGAGATTGAGAGAAATCCACCTGAGATTACTTCTGAAGAAGTAGGGTCAGAAGAAGATAGAGAGGGACAGATTGTGGAAGACCCCCGAGGAGGTGTAGGGAACATTCCTGATAAGCTAGGTGAAGGGACAAGTAGACAGCAAGAAGATTGCGTGTCGGAGACCCGAGGAGGGACAGTAGTAGGGAAATCTCAATCGGTGGAGAAGAAGACTGTGGGAGAAGAGAAAATTGTTGATGAACAAGAGGCAAATGAGACAGAATCGGATGAGAGTGAGAATGAGATACCAGAGGGTCGAGTTCTGAGAAAGAGAACTTGGATTGGAGAAAGAAACAACAGAGAAGTGAAACAGAAAAGAAGTGTAAAAGGAGATCTTTGGCCTAACAAGATAAAGAGGCTGAGATATCGACTGACACGAGTGAATCCATCGAAAGCTGAACAGGTGAACGAGGTGTCAAGTCAAAATCAAGCAAAAGAAGAAGAACGGAAAGAACCAAAAGAACCAGAGGAGATCAAGAGAATCAGAAAACCCAACCAGAAGTATAGGTCACCGGAATGGACGTATGTGGCACTGTCTGAAGAAGAAGAAGAGGCAGAAAGTCAAGGAAATCCAGAGGGGACCTTACGGAGAGTGGTTGAGGAGGAGAAAACTGTTGGAATCCTGAAAGTTATCTTGACTGACATTGGAGAAGAGACAGATGTTCAGGATATTCAGGATCTGATACAATTTGATGTTGCTGAAGAAGAAGTGAAAAGTGATGAAAATCCAAATTGAGTGAACTAAAGGAGTCACTTGGAGAAGAGTGAAGAAGAAGAAATGTAAAAATTAATAGATTAAAACGATCTAGTGTTCTAGAGATTTAGTAGTGGAGTAGTAGAGGCTAAGTCAAAAGACACAGTCAAAGTAGTAAAATGGCTAACACAGAAAATAATCAAAGTAGATGTACCTTCTTGAAAAGATGGTGTAGAATGTGCTGCTGCTGTACAGGACTATTAATGCTACTATGGAGTGTACTTGCTTTATTAGTTACTTTTAGAGTTACAATAGACACTTTGGGAATGCATACTGAGAATATGTCTAACATAGAGAAGAGTTCACAAAAAGTAGTACCAACTAGAATTAGTAATATATATATACACAAGGATAGATCAATTAATGATTTTTCTAGCAATGTTTTTTCAAAATTATTGTATGAATACGTAAAGACAATGGAGGTAAGGGATTGCTACGTCTGTATGCAATTGCCTGTATCCGTTTCAGAGGGAGTTACTTATCATCATCTTCCAGCTACGTATGGGATTTCATGTAGTGTGTTGAGTAGTATTTTTTATTTGTTAGGGAAAATAGATTATGATATGTCTAATAAGGATAACATTTTTGGGCAATTGCCTATGAATAAAAAACTGAACCCTGCTAAAGAAGCTAACATTTTTGGTGAGATTTTTATTGAAACAGAAGAATTAACATTAGATTACATTTTTAGAAACAACTTAACTTGTAGTTTGAAGGAAGAAGAAAAAGCTTTCCTAAACATGGCAGAGAAAAGGAGAATGAGCATGCATGAAAAGGCAGGAGGATATCAAATGAGTGAGACAGTGTGGGACATTGAGATGGGAAAGGAGTTGAAGAATGGGGCCAGTCCAACTTTGGCTTTAGATGCACCACAGAAGGGTAAACTATGCATTACCAGAAGGAAATCCCAATATGATAATCATTTTGTTGGGACTAGTGAGTGTTATGATACATACTTTATTGCAACAGGATGGGGATTCAAGGGAGGAGAAGATCCGGTTTTCCCGGGAGTGTATTATATTTGTGGGAATAAGGCTTATTATAGGTTGCCTGACCATTGGTATGGCACATGTTATGTTGGCCTGGTCTTTCCAAAGATTTTTCATATGGATAGAATAGAAGTTGCAGAACCAATTAATCTACTAACACGCTTTAAAAGAGAAACTTGGTCAGAAATTGTAGGAGATATTTTTGGAGCTTTGATTCCAGCAGTGGGAATTTCATTAAATGCATATGGAATTCGGAAGCTGTCAACAGTGGTGGATCGCTTATCGACAAGCACCGCTGGAGGGTTTCTATTGGTGAATACAGAGATGGTTGCCTTACGTGCCATGTCTATGCAAAATCGACTTGCCCTTGATATTTTATTGGCAAAGGAGGGTGGAGTCTGTGGCATGCTGAAAGTTCAACATTGTTGCACTTACATTCCTGACGAAAGCAAAGATCTGAAGGTTTATATCAAAAATATTACTGATTTGCATGAAGAATTAGTACCACTGGAAGCTGAAAGTATCTGGACTAAAATGGCTAATAAGATGATTGCTGTTAAGAATTTTATTGCTAAGATAGGTAGTACCATTTTCGGTAAGATATTATTTCCATTGACATGTGTGATTGTTGCCTTATTGATTCTTAGATTAGGGTGTTTATGTTGTAGATATAGGAGGAGTAAAAAGAAAATTGTAAAAGAAAATGCTGAAAAGAGACAAAAGAGGTCAAAAAGAGACCCACAAGAAATAGAATTGGAAGAATTTAGAGAGAGCATGTACTTAGAAACGAAAAGAGATGATGAAAGAGAAACTGGGGTTTAATGTAAATGCAAAAAGACATTTGAATTTCTCCTCAGAAAAGGGAACTACATTTTTGGGTTGGATTTTTGTGGTGATGATATATCACCAAAGGGGGGATTGCTGGAGCAGGGTTTTCTATTTAAACTCAAACTTCAGTTTATATTTTATATGTCATAATTAAAATTACTAAGAATTAATTATTAAGTATTAATTTTTGTCGAGTGTTCTAATTAATCAACCTTACTAATGAAAGAATTACACGTGGGAATGCAATTGCATGGCTTAATTAATAAGTGAACTAAGTTGGTGAGCAAATTAATTAAATAAGTGTGGCTAATGCGCTATTTGTTATGTGTTTGCGCTTTAAAATAATATGCTTTAATGTTTTTTTTATGTCGCAAATGGCTAGATAAATACATACACATAAGGGTATTAGTGGGAATTAACACTGTATAATTAGTACGATGTAGTAACGTTGTTTTGTGTTTCTTTTTAATTAAGTTGTCCATTCTGGCCTGTTGAGAAATGGCCGACATCTACAGCCTGCATTTGAGTAGATGAAATATGAAGAGAGGTCTCGCTGAATATGGTTGAAAACATGACCTCGGCCTCTGTCTGAGCTAAAAGTTACGAAAGGACAGCAGCTCTGGGCTGGTCGCCAGATATCCTTGGAGGAGAACAATTGTCACAAATGAACATTTTGATAAACTTGCGGTGGCTTCACTATAATTCCGGAGAAGAGCATCCATGGATGTTGCATATTTAGTTTGACTTCCTTTTTCCGTGTTTTTATTTTTGAGATATCCGAGAGCGAAGATTTTTCTAATGTTGCGAGTTAACATCCTTTTCTGCTTGCTCTGCTCAACGGACGCTTAGAGCTTGTTTGTAACTTTTAATGTGTAAGTTTTGGTATAAATATTGTTAGACTAGAGAGGGTCTAAGGCCACTTCTTCCTGAACTTATGCTCAAGAGGATCGATGCTGATTGAGAGGACGACGACTCGAGAGACTCTGATTCTTTACTGAGAGACCTGTCCTGACCTAAAATACGACATTTAGCTAGAATAGGTAACTATGAGAATAATGATTTTGCTATTGAATGACTTTTCATTTGAACTAATTTAGATAAAATAACTTTTGTTTGAATTTTAGTGTCGGGTGGTTATTTCTTTGTCATTTATTGAGATCTCAAATGTGTTCTTAATGTTTAAATCATGACTCGAGACAATTCAATTAGGTTGCATTGACCTCAAATTAGATGCAGATTGATTTAGAAGTTCTCTCGTATATTTAGTGTGGATAGAGTAATAGAATGAATGTTGGTGTGATGGGCCCTAGCGTATGGTGAGTGTATGTGCGTATGACTGTGAAATTACTCTGTCCGTGGTAGTAGGGGGAATTTATAAGCTCTGATCTGCAGCAGTATCAGTGATGTTAATGGTATTAGTGATGTGAATGGTATGACTGAAGCGAGTGATGTGAATGGAATGAGTGATTTGAGGGATGTGAGTGATGTGAATGGTATGAGTGGCATGAGTTATGTGAATGCATGAGTGATATGAATGATATTAGTGATGGGAGTTGAAATTTAAGTTTTAGTTTATTATAAATTTAAGAACTTGTAGGAGGTCCACTTAACATAATACACACAATTGATGCAATTCAATACAAATTCATAAAACCCTTAAAAAATATATATTTTAAAACAATTAAATGAATTTACTGGAAAGAGAAATAGTTGTCATGCTTCGTCTACTGAATGAGCATTAAAAGGTCTAAAACTATGCTTTAAAAACGACGATGGTTCAAATCTTGGCTACCATTCTTGTGTAGCTCACACATTTTTTCTTCAGTAGGAAGTTTTTCCCAAGCGTGAGTTACACATTTCAAGGGTAAAATATTTATTCTTATTAAGAGAATGAATCAACAAATTTTATATTCAAGATTCTAAGCCACAAAAGGGTTGGGGTCTTTTCAAAGTACAGGAAGAAACAATTAAATTATATTTTTCCTCTTTTTGAGCAGGCAACAATGTCAAGGCTTGCACTAATAGTGCACTTGTGTTCTTTTAGGAGACTTTTTAACTGGAACATTGACATCTCTTCTAATGTATCCTTCTAATGAGTGATAGGAGTGATGTGAATGGTATAAAGGATGCTAATGGCGCGAGTGATGTGAATGGTATTAGTAATGCGAGTTGTGTGAATGATATGAACAGCATGAGTGGACGTGATGTGAATGGTATGAGTGAAGCAAATCATGTGAATGGCATGAATGATGCAAGCGGTTTGAGTGATGCGAATGGTATGAGTGATGCGAGTGGTGTTAGTGATGTGAATGATATGAGATTTGGGAGCAAGGTGTATTTTATGAGTGATGCCAGTGAATGTTTTGAGTGATACCCAGTGGTGTGAGTGATATAAATGATGTGAATGATGGCAGTGAAATGAATGCTATGAGTGATGCGAGTGATGTGAGCGTGAATGGTATGAATGATGAGTGATGTGAACGTGAATGGTATGAATGATGCAAGCAGTATGAGTGTCATGTATGAGTGATGCAAGCGTTTGAAAGTGATGTGAAGGGAATGGTATAATTAAAGCAAGCAGTGTAACTGTAAATGGCATGAGTGACACAAGCAAAGTGAGTGACATGAATGGTATGAGTGAAGAACGCAGTGTGAGTGACGTGAATGGTATTAGTGATGATTGGCACGAGTGATGCAACTGCTGTGAGCAATAAATAGTATGAGTGATGTAAGTGCTGTACATCATGTGTGTGGTGTGAGTGGTCAATGATGTGAGTGATATGAGTGATGTGATTTATGTACATGTGAGGGATGAGAATGACATGAGTAGTGTTAAAGAGGTAATTGGTGTGAACAATGTCAATAGTATGTGCAATGTGAATGATGTAAGTGTTGTGAGAGATATGCCTGGTGTCAGATGTGAATGGTTGAAGTTGTGTGCCTGTGAGGAGTAGTCAGTGATATGCTTGATGTGGGGCATGATAGTAAATGATGTGACTGGTGCGAGTTACATGAATGGTGTGGCTGATGTAAATGGTGGGCAATAGTGTGAGTTCTATGTGTTGTCAGTGGTGTTAACTGCGTGAGTTGTATGCACAATGTAAAGAGAATAGGTATTACAAATTGCTGACCTGTATGAGCCAGCTGGTTCTCCTCGGCCCTCCAAGAGTCCATGCGCACCTGCAGACAGCTTAAGAAAAAAAGGAGGAGCAGCAAGATATTGGCACACCACACTGCCTTCAGAACCACTGCCACCGCACACCACCACGTCTTCAGAAAAACAAAGAAAACAGCCGTACAGGAACGCATCAACGACAACGCACACAACAGCAAATAACTCTTCACCGTGGTAAAAGAATACGCCAAACCCAGCACGGAGACAGCAGACATTCCCCCCTCTCAAGCCCTCTGCGACAACCTCGACATCTTCTTCCACCGGTAGATGAAGGAAAACTGCGACACCTTCGCAACCCAAGACCCACTTACCCCACCCACAACCAAAGCACCCAATGGCTCTAGACCACAGCAGACCCTGCTCAACTGGATCACCCTCACATCTGACCACACTTGCCCTCACCACATCTTCAACAGAGCCTGCACCTCCATCGCACCTGAACTCTGCCGCACCATACACCGCTCCATCAAGTCTGCCACCTTCCCTGAAGACTGGAAACACACAGAGATCAACCCCCTGCTGATGAAACCTTCTCCCTACTCGATGAACCTCAAAAACTACAGATCCATCTCTCTGCTCCCTTCCCCAGCCAAAGTCCTCGAGAATTCCATCAATGACCAACTCTTCGAGTTCATCTCCAACGCCCAACTCTCTGAGTTCATCGAAACTAACAAAATCCTGGACCTCTCCCAATTTGGATTCAGAAGCAGCCACAGCACAGAGTACGCTTTCATCATAGCTTCAGACAACCTCTGCACCCTACTCGACTGAGGCAAAACTGCAGCCCTCATTCTCCTGGACCTCTCGGCCGCCTTCAACACCGCCACCTACTCAACCCTCTGAGCAATACTCCATGAGGCTGGCAAATTATATAATGGGATGAAGGCAGTTGGCACCTGGATAAGGGACAGCTGCCTCAAGCTTAACTCAGACAAGACCAATCTCCTCATCCTGGACTCCTCCCCCTCTGCTTGGATGACTCCTAGTGGTCTGCAGCGCTCGGAACCCCCCTTCACATCCTTGGACCATGCACAAAATCTTGGCATCATCCTGGACTCCTCGCTCTCAATGAACCACCAGATCAATGCCATTTCATCCTCCTGCTTCCACACACTTCCACATTGAATCTGATTCGGAGCCTCTGTTTCCGACCAACTCATTCCCAGTTCCGAACTACCAAGTACGATGCCTGGAAATCGTTAGGGCTGACCGAATCAGTTTGGAAATGCATTCGGACAGGTCGAGCTTTTCCGGAGCCGATTGGTACAGCTCTATGGGCTTGGTTTCCGAATGAGTGAGTACGATGACTGATTCAGACAGCATTTACGAATCGGTTTGCCCAGAACTAAACGGCTACCGGAATCGGACTTTGGGGGCCCGTAGCAGGTCCCCTTCACCCAGGGCTCTCCGAATCGAGCATGTGGGGGTACACATGGGTCCCCTCTTTCCAACAATGCACAGTGTGGCAGGCACCATGGGGTGCCCGCCACAGAGTGCAAGGTTTTCCCCACCCACTCCTTTCTGCAATGGGAGCCTGTGTTAACGTTCGTAACATAGACTCCCTTTGAAGTCAATGGGAGTCCGACCGAATCGTATCCGGATACATACGGATGCATCATACTCATTCGGTTGGACTCCCCCAATCCAAGTCGTACGGAAAGCATTGCTGAACCGATTCCGTTTGGTATGCTTTCCGAATGATATCGGAATCGGGCCTAGAGTATTTTTGCAATAGATAATGTTTCTTTCTCCTTAGCGTAGTTCATTGTGTACGCAGTGAAACAATTATTTTAGAAGGCCAACTTGTGATTGATGCCTATGGGAACTGAGGCTTATGTTTCCAGAACTTAATCATGTTAGTAGTTATCTTGTGATAAGGCTTTACAATCCACATGTATTTGTGTGGGAAAAGAAGAAAGGAACTTGCTCACAGAGGAAAGCTGCCTTTTGATTGTTCCAGAGAGGAAGAAACTTGATACAATATCTGCATCATTTATTCATGTCTTTTATATTAGTGCATGCCCTTTTTCCATGATTATCCTGATGCCTTTCTCCATCCCTTACCTGCCTTCTTGTCCTAGACTGACGGTTGTGGCTGCTGCTACTTCTGTTCTTCCTATTTCATTTTTGAGGCTATATTTCTACAGATTGCTACTGCATCTGCAGGGTCACTTACCCGATTACTGAGATTCGGCTGAGTTTCATGAACAACTCTTTATGGGGAGTTCTGCTGCCTAAAGTTGGCTTTGAGCTTTATGCTCCTTTTATCTTACTCTTTTCCTTTGAACTCTAACTCTTCATGGGTTCTACTAATTCGGAAATTCTGGTCTAAACTTAGGAATAGGGTTTATTCCTTTATGGAACATGCTTGATGCATTATTTTGTCTATTTGATTCTAAACAAACCTTTATATGAGATTTCTGTAAACTTACTAAAGATTTCTTAACCAATAAGAATAAAGAAAAAGAATAAAAAGACAAATACTAATCACCTAATGAGAAAAAAGTTTTAAAAACGTATTCAAACGCTCCTCATTGACAGAACTCTGAATTGTATTTGGAATTTGCTTGTGATGCCGAAATAGCTCTCTGAATCATGATACAGTGGCCAAGATCCGTCCGCCAGAGGAGAAGAGACCAACGCTGGAACGGGCCTCAACCCTGTAAGTGACAGTAATTAAAACAGTGAACCATATTATTTAATTTTGGTCCCAATCCGCGCTATCACTGGTAGGCATCCTTCAAATCCAGAGGTACCATGAAATGATTATTTTGACTGAAAGGAATGATCCTTTCCTATTCCATCTTGAACTTTACATACTTATTCAGGTTCTTTAATTCAATGACTATTCTATAGCAACCATTCAGCTTGGGAGCAAGGAACATGATTGAATAAACTTCCTTCCCTTTCTGGTCGACTGGAACAGGGACAATTACTTTCTTCATCAGCAGTGCTTGTATTGCCTCCTTCAAGACCACTTTTTTCTCTCTATTCCTTAGGTAGGGTGTAGGAAGCATCCCAGTATCTATTGGGAGAGAGGTGAACTATACCTTATATTCTATCATGACCATGTTCATGACCCATTAATCTGTGGTGGACCTACTCCAAACTTCCAGGGAGTGAGTGTTCCTTCCTCCGGTTTGAAAATTCTGGCCAGCTACTTCCTGGAGAGTAGCATAGACAAGATTGCTGTTCTCTGTTGCCACTATCCAGCCTTTTATTTCCTCTTGGACTTATGAGGAAAAGAATTGGGTTGCCTCGAAAAACCTTCAATGTTCTGTTTTCTAGGCAGCTGTCTGAAAGAGCCCTCATGTTTAAACGAGAAACCTGAAGACTTGGATTACTGTTACTAAAAGAAAGAGAATGCTTTCTATCTTTAAAAATCCTGTGTAAATTGTCCTCCAGGTCTGTGGTGAAAAGTCTTGTTCTCGGAAATTGCATTCTTAGAGCAGTTGACCTTTGTGCTGAATCTGTATTCCAGCCCTTTAGGAAGAGATTTTGAAAAGCAACAATTAAAGCACTACAAGCCAGGGCAGATGCTCTTACACTGTCAAAGAATATATCAGAAAGAAATTCCGCATAACATTCAACACCTCCCTGCGCAGTCTTGACTTTCTTGAACAGCTGTAAATAGGTTTATAAAGTCAGCTAGCAATGATTGGGATCTGTAGGCTCCATATACCCATTCACACAAAGCCAAACAGGATCAACAATAAACTTTCTTAAGTATCGCACCAACCTTCTTCTCAACAGGATCTTTCTAAAGGTTTTCCTCTACCAACAAGGCCCGAAACCACAGAATTGACGTGTGGAGTCAGGCTATTCCTCATTCATTTTATCCAAAGGATACAATTTGGACGTAAATCTGCAGAGGTTAATTTTATCCAGGCCCATACACACATAAAATCACCTCCATAAAATAGACATGCACTGGCATTCCAATACTAGGCAACCTTTTAAATTGTCTCAAAATAATGTTAGTTGAAGAACCAGGATTTTTCACAATAGGAAATCCCAGATTATCTTTAATATAATTTAACGTCTCTGGCAGTAAATATTCTGAAATGTATCTCATGAACTGTTCAGGTGGGAGAGAGGAACCATCAGAGTCTTCTGACACAGATAAATCCGAAATAAAAACTGCCCTCCATCACTTCTTTCCAAACTTTCTTTTTATGTTTTAGGAAAGCAAGGGTATCCAAAATAACCCCCTTGATTTCACCTTTATAATTGGCAACACTTTTACTCCTTTTGGGACAGGGCGGTAAAGAGCTGTGGAGCTAGATGATGATTAGGTAGAATGTGGAGACACATGGCCCCACTTGAAGTATGTTTGCCCTATACACAATTCCTGCCAAGAGCCTTGCCAATCTGCCACACAGCCAAAATCCAAATTGTCGACCAATATCACATTAAACCCCTTTGGTGAAAATAGCACAACACTGTAAGCTTAACCTAGAAATACCAACCTGGCCAACTAATGTAAGCTAGAAATCAGTTCACAAAATGATTCCCTTGCTAATCCCATGTAGGAATCAAGCACCACAAGCCCTGCAGGGAGGAATGCTTGACTCATTGAAGGAGATTCCAGCTAAGCTAGAACATCAGCTCTCCCTCGTCCTTGTTCTCAAGACAGGATACAACACAGGAAGTGCTGGGGAGTACTTAGTGTATTTATAGCTTCCAGCTGAGGATGGGTGAGCTTAATTAAGAGCATTCCTGTTTTGTTTCATGTTTTAAAAATTGAGTCAGACCTCATGAAGTAATTACTGGGAAGCGGCTATGGGATGAAGAGGTATTGAAGTTGTCTTGCCGGGCTTCTTCAATTAAAGATGGTTTTGAATAGAAACCAGTGATGTCCCTGCCTGTTCAGATAGATGATAGGAAATGCAGTGCTGCCACTTGCAGTGCCAATAGATGATGGGGGAATGAAGTCCTATTGCCTCACTTCTTTTTTGGAGATGCTTTTCATGGGAAACTAGTGATATCATTTCTTGTGCAGAAGGATGATGGGAAGTGCAGTGGTGTCACTTCCTGAGCAAATGGGTGATTGGAAATGAAGTGATGTCATGGATGATCATGGATGATGGCAAATGAAGTCCTCTTGTGTGGCTCCATCTTTTCGTTGAGGTATTGGGGTCCGGTGTTGTGGAGGGATTTGTAGGCCTGGGTGAGTAGTTGAATGTTACTCTCTTCTCGATGGGCAGCCAGTGGAGGTCTCGTAAGTGCTGGGTGATGTGTTCATGTAGTGGGACGCAGTGGACGAGTCTGGCAGAGGTGTTCTGGATGGTCTGGAGTTTTCGGAGCAGAGATTTGTTGATTCTGGCATAGATGGCGATTCCGTAGTCCATTCTGCTTGTTATAAGTGTGTGGGGGATGGTCTTTCTGGATTTGGGGGATCCACTAAAAGGTCTTGCTTAGGATGTTGAAACACGTGGAGGAGACGGTGTTGATCTGTCGGGTCATGGTGAGGGAGGAGTTGAGTATGATGCTGAGGTTCCGGGCATGGTCCGTGGGAGTGACGGGGGTTGCCGAGGGAGGTGGGCCACCAGGTGTTGTCCCATGCTGAGGGGGTGGGTCCGAGGACGAGTACTTTTGCCTTCTCCGAGTTCAGCTTCAGGCAGCTGCTGCTCGCTCAAGATGCAACGTCTTTCAAAATAGACTTCAAGTATATAAGACCGATGTGTGGACTGTATGACACTGTGGACGTAAATGCTGCCAAATATTACAGGAGCTTATGGAAATGTGCAACCGATACATCGGAACCACCGCATTGCCGCCGCTGCAGGGGAGTCGATCAACGCATCACCTCAACTGCATTGAGAAACCCGGCGCATCACACTTGGAACCAATGCATCTGGGAACCGATGCTTCGTCTTCGGAACCAGTGCATCACCATAGTAACATGGAGAAAATCGACAAATCACCTCGACTGCGGGATCTACACCGACACATCGCTTGGCTGCACCCCACATCTTGCTGTTGCGACCAGGATCATGGTACTTTTGTTTAGCATGCTTAGCTTGGCTCCTGTCCTTGGCCTGCGCTCCATCACGGTCGGCCTGAACTCTTGACGTTGCCCCGGTCTAGCATGACTAGATAACCCCCAAAGGCACTTATTGTTCTAAGCACAATTTTAATTTCAATCTTTAAATATTCGACTTCCACTTATTGGATTTTTGTTGATTCAGCTTTGTTTTATTTTTAACATCATGATCAATTTTTCTAAACTGGTGTGGAGTCTTTTTGTAATGTTTTCATTGTGTTACTGTTTGCAGTGTTTCACAAATACTTTACACATTGCCTCTTAAGTTAAACCTGCCTGCTCTGTGCCAAACTACCACAGGGTGAGCACAGGTTAATTTATGTTGTGTATCTGACGGATTGTGGTTCCTGCTCGGACAGGATGCATACCTCTGCCAACCAGAAACCCAGGGGCATATTTACTAGAAAATGACGCAGTAGTGCAAGCCATCTAGCGCACAATTGGCTGCCTAGTGCCAAGGCAGAGTAATGCATGAAAGGGGTCCATATTTACAATGCCATGCACAGCCACGCAGGGTAGCGTAAAAAAAAAGTGACTCTCCAGTGGTGCAGTGGCCTTGTAAATATGCCCCTTAATTTCTAATACTGGTGATCAGCGGTGAGGATATTGATGAGAACCTTGCGTCACGTTTGCAACCACACAAATTATACATGCGTGATGCAAGGACTTTGAGTCAGATTTATGAAGCTAAGCAAAGCCACCTTGCTTGACTTTGAGAGGCCTTTTTAATCTCGAGTAAGGCAACGCAGAGCAAATCACTGGGTCGCCTTACTCTCGCAAAAGAGTCGTCCCATGGGCATTGGGCTGGGTGTTCCCACACAACTCCCATGTTTTTTAGCACATTCCCAGGTTTACAAAGACTTGTACACCTGGAAATGCGTGAAAATCATACGCCTCCTGAGGTGAGGCGTAAGAAGGAGAAATACCTCTATTTCTCTTCGTTTTTTCCTCTTTCTATGTTTGCTACACCACTCAGAATTGTTTTTGTGCAGGACGGTGTGCCTTCTTGCAGAAAAACAATTCTGCATGCAACACAGACACCCTTGCACCTGGTTGGCACTAAGCTGCTGAAATGACACCAATGCAGGGGGAAAGGACAGGAATGAACCGTATTAGATAAATATGGTGCATTCCTACCCTTTCACTTTGGTGTAGGGAAGCACAGCAAGGTGACTTGCTGCACTGAGCTATGCCAAATCCCAATAAATGAGGGCCTTCTGTACACTACTACTCCATATCTAGACACATTTGAATCAATTCTCCCTGATTGACATTTTTAGAATTTTCCAAAGTTTTCCCAATTCTCATTTTTACTGTTGTGTATGTGACCTCATCTGACAAGATGGAGTTTGAGCTGGCCAACTAGGAGAGCTACACTGTGGCCCAGCTCAATGGATTCTACCAAAAAAGGTTATTTACCAAAGGCACTGCTAAGAAAGAAGAGCTCCAAACAGCTGTAAGAGCATGTGCCCCCCGAGACCCACACAATGAGGAGTAAGGTCAGGATCTGAGGAAGAGTTGGAAGCAGACCTGCTATCATATCTTGACATGTGACCTGTTGGTGAGGGAGGTAACATCCTCCCAGGACTAGAAATCCATCTAAGTGCTGGGAGCAGTGTGTCATCTAGGAACCTGTGCCCAGAGGAGCTGGAGGACGGGAGGGAGGAGAGAAAGTTGAAACAAGAGCATAACAAATTAAAAATTGAGAAAGATCAAGCTCTGGAAGAAAAGAGACATGGAGTAGAAGAGAATGGCCCATGAGCTATGCCTTAGAGACCTGGACATTAGAGCCATATAAGTGGAGTCCAGTAGTAGAGGTGGCATTGTATCTGCAGTGTCCGCTGGAGAAGGGAGCGTTCACATCCCAAAGGATTTGGTACCCAGTTTTGTTGTGGGGGATGACACCTTCGAAGGCACCCAGAGGGTTCTCTGACTCTGGGGCCACGGACGAGCTGATCACTTGCCCCTACTTGGAGTCACTGTTCGCTTCTCTGCGTGAGGACCTTTACTCTTTCAGGAAGACTCCTCAACTGAGAAAAATCCTAACTTTAAGACTTTCGGTATTCACAGAAGGCATTTAGAAGTCCTAAAGTTAGGAGTCCTAACTTTACTACTCCTAAACTGAGAAAAACCCTAACTTTAAGACTTACTGTATTCACAGAAGGCATTTAGGAGTCCTAAAGTTAGGAGTCCTAACTTTACTACTCCTAAACTGAGAAAAATCCTGACTTTAAGACTTTCGGTACTCACAGAAGGCATTTAGGAGTCCTAAAGTTAGGAGCCCTAACTTTACTTCTCCTAAACTGAGAAAAATCCTAACTTTAAGACTTTCAATATTCACAGAAGGCATTTAGGAGTCCTAAAGTTTGGAGTCCTAAACTTACTACTCCTAAACGGAGAAAAATCCTAACTTTAAGACTTTCGGTATTCACAGAAGGTATTTAGGAGTCCTAAAGTTAGGACTCCTAACTTCTGTGAATACCAAAATGAGTAAGTGCCTTCTGTAAATACCAAAATGAATAAGTGCCTTCTGTGAATACCAAAATGTTAGTAAGTTTCGGATTTTGTCTTAAGTTAGTTCTGTGAATCAGGCCCTAAGAAGGGCAGTCAAATAATGCGCGTGCTGAAAAGAATGCGTCTTATGCAGATCATAGAACTGTATTTATGTGGCTAGCTCAGTGGGTTACTGCTTTTGTCACAGAGACTTTTTTTGTTACTTGCAGTTCATGTCTTACATTCCTAATACAGACCAATGATCTATGAACTGTCATCAAGAAGCTGCATACAAACTGCACGGTATAGGTACAATGTTATGTTTGTTCCGCAGTTTTTCATTATCATAATCAGTAGTGGCCAATCCCCAGCCAAAGTGATGAGGCGGGCTGGAAGAGGGAGGTAAGGAGGGGTGGAGGGTTTGGAGGATGAAAAAAAATAAAAAATTAATTTAAAAAAATCTTACCTGAACACTGCTGTCACCAGCTGCATTGTGCTCCTCCAGGCTTCTTTTCTTCTTTTTCTGGGCACAGTCTCCCAGACTGCACTGGGGCCAATCAAGACGCTGCATGAAAGCAGCATTGGGATTGGCCTAAGCGTTGGCAACATGCCCTCCCAGGCAGACTGGGAGCCTGTGCCTGCTCACTCCAGCCCCAGAAACACAGTTGGGGCTGGAGAGAGATTCACTGCTCATGAGGGTTTGGCCGGCCTGAGACAGCCGGCCAAACCCTCATGAGCAGTGAAAGGATTGCCCATCACTCCCCCACCAGCAGTGTCATCCTCTGGACCCACCCCCTACAATCATCAGAGTCCTGGGGTGAGTCCAGGGTATTAAAATAAAACAATAATAAACCAGGTTTAGGACCTGTTTTATGAATGTTTTATTTGCAGGTGGTGGCGGGGGGTGCTCTCCGCTCTAATGGAGCAGCCGCCACTCATCATAATGTTGCTGAAAAGGGTTCGTTTGTAAGAAATTGGCTGAGGAGAGATGAGGAGCACTGTTGGAGGGTGGTAGAGATGGAATCCCTGGCGAAGGAGGTCATTGGCACAATGCCGAAAACGTTAATCGCAATGGACATCACCAGCGCTAAAGTCAGCCGAGTGTTCTTTAGAGTCCAGTGTACAGAATCACCACAGATGTTTATGCATTTCCACTTTGAGATTCACTGAGGCATGGTAGGTAGAGTGCACCTGTGCAGGGATTGTGTACAACAAGATATTCTGCTGCTAATATACGCTTAGAAAGTCAAAAGGATTGGTCAGGTTATTGTGGGTACATAGATTAACTGCTTTATGTTATGCATTTATTCCCCAAGATCTTTTTAATGTAGTAATTTTTTCACAGGATTCAGCCTTATCATTCCATCTCAACCTGTATCAATATGGATAATGATGATAGCTTTTGGAGTTGTTTCACTATCATATTAAATATTTTATGCAACTATTGTCAGCTGGAAGAGCAACACATATGCTGGGTGACTTTCAAATTAAAAAAAATAATGAAATAACAAATAAAGTAGGATGTGTTTGGGAAGGAGGAGCAACACGCAGAGAGAAATGAGCAATGGTGGAGGAGTAGAGCGATACAGAGCGTACAGGGGGACATTTTTGTGATGAAGAAGCACATAAGGGTGGCAGTAAGAAAATACCTGCACATCCCCACACTACAAAAAGAACAGTAAAAAGTAGCTACCTTAATCAAAGGATACAAGTCATTCAATCAAAACGATGGTAAATAATCAATGCTTGTGGGGAGGGACTCACACACGAAGAGAATGGAACATTGAATATGAAGCAAGCAAATGAGATTGACAAGAAAGCAAACAAATGGTAAGAAATGCACGTACGTATTCATTTCGACCACAATTAAAGCTTAACTCTGTCTGTAGGGGAGACCTAAGAATGGCCAGAGAAGGCCAGTATATATGCTTACTGTTATTTTATTAAATCAATCACTGTTAAAAAAGTTTTATTTCAAATGCACTTTTGATTCACTTGTTCAAAGGTGCTCTAGGAATGGCGTACATAGGTGAATATCGATCCTCATGAAGTTGTAGCTAGCAGCTGTAAGAGTAGTATCTCTCTTTAGACCCATGCACTAGATCAGCAGTGTTGAGCTTAACTCCTGGAGGGCTGAATCCGGGTTTTTAGATAACCAAGTAAAATAAATTGACACCAATTGAATTTGAAGTTACAAATGATAGATTTGAATTAAACTCATTTACATAGTCAGTGGCTAACCTGAGAACCTGAAATGTGACACCCTTGCATTACAACCTTCTCAACTCCCAGGTGCACATTTGTCTGTCACTCATTCTGGAACCAACAAGTAAATTACCATAAAAGACCACACACCACGACATGACACCTTACCAAGTACAAAAAAATACAGTAAAAGAAATACTCCGAATGGTAGATGACATTTTAGTAGTTGTTTACATTTTAATATAAAAGCTTTTAGTACAATAAATTATCATTTTTTCACTGCATTTGGAGGGTATTTTTTCAAAGCTCTAGTGGGTGAACAACCTTGCTCTTGGGATATAAATTATAGTGGT
The DNA here is from genome assembly GCF_964204655.1 of Triturus cristatus. Classification (NCBI taxonomy): domain Eukaryota; kingdom Metazoa; phylum Chordata; class Amphibia; order Caudata; family Salamandridae; genus Triturus; species Triturus cristatus. Next base: position 744,457,170 of record NC_140580.1, on the reverse strand, counting down.
GCTGAAAGAAATAACAACAGGTGCAAGAAGGAGTGTGCGTAGTACATATGGAGTATTGTCTTACAGGTATTTACAGTGGTATCTGCCAATATTTACCACAATCCCTTTAGGATGATTCTATAAACACTGCTTCTATAAAAGCTTGGGGCAGTGGAATCAATTGTATCCAACCCTTATGTTACTCTGATTACAACATTTAGCTGAAACATAGTGGTGGCAGTAGCGAAGTCGTTCCTTTGAGACAACTGTTGCTTGGTGTAGATGAATACAAAAAAACAGAGTACCATGGATGGCAAATACAACCTCACTCTTTATCCTCACCACAGTACTTCTGAAAAATAGATTTTGGCAATTGACACCCTCTAGGGTGCTCTATGAGTATGAAAGACAGGCACATGCCTTGTAATATATATAGTGTCTCTATACCTTCCCATAGACAGAGCCCCCAGATACCTGTATCTTCCCCAAGTACGTTTGTACCCTATTTTGCTTTCTTCCAGTGGCTTTGCCATGGCATGGTATTTTGGGATGCTTTTGACCTAAGTTATTCTGTCTTCCAGTAGGGTAGATGTCTTTGAGGATTGGGATACGGACTGATAAAGCTTATGGGGACATGACGATTTAAAGGCTGTCTTGCAACTCTATGTTCAGCCTAGACACTACTGTGAGAATTAGAGCTACCCTAATTGGGCAATTCTGGCAGCTTGCTGGTGCAAGGTCTCTAGGAGGGTGGTGGGGATACTAAATTATTGGACTAGAGCTACGTCTGGAGTTTTTTTATTGCTCTACAAAAAATGTAGAGCCTTATTTTGTACAAAATGATGCAGCGCAGCTCCCCAAGCCATTTTCCTGTTCCGAACAGCATCCTTTTAAAAGCACAGGGATGCGTCATATTAACAACAATACCACGCATCCATGTGCTTTCCCCTGCACTGCTGCACAATTGGCAGCCAGGCGCCACTGCAGGCAGCCTTCCGTCATGTTGCAAGTGTATGTGCTTACCATAACTGTATGGTGGTAGTCAATACTGTTTAGTTAATATATATGCAGGCCAATATTATGGACCTCAGTATTGTGGCACTCACCTGTCAAAGCTGGGAAGCACTATTGTTGAAGAAAAGTGTGCATCTTAGCCATTTAGACAGATGTCCACAAGGATGCAAATCTAAAAATTTTGGGATGATCTACTCAGCTTAAAAGTATACAGACTGTATTTCTAGGATTTTTGAGGTCATCAAGCCCTCTCTGCCATTTTGTTAAGTTTCAGCTTATGTTATCTGGTGCATGTCCATGTGCTGTCTGCTCTCTTTCATTGTATGCTTTATAGTAATGAGCTGTACTGAACAACGTAAACGTACTTTGAGGATGTCTACAGTGAGTGGTTTATTCAGTTTCTGCTAGCATTCTGGGATTACAGCAACCAATTCCTATCTGCAGTTTGTGGAATCCTGATCCTAGGTCTTTGTTAGATAATGTGTCTCTTCTTGTCTTCATGCTGCTTTGATGGGAATAACATGAGATAGCAATCATGTGTGTAGACCAGGAAGGTCTCTCATTGCTATTCACAGATAATAGATTATGTTGTAACCTATCTCTGTGATACTCATTTTATCAGCCTCAAGAGGATGAAAACTTGAATGAATCCACGGGGATTCACATCTGTGACCAAGGGGGTCAAACACAGGTTCCTTGTGTGGATGCATCAGTTTACTGAGCTACCAGACCCGGCATAACGATATATGTTTGTAAGTGGGTTGTCAGTTCTGTGCCTTTTTGTCTACTTTTTATGATGTATTTGTATGTTTTGTAATCTAGGGCAGTCGTGGGGCCTCCTATTAGTGGTTGAACTAACTGCAGCAGTCTGTGTGGGCAAGAACTCCTTTATGTAGTTTGCTGCAGTTTTTCTCCCTATGCCTAGACACATTTCAGAAGGCTCTCATGCACTGGATGTGCTCTGTGCATCAGTACACATGCAATCCGTGTTTTTTTTTTGAGAAATGAAAATATTTCTCCTTGTTTGTACCTGCTTCAAGGAGGCATTTGCTTCTGACGCAAAGCCTTGTCAGGCTTAACTAGGAAATTGGGCTTTTTGCCAAAGAACATTGGGTGTTTGCACTGATGCATCCATATAACAACCCCAATAACACCCCCATGACACAAATCAATGTAAAGGGGTATTTGCATTGAAAAAAGGGCACCTTTCCATTGCAAAATAACTTTTGGACTGGAAAGTAAATATCATAGCACTGCTTTGCTTTGGATCACTTTGCATTGGTGCAAAGCTGTAGTAAATCAGGACCATTGAATCATCAAATGTGTTTGGTGATAAAGAAAGATGGGTCTTGTCTTGGGAGGGATAGGACTGTACTGGTGATGCCAGAATAAATGTTGGCTTTTTTCTTTATTTTTCCAGCTTAATAGATGAGCTGCTCTTTATGTGACACTGTCCCAAGTTCAGGGCCACATCATTGTGGAAGTAGCCATGCTTTGAATTAGTGCATGCAGACAACTGCTACCTAATTGTGTTTTGCTCAGTATGGTTCCAAAAGGCAAGCTTGATTTGATACCTGAGAGGACATAGGTTCCCAATGTCCTTTTCCAAGCATCAATTCCCATCCAGCAGCTACTTAGCACACAGCTGGTTCTATGTTGCTTCCCTTAGAGAAGGAATCACTGGGTTTTTCTATCTTTGATTACATGTTGAGTTTTCGACTTGCTATGGACCACAACTATCCGGCTGCAGTATTTGTTTATTTATTTTTTCGTTTTATAAAGCACTGCATGTCCCTTTTGGTTACTTCAGAGTGCTGAAAGGTATCATAAATATTGCTGAGGTCACAAAGGCATGGACTGTCCCTGTGTCCTGCCAGGTACCATCAAAGAAGTTAAATTTGGATGGATAAATATTGAATGATTTCAAACAAGAAGCTTATTGGGGGCTTGACGCCATCACTGAAAACCCAAGTATGCACGTGATGCATAGTATCTAGGTTCATCTTGGGTTTCTTGCTGCATTCATCATTTACTCTGTGTCTGGCTACATCTAGTCTTACAGCGTTTGCCATATTACTGTAATTTTCTTATGTCTCACTTTTGCTAGACAGGGGTTCTTAACATTTTAACCTCTGCGGACCCACACTGTTTCATTGTTGGGAGAGTGGGACCCCAGCCCATGAAATGTCTACGATTTAAATCTTAAATAAATACAAAAAACTATAGAGACAAGTATACATCGAACAAATACACAGGTTATGAACTATTTTCTTTAATTCCATAAAACAATTACAAAAATCAAAATTTTACATTTAATGGGAAGGTTGGAGATTTTAGATTCTTTTTTATTTCTAAAGGACAATGCCATATGCTAGACTTTAACTTATTACTTTATCTTTTTTTGGGGGCTAATGCATCCTCTCTTTTTGTGGGTGAATACTAGTATTTTAGTTAGGGCCATCAATCATCATTGTTTGCTGTATGTGTGGCGCCCCGACAAATCAAACTAAGGATGCAAACTTAACTTGTAGTCCCCAATTTCAAATTCCTTCACATCTAGAGGGTAGTTTAAATTTTAAAATTTTATCTTTTGCTTTTTAGGTTTAAATATTTACGTATTCTGATAATATTTCAAATTTCTATAGAATCACAGACCCCGAGATGGCATTGTGAACCCCCGTTGGTCTGCAGATCACAGGATAAGAGCTATGTTGCTAGAGTATTTATTTCTTTTCTCTTGCAATACCTGTGCAATAACCTATAGAATGTATAGAAAGTGTTCAACAGTATTGTCAGGGAATTGGTCTAACTACTTGAGTTTTGGTTCAATTTCTACCCCAATTATGGTAAATTCTCTGGTTAACTCAGTGAATATGGCATGGAGTCTGTTGAGTACTGGTGGCGTGTGCCGAGAGGTTCATGACTCTTTTGTAGTTTTGGACTTCTACTTGGCACTGGGATTAATGGTTTCTCTGTGGCTTCCCTTCTTGGGATCATGCGTTCAACTAGCCTGGAGCCACTGGATATGTTAATTGAATTGGGGTCTCCTGGTTTGTTGGGAGTTTAAGTTGTTTTCATGGCTTTTCTATATTTGCAGCAGGTAAGGATTTTTTTTCATTAATTTGGCGTCATTTTAGTCTTTTGGCTTCTTTGTCTTCTGATAGTTATTCTTCCATGGTAACTTGATGAAACTTTGATTATTTTCTAATGATAAATCTTTGACTGGCTCCTGCTTCATTCATTTTCTATATGAATGGTGCTTCTCTACTGAGTATGTAAGAACATGGTAGTAATGACTCAGTTATCAATTAAGTCCATTATGCTGAGTCTGACTATTTATTGTCACTGTATTTATTGTCCTTACTCCTCTAGGTAGGTCTTCCTTCAAAATCCAGCATAAGTCAGTCTTTCTAGAGTTGGCTATATTGTTGTTTATAAAGTGTAGATTGTCACTGGTCACATCAATATGGCGACTGGGTTTGAGGGGCAAGTTAAAAAGGAAATCTGAGTTAACGTAAGAAAGGTGCCCGTTTAAACAATGCTTGACACCTCACTGAATAAGATTAGTAGAACTCAGCAACAAAAAGATGAATGGTAAGAAAGCAAGTTATTTCCAGCCAGTCAGATCATAAATCACCAACATTTAAGGTCGTTTTTCAGATCATATCCTTGCTGAACAGGATGCCATTTTAATGAAGCTTCTGGTAGTTTTATGGCTACCACTATGGAGTATGCTACAGTTCTTACAAGTTTGTGATACAGAGTTAAATGCTTGGATTTAACTGAAAGCCGTACGAAGTAATCCCCACCTTCTGAATTAGTTTATTTTCCTTCAGAGAGAAAGTTCACCTAGTCCTTCCAAATAGTGATCAGATTACCTATACTTTGAGGCCCATTCACAAAGGCACTGATGTGTGGCAGTACTGCTGGAATACTTTTTTAGATGCCATTTTTTAATCCACCCTTAAACAACCAAATGGGAATTAGTAAAAACGCAAATTTGTACTAAAATGAATGTTCCCCAAATTTTCCAATTTCAGATGTTAGGGGCCAATTGGAAAAGGCATGTAAGAGTAAGTAAAAGAGAAGTGCTCTAGTATTACTTTATGTACTCCTAAATGCTTTTACGTCCCTGACCCCATATGTGCAAAAGAAAGGACTCAATGAATTACTCCTGAAATAATGTCTAAACTTTGAACAGTCTAAATCAGTTGTGTCAAATATTAGCAGATCAAATCTATGTCAGATTTGTATGCTATCTATCTGGGGAAAATGAGCATTTAACACATATAAATATTCATATAGATATACATAGTCAGGGACCATATTGAAAATAGGGCAGGGATTCAGCCCTCCTGGACTAACATTGGCACCTTTGGTCTAAATCCACGGGGTTTTCTTTGTATTGATTTGAGCTGCTATAGAAGCACATTTTATCGAGACATGATTTCAATGTATGAGCCTTAGGTATAAGCAAACGTCAGGGTCTTAGACTGCTAAGATGTAGCATTAACACACTGCTGGGCCTAGTATAAACATGGTGTTATAAGTACAGTTTATTTTGTTCAGTGACTGACACAGAGGTGCACCTCTCCTATAATTTAATAGTCTTAGGTAAAATGATGGCAGATGTTCAGGTTGCTCCTAGCTACCTAAATTATGTGTGTCCACTTGAACTCCAGGGATAGTGCAGAATGAACTGGGTATATCATGACGGGCTTTGCTGACTCTGTACACAGCTAAAGATGGGAATAGGTCTGCAGCACTGCCATGAAATAAATCAACTACAAAGTGATACATAGTGCTTGGGAAGGGAGGCAACTCAAATAGAAACAAATTTATCCGAGAAGTACCAAAATACACATAGAACTTGTTTTCAAAATACAGCACAACTAACTTCACGTGTGAATTGGGTCTACGATAACACACCTGAACATGTTGTAAAACACTCCTCAACTCTACCAAACATTGGGAAAGAGCCCGTTTGGGATCCACATGTTAACTACCACCCATTTTAGGCCACATCTCAACTGAAGAGCAATGCCAGCTTTTTCTGTACATGCTTCCCTGAAAACCTTTTCTGCTGAAGGAACATAAAAATACATTCTAAATCTCAGAAGAAAGCAATAACAATCTGGAAGTGGTGGAGTGGTGTTTACACAGAATACCGGAACCAAAAATATTGCGGGAAAAATATTGTGTCAAAAACATCACAGACAAAAATATTGTGAAGGGAAGTTTCTACAGGCAAGTAAAGTTTTACTATATATAACACTACATATATGTACCTTGACGATGTAGCTCTTCAAAGTACGTAGATGTGGAGTAAAGAATAGTAAATCTATAATTACCTATTTGCACTTAACTCATCGATATTTTGGTCATCGTTATTTTTGACACAATATTCTGCCCACATGATATTTGTGGCTCAAATAATCTGTCAGTGATCCGGTGGAGTTGAGCCCAGTTCACATACTCCCAGCCTCTCCAAACAGAATAGAAAAAAACCAGAGTAGAGGAGGGAGAAAGACTGATCTGGAGCTGTTCATGGGCATTATTTCTCTGCCTCTACTGCGGAAAACCCTTTCTCTATTTAAATTCTGTAACCTTTTGGTCTATTGGACCATTGGGCCTCTATCAGACAGAGGCATATAGAAAAAACAAAAAAGTACAAAGGAGGAAATGTGAAAAACAAAAAAACTGTATCTGACTCGTTGACATGTTTTGCTTCACAGCAAAGACTTTTGTTTTGGAAATGCCATACTAATTATTTTGTGAAATGCCTGCAGCATCGGGCAGGCAAGCTCCTGGAGTACTGGATGTGGCTTTTTGCATTGCTGGAGTAGGGGTGAAAGTGTCTATCTTCAATCAAGCACAGCACAGGGTCTCCTAAAGCAAGGAATGAACAGATAATAGACCAACATTTCTAACCCCTAGACTTGGCCTATACAATTTTCTTCCCTCCTGATGGATTTATGATATACAATAACAATATAAAACAATGCCTATGCTATCTTTTTTCCAGTAAAAAATATATCAAGATTTACACAGTCTCTTTTGGTCAACCTGTGGGTGCTAAGCCTCACTGAAAGGGCACGGTGGATAGTGGGTTTGCATTTCTCGGTCAGTCATGTCCCTTTTCAGTGTTCTGCAAGTTCCATAACTCCAGGATTTCTGAGGCCCTCACCTCTCTTTCTGTCCCCAGAGAAGCAGCAGCAGCAACACCACGAGTGAGTTTCCACCACTCACAGCTCCACCGAACTGTTCCTCACATAATTGTTCCTTAGCAATAAATAATGACGCAGACAAGAAAAATACAACAATGATCTCTTGAGACTTAAATATTTTCTTCTCTTTCAAAGTGTTTTTCCTCCACTTTCCCTTCTTGTTGTTTCCTCTTACAGTCTCTGACCTCATCTGGTCCTCGGGGCAGGCACTGGGAGCCAACAGGAGGAACTGTTGTACTGTCCACGAGAGTCAATGACTCCTGGGGATCCAGAATCCCTAATCACCGGCAAGTGTGCATTTCTACTACTTTGTGGCATTGTTTACATTTGACGTAGCAGCACCAGTGGAATTTGCAACTGCACCTTTCCACTATTTCCACTTCTTCTGTGTGAAACCCCCTTCCGCAGCACATCAACTCACAACCATCAATGGCCTTTGAAGTCTTGTTGCACTGTCGGCCCGCTGTACCCAGCACCCCATTCTTTAAGTCGTGGTCACAGAAATCTGGGCTTGAATCCAGATAGACAAGGTCCTCGTCTGTATGTGGCTTGAACTGTGAATTTTTTGGTACAAGAACTTTTGCAGAGCCAATCTTCTTCTGCTCTACCTCAGTGGCCCCATCAAATTTCTCTTTTAGCACATTGCCAACTTTGCGAAATGGTGGCATTGCTTTCCAGCAAGTCTTCACCTCACAGGATCCCGACACACCGTGGCACTTGCACTCAACTCTCATGTGGCTTAGGATTGCCTGAAAAGAATACAGAAAAACATGTGAAATTATGTTTTCCCAATAGTTTACCTATCATGAAATGAGAAAAAACTTGAAACTCAAGCGTACTATAAATATAGGAACAATCATAAAAGAAACAAATATAAAATCCCAAAAGAAATATCTTTGCTCCACTTGGTCCTCCTACGTAATATAAATTATCAAAAATCATGCAAATCAAACAAATATGGGAATAAGGACCTACACGGTAAGCTTTTACATTTCACAGTAAAGATAACATTTGGACAAACAATACCTTGCGATTACAATCACACCTCAAAAGAAAATGAATATAGCTTTTCACTCCTTAAGCATATTTATGGAGTGGCCCATTCCACACTACACACCTCATCGAGGTCTTCTGAAATCATTTCGATGCTACCGAGAATATAAAGCCAATGATTGATTGACAACGTTCTATGTCCCAAATAATGTATTGGGGCTTCTGTAGAAATGGTGGCAGAATCACAACACTGCAACCACTGCCCATCCGCACAGCCCCAGCTCATCCTTTAGAAACACAATAAAGAGTACCTTAATTTTTTAATTTCATTGTCTAAGTTGAATTGTGTTATTGTAAACATATACTAAAATTTCTGAAAATGGTTCAGAACGCCAAGCATCACTTGGGCTAAAAAAGGGTCTGTAAATATAATGGCAGGTCTTAGACACATAAAAACGGTTTTATTGAGGTGAAGGTCAAACCCTTGGGGTTCAGGGTGGTTTCAAATTGCCATGGCCATGTCTCAGTAGCTACATCTTAAAAAAAACAGAACAAAGTTCTATTTTTGTTGTGGACAATTTTCTCTGGAAATGGCATCACCATGTTATTCTTTGAAATAAATCCCCAATTTGGAGGTCTATTTCAGGAATAACTATTGTCTCTCATCTGCCTGGTGTTGTCTAACAGCAAAAGGAACAAATGATTAACGGAATGCTGAAACGTTTCAACCACTCACCCCCAGCCAAGAGATCTGGGTATATCCATCATTCTTTTGCTCACTATGTCACTGTGCATATGGCTGGGTCCAAACTGGGGTGGCATTGTGAGAAAAAAGAACAATGGATTAAACCCCGATATCTTGACTGGGAGTGAGAAGTTGAAAAGTGTCAGCACTCTGTCTATCATCTTGTTGTGTGTGCTATGTTCGCTCTAAGTGGCCAAGAGTATGTCCAGACATTGGTCCCTTGCTCTCTGTGCCACTGGATTCAAGCTAGCCTGGCTGATGAGGGGTGATACCCCAAAACTGGTTCCAGGATGTTTGTTTCTGGTCCAGGTAGACCCTGGCCTGGCAGGTCGGGCTGGACTGTTAACATGAGGAGCAGAGTCAAGGCTGATTTGCACATGGAGGGGTCCAAACTGGGGTGGCATAGTGAGCAAAAGAACAATGGATTAAACCCAGATTTCTTGACAGGGGGTGAGTGGTTGAAAAGTTTCAGCATTCTGTCCATCATCTTGTTGTGTTTGGAGCTGTCTAACAGAGTGTTGGGACATTTAGACTTTTTCTTTATAAGATATCTTTAAATGGCAGCTTCACGCACGCTGATGACAGAGATGATGACATCACTGCCAGTCGTAGCAGTGATTTTTCTGCGCTCATAAGTCCACAGCTCTTGTGAACAAGTGATCCCACAACCTATTTACTCTCAGGGTGGCATCAAGAACAATCTTAATTTGGGCAGTTTGGCGGTAGTTGGTGTTGTGGCTGTCCTGCTTTCTCTGCAACAGATGTCTGGAGATTAGGCCATTTATTTTAAAAAGCATACCCTTTATAGATCTTATCGCTCATTACCAAAAACTCTAGGTCTACTGAGTGAACTCAGTTTTCTCTCCACTCATTGTTACATTGCCTCAAAAATCATTGCAAGTACTGACAGTTTTTCTTTAAATTCCTTGTCTTAGGCGTTGTTCACACTCCTATCAGAACATTGATTTTGAAGAAAAGTTCATTAAGTTGTTGTGCAACCTTAATTTACATTTTATTACCTGTGCATTTTATGTATATTTTGCCAAACCAACAAACAAGTGATTAAATCAAGCATCTACAACAGCTATGCTGTTTATATGTGTTTAGATCAATATAATGTGCATGTTTACACAGCGGGGGATTGACTACGAATGCCTAAAGAGAGTGGAGACAACATTCAGCGAAAGAGCAGTACGTTTATATAATTGTGTGCCTTTTGTGGTGATATGAGGAGAGTAAACGACTACAAACACCAACTTTAAGACAGATAAACTGTTTCATCAGTTTGAGTAAAAGATTATTGAATGCTCTAAATCTTACTGGGCACATGGAAATGATAAAGAAATGAGTTACTAAACACAAGTTCAAGCACATTTGGGTAAAGGAATTTATGAATTAAAGAGACCTTAAAGCATTAGTTTAAGATATATGTCGGTCTCATAGAAGGAGGATGCATTGAAGAACAATATCACTACATAAACACTAGATCATCTTAAAGGAGACAATAATCCTGCGATTGAGGGATATGCTGCCTCCATATATGTTCTTATCCATACCAAGAGCACAATTAATGTTACTAAGCTATTTGTCTACAAAGTTACTTGGGATCAAACAGGTTGGTTCAGATCCATAAATTAATTAAAATCTGTAATTTTTCTTGAGATATAAGAAAAACATTGGAGCGTGTGATAAAAGTTGGCCCAATGCACAGACATCTAAAACACGTTCTAATAATTAGAAAGGGCTTAAAAGGAAAGTCAAAATCACATGTATATTCTTTCTTAATATTTGTGAAGAATATAAAGCATGCAATGCTACTAAGCTTTGAACATATATATATACACGAGGCAGTTTTGCATTACTGATTCCCTAGCTAACAGCACACTCCAGATGCTGTCTTTGAGGACACTTTGGGAGGCCTTTAACATAAGGATTTGCGATCCAATCCACAGATGTTCAGTAAAAGATGGCAGCTCTGAATTTACTTGAAAATTTGGGGGAGATTAGGCATGCAAAGCACAATTTTAGGAAGGGGCTAACATTTGGTTTTCTATTCAACATTCCATAGGAGAGACTAATGACTCTATCAAATTTGGGTAATGGTCAGAGTTTTTGTCCTTTAGCTATTTGATCAGACACCATCTAAAGTAACTCATCAGTTAAAAAGTGATAGATTGCTTTGAAGCAATACTTCGGATGTTTTAAATTGCTCAACCCTACCTCATCCTCTAAAGATATCAACTTCAGATTCACTAGTTCTGAATAATTTTAGGCCCACTGCAGGTGGGCTGCTCTGACTACCTAACGTAATGGAAAAAGTGGTGGCAGTGAGACAAAATGCTTGACAATGGTTCCTTTTTTGCTGATTCGTTTAGGCTTTTCAGCAGCCTTCCACAGTGAGGACTACATTCAGTTGCTGCCCACCTGTAATCATTTTTTTTTTGTTGCTATTTTTTATATTGCAAACCTAGCTCCGAGTCATTGGAGTGCCTTTCAGCAGAAATCGACTATGCTGCACATTTTGTTTAGGCACAGGGAGATTAAGGGGTATATTCATAAGAACGTGTGATAACTACCGCAAGAGTAGCTTAACGCAACTCTCAACATCGTAGCCTATCACGGGAAAATTACGCCGTGCCAACCAAGTATTCACAACGCGGCGGTAGCATGCAATAGTCACCAGATAATGCGTCAAATGGCCGTGCAAAAATCAACGCCATGCCGCAAAAATGCGAAACGTGAATGCAAAAAATCATGCGATGAGGCCAATCGCGGTACAAAAAGTAGCGAAAACCAGCCATAGGCTTGCATATACCACGCGTCGGGCGGGAAAATGTACCATATAAACCACAGAAACAACACACCAGAAACAAGCCAAAGCACGTAGCAACATTGATGCACCCTGACCCAGCGCAGAGGCCAACCCCACAACCCCCACAGACTGCCAGCAAGGAACAACAGGGACGGGGACGGCCGAGGAGAAGAGGGAGAGGAAGACGGGGTGCAATCCGCAGCAAAACCAGATCAGCATCACGGAGGTGACAGAACACTACCAGCAACTGACCCACAAGTAGACCACCTGGAATGCAGTCGGAGTGCCGAGGAGGCCAATCGAGGAGGCCAAGAGGCGCTGGTATGATGTGACAACCTAAACCAGGCACAAACCCGCTGCCAACAGGAATACTGCAACGGCGACAGGAGGTGGCAGTCCTGCGCCAATGGAGGAGCTGGAGGAAACCGAGGCCACAGTCATCAGTGTGGAGACGGTGCAAGGAGTAGGGAGTACGGACACAGCCTGAGAGGACCTGACACAACATCAACAGGGTGAGCAACGACCAGGGACTGGGGGACGGGGGGAGATGGGCACAATGGCACACATTCACAATGAGGTGTAGCACACTACACACCCACAATCACCCAGGATCATGTCCCTGATCCCCTTGGCACACTGCAGCACACACACATAGCAAGAACAACACACCCACATTGACGTGGTACAAACAGAGGACACAACCGGCTCCGCACATGAACAGAAACATGTGTACTACATCTGACTACATCTGACAGAGCTGGAAACTGCGAAATGGAAATGTACGCGTACGACCTCACGTCCGTCATGTAGTCCAAATGTACACTGTCCCACAGAAGAATCCAGCACCTCCCAAACAGTCACAATGGTCATTGTCATACAGTCTGCATGTAAACCAGTACAATGCGCCAACATACATGTCAACACAATGTCAACATGCATCTCCCCTTCACATTGCCGAGGGGCACACAACACCTCCACCAGAGCACAGAAGACAACACATCTGTGATGCCGGAGAGGACCACCACACCTTCAACACCGACGCCCTACAACAGCCCATGGATATCCCACGCAACCCACCACCAGGACCCGGGCAGCCAAGCTACTTAAAGGAGAACACAGAGCCTGCAACAGACCACACAGAAGGAAGCACCCGCAAGCACAGCTGGCTCACAACACTTAACCCACCCACAACATGGCACCCCAAAGCCTTGTGTCAGCACGCTAAAAGGAGGTGGCCCAACAGGTGTGGGTGGGCTCCGAACCCATGGAAGGTGAACTAGACCACATACTTTGGTGTCTCTTACCCTTCAGGGACCACCCACACCCCACAAAGGAGAGCCACACTGCCATAGAGACACATGCAGATCCACATTCACAGTACACAACCACGCCCAGGGGCCCGCACATATCAGTCACACACCCACGTTGGGTCTGCGTACTACGGCCCAGGCCACTCCACTTATGAATTGAGTGGGTGACGACAAAGCTACATGTCCAAGCTCAAACCCGATGCCTGCAGTGACATGCCTGCATCCGCTGTACACAGCACAAGGTAATGTCGTAGGGCCCTGGGCCTCCATGCATATAACAAGACCATAGGGACACACGCAGACAGGATGTTGAACTGGCTACTGGCACGTGTGCCCGGCCCCTTTATTGGCAGGGCCAAATGTACAGTGATGCCTGTGCTGGATGTCTGTGGAGTGGGTGCAAGCCAACCCTCAGGGAGTTGTTGGTGCTGGCAACAAATACAACAGTTAACACAAAGAATACGTAAACAGACAACACCAGCATCACAGGGACAACTGCAGAGCATCATGGAGGTAGCCTGAGAAAGTCCAGAGGGCACACAATGAGCAAACAGCAGTGTCCTTGAGTTGCAGCGCACTGAGGTCTGGGCACTAAAGCTGAGCGTGCCCACGTGAAGAAAAAGTCTCGGATTGTGTCCCTTCGAGATATTCCTGATGCAGATGCAGTGGGGTGTGTTACACCTGCATCATCTACCTCATCAACGTCCCAGGTCTCCCACACTTCTTGAGGTGACATCGCTGCGCAACCTCTCCACAGCACAAAACTCAATCAGTAACGGACGATGGCTTGCGGTGCACTGAGTCAGTGGCACCTGGAGTGCCTAGCAGGGTATCAGTCTGATGATGGCATCCACGACAGGTGTGAGCAACTCCTCAAGTCTGTCAGGACCACCGTTTCGACTCTGGCAGATGGCGGTTGGAGGTGGTTCTGGCGGTGGTGGTTTGTGTGCCTCCTGCGGTGATGTGACGTCCGGGCCGGTCAAGACTCAATTTGGTGTGTGGGCCCTGGTGGCCCGCAGTTGAGGCCAGAGGCAGTGGACAGCGCAGGGCCACAGGCACCTGGCATCGATGACCCTAAGGCCATCCAATATCTCAGACGAAGGAGTCCCGGACCTGACCAGCACAGAGTTAGTGGCCCCGGATGCACTGAGGTGCACTGAGGTAGGTCCACGCGCAGTGAGCGGATCCTCATCGATGACGAGGGTGAATGTGGTGGAGCCTTCCGGGGGACAGAGGAAGGAGTCCTCCAGAGAATAATGCGGAAGGTCTGATGTTATCCAGAAGCAGCAAATGGTGGAGTGGAAAGGGACTGCCTCGTTTTCACCTCCAATTCGGTATCAGCTACATGAGGATGAAAACTAGCACCTAGTCCATAGACTCAGATGCCACAAATGTACAAACAGAGTGTCCATGAATGTAGGAGAACAGACTTAGTGGCACCGGTGCTGAGAGGGGATGCAGTCTGCAATGATGCCAGTACACTGATATGAATTCTGCCATCGCTAAATCAAGACTCTGTGACCTACTGGACCACAGCGTAGGCCGGAGGCAGTGGTCAGCAGTGGCCCACACCCACCTGTCGTTGGCTCGCGATGCACAGAGTTAGTGACCTCAGGGCAGTTGTCAGTAGTGTTCGATCACCTCCATAACGATGATCCAATTCCCTCTGGACTGCAACGTGTCATCCTCTTATGCCTCGCCTTGCGTGCGATGATATGTATTCTGCCTTTGAATAATTGATGTTCAGTTCCAATTCTGTGACCTACTCTTGTGCAGCGTTGGCCAAGAGCAGTAGTCCGCGTAGGCCCACAGACATGTGTGGTTGTAATGCTATGCACAGACTTGGTGGCACCACATCGAAGGGAGTATAGTGAAATGAACTCTACCATAAATAATGTTCACTGCCATGGTGAAATCAAGACTCAGTTCCAAATGTTTGACCTACTTGACCGTGGTGTAGTCCGGAGTCGGCAGTAGAGTACATCAACGAGAAAGGAGTAAAGCGGGCCTGTGTCGTGGAGGCCGTGATGGTCTGAGAGGCTGTCAAGGTCGCAGGCCTCGGGCTTGGAGCTTGCGCCGGCACGTGGTGGGCCCTCCTTGACACATGCCAGTGTCGGAAGGTGATCAGTGTGGCCTGGCTGCGCAGGGGCAGGCCTGTTGTGTTCGGGGTCCAGCGGCGCACAGGATCACAGGCAACTCCGCTCAGGAGGACGTCGTCTGCCTCGTGGCATGGTGAGAGGCGCCGCACTAGCAGAGATGTCGGGCTTTCCGGAAGAGGACCACGCCCAGGGCTACATGCTTTTTATTCACAGCCCTACGCTGGCCTGGCATATGACGGGCCATCCCACTCCGCTAACGCTTATGGGGGGGACATAATAGGCAACTTTTCCACGAACTCCCCCACTGGCTGGGGTGACAAGGGTGCGTCCACTGTCCACTACACTCCATACACCAGAGGTGTATGTCGCCATGGATATGGGTGTGTTCGGCATACTTTGGTCTGTCCAGCACAACTCCGCCACTCTTGCCATTGTGTACTTTCCCAATCATAGTTCTCCTGCATCCTTCACACTTGCCTGGTTGCCACCTCTCCCCCACATTGGGCTAGTGTGTGGCTGAGGTGCCATGCCATTGATGGCTCATGTTCACGGCTTGCCCAGGTTGCCATTGTGAGTTGTTCTGTCGTGTCTGGTGGGAGGGCATGTTGTTTTGCATGTTGGTTGTGATTTTGTGACATGTGCATTGCCAAGGTTGTGAGTTGCATGGTTGTGGAGTTGAGGTGAGTGGGGTGTTCATTTGGAACTTGCCAAGGGGCTGTGCATTTCCCTTGGTGCCATCCTGGAAACGCTGGTTGCTGCTGGACTGTCGGAGGATGAAGGGGCTATGCACAGTGGCAGGGTATTTGGAGGCGACATTGGTGGAGGTTCCATGGTGTTTGATGTTGCCTAGCCATTGATGTGAGACGTGTGCTTTCTGTTGCGGTGATTGTGTGCTGTGTCACCAGGGGGCACAGGTATGACATGTGTGCTGTGGATTGCCCCCAACACGTGCATGCATCCAGCTATGGCATATGGTCCATGCTTGGTCTCCAGCGGATCATATGCATTGTGTTGGGCATATAGGGACTGGGGTACCAGGCTTCACACTTGCCTGGTTGACACTTCTCCCCCACATTGGGCTAGTGTGTGGCTGAGGTGCCATGCCATTGATGGCTCATGTTTACGGCTTGCCCAGGTTGTCATTGTGAGTTGTTCTGTCATGTCTGGTGGGTGGGCATGTTGTTTTGCATGTTGGTTGTGATTTTGTGACGTGTGCATTGCCAAGGTTGTGAGTTGCATGGTTGTGGAGTTGAGGTGAGTGGGGTGTTCATTTGGAACTTGCCAAGGGGCTGTGCATTTCCTGATTGTGTGCTGTGTCACCAGGGGGCACAGGTATGACATGTGTGCTGTGGATTGCCCCCAACACGTGCATGCATCCAGCTATGGCATATGGTCCATGCTTGGTCTCCAGCGGATCATGTGCATTGTGTTGGACGTATAGGGACTGGGGTACCAGGCTGATGGTGATGTTCAGGACAGGTGTGAGGGACTTCGATGTGGCTGGCTGTGAGACTCCTCCGACTCTGGTGAGTGTTGGTTGGGGGGTACCAGGGCCAACAGGTCCAGCATAGCCAGCAGCTTTGTATGGGGTGGGTTGTTGGTTGTCTGCTGTGTTGTTGCCGTCGGCCTGTTGGGCGTTGTTGGTCGGGATGCGTAGGATGGTTGTCCTTTTGAACCTTTAGTGGGCAATGACATTGTCAGGTTTTAGGTCTTTGAGGCTGGTGCGTTTCCTGGGGGTCCACTGTCTTTGTTTATGCAGCCTCTGTGGTGGTCCGGGGGGGGGGGTTCGGTTGGGTGTTGGGGTCCTGGGGTGGTGGCGGTGGGTGTTGTGGCCCTCTTGGGTGTCTGGGCTGCATGTCCAGTGGCTCCGTGGCATCTGTTGCCCTTCCGATGTGGCTGTGGGCTCCCTTTTGTGGTGCAGGCTGTGGTCCGACTTTGCACCAGGTCAGAGCAGGTGTTATTTCCCTGCTGCTAACGTGCCTTATCGCCTGTTTTTTTGTTCTTATCGCAGTTCTGGCTTGTCGTTGTGAAAGTTGTGGAGTGGTGTTGACGCGGCTTTTTGCACGGGAACGCCTACTCTGCATCTCATTAGCGATCGCGGGTAAACTGGTGCTGTGGGCTGTTAACACCAGCATGTGATTGGGGCGATAAGTTTATCGCAACTTTGGCTGCGATAAAGTGCCGTTAACTCGGCAATAGATCCTTGTGAATATCCCCCTAAGTATGTTGCAAATAATCACAGGATCTTGAGCCAAGATCAGGATTAGAGCCTGCGTCCTCATGCCCCAAAGTATTTAGCTGTAGCAAGCAGGCCAGATCTCCTACCCGGTCATCATGAGACCCATTTGAGGGGTTATGATGCACCTGCTTTTTAAAAGGCAGCTAGCAGCATTTACCAATGTGGGACATCGTTATGAGTTCCTTGTTGATTGATTGTGGTGTCCCTCAAGGATCATCTTGATCCTTGCCGTCCTTTATCATCTATTTTAAACCCCCTGTGAGTCACCTTTAAGGCAGGGAACTGACTTTCCACTGTTATGCAGATGGCAAGCAGATATATATGCATGGAAGTCGGCCTCAGCAGAGTTTCACCATGGTATTAGTGAGTTTAGAGCAGCTGAATGACTTTGCTCTGGTGGTCATGCACCTACTACTGTTCAAACAAACATTTTACTCTTGAATCCTCTCTTAATAAGCATTGGCAAAGCTGCTAGGTCTTGCCTGTGACACCTATTGGCTTTGACAGTACTTCTTTATTTTCTCCAGAAAGCCATTGTGCACGCACAAGGAGGTTCGGTGGCCATCTTGGAATAATTTTTCTCAAAGCAAAAAAAAAAAGATTTCAAGATGCCCACCGTGTGTGCATATATGTGTTTGTTAGTGTTCCATGTAAAAAGTGGTGAATAACATGCACCTTTTTTTAAATAAATTCTCTTTATTCAGCTCAATATAACATAGAAACACCACAATAGTGTCCCTGTTACATAGTAAGATTGTATTCGAAAGAGCATGTGTAGCCATATATCACTCACTCTAGATCCAAGCACCAAACCCTTCAAGTTGGAGAAAGACACAGTCGGGTATGGGGTCGGGCCTGTTATCTAATGTACACAAACCACCACGATAGTCATTCCATTTGCCCCATAGTTCTTCCCAATTTTTTGGACACACCCTATTCTTGTAAACTGTTTTTTTCAGCTATCATATTCGTGTCCATATCTTTTTCCAAATCCCTCAGGCTTGGCACTATTTCCGCTCACCAGCATTGGGCTATATTGCTCTTGGCCACTGCAAGGACTAGAATCATCCAGGTCAGTCCCATTTGATTGATATATGAGTCCCAGATGTTAAGTAGGCACCACTTGAGAGTAAGAGGGATTGTCATGTCCCATAAGGCATTCATATAGTTAACAATTGCCTCCCAATAAGACTGTATGGTGGGACAAATAATATGAAAGAAGGTACCTTTCTGAGCACAGTTTCTACAGCAGGTATCATTCGGCACCGACCCATTTTTACCAGCGTGGTACAAGCGAAGTAGGCTCTATGTAGTATCTTAAGTTATAACAAGCAAAAGCCTGCGCTGATTACTATTTCCCTTGGCGAGGCCAGAGCCTCTGGCCACTCGTCATCCTTAATACCCCAAGTTCACAGCCCACTTCTCAAGCAGACATAGAACAGTGTTGGGGATGCTGTTGATGAGTTTCCGGTATGCGAGTGAAATCACTTTACGTTCCATGTGCTTTTCTAATAAGCGATCTTCCAGAGGAGAGGAGTCTGGCAGTTCCTCCCCCATGGGTATTGCTGATTGGATCACATGTCTAACCTGTAGGTATTGGAATATCTCGGCGTTGGCCAGGTTGTAGTCCCTCGGGAGGTCAGCAAAAGGGATAACTGCTCCCTGCATCCAAAGTTCTCCTATTTTAGACAAGCCTATTAGGTGCCGCTCGTCAAAGCCCAGCAATGCCCCCAGCATGCTCAAAGCTGCAGAGTCCCACAATAGCGTGGAGCACGTAAATCCTTTTTCCTCCCCAAAGCATCATGGGCTGCATGCCAGAGGCCGATCGTCACAGCCATCGGGCTCTGTTGCGGTGGCCGCCATGGTGCAGAGTACAGGCTGATAGGTGCATCCATTGATTAATCATATCTTAATGTGCCGTTCAGTAGTCCTTTTGCACATTTGGTAGGGCAATGCCACCATCATACCACCTCCTTGTAAGCCTTATAAAGTGTGATTCTTGCTGATCCCCGGTTCCATAAAAGTATACGCAGTGTAGTTTATTGCTTTAAAAAATGTCATTGGGAAGGGTATAGCTTATTATGGAGGGCATATAAAAAATGGGGCAGTGCCATCATCCTAACGAGTGCCGCTTTCCAGAGGAGGGACAAGGCCGAGGACCTCCAGTTCTGTACATCTTTCTTCAGCATAGCCAATGGGGGAAGGAGGCTTTCCTCATAGAAGAGAGCAGGATCCACTGTTGCAAATATCCCCAAGTATCTCACAGACCCCAGGAAGGGCAGGCGGTTGGCTGTGTAGAATATATTTAATTGATTTCACCCAATTTATCCTGTAGCCCGAATAACGGACAGATATAGCAAGTACATTCATTATTCTGGCAAGGGAACTCTTGGGGTCAGCCATATATAGCAGGACGACATCAGCATATAATGATATTCTGTCTTCCCACTGATCTGACCTAAAGAGACCCCACCCCAGAGCAGGGGGCCCATATAGATCAATTTTTTTATTTTTTTTTAAAGTTTTTTATTGTTTTGACTTGCAATCATCATCATTACATCTGGGCCATATAGATCCATGCAGCCAGGAGTTCCAACATCATGCGAAAAGGAGAGAGGACAGTGGGCATCCCTGATGGGTGGTACGTTGTAGAAGGAAAATGCACAATATTTCTCCGTTGGTCACTACCTGGGCCAGTGGTTCAGTGTAAAGGAGTCGCATCCAGATCAGGAATCTAGGCCCGAAGACAAAGAGATAAGGCTATTCAATGGTATCAAACCCACGCTGGTGTTGAGTGATAAGATAACCGCATCCTCTTGAAAGTATTCTGCCCTACCCAGCACACAATGCAGCCTTCTCAGGTTGAGTGCAGTACTTCTCCCCTGCATAATATTTTAACTTCGGCATTGAGGAGAGAGATAGGCCTATAGGAGGCACAGTGGTTTCCTTTTCTTATG
Source organism: Triturus cristatus (assembly GCF_964204655.1). Lineage (NCBI taxonomy): Eukaryota > Metazoa > Chordata > Amphibia > Caudata > Salamandridae > Triturus > Triturus cristatus. Next base: position 744,436,795 of record NC_140580.1, on the reverse strand, counting down.
TAAGGTGATGATCGCTGCTATTCTTTGGTCCCTAGGGAGTATCCCTTACTCCCGGCACTCTTCAAACAGCCGTAATAAATGCGGGGCAATTTTCGGTGCTGTGAGTTAGTAGAGCTGTATAGGTATCTCATTGGAGCCCAGTGCTTTGCCTACATTTAAATTGCAAATTGCCTGTACTATTTCCTCTTGGGTTAAGTCTCCTTCGAGGAGGCTCCTACCATCAGCAGAGAGAGTGGGGAGTGGCATGTCAGTCAGGAATTTGCGACATTCCTTAGCAGTTTAAGAGCTAGATGGGGGAGTAGAGGTGTGAGTACTAGGAAGCAAAATTCTCCTCAATGGCCCGCTTATCAGTAATCCACCCTCCCCTTTCGGATTGGAGCCTGAGTACCCATCCTCTCGCCCTCTCCTTTTTGTCCAACCAGGCCAGGAGTTTACCAGCCTTAACATCAGCCTCATAGACACAGTGTAAGGTTGCCCTGTGTTTAGTTTTGGTATTTTCAGTTACCAATTCCCAATATTCTTGTTGCTTGAGCACTAGTTTATGTGGGATGTCGGCCTGGTTCCGGTGTGTCAACTGCGCCTCTAGTCGTGCTAAGTCCCCTTCTATCTCTTCAAAGCCAACCCTTTCATCCCTCCTATGGCCCACAATCAAGGCGAGACCATGCCCCTTAATGACCCATCTTGTACTCCTCCCACAATGTTAGGGCAGAGTCTACCCCCATCTCATTATCGGTAAAGTATTGCTCAGTGGCTATTGTAAGGCCCTCCTGTATCCTAGGGAACTTCCGGTACCAGGGGTTCAGTTTCATCGTTCAGTGGATCCCTGGGTCTACAAGGTCATATACAGCCCATATTGGTGAATGATCGGATATACCTCTGGGCAGATGGGTCAAAGCCAGCACATAGTCAATTCTAGAGAAAGGGTCGTGTGCTCCAGAGTCGAAAGTGAGTGTTGCATTGTGGGGTTGTGGACTCTCAACACATCTACTAGACCTATGGCATTTAAAAAGTCTGCCAGTGGGTCACAGCCCGGAGGCACCTGTCTAGGGGGCCAACAATCAGTGGAGTCATTAAGTGTAAGGGTAAAGTCACCACCCATGAATAGTTCTCCGTCTGGGAGGTTGAGAAGTAGTGCACTCAGGTTGGCTAGCGTGGTCTCATGGCATCTTAGAGGGTTGTAAACACTTACAATATTAATGGGGGTTCCTTCCCAGGTACCCGCGACTGTCACATATCTACTGTCTTTTTCCACCCAGGAGTTGTGTATTTGTATTGCTAACGTCTTTTTGACCATTATGCCTACTTCTCTAGACCCAGATGTATAACCTTCCTGGGCCAGCATTTTGTAGCCTCATCTGTCTAGAGCTCTATACTTGGTGCTAGTCAGATGTGTCTCCTGGAGGAGAACGACATTGGGCGAATGTCTTTTAATAAATTGCAGGACAACTCCTATTTTGACCTTATTGACCATGCCATTGACGTTCCATGACATGAGGAGGCTTATCTATGGGTAGCGTTGTGCCAGGCATCTGGGTATGCATCTAAAACTGGATCCCCCCATTCCATCCAAGCAGTCTGCGCTGTAACCTCTTCTGGGTTGTGTTGTGCCGTATGTGCTGCAGATGTTTCAGTATGAATTCCTCTACAAAGAGATATGTGGCCAGGCCCTCCACCCACTCGGGAAGCCCCAGTATACAGATATTGTTTCATCTTGAGTGACCTTCTCAGTCTTCAAGTTGGGCCTACAGATTGGTCCCGATCATTTTTAAGTCAGTCAGTTGAGTTTTAAGGGAGGATGTTTCTGTTTCCAGGGCTGTCGTCGCACCACGAGCCCAGGAGGCCAGGCGCAGGAAGTCCCAGACCAGTCCCTCTATCTCTGCCTTCTCTGCCCACCCAGGTACTCTGCAGCGGAAATGGGGCAGGTCCGACACCTCCGCACCACACTCTCTCCCAGCAGACGGCTCCTGAGCTCTGCGCCATTCTCCACCACGGCCCCAAGCAGGAGTCAGCAACGCGGTCCAATCGAGTCCTCACAGTTACCTGGGCCGGGCTGTCACCGTAGGGCCGCCACACTCCGTTGGGTCCCTATGCTGCCCCGGCGATGTGGATCGGGGTTGCTGCTTGAGGCATTGCAGCTCTGTCGATCTCCACTGCCCGCAAGTGTCCGGCTTGCCTCTCTTCCAATGTGGTCTAGGCCAGATTGAGTGTTAGGCCCGGACAAAACACTCTGGTTGCTCCACCGAAGAGATCCAGGCCTCAGTCTCAAAATGGCTGAATTGGCGGAGTTCCGCCCCTTGAGGCAACTACGACCGAAGTTCACTAGAACCACACTGTTGCACACTATGTTAGCCTGTGGTTAGGGACAGATTTTTTAACAGATGTTAGGGGATGGAACAGTCAGGGCTCAGAGCATAGGAAGAGGTGTGGTGCAGCGGCCAGGATGGCTGACTCCGGAACACGGGGGCTCATGGTTCGATCCCCGGCGCTGGCGGCAGGTTAGCCCAGCACCTTGTGACTCTGGGCAATAGCTCCCTTAATCTTCCCGATGGCCCACAGCACTGGGACACCTCTCCGGAGGTAGCTGTGCACTTTACAAACACTGACAAATGCTGAGCGCGCGGCCATTTTGCTCAGCGAACGTCCATGCCCCCCAACAAACACATTTTATGCATCCATTCTACAGTGTTTAGCACATTTTTTGTAGTACTTAATTTTACATTTTGATGAAAGCAAATGAAAAACCAACCACAAAACCAGATGGAGCACAATCAGCTCTCTAGTTATAATCAGCATAATACTAAATGTCGGACTCATTTTAATACTGAAATGTCCTTCAACTGTGGCTGTAAGCATAGTTCATGTTGTCCATTATACCTACTTAACCCATACTCTAAAATAGTAACAAAAGTCTTGGCTTTTAGATTTGCAAAGTTACTCTCTGGGTTGGTAGAGCAAAATTAACAAGGAATTGCGGTACTAAAAATCAGATAACTCAAGACACAAATTGGTACTAGCTGGACAAGTTACTTACCTTTGGTAATGCCTTATCTGGTAGAGGCATTATCTAGCCACAGATTCCTTACCTTTGAACTTCCAGGCGTCAGGATTTTACTTAGCAATACCTTTGCGCGCCAGTAGGTGGCGTCGGGTGACTGCGTGACATCGGCACCGTCGTGACATCCGCATCATCAATATAACCGCCACTCCGATGAGCTGACGTCAGTACTTTTCACGACTTTCCACTCCAGAAGCGTGTAGCCATGAAGTGACTGACCACGGTGTGTTAAAAAAGAGACTAGGGCCCTGAAGGGAAACAGCCCTAACACTAAAAAACAATTCCGCAGTGCAGGGAGGATGAGTGGGTCGGTAAGGAATCTGCAGCTAGAAAATGTCCCTACTAGATAAGGCATTACTGAAAGTAAGTAAATTGTCCATCTGATAGAGATATGTAGCCGCAGATTCCTTACCTTTAAACAGATACACAAGCAATACCTTCCCCGGAGGTGGGACCGCGGAAAAGCTTTCAACCAGGAAATGCTGTAAGACAGAGCAGCCAAACAGGCTCTCCCTGCGAACCTGAGAATCCAGGCAATAATGTCTGGCAATCATGTGCAGAGAGGCCCAAGTGGCCGCTTGGCAGATTTCATAAATAAGAACACCACGCTGAAGGGAGGTGGTGGCTGCTTTCGCCCTGCTGGAATGGGTCCTAAGGCCTTAAGGAGGCTGCTTCTTTGCCAAGGCATAACATATTTTGATGCAGAGGATAATCCACCATGATATGGTCCTCTTTTGGACAACACACCCTTTCTTTGCTCTCACATATCCTATAAAGAGTTGGTCATCCACCTTGAACTCTTTTGTGCAATCAAAGTAGAATGATAACGCTCTTTTTGAGTCCAGACGGTTGAGACACTCCTCTTCCTTTGAAGGATGAGTAGGTGCATGGAAAGTGGACAGAGTAACGGACTGTCCCAGTTGAAAGGGAGTTACAACCTTGGGCAAAAAGGATGTCCTAGTTCTCAGTACCATTTAGTCTAGGAAAACTGTCAGGTAAGGAGGCTGTGATGATAGTGCCTTTAGATCGCACACACTCCTGGCAGAGGAAATTGCCACCAAAAAAGCTGTTTTGATAGTGAGCAACCTTAGATGACAGTTGTGCATTGGCTCGAACGGTTCGCACATCAAGAAAGTAAGGACCAAATTAAGGTCCCATTGTGGTATAAGCAAAGAAGAAGGGGGAAACAAGTGGGTTAAACCCTTCAAAAATCTCTGCACCATAGGGGACCTAAAAAGTGAAGGCTGATCTGGCAGCCGCAGAAAAGCTGAGAAGGCCAAAACATAGCCCTTCAAAGTGCCCAAAGCAGAGTCCTGCTGGGCCAGGGAAAGGATAAACGGGAGGATATCTGCCATGGAGGCAGATAAGGGGTCAATGGAACGTTCTGTATAATATTTACAAAATGTATTCCATCGGCAGGCGTATAACTATTTTCTGGAGGGATGCCTGGCTACCAGAATAACCTCGAAGACTTCGGGAGGAAGGTCAAAAGCTGTCAACTGTCACCACTCAATCTCCATGCAAGGAGGGGGCGAGGGGACAGGTTCAGGTGGAGGACTCTCCCCTGCTGCTGCAACTGAAGATCCTCCCGAAGGGGCAGCCTGATCAGAGGATCGATGCTCATATCCAGAAGCTCAGGATACCAAACTCTCCATGTCCAATCCAGAGTCACAAGAATAACATGTGCCCAGTCGCTCCTCATCATCTTGAGCATTCTGGGCAGGAGTGGTATGGGTTGAAAGGCATACAGGAGGCCTGAGCTTCACTCGCGACAAAAAGCTTTGCCGAGTAAAAGCTGCCTTGGAAACTCCAACGTGCACAACTGATGACATTGTGTGTTCTCTTTGGAGGCGAACAGATCTAACCGAGGCTTTCCCCACCGCTAAAAGTGACTTTAAGCCACCATTGGATGGAGATGCCACTCGTGATCCACAAGGCACCTTAGGCTGAACTTGTCTGCTCTGGTGTTCAGAGAACTAACCAGATGTTGAACCACCAGGGAAATGCCCTGTTGTTCCAGCCAGGTCCAGAGGTGCAGAGCCTATTGACAAAGAGTCCACGACCCCAATCCGCCTTGTTTGTTGCAGTACCACATGGCGGTAGTGTTGTCCGTAAACACCTGAACTAGCCTTCCCTTGATGGGTGGTAAAAAGGCTTTCAGTGCCAATCGGATTGCCTGAAGCTCCAACAGGTTGATATGGAGCCTGGCTTCCTCTGGATACCAGAGTCCTCTTATCTACACCTCCCTTAGATGGCCACCCTTCCCAGAAGAGAACCATCCATCACTACAGTGAGATCTGTGTGGGGAAGGGTGAGGGTCCGCCTCAGACCCAATCGTGGTTTGTTAGCCACCACTGCAGGTCTTTCGCAGTACCCTCCAAGATCTGAACCGGGTCGGTGCTCTGCCCATTGGAGCTTCAGGTCCCACTGCGGAGCCCGCATGCGCCACCGTGCATGGTCCACCAGCAGGATGCCATGAGGCCCAACAGTCTCAGAGTCATTCTTACCGAAATCCAGGATGGAGGCTAAACATCAGTATCATAGCCTGATTATACTGGACGCGCCGTTGGGGAGGATAGGCCCGAAATTTCACCGTGCCCAGAACCGCCCCAATAAAAGGGAGCATCTGAGAGGCAGTCAAGTGTGACTTTGGCACGTTCATAGCAAACCCCAGGGAATGCAGGAGGTTCGCTGTAGTCATGAGGAGGGACTGATCTCGTCTTCAACAACCAGTCTACGAGGTAGGGGAAGATTTATACCCCTGATCTCCACAGAAGGGCTGCGACCACCACCGTCACCTTTGTGAACACCCTAGGGGCACTGGTGAAGCTGAAGGGGGAGCACCGCAAATTGAAAGTGCTCATTGCCCACTGTAAACTGCAGGTAGCGGTGATGGGCAGGCTGCACGGTGATAAGAAAATGGGGATCCTCCTTGTCCAGTGCTACCATCCAGTCTCCCGGGTCCAGGGCAGACAGGATCTGAACTAGGGTGAGCATCCTGAACTTCTCCTTTTTGAGGAACGAGTTGAGGACTCTGAGGTCGAGGATAGGACGAAGGCCTCCGTCCTTCTTTGGGACCAGAAAATAGAGGGTGTAACAACCACAGCCTACATCTGGCCTGGGAACCCACTCTATAGCTCCCTTTGGCCATGAGAGTTTTGACTTCCTCGCGGAGAAGAGCAAGGTTATCCTCTGTCAGCCGGTCATACACTGGAAGCATAAATGGAGGGGTAGTCTCGAAGGGGCGGGAGTAGCCCCTTTGGACTATTTGAAACACCCACCTGGCAGAGGTGATGTTTCACAAGTGGAGGAAATGATGGCGTACTCTGCCACCGACTGATCGTGAATGATCCTAGGAGATTGGACTAGAAACGCTTGCGGTGGAGGAGGGGATCATGGCTTGGCTTGACTTCTGATGAACCGCATCCACGGCCCCACAGAGGCTGTTGAACTTGCTGGCCCCTCTGGCAGGAATAGGGTTAGCGCGGTTGGTAGCCCCTTCCATAGCCTTGGAAGGCATGTCCATAAGGTTAGCTTGGACATCCCCTGAAAAACCAGATGCTCTCAGCCAGGCGTGGCGACGTACGGCCACCGTCGTGGAAATCGCTCTGCCCAGCGAGTCTGTTGTTTCCAAGCCACATCAGATGGGAAAATTTGCTACATCTCTCCCATCTGAAATGGCTTGGGAGAGTAGGATCAGGTCCTCCTTAAAGACCCTGGACAGCACCTGCACAACTGTGTCCCATATCGAATGGGAATAATGGCCCAAAAGGCATGCGTGTTCACCGACCACAATTCCAGACTGGCGGAAGATAAAAAAATATTTCCAAAGCTTTCCAGTCTCTTGGATTCCCTGTCCGGAGGTGCGGAAGGGAACACGCCACAGGAAGTGGAAGCTTGAACCACCAAGCTTTGTGGGGTGGGGTGGGGTGGGCGGTGAGGATAACTGGGTCACCCGGTGCAGGGCAATGGGGCGGGCAATCGTCCTATTCACAGGAGCCCCTGTGCTAGGCTTAGACCAGGTGCCCAGAAGGAAGTCCGTTAAGGCCACATTGTAAGGCAGCAGGGGTTCCCAGCTGGAGACACCAGGCTGCGGGATCTCTGTCAAGACGTTAGTCTTGACTGCCACAGTAGGAAGCTGCAGGCCTAAGATCTCTGCAGCCCTACGTACCTCCATAGCAAATGATGCCCCCTCCTCCATAGCCAGGTTTGATGGAGACAGCATGCCAGAATCTGGGGAGGTGTCCAGACCACTGGCATCACCCAGTTCCTCATACCAGCCCATGTCTTGTGGTTGCAGGTTTTCTAAGGGATCCGGCTCCCCCTCTCAACCCTCCTCATCCATTCCTAAACCCTCAGGATAGGGCAGGTAGAGCGACATGGATCCGTATGGCTCTGTCGGCGCCAGTCTCGGTGTCGGAGAATGCCCAACCAGTTCCGTGTCATCGGGAATGAGGATTGGGGAGGCGCTGACGGTAGGCGCCAGTGACGCCAAGGACCTCGGTGGTAGATGCCGCACCGGGGAAGGTCGCTGTGGAGGTGTGGTCTGGACCCAAAAGCGCAAAACCAATGGGGACTTCTCCATCATCTGAGTCGGCGGGGCTCAAAGATGCACTGGCAGAGTCAGGCCACCCACATTTGATGCACATGGCATCAGAAAACTCCTTAAGCTGGGCGGGGGTCGCTCCTGGACCCAGGAAGGCAGGGAAATGCGGAGCTGCCCCAGGCACCCGCTCCGTGGATTGGGGCCTTTAACGCTGAGGGTCCTCCACCTCGTCGTGAGATGGGCAGGGTGCAGTCGAAGCACACTTCAACTTCTTGTGTTTTTTGTGGTGCCTCTTACCTGCCTTCGACTACTTCGATGAAGAGGACTTCGATTCAACTGAGTGGGGCTCAAGACTTCCTTGGCCAAACACCTGGACCGCGATCGAGATTGACGAGGCGACCTCCATGGTGCCACACGCCGGGACACGATCAGCTTTAGGGACCGCTACCTCAATGCCTTTTGCACCATGGCCTTGGAATCGGAGCACGACTTTGTGGTTGTGGTCGCACTCCAGACACCAGAGACACACTAAGTGAGGGTCCCTGACTAACATGGCACGGTGACAGGCGCAGCACAGTTTGAACCCCAAGGTCTTCTTACTAGACATCTTACAAACCAAAAGGAGTTGACAAAAAGTCGAGAAAAGTCTGTCAAAAAATGATAGGGCGTCGCTCGCTTGGACAGATCTGCACTGGCTGGCACGGAAAGAAAAGAACTGATGTCTGCATGTCGGAGTGACGGTTATATTGACGACGCGGACGTCACGACGACGAACACGAAGCCGACAACGTCACGTGGAGTCGACCAATGCCACCTACCAGCGCACAGGGGTACTGCTAAGAACAATCTTCTGGATCCAGGCTGAGGTTTGGAAGTTCAAAGGTAAGAAATCTGTGGCTAGATGTCTCTATCAGATGTTAATAATGATACAGATGAAGTACCGGACCTTGTGGTAAGGAGTGTCACTTGCAAAATGGCAGTCGACATGTTCATGTGGAAATTGTTGAGCGTTTGAATTATTTAAGACAGACTTTTCACTACTTTTTCAAGTTATTGAAGGTCGCAATTCAAATCCCAAGCGTGTAGTGGTAGTTAAATGAAGTCCGTCAGGGAGGAGTTCTATATGTATAGAGGTACAGGGCAATGATGCCTCCTGTTCTTTTCTACTATCGTCTGTGTTTAACCCATAGTGGTTATGCTGACAGAAAATAATCTTGAGGTCCTCTATTCTCTGACAATTTGGTATGCCTTCCTCAAAATGATGGGTGAAAACCTGTTTTTTAAGTAGCTGTAGGATCTTCACTAAGCAGCATAAAAATGGATATGATCAATTAGTAGAAAGTATGGGGGAGGAAGGACTGAAACAATATCCTCATTATATCGTCACTAAAAATGACAAAATTGTATTTGCCCACTTTAAGCGAAATGAAGGCACTTGGGTTAAATTCAGTCATGCTACACTTAAATGTACCCAGCTTTTGAATATTATGTTTTTTCTCCAAGATTATTCTTATTTTTTATAATGTCTACTTTTTTGTGCAGATTGTACCTGAAAATTAAATAGAATTGGTATTCTATAGTTAAGTTACAAAGCCAGTACATACGTTTAATTGATGAAATAACATTATAACAAGAGTTGACCTCACCAATTTGCGGTTGGCAAAAAAATTATGTTGCAAGTTTACTAACCAAAGTATTGGTCTAACTTTTAGGTGATGTAAGGATAGGATTAATTTAAATATGCCAATCACAGGGAGTGCTTTGTTGGTTACGGGTTATGATTGCCTCTGTGGGTCTCAACTTCACCCCAGAAGGGGGTAAGTCACTGAGAAGTGTGCCTTTCATGAACTCCCCTCTGCCCAAGTTAAAGGGAGAAGAGTAATTCCGCACGTGAAAACAGCACTACAATGCCACCTACCAGCATGTCAATCTGCGTGCAATGTGGTCAGCTTCAGTCTTTGAGAAACATACTTCTGTGCCCAGGCATAAGCATACGTTTTCAAACTTAAATATTTGTCTCTCCCTGATATATTTGATTATTACTCACCTGTGCTACTAAAACCATTGTTACAGTTTACCCAGTCTGGGAACATTTTGGGGGTCATGGACGTTTATTTTACTCAGGATCCTTTGCATGATTATATAAAAGTTGCAATTCTGATAATTTGAAATTAATTTGAAGATAGTTGAGTATCATGTTCTAAATTGAAGGCTATTTTTTTCAAAGTCATATTGCTTAGGGTAACATAACATAATTCCAGATATTGCTAATTACTTTTGATCTTTTTTGGGCCGGTCACTTTGGATTAAGATGAAGCTTTAAACAAAAATTGTAACTTTTATAGAAATTCTAGTGGAAGAAAAATTGTTGCATGTCACTGGAAGCTTCAGAGTAAGCACGCTTTACATCTTAATACTTTTTGTAAATTATTTTGCCTCCTAGGTTTGGCACTGGGGGGGGATTAACCTTGTTGATAAATGTAATAGAAAACGAACTACTTTAGATGATTTTTTTAAAAGAAACATGAAGCAGATTTATAAAGATTGGCCTGATAGAATGAGCAGCAGTGATTAATGAAGTAGGTGTTATCAACTAGGCATTTGAGATTGAAGGCTTTAACAATGACATTTTAAAATTAATATTTTAGTGAGTTATTTCCAACTAATGTGATACAGACAGTATTTCCATTTTATTTCAATGATTTTACTGTCTCAGTAAGTTACCTACAATTAGTTTATCATCATCTCAGAAATGCAATAGCAGTAATCAAGATAATTATTTTTTTCACATAATGATGTTGTGCCGTAAGATTCAATAATTTTCAAATACTTGTTGGTTTATTTCACAGATCGTATACTGTGTAATGGTTCAATACAAATCTTTTTCATTGTTTGGTATGACAGGTAAAGCCATTATAAATTATGCATTTGCTTCTTTGCTTTAAGAAAAGCATAATAGACTAGTTCAATTGTATGATGAGCTAGCCCTTGGTTGTATGGTGTAACTTTTACATTTTATATTTCACAATAAAATTCTATACGTGAGTATAGGAATGAATTCAGGCAACAATTTTGAGATATACTGGGGTGGAGTTCATACTTGTAGGACTGTTAAATTATTATGTGATACGCATCCCCTTCTTTTCCTTTCTTTTTTTGGGCGTTCACCATAGTGAAAATGTTTTAATTTGGATTTCATGAGTTTTCTTTATAATTTTGTATAATATACATTTTGTCATGTTTTTCTTGTTAACATTTTAGTAAAAGGAAGATGAAAAATACACCCTTTCATAATAAATTGTTGATAACACTGTTGATGAAAATTGTTATTGGGAGTCCTGGTTTCAGGATGATATCTAAAGTGTGGAATAAATGTACTACACTTATTGAATTATCAACAAATAATAATCTAAAACAGTGAAACAAGTGGACTTTTCCGAAATTGCAAACAGTGATTATCTATTTGTATAATCATTTGGCAATTTGCTTCCTCAGAATTCATATCTTTTTTCTTTCTTTAACACATTTGAAATGAACAGAGTTTATTATAATAATACCAACAGAGAATTCTCCTTCGTTGATAAATATGTGAAAGATTGTAATGTTATTGTGAATTAAACCATACCATTGCTAAACATAAATCATAAGATGTATAGCAGGAGTTACACTGACACGGCATCTTGGCTCCAGCAGTATTACCTGGCTACAAGTTTACTGTTTTTCATCCCAGAAAGCTCCAGTGTAAATTATTAGACTCCACCATATGTTGGAAATGAAATGAATCAGGAAAAATATGCTTGAACTGGACACTTCAATTTCCAAGAAATATACTTAAAGCAAAAGACTAGAGCAATCTTATTCAGCGGTTTGTGAGCAAGTGAGATAACCAACAATTTAAAAAAAACATATGGGTCCAGAAAACTTGAAACATTGAGACGAAAATATTCATGGGTCCTTGAAATGAGCATAAGAAAATACAGTGGAAGAATAGATGAAAGATGTGTACTAAACGGATGTTTCACAATAAAACAACAAATTTGAATTTGAAAGTATTTGAGACAGATACCAGGCCTATTGAGCTGAAAGAATCAGAGATTGAGCTTTATGTAGGAGTTCTTACATTAATCAGCTCATAGAATGTGGATATGGTAAGTGCCTAGCTCTTCTTTGTAGGGAGAAGGGACACAAAGACAATACAGACAGTCATTTCTGCACTGCTTTATATTAGGTGTTTGATTTGATGCATAATTCTAATATGCTATTTTCATCATACAATGACAGGGGAGAGGATATAGCCTTATGGCTAGAGCGGTCAACCTCGAAGCTGGGGAACCGGGTTCGAGTCTCGGCAGGGACACACAACATCCTGTGATTATGGGCAAATCACTTAATTTCCCCGTGCCCTACAAAAATGAATGTGTCCATCTGTAACAAAACTGGTGCTCATGTAAAGCGCTCTGATACCCAAAGTCTTGGGTCTTGTTTGCGCTATATAAAACTGTAAAACAAAAATTACACTGCCATTTACTTATAAAGTACTAACAAATCAAAATGAACAATAAACAAGCTTTTCTCTTTGTGCTGCAAGCATCTCATTGCCATTGAGCCTAAGAAAGTTTTATTGTCGCTCCTAACAGTAAATGCTACCTCGTGCCTCGTGTATTTCTGCATGCAACATGTTTCTCAGGTGTAATGCAGTAGTGTTCATTTTGCTACTCAATAAGGCAAAAATAAATACATCTGTATTGATACTTGAAAAAAATATTGTTGTTGTGGTGCTTTTTGGTGTTTGTGGTACCTGTGAGTGTGCATTCAATAGTGTATGTATGCTGTTTGTGTGGCATGCAATATACACCAAAAAGGGGCATAATTACCTACATATACATAATGACACATTCACAACATATATGTGTAGTAAGATTATGATGCGTAGCACTTACCTGTCTTCACACCACCATGGCCTCACTCCGTCAGGAGACCACCACCAGGACACCATCAACACAATGGGAAGGTCTAAATCTGCTCAGTGCAAACCCGCCAGCATGACAGCGATGGAGTACTGTTAGCCAGCAGAGAAGACCGCAGAGGTCTCCTGTCGATTTCTACAACATCTAAATATGGCAGGCAGACCGCTGTCAGCTTGATGAAGTACTTGGGACCGCCACAGGATGGCGGTAGCACCACCAAGATCTTAATCAGACCCTTAGTTATTTCTTCATGTATTGCATATGTATAGATTCCCTGCCTTTTGTGTTGTAATTTCAAATGCAACGTTTTTCTTTTTACAATGTCAGATCCGATCCTGAGGTTGCTCCCATGCTGCCCACTTAGCCACAAGCTACAGTCAAACCCAGAAAAAGAATGCTTGCGGGTCCATTACCTTTCGCCCAGCTTCATTGTTGTGAAGATTCATGAGTGCCCGGCTAGATGCTGCTCCTTTGCTTCTCTCTCGCACATCAACGAAGGACTGTGAGAAGGCCACACCATAGGCAATATTATCTGAGCAACCAGACCACTGGAAACCTAAAGCACATTGGAAAAATACAAATGGATGTCAATAGAAATTGATAATATCACCTTGCTAAGCCGCTGAGGATTCTGTCTGGAATGCATGAATCCCTTACACATAGATACAAGTCACATTCCTCCAAGACTTGGCTGAACCCAGTAAAGCATAGAGCATAAGAAAGCAATTTTGGCTCAAAGTCTCAGTTGGAGCATGCTTTTGGGCTTTACCCTGTGAAAGTTGTACGAACATGACTAAAAGTATAGCACCTTGATTGCTGAGTTACTCTGCTCATGCAACTTCCTGTGACCTTTTTAGTTTTTAATTTACCTGTAGCAATGGTTTAGTTAGGTCATTTACCCTTTTTTATATCATTATTCATTCATGAAAGGTGCAACGACACAATAACTTACCTTATTTAACAGTACCAATTCAAACAATAATATAAAAATTAAATTTAGGTAAAGTATGAAATAGTCACCCAAAATATGCACACAAATATGCACAATTAAGGTACTAAAAAAAACTTTCCCCACAATTCGCTAAAATATCACCGAGCATCTTTTTTCATTTGAGAGAGTTGAATAAAGTAACCTGTCACAATTTAGGACATCTTATGGTTGAGTGAGTTGTATATATTAATATCATTGGTACAAATATCGTCTGATATAAAAAAAAGTGTGTTCGAAATATCATTTACTAAAATATTATTTCCATTTGGTGTAGATTTTCTAATATTAACTCCCATAGTGTGATATTTTTGTAAATGATATTCATGGACACAATATAAAGGCATGCTTTCATATATTTGTGGGTGTGCTGCTGCCATTTGTGCCAGAAGGAGGAGGAGCAATGCTTGGGGCCTGAGGTTGTTACATCATCAGCCAGTTTGGGTACCAGGTGTGCATGACACTACTCGATTAATTTGTAGAAGGTATTGCTACCACCAGTAGTGCCACTGACTGCTAATCATCACTGGTGATATACTGGGCTTCTACCAGACCTGTAGTATATTCTCCCATCATTTATGTAATGTTAAGTTACATTATTTAAATCTTGTCATGGTATACTATTCTATTTTGTAGTTATGTTATGTTATGCTATGGAAAAGGTTTTTAAAAAGCCACACTGACACCATTGCAGGTCAATAATCGTACTCTATCAGCTCACCACCTATTCTCAAACAATTTAAACCCTCATTATAAGCTGGTGCAAAAGGATGGGGTATTTACCAAATATGATAAAAACCATTACCCCAGTGTGAGGTATTTAGCATGTAAGGTACATACCTCTATTCTGAGTTTTCAAAGTTTAAATGATGCATAACACAACATAAATGTTGCATAACATAAGGAATCAGTATTCCATAAAGCAAATTCTGCATGTTTTGCCTTTTTTACGGGCCTTCCCGCCTGATAAATGTCAGCGTTTGTACCTGCAAGAATTTCTCAGGAGACAGCTAATGTGATGATTACGGCACTACTCGTATTTCCAGTCCTTGTGCAAAGTTTTGTTTGCACAGGGATTGGAATTTAGCCCTTCACTTCTCATGATGGCTTTAGTCATGACTGAAATGTGGGCCACTTCTATTCATGAAGACATTCATTCAGCCGTGGCCCGTGCAGGTAAGAGCGGTGGGGCAGTGGGAGGGATTTCGACAGACAACGTGGGAAAATTATTTATTTATTTAATTTTCCATCTTGGTCATCTCTCGAATCCCCACCCGACCACGCCCCACGGCTCTTACCTGCACAGGCCGCTCCAGCATTCATTCATGTTCTCATGCCCACTGATTTAAGCAGTCATCACATGTCATATCTTAGTGTGGCGTATAATATATGAAACTGATATTTTGAGTTCGATATTAGGAAAGACCATGTTCAGTCGGTGATTATATATAGAGTTATAGGATCTTACAAACGATGGGCCTGGTTTAAACTCTCGCGGGCGGCCGGGCATCCGTCAGGGTGGCACAGGTCGTTCCCACTGCTATCCTGGCCGAACAACTGCATGCCTGCGGCGATCTCTGTATCTTCACTGGAGCCGCAGCAATGGCAGATCCTCTAAAGGCGCTATAAGTTGGGTGTGCAGCCACCGTCTGTTAAGTGGCAGCACATTAAACTTTTTTTTTTTCATAAACAAACTCCTAAAAAACGAATTGCCCCAACACCCTGGGAGTTTACTCCCAGGATGTGAGGGTCATCATTTTACTTTTCTGTCTGTAAATGATAATAAAACAAGCATTTGCAATGCAATAGGTCTCGCATTTACGCGAGTTTAAGCTATTGGCATTGTAAATGACAATGCCTTTTGTTTATGTTTTAAAAAACTAAATATAAATAAAAGGCATTGTCATTTACATTGCCAATAGCTCGAACTCGCGTAAATTCGAGACCTATTTCATTGCAAATGCTTGTGCCCTAAGCAGGCTGGTAATGCAGAGAGACATGCCCTGCAGGTCCAAGCAAATGCAAGACCTTTTGCATTGCAAATGCTTGTTTTGGAATGTTCTCGTTTTTTTTGCTTTCTCTGTAAACTGATGCCGTGACTTGGTACTCTTTACTTTTGGCCCTTATTTCAACCCTGCACAGGTAGTGGCATGGGCCCTCTTACACCTGTGTCAGGGAGAGAGAGAGCACGAAGTACCCTACTACTGCGGAGTCTGTCACACAGGGTAGTAACTGCAGAGAAGCAGTGCAAAGGAAAGTAACAGGGTGAGACAGTGAGGGAGATATGATGGAGGAATAGAAGGAGATGAAGACAGAGAGGGGGAGAGGTGCGCCAGGTGGTAATGGGAAATGATGGGTGGGATAAAGGAGAGAGTGGGCATAACAAAATGCAGGGTTTGCAAGACAGGAAGGATGAGGACAAAGAGAAGGGCTGAGTGAGACGTGGGTGCAACAGTAAGAGATATGGGAGGGGGATACACATCTGGGAGGGAGGGAAGATGAGGGGCAGGAATGTTAAGAGATTAAAGAAACGTTGATGGAGAAACAGGAGAAGAGCGAGAACGGTAGAAAGGGAGGGGTCGAGGGAGACAGAAGGACCATAGAGAGGGGAGATGAGGGAGACGTGAGTCATTCAACGTGACAGGGTTTTCGGTCATGAATATGTTTTACTTTGTCAGTTAATTGGCTCAGGCAAAACATATGAAAACGTCACCAGGGAAGGAAAAATAGACAGAGAGAATTACTTATTAATATAATTCTCTGTGCCTATTTTTCCTTTCCTGGTGACGTTTTCATATTTTTCCTCCTGAACCAATTAACTAAGTAGGTAAAATACATCAAATAACAGATGAATGACTGTAGAACGGGGAAGTTACTGGTAGATTAATGCTCTTGACATGCTTTGCAAAGTTTTTATGTTGGGAGCAATTGTCTCCTAAAAGCCCCGACGGCCCCTTTGAAAAGAATCCTCTGAAGCCATCTGCTTAGTGTCATGAAAGCGCACTTCGTCAGTGAACTACCCGATGACTCTGCATGCATGGGGCAGGGAGCAAATGAAAACAAGCATTGGCCGTGAAAGTGACACGACCGCGCGAATAACAAGCCGAGGTGACAAGGGCTGGGCGAGAAGGGAGGGGGGAATGCCAGCATCAAAGGAGCCTGAAGCTGACGAAAAGGGAGGGGGAGAAGGGAGGAGGGAGTGCGAGCAGCAGCTGTGCACGTGCAAGCCATCGTGCACTCAAGCTTTAGGCCTGCCAAATCATGTGGGTAGCACTTTTGAAAGCCCACTTACAAAATGTCTCAAAGAGACAGCTTGCGCTGTCTCAGCGAGACCTAAAAATGACATCAGATCATCCGCTCTAAATAAGGCACGTGGTCTGGTGCCATTACTCTGTGGCCCCTACTCCATTGGAGTAAGTTTTCTTATGGCAGTTCCAGTGGGGGCACTGCCCTCAGAAAACTGATGGTCTGCCTAACTGAAAATAGAGCTGGTGGACTGAGGGTTTAGAGGACAGTATACTCTGCCATGTTTGGGACAGGCTCAGTCCCCTCTCTGCCAAACTCGAAGTGCCAGATTTACTGAACTTTGACATAACGCAAAGCAGCAAGGGAAGTTGGTACGCTGCTTTGCATCAAAGAGAAAGAGCAGAAACGTGCAATATCTACTAAGATATTGCACAGTTCTGCTCTCTCTGAGCATTGGCATACTTCAGGAAGCCTACTGCCAACCAGGCACTCAAGTGCCATGATGCCAGTGTTGTGCTCAGAAATAGATTTTTGCGGAGGAAGGGATGCCTTTCTGCACAAAAACTTTTCTTAGAGGCTTTGTATGTGTGCTGCAGAATATAACAAATTAAGCTATTTCCTTTTGTTACACCAGCCTCAGCTGTTTGGGATAAAACCCCATGCAATAAAGCCAAGCAAATCTTGATCTGCATGGCTTGATAAGTCTCAGCATGGACTTTGCTCCAGGCTGTGTCACAAAAGTGGTGCAACCCTGATGCAAAATCTTAGTAAATATGTACCTAAATCAGGCCCCATGCCCTCTTTGACATTTATACAAGCTATTTCAGTTAAAATTGTAATAACAGGAGGTTCTCTATTCTTAATGCATTTGCTGCAGTTTTCAGAGGATTGGGAGATGCAAGGCTGTGAATCAATTAACCCCATTCTCTCATTAGACGGATTTGCTAGAGTTGCAGAACAATTTAGTGAGGTTATAAGGCAAAATCTATTTAATAGTGCAAAGCATTACAAGCTGACCTAGCACAAAAGATTTCAAAAACCAGTTGCGGCTCCACCGCTAAGGCGGAGGAGTGTTGCCCTTCTGCGCAAAAAGGAAAGATAAAATGACAATAACTAGTGTTATTGTCATTTTATATTTCCTATTGCATGCAGTCAGTGGCCTGTTTGGGGCGGGGCTGGCCAGAGCAAGGAAGGAGTGCTTGAATTCCAAAAGTGCGCATGAACTGTTTGGCCGGACCTCTTGGGCCGACCAAACAGTGCATGCGTACTTTGCATGTTCCTAGCAGGCTGCATTACACAGCCTGGTCAGGAACATGCACAGGCTCCCTGTCCCAGTCTGAGCGCCGATTCACAGCGCTCAGACCAATCACAACGATGCATTGCAGCATTGTGATTGGCTCAGGGGAGCCTGTGCGTCGGCTGCTTCCTGTTGCTGCCAGACTGCAGAAAGGAAGAGGAGGCAGGGTAGGCAGCGGCCGTCTGGCTGTTCTTAGGTAAGTGTGCTTTTTTACTATTACTTAACCCTCCGCACCCCCGCCCCATCACCCCTGTCCAGTAGCAGCCGCTACTGTCAAAAACCCACACTTCATTCTGATTTATGGAAAAGTACCACTAAAGTAGTGCTTGTTTGTGCCTTAAAATATCTTCATTTCTTCTGCTCAAGATAAACCATCTCCATTAATATTGTGTACAAAAATAACCTCCCCGAACGAGTGAAGGGACCAGAAGCTACATTAAGACTGTTCCCACCCTGACAACTTCCATTACTGAGATGTACTTTCATCCTGTTACCCAGGCTGTCCACATCCATTCATGTGATTAATAAATGTACAGAAAAGCACTCACGGGGCGAGTCCAACGTTTTTATTTCACGGACTCACAACAACTCACTGGTCACTTCACAATTATTACCAACACAAAACGGAGTAGGACTGAGGCAGAAAATAGACCAGCTCACCGAAATAAATAGAAATACCCCCATTAGTGAATCAGATACCTACAAAAGTCGTCCCTGACAAAAAGCCATTTTTATGTGATGGGGTATATGACACCTTAATAAAAGTGAAAATCGATACCATTGAGGGTGTATGATGTCATATTTTATGGTAGGAGTGATGGCACATGTAAAACATCTAAGGAAAAAGCAGATGAGCTCTCTAATGGAGCTGTGTTTGTTCACCTAAGAGCTGAGAATCACATTTACTAATCTTTTCTCACAAAAGGCCTGACTATTTAAGAAAAATAATATATTCATGTTGGCTTACACCTAAGCGTTAAACACATTTCAGAGCTGTTTAGCATTCATATCGCATTCCAGGAGTACTCGGACTCCTGGGAAGTAGTTGGTCTTCCTTTGAATAGACATGGAACTTTGTGTGAATTCCAAGTTACTCCCTTACAAAAGTATTTTTGCTTGCACAAATGTTTGTTTATATTTGGGAAAGTATCAATGTGTCGCCTAAGTGTATCTGTGCTTGCCTACTTTATTATTTTTGGCTTCACTATGGCAAAAGTGTTTTTCCTTAGGGAGAACCCTCATTTTCTCAACTCCCACTAATTATGGAAGTGCCCACCCCTCCTCCCCAACTTCCATTCTGGATGAAGTTGACTTTTGCTTTTCTCAGTAGTAAATCTCTTGCCATATTTGGGGTGGGACTGTATCTTCCAAAGATTTGTGAATACCCGCAAACTAGCAGTTTGCGCTTGTTCACCAAATTAGGCCTGTGCGAATCCATGCCCGGAAACACTGACAACGTGCCCCCGAGAACAGATTTGCTCACACCTAATATTACAATATACCGGTGCATTTTTAATGTGAGTTAATACATTTAGAAGTGTGAAATCATGTTTTGTGAATATCAAACTTTACACTTGTAAATATAGGTGTTTATGTACTTAATTTGAATTTAAGATTCTAAACACCTTTGTGAATCGGCTCTTTCTATTCAAATGTATCATCGTTAATTGGCAGTAAAATACTTCTTTCATTTCAACATAGGATGCAGGAAATGTGACTACAAGTGTAAAGAGTATTATTTTTAGAAGCATACATGCCTGTCTGAGAATATGTTCCATGTTTTTGAAATGTGCGGAATTAATCGAGCTGGGGTTCCTCAAAGCCTCCTAAATTAACATTTCCACAGAGTGAGATCTGTATGATCCGCAGCAATGCATTATAATCAGTTTATTAAAAAAATACTGCAGCTTTAAGCAAACAAGCCTTTTATCCGTGGGGGCGATAAGGTGATTGTTATCCCTGGTGTGGCCAGGAGGGGGAGTATTTTTAGCCATGATTAACGTACTCTCTGAAACAATGTCAGTCAGATGGAATGGGAGTCCTGTAATCACGGGGCAGACGCAGTCTAGTTACTTGATGACAGAAGGCCATTTGTCAGCTGTCCAACCCTGTGCGCTTAATAAAGTCCAAAATAGCCTAAAATGATACTAGATTATAAAATGCAAATGTCGGGCCTTCGGAAGAGGCCTAACCGCCACAGCTGCTGCCTGTGGACTTGGGAAAGAAGGTTTGAGTCTCGATGTCGGCTCGACATCCTGTGCTTCTGTGCGAATCACTTAATATTAAACTTCACGTGCCTTAACATAATCTTACCGTGTGTAATGCAATCTGCTACTCAAGTGAAGCGCTCTAATGACCTTGGACTAAATTCGCGCTATATATAGACGGCAAAAAACGTATATGAGCACAAAACATTCCAACGTCTGAGCTAAGTAAGGCAGGTAACTTTTGTATCTTATCTTAAGTAGGTGAATCACACGTGCCATTTGTGTGTCATTTTCACAAGTATATATTTGGTCGTGGGTTTACAGTGTAATGTAGACACTTGCAGGTTTTTTTTTTTGCGTATGTAGTTTTTCGATTGGTCATGTGATGATTCGCACACTTCTTTGTGACTTGGTGGATTTTATGAACTGGCAAAGTGATAGATGGTGTGCAGCTGTTGAGTAAAAGTTATCTTTTTTATTTTTTTTATTTTTTATTTTAAAGACATTTAATGATAATTCTTTATCTTTGTTTTTTTTACAGAGTAACACCTTCTGATACATACAATCAAGTTTCTCTTCTCACTTATATCACACGGTCTCACTTTTGCAAAGTGTACAGTGCTATGGATGAGTTTGTTATTTTTCTGCCCCGCCTCCCCTTGCACTGATCAAGCCACAGATGCAGCATCTTGGTAAACCTAACACATTTCACAAGAAATCCTCCTTTCTGAACATGCCAGGGTGCTTGGAAAAGGTCTTTTATTTTTTTATTTTTTATTGAGCAGAGCAGAGCAACGACATAGCATCCATATACAGAATACAATTTATATTGAAAAGGTGTTACAATTACAAAAACACAGTTATTGAAATCTCTAAAAAATATTAAATAGCCTTCCCATCTATGTTCCTTCCTTCCTTCCTTTATGTTACTAAAAGTAATAATCAGAGATCTCAACCATGTTTAAGAAGGGACATAATATACTAAACAACAGCAGTAAAGTGCTATAGGGAAAGATATAATATCTGTAATAGTGTGCAGCCATTACATAAAGAAAAGTGCTAGTGCTTCTCAAGTATAGTCATTTAGAAAAAAGTGCTAGTGCATCCATTTACGAAATATTAAATAGCCTTCCCATCTATGTTCCTTCCTTCCATCCTTTGTGTTACTAAAAGTAATAATCAAAGATCTCAACCATGTTTAAGAAGGGGCATAATATACTAAACAACAGCAGTAAAGTGCTATAGGAAAAGATATAATATCTGAAATAGTGAGCAGCAATTACATAAAGGAAAGTGCTAGTGCTTCTCAAGTATAGTAATTTAGAAAAAAGTGCTAGTACATCCATTTTACAAAGACTACTATAATTTACAACGAGATATAATTCAATTTCCTATGCTTTACCCTAAAAATGCCACAGCAATATTGATAAATTCTGTTGAAAATGTGCAAAAATCGCAAAAAACCCCCAAAAAAACACTTGATTGTAAAAGCTACTACAATTTTAACAACTTAACCAAGACATTGTTCAATTTCCTTTATCTTTTTCCAGATCTCTAAAATACTTCCAGTTTTTCTCAAATTTCTTAATGGCACCCACCCGGCTTGCATATGCTTTTTCAAAATTACAGGTTCTTCTTATTTTCATCCACCACTTCAAGTGAGAGGGAGCATCGGTGGACTTCCAATTCTGTAGGATTAAGGAACGGGCAACCATACAAGAAATAAATACAAAGGTCTCTTCAGCCCTGCTGGATATCGTTCTATTTTTAGAGATGCCAAACAAAGCCAATTCGGCCTCGGGCTGTATATTCTTGCCAATTGCCCTTCCCAAATCCACAAAAATTGTATTCCAGAATAATTCTAGTTTCGGGCAAGAGAAGACAATATGGTGCCAGCCACCCTGACCATTAGCAAGACATCTAAAACACTTATTTTCAACTTCCGGGTATCTTTTCCCCAGGGCCTCCGGAGTCAGATAGGCTAACCAACGTGATAGAAAGGCCATCCTTTTAAAGTTAGCCGCTCGCAAAGTTATCCAGGGGTGGCTCCTCCGCTCCTCCCACTGATGTTTGAGCAGGAAAAATAAAATGATAATGACGTAGTTATTATAATTTCTTTTTCGCAGGTTTGGGGCTAAGTTAGGGCGGGGTAGGGCTGGCAGCATAGGGGCAGTTGTTGTTTGCACACTCCAAGTGAGTATGATTGCTTGGCCGGCCATCCTGGCCTGGCCAAACAGTCATGAGCACTTTGCATGTTCTCAGGCCCCCAGTCCACATCTGAACGCTGATCCACGGCGCTCAGACGAATCACAATGCTGAATTGCAGCATTGTGATTGGGTACGGGGAGTCTGGGTGCTTCCTGGTTCCGGAAAAGTGGAGGAGAGACGTGGCCGGCGGATGAGATATGTGGTATTTAAAAAAAATGTTATTGTTTTGTACCCCCCGCCTAACCAACCCTCATTCCCTGCCAGCCGTTACTGGTATGGAGATTATAACTGGCAGAATGATTCTGATTGGCCCAGGTGTCGGACTTGACTGACACGAATTGCGCCCCCTGTCAGAAATGTTAGTCTGAGATGAGTATCAAATTAGATGCAGCAGCCGACTAAGGGATCTCTTACAATATGAATGCACAATTACTAAACTCAGTAGAACTGGAAGATGGAGACACTGCAATGACAACCTCAAGCCAACCCAGTATGACTGTTTTTTCCTTCCCTTGACTCGTATTTATTTGTTTAAAAATGTTGATGGCTCAAAAGTAAGTGAGGGCGGTTGGGAGGTTAAGACCCTGTCAGATAGTGTAGACAATGTCAAACATTTTTCAACTGCAGTTCCTTTCCAAAATGAGTTAATTTGTATGCAACTTTAAATTACTCTTTGTAAGTAGTTGACACTGACAATGCCCTTGTAGAAATGCATTAGAAAGCAAATAAAATAAAGTTTGGCCTCTTATATCATTAATAAACAGGCCTTCTTCCGGATATGTATAACTCAGCACATTTTTATTTTAAATGCCTCATTGACTCTCTCCGCAAATGTGGGAGAGTTGTCCTGGCTGATAAACTAGGAATGTGTGTTGGTTGAGTCTATATACAGTGCAACACGGTCATGGTCATCACAATGGCAATAACGTATTACAACTTGTTGGACCTGGCCCTTGGTGCAGGGTTATCCCCAAACTTTTTGCCTTCTTCCTGCTATTTTTGCTTACCTGTTTTTGTTGGGTTTAGGACTCTGGGCACGTTACCACTGATAACCAGTGCTTAAGTGAATATGATCTCTGTCTAAAAGGTATTGGTGATTTTTTATCCATGATTGACATATTTGAATTACTAGTAAGTCCCCAATAAAGTCAGGTATAGACAGGCCAGTATATCAAATACTACTAGTGGGCCTGCAGCACTGAGTGTGCCACCCACACGAGTAGTCCTACAAAAGGCTCTGACCGGCCACTTCAGTGTCTGTGTGAAGTTTTAAACTGCCATTTCGAACTGACAAGTGCACCCACTTGCCAGGCTTACACCTTCTCTTTTACTACATGCGAGTCACCCCTAAGGTAGGCCCAAGGCAGCCCATGGGTTAGGTGCAGTGTATTTAAAATGTAGGACATGTACTGGTGTGTTTTACATATCATAATAGTAAAATACTGCTACTTTCATTTTTCACTATTGCAAGGCCTATCTCTCCCATACGGTAACATGGGATTGCCTTGAAATATCTTTTAAGGGTAGTTTCCCATTGGGAGAAGATGGACATTTGGAGTTCAGGATCTTTGAACTCACAATTTAAAAATACAACTTTTGGTGAGGCTGGTTTTTAAATTGCATGTTTGACAATGTCACTTTTAGAAAGTGGGCATTTTCTTGCTTAACCATTCTGTGCCTCTGCGTGTCTGTGGAATAAAATGTCAGGGTTGGCTGAAAGTTGGGCTCTTGTGCATTCACTCTTGACAGTCACACAATGGCAGCTGGGGTGTGCCTTGCTTATCCTGATGAGCCATTTCCAGGCTGATGGGCCTTCCTCAGCTAGAGTATTGGGAGGAGTTGACTGACACCTGAATAGGGCTGTGCCTGTCCTTACACAAAGATGTATCGACCCCCCTGTAGTGTGTCTGGAGCCAAGTCAGGGAAAGGCAGGGTTTTGTGCACTACGAAGACTCCTTTGAAGTTTGCCAACTTCAAAGGCAGAAAGGGGTATAAGTATTGGACCTCTGATATCCCAAAATCAGAACACTTCTGGACTGAGGGCATTCTGCCAGAAAGAAGAGCTGGATACTGTAGGAAGGACTGCCACTCTGCCTGTTGCTTTGTTGTGCTGGCCTGCTGCTTCTGCCCTGGGAGTGAAAGGATTGGACTTTGCTTTATGTATGCTGCTTCCAAGGTTGTCCAATGGCTTGTGTGTGCTTGCCTCCTGTTAAGAAGTCTCAGGGCCATCAAAGTCTTCACCTTTCACTACCTGGGTCATTCTGCTTTGAGTTCTGACTTGGCAAGTGGTCCCAAATCCAGTTTCTGGGCCCTTGGAAGTTTAACCTGATGATCTTAAGGAGAAAATCCACGCATCGACTCCCAGTACCTGTTTTCCCAACGCGCCACTGCAAAAGATCGACGCATCGCCACTGCCTGCACCGAAGCATGGCTCCCTCTCAACGCACCGAATGTGGCCTTCACTGCAGGCGCCAGCGTGCTCTGGCTACTTGTCAGAAAAATCACTGTAGCGTGAGCACCATGTTGTCGACGTCCGTGGCACCCTCTCCGAAGCAGCACTTGCTTCATGGCTGTGGAATTGACACAGCGCCTGCTTCGCTACTGTTGCCTCGATACAGCGCATCTGGATTTTCGATGCATAGTCTCTCAATGCTGATTTTTCATCGACACCACACCTCAGTAAGGAACCGAGGCTGCTGTCTGGACACCTACACATTAACTCCCCCGCCATTAAGGAACTGATACATCGCCTCCCCGGCCTAGCAGTACAGAACAGACGCGTCACCTACCCTACCTAGCAGTAAGGAACCAAAGCATCACCTCCCCAGTGTAGTAAGGAACTGGCGCATCGCTTTGCTTTTCCAACACCTCATCTCCCCTGCGCCTTGCACTGTCTTTGTTTTTTGACGCATCTAAGGTACTTTGTGCTAAAACAAATCCATCCAATGATTTCGATGGACTAAACTTGGTTAACCTTTTAAAAATAATATTTTGACTTTTGTAGGTTTAGTATTTTGTCATTTTAGTCTTGTTTTATGCTAATATGTTTCTAAACTGGTGTGAACTACTTTTGCAGTGTATTCACTGTGTTAATGTGTGGGTGTACACATACTTTACACATTGCCTCTGAGATAAACCTGACTGGTCTTGCCAAGCTGCAAGGGGGCGAGCAGGGGTTATCTTCACTGTATGACTCTCTTACCCTGACTAAAGTCAGGGTCCTACTTGGACAGGGTGCAAACCACTGCCAACTAGAGACCCCATTTTTAACACCACTACTTTAACACAAGTTAACCCCTCACAAGCCTCACCTGAGCTCATACTGCTGTGCTCATGAAGCCTTTGTTACACACACAATTATATGTCTTACCATTTTAAACAGGTTACGGATCTAATAATTATAAGAATGCATATAGCACTGCCACTAAGAAGTTAGAGGATTCCCTAGCTCCACATCACCCTTAAACTAGGCTGACATATGTTTTTTCTGTATTTGCCTCAATAATGTCAACACATAATTTTCTAGGGTCCGGAGTTGGATGGTGTAAGTCTGACACCCTATATATATATCAAAAGGCTTCCCTGTTATTTCCATACATATTGACATGTACCTGATTTTCAAATAGAGCTATTTTGGGTTGCATTTTGTGATTTCATCTGTACCAGGTGGAATCCACCCATTTCCCAGTTCTGAATCTTTGATTACTCCCACTTCAGTTGAGGTCCAAAGGAGCTGTGCCATGACTCCTCACTGAGGATAAGCAGGCAGAAGTGAATAATAAAGATTGATTGAACGAAGACAATTTCATCATATGCATTAATTATACGCTGAGTGCTGCTGCACTATGGATATCACTGTCATGTATGGAAAGAAAACCAATGTAGAATCACAAATGTCACTGTGATACAGTTAGAAAATGTGAGTGCTGAACCATTCATAATCATTTGGTTGGAGATTGCTCTCCATTTGATGTATAGAGGTTCTCTGCACCATTGAAAATATACTCTGCTCAATACTGTTGTTGGCTAGTGTGGTTGTTTCATTGCCTCAACCCCTCGTTTTTCTCTTTGCTTTAGAAGTGAACATGTAATCAACTTACATATGAAAAGCATGCACTGCAAGTACTAAATACACGTTAGTGCAAGACAACTCAAGTCAAGTCAAGTCAGGGACATTTGAATAGCACAACACATCACTCAAAAGAGTCTCAGATCAGAGACTGAAGAAGCGAAATGGCTTTACTATTAGTAGTCAATAGAATATACAATGAATAAGGCACAACCACCAGTAAAGGAATGTTGTGCTTCTGGTGTAAGAAGAAGACTTAGGGCCTGATTTAGAGTTTGGTGGATGGTATGCTCTGTTACAAACGTGACGGATATCCAGTCTACCGTATTGCAGGTGCATGATATCCTAGGGCACTTGTAAACAGCAGACTGATTGACTTTACGTTCACTGGCGTAACAAAACTTGAGGGGGCCTCCCTGCAAGGCACGTGGAGGGGCTCAATCAGGAGCTCTGCAGCCAGAGTGCTGTGCTGAGGGGGCCCCCTGAAACCTGGGGCCCCCCACACCGCGGGGGCTGCGGGGGCCTGTGTCACGCCCCTGTTTCTGTCCCTTTGTGAAGAGTATCCCACCAGCAAACTCTAAATTGGCCCTTAGTTGATGTCAAGAAGGACCATCAGATTGTTTTGTTTGGTGTGCCAGAGAGCCATCTGGTGTTGCTCTACTGATCCCCTCTTACCACTTCACCTACTGCCATTAGACACAATATAACAATTGAAATATCAATATACAGACATATCATGACCATAATGTTGAATACCAAAACATTGTCAAGGTAGGTATTGATTTATTAACTTCACTGTGAAAATATTTGGAGTCAATATACTTTTTAATGTGTGGACAAGGAATAGGCTCATCATTGTTTTCCTCCACAAAATGATACACTTTTGTTGTTTGTTGCTGAACCTAATGGCACAAAGGAAGTATCTGAGGAATAGTCAAGGTAGTAGGCACTGAAAGATGCTCCTTGTAACACAGGAGACTCTTATTTCAGACACACTCATGGCCAAAAACTAACATTTCAACTTTTGAAAAAACCAATTTAGGATTCCAAGTTCAATCACTAAATGGTGAGATGATCCACAACATGTCATACAATGTAAGCTTCATTCTGCAAAATGCAAATGTTCTGCTGATGCAGAATTATTAACGAAATAGAGCATTGGGACCTATCAATTTATTTAATTTTCCCATGGTTCATAAACTGCCTTCCCAGCTATTCCTGGTCTTTGCCACTGCTACCCATATTTTGTATGAAACAACAGTGGTCACTAGGTAGAAAAGGTAACACAAAATGCCAAACAACATATGCAAATCCAAACAATGTTTTTATTATATAAAAATCCATCTATGAATAAAATTCCAAAACCAAGTACTACAGTCTGCTGTGAGCTAAGTGTCATGAATAGAGTGAGGGAAGTGCTCAGGAAAAGGTGTAAAATGTGTGAAAAATAACTACACTGTTTGTGTCATAATTGCATTTTCAGAGATACAGCCCATAAGATATATGCTAAATCAATACATGCTGGGTCTGTATATAGTGTCAATGGCATTTCAATCCTTATCCGAATAATATGATTATCACCAGGACAGGTAAAATGTAGGCCCAAGTAATTGCAACACTAAATGGGTTCAAAGGAGGAGTGGAATCATCAAAATCTTAATTAGGAGCTGGAGATATCAGGAATTTATAATCCTGACTGCGGAATCTCCGATCCATGTTAGGCATCAAAAGTAAGGGTTCAGTTTACAAAATAAGTGAGGGTTTCCGCTGTGATGTGGAATTGCTGAGGATCATGATAATTCCAATAGTACTGAGTCTCGGGTAAAAAGCAGAACACACGCTTCCAAGGATAGTGGTGTTGGCATCCTTTATCAGGGTAGGGAGGGCCCTGGGAGTTGAAACCATTGAAATGGCTGTCTATAAAGCACATAGTAGTTCCCAAAACAGGATTTACTTGCACTTTTCCTATTATCAGTCCCGGGATTGCTGTCTGCACCTGTGTGAGGTGGTGGTTATTTACGCTCTCAATATGCATTGTAGACCGCATATGTTGCTGTAGATTGCTACTAGTTAACTTTTCACATACTTAGTCCCTTTTAGAGCTTGCCATTTTACTCCAACTTTAGCTTTGGAAATTTATTTGGGGGGGGCTTTAAATTAATTTTGCATTGAAGTGATAATGCTTTGCATGAAAGACACATTTCTTGGGCTTCGTCTAATTAGCAGTGATTTGGGAAAACAGGTATCCATACCTCTGTGTGAGGCAAGCCTCACTCATTTGTAAATAACACATTTTATGGCTTTCTTCTCCAAATCAACACTTAAATATTTTCTCAATATGTTTCATAACCCAAATAATCAATCAAAAGCGCTGTATGGCCTGTATTGCTATATCACCCAAATTTCTTTATCTGCCTATGACCAGAAAGAGCGCCTGGGAACCATGTCTCCTGTAAACGTGGGTTATATAAGCTCTACACACAATTGAAACAACAAAAATAACCAATGAAAATGCATAACAATAAATGCCAGTTCAGTACGTGCCATCCGGCCATCAAACACATTTTTCAACTTCTCCATGGCTGCTCACTGAATTATCTTGAAAAACTTTTCTCCCCATTGTTAAGCAACAAGAGGTGCCCCACTGAGTGACTACTGTTGACCGGACTGTTTAGGTACAAGAGAAAAAGAGTTGATCTCTCAACATCCCAACGAAACTGGAAAATTGAGAAGATCCTTAAGACTCATCTCTTCACCTTTTTTGGCCAATCATATCCGCTTCATGATTGCCCTCTCGGGTTGCATTTTAAGTTCTGCCCAGTAACTTGCCACCTTAACCAGGGTTTCAGGATACTTGATATTTCACGGCTTTGTCATCATGATTGAGACATATTCAGTGGTGGGTTGTCTCCAGGTACTGCCCATCACTGCTGAGTGATCAACTGGTTCTCCTCCACTGACTCTGGCAAATGTACTATAATGCAACTTTCCACTCCTTCTTACATGCACCCATACCACAATGTACTCAGAAGCCACCAGATGATTGGTAGCACTTTACAAAAATTCTAATAGAATAAACTTCAATTTATCAGTGCTGGAAGAGTTAATGATACTCCACCGGCACAACATGAATTGGACTGGTGGATGTAGATTTACTATCAACTAAAGAATGTCATCTTAAATTCCACATCATTTGAACTAATTAGGTTTGGTCTACAATTAAACTATTCACTTACAGTACATTTACAAATCCTACGCAGCTCCCTTGGGTCAAGCCTTAACTTCGAAAATGAATTCACACACCTACAAACCACAATGAACATGACCTTTAGCAAGAGCAGCTTTGTAGTTGACTTTAACTCATACTGGTAAATATAATCCTCTAAATAAAGCTATCAAAAGCCTTATGCAAATTGTACAACATTAATTCAAATTGCAGAGCACCAGTACACTTTAAAGGAAATTTACTTGATTCCATGCAGGCCTGCGAAAACTCACACAACAGCTGATAATTTCAAATTGGAAATCGCAGTTGACATTATTGTATCGGTTAGACGTGTTTGCATCAAATGTTTGTCATTTAAAAAAACATGCTTGAAAATGAAATTATTCTTTCTAAATCCCATTTTCTGGGATGATAACATGTTTTCAGATACTGAATGAAGGAGCAAAGAATGGTATGCAGACTACATAAATAAAAGCAAAAGGTTATTAAGACATATATAAAGAGAATAAGGCATTCTCAGAAGAACACAAAAACTATTAACACAAATAAAAATATGGAAAATTAAGGATGGAATCAAAACCCATCTGCTGCAAAAAACAATTAAAATATGTGCAAACATCACATGGACCATCCATTTACGGCTGAGAACAGCACAGAAAATATGAGTGTCATTAGTTGCCGCCATCTGATGGTGGGGGTGTTAGGCTACCTTATCATTAATAAAAAGGATTGCTTTAAAATCTACAATTTAATTTTGTAGGAGGAGCTTGGAGCCCAGAAATAGAGCGGGACCTGGGGTGTAATCAGGGGCGGCTCCTCCACTAGGGCAGAGGAGCATCGCTCCACTGCTTTCACGCAGTGCGAGACAGCCAAAACATAAAATGTTAATAACTTTTTGTTATTAGCAATTTATGTTTGCTTTGCGCATTGCAGGTGGGTGGGTGGGTGGGGCTGCTCTGCTCTTTGAGCAGGGGAGGAATGGCTTGCTCACTCCTGAGTGTGCAAAGACTGTTTGGTTGGTCCTCTCAGGCCGCCCAAACCAGTCATGGCATTCTGTCCTTCTCCATGCAGGCTGCATTGTAGTGAAGTACACTTCTACCTTGAGTCTCGACTGTACTGTTTGCATTGGTCTTGAAGTGTGACATTACACATGAATTTTGAAAGCATTAAAGCCGCTTTTTGAACATTCCGTTCAGGTCACAAAACAACTTCTCTTTAGAAATGGTACTAGTTCAAGTAGAATAGTATCTGACAATGGTGTAAAAACATTAGTTAACTTCCAAAAGAAATATACTCACCCTAATAAAAGAATTGCAGTAAAAATTATTAGCAAAACAATATTTTGTCTCTTGTACCAGAAAATATTAATAGAGTGCACTAATTATTGTTGTTACCTTCCTAAAGAAACCCGCTTTTGTAGTGTTGGGATTGAAAGTTCAAAGAAGCCTATATTTTCGCACATAATCTGGTATTTTTTCACATACTTCACATTTGGTGTTTGAGTCTTTTGCAGGGGCGGCTCCTCCGCTAAGGCGGAGGAGTGTTGTCCCCAATGTCCCGAAAAGAGGTGAAAGGAAAAATAAAATGATAATAACGCTGTAATTATCATTTTATTTTTACTACAGGGCTAAGTTAGGGCGGGCGGGATTGGGGTCACACAGGGAGGAGTTGTTTGCACTCCTTAAGTGTGCATGACTGTTTGGCTGGCCCTCTTGGGGGGCCAAACAGTCATGAGCAATTTGCATGTTCCCCACCAGGCTGCATTACACAGCCTGGTGAGGAACATGCCCAGGCTCCCAGTCTGCAACTGAGCGCAGATCCACAGCACTCAAACAATCACAACGCTGCATTGCCGCATTGTGAGTGGCTTAGTGGAGGGAGCCTGTGTGCTTTCTGCTTCCATCTTAGCTGAGTATAAGGCAGTGTAAGGCAGTGTGGGAAGTGGAGGAGAGACGGCGACAGGTAAAAGGAAAGTTATTTTGTCCATCTGTGTGCCCCCTCCCCCCGTTCCCTGCCAGCTGCCACTGGTCTTTTGCTGGTCATATGAAATCCCATTACTTAAGGTCTTGAGCTAGATATAATCCCTTTTTTCAGCTGATTAAAAAACAAACAGAAACATACAGCGAGTATACTATATGTGTCATAAAATCACTATATAGCTTGACCTTCGACCCATTTTATAATGATGCACAATAGACACCAGTACAAACAGCCTCCACTGCACATAGTTTGTTGTATTTCAAAACAATCCGCCCATAGAGCAACGCCCCGTACAATAAAAACTCAATCCCTGGAACAATCTATAGTATGCAAAAATATGCAAAACTTCTCCAGAAACACAGAATCCCCCCATCAAATAGTTAAGGTCGGTTCCAGATAGTTTCTCACCCAACCCACCTTCTCAAGACCCTGATTCAAAAAGCTGCATCATCTTTGTAGGTAAATCAGGAGTTTTTGCTAATAGACCAGTACATCTAAAAGATGGGGAAGAAACAGGTAAAGACAAGCCACATAGACACGGCCTGTGTTTGGGCCTACACTAACCTTTCGGGTTCACCAATATGTCAAGCTATCTCCAGCCTATGCAGGAGATTCATTACCTAATATAAAATGAGCCACTCTAGTAACAAAAAACAAGTCTCTCACTAAATATGGAGCTGCAGACTAGCCTACTGGTTCAGTTGCTGGCTTTACAACAGGGCTGGGCTCCTAAAAGAGTGGAACGTCCGGCCAGGGACGTTTCTTGCCATGCTCCTTTGCTTGAGCTGTGATTGGTCTTGCCCAAGCCCTACCAGCCCTTCAGGGTTCATTGGATGGTTTGGACAACATGCAGATTACAGTGTATTTGTCTAGAAATCCATCTCTCTAAATTAATACCCACCATAAAAACAAGCATAATTCCCTTCTGTACCCAGCCACCCGTCAACAAAACTAGAGGTTAAGTAGGAAAAAGACAAATCTTGAGTTGCACCCACAAGGGCATTCTCTTTGGAAAGCCTACAGGGCTGGGGAAAGTTATATCATTTAAAGTAAAGTCAAGGTAAGTTCTTTCTGGTATATATCTGTAGTAATCCTAACAAGCTTGATCCCCCTGACCCGATGTTCTGCCTAAGCTCAGGTCACTGCATTAGTTGGGTGATTGTGAGAGGAAAAAGATCTCCACTGAAGAGCCCCAGTTCTTGGGAGCACGTTGGGTATTGCAGCGCCCAACCAGCAAGTAACTAGCCCAATGATGAAGCATGCCACCTAGGTGGGTGAGAGCTTTTGCATCCTTCAGCTAAGGATTGCCCATGATATAGAGACATCATTGAACCAGAAGTGAGGTTGACCTCATGGTGGAGCAGCAAAAAAGCACACTGTTTTTGCTTATAGACTATTAGTTTGGTAAGGGTGCTTGCTGGACCATGGTAAATATTTCTGCTCCTTCCCCCTTATTGTGCTACAAACAATTCAGCACAGCGGTGCAGCAGTGGGGACTTACCAAAGGACCTTGCTACTGAGTAACTCTCCATCAGTATATGACTATCAGGTTAGTCGAGATGCAAGGCTGAAGTTATGATGATGAAATAGTTGCAACAATTCTCCAGGCACCATCCCTACTGGGAGGGACTAACAGCATACCATTGTGAGCGCACAGGATGAATGGTTTCTCTCTCTACTCTCAGGCAAAAATCGCTCTACATGGGGCCATCTCCATTGAGTACCTGCATGCTAACTCAGCGCCAATGGTATTAATAGTGAGAAATTAGCCCAGGGTCTTTCTGGAGGATGCCATTTTTGGAAAGAATGTGCACAGGTTGTTTGGAAATGAACACGGGATCTCTGAATACTAATTAAAATACATCAAAAAGATTATCTGAGGCATTGATATCAAAATACAGGTGGCAGAAAGCTCATTAAAAGTCATAGTTCACCCATCCTTTTGTTTTTTTTAATAGTTTTAGAAAATTCACATAGAAAAACATGAAAATAAGGAGTACCTGCCACAACAAAAAATCAACAATCTCCAAAAAGATATCAAATCAGCATTAAGACAATATATCCATTTACAAGGGAAGACTTTGACTTATACCAACGACCACAAAACCATCAAGAATTGATCAAAAGAAGAAACCCCATGGTTCCTTGTGGACATAAAGTTCTGATGAATATAGCAGCGAGGAAGAATCCAAAAAGCCACAACACCACTAAGGATTCTGCCAAGAACCAATGTTTTATCCACCAACACCTTTTATTTGCACCGTCTGATGGAAGCCTACTCCCCCGTTCATGAACTTTCATGATAATATGCCTTTTTTTAGGGTACAGCAATAACAGTGAAAGAGGAAGGAAGAGAAGAAGAAGATCCTAACCACAGGTCCATTGGCTGGGGGAAAACCACATCCAAAACGAAGTAAGAGAAGGAACAACACGATGACAACAATTTAGTAGTTAATCTAATCGAATATTGACAACGTGTGAAGAACAGGTTGTTAACCTAGGGTTGGGATTTGTTCCAACCCCTAAATTTGACAGTTTCCAATTACATTGTCAACTCACAGCCTTTTTCAAGAAAGTAAGACATATAGCTCTCTTTATGAAGAATACAACTGGATCACTGGAAAGTAACAAAGGTATACATACCTCATCCGTATTTAACCCACTGGCCACAGCGATACCAGTTGGAGAACAAACCTTTAAAAAAGCAGTCCTTAAAAAAGTCTCAAATTTAAAAGAGGGAAGGACTTTCCAGAATACAACAAAAGAAGAAATTATTGTTATTAACACCACCTCAAGAGACTGTTCAATTATTATCAAACCAGCGGATATAGGAGGTGCTATTGTTGTCATGAACACAGAAGACTACAGGAGGGAATGTCTCAGGCTCCTACCATATACAACCAACTATAAAAAATATCAAAACAGATCCAACACCAGCTTAGAGCAAAGCATTTACAACCATAGTGTACAAAACTCAAACATTAGGTTGGATCACACTTAAAGAGGCTCAATTCCTTCATAAGCAAAATCACAGCATTCCTTACTTTTATATTCTTCCTACAATTCATACGCCATTATCTGACCTCTAGAGAGACCTACTGTTTCCTGTTTTGATTTGGTATGCAAACCTTTATCAATATTTTGTGACTATTATTTGTGATAAATGGTTCAAGAAATGCCCTTCTTTATAAAGGATACCAAAGAAGTTCTAAACCTATTGAAGGACTTGGCTCTTGATGGAACAACCACCACCCTTATCTACGAGATGTGAAAGCCTTATATACCAGTATCCCCCAAGAAGCCACTCTTCTGGCATTGGAGGACCTCCTTAGGATGAGAACATAGACCTTTATAACACCAATACATTTCATCATGGATGCTGCCTCAGTAGCACTAACGGAAAATGACTTCCAACTTGAAGATGTATTATACCTACAACACCAAGGTATGTTGATAGAAAGTACATTCGCACCAAGCCTGGCACACTTGTACATGCACAATTTTGAGACAGCCCACATCTACAGCAATGTAAATCCCTACAGAGGTGAGATCATGCTATGTAAAAGTTACATAGGTGACATCCTTATAACCTGGAAAGGGGCCATTCCACACAGAGAGGAATTTTTTATATGGATCAATAGGTTAGATCCTTTCTTAAAATTTACACACACAATGTCTCAAGAAGAAACTTCCTTTCTAGATCTCATTATAAACATCAAAGAGAACTCCATTACTACAAAAACTTTCCATTATAAGAAAGTTAGGAATAGCCTTCCGCAGTTCAACACCTAAGCTCTACGCCTGAATCAACCCTTTGGACATTTCATAATACTACGCAGGAACTGCAATAGACTCTGTGATTTTGAATATCGAGCTGACCTACTCTCAAAGAAGCTTCAAACAAAGAGATACTATTCATAAACTATAGAGACACACATAAACGGGCTAGGAACAATAACAGGGAAGACATGTTGGAAACAAAACAAAGGGAAAAGGTGACATGCATTATATCTTACACCCTTCTATCAAATGATGTGATAAGTATTATAATAAATAAATGCCACATTCTCAATGCTGGCAAGATGCAATTGAAAAAAAGCTGTTTGCCTTTAACAGATCTACAACTGATATGACAATAAAGCTGACTCTCCCCTTATTAACACAATTTGGAATCTCCTGAATGTGACGGGTCACTCCCCTTGTTTTGGTTGCAATGTCTGTCAACTAATGACCAAACAGACAGATATTGACCTTGGACTTCCTAAAAATGGTAACTGAAAGACAATACCAATTGTAATACTAAAAATTGCATATATCTGAATCAATGTAAGTGTTATTTACAACAATACTTTGGTATGACAGCATGCCCAATAAAAGTGAAAATCAACAAACAGAGAAGCACAATCAAGTGTCAACATACAGCAACACGATTGACAAATCATTACATGGATTATGGACACTCACCAAATGACATGAATTGGTGTTTTTTTAAATTCTTTTTTATTGCAAATAAAGCAAACATAAGAGCAATGACTTTAAACATTACACATTGTGGCATCAAGACATATGTGTACAGTAACCATCCCTTGTCCGTACCCAGGAACCCGCAGTCTCCCCCCTTCCACCTCCCATCAATTCAAGGGGCTACAGCAAAATCTGAGCACCCCTGATGTAAAACATCATGACTGGTACCTACAATTGGAGAACATATGTCACCCCAATATTAATTCCATTTCCCCCAGATTTTGGTCCATTTATTCGGACAGCCCTACTTTCAAAGACCACTCTCTCCGCCAGCATGAACCAATTCCTCTTCCAATTATTCAGGTGTGGTGCTAACTCCACTCTCTAAATACATGCTATATTGGGTTTGGCCACCATCAACCCCAGTGTCATCCAGAGCTGGTCCGTACGAGTAAGGTCAGCTACATTACAAACATTTAGGAGGCATCACTTTGCGGGTACACCCATATCGCCCCCACAGATATTATTTAAACAGGCAACCACTGATTCACAATCCTGCTGAAGCATTGGGCAACTCAAGATCATGTGAAAAACGTCTCCTCCTGGCCACATTTCTTAAGACGCATTGAGGTCTCTGCCCTGTCCATCTTCGTCATAGTAGTGCATGCATAGTAGCATCTATTTGTATTTGTATTTGTTTATGTAAAGCGCAACATTCATCCTGACGGATATCACGGCGCTGTTTAGTGGAACAAAGGTAGGTTATGACGGGGGACTTCAGCTACTTGTCTTTAAGGCTTTGGAAAAAGGTGTGATTTTAGCTGCTTCCTGAACGATATATAATTTTCGGAAAGGCGTAAGTACAGAGGAAGTTCATTCCAATGTTTGGCTGCCAGGTACGAGAAAGACCGACCACCGGCTCTGACTCTTCTTATACGCTTAGGTCTGGCTAATGCTTGGTGTCTTGATCTAAGGCATCTAGTGGGGACATAGAATTCGATTTTGTTCTGAAGGATTTTAGGTCCGACGTTGTGCAATGCCCTGTGCGCATGGCTCAACAGTTTAAACCGTGCTCTTTGGCGCATGGGTAGCCAGTGGAGTTCTTTCATGCATGCGGACGCAGAGCTGAGTTTACCTTTATTACAGACAAGCTTGGCAGCCGCATTTTGCAGCACCTGTAGGCGTGAGAAGAGGTAGTCTGCCATGCCCACATATAGGGCATTGCCGTAGTCCAATCTGCTGGTAAGCAATGCCTGTGTGACCGTCATTCTGCATTCTAGCGGGATCCAAGGAAACAGCCTTCTTAGAAGTTTTAAAATAGCAAAACCTTTTCCGCACAGGGCCCGCACATGGTCCTGCATGGATAGAGTGTTGTCGATGGTTATGCCTAAGTTTTTAACGCACTGTTTGGGCGCTGGGGCCGCTCCCAGGGATTGTGGCCACCAGGTTGGGTCCCAGATTAGATGTGCTCCACCGACTAGTAGTATCTCTGATTTCCTGCATTTAATTTGAGACAGTGCTTGGTCATCCAATTTGCCATCTCTGAGAGGCAGTTGTTTAACTTGACCTTGTCTGTCATCTATAGTAATCATCAGCTGTGTATCTATGTAGGATTATCAGTTCCACCAGGCAGAACCGTGATCTTTTGACCACCTCCCTAGGGGACGCAAATGCATCGGGCAAATCATCGTCCTCCAACCCCTCAAGATATCGCTCCCACTGCTCCCGCAAAGGAGTCAAGGTATCCAGGGAGTTATTAAGGAGATTGCCTTCCTGTGCATGTGCTCATCCTAATAATCTATCTTCGATGGGGGATGATGACATGAGCTGGTGTTTGGACAAAATAGCAAGTAAAAAATATTGGAAGACACAAATATCAGAAATTAAATATTGTGGCACAAATATCGTGATGCACAAATATCGCTGACAGGAATATCACTTTTTGAGGTAAGAAATCGCGTTTTAAATAATAATGATGTTTTTTAATATCATGTTCACTAATATAGTAATTACAAATATCATTTTAATATTTTAATGTGCTTCATTGTATGTGTTTCTATTGTTGATAGAAATGTTATTAATTGTTTTTAAACTATAGCTTGCAATTTTAAGTGATTTACAATCTTTTATTCAATTTTTAATAATTTATAGTGATGTAGCGGGTTGTTGGGGTTGTAGGGAGATTTTTATGATGTAAATTATATAATACTGATTTCCATTAGCTATGTTATTTGTGGGGTGCTGGATTTGTAAGGCTATAGGGAAAAAATGTAATTAAGTAATAATTTACAATTATTAGCTGTTAATTAATTATATAAGTGATTTTTAATTATGTACTTTATGGAATACTTATTATTTTAGTTTTAGTTACAGGCTGCTAGGATATTATCTAATAGGCTGGAGGCAAATCTTATTAGCTAATAGCTATTCTGTGAGAACCGTGAACACTTGAATTCAAAGACTTACTTTTAAAATGGGCCACCTGAGATTCTGCTATGTTAGGGTGTAGCTTGCCTTTGATCAAGCTTGTTATTTGGCCAATGTTTACTTTCTGTTCAGAAGGCAGCACTCAAAGCCACACAAACCCCAGTACTTTAGGGGAGTTCCTATCTGTTGATGGATTTAGGGGGAGGTAGTGAATGTCTACTCTTTTATGGGGCTGGCTGTTTGCAATGCCAGGGAGTGGAAGGATGGATCTGGGTTTCGAGAGTTTTTTCTAAGTCGTCCTTTTAGGGTGTTGATGGTAAAATGCAATGGCACTGAAGGGGAAGAGCTGATTTATTCTTCAGCCTAATTCCTGCAGTCCCACTTTATGTGTAACCTTAGGTTGTTGTCATATATCTGTCTTTAGGTTTCTGTTTTGTACCTTAAGTGATCTAAGTTGAAAACTAACATAGTGAAGATAGTTTAACAAAACTGCTGAAAAGAACTGTGGAAAATACAGAAGTAAACTAACGAAAGATATGACTTTATTGCGCCAAAGCTCAATGTGCGGCGCCTTATGGCACAGAGATTTGGGGCTTTGTTGACACTCACTTGCTAACCATAGCTGTAAACAATTTTATTAGGAAGCTGCTTTCCGTTCCATCTAGCTCACCCCTTGCCCCAATATACCTTGATGTGGGTTTGAAAAGAATTGCTGACCAGGCTGTTTTAAAAATATTACTGTACTGTATTCGCCTCTGGTCTACACTAGAGTAAGGCTAAATAAAGATTCATTTATAGACTTACTAAAAGTCAGAGGAGCCAGGACTCTCCCTTGGGTTAATTTGTTTGTGCTTGGTTGGGGAAATTGGGGATACAAAGAAATTGGGACGAGCAAACTGCAATTTGCAAAGCAGACCTTAGCATTCTGAAGGCTCGCTATTGGTTTCATATACATGATGGCTACATATCAACTAGCTCTAATGGTTCCTTGGCCATCTTATTTTTAGATGTTAAGCCTTTTCCGGGTATTGAGCAATTTTTAGGCTTAATATCGTCTCCTCTAGGTAGGAACTTGTATATACGATTTCGCCATGGGACCCTCCCTTTAAGATTTTTCAGTCACAAATCGCGCATGGAACAAGACTCTACTATTTGCCCAGAGTGTGGCTTGAGTGATGAGACTGAAATACAAATAATGTTTTTATGTCCTCAGTATTATAATTCCTGTCGCAAATGGATTTGTTCACCGTGACATGGGAACATATAGACATTTGATAGCTTTTAGAATTTTAAAAAGTGGCACTACACCAAAAATAGTATTTGCAGTAAGTATGTTCTTACAGGCAATCTGGTACAAGAGGAGCTAAATTTTAAAGGCAGTAATTCAGTGCTTGTGCCCATTGTACAAGTATATTTTCCTTTATAAATTCTCTTTTCCAATTTTTAAAAGTTACTTAGGATTTTTATATTAATTGATATATTTTATATTGAGAGACCTTACAGGGAAACTGTAATTGACAATCCATTGCTCTTTTGCACACAATTACAAATCGCTATTTGCACTGTCTCCTGTGGGAAGCTTTTTGCACTGATTTACCTTGTTCTCCCTCTGCGGAAATGTTGTTTTAAGAGTTGCTATGATGCTGATGTGGGTGTATTTTTACTTCATGAAATGAAATCAAAGATGTGCCTGCATTGATTTTACTATAACAACACAACAGAATATTTACTATTTCATATACATTTTCTTTTTAAAATTGGTTGAAGTTTTGTATATTTAATGTATATGTTTTATTCTCTCTGTGTTTTTTGTTTGTGCACCCTTTGATGGGTAATCAAAACGAATAAAGTATTATTAATGTTATAATTTTTATATGACTTCAAACATAGGAGCGTCGGATATGGAGAAAAGTTTGTTTTTCTCACTTAACGGAAGTACAGTTAAAGACGATAGAAAAGAATGGTGGAGACAGCTGCACATAGTGTATTAGGGTGTATTTTGTCACATAAGAATTGGAATGCAATCTGTGTTTTTTCACATCAGTAACAAACTAGCTCTCTAAGTAGTTGTTATAAACAATACCCCAACTGATTTTCAAATTAGGTTAATTTGTAACCAGCATTCTGCCCCATTACTCACATATGCTCATTGTAGCCCTTCTATTACTAGCCTTTAATTATTTGCTTAGTATTTCCCAATTATCTAACACCAATTGGCTTGACATGTCTAAAACCCTTATAGGTAGTACAGTTTATATAAAATAAAGGTAGAGTAGAAAATTAAAAACGAAAAAAACAAAACTTAAACTATTCTTAAACTATTCTTAAAAGGGCCATCCAGCTAATCATGTTACATTACATCTCAAAGCCCAGCTGACATCATCAAACATAGCTTTCACTGAAACCCTGCCCCGACTAAGTTTCAGAAGGCTGAAACGTCATCGACACACAAAAAGATGTTTTTAAACATGACTTTTAAAATAGAGTCCAATGCACTTTCCTTACAATGAACTTTACTAATGATGCTGCTCTCTGCAGTTTCTAATTTGTGTATGTTGTCTACTGCTGATCTTTACTTTGATCACACTTTGAAGGTGTTACTTGCAATCTTTAGCACCGTGTGTTCACACTTCACTGAGCACAAATAGTTCTTATGTTGATTTGTTCTATGTCTGACTGCATCTCATACTTTAACTATACGCAAAGAAATTTCCCCTTGGTTATTTCTTTCTACATGGCTGTCATTGTATGTCTTATGTTTTCTAATTTAATGTACATCGTAACATATAAGTATATCACAATGATTACTTTTATCTTTGGTTA
Organism: Triturus cristatus; assembly: GCF_964204655.1. NCBI lineage: Eukaryota > Metazoa > Chordata > Amphibia > Caudata > Salamandridae > Triturus > Triturus cristatus. Next base: position 744,395,292 of record NC_140580.1, on the reverse strand, counting down.
AATGATATCAGGTTGATCAGTTGCTTCAGATATCATCAACCAAATCAACATCCTTGAATGCTTACTGCTGAAGATTTTTAGAAACAAAGTACTTTTTCTGTCTGTTTCTTTCCTCTTCCCGCTGTTTCCCTCCTCCCGTCATTTTACCCCTCCTGCCCCTCAGCGCCCCGTCCTCTGGACCTACTTAATGGAGGCCGCAGTGCAACCCGATTGAGCAGGTCCTCATGCCAGTTCCCCCTGCAATAGTTCTCCTGTGCAGCTTGCCCACAGTTCGTTACCCTCTGCTGCCTGTTCACCTGCTTCTCTCTGTTTGTGCCTCCTCTGCTTGTTTCTTTCTCTGTTTGCCTTTTCTACTTGTTTTGTCTGTCCTGTTTTACCTTTTCTTCTGGTTTTTCAGCCCCCTGTTTTGCCTTTTCTGCTTGTTCATTTTTTAACCCACTATGTTTGACTTTTTCTGTTCGTTTCTTCCCTCTCCCTTCCTTTTTCTCACAACCTGGCTTTTCGACGGAGACCTCGCACCCCAGTGCCCTGATAGCCTCAGGGGTGATAATCTACCACTCTACAAATGCTGATTGGTTGACTGATTGATTGATCATATTATGTAAAATGCAGACCCTGTGCAAAACACACTCACTGCCTCTCATGGTGAAGGGTCCACATCAGTAGTACATAATGGAAAGTAATGCCCCGGTAATATTGAATGCATGGGGGTTGTTCAAGAGATCTCCTGCTCTGAATAGATTTTTCCAAGCACATCTGTGAACCTACTCATCTAAAGAGTTTTATATAGCGCTGGCAAGACCCGGGAGTATCAGAGCGCTTTACAGACATGATCGAAACAGTGTTAAGGAAACATGATTTGCGAAATCACTTGTTAAGCGTTGGGTTCCGGAGTGGAGCAAGCCTACATACTCCAGGCTGACACACCACAACCTAGGCAAGTTTGAAAAATGCATTTTAATAATGCTCGATTACATTAAATATTCAACACGCAAGATTGTTGAATACATAATGAGATTTGATAATGCCTAATTTATTTATTTAAAAATACAATGTACATGATCTTGTTACTTTTGGGCATTTTGCTAGGCCTTACATGCTACGCTCTCTGAAAGATTCTGCTCACCTCAAGGTGCTGCACTCGAGGCATTACATATAAAGCCCTTGATTTGAAAGTCAGAAATATGGGCCTGTCTGTAGGACTGCTTACATGTTTGGAGGACATCTCCAACGTTCATGGCATTCAGAAAGAGTCCCTGGAGTACTCATGGTAATATATGCTAGTCGTAGAATTGCTTACATGTGTAAAATATTTGCCTGCAGAATTTCAAAGTCGAAAAAATGCATGTTTAAATGTAATAAACTTTTTCATAATTATCTTTATTTTGTTTCCTCGCCTATAAAATATCTTATCCTTAGGTAAACCCTTTCTCCTACACCCACATTTATTATGAGGGGCGCCTCTATCCTCTAAAACACGCTTACTCTGTTTCTTATTAGGGCAATACTTGCAAGAGGTACGAGAACACCCATAAACCTAAAACTGTGTGGATTGTAATCTACATTTGCAGGTAGACAGAGGTCTATTGTGACCTCACAATAGTACCCAAAAATCCTCTAACTGGGTTTGATTTCCAAAAACCAAAGATGCTTCACCACGGTTACAACAAAAACACAAGTAGTGAAAATAAATGCAACGGAATAACAGGTTCTTAACAAAGAAATGAACATTATGGCATGTCAAGTCAAACAACGTATGTTAAACTGCAAACGAAAAAAGGAAAAATAATTATAAAATGACCACAAAGAAAGTGAAAAATTTACCAGTGAAGGCTGCAAAACATTCTGATACACCATGCATTTTTTTGGATACATTGTTCTATCCATTTTAACTTAGCACATAAAGTACTTTCTTGTTGGTAATAACCCTGTAAGGGACCCACAGATATTTTGTAGCTCCATATCAATCAACAGGGGGATGTTTACTACCTCAAGAATTCGAGCGACGTCATAGACAGCCTTTGCCTTGCTCTTATTGTCCATGATGTCACTTTGACCCCCTGCTTGAAAAACATCCACCTTATTAACAGCCGCCTATTAACAATCCTCTATATTTCGAACACCATACTTAATAAATGCCCTTTCTGACTCTGAGATTTACCTCATGACCAGACAGTACCGATTGTTCAAGTGCAGTATAGCAAATGCCGGTCCACAGTCTGCAATGTTGGTCTCCTATAAGCCTCATTCACTTTCCAAATACTGCTGTGTTTAAACTCACAGTTGTACTTACCCTGTGGACTGACGCCATGAACTGTCCTGTCACATCCACACTTATCCAGCTCGCCACTGCTGCAGGCACGAGTCACAGCAAAGGCGACACCAGCGGAAGAGATGGCGTACACAAAACCAGCCTCCCGGGTGCCTGAAATGACAGGAAATAGAGTTTGTGTCATTCGCTATCTCTATGGTTTGTTACTCAGATCTACTATATACCCAGCTTGTTGGCACCGTCTTCCCATTGGAGAGCCACTGCTCTGTGTTGAATCATGAAACAAAGGTTACGTTATTACAGTAAAGAAAATCCACAAGAAATGCGGAATACAGAGAGCCTCCATTCTGGGGTTTAAGGGCAAGATGTACTAAAATTATGAACAGCAATTTCCTGATTTTGATTATCTCGTAACCACTATTTCTAATGTATGTAACTTAAAAAAAAAATTAGCAATCCTTAGTGGATCGCAAATTGACCTTCCTCATGAATATTAACAAGATAGGTAGCAATTTGCTACCAATTAAGAATGACAGCCATCCCAGGGATTGTGTCCTGCTGGGTTCAGTAGACCACCATGACTTTGATTGATTTTTAATAAAACCATCTTTTTTTTTAATGGGCCTAAAAAACGGGATTTATTAAAAACAAGAAAATGAAACGTTTACATTTTATTTCTTAAGAGTAGACAATGGTCCATGGAACCACTGCCTGATCTTAACAAATATATTTTTTTACATTTTCAAAGGTGAAGAGGTCTTACATGGACCTGTTCCCATTTACGAATGGGCTACCACCACTTTTGAATTTGTGGCAAAGTATTAATTTTTTTCGACCTGATTGTGGTTGCAAAACATTAATACATACTACAGCAAATTGGTATATGGAAGGTTTGCCCTCAAATCACCCCTTCCAAATACCGAATTGCTATTGCAAATTGTGAGTAGGTAACAAGTTTTCTAGCATTGCAAGGTCAAAACACCTTTGTACATTTGGCCCTTAGTTACATTCATGCAGAGAAATCCCTGCAAATATTATATGGGGTAAAATACTGCTACTGTACATAATAAGGATATTTTCAAGGAGAAAGTCTGCGGTCAGAGTTCTATTTTAAAGAGACATGACAGTGAAAAGTCTTGTAATGCTCTTTTTTCACATATGGGGTATACTTTGGTTAGATTTACTTACAAAATAGAGCAACACAGCAAAGCAACCAAAGTTGCTGTGCTGTGTTGGACTAAAGCAAAAAGCAGCAAAGGCCATATACACTAAGTATGATCTGCTGCTGTTGTCTTCTCATGCGGTACATTGAGAAAGTGGTCTCAGTACACGTTTATTTAACCAGAAAAAACAATAGCTAAACAAATTTAGGAAAACATAAACAGAGACAGTCAATCGATACGGTGCACTGTTATTTAATCACAATGAACCCGTAAAATATAGTTTACATATACATTACATTACTTATTAGAATATCGTTTGTGCCCCAACAAGTGAGGGGGAAGGGATTGGGAAGGAGGAAGGATAATGGTGAGTTATTGTGCAGGATAGATGGGTATTGGGAAAAGGGTAGAGTGCTGGTCTCGTGATCCTCTTCAAAATAGAGCCGAAAGGAAGCTAACAATAATTATTTCCTTCTGGCCACTGACTAAATGGCTGAATGGTTTGTCACAGGCTAGGGAGCCTTTCACCTCAAGGTCATCAGTTCAAATCAAGCACAAACCGGTAGTTTTCAAAAGCTCCAGCCATCTGATGCCAATTTCGTGTCTCGTGACGCGAGGGAGTGATATGAATCGCTTTCCGAGGTGGGAACCGTGCAGTGTTTGAGCACGAACTACCGGCACCTTATGGGAATTTCACCGGGTGTAGGGCAGACTTCTGTCAAACATTATTTGAAAACATTGATCAAGAAGTAACGGCAAATAAAACAAGCATTGACCGCGTGGCCGTGAAAGTGACACGGCCGCGCGGCCCGCAAAAGCGAAAGTGATCGCGATCAAAGACAGATGGCGGCTGCGCGCGTGCACGCTCGAGTGAACGCAAGCGCTAGGCCACCAAAAGCCTGTGGCAGCACTTTGAAAACACACACACTAAATTTCTCGCAGAGCAGCGAATGCGTTGGCTCAGCGAGACCTAAAAACTATGACTACTATACTATAGTATACAGTCATAGTATACTACTACAGATTTACTAAGATTGTGCGCCGTTTTGCGCCACAAAAGTGATGCACATCGGCGCAAAATATTTTTTTCCCAATTTAACTTACCAGCGCTAAACTTGTTTAGCGCTGGAAATAACGTAAGTAATGCGAAGCAGGGCATAGCGCTGCTTTGTATTACTTTGCACCATGGGGACGTACCAAGGGTGGTGCAGGGGCGTTCCCATGCAACCACCCAAGGTTTCTCTTGCTAAACCTAATTTACTAAATAAAGTAGATTGGGTTTAGTGTGAGAAAACTGCGACCTTTTTAAGCAGGCGCAAGGAAGGAGAAATGCTTTCATTTCTCCTTCCTTTTCCGACTTTGCATGTATGCTGCTCTTTAAAGCACACATACAAAGTAGGAAAATGGTTAAAGTGAGTCTGTGCATAGTATTTAGTACAAAACCAATGCTATACTTACTGAGACACCCTTGCACCATGGCGCAAAGGTGTCTCCGTGGCGCACGGCAGCTGATTTCAGTGCTGGCGCAAGTTAGAGGGGAGGCCTTATTTTAGTAAATAGGGTGCTCCTCTCCTCTCTCCTTTTCACGTAGCGCAGCATTTGTGGCTGCTACAGTGCACTGTGTGAAACAAGAAAAGAAGGTAAGCCTTGCACTGATATTCTTTGGTATCTTAAAAGGTGAAGGCTCTAAAAAAAACTTGGGAACTCACAGTCACAATTGTTTTTCATATTAATAATAGTTGCAAGGAGAGAAATATGCTTGCAATGTTGTTTCCAATGCCCCACCGAATGGGTCAAATATGCTGAGCGATTTGCTAAATTGGATTGTATAAATGGGTCAAATAAATGGGTTAAGATATGGGAGCCGTTCGTGACAAGATGTAAGCACTAGTTTAGAAGTTCAAGGATTAAAGACAGAAACCAACATGGGAGGAGGACTGAAATGGTTCGGGGAACTCCCAGGACATGTTGAATGAAGTCCTGTTCAAGAGTAAGTGATCTTTGCTAGATGGGCCACGTCACAAAGTGTATATATATGAGGACTATAAAACAAAAAAAAACAAAAAAATCAGCAATATGGTTAAAGAAGAAATGAGCTCCTCTAGTAGACCATATTAAGAATTGTGTCACTCTGAATGTTGTGACTAATATTCAGTCTTCTATGGGGTTAATATATATTTACAAGCTTCAGCAGGATTTTGGTATTACAGAGTAGGAAGTATTTGTTATCCAGCTTGACTACTCCTTCTAAAACTGTCCATTCCTCCATCTTCTGTATCAGGATCCTCTTAGAGTCTCATGTTCTAATAGTTTAGCTTATTTACCACTCTTCAACCCCAAAATGTCTAAATCTCTTCTTTATAAAACATGCACAGGGAATTTTTTTAATTTCCTGTTTGCCTACTAATATCTTCAGTTATCTTGGTATTCATGTTTAGAACAAAGCATTCCAGATGTTTCAGACAGAAGATGGGTTTGAATTCCACCTCTTTATCTAAACATTGTAGTCCTACCTCCACATTCTCCACATTCACTTTTTCAACTGCTGTACTTTAGACTACATCAAAGGATTTGCTCAGATATTTGTTCCCAATATGTGGTACCTCATTCCCTAAAACTTCCACCTCCTACAAGGAAACTGCCTGAGAATATGCTTTATGAGCTGTGTCTCACAATGCTCCATTATCCTTTTAAATATTAACAGAGCACCAATTGTTGGTCCGATGCCTTTTCATAACAGATGGTACGACTGAGCCACGATAAATATGGGACGGGTGTTCGACCGAATCAAATGTTCTTACAAACAAAACTGGAAACATTTCTAAAGAAAACAAATTTCCTCTGGGATACTTTATGGGACCCATCATGAGAGTCCTTGATTTAGGTATCTTAGCACAACATGCAGGGTCATCACAACATGACTCCTAAGCTACCATCAAATATTGTGAATGATTTTTTTTCATCTCCAAAAAGTAAAATAGTACTCATCAGGTCATGCCCAGGTCTTTCACAGTGTTTGAATTTTGCAGAGCTACCGAGGATTCCCAAGTGGTTTGACTGAACCACATGCTAAGTGCTGTTGATCTGAGGTTGAGGTGTAAGGAAATGACAATGATTATATGGTTTTCAGAAAGGTGAGTTATGAGAGTTCAGGGTGGTTGGGACTGAAAGTATATGTAGGTTTAAATTCCCAAGAAATATTCTATGGCTGGATTCTGGACCCTTGGTTGTTATCAAGTCTGTATATTATTTGCTAAGTATTGCCTCATTTCCTAGAGAATGACAGATTAGGTTGGTATAGGGAAGTATTTGCACTAAAGCTTAGTTATTTAACTAATGACACAAATACTGCATAATTTGTTTTGTCTGTTGAGGTGTGAAGTCCAAGGTTTGTTGTAAGAAGTGTATGTGCCGCAAGCTCATTATACTTGCAGCTGAGGAGTAAGGAGGGCAAGATTGTTGATCTTTTGTGGAATGTGGGTACTGTTAGTGTTGTTTGGTTATGTTGTTTGAATGGTTTCTTTTTACAGTTTTTAGGTACAATATTTTGTGGTCTAAGATGGACATTAAACTTGTATTGTTCTACAGGGTGAGGTATGATAATGACCTCATGGATCTATTAACTTACTGGACAGGAAAGATATTGAAAAATAAGCTGAGATTGCATTACATCTATCTCATTTGGTGGACGTTAATTTGGTTGTGGTATGCAGAACAGATTTGGGGCAAGTAGTGATGGATTGGCAACTGTTAGCTGCTGAGGTGTTCATTTTGGGTGCAGTTCAGGAGGGGAGTGAGAACTGAGTACGGTGGTACAGAGAAGGAGTAAGATCAGTTGCTGTACTTTGGTCAGAATGATGTATTGTTGCAATATGCTAAGATAATTTACTATACAGTGATCACTGTGGCTTGCATGACATAATGTTGACTGGCAGAGGCAGCTGTAAAATTGATTGTATGTCACTATATCATGAGCAACAATATACCTACTACATCGCCTAACACTACATTGTCCGAGTAAGTATATATTTACTATTCTTAATTCCACAGCTACTTACCTTGAAAGCATAAATTTACTGTTCCTCACTCCACATCTACTTACTTTGAAAGCATATATTTACTTTTCTTCACTAAACATTACCTCAACAAGTAAGATTTGGCATGAAGGAATGGGGAATTACATGCTAGCAGGGCACATTATTCCCCCTACCCTTCCACGATTTGATCCAGGGTTAACTATCGCAACTCACAGGAGCAATCACCTGCGATTTGTGCCCACAGTGTAATCCTGTTAAGGGAGCAAACAAGAGTCATCACATGTGATTACCAGCCTCATCATAATCAGCAAAAAGAACTATTGATGGACAGAATGCAGAACAATGTCATACATTCACCCCAGTACAGAGATCTGGGCCTAAATCCATCGTTTTTTTGCTCACCATGCCATCCCAGTTTGGACCCAGCCATATGCAAATCAGTCTTGACCCTATGCCCAATGGGAACAGTCCAGCCCGAACTGCCAGGCCAGGTCCTCCCTGGACTGGAAACAAGCATCCTAGGACCGGTTTCGGGGTTTCACCCCTCTTCAGCCAGGATAGCTTGATTCCAGTGGCATGGAGAGCACGGGGCTCACGTCTGAGCATACCCGTCCCACTCGAGGTGACAAATGCAAAAAGAACTATTGATGGACAGAATGCAGAACAATGTCATACATTCACCCCAGTACAGAGATCTGGGCCTAAATCCATCGTTTTTTTGCTCACCATGCCATTCCAGTTTGGACTCAGCCATATGCAAATCAGTCTTGACCCTGTGCCCAATGGGAACAGTCCAGCCCAAACTGCCAGGCCAGGTCCTCCCTGGACTGGAAACAAGCATCCTAGGACCGGTTTCGGGGTTTCACCCCTCTTCAGCCAGGATAGCTTGATTCCAGTGGCATGGAGAGCACGAGGCTCACGCCTGAGCATACCTGTACCACTCGGGGTGACAAATGCAAAAAGAACTATTGATGGACAGAATGCAGAACAATGTCATACATTCACCCCAGTACAGAGATCTGGGCCTAAATCCATCGTTTTTTTGCTCACCATGCCATTCCAGTCTGGACCCAGCCATATGCAAATCAGTCTTGACCCTGTGCCCACTACGCCACTGGAGTCAAGCTATCCTGGCTGAAGAGGGGTGAAACCCCGAAACCGGTCCTAGGTCCAGGGAAGACATGGCTTGGCAGTTCGGGCTAGACTGTCCCCATGAGGCACAGGGTCAAGACTGATTTGCATATGGCCATGTCTGAACTGGGGTGGCGTGGTGAACAAAATAACAATGGATTAAACCCAGATATGTGACTGGGGGTGAATGTTTTGCCAATGTGCAACATTCCATCCATCATCCTGTGTGCTTTGCTGTTCGCCCTATATGGGAAGGGTATGCCCAGACGTGGGTCCCGTGCTCACTCTGCCACTGGAGTCAAGCTATCCTGGCTGGAGAGGGTGAAACCCCGAAACCGGTCCTAGGATGCTTGAATCCGGTCCAGGGAAGACATGGCTTGGCAGTTCGGGCTGGACTGTTCCCATGAGGCACAGGGTCAAGACTGATTTGCATATGGCCATGTCTGAACTGGGGTGGCGTGGTGAGCAAAATACCGATGGATTAAACCCAGATCTGTGACTGGGGGTGAATGTTTTGCCAATGTGTAACATTCCGTCCATCATCTTGTGTGTTTTGCTCATCATAATCGGGGCCTTTGCATTTGCAAAGTCACCACAACTCAGTTATTGAATTCAAGAATGCACAAAAGTGCATTAAAATTCATAATAGGCATTAAGAAGTGCAATGCCAGTAATGCAATCCCTTGCAAATGGAAAAGGGGAAGCCAGCGGGTGTCCTCACCAGTTGTGATTTGCTAAAATATGCACACATGCTTGGTAATTGATTTTTGGTTGCAAGCATGGAATGGTTATTGCCTGTGGTGAGCAGGAGTTAACTATGTGTACAGTGTAAGTATCCACAATTTGAAATCCTACATTGTGTTTGTGCAGGTTGGTGGCATCGGGAGGTGCTCACTTGGGTCCCACACACCACTTCATGCACTCCTTGATGTTGCATTCATATAATGCCACTGTTTGTGGCATTTAGACCATTTAAGGCACAGGTGTGGCACTGCCAACACATTGTGAATTCAAATGCTGGGAATGGGTCTGCTGCCAGCACGTCTTTATTCCTGCATTCACAACTCTTCACAAACAGTTGCTACGCAAACACAATCTTCAATTCAATTCAAGAGTTCGGCGGTTTGCAACTTTTTTTTAAAGACTTTTTGTTGTGCAAGGGTTTTTAGCATCTCTTGCAGAGCAAAGGGAGATGCTGGTCACAGTACAAAACACAAATTGTGCAGCATTCCTTGCACAGCAAAGGGAGATGCTGGTCACAGAGCAAAACAAAAAACTGTGTGCCATTCCTTGCACAGCAAAGGGAGATGCTGGTCACAGTGAAAAACAAAAATTGTGCTGCATTCCTTGCACAGCAAAGGGAGATGCTGGTCACAGTGCAAAACAAAAATTGTGCAGCATTCCTTGCACAGCAAAGGGAGATGCTGGTCACAGGGCAAAACAAAAAAGTGCAGCATTCCTTGCACAGCAAAGGGAGATGCTGGTTACAGTGCAAACAAAAATTGTACAGCATTTCTTGCACAGCAAAGGGGAGATGCTGGTCACAGTGCAAAACAAAAACTGTGCAGCATTCCTTGCACAGCAAAGGGAGATGCTGGTCGCAGTGCAAAACACAAATTGTGCAGCATTTCTTACACAGCAAAGGGAGATGCTGGTAACAGTGCAAACAATAATTGAACCACATTCCTTGCATAGCAAAGGTAGATGCTGGTCACAGTGCAAAACACAAATTGTGCAGCATCCCTTGCACAGCAAAGGGAGATGCTGGTCACAGTGCAAAACACAAATTGTGCAGCATCCCTTGCACAGCAAAGGGAGATGCTGTTCGCAGTGCAAAACAAAAAATTGTGCAGCATTCCTTGCACAGCAAAGGGAGATGCTAGTCACAGTTGAAAACAAATATTGTGCAGCATTCTATGCACAGCAAAGGGAGATGCTGGTCACAGCGCAAAACACAAATTGTGAGCATTACTTGCACAGCAAAGGGAGATGCTGGTCACAGTGCAAAACAAAACTTGTGCAATAGCCAACCCCCTTTGTGTCCCTGGTTGGAATAGTACATGCAGGGAATTCCAAAATATTTGCAGAAGAGAACGTGGTCACAGTATTTACATATCGCTCAATTCAGCTCTGCCTACGTTCTGAGCTGTTCACCTGGGATGTCGGGTTTGGAAATTCATCTCAAATAAGATTCCTCTTACAGAACTGTCCACTGCCGAAGGGATTCCTCTGCAGCGCTATACATGCACAGAGAGGGCCCAGTCTGCCTGCCAGTCACTCGTACCTTGTTTACACGAGATGGGTTAACCAAGCTTGTGTCATACAGTCAACCAAAAATACAGCACACCGCTCTGAGAGAGAACGTTCATTAATGTCGATAGTGTCTGTTTGCTCGTCGGGCTTTGTGCGGTTTCTGAATGAGAGCTGCATGTTTATTTTTAAAGCCAGTTGGGGTTGTACAGTCCCACATTTGTGCCAAGCAAGGAAAATCCTCCATGTTCATCACACCATCAGTGAGCTCATTATCAGGGCGCGCATTGAGTTCGCACTGTGAGGGTTTCGCGCTGGGGCCATGCAAAACCCCTACTAACCACAGACCATCAAACCGACCAATAGTGGAACAGGTCTGGTTGGCAGGAGGGGATTGCTTTGTTTACAGTCTAGGAAAAACCATGTCCTCCATTGTGCTCCTTATGAAAATGATGACTGGTTTCCAGGGATATTAGAAAAAGCTATGGGCTCCGTAGAAATGTATACAGGCTTCCAACACCACAGGCACATCTGTGTTTCTTATTTGAGTCTGGCCTAAAGACAGCTTTAGCTGACTCAGTGCTAAGCTATGGAAAGAGGCGCATGAAGGACAGGCAAGTATGCACTTGCACAGGCAGTAGGCTGAGATGGCCTTGGGTCGTCACGGGTCATTTACAACTGCATAGTCAGTAAGATACGATGCATACTGGTAAGTAGTGGGGTAAATCAAACAGCAGGCATGTTGCAAGTCGGAAGGAACTCATGCTATATTACAGGTAAGATACAGTACAGACTGCTTCTATTTGGTAGAGAATATATGCACAGGCAGAACCAAGTGAGGTAAATCTGGTGCGTGCATTGGGAAGAAAGAGATATTGTAGTAAATGCTGGGCAAGAAAAACAATTAACGAATAAAGAAAAGAGAATGAATAGTCCTAACAAGATACACTGATAATTTTAATTTGGAACACCATATGTGATAAGCAGATAGAAACAGTAACTTTTCCAAATTGAGATAAAGAGCCCTGAGAAAGCGGTTTTACACCTTGCGAAACATATGTTGGCTGTTGTCTTAAATGTCAATAACTTGTTCGATGTGATGTTAAATAAAACTATGGTCGCAACTTCTGTGAGGATAAACAGTTGTCGAACAGAATTAAAATTAAGAAGAAAAATTAATTGCATAGTACGAATTGGACATTTTTGATCACCAATATTCTGATTGCATGTGTTAGAAAGTATACATCTCATTTTCTGTTTGCATTTTAATAAATATACTGGGGGTGGCATCTAGTGTCTCACTGAGGAGCACTGGTTAGCACAAGACCACTATCTCCCTAGCATACTGCAAGTTTAGTTCAGAGATAATAGGATGTTCTTTGGCAGAACTGAATTCAGGCAGAACGTGCAGATGTTTGGGGCATGCAGTATTAAAAAAAACATGCTGGGGAGGACAGGGGTATATGGCAAGTCAGAAGCGTGTCAGGCAATCAGCAGACAAAGATGTTTCGGAAGACTAATGTGGGGATGTTCTTTGGCAGATTGCAGAGTTTTGTATGCTATACTCGAATAACCAGCAACGGCCAGTGCGCTAGAGGTGCGAGGGCGGGAAAGGGGGGGTGAATGGGCCCATGGGGTTGGGGGGATAAAATAAATAAAGAAATAAAAAAAACTTACCTGCAGCTGTCCCCTTGCGCACTTCTGCTCCCCTCACTGCTTCCGGAAGGCACAGGCTCCCAGAATGCCATGTGGTCAATCCTGAAGCTGCTCTCCCGCATGAGAGCAGCTTCAGGATTGGCCTGAGCGCCCTCGATTTGTGCTCCAGAACAGACTGAGAGTATGTGCCTGCTCTGTCCAACCCAGCAGCGTTGCTGGGCTGGAGAGACCTTTCACTGCACATGATGGTTTGGCCGGCCAAACCATCATGCGCAGTGATTGTAGTGCACTACCACTCCCCTCAGTGCCTGTCACCACCAGGCCCGCCCACCAAGACTCAGCAGGAAATGAAAAAAAAACGAGCCTTGTTTTATTTTTCCGTTCCTGACATTTTTGGGAGGGCGACGCTCCTCTGCCATAGTGGAGGAGCTGCTGATGCAAATAACATATATTTTTAGCATGCACACTCAACCCCCTAGGCATCCTCCCACTGAATAACAAATGTTCATTTTCACCCAAGTCAATGGTATGCAAAAGAATATAAAACTAAGTGAACCCACTGGGATTGGAACCTGTGACCGTGAGATCAAATACAGAATCGTGGCATGGAAGCATTAGACCACTGAGCCAATAGACCTGGCCCAAATGGCAAGTTAAAGGAAGCCTGATTGGAAAGAGAGTAGGAAGGTTTTATTCCAGAATAGAGAAGTTGAAAATATAGACTTGCAAGAATATTGACAGGTGAATATAGGCTATTGCTATATCTTTAACCCCTTCAGTGCCCGCCCCTTTCCCCGCCCTGTGCCGGCCGTTTCATTAGCGGGCGGGGTTTGTGACGAGCTGGTCTCGTCATGGGCACAGCGCAACCGCGGCCCATGACGAGACCAGCTCGTCACGGGCATTGAAGAGGTTAAGGCATAGTATGTATAGGTAAGTGTAGATTTACTATTCTTAACTCCATGTCTACTTACCTTGATGATGTATAAGTTGACAAGTTAAGCAGACATGCAGTTAAGAAAAATACATTTGTATTTACCTACATACAGTTACACTGAAGTTGTAGTGGGAGTCAAGATTCTGAAGTCAACATTGTGATGGAGCAAAATATTCAGTGACTGATAACAAGCTCGGGAGGTCGGTGACAGGTAGTGAGCCTGGGCATTCTGTAGCAGGCAGGAGGCAGGAATCTTTGCTGGCAGGCATTAAAATGGGATGTCCCGGGCAGTGAGCAAACCAGGATGTTTGGCAAACAGCCTTGATATTCCGTGGCTGGCAGCAAGTCAGAATGTTCTCTAGATGTCAGTGGGCAGACAAATTAAAAATACTTGGCAGCAGGAAATTATTTTTTCAGTGAGGCACCAGTTTGAGATATCTGTAGCAGTTAAACCAGATGTTTCACTAATATGTCATACCACTCTGTCATTATCCACACAACTATGACTGCCACCAATAAGATGGACAAACTTGCATACAATAGGGGATATGTGTACAGTAACCAGAGGCCATAAATGTGCTCCAATTCGTAGCACAGTTTAAATGACAAATGTCATTAATATTAAGTTAGTGTGAATTGCGTAGATAGCTGTTACTATTTATCTACCGGATACTTAGTGTAGGGTACCAACATCACACCATAAATCCATAAGAACATGCATACACCGCCTTTGAAAAAAGATGAAAATGGATTCTGACAGCTATAAGGCTTGTGAACAGTTCATACACAAATTTGGTAAAGTGAGATTAAAGTAAGGTAAACAGGTGTGAAAGGTCATATTAAAGTAAGCAGTGAAAACCCCCCTACTTTGTGGAGTGACAGATCTTCATTTGGGTGTGTGTATATACAATATTACATATATATATATATATATATATAATATATATATATATATATTTATATTTATATATATTTATATGTAAAAATATATATACATATAGTGCCAATGTGAACAAGGCAGGTATGCCGAAACGCGTCACAGCGAGAGAAACATCGAAATAAATGAAAGGATGAAATAGCGATGCTACTACCCCGTGTCGGTGTCTGATCTGTATAGAGTTCAGAATCGGTGTGAATATATATATATATCTCACCTCCACTCGCCTCACTCTTCCCTTCGTTGGAAAACAAACGAGCGCAGACCCAATCTTATTCGTGCAGTTTATTTAATAGCCATTCTCCGCCATTACGCGTTTCGGGCGATCCCGCCCTTGATCACATGACCCTATATATATATCTATCTATCTATTTATCTATCTATTATATATATATATATATATATATAGTATCCACAACACATCTTGACCTATAGAAACAAACAGTTTGGGGGCAGGGACTTATTTCCATCATCAGACTTTGACCCAGAGAAAGAGAAAGGCAGAAAATAGATAAAGTAGGGAAGAGAGAGAGATAGGAAACGTGACAAATAGAGAAAACAGATGAAGAAGAGCCTTAAGAATGAGTTAAAGAGCCACAACGTGTAAGATATGGAAAAACATAGCCATGAGGTGGAAACAAGACTTACCGGCCTTGATATTCAGCAGCACGTTGGCAGGCTCTCAGGAAAAACTGTGAGGCCCAGCACTTCTTTTTCTCATAAAAACAATTCTCAAATTTGGGACTGGAACTTCAGGACTTATTTTTCAACATCTAGTCCCATAGCCCACCTGAGATCGCGCTACATTACCCTTGCCTCAAGTGAACTGCAAAGATTGTTATTATCTGTTTTGCCCTGTCCTGTTCGGCTGTGATTGTGACTATTGCTCCCTTATTACGAAAGCCAAAAGGTTCTGCTGAAAGAGTCATTGGTGAGACCTTCAGTCTCACCCTAGGGTTTGCTCTCTTACTCTTCCCTCCTTTTGAA
Organism: Triturus cristatus; assembly: GCF_964204655.1. Classification (NCBI taxonomy): domain Eukaryota; kingdom Metazoa; phylum Chordata; class Amphibia; order Caudata; family Salamandridae; genus Triturus; species Triturus cristatus. The sequence continues at coordinate 744,379,925 of NC_140580.1, read as the reverse complement.
ATGTGTAACTGTCATGACCGATGTGGTCCTTTTCTGGTCCTTTCTGTGCTACTGTCATTTATTTCTTGTACCCTTGTAACCCTCTGTAAAGCGCTCTGATACCCACTGTCTGGTCCGTGCTACATAAAACTCTTTAAATAAATAAAAAAAATAAAAAAATCCTACATTAACCACAGAGAAAGGGATAAACAGGGAGAAAGAATGAGAACGCTAGGAAAACAGTGACATACAGAGAAAGCTGGGGTGAAAATTTGCATGAATCAGGTAAAAAGTTAGGAGGTGAAGGGTGGCGGTGGAAAAAGGCATGGGGTGGCATCAAGTCTGGGTAATTTGGTATTCAGCAACCACACCCTTGGGCAGCACCAGCAGCAGTTTCCGAAGAAACCATTTTTTTCTGCACTTTTTTCCTTTTCAAATTAAGCATTACCCATCACTAATGTTATTTGCAAAACAGTGTGTTTGCACCTATTTTTATTTAATTGGTCTAACTGACCCCACGATAGAATGCGCTGGAAGAAGCTGAGGAATGTACCTAAAAGAACTAAGAAGATGTAAAGTAAAGAACTATGAGGCTTCAACTGAATGTACTGTAAGGGTGCACAACTAAAAAGGTGCATGTGAAAACATATGTGGAGGTGCCAGAAAAATGTACAAAGACACATTTGAAAAAACAGCGGGGAGGAGCTTAGGGAAACAGGAGCTTGTTTCCTGAAAGCCTAATCGCGCCTCTACGAGAACCATGGGCATAAGTCTAACAAGAACTACGAAAGAACAGGACATAAGTATGAGGGTCACATTGAATCAGTAAGAGGAGAAATCTAAAGACACTCAAAGAATGCATCTTTCAGACATCTAAACTATGATAAATAACTTAAAGAGTAACAATGGTGCATCCTAAAGAACTATGAGTGTATATCTAAAAGAACTATAAGACTACATATGAATGAACTTTGTTGCTGCACCTGAGAAAACTCTGAGGGACTCATTCTGAGAAACCTTTTAATACAATGGGAAAAGTTAGAATTTACCAGCTCTTTCATATGTAAGGAATCCACGGTATGTCCGAGGATGTTATGTTTTTTACACGGTGAATCCACATTGCCAAAAGCAGGTTACGCATGTGGGTGAAATACCAGGAAGAAATGAATAATAACAAAGGGGATTGGAATCTGAAATCCACATTCCCTGGTAATTCTCATTTCTAAGGGAAGCCTCATGGTTTCACAGATAGTTCCTGGCAACTCTGCCCGCCCCTTGGAGTTATTAATATCCATGGGGAGGTGGAGTTACTGGGAAACTCTGGATCTCTCGAAATGAAGCCTAAAAATACAAGACTGAAAATAAAATAACAACAAGGATGGTGCTTAAAGAGCCATGAGTGCGGTTTTCAAAGAACTGTGTGTGCTTCTGAAAGTACCATGAGGGTGTCATGATTACATGTCCAACACTCATATCATGTACATTTAGAGGAGCGTCTTTAAGTTACTTGCCATACCTACAAGTGTAAGTTGAGATACAGCTGCTTTTACATTTCATATAATTCGTAGAAACGTTCCTCTAAATAAAGGTGGCTAAACATTTATGAGTTTCTGCACTGGGCATACAACATACCGCTATACAGACAACATCAAAGCACACAAATGCTGCTGCCTATAGTTTAAGTATTATTGTTCCTATTGATAACTAGGCATGATCTGAAAAGAGCTTTGAAGGCTGAAATCAGGAACTCTCACATGCCTCCAGAAGTAGAACATTTGGTACAGGGTACTGGGCGTTTAATAGTGCTTGTGAATTAGAGATTTGAGGCACCCATTGTGTTCAGAGGGGCTAGTTCATTTCTGATGGATGGCATGATCCATGGCAGCTTTCAGCTGACCAGCAGATATCAAAGTCAGGATTGGGGTAGGAGCGTACTTTTAAAAGTGCCAACCCGCTAGGCAAATATTGGGAATATAAGTGTTGTTTTATGAAAGACATTACACTGTGGCTGCCTAATCTCTACTTAATTAATAAAAGGACGATATGATTGAGATACACAATCAGAATATGAATGCTTCAATAGCGCACCCTCTCAGTAAATATAATTGAGTCCGTACATAGCGTGTTAATTTAGAAAAGTAGGTTTGGTAATCTTGGGAGTAATGATTACCACACTAGCCTTGATGAATTCTATCTTGTCTTTGAAGCACAACTCATCAGGCATTCTGTAAATAGGTAGTATTCCATGTCCAGTTGGCTCATTAGCTAAGTGAGTGCTGGACACCCTCTAAGTCTTGCAGTGCTATAACATATGCAGAACGAAATGGACCACAATTCTGTTAGAACGAATTGTGCAAATTCATAAAATAATACTTATGAGGAAAACTGTGCTAGTGAGCAAGTCTTAGATGTCTCAGGGCTACTTTCAAACCATTCTTTCATTGCATGTCCCAGATCCGTAACTGAGAGCCCTGTCTCAACAATATTGTAAACAATCAAGTACATATGTTTTTCAAAGATGATGCAATGGCATAAGCAGCTAAACAAGTGAATCCTCATATCCACAAAGGTTTCCTCTTTTCACGAAATGTCTACACATGGCATGGAAGTTTATAGAAACTACTCTCACTGTTGACCTGATGTACTAATACCCATTTTCAAACCAGGATGTGTAACTTGCATGTAAACTGGTTTGCATATCGGTGTGCAAATTGCGATACAACAAATGTACTAATAGGTCACACTGTAAATTGTCTTTCGTCTAGGGCTCACAAAACCACATACCTAATGAATATTAATAAGGCGGTCACAATTTACAAACCCCTGTGATTGGGTGTGAATGCAGGGATGGAGGCGCACAAGAGGCAGCAGACTCCCCTCCATGCAATGGCATTTCTAAATGGATTTTTAAAAAAGCTCATGACCTTTAAAGAAGAAGGTGCCACTTTAAAAGAATATGTTTCCCACCTGGAAAAATACTGGGGGATCTTACAGAGGGGAGTGATCCTCTGGACCTCTAAGACCATCTGTTTGACTCCTGAACCAGTTTCCACCCTAGCTCGGAGACTGGTACTTGATCAATGGTTTGTAAGCACAGCTTTGGTCACAAACCATTGATACTCACATTTGCAACTCATAAAACGGTGGGGCTATCCCTTTCATGCCTTCTTATCTATGAAAGGTGGCAACAGGCCTGTTAAGTGTCATAAAGACTTTTCCTACTCATAAAATGATTTTTGTACATTTAAAAAGCTTTCTTCTGGGGTAATTAATTCTTTGATTTTGTGAATTATATGGTTTGCGACTGCAAAAGAGCTTTGCACACTGGGCCTCAGGGTGAGAAGAACTGAAAAGACTATGATCAATGAGAAAACTACAACAAGAATATTGGAGTGGTACTGAAAACGATGAGGTTTGTAAGGGAGCTATTGAAATATCAGCAAGGGCATCTACCAAGCTACAGTCTGCCTCTGTAGGAAGAGCGACGGAGTACCTGTAAGAAGTATTGGTGGGCCCTGCAAGGGCTTCTCAAGTGCTTCTAATGAACTATTCTGCTGCTTGTAAAAAAACATTAAAGTTGTATTTAAAAGACTTTTTTTCAGAATAGTTGAAAATAATTATCAGTGGGTATGTGAAAAATCACAAACAGTGTTTTAGGCGTAAGAACAATGAAGGCTTATCTGAAAGAATATACAAATTTATCAAATACCACTAAGTACACTAGCACCTCTGTTACTGCTATAAATGTGTATCCATAGAAATAAGGAGCAGCAATAAAGGGGTGTTCTTGAGGGGAATAGCAAACAGTTAGTAAGAAGAATACATGATGGTTACTACACAGTGTATGATTGTATCAACCCTAGCCAAGGTGGGAGGAGTCACTACTAGGTCACATCAAGGATGCATATATTTTTCTTGCCATGAAAAAGGAATACAAAACAACATTATAGAAATAAAGAGACATAAAATATGGAATTGACTGCTGAATGTATTTGTATGATATTTCACCATACCGATGATAATACAAAAAAACCTGTAATGCGTTACAGGTAGTTTCAACCATTCTAACCATTTGGGGCAAAAGTGCTAACTGGGCAGCAGGAACTAAAGTGTAAATATGCTCCTCATCCTAGTAGAACATGTTGGAATGTTAAATAAAAGTGAAACAATTTTTGCAAGGAGTAATTTAAATGACCAAAGAAAATAAACTAAATACATCACCCGCTACAGTATCTTTTTTGCAAAGTGCTTATTGTCCCTAAAACTCGAGGCAAATAATTTATATCTGAAAGTATCATTACTACACTTCACATGCTGGAAAAAGTTGAAATATCACTATATGTATTGGTGAGTGGCGTAAAGCAATATTTGTCACTTCCGTCAGAAGTCTTTAAAGTATTTAAAGAACTATTTTCTTCAAAATAAGCATCTGCCTCATCTACCTCTTATCATCGCCTCCCTTGCTCAGTTAGAGTGCCTCTCACAACATCATATGCTACTTTGCTTAACTGAGCAGATGTACAACTCTGTGTCATTCATGCAGCCATTTTTCTATACAGCAATCAGCACAGATGTGCTTTTGCTAATGTACTACACAGTTTAAATTGTAAACCTACTACTGTTTCTATATTCCAGCTCCTTACTTTAGATAGTTTATTGATGCATGTATTCAATGTTCACATTCTGCCTTTTACAAATCAGGTTCAAAAACCTCTACAATCATTCTCAAATGTGTCGAAAAAATGAATGGAAATCATGTTAGTAGTACTGAACTCTTTCCAAGACTTTTTGCATGGTAGTAACTAGCATTGTGCACTTATGGGAATCAATGTTTGAAGTGAACTATTTAAGACGGAGGCTGCAGAACTTTTCCTGACACTTTGCTTTATCATTGCAGAGACCATCTTAGTGTGCCGGAGTATGTTTGCTGTTCTTAGCGTGCTCCTGGGCACCATTTTAGTGTGAATAGGCTAGTGTGTCGTACACATGCTATAAATTCATCACTGAATTAGATTTTGACATATAGATAAATATGATGAATTGAAAACTACTGCAGGATTCTGTTATTACTTTTCCTCAGGCTTAAAAACATTTTGGGTTACCATCTGGTTTTCGACACAGATTCATGCTTTTACAGGATTCGATTTCTCAGGTGTATACTCACTTCAAGTCACTTTCCTCTCCTAATGATACATCGCCTAAACCTCTGGCTGATCTTTTACATGCTCACCCTAAGGCTTCCAATATATACAATCACTTATTTAGTATATCCAATGTCAGACCTAAGTCTAGTACTGAATTAGCATGGGAAAAAGATCTTGGTATCACTCTGCTTATATCTACTTGGAAACAGATTTGGATTAAAATCAAAAAGTCCCCTTGTGCAGCCAACGCTACACAATCAGTTTTCTACTTATACAATAGACTTTTCATGACACCGAAATTCCTTTATAAAATTAACCCAGCTCTCCAGGACACTTGTTGGACGTGTTCAGCACAGTCAGCTTATTTGATACTTTTATTATTCATTTTTCCCTCTGTTGCTGCTTTTCAGTCACAAGTCTGGTGACAAATTAATTTCATTTTTCACTCCATTGCCCCATATTCTGTGTTAAACATGTTTTTGGGCAGTGTCTGTGATGTTTGGACAAGTGCTTCTTTTAATATAAGAAAATTGGACCTCTTATTGACAATTGCTTTACAGCAAACCACTCGTAATTGAAGAATTGTATACAATTATCAGTCAAAGCGTGGTGGTATGCAGTTTATCACAACCACCGTTTAGACTCTGCGTATGTGCAACCCTTATTTCTTGCTTCAATGCGTGAGGACTTATGGTCACCTGTTACACAATTCCTTGACGACTCTTCAAAAGCGCCTTTTGCTCCTTTACCTGACATTCAAGAAGTGCAACCTCCTTGACTTCGTATTGCATTATTTAATCTATTATTTAGTATCCTTTATAATTTATTTCTAGGTTTATTTTGTCCTTTTCTTCACACATAATTTTTTACTTGTGTCCCCTTTCCTTTTTTTCTTCCTCTATCTGTATTTGATTAGTTGTGTTGTAATACTGCTTTTATCTTAATGAACGTACCATTAAAACTTGAATTGAAAACTACTATACTTACAATTTCAAACTGCAAGACTTTGAAAATATAACATTTTTTTTTTTTTTGTCCTCATATTACGTGCTTAGCTCCAATCTATCAAAACCAAAGGACCGCCACAGAGCAAAGGAAAGAGTGGTCGAGTGCAGTGCTGTCTCAGCTTATAGCTGGTAGGAGAAAGTTCATTCGGGAGGGAAGAAGACCGGTTCCCCACAGCAACAATCGCAACAGCCAAACATGATTTTGCTTAGGGAAGTGCCTCCGGAGATAGTGCCCAAGTTATCGAGACCCCCATAGCTCCAAGACTGTTGGTCATGGCAGCGAGGATAAGCAATGTACGTGTTAATCATAGGACCTGGGAAAAAAAAAAAAAAAAAAAAAAAAAACAGGTTTATCGCTGCTATCCGAGCATTGCCCAAAAAGCTCTCCTATTGGGGTTTCCTGCTCTGGCGAGATCGAGTTTGGAAATTTGAAGAAGTGAAACTCGCCATTCATGCTCTGTAGGTGGTTGAGCATCTTTCCAATGCCTACATATCTCCCTACGCGCCGCTAAAATGGAGTAGAATGTTAGATTGGTTGCGGCATTGCGGATTTTACTCTTGAGACCAAATATAACAAGAGCTAGGTCTATGGAGATACGTTCACCCAGAAATTGTGAAAGCTTATTACTAATGGCTTCCCAAAAAGCGGATAAATTTGGACAATCATAAAACATATGAGTGTCTGATGCTGCAGTTAACCCGCATCTTGGGCATAAGACTGGGCCTGTTAAAGAAAACTTAGTCAACCTCTGAGGGGAATAGTATGCCCTATGTATAGTGAATAAGTGGTTTCTACGAAGCCATGCCGGTTTAACTAGGTCCCAAAGCATTGAGCAAGAGGCTATCCAAAGTTCTTCAACATCTACGCCTGGCATTAGTTCAGCCCATAGTGACGTCGGTAGATGAAAGTTAGCATCTATTTCATCGATTATTTTGTTATACCAACATGAAATTTCTTTCTTTGCGGCGGGGCTTTCCATGAGGCAAGTTACCAAGTCACTATTGCCACCTATAGGCAGCTTACTAATCCGTGCTGGCTGCTCTTTATATGACTGTGACCAGCTGGAGATCTGAATATATTTAAATCTCGAGAAACTTGTGCCTACTTTGTTTGTTAAATAGTCCCATGGAAGTAATGTCCCATCCATAAACAGGTCATCCCACCTATTTATACCTGCCTCTATTAGCGGGTTAGTCAGGGCATCTGTTGTCCATGCGGGAGGGACGGGTAGATCCCATATGGGAGCCCTCCCAGAATAGTATCCAACATTTATCGCATGCCTCACTTTATACCAAGTAGATGCAATCCCTTGTAAAACTTTCAATTTTATTTTCTTGAAGAATTTGGGGTCACCAAATTTAAACAAGAATGCAGATTGGTCTACTCCTTCACATTCAAGTAATGTAGAAAAAAGAAGGCCCAGCCCTGTTAAAGTAGGGGTTTTAAGTAGCATACGTGTGTGCGTGAGCTGAAAAGCCCATGCATAAATTTGGAGATCTGGGCCAGCCAACCCTCCCTTCTCCCTCCGTCGCCTGATTTTTTTCCACGAAATTCTTGGGCTCTTACTATTCCAGATAAAGCTGGTTATCGCGCTCTGTAGCTTTACAATCAATTTTGAGTCAAAAAAAAGTGGAATAGAGTTAAACAAAAAAGAGACTTTAGGTAAGATACTCATCTTCACTAAGTTAACCTTTCCCAAAACAGTGAGAGGAAGATGTGACCAGTCTCTCATATGTTTCCGGCACTCTGCAGCTATTTTGTTGAAGTTAAGTGAAGCAATCAAATTAATGTCTTTAACTATATTGATCCCCAGATATCGAAGTTGGGTTTTAGATGTGCCATTGTTGCCAATTGAGTTACTATTCCAGGACATTGACTCTGTCTTTTGGGCATTAATCTCATACCCAGAAACTTTACCGAATTTTAGAGCCTGGTCAATTATCTCTGGGTATGCTTCATCATAATTCGTTGTAAAAATCATAATATCATCTGCATAAAGTGCCACCTTTTTATCCCAACCACCAAAAATAAAAGGTTTAATCAGTATACTGTCTCTTAAGATTTGGGCAAAGGGTTCTATATAGACATCGAAAAGAAGGGGTGACAGGGGACAGCCCTGCCTAGTTCCCCTCGTGACCCTGAAGGTCTCAGTCAAACCCCCGTTTATCAAAAGTGAGGCAGATGGGCACCTATATAACAAATTCAACGTTCTCAAAAATCTGTCCCCCACATTGAACTTCCTCAAGGCCTCCGACAGGTACAACCAGTTCACCCTGTCGAAGGCCTTTGTTGCATCCAACGTGAGGACATCCAGAGGGATAGCCTCCTTTATGGCGATGTCTATAGAGCCTAGTAATTCATACGTGAGCTCACAAAGCTGTCTCCCCTTAATAAACCCTTTTTGGTTATGTGCTATAATGTCTGGCGCCACCCGACCCAACCGTTTGGCCAGTATGGTGGCAAAGATTTTATAGTCGGCATTTAATATAGAAATAGGCCGATATGAGCCGCAGTCTGTGGGGGGTTTGCCGGGCTTCAAAATAAGGGTTATAGAGGCATTGTCCCATGATTCAGGTGGTATTTCGCCATGTCTTAGTATTTGGTTAAAAAGAATCACTAAGATTGGAGAGACCTGAGTGATAAGCTTTTTATATATTTCACTTGGCAAACCGTCAGTGCCTGTAGCCTTTCCTCCCTTTGCTCTCCTTATTGCCTCTTCTACCTCTATAATAGTTATCTCCTCGTCCAAAGAGTGGTTCTGTTCTGGTGTTAGAGATGGTAGAGAGATACCTTCTAGCCAACTCAAGATGTCATTCTGGGTAACGTGTAAGTCATCTTTATAGATGGATTGAAAGAAATTTCTAAAAACTACTCTAATTTCATCATCCCTTGAAAAGGTGCCCTCCGTGGATGTAACAGACGATATGTTGTTTCGAACCCGGTCTGATTTAATTTTCCAGGCAAGCAATTTCCCTGCTCCCTCCCCGTATTGGAAATGCGAAAGCTTACTTGCCTCCCATCTCTGAAGGACACGTTTCTCTAGAACTGCGGATAATGAGTGCTTCAGCCTGTCCAACTCAGCGTGTTTTCCGGCGAGGTCGTTGTCATTGTCAATTACTCCTGTATTATCTATATCGGCCTGTACTAATAAGATATTGTTTTCAATAAGGGTTACTTCCTCTGCATATTGTCTTCTTCTATAGGCCACTTTGTTTTTAATAAGACCTCTCAATGTACATTTAAATGCATCCCATAAAATTCCTATTGGGGTTGTACCGATATTGGTGTTAAAAAAGTGGCGGGTTTCTGACTGTAGAAATTCGATATCCTCTGTTGTTCTGAGTAAAGACCTATCAAAGGACCACATTCTTATTAGAGGTGGCGTGTCCAACTTTAATTCTAACACTATTGCAGAGTGGTCAGAAAGATGCATTGGATTATAGTATATTGAAGTAATATTATCAGCCAGAACTCTACTAGTGAGAATAAAATCTATTCTTGATTTGTGTCTATACTTCGAGTTCCTGAATGAAAAATCCTGCCTTAGACCCTCCCTAAACCGCCAAATGTCGATAAAATCGTACTGGTTCATTAAGCCTACTAAGCAAGATCTAGATTTAGAGGTGGTTTTTTGTCTGCTGTTAGGGGATTTGTCAAGAAGAGGATTTAAAGTGATGTTAAAATCCCCAGCTATAATCACCGGGTCTGGGAAATTTAGCAAATGATTGAAAAGGGTTTTCAATACAGAGGGGTCATCGATATTTGGACCATAATAGCCCACTAATGTTACCTTTGCTTCTCCCAACTCTACTGCTGCAATGACCCAACGCCCTCCAGGATCCACTTTCTGTTGTTTTATCTTAAACCTTACTGATTTTTTGAAGAAGATTGAGACCCCCCGTATGTTAGACCCTTGTGTTGTGGAAATAGAAGATTCTATCCATCTATTCCTTTGGACCAACTCGTGTATCTCACTTTCTGTTAGGTGTGTCTCCTGGAGGATAATGATCCCCGCATCCGTATCACGGAGATATTGCATAATTTTATTCGCTCGGGGCTTGGTGCGGAGACCATTAACATTCCAGGATAGTAAATTAAGTCTACTCATTGTGTTGTAGCTTTAGGTTACTCGGTAAGACTAACTGTAGACCTAATGAAGTATATGGCTGTCTGTATAGATTCATGTTATCTGAGATAAGATGAGTATAAAAACTTATAACTACAAACTTAATTAAACGCAAAGATTGGAGCTCTTTTATGAAAGTGTGCTTATGCCCCACCACCCCCCCACGCCCAACCCTCCCCCCCTGGGAAAACCCTGTGCTCACCACCCGGAAGAGTTTCCGGAAGTAAGTGCCCCTAGCTCTTCCCCGTCTCGACCCTGTGTGCCTCTACTATATTTAGTGTGAACTCGCCATTAAATATTCACACATATTATAGGCAAGTACTATTCTTATGTGTGTTTATTTATTTTGTGTGTTTTCCCCCCCCCTTTTTTTATTTTTTTATTCTTATTCTTTTTATATCCTTCATTCCTTTTTTTTTTTTTTTTTTTTATTCCCTTATCCTTTATGTTTTTTTTTTTTTTTTTTTATATTTTACCATTTTTTTTTTTCCTCTTTCCTTTTCTTTTTCTCTTTCTTTTTCCTTTCCCGTTTTTTCCTAATAGTTCAATATTTAGTAGCGTTCAGGTTTTTTAACAAGACTTTTTTTTTTTTTTGCGCACAGGCATTAGGAACTTAACTGATGGTGCTAAAATTATACGGTTTCAACTCCATTAACTTAATGTAAGTAATGTAAGTGTATTTATGTAGTTATGTAGTTATGTGATCCTTTTTTTTTCCCCTTTATATTTTGGGGGGGGATTTCTCCATATATGAAGATTATGACCTCAATGCATAATGTCACACTCTTTGTTTCTTATTGCCAAGAGACATTAGGAGATCATCTGCAGCTTGCACTGATCTGATGTTGTGCATTTTGTTGTCTATCATGATTTTAAGAGAAGCAGGAAAGCCCATCTGTACTGTTGCGCCTAACTTGCGGAAAGCGTCCATCCTTCGCCCTAGCTCCCATTGTTTATCCAAGGTGAAGCGGGACAGATCAGAGCGGATCTGGAAGTTATATCCCTTGTATGTCTGTGACTTGAGCTTAAGTCCCTGGTTCAAAATTTGTTCTTTTAAAGAATAGGTATGGAAATTAATGAGAATTTTCCTGGGCTTGGCCCGCTGCATGTTACGTCTGAAGGGGTCTCTATGTATACGCTGAATATCCGCTGCTAACTCCTCAGTAGATTGAGAAATATTTAGTGTTTCTTTTAGAAAGGTAGTTATATAACTCTTGATATCAGCACCTTCGCTCCCCTCAGGAATATTCAAAATGCGTACATTACTCCGCCTTGCGTTGTTTTCCAAAGTCTCCATTCTTTCGGAGAGGGCTTGTTCTTCTTTTCTAAGCTTTACAATATCTTCCGTGGTGCCTTCAGCTCTCATTGATATTTGGCCCACTGTCTCTTCTAAAGCTTGAGTTCTTAGCGTCAGGTTGCCTAGTCTCTCATCAAGAGATTCACAAAAAGTTCTTATCTCTCTCTGGTTAGAGGCTGACTCAGCAAATCCTTGTTTAATCTCTGCAGATAAGGCTGCAAACATTGCTTGTACCGAGGCTACAGAAATAGTCTCTGTGCCTGTAACAACCACTTCACTTAATTCTTGGGACACGCCCAAAGAAGTTTCATCAAATAATCTAGCCTCGTAGTTGTCTTCAATGTGATTGATAGAGCTCTCAGCTAAGTCATTTCTACCAACTACTGAGGAGTTCGGTAATAATACTCCATCTACTGCCATCGCATTTTCATTTTCTGTTGCGCCTTGTTCCGCTATATTTTTCAGATCTGAGCTCTCTGCCACAAACTCCACCAAAGGAGTCTCTTCTACTTGTGTAGTATGGGATGGATCCGCGCAGGGAACTTGATTTTCAACTAAAGTGGTTAATGTCTTAGGTAACACATCCAACTCTTTGTTTTCCATAGTCTTGAATCCTGATTTAGAAGTATTACTACTGGACTGGGTTTGCTCTCTCCCAAGGCTCAAGATCTGAGGAATCACTTTAAAATATGAGCGCAGAGAGGGGGTCACTCTGGGGATGGTAGCGGTTAAGGGTTTAGCTTTGGCGCGTTTTCTCCCCCTTTTTGCTTTAACCTCCACTGAGAGATAAGAGGATGTTTCTTCGTTCAATTGATCTAATTTTGAACTTTCCCCTGTTTCAGAAACCTCCTTATCCACCTCCTCGGCAACAACTTGCAATGTACTCTTTCCTCTCTTTCTGCGAGGTGCTGCTGCTCCCACTAAGTCCTTTGATGCCCCCTTCCCTCTGAGTTTCCTAACGGGCTCCACAGGCTCAACAGCACTCATGTATGCCTGATTTTGGCAGTGGAAAGCGTAATAAACCTTGCTACCAGACCATTCATTCACTCGTACTTTACTTACTTCAACCGATCTGGAGACTTTAAAAAAGGTAGAATCCTCATGTAGTTTGAAATCAGGTGTGGCATGGGGAACGGTATTCAGATTGCAGAGAGCTCCGTTAGAGGAATCAACACCGAGGAGACTTTGGAAGCGTCCCCCTTTATGCAGCTGGGCAGCGAGCTGCCTCCCCGGATACAATGCAGGCGGAGATTCGTTGAGCTTATTCAAGTAGCGCTGAGCTCCGTTAGAGAAGCCGACGCCGTAGAGACTTTGGAAGCGTCTCCCTCTACGCAGCTCGGCAGCGGCTAGCCTCCACGGATACAATGCAAGTGAGAAAACACTGAGAGTAGGGCGTTCCCTTCCTTGCTCGCTGCTGAGGTTACTGAGGCAGCCGCGCCCTGCTTCCAGACCGCAGCTCCGGATCACAGCAAACCGGCACATCAAGTGGCACATCAAGTGGCAAATTAAACGAAAAAGACACGATCCTGAATTACACGATTGAGAGGCCAAAACCCGTAAGATTAGACTGCTGGCGAGTCAGATTCCTCCGGTTAATGACAAGGCATCTACGGGGTTAGACGGAGCGGAGCACTGCCGCAGTCAGCCGACTGCCGCCATGTTTTCCCCCAACAAAACCGAAAATATAACATTATAAGCCATCAATACATAATCATAAGAACACTGGAGAAGAAATTGAACAGTTGGCAAATGTACTGTTTTAGGTTAACATCTATGTTTCAGATAGATAATCAGATTTTCAAAGGCCAGGATACTATAAGAGGTTTACGAGATTATCTTCAGGCAGAAACATATTAAACAGACTAAGGAAAACATGGATTTTCTTGTATATGCTGTCATTGTCCCATCAGAATGCTTTTACCTACCTTGTGTTACCACCTTGCCAAAGACCGGAAGAGTATCTAATGTGGAGCAGTTCCATCGCCGGTTCCTGAACTGGTACTGACACTCCTCAATCGATAACTGCGCTCCTCGCCGCACTGAGTCCATTACCTCTAGGTTTCTTTTACACATCTGCACTTGCCGCTGTATTAACCCCTTAAGCTTCTCACAGGTTTCTTCTTCGGAAATACTGCCCACAGATGACAGCTTTGCTAGGTATCTGCCAGAAAGAAAATTGTGATGGGTTACTTTAATTTATCCACTTTGAGGCCTATACTGAATGACACTGAAAGATTGTCCTGATTGATATCTGCCGTTTTAATATTACCACCACTACAGAACTATGATGCAGGTCTGATAAACCAGTTAGAAATAATTTGGTAATTCCTTCAAGGTTACAGAAATTAAAGAAGGTCCAGTTTAATATTTTATCAATATAATTTTTGCACTGTGCTATGGGAACGCAAAACAAAAATAGTGAATACAACACCTCAGATAAGGCTTGCCATCATGATCCTCCTTACTCAATACACAGATGCAAAGGTGTTCTGGACCGAACCCTGAGAATCCAGAGAAATTACCAGGAGAATCTGTAATTCTCGATCCAATCCTCCAGGTATTTCCTTATTGTCCCCAACCAATTCTCCTAGAGTTTGAAATTGAAATTTATGGTTTAAATATGAGATATCCACTGTAGTTGTCAGCTGCAACATGCATTGTCATAGGCTGCTATGGTAGAGAAGCTAGAAGATGTACCGTGATTTAGAAGAATATATGTTTTCTTTCTCATGTAAAACAAACTTATAAACCGAAAACTCTAAATTTTAAAATAGCAGAACTCTTTAGTCCCCTTACCCTCCTAGCAGCGATCACTCATAGAAGCCTCATACTGCCTGGCCATAAATATAGCCTATTGGACAAACAGAGTTAGAGTATCTAGTACTTGAGTACATCCTGACATTCTACTGATCTGAGAAAGATGTGCATCTCTATACGTAATGAAGTCATAGATCCTAGTGCTCAGGCTCTGAAGACAACTGGCAGGAGATAGACACCCAAAGTTAAAATTCAAGAGCTTCACTGTCACAGGTCCATTAAGGTGGTTGAACACAAATTATAAGGGTGAGCACTATTAAAACGTTCCACTAAAATTAGAGTGGAATGTCCTGATAAAACCAGGAGATGAAATACAGTATCTAAGCTACGGGCAACTTCCCAATCCTCATGATGCCCCTACGATTATCAAAACCCACAGTCCGAGTTGGACAGTTAAAGGTCCACTATAACTATCAGTTAACTTACTGAAGCTTGGGGCAGTAGGAGCAGAGAGAAGTGCACTTTGGAATGTGTATTTATTAATTTAGTGCTTGTGTAGTATAGCTCTACATGTTACATTTCAGTAGTGGTTCGTTTGTAAAAAATAAAAAGTGCAGGGTCCCAAAATATATCTTAGGAGCCTGTAGCCACTGCTGCCGAATGTGGGGGCTACTGAATACTAAGGCTGCCTAGTCTTGATTCCAGACCATGCTTTCTTCTTTCACCATCTTGCACTTCCATCCACTTAAGCACCCTCTTATTGGTTATATTTCATCCCTGCTATCTCCCCTTTATCAATCTTTTCCTTCTTTTTCCCTTTTCCTACTGTCAAGCTCTTGTTCTGGGTCAAAGTCTCCTAATGAAACATAAGTCCCACTCAACAAAAATGAGCATACGTGCCCACCGCCTGCAGGTGCTGTCACACATGGAGAATTGCCTTTCGATTACTTCTGACCTCTACTAAATGCCCTAATAAATGCCACATATTTGGAACTTCAGTCTTTTTTCAGAAGCTCAAGGTTCTCACAAAATGGGCGTTGAACCGTAATGGGTTCAGATGTTTAAGTCACATGCTGTTCACACAGTACTCATTGACATATGTTCAATATGCAACCTTTACTTCTGAATTATCAGCATTTATAGTATTTATTATAACATGATCTCTCAATGTCACAAAACAGCCTACATTATTATAAAGATTCTAGCCCAAGGATGTTCACAGACAAAACAAGAGGCATCAGTAAACACTACTCACTTCTCCAGTCTCAGTCCATGTCATTCCATTCATGGTTCACTTTGTCTGCCTCTCAGAAATGTATAGTAAAAGCTCAATTCATTTTTCAAAATGCAAGTTAATTTGCAAACTCAGACCTACATTCGAGGTTTAAGCTTATATGTACCATGTTACCCTTTTTACCACTGTAAATTAACAACAATCTACAAAACATAGGTAAGAAATTGAGTAATTACTTAGTCAACCATTATGGAAGTCCTTTAGGCCTCACAAAAGGTATGGAAAGCTCTTTGCAAATACCAATACGCCACCACATGCTTTGGAGTGCCATCCCAAGGCACGCAGTAATGATGCATATTATTGCTCCTACATCTCCAGTTAATAGGATCAGTATGAAAAAAGTGATACATACTGGCTGGGTGTTAATGTTTGATGGGTGTCTTAATTTTAAAAATATGTCAGCCAACCTTTATAGAGCTATTTAATGTAATGTTACTGACTTATTACAGTTAAACTAAAAACTGAATGGTTACTACATGTGGAACACAGCTCTAAAGAAGCAATACATAGGTCACAACTAAGTTGATACGAACAGGTGAGTCTGAAGAATTAATATCATGATCTTCCCATGGTAAGATGAGGCAAGACCTAGAAACATCCATCTTTTTAGTCTATACACCTGGAGAGTGGGGTTGCCTAGTCTCAAAGGGTTTGCACAGCCTTTTCATCTGCTGGAGGCTTAGGGAGTATTTTGAGTGGAGGTATCGAGTGATAGTACCAGTCAGATATGGGTTTGTCAGCCATATATCCTTGAAATGTATATGGGCCACAAAAGGTAACCAGTGAGGTATCTGCAAGAAGGGGGTGGGAGGGTTGCCTTAGTTTACGGTGGTAATTAGGAGCATTTTTAATTATATGCAAGTGGTGTACTTGTGATCTACATGGTTTTCCAGAAGGCTGCAGTGCAGGGTTTTGGCATGGTCTAGTTTGGATGTATTCGTGTGCGCATCACACCATTGCAAAGGTTGAAGTTGGGGTCTGGGACTATTCTGTAGTATTGTTCAAACGTCTGTTACTAATTCCACATGAAAGTTTGTGTTTCGATCATAGAAAAAGTTTATATCGAGGTGGTCTTAAATCAGTTAGACCATTGGCACTTGATGGTTAGGAAAGAGGAGGGTATGAGAATGTAATATCGTTATACCTTCATATGGTAACCAAAATATTGAGGACAAAAAAATCAAGAGGTAAGTATGTATAGATTTTTTCATACTTGACTCCACTTATATGTGCCTTGACGGTAAACATATCTTCAAGGGATGTAGATGTGGTGTTAAGAATAGTAAATCGTACTTCCCTATAAGCACTTACCTTTCAATATTTTGGTCCTCAATATTTTGGCTATGATATGAAAGTTTTACGATATTTCCTCCTCTATGTTCCAGACTACAATCGAAAGAAGAGAGTAGGAATGAAGAGAGGAGTATCAGAATGTCTCAAAGGCCAGGGAGATGGACTTGAGGCTAGCTTAAAGTATACTTATGTTCCCATTGTCTAACACTGTCATTGACGCCTGACTCTGCTGTTATCTCTTTCTTGGGTCCACTTACCTAAGAATATGTCTCTTTACACCGTGAGCAAATACCACACGGTAGGTTACAACACGGATGTTACATCGTCCGCGTTGTTACCACGCATGGCTTTATATCGCAAGTCGTTTCTACAACTTGCACTAGATGGTGCGCTTGATTTAGGAATAGTATAAATTACTATTCCTACTCCAGTTAGCGCAACTGCAGGGAATGTGTTGGATTCCCTGGTATTGCGTACCATCTAGCGCAAGTCGTTGAAACGGCTTGCGATGTAATGCCATGCGTGGTAACAACGCGGACGATGTAACGTCCGCGTTGTAACCTACCCGCGTGTTATTACCCACGTTGAAACCACTGTTTCCCCTTACCTAAGGATAAATTCAGCATGTTAATGCTATAGGTTAAAATATGAAATATTCCAGTCAGACTTTAGTGTTATTTCCTCCCAAATACACATGTGCCTTTTAATGAGC
Source organism: Triturus cristatus (assembly GCF_964204655.1). Classification (NCBI taxonomy): domain Eukaryota; kingdom Metazoa; phylum Chordata; class Amphibia; order Caudata; family Salamandridae; genus Triturus; species Triturus cristatus. The sequence continues at coordinate 744,362,315 of NC_140580.1, read as the reverse complement.
AAGAAAAACATGGGTAGATGTTGGAGTGCCAGACTTGTATTAACCGTGGCATTAGGACCTTTCCGACGACTAAAATAGTTATCTGTGATCGTCTGTTTTTTATTAAGTTTACTCCAGGATGCACACTTGTCTACCCAGAGAGGATAACTCATAAGCTCCTAGATGCTTTAGTTGAAGTTGTTTCTACAACTGAATATTCTTTCAGTATATTCTCTAGCTGAATACCGAAATGCAGGATTTACTATTCCGTCTCTTTGACAAACCTGCAGCAGTAACATCATATATTGGTTCAAAGTATAGTAAACTTCATATAAAGCTGGAAGCAACTTACTCTATACTATACTACCCAGTGTCGTTGTTTCAAGATATGGACATACTCAACTCAATAACACCGCACACGAACCAAAATTTCCATTTTACCTATTCACATTTACAACATGTGCATGGCAGCTAGTGTACATTTCACGGCATTACTATAGCATATGATAATCCACTTGAATACTATGCCACAGTTACAGGCTTATCAATCCAATCAACAGAATTCCTTATAATAAAAATTCACAACCTATCGGGGCCTAGCTACACACTGCCTTTTGTAGTATGTGAAGTAGCGCTACAACAGTACTACTCATGTACTACAAAATGCTAATCATATCCCTATGGTGAAGCAAATTATAATTAGCAATAACAAACACACACAAAAAACTCTAGTGCTCTGCAACACACACACACACAAATGTAGTGCTCTGCATAGGCCATCAACAGCACCTATTTCTTGTGAATGAGACCAGACGGTTTGTGATTTCCCACCCTGTAAAGCCTGACTAAAGTCTTATGCTGACTAAACATAGTAGGTGTTTATTGATCAACATAAAATGATAAGAATTGGTTTTAGGCAACTTAATACTGATTTTATTCAAGTTGAGTCATATACCATTGTGCAATGTTTCCTTAGGAAAGCAGTTGAAATCTGCATCAATCAAAACATTGTCTAATTGCATTGTCCTTCCCAATATAAGGTAAACTTTGAAAACAATAGAAAATGCATGAGCAAGATTGCTAGATCTAGTATTGAATTCTGGACAAAGTTCATGTCTAAGGTAAGGTAAAGTATGGAATATAATAACTAAGCGTTAGTTTAATTAAAAAATACATTAGGTCTCTGTTGCTTACCTATTTATTATTAGCAGCAAGCCACAAATAATACAAAGGCCAGAGGCATAAACATCTTCGAAAAAGTCAGAAGTGTACCCTTGGGTGGACTCTCACGCATTTGCCATATTTTGTCAATCTTTATTAAATTCAGAGAGAACACCATTGTGTGCTCCTGGGGAAGGACCCAGCTTTAATAAATGGTAATTTCCTAGTATGCAAAGGAAGTGCATCACTTGGAAATGACTTAGTGAAGTGGCTTTACTTTGAACCGCATTCTGCTATCACGCCATGCCAGCATAAAGACAGACCACTGCCTTCATAAAGTAATTTGAACGAAACACGTCAGCTACTCCATCCTGTATCAACTGTTGTTACTGTACCAATGACATTTATGAGGATTATAAAAACAGAGAGTGCTCTTCAAGACAACTTGCTTATGTTGTTTATGGATTATTATTTTAAGTTGTATTATTAACACATTGGGTTTAAGGTGCTGCCCAAATTTGACATACAATGTATACCTCTTGATTTAACTAATTTGTAAGGTGGCCGAGGGGGCATTACGGGAAACCCTAAAGCAGTGGGTTCCATAAGGGTTTCAGCACAAGTTACATTATGTCAATGTAGGTCCCCATTTTTGAGGGTCTGGGTCTTTTGATAACATCACACTGTTAGGCTAGAATCTTCATTCCACACTGTTATTCACCCACAGCATGTGGATGGTGAACAATGGAGATAGGTAAATAATCTACAGTTGTGATTTCATGAGAAAATACAGTCTCTCTAACTACAACCTACATGAGGCGGCATCCTCAAAAATCTTTCTACACGTTATAAGATACCATACAACATACTATTTTTCTTTCTGGTCTGTCCCCTTTAAAGTGGGATTAGTCCTTATAAATACATTTTAGAACAGGTTGTCCCTGAATAGATTCATAGTAGATATAAAGATGTGTTTACTATAGTTTTTTACTGTGTAGCAACTGAGATCAGAAGAACAGTCTGTCCCCCAACAATTCCTATCTAATAATATCAATGATGATGATGATAATGCGTTATAGCCTTTAGTCAATGTTCTAACAGATTAAACTATGTGTACAAACTTCAAAATCATCAAATACAGCAATCAACAAAAGATAATAGGTTAGGAGAATGTGGAGAATGTCAGGCTTAGATCAACATATAAAGAAGCACGCTCTGTACACCAACATTTTGAAAATGGCCTACTGGACTAATTGTGGTCTTAATTGTGTTAAAGCTTTGAAAAACGGCAAAGTATCTGAGCAACAAAGAGGCTTTACGAAACTAAGGCACACTACATAACTAAAGAAACACATTTATTGGTAAACAAATAAGAAACTACTTGGCCAAATTGGCAAATGCACTTGGACAATACTGACTAATGTAAATACTGTTTACCATGACAAACCAACTATATACTTATTTTCTATTTAAATGTTCTTTTCTCTTCTATTTCACCGTGACATATTTAATTTTAATTGTTCATTTTATCTTGCTATCCATTGATTATATTACATATAATGTAATTGAAAAACATTGAAAAACAAAGGACTTTACTGAGGGACCATACTGTTTCAGGGATCAAAGGGACAATTCAGTTGTATCCACAACTATAGAGCAATAATTACCCAGGTTTTCCAGATATGCGTTTGTACATTTTTATGAAATTAGTCCCAGTGGGTATCATTTATATAGTTAAGTGAGTCTGTATCTGCTTTTCACATATAAGGCCAGAGTTGTACATCCCTTATTTATTGTGTCACTCAGTTAAATTTGGTAACTCTGTTTCGGAAAAAAGCGTGCTCAAGAGTAATCGTAATTACAGGCAACCTCAAGAATTCTCATTGTCCAGATTTTATTCACTATTTACTTTGAATCCTAGCTTGAAAATCTTCTTATAAGAGAGGTACATTTCCATACATATTCCTTTGATATAAGTGGTAATTAACATTCCAGAATCACAGTAAACAGTTCTATAAACCTTAAATTAGTCAATATGTTTAGACAATTTACCGCTGGTTAGATGTAAAGAAGTAGACAATGGTTTGCACTGGAACATTATTTTGATTTAATTTCAGATTGGAACAATTATACAACCTACTCATGATCAGAGACAAGATACTTGTAATTCTGTACTGTAAAGGCAAAACTCTAAGGGTCCATTTTGATTCTGCAGTAAGTATCAAGCCACATATCAGGATAGTTCATGCAAGTCTACTTAAATCATAGATTTTTGTGAGATCAATCTGCTAAAGAGGGCACAATGTGTATAGCAGGAAACTCCTCACCTGTTGAAAATTTACAAATGTATTCCTACTTGCCCTAAGACTGTACCTGAGGAATTAATCTGCAAACATTGTCATCAGAAATTTGAATTTATCAGATTTTCTATTACTTTCTTCACATGGAGACATTTTTTCGACATGAAGAAATTCCTTCCCATACACTTCCTTAATAAGGTTTGTTGGGACACTTTTGCACATTTATAAACAACTTACATATAGTTATGTTGTATAAGTGTACAAGTGTTTTACGCAATACTGTAGGCACTGGGGAGGTCATATAATTAGTACTGAGAACTCCCAGGATTCTCTCACAAGAAAACCAATTTACCCACACCTCGGGTACACTTCTGACTGCAGATATAGCCACACGTCTTGAGGACTTCCTAATCTTGTAAGTGCTATGGTCACATGGAAATTTCTGCAGATCTATGTTTTATGAGTAGAGATTCTATTTTTTTATTCTATTAGGTGAGCAGCCTAACTACTTAGCATGAAACTTAACTTAAACATAATTAGAGAAGGAGGTGCTGCTTAGGAGAAGGTGAATCGCCAATGTTACCACTGGCAAACCTCTGAGGACTGTTGGGCCTGATTTGGATCTTGGCAGACGGGCTACTCCGTCACAAAAGTGACGGATATCCTGTCCGCCGAAATATAAATCCCATTATATCCTATAGGATTTATATTTCTGCAGGCGGGATATCCGTCACCGTTGTGTTGGAGTAACCAGTCCATCAAGTTCTAAATCAGGCACTTTGGTGCCGATTACGATTCGGTAAAAACCGGGTACGAACCGTCGGTCGGAGCGTTTTCTCTGTCCGACTCGTACCCGGTTGTAAAACTTTACAAACATGGAATTACGAATCGCACGGAAACACCATTTCCGTACGAATCGTAAAAAACACCGACCGACGAAAATATACATACGAATGTGATCCGGGAACGTGACGTCGGGACGCTTTCAGGCAGCGTTTCACGACCCAGGAAGTACGAATCGAACCGACAGCAGTCCGGACGGCAATATTTTCACGGCACCCAAAAAGTGCCGGAAAAGCGAAGTACGGCGCGAAACGACCAGAGTAGGTGGCCCGGTACGCGCCGTACCCCCCCCCAGCTCCCGTACATACGCGCCGACCCCCCCCAGCCCCCGTACGTACGCGCCAACCCCCCCAGCCCCCGTACATACGCGCCGACCCTCCCCCCAGCCCCCGTACGTTCGAGTCGTACCCCCCGTGTATGTACACCCGTGTACGTGTCGTACCCCCGTGTATGTACACCCGTGTACGTGTCGTACCCCCGTGTATGTACACCCGTGTACGTGTCGTACCCCCCGTGTATGTACACCCGTGTACGTGTCGTACCCCCATGTATGTACACCCGTGTACGTGTCGTACCCCCCCGTGTATGTACGGTGCGTACCCCCAGCGCATAGCGCTGGGGGTACGCACCATACATGCACGGGTTGGGGTACGACTCGAACGTACACGGGTGTACATACACGGGGGGGTACGACACATACACGGGTGTACATACACGGGGGGTACGACACGTACACGGGTGTACATACACGGGGGTACGACACATACACGGGTGTACATACACGGGGGTACGACACGTACACGGGTGTACATGCACGGGTGGGGGTACGACTCGAACGTACACGGGTGTACATACACGGGGGGTACGACACGTAAACGGGTGTACATACATGGGGGGTACGACTCGAACGTACGGGGGCTGGGGGGGGTCGGCGCGTACATACGGGGGCCGGGAGGGGGGATTCGACTCGTACATAGGAGGGCTGGGGGGAGTGTTGGGCGCGTATGCGGGCACATGTCTCCATGGTTGCTATGGGAGTTCGGTGCGGACGGTGATTTTTTCCATACGGTTGTAACATCGGACGCACGGGATGGATCGTAATTACGCGGTTGGACTTCACTTTTCACATTTGTACGGTAAATCGTCTGTGGACGTGTCGGACACATTTTCCGACCCGAGGACGTGTGGGGAATAATTCCCAATGCGATTCGTATGGACTTTTTCCCATGCGAATCGTAATTGGCAGTTTGTACGGCACTTGTACGATTCGTACGGTAAAAAGACCGGATACGAGTCGTACGGGGAATTTTTTTACCGGATCGTAATCGGCACCTTTGTTGGAACCCCTATTATAATACAATCCAGACCACTGATTTTTTAATAGAAATATTCATTTACCGTTTACCGGTATTTTTCATCAGTAACCTTTTTTCAATAAACGGCAACCTTGAGTTTCAACAATAAGGCCATCTTTATGATTTCTTGGTTAATTGTGATATATGCACAGTTTTTCCCTGATATATTTTCAATATTTACCTAGGCATTCGGATTTTGGTGCATTAAGCAACAAAATCCAAATTACTATTACTAGTCACTATTAAAAAGGATAAAAACAATGCTTATCGACTATATTGGTCATTTGGTATCAATTTGTATGATGCTATCAGGATTGTCAATGGGGAAGTTATTTATATTTCTTATACCATTGTATTTTTATATAAATACCGCTGATTGAAGTAGAATCTAAGTTTTTCATAGAAATGCATTAAATTACTGTACTGTTTGCAATGTATATTTTGTTCGTTTTTTTCTTAGAAAATCTCGTATGGTGATGTTTGCATACTTGTCATACCTGTGTAATAAATTTTATTTTTGCGTTTTTCATTATGCCTCAACAATAGTACAAAATGAAGATCTTCTGCACGATTTTATATAATCTGTTCCAAATACTAAACCTAGGGGCAATGTCAGAATTTTGACTTAAAAAGCAGATTTTGCTGCCCTATTAACCAGTATAATCTTGGTACGGTAAAGAGGTGGGCGATCCAACATATTACAAGGCGTGCACAAACTGAGCCCTGAAAACACTTGCCAAGTAAATCATATACAACAAACATCATGTAAAATATGGTAAAGTCTCTAAAAAAAAAATAATAATTTAACACGTGGAAGCTTTTACATTAATAAGTCACATTATAGCACTGTATTGAGGAGTATTTATTAAAAGAAATAGTTTTTAACCATGAACTTAGAACCATTCTTGACCCGCCCCCACTTTGGCGACAGTGCCATTTGTGAACTAAGAGGAAACACAGCTGTCATGTGCACCCTCTATGTGGCACAGACAATAGGTTTTTGTGCAGTCAGAATTCTGAACTCACATTATTTGAAGGTGCTTTCATATGCGATAGTGAAGAAAAAGGAGGATTTGTAGAATAATACATTTGCCTAAGATCATTCAACTTCGTTAAGTGGGGAAGCCATTATTAATTCAGGTTTTCTGGTTTCACTTTGTTCATATCAGCCACTAATTGGGTATCTGGTTGTCTGTCTGCACTTAATTGTCAACTCCGGCGCTTGTAACAGTTTGCGACAAAGTGGCGCTGCCTGGCTCATTTAGAGATGACCACAACAACAGTCATTATTAATTCAATATACATCAGAAATGACTATTACCTGCCGCCCAAGCCATTCTTATAGCTTTGGGGGCCTGGAATTTTCATAATTTTTACACTTGTAGGAGTGTGATGGTTAGTGGTCGTGTTGTTACTATCATTGGCAGCATGGCAGGGGAAATGTGTGGTACAAGCTGCATTGGCCTCCTGATGAGAGACCTGGCACTTATGTTTTTTTTTACAAATTATGCACAGTTACTGCCATAGGCAGATATCCACATTGGACCGCTTGCATGGAATGGGTGGATAACCAGGCCTTTTTCATAAAACTGCTGGGGTGTTTAGCTCTACAACAAAGCACGAGACAGTCTAAAACAAGCATTTGCAATGCAATAGGTCTCGCATTTACGTAAGTTTGAGCTATTGGCACTGTAAATGACAATGCCTTTTTTTATGATTTGCTTTTTAAAACATAAATAAAAGGCATTGCCATTTCCGATGCCAATAGCTTAAACTTGCATAAATGCAACACCTATTGCATTGCAAAGGCTTGTTTGCTAAGCTGCTGGAATTTCCTTCTTCTCCTTCCCTATCAACGCCCCCTTACGCCCTCGTGAAGCAGGCGCCTCTGGGAAACACTACCTCAGGGATCGCACAGGCATTTTCCTTTTCCAAAGTTACAAACGACGAACATGCAGAGTTGGACATTTTTGCATTTAGGTCAGCTACAATTATTACCTTAGGGGAATCCTCCGAATTACTAATGTCACGGATAAACATGAAGATTGAGCTTACTAGATAATCATACATTTTGCCCGGTGGGATATAGATTGTTGTACACACAAGCACGGCATGCTGTTGTCGTGCTCGTGTTTGATGTAGTCTTGAGTGTAAACCTTGCTTCAGGCTCGTGTCCATTTTCATAGAATGTCGTCATCCGCCACATAATGCATTGGAGGTTGGTGTTAACGGTGGGGCACGTGGAGCTTCATTTGTATTGGGGGGTAAGATATATATATATGGTGGTAATGACAGCTGTTGTTATTACTGTCTTGGACTTACCGCTGTCAACACGTCGCGCTGGAAATAAACGTTTGAATGTTTACAATTAACGGACTCTTCCTTATTAGTGACAACCTAGATCCTACATAGAGGTTATCTATCAGAAAACAAGTATTAACATTTTCCACAAGGGAGCAGCAGTCTCTAGTCATTAAATCAGTGTCCGTTCTGTTGGAAACCTCTGTACTATTTGGAAAGATGTTCCCGCACTACTGAATACGCTAAAATGCCAAAGGACATGAGATTGTCATTTTATATAAACCACAAATAATAAATCAAGCAGTGCAATTTGACAATGCACTACGTTAATGCGTGAATTAAAGACTTAATATAAAAATAAAAACAAATACAGTATAATGTGTTCTCAGAGTGTGTAATATATTTAGGAGTCCATAGTTGTGTGTTCGTTTTGTACTTCAAACATTATTAAATCAAATTATAAAGGGTTTTTGTTTAGCTTCACATCCAACCACTTTGTGGCGATATGGTGCTGTGAATTCCAAGTGTGAACCAAAATTAAAGCGTGTGAGAGACAGCAAGAGAAGGAAAAATATAGGAAAACACAAAGTCAAAGAGGGACATGGAGCGATGGTGAGAGACAGCGAGTGAGATAGACAGCAAGAGAAGGAAAAATACAGGAAGAGATAGACAAAGTCAGAACAAGAACAAGCGGCGCGAAACTGAAAGTGATCGCAATCGCGATAAAACATCAAAGCGGCCGAGCGGACGCGAAAGTGAAAGACTACGAGTGCTTTCAGGCTGCCAAATGGTGCGCGCGCCCGGCACACATGCACAGTAGTTGGCGGCCTGAAAGCACTCGTTTGCATTTCCAAAAGTGCTTACTATAAGTCTCGCCAGAGCAGCGCTAAAGCACTGTCTCAGGCGAGACCTAAAAATGCACGTGGGTGTTGTGTGCCTTCTGTCACCAAACAAGTTTGAAGCTGACGCCACAAAAAGAAGTCTGTGCGTAGGCAGGCACACACCCTCTTAGTTCTAACAACTGTGACAGGTTTCCTAATTTAGAAAGGTATTTCAAGTAATAGTTAAAAAATAGTTAAAATGTGCACACCAGAGGGTAGGAATTGTGAACGTCGAAGGAAAGAACAGTAAAAAAAGAGGCGCTCAAAGTTTCTTAAAGTTTACAAATGTTTACAGGTGGCTACAATTAACTTAAATAGGTTTGGGATGCTCGTTAATGTTTTAATCAGGACCATGCAGTGGTCAATATGTTTTTATGAGACTTTGTGCTTGCAACCGCCATACTTAGGATTATGTAATTATGAGACATCATGTACAGTCCGCAGGAGGTACTGGCTGAGCTTGTCAGAAGGCTTTGTGTGTTCTGGACCACAAACCATGTGGGGCCCGACAAAAATTATCTTCAAACAGAAACAATGTGAGGAGAAACATGTGGTGGTCACTCCATTAAGCTGGCACCCTCTAGCGGCCACTGCCATTAACTGCCTTATTGGAATATATCACAAAAGCAGGCAAAGTCTAATTTTTGCTGTACAAATATATTTACAGTGGGGAGCCCTGAAAAGAATGGGGCCTCAGACAAACAGCCCCGGCTCCACTCCGCTTGTGGCCGCCCTGATTCTGGCATGTGGCCTTTGAACAGAACAGGACAAACCAGTTCCCCAGGCTGGCTAATGCTGAGAAGCATATCATCAAAGGCATGACAAATACCAACGTTTTACTAACTGTGATTTGTTTGCGTCTTTACAACCTTCCACTTCCAGGCCCAAAAATGTTTTGGTATCTTCTGAAAGATTACCTCCTGCGAACATGATCTTCCCCCTCAACAACGCAGCCTGCGGGTATTGTTCCCACTGCTGTGGGTTCATGTTTAAAGATGTGTATTGTACCAGACTGCTTAGGTTTTTTAACATGCAGAAACTATGTAAACTATGTTATCTGGCAGGTTCCAACGTGGGGTTGTTAAGTCTCAGAAGGTGTAAGAAGATTGCATCTATTCTTGTGATTGGTGTGTAGACCAGGTATGGATTATTTTTCCACAAATACTGTTGTAATAACTCTGTCATGGTGCTTTGAAATGGCCTTTCTTTTTTGTGCGCTTAATAACAAAAAAGGTAAATAAAGTTTAAAAAAATTAATAATACAATTTATAAACAGTTTTTTGCCTTTGCGAGGCCTCTACTCTGCAAAGTTGAATTCTTTGTGAGTGTCAATCAAAATAGCACTGTGAGTAGGTCTATATGAAATTTAAATTATGCTGGAGTTATCAGAGTAATTTTGTGTTACTCTTATAATGCAAAATTCTTATAATGCAAAATTACAGAAAACTGCTTGATTATGGCTATTTGTGTAATTATGAGTATTTTAACACAAAAACCCTATTGAGCACATGAGCAACAAACTTAGTGAACGCAAATGGCTGCTGGCTGCTGCTGTTCATGTTCCGTTGCATTTATGCTATTTTCTTAGAGGAAAATCCATCCTTGGATCCACTATGGACGCAAGAGTGTATCCTGCGCTAAGAAAAAAGCAATAAATGCTAGGTTATGCTCCTGACGCAATTCTGCGTAATTTAGTGCAATTACGCTATAGCAATTTACACAAGCAATGCCCACCCCCAACTGCAAGTATGAGATGTGTTTGTGGCTCATTATGCCAACACTGCAATACATTGTAAATTGAGAGTAAAGGGTGAAGTAAAGAGGTATTTCCCTCACTAAAGTTTTGCAAAGAAATGATCAAGGGTTTGCAATTGTTCATGGGGTCGCAAAGAACCACATAGCTACTAGCTGCCTTCACTTTGCCACTGGATTCAAGGTAGCCTGGCTGAATAGGAGTGAAACCCAAAACCGGTCCCAGGATGCTTGTTTCTGGTCCAGCGAAGACCTGGCTTGGCAGTTTGGGCTGGACTGTTCCCATGAGGAACAGGGTCAAGACTGATTTGCATATGGCTGGGTCTGAACTGCAGTGGCGAAGTGAGCTAAAGAACGATGATGGATCAAAGCCAGATCTGTGACTGGGGGTGAGTGTCTGAAAAGTTTCTTCGCTCCGTCCATCATCTCCGTGTGTTTGTGCTGCCCTCGTATGATCGGCTCAATGTTCCCTTTGAATTTTTTTTCACAAAATTGATCAGCACTTACTATTTATTCCTTTACAAAAATTATTATGTAGCTAGATTGGCAGTAGTGGTGGATAATATGTGAAAAAAGAACAACATTAATAAAGTATTACGAAGAAAGATTTTAAACAATTTTGAATGGAGTCAGTGCATTTCTTGACTCAGGTTATCTGGAATGTACAATTATTTTTGTAAAGGAATATATGGTGAGTGCTGATTACTTTTGTTACAATAATTTGGGGATTTACATCCCTGTATGGTGGCTTAGGAGGCTGATACTCCAGATCTGAGTACCACCTGTCGATACTGTACCCACGTGACAGGTGCGGTGGAAAAGTCTCAGCCTCAATTTGTAAATCACTCTCCATTTTGAAATGTGTCGGTTATATTTGCCATTGCAAACACTTTCAATTTAAGGGATGGGGGTTCAAAACTTTTCATATGGGAAAGGAGCAACCAAAGTCTATTGCCCCTTAGAGGCCTGCGCTCCTCTGTTTGCAGCTTGCTGCAAACATTCACAGAAGGAACCCTGCTTCTTGAGAGTAGATTTCAGTGAATGCTCGTGACCAGGCTTTTTTCGCTTTGCCAGACTGATAGCTCTACAACAGTGCTAACAAAAATCCTGGTTCCTTGAAGGATGTAGCACCAAAACAGTGATGCAATGTGACAGAGTCACTGATATTTTTTGTGAATATTCCCTTGAAAGTTCAAGCATGTGAATTACAGCAACACAAACAGAGGTATAATTTTGCTGAGGCTTTATAGTAAACGAGAATGTTATCTTCAATTACATTTGTTTCTGTTTCTATTGACTTAATAAAATGTAAACCCCCAAGGTATCAAGGCACTTTGGTAATAGCAAGCGATTAAGGTGAGAGTGTTGTTTGCTGTTACCTGGTTTCATTATTTGTGTTCTGCATGAGTTGCCTGGAAGCTGATGACTTTTTTTTATCTTCACGGAACAAAGACAGTTTTGGGCTATTGTGTGGTAAATATCACACATCACTTATTCTGGCACTCTGAAAATAGGGAATTATATGTAAACATAGGTGCTTCCTGCGCCTATTTCTTAATAAACTGGTGTTTTCTCACGTTTTCCCTGGTAAGCAGAATTGTGTAGTTTATGGTGTAAAACGTGGCAGCCTGATCCATTAACACAAAAATTCCCTTGTATCATTTGTACACTATGAATAGTAAATCACCTTTCACACGAGGAGCATGTCCTTGGCTCTGTACCTCATGTGAAACCACAATTGCTTGCTTCCTAGAGACTAGCTAGCTCATCCCGAGTCCTGCTCAAACTCACATTCAGATAAAAACTGGAGTTTATTCCCTCATCCGAATTACAATTTGATGCATATCGGGTTATTTCCCCCATTCCCATTTTACTTGCAAAAATCTAGAGGAACGGGGATAGGGACACTGCTCCGAAAGAAAGAAAACATGAGAATCAGGGCGTGAAACTCTGATTCCTGGGCAAAAAAAACTTGAAACACTGCTTTGATACTTAACCCCATAAATACCAGACCTGCTGTATCAATATTTACAGGGTTCGGCACTATTGCACCAAAAATCACAGGCCTGAAGCTGGTTTTGTTTATCTAGGACTTTTTTTTATCATATTCATTTTTACTGGTATTACTATTAAAAATTGCACACAGGGGCACCCATGGCTCCTCTCACTGGGCCTTCCATCCATTCCATGGCCTCTCTGCCCTCCATTAGTATTAAGCAGTACACACTTGCCTGGGCACCGTTATGGCAATCTCAAACGATGGCGCTCCAGATATATGCTTCTGCTTGATCTACCAGTAGTTGACTTTAATCCAGCGTAGGCCCACCAGAGAAAAGAGGGGGCGTGCAGACTATGCATCTTCTAGCATGCATCAAGGTTGCATCTTCTGTGCTGCTGCCCCACCCTTGATGCTCTCAAGAGGTCCGTGCTAAAACCAATTTATTTGACGAAGGGGGTTTGCACGTGCCAGGAGGTCTCCTCGCAATGCTTCTCCCGATCCGATGTAAGAACCCTATCGAGGTACAGTAAATTCCAGTGCTTAATTTGTAAAATCAGGAGGCCACTGCAGCTTGCACCACCCATTGGCCCTGCCAGCATTGCCAATGACATACCTACATAACTACTAACCATCACAGTACTACAAGTCTGACAATTCAGACTCTTTGAGGCCCCCAAAGCTATAAGAACGGCTTGGGAGGCAGGTATTAGTTGTGTTCAATGTATAATGAATTAATAGACAACTGCTGTTCTGCTAATCTTTAAATTACACAAACAACGCAACCATGTGGCAGCTGTCATAAGTGCCGCTGTTGACAATTAAGTGCCGGTGCTGAGCATCGGAAACCACCGGCTCAAGTTAAGCACTAGTAAAAAAGAACTCAAGAGCTCAACTTCGACACTGAACCACTGACCCCCAACATTTAACCTTTGCTCAAAAGCATATAATGGACTACTGCACCCAGAAACCCTGAAACAGGGATCCGAATGGCAAGTGGCTCACAGTTCACCCATTGCACATGGCACTTTTTGACTGTTGTTTCCGCCCAAAAAACTATTAATGATCCACTCCTTGCAGAAACAAGAAATGGGACCATGAAACAGCTTACTTACAGCACAGAGCACTTTTTGACTGGCATGCATGGAGAAAAAGAACTTCGGAGTGGCAAATGGCTCTCTGTTCGTGAACTGTATTAAGCACACTGACCCCCATCTCCAGGGGGTTGGGGGGGAAACGGGAATATGACTGTTGGGATTAAGAAGCCTGTTATCCTTAATTGCTGCTCTCATCAGTTTTCCCTGGGTGATGCTTCAGATAGACTTAATCCACTCATCGCCTCAAGCTCAGTAGACCTGGGGCTCAGACTAAGCATATTGAAAAATAACATTGGGCGGACAGGAGCGGACCAAGTCTGCTCATGCTCCCCAATGATTGACAAACTAAGCTTTCTGCTCAAAATACTATGGACACTCGTGCACAGTGTGAAGATCAAGGCCTGCTGCCCAGGAACAAACATAAACATACCAGCTTCGAACAGACTCACCCAAGCCACAACCAACTGACACCAACTGCAATTTGTCTCCAGTCATGGCAAAATCGTCTCCCTGGAAATTGAAAGCGGGCCTCATCCTCCAATCAACCAACCCCCTCACATCCCTTGTACCACAAGGGACACGTCCTCCCCAAGTCTGCCCAAATACAAAAATCATTAATACCAGCAGCCTCCTTAAAAAACTCTAACCTCTTGAGAAGGGCGAAAAAGAAAGTGAAAAATAAAAATAAAAACAGTGCCTTGACAAAAAGAGATCTTTGACTGGAGGGGCTTCTCTTACTCCTCAGGTGCACCAAGTTCAGGGTCCACTAAGCCCTTTTCTATTTTCAATTTAACACCTAAGTCAACCATGGAGAACGTGGAAGAGACATGCACACTGAGCTGTTCGCAAGAAACCCCACCCCTCTTGATATAGTGCTGGCAGGACCAACAAAAAACAGAAGCAGCGTCTAGCTCTACAAACTGTCCTAAAAAAAGTGTCTACCCAAGGGACTAGCGCAATAGTTAGTATTCACACATCTGGGGTCATCCTAATGCCCACACCTGCCACAAAACTGTCTAATGCAAACAAGGAGACCCTGGAAGGTACTTGTGCGCTAAGCCGTGCACCAAAAACAATGGGTAATTACACCCCCCAGACACAATGCAGATGGGACCATGTAAAAAGTTCGCACTTACGAGCTCAATCTTTGAATCAAACAAAAATACAGCAGCAACACATGGGACAAACAGGGCTCAGCCATCAAAGCCCAGCATACAGGAGCCCAGGGATTCCACATCTGCCCCTAGAACAGAAACAGAGGAGACAAGTAGCAACAAAACCCCTTCTTGTCCTGACTTAACCAACAGGTCACCCTTCACTAAAGGCCCTCCTGGTCTGGCATGCAGCAGCCAAAACACTCTTTGGCCCCTAGCCTCTTTGCCCAGCAATTTGGAACAGGGGAGCATAAAGAACAGCTCAAACAACAACCTGCAACAATTCCAACTAATCAGTGGGTCCACTCCATACCCGGCGACAGCAGTGATCATGACAACCAGCTACAAACACCATCAAGGCCAACTGCCTAATGGCTGGAGGCAGAACGACTCCACAAGCAACCACTCACTTGACCACACAAGCCTCCCTCAAGGTGAACTCAGGCCCCCACCCTTCCTACCTCTATGTGCCCCAGAGCCTCAAACTACAAGACGGAGGGAAAATACACACGAAAGCGCCATGGAACAACTCAAACTGGTGTTCATCCCACACTATGCTCCCAAGGTCTCTCATGACATACTAAATAGACGTCATCTATTACGCCTATTCCAATGCATCCCAACACTGATCTCGCCTGACCTAAAATCTGTAAAATTAGCTCGGATCCCAGAAAAAGGAAACTCGGATGTCACTATTACCACATGACAGAGAGATGGCCTCAGAGACATTATTTTTAGCGAATCAAGGATCTTTGAGGAATGAGGCATTGAGCTGTGAAAGATACATTTAGTGAAATATCCCCACGTGCTACTGGTGCAGGAGCCACCAAGGCTGCACAGGAGCAACCTGAGAGGCACGTGGGGCACTATCCGTAACTGGCTCCCAGGTGCATCAAAAGCTGTGAACGCCCATAACCAAAGAAAGGTAAGACAAATGACAAGAAGCAACAACACAATGGCTGGAGTCAGGGGGTAACTTCCAATATGGCAGCAGAGAGAATTATTCCAAGCTGACATCTCTCAGGCAGCGTACAATTTCAGAAACCCATGATGGAACCTAAGTTTACAGTCACATTGTGGAACGTGGCGGGCCCCAGGTCAACTTTGACAACCAAATCTGCACTGGCATACCTGCATAGAAGCTATATTCTCTGTCAAAAGGAGCTCTGGGTGCTCATCCTTACAGTTCTACACAGCTTCTATGAGCTTTTTTAAGCCAGTAAAACGCACCAACTTATTCGACTGCCATCAGGAGGTCTCTCAATCTCTGCTAAGCACACCGACAAGATTGACACTGTGCCCCTCAACCAAAATTCTCTGGCCTTGCAAGATCAGGGATAACAATATGTGACAAAAACCTCCCCTGCTCCCGATAAATTGTTATCGTAATGCGCCCAAAGCACTAAAACTGTCTGCAACTGATAACCTTTTACGACTGCTTAGAGACCCTCCTTCTGGAATTCGCCTCACACAAAGTTCTGCTTGCAGGGGACTTCAATATCAGGGAGCTGGGGAGTGCCAGCTAGCCTGCCTGCAAAGTCAAAGAACAGGCAAAAATGAACAATCTCCTCAGTACCTGTAAACTAATCTCTGCTGAACAAGCATTCGAGGCTCAAGCCCCCAACCACCAATTACCTTTCACCTTTAAAGGAATTTCAACAATTGACTACATCTTCCTGTCTGAATCCTTAGGGAGTCGTCTCATCAACTTGGAGATCCCCAACAGGTCTAAAAGTGATCACAACCCCCTGACTTTAACTGTCAATTTAAAGACTCCCATGGCAGTCAATTGGTGAGCAGTGGGTTTTCCACGCACACGGAATCAATAAAGCTAGTCAGGAGGATCAAATGGAGGGTGACAGACACATGAATGGTTTTAAGTGGCTCGACAAGGTGACAAATACCACCCCGAGAAACAAGCACCACAAGTGGGACAGATTGACCAAGGAGTTAATGGACTTTCTACTAGCAACTGGTGGCCATAAGCAACATTCAAGGCCACAAAAGGGAAGGGGCCGTTTAATCAGCAGAACAACAAGGCAATTGTCACAGCATGGAGAGCACTAAGAAGGTCCTTGTGCACCCACAAGCTCAACCCCAGAGCTAACACTGCAATGAACATCTTCAACCTGCGCAAAGAACACATAAAAGTAACATGGGAATCATAGAAAGCCTTAGAAGAAAAGGAATGACTAAAGATATATCAAATGCCCCAGGAAACAAACCTAGCCTGCTTTTGGAATCACATCAACAAAACAAAGTCCCCAAGTTTAACCAGGGAAAATAGTGTCACGGAAAGATCCCTGGTGAGTCATGTAATAGCGATATACTCCGGCCAGTCAGCCGCACCAGATCACACTGATAAATGGGGGCCTGTAGATCAGTCCTTAGGATCTAACCATGCCAGCCCAGGTCTGCAAAGTTATTTAGACAATGGAAAACAATAGAGCACCAGGACCCAATGGTGTTCTGGTTGGAATCTTCAAATATGCCATGGAGGACTAGGCAGATGTGGTAACCCCCCTCTTCAATCAAGTTTTCCTCTCTGTCCAAGTTCCAGATGCGTGGAGGGGCTCCATTTTGTGCCCCATATTCAAGAAAAAGGGCCCGACAAAACCCATCTAATTACTGTTTGATAGCCCTACTAGATCTAAAGGCTAAACCTTTTACTCCATCACTACTTAAACAGCTAGAGGTCTTGGTCATAGACAACAATGCTCTCCCATTCTTTCAAACAGGGTTTCGAGCAGCAGTGTTAACAACAGACAACATCACCACACTCGCTGTCCTGAGCCATCAAGCACCTAAAAAAAACAAAACGGCTGCATTCCTCTGTTGCTTCATCGACTACATCACCACCTTCAACAAGGTATACAGGCCCATGCTATGGTGAAAACTAAACACCTGGGGCGTTTCCTCCATTTTATGTGGGGCTATTACCTCTCTGAACTCCTACACATGGGTACGAGTGAGAACTGGGCCACACACCGTCACCTCCAAAATCACCGCCCAAGGGGGCCTGAAGCAGGGGGGCATCCTTGAACCCCTTCTCTTCAATTTATACACAGCAGACTTGGGCAAAGCCCTGGTGAACAGCTGTCTGGCACTCCCACTTCTAGGCCATTTGAACCTACACATCCTACAACATGCAGATGACATCGTAGTAATGGACCACACCAAAGTTGGCATACATCGAGCGCTGAGCAGTCTTCATGCATACAACAAAGAAAACTATCTCACGATCAATCAAGACAAGACCAAAGTCCTAATTTTTGTCCGCCACAAGAAAAATAAACTTTTAACATGGCACATGGGGACCATGACTATTAAAACAGCAATGAAATACAACTATTTGGTGGTTTGGTTTACAGAGACCTTCAAACCCATGGCCCACATAGCCTCCTTGAAAAAGGAAGCTACAGCCATCGTAGACAGTCTCGCCCACTTAACAAGAAATTAAAAAGTGCCTCTGCCACACCGATTCTCAAGGTCATGAAGACGACTTTCCTCCAGCACTACACTACGGGCATCAGGCTTTTACTGGGGGCCTGTACCATCAATCTACATCATGCACAGTGTTCAGGCTACAAGAAAGTATTCCAATTGCCCAGACACTTTCGGAGGTCCAGCCTCAGTCTGGAATTTGGCCTGTCAAGTCAAACGCTAACCTCTGAGTATGACACTATGAAATATTATATAAATATACTGAAAACCCTGGGAACTCACTCAAGCCCTGCCTGAAAGACGCATTCAAGAGCCCAGGGAACCTGTGGCACTGGCAACTACAAAAAGCAAATACATCTTTCCAAATTGAAGCACCAGCGTTAAACCTAAACACCATCTCCTTTTTGACCTGGAAAAGGGTAATCACCAGGCAGCTGTGACTAACTTCATTTCAGCAAGATTTTGCTTCCTTAAAGACCTTAGGCATTTTACTCTCGCTAAACACTTCTTATCGCTCAGGGAAACCTCAACCATACCTTTCAGAGGCCATCAACAGACGAGTGTGTAGAGACATTCTTTATATGCATCTGCTTGGCCTACCAGTAGCCGACTTTAATCTGGCATTGGCCCACCAAGGAAAGGAGGGGGAGTGAAGACTATGCATCTTCAAGCATGAATCATGGTTGCATCTTCTGTGCTGTTGCCCCACCCTTGGCGCTGTCAGGAGGTCACTGCTGAAACCAATTTATTTGATGAAGGATTTTTGACACTGAAACACTGAGTGCAATCGGTTCCCTTTGCTCAAAAGCTCATAATGGACTACTGCACTCAGAAACAGGAAATCAACATGGCAAGTGGCTCACAGCTCACTCATTGCACATGGAACTTTGTGACTGAGTTTTTGCCCAAAAAACTATTAATGGTCCACTCCTTGCAGAAACATGAAATGGGATCTCTGAGTGGCTTACTTACTGCTATATGCACTTTTCGACTGTCATGCATGGAGAAACCTGAAACAGGACTTTGAAGGGGCAAGGAACTCTCCATTTGCGAACTGTATAAAGTACATTGCCCCCATGACTGTTGGATTTTTTAAATCTGTAATCCTTAACTGTTACCCTCATCAGTTAGCCCTGGGAGAAGTCACCACACTTACACAACAAGCACAATCCTCTCTTGCCCTGACCCCACCCAAGCACTTTTGGCCAAGGTGCCCTTTTCGATATGGGCATGGGGGAGCAATGCCATCACCAAAGCCAACCAAAACCCAACCTAGTACTCTTCTCTGTAAACTACCTTAACATCCTGCACTACACTCTTTAACCACTCAGCACCTGGATCTTACCCTCTTCTCTCATCACAGTTTTTAGCAAATCAAAAGGATCTAACAAAACCAACCTTACTTCCTACAGGTCGCGGCATGGACTCTTAGGGGCAGATTTACAAGCCACTTGCAACACATTTACGCCGCCGTTGCGTCACTTCTGTGATGCAGCAACAGCGTAAACCATGCGCCATGTTGCGCCTTATTTACAACGTGACGCATCTAGGGAGATGCGTCACGTTGTAAAGCCCTGCGCCACATTAAACCTGCATCAGGTTTAATGTATGCAGGGTGGGCGTTCTGTCGGATAAAGCGTCGGAAAAGTGACGCCGTGAAATCTACAAGATTTCACTGAGTCACTTTTCCGACGCCGCTGCGTCAAAACCCTGCGCCTGCTTGCAGCAGGCGTAAGGCGTGACGCAGCATGTTAGATATGGGCAGCCCCTGAGCATTGCTGGAGTTGCGTCGCTCTTGTGACACGACTCCAGCAATGCGCCACCCTTACACCATCAGATGCGTTACGCATCTGTTTATCCTTGCGCCACGATGCGCTGCATTGTAAATGCGGCGTATCTGTGGTGGCGCAAGGGTAAACTTGCGTGACGCATCTCACCTGGCGCATCCCTGCTGATATGCAGGGATGCGCCACTCCTTGTAAATCTGCCCCTTAGTTTTTAAAACAATTTTAACAACAGAGTAAATATGTATTCCGTTTATAACAGTTGTATTTGAATGGGTGTCGCTATTTATACTAATCTGCACACAAATTGTTATGGTTCTAATGAACTAAATAACATTTACATTACTTCTAAAAACCGTGAAAAAAGCAACATTGTTAGGGTTCCGTTTGACTCTGTAGTTATTGTCAAGCAATATATTGGCAAAGTTTATGTTCGGTGAGAGCAGCTATAATTTTTTTTTGTAATTCTTTATTTCTCAAGTTTTTACAAAACATACAAGAAGCAAATCGCGACATCCTGATCACTGTAAGGCACGCACATGGAGTACAACTGAATACAATCAGATACAATGCAGTCAGATCAATTATAATTCGACAGAACACTATGAATAAGTACCATGTAGCATACTAGTATCCGTGGTGTCATCGCATATAGCCATTCCAGAGCAGGACATTAGGGACTTTTATGTAGGGGTAGCCTCGGCACAGCAGTCATTGTGCCCGACTGACATAGCCACCAGTGGGATCAGTCAGCATGTGGTGAGCGGGTGTGGGGTGGCGCATCGTCATTAGTCTCAGACTGTTCGGAACCTTCGGTAGATATATACGTCGTGTATAGTCCCCAGAAGTTTTTGGGGCGGCTCCTGGGAGGTAGTAGTTCACTGAAATTCTCTGTCTGTGTGCAACAGTAAAGCATGTCGTGTGACCACTGTGCCATAGTGGGAGTGGGGCCACAAAGCCAAGTGATCGCTACTCTACGTTTCGCCAAGAGGAGACCCATGTCTACCAGTCTGCGCCTCCTTCATGGGATTTTTTTGGAATATCCCAGTAGGGCCAGGGCCAGGTCCAGGGGGAGATCCGAGTCCGTTATCTTCGCCAGCTCCCCAAAAAACAATTCCCAAAATGTGTGTACCCTTGGGCAAAACCAGGCCAAGTGCATAAAATCGGCGGTTGGTGTCGCGCATCTTTCACAAGTGGGAGTTTCCCTCAACCTGTGTCTGTGTAATCTCTCCGGGGTGTAATACGCCCTATTAAGATACTTAAAATGGATTAGTCTGTGCCTACCATTTAGTGAAATACGGCGTGTACTGGTACAACAATATGTCCACATGGCATCATCGATCGGTTGCAGTAGGTCGCGTTGCCAGTCTAACCGTGCCTTGGAGTACTGGTTTACCCTATGGGACATCGCTCTCTTATATACATTGGAGACAATCTTGCGGGCGTTTGGGCTTTAATGACATAGGTTAATTCTGTGACCTCAGGTGGCTCCAAGGGTAATCTACCATTACTTCGCGGCCACTATTACGACTTACCATTACTACGCATTTTTTACTTAGCAGAATCTTTTACTTCGCATGCTTTAAGTTTGCATGCTTCTACTTTGCATATACCGTTACTTAGCAAAGTCAATTAATTTGCTGACTATTCACAGCGTTGTTTGGAAAAGGAGGCGCTTCCGTTTCCAAACAACGACGTGCAGCTCTGGCAACGCCTGAAGCAGGAGAAGAGAGAAAGCAAGGTGAAGCGAGGGACCACGAGGAGAGAGAGGTAAGTGGGGCAGTGTAGTTTTTGGGGTCGTGCAGGGGGTTGTCTTTTAGGTTTGAGGGTTGTGTTTATGTAGTGTAGAGTAGTGTATTTGGGTTTAGGGTAGTGGTCATGCAGGGGGTTGTCATTTAGGTTTGAGGGTTGTGTTTATGTAGTGTAGAGTAGTGTATTTGGGTTTAGGGTAGTGGTCGTGCAGGGGGTTGTCTTTTAGGTTGTAGGGTTGTGTTTATGTAGTGTAGAGTAGTGTATTTGGGTTTAGGGTAGTGGTCATGCAGGGGGTTGTCTTTTAGGTTTTAGGGTTGTGTTTATGTAGTGTAGAGTAGTGTATTTGGGTTTAGGGTAGTGGTCATGCAGGGGGTTGTCTTTTAGGTGTTAGGGTTTTGTTTATGTAGTGTAGAGTAGTGTATTTGGGTTTAGGGTAGTGGTCATGCAGTGGGTTGTCTTTTAGGTTGTAGGGTTGTTTATGTAGTGTAGAGTAGTGTATTTGGGTTTAGGGTAGTGTTGTGGTGTTTGTGTAGGGTAGTGTTTTAGGGTAGTGTAGTGGTGTTTAGGTACTGTAGGGTAATGTAGTGTATGAGGGTAAGGGTAAAAGAGTCAAAAATGCATAGAAGTTGTATACTTAGTAATATACTGCGAAGTAAATGCATATTTAGTACTTTTAAATGTATTTGCGAACTAAAAGCATGCACAGTTAAATCTTGCGTAGTAATGGTATTTGCGAGGTAAAAACATCGTAGTAAAAACGTGCGAAGTAATGGTCTGCTAAGTAAATCATATATTCGGCTCCAAGAGATCCTCCCCCAACATACCACGTAGAGCATGCCTTGTCCTATGAAATTGATAATGCTGCAGCAGGGTGTGAGGGAGGTCCCGCTGCCCCAGGTCCTCCCATCGTTTAACCACACCGTTATGAAAGAGGTCACCAGCCGTCTTAAGGTTCAAAGAGTTCAGGGCCCGTATTACCCCTCGATCTCTGCAGGGATGCAACCAATGAACCCAATCCAGTGGCATGACTGCATAATATAACAGGGCTCCCGCCTGGAGCTGTAGTAGAAAATGCCAGGCATGGCGAGTAGCATTGATAGAATCAAGTATACCCATCCTGCGATCTACATCTTCAAATATTAAGGCTGGGAGCGGTAGTGGCTCTGCAACTAACGACTCAAGATGGAGGTGGGGGTGCATCCGGAGGGCGTGTATCCAATAGTATGTGTGGGCACACTGCGCAGATCAATAATATAAATTTAAGTCCGAGCTCCCAAGCCCCCCATTTGATATGGCAAGGTTAGTGTCTGCCACCTAACTCTAGCATGTCTGCCCGCCCAGGATAATTTTATCAGTAATGTCATGACCCGGTTAAAAAAAGAAGTGGGCAATACCATGGGGATATTTATGAATGAGAACAAAAAATGTGGAAGCACCACCATCTTCATGATGGCGATTCTGCCTAGCAGGGACAGTGGCAACCTGATCCAACCTACTGACGGCCACACCATAGTTTTCCCTGAAGATAACCTCAGGGTGCACCCGGATACCCAAGTACCTGATCGAGTCCGTGGACCACTGCAAGGGCTACTCCAGGTCGTGCTGTTCAGTAGCGGGTGTGAGCGGGACAAGGACCGATTTGGGCCAGTTAACTCGCAGCCCCGAAAGGGTGCCAAAATGCACCACCTCACGCAGGACCGAGGAGAGATTGTTTTCCGGATCGCGGACGTACAATAATGTATCATCGGCGTAGGATGAGACTATTAGCTCAAGTTTCGACAATCTGACACCCTTGTGACTGTGGTATTCTCGCAGTGCACAGGCCAGCGGTTAAGCCACCAAGGCGTAAAGCAGTGGGGACAGCGGGCATCCTTGCCTCATCTCACGAGTAATGTTAAAGGGATCCGTCACCAGGTTACCAACCCTGACTCTAGCGGAGGGATGATTATACAGCACCCCGATCAGCTGTAGGAAAACCGGACCTAAACCCATCCTAGTCAAGACTTGGCGCATGAAGGGCCACTCGACGGAGTCAAAGGCCTTCTCCATATCCAGAAAGACAGCAACTGCCTTGGTGTCCTGCCGTGTATGCTGTAGGACCCCAAAAACCGTACGTAAATTGCAAGTGAGGTTCCTATCTAGAATGAATCCCGCTTGTTCGGGGGCAACTAGAATCTGCACGAGGGGAGCTATCCGATTAGCAAGGATCTTAGCAAAAATGTTTGTGTCAATGTTTAACAAGGATAGCGGACGGTATGAGCCGCAGTCCTCAGGCGGCTTCCCTGGTTTAAGTATGGCAACTATTACTGCCTCCCTCATTGTGGGCAGCATCGTGCCAGTTTGGCACATGTCATCAAAGAGCGTAGACAGATGCGGCAGGAGTAGATCAAGAAATGCCCTGCAACTGCTCCAGGACCGTGCACGGTCTTTCCCCCTCCCCGTACGCACGAGCCGTGACATATTTACCTTAGTGTTTAAGCTCAGTGTCCGTTGCGTCCTGATATTCTTTCAATAGAGTCTTAATGAGTGTAACTATAATTACTGCAGCAGGTTCATTGGCAACTGGGCCATGGAGATAAGATGTCCTCTGCACCCCAATTGCAGCTGCATTTTTAGTACCCAATGCGAGGGTCAGGGCCCAGTTTCCTTGCTTAAAGTAGGGCCCATTGCAGCTTTCAACACTTCTCTGATTGTGGGGGTCTGCAGTGCTGAGAGGAAATCCACTGAACAATGGGTGAGTTCACGGTTATGATTGTTTTCTAATTTCACTGTGAGAGCGGTTGTGCTACGGTGCTGCATTGGGTGGACGAGAATCCGAGATTGGAGGACTAAAAAAAGGGGGAAATTTTGGAGGAAAGAGAATCTACTTTGATGGTACTAATAACAATAGTAACAAGAAAGGAAATATAATTCGTTCTGAAATTACATAGAAATAGAGCGATAAGTGTGTACCTGGGAAATCAATACCTCAAAATAGTAAATTGTTATATGCAGGAGATTTCCGGACTCTTTAGGTTTGGAGCATATCCAGAAAGCATTTCACGTGTAAGTTACTTGTTTGAGATCTACTTAGTTCTGTCGCGGACAAACGCCTTTGCGATGTGGTGGTGGCACATGAATGATGTAACTTTAATCTAGTGGTCTGTGGACAACTATAAATACCAACCCTCCCATCCTAGTCCGGTGTAAATGGCCATGTCTAGTTGGTAGTCTCATCTTAGAGACCAAAGGGTTAATGATTTACCTTTCTCAGCTTGTCATCCAAAATAAGCAGTGTAAAGGCATTGTGGTAGCATAGTGTAACAATTCCACACAGCTACCAAGTATGTTGTCTGTAGTCAGCGAATTTAATTCATCCAAATAGTTGCTCTTATATTTGAGTTCAACATTAGCAAACGAGTAAACACAAAGTAAGACAGCAAGCAGAAACCAAGAGAAGCTGTCAAATCATGATCCCTTCAACAACCAGCATCCACACCTGCATACACAACATACATTCGATAGTAATAAACTTGGCTTTCGAAGTAATGGGTATATTTGTAGGGTGTCCTTTGGGAAACGTGAGAAAACTGCTGAGGTATCCATGTCTGATGGTCCAGTTGAATTACCCATATTTGTATTGTTCGATGTTTGTTCTTGTAATAAAATAACCAGTAATCAGCCAAACAGACGTAAGAAAAGCTTCTGACCCACAGTATTTGATCAAAAGGGATTTCCCCTAAATATTTAAGTCTTCCCAAGGCAAGGATATTAAAGAGGGCTGGAAGGCACAGCTTGAATAAAACACACAATGGAAGACTGTGCTATCTCTCTTTTCACATGAACTTAGACCAGGTGCACATTAAAATATAGCATTTGATAAAGAAGTTGATTCATTCTTCGAACTTCCCATAAAAATGAAATCATGTTATGATACTCTTGACTTGTTCTGTGACCTCCAGTTCCAATTAGAACTCTGCTAATCCTGCAAATGCATAGGTATCTGGGAGCACTCACATATGCAACATCCAAACAAGTGGAATCATAAGCAGGCATACAATTTCACATGCAGAAACAGTACACAAATGTGTATTTGCACAACAGTTTTCATGATATTGCGAGAAAAATTTGTACCCAAGGAGCATCCTTTTCATGTCCATTCTGGGAATATTTACTCTCTATTTTCATTCCAGAAACATACGTACTCCTACTCTTCAGATCAGTTCTTTTGCACGTGTTTTTATGCTAGAAAACTGCAAGCAATTGTTGATGAATAAGAGGAAACGTATCAGTCTGTGGCTGTTCACAGGCTTAATAGATATGAGTCCAGCTTTCAGCTTATTTACTATTGTTATTGAATTTCATTTCATGACTATCCTCTTCTTGTTAGATTGTTCTTACATCCTTTGCAATGAAAACAACTACATGTCAAGGTAAACAAATATAATGAACTGTTTTCTTAAAGTGTTACAAAGTCTACTCAAAGGAGAAAAAAATCCGACTTTAGAAAGCACCTCCCTATTCTCGGGTAATCAATATTTGACCATGTGCCCCCCCTCCAAGGATATCCATTTCAACCCTCTTCTTCACGAGTCCTCCCATCCAGCCAGAGGCCACTGAAGAGATGTTCTATATTCTGAACGTGTAAAGTGTGTATCTTGTCAGGAAGTCTTATTACTGCATCCAAGACCCACAAGGAAACGCCAGAGGTCCTTAGTGTCAGCCAAAGTAAGCAGAAAGCAGCTCTGGGCGCCAGCTCCCAGCTGCCTTCATGTTCACGCTGTGTACAGCATGTTAAGCTCAGAAACAACTGCTCCTGCAAACCACTTCCTTAAGCTGCCTTGTTATTCTCCCTGACGGTGGCCTCCTCTCAGTTCATCTTTGAATGATGCTCACAGGGGCTGATCTGAGGCACTGCCAGACAGCGAGCCAGCTGCAAATCAACGGTGTCTTGAAATCCCATGCATAGAGACAGCAAAAAATGCTTTGGGGTAGCTCACCTGTGTCTGACCTTTTCTGCAAGTACAGTTTTTATAGAAAGTTTTTCCACTTTGACAAAAAGCTGCCTTGACACTTAGTTATAAGCATCAACACGCTGTTGTCGACAATGCAGCCAATACGACCCTGAACATCAACAGACTGTAATCACTGATTCCCACTCTCGTAGTGAGCTTCAAGACATTGCCCAGAGAAATACCCATAAGGTAACAAACACAACAAACATCACAGTTAAAGCAAACAATAAGTAAAATCCTATCAAATTGAAGCAAAAATTATGAGGGGATGAAAAGTTATTAAGTAAGGAGCAATTACTCCGGTGAAAGCAGCAGGAAAAATACGAGCACATTTTAGTACAAAGGAAAATAAAGAAAGCTGAGAAATTGTCAAAGTGCCCTCACCTACTTCTTAGTAGGAACTAGGGACCAAGCACATGATCAGAGTCAAAGGGGTGGGAAAGCCGAATCCAAGCTTTTATGCTCAGAGTTAGAAACATTTCCAAAGCAGAAATGGTTCGAGTGGATGAAGTTGAAGGCCATGTTTGACTAATATAAGATATGAGGCAAAACCCCATTGTGAACCTCAGACATCCACCAACCAAACCTTAGTGCTTAGAGCCGAGAGGTAAAGTAGTGTAGGATGAGCACGCCCTTCATTGTCTACTTCATTATCTATGCTATGGCCGGTACAGGTAAGAGCGGGTGGAGTCGACATAGAACTCGGCGATGCGGCGAGTGCAAGGTAAGTGGTTTTATTTATTTATTTATTTAATTATTTATGCTATCCTGTCCTATGTCTACCCTCCTTCCCCGCCCTACCACTCTTACCTGTACCGGCCGCGCCTGCTATTAACACTCCAAGAACTTTCTTCGCCCATTGTTGAGACTGCAGAATTGTTGAGGACGCCGTGTTTGTCTCGAAATGTGTGTCTGTGTTTCGTAGCTGTACCCCAACGTTTTGTAGACAAAGCTGTAACTAGTCACTGTTCGGAAATTTACTTGTGTGCTTTGGGCGAAGGAATTTTTCTGAAGCAGTTTTATTCATTAGCCTTCAAGTCTGGGGACTGATTAAAAGGGGACATTTAGGAGTTATGTTATTGGAGATGTCAGTGGCATAGGCTTGACTCTGGGTGTTCGGGGGCTACAATGAGTTTTTTGGCTTCTTGTTTAGCAAATATGAGAGTGAATTCTTGTATGTGGCATGGAATGTGCAGTAACGGATCTCGGGATTTGTTCCACCTCTTCTCTCTCCATCTTTTGCTGTATAATGTTCAATGCTGAAGTTTTGGATATGTACATCACTGACTAAATGTATATGTTTTGATAGGAATTCATAATAGTTGACACCTATTAAATTTAAACTACAATTTGGAGTCCTCAGTTAGATTCAATTCAGACAGATATCCATATAATTAAAAATACCAATATCAAAATGAGTAACGAGCCCCAGAAAGGCTGAAAGGCTATCTGTCTGCCCTCAAAGTCACAAAGGCGGTGCATTAGTCAGAGCTGGTCTTTCACTCATTTGAGGTGCCTGTTCGGTAGAAGTGGGGAGCCACGCCAGGGGGAGTGAGTGTGGTGTAGCTCAGCTCCTACCCATTCAGAACAGGATTCCCAACAGAGGTCTGGCCTGGTGGGGCTGTACAACCGACATCATTCAGACGCTCAGACATTTTTTTTTTTTTAAAGCTAAAAAAAAAAAGATATGTGGTTAAAATGTGTGCACTGCAACTGGCACAGCTATATATAGCAACTGGCAGAGTTTCAGTGGATCGAGATTTTTTTTTGCCAAGATCAACTCTGGCTCTAATGGCAATGACAAGTCAGTTTCTAGCACATTAATAAATCATGAAACCTGAAGATTTCGGTTTTTACATTTCCATGTATTTTTAATACACACTGCCTATCCAGTCAACGCACAACATGAAGGGTCTTGCGTGCAACACGTTGGAGGGGGGGGGGGGGGGGGGGGGTAAAGATCTTTGCACGCACACATGCCATTCATTACACTTTTTTCCGCTTCTATTCCCCATCCTTCTTTTTTTTAATATGACGACTGTCAATTCAGAAGTCGACACTTACCCATCGTGAAAACACTATTTTATTATGCATGCATATGCGCCATATTAAAAATCTGCAGTTACCAGTTTAGTAGCATCGTATAGCCCTGGTCGCAGTAATGCTCACGAATGAAAAAGTACTATGAAAAAAAAAGTGAAACTAATTTAAAAAAAAGAGTTGATGCAGTAATGTTGTGAATACAATCTATTCATAATAATGAATAAGTGCGAGTAGACGTGCACATAATCTTAACCTCATCCACAACATACGGTTGAATACATAATAAATAACACCACGCATCACACATGGCATCTGCTATTGCCTCGTTGATGTCAATACGTTTTAAGACCTTTTTAAACATGCTCATGTTCTGATACATCACTGTGTTTCACTTTAGAGTGTTCTTTGGAAATGTACACATCGAAATCCAGTAACTTGAAGACTTTGGAACAGAAAATCTACCGAAGAGCCCTGTAGTGGTTACATTGTAATTACAACATCCTTAATTTATTATTAAATACAATTAATTCATGTCGTCGTTTTAGGTAAAAACCTAATTTAACATGGAGTCACTATCTCCAGTGAAAAAAGTAGGTAGTGACATCTCCACTCTACCACAACAGACGTGGTAACATATAGCTCGTGACCGTTTAATTGCCTAAAAAATGCTACGGAACAGATTTCGATGTGGTCGGAAACAGCTTCGACCAATCGGTTGGAGCCATTCTGACCTCATCGAAATATCCCAGTCGGATTCCTTTCCGACTGACCCATTATGATGGGGTAGGTCGGAAGGGAATCCGAATGGGCTTTCCGAATGGCTTCCGAAGGGCTTGGCAAGCCCATCTGCCATTCGGAAAAGGGCCAGTGATCCCATGGGCGTCTCTTTCCGACTGAGGGATTACAATGACGGATTCCCACAGCCTTTATGTGTTGGCCTTTCCGACACAGAAAGGCTGTTGGAATCGGTCTTTGGGGGCCCCCATCAGGGCCCTCATGGGTGCAAGGCATCTGGATGGCGGCCGAGGGTGCACCTACGGTGCCCCTCTGTTGATCCCTACACCCGGTGGAAGGCACCTTTAGGTGCCTGCCACGGGGAGCAGGGATGAACTGCACCTCAGTTCTTTACAATGAGAGTATGCATTCCGGTCAGAAAGCATGCTCTCATTGTAAAGAATAGGATTGCGACTGAACAGTGTTCGGTCGCATCTTAATTGCAGGTTTGGGACCACCAACAGGAGGTCGGTCGGTCCCAGTTCCAGATCAATGTCGGACGGACTAAGGTCCGTTGGACATCAAAATCGGCCAATAAGTATAATTGTTGGCCCTGCGGTAATCGAGTAAACAGAGAACATCAAAAGGACAGCAGTGCTTTCATCATGCTGCTGCAAGACTCCTCAATCTGAGCAAGTAAGAGGACACGGCCTAATTGCAAGGTCCCAGAATATTGGCCCGTTGACTCCACCCTCGGAGTTACTGATATTGGGGGCACCGATAATTCTGAGGGCCAGAGTTAACAAAGATTATCGAATTACAGAGGGAATAGGCATTTTTGCATATGATTCTCCAGTAATTCCTCATTCTCCTCCCAGTGTTTCACTCAAAGATTTCAGATACATTCAGCAGCTGGAGTCCCTTTGGGACACTCACCAGCTCTGCAAATTTCCCACAGATGTTGTAATTCTGATGGGGGCAAATGAGAGCCATTACTGCTAATTAATTGCAGTTAAGGTTTTATCGCTTGCCTGAGCATGTTGTGCAAGCTACATTTGAAGACAAACCTTTTGTTAGAATATATGTATAGTTCAATGCGTTTTCCAATTAACTTAATATAGAAATGCAATAAATTCCTGTAGGAGTGACTGAAGAAAGATTGTGCAGGTCAGAACATACTTCTGGTACATCTAAGTAGGTTGTATGATAGAGGCACGATTGGATAAACTACGCGTGCCTCTACCACACAGCCTAAACCACGAACGCACCTTAACCATGCATGCCTTTACCATGTAATTTCGTTGTAAAGGCATGAATGGTAAAGGGGTATGTGTTGCTAAGATCGTGACCCCCCCGTCTCCGCCCGAAGCTACAAACTCCCCTCCTGCCCCATCCACGCCCTGAGGACCAAATACCCCTCCCCCAACCCCCACACTGTCCCTAACCCTTGAAAACTACCTTGACCCCCTTCCACCCCCTTGCGCTGTCCCCACAACTACCCCAACCCCTTCCACTGCGTTTAGGCAAACCCCTGTTTTAAAAAACTACCCGACCCCCAGTCCAAATTATACCCGCCCTCCCCTAAACTCAAAAAACGAACTCGACTACCCATTCTCCTCCATCTGCCCTGAGGTCTAAAACCCTGTCCCTTAACCTGACCCAGCCCAGCCCTGACACAGCCCTAAAAACTAACCCGCCCTCCCCTAAGCATTAAAAACTTCCCCAACTACACATTCCCCTCCCCCTGCCATGAGGCCTAGTACCCTAACCCCTAATTTAAAAAACTACCCGAACCTCCCCAAGCCCCAAAAACTACTCCGACACCCCAGCCCTGAAAACTATCATTGACCTCCAGCCCTGAATATTACCCCCACCCCTGAAAACTAGCACCAAACCCCCAGCCCTGAAAACTACACCAACCCCCCCAGCCGTGAAAACTAGTCCCGAACCCACCCAGCCAAGAAAACTAGCCCGACCCACCCCCAGTCCAGAAAACTACCCCTGACTCACCTCCCTGCCCAGAAAACTACCCCGACCCACTCCCAGCCCAGAAAACTACCCCGATCCACCCCAGCCCACAAAATTACCCCGACCCCCAGCCTACAAAACTACCCCAACACCCCCAGCCCACAAAACTACCCTGACACACTCCCCTTCTAAGTACGGTACATCTCAGTACGATTCCACCAGTAACTCCTCATTCTCCCCGGTGCTTCACCCAGAGATTTCAGATGCATTCATCAGCCAGCATCCCAGGGAAAAAGTAACCGGATCTGTAATTTTACCAAGGACTTTGTAATTGTGTAGGGCTGAAAACTGCTGATACTGGCCCCATCAGACTAAAAACAGTATGGGTGGCTCATCTATAAGGGGCTGCAGGGCTTCAACCCATACTCTTGCTTTGTCACTAATTGCACAGCATTTTACAAATGATTGTTCGCATGTAAAAGCTGTAATATCACTTTGGCACGGAAGGCTCCTCTGGATGTACTGCATATGTGTCAGGCAGTGGCAGTTACAGCCCAGCCATTCAGTCTTCATACATATCTGACATGTTGCACTAGTGTCAGGCAGTGCAACATGTTGGATAATGGATCTTCGGGGCATGTCAATCATGCACCCTCATGCAATATCAGAAGTTGGAACAGAGAAAGAAAAGGTCTACCTCGGAATCATCAACCATATTCCGGCTTCAGATTGGATAAAAGCTTGTGGACTTGGCTCTGGTTTGCTATTCTCTGGAGTTAGGTGACGGAGGACATAGGCCTGTCTTGTAGACACAGAGTGTGCACGCTCATCTTGAAGAGGATATATAAGTTTTGTGTTTATCAGCCTCTGTGTGCTGGGGAATGCATGTGTATGTCTGTGAATCTTTGTATGCGAGAGCATAAGTTTAAATGTATGTGTGCATGTCAGGGACGGACTGGGAACCTAAAGCATCCCTGGTATTTTTGTAGGACCAGCCGCCCCCTTACTGGGGGAGGGGGGCAGGTGGGGGTGAAAGAGTGAAGGACTGCTGCTTTTGTTACTGAGGGCCGATCTTGAAGCAATGCTACAAAACCGGCCCCCAATAACAAAAAAAGGAACCCACTTCTGCAAAACTGGCCCCCACCCTTCCAGTCTCCCGGGAAAATTCCCGATGTCTGCTATGGCTAGTCCGGCCCTGGTGCGTGTGCAATTTGAAAGCCTGCGAGGTGGGAGGCATTGGTCCAACAGTAAGTTATGTAATCCAACAGTCAGCGACGTCCTATCTGCTTCCCATAGGTTGATATCAATCACTGTAAATGAACAATACTTTTTGGACAATTAGCAAAGAAAAAAAGAAAAAAAGCAAACGTGCTGCTGCAGAAGCATTACTGTGTTTAGCAGATTTTGGACTGCAACTTAGAATATTGGTTCACTTGGAGTGAGGTCCGCTTTCTTTCTTGTTTCTCTCCTATGACTATGTTATTCTTCATGCTCCGTTCCATATCTCCTACTGGATATCTTTTCTTTCATCACTGTTTTTTCCCTGTGTCCTTTTCCATCCTCTCTTACATGTCTCATCTGTCTCTTTATTTCTTTTTGTCTTCATATCAGTGTCTCTCCTTTCTATTTCTTTCACTCTTGGACGGATGCCTATTATCTGGCTGTTCTTCCACTTCACTGGATTGATTTTAGTTTTCTTCATATTGTGTTGTCTGTGCTCTCTCTGCCTTTCTCCACACATTTCATGCCTCTCCTTCGGTTCCTTCTACACACACTGCCTCTTTATACTGTGGCACTCTGCCCCCTTCTTTGTCCATGTGCCTGTTGCGTATGGTTTTACCTTTGGCAACTGTATGAGTGCCTGTTACATCTGTTATGTTTGTCTGCCTGTTTTTAGGTCTCGCCTAGAGTTGCAGCGCATGCGCTGCTCTCTCGGCGAGACCTATAGTGAGAGAGTAGATTTGAGACGGGGACTTGAAGCCCTGCTCCTCATTTTCATTGGCTGGCGTCACCGTTTATGCTAAACGGTGGTCTGCCATTGGAAATAAGGTTTTTTTGTTGACGCCCTTTCGCCTTTTCGTCCGGCCGATCCGTACAGTGTCGTCTGCTTTGCTGCTGTCGCAAAGCAATTTCTTATCTTTATGGGGGCCATCTGTTTTCACTCAGCCCCGTGTTTATTTTTGCATTGCGCTTTCACTTAAAGTGAAAGTGAAAGCGTGATGCAAATATAAACACGCGGCTGAGTGAAAACAGATGTCCTCCTGCCTTCCCGCAATGACTAGCGCTTGTCCTCTTCTTCCCTCCTTCCTTCTTTGTCTACCTGTCCTTGCTCCTCCTCTGGACCAGAGTTTGATGATGAAAAATAAGTCCCCACAAGCTCCGCTCTGCTTCCTTGGTTCATGTGTCTGTCTGTCTAAAGTATGTCACTCTAAACTTTGTCTCAACACTTCAGTTTTCTACATGCTGCTAAAGACAAGATATCAGAGTGGCCATGCCCTTAAACTTCAGAAAAATACTTCGGGCTGCCTCCCTAAGCGTTCATTCTTGCTTTTGTAGAGTTAACATTCATGGCCACTAAGGTGCATTTGTTTACCAATTACCTCAGAACTGAGAAGTTATTTGGTTTGCGTCTGAGAAGTTATTTTGGTTTGCATCTGGGTTGTGTTAGAAACATAATCCTCTGTGTTTCTGTGAGATACGTGATTCCCAATATAAATAATGCGTGTCATTAATAGGCGTAGAGCTTTGTACAGACAGCGGCTCGTCCCGCCCAATTTGCACTATTTTCGATCCTAGCAAAAAGAAGGAACTCTATAGCGCGAGCAGTGAAGCGGTTACTGTAAACACTTGAGGCTTCTCGGAGCTGAGGAGGAGAGGGGCTATCCGACGGACCGCGCACCTTCGGCGCCTACCTCCCAGGCAGTATGCATACCAGAGCAGGGGGCAGAGGACTGGTGCCAGTACCCGAGGGAGAGGAGGCTCTCACGGACCGATCCAGCAGAGCATGGCCTCCTGACAGGGCATGCCTCGGCCGCCTTTACCACACAGAACATTCCAGAATCCTCCGGTGCCCTCGCGCCTGATGGGGGAGGGACCCTAGCAGTCTAGACGGTTTTGTTCATCAAATGTGCAAGGGGTACTCGGGTAAAGCGTCTCTTCAGGCTAGTATGTTGACTCCATGTTATTAATAAATAATACAAAAAGGCACCACACTGAGAAATGCATGCACTGTTTATAAGTATTTTGCAAAGTTACGTGACAAAATAAACTAGAGAAGCAAAATCAATTAGAAAAAAAGTAAGACAAACAAGCATTTGCAATGCAATAGGTCTTGCATTTACGCGGGTTTGAGCTACTGACATTGCACATAACAATGCCTTTTATTTTTGTTTTTGTTTTAAAATAAAAGGCATTGTCATTTACAATGCCAATAGCTTAAACTCGTGTAAATGCGAGACCTATTGCATTGCAAATGCTTGTTTACCCTGCCACCTCTTCCACAATTCTCTGTAGGAAGCACTCCTCTATACTGCTGTAAGGCTTCTGAGAAGGGATCCTGCACTGCGATGTATGAATTTGTGGCTCACCATTTTCAAACTTCACAGGCTGCCACTGGAAACGGACCACATAATTGATATCTATGGTTTATTTCTTATGCGGCGTCATGAAGTAATCTGCATAGCTGAATAATTACTCAATGCATCTCGCGCTCTTTATTACAGAAACCAACAAGGGTGTCATTCTTCTAGTGGCAATATTTTTACATGCTTTATGGGAAGGACCCGTAGTGATACCAAATATTTCTTGCTTATCTAAGTAAGGGGCTCATGTGTGAGACCACCACAGACATCCATGTGGCCCCATATAGAATTATGGGCATTCAAGGTCTCTCTCAGCAGAGGACAGTCAAAACATCTCTCCTTAGGCACAGCGTATGTCATGTGTACGTCATAGTGTCAGTCATGTGTGAAGTTGAAAGTATGTGTAGTGGCTATGTGCCATTTTGCCTCTCTTAGGGGGATATTTACAATATAATGTTACACCAAAATTTGTAAAACCATGCTCTGACATTTTTTAAGCGCAGGGATGTGCAGTATTTTCAAAAATATGGTGCACCCCTGCACTTCCCCTTGCGCTGGAACAAAAAAAGCTGCCTAGTGCCTGCACCCTTGTGAAATGTTGCAAGGGTGCCTGCACGAAAGAGGCGATTGTTTATGTGCAGGAAGGGACACCTTCCTGCATATAAACAATCTTGAGGGGCTATTTGTTGTTTCTATGTTTGCGAATAAAAATTAATGATTTCTCCTCGAATCGCCATCCTAATACCAGGTT
Organism: Triturus cristatus; assembly: GCF_964204655.1. Classification (NCBI taxonomy): domain Eukaryota; kingdom Metazoa; phylum Chordata; class Amphibia; order Caudata; family Salamandridae; genus Triturus; species Triturus cristatus. Next base: position 744,326,465 of record NC_140580.1, on the reverse strand, counting down.
TTACCTGGCCTTAGTTTTTGCTGCTGACCCATCCTTGTAAATATGGGGCAGAGTCAAAAAGCAATGGGTGTTGCGGCAGAATGCTCACTGCATCTCCCACTGCACACCCCTTTCATTATAAGTCAAGCACGAAAAGGGGCCGTATTTACAAGGCAGTGTTAAGCCACATTAAGTGCCCTAACGCCGCTTTGTAAATATGGAGAAGGGGATATCGCCACCAGAATGTCACTAAAAGTGACGTTCTGGTGGTAATAGTAATATCCCCTTATAAATATGTCCCTATGTGTTCTAAATCATGTCCTCTTCCTTGGGTTGCATGACACTGTACTGAGGCCTTTACCAATAATACCAATCTCTAAAAATATTGCATTCACCATTTAATCTACCACTACATCATCAAAGTGCACATATATTTACAAATCTTAACTCCACATCTCCTTACCTAGACCTATCTTGCATGTAGTGGGTAGGTCGATGTAGTGGATACAGTAATTGTGTCAAGCAGTATCACATACGCAATATGGAGGTGCTATACCCTCCCAAGTGGTGATATAGGCATTAAGAGAGGGAGATACTATCACATATAGTTTGGCTCAATAACTTGTCTTCATTTGGAGGAAATGTAACACGCATTTCACTGATTGGTGTGAATATGCTTTATTTGTACTGCATTTTAATCGCACAAATGTGTTTTTCTCGGGATAGGTAAATGCAAAATTGGCTGGAATGGTGAAAATGTAAATAATGCACCTCCATAATTAGAACATGAGGTTTTTGGCATCTAGCTTTCCCAGTTTAAGGGATCATGCACCTACTGCCCTTGCATTTGGACCTCACAATCCGGGATTCTGTTGTATTCTCCTCCATGATGTATTCATTGCTCTGTCCACGCCCACTTCCATTTAAATGCCTTTGATACAGATAATAACCAGGGTGACTAATGGTAAAAATCTGCTACAACATTATTAACTGTTAAGTAAAGTGAGTGAGTGCAGAAAGGTTCAAGTGCTTGCAACAGTGGAAGGTAGAAAGTGTGATAACTCGCCTAAGGATCTTGTGCAAACTATGACTGAAGAAAAAACTGTCTACTGCCAGGAACGCGTGGGTGAAGCTCTCGGAGTTTGCATGAGTGAATGGCTGAACCTCTGAATAATGACAGGAATGTGTGGCTGAAGCTCTAGACTACTGGCAGTTGTGGATGGCTGATGCTCTGGCTACTGCACAAGTGTATGGCAGAAGCTCTAGATGCCAGATGGAGTTGAAGGATGAGGTTGAGGCTGATGGAACCACTGGATGGCTAAAGCTCTGGATGATGGTAGGTGTGGATTACGGAAGCAAAGACTTAGATGCTGGCAAGAGAGGATGACTAAACCCCAGGCATGATGACAAGATTGTATGACTGGAGCTCTGGCCCCGTGGCAGTGGGCGGCTCCTTCTCTGGCTCTGAGACAGAGTGGATGGCAAAAACCCAGACTGAAGCAGGAGGGAATGGACCTAGTCCTACCGCATGGCAGGAGTTAATGAATGAGGATCTCGCTGCCGGAAGGAGAGAATTGTTGAATTTTAGACAGCTTCCAGTAGTGGGTGGTGCAGACTGTCTACTTTATGAGGGATTGATGGTATTTGCAGCTTCTGGCATGAGGGGCTGCTGTCTGCGTAGGGACACCAAAGTCAATCACTGAGAAAACACCAGCATGCTACCAGAGTGTACTGCGCAAGGCTGTATTCTTTGAAAGTAGTTGGTGCAAACGCCATCAAATGGTAGTTGTTGGTGCTACTCCTGGTTGCCATGATGAGTGAATTTAAAATGTTCCAACTGCTCACTAAAGGGGTGTGTGCAGGGTCTCTCTGCTAGTACAAATGGTTTGAAACCTGATAAAGGCCTGGATATTGAATTAAAATGCTATTGCATGCTCTGACTGGTACATTAGTGGCTGGTGTGCCCTCTGGCAGGAGCAACTTGAGAAATGTTTATTAGATGGTGAAAAAGTGATTGTGGGATATGTTGGTTGTTATTAGGAAACATTATTTGTTGCAATACCTTTATTGACCATTTGCTATTATGAGTTAGTATCCCAGATTTGGTTATTGGTATCAACAGAAAAACTCTCAGGCACATGCATCAAGCTAGGATTTTGCGAGTCCTTAATTGCGAATATTAAGGATTCGCAATTAAGGACTCGCAAAATCCTATGCATGTAGGAATCGCTATAATAATAGCGATTCCTACACATTCCTTATTTGCGACTCGCAAATTGCGACTCGCAAATAAGGAAAAGCTTCCCATTCATTCCTATGGGCCAAAGGAATGAATGGGAAATTGCAAGCGCAAATTGCGAGTACCAATAGGTCCTTGCAAATTGCCCATGCAATTTCAGGGTGCAAGGGTGTCAAAAGGACACCCTGTTGCACCCCTGAAATTGATCTGTGCACATATGTTGCGCACACACATGCCCTAAGGGCATGTGTGTGCACAACATGAAACTTTGAATAATTCACATAAGTGCATTTAAAAGGATTTGCAAATTACCATGAAGTTCAACTTCACGGTAATTTGCGCCCCCTATTAGCGAAATCGCTAATTTTTTTACTTTAATGCATTGCATTTAAGGAATCTCAATTTGAGATTCCTTAAATGCAATCACAATTTAAGTAATCGCAATTTAGAGATTACTTAAATTGCGATTTTTGCATTTGGGATGATGCATCCCAAATGCAAAAATACAGGTCGCAAAGGGGCAGATTCTGAGAATCTGCCCGTTTGCAACCGGTTTCTCTTTTGATGCATATGCCTGATAATTATTTCCTTCTCTTGTGGGAAGAGTGAAGAGAAATATAATGGCAAATAATATTTGAAAGAAAGTGTATTATAAAATGACATACAAATGAAACATAAGATAGATACATCTATCTTCTATGCGCTGTAATCTAAAGGAGGGACAATCTTGGCAAGAGACTGTGACAAATAAAGTGATGCCAAAAGATGGGACTCCACCGTATACTCTGAGCAGGGTCGGCTCCTCCATGTGGGCGGAGGAGCGTTGCCCCACTGATTCTCACAGTGCGAAAAGCAGTAACATAAAATGGTATAAAGAAGGGTTTGGTTGGGGGCGAGTGGGCGGATGGTCTGTCCTGCAACAGGGCAGGGGAGGAGTGGCTAGGCCAATGTTGCGGGCCCTGAATGTTTAGTCGACCCTCTGGGGCTGACCAAACCAGTCATGCGCACTCTGGCATTTTCTCATGGAGAAAATGGCCTCCCCATAGGCGCCTGGCCGGGCGCCGTACCCACCAATCACAACACTGCCATTGCAGTGTTGTGATTGCCTTAAGGGAGGGGAGGGAGGCTGCCTGCTTCCTGCGAGGAGCAAAGCAGCAGAGCAGCAGAGAAGATGCGGGTCCGGAACGGGCCGACTAAGGTAAGTTAATTCATTTTTTAAAATTAAAATTACACCCCCTCCCTGCCTGGCGTGAACCCCTCCCCACGCGACCCCCCCTCCCGAATCCGAGAGCCTAGCCGGCCGCGACTGGCTCTGAGTGATGAAGTAGATCTGCTTAAAACCGCGGTGCAGATACTGTTGGTAGGTGTAGGATCCTGCTAACCAACATTAGGTCAGTGCCACACAGCTCAAGGTAAATCTGCACTTTTAACTTTTCCATACGTATTTAAATTCCAACTTTCGTCCTTTACAAGAGTAAATGTTCATATAAAATCATGATGTACTTCAATCCAAACCAACACGTTTCAAGTTCTACTAAGGGCCTTCCTTTATGGCATTAATGAAGTAGACAGCCAGTCTTATAATAAGTATCTATTACCATAAAAAATATTACAATACAATAATAGGAGGCAGTCACATCAACTAGTTCAGCAAAACATCACACAGTTGTATTGTAATTGTTGAAGAGGATGCTTTCTATTACTACAAACGAATATTTGTGCTGCTAAGTCAACACCACCGTATCATTCTTCTTTTTCACTCCTGTAAATTCCCCTCATTTGATCTCATCCACTGGAAATAAAACAAAATACAAACAATAGTTCATCAGGAAAAACATGAAGCAGCAATCTTGTCAATAATAAAATCAAAAAAATAAATAGAACAAGGCAAAAGAGTCCAACAAAAATAAACAAAAAATAAAGCACACAGCAGAGATTAAAATGTTAGGAAATTATTCTAAAACACAATTAGAATTGTGCCAAAAGTAATACAATCTCAGAAAAACAGACAAACTGAATAATCCAGTCCAAAACCTTCTAGAATAAAACTAATAAAAAGTTAAACAAAACACGAATTCAGGTTCAAAGCTGGCTCCCATATTTCATACTATCTGAAATTCTGAAATTAGTGGTGGATTCGATGAGTCCGAATTAGGGCTGTTTGAATTTCTTGACTGAGCTTTTAGTTGAGCCAACAATTTGCATCTTAAATCAAGATAAATGAAGTGTGGGATTTAAATTTTTTTTTTTTACGTTTTGAAGTGCCAGGTACAATTTAGGGAAAAGGCTGGTAAAAAGATTGTCAACCCAGGCGTGCAGCAGGTTTATGTGATGGATGGCAGCAGATAAAGAGCACAGTCAAATCACAGGTACCATGGGCACTCTGAATGACTAACGTAATGTGTAGCGTGGTCTCCCCCTTCATAGGGGGCGCTTACATTTCTGCATTTGAGGTTGAAGAGGAACTTATTTAAGGGCCCCGCCCCCACGTGCCAGGTACCTTCATTGTAATGCTTGTGCCTAGAGTGAAGGTAGCCATTATATCTGAATTGGGATCAAACTGAAACCATGCAACATCACTGGGTCTTAAATACTATCAATGCAAGGCCACATGCAGGATTCCTCTGCAGCTTTGTAGAAGGAGAAAATACCAACAACAACCGCAGTAAATCTGCACAGTATGATAGACTCATGCGATGTATATGTTGTATCTGTTTTAAATACAAAAGACCACCTCTCTATGGTATTCATTGCACTGGATATGCTCCGATCCTCTAATGCCCACCTTACCCAAATACCCAGGATTAAGAAAGCACGCTACGGAGGCCGGCGCTTTTCCTATCAGGCGTCCATGTTGTGGAATGCCCTTCCACTGGACCTCCGTGCCCAACCTAACCTTCTGCCCTTTCAAAAGTCTTTAAAGACTTGGCTGTTCCCTTAACCACCTTCACGCTTCCGCCTGATCTATCCAGATTTTCTGTCAGCGCTGGGACGCTCTCGGGCAGCCATGCGCTTTAAAAATCTCATTCCATTCCATTCCTTCCATTCCATTCCATTCCATTGGCATCAATAAAGTATGTTAAAAAAAAAAAACAACCGCAGTAAATCTGTAAATGAAAAATAATACCAGCAATTTAAGTGAAGCTTTGAAGCCGGCCACTATGCTGAAAAAAGAGTGAGTTGTAATTTCGTATATCTATAAGCAGCAGATGTATGGCCTTGCTGCTGAGGTCTACCATGTTTTTCGTAGGGATGTTTTCCATTCATTCCATTCTGTGATGACCTATTGCTAGGAAAGTTGCCTGTGAGATTTCGATAATTTTCAAATATTCTAGTGTGCAAAAAGGATTTCTACCAGATGGCAATCAAGTAGTCTTTTCAGTTTACTCAACACTGATTTGAAGATTTATTACACTGTTTTTGCTGACACATAAGCAAGTGTCACACCTGGCATTTTGATTGTTGAACAAGTTTACATGTAGTCTCTGCTCACTATTATAAACATAGATACACACTGAGACTAATTAGTGTTTTACCCAGGTTCTATGGGACTTTTTATGAAAGATTGTTTAGCACAGCTAAAGCTTCGGAAGGTTTTTATAGTTACAGTTAAAGAGCTATACAATCAGGCAATGGGATGAGTCTCAGTAAATGTGAGTATCAAACATGGACAAATAGTACATGGTTTTGCAAAATATGCCATTCGAAAGAAAATCCTGCTCTTGCAAGATAATGTGTTTTTTAAACCCAAGATTTTGAGAAAAAAACTTTAATTTGATTTTTCCAAAACATATTAATTTTAGATAAAATGTTGATCAAGAAATCTATATTAATAGAATACTGAACGAGTGGTAAGGTTGGTGCATTTCTTTACCGGTGAAGATTTGGTGAATTGCGATAAGCTACAGCCTAAATTAATAGGTAGGGTGGGACTTGCTAGGCTGTAGTCATCGCGGTGATCATGCTTCTATTTCAGATCTTCCCATACCGAGATCCATCTAGGTGTTTTTTAAGTCTTCATTCTTGTCCTTGTTGGACTACAAATATAATTTGTGATTTTGGAAGAAACTAGCTAGGAAGAGGGTAAAAGAGAGGTATTAGAAATTTACAATACACATGCACCTTACTAGACTAAAAAATGTACAACGGGCTAGCCTTGGGTTAGGACCATTACAAACTATTTTAGTTTCTCTTTTGGGACTTGGGGGATGTAAATACGAAGATGTGAGATACTTTAAAAGGAGACGATTTAGCCTATTTCAATACCATGCCGGTGGATGGTCCTATGCTCTAAATCATTCCTAAGTCCTTTTGGGGGCCCTAATTCTTTCTTTTAGATTTACTCAATGCTGTCAGATGAACTTACCACAATGTCTTCACGGACAAAATTATGGACTTAGATGTTGTTAGTGATTTATTTGCTATCAGTAAGGGGGTGATAATGAGAAATTCTGTACTCACATGCTTACCACTAAAGTACAGTTTTTCATTATATGAATGTAAGAGATGTCTGAAAAGCCTATATAAAAAGTTCATCAATCCTTATCATAAGGCAAATTTCCACATGACATGATTCTTTTGGTTAAAGTATAAACATGACCTATCTTAAAAGTTGCACGTGGGCTGGCATCAATTATATACTATTTTGCTTATGGCTGCTCCTCTGATATATAGTAAGTAGAAATGATTGACTAGTATTCTTGTATTCTTTGTATCGATTTTCATCAAAGCTCTATATCATCTAATCCTAGCTTTGACTAAAACAAGGCAGGCTATTGGATAGACATATTAGCAGTGTATTGTTTTGAAAAATAGTCAAGCAAGGGCAATTGTCAGGCCATACATTTGTGTCATTGTTTTCTTTGAACTCAGTGCATTCACCTGTGACCCTGCCCCTGTGTTTTAATATTCCTGTGTTCCTGATTTTTGTGTTTGACACAATGAATACATGTGATTGCACAAAGACTGGGCTCATAGTTGCTACTTAAAAGTAGTATTATCTTACACAATACCAGATTGGGTTTACTCCCTATATATTTCTACAGATTTTTTTGCATTGTTCTATAAAGAAATTAAGGAGGTACTTGAGCTCAAACATTACATTTTCAGGCTAACTACTTGTCACAGTGTTACATGTTATAGAATGTAATGCATCTGGGACAACTGTCCTCGCCCATCTTTTGCATAACAAATTTCATATGGCTGAATTATACCAAGTTCTGATAAAACATAGTCATTGCTTCTGCCAGTTACGTGTAGTACAAAAACATGAATCTATCCTTACTTACTCCAGTATGCTTTAAACGACAACAGAATACCTAGAGTAGCAACAATGCCATTCTTATGCGAATTAAGTATTTCTATCTAAAAAACATAAAGGCACATTCTGTGGTGACACTGCCACATAACCGTGTTCCTTTACCTTGAACCATTTCATTAACCAATAATTTGAACCACTTTCTATACCACTTCATTATACAATAGATGCAGGGCATCAATTTTTCTGCTAGAATAGTTTGCTAATTCATATGAGTGATGTGACCATTCAGCTTACCCAGAACACACCGCAGTATGTTTTTATTACATAACACATTGCTTTGTTACACAACGGTCTTATTATTGCATTATACCGTTGCAAGACAGAATATAGAGAACATCAATATAATGACACCAGAATAGTGTGCCAAAAATATAATGTACAAAACTATTGGATTAACATAATTTGTAAGTAAACTACCAAAATATAAATTCAAAACTTGACAAAACAAAGAAACTAAGGTAAGTATATTGGAATGTTCATATATATGCCATTACACATCATTTATATGTATATGTTTATATGGTCCATCTGCGACCACCCCAATACACAAAGCTTTTGAAGCTTAGTTGCTCAAAAGCTACTGAACGAATTTACATTGAGTCATACAATGCACTCTTTCTGGACCAAGATCTAGATTTCTGCCAAATTTGGTGTAAATCTATTCAGCCATTTGAACTGTAACTGTGTCTGAAGTTCCAATGGAAAAATGAATGGAGAAAATGCATATTGGGACCCCCTGACCCCTCTTTTTCTTTGCCCCTGCTTGATGGATCAACTCAAACTTTTCCATGCACAATCTAGGCAAAAAGTAGCTCTTTTTTTGACAGTTTATCGAATATTCATGTAAAAAAAAACATTTCCTATGGAGACACGATCTTAACTACAGCTTCCTAGTGGTGCACGCCAATGAGTAATACATACATTCACTGAAAAAAACAAAGGGTACAAGGGCGTTATAGTTAGGTTCAGATTTCACTCGTACAAAACCAGTGAAATTCAGCAGTTATAATTACCTGAGCTAATTATAACTTACGCCCCGCAATACACTGTTTATGACCTTACATAATACATCACTCATGAGATTATCAGTGACATCAATGATAGCATCTCAAATTACATTACTGATGACATCATCCTTTGACTGTGTTTTGTAAACATTTCTGAGACTTAAAGATACATACTAAGCTGCAGCATAGGTTTACATTACTCATATTCTTTCTGTACTAGTAATTAGTCATACTATTTCTAACATACCTCATCTCAGTGGCTGTCTAACTGTCTGTATCAGTGTGTGAGTGAATGTCTGAGTGGCAATATAACATAACATAACATGTGTATTTGTAAAGCGCATGTTTACCCATAGGTCTCTTGGTACTGAATAACAGATGTATATTGCTACCCAACTCAATGGTACTCATTTTATCGACCTCAGATGGATGAAAGGCTGAGTGGACCCGCCGGGATTCAAACCTGTGACCATGAGGTTGAGCACAGGCCCCTGCAGTGGATGCATTGGGTCCACTGAGCCATCAGACCCGGCTTGAGGTGTGAGTGGCTATATGGGTTTGTTAGTGGGTGTGTGCGTAGCTGCATGGGTGAGTGTCTGTGTGAGTGGCCTTTTTGGAGAGTAAGTGGGTGTGTAAGTGGCTGGATGGGTGAGTTAGTGGCTATGTGAAAGGCTGAATAGGTCTGTGGGTGGCTGTATGGGTGACTGAGTAGATGTGTGAGTGGCTGTATGGGTGAGAGAGTGGGTATGTGAGTGGCTGTATGGGTGAGTGAGCAGCTGTTTGAGTGAGTGTGTATAGGTGAGTTGGTGCCAGTGGCTGCTTTGGAGAGTGAATGTCTGTGTGAGTGAGTGGGTGTAAATGGTTGTATAGAAATGTGAATATGTATGCAAGAGGTACTGTGGGTGTGTGAGTGGTTGTAAGGGTGAGTGAGTGGCTATGTCAGTGGCTGTATCGTTACGTGAGTGCGTGTGTGAGTAGTAGTATTGGTGAGTGAGTGGGTGCATTAGTGGTGTATGGATGAGTTAGTGGGTGTGTGAGTAGTAGTATTGGTGAGTGAGTGGGTGCATTAGTGGTGTATGGATGAGTTAGTGGGTGTGTGAGTGGCAGTATGAGTGATTGGTTGTGTGAGTGGCTATATGGTTGAGTGATTGGTTGTGTGAGTACTGGTATGGGCCTGTGAATGGATATGTGAGGGGTTATGTGAGAGTGGGAATGAGTGTATGAGAGGTTCTATGGTAGTGGGAGTCATTCTGTGTATGATGTCATTTGAGATGTCATGAGTAATGTCATGAGCTATGTTCCTTGTAGGCTGCGTGCACGTGAACAGCCTTCCTTCAGCCAGTGCACAGTGTCTCTCCTGAAGCACTCACGCACGCTATGCTGCACCAATTGAGAAATATCTAATCAGCCACTGCTTTAAAAACAATAGCAGCTTTTCAATAGTTTGTTATTTTTATCTCAGAGTGCAGCCTGCAGAGCCTAAATGAAGACTATTATCACCCATGATTCCATACTAAAACACAAACTTTGACCTAAAAGAAGTTATCCCAGAAACTTCACAAAAATTTCTTTAGCTAAAGCTTTATATGAAGCAGTCCCTGTTTGCATTTCACTTCATCTTGCGTTCCTTGAAGATATTTTTTTCTGATGGTGCATTTCTGTGTTTTTTCATTCATCATGCCGCATAGTGACTTAATCTTGGGCAACTCTACAGCATATGTATTAATTCCACTTCCAATGAGTGACAGCGTGGACAGCTATCCACTGTGTCCGGAAAACATGAAATTCAATCTGTGCGGGGTCAAATAGGCCCTATGTAAGATCATGAGCTGGAAAAATTTAAATTTAGGGTTCCTGGATATTTTCTTTGGATATTCCAACAGAATGTCCCACTCCTTGTCAGAGAATGCACGGCCTATGTCTCCTTCCCATCTGTTACGGAGGGACTGGAGCGACACTGCGGCTACCGTGCAGATCCCACTATGAAGCCATTTCGTCAGCTACTTTCCATTTCCCATCAAGTACTGCATAGTAAGTAATGCGTGTGGTGCTGGTTCTATTCCTTCCAGTGCCCAAGTGGTGCGAATATATCGAGAGATGTTAGCATGCAGGAGAAACAATGTATTTGGTACCCCATGTTCTCAGACAAAGACATCATGTGGCATCAAGGCACCTTCTGAAAAGAACGTGCCCACCGTGTTTACTCCCGAATCCCCCCAGACTAATATTCTCCTACTTGTAACAGGTCCCATCTGCGAGGGGATTCCTAAGAGAGGGGTAATAGGGGCGTATGGAGCTACTGCCTTAGTGTATCGCAAAGCATTCCTCCAGTACAGCAATGCAACTCGCAATAGATGGGGCGCCATCTGAGGAATCTTGCTATTGGGTAATAAGAGTGTATGTATGTACCCTCTTTCCCATGACTGACGAGGCATATAAATCTCCCGTAGGTTCTCACTAGCCACCCAGTATGCCAGCCACTGTAGTTGGCTCGCATATTCTACATTGGCAGATGATGCAAAGTTTCATAGTGATTAGTTAAGGGGGTACAAATCAAAAAACGGGTCCCAAAACACATTTTTCTACCAATACATATTCCAAAGACTTAACAACAAAATGGCAGAACGGATTTTCATGAGATTTGGCAGGAATGTAGATTATGGTGTGGAAAGGTTCTTTTTTGTTATTTGATCTGAATTTGTTCAGTAGATTTAAGTTTTACAGCTCAAAAACGTAGTGATATATTGGACCACGTTATACCGCAGTTCCTTTGTGGTATACCACGGAATAAAGCCAATGACGAAGCACAATATTATTGGTTAATCAAATCCCCTACAAAATGAAAAGGCAGCCATCTTCTTTAGACCACTCATCCTATATGTTCTGTGTTTTGCATAAAATATAGCTCAGTGCTGTTTGTGTAATGCATAGGAAGAAATTAGGCAGTTTAGGAAAGTCTGTAGAGGTAGGGAAAAGTTTTTAATTGATTTATATATTTTTAAAAAAGTTTATAGAGTACTGCAGTACTTTCTCAAAATTACCTAGGAAGTACTGCAGTACTTCTAAAATGGTAAAAAAAGAATTCATATATTAGAAGAGAAACTCTACGACACGTTACTCCAATCCAGTCTACGTCATGCTATCTACTCTGACACACCACGCAACTCTATGATGTGCCACTTCACTCTATGCCACTCCATTCTACGCCCCTCCACTGTAAGTCCCTCTATGACATGCCGCTCTATGAAACACCACTCCACGCTACTACGACAGGCCAGTCCACTCTATACCACTCAACTCTACAACAGTCTACTCCACTCTATGCCTTCCACTCGACACCACTCTACTCCACTATATGACATGGTACTCCACTCCACTCCACAAAACGCCACTCCACTCCAGTCTACAATACTCAATGACACTCCACTGTATGACATGCGACTCCTCTGTATGACACGCCACTCCACTGTATGACATTCCACTACACTCTATGCCCTCCACTCTAAGCATGGCGGGCTAACTATCCCCATTGTATTAAAAGGTTACTCAGAATGAGTCCCTTCGAGTTTTCTCAGGTGCAGCAACAAAGTTTATTCATATGTAGTCTCATAGTTCTTTTAGCTATACACTCATAGGGGCCTATTATCATGGCGGGCGGATCGCCACCTCCCCGACCGGCGGTGGCGATCCGCCTGCCAAAACACACCGCCGGACGGCCTTTTACCCCCTGCCACATTAGCATGGCGGGGGTGTACCGTGGCGGATGGAAAGACCGTCCGCAGCTTTTCCGCCGGTAGGCAATCGTCGCAATTCCACCATGGAAAGGCATGCGGGAATCGCTTTGGGGGCCTGTTGTGGGCCCCCAGGGAATGGGGGGCTGCACTTGCATTGGCATACACAAGGTGGAAGGCACCGCGCGGTGCCTGTCACGTTGTGCATGCCAATTCACAACATGCATTTTCTACATTGTGGCTGGTGCTGCTCACAGCACCGCCTGCCACAATGTTGAATATGCGGGATGCGACCGCCACGGTGGCAGTCGCATCCTAATTGGCGGTGCGGGACCGCTGCACCACTGGCGGCCGGTCCCAGCACTGCTAGGGTGGTGGGCGGACTGAAGTCCGCCCGCAATCTTATTGGACCCCTAAGACACTTTACTACTCAATCCTCTATGATACACCACTCCACTCTACTCTTTGATGGCGTGTCACTCCACTCTACGACACTCAATGCCAGTCCACTCCACACTACGCCTGTTCGCTCCACTCTACGCCAGTACACTCCACGCCACTCCACTCTATGATATGCTGCTCCACTCTATGACATGGCACTCCATTCTATGACATGCCAATCCACTGTATGTCACTCCACTCTACACCCCTCTACTCTAAGGCACTCTAGGACACACCATGTGGAGAAGTGTGGCTCAATGATTAGAGCGGCAGACCCTGATGCAGAGGTCTAGCCCGGGACCAGGGTTCAATTCCCCGCCTCAGCGGGTCTTGGGCTCAAGAATTCCACGGACCTGATAATTCTCGCCTTGGTGCCTATTCCAGTCATGGAGTCCCACTCTGCAACTCTGGGCAATAGCTTGCTTAATCTCCACAACAGCCCCCACAACGCTAAGGATGCCTGGCCTCCACCTTGGGGGTGCCCAGGAGTGGACGCCTCACAGGGAAAGCCAGGATGGGTCCCACAGCGGTATTCGTACAAGCGCCTTGAGACCCTTGCGGGTGAGTAGTGCGCTATACAAGTATCAAATTTACATTTACACCATACTATGACACACCGCTCCACTCTACGCCACATCACTCCACTCTACAACACTCTACTCCACTCTATTCCCCTCCACTCAAGGCTACTCCAACCCAATCTACAATACACCACTGAACTCTACAACACACCGCTCCACTCTACACCATGACACACTGCGCCACAGCACTCTATGCCTGGACACTGTCTGAGACAATACTCTACGCCACTCCACTCTATGCCACTGCATTCTACTCTACTCTACGCCCCTCCATTCTACTCCACTGTATACCACTCCACTTTACAACACTCCACTCCACTCTACGCCACTCCACTATAGGCCACTGGCCACTCAACTATACACCACAACACTCCTCATAATGAACTTTGACCTTTCTCGAAAGTACAGCGGTACTAAAAAAAATGTAAAACTATTAATACAGTTTTAAACAACATTATATAATTTCAAACACATTTTGATTTTAAAAAAAAGAAATTCAATTAAAAAAACTAAGGTTGAAGATGTTAGAGTTAGGAAAATTTAAAGAATTATTTGTATAGAAAACCAACTAATACTACACAAACCTTACAAATTCTCAAGTTATAGGTATGACTTAAAGTTATAGCTATAACAAAGTTATAATTTGCACCCTCCTGTTGGACTTGGCCCTTTTTGGCAGGTTCACCCCTGAACTTTTTGCCTTAAACTCTGACATGGTGGTAGTGGTTTTAGGCCTCTGGGCACTTTAGCACTGTGGCTTAGTGTAAAGTGCGTGCGCGCTCTGAGTGCGAGTGGTGAGATTGGCCTGCCCTCCCATAGGAATGCATGGGGGATATGTGTGTCCATGGTAATTCCTGGTATGAGAGGAGTGCAGGGGCGAGTTTAGTATGTATGAACTTGTGAGGATAAATGCTGCGCCATGGTGTGCGCAGATTTATGGTGACTGGTGGGGAAATGCCACTTTTAGAAGATGGCATTTCTGTGTACTGCATGTCTGCCTGCCTGATGTGAATTGCATGTCTGGTTTGTGATTGACAGGAGCTGAGAGGTGTGGGTGGCTCCAGGAGACAGGGGGAGTCTGCCAAGCGGAATAGAGAGATCTGCGTGCAGATGGGAGGGAGGAGTTGCACCTGGGACCTGAATAGGACTGTGCCTTCCCTCCACAATGCTGGCTCGACCCCCTGTGGTGCGTCTAATCACTGAGCCCCCACCTGACAAAGGAGAAAGGAGCTGAGCACAACAAAGTGCTCCAAAGCTCCCCTAAACCAGTTCTGACTGGTATCCCCAAGCCCGGTGCTGTGACACAAAGGAAAAGGGCAAATAAATATAGGGGCTGTGACCCCAAGAAAATGTTCCTGTTCTGTTCCTGATCCTGACGGAGGAGGGGGCTTGCTGCTGCTGGGGCCCAGGAGGGACCGCCATGGGGGCTGCCTCCCCTGCTGGAGGGCCCTGTGTGCTGGCACCTGGGCCCAGCTCTGCCCTTGAAACCTCTCCTGGACTTTTCCTAAAGGAGCTGAGGCTCATAGCGCCTGATGAGCGCTTTATTTCTTTTGCCTGCTTCTAGCGCCTCGTGAAGTGCTACACTTTAATTGTGCCTACCCCGCTTTCGGGATGTCTTATATGCGGGTGCCCACCCTGCTTTTTGCTTATTGTTTGTTGGCGGGTGCCCACCCCGCTTATTTTTATAATTAAGACCGGAGCGGGAGCACACCCCGCCGGTCTGTGACCACCCTGCGTGAGGCCGCCGCCAACAAAGAACACTGAGGGCCGCCGCGCTGCCGGCGGCGACCCGGAAGTCAGGCAGTCAAAGCCTGGTTGCGGGCGGGGCTTCGCGGCGTCTTTTCCGCTTCTCCTGCACTGCCCAAGATTGAGGCGAGACACGAGGGGAAGCCAGCGGAAGCCTTCTGGAGCCTTGTGGGCTCCATATCCAAGCCCCGGGTCCCTGGAGGCGGCCCGGGTGAAGAGAGGAGAAGTGAGGGTTGTTGCGGCTGGTCGGCGGGGCTCCCATGATCTGAGGGAGCCCCATGGTGTCAGGAGAAGTGCTGCCGGTTCCAGTGAAGCTAAGTGGAGACCGGAGCAGCACGGCGGGAGAGTCCGAAGTCCTGGGTCCCAGGAAGGGGCCCGGGCGAAGTCCAAAGAGGCCCGGAGCAGTGCCAGTGAGCCGGTGAGTGTAGCTCGAGTTATGTAGTGCCTGGGAGAGGCACACAGTCAGAGGGGCCCCGTCTGTCAGCGGGTCGCTCCAACGCTTGGGAGCCAATTCTTTGTGGGGCATATTTGTTTTCAAGAGCCAGTTCGATCCAAAGTGAGGGCACAGAGCTGCCCAGGCCACATAGCCACATTCCTCCCAGCTGCCCCGCTCACAGAGGGCAGCTGCACCAAGAGGGGCATATTTGTCTTGAGAGGGGCCCTTGCTGTTCCCCGTGGTGGCCATATGTTTCTACAGCTGCCCCACTTGCTAGTGGGTAGCTGCCACGTTTTGGGGACATGTTTGTTAAGAAAGCCCCAGTGGGGGCCTGGAAGGCGCAGTGATGCCTGGAAGGCGCAGTGATGCCTGGCCCCTGTGCTTTGGTTATTTACAGCTGCACCCCACCAGCGCGGGCAGCTGCACCGTTTTGCGCATATTTGTCAGAGGGCACATTGCGTGCTCAGGCCCCCATTCAGATTTACAGCTGTGCAGCAATTTGTGCCAGCTGCAACGTTTAGGCCCTCATTTGATATTCCCAGCTGCCCAGCAAGTAGTGGGCAGCTGCTACGTTTAGGTTTGCGCAGTGGCGCACCCTTGACTTTTGCTGCATAGGTGGCAGCCCTGACTTTGGGACATAGAGCATCTAAGCCCCTGAGAGATGGCCAGTTGGCCAGGGGGACTGTTAGGATTGTAGGGCTCCAGGCCCTAATGTGATTATGTGGTGCTAGGAAATGTAATGTATGTATTATGTTTTATGCACCCTGTGTTATACCTCTAAATGTGGTTTTTATGATTATGAGGTTGATTTGCATACTATGGTTTATGCTAGTGAGATTATGTTCCACTGAGATTATGCCCCTAATGTGAGTTATGCTTAGGAAGTTAGGGTCTAATGTGTTTAGACTTATGAGAGGATTGCATAATGTGTTTATGCTGGTGAGGTTGGCGCAGAATGTAATTTGTCCCTGATGTGATACTGTGCATAATGTAGTTTATGTTACAGACTGATGCTAAGTACAGTGGTTACTGGTTCAACGTTTATGATCTGTTTTACTTTTACTAAGTTCACTCTGTGATAGTTATGACAGTGGTCCAGTGGGCCCTGTCAATTGTATATAATCCCTTGTAGATATGACCCAGTGCCATGTGGCACCATGTATATTATGCATTTACTATTCTAATGTGTTATGAGAATACAAAGGCTATTTTTGATATAACCTTGTGTGGAGTTCCTTTTGTAGTGTGCCTGGAATGTTGTTGCTGTGTGCATGCGCACATTCTTTACACATGGCCTCCAGGATAAGCCTGACTGCTCGTGCCAAGCTACCAAGGGGGTGAGCAGGGGTTATCTTTGGCGTGTAACTCCCTTGCCCTGACTAGAGTGGTGGTCTCTGCGTGGCTTTGGCACAAGCCTTAGCCAACCAGAGATTCCATTTGTAACACCTCCCAAAACTTACTATGATCATGTACCTCTGTGCAAAACTCTCTAGCGACACTACATTAACTATAACTCGCCCCTCTACCATACACAGTGTTCTCATAAATTATGTCATTTGAGATGTGAGGAGTCTTGTTATGAATGCTTTCATTTAAGATGTTAGAAGTGATGTAATATGAAAGGGTGCAAGCAGTGCCTGGGGAAGGCATGAGTTATTCTTCTACAAACCCAACAATCCACTACTAAATTATACATTAAATGTAAAAATTATAGTTATACCTTTAAACTTACAAACTATACAAAAAAAATATTATTATAATACTAATATGTAAAGATTATATAAAAACAAATATGTATTACATTAATTAAAATCGATATTTAATACAACTATCAAGTAAACGATATTATATGTAACAAGTTTTAAAAAACATTATATAATAAAAACAATTATTTAAAAAACCATTGTATACATAAAAACTATTTCTTACCTTTTATACTCTGCTCCTGGAATTTTGAATTCACTGCATTGTTGTACCAAAGCATTTTTAAAACAATAATTTGGTCATTCATTTTATAAACATTTCTAATAGTGGATTTACCAGTATTTTATTATATGGAATTCTGCCTTCATTTTCAATTCATCTGCTTTAAAAGTTTGCATTACAAAGGCATTGTAATACACACAAATTGCACAAATCTCTAGCTTATAAAATAAAATCAGAGTTATATAAGACATAAAATGTAAGGCAACTCTTTCACATTAAACAATATTTTAACATGTTTTTAAAAGGTTTTCTGTTCTAAAATGAAATAAAGATGAAATGTAAAAGCCTCCAGTTTATAAGGTGTGATTGGCCTTACAGATAATATCATCACCAGAAGCCACTACCTCTGTATTTACATGTCGACCTTGTACGGTGGGTAATAACTGTCTGAAATGTTGTTTCCATTCGTAATTAACACTCTTGAAGCATCGTCTGAAATTATAGGCAGATGTGTGGCATTACCAGGTGAACTCTCTGTATACTGCTGGATGTCCTGGCAATTGAAGAGGTGTATAATTGTGTGGAGCTGAAAATATGTTCAGTAAGCAAATTTCCCACTCCTTAAGCATACCACACAGATCTTCGTTCGACTGCTAAAAAGATTATCATCTGTTGGTGGCTCCTTACCTGCCGGCTCTGGACTGTAGCCATTCACACTTCAAATAGGGATAAAAAGCGCAAAAATGTTTTGTTAAAACACGGTGTGAATGCCCTCTCTTCCAGTTGGCTGGATGTGATTTCAGGATCTGCCTCTAATCACCTTGAGCTGTTAATCCAGATGTGAAGTCATCACCAGCGCTTGGAATGTTCTAATGCCTCAACAGCATGATCAAACACACCTGACAAGCTGCATTTGTTAATGTATGTGTGATGGGCTATTTAGATATCTTCTCATCCAGGTATTTAAAAATCTTGCTTGCCCCTGGGAGAAGATTAAAAACTGAGAACAATTACTGTACTTCAGCTTGAATTTATAATGAGCTGTTAATACCACCTGGAGTGACTCTCGATTCAGCTGCAAAGTGCGGCATTGCCTTTGACGTTAAGGCATACGATTACAGCATCCAACAATAATATAAGATAATCTGACGAGAACAATTGGATAACCTTAAATCCACTTTAAGATGTGTATTTTTATTCCTGTCTGCTAACTTTTTCAACAGGTATGACTTAATGCGAATTTGCAAACTAATAAATTGCCTCTAGTGAATCATATCTGGGACTGTGCCTCAGTGGGGAGACAAAGGGCGATATTCAGGCATTTGTTTTTTACTATCCTCACCTCTACTGTTTCTGTTAATAAAATATGTATATGTACTAAATCACAGAAGCAAAAGGTGTTTAGATCAAATGTGCTGCTTTGTGCAAATCGTGGGCTTGTAGCTTAATTTAAAAAAGCCGGGCTCTTGAGTAGGGCCTTGTTGTATATTGATTCTTCATGTAATATGGCTGACAGTGGTCATTAGCCCTTCCTTAGTGTTCTTACCTCCTTAGCCTCCCAGAATACTGGGGGCAAAAAGCTTAAGATCAGCTTGGAGACACCAAAACCAGATGCAGATGGGGGCAAAGACTGGTCCCAGAACCATGAGGGGACAAAGGTCCTTCCAAAACTAAGAATGGACAATGGTCGAGCAGAAGGGACAAAGTTCCTCCCGGAAGAAGGAGTAGAATGATTGTCCCAGTACCAAGATGGAGAGCCTGGACAGAAAGTTCAAAAACGGGGACAAAGATCCCAGTGCTAACACCATGGGCGGACAAATGTCCCAGAATCAGAACAGAGAGAGCCTGGACAGAAAGTTTTAAAAAAACGGGGACAAAGGTCCCAGTGCTAACACCAAGGATGGACAAATGTTCCAGAACTAGAACTAAGTGGGGGCTCACAACCGTGGCAATGGTCCCAGAACTAGACAAAGACAAAGCTAGTCACAACTAAGACTATGTGTCCATCTTTTGAAGAGCGAAAACTTCAAGCTAAAATTAAATCTCATAACACCACATGCGATACTGCACTTAGAAATCTTGAAGAGTACCTAAGCCTGGAGTTCTCGAAGAGTATCTAAGACTGTAGTATCTGTAAAGCACGGAGGTGTATGTTGAGCTGTTCATCTTCAACTTAGAGCGGAAAGTGTTGGTGGACGGAAACAGATTTGAGAGAGTGGACTGTCTTCTCCTGATTTTGTCAGTCTAAAGGGATTAGGTAGTGGTGATGCCTTTTAGTTGTTTTGAGTGTTGTGTCTCACTTCACACTTCACTTTTACACTCTTTGCCCCAAAATACTCTTTTACCTTCGAACTAAAAATAGTTCAAGACGTCGTAGACCTCCTATCTGTCTTAATGATTATTGTTGTTGTCTCATACTTTAAGCTTCATTTTTATGATGTGTTTATTTATTTCTTTTTTCTGTAAAGGAGGAAGATATGTTGTATATTGATTCTTCATGTAATATGGCTGACAGTGGTCATTAGCCCTTCCTTAGTGTTCTTACCTCCTTAGCCTCCCAGAATACCTCTGAGTGTTCTAACTTGTACCAGAGTGTTCTACCCTTGTCAGGTGATGGTCTGGTCAGCTGGCGAGGTGTGTTGCTCTGCTGTAACTTAATAAACCTAACTTGTAACGACCAAGAAGTGTCCTGCTGCCTACTTAACTACTTACAACAGGCCTCTGCAAAATATGTTTTGCTTATTGTGCAGTAGACACGGAAGAAAAAACAGACCCGCCAACTGAGAACTAAGCAGTTTGGGCAGTTCATGTAGTTCTCTTTATTTCAGAGAGACCACACAAATCACATATACTTCAGTGGCGGTCGGCATGGTTCGCGAGTGGCGGATGGGTGTGGGCGCACAGGGTGGTGTGAGGGGAGGAAACAGTGCACAGTTAAAAAATATATAAATAATAAAAAACACTTACCTTGCCGCGCCCAGTTTGCGTCTCTGCTCTCCTCGTCAGACAGGCATGGGAAGTACAACCAGGCTCCCCTGCAGCGTTGTGATTGGTTTTGAACATCCTGGTTCAACGCTCAACCAGGGAATGGGGGCCTGCAGTTGTTCTCCGCGCAGGCAGCCTCAGTGGAGAACCGGGAAAGTGTGCATGACTGGTTCGGGCGACCAAACATTCATTGCGCACTTAGGAGTGGGCAAACCACTCCACCCCTGCCCTGCTCGGGAGCAGAGCTGCCCCGCCCAACAGCAAAGAGGCAGGAAACATAAAATGCTAAAAACTCTATGCTATTATCATTTTATGTTTCTTCTTCCTCGCACTGCGCAAAAGCAGTAGGTCAACGTTCTTCCGCCACTGATATACTTCCTATGTGGCAAACAGTTCATTATGTCCCCATGAGCCTCATTATACAAAGGAGAATCATGCAAAGGGTATGATGTGTGAGGAACATTTCTCAGGTTTGGTTGAAGAGAGAAAAGGGTGTTTTTTGAAGCCCATTTTGCTCCTCAGATGAATTTTAAAAAGGGGCAAATTTCATCAATTTCACAAATATTTTTTGCTTACTTCTAACCTTGGGTGAGACAATGAGTGCAAAGCTCACAGATCTTTGCACATCCTCCGTTCAGATAGGTATGTGCAACAATATGTATTCACCCCTCAGCTCCCTTCCCCTTTGCGAGTCCTGTCCTGGTGTAGGACACGGGTAGGAGAAGACGAAGCTCCCCTTTCTGTTTAATGGAAATGTCGGTTTAAGGGAAGCTCCAGAAACCCGCAGCACAAACATTGGTTTTGCCTTTACTTTTCATTTGCAAGAATGATATTTTGACCAAAAAGATGATGGCCGGCAGTGAAAGTGACAGATTTTTGTGTGGAGAAAATCCTCTGCTGGAAATTGCACTTCTGTAGGAAATTTTATTAGCACCTCTTTCTGAAGGAATTTATGTTCCCATCCATTTATACATCTGTTTTAAAGACTCTTTTGAAATCATTTAAATATTAGTGCGATATAACCTATCCACTGTTTGATCATGCCAGTGACATGCCAGCCATGTGGCAACCAGAAACCATAATATTTATGTGTTGTGAATATACTCGTCTGAACACAACCCTGATTAAAATGTGGGTGCATGAGGTGCACTAATTAGCAGGTGAACAATTTGCACCCGATTTCTCTTTTAAAACCTCAGAATGAGAAATTACAATGACATTGCACATGAATTCACCCATTACCAGGGTCTTGAACCTACATTGTGCAGGATTTGCTCCTGCAACTTGCAGAGGTTTTACCTGGCTCAAATCACAGGAGCAAACATCTGTGTTAGGTGAAATGAGCTCTTGCAAAATTCCATTGGTGTGGGAATCATTGCTTTTTTTGCTTTTCAGAAACAACCTCTGTATGGAATTGGGGTATAAGTTGAGGGGGGTGAGAACCCCCCTCAAAAAATAATCACAATCCTTGTCAAGGTGAAGCACTAAAGTCAGACAAAAAAATGAGCCTATCCATCTGGTAGCTTGGTACAAAGCAGTCAGGCTTAACTTATAGATATGAATTTTGAAACTTTGAATTAAAAGTAACGCCAAAAAACAGAAAGTTCCAACCACTGTTATATGGTCACTCTAGACAGGGCCAAAGTCAAAAGTTAAGGCCGATTGCGATGGAGTGTGGGTTGACTACAGGGACCAGGTTCCTCCAGGTGGAAAGTTTATCTTCTAACTTAGAAACTTTTATGGAGAAAATGTTTTCCTCAATGAGCCATTGGCAAGGCAAGCTGGAAGCTGGATCTGAATCAGGGGCCGACTAAGGCAGGTTGCTGAAGAGCAGGGTCCTGGTGCGGTTGTAGAACGAAGGCGGGTAAGCTCCAAGTGGGAGAAGTCTGAAGTCTGTGCCAAGGAAGTCTTTGACATCAGGGGGTTGCGGCTCAATATTGGTCCAAACGAAGCCCTCTATATTCAGACTTAAAAACATTTCTGGAAATCAGCACTCCTTCTACAAACCAGCAAGCTGAGGTTGACCAGCGATTCGATATCGACAGCTGTAGCTTAAATGGCGGTCCTGGTCTCACCGATCTTCAGCCAGAAAGTTGGAACAATGTTTCTAAGGACCAGCTTTTGCAGTGTGGACAGGAGGAATACACTCTAACATCAGCCAAGAACCCAGGCCCTGGGGACAGGGGCACCACTTGGGGCTAGGACTCACACCAGCAGAGGCCAGCAGCTGTGATTAGGACAGGTCCAATTAGTACTGCTCATCCAGGTAACTGCAGGGTAAGAGCTTCTGGAAGTTTGTTGTGTCCCTGCAGCTCAAATGGGAGGTCAGCCAAATGACCCTGGGAGTCACTTCTGTGATCTTGGGTTCAAGGCAAGCAATTGCCAGTGGTAAGACCTATTGCAAGCTTTCATCCCAGCACATTTTGTGTGTTTTATGTACTGCCCCAGGTCGCAAGGGTATAGCCAGATGTAGGGCAAGTGCTGACTGTGCCACTAGAACCAACCAGACTGAAGAACCTCAATCAGGGTGACACAGGTCTTCAGTTACTTGTGTTCCGGTTCAGGGAGGACCCAGCCTGGTAATTCATGCAGGACTGTTTCGACTGGAGCAGTGTCAAGACTGATTTGCAGATGGCTGGACCAAAAATTGAGATGGTTTAGTGGGCATAAGAACAATGGTTTTGTAATGCTACCCCAATCAATTGCATGTGTATAGACTTATTGCAAGCATTCCTCCCATCACCTTTCTTTCGTGGTTTGAAGAGGTTTGTTTTGTCAGGTCGAAATGGCAGTTCTAAAACTGCACACTCAGTCTGCAATGGCTGGCATGGAGACATGTTTTAAAGTGGTACTTTACTGGGTGGCAGAATGAGTAATGCTGAACACTAGTAACACTTAATTTACTGGTCCTGGGTACAGGTGGTATCATGTACTAGGGACTTATAAGTAAATTAAAGGTGCCAATCAGGTATGGATCAATTTTAACATGTTTGAGAGGGAGGGCACATACACGTTACCACTGGTTAGCAGGGGTAAAGGAAGCAAAGTCCTATGGCCAGCAAAAACAGGCTCAGGCAAAATCTTGGGTGATATTGCACAAAAGATGTTCATTTCCAACAACCTCCCACTTTAGGTGTTTGTTGCTTCTGAAGATAATAAAAAGATAAAAGTTTGGTTAACAGCCATTATAACCAACGTGGCTGTCCACTGCTGTACTGGCAGTTCCTTTAAAGGTACAGAGATAACTGCTGGGACAATGGTCACCTCTAAACTTGATGGATGGAGTACCCTTCAGTTTGGTGGGCATAATGCCCTTCGCAATTCTGACAGATGTTACTCAGTCCGTCAAAAATAAAATCAGGCCCATAATCATCATGCCCCAAACAGGAAAGTCTACTACTAACTTCAGTACTCTTATATATGGCAGAACAATATTTGCTTTTGTATCACTGAAACATATACAAGTCAGAGGTTCAGTCCTGTGATAGAAAGTGGCCTAAGACCGCACAAAAACATGCTAGAAAGTAATGACTTCAAGAAATCTGCAACTTCTTCAATGAACTCACTCATCTTGTAAAACAAATCTTCAAACCTCATTCACAAGCTGGTGAAGCTGACCGATTGCTCATGATTTTTAATGGTATTAAACAGTCAATAAACACATTTGGTCACCCCCACCACACACATTGTCAGCTTTGGTACCACCAAACTGTAATACTTTCTTAGGTGACAAAATCCATAAACACATTTCTCAATTGTTGCTAACAATGTATCCTTTTCAAATATACTCCACTAAGTGCAGAGTACCACCACCTAATCAGCAAACATCTCCTAACTATAAATAATCTGCACAACATCACAGGCTCCGTAAAACCCACCAGCCAAATACTTGACTTCAATCTAACACATTTCTGCCCAGTCGGCTCGCTGTTAAAACATTCCTCCTGAGATTACTGTTAAAGTCCAGATGATCTGAAACAAAACATTGATCCCACAAACCTTAGTTATATTCACAGCCTCCAAATCACCAACTCTATGCAAAGTTATTGAGAGGTTTTTATTCTAGTAACTGCAACCTCATATCCATAAAATACCACGTTGCTTTGTAATGTCTCAACGACTAGCCACCCTTTGAGTGGGAAGTCCTTGCATGACCACATCACCATATTGGGGCACTTATAACAGTTTACACTTGTGCTGTTCCTGGACAATAGTTTAGCTTATAAAGTTATGAAAAATTCCAAGTTTTTGTTTACAACAATATAATCCTAATTCCTTCTTTGTAAATAATAGTTTTTTAACATTTTATTAGCCTCCATTTTAGTTTATTTACAACCACTCAAACATGAGTTACAATAAGTTATACAATACTAGAAGCAAAAGTACATTAAGGAGTATTGATAGTCATTAAAATATTATCAAGGCAAAGATAAATGATTTCACAGTCACATTTACAATAATACAGAGTAGTTATTCATATCTTGCAGCCTTTTTCCACCAAAGACCATATCATTGAGTAGTCTGCAGCCCAATGATTCTAAATGTCATCTATTAAATCTCAAAAATCTTTTAGCAACTATCACTCGCGCCTAGATGCCCCAGGGTGAGTTGTGCGCTCTATAAGAAACCCCCCCTAACATAACTCGTACCCATGCACGAATTGTATAAAAAGAGGAGTTTGCCATTATAGAAGCCTTAAATACAATTTGATTGGAATAAGATGTTCAAATGTATTGTATTTGCATTTGTGGTATTTCTAGAGCCCATTAGACCAGAAGGTATCGAAGCGCTATGAGCATAGGAAAAAAAACAGAGTGAACAGTGATAAACCTAAGCAGACAAACCCACTATAAAGTATCCCCTAACTGAGCCTAATCCACAAAAGCAACATTTTAGTTTGCTTGCCGAACATCAGTTGCGAGCCCTGGTTCCTGATTTGTTCAGGAAAGGAGTTCCACAGCCTGGCAGCCGTCACTGTGAAAGGCCTTTCCCCCCCACCTGGCTTTCTTACATTGTAGAATCGCTACCTTATGGTGTCCCGCAGAACTCAGAAATCTCCTGGGGACATACCAATTCAGGTTTGTCCTAAGATATCGCGATTTCTGAGAGTGGAGGGCTTTATGCGTCAAGCAAAGTCCTTTTAAAGGCGCCAGTTTCTTTATTGGCTGTCAGTGAAGAGATCTCAAGCCTTCCCTGATCGAGAAGTGTTCGGGTACTCCAGAACTAAGCATGCGGCGGCATTCAGAATGACTTGGGGCGTGTTTATCGAAGGTTTGTTAATGTTTAAATACAGGGCATTGCAGTAGTCTCGGCGGGAGGTGATAAGGGCAATGACCACTGATGTCCTGAGCTCTTTCAGAAGCAGAGACAACATTTTCTTCAAGATCCTGATCATCCAAAAACAAGAAGTCACCCTTGTATTGACCTGGGTGTTGTATGTATCATACCTTAAATCTGTACGGCCATCACCCACAGCGAATGTATGATGTTACAATGCATACATTTATAACGCATGACTTTACAGCACAGTTTTTACATCGCAAAATCCTTTACAATGCATACATTTACATCGCATACCACTACAACGATTTTTTTCAAACTACACTTACAACGCATTCCATTACATCACATTATACCTTTACAACGCATACCATTGCAATGCATACCACACATTGCATTTAAGGTAAGTGTTGGATAGTGTAGGGGTCAAAATTACTATTCTAACTCCAGGGGGTGCAACAGTAGGGTAAGTGTTGGATAGCGTAGGGGTACTATGCGTTGTAATGGTATGTGTTGTAATGACATGCGATGTAATGCCTGCGTTGTAGTGACATGCGCTGTAGTGTCATGCGTTGTAGTGACATGCAATGTAATGGATGCGTTGTAGTGACATGCGTTGTAAAGGATGTTGTGATGTAATGACTGCGTTGTAAATGTAGTGCGATGTAATGGTTGCGTTGTAAAGGTTGTTTCCCCCCACAGCACATCGTACATAGTTAATATGATTTTAAACCACAGACACAAGCTAAGTTGCCTTATGTGACATCCCGTACTCTCTTTGATAGTCCTACTTTAAATAATGGTAATGTCATTATCAAATAGCCAAAGTCAGGTTTAAGTCTCACCTTTCAGCCCAATAGGTAGTGATCCACAATGGCTATCTCTCATCGAGAGATAACTTGTTATGTGAGGAGAAACTTTTCAGTGCTTTACAGTGTCAATAAGAATGGCTGCTCTTTCAAGTACATGTACCAAAAACACGAGGGAGTGAGAGGAAACGCTAGGTTCATCCTCCACGTTAAATTGTACTTCACAAAAAAGGAACCTAGCTAGGTTCAGAAAGTTGACCCTCCACTAGAGAAAATTAACAGTTTTCTTGTGAAACCCTCACCCACCAGGGTTACCCCTTGGTGGCATCCTTCATCATCGGTCCATCCCGTTCTGCTGTGGAACGAGGCGTAATGCAACCTACGGACTATGTGGGAGCACTTTGTGTATAACAATAAAGATGATATCTACAAAATAGGAGTGGGGGGTTAAGTGTAGGGTGAAGTCTAAAATACCTGACTAGTGGGTGTGACTAATTTAATCTAATCCACAAACAGTATGTTTAAAAAGGGGGAGGTAGAGAAGGAGAAATTATGAGTCTGCTTTCCTACAAGGTCAACATGTTTCTAGCCGTGCCCCTATTGGCTTTTCATCAGGACCTAGTGAAACTTACTCCCTGGGCCCATTCCTCCTCTTTATACTTTATGCACACAAACTACCATAGTGAGAAAAAATATATGAAATTACCACCTTGTTGGTGATTCACCCGATTGATAGTTGTTCAGTTCAATATAAGACGTCTTCGCACTGCCTCCTGGTTTCTTCGGGAGAGAGGGGAAATTGTAGTCATACTCATTCCAAAGTTCTACCTTTGTATGCCAACCTGATTCACTGCATCACCAGGAACCGCAAGTAGTCAACACCTACATGACCCCCCTGGCACACACCGTCAGATCACATGGACTCAACATCTTCTCCTACACTGACGACATGCAGCTTATCATCACACTAGCCGAAGATCCTTCCACCACCAGATCCAACTTCCAGACATGCATGCTGGACATCACCAACTGGATGAAAGACAACTGTCTGATACTCAACACAGACAAGAGGGAAGTTCTCATCTTTGGGAACAACACCTCGATCTAGAACGACTCATGGTGGCAGGCGAATCACGGACCACCACTGGCCCTAATAGACCATGCCCGCATCATCCTGGACAGCAAACTCTCGATGGAAAAACAAGTCAACAGTCTCATCCACCTGTTTCACACCCTTCACATGCTTTACAACTTCTTTAGGTGGCTCCCTGTCAACACCAGAAGGGCCGTCACTCAGGCCCTCGTCACCAGCAGGCTGCACTATGAAAACACACTTAAACAAAGGAATCCCAGCATGCCTCCTGAAGAGACTTCAGACAATACAGAATGCAGTGGCAAGACTCATCCTCACCCTGCCTAGAAGGACCCACATCACACTCCACCAGAGGAAAGTGCATTGAATCCCGATGAGATGCCAATTCAAGATGCCCATCCACTCTTACAAAGCCCTACACAACGAAGGATCACCATACGCCAACAAATGACTGACCTTCCACCAACCAACCAGACACCTGAGTACTGCCTCCCGCTTCCTCCTGGACTCCTCCCCGGATCCGCCCCACCTACAGCAGAGGACGTGCCTTATCACACATGGCAACCAAGACATGGAACTCCTTTCCCCTGCACCTAAGGACCGCCCAATAGCTCCAGCAATTCAGGAGAAAATTCAAGACCCAGATGTTCGAATGAGAACCCACCCTGCAGCAGCCACACCTGCACTGCTTCAAGACCTTTATGGGTGATGTGCTGTGTTCTATAAATGTTTGATTGGTTGATAGTCAACAGGAGCTATGTCAGACGTTCTACAAGCATAATGATTTTATTGCTGTTCAAGTTTGTACGTTCCATGTCTACACATGCACCTGTGAATGTCTGCAACTAGAAAACTTGTTCATGTTTAGACTGAGCATGGTGTGTGTGGCATAGCTATAGTTAGTGCAGACGGTGCAGTAGCACAGGGGCTAAGGAGTGTTAAGGGCCCATGTCATCCCAATGATAGCCGTCTTTTTCAACTAAAACATGGGGCTACTTTCCTTGCTTGCTTTAGAATTCACGACAACTATGATAATTCATCTGTCTGTGTGAGTGTATATGTGTAGTGTGTGATCTTTACATTTCTGTTGGTTAGTGACTATGCATGAAATTCCTTCTGAACTTTGCTCTTCAGAACCGCAGACAGACAATGAAGAGCAGAATATGTTTTTCAGAGTTCAGGACACGTGTCTGTTACAAATCAGAAAGCCCTCCATTTCAGTTCTCTCTTCTTTGGTGACTGCAGCGTTGTGTGTTGGCTTGCATTGTGCGCACCATCTGCAAAGTTCATGACATTTGTGAATTTATGGAAGACTTTCTCACTGATCGAGTGTGCAAAGGTTTCCACTAATTCACCTTCTGTTGGTAGGAGGTACTTTATTTGTTGTTAATGAGGTATTCATTAGTCTATTTTGGTATATTGTGTTTATCAGTTCTGAAGTGCATGGTATGTTTGCTTCCACAGATTTCAAAGATTCTTTAGCTGACAGTTCTATGATTTAGTGTTCAGCGCATTCTGTGTTATGTCTTGGTTTCCTATGTTCCACTGCCTGGGGAGTACTACATCCAACCCTTACTTAGTGGAACCCACTTCAACACTTAAGCCTGTTTTGGCAAGTTTTGCTTCTTGTGCTCTGGCTTTCATTTCACAATTAATATGTATCTTTTTCATTTTTGCAGCGTTTGTCACATAAAATGTTACCTCTTACAAAAATGTGTATAGAAATATGAATAGGAACATGTACACTTGTAAGTAGGAAAATGTGTAAGTAGGAAAGATGACAAAAGCTATCTCTGGGGGTGCATCAGCCATGTTCACTATAGGCCTACGTGACAAAATGAATTTGTAACTTTGCACCTGTTGGTTTCCTCCAATGTTTCACTGCCATTAAATTCACAAAGGATTCCACACATTTTCTTGGAAATCTGGACAAGTTATGTGTTTATCAGGAGAAGTTGTGTAAGTCTTTGATGAATTCCATATTATTAACTCTTCAAGACATCTTGCCCTTGAACCAAACACCCACCACTGTAGGTAGGTTTGTTGCTGTTGTTGTTGTTCATTACATCATACTGGTGTATTACTAGGTTTGAGTAAATCTATTTATAAGTGTTCAATTTACATGCGCTGAATACAAAGTGAAACACAGGTACACCAATGGCTTTATACATTGGGTCAAAGTGTGGATCTGACAAATGTTCTTTTGTGTAGAAAGGGATGTTGCTTTTGAAGAGATCCACTGCATACTTAATTTATGTAGGGATGTACGGATGTTCTGGCACCCTGCCCAGCTAGATAGGCTTCCACTGATCCTAAGTTGGACCTGGCGCACATTAAAGCATAAGGCATGGAGTGGAAAGAAGCAACATGAAGGCTACTGTACTAAATACTTTTGCAGTGCAAGGATATTGAAATTTATAAAATATAAATATCACTGGATTAAATGCTTCAGAAAAATGCTTGGTTGCTACAAACACTTAACTTGACAAATGTATTGCCATGCAGTGAGGTAACAAATTATGACAGTGTTCTCATTATATGACAGTTCTGATAATAGTGTCTGTGATTATGCCAGGGCTCATAATATGTTAGGGTTTGGATTCTAACAAAGATCTGAATATGCCACCTCTCTGATTATAAAAGACCCTGAACATAATAGTACTCTAGTTAGATCAAAAATCAGTTTTTAATGTAAATCAATTAAGATCTTCACATTTGCAATTAAATATTCAGAGTAAAACATTTGACAACATTCTAAAATCTCGGTTCTACCAGTAAAATATTATCCCCCAAAGGACTTTACCATGGCTTGATCTTTTAGTGATTTTAAAGTCAATGTACCCCAGATAGTTTAACCAAACGTCTGTCATTGATAATTGTATAGCATTTACATCACAACTGTGAATTGTCACAAGTATGGAGAGTCTCTTTGTATGTATGGGCTCTATATATATGCGACTTTAGGATGCATAATTGTTCCAATTGAACTATTTTTCTATTTCTTACTTCGGTTTTTGAGCAATTATCCAGTGAACTGCTCTAGAAAATTAATTTTAAGCAGTCACTCGATTATACTTGCAGTCCAGTGCCTGAACTGCCACTTGAGTATCAGCTAGCCTGTCCACAGTCTTATAATCTCTATTTGACCCCATTGTGTAATTCTTGGCATATCACTTTCACTTATTGTGCCCCAGTTCCCTTGCTTGCCAGGACTGTGGCAATGACTGGGTAGATTAACTCTGCAAAGTCTGGTCAGAATTAAAATGTGATGGGCCTGACTCTCAAAGCTATTGGCGTGTTTAAGTCTGGCTTACATATGGAAATGTTAGTTTGGCCCTAAAAAAATGATTTACTCACAAGCAGATTTTATTGTGAATCTATTCTGAGGGACTGAAAGTAGGAGTTAGGTGGAAAATACAGAACCAAAAACGTACATGCTTAAGGGTATTGGTCAACTCATTCCCAACCCCCTTTCACCCTGAAAAAAGTCAGACATTTACTCCTGACAAGGGAAATAATAAAACTTTTTCCAGGGTGTGAAGGGGATTCCCATCCCATAAACGTTAGAGGTGTAGCAAAAAGAGAAAAACAGAAAAGTAGTTTTAACAAGTAAATTTGCATTTCCACAGCAGATTTTCACATGAGCAAATATGCGAAGTATATATTTGCTCATGCTAATATGGAATTCCCAAATGTTTGCTAGGAGTATATCTGGAAATCTGCAACTGTTTGCTTTTCAGACACACTTCTGTAAACTCTAGTGAATTCCTGAAGGACCTCATTCAGCACCCATCCAAAGTCACCGACCTGAGGGTGCACTTTTATGACTTTCTTTATGACTTGAGTCTTTCATTTTTTTTTTACAATATGCCATAAAAGTTTTATAATAATTCTCCTCTATATATGCCATAGAGAAATAGCATGACAAATGTACTTAAAAATTGCTCAGTAGCTTTTATTCAAGTTGTAAATATTTTTTGAGGGTGCATTATATTTTGGAAGCAAACAAATTGCATGATAATTCAGCAAGACTGGACCAACTTTCAACCTTATTTTTTTAAGATGGCAAATATTTTGGAGTACACTTTATTTTTCAAACAAACACGAATATTCTTTTCTTTTTTCTGAATGCATTTGCATATGAACAAGAAAAACATAGAAGAAATATACTAGCATAACAAACAGACACACATTTTAAGGTTTGCAAACGTGTGTATGTTATTATTTTGGAACCATTGCCATTCATGGAAAATGGGTGCAGAACTTACTATATTTATCACGAGTGCTCGCCCTAACAGTAAATGCATTGCCATGATGAATCCTATATACAATTTTGGCATTCTATACTTAGAAATACTTGTCGTGCTTTAGAGCACATCTGTACTATAGCACCGCAAACTAGCAGTGAAAGGGGTTGTGCTTCACAGTGTTGAACACTGGTGTCCAGTGGACAAAATAAACATGGACACATGTTATACTTGACTCCAAACAATACGCTCTGTGCATCCGGCTATAAGAATTCCACACCCCTATGTTCCTAGATATTAATTCCAGGACAGGAGTGTTGTGAAAAGCGAAAAATACACAGGATGCAGGCCTTTTCCATCCATGGAACTATATTCCGGAACAACACCCCTGTATTCATCAGGACTGTCCAATACTCCTTGAATTAAAGAAAGAGGTGAAGATAGGACCAGACTGGGAACCAAAACCGGCCCTGGCAAAGTTCTCGGCTAGCCCCCCGGGGGGTTGGGAGTGCGGCCGAGCTGTGCCATGGCCTGTTTCAGCTGTATTCGTTACAGTGGCCGATATTGCAGCTATGCTTCAAAAACGGCCCTGTAACAAAATCGTACCCCAGGGGCCCAAAACTGGGCCCAACCCTGGCGGCCCACCGGGTAAATGCCCAGTGCCCGCTACAGCCCGTCCAGCCCTGGATGAAGACACACCTCATCAAAGAACACTAATTCTCAATTCTGTAAAAAAAAATCCCTATCCCCACTCAGTAATTCTGCAGTCTCCATAACTCCACCAGCCAACTGCTCATTGGTGGTATTCTTTGACTTAGGCACTGCACAGCGCATGACTGCATTGGCCTGGACTCGCACTACTTAAATACCACACACAAACATACATTTATCATGCAAGAAACTGATGCCTGTTATCTTCAGCAGAACCCAATCCCAAGCCCAATGTTTATGGCAAAATGTGTTTTGAAATGTTAGAGCCTATAGCATTCCTGATGCTTCAAAGGGTCATTTAAAGTTAGACAGCTCATCTACTTTATATATGTCACTCACTGACTGTTTCTTTGACCTCGTACAGCGCTCCACTGCCTTTCAGCTAGGTTCGAGCTGTACATATACCACTTGTCTGCATACTTACATAGTCTATCATGTCGATGGTGTTTCTTTCTCCAAATTGTCTCCACGAATGGAGAGCCTCTTCAGAGGAAAATAATTTAAGGGGAAATTCTCAGATTTCCGGAGCTAGGGGGGTAGATTGTG
Source organism: Triturus cristatus (assembly GCF_964204655.1). Classification (NCBI taxonomy): domain Eukaryota; kingdom Metazoa; phylum Chordata; class Amphibia; order Caudata; family Salamandridae; genus Triturus; species Triturus cristatus. The sequence goes on along the minus strand of NC_140580.1, from coordinate 744,293,388 downwards.
AAGAATCATGAAATTAACGTTCACCCATAAGCTGCACTTTGTCTCAGCGTACTTTTGGGACAATGGCAGTATGTCAATGTTTAGGAATGTCACGGTTATAAGGGTGGTCCGGGACATTATGGATGCTGCTGGAAAAATATGGGCGAGGACACCCTAATCTGGGCAGTCCCTCTACTGGGATTTTCATATCAGTTATGTCAAAAGGGTAGAATTAGCAGTGCCTCCACCACTGAAAACACTGCATTTCCCCGAATTATACATGAGGCAGCGGAAGAGAAAAGAGGGTGGATTAGGCATTTGCCTTTTTTGGTGTAAGACCTATTAGCACTCTCCTCTAAATGAAGCCCTAACATATTAATTGAGACCTTTCCCCTATGCCGAGCTGAGTTTTCACTCAAGATACTGGTGTGTACACAAATATGATAGCAGTTCATTTTCTATGAAGATTTTATGTCCACAACCTCCACTGGTATGGCCAATTATGTTCACTCTTGTAAAAAAAAGACGCCATTTTGTACCTGTATGCCACTCAATGAGTGACCTTGAGAAGAACCTCAAACACGTTCATGTGAAATCTGGATTTTACACCATGTTTGACATAAAAATAGAGAAAACATTTGATATGAAGCAATTTAATAAGGCATATCATTCCTTGAACTAAGGACAGATTGCTTGACATGTAATCACCATACTGAATGAGATTGATTAAATCAGCTTGGCATTGCAACTTCATTTATTGTAGAGATGTCTTCTGATCAATGTTTATTGTTAATGCTGCAGCATGATTGTTCCTGATTGACAACAGATATGCATCTATGTTATCTGATTTGTTAGAGGAGACAAAGCGAGAGATCATACTTAACATGATGGAAGATTAAGCGACACAAGAACAGATTGGAGTCAAGTGTATGAGGTCCTGTTCACATTTATTTCGTATTTTGTACAAAGCCACTCCAACACCAACTGGATTTTAACAAATGGTCAGTCTGACACTTAAATCCACTCAATACAGCTGGAAATGTATGGATTATAACTTTACCACAACTCAGGCAAGACATTATCCTGCATCGTTAAGACACTCATGTGCACAAGGCGCACAACAAACGCATGCTGGTCTTTTATTCAGCGGTGGGTGTCCGACTACCACCGAGAAGCAGCATGTGGAGTTAAGGTGTAGCAAACCGCACATGTTGGTTACTTTATCCTATCAGAAGATGTGCGGTGCCAAGCCCAATTTATAGGTAGCTTCATCTGTGTTTATCAGTCATATTTAGTCACTGACATGTCTCATTCTATAACATGGTCTTCCATACTTATCAGTGTTTGGCAAACACATATGAGCAAGACTTTGGATAATAAATTGTAAAAATATATTTTTTTATTCATATGCATTGGTGTCAAGCACATTTTAACTAGGAAAATGTTTAAATATTGTAATTTTTTGCTGAACAATTCTCCCATCGCAATTGAGAGTGGTGAAATGCATGGATACAATTCACCCATTCCACACCACATATTGAGCACAACGAGAAACAGAGGGCCATGTTTCTCGTCCCAATCTGTCCCTTTCTAATGTAGCTACATTACGGAGAGTCCAGAGCCAATCCACTTGGAGCTACATTGGACATTTTGAGTTCTTGCCAGGAACAAGTGCCATGAATTCCTGTTCATAAAAAATGTGTATGGCCCCAACCAGAGACATCTTAAGAAGTATGGGGGGCCCTGGACCAAACGTATTGGGAACAACTTTGAATTTATCATCCATTTTCAGCTTATTCACACCCTCATAGGCCAGTTCGCAGGCTGTGCCATCTGAAGGATTATTAGAGCCCTGGGCAAAAACGTATTTAGTGGGAGCTGTATTCGAACAATGTATAGTTAATAAGGGGCACAAATAACACATTTCCAAGATGGCATTCCCCATACTGATTCCTTGCTGAGCAAGGAGGTCATCTTACATGAACTACAATTACTGTTCACTAAACATAGAAGTGAGACTTAAACATGTGTGAACTTAAAAACAAGAAAGGTGTTAAGAATAACTTTTTTTAAATTACATTTGTTTAAGATATATGCAGGGTGTAATGCAGTATTTTCAAGCACATTTTACGCTAACTGTAAGTGTTTCCCAAACATCCCAATATTCTACACCTTTTTGAGGTATACCTAGTTGGGGTTAACAGAGATGTCACAGATTCAGAATTTAAGAGACTGGGCTTTGTTTAAATAACACACATCATATGCATTGTGGCTTTCGCAAGAAAAATAATGTCACCAGTTACTCAGATATTAGCTCAGGCTCAGGTTCCACACAGAAAAGCTACCCCTAAGCTAACATATTATTTACAGGCCTAGGTAACAACTCTTCAATCTGCAGAGATGTTCTCAACACATGAGTGGTCCGAGGGGACAAAAGATGAGAAGGTGAGAGACAATAGATGAGATAAGTAGAAATTACCTAGTAAAGAGAGTCCAAGGTGGATGTGGGCGATCCCGAGGTAATCAATATCTGCGAGGCGTCATGGAAGCGTGTAAATTCTGTCGGGGAAGGGACAGGGTAAGAAGGCTGTCGGCGTATTAGGTTAGCAGCAGGTAGTGAAAAAGGATTGGATCAGTGTGTGTATAAAATAATTACCCAGATGCTATAGTCCAAGAGCGTGGTCGGCAATATATGAGGGACAGGGGAAGAGACATCAAGCACTTCAATGGGGGTTAGAAGGCTGAGGGAGTTGGCATTCATACATCATAAGAGTTATCTGCCAAATGCTTCTTGGATGATGAACATTTAGAGAGTAGGTCTATACAAGAGACGCTGAGAGAAAACACGACCCTCACTGTACTGCAGTGGAACGCTGTGTAGTGACCTATAATATAATAATAAATAATAATCTGAAAGGATTGCTTAAAAAGTAGATTAAAACAAATACATTTGTTTTTTTACTTATCATGTAAACAAAAAAATACGAAATATGTTTGTGTAATGTTTGTCCTAGTGCAGATACTGTTTCCTCCCTCCTTGTTACACAAGCGGCAAAAATGGCCCAAACTGACCGCCCTTAATTTTCCGCTGGTTCTAAGTTTAGGCCCAAAGGCACCAGGGTACTTGGTAATCACTCCCAAAGTGATTTTGTGCAACAAGTAGGACTCTTGGAATAAGATCTTTTGGAATTCCCAACCAAGTCATTAGATGTACAATAAAGAGAGTGCCAATATTTTCCATTTGGAAAAATAGAAAATAAATAATTAAGCTGATGTAGTAGAGCAATTGACCATTGGATCTTTAAACTCTTCATATCTAAAATATGCTATTGTTTGCATTTCAGAAGGCATACAGGGCCAGATGTATCAATGGTTTTCCCGTTTGCAGACGGGCCGATTCTCAAAATCGGCCCGTTTGCGAATGGGAAAAAGCCTTTTGGGATGCATCATCCCAAAAGGCACTGGCAATATAGGGGATCGCAATATTTGCGATTCCCTATTTTGTGAAAGCAATTACGGATTTGCAAATTGCGATTCTTTAAATGCAATGCAGGAAGCACCCAAGTTGTGCGATTTTGCCCTACGAAATCGCAAATTACCATCAACTTCAAGTTGGTGGTAATTTGCGATTTCTTTGAAAAATGCACTTTTTGCATTTTTCAAAGTGCCATTTGGTGCACATACATGTCCTTAGGGCATGTATGTTCGCCACATATGCACACATACATATTTCAGGGGTGCAACAGGGTGTCCTTTTGACACCCTTGCACCCTTGAAATTGCATTCACAATTTGCGAGTACCTAATGGGTACTCACAAATTGTGAACTTCTTCCCATTCATTCCTATGCGCCTCTAGGCCCATAGGAATGAATGGGACGGTATTCCTTGATTGCCAGTCGTAATTTGCGATTCCCAATTAAGGAATATTAAGGAATCGCAATTATTATTGCGATTCCTACATACATTCCATTTTGCGAGTCCTTAATAGCTATTCACTAAAAATCTCTATTAAGGACTCGCAAAATCCAATATTGATACATCTGGCCCACAGATACTAAATTATTCCCTCAGCATGTGACACCAATTAAAGAGGCATATCTCACAACCAATAAAAATATTTTGTGATATTATATAACACACCGTAGTCAGAACTATCACATTGAACTCTAATGCACAGACAAAAATATGAGGAAAAAAGTGGAAGATTCAGTACATAAAGGGCAGAAAACACATTTTGCAATTTTAGAGCATGATCACGAGTGTGAAGTGATTCCTGATAGAGAATTTCAAGTTCTGTGCGAAAACCGCAACTCCTGAGTGTTTCGCAAGGACGTTTTGCCTGTTAAAACCAGGTAAAATGTGCGGTAGAAAAAAGGCCTCCTATTGGAGAAAAGCATGTGGGAATCCATCCATGATTTCCTATTTATTAATATGCAACTGGTAATTGTTGCCTATACCTGTGCTATCTTCTGGGTGCGTTAATACCAGTGCGGATTTAGGAGGACTGAATGGTAAAATAAATGGCCAGCCAGGACTACATTCTAAAACAGAAGTAAAGATATCGAAATTGACTACATCGGCACTAAACACAGACAGAATAAGCCAGCAGCAAGGGTTCCAAGATAGTATGCACTCCTCTAACACAACTTACTAAAGATGCGAATTGTAAATTGCGTATCTCCAATCAAGTTCTTGCTAGTCGCCAAGGTATTTAGGCCCCCTCTGTAAAGTCTATACATATAATTATTACTTTAGCCACTTTTTGCTATGTGTGCAATTCCATGTTTTTTTTAATTTTACAAGTCATTCCAATTTTTAGAATTCAAACTAGTTCCGTGCCTTAAGTCTTAAGCGTAACCAACATAGCAAACACTTAAAAACAATATTTTGGGTTAGGTGAAGGTAGAATCTTTTTGCTTAGTATTTTCAGTTCTAAGAGCAGCACTGAGGACAGAACAGACAAAAAAAAAAGGATTGTAAGATCTATGATTTCAGCAATTTGGTTCCAATTGGTGCCTGGGAGGGAAGAATTATTCGCCCGTTTTAGTATACTGCCAAGGTTCGAAATCGGTAACGTTTATGGGCTTCTGTAACTTCCTGGTTCATATAATTTGAAGTTTTTAGGCTTTTCCAGACCGTACAAAGGTCCAAAGGGGCTTGGCTAAAGCACTAGTGCTAGCTAGCTGGTAACCATTTACTTTTCTATATGTATATGCCTATTTAATACTGAAATTCACATCAGTTTTATACAGGAAATTCTTTGAACATACTTTCTATCACGGATAGGTGGAATCTTTTTCTAAAACATCCCTGAACGTTGAAATGCGGGCATAATATAAAAACACAAACACGAAATGACATAAAATAAAAACTTTTACAAATCTGGGTTACCCACTCGCTCTCCCATCTCACCCCACCATTCAAAAAAGCTCAGCCTAGCGTTCAAGTTGTAGACATTCCCTGCCACTGAATACCACGTGATTGGTTTACCACCTGCTAACAAATCCGAAATAGGAAGCTCTTTCCAGTCCGAAAATAATAATCAAGTTACAGTCTGCACCCAAACTAGATTATTCATAACGCTACAGTGTCAGTGTCTTAATGGAGCGCCTGTCAATTAACACTGAACTATGTGCAAAGTACTTCCTCCTTCCGCCCCTAAGTGGGTGAGCTTCAGGTCAGAGCATCCAGTGACAGCTAACATCGGCTTATCTTTCGCCCTATGTGTCTGCCTGGGATCAGGCATGTCTGCATCATATATTTAACATTAACAACCAACTGTCACCAAATGAGAGGTCTCTTCAGTGGCCAGGGTTAAAGCCTTTATGAACGGGCAATTTTAGAGATGTAGTTTTAACAAGATTTGTAAGATTTTGGCACTGGCGATACTGACGTGCTCTGGTTGTCATGTTAGGGAGCTAGCATAGATTTTAGTTTTGTGGTTGCCGAAACCGTTTGATTTATGTGTGTGTGTGTGTGTGTATATATATGTCAGTGTGAGTGTATGTACGTATGTGTGTATTCATATATTTTTCATTGAAGTTCAGAATTGTAATATGTTACTTTACTTTTAAAGAAAAATCCTTAGACATTCAATGAAAAAAAAACAAAGGTTAAAGGGACTTTATAGTTCGTTGAAAATATCAGATAAAACATCCTAGTGAACAAGACGGCCGAAATCTACCAGTTACAGTTATGTAAAGTAACTGTAACTCGTGTCTTGAAGTAACTAGTAGGGATGGGGTCCCCGGGGACAACTAAGGGACCAAGGGAGGGGGAGGGGGGCTCCCTTAAAAAACACAAGGGGCCGGGGATGGTGTTCCTGTGGCCTAATTGAGGCTCAGGGAGGGAAGGTATGTGCCCCCTCTCACTTTTAAATGAAGTGACCCCAGTGGGTATGGTCCCAGGGGCCTAAAAAAAACTAATAGATGGGGCACGTGCCACCCTCGCTAAAGAAAATAAAGTTGACAACCCCCCAGGGTCCTGCCTCACCCCGGGGATTACTGATTGAAAAATGGCAGGAGCCTCGTTTATTTTTTTTTAAGCTGCGCAAGTTATGTTTTTTTGTTTAGAGCTGCGGAAACACGGATCCTCTGCAAAGTCGCAGTGTTGATAAATACATATATTTTTTTGCCCCATGGTGGGCTCTGTGTGATGCCCCCACCAGGCCTAGAGGACAGGTTTCCACTAACCTGCCCCCCATATATTTTTAAGGACAGGGGACTGAATCCTCGAGTCCTAAAATGGCTACTGCCAAATCTTTATTGGTGTGGTGGCAGGCTATCAGATTATATATTTTGATCTCCTGGATCCGCATTTCCTCTGTAACTTGAAGTATACATACATTGTGACCCTTAATTTCTCAAAAATCACTGAATGAATTTAGACCAAATCACAAAAAGCATGCTTTTTGAACAAACTTCATGATTTCTGCCAAATGTAGTGTAATTACAACCAGCAGTTTTTTGCAGTATGGCTGTTCAGTTTTCCCATGGAAAATTGGATGGGGAAAACATGTTTTTAGGCCCACTTTTTTCTCGGCCCCCACTTAATGGATGACCCCAAAACATTCCAGGCAGAAGCTGATCTCGATAAGACGTTTTTAATGGAAAATTTTGAGAACATTTTTCAAACTGTGCCAAAGTTATTTGCCAACAAAAAATCTAAATGTGGTCCTAACTAGAACTACCCAGTATCCATAACTGACATAAGTAAAACTCACACCACTATGATGCACTGAGTATGACCTCGCATATTACATCACTTATGATGTCTGAAATCTACGGTGGCGCAAGTTATACTTACGCCAATTACATATAACCGGTGAATTTCATTGCTTTTTTTTGTTTTAAAACTGTAGTGTTTTTTTAAGTGAATTTCTGCTTTTTTTTTAACGTAAGTTAAAATCTTAGTACATTACTTACATATAACTTCACTTTAACCTTTGGTCTTTCTAGTGTTATAGGGGCTTTCAGCCACCTCTCTTCTTTCTTTGGTCTGTTGCTGTGTCAGTCACATTTGTCTTCCCCACTACAGAATACAAAGTGGGGCAATAGGTCAATTCACTTCAGTCACTGACTAACTTCATTGTGATTGATGGCATTCTGCCTTTCACTATGAGCACATCTGCACACAAAGTTGTTCCCTTCAGTGCTAGGGATCACTGTGAGAATGTGTTTATCTTGAGACCCAAAAATAGCTAGCTTTTTTCATTTTTTTTAATATCGGCAAGGTCTTGGCATCTCCCGCAACTATGATTTATAAAAACCATGGCAAAACTAGCATTGACAATGCCAAAGGGCTGACAGCCAATGTCAGACAAATTGGCTTTACAAATGCTTGTTTCTAATACTATGAAGCATAATAGTCTTTTAAATAAAGTGATACGAACCAAGTTAAAAAAAACTCTATTACAAGTGATCTGGAATGTGGTGACATTTTCACTGTGCCTGATAAATACCCAAATCCAGTAGTACGGTATGTACCAGATATGATACCTCATATTCTCTGTTTTTCTATAAAAACAAGGAATTTCATAACCAACTGGTGCTTTCCGCACTGACTTGCGCATATGTCAATAGCTCTGTATTTAAGGTTTTCACACAGTACACATACTCCAAAAAATTATTGCAATTAAATTAAACAAGTGATTGTTAAAGTTGTGAAACGTTCTGAGGACCCCCATTAATGTATGGCATTACAGTTGGGGGAGAAGGCTCTTTGTTCTTTGATTATTAAGATACATTTCCCACCTAACATTACTTTTGGAGTTAAAGACTTGAGGTTTTCATATCTGTGGAAAGTCTTATGCAAAATGCATAAGGACCTGATATTAATATATTGCTGTGCTGGCACATGAACTTTGATTCACTAAAATACCAGGCGCAGTGAAAGTAGCTTCATACACCCTTGCTCACATTTACCACTTGCTCTGTCCAGGTGGTAAAAGTGAGCAGGGTGCTGCTGCAGGCTCCCCCTTCGCCTTGGCTGAGGATTGGGAGGGGCAGGAAAACAGGTTCAGGCAGGAGTGCATCCTGTAGAACACAAGGGATGCGAGGCAACACATAAACAAAAAGAGCATTTAACATTAAATCAACTGACAGAGTTCTTTCAAAAAGTGTATGAAGTGTCCAATATTGCTTGACTGTTCTTTTTATTGCTTTTCTTTCAATCTGGATACTATAACAAGCAGACACAACCAACGCGTTTCATCCTAAACAAGGGCTTCTTCAGGGCAAAATACATTTTGTGCTGGTAACGATACAGTTGGTAAGCGGTAAAGTCCTACCAGAGTCCCAAATCCTTCCTTTCCCACTGATTAAGTTCGAACAAATGTTTCAGATGGTCTGCAGCACATAAAAGAACCTTGTGTATCACAGTTCACACATAAGAAAGCTCAATTCAGGAAACGAAAATCTCAGCGAAAAAGTACTTTGTTCGGTGACGCCGTGCAGCTCGCCGCATCTATGTTCGCATGAGTCAAAAGAGTGCAGCCTGTTACCAGAGCAAACATATTGGCCGAATTATCAGGCTAGCAAAATCGAGTCCATTGTTACCGCAACCAGTATATCTGGGTGCTGGAACAACGGCCCATTCATGGTTGAACAAAGTGGAATTCCATTCGGGATTTTGACTCCACTCTCTTCTTATTGCTGCTTTTATGACCCCCGAGACAAACGTTAGCATGGGCAATGCCAGAGGTGTCACAGGGCAAGTTTGGGATTGAAGGCACTGCACCTGGTGTCACCAATTAACAGCTACCTGCTTGCAACCAGTGAAGATAATAGAGTGTTGTTGCAATGTTGGTTCTATACTAAAGAGGAAGAAAATGGCTTGAATACTGATTGGCAACCTCTATTGCTCTGAGTCTTATTTTTCCTCGTCACAGTCCTTTATTTGAATGAGGTGTTCTTCACCTCTCAGAGAAGCAACCTCCACTGCCGTGTTCTCTTTTCCACCTTCAGTTTTGACAACAAGACAACAGGACACTCGACTGACTGATTCAATGCTAGGAGCATTTCTGAAATAGGTTCTCACTTACTAGAACCCACACTCAGCCAAAAACAGGCTGTAGCCTGAACACACTGTACAGAGGACTGTAAGAACTGTGACGAGAAAACGTAAAGTAATATTAATATGTTTTTGTAGGGAGATTCACACTACTGTTTTGGCCTCCACTGAACGCTGTAACAAAGGGTGCTATTATTATCTAATTCAATGGTATTCAATTTACTGACTTTAGAAGACCACCTGCCTATCACAGCAGATGTCAGCAGTCAGTGTTTGATTCACTGATCCATTTTTCAGTCATGATAATAAAGATCATGGCATTCTAATTTGGCCTTTAACCTCTTGTCCCTGCTTCTCTTCTCAGTCCTTCAGTTGTATGAGATTAAACCAAACCACCAATCCCTCTCTGAAAGAAACCACAGACAAGTTCATGCTGCTATATATATGATATGTAGTACAGAAAAACAACACATTCAGGTCAACACATAACCCATCAACCAAGTAAACTTGTCCTTGGAACAAAAAGAAACACACACATCTCACCGGATCTAAAATCATCAAGCTGGCTACCATATGAGGCAAGGATCCAGCTGAAAATTGCCTGCATGACGCATAAGGCGTTACACTTCAATATCCCTGGCTACCTGGCTCAAAAGCTAGAAAATTCAGGGGGCAGCAGAAACTCACGAAGCGCACTCACCCTGCTTCTGAAACCCCAACGTACTCACAAAAAGAAAACGGGTGCCAGAGCATTCTCAGGTATTGCACCCAAAACATGGAACTCTCTACCACCGGATGTTCGCCTAATATCCTCAACTTCCTCCTTCAAAAAAGAAGCCAAATCGTTTCTACTGAAGAAGTTCTTGCCTTAAGACAATATACCGGTCTCACTGATAATGTATAGACAGCAAACTCCTATGGGGATAAACTCCTCCTATTACTGTCTCTATTCTAGACAAATCTGTGTTATACTATTATACTTTACGATTTGTTTGATTCTCACGCATGTATTTCCTGTTTTTTTGTTTGTTTGTTTTTTAGTTTTGTCAGACCAAATGTTACACTAGTCCCTGTCATGTAAAGCGCTCTGATAACCACTAGGGTCACGTTCGTGCTATACAAAACTTGATAAAGAAATAAAATAAATAAATAAAATACTCTGATATCCAGTTGGAGAATAGTGATAACAGTGTGAAGTGACAACCATGTAGTTGCTCTACAGACATGTAATACTGTGTGATTCTGCCATGTAAGCTTTTTGTCACCTTGTGGCTTTTTCCTGAAAATTGGTTGGTGCTGAACCTAAGCCTTAGAATATAGGCCTCCACAACAACAGATATGATCCACCTGTTCAAGGTCAGAGACAAAGATGTAATCCCCTGTTGAGCCACTGCAAAAGTGACAAACAAGTCACTGGTCCTGCAGAAGGATTCTGCCTTTAGAAGGCACACCTTGAAAGCTCTCGTCATGTTTAAAAATGATGGTGCTTCTCCTCCGGAGAAGATTATCTGGGGACATTTTCTAATAACACAATTTTCCTAGTTTGAATGAAATGCAGAGGCACGCTTGGGAAACAAAGAAACCTAAATCAAGACCTAACCTTCAGTGAGCGTGGTGACAATGCTATAAGAGCCCTCAAATGCAAGTACTCCAGGAACAGACCTTAAATGAGAGGAAATACAGTACAACCCCCTTACATGGTTCAAATGACCTAGTGACCTTCGCGGCTTGTAGAACCAAATGGAGACCTAAAAAAATAAGTCCTGTTCATGAATAAGGACATACAATTGCAAAATTCTAAATCATATGATTCTCAGATGACTAGCTCACCACAAGATTCCCAGAAAAGTTCAGTTGCTGCTCAATGAGCTCATAGGATAGCAAAAGATAGGCACACAAGATAATGTTGGAAGAGGAGCTCATGGGTGGAATCACATTCCAAATGTAGTCGCCCCAATCCTGAAATGATTCTCCATCACTCATATATGGCCCTAGAAGGACACGTTACTTACTTTCGGTAACAGCTTATCTCGTAGGAGGCCTGACAAATGACCAGGACTTGAACACCACATTGCAACGCTGTTGTCGCAGCCTTAGCTCTGATGGAATGAGCTCTTAAGCCTTTAGGAGTCTGTTTCTTGGCGACAGCGTACCAAATTTTGATGCAGAGAACTACCCATTGTGAGATAGTCCTCTTTTGCACTGCACAACCATTCTTTGAGCCAAAGTACCCCATAAAGAGTTGGTCATCCGCCGGAACTCTTTAGTGCAGTCAAGGTAGAATGACAACGCTCTTTTTGGGTCCAGTCTGTGGAGTCGCTTCTGCTCTTTAGAGGGGTGCAGAGGAGCACAGAAAGTGGGCAAGGTGATGGATTGCCCCACATGTAATGGTGTTACTACTTTCGGTAATAAAGCTGCCTTAGTGCGAAGCACCAACTTATCAGGGAAGATGGTCAGGTAAGGAGACCTGAATGACAGAGCCTGTAATTTGCTCACCATCCTCGCGAACGTTATTGCCACGAAAAAGGCTGTTTTGATGGTAAGCAGCCAGAGGGGGCAGTTGTGCAGAGGTTCGATCAGAGCACACATGAGGAAGGTGAGAACCAAATTAAGGTTCCATTGAGGCATGATGAATGGGGCAGGTGGGAACATATGTACAAGCCACCTTAAGAAATCTATTTACAATAGGGGATTTAAATAAAGAGGGTTGGTCTGGCAGTCTCAAGAGGGCAGACAGGGCCAACAGATACCCTTTAAGAAATCATAGAGCAAAATCCTGCTGGGCAAGGGTGAAAAAAAAGAGAAGGACTTGAGAGAGGGGAGCAGAAAAAGGATGAATACACCTTTCTGTACAATATTTTACAAATTGTTGTCACCGGCAAGCGTACACAGTCTTGGGAGAGGGACGCATTGCTACCAAAATAACGTTGCAGAGTTCGGGAGGAAGGTTGAATGCTATCAACTGCCACCACTCAATCTCCACGCAAGAATTTGTAGAGTTGACAGGTTCGGGTGGAGGACCCTCCCCTGCTGCTGTGACAGAAGATCGTTCCAAATGGGCAGCCTGATCAGTTGGAGAAGCTCGGGATACCAAACTCTCCATGCCCAGTCCAGAGCCACAAGGATGACTTCGACCCAGTCGCTCCTGATCTTCTTGAGCACTCTGGACAGGAGTAGTATTGGCAGAAAGGCATACAGGAGGCCAGAGCTCCATTCGAGATGAAAAGCACCACCAAGTGAGTGCATCATTGGACACTTCAGCTTGCAAAACTGCTGCACATTCTCGGCGGAGATGAACAGATATAACCAAGGTTCTCCCCACTTCTGAAAGAGACCTTGTGCCACTTCCGGATGGAGACACCATTTGTGATCCGCTAGACATAGACAGCTCAGTTTGTTCGCCCTGGCGTTCAGGGAACCTGCCGGATATTGAACCATCACGCATAGGCCCTGTTGTTCCAGCCATGTCCAGAGACGCAGTGCCTCTTGACAAAGGGTTCATGACCCCACCCTGTTTGTTGCAGTACCACATGGTAGTGGTGTTGTCCGTGAACACCTGAAACAGCTTTCCCTTGATGGAAGAAAGAAAAGCTTTCAATGCCAAGCGAATCACTCAGAGATCCAGCAAATTGATGTGGTCTCCGCTGGAGACCAGAGTCCTCTGATCGCCTCCTCTCCCAGATGTCCGCCCCATCCCAGGAGTGAGGCATCTGTCACTACTGTGTGATCTGCTTGGGAAACGGAGAGGGATCTGCCTCTCATCCGACTGAGGTTGGTCAGCCACCACTGTGGATCCCTTGCAATTCTCTCCGAGGTCTAGACCATGTTGGAGAGATTCCCCTTATGCTGCACCCACTGGAACTTCAGGTCCCACTGCAAAGCCTGCATATGCCATTTGGCATGTGCCATTAGCAGGATGCAGGAGGCCATGAGGCCCAGCAGTCTCAGAGTCAGTCTTCCTGAAATCCAGGATAGAGGCTGAAATATCGGTATCATAGCCTGAATATCCTGGACTCGCTGCTTGGGAGGATAGGCTCGAAACAGCTCCAATGAATTAGAGAGCGTCTGAGAGGGAGCCACGTAGGACTTCAGCATGTTGATAGTGAACCCCAGCGATAGCAGGATGTTCACCATAGTCTGGAGGTGGGAGAGAATAGTCTGGGGCAAGCTCACCTTCAACAGCCAGTCGTTGGGATGGGGGAAGACTGGCACCCCTGATCTGCGACCAATGCCATCACCTTGGTGAAAACTCGAGGGACACTGGTAAGGCCAAAGGGGAGCACTGTGAACTGGAAGTGATCATGGTCTACCAGGAACCGCAGGTAGCGACGATAGGCAGTCAGGACGGGAATGTGAAAATAGGGGTTCTGCAAGTCCAACGCTACATCCAGTCTCCGGGCTCTAGGGCAAAAGAACCTGAGCCAGAGTGAGCATTTTGAACTTTTCCTTTTTGAGGAAGTTCTTGAGGGCTCACAGAACTTGAATAGGACGAAGGCCCTTGTCCTATTTTGGGACCAGAATGTAGCGGGAATAGCAACCCCAGCCAACTTTTGGCCCTGGAACCCTCTATATGGCCCCTTTAGCCAAGAGAATCCTGACTTCCTCCTGAAGCAAGTTCAGGTGGTCCTCGGTCAGCCGTAAGGTCATAAGTTGGAGGCATGGAGGTAGGGGTAGTGTGTAAGGGGAGGGAATAGCCCTTTCGGACTATCTGAAGAACTACGATGCAATATTTTGCCAGTGGTGAAGGTGATGGCTGATCCTGCCACCAACTGGTCACCCATGATCTTGAAAGGCTGGACTAAGAAGGTTTTGAAGCTGCAGGTAGAGGAGTGGACTGACTTGACCTCTGACCACCTGGCCCACGGGGTCGAAAGGAGCCAATCAGAGGTTGCTGAACTTGTGCAGTCTTGTGGCTGGGATATGGCTGGTGTGGCTGAAAGCCCCTTTTGTAGCCATGAAAGAGGCGAAAAACAGATGGGGGATGGGTGGTCACAGAGAGGCCCAAGGACTTGGCCGTAGCCTGCGAGTCCTTTAAGTGCTCCAGGTCCATGTCTGCCTGGTCTGACTGGTGCCACGAAAGGGCATGTCTATAATAGAAGCCTGGACATCCCCATAAAAGCCAGAGGTTCTCAGCCAGGCGTGGCGTCAAACAGTCACCGTCGATGACATTACTCTGTTCAGCGAGTCAGTGGTGTCAAGCCCACAATGAATAGTGAACTCTGTCGTATCTCTCCCGTCTGATACTGCTTCAGGGAGAATGGCCCGGGCCTCCTCCGGGACCTGAGGCAGCACTTGCGCAACCTTTTCCCTCAAATAGGGGGCATAACGGCCCAAAAGGCATGCAATGTTCACCGACCGCAATGCACGGCTGGCAGAAGAATTTTTTTTATTGCCCTAACTATCCAGCCTCTTATATTCCCTGTCCGGGGGTGCGGAAGGGAACGCACCTTGTGGGGTAGAGGCTTGGACCACCAAGTTTTTGGGTGCACGACCGGTGCCGATCAGGATCCCCCACTGGATTCATTGGGGGACATCAGAGCCGGAACCACAGGGAGGGCCAGGTCGCCCACATATGAGGCACATGGCGTCATAGAATTCATTAAGCTGGGCGGGGGTCGCTCCGGCTCCTGGAAAGGCAGGGAAGTGCAGAGCAGAAACAGACACAGGTTCCGCAGAACGAGGTCTAGAGTATCGAGACTCCTCCGTCACGTTGGCAGACAGACCAGGAGAACTTGAACCTCGCTTTGACTTCTTGGGTTTCTTATGCCTCTTACTTGACCGACCCGACGACTTCAAGTGGGAATATAAGCACTTAGAAGTGCTGTAGAGGTGCCCGGGCCTTTCTCTCGACCGGGACCGAGAATGAGACCTCCAGGGCAAACGGCATGGAGCCGAGCACCAAGCCGCCAGCAGCTTTAAGGACCACTCCCTCAAAGCCTTCGGAACCATGGACCGGCAGTAGGAGCATGACTTTGAGTTGTGGTCTCGCTCCAGGCACCAGAGACAAATTAAGTGTGGATCTGTCACCTACATGGCGTGATGGCAGGCACCACATGGTTCGAATCCAGAAGTCTTCTCTGACTTTGTGGAAAACCCACACACCAAAAATCATCGAAAAAACGTCGAAAAAAGCCTGTCGAACAGTGATAGAGGTTAGCTCTCTTCATGTATCTGCACTAGCTGGCGGGGAAAAAAGAACTGATGTCAGAGAGCTGAGGTGACGCCTATGTGAGCCGACAGATGCCACCTATCGGCGGGCAAAGGTATTGTCCGATCAAAAGTCTTCAGGACCTAGCCTGACGCCTGGGAAATTCTAAGGTAAGGAATCTGTGGCTAGATTTCTCTAACAGATTGAAATGGCAATGTGTCTGCGAGAATAACCCCTTTATGTCCTATCTTATCAAGTTATAGACTGATGAGCAAGGGTTGCACAGGTCATCAGCAGAACAAGGGGGCCCTAGTGGAGAAGAATATCGTGTGAGAAGCTCTACTAACTGACCTAATAGCAATTCACAAGAACAGCATAAGCCCCCTCCACTGTAAATGCAATTAATGCTCAGAGGATTGAAGAAACAGGTGGAAAAGCTTAAATTAGATCCTAAATTCATTGAAGAATTGTGTGTCAGAACTCCAAGCAATGGGATAAAAACCAGAGCATAATGCTGTAGCTTGGCATTCAGTGAGAAGAAGGTTGAATTAGTGGCGTAGCAATGGTGCCATAGACACTGGTGCAAGTAAGCAAAATTGTCCACCTTCTCTCCGGTCCACTAGATGGGTAGGTAGTAAAAAACACCTAAAATTGGGGTTTAATGACCCCTAAGTCTTTAGGGCTCCGGTGCCAGTGCACTTAGTACCCTATTCATAGCTGTGCCACTGAATCCAACAAGCGCCTGATAGAACATCTTCAAAGCTCCTGAACTGAAGTGCAAGCCAGTGAAAACTGATTGGGAGGAGAGAAAAATCTTGCTTTGTCTTTCAGTAGAACGTGAAGGGCAGTCAATTGTAGGACGCTGAATTCTACCACGCACTATTAAAAAAAACTCTAGAGCTACTTGGGACTGGGGTCCGATTCCCTAATTCCCAGACGAATCATAAAATTCATAGCTAACCTGCTGTTTGTTTTATCTGTGATCCAACCCAATAAATAAGTGAAACCTCTTGAATACTGCCAAGTCTTTCCAGTTTGAAGAGTGGGTTGTTTTGGACAATGACAAACCCCTCTGAGAGTACTTGGAATCAGCCACAGTTCATGCCCTTCAGACAGCTGGCATCTATTGTCAGAATGACTGGAGAGCTGGATTCACAAAATTACACTTCTGACAATTGTCTTGGTCATCCATCATTGCAGTATTGTCTTGTAAGAGAGAGTACCACAGGAATCCCCAGGTTGTAATGCTCCAGGCTGGGATTTGTTGCTTACATTCAAGGAAACGATTGACCTCACAGACACCTTTTTCCATGGAACCTTATACTGCATCTACTAATTTGTTGATGCTAATGAACTCTAGAACCGGAACTGTAGACTCTCTCTTCCAGAGGGCACACCAATCCGAACATGGTGCCAATGAACAGGATGTCCTAGACAAGAGACAGATTTGAATTTGCCCAGTTCAGGAGTAGGCATTGACGATGGAAGACATTTGCAACCTACTGCCTTGCCTCAATAATACTGGTTGAGCATATGTGCTTGCGTGCCTTTTGGCCACGTGTGGGTAGGGAGAGTCTTCTTTTGGGTGTAAAATGACCAAAAGCATTGCAAGGACTTTTGCAAATACCTTTCAACCATCCTGAAGCGAAAAGGTAGAATTGCGAACTGGTTAATTCCTCATCATCCCCCACCCTGCTTCAAGGAAAAATCTTCTGACGTGCTGGGTAGACAGAAGGTACACAGAAAGCCACCTTGAAGAATTAACAGATTTATCAGCAACTGGATCTTCATTTTGTAAGTAGTCCACCAGAAGCCCTTTGTTCTGACTCTTGCGATTTAACGTCAACGTTCGTCCTCATAAATTATTCAAGAGGAGAAATAAGAAGGAGTAAAATCCTCATCTGATTTTCTTCTGGAGGAACTGGAACAATTGCTCTTATCAACAAGAGTTGTTCAACCCCCTTGTTAAGAACCTTAATGTTCTCCATGTTCCCAGATGGAGGTGTGACTTACTCCAGGAGAGCTTGGGAACACTCTAGCAGATATGCTCACCTCACTAAACCCTGGGCCCTTGGCTGGAAATATAGTCATTCAGATCATGTAAAATGCTGACCATCACAATCCTATGGTAAGTAATTCAGAGGATTCTACTCTTTGGCTGGAGAGGGATGTTGCTTTGGTGATGCTACAACACTGCCAACGTAGGGCAACTACAGCAACACAAAAAGATGATTGACAGAATGCTGAACATTTCAAATTTCAGTCACAGACCTGGGTTAAACCCATCATTTTTTTGCGCACCATGCCATCCCAGTTTGGACCCAGCCTAATGCAAATCAGTCTTGAGCCTGTACCCCCCCCCACCCCCGTGGGAACAGTCTAGCCCGAACTGCCAGGCCAGTATCCCTGAACCAGAAAACGTACATCCCGGGACCAGTTTCAGGGTATCATCCATTATCAGCCAGGCTAGGTTGAATCCAGTGCCATAGCGAGCACGGGACCCACGTCTGGGCCCACCCTTCCCACTTAGGACAACTACAGCAACACAAAAAGATGATGGACGGAATGCTGAACATTGTCAAACACTCACCCCCAGTCACAGTTAAATCCATCGCTTTTTTGATCACCATGCCACCCCAGTTTGGACCCAGCCATATTCAAATCAGTCCAGACCCTGTTCCCCATGGGAACAGTCCAGCCCGAACTGCCAGGCCAGGTCATCCCCTCCTCACTAAGCCACTGGATTCAAGCTAGCCTGCATGATGAGGGGTGATACCACGAAACCGATCCCAGAATGCTTGTTTCCAGTCCAGGGAGTACCTAGCCTGCCAGTTCGGGCTGGACTGTTCCCATGTGGAGCAGGGTCAAGATTTATGGCTGAGTCCAAATTTGAATGGCATGGTGAGCAAAAAAAATGGATTTAAGCCCAAATCTCTGTATTGAGAGTTAGTGTTAGACAATGTTCTGCATTCCGTCCATCTTTTTGTTTTGCTTTTTGGCCCCGAGTGGGAAGGGAATGCCCAGACGCGGGTCCTGTCAAGCTAGCCTGGATGATGAGGGATGATACCCTGAAACCGGTCCCCGGATGCTTGTTTCCGGTCCCGGGAGGACCTGGCCGACCAGTTCAGGATGGACTGTTCTCATAGGGAGCCAGGCCAAGACTGATTTGCATATGGCTGGGTCAAAACTGGAATGGCATGGTGAGCAAAAAAACAATGGATTTATGCCCAGATCTCTGCACTGGGGATGAGTGTTTTGACAATGCTCAGCATTCCAATGATCATCTTTTTGTGTTGCTATAGTCTTTATGCTCACCTAAAAATCATTTGAAAGATAGCCTAGGAATCATATTAGGCTCATTAGAGAAACAAATGTCATATACGTCTTGACAAATAACTTCTTGACGCTGTGCCTCTCTTTCTACATTGACGCAGTTCTGATAAGGGACCACAGTGTTACAGGGAAGGCTAATATTTATTTCAAAGGAGGGAGGGATATGTACATAAACAAAATCGGGGCAACTGCAAAATAATTTCACGAACACTAAAAAAGATAAGGCCAATCACGGTATGGACCAGATAAGCACAGAGCCAGTTAAGCAATGTATACACAAGGTATCTTAGCCTGGAGGAAATTCGAGTTGAGCTCCTACAAATGGTTTCTGTTGAACAGCAATATGGCATATGGGTATTTTGAAAAACTGACTGTGTGCATCCAGTAGACAAACACAAGGGAAATTCTACTGCTTTTCTATGTTTGTGTCAGGGTTATGTGTAATTATTTAAATACACAAGAGCAATAATCACAACAAATAAATTTTAAAAAAATGCCAGCTGACAGCATAAGACACCAGTAATCAGTTCCCAGTTAGAAATGAAATCAGCTAACCTTTTTTTCCATGGTAGTTCTTTATATATCGAAAGGCAATTTGGCTTAAAAGGGATATGGTAGACACCGGGGACCTCCTATTTGAAGTTTGGAAGACAGCCCAAAACAACTTGTTTTAACTTTCGGACTCGTAAAAAGCCGTTTGTACATACTAAAAAAATATTTTGTTGTTGCCAAATGTGAATTTTGCAAACTGCATGCTTTGCAAGTGTAAAGTATCTTTGTGCATCAGGTCCTATATGTTGTTATGTTATTGAATATTTATGGTGCTTGACACGAGTGTTATTGTGGCATACCATGTGTTAAGGGTCAACTAAAATTGCTACCAGACTTCCCTCAGGTTGATGCTTTTGAACACATTGTGGTACAGCAGAAGGCAGGCAAAAGATTCAGTGCATAAGATGACTTGACTTGAAACTGACAGGTCAATCCAGGTAATAAAAAATCACTTCAGGGCGCTGAGGTTGCCGCTTTCTGAAAGGAAATGGAAGTAAACAAACTCATCTTGTGATGTTTTGCCGACTACAATGAGTGCCCCATCTTAATCAGCGCAGATATTTAAATGCTAATGAGAAAAGAGAAGTCTTTGGTAAACTACCACAAATATTTCCCCAGTGGACGGCCATCCATTTCAACTGTTTGTATTGTACACCCTCTTTTAAAGTTACACAAAGATTCTGCATAGTTGGATTATGTTTGTTATTTGTATAGCACCTTAAATCACTAAAAGGTTGCCTCAAAGCGCTTAGAGTGGACAAAAGATACATAGCATTCTGATAAGGAGCGGGGAAAGGAGGCAACAAGATAAAAGAAAGGCGTGATGAGCTTTATGGATGGAGTGGTCCTCCTTCAACCGCTCCTATACCCCTGGACGAACTGATACTGCATTGTGGGTGGCTGGCCTTAGGCATCTGGTCGGGGGGGGGGGGGGGGGGGGGGGCAGTGGGATTGGGTAAAGAAACAAGAAAATACATTTTTACTCAATCCACACTGCATCTTAAAAACAGTACTAACTTTTGCACAGAGCAAATCGGTTCGCCACCCAGCTATATAACTAGCTACAATGTTTACATGCCAGAGAGGAGTCATGTCTCCAGGGGCGGCTGGTGACATTTGAAAGTGGGGGGCGTGAAATGATTGCAAAGGAAGCAAACGAACGTGTGAGCAGTCGTGGGGGGGGTCACGCGCGGGGGGGTCGCGTGTTTATGTACGTGGTTAGCACGCGCATACGTCTTGCAGAATATATTTATGTAGTACTGTTGGGGCGCACGCACAGAACACGAATACTACAGCATAATAGCAGCCGAGATGTAGGAATCAAAAGTATGGCAGGTGCAGTGACACCAGTCGTGCGAGGGGCCTTTTAATTTCCGGTTATATTTTTCTTATACTCGGCCGCTCAAATTATGCGCCAGGGTAGCACCCAATTATGTGGCACATTAGGCAGGCGCGGTGCGTCCATTGGGGCGTTGGGGCGTTGCCCCCCCCGCCCCCGCGCACCCGCCCGCGCCCGCAGCTCCCTCGGTGTCTCTGAACTTAGTTTACTTAAGTTCAGAGACGCCGAGGGTGGGGAGAACTGACAATGCATGTCAGTGAGCATGACGTCGGACCGTGGGTCCCGCGTCATGTTGACTGACATGCATTGTCAGACCAGGCAGCACTGCAGCACAAGTGCGCATGAGTGGGCATGTTGAGCTAATTTTTAGCCCGTGCCCAGTCATGCGCACTTGTGTTTTTACGGACTTGCGCATGCTCATTAGGAGCCCCTCGGTCTCCTAATGGGCAGGCGGCGGGCGAGGAGTACGCTGTGCCCTCAGCCAATCCTGGCGCTGCAGCAGCGCCAGGATTGGCTGAGGGGTTGCCACTGCAGTGCTGACGTGCTGTTCCATCCAGTTTGAAGAGGGCAGAGAGGCGCCAACGCGGACCAGGAGCAGAGGCGGTCAGGTAAGTTTTCCTTTTAATTTTATTATAGTATTCTCCCATGCGACCCCCCCCGCGCGTGCAGTGACACCAGTCGTGCGAGGGGTCTTTTAATTTTCGGTTATATTTTTCTTATACTTGGCCGCTCAAATTATGCGCCAGGGTAGCACCCAATTATGTGGCACATTAGACTAGATTATTCAGCATTAAAACGCAAATTATGCAAATTATGCAGCATAAACGGCACATCTGCTGATAGCTTCACTTCATTATTGTGTCATTTTTACAATGGCAATACTGTCTGGGCACAGATTTCACCTTTTAGTTTCAGGTTAACAACCAAATACAGAAATAAGCACATGAAAGATGGGCAGTTTGCGAATGGCCTCCTACTGCGCACGAACTCTTAGGCACATTTTTAGTAACTTTTGATCTGTGTGAGCTAGAGACATTTTTTTTGCTCAAGCGCGGGGTGGTCGCACGGGAGAGTACTATAATAAAATTAATAGGAAAACTTACCTGACCGCCTCTGCTCCTGGTCCGCGTTGGCGCCACTCTGCCCTCTTCAAACTGGATGGAACAGCACGTCAGCACTGCAGTGGCAACCCCTCAGCCAATCCTGGCGCTGCGATTGGCTGAGGGCACAGCCTACTCCTCGCTCACCGCCTGCCCATTAGGAGACCGAGGGGCTCCTAATGGGCATGCGCAAGTCCGTGAAAACCCAAGTGCGCATGACTGGGCACGGGCTAAAAATTAGCTCACCATGCCCACTCATGCGCACTTGTGCTGCAGTGCTGCCTGGTCTGACAATGCATGTCAGTCAACATGACGCGGGACCGCCCACGGTCCGACGTCATGCTCACTGACATGCATTGTCAGTTCTCCCCACCCTCGGCGTCTCTGAACTTAAGTAAACTAAGTTCAGAGACACCGAGGGAGCTGCGGGCGCGGGCGGGTGCGCGTGGGCGGGGGGGGGGGGCAATGCCCCAACGCCCCAATGGACGCACCGCGCCTGCATGTCTCAGTGACTTTACTGTAGTTGCTGGAGCGTAGAGAAGGTTGAGAAAATTGGGACATCTTGAGTGGGATGGAAGTAGAGTTGGTATAGGGATGTGAAAAGGGAAGACGATTAGATCAAACAAAAAGATAAACATGCATTATGCGGATGTACAAGACACTCAGGGGCACATTTACTAAGTGGTGACACGACCTTTGTTGAACTTTGTTGTGCTGCACTGCATCAAAGGGAGAGAGAGCTGGACAGTGAGTTAATATTTTTCTGTCCGCCTGCACTGGTGCACTTTTAGCTGCCACTATATGTCAGGAGGTGGGCATTCTGACAAGCATAGAATTTGTACTGGAAAGGTAAACTTCATGCATAAAATCTAATTTCCCAATACTACACAATATATACATACAGACACATATATATACATACACACATACATATATACAGAACTATGCATATATATGTATACATATACGTATCTATACACACACATACACACATATATATATATATATATATATATATATATATATATATATATATATATATATATATATATATATATATATATATATATTGGAGAATGAGGGGCCTGTCGTCACATTCGGATTGGGAGGGGGGGGGGGGGCATTTTATGTTACGCCAGTGCCTGCCCCTTCAAAATATTCTAGCTGACGTGATTTGCTGCTTCCAGTACCAAAACCTAAACAAACTGGGTTTTTTTCTAAAAATAATTTGCTTTGTCAAGAAGAACACGTTTTGCAGAACTCCTTTGTTCCTGTGTTTAGCCATAGGAATGTGGCCCGCGCAACCCTGCACCGGAAGTGTCAGTTTTAACAATGGTCCTGAAAAAAAAAATGCAAACTGCAATCCGAGTCAGTGGGCTTTGAGAGGCAGAAACATGAATGTGGAACACTGCACACGCTGGCTGCTGCTGGCCGCCGCGCGCCTCTGCTGTAGACCTGCGGGGAGGCTTGTTTCGACAGGTCACGCAGCAAGGAGTCTTGGGAAAACTGCTGTCTTCGCAGAAGCTAAACTCTGCAGGCTAATCCGAGGGGATCTGGGGGGTACGAAAAAACAAAAATACTCTGCTATTGGGGCGACGCCGGCTGTGCACGTGCACACAGTCAGGTGCGCACCAACGGTACACACGTGAGGCTGCTTGCATTAAACCTAGCAAACACGAGGTGAAGGGTGACAATGTCAGATTGTATTTCAAGTGGTGGCGTCAGGGCCGAGACTGCCGCTGGTGCAGCAGGAGCAGTGGCACCGGGACAGAGGCCTGCGGGGCCCACCGGACGCTGATTATTGCTGTACTGCACAGTTCATACACAGGCCCTGGGGCCCATGTCATTCTTTGCACTAGGGCTCGTGCCACACAGGCAACGCCGCTCGGTGGCGCGAGGCCACGGCCTAATATAATGCCACCGTTTCCATTTTAAGAAACAGCATCCTTGACAATGACCAGTATTAATGAGGTCACGCTGGACCTAATTAGCCTTTCTGTTTTCCCTGTTTTAATAATACAGCCCGCGGAAAGCTTCACACCCAGACACGCATGCGTGACCCTCTATAAATTATCTACTGAACACGTGATGTTTTTTTCCAATGTAATTTTCAAACATTCCTTTGTCGTGGTGCACTGAAGTACAGTCTCTGGGTGAACACAGCCTGATGACTGCAAGTGTTACACGGGACTCACTCAGATCGTTACAGACCGAATCGAGGAGCCTGTAGACTTAAGCCCAGGATAAAACGTCGACGCACAAATTAACACACCAATGAACAACTGATCGACGACAGCACCCTCAACCCCCTTACCTGTCCAACCAGCCACCCACCAGGACCCAAAAATGCACATAAACTCAAAAGCTAAGAAAAATCGTGCTCACACATGCTTGCATGTGGTCTATTTGATCCAGATGAAGTACTGGGGGATTATGAACACTGGGCTATGTGTGTGTACCAAGCAAACAAACAAAACACACACACACAAGGGGAGCCACGCTAATCCAAAGAAAATAACTCATTAAAGCAACAGACTTCCAAAAGTCATCAATCTTTATTTTCAAAATGGCAGCACTGTAAATGCCCAAAAATCCCCATGCCAGAGCGGGATCCCACAAAAATCACACATAACTGGTAGTGCTTTAAATTGAAACATCAGAGTGCCTCAGTTGCACCGGTGCTCATCCATTGTAATGCATTGGAGCAGCACTGAGAAGTGCAGGTACTCTCCCCTTCGAATGAAAGAAGTGCAGGTGGTCAGAACCGGACAGTACCAGGTCCAGTCGATTAGCACCAGGGCAACACTCAGGGCGCAGGCCTGTGACTCTAATGTAGGGCACTTGTGTAGACTGGGATGCTGGACAAGTAGTGTTCAGCCTTGTGCTGTAACCACCCATCACAGGCGTCACGGGTCAGGTGCCCCTGCAAATAAAAGGGGCCGGGCGCACGTGTCCTGGGCCAGTTGCCCAGTACCCTACTACGGTGCCTGTGGGCATTATCTACAAGTATGTGTGCCAAGTGCCCACTCCTTTATAACTTGCAGTCTGCAATTCAGATTCCCACAAGATGTGATTAAGTGTTGAAACGTGCAAAGGGTGTATAAAAAGTCGCGTTAGGTTAAAAGGGGTGGGGGAGGGGGGGAGGCAAAAGAAGCACATACCAAAAAACTCATTGAGTGTCGTCACTTTTCCGTGAGATGTCTGCCACCAACATTTTACCTCAAGTGTCTATTTTCACTGGTGTAAAGCCAAATTAGAGCATCAGCGGGATAAGTGGTTTTTGTATTTATTATTTTCAAAAACACTCGATTTAATTTCCCAAGCTTCTATGGTCATAAAAACTCGATTTTTTGCCAATAAATATTTTAAAGAAGGAGCTATACCAATTCTAAGCGCTGTAATTTGCAAGCGTCTGGTTGACACGTTGGTAATGGTGCTCAGTGTGACGACTTGGAAAGATGAAAGGCTGGGGTGGCCCTTTTTGGAACTCTTGGCCGGCATGTGTCAGAAACAAACACTTAGATCATCTACCTCTTCGGTATTATCAAATATCTTACAAATAAGGTTAAGCCCTCAAGCCGTTCTAACCGCTTCCAATTTTGTCAGGAAGGGGATCCAGCGCGGTGGGATAAAAAGCGGTTTGCCAAGATCACACGGTGAGAACAGGACAGGTAGCGGGAGCCTGGATTAGAAGGTTACGTTTGGAGGGGGCGCGGCTTTTAACAACAGAATATAACGTTCTCTGCTTTCCTGTTGCCCTTCTAGACACACCATGTACCCATGAACGCACCCCTGCAGGAGGTTGACATTTCTCGATTGTGGGTGTTTTTTGCTCTAAAACGCAAAAAAAGATCTCCTGTTGTTGACCGTAAATGAAGGCAACGAAAAAATAGAGGGCAAAAATGCAAATGATGACATCCCCAAAACTGAGGTCTTCAGTTTCATTGCATCTATTTGTATAAATCATATCTGTGTTTTTTTACTTTATACTTAGACGATCGAACGTGCAGTAGGATGCAAAATGTCCCTCCCCGATTTGCGGTTGTTTGCACAAGGGCCAAACGTCCACTGAAATATATTGAATTTCGTGTAAATGTTCGTGTAAAACAGCCACCAGCCCGAGTGTTTTATCGCTTCAATGATTTCGGTTAAATATTGAATTCCGAGCTCACTAGTGCAGGGTAACTGGCCGATAATCTCTGGTGAGACGCATTTCTGTTTGCTCGTGGCCTCTTCAAACTGGAAAAAATGGGTGTAGTCGCCACACTTTGAAGATGTGTTAATATTATGTTTTGGGGGCTTTTTGGCAGACGTGAATTCAGAAGATTGGGGTTTTAGTCCAGGCATCTGCACTTTACCACAGAGCCTGGTAACTTGACCTCTCAGCGCCAATGATATTCACAATATGGGTGGGGGGGGGGGGGGGGGGGGGGGGGCTGGCACTTAAACAGTCGATGGAAGTATCTGGAAGTGTCCAGTCCCTGCGGAGTTACAGCGCCGTCCAATATCTCACTGTCTCTATAAAACCTTCGGGGTCAACAGTAGCCGCGTGAAAACAAACAATGTGGCACTTTTTGACAATATTCTTCTATGAGAGCAGAGTCCCCTCGGACTAGTGCGCGTGCTCTTTGGCACCACACATTAAAACAGCAGCGCGGGAAAGGAGGGGGCTGGGCCACTTGTGTGATCTTCTGCTCAGAACTGAGATCCGCCCGCACTTTAATCAGGACGTAGATTACATATAATACGGAACATGTGATCTACTACATGTGGGTATCCTGTTCCGATTGAGACCGCAACTCCTGCAGTTACTACCCGCGTTTGATCCCTTCAGAAACCGCATAACTAGCCAAAATATGCGGTTTCTGAAGGGATCAAAGGCAAGTAGTAACTGATAAGATAATATAGGGCCATCAACGTCTGCATGTTCTGTGGCAAAGAGGACGATTATGGATATATGTTGTATATATTTTAATAGGGTTTGCACCAAAGCGCCACTATTTCTGCTTGCTGGAAAGAATATAATGTACTTGTTTTATACTGCGCGTTATAGCGCTGGTCTGCCCTTACCAGGCGCTGTAAATAACTGGCGTTATTGTAGCGCTGGTCTGCCATTACCAAGCGCTGTAAATAACTGGCGTTATTGTAGCGCTGGTCTGCCATTACCAAGCGCTGTAAATAACTGGCGTTATTGTACTAACCAATTTAAAGGTCTTCCATCTCGACCTTTCAGCAGCCTCTGTTGGCATAAGGAGTTACCTGCCCAGGATCACAAAAAGCGGTCAAACATTGAATCAAGGTTTAGAACCGTCACAATAATTAAACATAACTTTGACCGCACACTGCGAAGATTGACTTTGAGACAACGAGCGCCGCATCCTAAATATTCAGCCAGTCAGGTAATGTTATACGTTTATTTAATTAAAAATAATCGCTGGCCTCACGAGTTTCGCTTGGAGCTCGACTGCCACATTCCTAAACTGTGAAAGAGCAAACCTGTCAGAACTGCGAAAACATGGGCTAAATTTACGTACTTGGTGAGCGTGCGTGCCTTCCATTTATCACAGCTGGGAAAATACGGTAAAAATGCAGTGTTGTCAATGATGGAAGGAAGGATATGTATTCTGCCTCGGGTGCACGACAACTGTCTAAGAACTGGGGCGGAAAAACAGACTAACAGCATTTTTTCATCGGGAATACACTAGCACGTCTCTGGCGAAGATATATCACTGTCCAAAACATTCGAGCTGATGTTACACGCTTTTACAGGGGCTGAGAGGGCCCCACTTCACGTCATGCAGAGACGAGCGCCATCCAAGGGTTACCGCGGCAGTGGGATTTGTAAAGGGGCACTGCCACCTAGGGGCGACAAAGAGACGCGCAGGCAATCGCATACTCATTCGTATCTGATATTTTGACCTTGGGTAGCATCTTCAAATTCTTCACATTACTAAAGAAACACAAGAGGCCGGCTAGTTTACATTGCGCACTTAATTCATATCAGGGCATTTGTTTACTACCCCAACTTTAACTCCACTTTTCTACAATAGCGTGGAAATGTTCAATCTCTCCGTCCCAGATCCATTTGCCCATTTGCTTCAGACAAAAAATGTACAGAAAAGAGTTTAGTAGAACGTGACCTCGAGGTGGCAAGTTAGAGCTGTCAACGTCATTCTATTATTCCGAGCACCTTCAAAAGTGAAATCAAAAGCCTAATAATAATAATAAAATCATAATAGTATCGGTTTTCATAAACTTCAAAATGCTTGGCCGTGCTTCAAAAAACGTATTAAAAAATGCAATAGACGATTTCGTAAATTGGACATCGACATCACAGATTTGAGTCCAGGTGCTCTAACTGGGTTTCTTAACACACAACAAACCTAGTACTAGCGACACAAAATGTGCATATCTTACAACAGATACCCTTCCGTGGAAAACGACAGTGAAATTCAAAGTTTGCTCCTCCGCTGATATGTAACACCTGAAACCCAGTGCACAATATATATCTATATGAACTCATGTATACATCCTGGGTACAGACCAGGTAACCAACCGTAAAGTGACAGGACTGTGGGGGCTGGCTAACAATGGTGCAGTAGGTGCAGTGACCCCCGACTCCCAGTTTCCCTGCGAACCTGGATCAGTACTGTATTTTACCGCCCACCGGTTGCCAGGAGGCCGTTTTCTTGCTCTGGCTGTGACCCACAGACCGGAAGGCTGTGTTTACTTCCAAAATGTCAAAAACAAGCTACATTTCAGCTACTTTTTAACACGCTGAGATGCTGGGCGTACAGAGGTCGGTGCCCAGTTACTTATTTGCCGAAAGGTCTGTGCTAATTTCACAAAACAGCGGGCACTGGAGGGGGCGGGGCGCTGCCTCTGGTCAACCATACTGTCGAGTCCCCACCGCAGTGTCAGAGTGCCTGGCATCCCCCGGGTGTGCAGCAGATGACACGGTTGAGCTGCGCAGACGGAGTCACGCCGGCTCGCTCTGAGTGAGCAACGTGTGTTTTCTTCAGCAGCGTGCAGGGGACAGGTCCCTGCTTGCCAGCATCCTTCACCGCACCTTAATATTCAAAGAGGAGCTCAGCGGGACTGCTCTCTCTTGGATTAACCTGCGTATTACGTCTGGCAGATATTAAGAGCGATTTGCTTCCAAAACAGAGCTGTCAAGACACTGGATGAGACACGGGAGGGCACTGCAGGGGAAGGAGGGGTGCAGCTGGAATGTGGGTGCGGGTCACACTCTGCACGAAGCACTGGCGTGGATGGAGGGGGAGAGACTGGGGGCGGGGGTGAGACGAAGGTTTGAACACTGCGTTTTATTTTTAGAATCGTAATTTTCTCGATGCCACTCACCTTCCACAAAACCCCTTGTATAAAAGTAGGAAGCTTCCCTTTCAGACACGCTTCTGACACTTGTCAACATATTATAATTTCTGCTCTCAAAAACAGTCAAATTTTGGTGTAAATTCTAGTTCATCTGTTACAAAAGGTCTCTACATGATCCAGCGGTATGGCAGCATGTGTGTTTTGGGGAAATTGTGCTCTAGACGTACAGATGAAAAAAAAGCCAATAAGAATTCTACTGATTAAATTAAAAACATATTTGGTGAAACATATTTGCAGCATTACACACCAAAAACAAGTTCAGAGACCGCTGTTTTTTTTCAGTAGAAGTTCATTGAACGTGGAAACCCGGTAATATAACAAATGAATTAAGTTAAAAAAAACATTTGCAATTAGGCTACTGAACCTTCCACCAGGTAACCCCGATAAAAAGTTTTTAAAAAAATGCATGCCACCCCATTTCTGCAGTGTCTTGGCATGTTGCTGTTTGGGTTTTTACCTCTCCAACGCCATCATGGCACCAAGAACGTATCAGAAACATGCACTCTTGCTCCAAAGTTCCATGACCTGTATTCAATTACTCCCTTTTTTGGTGCACATGTGCGCAGCACCCGCAGCCCCTAAGGCTAGGCTGGTGTATGTATTATTCCTTATTACACCTGTAATTTACACACCTTGTCCACCACATACCCCGCCCATCACACTGCCAAGCGCTGAGTACTGTAACACCGCCAACCGTTCAGTTCTGTAACACGATAAATGCACTTCGGTGGTCATCTTGCACAATATGAAAACACTTCCCACCCAGGCTCAAAATAAAAACCACAACCTTCTAATGATGCACCCTGAGCAGTGTAGCCTGCTATCCGTGTTGGTGTGTCTTGCCCCACACAGGGGTAGAACGTGCTATACAAATGCCACCATACAATACACAATGGAGACCAGTGGTTTAAAAAGGAAATAGATTAGTGTAAGTGTTCCTTATCCCAGAGTACGTTTGCTCCTGAGAAGTGCTGTTTCTCCCCTATTAAAAGCATTGGAGACGTGCTGAGAAGTGCCGGTACAATCCCTTCCAAATGAAAGAAGTGCAGGTACTGAGTGCTGGCGGCGGCAGACAACCCACTGAGACACAGGCACGCGCCTCAATGTAGGAGGAATCTCAACTCATTGACTCCAAGCAGAGTGTGCTGTGACATTAGGACGCATGATACTTTTGAAGACAGGGGGTTGGGCACACCCCCAGGATGTACAACTTGCAGATCACTTTGGCTTGGAGGACGTCATTGTTATTAAGATGAAACCTCCCGGCACACGCGAGAGATGTCACCACAGACGTATGAAAGACCAAGCGTCGTTTCCATTTTTGAAAACACTGTGTGATCCTGGGCAAAATAAATTTTTTTATATGCCAATATCTGCCAAAACCGGGAGTGAGAGATGATTTAACGCGCGATTGTTTGATTTACATAAAATACACGGTTTCTAGGGAGGTGGGCACATAATCTTCCCTGCAGTGTTTCACATCCCTCGAACTCAGGGCAATCGCCCGCTCTGCCAACCAATGTCACCCTCTTAGGAATGGTACATTCTACACACTTCCCAGCATTCAAACATATAGGAAGATCGCGCTTTACTCGCATGTGTATGTGCTGAAACGCAGTCGCAGCTCCGCGGGACATGCTATGCACGGCAACAAAAGCAGACCAAGAAAACACAATGAGTCTTGGAGGGCGTATTTAAGGGTAAAGGGACTAGTGCCGGGTGCGTGATTCGTGGAAACCTCCACTGTCTTTAATGGAACCAGCATCTTCAGAACAGTTCACCCCGTTCACTTCAATGTGATCACCCTTTCATCATATCTTCACCATTTAGCTTCCACTGGCTTCAAAGCCATCACTAAGCGCTTTGGCGTTTCGCCGGAGGTATAACGCGCTATATGAATGCAACAGCAAATTGCAAATCTCCAACGTAGCAGACCTTCATCCTTGCGGAATGGCTCACCTCGACTGACTGCAATGGTGTGGTATCACGCCACCTACCTTAAGACCGACCTGCACTGAATTCAATGGAACCTCCCCTTTAAATCGCTTTGCTCTGACACGAGAGACTGTGTGCTTTAGAGTGGCATGCAAAGAAACCTGGCTGTCGCTGTAGCAAGTTTAGGGGGTGACAGGAGAAATAAACACACCCCGAGCTCTAAACGTGCTCCGAAGCAGACCTGGATGGGCCCACACTGTTTTCCAAATCTTTAAATAGAAAGTTAACTTTGCGCCAAAAACACAAGCTGCGGGACTTGGAACATGAGAGCTAAGACAACACACATATCCTGCAGCGAAAATGAGGGGGCTGTTTGCAGGAAGACACCTGCTACTGGTGGCAGATATCTGCTGCAGGGGAAACATGCGCCGCGCATCCTGGCGTCTGGGAAGGTGACTAGGGGCTCAAGGTAAAAGTGTAACTTTCAGTTAATAAGTGAAAGGAAAAAAGCACGACTTCCCCCATCCGTTTCCCCTGGGTGCCATGGTGCGTGGTTAAAAGAAAAAGGCGGGATGGCTGACATTGGGAAATAAGGGTATGACCCCAACAGGCAATTCTAAGTGTCAAGTAGTGCTCCTGCGTGTCACGCATGTAGTGCTATCGAGGGATTCCACGGTCCATCCCGCAAGCAAGCAACATTCATCTGCCACCTGACCTAGTAGTAAAACTGCTTCATTTGCCTACAGAGGGCCCCTCAGACTCATGGGACCCGGGTGCCACTGTAACTGCTGCATCATTGATTACAACGCCAGTACTCTGCCCCAGCTCCACAACCACAGCAGTCTGACTGACAACCAACCGGTTCCCGAGCAGTCCGGTCAGGCTCTGTTAAAAGACAACATCTGATCTGCAGATATGAGTGACGTGAAGGGCAGCAGGTTGTGCAATCGGCGCTCAGCCGCGCTGCGCGGCTCTCGCGGGAGAAGGAAGCAAGGAAAAGGACTCACAGCCAGTTGCTGGCGTTGGCCGAGAAGACGGCGAGGATGAGCATGAGCAGGGAGCGCAGGCAGTACTCCGGGGTCATCCTGAGGCGCTCACAGCGGCCCGCCGCGGCTCCTCGGCGCCGGCTGCAGAGGTCTCTCCACGGGCTGCGCTGGGTTCCCCATAATATGCAGCAAATTCCCCGGCACTTCAGGCTTCACCGGAGCTCCTCCTGCAGAAGAGAGAGGCTCCTCCCTAGGGGCTGGCGGGCACGCCCCCGGGCGGACAGACCGCCCCCGGGCGGTGAAAGCCCTTCTTATGGGGATTGAGTTGTGGGCACTGTCCCTACGGCGCCCCGGACGCCCTGTAGTAACTCTGACAGCTCTCGTGTCCCCCGCGATGACCCCTCGCTCCCCTCGGCAGCCCCAGCTGCCCTGTGAGGTCGCTGCCTTCCTCTTCACCCTTGACTTTCCTTCCACGCACCCGGATCCGGATGTTCCTGTCCTTTAAATCCATGTCCACGGGCGTGCGACACTGCAGTTTGCCTTAACACCCCCATTGCTCGTAACCGCCCCTTGCGCTCACTTTTCTTTTTTTCTTTAACTTTCAGCAGCTCCCCAGTGGCAACCCTTTGCGTCAGAAAAATGTAGAATCCTATATGGCCTGAGATTTGAAATAGAAGTATGCATTCCTTAATGGGAGACCGGCGTATCGACTTTAGAAATATCGACGTTTCGGATTTCCCCTGGAAACAATCGAACAACTTAGTCAATTTTTGCATTTTTACAGCACATTTTTTCATTTAATGACTTGAAAGCATTACAATTTAAAGGCGCACTCACGTACAATGGAATTTACCTATGGGGAACTCTCAGTAAATGAGATGCAGGAGAAATTTGCTGCGTTAAGCAATACATTTGATGTATATTCCTCTTTAGGAGTGAACACTTTCAAGATGTGCCATGATTTTGCCAGCAGTGAGACTCATCACACCAGAAATGCCCACAATCTTCCAGTAGTTACCAGCTATGCCTCATGCTTGGAATGGCCTGCAGATGCCAGAAGGAGAGAGGCGAATACAGCAGTAACTGAGGCATCCAGGGCGTTTTAAGGGACGGGCAGAGTGAGCAGTGTGCCCAGGGCCCTCACCACACAAGGGGCTCCTGTGGAAAGTGAACCTTCTCCCTACTTGATCTGTGTCTTCTGTTTCTCTATCTAACCACCCTACCTCTTTGCCTACCTACCACTTTGTCTCTTTCTACTATTTTTCGTCTTAAGGATTTTTGCCAGGGTATGGTGAGACGTGGGTCCCTTGCCCACTTTGCCACTGGATTCAACAAGCTAGCCTGGCTAATGAAGGGTGTTAACCAGAAACCGGTCCCAGGATGCTTGTTTCTGGTTCAGGAAAGACCTGGCTTGGTAGTTCAGGCTGGACTGTTCCCATGAGGCACAGGGTCAAGACTGATTTGCATATAGCTGGGTCTGAAATGAGGTGGCAAAGTGAGCTAAAGAATGATGATTGATTCAACCCAGATCTGTGACTGGGGGTGAGTGTCTGAAAAGTTTTAGAGCTCCGTCCATCATCTCCTTGTGTTTTCTTTGTTCGCCCTAAGTTGGCGCCCTGGCTGATAAAGGGTGTTGCCCAGAAACCGGTCCCAGGATGCTTGTTTCCAGTTCAGGGAAGAAATGGGTTGGCAGTTCGGGCTGGACTGTTCCCATGAGGCACAGGGTCAAGACTGATTTGCATATAGCTGAGTCTGAAATGAGGTGGCAAAGTGAGCTAAAGATTGATGATGGATTCAACCCAGATCTGTGACTGCGGGTGAGTGTCTGAAAAGTTTCAGCGCTCCGTCCATCATCTCCTTGTGTTTGCTTTGTTTGCCGTAAGTTGGCAGGGTATGCCCAGATGTGGGTCCCTTGCTTACTTTGCCACTGAATTCAAGCTAGCCTTGCTGATAAAGGGTGTTACCCCAAAACTAGTCACAGGATGCTTGTTTCGGGGTCAGGGAATACCTGGCTTGACAGCTCGAGCTGGACTGTTCCCATGAGGCACAGGGTCAAGACTGATTTGCATATAGCTGGGTCTGAACTGAGGTGGCGAAGTGAGATAAAGAATGGTGAAGGATTCAACCCAGATCTGTGGCTGTAGGTGAATGTCTGAAAAGTTTTAGCACTCCTTCCATCATCTCCTTGTGTTAACTTTCAAGATTTGCCATGATTTTGCCAAAAGTGAGACTCATCACACCAGAAATGCCCACAATCTGCCAGTAGTTACCAGCATTGCTCCTGAGCTATGCCTCATGCGTGGAATGGCCTGCAAATGCCAGAAGGAGAGAGGTGAATACAACAGTAACTGAGGAATCCTGAGCGTTTTAAGGCATGGGCAGAGTGGACAGTGTGCCCAGGGTCCCCACCACCCAAGGGGCTCCCGGGGAAAGTGAACCTTCTCCCTACTTGATCTGTGTCTTCTGTTTCTCTATCTAACCACCCTATCTCTCTGGATACATCTGCCACTCTGTCTCTTTCTGCTTTTTTTCATTTTAAGGATTATTGGCAGGGTATGCCCAGATTCGCCACCGTCCCGCGCATCTGAAGAACAACCACCGGCAGGAGATCCTTCTCCCACCTCACCGCCAAGACATGGAACACCCTCCCACTGAGCCTACGACAGACTCAAGACCTGCTGACCTTCAGGAGGATGCTCAAGAACTGGCTGTTCGATCAGTAGCGCCCCCCCCAGCGCCTTGAGACCCTCGCGGGTATGTAGTGCGCTTTACAAATGATTGATTGATTGATTGAAGTTGGCAGGGCATGCCCAGATGTGGGTCCCTTGGTCTCTTTGCCACTGGATTCATGCTAGCTGGCTGATATGGGGTGTTACCCTGAAACCGGTCCCAGGATGCTTGTTTCCGGTTCTGGGAAGACCTGGCTTGGCAGTTCGGGCTGGACTGTTGCCATGAGGCACACGGTCAATACTGATTTGCATATAGCTGGGTCTGAAATGAGGTGGCGAAGTGAGCTAAAGAATGATGATGGATTCAACCCAGATCTGTGACTGGGGGTGAGTGTCTGAAAAGTTTTAGCGCTCCGTCCATCATCTCCTTGTGTTTTCTTTGTTCGCCCTAAGTTGGCGCCCTGGCTGATAAAGGGTGTTACCCAGAAACCGGTCCCAGGATGCTTGTTTCCGGTTCAGGGAAGAAATGGGTTGGCAGGTCGGGCTGGACTGTTCCCATGAGGCAAAGGGTCAAGACTGATTTGCATATAGCTGGGTCTGAACTGAGGTGGCGAAGTGAGCTAAAGAATGGTGATGGATTCAACTCAGATCTTTGACTGGGGGTGAGTGTCTGAAAAGTTTCAGCGCTCCTTCCATTATCTCCTTGTGTTAACTTTCAAGATTTGCCATGATTTTGCCAGTAGTGAGACTCATCACACCAGAAATGCCCACAATCTGCCAGTAGTTACCAGCATTGCTCTGGAGCTATGCCTCATGCTCGGAATGGCCTGCAGATGTTAGAAGGAGAGAGGCGAATACAACAGGAACTGAGGCATCCAGATGCATTTTTAAGCATGGCCACAGTGGGCAGTGTGCTCAGGGCCCCCACCACCCAAGGGGCTCCTGGGGAAAGTGAACCTTCTCCCTACTTGATCTGTGTCTTCTGTTTCTCTATCTAACCACTCTATCTCTCTGCCTACATATACCACTCTGTTTCTTTCTACTATTTTCATCTTAAGGATTTCTTCGGGGTCCTGACTCCTGGGCAAAACATATTTGAAATGTTTTTGTGTGACCCTGTTAAAGTTTTACATATAATTTGGCACTCTGTGCTTCAATTAGCAGGAAATGGGTGATGAAATGCAAATTTGTTCTATACAAGGGCCCTAGAAATGTGTCTGGGTAGCATAATACTTCAGATAACCCTGGATGCAATCATACACACATCCATCTACACATGCATACACACTTACTGTAAACAAAGGAACTGCTCAGATGGTGCCCTTGACCCTGTCTGCTGTTCCTCCAGTTCTCAGTACCATGCTTCCAGAGCACTAGCTGGTCCAGGGTCAGGTAGCAACAGCATAGTGGCATCCTGGCACCTCATGTTTTACTTGAGCTCATTGAAGAAGTGACCAGTCTATGCAGCTTCTAGTAAGCCACATGGTGAGTGCCCATATGTTGTGGGCTTCCCCCTGTCTATTGTACCACGGGACCTGCATTTGAAACATAAAACATGACTTGTCTGCGGCCTTCGACACGGTCCATCATGATTTGCTGATGGACCGATTGTGAGAATGTGGAGTCCAAGGCAAAGCATGGGAACTTTTGAAGTCTTTCCTTTCGTACAGAAAGCAAACCGTGTCTCTTGGCACATTCTGTTCCAAACTGTTTACTTTGCCCTGCGGGGTTCCGCAGGGCTCTTCTCTTAGTCCGACACTTTTCAATGTATATGTTTCCTCGCTTGCACCTCTGATCAGGTCATTTGGATTTGCTCTGACATCGTATGCAGATGACGCTCAGATCGTGGTGTCTCTGCTACCAGGGCATTAGAGGGGGACCAAACTACGATTTCATGATTGCATGGATGCAGTGGGTATATGGATATCCCAAAACTGTTTAAAACTTAACTCAGGTAAGACGAAGGTCATTTTGTTTGGCAACGCTCCCAAGTTTTGGACTCCAAGTTGGTGGCCAGCTTCGTTGGGCGTACTTCCAATCCCCTCCAGGAAAGTAAAAAACCTAGGAGTTGTGATTGACGATAGGCTTCAGTTTGAAGACCAAGTTAACTCAGTTGTTTCGGCTACCACATTTGCCCTGAGAACATGTAAGAAAATCTTACAGTATCTACCAAAGGAAAATAAACGCACAGTAGTAACCGCACTAACTATGACAAGGCTGGATTACTGCAACAGCCTCTACCTTAACATCCAGGAGCGACTGTTGCATAAACTCCAACTTCTACAGAACTCGGCCGCTAGACTGTTTACAGAGACATCTAAGTTCGCCTCTGTTTCTGGCGACATCAGAAGACTCCACTGGCTGCCTATTAAGAAACGGGTGCAGTTTAAATCACTCTGTACCGTCTTTAAAGCTCTTCACGAGACCGGTCCGGAGCATTTGAAGCAGCAGTTTCGGTGGTATGTTCCTAATAGACCACTACGTTCTCTAGGAGCTAAATTGGTAGCAGTTCCAATCTTTCGAAAAACCAGCTGGGGAGGCAGGAGTTTTCGGGTGGGGGCAGCCAAAGCTTGGAACGCCCTCCCATTTCAGCTTCGAAATAGTATGGATCTCCTGGCTTTCAGGAAAGCCTTAAAAACCTGGCTGTTTAATGGTTAATCTGTGGCCTTTTGGTGAGTTCTTTGGGAGGTTCTTTGTAGATAGCGCCAGGACACCTTCGGGTAACAGTTTGCGCTCTAGAAATATTATAACATAACATAACAACACAATGACTGGGAGGTCACATTTAAGACTGCTTTGACAGAGTTCTGACTGCTTGCTAATGCATTTAGCCCCCTGACGGTGAAGGACTGGGTTATTCTAAGACCCAGCGGTGCCAGGGGACAACACCTGAAACCTTCGTGGGTTACCTGTTCTGGCGTACAAAACACAGAGAAACGGGACACTTCCAGCGACGTCAGAGATCAGCGTTTATTTACTGCAGGGATACAGAGATCACAAGAAGTACACAATGTGTAGGTTCTCGGAGACTGCTTCAAATTGCAAAAGTGGATCGCTCCTTTTATACACGTTTTTGCCATTGCACAGTATGGCGAACAAAAGTTACAACTCAGTTCCCACAATAAACTTCGAAAGAGTCGTGTTCATGTTTCAGGAGGCCGGAACATTGCCGGTTCCCAACTGTAAAAACATATCTCCCCGTAATAAAACACATTCCATTCTGACCGTAAACACATTAGGAGAGAGGACAAGAACAGATGCCAAGAAAGGACAAGGATGCACAACACGTTAAAGAAGAGTGTCAGGAGTAATAAAGGAAACTTGATGACAGGATCAAAGACCTCGTGTCCAGTGCATGCATGACTGAAACAATAGGCTAGCACGGCAAGATGAGTCCCGAGCGGGGCCATCTGCCTTCGCCATGTCATTTCCCTTATCGTAAAAGTCACCCTCAAAGAAACACGTGTCCCTCATGTAAGCTTGGGAGTCCCAGGGTCACGAAGCGGGCAACGTCCGTTCGCTGGCTACTTGAGGGCAAGAAACAAAATGGATGTCGTATCTAAAATGGAACCCGAGGGTTCGGATGAACAAACCCAAGAATGAGACGAACCATACGTGGTGGCGTAGCGAAACTGCGTACACCCACTATACTCGTCATTTGCGGTTCGTAGACACCGAACTCATCCATATTCGTCACCACTCAAAAAATGTCGTTCCGTCTCACACGGAACCTCAGACGCTCCTTTTGCCCTCAGGTAGGCAAGCACTAGTCAAGATCGGAATCGATTTCAATATTCATCAGATCGTTCACCTGTTGCTGGAACATCATTCTACTCATCAATGTCTCCTTGGTAACAGATGGCGGCTTATACACGTTGTAGCACAAAGGCCACATAAGGCAGGACCACACTGTACACAAAGACAACACGTGAATAGAAACGTTACAACAACCCCTACGATCATCAGAATGTTCCAACCCCAAGTGGATATCAAACCCCAAAACCATCCTAGAAGTGTCCAATTACCTTCGTCCACGTGTATGGACTCGGAAATCTTGTGCAACTTTGAGATGGCTTGGTAGACAGTTGGAGCATTGTCAGGAATGAAAATGCAACAGCTCGAATGGATAACTTTACACACACCACCTCTATCTGCGAGAACGACGTCTAGAACCATCCGGTTCTGCAACGTCATGAGTCTATCCGCCTGAAGTTCAGCTGTTAAGTTACCAAGGGCACTCGCGGTAATATTAGCAGTCGACTCGACTACACGGGTCAACTGTCTTATGTTCCTACTATTAACCATAGGTCCCCAAAACGGCAGGAAACCCTTAAAGAAATCTCCTGCTTCTTGACCGGCAGTATCCTCTTTGCTAATAACGCCTCTCACAACTCTAGTCTTGTGATAGTCTGAGACCACTGTAAAAGTCGGTGGTAAAAGATTCGCAATATAACAGGTACCCGAAAAATCACGGGGTAGCCATGTATATGCACGTTCATAACATATGAAATAAGTGCCCTTAGCAGTCAGGAAAACAGGGGAAGAGAGCATCGGTAGGACACACGTGTCAGTACAAGCACTGTTCCCAAGTTGTGCTCTCGGATTTCGACCCAAACCTTTCAAGCAGAAATTACCGAGGTGTGGTACAATCCATATTGGGGACGAGCTCTTAAGCTGTCTATCACCCACTGAAACACTATACTCAGCCTCACTCAGATCCTTATAGGCTTGCACCTCTTCATCTGGGATAAGCGATGCATCAAAAACATCTCTATCTAAATCCGCTATCGCTATCGCCAAAGGCTTGTGGTACGGACCAGGACCAAAATTAACAGAGCGTGGCTCTCGACTGGGGTAGGAATCTAGTGCGCTACGAAACATAGTTTGGAATGCTCGAGCGGAACCCTGAGAGCTGTAAGGAAGGACCAAATACGGAATACCCCTATCCATGGTATGTGGCATTAACCCACACACCCAACAGTTGGTAGTATTCATCACCAACTGATGCTGATGTAGGAGTTGAACGAAGGAGTTATTCATAAATTCCGCACGTCTAACCTGTTCGTGTTGAGGCAAAGGATGAAAAGAATGTGGGGAAACAGTGGTGATGGAGCTTAGGTTAGGAGAAAAGGTAGGTGAAACAGAAGGCAATAACAACTGTATTCCAAAATACACTCCGCCCACCAATAGCATAGATACAGTCAGAAACAGTAGGAATACCTGAAACCGAAAACATTTTGTTCGTACAACCCTATATAACTCTGATCTCTGCGCCGACATCCTTTCTACTTCCAACAGCTTAGAGAATGCCATCCTCTACAAACCGTCCGTGACGTACTTGACGCACTTCGTTCTGAGTAGCGATTATCAATCCCCAGGAGTTCCCAGGAATCGACAAAAGTAACCAACCTAGCGTCAGAAACCTGCTAAACAGAAAGGAGTACCCGCACGGCCCTACGGTAACCCGGATGGTAGGTTTTCCTCAAAACGTTCAGTTTTAACACAAATCTCTTTAGCAGTGAAAAACACATAAAAAAACTCAAAAAGAAAGGATGTAATTGTCCATAATGCTCATCGCACCGAAAAAGGAGGGAAAAAAACAAATATACGACTTAATTTTTATTAGTCCTTGAACGAAGAAAGTATCGACTTCTTCCAGGTCGAGTTTGCTCTGTAAACAATTGTTCAGCTGGCGCAACAGTGTTCGATAAAGTGGACAACGAGTCGGACCTTGGGTTCTTTGCTACTGATGACTCCACCCGTGGGTTTGGCAGTGACATATCATCTCCTACAGGTTGAGCGTCACTAA
Source organism: Triturus cristatus (assembly GCF_964204655.1). Lineage (NCBI taxonomy): Eukaryota > Metazoa > Chordata > Amphibia > Caudata > Salamandridae > Triturus > Triturus cristatus. The sequence goes on along the minus strand of NC_140580.1, from coordinate 744,252,632 downwards.
ACGGCACAAAGTTTAAAGGAGTCTCAGTTTCCGTTGCCGCAATCCCAGTTCTCACCCAACCGTCTGTTGGTGAGGGGATCGGTACCTTTTTCGTGTGGCCGGCGTGGACCCAGTTCTTCTGGCCCTCCAATCGAACCGCAGTCCTCGTTGTCAACAAGACTTGAAAAGGTCCTACGAATCTTGGCTCCAAGTTACGTTTCCGACCAAAATTTCGGGTAACGACCCAATCGCCTGGCCGGAGCTGATGTCCAGGACCTTCTGTCTGCGCCGGTAGAGCTTCAAAGACCTGTTGATGAATCAACCGTAGTTTAGTGGTCAAATCATGAAGGTAATCAATTAGCATTGGATACTCAAGACTATCAAAGGCCTTAGGTCTCGGGACTCCCCAAATGTTCGCAGGGCGGCCGAACACAATCTCATATGGGCTAAGCCCTACTCGAGAGTGTACAGTCGCCCTGGTTGATAAGAGAGCCAGAGGTAAGGCATCAGGCCATGATAGACCAGTGGAAGCTTGTATTTTTGCAAGTTTCAGTTTCAGGGTACCATTGTACCCTTCAACCAAACCCGCTACCTGAGGATGATTAGCGCTATGGAATTTTTGGCGGATTCCAAGGCCCTTACACACACTCTGCATCACACTTCCTACAAACTCACTTCCATTATCCGACCACACGATCCGTGGCATTCCATACCTGGGAAAGTATTCCTTCAGCAGGATTTTCGCTGTGGACAGGGCAGTGTTATCCTTAAGAGGATAGGCCTCAATCCATCTAGAAAACGCGCAAACCACAACCAAAACATACTTCAGGTTATTGCATCTCTCCATATGGATAAAGTCCAGTTGGATCACCTCAAAGGGACAAACAGGGGGAGCAAAATGACCAGGTGGAGTGGGTGTGCCCTTGCCAGGATTGTGCATCAAACACACCATGCAATTCTTAACCACTCTCTCAGCACACTTAGTAATACCCTCATTCTTCCATACAGGGGACAAGAACTTACATATCCCTTTTGCACTAATATGTGACAACCCATGAGCCATCGTTACGACAGCTAATACGTAAGCATCTGGTAACATCCACCTTTGACGTTCCGTCAAGTCAACCCAACATCCATGCATATCCAACCTTCCCGTACTTTCTTTCCACTTGATCTTTTCAGCTTCAGTTGCCTCGTTCTGAATTGCCTTCACACTCTCAACAGTGTCTTCACACATGCCAGTTTCCGTCGGCCATCTCGCTGAACTTGTCACATACATTCGAGTTGTAAGATTCCTAGCCGTTTCCTTAGCAATCTCATCCGCAAATGCATTACCACGACCAACATCATCCGTCACTTTCCGATGTGCGCTACATTTAACAATCGCCACTTGTTTAGGCAAGGTAAGCGCATCCAAAAGATCATTCACTAGCTGCCCGTGTTGGATCTTCGTCCCATGCGATGTCATAAATCCTCTTTCTCTCCAAAGTCTTCCAAAACTGTGCGCAATGCCGAATGCGTACTGACTGTCGGTAAACACATTCACTCGCTTTCCTTTAGACAAGACACATGCCCTTGTCAATGCAATCAACTCTGCTGCTTGTGCTGAATTCTGATTCAATCTCGCACTTTCCACAACCGTGCTCAACGTCACTACAGCATACGCAGTCGTCACATCGCCATTCGGCAATTTGAATCAAGAACCATCAACATACAAAGTACCATCAGGATCTGCCAAAGGAGTGTTTTTCAGGTCCACACGACCCTTTGTTTCTTCCTCAGTTCGTAAATAACAATCATGTGGTGGTACATCATCTGATTCCGTATTACTCGGCAATAATGTCGCCGGATTCAGTACATTACAACGCTTAATCTGTATATGACTTGCCAAAAGGGTCAGCTCGTACCCAGACAACCTAGCACTCGTCTGTGGTAAATTTAAATTACCTAGACTTAATTTATGCGGTAAAGTTCAATAAGAATAACTCAGTAAAAATAAGAGGCAGAATCCGTGGTATTTGAGGTTTTAAAAGGGGATTTATTCCTTACAAAGGAATTGGTTCGAACCAGGCAATCGGATTCCGTCACCACGAAGGTTCGGGAAGGGATAGGCAATACTTTATTGACAGGTTGTCATAAATATAGTCAATGCATTACAGCAAAGACAAATGCAGAAGGCGTGACAGCTGAGAAGAGAGATAAGAATACACATACGTAATGAAAAAAGGCGTTACAATAGGCGTGCATAAGGGCGTGTACTAGAAACGTCATTATGAGGATGTCACAGGTGGGTGGATCCATAAAAGAATCCTGCAAGGTCAGCAGAAATATATGGCAGAGATGCGCGTGCAGCAGCATGACGTGTGATTGACGTGTAACTGGAGGGTGAAGGGGACTTGACATTTAGCCCTACATGAGGAGACAGAAGTCTGGGATGTCAGAACAACCTAATCCCAAATCGTATCTAATATCTTGTGTTTAAGGAACTGTATTATCTGGAAGGAAATGTCTCTCAGGCAGAGGCTATCCTATACTGACTGCTAGTGCGTGTATAAGTGTCTACGTGTCTACATGAGATGCGAGGGGGCATGGGCCTACCATGGTAACAGGAGCTATGAATTACTTGCACGGAGACAGTAAGGCTGGGCCCTTTGCTCTGTAGCTGGAAGGATGTTTACCTAAACTACTAATAAGAACAACAAGAGAGCGAGGAAAAGGAAAACTTGTCCTCTTCCCCAGAACAATATGATCAAACAAAATGGACAAGTTTCATGACTCAAAGCAAACTTTTTTCGCTGTCATTGTTGAAAACAACGTGAAAGGAGGGAGAGCACAACTGCTGTGTAAGAAACCCCTCACCCACCTACCTAGTAGGTGGCATGCTTCATCATCGGGGCCCAACTGGATTGTCTAGCACAATCCAGTTGTGCTACAACGCCTGAGATACAGCGGAGCAGGGTTATGAGCAGTAAGTGGAGTGCTATGTGTGAAGTGATTAAGAGTTAAAAAAGTCTCTGGGAAATGCCCTATGAAAAAACTTTAATTATAAGGGTCCCAGGACTAATGTAAAAAGGGGTTTTTTTTTGCGGGATACGTAATTAGGAATGTTATTTTCCTTATATCCCTAGAAACTAAGGTCAACTAGTTTCAGCCTTCTTGATAGTTCTAGAGGCTTTCGTCAGGACCAGCCAAAATTAATGATAAAAATAATTTTGGTGAATGGCCGTAAAAATAATATACAGGCCAAGTGTAAATATCAGCACACACCCTAAAGTGTGCTGTGAGTGTGGTGATGAGGTACTCACAGTAACTCCGTTTGAGATTACCTGCAAATGAAGAATTAATTTAGAAATGGGGAACAGTTGTGAATCATGCATATATACTAAATGCATGCTCCTTTCGGCTAGAAGGCTAGTGGTCTCGAACTAAACTGATTTTGTGAGAGTGCATGGACACTATAGAGGCTTGCGTGGCTACAATGTGCCCCACGGGATCCGTGAGTGAGTAATAGATGTAGTATTGGGGCACATGGTGCGCATATTCGTTATCCATTATGTGCGTGCCTATAGCGCGGTCATACACATATTGTACGTATAGAGTTGTGACTGTGCGAGTATTGAAGACACTAGTAGCTGATGTGCTAAAGTAGCCAAGTGCACGTGCAGTATTGTAATGCGAAGATTACATGGTGGTATATATCAACATTATGTCTGCTGTGTGTGCCGTTCAGCAGACAGACATTCGTGCTTAAAATTGAAAGACAAACAACAACTAGATGACAGACAACATAAAATACAGTCTCACTTGAGTAGGGAGGTTGTTATTCCTCTCGAGTTAGAACGCCGTTTGGTTCTCCGCTTGCCCTTAATGGAGAAGGAATGGCGAGGAGAGTGTAAGAGCGTAAACGCACTTTACAGGAAAAAGGGGGGGGTTTGCAGCGTTAAAGCAGTGTGGTATTGAGGGTCTAGACCGGTCCATGGTAGACCCGTTTGTACTCACAGTTTGTAAGGGAGAACAGGTCCGAAATACCTAGGGCGGCGATCGGTTCCGCTTGTTCAGCGCCGATACACGGACGGGGAGTGGTTAAGAAGGCCGGCAAGCAGGAAGTTGCGTGCTGCCGCTGGGAAGACTAGAACGTCTTCATTGCGAATGGAAATAAAAGAAATACTCGGTATCCCGTGTGCGGAGCACTGAGTAGAGGTGACACGAAAAAGAGTGACACGAAAAAAGAGTAGTTGGATCTCTGGGCAGATAAACATTTTAAAATATTAAAAGGGAGGAAACAGAATTATGAAGTGGGACAGAGTGAAGAGCTCCTAAATATTAGGAGGTATCCTGCGAGGCCTGCTATGCCAATGTATTAGGAGGGAGGGTAAAAGGAAGGGTAACAGGCTACCGCTTAGGGCTGCGTGATGAGTAGCGGTACTTGCTATGCCTATGTATGAGAGGGCGGGTAAAAGGAAGGGTAACAGGCTACCGCTTAGGGCTGCGTGATGAGTTTTAAGAGTAGCGGTGTTTGGTGCAGATCAGCTAGTAGTGGCGGTGAAGGGCATAGGGGTCTGCACAGTACAAAAATTGACGTTTGCACAAGACTGGACAGGTCATATATTTATAGACTATAGAGCGATCGAAAGCAGTGATTAGATGTCATCAATGCCGATGTATGCTGTTCCAGGGTACATTATCGTTAAGTCCTGTAATGTGGGTTGAGAGTCTATAGACCCAGCGTTGTTCTTTTTCGAAAAGACGTTCCTGGATGTCGGTTGGGCTGGGGTCTAGTTGTTCAATAACTACCCATGACATGTCATTGGTGGTATGTCCCTTGGCTAGGTAGTGTTCAGTGAGTCTTGTGGTGCTGCGTTTGCAGCGGATGTTACTGCGATGCTCGCAGATTCTGGTTTTGACCTTTCTGGTGGTCATCCCAACATATCGCAAATTACATGGGCATGTGATGAGGTAGATGACGTTTGCCGAATTGCAGTTGGTATGTTTCTTGATTGTCCAGATTTTATCCTGTTCAAGATTGAGTGTTTTTGTGGCTTCGGTGAGATGGCAAATGCTACAGTTGCCACATGGGTAGTGGCCTGTCACTTCTGGAAGTCCCCATGCATTCAAAACTGTACTAGGCATGCTCAGTGTCTTTTTTGGCCTGGTCGGTACTAGGCTGTCTCTGAGATTATGGGACCTCTTGTACGAAAATAGGGGTTTTTTCCATTGTAGTTTGCCTGAGGTTACAATTTTCCAATTGTTTTGTATCAATTTTGCTACTTGATTGGAGATGGTGTTAAAGGTGGTTACACACGTGAGTGGTATGGTAGTTGACAGATTCATCTTGGGTTCCAATAGACCTTCACGGTTTTGGTTACGGGCTCTTTTTTGTGCTTTGTGGATAACTTTGTTTGGGTATCCACGGTTTTGAAGTTTTGTAGTTAGTTCTTCTGATTGGTTTTTGAAATCTTTAAGATCACTACAGTTACGGCGCAATCTGAGGTATTGGCCGAACGGCAGATTGTCCCTTAGAGGCCTAGGGTGGAAACTCTGGAAATGCAGAAGTGAATTTTTCGCTGTTGGTTTAAAGTGAGTTTTAGTCATCAGTATTCCATCTTTTGCTTCAATTTCCAGGTCTAGAAAGGTGATTTTGGTTTTGCTTGTGGTGTGAGTAAATCGTAGGTTTGGATCTAGTGTGTTAATCCAATTCAGGAATTCATTAAGTCTTTGGTTATTACTTGTCCAAATTAAGAGTACATCGTCGATGTATCTTTTGTAGAACGTGATGTCTTGATTGTAAATTGATTGAGGGTTGAGGATATATACTTCTTCAAAATTAGACACGTACAGCCCCGCTACACTAGGAGCGAAGGTGCTCCCCATAGAAGTTCCGTACTGTTGTAGGAAGAGGGTACCTTCATATTCGAAAAAATTATCTTTGAGGGCTATTTCCGCACATTCCATTATGAATGATTTTGGGGTGTTATACTCCCAGATTGTTTTATCAAGGGAGGTGCGGAGAACCTCTAGGGTGTCATCTTGGGGTAGGCTGGTATAGAGGCTCTCAATGTCTAGACTTACAAGGATGGATGTAGTAGGGTTGAATTCCAGGTTGTTAATTTGGCTCAGTAAGTCTTTAGTATCTTTTAAGTACGCAGGAGTCGACTGAACTATAGGTTGTAGATAGAAATCACAGAAGCGGGACAGGGGTTCAAGCAGTGAGCCTATTCCAGAGACGATGGGTCTACCCGGTGGTGGTGTTTTATTTTTATGTATTTTTGGGATGGTGTAGAAGTATGGAATGGTTTTACCACCTGAGGTAAGGAATAATGCCTCTTGTTTGCTAATGTAGCCATTAGATTCTGCTTCGTGAACCATGATGTCAATTTTGGTCTTGACTCTATTAGTGGGATCTTCGTTCAGTATTTTGTAGTTCTTTGGATCATCTAGGAGGCGAGTGCATTCTAGATGGTAGGCATTCCGATTTTGAATAACTATCCCTCCTCCTTTATCAGCTGGTTTGATGATAATGTCTCTGTTGTTTTTGAGACTCCGGATGGCATTGAACTGTTGAGTTGTAGTGTTGTTAAATCCTTTGTTCTCCTGAGTATTCTCTATGCCTTTGTATATCGCTTGTTCGAATGCGATGAGTTTGGCTGGTGTTGTATGAGGAGGAGGAATGAAAGTTGATTTCAATTTGAGGGTGGTGTCACCTTTTGCTTCTTGTTGTGATTCCTTATTCGGTGAGTTTTCAAAAAAAGCTTTAAGTTTAAGCTTACGAAAGAATTCTGATAATTCACAGTGTAATTTGAATTTATCCAGTTTCGCTGTGGGTGAAAATCCAAGGCCTCTATTGAGGACCTGTTCCTCCGCTGTTGTGAGAGTATGGTTTGAAAGATTGGTTATTAGGCTCTGCTTGTGCTCGGCTGGGGTTCCTTCGTTCTGCTGCGTGTGTTGGCACTTGGGTTCTGATTGTCTTCCCAGTGTACTTGGTTTCCTCGTTGGCGTCTTCCGCGTCCCCTCTGGCCTGATCCTAAAAAAGGAAACCGTTGGTTGGGGTTGCCAAATTGGGGGTGGGGTTGTTGAAATTGTGGGTTCCAGCCATAGAACATTGGTTGAGTCATGGGAGGGAAAGGAGCCGGGTAATTGGGTACCATTCCTGGGTGCATGTTAGGCCATGGTTGTTGCCAGTGTGTGTTTCTTCCTCTGCCTCTTCCCCGTTGTCTGTTTGTGTAGTAACTTTTCTCTGATCCTGAGCTCTCATTACTGCCACCACTATGTATTGAGGAACCTTCTTCTGAAGATATAGAGTGGCTAGATCTCGTAGGGGTTTTGTAGTCTGCGTCAGAATATGGGTATGTTTTGACATATGAGAATTTTTTTAAGTCTTTTTGAAATTGTTGGATCTTGGATTGTGTTAGCTCTTCTTTGTAATCTGCTATTTCTTTATTGACCTCCTCTAGTCTTTTCTTATATGATGTTAACGTGGTTTTGAAGTGTTGTTCAGTTGCCTGGATTTCTATAAGGATCGCATCTGAAAGTCTTTTTGCTGTTTGGATGATCAGAATGATCCAGTCTCTTGTGCAGTGCCATGCAATTTGTGCCCAGTCTCTACGGAATGCTGCATCGTCTAGGAAGATGCGTGGCGCGTTAGTTACTATTAGGCCTTTTGGGGCTGTATTGGAACGCAAATATTCAGTCAGTATTACCCCGTGTAATATTGTTCCTATTCATTTGATAAGCACAAACTATAACTTCTGACACACCATGGCAGAAAATGCAGGACTCACGTTTACTGACGAGGATGTCAACAACATCTTAGCAGCTACTCCTTTATTAGCTGACTTCAATGTGGCACAAACAATTTCTCACAGCGCAGATTGGGAGAATCTTTCTGAGAAAAAAAGAACACGCATAAGAACAATATTACACGGGGTAATACTGACTGAATATTTGCGTTCCAATACAGCCCCAAAAGGCCTAATAGTAACTAACGCGCCACGCATCTTCCTAGACGATGCAGCATTCCGTAGAGACTGGGCACAAATTGCATGGCACTGCACAAGAGACTGGATCATTCTGATCATCCAAACAGCAAAAAGACTTTCAGATGCGATCCTTATAGAAATCCAGGCAACTGAACAACACTTCAAAACCACGTTAACATCATATAAGAAAAGACTAGAGGAGGTCAATAAAGAAATAGCAGATTACAAAGAAGAGCTAACACAATCCAAGATCCAACAATTTCAAAAAGACTTAAAAAAATTCTCATATGTCAAAACATACCCATATTCTGACGCAGACTACAAAACCCCTACGAGATCTAGCCACTCTATATCTTCAGAAGAAGGTTCCTCAATACATAGTGGTGGCAGTAATGAGAGCTCAGGATCAGAGAAAAGTTACTACACAAACAGACAACGGGGAAGAGGCAGAGGAAGAAACACACACTGGCAACAACCATGGCCTAACATGCACCCAGGAATGGTACCCAATTACCCGGCTCCTTTCCCTCCCATGACTCAACCAATGTTCTATGGCTGGAACCCACAATTTCAACAACCCCACCCCCAATTTGGCAACCCCAACCAACGGTTTCCTTTTTTAGGATCAGGCCAGAGGGGACGCGGAAGACGCCAACGAGGAAACCAAGTACACTGGGAAGACAATCAGAACCCAAGTGCCAACACACGCAGCAGAACGAAGGAACCCCAGCCGAGCACAAGCAGAGCCTAATAACCAATCTTTCAAACCATACTCTCACAACAGCGGAGGAACAGGTCCTCAATAGAGGCCTTGGATTTTCACCCACAGCGAAACTGGATAAATTCAAATTACACTGTGAATTATCAGAATTCTTTCGTAAGCTTAAACTTAAAGCTTTTTTTGAAAACTCACCGAATAAGGAATCACAACAAGAAGCAAAAGGTGACACCACCCTCAAATTGAAATCAACTTTCATTCCTCCTCCTCATACAACACCAGCCGAACTCATCGCATTCGAACAAGCGATATACAAAGGCATAGAGAATACTCAGGAGAACAAAGGATTTAACAACACTACAACTCAACAGTTCAATGCCATCCGGAGTCTCAAAAACAACAGAGACATTATCATCAAACCAGCTGATAAAGGAGGAGGGATAGTTATTCAAAATCGGAATGCCTACCATCTAGAATGCACTCGCCTCCTAGATGATCCAAAGAACTACAAAATACTGAACGAAGATCCCACTAATAGAGTCAAGACCAAAATTGACATCATGGTTCACGAAGCAGAATCTAATGGCTACATTAGCAAACAAGAGGCATTATTCCTTACCTCAGGTGGTAAAACCATTCCATACTTCTACACCATCCCAAAAATACATAAAAATAAAACACCACCACCGGGTAGACCCATCGTCTCTGGAATAGGCTCACTGCTTGAACCCCTGTCCCGCTTCTGTGATTTCTATCTACAACCTATAGTTCAGTCGACTCCTGCGTACTTAAAAGATACTAAAGACTTACTGAGCCAAATTAACAACCTGGAATTCAACCCTACTACATCCATCCTTGTAAGTCTAGACATTGAGAGCCTCTATACCAGCCTACCCCAAGATGACACCCTAGAGGTTCTCCGCACCTCCCTTGATAAAACAATCTGGGAGTATAACACCCCAAAATCATTCATAATGGAATGTGCGGAAATAGCCCTCAAAGATAATTTTTTCGAATATGAAGGTACCCTCTTCCTACAACAGTACGGAACTTCTATGGGGAGCACCTTCGCTCCTAGTGTAGCGGGGCTGTACGTGTCTAATTTTGAAGAAGTATATATCCTCAACCCTCAATCAATTTACAATCAAGACATCACGTTCTACAAAAGATACATCGACGATGTACTCTTAATTTGGACAAGTAATAACCAAAGACTTAATGAATTCCTGAATTGGATTAACACACTAGATCCAAACCTACGATTTACTCACACCACAAGCAAAACCAAAATCACCTTTCTAGACCTGGAAATTGAAGCAAAAGATGGAATACTGATGACTAAAACTCACTTTAAACCAACAGCGAAAAATTCACTTCTGCATTTCCAGAGTTTCCACCCTAGGCCTCTAAGGGACAATCTGCCGTTCGGCCAATACCTCAGATTGCGCCGTAACTGTAGTGATCTTAAAGATTTCAAAAACCAATCAGAAGAACTAACTACAAAACTTCAAAACCGTGGATACCCAAACAAAGTTATCCACAAAGCACAAAAAAGAGCCCGTAACCAAAACCGTGAAGGTCTATTGGAACCCAAGATGAATCTGTCAACTACCATACCACTCACGTGTGTAACCACCTTTAACACCATCTCCAATCAAGTAGCAAAATTGATACAAAACAATTGGAAAATTGTAACCTCAGGCAAACTACAATGGAAAAAACCCCTATTTTCGTACAAGAGGTCCCATAATCTCAGAGACAGCCTAGTACCGACCAGGCCAAAAAAGACACTGAGCATGCCTAGTACAGTTTTGAATGCATGGGGACTTCCAGAAGTGACAGGCCACTACCCATGTGGCAACTGTAGCATTTGCCATCTCACCGAAGCCACAAAAACACTCAATCTTGAACAGGATAAAATCTGGACAATCAAGAAACATACCAACTGCAATTCGGCAAACGTCATCTACCTCATCACATGCCCATGTAATTTGCGATATGTTGGGATGACCACCAGAAAGGTCAAAACCAGAATCTGCGAGCATCGCAGTAACATCCGCTGCAAACGCAGCACCACAAGACTCACTGAACACTACCTAGCCAAGGGACATACCACCAATGACATGTCATGGGTAGTTATTGAACAACTAGACCCCAGCCCAACCGACATCCAGGAACGTCTTTTCAAAAAAGAACAACGCTGGGTCTATAGACTCTCAACCCACATTACAGGACTTAACGATAATGTACCCTGGAACAGCATACATCGGCATTGATGACATCTAATCACTGCTTTCGATCGCTCTATAGTCTATAAATATATGACCTGTCCAGTCTTGTGCAAACGTCAATTTTTGTACTGTGCAGACCCCTATGCCCTTCACCGCCACTACTAGCTGATCTGCACCAAACACCGCTACTCTTAAAACTCATCACGCAGCCCTAAGCGGTAGCCTGTTACCCTTCCTTTTACCTGCCCTCTCATACATAGGCATAGCAAGTACCGCTACTCATCACGCAGCCCTAAGCGGTAGCCTGTTACCCTTCCTTTTACCCTCCCTCCTAATACATTGGCATAGCAGGCCTCGCAGGATACCTCCTAATATTTAGGAGCTCTTCACTCTGTCCCACTTCATAATTCTGTTTCCTCCCTTTTAATATTTTAAAATGTTTATCTGCCCAGAGATCCAACTACTCTTTTTTCGTGTCACTCTTTTTCGTGTCACCTCTACTCAGTGCTCCGCACACGGGATACCGAGTATTTCTTTTATTTCCATTCGCAATGAAGACGTTCTAGTCTTCCCAGCGGCAGCACGCAACTTCCTGCTTGCCGGCCTTCTTAACCACTCCCCGTCCGTGTATCGGCGCTGAACAAGCGGAACCGATCGCCGCCCTAGGTATTTCGGACCTGTTCTCCCTTACAAACTGTGAGTACAAACGGGTCTACCATGGACCGGTCTAGACCCTCAATACCACACTGCTTTAACGCTGCAAACCCCCCCCTTTTTCCTGTAAAGTGCGTTTACGCTCTTACACTCTCCTCGCCATTCCTTCTCCATTAAGGGCAAGCGGAGAACCAAACGGCGTTCTAACTCGAGAGGAATAACAACCTCCCTACTCAAGTGAGACTGTATTTTATGTTGTCTGTCATCTAGTTGTTGTTTGTCTTTCAATTTTAAGCACGAATGTCTGTCTGCTGAACGGCACACACAGCAGACATAATGTTGATATATACCACCATGTAATCTTCGCATTACAATACTGCACGTGCACTTGGCTACTTTAGCACATCAGCTACTAGTGTCTTCAATACTCGCACAGTCACAACTCTATACGTACAATATGTGTATGACCGCGCTATAGGCACGCACATAATGGATAACGAATATGCGCACCATGTGCCCCAATACTACATCTATTACTCACTCACGGATCCCGTGGGGCACATTGTAGCCACGCAAGCCTCTATAGTGTCCATGCACTCTCACAAAATCAGTTTAGTTCGAGACCACTAGCCTTCTAGCCGAAAGGAGCATGCATTTAGTATATATGCATGATTCACAACTGTTCCCCATTTCTAAATTAATTCTTCATTTGCAGGTAATCTCAAACGGAGTTACTGTGAGTACCTCATCACCACACTCACAGCACACTTTAGGGTGTGTGCTGATATTTACACTTGGCCTGTATATTATTTTTACGGCCATTCACCAAAATTATTTTTATCATTAATTTTGGCTGGTCCTGACGAAAGCCTCTAGAACTATCAAGAAGGCTGAAACTAGTTGACCTTAGTTTCTAGGGATATAAGGAAAATAACATTCCTAATTACGTATCCCGCAAAAAAACCCCCCTTTTTACATTAGTCCTGGGACCCTTATAATTAAAGTTTTTTCATAGGGCATTTCCCAGAGACTTTTTTAACTCTTAATCACTTCACACATAGCACTCCACTTACTGCTCATAACCCTGCTCCGCTGTATCTCAGGCGTTGTAGCACAACTGGATTGTGCTAGACAATCCAGTTGGGCCCCGATGATGAAGCATGCCACCTACTAGGTAGGTGGGTGAGGGGTTTCTTACACAGCAGTTGTGCTCTCCCTCCTTTCACGTTGTTTTCAACAATGACAGCGAAAAAAGTTTGCTTTGAGTCATGAAACTTGTCCATTTTGTTTGATCATACCTAAACTACTAGACAGGAATGTATTTCTCGAGGAGCGGAGCAGATAACTTGAAGGCTAGATACAGTCTTGGCAGGCAACAGGCCGGGCCAGGCACCGTTAGCCACGCAGGGAGTAAGACAAAGGTCATGGATACAGATGCAGGTCCAGGCTGGAGCATTCAGAGGCAGAAGGCAGGAAAAGCTTGATGGCAGAATTCAGGGCCTAACTTGCCAGAGCTGAAAAACGTGAAAGGTACACCATATAAAGACGGTGGCAAGGCATACTTAGGAACGGAATATTCGACCCATTCATGGTGGATCTGAAAGAGGACATGTTAACGTTGGACGCATATGTATTTGCGTCTTCATAGCTGGAAGTGGAGGGAACATACATGTACTTGTAGCATGTACATGGAGCCGTTGGGGTCTAAGATAGGGGACACAATCGATCATAAAAATTCATATTTCCTCATTCCCTCCTTGTCCCCTACGGACCCTTCATGATATATCGATCCTCAGGAATCCATCAATCTGTTCATGTAACATCATTTGCTCTTCTTTCTTCTTACGGGATTTTGAATGAGAACTTGAGTGTGGAATACATGATGTGGCACACAGGCCGCAAATCGCTGGTCCACATTGTAGACACAGGCAGCAACTGAATACTATGAGAAGGGCAATACCTAGGAAGGATAGGACTTTCCATCCCCAGGCTGACAACACACTCCAGAACCAACCGGACCACGTCCAGGTGCCTGGATTCTGGTGTATCTGACTTGCAATCTTATGAAGACGAGTTATGGCTTTATATACTGATGGCGCGTTTTCTGGGATGAAAACACAGCAACTCGATCCGATGACTCTACAGGCTCCGCCCCTATCGGCCAGGATGACGTCAAGGACAAGACGATTTTGGAGAACAACAATCCGCATCGCAGACTGCTCCTCTGTTAAGTTGCCTAGGGCAGAGGTAGTTTCATTCACTACTGCTTCAAGGGTTCTGGTTAATCTGCGTATCAGTTTACTATTAGAGACAACACCTATGTAGGGAAAGAGACCTTTATTGAAGTCTGTGTATTGTTCCCATGCCGTTTCAGTGTAGTCGACAATCGGGAGATCTCTCTGGGGTCTATTGTGTACTAGATGGGTATTTCTATGATAATCAGGAGGGGCTAGGAAAACAGGTGGCAGAAGGAATGCAATGTAACAGGTACCATCCCAATCTAGAGGTAAACGTATATATGCGGTATGACCACAAATGAAGTAGGAATGACGGGAAGCTCTAAATGTAGACTTGCCTTGATCACTGAATTCTATCACAGTAGTACATTTACTATGACCCAGGTGTACTGAACCATTCTTTCTTACACATAATTCACCTTTGACTGGTAATACGGACATAGCAGGCAAGACTGGTGCAGCTTCGGATTCAACATTCAGAATCATGAGGTTAAGTGTAAAGTTACCTAATCCATATACTTCATTTTCTAGATCAGTTCCTGTCCTTTTGGGAAGTCCCTCTTTGTTAGGGTAGCAGGCTTTAAGCAAAACTAAGTTCAGGTTTCCCCATACCCAGTTGCTCTGGTAAACTACGGTATTTGAATCTAAAGAATTAATCAAACTAAACCATGCACCACAGGAACCATTGTGTGTGAATGGATACGGAAAGAGGGGCAGAACTCCCTTGTATTTCTGATAGGGAGGGAGTCGGCCACATATCCAACAATTTGTAGCGTTGTTGGCCTGATGGGAGTGATGTAACATACTAATGAATGTGTTGTTGCGCAGCGCAAGTCTGTAGGGCAACTCATGTGGAGGTAATTCGCTAAAAGAGTGTTCGGCAGTAACATTGAAAGCAGAATGTGCACGCTTGAAAATAAGATAGTATATGTGCAACAGTATACTTGCAGCAATAATCAGAAGATTTAGAAAAAACATACTCAATAATGTCACTATACAGTGACTACGAAGTGATTTACAATATGCACGTTTCTTGAGCTGTTTCTGTCTATCTCTCTCTCGATTTCGGTCTAGAGGATACATGTCAGAGACTAATTTAACCGATTCACCTAGGAGAGGACTTAAACAATTAAATTGTCTGACTTTAGTTTCAGTTTATATTCCTGGGAAGCAGTTTTCTCGACCAGGGGGAGTTTTGAGTCAGTCTGTGGAGGAGGGCAGGGCTGAGAGTTCAAATCAGAAGGCAGTCCATGAAATTTCTTGATGTGGCTTGAGTGTAGCCAACCCTTGCGACCCTCAATCTTCACTGCTGTCCTCGTGGTCAGAAGTACTAATTTCGGCGTTTGCCAGCGAGGCTCCAGCGGGCTCCTCCTGTCGAAATTTCTTATAAACACGTAGTCTCCGGGAACCACTTCATGGGGCTTCACCTCGGTGTTGTCGGGAAAGGCTGCAGCTACCTGTGAACGGCAAGATTGTAGTGCAGACATCAAGGAAGCAAGGTAATCTGTCAGCATATTACAATCAACATCAGTGATTTTACGAGGTATAGGCGTCCCCCACATATTTGGTGGCCTACCGAAGACCACCTCGTACGGGGATAGCCCTGTTCGAGAATGTGCTATCATTCTCATGTAAAAGAGCGCAACTGGTAAAGCTACTATCCGCTCCACGAGACCTGCTGCCTCGGGATGCCGGACACAGTGGAATTTCCATTGATAGCCTAACAGGAGTGAAATGTGTTTCATTAGCTCGGATGAGAACGGTTGGCCATTATCTGAGTACACGATACGGGGCAAACCATACCGTGGGAAGAATTCACGAATCAGCTGCTTGGCAGTGGTCGGGGCAGTGTAATCTGGGACTGGATATGCTTCTGTCCAACGGGAAAGTGCGCATACAACTACGAGGACATATTTGAATCCTCGACAACGTTCCATCTGGATATAATCCATCTGGAGGACTTCAAAAGGATGATCGGGAGGTTGAAATCCACCTTGCTCTACAGGAACGCCTTTACCTGGGTTGAACTGACAACAAATCATGCAAGTACGCACTTTCTGTTTGGCTGCTGCTCGTAAGTGTTTATTGAACCAAATGTTTTGAATACTGTCTAACATAGCTTTCTCTCCTAGATGCGCTGGACTATGTATTGTGTTACTGATAACTTGAACCATGGAGTCGGGGAGAAACCATGTAGATTTTCCCTTCGTCATCCATCCCTGGTCTGTTTGGATCCCTCCTAGTTCAGTCCATTTCTTGATTTCCTCTGGTGTAGCATGTGTCTGTATGTCAATTACATCAAGGGCGGGATCCCTAACTGTCATGCAGTGTGTCGATGTCGGAACTATTGTCTTTGTCAAGTCAGTTGCATGAGTCCGATTCTGTGCTGTTTGCTTAGCTGTTCGGTCTGCTAGGTCGTTACCCTGGGAAATGATATCGGTGACTTTTGTATGGGCCTTGCACTTCATGATAGATATCGAAGTAGGCAGATGTATTGCATCTAACAGAGCTTGAATGAGGGGACCGTGTTGAATGTTGGCACCGTGAGAAGTTAAATAACCTCTCTCTCGCCAGAGGACTCCGAAGTCGTGTACAACTCCGAATGCATAACGTGAATCTGTGTATATGTTAACTCTCTTATTTTTGGCTTGAATACAGGCTTGTGTCAGAGCGATGAGCTCTGCTGCTTGAGCTGACAAGGTGTCAATACAATTCGTTTCAATAACTTCCGTGTCTGTCGTGACTGCGTAAGCGGCCACTAACTCTCCTGTACTTGTTCTCATGCATGAACCATCCACATAAAGTGTCAGGTCTGGATCTGGTAATGGAATGTCTGTCAAGTCTTGTCTGGGTTTCGTCGTAATAGTAATGACTTCAATACAATCATGTGCCAATGGGTCTGTTCCACTTAATGGCAAAAGTGTGGCAGGATTTAATGTACTACAGCGTCTGATTTCTATGTGTGGCTGGAACAATGTTAATTCATAACCTGTCAGTCGTGCTATAGTCAAGTGCTGGGTCTGAGTTCGGTTTAAAAGAACTTCCACGGAATGTGGAACTTGCACTGTCAATTGATGTCCTAATACTATGGAATCGCTTTGTCTGATCGCTAAAGCTGTCGCTGCGACTGATTTCAGGCACGTAGGCAGAGCCTGGGCTACTGGATCTAATGTGCTAGAAAAATAAGCACACGGTTTGTGTGAACCTGCTTGTTCCTGAGTGAGTACTGACAAGGCAGTACCTTCGCGTTCTGTAACAAAAAGTGTAAAAGGCTTACTGTAACATGGTGTCGCTAAAACAGGTGCTTGACATAAGGCTTTCTTTAAGTCTTCAAAAGCTTGTGTATGTTCCTGAGTCCAAGGGAGGACAGTCGAAGTCGCTGCCTCCTGGGTTGTCAACTGAATGAGTGGCTTTACTAGAAATGCATATTGGGGAATCCATTGTCTACAGTACGAAGTGAGACCTATGAAGGCCCGCACCTCCTTTTGTGTCTTGGGTGGTGGCATGTTTACAATTAACTGGATGCGGTCAGGTGTGAGCTGTCTCCCCCCTTTGGACAGCAAGTGCCCAAGGTACACAACTTGCTGAACACAGAATTGCAGCTTCGAAGGGGACACCTTGTGCCCCTTGTCGGCCAGGAAATGTAAAACCGTCAGTGATGCTTTTTCACACTCGGGTTCGCTTCGGGCGGTGATCAGCAGATCATCGACATATTGAAGCAGGGTAGTGTTAACAGGCATGTGGATACTGTCAAGTTGTCTTTTCAGTGCTTGGCTGTAGATGCTGGGGCTTTCTGTGAATCCTTGAGGTGCGCGTGCAAATTTGAAGCTTCGTCCATTTAAACAGAATCCGAACAAATATTGGCTTTCCGGATCGATTGGGACGCTAAAGAAGGCGTTCTTGAGGTCAATTACAGTAAAGAACGTTGCTTCTGAATCAATAGCTGTCAATAATGAAGAGATATCTGGAACCACGGGATACTGTGGTACAATGCATTTATTCAATTCGCGCAGATCAATAATTAATCGATAAACTGGGGGTGCATTTGGATCAGTACGTTTAAGAATTGGAATAATAGGAGAATTACATACATTGGAGTCGGTTTCCACAACCACTCCTTGTGCAATGAGCTCGTCAATGATTTGCAGCAAAGCCACTACAGCATCTGGAGGTAACTTGTATTGTCGAATTCGTGGTAATACCACTCCTGCTTTGAGTGTGACTCGATATGGTGTAATGTGCATACAACCTACATCAGTGGGGCCTTGTGCCCATAAATGTGCAGGGACATTCTGTAACCGGTGATCCATGTCTCTAAATACATAGTGACCTTTAAAGTCACGCAAAAATAGTCGTACCCCTTCCGGGGAACAACATATTACGGCTCCTAGAGCTTTCAGTGTCTTTATACCTAACAAGTTTTCTGGGCATGATTTTGTAAGCAATAAATCTGTAGTCCGTGTCAATGGACCAACTGCAAGAGGAAGAGGTTGCGATACTTCGTTAACAATAGGCTTTCCTGAAAATCCAAGGGAAACATTCTGTGAGCCTGAGAGGGATGCCCCTGGAACCTCGTCGTGACTTATAGTTGTTCTGCTTGCCCCTGTATCAATTAAAAACTTTCTGTCTTTCCCTAATACTTGACTATGTACATAAGGACCCTCTTGATCTACAGGAACCTCAATAAGGGGCAAGCCAACCTCCCTCTCTAGGCTGTTTCATGTGTATCGCTGATAATCGAGATAGTCATTTTGTGCATACTGGTACATCTGGTGTGTCGTGTTTTGTGTTGCGGCACTAGGCTGTGGCTGCGGTACTGCTACGGTCTGTTGTGAAGCTTGCATAGGCTGTACATTCTGAGGTACTTGTGGTTGGATCTGATCCTGTCTAGGTGGACGCGGTCTCTCCTTGGTTTTACCCGTAGAGATATTGTGTTTCAGAACTGCACAATCGTTTATATAATGACCTGGCTGTTTACAATAGTTGCATGTCCCTTTAACGGGAACCGCTGAATTACTGGACTGTGTCGCACCCTTTTTATGACCGTCAGCTGGAACTGACTGGGCGACGAGCATTTTCATTTTCGTGTCTTTCATACGTCTTTGTTCGTGTTCTTGTTCTTCTCTAATTCTATTCTGGTGGTACTGTAACATTTGTAACATTTGTGACGGGGTATTAGCTTGCCAAGAGCTCTCAACTTTCAATACTCTGTTCTTAACCTGGGGCAGGGAATTCTCGACTAATTTTGTTACAAAAAGATGTGGATATGAATCGCTACTTGCTTTCAGACCGCTATTAATACCAAAACATTTTTCAAATCGGGAATAAAAATCACTAGTGTCTTCGTCGGGTTTCTGTTTGCAGGCTGAGATTGCACCCCAGTCTTCCTTTTTCGTAGTTAATAAACGTGGCAATACTTGTACTAATAATCCTGGTAATGCTTTAGTTTTGTCCCCAAGCCCTAGGCCTGCAGTTCGGGCATTTTCTTCGTTTTCTAATGCTGTCCAATCAATCTTTTGCTCTCCCACCTCCCATTCTTTTTCTTTGAGTTTCTCGTAAATACCGGCAGGTAATAATACTTTTAATATTTTCATAATGTCAGGATAGGTATAATCACCCATGAGTAACATGTCTTTTATTTCACGGTGAAAACCTGCTGGATCTCTGTCATGGCTAGGCACTAATTTTTTCATCTCCAATAGTTCTATTTTAGTTATAGGCGTGTACACAAACACGCGTCTAAAAGTATTATCATCATTTCTAACTGGGTGCACTTCGCGTAAGGGATTCTGTCTGTCTATGTAATACATTTTTCTTTCCATGGAGGGAGCTGGATCAAGCTCTGGACACAGAAAGGCACTGTATCTGTGCCGATGTTCTAGAATTACTTTAATTAGATCGGTACCTAGACCTCTCCATTTATTCATGAGTAGTTCTATCAGTATATCAGGTAGGGGACCAGGATCGGAATGTTGGCCTTTATACAATATAAGGAGGTGTTGTATCATGTACATACCAGCTAAACGCTGTTCGTCTGGTGAAAGATTCAAAAACGTATGTACTAGCGCGTCATCACTATATTTATCAGAACTGTCAGCCCATTGTACTGCTGACCTGGCTAATTCTTGTTCATCCATAGAATCGAGTACATGGTACCCCATTCGTTCTTGAAGTATTTTATCAGTAGCCTGAAATAAGTGTTCAGGGGTCTTTGGATTTGACATGGCTGCTTGAAAAATTCTCTTACTTTCTGGACGTATCGGACGTATTGAATTATTAAAGGATCTTCCCTTACCTACGTAAGCTATCATTTCTCTAGCTGGTAGTTGTAATGGTCCTGTTGTCGTTTCTAGTTGTTCCTCCTCCCCCGAGGATTCGGTCTTATCTGCATCTATTTCTCTTTCAGGCTGTTCTCTTTCATATATTTGTTCTACTGTTTTTCGGATCCTTCGGTACATATTTTCTATACTACTCTGTTTATCATGTTTTCCGTCTGCTATATTCTGACTCCATTTGTTAAGTGCTTTCATTTCTTCCGGGTCTACACCTGGCCTATCTCTGTGTCTTATCAGGCAGTTTATGAAGAAGCGTAACAACAGTTTTTGCGTGTCCACTTTCTGGTATGCCATGGCCTCGCCAATACTTTCGGGACCTTGCCCTGTTTGGACAAAGTGATATATTTTGTCTAGATGATCAATCATTCCTGGTAGTATCATTAAATAGTTCGCAACTCGTCGTAGACGTACTGATGATAGCATCATTCTGTCGTCTTTACCGGGTACTGGATCATATCTACAGTCTGTAAGAGGCTCTTTAAGTATGTCGTAATTCGCTGTTTGAGGTGTACGTTGGTGTGCTAAATCCCTATAAGTCAATCGACGTGCTGATGGCGGCGTATGAAAACTTCCTGTCGCACCTCCTGAGGTGCCAGGTCCAAAAGGATTCGTTGGGTGTAAGGTAGGGAGAATTGGTGCAGGAAGAAGTGGAGGAACGGGCGGAAGGTTTGGAACGGACGGAGGAGTATGTTGCTGCAGAAGTGGGGGCAGATTATCTCGGGGTCGAGCGCCGTTAGCAGGTGGTGTGCGTGGCGGCGGAGCATTAACATATTCGGGGGCTACATCGTCTAAATAGGAAGAAAGGAAAATGTCCTTTGCGGTCTTGGGGTGCAATTTAGTCGGAAGCAATGGAGATGGCAGATCTTTTGGTACTTCCAGGGTGGCCTTAGGTAAACCCTCGGCCAGAAGAGGATACATACCATTCATAAGAGTGTTTCGTTGTCTGTCTACTTGTTCTGCTTTTACTCGGATACCTTCCTCAATTAATACGTTTTCTCGGGCTTTGTCTGAATCCTCCCTACTTTTCTCTTCCTTTCTGAGCGCTTTCTCTGTGCGTCTATGCGATTCTTTACGCCATAATTCAATGGCATCTTTCTGTGACTGTCTAGCTTTCTTTTTCCATAATGCTTCTTCTACTCTCATGATGCAATCTGCATCCCATGTCCCAGCAGTGGGCCATCTCTGATTCTCTGCTAAATCCTTGGTATAGTCCACCCATAAATCGAGATATAATACGGCATCTAGGCCATGTTTATGGTACATAAAGTACCCTGGAGTGTCCCTAGGTGGAATGGGAACGGCTTCCTCGAGTATCCCTTTTCTAGTTTTTATCTGTCTTAATTTTGAGAATAACGGCATTTTAAACCTTGCTACTTGATTCTTACTCGGACTTGAACACAATTAATACAATAAACACAGTAATGAAGATCGAACAATCACTCATTCCACGACATTTAAAACATATTAAAACATTTTAAAACGAACAATGATAATTAGAATAAAACTAACTAGCTGCATAATACTGGATGTACTGCTAAACAGTACAGATACACTGCTAAAACAGTGCAGACCAGGTCTGTGTACCCAAACCCGTCTTGACCGGCACAAACCAATGCGCACGTCTAGATGCGTCCCCAGCAACGGTACTCACCGGGAAGCACGGAACGGAACAGAAGGCCTCGGAAACTCTGGACTGGACTAGACCAGACTGGACTCGACTCGACTCGTGACGTAGGTACTTCGGAACTTCGGAACCTGGTGGGCCTCTGTATACCTCGGATCTTGCTCTCTCAGCTAGGCTCTGGTCGGGATCCTCCGCACTCCTCACCGCCTCGTCTGGGTGTTGATCGCAGCCTCAGTCACCTCCGTTGGCCTGAGGGAGGTACAGGAAATCCTGCGGGTACGCGTAGTTGTCCGTCCGGCTGTGGCAGGAGACCGGGTCTGCAATGCACCTCCGGCGCGTGGGGTGGGGGAGGTGTCCCTATTCGGGCGCCAATTATGTGGTAAATTTAAATTACCTAGACTTAATTTATGCAGTAAAGTTCAATAAGAATAACTCAGTAAAAATAAGAGGCAGAATCCGTGGTATTTGAGGTTTTAAAAGGGGATTTATTCCTTACAAAGGAATTGGTTCGAACCAGGCAATCGGATTCCGTCACCACGAAGGTTCGGGAAGGGATAGGCAATACTTTATTGACAGGTTGTCATATATATAGTCAATGCATTACAGTAAAGACAAATGCAGAAGGCGTGACAGCTGAGAAGAGAGATAAGAATACACATACGTAATGAAAAAAGGCGTTACAATAGGCGTGCATAAGGGCGTGTACTAGAAACGTCATTATGAGGATGTCACAGGTGGGTGGATCCATAAAAGAATCCTGCAAGGTCAGCAGAAATATATGGCAGAGATGCGCGTGCAGCAGCATGACGTGTGATTGACGTGTAACTGGAGGGTGAAGGGGACTTGACATTTAGCCCTACATGAGGAGACAGAAGTCTGGGATGTCAGAACAACCTAATCCCAAATCGTATCTAATATCTTGTGTTTAAGGAACTGTATTATCTGGAAGGAAAGGTCTCTCAGGCAGAGGCTATCCTATACTGACTGCTAGTGCGTGTATAAGTGTCTACGTGTCTACATGAGATGCGAGGGGGCATGGGCCTACCATGGTAACAGGAGCTATGAATTACTTGCACGGAGACAGTAAGGCCGGGCCCTTTGCTCTGTAGCTGGAAGGATGTTTACCTAATCTACTAGACAGGAATGTATTTCTCGAGGAGCGGAGCAGATAACTTGAAGGCTAGATACAGTCTTGGCAGGCAACAGGCCGGGCCAGGCACCGTTAGCCGCGCAGGGAGTAAGACAAAGGTCATGGATACAGATGCAGGTCCAGGCTGGAGCATTCAGAGGCAGAAGGCAGGAAAAGCTCGATGGCAGAATTCAGGGCCTAACTTGCCAGAGCTGAAAAACGTGAAAGGTACACCATATAAAGACGGTGGCAAGGCATACTTAGGAACGGAATATTCGACCCATTCATGGTGGATCTGAAAGAGGACATGTTAACGTTGGACGCATATGTATTTTGCGTCTTCATAGCTGGAAGTGGAGGGAACATACATGTACTTGTAGCATGTACATGGAGCCGTTGGGGTCTAAGATAGGGGACACAATCGATCATAAAAATTCATATTTCCTCATGTCAGATGTTGAGTTTTTGTACGATTCAGAAGAGTATCAACTGCATGCGGAACCATCACTATGAGCATATTATCCATGACAAGGCCTGCGGATTGTCGAATAGACGCCGCAGCTGCCGCCGTCGCCCTCAAGCAACTCGGCAACGCTCTAGCTACCGGATCTAAAGTCGAGGAAAAATATGCACATGGGCGCTGCTTGTCACCAAATTGTTGCCTTAAAACCCTCAACGCACAACCTTCCCTCTCGTGGACGTATAGTGTAAATGGCTTGCTGTAATCAGGAGTACCTAACACAGGAGCCGAACACAACGCATCACGAAGTTCAGAAAAACTTTTCTGACATTCCTCCGTCCATGGCAAAGGAGTCGAAACATCCTTGCACGTAAGAGCTATCAATGGCTTCGCTAACAGTGAAAAATTTGGAATCCACTGTCTACAGTATGACGTGATACCTAAAAAGGCACGCACGTCTCTCTGAGTCGTCGGCACAGTCATTCGGGCAATTGCTGCGATTCTTTCAGGGGTCAACTTCCTTCCCGCCTTTGACAATAAGTGACCTAGATAGGTAACTTCTTGACAACAATATTGCAATTTAGAAGGTGACACCTTGTGGTGTAAGTCGCATAGATGCTGCAACAGTGCCACAGTAGCAGTCTTGCAAATTTGTTCAGTGTCTGCAGCTACCAACAAATCGTCAACGTACTGAATCAAGGCCGCACCAGCTGGCAGCACGAATGCATCAAGTTGGCTCTTGAGAGCTTGACTGTAGATCGATGGGCTCTCACAGTAGCCTTGAGGTGCGCGTTTGAACCGGAAGCTACGACCACCTAATGAAAAACCAAACAAATCTCGACTTTCCTCAGCAATTGGAATGCTAAAGAACGCATTCTTCAAATCAATTACCGAGAACCATGATGCAGAGGCTGGAATCAGAGTCAGTAAAGCTGTAATGTCGGGCACCACAGGAAACTGCGGGACAACAATTTTATTTACCTCCCGTAAGTCAATAACTAGACGGTACACAGGGGGCTTGGAGGGATCAGTTCGCTTCAGAATAGGCAACACAGGACTATTACACACGTTACCTCGTGTCTCCTCAATAACATCTTTATCGATCAAATCATAGATGATCGCTAATAGTGCCCGTTCACCATCAAGGGAGATACGATACTGGGGTATGCGCGGTAATCGTGCATCAACTTTCAATTGAACAACATAAGGTGGTATTTCCAGCAGGCCCACATCATTGGGATTTGTCGCCCACAAAGAAGCCGGAAGAGAACTCAATTCCGGTGGGAGCTTGTCGATCGATAAATACATAGGGCAAATCACTTTCTGACCCAACGTAAGCTCTACTCCCGTAGGAGAGCAGTACAAAGTCGCATGTAATCTTTTCAACAAATCCAAGCCCAAAAGATTCTCACCACAACCAGTAGTCAAAATCAAAGGGGCTTCTAACTCATGAGACCCAATCGTAAGGGGCAAGAGGCTAGAAACCGGATTGCTAACGGGGGCGCCAGAGAATCCAACGGAAACATTCGTTAAGCCAGACAAAGGCGCGCCAGGGAGTTTCGAATGCATGATGGAACTTTTTGCTGCACCAGTGTCCAACAGAAAAGGCTCAACGACGCCCAATGTGGCAACTGCGACATAAGGCCCTCTCTGATCTACCGGAACTGATACTTCTCCCTTCCTTTGTCTATGGCCGTCCTAGTAGATACCGTCCGTATCAACATCACGCTCGACATAATAGTCGTCCACATGATACTGTGCAGATCTACCAGACGAGAGATCGCGCCGATCAAAACAATTCTGCGAGTCTGACGAAGTCGCAAGACGCTCAGCCTGAGTCTGAGTAACACCGCGACCTCTACCACGTGAAGCTTGTTGAGGACCACTACGACCTCCTCGAGCCGACACACCATTGTTCCTATCACGTGGAACTGGGCAATTAAACTTCAAATGGCCCTCCCCTCGACAATATGCACATTGATTATACCCCAACACAAAGCGAGGTGCGGGAGAGTCATTGCGCACCTGTGTTCTGGGAAACTGCGATTGTGAGCGATTCGGCTGTTGCGAGTCATTAAAATTTGAGCGCGGAGGATACGCTTGCTGCAATAAGACCTTAGTTTTAAGATCTTTTGTTTTCTTATCTGCACGTTCACTTTCTTCCTTTTCTCTATTTTCATAATATTGGGCCATAGCCAATATTTGAGCAGTGGTAGAAACAGCCCACAAACTCTCAGAATTCTTCAGCTTGTTGTTGAGTTCAGGCAACAAGTTCGATACAAATTTATCAACAAACAACCGCTGACCACCCTCCGAACTCATGTCCTGACCACTATGATCAACAAATGCTTCCTCAAATCTCGTAAAGAAATCGGAGACACTCTCATCCCTCTTTTGCTTACACGCGGACAATTTGTCCCAATTGACGCGCATCACTGGCATAAGCGTTTTCATAAGAGTAATTATCCTCTGGGGCAAATCCACAATAAGCTGTTCAGGTTTAGCCCCACCAACTTGCTGGGCGTCTGCCGCCGTAAGCGCAGCCCAGTCACCGCCTAACTCAGCCGCGTGATTCTCGTGTCGAATTTTCACCCAAATCGGCTGAGGCACTACATTGCCAAACAACATGTCGATATCACCAAGATTCATAACAGTAGCATCCACTAGTTGGGACAGCTCCTTATAATAACCTGCAGGATTTTTACGAGGATCGGGCAAAGTTTGCTTCACCTGCAAAACTTCCGATCGCTTCCAAGGGAGGTGTATCCACACTCTCTGAAACCGTCCTGGGACAGCAGGATTAGCATTAGGATCACCTGGCATCCACACTGGGGGGACTTCTCGCATAGGATATTGACCAGGTTTTGCCATCCACTCTTCGGTCTCGTCTTTGAACAACGCTCTAGGTTGCACTGTACATCGAAAGGATAACAGACGTTCTAGAGCAGCTCGAACCTTATCACCTACAATCACACCAGTTGTAAATTGATGCTGAAGCTCAGAAACCTCAAACGGTACATTGTCCACCACATTGTCGACCACATCATGATCCCATTCTTCCCTCAACGATTTACACATTTCCTCAAACACGAATCGTTGCGTGGGCGCATTAAACTGGGAAAATGTTTCAAACACTATACGCGAAGTGTACTTAACAGGATTACGAATCCATTTACGTGCCATTTTTACCAAGGATTCACGTTCCCTACCATCAGGAAGCTGGCTACGCCTCTGAGCAACATCAGAAAGAGTCGATCCAAGTATTGGCCCAAAAAGCGGAGAATAAAGAGTAGCAACAGCATTCAGGAGACGGCTACGAACAGAAGGAGAAGAAGAAGACGGCACAGGAGCAACAACAGTAGGAGTGGAAACAGTAGAGGTGGACGCGGCACCAGAAGTAGCGGGAACGACAGGCTGAGGAGGGGCTGGAAAAAGCGCAGTAGGAAGAGAAGCCGGTAAAGGAGGATTGACAATTTGCGGCACAAGAGGATTCGGGGGAGCGGGAGGAACGACGGGCTGACCAGCAGCCGCCAAAACAGCAGGTTGAGGAATAGGAAGAATCATAGGATCCACAGTATCTGGAGCATAGGGGGGTGGTGATTTCAACAAATAAGATAGGAGCGAATCTTCTATCACTTCTTCTCCCGTCTTGTCAGCATCAGACGGTAACACCGGGTAACACTTATCCACCGCCATATGATGAAGTCGAGCACTAACTTCCTGCTCTTTCTCATCTTTGTCTCGCTGATACTGTTCAGCATTTCGCATCACCGTAATGACACCTTCTCTCTTATTTTTCTTACTCTGTTTGATTTCTTTCTGCTTGGCCTCTTTACGCCATAACCGGAAGGAATCAAACATGGCTGGCCTAGCCTTCTTTTTAAACAGTTTAGCTTCCAAATTATCTAAAACAGCAGTTTCGAAACTACCATGTGATGGCCAACTAAGAACACCATCATTTTTAGTGTAACGGACCCAATATTCGTTATATACGATAGGACCCACACCATGACGACTATAGAGCTCATAAATTGGAGTTCCAACCGGAGGTATCGGACATGAATCCTCCAACCGGGAATCCATTCTGCAACATTTAAGAAACCCAAACAAAGTACTACGGCCAGGCATCGTGCACACTAACCGAGTTTACAAACTTCAAGGGCTATCGAATTATGATGTCCTCGCACAAAAATGCGAGACCCTCGGTTTTGGCAATTGCAATCGTCAAATAAAACCCAACAACTAAGAACCACAAATGCTATGGAACCATGCAAACAACAAAGGAACACTGGGAGCGACCCACAAATACTTAACTGAAAGAGCAATGGCGTCACCAGGAAGTCCCGTCTATCGTCTCGCCGTACAAAGGACTACGCCAGGCGCCAAAACAGGTCGACAGGCACGGCATCAGTCCGTCGCAGCCGTCAGGAGGCGGGGATCTTCGCGGGAAAAGACGTCGGGCCACTTATTTCGACAACTGGATCGATGAAGCGGGGTGCACCTTCCCTCGGAGATTTCACACGAAGTTCCTCACGATCGTCGGGCTTTGGACCGGTACCGCTGATGTCGCCCCACGTTGGGCGCCAACTGAAGGACTGGGTTATTCTAAGACCCAGCGGTGCCAGGGGACAACACCTGAAACCTTCGTGGGTTACCTGTTCTGGCGTACAAAACACAGAGACACGGGACACTTCCAGCGACGTCAGAGATCAGCGTTTATTTACTGCAGGGATACAGAGATCACAAGAAGTACACAACGTGTAGGTTCTCGGAGACTGCTTCAAATTGCAAAAGTGGATCGCTCCTTTTATACACGTTTTTGCCATTGCACAGTATGGCGAACAAAAGTTACAACTCAGTTCCCACAATAAACTTCGAAAGAGTCGTGTTCATGTTTCAGGAGGCCAGAACATAATTACAGCAGCATTGCCGGTTCCCAACTGTAAAAACATATCTCCCCGTAATAAAACACATTCCATTCTGACCGTAAACACATTAGGAGAGAGGACAAGAACAGATGCAAAGAAAGGACAAGGATGCACAACAGGTTAAAGAAGAGTGTCAGGAGTAATAAAGGAAACTTGATGACAGGATCAAAGACCTCGTGTCCAGTGCATGCATGACTGAAACAATAGGCTAGCACGGCAAGATGAGTCCCGAGCGGGGCCATCTGCCTTCGCCGTGTCATTTCCCTTATCGTAAAAGTCACCCTCAAAGAAACACGTGTCCCTCATGTAAGCTTGGGAGTCCCAGGGTCACGAAGCGGGCAACGTCCGTTCGCTGGCTACTTGAGGGCAAGAAACAAAATGGATGTCGTATCTAAAATGGAACCCGAGGGTTCGGATGAACAAACCCAAGAACGAGACGAACCATACGTGGTGGCGTAGCGAAACTGCGTACACCAACTATACTCGTCATTTGCGGTTCGTAGACACCGAACTCATCCATATTCGTCACCACTCAAAAAATGTCGTTCCGTCTCACACGGAACCTCAACGGCCCCCAATGGAAAAGCCAACCCAAGTGCTATTGCACCTAGAGAATGCAAACTGTTGTAAGTAGTGTCGTATAGAAACACATTATTATGATAGCTGCCAGGTGACCTGATGCTATGTATGACACCAACAGCCAGTCCTGGATTTTGTAATCAACCACTGAACAGATTTGTGTTTACCCATACTCCCATTGTTAAAATCGAAACTGCAAATTTCTGCATTCCCATGCTCATCTGGCACAGGCAGAGAAGGGACTGGCAAAGGACATGGCTGAAGGCCAAAACCAGCAACCAAAGGACAATTACAGAGGCTTGCCCTGTCAGATGTGGATGTTGTGTACTGGATTCAGGGTGTGGTTCAATGCCTCGTCTTACGTGCGGTATCATCTGGGCATGGCTTTCAATCCGTATTGGGGAAACAACTTTAAGGGAGGGTATGCATATCATTCAAAACCAAAATACAAAGACATTTGGCAGCTATGCAGAGATAGATGCACAACCATTATGTGCCCAATGTACTGTTCATGACCTCACACATTATGACGTTGGTCTGTGAGGTGAAGTGTTCAATAATTATTATCACACTTAAAAATTGCAGTAAAAGATTAATGCATGTTCAAAGAATAAAAAGATGTGAAGGCTGCTGTAGCAGAGACCTTTAATTGATGGTCTTGAACATTTAGAGTTGTCATGCCAGTTATATTGAGAAAAAAAGTTACAGTTGTATATAGAACAAAGGCTCCACTGACCCTGAGCATCACTAGATGTCCCTTCATTTGTGGCAACGAAGGATGGCCGAAGTTCCACTGATTACTACTAGATATTTCCACAGCAGGAACACATTTGCAAAGCAGGCCACATTGGTTGATTCTTATCATCCAACTGGACGGCTTGAATAAACTGTATGAACAATTGAATAAAGAAGACACTCGATGTACACTAGGTGGCTACTCCCCTCTTTTCCTGAGCACCTGCTCTTGAAATACATAGACCTTGGAGACTTGGATACTATAAGAGTGTGCACCCCCAAAAACCTAGACAACAAATAATACATGGGCAAAATTGTCTCTTTTTAATATTTCTCTGCTTGACCAAATTGGGCTATAAAAATCCCCAAGCTTTGCTCCACAGTTGAAACGGGGAAGTGGGCACAATTTGGGCATTTCTCGTGTGGTTTGTGCACATTGTGGAGTTCTCCCTTGCAAAATGAGGTCCAGGGATAACCACATGCACTGCCTGAGCTGCCAAAAAACTGAGCAATTCCTATTGATTGTGTGGAAACCGCCATTCCCTCATGAATATGGCCACTTACACACCCACTCGTTCACTCATACAGCCGCTCAGTCACCATACAACAACTCATTTATCCATTCACCCATCCATACAGCTCCTCACACAGCCACTTACTCACCCATACAGCAACTCACATACACTCACCAATATGGTCACTCAAACAGTCACGTACTCACCCACACAGGTACTCAAACCCACTTATACATCTATACACTCACTCACACAAGAATACAGCCACTCACACACCCACTCACACACAGATACACACAGTTCCACAGCCACTCACATAAAATATGTTATAAATAGTATCACTAATTAGTAATACATAAGTATACTAATTTAACTTTGTAGCAGCTTAGTGTGTCTGTTTAACAGTCATGAATGTTTAGAAAACACTCACAGTTACTGGATGATGTCATCAGTGATGTCATTTGAAATGTCATGAGTGATGCCATCAGTGACATCACAGACCTTGTCATGAGTGGTGTAATATGTGAGGTCCTCAGCAGTGCATTGCGGGAGCGTAAGTTATAGTTAGCTCAGGTAACTATAACTACTGAAATTCACTGGTTTTGTACAAGTGAAATCTGAGCCTAATTATAATGTTTCTGTGATCTTTCGTTTTTATCAGTGAATGTCTAAGTTTTTTAAATTCTATTTACTAACTATAACGTCCTTGTGACCTTTGTTTTTTTCAGTGAATTTCTACATTGTTTTAATGTTATTTCCTACCTATAGCCTCCCTGTAATCTATGTTTTTTTATTGTGAATTTTAAAGTTTTTTAAATTTTATCTTCTTTGGCATCAAGAAGGCGTCAACAAAATCATCAGGAATTGTTCTGGGGAGCCTTTTGGTAAGGCATTTATCATCATGGTAAAAGGCAGGAAGACCTTTGCATACTACCAAGGTGGAGGGGGTAGGGCCACATGGGCAGAGCTTCCAGTGATTTCTCACATTTGAATACTCATAGTCATTTAAAGGGAGAACCATGGACTCTGATTTCACCAGGAAAGGCCACAAAAGAACCCACTGGTCACAGTCACTACAGAATGCACTCTGATAGAACAATGATGCATTCACCTTCACCAAGAATTTCACATCATTTTCAATGTGGAACTGCTGAGAAAACGCAATCGCTTTGTCTTTGCCAAACCCATGAACAATAAGACCCATCAACACACTTGTTTTTGAATATTTCATGAAGATTCGTTAACCGGCACCAAAGCTATAGGAAAGTCAAAAAACGCTTCTCATAGGGAAGTGTATTTATTTAAAAGATTTATACAGCACGCAGCTACTCAACAGGGTTTCCTGGCGCTAAACAGGGCAAGCGAAATTGCAGATATCTGAACAAGGATTAAACTTGGTTAGAAATAAAAGTTTTGAGCTTTTTACGAAAGGCCAGAAGAGACTGACAGGTCCTAAGTTCCAAGGGAAGGGAATTTCACAGTTTAGCTCCAAGGTATGAAAAAGAGCGACCTGGCATACGGGTCAACCGCACTCTGGGAACAGAAAAAAGACGGGTAGGTAGGTAAGATTTGACCAGGCTTTGTATGTACGATGGAGCTAAGCCATGCTTAGCTTGAAACATATAACATAGAGCCTTGAACTCAATGCGTTTATTTACCTTAAGCCAATAAAATTGAAGCAGGAAGGGAGAGATGGAGGCTTGTCGAGGCAACCGAAAAAGAAGGCGAGCAGCCACGTTTTGAATGAGCTGTAAGCGACGAGCAGCGGCCTTATCTGCGCCCAAGTTCAGTACATTGCCATAGTCAAGTCTGGAGATCACCATTGCCTGCACCACGGTTCTTTGGGCTGTAGGTGGAATTAGCCAAAGGATTTTTTTTGCCACTTGAGAACCGCAAAGCATGTTGCGGTGACTCCAGACACTTGGGCTCTATAGGGAAACTAGGTCCTCTATATTTAAAAGAACAATTGATGTACAGAATGCTGAACAAACAACTCGGACACCAACAGCAGACCAATTAACCGCACCTCACAAAAAGTTCCAACTATTTTGAGCCTAGTGCACTTCTATTCCAGTATCAGCCCTTGATTGATACCGCTGCCAAGCAGAAAACAATTTGAAGAAATGAAATGGTGCACCTGGAAATATCACAATCCACAAATTTGCAATATTCTTCCTTTATTTGATATTCAAGTAAAAAATACTTATAAAGCGAACATCCAGCCAACATGTTTCGTTCAAACTAGCATTTGAACTTCGTCAGGGCTTCAATAATTTATTGTTCTGTAGAATCTGGTGTGAATATTAATAACTGTAGTCATGAGATTCACTTTTTAAATCAAACACAAGTTGTGATTAAATGCTCACCATGTTCCTTAACCAAATTCGCCAGAAACATCCAATGATAACTGGGGTTGTAGTTCCCCCACATGATCAATACAAGTCAGTATATATATATATATATATATATATATATATATATATATATATATATATATATATATATATATATATATATATATATATATATATATATATATATATATATATATATATGTATAGGTAGAAAATATACAGAGAACTGACACCTTGCAAACCAGACCAGTTAATGAACTACTGTCCTCAGGTTAGGAAAGTGAAACCAAAATCATACTTACATACAACAGGAATGCCAAAGACATCAGGAACATTCTCACTAAAAACTGGGACATTCTTAAAAGTGATCCCAATATAAGTCCCGTTATAAGTGAAAAACCCTGTATCACCTATAGAAAAGGATACAGTTTCAGACACAGACTGGTACACAGTGATATTACTATCCATAACACCATGCAAGATCAAGTTCTCAAAGGGTTTTTTCCTTGCGGGCACTGTAAGGCCTGCAAAAACAGCCTAATGAAGAAAGGAGGGGGTGGGAAAATGAAAAGTATTTCCCAATTTCTCAGATGTGGGACCCCATTTGTAATTTACTGTCTGGTTTGTCCATGCAATCTAAAATACATTGGCAGCACTGTTCATCCAGCAAAGAAACGGGTGTTGGAACATCTGCGTGCCATAACTAAACAGGACCAACAGTACCATTTGCCCGCCACTTCCAACAACATCACTTCTCCAACAGTGCCCTACTGAGCTACTATGCAATGGAACACATCCCACGTCCCCCCAGGGGAGGCAACAGAGCCCTGAAACTTAAAGAAAGGGAATCTATGTACATCATTGATCTCCAGACCAAATCCCCGGGAGGGCTCAACCTTGACGAAGAATCAAGAATACACTTATATGAAACGTAGTGGCTCTTCTCAGCTCTTGTGTTCGCTCTCTTCTTAGTGCTTCTTTAGGGAGCATGTAAATGTATGAATTAATGCATATACAAGATGTGTATTGTAGCTTTTAATTTTAGGATTCCTGCATGTAACCTATATTTTTTTTCTTTCTGTTTTGTCTCTCCCATCACTACAGGAGGAAAGAAAGGGACCCACACTACCTCGTTAGTGCCACATTCACGGGTTGCCTAACATTTTTTTCCAAAGGCACTCGGTAGCACCGTATCACGTCAATCAAGATTGTTCACCTGTGGTTTGATCTTTTTTCATTTATTCCTTTTACTGTTCTTTTGACTCTTAGCCTCTATAATGTACTAGCCCTTAGACTATGTTAATTTCTGGTACTAGCCTGCAATGTTAACTCTAAATTATGATGGGAGTTGGATATGTTACTGCCCACGATTTGTCCACAGACCTTGAGAAGGCCTTTATACAGCGTGATAATGTATTTACACCCTATAACATTGATATCTGATTTACCATATGTATTTTACCTTTGTCCTACTTCGCAACAACTGTGCTTTTGCAAACTGAGACTTTCATATCACGTACTGTCGCACTAGCATCAGAATGTGTAATTATAATCATAGCACAAAGGTTTTTAATGTCTTCTCAGCTACACTTCAACATTAAGATAGAGGCCAAGTGAGGTTTGTGCACTTTACACCAGCACGTAACTTTATTGACACAAATTCAGTGCACAGGTCACGTGACCGCCGTAGCTAGATTTCAACATAGCATCTTGTACAACATAAGAGACGGGGACGCAGCAATGTACTGACATGACGTTAATCATATTGTTTGTTTACATCACAGGTCTCGCTTGAATTGCGCACATATTGGGGCTCCATTGATGAACACTGCACAATGCAGGAGAAACTAATTCTCAATAACTATTTTACACAGTATTTAATGTACATGATTGGGAAACGGGGCGAAAATATCACGACAATCTTACGATAACTTCTACATTTGCAATACTCGGAAATATGTATTTCACTGATGGATTTCTTTCCGCTCCAACATGGCTGCTATGTAACATGATTTTGTTTGTAGTTCATTTGCGAGTCCTCTTTCTACTACAATGTTGTACGTGGCGATCACTTTGTTTTTGTACTTATGGGTGATTTCAATCACACTTCCATTGTGAGAGCAAGGCGTAACTGCCGAAACGCGTAGCGTGGAAGCTAATAAACCTTCCTGATATACTTATTTCATTGTTTCCTGAGAGTTCATCTATTTCGCTTGGCGATACGAATTTTGGAAACTAATTTACTGGGTGCTCTCCCGGTGCATGCACCACCCTCCACGGGTCCGTGGTCTTTACGCGAGCAGCTGAATTTGGATATATATATATATATATATATATATATATATATATATATATATATATATATATATATATATATATATATATATATATATATATATATTACCTACTGGCGGTCGCCAGTAGGTAGTTATAGTTAGGACCCCTTTTCCATAGGAAATCCGCAACATTCTATTTTGAATAACTTTGGCGCCGGTCGATGAATCCTCGCGAATTTCTCAAAATAGGTGGGGCGCTATGCTCCGCTCCTACCCTGAAAGTCTCGGGGGGATTCGTCAAGCGGGGGCTGAGATAAAAGGGGGGTCCCAAAACGCGTTTTTCCCATGCATTTTTCCATAGGACCTTTAGAACGAGCTACAGCCCGAACGGCTGAACAGAATTACTAGAAATTTGGCAGAGAGGTAGTCCCTATGTCAAGGAAGTGCCTTTTGTAGGTTTGGTGTAAATCTGTTCAGTAGATTCTGAGAAAATAGCCTTTAAATCAATATATATATCTGAGCCCGCTTACGGTACGCTTACCGTACGCTTACCGTACGCGTACGGTGGCGTGCGCGAGCGCGATTCTGATTGGCTCTTAGGTCTTAGTAAACATTCGAATCGGCCGAAACCAGGAAGCGGCGTCCGCCATTTTGTCTCTCGCACTGAGTGTTATTTATCAAACATGATGCCCAAAAACATGTTACGGGGCTGTTTTGACAACTCCCTCCCACATAGTCATGTTGAGGGAGTCCCCAAACATCCCCCACGAGCAAAAACGGTTTTATTTTTTTTTCGGCAATTTCGCCGAGTACGCTTACCGTACGCTTACCGTAAGCGTACGGTAAAAAATAGAAATAAAAAAAACACTATCCACACTTACCCCACCCCCTGTGCTTTTGGTGGCCGTAGGCCGTAGTTTATTACATCACTAAAAAAACTATATTTTGGCAACATGAAATTATAAAATCGAAATAAAAAAAACACTATCCACATTGACCCCACCCCCTGTGCTTTTGGTGGCCGAAGGCCACCAAATGTACAGGGCTTATTAAAGTTGATAAAAACCGTGCACGGAACGCACTGCGTTAAGTGGGCGCGCACGCCTCGAATGGCGTAAAGTAACTTAGCATTTAAAAAACCGTACAAATTCACTGAAAAAACCATAGGTTTCACACACGTTATAGTTAGGAATTAGCATTTAAAAAACCTTGCAAATTCACTGAAAAAACCATAGGTTTCACACATGTTATAGTTAGCGGAAATTTTACTGATAAAAAACCAATGAAATTGCCCCGTTATAGTTAGTGCTGGCAACTATAACTCACGCGACCGCAATCTTCTGCTGATGACATATGTGTCTTTATAAAAAAAAATATTTGTAATATATGTATAGCTAAAAATGTATGGAAGAAGACATGGGCAAATAAGTGTCTAAATATAGTATTAGCATCAGCAGAGGATTGCGGTCGCGTGAGTTATAGTTGCCAGCACTAACTATAACGGGGCAATTTCATTGGTTTTTTATCAGTAAAATTTCCGCTAACTATAACATGTGTGAAACCTATGGTTTTTTCAGTGAATATATATATATATATATATATATATATATATATATATATATATATATATATATATATGCCACAAAGAATCGTCTCACAGCTTGCACATAATCCTCGCACAAGAGACGAACACGGACCCAGTAGTGAGTGCTAATTTTCTTTATTCAGTCCAATACAAACGCACCACCGCCATATATATATTTTTGCTTTCGTCACCTGGTACCGTTGCTGCACCATTCAAATGACGATAGCAGACCCAAATTCGGTGCAATATGTAATTTATTTTCAATAAACGCCCTGCACCACCGCCATGACGCGTTTCAGGCAACAAAGTGCCCTTGATCACATGATGCGGATGTGGAGTGCTTCCCCAAATTTAAAGTGACAGTGCATATGCATGGTTTCTCCCGTCATAAGGCATAGATATAGAAAACATCTGCAATCTTTTTTAGAGAAAGAACAAGTTTACAATCCTTTAAATAATGCTAAATACAATAGACGGCAATAAATAAATGTTATCAGCCATTCTATAATATTAAAAAGCAGTATATATGGTAAAAACATTCAAAACAATTATAATATGTTTCAAACATTTAAAACCAAAACCCATAACACAAACCATATAAAATTTAATTTTTGGTCTGGTTAAAAAATATGTGCAAAATAGCAGAAGGGAGATGTAAACAAAGAATTGACTCTTGATAATATTGCCCAAGTGGGCCATGATTGCCAATGTTTTCATGATTACATTTGCCTAAAGTGCATGTGCAAAAAAACAGTGTTGATGATCCCCTATAGTAGTCACAGCCGTGACATACTAAAGTGCAAATGTATAAAAAAGTGGGAAGATATAAAAGAAATTATATGGGAGGCAGCAGCTAAATGGATTTAAGATCTTATTTAATATCTCATTTAGAGGAATTTAATACAATCACAAACATGTAAAAAAATCCTCACTCGAATTTAAGCCTTGGGGTATTTTGCTTTCCAGTTCTAAAATGTATCGTGTCTCAAGTTTACGGAGCAGAGCCTCCCGGTTGCCTCCTCGCTTTTGAGGAAGAATAGTATCTATGACAAAGTATTTTAAATTATCCAACTTACTGTCATGATATTCTTTAAAATGTCTGGCTACCGGGTAGGTGACATCAATATTGGTAATGGCTCTCATGTGCTGGAGTACTTGTTTATGTACCTGCAATTTTGTACTCCCTACATATTGCAGGTTACACAAGCACTCCAGCACATAAACTGCATATTCTCTTCTACAGTTGAGACTCTTGGTGATTAGTACTGGATTGGGTTTGAAAGGTGTAATATAATTTGTTTTATTAACCCCATATCTACACGCTTTGCATGTATTACAGCGTGTAAAGCCATTTTTAGGACTTAGCCAGGTTTTGGCCACCATTACTTCTGGACTGCTTTTTACTAAGGAACTGTTCATCGACTGAGCCTTCCTACAGGTTATACATGGTGACCGGGTGACCTGGTTGCTCAAAACTGAGTCACTTCTTACCAATGGCCAATTTTTATTCATGATTTTACGTATGGCTTTGTGTTGTAGGCTATAATTTAAGATCAATCTCGTAGAAGACTCATCATATGTGTTGGATGGTTTGTTGCGTACTGTGAGTGCTTTTTATTGGCCAAGGATAGCAGTTTTATTCATAGCAATATCAAGTGTCTTTTCTGAATAGCCCCTGTCTAGGAACCTATTCTTGCTCTGCAATTGGGCTATCCTGCACTCATTGACATTGCTGCACACTCTGCGGATACGAAGCATCTCCCCATAAGGGATGCTGTTAATCAAATGGGCAGGGTGATGGCTGGTGGCATGTAGAATTGTGTTTCCAGCAGTTACTTTTCTATGTAATCTTGTTTCCACCTTATTTTCTGCGTTGTATATTTCCACATCTAAAAAACACATGATTTCTCTGCTCATTTGTGCTGTAAAACCTAGATTAAAATTGTTACAGTTGATATTCTTCACAAATCTCTGAGCACTTTCTTCTGTTCCCTTCCAGATTAAAAAAATGTAATCAATAAATCTATACCAACATAAAACCTGACTTGTTAAAATCTCCAAATATTCAATTCTCAGGACCTGTTCCTACCAGTACCCTATATGGAGACACGCATAACTGGGAGAAAAACAGGCCCCCTTAGCTACACCTCTGATTTGATTAAAAATCTGGTTATTGAATAAAAAGAAATCATTTTCAAGACAGGTTAAAATCATGGTAGATAACATTTTGTTGTGCAAGTGCATAACCTCAGATCTTGTATTCAGATAGTATTCCACTGCCCTGATGCCATCGCAGTGATAAATACTGGTATACAGCGTTGCAACATCTAAAGTTATTAATAGATAATCATCGTCCCATTTGACACCACTCAATTTTCTCAAGAAGTCTCCTGTGTCCTGTATGTACGAAGGGAGACTTTTGACGTGGTTTTGTAGGAAGAAGTCTACATAGCGTGATGTATTCTCCAGTAAGCCACCGCAGGCCAATATAATGGGCCTGCCCGGAGGCTTGGTAATGCACTTGTGAACTTTTAGGATGAAGTAAATTGCTGGAATTTTTGGGTGGTCATTTAAAAAAAATGTAAATTCATCATTGGAAAGTAAGCCAGCTGATTTCCATGCCACAAGCTTTTTGTAGAATTCATTGCGTGCTGTGGTTACTAATTGTGAGTTACTCTGTTTATAGCAATCCCTATCATTTAGTTGGTTGAGCGCTTCCTCCATATACATTTCATATGGCCACAACACGATGTTGCCCCCTTTGTCAGACTGTCGAACTATGATCTTTTTTTGAGCTTGAAGTTTTTTCACCAGTCTGTGATATTCATTATTTTGCTTAATAAATCTCCTAGCTGAGTGCGTTGTTTTATAGAAGAGGGATTTTAATTCAATTGTGACCTTTTCATTGAATAGGTCCAGATTGTCTCTCAGCATAATGGGGCAAAATTTTGATTTGGGCTTAAATGGGGTACGCTCACTTTCTCTTGTTTCTAGTTTATCATAATGGGGTAATTGCGTACATGTGTTGCTTTCAGCATGTAGTTCTTCCAAATTCCTGAGTAACATTCTTTCCTGTGTCGATAATTCATTTGGATTATCTGTAGTTGGTATTTGTAAAACCGCTTGAATTTCTATGTTGCCCCCTCGCATTGTGTGATATTTGCGCAGCTTAAGTTTACCCACAAACTTGTATACGTCAATCCTTGCTTTTGCATAATCAAAGTTCGCCTGTGGGCTGTAAGACAATCCCAGTGACAGAGTTTTCATTTCATCATTGCTAAGCTTAGTTGCTGTCAGATTAATTATTGTACTCGATTTGACATCTTTCGCTGCAATCTGCGTTGCCGTTTTTTGGTCGTCTTTTTCTTGTTGCTTGGCTTTGCGTTTGATGCAGCATCGGCGTCTTGCTCTCCGCTTTTGATTCCTGTTCTTGATGTGCTTACATATTGCACATTCGATCTGAGGGTCTGTCGTCTGTCCTGGCGCAGGTAATTGACTTACTGCACCAGGGATGGTTTTGGAAACCCCATTGTTCTTGATGCTCTTGCCTGGTCATTCTCAGATTCACTATCAATGGCAGAGCTAAGATCAGATGTAGAAGATTGTAAGTCGGGATTTCCACTAGTACTGGGTTGTTGGTTTCTCACCGGGACTGTGATGTTGGTCGTTTTTACATTGTCAAATTTCTTGGCAAATGTGAACACCCGTCCCTGTTCATAGTCGCATTTATCCCGATAGAATTTAAAGGTCTTCCGCTTTTTTATTATATCTTCTCCTTTTTGCAATCTGACAAGCATCTCATTGCGATGTTTTGATATTATTTCCGTTTGTTCTAGCTTAGCAATTTCATCGTTGATCTCATCAATGTTAGTTTGTAAAGTTAATCGGTCACTTTCGGCATATTTTACCAGGATTTCTACCAGGCGCCGTGAGGAATCAAGATTGGTTTCAGCCCACTCTGCTAGCATTCGAGGGTCTTGATTTTCATAACTTGGGGCTAACATTATTCTTAATCCCTTGGGACTCTTCCGACTTCAAGATACCGGGTAAGCGATTTATGCTCCCACCATTTTGATTGCTCCTGTCTCATGAGCTTCTCTAACTTCTTGAACAATTCCTTAACACTTTGGTTGGCTATGGGTGCCGAATTCGAGTTCAATGCCATTATTGTTTCCCCACTGGGAAGGTCCCTAAACATATCGTGGCCGCCGCCTCGCGACTCCTCAGCGCGTCGGCTGACATGGTGCAAACGTGTGGGCGGATCTTATTATTGAAGCTATATTTGTTAAGTCACTTGTTGAATAACTGTGCTTAAATCATGCACACTCCTTCTCCAAACATTTGGCGTTTCCCTACCTTGGTTGAAGATTCCGACGCAACACGTATCCTCCGATACAGGTTTCGTCCTTTGATCCACCGGCAGGATTATTGCATCGTCTGGGGGCTGCCGCGGATACTCCTTACAGGAGGGCTGTACACACACCCAGAACAGAACCAGGAAATTGCTCCTTGCCAACCGGCCCAGATTGAAGGAGGGGTCTGCGACTACAGAGGAAGCAAACTCGGTACAATTTGTTGCTTTCTTCCCCTGGTACTGCTGCTGCACCATTCAAATGACGATAGCAGACCCATGTATTACAGCGTGTAAAGCCATTTTTAGTATTTAGCTAGGTTTTGGCCACCATTACTTCTGGACTGCTTTTTACTAAGGAACTGTTCATCGACTGAGCCTTCCTACAGGTTATACATGGTGACCGGGTGACCTGGTTGCTCAAAACTGAGTCACTTCTTACCAATGGCCAATTTTTATTCATGATTTTACGTATGGCTTTGTGTTGTAGGCTATAAGTTAAGATCAATCTCGTAGAAGACTCATCATATGTGTTGGATGGTTTGTTGCGTACTGTGAGTGCTTTTGATTGGCCAAGGATAGCAGTTTTATTCATAGCAATATCAAGTGTCTTTTCTGAATAGCCCCTGTCTAGGAACCTATTCTTGCTCTGCAATTGGGCTATCCTGCACTCATTGACATTGCTGCACACTCTGCGGATACGAAGCATCTCCCCATAAGGGATGCTGTTAATCAAATGGGCAGGGTGATGGCTGGTGGCATGTAGAATTGTGTTTCCAGCAGTTACTTTTCTATGTAATCTTGTTTCCACCTTATTTTCTGCGTTGTATATTTCCACATCTAAAAAACACATGATTTCTCTGCTCATTTGTGCTGTAAAACCTAGATTAAAATTGTTACAGTTGATATTCTTCACAAATCTCTGAGCACTTTCTTCTGTTCCCTTCCAGATTAAAAAAATGTAATCAATAAATCTATACCAACATAAAACCTGACTTGTTAAAATCTCCAAATATTCAATTCTCAGGACCTGTTCCTCCCAGTACCCTATATGGAGACACGCATAACTGGGAGAAAAACAGGCCCCCTTAGCTACACCTCTGATTTGATTAAAAATCTGGTTATTGAATAAAAAGAAATCATTTTCAAGATAGGTTAAAATCATGGTAGATAACATTTTGTTGTGCAAGTGCATAACCTCAGATCTTGTATTCAGATAGTATTCCACTGCCCTGATGCCATCGCAGTGATAAATACTGGTATACAGCGTTGCAACATCTAAAGTTATTAATAGATAATCATCGTCCCATTTGACACCACTCAATTTTCTCAAGAAGTCTCCTGTGTCCTGTATGTACGAAGGGAGACTTTTGACGTGGTTTTGTAGGAAGAAGTCTACATAGCGTGATGTATTCTCCAGTAAGCCACCGCAGGCCAATATAATGGGCTTGCCCGGAGGCTTGGTAATGCACTTGTGAACTTTAAGGATGAAGTAAATTGCTGGAATTTTTGGGTGGTCATTTAAAAAAAATGTAAATTCATCATTGGAAAGTAAGCCAGCTGATTTCCATGCCACAAGCTTTTTGTAGAATTCATTGCGTGCTGTGGTTACTAATTGTGAGTTACTCCGTTTATAGCAATCCGGCAGGATTATTGCATCGTCTGGGGGCTGCCGCGGATACTCCTTACAGGAGGGCTGTACACACACCCAGAACAGAACCAGGAAATTGCTCCTTGCCAACCGGCCCAGATTGAAGGAGGGGTCTGCGACTACAGAGGAAGCAAACTCGGTACAATTTGTTGCTTTCTTCTCCTGGTACTGCTGCTGCACCATTCAAATGACGATAGCAGACCCACATTCGGTGCAATATCTAATTTATTTTCAATAAACGCCCTGCACCACCGCCATGACGCGTTTCGGGCAACAAAGTGCCCTTGATCACATGGCGCGCATGTGGAGTGCTTCCCCAAATTTAAAGTGACAGTGCATATGCATGGTTTCTCACGTCATAAGGCATAGATATAGAAAACATCTGCAATATTTTTTTAGAAAAAGAACAAGTTTACAATCCTTTAAATAATGCTAAATAAAATAGACAGCAATAAATAAATGTTATCAGCCATTCTATAGTATTAAAAAGCAGTATATATGGTAAAAACATTCAAAATTATTATAATATGTTTCAAACATTTAAAACCAAAACCCATAACACAAACCATATAAAATTTCATTTTTGATCTGGTTCATAAATATGTGCAAATTAGCAGAAGGGAGATGTAAACAAAGAATTGACTCTTGATAATATTGCCCAAGTTGGCCATGATTGCCAATGTTTTCATAATTAAATTTGCCTAAAGTGCGTGTGCAAAAAAACAGTGTTGATGATTCCCTATAGTAGTCACAGCCGTGACATACTAAAGTGCAAATGTATAAAAAAGTGGGAAGATATAAAAGAAATTATCAGGGAGGCAGCAGCTAAATGGATTTAAGATCTTATTTAAAATCTCATTTAGAGGAATTAAATACAATCACAGACATGTAAAAAAATCCTCACTCAAATTTAATCCTTGGGGTATTTTGCTATCCAGTTCTAAAATGTATCGTGTCTCAAGTTTACGGAGCAGAGCTTCCCGGTTGCCTCCTCGCTTTTG
Organism: Triturus cristatus; assembly: GCF_964204655.1. Taxonomy (NCBI): domain Eukaryota; kingdom Metazoa; phylum Chordata; class Amphibia; order Caudata; family Salamandridae; genus Triturus; species Triturus cristatus. The sequence continues at coordinate 744,209,314 of NC_140580.1, read as the reverse complement.
AGGAAGAATAGTATCTATGACAAAGTATTTTAAATTATCCAACTTACTGTCATGATATTCTTTAAAATGTCTGGCTACCGGGTAAGTGACATCAATATTGGTAATGGCTCTCAAGTGCTGCAGTACTTGTTTATGTATCTGCAATTTTGTACTCCCTACATATTGCAGGTTACACGATCACTCCAGCACATAAACTGCATATTCAGTTCTACAGTTGAGACTCTTGGTAATTAGTACTGGATTGGGTTTGAAAGGTGTAATATAATTTGTTTTATTAACCCCATATCTACACGCTTTGCATGTATTACAGCGTGTAAAGCCATTTTTAGGACTTAGCCAGGTTTTGGCCACCATTACTTCTGGACTGCTTTTTACTAAGGAACTGCTCATTGACTGAGCCATCCTAAAGGTTATACATGGTTACCGGGTGATTTGGTTGCTCAAAACTGAGTCACTTCTTACCAATGGCCAATTTTTATTCATGATTTTACGTATGGCTTTGTGTTGTAGGCTATAGGTTAAGATCAATCTCATAGAAGACTCATCATATGTGTTGGATGGTTTGTTGCGTACTGTGAGTGCTTTTGATTGGCCAAGGATAGCAGTTTTTTTCATAGCAATATCAAGTGTCTTTTCTGAATAGCCCCTGTCCAGGAACCTATTCTTGCTCTGCAATTGGGCTATCCTGCACTCATTGTCATTGCTGCACACTCTGCGGATACGAAGCATCTCCCCATAAGGGATGCTGTTAATCAAATGGGCAGGGTGATGGCTGGTGGCATGTAGAATTGTGTTTCCAGCAGTTACTCTTCTATGTAATCTTGTTTCCACCTTATTTTCTGCGATGTATATTTCCACATCTAAAAAACACATGATTTCTCTGCTCATTTGTGTTGTAAAACCTAGATTAAAATTGTTACAGTTAATATTCTTCACAAATCTCTGAGCACTTTCTTCTGTTCCCTTCCAGATTAAAAAAAGTCATCAATAAATCTATAGCAACAGGCCCCCTTAGCTACACCTCTGATTTGATTTTATATATATATATATATATATATATATTATCTTATCTACTGGCGGTCGCCAGTAGATAGTTATAGTTAGGACCGTGTTTCCATAGGAAATCCGCAACATTCTATTTGGAATAACTTTGGCGCCGGTCGACGAATCCTCGCGAAATTTTTAAAACTAATGGGGCGCTACGCTCCGCTCCTACCCTGAAAGTCTCGGGGGGATTCATCAAGCGGGGGCTGAGAAAAAAGGGGGGTCCCAAAACGCGTTTTCCCCATGCATTTTCCCATAGGACCTTTAGTCCGAGCTACAGCCCGAACGGCTGAACAGAATTACTTGAAATTTGGCAGAGAGGTAGCCATAAGGTCAAGGAAGTGCCTTTTGAAGGTCTCGTGTAAATCTGTTCAGTATTTCCTGAGAAAATAGCATTTAAAAGCATATAAATATCTATACGCGCGCACCGTGCGCTCACTGTGCACGCACCCTGCCGTACGCGAGCGCAATTCTGATTGGTTGTTAGATGTCGGTAAACATTCGAATCGGTCGAAACCAGGAAGTGTCGGCTGCCATTTTGTCTCTCGCAGTCTGAGGGGGTGAAAAACAAAGGTGGAGAACGTGAAAAGGGGGCAGGGTGGACCGTTCCTGACCCCCTAGCCTTTGTCAGGGGGTCCCAGAAGGACCCCCAAGGGCAAAAAAAAGATTTTTTTTTTTTTCGAAAAATCGCGGAGTGCGCGCAATGTGCGCGCACGCTGAAAAAACACGCGTAAAATGTCTTTTTTTACATTTTTAACGGAAAATTAAGCGAGGTTCGTGCACCGTGTGCGCACGCTAAAAATCCCATAAAAAAATTAAAAATACATACATAAATTAGCATTTAAAAAACCTTTGAAATTCACGGAAAAAACCATAGGTTTCACACAAGTTATAGTTACGAATTCGCATTTAAAAAACCTTGCAAATTCACTTAAAAAACCATAGGTTTCACACATGTTATAGTTAGCTGGACATTTCACTCGTAAAAAACCAATGAAATTCCCCCGTTATAGTTAGTGCAGGCAACTATAACTCACGCGACCGCAATCCTCTGCTGATGACGTCAGATATTACATCACTGATGACATATGTGTCTTTCTGAAAAATAAATATTTGTAATATATGTATAGCTAAAAATTAATGGAAGAAGACATGGGTAAATAAGTGTCTAAATACAGTGATGTAATATCTGACGTCATCAGCAGAGGATTGCGGTCGCGTGAGTTATAGTTGCCTGCACTAACTATAACGGGGGAATTTCATTGGTTTTTTACGAGTGAAATGTCCAGCTAACTATAACATGTGTGAAACCTATGGTTTTTTAAGTGATATATATATATATATATATATATATATATATATATATATATATATATATATATATATATATATATATATATATATACATATATATATATATATATATATATATATATATATATTGTACAACCCAATTCAAGCGATACTGAAGAGGCGCTGACACCGTGGGTAATCCATCAAGAAAAGTTTTTATTCTTCACACCAAAGCCAAACGCGTTTCGACGGACTTGCCGCCTTGGTCACTGAACACAGGTAAGACATTATTACAGTGCTTAAATACACCTTTGGCTAGTTAACTTTTGGCGGTTAATCATAAACATAGAAAGAGTCACTGCGAGTGTTTTCTTTAAATCACCAAATGTATGTACAGAGTAATACTGTTTGCGCAAGCATTTAACTTTCATTGTTGAACATAAAATGTAAACATTTAAAATATGTACTTTAGTATAGTTGCATTAACTCGCTAACCAATCAATTGAACCCAAGTGGGTAGTGGCTTCTTGTGACTACAAAATGAAACTTTATACCGCCTTAAGGAAAAACAAGCTAATATTCATCTAGGCTTGTGCCAAAAGTTTAGACCTGTGCTGTAGAAGAGTGAGCAAAAAACACAAAAGAAGTAGTCTTTCAAAATAAACAGATGAACACACAGTATTGTATTATCTAAATGCTAAATAAACTGTGTTACATTGGTTTCACTTTTATTATTGCAGATATACACTTAGAGCTTCATCCGCATTGAGTCCATTTGGAATCTTGCTATTAAGTAGCACAATGTATCTAGATTCGAGTTTGCGCAGAGACAGTAATCTGTTTCCTCCCCGAATGTTTTTTGGAACACTATCTATCACAAAATATGTGAGATCCTCACTTCTACCACTATGTGTAGTGTTTATGTGACGTGCTACAGGGTAAGATGGATCATCAGTATTTATAGCACGTAGGTGTTGCAGGATTCGTACGTGTACTTGATGGATAGTACTACCTACATATAATTTATTGCAGGTACACTTGAGAACATACACTGCAAATTCTGTTTTGCAGGTGAAATTGCTGCGGATTTCAAAAGGAGTGTGTTTAAAAGGTAAACTAAGGCTGCGGGTGTTGACCCCAAACTTGCACGCCTTACATTTCGCACATTTGTAAAATCCATTTCTTGCTTTGAGCCAATCTGTTTTGGTGTCTAGTCTAGGTGAATTACAAACTAGCTCCTGCCTCATTGATTTTGCTCGTCTAAATGTGATTTGTGGTGGTTTGCTGCATATTTCTCCTACTGTTGGATCACTTCTTACCGCTTGCCAATGTTTTGTGAGTATTCTGCGAATATTTGTGTGATAGATATTGAAACCAGTGATAAGTCTAGGTGGTGTGCTTGCTGGAGGGTCGCCTGGTGGAATGTGAATAGTTTTATCTCTTTTAAGTAGCTTTGATCTTTCCACTGTGGCACATTTGTTTTCTGCTTTATAGAGGATCTCTGGTTTGTACCCCCTGTTGTTTAGCCTGTCAAAGAGTTCTTCTTTTGCTTGGTTAAAACTGTTAGAAGAACTGCAGTTTCTTTTCATCCTCAGACACTCCCCATAGGGAATACTCTCAATCAATTTGCTGGGATGGAAACTGCTATATATATATATATCTCAAAAGCCAGTCCCGATAAAGACAAAGTCTGTCTGTTAGGACGGTCCGTGTCGGGGTAATCGGCAACCCCAATTATGAAACTCCTCACACTTCCAGATTAAAAAAAGTCATCAATAAATCTATAGCAACAGGCCCCCTTAGCTACACCTCTGATTTTATATATATATATATATATATATATGAGTCCAACGCTTCCTCCAGTTGAGGAAAAAGCACAGCACACTCCGGAATTAGAAGCAAGAGCTTTATTGAAGATAAAATGCGCGTAGTGCTGACAGTCCCTTCAAACGCTAAGGCAGACGCGTTTCAAGCTTTCAATAGCTCTCATCAGTGCCTGTTCGTGGGTCTTCGCGCTTTCTGTGGTGGTCAGAAACGAGGTGCAGGTGAGTTGAAAAACCGCTCCCCTTAGTGATGTCATTGCTTTCTCCTACAATGGGTGGCTCGCGCTTACAGCCCACCAGGCTAAGGCATGCTGGTAAATGTAGTCCTGAGGGGTGTTCGTTAAGTAACAGAATCACTCCAACCATCAAGTGATGTCCCAAAATGCTGGATCAGGGCCACACTCCAGCTCAAGAGCCCAGCAGGATGACAAAAAGCCTTGCTCCCAACTCCTTAATCAGGCGAAAATATCACCTCCTCTCTCCCCAATGCAGCATATTACACCATGTTGGCAGTCCAGGCTGTTCGGGGGGGCTCCGTGTTTTTGCAGTTCATGCAATGTTCCAAAAGATTTGCTGGTCTTGACACGGTGCACCAGACCGAGAGGGTGTGCTGTTAGTCAGCGACCTGCTGCTGACAATACATGAGTCCAATGCTTCCTCCAGTTGAGGAAAAAGCACAGCACACTCCGGAATTAGAAGCAAGAGCTTTATTGAAGATAAAATGCGCGTAGTGCTGACAGTCCCTTCAAACGCTAAGGCAGACGCGTTTCAAGCTTTCAATAGCTCTCATCAGTGCCTGTTCGTGGGTCTTCGCGCATTCTGTGGTGGTCAGAAACGAGGTGCAGGTGAGTTGAAAAACCGCTCCCCTTAGTGATGTCATTGCTTTCTCCTCCAATGGGTGGCTCGCGCTTACAGCCCACCAGGCTAAGGCATGCTGGTAAATGTAGTCCTGAGGGGTGTTCGTTAAGTAACAGAATCACTCCAACCATCAAGTGATGTCCCAAAATGCTGGATCAGGGCCACACTCCAGCTCAAGAGCCCAGCAGGATGACAAAAAGCCTTGCTCCCAACTCCTTAATCAGGCGAAAATATCACCTCCTCTCTCCCCAATGCAGCATATTACACCATGTTGGCAGTCCAGGCTGCTCGGGGGGGCTCCGTGTTTTTGCAGTTCATGCAATGTTCCAAAAGATTTGCTGGTCTTGACACGGTGCACCAGACCGAGAGGGTGTGCTGTTAGTCAGCGACCTGCTGCTGACAATACATGAGTCCAACGCTTCCTCCAGTTGAGGAAAAAGCACAGCACACTCCGGAACTAGAAGCAAGAGCTTTATTGAAGATAAAATGCGCGTAGTGCTGACAGTCCCTTCAAACGCTAAGGCAGACGCGTTTCAAGCTTTCAATAGCTCTCATCAGTGCCTGTTCGTGGGTCTTCGCGCTTTCTGTGGTGGTCAGAAACGAGGTGCAGGTGAGTTGAAAAACCGCTCCCCTTAGTGATGTCATTGCTTTCTCCTCCAATGGGTGGCTCGCGCTTACAGCCCACCAGGCTAAGGCATGCTGGTAAATGTAGTCCTGAGGGGTGTTCGTTAAGTAACAGAATCACTCCAACCATCAAGTGATGTCCCAAAATGCTGGATCAGGGCCACACTCCAGCTCAAGAGTCCAGCAGGATGACAAAAAGCCTTGCTCCCAACTCCTTAATCGGGCGAAAATATCACTTCCTCTCTCCCCAATGCAGCATATTACACCATGTTGGCAGTCCAGGCTGCTCGGGGGGGCTCCGTGGTTTTGCAGTTCATGCAATGTTCCAAAAGATTTGCTGGTCTTGACACGGTGCACCAGACCGAGAGGGTGTGATGTTAGTCAGCGACCTGCTGCTGACAATACATGAGTCCCACGCTTCCTCCAGTTGAGGAAAAAGCACAGCACACTCCGGAATTAGAAGCAAGAGCTTTATTGAAGATAAAATGCGCGTAGTGCTGACAGTCCCTTCAAACGCTAAGGCATATATATATATATATATATATATATATATATATATATTCAGTGAAAAAAACATAGGTTTCAGGGGTGTTATAGTTAGCTGGACATTTCCCTCGTACAAAACCCTAGAAATTCCAATGTTATAGTTAGTTCAGCTAACTATAACTCGTGCCCCCGCAATGCACTGCTGATGACGTCACATATTACATTTCTAAGGTTTTTTAAATGCCAATTCCTAACTATAACGCCCCTGAAACCGTTGTTTTTTTCGGTGAATTTCAAAGGTTTTTTAAATGCCAATTCCTAACTATAACATGCAGGAAACCTATGTTTTTGTCAGTGAATTTCAAAGGTTTTTTAAATGCTAATTCCTATCTATAACTTATCTCTGAAGATATCATGTTTAATGATTTTGATTGGATTTCTATATTTTTCAAATTCAGTGTGTCAATTTCATTAATTATCTTTTTTTTAAAATACTTTTTTATCACCATTTTTTAAACTTATTTTTTCAATTAATTCTTTTAAAAATTAAAAAATATGATTTGAACTTAATGGGTTTTTCAAACATATTTTTTTATATTTTTCAAAATATTTTTTTAACTATATGTTCAAAACTTTATTATAACATGACAGGTTTTTAAGCTGTTATCTATCAGCAAATACATGATGTAACCAAATGCTTCTCTCACAATGGTTGCCCAAATGCACACAGACTCACATTGTGATTCTAGACAAGCAACACTACCCCTAGGAGTTTATCAAAACTCATTCACTACTGTGGAAGGGGTAAGGGGACTGCACACAATCTACATATTTAAGTACTGCACTTTAGTGTCAATGCCTGACTCATTTAATCAACGCATAAGCAAAGACTGGCTTCTAATGCTACGAAAACTTGACAACATGACAGGTTTTAAAACAGTTATCTGTCAGCAAATACACAATGTTACCAAACGCTTCTCTCACAGTGGTTCCCAAATGCACACAGACTCACAGTGTGATTCTAGACAACAACCACTATCCCTACGAGTTTACCAAACCTTATTTACTACTATGGAAGTGGTAAGGGAACTGCACACAATGTGCATATTTCAAAAGTGCACTTTTGTGTCAAAGCCTGACTCATTTAATCAACGCATAAGCAAAGACTGGCTTCTAATGCAACTAAAACTTGTCAACATGACAGGTTTTAAAAGAGTTATCTGTCAGCAAATACAAGATGTTACTAAATGCTTCTCTCACAGTGGTTCCCAAATGCACACAGGCTCTCTGTGTGATTCTAGACAAACAACACTATCCCTTGCACTATACCAAAACACATTTCTTCATCTACAAGGAGTACTACATTTTACTGCAGAAACATAACTCATTTCACAAATTCATAAACAATGACTGGTTTCTAATTCTACCAAAATATAAAAACTGCATAGGTATCTGTCTACAAACACATGACAAAAACAAATCCTCATTACAAAATGGTTTCTACATGCACACACACTCTCAATAAGATTGTAGAGAAAAAAAAGTACTCCCTACACTTTAGCAGAAGAAATACATTAGTCTGATTAAAATAAAAATAGTCTACATACATCCCCTCACAATTAAATAACTCACCTTTCAAGATGTTTTGTAGATTAAGAAGTATATCAGTCACACACCAGATATCAGTCACACACCAGATTTTCTTATACAGAATCTCTGCACTGTGCACCTGTCCGCAGAACCAAAGAATGGCAAAGTTTCCCTCTCATTTTCCACACATATACATGTAAACATCAAATCACATTCCTTCCCACATAAATTCAAAAGCAAACACACATTTCTATTGGTTAAACATTTCAACCCTTTCCAAATGATATAAACTTCAACACTTCCCCCAATCTGCCTTCTGCCCGTTACCAAAGAAACAGGTCATGGAACACTGTACTGAGCACACAGGTCACAAGTTCAGCACACACAATGTTGCTAATCAAAACAGCAAGTGTGCTTGACTTCTCAACATATCAGCTTATCATATATAATGTTCCTTACAATCAGTTTTTGTTAACCAATAAGAATCATGCGTTTAAAAAACAGAAATATGCACCCTACCTTTCAGTGTAGAAGGTTGTCAAACAACCAATGATTTCTTGTCTTTTTTCAAAATTGCATCTTAGCCACCATTTTAGAAACATCTTACTTTCCAAACTGCCATTTCATTTACAGAGACCATCTGAGTGCATCCAGACCTCCTTACAAGATGCTTACAGTGTGGATTGTGGGACACAGCTACATTTTCTGGAGCCAAAGGTATGCAGAAAACAAAGGCATTCACAAAGACCTAGGTTTGCCAAATGTAGACATTAAATGGATTGGACAGAGAGGGTTAAAGTGGCACCAATTGATGCCATTGGTGAAATCCTTCATGCAAATCCAACACCCTGACCTCATAATAGTGCACTGTGGCGGCAATGACCTAGGCACTTTGACTGGGGTAGGTCTGGAAATGCTTATGAAGGACACCTTTGCAGAACTGATTTCACTTTTCCCTAAAACTGCCTTTGTGTTTTCTAACATATGCCAAAGGCAGAAATGGAACTGGTCCGATCATTTTTGTCCACAGATTGAGAAAGCTAGGAAACATGTGAATAAATCTGTTTCTGCTTTTCTCAGAGACTACAGAATGGGGTCCATTTACAATAACAATCTGCGCTTTCATATGCAAGAGCTGTATCGGAGAGATGGAGTACACTTTACTGATGAAGAAACAGAGTCTTCCTCAACAACTTTAGACTCTGTATAGGTACTTACTTATAAGTACCAAAAACTCTCAATGAACACAACGGCTCTTTTTAGAGCCACTCAAGAACAAAACACTTAAGCTTAATCTTTATCTCCCAACAATTTCATTTTTTTTCCCTTGGATCCGCGATCCCACTGCGAGAGAATCCGTGCATCCAACGCGATAGGATGCGCAATTCGCCGTTTTTTTTTTAAAAAGGGGGGCCCCAGGGAGGGTCAGAGTATTTCCACTCTGCCTCCTTTACATGTTTTACACACGTGTTCCCCTTGCTTCTTCAGCCTCGCTTCTACCGAGGCAGAAAATGGCCGCCAACAGTTCCTGGTTTCGAATGTAGAGAGACACTCGACAGCCAATTAGCATTCAGCGCACGATCGGGAGGGTGCGCGCTCGGTTCGGGGAGGGTGCGCTTACGGTGCGAGTACGGTCCGCGGATCCTCCGTGGCCATAGATATTTATGTACTTTTAACTCTAATTTTCTCAGGAACTACTGAACGGATTCACACCATATATGCAAAAGGCACGAGTCCGAACTGAGGACTACCTCTTTGCCAAATTTGGTGTCATTCTGTTCAGCGGTTCGGGCTGTAGCGGCGACAACAGATCCTATGGGAAATTGCATGGGGAAAACGTGTTTTGGGACCCCCCTTTTTAAATGGTGTAAATCCGTTCAGTAGTTCCTGAGAAAAGTAGAGTTAAAAAGATAGATATATCTGGGCGGAGCCTAACCACACATCTCATCGTGAGATCTGATTCCCTGTCAGTACTTCATCCAAGAAGTGTTGGCAGCCATCTTGGGACCAATACACATGATAGCACCTCATTAAAAAGCATTGCAGTTAATAGAAGGTTTTAAGACTTTCGTTACGTTATAAATCATTTGTTGATGATACCATACTCATTTTAGGAATTGTGGTGTGTTCTAAGGTGATTTTACCATGTGAAAAAGCCTTCTGTTGTGATATCATGAATCATGTTTGAGAGAAAACTATTTTCTCATGCTTTTCCCACAGAGGTTTGGAAGGTGATCTATAAGCTAAACTGAGAGTATATTTTCTGTAAATTCACATTATCTTTCTCAGTCATGTGAGAATGAAGTCTGACATTCTCAGTAAAACATGTACATCCAACAAGGGCAGAGACTGTCAGTTGATTCCTTTGTGTTCTACTGCAGCTTCCCAGAGTGTTCTAAAGAACAACTAGAGCGCTAACAGTCCTATTTATGACAAACGTATTGCACACCTGAAGCCATCTTGATTGGAATAAAGTGGTAACTCTTAAAACATTTAATTTAAAAAGGAACAAAATGAGGGGGTGCATTTTGCCATAGAAAGTATGATTAGTGCTGCAGAAAGAAAAATTAGGGCACATTTTGAGTGACTTCACATGCACTTTCAATACCAGCAGCAGACTTCCCTGGTGAGCAGTAGCTTTACAACAGTGGTCTAATAAGCAACTAGAGTGCTAACATTCTGAATTTATGGCAAATGTGTGACATATCTGAATGCCTTCTTGATGGAATTAAAGTAAAAAACTAAAAGTATTTCCTACTGAGGAGACTGTAGTAAATGAGGAAATTAGGAAACTTCATAACAAATAAGTCTCCCAAATGGGCCACCAGAGACAAAAGAGCCCAAATGTAGCCCGAATATCACCCAGATGTAGCCCAAGTATAGCCCAATGACAGAATGTCCCAGAGTGTTCTAACGAACAACTAGAGCGCTAACAGTCTTACTTATGACAAAAGTATGGCACACCTGAAGCCATCTTGGTTGGAATAAAGTGGTAACACTTAACACATTTAATTTACAAAGGAACAAAATGAGGGGGTTCATTTTGCCATAGAAATTATGATTAGTGCTGCAGAAAGAAAAATTAGGGCACATTTTGAATTCTCAAATCCTCTTCTATTTCATAAAAAAATTCTGACATGCAGACTGAAACATGCACTTTGAATACCAGCAGCAGACTTCCCTGGTGAGCAGTAGCTTTACTACAGTGATCTAATGAGCAACTAGAGTGCTAACATTCAGAATTTATGGCAAATGTGTGACACATCTGGAATCAAAGTAAAACACTGAAAGCATTCCTACTGAGGAGACTGCAGTAAATGAGGAAATTAGGAAACTTCATAACAAATAAATCTACCAAGATGGCCACCAGAGACAAAAGAGCCCAAATGCAGCACAAATATCACCCAGATGTAGCCCACATGTAGCCCAATGACAGAAGTGTGCAAAACACTTATTTTTTGTGTATTTGCAGTATTATATAGTAGTGCAGACTTGTCAGGTATTGGAGTGCTTTACATGAGCATTGGTTACATCACACAAGATCAAATTCATTTTGGTTGTAGACATGGGGAGATTAAGTGATTTGACTAGAATCACAGAACGTTGAGCTGAAGCAGAAACTCCAACCTGGTTCCCCAGTTGCAAAGTCTGCAGCTCTGGAAGTAAGACCACATCCTCTCCCCTAGGTGCAACATTTAATCAAGTGGTCAACTGGATAAAAAAACATAAAGATTACAAATAATTTAAAAGTTCTTTGTCGCTATTTGAAAACTCAGAAAATACGTCCTCATTTTAGTTTTTTAGAGCACTAACCATAATTTTGATGTAAATAAGACCCTCCCATATATGTAATTTCTAAAGGAAATGCTCTAGGTATTACAGTTTTGATTACATCAAGATGATGTCAGGCGTTCCACACTTTTGTAATAAATATAGAATGTTAGCAATCTAGTTGTTCATTGGGATACTGTTGAGAGGCAGAGGCCAGGGGCACGGACTCTGAAAATTGAAGGCAGGTAGGAGAGTGCAGAGGCAACAATTTGACCACACTGGGCAGGCAGGTAGGCAGTGGCAGCACAACAGACTATGGAGGGCAGTGGAAAGGGGGGCAGGGGCAACAAACCAACAATACAGGACTGGCAAGAAAGGCTGTGGCAATATAATAGACCATTGTGGGCAGAAGGAAGAGGCAGTGGTAGTACAACCATACATGCCAACAGACCCGTTTCAGCCAGGAAACGTCCAATGTTTTTAAGCTCAAATGGGCTTTATTTGATCTGTCTCCTGTCTACAATCTCCTCTTTTTCAATGTAACTCAAAGGGGAAAATCAATACCCCAGTTTTTTTTCAAAATCTCCCTCTTACCCAGTTCAAAATGTTCGCAAATATGGTACATTGGATCATGGTAGGCAGGAGGAATTGGGGTAGGGACATGGACTCGGATAACAGAGGACAGGAGGAACATGGAGAGGTGCACCAAACTGACCCTACAGGGCAGGCATCAGGGTTTGCAGCAGCACAATACACCACACAGGGCATGCGGGATGGGAGTGCAGCACAACAATCCATAGAAAGCAATAGGGAGCGGACAGGACCATGCACATGGACAACAGAGAACAGAGGGGAAAGAGGCAATGATAGCTAGCTGACCATAATGGACAGACAGGAGAGAAAGCTGCAGCATAACATAAAGGGCAGGAGGGACGGATCAGGGGCATTACAATGGAACAGACAAGCCAGGAGGGAGGGAATAGGGGTCTGCACATGGAAACAGAGGGCTGGGGGCAAGGGGGCAGGGCAGGAGCAGCAAGATGACCATGGAGGTCAGGCAGGATGGGCACTAGAAACAAGACACACCATGGAGAGCAACAATGAGACTATGATGGCATACACACAGACCATGGAGGGAAGGTGGGAGGGGGTCAGGGGCAGCTAGCTGACCACACAGGGAAGGTGGGAGGGGCCATGGCAGCACAGAAGACCATGCATGGCAAGCGGGAGGGTAAGTGGCAGCACAATGGCTATGATGGGCAAGAAGGAGGGTACAGGGGCATGCACAAAGGACCATGGAGGATAGAAAGGAGGGTCAGGACCTGGGCACAGACAAGAGAGTTCAGGAGAAGGGGCCTCACAACAGACCGCGCTCGGCAGGCAGGAGGAGCAGTTGCAGCACAACGGACCAGGGAGGGCAGAAGGGTGTGGCAGTAAAATGGACCATGGAGGACAGGAGGAAGGGGATAGGGGCATGACATGTGGACAGGCAGGGTGGAGGTGGCAGGGACAGGTTACAGTCATCTGACAATGCTAGGCAGGTGGGAGGGGAGTGGCAGCTCAACAGAGCACTCAGAGTAGATAGGAGTGGCAGGTCTATGGAACATGGTGGGCAAAAAGGATGGAGCAGGGGCATGCACAAAGACATCGGAGGGCAAGGGGAAGGAGAATAGGGGCAGCAAGCTAAGCACAGAGGCTAAGCAGGAGGTCAATGATGGGCCATAGAATTGGGCAATGGATGGCAGGAGGAGTGGACTGGTACATCATGCTAAATGGAGGGCAGTGGCAGCACATCAGACCATGCATGGCAGGAGGGAGGAGGCTAGTCCATGGATTCAGACAACAGAGGATAGGGAAGAGGTGGCTGGGGCAGCAAGCTAGCTGTTCAGAGAAGGTGGGTATTCGGAACTTTATTGTTTTGAAATTGTGTGCCAGTGCGAACTACTTAAAATATGAACAAGTATGCAGCATAATCTCACTTTTATTCAGGAAGAAGAGGATGTTTGTGACTGTGACTCCGGGCTCACTTGGCAGAAACACCCCCTGATCCTCCACCCCCCATCGCAAAATGTAATGCCCGTGAAAAGGGTAGGTGGACGCAGTGGTATATAGAACATTGTCCCGAGACCACGATTGAAAATGAAAACTAGATATAGTATATGGTATAAACTATGCACCAAAAAGTGTGATATAAGATGAACCGGGGCGTGAAATATAATATGCAATACATTGTGCGCAATGACAGATTCATTGGAGAGCGCGAGATAGCAAAGGCACTAGCGCGTGCTATGCGATATGCGCCTTGGAGTGTAATATGCACAGGGCAGTGTTGTGTAACCTAACTAGTCTCTATAGTTGAAATATAAAATATGTGCTGGGGAGTGTAACGTTGCATAGGCACTGTGACAAAGATATGGATCCCAGATTGTAATATGTATGGCATAGCGCTGTGCGTTATAAGATAGGCATCGAGTAAGGCACGTTAGATGAGGCAATATAACCCGTGCGAAGGCAAGTGTGGCATGACATATTCACGGGGTGGTGTTACAGTGCACATGGGCTAGAGAGTGTCATAGCATACGCACTAGCTGGTGGAATACAACACAGAGGTGTGTGGCACTCGGCGGGCACTGGTGGGTGTAACACAGCATTGGGCTCAGCCAGGAGCACGCTGTGACTCTCAAGTGAGGTTCGTCTCCTTTCCAGAGAGTAAAATAAAAAGTATTACGCATCTGGCAGTGGATGTGTGTTCTATTAACCGTGAGGGGGGGTTCTTGCATAGTTTGGTCGAATTTTTGTCGAATCCCCTTTGAATGACTTGGTGTGCGTGTGTATTAAATGTGCCCGTCTATAGCTACCCATGTTTGGATAAATAAACAACAAAGGTGTCTTCTTGGAGAGTACCCACCGGCGGGGGCGCCGGGATTAGTCACGGTAGGGTGTCTGACACGTCAGAGCTTCACTAGCAGTGTAAATACATTCCACGTGGATTCATTGTATGCATAGTCGCCTTTTAATGAATATCACACAAATCGTCATGGTGATAGGTACATACGGTTTGCCCAGCATGTCCTAGGTGTTTCTATAAATATATATTTTTTAAAAATAATTAAAAACAAAGCCCGGCCCCGGAAGATGGGGTCCCCGGGGCCTGAGGAGGGGGGCAACGCAGCCCCCCTCCTAAAGAATAATAAAAAAAAAAAGGCCATGACCCGGGGGTTGGGGTCCCCGGGGCCGATTAAGGTCTTGGGAGGGCCAAATTAATTTTTTTCAACAAAAAAATTTAGGGTGCAGGCCCTGGGGGATGGGGTCACCAGGGCCAATACATTAGAAAAAGAAGGGGGCCACACAGCCCTCCTTCTTAAAAAAATAAAATAAATAAAAGACCGGCATCGCGCCGGAGGCCACGCCCCCTCCTTGCAGCACTCTGCAAACGCGCCCCCCTGGCCAGTTGTAAGTTGGGGAATTAATTCCCCTTCAATACTGAGGGTCCCTCAGGGCCAACTAGCCCAACAGGTATCTCCAGTATGCGCCAGGGAGCTGCGTTGCAGACAGGTGTTCTGAGGCCACGCCCCTTTTTACACCTCTTTGCAACGCAGCTCTGTGGCGCTTGCTGGAGGTACCTAGTGGGCTAGTTTGACCCTAGGGACCCTTAGGATTCAAGGGGACTTAATCTCTCAACTTAAAACGGCCACAGGGAGCGTTAACACAGTGGTGAAGGGAGGGGACGGGGCCTGAGGTGACATGTGCAAACATGGCCTGTGGCACGTTTTAAGTTGGGGAAATAATTCCCTTTCAATCCTGAGGGACCCTGGGGGCCAACTAGCCCACCAGGTGCTTCCAGTAAGCGCCACTGCTCTGCGTTGCAGAGAGGTGGTGCAGGCCGTGCCCCTTTTTACACCTCTCTGCAATGGCGCTTACTGGACGTACCTAGTGGGCTATTTTGCCCCTAGGGACCCTCAGGATTCAAGGGGACTTAATCTCCCAACTTAAAAAACGGCCACAGGGCGTGTTTACACAGTGGGGAAGGGAGGGGACGGGGCCTGAGGTGACGTGTGCAAACACGCCCTATGGCGCGTTTTAAGTTGGGGAAATAATTCCCCTTCAATCCTGAGGGCCCCTAGGGGCTAACTAGCCCACCAGGTGCTTCCAGTAAGCGCCACTGAGCTGCGTTGCAGAGAGGTGGTCCAGGCCGTGCCACTTTTTACACCTCTCTGCAACGCAGCTCTGTGGCGCTTACTGGAGGTTCCCAGTGGGCTAGTTGGACACTAGGGACCCTCAGGATGCAAATGAACTTAATCTCCCAACTAAAAACGGCCACATGGCGTGTTTACACAGTGGTGAAGGGAGGGGACGGGGCCTGAGTTAACGTGTGCAAACAAGCCCTGTGGCACGTTTTAAGTTGGGGAAATAATTCCCCTTCAATCCTGAGGGACCCTGGGGGCCAACTAGCCCACCGGGTGCTTCCAGTAGGCGCCACTGCGCTGCGTTGCAGAGAGGTGGTCTAGGCCGTGCCCCTTTTTACATCTCTCTGCAACGCAGCTCTTTGGCGCATACTGGAGGTACCTAGTGGTCTAGTTGGATCCTAGGGACCCTCAGGATTCAAGGGGACTTAATCTCCCAACTTAAAACGGCCACAGGGCGTGTTTACACAGTGGGGAAGGGAGGGGACGGGGCCGGAGGTGACGTGAGCAAACACGTACTGTGGCGCGTTTTAAGAGGTAGTTTTATTCCCCAGCCCTATTATATACTAGGGGCTTACAGAGGAGGTCATGCTAATCACAGGGGGACCCCAACGCATAGTGTTCCCTAGTGTATGTAGGTGTTTTCACTGTATTCTAAGTGTCTTTTAGCATAGCACTGGCTCTAGGCCTGGTTAGTCAGAGTCAGTTACCACCAATACCCGTCTGAAAAAGTTGTGGGCACAGGATGATTTTGCAACAAGGTCTCTGTCTGCTCTTCTGTTGGTTCTTTCTGCACGTCTTGCTTCTTCCTTCAATTTTTTTCATCTTTGTGGACTTCTGTTGCATCTTTCTGCATTTCTTTTGCTTCTTTCTGTGCATTTTTTCTTCTTTCTTCACATGTCCTACCTCTGTAGGCATAGTTAGAAAATAGCATTTAAAAAACATTTGAAATTCACTGAAAACCATAGGTTTCAGGCACGTTATAGTTAGAAATTAGCATTTAAAAAACTTTTGAAATTCACTGAAAAAACCATAGGTTTCAGGCACGTCACATACAACAACTGTCACATACACTGCCTTTTATTTTTCTAGTTTGTTGGACATGTACCATTGAGAGATATATTTGCTCATCACCATATTCACTTACCCAAATAACTGTTATAACATGTAGTCTTAACCTCATATACCTACTGAATCAACTATTCACACATCTTTGGGCAGTCACACACCCCCCACCGAACCACACACACATTCACTCTCCCATACAAATACTCAGTTAACTAATCAATAACTAATATAGACTTTGTTTACACAGCAACTGACAAAGTGATACAGATATTCACACAGTTTAATCACTATCCAATATATATAGTGAGACACTATAAATTAGTCAAGTAAACAGTCAATCACACTGCTACTAAATCCTCCATCCTGATATTTATATTTATATATCCACTCATTCTTCAATGCAGATTGCTATATATATAATACATATTTAAATAACGAACCAAACTACATTCACTGGATGATGTCATCAGTGATGTCATTTGAGATGTCATCAGTGATGTTACTGACCATATCATGAATGATGTAATATGTGACATCATCAGCAGTGGATTGCGGGCGCGCGAGTTATATTTAGCAGAACTAACTATAACAGAGGAATTTCAATGGTTTTGTACGAGTGAAATGTCCAGCTAACTATAACAGCCCTGAAACCTAGTGAACATATATATATATATATATATATATATATATATATATATATATATATATATATATATATATATATATATTGGTGTATGTTCGCAGGCAACGGCGGACACAGTGACCGCACTATCCCGATGTGTACCCTTAGTGTTAACGTCCGTAATTTGTATGGAGAAGGTGTGCGTTAGCCACTTCCAGCACCTGCCGTTGTTGGGTGCTAGCTGCTGAGCAGAGAAATACTGAATTCAGGTTTTTGGAGTGGCGCACCACCAATGTATAAACAAAGTTGTTTTGACAATGAGTCGCAAAGGCTTTATAGTTGGTAAACCAATAGTGTCTTTAATTGGAAAATGTTTGACATTTTTAGATGATTGTCAGCCAACGCGTTTCGTTCAAAGATGAACTTCTTCAGGGCTGAAAGTTACAATATAGGGTACATAAATATATATACAAGAACAAAAACATAAGTTTACAAGTCACAGGAATTTTGGTGACATAGAGGTGAGTATGTAGGCTGGAACAGTGGGGGAAGAGGCAAGGGGATCAGTGGTTTAAGGAGGGAACAAGCGTCAGGTAGACAGGGCGGGAAGGGGGTCAGAGCAAGTAGCAGTAGTCAGAAGGAAATGTGCATCTGGAAATGGAAAAGGGAATGTGGTGGAGACAGGCAAAGACAGGGTGTGACTAAAAAACATTCTCCCTTTGTTGTTGTCCTTTAATCTGTGTGGTATGTCCTAATAATTAATGTTTCACAGCCAGTTAGATCTATGTATTGTGTATTTGTAGTGTGAGAATGCACGTGGAGACCATTTCAAGTCAGAAAAAACTGTGTGGTGGTGTGCGGTATTTACGTAAGCATAGGCATGCCCCTTGTTGTGCAAGCACAATGTTTAATAATGCAAGGTTGCATGTCCCCTATTCTAGATTTAGGTACAATGGGGAGAGTTACATACCATGAGAGAGTGTTGTCTTGTGTGCACTGTAGCGTGTAGCTTGCCAGTCCGGGCCTCCTTGATAAGGGCTCGTGATCTGATGGGAGAAAAGCAAATAAAGTGAGAGAAACCCCAACATTGGACGTCATGAGCAATTGTTACGGCAAAAACGCTGCCGATGATAACTGGTGAAAAGTGTAAATAGTCGGAGACTAGGTGCCACCCTCAAGCTCCGGTGGTTCGACTATGGATAAGCGGACCCGCTGTGAGGTTACTAATATGTTAAAGGGCAGGTAAGCCGGGCCGTAGCGGGATCCATAATGTAGGTGTGTTATAAAAAGGAACTGGTTGGGTGGTTGTTCAACCCGAGAAAAAACCGTAAGCTGTCAGGCTATGTAGACAGCAGCACATGACAGTTCAGACTTTTGTTCTTTTAGACCGTAGGTTTATTATGAACGTGTTTTTCTTTATATTTATTCTTTTATGAACCAATTCAGTCAAACATTCATTTTGTGTGTTGCTCTTGTATGTTCTTAATAGGTTGAAGGAAACTGATTAATTTGGAAAATGAGATCTCAAAACTGTGTTGAAAATATCGCAGGAGAGGGAAAAATCAGAAATGAGAATGATAAAAAGAAAGGAGAGAAAAAAAGAAAGAAAGAAGGAACTTAAGATAATGAAAATAAGAATTAGACTCAAGTGATGTCTGCATATATGCTGCTTTATCTATGTATATATATTTTTTTGCACTTGCACACTAGCACTTTTTTGCATATTTTTTGCACATTAGTACATTCCATTTTAGTGACTGAAAAGACTGATTAGTATGAGCATTTGACAGTGAATCCAATTTAACTTTAAAAGAAAATACTAGTATTTTTCAGGACATTGGTGGTTCAAATTAGCACAAGCTTTTTTAAATAAGAAAACTTTCTTGTTTTAATGATCTTAGCTGTGTTAGAATTTTAAGAATCAAAATAACATAATGTGGGAAGGTTGATGTCATGAAATTTGAAGCACTATGCCTTTATTTTTTGACTTTCCTCATATTTCTCAAACACGATGTATTATGTTTAAGCTAGTATGCTTTATGAATGTAATGGTCTGTTTTTACCGTCTATGCTTGTGTCTATAACTGATTGGAATGTTTATACCATGTGACTCTATAGTTTTTACTATATATACATTGTCATTGGTCCAGCGCGTCATGTGATCAAGACTGCCGTTGGGCAGTCGAAACGCGTCAGGCTGGGCACTTGCTGTCGAATTACTTTGCACTGGCACTTTTAAAAACTACACAATAAAAGAAAATGATTTTTCACCACGTTGGAGGTCCGTACCTGGTTTGTTGATCTTAAAACTACGATCGTTGCAGGACTGTGGTTTCCCTGTGATTTGAACGAGGAACGGCTGTCTTCGTTTCTACGGACCCTCCCTGCTTGATGTGGCTGGCTAGCATACATTCGATACCACGGAAGTGGATGTACTTCAACCCGGAAGGGGTATTTTCTTAAGCCAGCCCCCCGCATACTGAAGCCGATAGTCGTTGCTGTTGCACCGAAAGAACACAGCGTAAAGTTCCAGAGGAGTCGGAAGGCGATGATGGAACCGAGGTTGTTGTCTCTGTAGGTGAGCATCAGTGAGGAACGATTGAGTGTACATTGCGGGTAGCAAGGATAGAAGTGTTATCGTAATACACCGAGCAGAAGAACGACGTTCGGTGTTAATTTTTGCAAGTGAGTGCAGATTTAATAAAAGCTATGTTGTCAACAGCGGACGCGCTGAAAGACCGAGAAGCAGCGGCAGACGCTTTGTTTTCTAATATTACGGAAGTAGAGACGATTCATACTGAACAGACCAACAGAGATAATACTAATAATGATGTGAAAAGTCTTTTAAAGAAACTGGAGAAACTGCACCGAACGGAGATAACCAAATGGTGGGAGATGAAATCCCTACAAAAATACAAGGAAGTGGGAAGAGTCCCACGTGGCCAACAGGTAATGATTGAGCCTTCCTTTGAAAGACCAAATCCTTTAATGCTGAAGGAGTGGGTGACTAATAATCTAGAAGCCTCTATGAATATGGTCTCGTTATTGATTAAATATGCCGTGATTGACAGGGTTGAGGTGCTTAAAGAAATTGATTCCAATACGCTATTAGAAGCTGATGAACATAAAGATCAGATTGCCAAAGGACGAGAGGAGATTCTAACCAGGTTGAAAAAACACGAGGAAGTTATAAAGGAGAGGAAAATTTTCAAGTTTGCAAGGGACAAACGCGACTATGAAACGGAACGTGTGTTCACTTTCTCTAAAAAATATGACAACATTAAAAGTCGTGTGCTCACAAACGAAGAAAATACAAATGTGAATGTTACTGTGGGTGCTCAAGTAGATGGCAACAGTTCTTCAGTTGAAACTAGTAGCGTTGATAGTAGTCTGGAATCTGACGATAGTAGTGGTCGTAAAGCACCTCAAGTTCCGATCAATTTCGCTCCTGGGAAGAGCTTTCTTTTTTAGTGGAGGACCGCCGGCAAACTCTGAGACCGCGCAATCAAGCGCAGAAACCAGAACAAGAAGGAACCAATGGAGGAAACAGAGGCGTAAAATCAAATTACAAAGGAAAGAACAAGAAAAAGTACAACAACAAGAAATAAGACAGGTACCCAATGATGAGATTGATAATACTGTAATTAATTTATCTGAGATTACGTTGACTTTCGCAGAGAAGCAATTATTGGCCCTAGGACTGTCATATTGTCCCACTAATTGTTTTAAATATACACAAACAAGAGTGGATGTGTTTAAATTTATTCGTAAGCTGAAATTAAGAAAGCATTTCCAACTGAAGAATGCAGCGGATATTGCATCTCAAGGTAGATCCATATCAGGAGCTGGTTCTAATCTGCAAGCAGCGGATGTTGGCACTTTGTTGGCAATGCAATCTTTGGCTGATTCGGGTGATATTTCAGATGAACTAACACAGGTGAACTTACACGCAGCAGGTATTATCTGTAACACACCAAGTATTAGTCCATTTAGACCCCCTTCTACTTTCAACCCAATGATGCCGAGGGATGCGATCAATGTTTTTAGTGATTGCATAGTTAATTAATTGAAGCAACTCAATAGCACTGTCATGCAACAAAAGTGACAGCGCAAATTTTCTGAAATGCAATAAACTAAATTAATCCGTAAACTACAAGAACACACGGAGATTATAATTAACAAAGCTGACAAGGGAGGGAATATTATTTTATGGCCAAGAACCATGTATATGGAGGAAGCCTGGTCACATCTCAATGATGTTAATTGTTATAGGAGAGCCAATTTTCAGGAACTAAGACAAAATAAGGAACTTGTCTTTGGTGAGCTGGCTCAGTGGAAGCGTGTTGGCTTATTATCCAAAAATGAATATAATTTTTTTAAAAATGATCATCCAATGACTCCTTTCTTATATTTTATTCCAAAAGTGCATAAGAAGGTGGTACCGGTCCCTGGCAGACCAATTATTTCCGCACGTAAAAGCCTTTTAGAGGCAATGCCAAAATATGTGGACTATTATCTACATGAGTTTGTGGAGGAATTGCCATCTTTTATCAGGGACACTGGTCATTTTCTAACTAAACTAAGAAATGTAAAATGGGAGAAGGGTTGTCTTTTAATAGCAATAGACATTAGTTCTTTGTACACTAGTATCCATCATAGTGACGGGATTAATGCTATTCGCTATTATTTGGATAAAAGGAATATTGCTTTGTATGAACATAACAAAATGTTGGTCAAAATGATAGAGATCTGTTTGACTCACAATTTTTTCTTATTTAATAAGGAAGTGTTCCAGCAATTATGCGGAGTGGCGATGGGGGCATGTTTCTCCCCTAGTTACGCGTGTTTACACGTGGGCTGGTGGGAGGCACATGTCCTTAGAACTGCTCATCAAGATATTTATGACCAACATGTGCTTCACTGGTGGAGGTTCATAGATGATGTGTGTATTATCTGGAAAGGTTCTATTGAAACAGCCCAAAAATTTGTGAATGATCTAAACTTTAATGCCCTAAATCTCACTTTTACATCGGATATTAGTGACAGCAGGATACAGTTTCTGGATGTTGAAATTTTTGTCAAAGACAACATGATTCATACCAAATTGCATAGAAAAACAACAGCTGGTAACTCAGTACCACATGCGACTAGTTCACACCCTCAACATCTTATACGAAGTATTCCCTATGGGGAATTCTTGCGGATTAAGCGCATTTGTAGTCATGAAGGGGACCTTAAACAATGTCAAGCAGAAGCATTTGGAAGGTTCTTGAATAGAGGGTATAAAGCTTCAGATTTGACAATAGCTCGTGACAAAGCCAATGAAGGAAATGAAGTAAATGATGTGAATGTTTTACCTGATGTGTCAAACTCATCTAGACAGTTGTATGAAAGCTCGGACAGTCTGGCTGTCCAAGCTGTTGACAATATAAGATTAATTACAAGTTTTTGTCGGCAGGAGAGACAAGTCCGTAAGATTTTATACAAGAATTGGCCAATTATTCTTTCAGATTTAACGCTGTCTCGTATTATGCCTAAGCTGCCTAGCCTCACCTTTAGAAGGGCACCCTCAATGAGGGATGCTTTGGTAAGAAATACCCCTGAAATTATAACTTCTAATAGTTGGCTTTCGGCAAGATCAGGTTTCTCCAGGTGTAGTTCTTGTCGAGCTTGTAAATTTGGAAAAAATGTTTCACAATATGTCACAGGTTTTAGCCCAGAACCAGTTAAAATGCAAAGTCACTACACTTGTAGAACAGATTTCGCTATTTACGTCCTAGAATGTACCTGTCACTTACTGTATGTGGGCAGCACCAAATTACAGGTGTTTAACAGAATATTACAACATCTGAGAGCGATTGTGAATTCTGATCCCAATTATCCTGTGGCACGACATTTTAAACTGGTGCATAATAACAATTTGAATGATCTTAGTTATTATGTTATTAGTGCAGTACCCAAAAATATGAGAGGAGGGAATCGAGAAAAGAGGTTAAGACAGGTTGAATCAGAATTCATTATGTTACTCGACACTAAAATGCCCAATGGATTGAATAATAGTGATGATTTGCACAACTTTTTATAATTATTTATGTTAGATGAAATGTACACTTTGGGACGACTCCTGTAATCGATGTATATTCTCTTTTCATGTTCCAGTTTTTTAGTCTATGTTAGTTTAGATTTTAACTGGTTTTAGGAGAGATATATTGCCGATTTTAAAGCTCTGTAAATTTTGTCTTAATTATAAAATTTGTTGTGGTCAAATGTTTTTTTAAAACATCTGACAGTTCAGACTTTTGTTCTTTTTGACCGTAGGTTTATTATGAACGTGTTTTTCTTTATATTTATTCTTTTATGAACCAATTCAGTCAAACATTCATTTTGTGTGTTGCTCTTGTATGTTCTTAATAGGTTGAAGGAAACTGATTAATTTGGAAAATGAGATCTCAAAACTGTGTTGAAAATATCGCAGGAGAGGGAAAAATCAGAAATGAGAATGATAAAAAGAAAGGAGAGAAAAAAAGAAAGAAAGACGGAACTTAAGATAATGAAAATAAGAATAAGACTCAAGTGATGTCTGCATATATGCTGCTTTATCTATGTATATATATTTTTTTGCACTTGCACACTAGCACTTTTTTGCATATTTTTTGCACATTAGTACATTCCATTTTAGTGACTGAAAAGACTGATTAGTATGAACATTTGACAGTGAATCCAATTTAACTTAAAAAGAAAATACTAGTATTTTTCAGGACATTGGTGGTTCAAATTAGCACAAGCTTTTTTAAATAAGAAAACTTTCTTGTTTTAATGATCTCAGCTGTTAGAATTTTAAGGATCAAAATAACATAATGTGGGAAGGTTGATGTCATGAAATTTGGAGCACTATGCCTTTATTTTTTGACTTTCCTCATATTTCTCAAACACGATGTATTATGTTTAAGCTAGTATGCTTTATGAATGTAATGGTCTGTTTTCACCGTCTATGCTTGTGTCTATAACTGATTGGAATGTTTATACCATGTGACTCTATAGTTTTTACTATATATACATTGTCATTGGTCCAGCGCGTCATGTGATCACTTTCAGGAGGGCACTCGGCACATTTCCCACCATCCGGTCTCAAGTAAGACTTGCCTTTGTGTCACGCTGTATTCACTTGCTGCCCAACGCGTTTCAAGGAAATGCTCCTCTTAGTCAGGGGCTTGCTTCATTGGAACAAAAGGAACAGCCAATCCTTCTTTTATTTTCATGGCAACAGCATATTTAATTATGTAACAACCATCAGTTGGCCCGCATTTGTCTTAGATTACTTTTGTGAATCAGGCCCACAGTCTTTAGCGGTTTCTACAGCACCGTATTTAAGCATAGGACTAGCTCAGTGCAATCCACGCCGAGCTGGAAAATGACAAAAGCCGTTTACCACTCCAGGCACAGTATTACAGCTTTGAATTGATAAAATACCAACCAGGCCAATCTGAAATGAATAAAAGCAAACCCAGACTCGTGTTACGCTCTCATTAGAGCTCAATTGAGAAGGAAAGCGAACAGATAAAAGAGGGAAAAAAGGTTAGCATTATATAGCGCTTGTTGCCACTGATTGGGTGTTGAAGCGCTTTTTTGGCGAGTAGCATGCTACTCTGGAACCCATAAAGGATTATGTTGAATTAGTATAGTGAAATATGAAATGAATTTGAGTGGTGGATAGGTTAGTCAGTTATTTGGATTCAGAAGGATAGCAGAGGGGTAGAAGAGTGAAAAAGGTTTGCATTTAAATTGAGGTGCTTTTTTTGGTGAGTAGTACACTACTCTGGAACCCATAAAGGATTAGTGTTGAATTAGTATAGTGAAAATATGAACGTAATTTGAATGGTGGATATTAGTCAGTTATTTGGAATCAGATTGATAGCGGACGGATAAATAGAGAGAAAAAAGGTTTGCATTTATATAGTGCTTGTTGCCCCTGATGGGTTGTTAAAGTGCTTTCTTGGCGAGTAGCACGCTACTCCAAAACCCAAAAAGGATTAGTGTTGAATTAGTATAGTGAAATATGAAAGTAATTTGAGTGGCGGATATGTTAGTTATTTTGATTGAGAAGGGTAGCAGAGGGAAAGGAGAGGGGAAAAGGTTTGCATTTTTATAGCGCTTGTTACCTCTGTTGAGGTGTTGAAGCACTTTTTTGGCGAGGAGCACTCTACTCTGGAACTTATAAAGGATTAGTAGTGAATTAATATAGTGTAATATGAAGTAATTTAAGTGGTGGATATTAGTCAGTTATTTGGATTGAGAAGGATAGCGGATGGATAAAAGAAGGAAAAAGGTTTTCATTTATATGCCACTTGTTGCCCCTGATGGGGTGTTGAAGAGCTTTTTTGGTAGGTAGCACGCTCCTCCGGAACCCAGAAAGGATTAGTGTTGAATTAGTACAGTAAATATGAAGTTAATTTGAGTGGTGGATATGTTGGTCAGTTATTCGGATTGAGAAGTGTAGCAGTATGGATAGGAGAGGGAAAAAGGTGTGCATTTATTTAGTGCTTGCTACCCCTGATGAGGTGTTGAAGGGACTTTTCGGTGAGTAGCCCAAATGCACACAGACTCACATTGTGATTCTAGACAAGCAACACTACCCCTAGGAGTTTATCAAAACTCATTCACTACTGTGGAAGGGGTAAGGGGACTGCACACAATCTACATATTTAAGTACTGCACTTTAGTGTCAATGCCTGACTCATTTAATCAACGCATAAGCAAAGACTGGCTTCTAATGCTACGAAAACTTGACAACATGACAGGTTTTAAAACAGTTATCTGTCAGCAAATACACAATGTTACCAAACGCTTCTCTCACAGTGGTTCCCAAATGCACACAGACTCACAGTGTGATTCTAGACAACAACCACTATCCCTACGAGTTTACCAAACCTTATTTACTACTATGGAAGTGGTAAGGGAACTGCACACAATGTGCATATTTCAAAAGTGCACTTTTGTGTCAAAGCCTGACTCATTTAATCAACGCATAAGCAAAGACTGGCTTCTAATGCAACTAAAACTTGACAACATGACAGGTTTTAAAAGAGTTATCTGTCAGCAAATACAAGATGTTACTAAATGCTTCTCTCACAGTGGTTCCCAAATGAACACAGGCTCTCTGTGTGATTCTAGACAAACAACACTATCCCTTGCACTATACCAAAACACATTTCTTCATCTACAAGGAGTACTACATTTTACTGCAGAAACATAACTCATTTCACAAATTCATAAACAATGACTGGTTTCTAATTCTACCAAAATATAAAAACTGCATAGGTATCTGTCTACAAACACATGACAAAAACAAATCCTCATTACAAAATGGTTTCTACATGCACACACACTCTCAATAAGATTGTAGAGAAAAAAAAGTACTCCCTACACTTTAGTAGAAGAAATACATTAGTCTAATTAAAATAAAAATAGTCTACATACATCCCCTCACAATTAAATAACTCACCTTTCAAGATGTTTTGTAGATTAAGAAGTATATCAGTCACACACCAGATATCAGTCACACACCAGATTTTCTTATACAGAATCTCTGCACTGTGCACCTGTCCGCAGAACCAAAGAATGGCAAAGTTTCCCTCTCATTTTCCACACATATACATGTAAACATCAAATCACATTCCTTCCCACATAAATTCAAAAGCAAACACACATTTCTATTGGTTAAACATTTCAACCCTTTCCAAATGATATAAACTTCAACACTTCCCCCAATCTGCCTTCTGCCCGTTACCAAAGAAACAGGTCATGGAACACTGTACTGAGCACACAGGTCACAAGTTCAGCACACACAATGTTGCTAATCAAAACAGCAAGTGTGCTTGACTTCTCAACATATCAGCTTATCATATATAATGTTCCTTACAATCAGTTTTTGTTAACCAATAAGAATCATGCGTTTAAAAAACAGAAATATGCACCCTACCTTTCAGTGTAGAAGGTTGTCAAACAACCAATGATTTCTTGTCTTTTTTCAAAATTGCATCTTAGCCACCATTTTAGAAACATCTTACTTTCCAAACTGCCATTTCATTTACAGAGACCATCTGAGTGCATCCAGACCTCCTTACAAGATGCTTACAGTGTGGATTGTGGGACACAGCTACATTTTCTGGAGCCAAAGGTATGCAGAAAACAAAGGCATTCACAAAGACCTAGGTTTGCCAAATGTAGACATTAAATGGATTGGACAGAGAGGGTTAAAGTGGCACCAATTGATGCCGTTGGTGAAATCCTTCATGCAAATCCAACACCCTGACCTCATAATAGTGCACTGTGGCGGCAATGACCTAGGCACTTTGACTGGGGTAGGTCTGGAAATGCTTATGAAGGACACCTTTGCAGAACTGATTTCACTTTTCCCTAAAACTGCCTTTGTGTATTCTAACATATGCCAAAGGCAGAAATGGAACTGGTCCGATCATTTTTGTCCACAGATTGAGAAAGCTAGGAAACATGTGAATAAATCTGTTTCTGCTTTTCTCAGAGACTACAGAATGGGGTCCATTTACAATAACAATCTGCGCTTTCATATGCAAGAGATGTATAGGAGAGATGGAGTACACTTTACTGATGAAGAAACAGAGTCTTCCTCAACAACTTTAGACTCTGTATAGGTACTTACTTATAAGTACCAAAAACTCTCAATGAACACAACGGCTCTTTTTAGAGCCACTCAAGAACAAAACACTTAAGCTTAATCTTTATCTCCCAACAATTTCATTTTTTTTCCCTTGGATCCGCGATCCCACTGCGAGAGAATCCGTGCATCCAACGCGATAGGATGCGCAATTCGCCGTTTTTTTTTTAAAAAGGGGGGCCCCAGGGAGGGTCAGAGTATTTCCACTCTGCCTCCTTTACATGTTTTACACACGTGTTCCCCTTGCTTCTTCAGCCTCGCTTCTACCGAGGCAGAAAATGGCCGCCAACAGTTCCTGGTTTCGAATGTAGAGAGACACTCGACAGCCAATTAGCATTCAGCGCGCGATCGGGAGGGTGCGCGCTAGGTTCGGGGTGGGTGCGCTTACGGTGCGGGTACGGTCCGCGGATCCTCCGTGGCCATAGATATTTATGTACTTTTAACTCTAATTTTCTCAGGAACTACTGAACGGATTCACACCATATATGCAAAAGGCACGAGTCCGAACTGAGGACTACCTCTTTGCCAAATTTGGTGTCATTCTGTTCAGCGGTTCGGGCTGTAGCGGCGACAACAGATCCTATGGGAAATTGCATGGGGAAAACGTGTTTTGGGACCCCCTTTTTTAAATGGTGTAAACCCGTTCAGTAGTTCCTGAGAAAAGTAGAGTTAAAAAGATAGATATATCTGGGCGGAGCCTAACCACACATCTCATCGTGAGATCTGATTCCCTGTCAGTACTTCATCCAAGAAGTGTTGGCAGCCATCTTGGGACCAATACACATGATAGCACCTCATTAAAAAGCATTGCAGTTAATAGAAGGTTTTAAGACTTTCGTTACGTTATAAATCATTTGTTGATGATACCATACTCATTTTAGGAATTGTGGTGTGTTCTAAGGTGATTTTACCATGTGAAAAAGCCTTCTGTTGTGATATCATGAATCATGTTTGAGAGAAAACTATTTTCTCATGCTTTTCCCACAGAGGTTTGGAAGGTGATCTATAAGCTAAACTGAGAGTATATTTTCTGTAAATTCACATTATCTTTCTCAGTCATGTGAGAATGAAGTCTGACATTCTCAGTAAAACATGTACATCCAACAAGGGCAGAGACTGTCAGTTGATTCCTTTGTGTTCTACTGCAGCTTCCCAGAGTGTTCTAAAGAACAACTAGAGCGCTAACAGTCCTATTTATGACAAACGTATTGCACACCTGAAGCCATCTTGATTGGAATAAAGTGGTAACTCTTAAAACATTTAATTTAAAAAGGAACAAAATGAGGGGGTGCATTTTGCCATAGAAAGTATGATTAGTGCTGCAGAAAGAAAAATTAGGGCACATTTTGAGTGACTTCACATGCACTTTCAATACCAGCAGCAGACTTCCCTGGTGAGCAGTAGCTTTACAACAGTGGTCTAATAAGCAACTAGAGTGCTAACATTCTGAATTTATGGCAAATGTGTGACATATCTGAATGCCTTCTTGATGGAATTAAAGTAAAAAACTAAAAGTATTTCCTACTGAGGAAACTGTAGTAAATGAGGAAATTAGGAAACTTCATAACAAATAAGTCTCCCAAATTGGCCACCAGAGACAAAAGAGCCCAAATGTAGCCCGAATATCACCCAGATGTAGCCCAAGTATAGCCCAATGACAGAATGTCCCAGAGTGTTCTAACGAACAACTAGAGCGCTAACAGTCTTACTTATGACAAAAGTATGGCACACCTGAAGCCATCTTGGTTGGAATAAAGTGGTAACACTTAACACATTTAATTTACAAAGGAACAAAATGAGGGGGTTCATTTTGCCATAGAAATTATGATTAGTGCTGCAGAAAGAAAAATTAGGGCACATTTTGAATTCTCAAATCCTCTTCTATTTCATAAAAAAATTCTGACATGCAGACTGAAACATGCACTTTGAATACCAGCAGCAGACTTCCCTGGTGAGCAGTAGCTTTACTACAGTGATCTAATGAGCAACTAGAGTGCTAACATTCAGAATTTATGGCAAATGTGTGACACATCTGGAATCAAAGTAAAAAACTGAAAGCATTCCTACTGAGGAGACTGCAGTAAATGAGGAAATTAGGAAACTTCATAACAAATAAATCTACCAAGATGGCCACCAGAGACAAAAGAGCCCAAATGCAGCACAAAAATCACCCAGATGTAGCCCACATGTAGCCCAATGACAGAAGTGTGCAAAACACTTATTTTTTGTGTATTTGCAGTATTATATAGTAGTGCAGACTTGTCAGGTATTGGAGTGCTTTACATGAGCATTGGTTACATCACACAAGATCAAATTCATTTTGGTTGTAGACATGGGGAGATTAAGTGATTTGACTAGAATCACAGAACGTTGAGCTGAAGCAGAAACTCCAACCTGGTTCCCCAGTTGCAAAGTCTGCAGCTCTGGAAGTAAGACCACATCCTCTCCCCTAGGTGCAACATTTAATCAAGTGGTCAACTGGATAAAAAAACATAAAGATAACAAATAATTTAAAAGTTCTTTGTCGCTATTTGAAAACTCAGAAAATACGTCCTCATTTTAGTTTTTTAGAGCACTAACCATAATTTTGATGTAAATAAGACCCTCCCATATATGTAATTTCTAAAGGAAATGCTCTAGGTATTACAGTTTTGATTACATCAAGATGATGTCAGGCGTTCCACACTTTTGTAATAAATATAGAATGTTAGCAATCTAGTTGTTCATTGGGATACTGTTGAGAGGCAGAGGCCAGGGGCACGGACTCTGAAAATTGAAGGCAGGTAGGAGAGTGCAGAGGCAACAATTTGACCACACTGGGCAGGCAGGTAGGCAGTGGCAGCACAACAGACTATGGAGGGCAGTGGAAAGGGGGGCAGGGGCAACAAACCAACAATACAGGACTGGCAAGAAAGGCTGTGGCAATATAATAGACCATTGTGGGCAGAAGGAAGAGGCAGTGGTAGTACAACCATACATGCCAACAGACCCGTTTCAGCCAGGAAACGTCCAATGTTTTTAAGCTCAAATGGGCTTTATTTGATCTGTCTCCTGTCTACAATCTCCTCTTTTTCAATGTAACTCAAAGGGGAAAATCAATACCCCAGTTTTTTTTCAAAATCTCCCTCTTACCCAGTTCAAAATGTTCGCAAATATGGTACATTGGATCATGGTAGGCAGGAGGAATTGGGGTAGGGACATGGACTCGGATAACAGAGGACAGGAGGAACATGGAGAGGTGCACCAAACTGACCCTACAGGGCAGGCATCAGGGTTTGCAGCAGCACAATACACCACACAGGGCATGCGGGATGGGAGTGCAGCACAACAATCCATAGAAAGCAATAGGGAGGGGACAGGACCATGCACATGGACAACAGAGAACAGAGGGGAAAGAGGCAATGATAGCTAGCTGACCATAATGGACAGACAGGAGAGAAAGCTGCAGCATAACATAAAGGGCAGGAGGGACGGATCAGGGGCATTACAATGGAACAGACAAGCCAGGAGGGAGGGAATAGGGGTCTGCACATGGAAACAGAGGGCTGGGGGCAAGGGGGCAGGGCAGGAGCAGCAAGATGACCATGGAGGTCAGGCAGGATGGGCACTAGAAACAAGACACACGATGGAGAGCAACAATGAGACTATGATGGCATACACACAGACCATGGAGGGAAGGTGGGAGGGGGTCAGGGGCAGCTAGCTGACCACACAGGGAAGGTGGGAGGGGCCATGGCAGCACAGAAGACCATGCATGGCAAGCGGGAGGGTAAGTGGCAGCACAATGGCTATGATGGGCAAGAAGGAGGGTACAGGGGCATGCACAAAGGACCATGGAGGATAGAAAGGAGGGTCAGGACCTGGGCACAGACAAGAGAGTTCAGGAGAAGGGGCCTCACAACAGACCGCGCTCGGCAGGCAGGAGGAGCAGTTGCAGCACAACGGACCAGGGAGGGCAGAAGGGTGTGGCAGTAAAATGGACCATGGAGGACAGGAGGAAGGGGATAGGGGCATGACATGTGGACAGGCAGGGTGGAGGTGGCAGGGACAGGTTACAGTCATCTGACAATGCTAGGCAGGTGGGAGGGGAGTGGCAGCTCAACAGAGCACTCAGAGTAGATAGGAGTGGCAGGTCTATGGAACATGGTGGGCAAAAAGGATGGAGCAGGGGCATGCACAAAGACATCGGAGGGCAAGGGGAAGGAGAATAGGGGCAGCAAGCTAAGCACAGAGGCTAAGCAGGAGGTCAATGATGGGCCATAGAATTGGGCAATGGAGGGCAGGAGGAGTGGACTGGTACATCATGCTAAATGGAGGGCAGTGGCAGCACATCAGACCATGCATGGCAGGAGGGAGGAGGCTAGTCCATGGATTCAGACAACAGAGGATAGGGAAGAGGTGAATGGGGCAGCAAGCTAGCTGTTCAGAGAAGGTGGGTATTCGGAACTTTATTGTTTTGAAATTGTGTGCCAGTGCGAACTACTTAAAATATGAACAAGTATGCAACATAATCTCACTTTTATTCAGGAAGAAGAGGATGTTTGTGACTGTGACTCCGGGCTCACTTGGCAGAAACACCCCCTGATCCTCCACCCCCCATCGCAAAATGTAATGCCCGTGAAAAGGGTAGGTGGACGCAGTGGTATATAGAACATAGTCCTGAGACCACGATTGAAAATGAAAACTAGATATAGTATATGGTATAAACTATGCACCAAAAAGTGTGATATAAGATGAACCGGGGCGTGAAATATAATATGCAATACATTGTGCGCAATGACAGATTCATTGGAGAGCGCGAGATAGCACAGGCACTAGCGCGTGCTATGCGATATGCGCCTTGGAGTGTAATATGCACAGGGCAGTGTTGTGTAACCTAACTAGTCTCTAAAGTTGAAATATAAAATATGTGCTGGGGAGTGTAACGTTGCATAGGCACTGTGACAAAGATATGGATCCCAGATTGTAATATGTATGGCATAGCGCTGTGCGTTATAAGATAGGCATCGAGTAAGGCACGTTAGATGAGGCAATATAACCCGTGCGAAGGCAAGTGTGGCATGACATATTCACGGGGTGGTGTTACAGTGCACATGGGCTAGAGAGTGTCATAGCATACGCACTAGCTGGTGGAATACAACACAGAGGTGTGTGGCACTCGGCGGGCACTGGTGGGTGTAACACAGCATTGGGCTCAGCCAGGAGCACGCTGTGACTCTCAAGTGAGGTTCGTCTCCTTTCCAGAGAGTAAAATAAAAAGTATTACGCATCTGGCAGTGGATGTGTGTTCTATTAACCGTGAGGGGGGGTTCTTGCATAGTTTGGTCGAATTTTTGTCGAATCCCCTTTGAATGACTTGGTGTGCGTGTGTATTAAATGTGCCCGTCTATAGCTACCCATGTTTGGATAAATAAACAACAAAGGTGTCTTCTTGGAGAGTACCCACCGGCGGGGGCGCCGGGATTAGTCACGGTAGGGCGTCTGACACGTCAGAGCTTCACTAGCAGTGTAAATACATTCGACGTGGATTCATTGTATGCATAGTCGCCTTTTAATGAATATCACACAAATCGTCATGGTGATAGGTACATACGGTTTGCCCAGCATGTCCTAGGTGTTTCTATAAATATATATTTTTTTAAAATAATTAAAAACAAAGCCCGGCCCCGGAAGATGGGGTCCCCGGGGCCTGAGGAGGGGGGCAACGCAGCCCCCTCCTAAAGAATAATAAAAAAAAAAAGGCCATGACCCGGGGGTTGGGGTCCCCGGGGCCGATTAAGGTCTTGGGAGGGCCAAATTAATTTTTTTCAACAAAAAAATTTAGGGTGCAGGCCCTGGGGGATGGGGTCACCAGGGCCAATACATTAGAAAAAGAAGGGGGCCACACAGCCCTCCTTCTTAAAAAAATAAAATAAATAAAAGACCGGCATCGCGCCGGAGGGCACGCCTCCTCCTTGCAGCACTCTGCAAACGCGCCCCCCTGGCCAGTTGTAAGTTGGGGAATTAATTCCCCTTCAATACTGAGGGTCCCTCAGGGCCAACTAGCCCAACAGGTATCTCCAGTATGCGCCAGGGAGCTGCGTTGCAGACAGGCCACGCCCCTTTTTACACCTCTTTGCAACGCAGCTCTGTGGCGCTTGCTGGAGGTACCTAGTGGGCTAGTTTGACCCTAGGGACCCTTAGGATTCAAGGGGACTTAATCTCTCAACCTAAAACGGCCACAGGGAGCGTTAACACAGTGGTGAAGGGAGGGGACGGGGCCTGAGGTGACATGTGCAAACATGGCCTGTGGCGCGTTTTAAGTTGGGGAAATAATTCCCTTTCAATCCTGAGGGACCCTGGGGGCCAACTAGCCCACCAGGTGCTTCCAGTAAGCGCCACTGCTCTGCGTTGCAGAGAGGTGGTGCAGGCCGTGCCCCTTTTTACACCTCTCTGCAATGGCGCTTACTGGACGTACCTAGTGGGCTATTTTGCCCCTAGGGACCCTCAGGATTCAAGGGGACTTAATCTCCCAACTTAAAAAACGGCCACAGGGCGTGTTTACACAGTGGGGAAGGGAGGGGACGGGGCCTGAGGTGACGTGTGCAAACATGCCCTATGGCGCGTTTTAAGTTGGGGAAATAATTCCCCTTCAATCCTGAGGGCCCCTAGGGGCTAACTAGCCCACCAGGTGCTTCCAGTAAGCGCCACTGAGCTGCGTTTGCAGAGAGGTTGTCCAGGCCGTGCCACTTTTTACACCTCTCTGCAACGCAGCTCTGTGGCGCTTACTGGAGGTTCCCAGTGGGCTAGTTGGACACTAGGGACCCTCAGGATGCAAATGAACTTAATCTCCCAACTAAAAACGGCCACAGGGCGTGTTTACACAGTGGTGAAGGGAGGGGACGGGGCCTGAGTTAACGTGTGCAAACAAGCCCTGTGGCGCGTTTTAAGTTGGGGAAATAATTCCCCTTCAATCCTGAGGGACCCTGGGGGCCAACTAGCCCACCGGGTGCTTCCAGTAGGCGGCACTGCGCTGCGTTGCAGAGAGGTGGTCTAGGCCGTGCCCCTTTTTACATCTCTCTGCAACGCAGCTCTGTGGCGCATACTGGAGGTACCTAGTGGTCTAGTTGGATCCTAGGGACCCTCAGGATTCAAGGGGACTTAATCTCCCAACTTAAAACGGCCACAGGGCGTGTTTACACAGTGGGGAAGGGAGGGGACGGGGCCGGAGGTGACGTGAGCAAACACGTACTGTGGCGCGTTTTAAGAGGTAGTTTTATTCCCCAGCCCTATTATATACTAGGGGCTTACAGAGGAGGTCATGCTAATCACAGGGGGACCCCAACGCATAGTGTTCCCTAGTGTATGTAGGTGTTTTCACTGTATTCTAAGTGTCTTTTAGCATAGCACTGGCTCTAGGCCTGGTTAGTCAGAGTCAGTTACCACCAATACCCGTCTGAAAAAGTTGTGGGCACAGGATGATTTTGCAACAAGGTCTCTGTCTGCTCTTCTGTTGGTTCTTTCTGCACGTCTTGCTTCTGCCTTCAATTTTTTTCATCTTTGTGGACTTCTGTTGCATCTTTCTGCATTTATTTTGCTTCTTTCTGTGCATGTTTTCTTCTTTCTTCACATGTCCCACCTCTGTAGGCATAGTTAGAAAATAGCATTTAAAAAACCTTTGAAATTCACTGAAAACCATAGGTTTCAGGCACGTTATAGTTAGAAATTAGCATTTAAAAAACCTTTGAAATTCACTGAAAAAACCATAGGTTTCAGGCACGTCACATACAACAACTGTCACATACACTGCCTTTTATTTTTCTAGTTTGTTGGACATGTACCATTGAGAGATATATTTGCTCATCACCATATTCACTTACCCAAATAACTGTTATAACATGTAGTCTTAACCTCATATACCTACTGAATCAACTATTCACACATCTTTGGGCAGTCACACACCCCCCACCGAACCACACACACATTCACTCTCCCATACAAATACTCAGTTAACTAATCAATAACTAATATAGACTTTGTTTACACAGCAACTGACAAAGTGATACAGATATTCACACAGTTTAATCACTATCCAATATATATAGTGAGACACTATAAATTAGTCAAGTAAACAGTCAATCACACTGCTACTAAATCCTCCATCCTGATATTTATATTTATATATCCACTCATTCTTCAATGCAGATTGCTATATATATAATACATATTTAAATAACGAACCAAACTACATTCACTGGATGATGTCATCAGTGATGTCATTTGAGATGTCATCAGTGATGTTACTGACCATATCATGAATGATGTAATATGTGACATCATCAGCAGTGGATTGCGGGCGCGCGAGTTATATTTAGCAGAACTAACTATAACAGAGGAATTTCAATGGTTTTGTACGAGTGAAATGTCCAGCTAACTATAACAGCCCTGAAACCTAGTGAACATATATATATATATATATATATATATATATATATATATATATATATATATATATATATATATATATATATATATATATATATATATATATATATATATATATATATATATATATATATTGGTGTATGTTCGCAGGCAACGGCGGACACAGTGACCGCACTATCCCGATGTGTACCCTTAGTGTTAACGTCCGTAATTTGTATGGAGAAGGTGTGCGTTAGCCACTTCCAGCACCTGCCGTTGTTGGGTGCTAGCTGCTGAGCAGAGAAATACTGAATTCAGGTTTTTGGAGTGGCGCACCACCAATGTATAAACAAAGTTGTTTTGACAATGAGTCGCAAAGGCTTTATAGTTGGTAAACCAATAGTGT
This sequence comes from Triturus cristatus, assembly GCF_964204655.1. NCBI lineage: Eukaryota > Metazoa > Chordata > Amphibia > Caudata > Salamandridae > Triturus > Triturus cristatus. Next base: position 744,172,449 of record NC_140580.1, on the reverse strand, counting down.
CTTTAATTGGAAAATGTTTGACATTTTTAGATGATTGTCAGCCAACGCGTTTCGTTCAAAGATGAACTTCTTCAGGGCTGAAAGTTACAATATAGGGTACATAAATATATATACAAGAACAAAAACATAAGTGTACAAGTCACAGGAATTTTGGTGACATAGAGGTGAGTATGTAGGCTGGAACAGTGGGGGAAGAGGCAAGGGGATCAGTGGTTTAAGGAGGGAACAAGCGTCAGGTAGACAGGGCGGGAAGGGGGTCAGAGCAAGTAGCAGTAGTCAGAAGGAAATGTGCATCTGGAAATGGAAAAGGGAATGTGGTGGAGACAGGCAAAGACAGGGTGTGACCAAAAAACATTCTCCCTTTGTTGTTGTCCTTTAATCTGTGTGGTATGTCCTAATAATTAATGTTTCACAGCCAGTTAGATCTATGTATTGTGTATTTGTAGTGTGAGAATGCACGTGGAGACCATTTCAAGTCAGAAAAAACTGTGTGGTGGTGTGCGGTATTTACGTAAGCATAGGCATGCCCCTTGTTGTGCAAGCACAATGTTTAATAATGCAAGGTTGCATGTCCCCTATTCTAGATTTAGGTACAATGGGGAGAGTTACATACCATGAGAGAGTGTTGTCTTGTGTGCACTGTAGCGTGTAGCTTGCCAGTCCGGGCCTCCTTGATAAGGGCTCGTGATCTGATGGGAGAAAAGCAAATAAAGTGAGAGAAACCCCAACATTGGACGTCATGAGCAATTGTTACGGCAAAAACGCTGCCGATGATAACTGGTGAAAAGTGTAAATAGTCGGAGACTAGGTGCCACCCTCAAGCTCCGGTGGTTCGACTATGGATAAGCGGACCCGCTGTGAGGTTACTAATATGTTAAAGGGCAGGTAAGCCGGGCCGTAGCGGGATCCATAATGTAGGTGTGTTATAAAAAGGAACTGGTTGGGTGGTTGTTCAACCCGAGAAAAAACCGTAAGCTGTCAGGCTATGTAGACAGCAGCACATGACAGTTCAGACTTTTGTTCTTTTAGACCGTAGGTTTATTATGAACGTGTTTTTCTTTATATTTATTCTTTTATGAACCAATTCAGTCAAACATTCATTTTGTGTGTTGCTCTTGTATGTTCTTAATAGGTTGAAGGAAACTGATTAATTTGGAAAATGAGATCTCAAAACTGTGTTGAAAATATCGCAGGAGAGGGAAAAATCAGAAATGAGAATGATAAAAAGAAAGGAGAGAAAAAAAGAAAGAAAGAAGGAACTTAAGATAATGAAAATAAGAATTAGACTCAAGTGATGTCTGCATATATGCTGCTTTATCTATGTATATATATTTTTTTGCACTTGCACACTAGCACTTTTTTGCATATTTTTTGCACATTAGTACATTCCATTTTAGTGACTGAAAAGACTGATTAGTATGAGCATTTGACAGTGAATCCAATTTAACTTTAAAAGAAAATACTAGTATTTTTCAGGACATTGGTGGTTCAAATTAGCACAAGCTTTTTTAAATAAGAAAACGTTCTTGTTTTAATGATCTTAGCTGTGTTAGAATTTTAAGAATCAAAATAACATAATGTGGGAAGGTTGATGTCATGAAATTTGAAGCACTATGCCTTTATTTTTTGACTTTCCTCATATTTCTCAAACACGATGTATTATGTTTAAGCTAGTATGCTTTATGAATGTAATGGTCTGTTTTTACCGTCTATGCTTGTGTCTATAACTGATTGGAATGTTTATACCATGTGACTCTATAGTTTTTACTATATATACATTGTCATTGGTCCAGCGCGTCATGTGATCAAGACTGCCGTTGGGCAGTCGAAACGCGTCAGGCTGGGCACTTGCTGTCGAATTACTTTGCACTGGCACTTTTAAAAACTACACAATAAAAGAAAATGATTTTTCACCACGTTGGAGGTCCGTACCTGGTTTGTTGATCTTAAAACTACGATCGTTGCAGGACTGTGGTTTCCCTGTGATTTGAACGAGGAACGGCTGTCTTCGTTTCTACGGACCCTCCCTGCTTGATGTGGCTGGCTAGCATACAGTCGATACCACGGAAGTGGATGTACTTCAACCCGGAAGGGGTATTTTCGTAAGCCAGCCCCCCGCATACTGAAGCCGATAGTCGTTGCTGTTGCACCGAAAGAACACAGCGTAAAGTTCCAGAGGAGTCGGAAGGCGATGATGGAACCGAGGTTGTTGTCTCTGTAGGTGAGCATCAGTGAGGAACGATTGAGTGTACATTGCGGGTAGCAAGGATAGTGGTGTTATCGTAATACACCGAGCAGAAGAACGACGTTCGGTGTTAATTTTTGCAAGTGAGTGCAGATTTAATAAAAGCTATGTTGTCAACAGCGGACGCGCTGAAAGACCGAGAAGCAGTGGCAGACGCTTTGTTTTCTAATATTACGGAAGTAGAGACGATTCATACTGAACAGACCAACAGAGATAATACTAATAATGATGTGAAAAGTCTTTTAAAGAAACTGGAGAAACTGCACCGAACGGAGATAACCAAATGGTGGGAGATGAAATCCCTATAAAAATACAAGGAAGTGGGAAGAGTCCCACGTGGCCAACAGGTAATGATTGAGCCTTCCTTTGAAAGACCAAATCCTTTAATGCTGAAGGAGTGGGCGACTAATAATCTAGAAGCCTCTATGAATATGGTCTCGTTATTGATTAAATATGCCGTGATTGACAGGGTTGAGGTGCTTAAAGAAATTGATTCCAATACGCTATTAGAAGCTGATGAACATAAAGATCAGATTGCCAAAGGACGAGAGGAGATTCTAACCAGGTTGAAAAAACACGAGGAAGTTATAAAGGAGAGGAAAATTTTCAAGTTTGCAAGGGACAAACGCGACTATGAAACGGAACGTGTGTTCACTTTCTCTAAAAAATATGACAACATTAAACGTCGTGTGCTCACAAACGAAGAAAATACAAATGTGAATGTTACTGTGGGTGCTCAAGTAGATGGCAACAGTTCTTCAGTTGAAACTAGTAGCGTTGATAGTAGTCTGGAATCTGACGATAGTAGTGGTCGTAAAGCACCTCAAGTTCCGATCAATTTCGCTCCTGGGAAGAGCTTTCTTTTTTAGTGGAGGACCGCCGGCAAACTCTGAGACCGCGCAATCAAGCGCAGAAACCAGAACAAGAAGGAACCAATGGAGGAAACAGAGGCGTAAAATCAAATTACAAAGGAAAGAACAAGAAAAAGTACAACAACAAGAAATAAGACAGGTACCCAATGATGAGATTGATAATACTGTAATTAATTTATCTAAGATTACGTTGACTTTCGCAGAGAAGCAATTATTGGCCCTAGGACTGTCATATTGTCCCACTAATTGTTTTAAATATACACAAACAAGAGTGGATGTGTTTAAATTTATTCGTAAGCTGAAATTAAGAAAGCATTTCCAACTGAAGAATGCAGCGGATATTGCATCTCAAGGTAGATCCATATCAGGAGCTGGTTCTAATCTGCAAGCAGCGGATGTTGGCACTTTGTTGGCAATGCAATCTTTGGCTGATTCGGGTGATATTTCAGTTGAACTAACACAGGTGAACTTACACGCAGCAGGTATTACCTGTAACACACCAAGTATTAGTCCATTTAGACCCCCTTCTACTTTCAACCCAATGATGCCGAGGGATGCGATCAATGTTTTTAGTGATTGCATAGTTAATGAATTGAAGCAACTCAATAGCACTGTCATGCAACAAAAGTGACAGCGCAAATTTTCTGAAATGCAATAAACTAAATTAATCCGTAAACTACAAGAACACACGGAGATTATAATTAACAAAGCTGACAAGGGAGGGAATATTGTTTTATGGCCAAGAACCATGTATATGGAGGAAGCCTGGTCACATCTCAATGATGTTAATTGTTACAGGAGAGCCAATTTTCAGGAACTAAGAAAAAATAAGGAACTTGTCTTTGGTGAGCTGGCTCAGTGTAAGCGTGTTGGCTTATTATCCAAAAATGAATATAATTTTTTTTTAAATGATCATCCAATGACTCCTTTCTTATATTTTATTCCAAAAGTGCATAAGAAGGTGGTACCGGTCCCTGGCAGACCAATTATTTCCGCACGTAAAAGCCTTTTAGAGGCAATGTCAAAATATGTGGACTATTATCTACATGAGTTTGTGGAGGAATTGCCATCTTTTATCAGGGACACTGGTCATTTTCTAACTAAACTAAGAAATGTAAAATGGGAGAAGGGTTGTCTTTTAATAGCAATAGACATTAGTTCTTTGTACACTAGTATCCATCATAGTGACGGGATTAATGCTATTCGCTATTATTTGGATAAAAGGAATATTGCTTTGTATGAACATAACAAAATGTTGGTCAAAATGATAGAGATCTGTTTGACTCACAATTTTTTCTTATTTAATAAGGAAGTGTTCCAGCAATTACGCGGAGTGGCGATGGGGGCATGTTTCTCCCCTAGTTACGCGTGTTTACACGTGGGCTGGTGGGAGGCACATGTCCTTAGAACTGCTCATCAAGATATTTATGACCAACATGTGCTTCACTGGTGGAGGTTCATAGATGATGTGTGTATTATCTGGAAAGGTTCTATTGAAACAGCCCAAAAATTTGTGAATGATCTAAACTTTAATCCCCTAAATCTCACTTTTACATCGGATATTAGTGACAGCAGGATACAGTTTCTGGATGTTGAAATTTTTGTCAAAGACAACATGATTCATACCAAATTGCATAGAAAAACAACAGCTGGTAACTCAGTACTACATGCGACTAGTTCACACCCTCAACATCTTATACGAAGTATTCCCTATAGGGAATTCTTGCGGATTAAGCGCATTTGTAGTCATGAAGGGGACCTTAAACAATGTCAAGCAGAAGCATTTGGAAGGTTCTTGAATAGAGGGTATAAAGCTTCAGATTTGACAATAGCTCGTGACAAAGCCAATGAAGGAAATGAAGTAAATGATGTGAATGTTTTACCTGATGTGTCAAACTCATCTAGACAGTTGTATGAAAGCTCGGACAGTCTGGCTGTCCAAGCTGTTGACAATATAAGATTAATTACAAGTTTTTGTCGGCAGGAGAGACAAGTCCGTAAGATTTTATACAAGAATTGGCCAATTATTCTTTCAGATTTAACGCTGTCTCGTATTATGCCTAAGCTGCCTAGCCTCACCTTTAGAAGGGCACCCTCAATGAGGGATGCTTTGGTAAGAAATACCCCTGAAATTATAACTTCTAATAGTTGGCTTTCGGCAAGATCAGGTTTCTCCAGGTGTAGTTCTTGTCGAGCTTGTAAATTTGGAAAAAATGTTTCACAATATGTCACAGGTTTTAGCCCAGAACCAGTTAAAATGCAAAGTCACTACACTTGTAGAACAGATTTCGCTATTTACGTCCTAGAATGTACCTGTCACTTACTGTATGTGGGCAGCACCAAATTACAGGTGTTTAACAGAATATTACAACATCTGAGAGCGATTGTGAATTCTGATCCCAATTATCCTGTGGCGCGACATTTTAAACTGGTGCATAATAACAATTTGAATGATCTTAGTTATTATGTTATTAGTGCAGTACCCAAAAATATGAGAGGAGGGAATCGAGAAAAGAGGTTAAGACAGGTTGAATCAGAATTCATTATGTTACTCGACACTAAAATGCCCAATGGATTGAATAATAGTGATGATTTGCACAACTTTTTATAATTATTTATGTTAGATGAAATGTACACTTTGGGACGACTCCTGTAATCGATGTATATTCTCTTTTCATGTTCCAGTTTTTTAGTCTATGTTAGTTTAGATTTTAACTGGTTTTAGGAGAGATATATTGCCGATTTTAAAGCTCTGTAAATTTTGTCTTAATTATAAAATTTGTTGTGGTCAAATGTTTTTTTAAAACATCTGACAGTTCAGACTTTTGTTCTTTTTGACCGTACGTTTATTATGAACGTGTTTTTCTTTATATTTATTCTTTTATGAACCAATTCAGTCAAACATTCATTTTGTGTGTTGCTCTTGTATGTTCTTAATAGGTTGAAGGAAACTGATTAATTTGGAAAATGAGATCTCAAAACTGTGTTGAAAATATCGCAGGAGAGGGAAAAATCAGAAATGAGAATGATAAAAAGAAAGGAGAGAAAAAAAGAAAGAAAGAAGGAACTTAAGATAATGAAAATAAGAATTAGACTCAAGTGATGTCTGCATATATGCTGCTTTATCTATGTATATATATTTTTTTGCACTTGCACACTAGCACTTTTTTGCATATTTTTTGCACATTAGTACATTCCATTTTAGTGACTGAAAAGACTGATTAGTATGAACAGTTGACAGTGAATCCAATTTAACTTAAAAAGAAAATACTAGTATTTTTCAGGACATTGGTGGTTCAAATTAGCACAAGCTTTTTTAAATAAGAAAACTTTCTTGTTTTAATGATCTCAGCTGTTAGAATTTTAAGGATCAAAATAACATAATGTGGGAAGGTTGATGTCATGAAATTTGGAGCACTATGCCTTTATTTTTTGACTTTCCTCATATTTCTCAAACACGATGTATTATGTTTAAGCTAGTATGCTTTATGAATGTAATGGTCTGTTTTCACCGTCTATGCTTGTGTCTATAACTGATTGGAATGTTTATACCATGTGACTCTATAGTTTTTACCATATATACATTGTCATTGGTCCAGCGCGTCATGTGATCACTTTCAGGAGGGCACTCGGCACATTTCCCACCATCCGGTCTCAAGTAAGACTTGCCTTTGTGTCACGCTGTATTCACTTGCTGCCCAATGCGTTTCAAGGAAATGCTCCTCTTAGTCAGGGGCTTGCTTCATTGGAACAAAAGGAACAGCCAATCCTTCTTTTATTTTCATGGCAACAGCATATTTAATTATGTAACAACCATCAGTTGGCCCGCATTTGTCTTAGATTACTTTTGTGAATCAGGCCCACAGTCTTTAGCGGTTTCTACAGCACCGTATTTAAGCATAGGACTAGCTCAGTGCAATCCACGCCGAGCTGGAAAATGACAAAAGCCGTTTACCACTCCAGGCACAGTATTACAGCTTTGAATTGATAAAATACCAACCAGGCCAATCTGAAATGAATAAAAGCAAACCCAGACACGTGTTACGCTCTCATTAGAGCTCAATTGAGAAGGAAAGCGAACAGATAAAAGAGGGAAAAAAGGTTAGCATTATATAGCGCTTGTTGCCACTGATTGGGTGTTGAAGCGCTTTTTTGGCGAGTAGCATGCTACTCTGGAACCCATAAAGGATTATGTTGAATTAGTATAGTGAAATATGAAATGAATTTGAGTGGTGGATAGGTTAGTCAGTTATTTGGATTCAGAAGGATAGCAGAGGGGTAGAAGAGTGAAAAAGGTTTGCATTTAAATTGAGGTGCTTTTTTTGGTGAGTAGTACACTACTCCGGAACCCATAAAGGATTAGTGTTGAATTAGTATAGTGAAAATATGAACGTAATTTGAATGGTGGATATTAGTCAGTTATTTGGAATCAGATTGATAGCGGACGGATAAATAGAGAGAAAAAAGGTTTGCATTTATATAGTGCTTGTTGCCCCTGATGGGTTGTTAAAGTGCTTTCTTGGCGAGTAGCACGCTACTCCAAAACCCAAAAAGGATTAGTGTTGAATTAGTATAGTGAAATATGAAAGTAATTTGAGTGGCGGATATGTTAGTTATTTTGATTGAGAAGGGTAGCAGAGGGAAAGGAGAGGGGAAAAGGTTTGCATTTTTATAGCGCTTGTTACCTCTGTTGAGGTGTTGAAGCACTTTTTTGGCGAGGAGCACTCTACTCTGGAACTTATAAAGGATTAGTAGTGAATTAGTATAGTGTAATATGAAGTAATTTAAGTGGTGGATATTAGTCAGTTATTTGGATTGAGAAGGATAGCGGATGGATAAAAGAAGGAAAAAGGTTTTCATTTATATGCCACTTGTTGCCCCTGATGGGGTGTTGAAGAGCTTTTTTGGTAGGTAGCACGCTCCTCCGGAACCCAGAAAGGATTAGTGTTGAATTAGTACAGTAAATATGAAGTTAATTTGAGTGGTGGATATGTTGGTCAGTTATTCGGATTGAGAAGTGTAGCAGTATGGATAGGAGAGGGAAAAAGGTGTGCATTTACTTAGTGCTTGCTACCCCTGATGAGGTGTTGAAGGGACTTGTCGGCGAGTAGCACACTACTCTGGGACCCATAGAGGATTAGTGGTGAATTAGTATAGGGAAATATGAAATTTCAGAAGTGGACATATTAGTCTGTGATTTTGATTGAAAGGATAGTGGAGGGTTTAGAGGAGTGAAGGATTTAGATTTTTTTTTTCTGTTTTGGAGGTCATAGCAGTAGGAGAAGGCTTGGGATGAGTAAAAAGGGATGTGGAGGGGAATAGTCAGAGGGAAGAATTTAGAACAGCTTGTTTTGGGCGATCGGTATAGTAAAGAGGTGTCAGATGATGCCAGGAGGGGTAGAGTAGGGGAGAGTCTAGAAAGGGTTATTTTGGGGATCATAGTAGTGCTATGGGGTTTGGGATGAATGAGAGAGTGGATGTAGAGGATATATTGATAGAGGTATAGGGTGAGAAATAGGTCAGTGCATTGGAAAGAGTAGTAGAAAGAGGTTTGAGATGAGTCAGAGAGTTCAGGTAGACAATATATTGAGAGAGATATAGGGGAGTGCATAGAATATACTGAATTAGAAGAAAGTAATAAATATATGGATCCATAAGTACAAAAAAGTATATGAATGCATAAAGGAACTAAGTGTATGTAGTTTAAAGATATTGATAGAGGTATAGGGTTCGAAATGGGGTAGTGCATTGGAAAGAGTAGTAGATAGAGGTTTGAGATGAGTCAGAGAGTTGAGGTAGAGGATATACTGAGAGAGGTATAGGGTGAGAAATAGTTATTTGCGATGTATGCTTTTTTGGAGAAAATTAATAGATATATAGATCCAAGTACTTGGAAGGTATATAGATGCATAAAGTAGGTAAGTATATGTAGATTAAAGCTGCATTAGATAAACTCTGGTTTTCAAGTGTTGTGCACAATTTTTTTTTTTTTAAACATAATTCTACATGTTTATACAAAGCAATACACATATATAGGTACATATATTTAATACAAATACATGCTTATATACAGAGTGATATGCACTATATTCCTGTTTGTATAAGGTGCTTATGTGGGGATAGCCAATTCTTGAGTAGTTTTCTGAAGATCTGATGTTGGAGGCTAAAGAATTCCATAGTTTGGCTTCCTGAGCAGAGAAAGATGTGCTACCCATGATTTTGTTTAGTATGTTGGGATTTGGAGGCGAGGTGACACTCTAGAGTGGAGGTTCCTTTGTCGAATGTGTTTGGTGATTTTATTCCTGATGAAGAGCGGTCCCATTCCACGTATCGCTTTGTGGGTAATACAAAGCAGCTTGAACGTGGATCTTAGGCTACCGGTAACCAATTCAGGGCTTTCAAGGTAGGGGAGATGTGGTCTTGCGGTTTGAAATGCAAGAGTAGTCTGGCAGCTGAGTTCTGAATCCGTTGTAGTCTTTTCATGGTTGTTAAAGGTGACCCGTGGTAGAGGCGATTGGCACAATCGAGTTTGGACACAATAAGGGAGATGGTATCTTGGACCTTGTATGAAAATCCCAAATGGGGAAAGATTCATCGCAGAGTTTTAATAGTAACAAAGCTTGATCTTGATAGTTTGTCCACTTGGGCATTCATTGATAGCTTGGAGTCCATGGTCATTCCAGGGTTTCTTACTATCTTTGATACTTTAGACGGTGATCCCAGTTTATCAGGCCAGGTGGCAAGTGGGTCATAATGTTTCCAATCGCCACATGTGAGTATTGCTGTTTTGGAAGCATTCAATTGAGATGGCTCCAAGTCATCCATTGATCCACGGCTCTGATACAACTGGAAATTGTCGAGTTTCCAATTTCTTTGGGACATTCCAGTTGAAGGAGTATTTGCGTGTCACCTGCATAGTTTTAGCATGTGAGGTGAAATTGATTGATCAGTACCGGTAATGACATCATGTAGAGGTTGAAAAGTATAGGAGAGATGATAGAGCCTTGAGGGACCCTGCTTTTGTGGAGTATGGTTTGGACAAGAAAGGTGGGGTATGGATGACATTAGTTCTGTTTTGAAGGTAGGACTTGATCCATTCTAGAGCAGTCCCCTCTATGCCAGCTTAGTAGAGTCTTTGTATCAGAGTGTCATGGTCAACCGTGTCAAAGACGGCCCAGTGGTCCAAATGGAGCAGCGCAACAACGCCGTTGCAGTCAGCTGTGTTCTTCAGGTGATCCCAGATGGCAAGGAGGGCCGATTCTGTGCCTCTTCCTGGACGACGGAATCGAGTTTGGAAGTCTGAAAGTATGGCATTCTCTTCTATGAATTCTGACATCTGGGCGAATGCTGCTCTTTCTATCAGTTTACCCAGGAAAGGTCCATTTGTAATGGGTCTGTAGTTGTCAGGGTTCAGCGGGTCCAAGTGTGTTTTCTTCAGTAAAGGGTGTATGTATGACTTTTTGCATTCTTCTTGAAATATTCCGGTAGTTAAGGAATCGTTGATGTTTCTTCTTACTGGAGTGGCAGCAGAGATTGTTAGAAGAATTGTCTTGAAAGTGTGCGGTGGACATGGGTCAGAAGGGCTGCCGGCAGGCCTACTTGCTTTGACCAGGTCCATAAATTCATCGTGTGAAATGTGTTGGAAGGAACGGAGAGGCTGAGTTAGAGTATTCTTGGATTGTTGTTTTGTAAAAGGGTTAGTGCTGGTGCTTTGTCTCTGTTAAGTATAAGTTCAACATGTCTGCTTTGTCCATGTAATGATTTGCCAGTTTGACGTTGAAATCTTGAGTAACGGAATGAGTTCCTTCTAGGCATTGAGTATTTTATAGAATTCTTTATTTGCACATTTAGCATTTTGAATTCTGTCTGAATAGTACCTTTTCTTTGCTTTTTTGATAGCTGACTTGTATAATCTGTTACATTTCTGTAGGCAAAGTTTGTCTTGTTTGGCGTTTGTTTTAAGCCAGGCTCGTTGCAGTTTTCTAGTTTGTTGTTTTATGTTTTTTTAATCTCTGTATTTCTCCAGAGAGCTTGATTCCTTTTGTTCTGTTGTCTGGTTTTGAGTGGTATCAGGATATCAAAAGCTTCCTCTAGACACTCATATAATTTTTGCACAGAATTTATTGTTTCCAGATCTGTACTGGATATTAGTTGTGTTTCTAAGTGTTCCAAATTGAGTTTGTTCCACGGTCGATAGGTGGATGCATGTAAGGTGGTTTTAGGTGAGTCGCTTAGTGTTGTTTTATTTTGGAAAGCAAGCAAGTGGTGGTCTGACCATGTGACTGGAGTTATAGTTTGAAATGTAACTAGTTTGGTATTAGCAAAAATGACATCTAGGATGTGTTCAGCAATGTGTGTGGGTTTGTGGACGATCTGATGCAGGTTCAGTGCATCTAGGCCACTGATTATTGTTTTCGGATGGGGCATATTGGGTTTGTCAAACCAAATGTTGAGGTCACCCAGAATGCATAGGGTGGAGTGTATTGTTATCAGGTTTGAAACTGTGTCTAGAAGTGTGTCTGGGAATGTCGCCTTATAAGGTGTAGGTCTGTAAAGAAGCAGGAGGTTACAGGAGGAAGATGGTGTAGGATTGCATCTGGTGAGAAGAGCCTCACAATTCTTTATGGAGATGTTGTCAACTTTAGTGATATGGAATGTTTGCCTGAACACAACAACTAGGCCACCTCCTTTTTTGCTTACACGATTTTGGGTGATTGTTTGATAGCCTAGAGGAACAGCTTCATGCAGGACTGGAGCCACATCGTCTCCCAACCATGATTTAGTTATGAAGAGTATGTCTGGTTTTGTGTCAGTGAGAAGGTCGTAGATGTGATGTTTGTTTTTAGAGAGTGATCGAGCATTTATTAGTAGAGAGTTTTGAGTTTGGTGACAGTGAGACTTTGTTTTGTAGAAGAGTGATAAGTATTGTGTGGGTTTGTGGCAGGTGTGTTTTTAGTGTTGGTGTTAGCTGTATTAGGATAGGAATTGTGTAGCTGTTCTATAATGTGGTCCTCATCCAGCAGGCTAAGAAGGCATTTTGATGGGTCTGCCTGTATAGGTGGTGGGGACGGTGTTTGAGAGTGAGTTAGTGCGCCTTGTTGTTTTTGTGGTGTAACCTTGTTGTGCAGTAGACATAGAGAAGCAAAGATGTGATGTGTGGCACGTTGCTCATATTGTTGACGTGTGTTTAGGGAGGAAGGTGTATGAGTTAGGGGTGGTGATGCAGCATGCAGGTCATGTAGTAAGGTTCCAAATTGTCCAATGGATGAGAGGCAGTTAGAAGAGAGTTGCTGTGTTGCTGTATCTGTTTTAGGTGTGGTGGAAGAGAAAAAGATTGGCATTGTAGTTTGTTCATTTGTCTAGTTTGAAAGGTGGGTGTATGATTGTATTTTGTGACTGTAAGTATTATGAGGTGTTGCGCTTGAGAGATTTTGTTGAGCTAGTGTGCGTGAAATGTTTTGTTTTTGAGGAGTAGTGAAATGAGGTACTGATTATTTATTTAGTGGAATGTGAACCACAACTCAAGACCAGAGTGGGCCCACAAGACATAGAAGCTGGGGATCCAAGGAACCACCCAAGGAGGTTGGTTGCAGAGTGGGAACACAACCGCATGCTCAATGTTAGTCAATAGGTAAATCGCAGTTGCAGTTTTAAAGAAAAAGGATCCTTCCCAATGGATCCTGACAATACCCCGTGGAAGATGGAGGGTTGGAAGTCACCCCACCCGTGGATACCCCAGGAACAGGATACCTACACCTGGGAAGCCGAGTGCATAGGTGTCAAGTGACATCGGAAACCACTGTAGACCACAATGGAGGACTTCAGAAAAGATGCAGCTGGAGAAGATGACGAAGGAGTCCAGTGGAACCCAAAGGTGGATTCAAGGTGAGAAGAACCTGCAAGCAGAGGGGACAGAGTCTATGCCACTCAGAAGTGACAAGGAGACACGGAAGACGAATGCCCACCGATGTCAGGGAGGCAGGAGAGTTTGACGGTACCCTTGAAGTTGCAGCTGTGCAGACCAGGCGACACTGTGGAAGACCAGGAGCTGTTTACGAGCTGACCCACATTGGATGTCGAGAGCCAGGGGGTCAGTGTCTGGCAGGGGCACCAACAAGCCTTGGCAGTGGCAAACAATGAAGTCACGAAAAAAGATGCAGCGCCAGGACCAGCAAAGTCCAAGTGACTCATCACAAGTAGGTAAGTCAAAGCTGGCCCCCAGCAAGCAGGGGAGCCCACTGGTGCCAAAGAAGACCCTCTAGAAGACCCACAGGCTGGCAGCACAGGAGTCGCAAGAGGAGCTCGAGCAGCTCACCGATGAAAAACGCCCGCGGTTCAGAGTAAGCAGTAAGGGTGAAGATCTTGGCTGCAAGAGCTGCTGGAGGTTGGAACTTCTTGGAGTCCGAAGATCTCTGGTGGAGAGAGTCAAACAGCCATGGCAATGGTAAATCAACTCGGTGCACAGGGGTTCTGTTCCAGTAGTTCCAACGAGGGATACTGGCCTCAAACTCGGTATGAAGATAGTGCAGGCCTTGATGGAGTTGCAGAATCACCACCTGTGTTGCGGAACCTTTAGGAGTCCGTGGGAGCCCAGGACCAGCAGACCACTCAGCTGTGTTGTGGGGACTGCAGATGAAGGGGAGTGACTCCTTCACTCCAAGGGAGATTTCTTCAGGTGTCTCGGATGTCCACAGGCCTGGTGAAGAACCTGTATGGAGCACGGGCACAGACGTTGCCGAAGACCAGCAGGCTGATGAGACCAGGAGCAGCAGGAATCTTCTCTGTGCAGTCTTGATTCCCAATGTGAAGTCCAGAGTGTCCAGATGGTCAAAGGTGAAGTGGTATGATGAATCTAGGGCCCCACCCAAAGATAAGTCCTTAAGTACCCTTAGGAGAGGTTTGGGACGATTCAGGGGTCCCTCCCAGAGGAGGGGCTGGACAGTGGAGAGGATACTCCCATGTCCATTGTCCAATTTTGCGCTAGAACGAGAGCCAACGGCTCCCTGAACTGGTTTGAACTGGAGTACGCAAGGAGGGCGCTAACTGTGCCCTGCAAGCATACTCAGTGGCACTGGCAATCTCCCCCACCCTTCCCCAGTACACTAAAACCTGTCTCTGGGTGGTGGTCACACCTCCCTGTGACAGGATATCTATTGTTCTGCCTTTCCCTGCTCTGGCTTGGCTCAGCAGCAGGAGGGCAGAAATGTGTCTCTGGTCGGCAGCAGCCCTAGCTTGCTGTCCGGTTCTGGAAGACTGGTAGTAGAAGCACTGAGGATGTCCCGGAGGAGCTTTACAATGCATGGAATCATACTTTCCACACTGTTTACAGTGGGGGGGGGGGGGGGTATGATTCCAACATGTTGGATACAAACATGACAGGGTTAGTTACAGACAGTTTAGAGATGGTCATCGCCCACTCATGCAGGGGCACACTCACACTTAGGACCCAGCACCATGCCTTCAGAATTGAAAGGCCTGCCTTAGAGGTGACTTATAGGTTTTAAGTGTAGTGACCTTAGATATAGGGAAACCTATATCTGCCGTAAGTGGTGCTGGCACCAGCTTACACAGGCTGCAATGGCAGGCTTGATTCACAATTTGTGTGGTCTCTCATGGGTGACATAATACATGCTGAAGTCCATGGGAGTCCCCTGATGTACCTATGCCCGGGGTACCTTAGTACCATATACTGGCAGATCTTTCACGCTATACGCAGTGGCGACTAGTGACATATGTATGTGGTAGCCGTGAGCCCAGAGACCTGCTGCTTTTGCCCCGCCTCTTTCAGAAAGTCAATAGCCACCACTGTTTCCACCTAAGTACCAGACAGTCACCAGCTGATCAGGATATCATCTGCTGGACTGTGAGTTTGTCTGATGCTGCCATATAATTGTGGACATGTGTTTACCAATCAGAGATGTGGATGACTATTCTCATATGACCAGACAGGATTGGCAGACCAGGACCATTATTTGCCGTTAGCACCATCTATGACTCATCACTAACATTGCAGACACACATGCACTGACTGTTAGATACAATGTATTATGTGATGTCACATCCCTGTGACTCCACTATGCTTTTAGTAGTTTTAGTATGACTTATCAATTAATTATTTCAGTGATACAGACCACATGGTGGTTAAATTGTGGTTTTTGGTACTTTTTACTACTCACTATGTATAATCTGATACAAATACCAACCCAGCAGTACACCTTGTCTATATATTCCAGTTTCCAAGATTTGTTTGATCCTCGACTGCCGAAAAATTTAGGAGTCATGTGCTGAACCTGGATATTTGGCAACAACGTTGATGAAGCAGTATTTGTCATCGCAAATTGCCTGCACATTTATTGAGTTAGTATGCTTCCAATTTTGGTACAGATGTGCAGTTCCAGATGTGGGGGAAGGTTGACATGGGTACAGTCTATTGCTCCAACAACATAGGGGAAGTTGGCTATTTGGTAGAAGCCTTGCTTCTCTTTCAGGATTTTTGCACCAGGTTTGGGAAAGCTGATATGTTGTGGCGTCAGGCTCAATATTGCTTCCAAGACTTTGGGCTGGAAGGCTGACTAGGCTCCCTGTGACACACCAGCCACGGCAGCTACTGTATGCTGGAAGGATCCAGTGGCTATAAAGTGTAGCACAGACATCAGTTTCACATGTGCTGGTATGGTATGTGATTTTGTAGTTGTAGCCTCCACTGCTGGAGCAGACAAACAATCATGTCCTTGCTTAATCTGTATTTTTTTCTTATGTCCTCCTCATGCTGATCAAACAAGGATACCCTTTGCTTGAATATTCTCTCCTTTTGCTGTCTCTTTCTTCCCTCTTCAAGGAGGAGGCGCCTGTGTCTGACTATCACTATCTCCATTATGGTACCCTTTAGTCAATTTCTCCAGTGTTGCTCCTTACACAGTCTCTGCTTGTTCTGCTCAGCCTTTTTTTGCCGCTGCTTTATATTTGCGCTATTATTTCAAGCAAATGCTGCATGCGATACCTCGCGGAGATTTGCGTTACTTTAGTAAATATGATTAGCACTGGTTGTAACATCATTTTGCGTTGGAAACACCCAACCACGCCCACTTTGCATGGATTTTCATGTTTTCCTACACAAAACAACACCAGCGCTATTTTGCGTCAAGCAGCCATGTGAATGTGGCGCAAAACAGGTCTTGAGTGACGTTGAAAATGTCTGCAGGACTTTGCGCCTCTTTGCGTCGTGCAAAATGTCACGCTAAACTCTAGTAAATCTGGCCCTTTGTCCCTTTCTATCTTGGCGTGGATGGCACTGTGCTAATACTACGCTTAAAGACTTTGATAGAAAAGCAGGCATTTGAGGTGAGCAAAGTTAGAGTGTCGCTGGTGTTGAAGGTGCTCTATACACGAGCTGCTTTCCACCGAAACATGAGAACTACCCAGCTCTCTGCTTCTTTTTTGCATAATTTATGCATCACTCTAAGCCGGAAATGGTTTTGTTTTTACTTATACTGGGTACTCCCTTGTGTCTGGACAAAGCTATACCTCTCCGAAGAGCTCTAATAAGAGAGAAACACGTGTCAGGGGTTGCTTTTATTCATTTCAGGTTGGCCTGGTTGGTATTTTACCAATTCAAAGCTGTAAAACTGTGCCTGGAGTGGTAAACGACTTTTGTCATTTTCCAGCTCGGCGTGGATGACGCTATGCTAGTCCTATGCTTAAAAACTGTGCTATACAAATGGCTAAAGACTTTGTCCCTTTCTATCTTGGGGTAGATGGCACTGTGCTAATCCTAAGCTTAAAGACTTTGATAGAAAAGCGGACATTTGAGGTGAGCAAATTTAGAGTGTCGCCGGTGTTGAGGGTACTCTATACAGGAGCGGCTTTCCACCTAAACTTGAGAACTACATAGAGTGCTCTGCTTCTTAAATATATATATATATATATAGGTTTATTAAATTCTATTTCCTAACTATAATGTCCCTGTTTTTTTCAATGAATTTGTACTTTTTTTTGTAACGCAATGCCAATCGCCCGCATACAGCCAACCCCCCAAAGGCAGCCAGGCTGGGAGAAAGGCATGCAGACCCCCTCCCTGGGCCAATTTAGGCCCCGGGGACCCATCCCCCAAGGCCTGCCACTTTTTGTTTAGGGGAAGAAAGTAAGTGCCCCCTCACTGGGCAGTGTTTTGGTCCCAGGGACCCCATCTCCCGGGGACAGTCATTGTCTGAAGGGGGCACGCAGCCCCCTCCCTATGCCAATATTTGCCCCGGGGATCCCATCCCCCAGGGTCTGGACAGTCAATGGTGAGTTGCTCTGAAGTCCACCCAGGGCAACCACTTCCTCTTTGTTGGAGGCCGCAGGGGGAGCCCCAATGCCCCCTCAGCCCCAGCCGGCTTCCCGTCTCCAGATGGAGCCAGCATTTCTCCCGCCTACAGGGAGCAGCTAAAAATGCTGTTCTCTGCTGGCAGGTGCACTTTTTTAATCAAGTCTGCTCCTAGCAGGTGGGAGCATATTTCATGCTCTCATCCGCTGTGAGCAGACTAAGTGTTTGCTCTCACTTGGTGGGAGCTCCGGCCAAATGAGAGCAAACACAGGTTTCCCTGTTTGCACTGGTGCGGGCAGGGAAACCGTTATGTCCTGGTGATGGGCACCCCAGGACATAGCTGGAGCCGGTACTGAGAGATGGGATTCCCAGGGTCATTAATGACTCTCTCAAATTTATTATAAATATTCACTTCGGGATCTGGCCCCCCTAGGGGGGGGGGCAATCAAAAAATATGGACCAAATTGTTCCAGCCAATTCGCTTATCCTCCCCGAATTTGCAGCAAAAATAAAAAATAAATTGTTGCCCCTAGTGCGTGTGAAATATGAGGCCTAACTATAATGTCCCTGTAACCTTTGATTTTCTCAGTAAATTGTGAAGGTTTTTTAATTGTATTTCCTAACCATAACTGTGTAACCTTTGCCTTTCTTAGATTTCACTCGTACAAATCCAGTGAAATTCAGCCACAGTAGCTGGCTCTATGGATGAGTGAGTGGTTGTGTAAGTACCTGTATGGGTCTGTGAATGGGTATGTGAGTGGTTATGTGGGCATGTGAGTGGGTGTATGAGAGGTTGTATAGGGGTGTGAGTAGGGTTGTGAGTGCTTCTGTGGATGATCTAGTCAGTGATGTCATTTAAGTTGTCATCAGTAATGTCATCAAT
This sequence comes from Triturus cristatus, assembly GCF_964204655.1. Taxonomy (NCBI): domain Eukaryota; kingdom Metazoa; phylum Chordata; class Amphibia; order Caudata; family Salamandridae; genus Triturus; species Triturus cristatus. Next base: position 744,154,144 of record NC_140580.1, on the reverse strand, counting down.
GATGTAGCTGACCATGTCATAAGTGACTTAATATGTGAGGTCATTAGCTCAGCTAACTATAGCTGCTGAATTTCACTGGTTTTGTACGAGTGAAATCTGAGCCTAACTATAACGCCCCTGTAACTTTTGTTTTTTTTCTGTGTATTTCAAAAGATTTTTAATTCTATATCCTAACGATAACGTCCCAGTAACCTTTGTATTTTTAAAGTGAGTTGCTAAGGTTTTTTTAATTTTATTTACTAACTGTAACCACTAACCTCTCACAGTGAGTGTGTAAGTGAATTAATGGGTGTCTCAGTAGTCTGTGAGTTGGTGTTAGAGTGTCTGAGTGGGGCTGTCAGTGGGTGTCTGAGTGTCTGAGGAGGTCTGTGAGTGGGCGCGAAAGTGTATCAGTGGGTCTGTGAGGGAGTACATGATTCCCTGAGTGGGTCTGTGATGCTCTGCCTGGCCCGCATTAAATTTAACAAAAGCACCAGGGAGGTGATGGTCCCTGGGGCTCGGGTGGTCTGCACAGCCTCCCTCATTCATTTTATTTGTAGACCTGGGACATTAACATAAGCCACGAGGAGGTGGTGGTCCTCAGGGCATAAAAATACTCTTGGTGGGGGCCACATGTGCCCTGTCCTTTAATTTAAGTAAGGAGGCATGCCCCTGGGACCTTGCCAACCCGTGGACTAAATTAAAACAAGCACAGGAGACCGCACTTGTTCTTTTTCATTTTTGCCAAGAATCTGTTGCGATTTCATGGCAAGAATTGTTTTTTACCAGTACTTTCTTGCCCTGGCAGCTCCCTCTGGGACCCCAAGACAGGGATAAAGTGTTTGGGTATTCCTACCCTGCTCTCTTTTCTTTTTTTCCACATTTTGTTTGGCTGTCAACACTTCCAGGTTGAAGTGTTGGCAGCCAATCAGAGCTCTGCAGATCTCTGCATGAGCTCGTTATTATTTGCGAATTAGCCGTGATTGTAGATAAACACATTTAGATTCCTTTAATTTCTTTCAAACTACAGAACAGATTCACACCAAATAACTGAAAGTGTGATCTGCATAACCAAATCTACCCTTCTGCCAAATTTGGTATAATTCCATCTAGCGGTTCGGGCTGCAGGCGTGTCGAAAGACTCAATGGAAATTAACATGGGAAACACACTTTTTTGCCCCCCCCCCTTTCTTCTCAACCCCCCTTGACCGATCGCCACAAAACCTTCAATGCACAGCAAGATTCATCAGGATATCTTTTGGGAAAATGTATTGAAGATTCGTCAAATGGGACTATTTTGCTAATAAACAACTAAGGAAACACTATAATGTGGTGTTAGCCTCAAGGGAAAGGTGCTTAGGGAAGAAGCTTGGTTCAAACTGGCTCAAGCAGCAGAGACCAATGATGTAATTTTGTTTTGGAGCACGCTTAATGCCCCTTTTTAAAAAAAAAATGCTCTGCCCCTTAATTAACATTGTTTGCCCCTCTCCAAGCATGGGTTGACCATTTTGCAAAGATCTTCGACACACCTACTAGCAATGATTCGAAGTATGGTCAATCGTCATCCTTGGATGTATACAGGAGTATCAATATAACTAGCAGCAGGACCCTTGTATTTATCTTGGACGAGTTCCTCTTAGCTGTAGAAAGTAGTGCGTGGGTCAAAAGTCCTGGGTTCAATGGCTTGCCGCTTGATTCTTTAAGTGCTATGGGTGAGTTATGGAGCCCCATTTGGACTCTAGTGTTAAATGCGGCAGCTGAGGGCATAATACCTTCCAGTTGGGCTAATTCCATCATAGTTACCACTTTCAAGAAGGGGGATAGATCTGACCAGAAGTGCTACTGCCCTCTCTCTTCTGGACTCCTCTGCAAATTTTTTGGGCAGGGTTCTGCTGCAGAGATTAGAGCAGGGGGCTACCGATAACTATTCTTTCAGAGGCCAGTATCAGTTCAGGAGGGGGCTGGGGACAATGGAGCAGTGTGTAAATTTTGACCTGCTCATAGGGAAATGCACTCAATCAATCAATCAGGGTTGGCAAAGTCCAGCTACTCATCCTTAAGGGTCTCAAGGTGCTGGGGGGAGGGGGTGGTGGCTCAGTTGAGTGTTGGGGTCTCCCGAAAATTCAGGTCTTTGACGTCCTTCCTGAACTGGGGCAATGAGGGAGATTGCTAGAGGTGGAGGGGAATGGTGTTCCAAGCTTTGGCTGCGAGGTAGGAAAAGGACTTTCCTCCCATTCTGGTCTTGCTGATATGGGGTACGTGGCGAGTGAGAGCTGGGCTGATCAGAGGTGCCTTTTGGGTGCATGGAATGAGAAGCAGCTGTTCAGGTATGCAGGTCCGGTGTTGTGAAGGGCCTTGTATGCATGGGTGGAGAGTTTGTATGTTATTCTTCTTTCGACTGGAAGCCAGTGGAGATCACGGAGGTATTGGGTGATGTGACTGCGACAGGGGATGCCGAGGATCAGTCAGGCTGTGACGTTATGGACAGTCTGGAATTTGTGAAGGAATTTCTCGTTGACTCTGGCATAGAGAGCGTTGCTGTAGTCCAGCCCGCTGCTGATGGGTGTGTGCGTGACAGTTTGTCTGGATTTGGTTGGGATCCATCTGAAGGCCTTTCAAAGCATACGGTGGGTGTTGAATCAGGCCAAGGAGTCTAGTATGATGCTGAGATTTCGTGTGTGGTCCGTCGGGGTGGGCTGAGGGAGGAGCCATGAGGCACTTCACAGTTGCTTTCTGTTGGTTCCAAGAGGTAGGGAGGGAGTCTGACCAGCTCAGTTCTGCCGATGAGGAAGGAGCAGATCCAGTCGATGGCCTTACCACGGATGCCGGCGCCATGGAGTCTGGTGGCTAGGGTGCGGTGGGAGACGGTTTCGAATGCAGCTTATAGGTCCAGGAGGATAAGGGCTGCCATTTCGCCCTGGTAGAGGGGGAGGGGATGTTGTCGGTGGCAGCTAGTAGGGCGTTTTCGGTGCTGTTATTACTTTAGAATCCAGACGTTGTTAGCTTCGATGAAGTTTGCTCGCTGGGTGTTTACAGCCTTTTCCTAGACCTTGGCTGCAAAGGGAAGCAGGGAGATAGGCCTGAAGTTCTTGAGGTGCGTCGGGTCCTTGATGATGGAGAAGAGTTCTTTGGTGTTGTGTGTGTCAGTGAAGATTCTGTCTTGGAGGGATTTGTTCCTTGTGGATTTGATGAGTTAGTGGTGTGCGGTGGTGGCTGCTTTGCAGGCGGCGCATGTTTCCTGGGTTTCGTTGTTCATCCATGTCTTTTCAAGTCGTCACAGGAGTGTCTAGCTAAGTCATGTTCTCTTCACTTGTGCTCTGCTCACCTTAGCAGTGCCTTTGACCTAGTTTACCATTCAATTCTTTGGTGTACATTGTTTTCACTTGGGGCCCCTTAGAACATTGTTTTTTCTCATCTCTATTGTATGATAATTTATCTGCTAAGGTTCAATATGGCCTTATGTGGAATGTTCTCCATCGTTTTTAATTAAGTGGGGAGTCAGTCAGGGTTGTGTCTTTAGCCCATTCTTATACTCACTTTTTAGAAAAGGGGTTGATGGTGCTATACGGACCATGCAGGCTGATGCGCCCATAGTTGCTTGTCGTCCGAATCTCCTGCTTTTGTATGCTGATCACGCGGTCTACAGAGACTGATGGAAACCTCTGCTGAATTTATGAAGGCCAGAAAACTTAAGATGAATGAAACCAAAACATTCACAATGTTCTGTGGGAAAACACCCAGAAGTGCAGGACATTTTTCATTAAGGGCACTTGGTGGGGGTCTGTGGGGCCATAAGTGATTTCGAATCAGAAAAAGTATTTTTATCTAACTGTAGTACTTGCTTAGTATGTTTTTTAATTTTAATGCTGTATTATTACTTTTATCTGTTTTTAATCTAATTGATGTGCCATATCTTGTAGTACCTCCATTTATGGCCTAATGTGATTGTGCCTGTAGTGTCCTCCACAGCCCAGGAACATGCCAATGATCACACCACACACGGAGCCGAGTCTTACATGTTTTTATTCATCAGCATGTAACTGTTAACTGAACACTCTACATCATGAATTTTATCACCCACGCCCATACACTTAAGTCACTGTTCTATGGAGTCTGTCTGGAACCAAAAGGTTCCCATCATCTCTAACTCATAAGACACTGTATCTCCCCCATTGTTAAATAAAAAGTACAAATAATACATATATACATCATAACTCTTCAATAAGTCGTTTTGGTGCTCAAATCAATTGCCAGATTTGGTCATGTGAGGTTGCAGAGATACATCTGAAGTGTCCATGACTGGCACTGGTGACAGAGACACTTGTATAGTCACTGGACTTTCAGGATTCTCAAGTAGACAAGGCTTACTTCTGACATCTGGAGCTGGCGAAGGTCGAGGCAAATGCGTGAAATGAGAAGAATCTCGTGTAAAGGACTTCCCAGGACAGTGAGCAGTCACCACATGTCCTTTACTAGTCACAATCCTCAGTGGATCAGCATCAAAAGGAGTAACAGACTTGCGATTCCATTTCTGCCTGACAATAACTTGGCCTCCTCTTTTGAAGACAGTGCTCCGAGCACAGCGGCATCTATCCACGTAGGTCTTCATTTTGCGTTTCTGAGACTAGTCAGTAGTGTGAAGTCTATTAATACCAATAGATCTCTCATTGGTCCATTTTGGCAGTTTGGTTCCTGTGGCTCTCCTAAACATTCAGATGGCAGGGCTTTCCCCTGTGGTAGCATGGGGAGTTGACCTGTATGCACGATGCGTAGACTGAAGAACAGATTAGAGTTCAAGCTTTTCCAGTGCACCGCGGTCTTCTTGAGGGTGCTCATAAATCGCTCAACCACACCATTCGCCTGTTGCCAGAGAGGCGTGCTTCTCTGATGCTTGATATTTATATGAGTGAGAACATCTTTAAATTCAAGACTATCAAAAGTCGGGCCATTGTCAAATTTCCAAATTGAAGGAACACCCCAAGTTTCAAAAATACTTTCTAATCTCACAATGACTCTGTCATGTGTAGTTGATGACAGATCTAGGGGTGGGCGGAATTTGCGAAATTCACTTTCGCAAATTATCGCGAAAATGTTAAAAATCTCCGCAAAGACACGGAAATATCGCGAAGATGTGGAAGTTTTTTTGCCGGCCGTTCGCGGTATTTTCTGCGTGGTCGCGGCTCGCCAACTTACCCATGCGGTTGATCGCGGGCGCGGCCATCTTGTTTTCAATTGTCTCGCGGTGCATGATCGCGAGAAGAAAGACGTGATCGCGGGACGAATGACGTTACTGCGGGCGCGAACTGTCGCGAGACAGCGCAAATGGCTACCAACAATCCAACATCTCGTGGAGAACGCGACCGGATCGGGAAAACTTGTCGGCGAACGCGGGGATTCAGGTAAGACGATCGCGCGCACACGAGAATGTATTATTTTACAACGCGAGCAAGCAAAACATTTCCAGTAAAATGCGATTCTGGAAATTTTGACATTTTCGCGCTCTCTGCGGAACGCGAAAATGTCAAATTATCGCAATTTCCGCGAGCGGAGAGGAATTTTAGCCCAGGCCTAGTCAGATCTTCCACAAAGGGAAATGAGGAATATTCATCAACAATTACCAGTAGATGATGCCCGTTGTCAAGGGGTCTAAAGAAATCAATTGCAATCTTCTCCCATTCATCCTTTGGAAGATGAGACATGTTTAACGGATGCAGGGTTGTCTTGGATGACAAGCAGTTGCACACATGACATGTCTTTAATTCTTATTCAACTCTTTCATCAAGTCAAGGGAACCACACTTGATCCCGTAGAGCTTTTTTAGTAGCAACAACTCAAAGATGTCCCTCATGAACCAGTTCAATAACTTGTTGTATCAGACTCTTGGGTATGACAATTCCCTTCCCTTGTAAAATGATGCCTTCTGGGGTAACTGAAAGTTCTTCCTGCACATATTTTGAATTTCTGGAATTCAAGGTCATCATGAAGGGGTTGAGTATGTTTTTGCCACAATTGATGTGTAATAATGTCTCTGAGTATCAAAAAAAAAGAGTGAATCTGTATTAGATTAACTAACACTCCACAAGATAAAGAAAACTCTTGATTTTCTTATATGACCCTCACCCACCAGTGTTACCCCTTGGTAGCATGCTTCATCATTGGGTTCATCCAGTTCCGCTGCGGAACGTGACGTGCTATGAATTATGTGAAGTGCTTATAGAGATATTCTAAATGATGAATATAGGAGTTAGAGGGGGTCTTTTGTGAAAAGTTAAAAATACCTGCCTGGTAGGTAAGCGCACATTTAATCTGATCTCCAGGAGGTATGGTTAAAAAATGAGGATAAAGCAGAAAGTATAGGTGATAATGTACCTGCCTTTCTAATGGTCTACATGTTTCAAGCCAAACCCCATGGCTTTTCTTCAAGACCAATGATATAACTCCCTGATATCACTATTTTTATATACTGAATAACTGCACACACGCTGCATGCTAATTCAATTCAATTCAGTAACTTTATTCGATCTAGTTGAAAATTATAGATCATAAAAGTACATACATTAAGATGAATCTACTTTCTAAAACAATAAAAACTAGCGAGAGCATGCTTATAAAATAAAACTACGACAACTACTTGGTGTTACTGCTTCATAATCTGTAATATTTAATGGAAGAGTTCGCCTGCCAAACATTTGGCAGTATACAGAATAAAACACACTGCTTATACTTATAATATTGAGCGTGTTGTATATGCTTATCAATAAAAACACCTTATTGTGAAAGATCTGATAATATATAGTACATAGTTGGTAGAGGTGAGCACATCTAGTGAAACCAATGATCCTTGTGACACACAAAACAGAGCACAATACACATTTAAAAGCACAAAACATACATAAATAATGCAAAACTCTTGCATCATGAGTCCTCTGGTGGAGATGTGAGCTTGTAGTCCAGTGAGTGTGTGGGCAGGGGAGATTAATGCTGATTTACAGCAGCAGGAGTGACACCATGAAGTGCAGAGCGCGCATGTTGGATTGGCCAACCGTGTTGCACCGGCCAACCTGACAGGCAAACTTCTGCCTCCATCTTTATCAGCTGTTTTAAACAGCCTGAGGATTGCACAGGTTGGTTCTCAGTGTTAAACAGAACACTGGTTTAGCCTGCTCCGTCCAATCCTGATGCTTCTCTCATGCTGAGGATTAGTCAGGTACGAGTTGGAGGAAACAGAAGGTTTCATCTCACCTCGGCCAAAGACTTCAGCCTCGGAGGTGATAGAACCGCCGATGCGGGCAGCAGCCCTTCTGCCTTTGGACGGGACTGAAGCGCGAAGGGAATATCTACAGAGAAAGGAAAGAAACTACCCTCTTGCCTAGTAGAGACTGTAAGCGTCCACTTGTTACCAAAAGGGTAGTGTAAAGGGGCTGCTGCACGGGGTACTTAGTGCGCGCTGCGGCGGCCGCAATCAGGACGCAACACGGGTGCTTGTTTCTATCGCGTGGTCCCGACTGCCGATACGGGGCCACGCCTCTTTATTTTATACAAGCGCATGGCGTCATACGCCAGCGCTGGTGCGTACTCTCCGGGCGTGGGTAAACTGAACCGCTACCCCGCCGGAGGACATTACATTCCTTCCAACCTTTACTAAACATAAACAAAACATCAACATGTTGATCAGTTACCATTTCTGGTCTGGCCGTCTTCTTTCAGCTCCTACCCAGTCCAGGTCACAGTCCGCTGCGAGTCTTTGGTTCTTCACACCATGAATCCTGCCAGACGGGAGAAGGGTGCCGGATTGCTCCTCAGGCAGTATCTGGAATGTTCTCCTCGTGATGACGATAGGGAGGGGGCCACTTCCTGCGAGACCCTACCCTCCGGAGATCTCACTGGGGAGTTGGACAGTCCTCCGTCCGGAGTTCCGGGCGGTGATGGTGTTCCTCGATCAGATCTGTCCGGATAATCCATGGGATAGTTCCATGGCCATCTTCTAGCTCCTCAGTCACTCTCTGCTGACTTGGGCCAACCTCCATACTATCCAGTATTGGAAGGTTGGGAGTTCCAGCATGGACCTTTTTGAAGAACGATACATTCCGTGTGAGTTCTTCTGTTCTTCTCCAGGCTGTTACCATCGTGCCTGTCCGGCGAGTCACTGTCCATGGACACTGCTCAAATAGGAGACAGAATTTACTCCCTGGGTGTCTGTCTTTGACATAGACCATGTCCCTTTCTCGGATGGTCGACGCTTTCGCTCTTCGGTTTACAATGGCATGGTCGTTGGTACTGGTCCTTTTGGCTAGAACCCTCGTAGTGTCAATCTGGGAAGGGGCCCAGTTCGGGTGATGGGAAATAGTGTCTCGCACCACTCGACCCATGCTTGCTGGTCCCGGTGCCCTCTCGGTCGTGAGATGAGGCGTCAATCTGTATTCCCTCAGGAAGCTATAGATGGCTCTTTCCAGGGGTGCTTCCTCGACATGCGCAATGCAAATGACTTTGTTGAGAGTGCGCATGAACCTCTCTACTTCCCCGTTTGCTTGGGGCCAACGCGGTGTTACTTTCCGATGTTGGATGCCCCAAGTCTTGAGATAGTCGGCAAACTCTTGTCCCTGAAAGGGCGGGCCATTGTCCGTCTTCACCACCTCAAAGATCCTGTGAGTTGCAATGATCTTCTCTACTTTGGTGATCACTTCCGTGGCTGTTTGGCCTCCGATGATTTCTATCTCGGGGTATTTCGTGTAGTCATCTATGACCACGATGGCATAGCGCCCATCCAGAAGATGCCCAAAGTCCATACTGACGCACTCCCACGATCGTTGGGGGTTGTCTTCAGTGATGATGGGGTGAGGACGATCCGGTTGGCCTGACACCTGGCACCATTGGCATGTTCTGACCGTCTGCTCGGCCATCGGGTCCATCCTCGGGAACCACACTTTTGCTCTCAGCCGACCTTTCATCTTCACCACGCCCTTGTGCCCTCGATGTGCGAGATCCACCGCCTGTTGAACAAGGCTTGATGGGATCACTAGCCGTGGATCTCTAAGCAGGGACCCACTGCCGTCGACAGAGAGTTCGTCCTTGATTCGCATGATCAACTCGATTGTGGTCTTCGCTTGGGATGTTCGTTGGGTTATCGTGGTCTGAATGGGGCACCAGTCATTCGTCCGAACTGCGGTGATGGCAAGTTGCATACACTCATCCTTCTGAGTGGCTTCCACTATGACTTCAAGGCTTATCGGAAGCGGTGGGGACCTTTCCGCTATGAAACAGACGTATTCCTCGGTGTCCTCGGCATCCTCTTCCTCTGCTTTGTTTGGGGCCCTCGGGTGTCTCGAGAGGTAGTCTGCTGGATTAGACGAGCTTGGTTTGTACTCTACCCGGTAGTCATATCCCTGCAGTTGAAGAATCCATTTTTCTATCCTCGGGGGCGGGGGCTTTGACGCGGATCCTTGAAACAGGGGTATGAGGGGCTTGTGGTCGGTGAAAACTGTAAATGGGGGTCCATATGTAAATATGGAAATGCCGACAGGCCCAGTGGATGGCGATTGCCTCCTTCTCTATCTGAGAGTAGCGCTGCTCAGTTTCTGTCAGGGAGCAGCTTGCGTAGGCAATCGGAGCCCATTCGTCATTGCGTTGTTGTTGCATGAGCACTGCCCCTAGCCCATAGGTGCTGGCATCAATGGCAATGTTGGTGGGCCGGGCCGGGTTAACGTATGACAGCGGGGTGTCAGACAACAGTGCTGCTTTAGTGACTTTGAAAGCTTGTTCTTGGTCGGGGCCCCACTGCCACGTGGTGGTGGACTTCGTCAGCTCCCTGAGGTGCTTCGTGATGTTGGTTAAATTCGGGATGAAACGCCCACAGAAGTGTACCATCCCTAGGAAACTCCGTACTTCTGAGATGTTGGAGGGCTCTGGGCCTTCCTGAATGTCTCGCACCTTGTGGGGGTCTGGGGCCACTCCTTTGTCCGAAAACGTATAGCCAAAGAAGCTGATTTTGTTCTTCAAGAACTGGTACTTTTCTTTGTGCATGGTGGGGCCGGACTCTTTGAGTCGCTGGAGAATGCTGCGGAGTCTTCGGTGGTGATCCTCCACTGACGAGGTGTATATCAACAGGTCGTCACTCACATTCAAAACTCCTGGGAGTCCGCTGAGGACTTCTCTAATGGTGTTCTGAAACACCTCAGCGGCACTCGAGATCCCAAAGTTGAGGCGCTTGTATCGTCTGAGGCCTACATGGGTGGAGAATGTGGTGATATATCGGGAATCTGGGTGTAGGGGCAGTTGGCGATAACATGACCGCAGGTCCATCTTTGAAAACCACACAGCGCCGTTTAGCTCGCCCAGAATGTCATCGATGCTGGGGGTTATGTGGCGTTCTCCTTTTATGGCTGCATTTGGGAGGTGCATGTTGACACAGATGCGGACCTGCCCTGGTTGTTTTGGTCTTTTCGCCACCACGATCGGGGACACCCATGGAGTAGGCCCGCTGACCTTCTCTATGATCCCTTGCCGCTCCAGCACCCCCAGCTCGTCTTCGACGTTTTGTCGTAGGTGGAACACTATGCACCTATGCCTCAGCGCCACCAGTTCAACTCACTGGTCGATGTAGAGAGAGCAAAAAAAGAATGGAGGTACCCTTATTTCTCAATCAGGGACAGGGTTGGTAATTTAGAAAAGAACAAGAAGTCCCAAGTAAAACAGAGAATTATGTCTCAGGCTTTCTAGGGCAGTTTATAAACAGAAGTTGAGTGACAGAGTAGATTATAATTGTTACAATATATATTCAAGAACAACTGTAGTGAAATAAGCAACTAAAGAACTAAATACTCAAATATATCAATAAATAATATGTATTCAAAATTAGTGCATATTCAGAGTTAAAAACATCGCATGATATAACAAATCTTTTTAATTAAAAACATTTCATTTAAAAACTCTATACAATACAATGTAAAGAAAACAACAAGTCGACGCTGCGTTTCGGTGAGAAGTGGATCGTTCACCTTCCTCAGGACGTTTTCTAAATAATAGAGACATCATAATGTTATGGTCATTACACTTAGGTATTCATTCACTAAACTCCATCACTAACTGTATATTGTATTATTATATAAACTATAGCAACATTTGTTACTACTCAACTTCGGAACAAATATAATAAAAGTTACTCATATGTTATTGGCATGTAGTCTTTATCTATAACATTACCAAAAGTTTGCAAATAAAAAAATTACCATACCTAGATCTTTCTTTAGATTTCAAACAAAATTCGATTGATTCAGGATGTCCACATAGCACATCATTTTTCAAATTTTGAGGGAATGAGAATAGTCCACTCAACAATAGGCCTGCATAAAAAGGGAATTTCAATATTTTAAGATTATGATCGGTAACTCCAAAACCTTTGGTGTTATTAAAGGGTAGAATTATTTTTACCTTAGGTATTGGCCAATAGATAAAAAATGTTCGTTGGTGCCACCGTTTGGAATTGCGAGTCTCTATTTGACAACTGATAAAGAAACATTATTGTTATTATTTGTGCAAGTTCTTTTATCAAGGATATGAAGCCCAAATTTTATAGATAATGCTTACCATAAAAAAGGGGCAGGTAAGTGTATACACCCGTTATTACACTTTAGGGTAGGTATTATAATATTCACTTAGACCTCTTTCCCTTTTAGGCATCCAATTCCTTTGAAGATGTCGTCGAATTCCTCCATGATGGCTGCTAATTCCTCTTCTTGGACATCAAGAGCAAAAGAGATCAGCCTCAGCTCTTCTGCTGTCTGGCCGCTTACCAGCATTCCACTTCCTTCTTTGGTCACATACACTGTGGTGGGAATCTTGAGATCCTGATGCCTAAGTTCGGTTTTGAAGCATCCCGAGAGTGGGATAGGTGTCTTCTGTCCGTAGGCAAATACCCGAATCCTTGCTTCGCGCAAGGGTGGACGTGGAATCAATTGGTTACATACGTTGGCAGCCATCAGTTCGATTGAGGCCCCTGTGTCTATTGTGGCCTGCACGTCTTGGTGGTGAATCTGGATTTGGCATTTTGGGAGCCGGCGTCTTTTTCGTGGCGGTTGATCCACTGCAAACACATAATAGACAGTGTAATCGCCCGTGTCGTCGTCCATGTCTTCGCTGTCTTGCGTTTCAGCTACGGTCTGGGCCGTTTCCTTCCGGGCCTTCGACGACCTGCATACTGCCGCGAAATGGTTCATCCATCCACAGGCCGTGCACTTCTTCCCTTTCGCCGGGCAGTCCTGCATGTGGTGGGGCATTCCCCCGCAGTAGCTGCACTCCTTCTTCTTGTCTTGCGGGCGCCTCCCTGGGTTTTGGCGCGACTTGGCTTTTACCACGTTCATCTGCTCCGTCTTGATGGGATGGTGGAGGGCGGCCTCCATGTGGGATGCCCTGGCCTTCACCAGTTCTTTCGACCTCCCCATGGTGAGAATGTCCACCAAGGGTTTGCCGGATTCTTGGAGGATGTTTTCCCTGAGCTTCGAGGAGTAACAGCCTTGTATTATCTGGGCCTTGATTTCCTCCTGTTCATCTTGAACACCGCACGTGCTGGCCAGCTCTTTCAAACGCCCGTGGAATGCGTCCAACGATTCCTCTGCCTCCTGATTGGCCTGACGAAAGAAAATATCTCGTAGTCTCCGTTCGCCATAGGCTCGAAGTGTGCATTCAGGGTGCTGAGCAGCGTTGCATACGTCTTGGGGGTGGCCTCCACCAGCGTTTTGTAGATGCGATGTATGTCTTTGCCTCCTAGGTGGAGGAGCAGTGCCCTGCGCCTGTCGCAAGCTATACCTGCCCCTTGAAAATAGATTTGGAGACGGTCAGTCCAGTCTCTCCATTTATGGTCGAGGGAGGAGGGGGCACCGTCCATTACGAAGGGTTCGATGGCCGGGATCAATGCCATCTTGACGCAGCTGTGGGAACACCTCACGGCACGAGCACTGCCTGTCTATCAAACCAGGGTGGCAGCCGCCTGACCAAGGTTGGCCGTGACGTAGATGGGCCCTGGCACGGTGTATCGCAGTGTCACCGCTTGCCCCTGTCGTCGACGTCCACCAGGGAGCGCTGAGGGCCTGATGCATGTGTGTATGTAGGCCGGGCACTGAGGGTGATTCACTGACCCAAGCACTGGTACTCACGAGGGTTGTAGGGCTTCCACTAGTGGCAGCAGGCTGGCCCTTTATGTGGCTGCTTGGCCGCAAGTAGTGGCAGCTGGCTTTCACTGTCTGGCTAGCTCTTCGTGTGGCTGCAGGGCCTTGATGAGAGGCAGCAGGCTGGCTCACAGTGTGGCTGTAGGGCCGCAAGTAGTGGCAGCTGGCTTGGACTGTCTGGCTGGCTCTTCGTGTGGCTGCAGGGCCTTGATGAGAGGCAGCAGGCTGGCTCACAGTATGGCTGCAGGGCCTTATCTCATGGCACAGGTTACTCACGGTATTCAGCAGATCAGTGAAGCGGCGTGAGCTCGTCACCGCCTCGTCGCCAGTGTAAAGGGGCCGATGCGTGGGGCATTTAGTGCGCGCTGCGGCGACCGCAATCAGGACGCAACACGGGTGCTTGGTTCTATCATGTGGTCCTGACTGACGATACGGGGCCACGCCTCTTTATTTTATACAAGTGCATGGCATCATGCGCCAGCGCTGATGCATACTCTCCGGGCATGGGTAAACTGAACCACTACCCCGCCGGAGGACATTACAGGTAGAACAGGAGTGAGCTGCCGATTGCACTGTAAAGGGAGAGGGTAAGTTGCCCTACCAACAAAAAGAGAGAAGGGGAAAAAAAATCCTTGTGAGTCTCACGTTTATACTGCAGGCATCGAGTTATCTCTGCGTCCGCCTGTGTGTTGGGCCTCGAGAATTGGCAAGCAAATGAGCACTTAAAATACAGATTCAACCTTGTATTGATTTCACCTGGGTATTCGATAAAACTATGAAGACTCCATTTTGTTGTCTGTGGATGTGATCACATGTCTCGTTATTTTCATAATCCCCTGCCGGCCCACTACCCTATCGACCCCGCCCACAAACACACACACAACGTTGTCACCTTCCCTTGCAAATCCCACTGAGGAGGAGTAGCCTTTCTACAAATCGCCGCTTCTTCCAGGAAAGGTACATGAGAATGCTGACTCCTGAGGCCCGTACTCCCTTGACAGTCATATCCTTCCACCCCGTGGCATAACGCTGGCCAGTATGCTTTGAAGGCACAAAATGGTAGTGTTCGTGGCTTATCTTTCAGTGGTTGCAGATCCACATCACAAAGCCATAGCAAACTCTTTAGATAAACTCGAGGATGGGTCTCACTAGAGCCATACATTCCAACATTTCGGAACACACTGTATACTGATGCAGCGGAGTTTACCAGCTCTACACATTCATACACACAACACTCATTTGGGCCCATATACATTCATACACACCATGAACTGGCAAATATCCACTTAAATAATCAATTTTATTTACCCTAGGAAACCTCTACACCAGTATTCCTACCAATCATGTCTCCTTAGTGAAATGTACTGTCGAAAGATCTAGTAGTAGATTAGAATAGGGAGGAAAATACAACAATGCATTTATCTTTTGATTTAAAGAACCACAGACTCAGAAGGAGTTTTAAAAGTTTATCTGAATTAATAATTTTGTGAGTCAAATCAAATACACATGAATAGACTAGAAATCTCCATCAAGAAAAATTGTACAATTAGCTTATAATCGGTTTGCATTAATACATTCTTGCAATGACAGTACCGGAGGAGAGAAAGGACACAGAGCAAGTATGAAGCATTTACCCTACGGATATATTTACCTTGAATGGTGTGAGGACCCCGACATCAAAGAGTCAAGGATTCAGGACAGGTTCGGGACAGGGTAAGGTGACCTCTTCTAGTCCAACGCCAGCGTTACACCCCTCTCTGGTGCTACTCTCTCCGGCTCGGGCACATCCGGACACCTTCCTATATGTGCCTCCTCTGTTATTCCGCAAATTTTCCCTAGTGTAGGATTCTTCAGTCAGATTGCAGCAAAATCGGGCAGCATCTCAGCAGAGCATCAGCATCTCAGCATCAAGTGTCAAGTGTGTCTAACTATCTATAACTTACCTCTGTTATACCGAATTCAAGTGTATGATCCACCCCCAAATGTTTCAATTCCATGTTCACCCGCAATTTGATTGGGCCAAGTAGTGGGGTGAGGACATCACACCATACCAAGTGCAATATTTTTCTTCAGGCTATTGTCTAATTCTCCTCCCCTTAATTTTAATACCCACAAGCTTTATTCCCACAAGCCTTTCATATGTGGATCGGAAAGTCTTTATACATTGTTGCCCCTTTTTCCTCTAGTAGGGTCTGGAGTTTGGGTTCTCATGTCCTTGTCGGCTTAGGGTTTGACAGTCAGGCAATTTGCATCACTTGTTCCAGGGCAAGCAGTCGTTTTGCGCATGTGTAGAAATCACAAGGGAACAGAGACGCGGTCACTCTCCAAGGCCCAATGCAAACTATTAATAAAGTCAGAAAAGAACATGTTAGAATACAAAAATAATTGAATTCACTGTATACCACTTACTTCTATTCTAACCCCATTTCCCTTAATAAATCATTTGCATTAATAGATTAGTAGTACGTGCATAGGTTAGTTCCAGCTCGGCATGTGCATTAGTATGTTATTTTTAAGAAGCCATATTAGAAGCTACTGCGCAGCTGCAAAGATTTACCCCCAAGCAACAGAAAAATGTCACACCACGTGATATGATAGATGCATGCTCAGAAAAGTTCCCGCATTTTAGCGGCCATTTTTAGGACACTCGGGTTACTTATTAAGACAGCACATAGGAAAGCTTCCCCTAGATAGGATTATGTAAAATGTGGTGCAATTTTAGTAAACACGGACACGTTGGTTACAGTTTTACATGTTATTCGAGAGGATTGCATACAGGCAAGTTTCTTTAGATGTGAAACCTTGCTCTATCAATACCCACCATCACCTTCTATATATTTGAGAGCATTTCCCACGGTGTGGATCGGTCTCTGTCGGACTGTTTGGAGTGTGTCCTTGGGCTCCTAATAGATAGGGCTCCAGCTTCCAGACACAATCAACTAAGGAGCGCATGTCCGCCACTACCAGCCAGCTATTTCTTTGAGCACAGCACCCGCAGCTCAGGTAAAGGGATGGCTCATCGACACACATCTGTGTCAAAATAGAGGTGAAGGCAGGGTGGAATTCTGCATTTTACTGCCTTGGATATTTTGTCGGAGAGAGTTGCCATGGGAAACAGTCTACTCCTTGTCACCACATGTGAGTTGTAACATTGTACACCTTTCTCTTTTTTCATCTATTTTATCGATCCCCAAAAGGTCTGAATTGTCACCACGTTTTAAGTCTAGGAGTGCCGACCCGGGTCAAGGAAGGCCTCGGACTCTGCCCCTTAAAAAGAGTTCCACTGGGGAGCTAGACTCTTTGTACCATACCATGACTGATGTTATCATTTTTAGCAGGGCTGGACTGGCTACCGGGCATTTTGGCATGCTGCCGAGCTGGGAGCTGATGTAATTGCGGTGGGGGCTAATTTCGTTGATGGAGACCTGCGTGTGCTTCCAAATAAACAAAGCAAAAGGAATTTCATTCAGCACACGCAGGTCCCCATCAACGAAATCAGCCCCAGCTCGGCAGCATGCCAAAACGGCCGGTAGTCAGTCCGGCCCTGATTTTTAGCAAATCAGCATTTCATTCTACAACTTTATGTTTCATGGCCAGACGCAAAGTTTTAAGCACCGTTTTATTTAAGTGCCTCATTAGCCTACTAAGGCCGCTGGCTGTGTCCACAGCTCAGGATTAATAATTCATAAAACCATTTCAACCTTAGTGGCATGAGACACCCCTCGGCTGTAGGGGTGTGGCGAGCGATGAAAAAAGCATATTTCCTTTTAATCGCTCACTGTCTCAAAGTGCTATTCAGAAGAGAATAGTCGGATGCTAATTACATTGCTCTAGACAATAATTTGCTCATTGCAAAGGCAAGTTGTCCCTTTGTATAGTTGGGTTCTCTTTTGTGCTGCTGGTGTGAGAGAGAAAGACTGAGTGTGACTATGTGTGTGTATATGAGGGAGAGAGTAAAAGACTGAGGGCCAGATGTACGACCGTTTTTTGCAGTCGCAAAAGGGAAATCAAAAAGTTTGCGCCTGCAAATAACGGTGGTGGTATGTACAAACACTATTTTGCGAGTCACTGACTCACAAAATAGCGTTTGCGACTCGCTATTAGGAAGGGGCGTCCCTTCCTAATAGTGACTCTAACACCAAAGTACTATTGTTTTGCGACCGCATTTGCCATCGCAAAACACTCGCAGTTTACCACCTACTTCAAGTAGGTGGTAAACCACTCACAAATGGGAAGGGGTCCCCAGGGACTCATTCCCCTTTGTGAATGGGTGCGAAAATATTTTTTAAGAGCAGGGAGTGGAAACTGAAAAGTTTTCTTTTTCTTTTTTTTAAAATGCATCCCGTTTTCCTTTCCGGAAAACGAGCTGCATTAAAACAAACTGCTTTATTGAAAAAGCAGTCACAGACGTGGTGGTCTGCTGACCCCAGCAGGTCACCATCCCTGTGAGTGCTAGATAGTCCCAATGGGGTCGCAAATTGCGCTTGACTCATGAATATTGATGAGGCATGCAATTGGCGACCCTATTGGGAATTGCAAACAGTGTCTGATACACTGTTGTGCATTCAGTTTAGCGAGTCACAAATTGCAGGTCGCAATTCAGCTCAATTTGCATTTTGCTAAACTGAATGGTCGTACATCTGGCCCTGAGTGTGCTAAGTTTGCAGAAGCTTTCAGTGCATAGACTCTTCCATGTTGCTATTGGATGGATATGTTGTGTTTCAATAGTGCTCTGAGATTGCACTGTAGGCATAGGAGAAAGTGGACTGATTACTTGTGAAAGTGTTAATTTTACAAACGTGTACACACGGCACGGTACGGCGTCGGAAGAAGACACGGCTCGATTGTCCAAATATTGAAGAAAGGATTACACTTCATAAAGTTTGAAGACGCTGCGGTAATTTAAATTTCCTGCCTGTGATTGCACTCTTGCGGTTAGAAATACGAAGTTGAACGAGCCATTCAAAGTCCCAGTGAAGCGAATGTTTTTGAGAAAATTATGCTGAATTGCCCTAGTCCTGATGAGGCCCGATACCATTAGGGCTGAAACGCGTCGACCTATAAATTGAAGACACCCATCTGAGTTTGAAGCAATGTTAAATATGTGGAAAGTACTGTCAAAAGGTTGAGGTTGGAGTAACAGATCTCCTAGTACTTCCTTAAAGGGTGATCCTCTTACAAAAGGAATGCTTGTTCTTAAAAAAAATTGAAAGCATCCTTATTGACTAATAGGGCAATGAGGAGGAGTAGATACATGTTTTGATTAAGTGTAAATATTGTTTGTTTGTTTTGTAAGTGTATATAAGAATAGAGGATTGTATACGTACACACACATTGAAATTTGAACAAAATATATATATTGTTTGTTTTCAGCAAATATTTTTAAAGATTTATTGTTTGAATTGCCTTTTGACCATGATTGAAATAAGACGCAGATTTTTCTAGAGAATAAAATTGATAGGAAGGAATAATTTAAGTATTTCTTCATCTTACTGTAGAGTTTGGATATTTGTCCCTAGGCATCACTTGTACATAATTCTGTAATTTTCCAAACTATTGCTGCATATATTTATATCGACCTTCTTCATCTGCACACCAAGGCACTGCATAGCCCATGATACATTGAGTCTTTCGTTCTTACACTCGTCTGAAGGATTCACTTGTTCCACATGGCAACATAGCATCCACTGTGTGCTTACAAGGGATGGCATGTGACCTCGCTCTAACTCTATTTACATTCCATGTATGTATGTTTTGTGCACACTTAGCCTGGCAGACAATTTTCATTCAAAGAGATCCACTTTAAAAATGCTTAAATTTGATTTCAAGAATTTTAGTATGCACCAGTTGCCAATTATTTGTAAATTTTTCTGGGGTAGAGGATCCCCTAGTACACCACATTTGTCTATCAGGAATGCTCGCTACATAAAAGTCATACTCATCTTTTACGGCTCACCACTTTCAAATGTCACCATCCGCCACTGGATCTAGGTATATCAACACAGGGCCTGAATCTTACCATCCTCTTCACCCGGTGGGGATAAAATACTGAATGCCGGAAAGTAGAGCGTATGGACCTGACGTCCTCACTGCTCCGTGTAATAAA
Organism: Triturus cristatus; assembly: GCF_964204655.1. Lineage (NCBI taxonomy): Eukaryota > Metazoa > Chordata > Amphibia > Caudata > Salamandridae > Triturus > Triturus cristatus. The sequence continues at coordinate 744,134,899 of NC_140580.1, read as the reverse complement.
CTAGGCTGCTGTTCAGGTTTCAAGAGGACAACTACAAATGGAACAACTTCCTAATTTCATTTGTGTGAAGAATGTGTGGATACAGCCTGGGTTATGTGGTTTTTCCACACCCATGAAAAAATGAAAAAATAAAGAAATAAAATTGAAAATAAAAATTAAAAGTAGATGTTAGAAATGGGATTTTTGGCAGGCTAGGGCATGTGCCAAAGCCAGGCAGAAACCACCACTCTAGTCAGAATAAGGGAGTTACACTCCTAAAATAACCCCTGCTCACCCCTTTAGTAGCTTGGCACGAGCAGTCAGTCTTATCTTAGAGGCAGTGTGTAAAGCATTTGCAAATAACCAACAGTAATACAGTGTAAGCACTACAAAAGGACACAACACCTGTTTAGAAAAGTATCCAATTTTTATATACTTAAGACAAGACCAAAAATGATAAAAATCCACAATACAGTACTTAAAAATCTACAGCTATCAAAATACGCTTTAAAAACAGTTCCTTGAGGTCGATAGCTCCGTCTGGGGCTATCACGGCGTCGTGAACAAACAAATCCAAACAGTTCTGGCTGACCGTGGCGTCGCGGGCCAGCTACGGTGTCAGGAAGACCCGCAAACAGTATCTTTTAGAAATGCAGGGCGTCGGCGGCCTCTCGTTGAGTTTCTGAAAACACGGCGTCCGCAGGCGTTGGTTCCGGAGGTCAGTGCAGGAGCCATCGGGGCCCTCGAAGTCACACGCGTTGCAGGTCGGTCTCCTCTCTGTAGTAGTCAGGAGCGCTGGCTTCGGAAGGCATCATGTGCTTTGATGCGAAGTGCAGCGGTGCAGCGTGCGGTGCCCTCAGGTCACGGTGCAAGCCGCGGCTCGGTGGCGGCGTCAGATGGTGTCGTCGGTGAGACCAGGGTCGCGGTGCGAGATGAAGGCGGTGCGCGTCACGGTGCTGGCAGGTCACGGTGCAAGCACCGGCATCGTCGTTGCTGAAGCGCTGTCGTCGGCTGATGAACTGGAGTCGATGGCACCCGCGTCGGTAGGCCAAGGCTGTGGTGCGGGATGAGGGCGGTGCATCGTGTAAGTTTACGAGCGGTGCCCTCGAACCACGGTGCAAGCAGCGGCGTAGATTTTGGCGTGGATCGGCATTGTCGGGGATACCAAGGCGTCGTAGTGAAGCGAGACTGTGCGGAGTGCGGTGCCCACAGGTCATGGTACGAGCAGCGGCTCGGTGGCGGCATCAGCAGGCGTTGTCGGTGAGACTAGGGTCACGGTGCGGCATTGCAGCGGTGCCCTCTGCAGTGCCAAGGCATCGTCGTGAAGCGAGGCGGTGCAGAGTGCGGTGCCCACAGGTCGTGGTGATAGCAGCGGCTCGGTGGAGGCGTCAGCAGGCATCGTCGGTGAGACCAGGGTCACGGTGCGGCATTGCGGCGGTGCCCTCTGCCGTGCCAAGGTGTCGCCATGAAGCGAGGCGGTGCGGGGTGTGGAGTGCGGTGCCCACAGGTCGCGGTGCGAGCAGCAACTCGGTGGCGGCGTCAGCAGGTGTCGTTTGGGGAGACCAGGGTCACGGTGCGGCGTTGCGGGGGTGCCCTCTGCGGTGCCGTCAGGACACGGAGTCAGCAGCGTCATCGTAGATGTTGTCAAGTTGCTTTTCCTCTGTTGCAGCACAAACACACAGTCCCCAGTGCTGCGGGCAGAAGAGTTTGAAGTCTTTGCTGTTCCTGAGACTTCTTGAACAGGGGGCAAGCTCTACCCCAAGCCCTTGGAGAGACTCACAAATTAGATTGCAGAAAGTTCAGTCCAGTCCTTTCACTGCCCAAGACAGAAGCAGCCACTGCAGGCCAACACAGAAAAGCACACAGCAAAGTAGTAGTTCCTCCTCACAGCTTCTCCAGCTCTTCTTCTTGGCAGTCTTGTTGATCCAAAAAAGTTCTAAAGTTCAGGGGTCTGGGCCCCAATATTTATATCCCAAAATACTTTGATCTCTTAGGCAGATAGTGTCTGTGCCCAGCCAGAACCAGTTCTGCCTCCTCTGGTGTGATTTCCTGGCAGGAGGTGGAGACGGCATTGTCAGAGGCAGACCAGGCCGTTTGAGGTGCAAGGAAATCTCCTCCCCCTTCCCCCACTGCAGTCCAGGTTTATACAGCCCTTTCCTGACCCTACCTAGACTATCTGGAGCCACTCCTGCTCCAGATAGTCTAGGTAGGGTAGCCTTCTGTCATCCAAAACCCAGAGAGGCAATCCACACTCCAGCAGAGGCACACAGGATGACTGAGCAAGAAAATACCTACTTTCTAAAAGTGGTATTTTCAAACACAGAATGTAAAAATCACCTTCACTAAAAGATGCATCTTTAGATTCTGAGTACAGGCATACTAAACTTTACTGTCCCACCAAGTTCCCAGGGCTAGTTATGTTTATAAGATAATATAAACAAACTTCCCATTCTGTCCTGTGGGGAACAGGTAGCCTTGCAATAGTGAAAAATGAAATGGGCTGTAATTCACTATCAGGACGTGCCACACACACCAGGGCATGTCCTACCGTTCACATACACTGCACCCTGCTCACAGAGGTACCTTGGGCCTACCTTAGGGGTGACTGACAAATAGAAAAGGGAAGGTTTAGGGCCTGGCAAGTGTGTGCACTTGCCAAGTCGACATGGCAGTTACAAACTGCGCGTAGACTCTGCAATGGCAGGTCTGAGTTTACCTTTTTAGGGATACTCACGTGGGTGGCACAATCAGTGCTGCAGGCCCACTAGTAGCATTTGTTTACATGCCCTGGAACACTCAGTGCACTTTACTAGGGACTAACAAGTAAATAAAATACCCAATCATGGAAACACCAATCCATAACACAATTTACACAGAGAGCATATGCACTTTAGCACTGATTAGCAGTGGTAAAGTGCCCAGAGCCCTAAAACCAACGCAAACAAGTCAGGGAAAAATAGGAGGAAGAAGCAAAAAGTCTGGGTAGAACCCTGCAAAAAGGGCCATTTTCAACAGTAGATATTATGGCAAGAACAATTAACTGGGAACAGAGGGGCCTAGAAGTATTATTATCACTGCTCTCTGGTTGGTAGGTGTAAATCCACTCCTCTAAATGGGACTTGTGTGGGTTGTGTAGATCAGCCTCACATAAGGTATTTTATGTTAATGTTTCATCATTATTAGTGGTAGTGCTGGGGAAAAAGAAAGAACTTCAGAATGGTGCAAACCAGTCTTTCTTTGAAACTCAGTATTTATTCAAAACCCATTTAGTGGTAGGGGTTACGCTATAAGTTGTCCCCATGGAGTATTATCATTCGGGCCTTCAGTGTGTGTCTTAAGCTTGAACAACCAGCGTTGTTCTTTTTCAAACAGTCTGGACTTGCAATTAGCAGTGTCGTTCAGGTGTTCCAGGATAATCCATCATTAGTCTTGCACTGTGTTTCTTCTCTATGTAGAGGGTCAACATTTTTGTTGTAGTTCGTCCACATCTGAGATCACTGTGGTGTTCACAGATTCTTGTTATTATCTAGAAGGCGGTCGTACCCACATAATCTAGGTTACAGGGCAAGTGATTAAATATACCACTTTATGGGTCTTATTATGACTGTAACCATGGTGGTGGTGCAGGGACCGCTGCTCCAACTGCTGCATTGCGACTTGAGCAGTTGGATTGCATTAGCACCACTGCAACTGCCAGGGATCAGAGATCCCTGGCGGTGTTGTGGCAGTCTTGAGGCCGCAATATGCTGGCTATGACAACAGTATTACAAGTTTGCTCTCTGCCACGGTTTTCATGGCGGTGAACCTGCCATGAAAAGTGTGGCAGAGTGGAAACAAAGGGGGCCCTAGAGGGTCCCCTGTTGACTCTGTGTCAGGGGATGTATGCACCCCCTTGTCTGCATGCACCCCCGGTTCCTGCCCCTGCCCTCAACAGACCATGCCCTGCAGGAACCTGCAATGGCATTCCCATTGCAGTGCCTGTTACGTCCCAACCTGGATTCCAGTCTAAATCCAGCGGGTGGTCTAATTCTGATTTTGGTGATGCTGAAGCAGGGCGATGGCGTGGCGGTCCGCTCACGCACCCCCAAAGTCAATATAATGCCCTATGTGTGTTACAATTTGTACATTTCCTGAGTTCCCCCATTGTATTGTTGCTAAAGGAAACTGTTTTTGTTTCTTTTGTTGGGTGACATACACTGCAACTGCCACATGGATAGTGGCCCACAACTGGGGATATTGTGCCCTGAGTCTGTGTTCTGTCTGTTGTTGGCTTCCTGGGGTGTGTATGTACTAGCATAGACTTTGCCCTCATCCATGAGAGAACATGTGTTTAGGGAAATTCAGGGAGCCACTGTTTAAAATTGTGCCAATGTTTATTTATGATCTCTATATTTCTATGTGTTTGGCACTCCCAATCCACTTTCAAAAGGACGTCTTCAATTATGTTCAGGGTTTCAGTATCAGGGAGGAACGAATATCGATGTCTAGGCCCATAAGAAGATGGGTGTCTGGGTCAAAAATGGTGTCCCTTAGGATGCGCAACACATCTTTAGTGTCCTTGAGGAATGTGCTTGTGGTATGGACTAGGGGCCTGAGGAAAGCAAACCTGAAAAAGGGTTCCAAAATTGAACCTATACCCGACACTATAGGTCGTCCAGGTGGGTTCTCCAAGTTCTTATGGATCTTTGGAATAGTGCAAAAATAGGTAGTGATGGAGGTTTTGTTAGTTAGAAAATCCACCTCGTTTTGTGATATTGCATAATGGACCGAGGCTTGTTAAGTCATACTACACATTTTTGTTCTAAGGAAATTAGTTGGGACTGTGGACAGCTATTCATAATTCCTTTCGTCCATGAGGAGCCTGAGACATTCTTTCCGATATGCCTCTGTCGATTGTATGTCAATGACTCCCCCCTTCCTGCTGGTTTTATCACTATACTTTGGTCATTGGCCAGTTTTTTTAATGGCTGTTGAAAATTCCTCAATGTGCTGGGATCAATTTCCCCTATCTCCTTCAGAACTGCTTTCTCGAACATGAGTATCTCAATTTGGACTACTGTGGTAGGCGGAGTGAATATGGTCTTGAATGAGACCAGAATCGTCATTTGTGTCATTTTCTTGAGTTTTACTTTAAAAAAAGGCCCTCAGTTTGATCTTCCAAATGAATTCATTGATGTCGCAACTGAGTTTGAACTTGTCCAAGGTTGCCGTAGGTACAAAACATAGGTCTTTCTCCAACACCCGGATTTTTAGGTTTGAGAGTCTCTTTCCAGTAAGGTTAACAACTAAGCTGGTTGGTTTTTCAGGCCTGGTTGTGCATCCTTCGTCATACTCCTGGTGGTAAGCCTAATCTCTTATTGTACGGAGGCCCAATGGATTTAGTTCCTTCTCTACATTTTCCCTCTTGCACGGCCTTGCCGGCCCATAAAAAAGGCCTACATTGGTTAGGGAGATATGTTGGGTAAAAGCCATTGGGCAGTCCTCATTATTCAAACTGAGACAGATGCATCAGGAAATCTCTGTCTGTGCTCATGGCAGCAATGATTTGTTCCACCGATACGGCAGCTGGGGTACTGGATTTCATGATGAAGTTAACATAAGCATCAGCTGGTTTAGACGCAGTTCCATGACACTGAATCGTCACTCGTAATAAGAAGTCAGCAGGGTTTTCATCTATTCCTGGACATTCGTATAATCATACTTATGCAATTGCAACTCCCACCTCTCAATGTGAGAGGGCATCTTGGCTTTAGGATTGCCGAAAATGGTGAGCAGTGATTGACAGTTGAGACGACTGTGAAGTGCTTTCCAAACAGAAACATATGAAAATGTTCACAAGCCCACACAATAGTGAGGCTTTCTTTTTCAGGTTGTGAAAAGCCATGTTCCATTGATGGCAAACTCGGCTAGCATATCCCACAATGTGTCCTGGGGCATTGGCATGTCCAGTGTGCTGGCTAGGATGACATTTAACCCTACTGGGCTTGCATCAACAACGTCATTCTGCAAATTCAGAATAAAGTATGCCATTTCAGTGGTGTTCTCAATTGCATGATTGATTTTCTTAAAGCTTTGTTCGCATTCATTTGATCACTGCGATGGAACATTTTGTTTTGTTAAGTCTCTCAATGGTGATTTAGTGGTAAAGTCACGTACATACCTTGAACAGTATCTGACCATACCAAGGAAGGTTTGCAGCATATTTACATCCTGTGAGGGAGAAGTGGATGACAAGGCTTGTACTTTATTTGGATACAATGTCATTCCCCATCAGAACAGATTTGGCCAAATAACTTGAGTTTGGTTTGATGAAACTCACACTCTGCCACATTTAAAGTGAGACCTCCATTGGCAAATATACAAAACACCTGAGTAAGAGCTTTATCATGTTCCTTTCAAATGGGCCCAGAAACTAGTATGTAATCACTGTAACTGAAAGCATTTGTGAATGGCTGTATTATGTGACGAATGATACCCCGAAAATGTTGTGAAGCTGAGGACACTCCGAAACGTAGCCTTTTATATCCAAATAAACCAACATGAGTAGAAAAGTTAGTAATGTACCTGTAATTTTCTTCCAGCTCGAGCTGGTGATACCTTTTGTTCAAATCAAGGTGGGAAAAAACTTTAGCTCCATTCAGCTGCGTAATCATATCAGCAATGTGTGGACCTGGATGTCACTCTCTTTCAATCGCCTTGTTCGCTTATCGAATTGTAAAGCAAATGCACAAGGCTCCTCCACTATCCTTTTTTGGCACTAACACTATGGGTGATACCCATGGCATCAGAACAGTGGATCATTCAGTGATGTTGTGCTTTAAGAGTGTCTAAAGTTCTTTCTCAACAGCTTCTTGTAAATGAAATGCAATTCGACAATGTGGTTAAGAAATAGAGAGAATGTCCTCATTTATGTGAAGTTGCGCTTTCATAGTCTTAGTGTTCCTAGTTCATGAAACAAGAATTGAAACTGATTCACTGTCTCATGATAGGCATTCACATTGTAGTTTACACAAATCAGCCCCATGTCAGCAGCAGTACTGAAACTGAGCAAACAACACTCAATGGCAAGACATGAATTGGTGCTTGTACTTTTGTCTTTCTTATGCTTTACAGTCACTATGAATGAATCTTGACTTTGCAGTGGCTTCAAAGTATCCCACGTATACACTTTGGTTTTCGACAGGGCTAATCGGGACACTGAGGACAGGTCATTGCACTTTTCCACTGGTATAATATCTATTGACATGTCACTGTCTATGATAAAAGGTATGGCACATCCATTAACTTTCAATGTGATCTTGGGACAGTGTCCAAATTAATTTTGCACTTTCACTTGTGCACCTAGCTTCGACCGACACTGTTCCATGTACGAAGCTAATCCTACATGTGCACGTCGTCCAGCAGTCAACATTGACATTGCAGACCCATTCTTCCTCACTGCTGCTTGACAATGATGGCGTTTTAGACAAAGAATTTGATGACAATTGACGTCGTTCAGTTTCTACTTGCCTCAACTGATGTGGTCGCTTGGCCTTGTGGATGTACGTAGACTGTTGTGTATGGCATATTATGGCATCCATTTTGTTTTCTCGACATGACACACTTGATCTTTCCCTCGCTTTGCAAATTCGTAGGAAATGATTCTCTTTCCCGCAGCCTTTGTATATCTGTCCAATGGCGGGACATCTACCTTCATGTGGAAAGGAAAATCCATATTGAAAACACACCCTCTTTTTCTTTGGAGACATTACTTCATGGCCTTTTACCTTGTAATTTGATTTACTATTTACACTCAGTGCTGATTCACTTTGGGCCATTCTAGCCTCCATGATAGCTGATTGTTTGTCTGCTCTTTCTTCCGCTCTGGCAGCCATGAGTACTCGCTCCAAGCTTTCAGCATTCATCGTCTGAAGCAATCAGAGAGAGAACCATCTACTACTCTGAGACACATGGACTCTTCATCATTGAAGTAATTGAACTTTCAATCGAATCAAGTCTTTCTACAAACTCAACCATTGTTCACCAGCTCCCTGCCTTTCCTGACTGAAAATGTACCTTTCATAGCCAGCATTCGGCATTGGATTGAACTTGGCGTTAAACGCCTCTTTGATTTGACAGTGCGTCACTTCATCACCTTGTGGTATTTTCATTATCACTTACTTTACTTCTTCATCCGCTAAATTCTTTAGATATTTTAAATTATATTTTTGTCATTTGCTTTTCCAGCACATCAATGAAATCATCAAAAGTTTTGTTCCAGGCAGTCGATCTATCATATCAATATTCAGTTTTTTGGCAGTACGAAAGGGAGGCAGTGGTTTTAGAAATGCTGCAGCATACTGTGGTACTTCTGCTGTCAGGATTGGAGCTCGGTCCGGCAGCGTCTGCGGCCCACTGGTACCGGCACCTTTGTCAAGCAGTAGCCCGCTCTTCGGTTGTGAGGTTTTGTCTTCATCTTTGGCGGGAAGTAGCGACTTTGTTTCTTGCACGGGATCTTCACCCTTCTTGTGTCTTTGCATTGTATCTGGTTTCTACTGCCTTCAGCGTTTTTTTGCGTAAAAAATGTTTTCACTTTCAGCACTTGCTTGCACTCGGGTATTACTGCCTTTAGTGCTTCTCTGTACCTGGTTGTCGCTGCCTTTAGCATTTTCGTACTGTATGAATGACAGCTCTATGCCAGGTTGTGGTGCAGTATCTCTTGTTTAGACTTTACCTAAAACTTTCCAGCCGATGATAAACTTTCTGTAAGGCCCTCACTTTCTTCACAGGTCTTGTCCTAGCTGGAGTGGTACTTTGCCTTGACATACGCCAATCGTCGGTTTTCACTTTTTCTGAGGCACACATGGCACGCATGAGCAGTTTGCTGGACCACAGCAAACTCTCCAGTTGTAGCTTCCTCCCAGCCAGGGTACATGCAAATGATCAAGTCTCACATGGCTCTTGATCTTGCACGTCTTTATTCATCAGCGTGTAACTGTTAACTGCACATTCACATGAATTCTATCACCCACACCCATGTACTTACGTCACTGTTCTATGGAGTCTGTCAGGAACCGAAAGGGTCCCCTCATCTCTAACTCACAAGACACTACAGTGCTGAATTAATATTTTCAAATCGATTGATGTACTTGATTATGCCTGTGATTTCACCTGTGGCATCAAGTGGAAGGTCATAAGACGTGCATCGGGGGCAGTTATGGTTATGCAGCTCATGGCAACTCTCAATAGTTTTTAGGCTTTGTATTACAACCATAAGGTCCCTGTAACTACACTTTTTAAGGAGTTTCCCTTTTGTTACACAGCAAGCATTATTTGCTTCTTAGTGAAGAAACATACATTCCAGTTAATAAATGTGTTTCAGTGATTTGTGTTTTATTATATACTATGTAATGTATGTTACCAAGAGACAACTGTAAAAATACATAATGGGTTGCAGTAGCACTTTCGGTTAGAAGATGCTGATGTGGCTGTGTAAATTTGAGTGTGACAAAACATGGTGGTTTAGTTGAAAGGTAAAAAGAAAGTTTGGGCATATTTGATCAAGGCTTTGAAAGAATACAGCCAAATTAGAAGTATTAAAAGAATCACCAAATATTTATGTTAACAAAGGAAGAGGATGAAGAACTGAAAGAAATGAGGTCAAGGGAAAGGTCAGTTTGTGACTTTTTGATGGGCATTTTAAGAAAGTTTCAAAAGACAAAGATCACTGTTAGAATTCTTTGTCGATTTAGAACAGTGCTGTTGGTAATTGGATGACAATTTACTCATCTGCTTAAATAAAACTGAAGTATGCTTCCAGCTTAATCCCAGTAAGAAGGATCCTTGGCTGAAATCATAAAAACGAATGGTTGATCTCTCTTTAATCAATATCATGGACAATCTGGGACCTCTAACTCCAAAAATAGAGCCTGGAAGTCAACCAGGACAGTATTTTATACATGAACGGTCAACTCAGTTATCATTAACATATGGCATGACCTTGTGCGACTGCGGAAGATCATCAGTTACAACCCCCAACATCAGGGCAGTCCTTTAATAGCAATTATAGTAAACTCCTGCCTGGTAATACTCTACACATTGGCATTACCAAGCAACATTTGTATATTTTTGTCTGTACACACTTCCGGGAGTTTGCCTGGTCTAAGTAGACATACATATTGTTTCCAGCGTGAGAAAGCAATGAAAGTTGTGTCTCTTGAGCCAGCATATGATATATGGTCCTCTGTTTCATTTTCCAGTATGTTGAGGGTATGGCTCTGGCATATCGTAAAGCCGAACATCTGCACACCCCTGCTTAGAACTTTAAGGTGGTGGGCAGAATAAACTTATATTTACTTGTCTTATTTTTTGGTGACCTGGCTAGAATTAGATGCTGCAAGATTAGGTCCTTATTTAGAGTTTAGAGGACAGGATAGTCCATCACAAACATGCCAGATATCACACCCTCCATATTCTAAGTACATTATAGCATATGGCACTTGTCTTATGGCAGATGGGATATCCAACATGTTTGTGACAGAGTATCCCATCTGCCAAACTCTAAATAAGGCCATTAGACTGTGACATTTTTTTCTCTGTAGGCATTCAAAAAATAAAAGTTGTCAGGACCAAAAGAGTCTCTTATGAATCTTGCCCCAGAGTCCAGGTTGTTTTGTTATTCAGGTAATTTCTTTGATGACCAGAGCCTAGAGAGTTTTAAATGTTATGTGCTTCAGAAATCTCCTTATTCTTTTCCTTATCTTTATAGTTATCTCTATACTTATCATTATCCTTCTCCTTGCCCTTGTCCCTGTCCTCTACCTTATTCATATCCTTATACCTATCCCCATCCAATTATTATTTATTATATTTTACAGTTGTTATTTAGAAATCGGTCCATTAAGCCCTATAAGTCATCAGTCACAATAAAAATACCACAGTAACAATAAGCAATTAATTTAATGTTTTTTTTACACAGCTAGCCACAAAGGTACTATGCTTACTTTGACACTCATGCAGTGCTAAAGAATGCAAAAAAGTGATGGGTGGAATTAATCTATGGTGATTACTCGGGCCACATCTCAGTGCATCATTACTTTGCACACCATGCCACCTCAGTTTGGACTCAGCCATATACAAATCAGCCATAACTCTGATTCAATGGGAATAGTCCAGCCCAAAGTGCCAGTCCAGGTTCATGCAATGCTAAGCAGCACAAGCAGCAGCATTGATCAACTTTGATGTGCAAAAGGAGTCCGGTAGCAAAAGTTGAGACAAGCACAGTGTCCAAATGGCTTGCACTGCAAGGCCATACCTACGACAATGATGGAAATTAACATAAAAGAGGACCAGATAAATGCAGACTAAAAAATTGTATAGAATAAAATCAGGTGTTAACATTTCCAAAAATTGTTGAAACTATACAAAAGACACCAGACACTGCCCCTTTTTCTAGAATGTCACAACATTAATAATAATAATACAATAAACAACTGGGTGGCTAGAGTGATATCAGTGTACTACGGTCCAAATGAAATGAAGTGACCGAAGAGTCTCTGGAATCCAGTAAAAGGATGCTAAGCAGAGGAAGGGTGCAACCTTTAACATACTACCCAAGTTGGGAAAGGAGTTCCTCAAAGCATCAAATATAGTTGGGACACACCCAGGCATAACATCAAAGAGTCTTGATAATCCACAGAAGCAATTCTTTATTTATACCTCAGTTCTTTCATGGAAAATCTTCTAGCCGGCCAACATGGGGTTTCATCTCTTAGTAGTAACCCAGGACTTGGTCAGGACGTAACTGTATTCAGCGTATGGGTAAGAATGTAATCGATTGATCTTCATATTAAAAGTATAACAGGAAATACATTTTTGGAGCAAATGTAGTTAGGACGCGATGCTATGAACAAGTATCCACTGTAATTTTCCTTCTGCTGCCTTCTATAAAAGGTTATAAGACGGACTTCTTAGCAATCATCCTAATCTTTGCAAAGGCAACATCACATTCACTACTCCAATGAAAAATAGCAATTTCTTCAGTAGTTTTTTTTTTTTTTTTTTTTTCTTTCCTCATATACCAAGATGGGCATTCCTGATGGGAGGCCACCACCTCTCTCCACCAATCATTCAATGTAACCCAGCCCTGATATTGGAGACCGGTGTGGAGAGAGGGAGGCTCAGACCCTCAAGCAACCACTGTTTTTAATGTCCACTCCTTTTCTCGCTACCGGGTAACCCAGCGCTATTTTGGAGGGATCAAACCAACAGTGCCCAGGTGTAATCATTGGAATGTTCTTTATCTATTCCGCCATGCAACAAGGGCTGCCCAGATTTTCCCATAACTATTTTCGTCACAAGCCATATCAGATTCACTTGTATATATTATATATTTCAGGCATTCTGTAAAGATTGGAGCACTTATGTTTTTCCAGGCTCTACATATCTCTCGTCTTGCCAAGATAACCACATAGAAAATAAATTTGGATGTTGGATCATTAAGACGGTAATCTATGTGCAGTCCGAACATAATCATTTCTGGGGTAACTTCAATATGTTTATGTAATACCTCAACTAGAAAGTCTCGCACCGCGGCCCAGTATCTTGCTATCTCAGGGCAATCTATAAACATATGGCAATCATCGGCTGCAGGCATTTTACATCTTGGGCAGTTATGGCATAAGCCTGTTATCTTTGTTAGCTTTTTTGGGGATATATAAGCTCTATATGCAGTGTATAGATGGTTTCTTTTAAGTGGAGCTGATTTTAGCACTGCATGTAGCATGGTAAAGGAGTCCCCCCATAATTCCATGAGATTAGAATCTGAGTTTATGGCATTGCCCCAAAGTTTATACAGTTCGGATTCTGTTATTGCTTCCACGTCTAGGATGGCCCAGTACCAAAAAGATACTTCCTGTTTCCATCTACCACTCCTTGATATATAATCAAACTTAGGGTTCAGGGATTCAAATTCCCAGGATTTAGTTGCCCACCAACCAGACAGCTGATAATATTTGTACCTTGATAGCGTCCCTTCTGTCAGGCCAGATAGGGACTCCCAATCCAGGAGCTGCGAGTCTTTCTGTAAATCCTGCCAAAAGAACAGGCCTGCCACTTTAAGAGGACGAGATAATTGATCGTTCAGACAGTCTGGTGTACCCGGGGAATCCCATATCGGGGCCTGTGGTGCATAGTATGGAATTTTTAGAATCTTTCTAACGTACAGCCAATTCCTAAGAGCAGTGTCCAGGATTTTTAATCTAACCCTCTTAAAAAACCGTGGATCGCCATACTTAAATAGAAAGTATTCTTGCCCTTGAGGTATACCATGTAATAGAGCCTGAAACAATAAACCCAGAGAGGAGGCATCTGTCTTTCCAGCTAACATTCTAAAGTTCTTAAAGTGAAAGGAGTGGCAATAAACAAGTAGGTCCGGTAGGGTCAGCCCTCCCATACCAAGCCTTCTTCTTAATTTTTTCCAGGAGATCCTCGATGTTTTAGCATTCCAGATGAACGAGCCTATTTTCCCCTGTATTTTGGCAATATCTAGTGCTGAAAAGTCAATGGAATAGAGCCAAACAAAAAGGTTATCTTCGGCAGAATAATCATTTCAATTAGATTTACTCTACCAAAGATACTCAAGGAGAGACCAGACCATCGCTGCAGTAGAGCACAAACATCCTTATAGATTCTCGACAAATTTATTTTAGCTATTTCTGGAATAATTTTGGCCAAAGTTATACCCAAGTACCTCATGTGTGTCTTGGCTCCAACTGCACCTCCTACCTGGTTCCAATGCATGGTCTCAGTTTTTTCTTTATTTATCCTATACCCCGAGATTTCACCAAACAATTCTGCTTGCTCAAACAGTCTTGGGATAGCCTCAGCTGGATTAGAGGTATACATCAGAAGATCATCAGCGTATAGAGCAAATTTTAGTTCTAGGTCTGCAATTCTATAAGGATGAATCACAGGATCAGCCCTGAACTGACAGACAAGAGGTTCAATATAAAGGTTAAATAACAGAGGTGATAAGGGACACCCCTGTCTAGTCCCTCGAGAAATTATAAACCAGTCTGAGAGCACTCCGTTTACCAAGACTTTTGCTCTGGGGCTCTTATATAGGGACCGAACAGCTGAAACAAAGTTAGAGCGAAGTCCGAACCTAGATAGAGCCGACCATAAATAGGACCAATTCACTTGATCAAAAGCCTTAGCGGCATCGATGGCCGTAAGGGTCAGCGGGAGCTTTTTAGCCACTGCTACATCTACTGCTGCAATAGCCTGGAAGGTTAACTCATTCAGCTGTCTATCAGGGATAAAACCTCTCTGATCCTGATGCACAATAGTTTTAATGACTTTGGCCAGCCTTGCTGCCAGGACCCCTGCGAAGATTTTATAGTCGGTATTTAACAATGAGATTGGTCTGTAAGACTCAATTTTCAGGGGATCTTTATTAGGCTTCAGAATTAGGGTAACTGTGGCTTCAGACCAAGTATCGGGAATAGTGTCACCCAATAAGTATATTTTATTGAACAAAGTGGTCAAGGCGGTGACAACTTCCTCAGACTCTATCTGATATAGTTCTATTGGGAGCCCGTCCGGGCCTGCTGCCTTACTCCTGGCCATTTTTTTTATCTGGGCGGAGACTTCCTCTTCCCTGATACTCGAAGCCATGAAGATGCGATCTGTTTCTGTTAACCGAGGGATCTCTACCTGGTTTAGCCAGTCTTCTATCGTCTGAATAGAGGACATACATCTTCTTTATAGAAGGTTTGCATAAATGATCTGGCCTCCTCTCGAATCAGGGCGTCATCATGCGTGATGACTCCTGTGTCTTGAAGCAGAATACACCCAATCTGATTTTGAACTCTGTCCGTTCTCACTTTCCAGGCAAGAAGACGGCCACATTTCTCCCCATAGGAGAAATTTCGAAGCTTACTTGAATGCCACCTATCTTTTAAGATTTTATCTAGGTTTGCCTGATATTCTGCCCGCAGATCATCGAGTTCACTTTGAATAGAGAGTATATTATTTTGAAGATCTACAGAGGCCTGCTGAAGCTGCTCTTCCTTTTGTTTGATCTTCACAAGGCTCTCTTTTTCGATCCTCCTTCTAGTCTTGTTTCTCCTGATCATCCATGTACTTATGGTCCCTCTTATATATGCCTTAAATGCTTCCCAAATGGCCTGATCAGTTGCTGTTCCAGAGTTGAACCTTAAATATTCCATTATACCCGATTTTAGGCTGCCTATAACCTCCTCTTGTGATAGTACAGACCTATCTAATGTCCACCTTCTCTGTTGATTCTCTTTCGTAAGGTTTATGGTCAGTTCCACCATGGAGTGATCAGAGAGTATGGCTGGAATATAAATTATGGATTCTACATCAGGATAAAGGATTTGGTCCAAGAGGAAGTAATCAATACTCGAATGGTGCCTATATTTATGGCTATAGAAGGAAAAGTCCTTCCTGTTACTGTTTTTTACCCTCCAGATATCTATTAAGTTGAAGTCTTTAATTATATTTTTCAGCTCTACTAGCGACTTACGAGGGGGAATATATTTAGCCCTAGATGTACGATCTAGGTTCTCATTCAGAACCAGATTAACCCCTTCAGTGCCCATGACGAGCTGGACTCGTCATGGGCCGCGGTGGCGCTGTGCCCATGACGAGTCCAGCTCGTCATAGACCCCGCCCGCTAATGCAACGGCCGGCACTGGGCGGGGAAAGGGGCGGGCACTGAAGGGGTTAAAATCTCCTCCCAACACAACTGGTATTGTCAGGGCGGAAAGGCTAGTTTTTAAGCATGTCAGAGCTCCAGGTGTATCTTGATTGGGCCCATAGTAGACTGCACAAGCTAATGGAGAACTTTCAACTAGAAGAGATGCAACTAGCCATCTCCCTGAATGGTCCGTCTCAAACTTTTTAACTCTAATCCCCTTATTAGATCGAATTAAAATTGCCACCCCCCTGGTGTTTCCTATCTGTTTTGAACAGCGAAACTCTTGAATCCATCTATATTTTCCGAACGCTGCCTCACATTCATGTGCCTCCAGGTGGGTCTCTTCCAATAAACAAATATGGGCCTCAGTTTTATTAAAAAATTCACAGACTCTAGCCATTTTCCTATTGTCTCTCAATCCATTGACATTCCAGCTAATAATTTTAATTCTATTGGGCATACTGTTCATCTGGATAGTTTTTTTTTTCCTAAGCTTCTCCTATGGTAAATCATTTTTCCTTCTGAATCTATTCTCGCCCCTATTTCAGTCCATACTTTCATTTCCAGAATTATATGAGGAATTTTTTCTTTTTTTTTATTCCTTCTCCCCTCCCCCCCTACAACCCCCCTCCCCCCTTGAGGAACCCCCCCCTTACGATCTTTGGCGATCTTGTCGCCTGTCGGGAGTTACCGGACCCTTCCGGGATAGAGCCTCCATGGATAGTAGGATTATAGTAACGAGGTGTGCCGTTCTCCTTTACGCTCTATTACTTTCCCTCTTTTTCTCTTCCCTTTCATCCTTTCACCCCATCCCCTTCTATCTCTTTCCCATTCGCTTTTTTTTTTTCTTCCCTTTATACTACACCCGTTTTATATATATATTTTATATATATATATATATAAATATATATATTTTTTTTCCCATCTTTGTCGGAGAAAAAGAGGCAATCACATCGATTGACTTGTTTTTTTTTTTTTGTTTTTTTTTACTTTTTTCCCCTTTTATATATATATATATATATATATATTTTTTTTTATTATGGGTGTGGGGTTTTTCTAATGTCGGACAGAAATGTGTCTACTTCCTGCGGGGATGTGAAGTTGTGCGTTTTATTACACCAAACAACCCGTAAGGCTGCGGAGAACTTCATTTGTACTTGAGCTCCCATACTTCTCAGATCTGGCATCCTAGAGCCTAACTCCCACTGCCTCTGCGCCGTTGCCCGGCCCACATCTGAGCGGATGAGGTACTTGGTGGTATCTATCTGTAGGGATTTCTTCAGTAGTGATCTTAAAGTTTCTGTTAAATCAGCAAATCCTTGTATAAGTTTGGCATACGATTTACACATTCCCAGAAAAGATTGAAATTGATCTCTGTCCTTAGGGGGGGCAGAAACAATCAACAAATCCAGTTCTGGGTCTGACACTAATTCTACATAAAACATAGCCTAAATACTACCATTCCTCTTTTCTGAAAATGCATTGTTTTCTAAGTGTAACACCTTTTTCTTGAAAAATAACTTTTTCAAAAGTTAGGTCATGTTACTGAAGGAAATCTCCAAAAATCAAGATTTTGATATGTGAAGACATTCCTTTCAACATCTCCGAAATTAATCTTTGAAAGATTAAAGCAGGTGAGGCCAAGCTAAACAGCACATGGCAAAACTGGTGTGTGCATCTGCGAGTTATGAAATGCTGGGACGTCGGCTCAAGAACAATCTGATGGTATGCTGGCTACATATGGAACTTGGTATAAAAGGTGGGCCGACTTACAGTCGCTAAAAACTCCTCAGTTCTAAAGAGGAGATCATTCTCTACTCAGATAGAACAGTTCAAGTTTCTGAGATCAATATAGACCATGAGGTGACCACTTTTTTTCCATGCCAAAACCAGTGGTGAAAAAACAATTGGGTGTCACCCACTGGCTCAATATTTCATTGATTTAACAAGCAATCAATTTGTTAATCCAAGTCAGCCTTAACACTAAAAGGAACACTGTGGAGCTTATGTTTCACCAAGGAATGATCATGTTTTTTACTATAATAACATGTTAACAACCTTGAATGATTTTCAACTTATCATAAAATACATCTTTAAATTTGTGAAGCAGGGAATGAATTATGTAATTTACAACCACAGAAACTTGAACTTTTCCCCTTGGGGTAAGAAGCATCTTAAACTCTGCTTGATACCACCAGTCTAGGATATTAAGGGCCTGATTTAGAGGTTGACACGACTGATATTCCATTGGCCATGTTACAAGTGTCAGAGGATATAATGCACTTGTATTACGGCTGACTGGATATCCGTGACATTTATGACAGAGTAACCTGTTCGCCAAACTCTATTGCAGGACCTAAATCCTTTTTTTGCCACGTATACTTTTCCATGAATGCTCCAATCTGTAAAAGAAAATTGAGCCCCAAGATCCCCAATAAATATGTTTTGATACTGTCAAATGCCATAGTAGTGACATAAGGAGAAAGCAGAATCTTGTGTTTCCAGTTGCTCTAATAATTTTCTACTTAGAGAATGGCTATTCAAGCAGTTGAATCTACTAAAATGTCAATAGGATTTTCATCAATAGAAACTTTGACACCAGGATCATGGTACTTTTTGGAACTTCCAGCAGTGCAATTGCCATCCACAGCTAAAATTATATCATCCAATTTGCACTCAGTGTTATTTGTCTCTCCCAGGTCATTGTCATCTAGAACACATATCACCTCGAATTTCTCGCCCTTATGCAAATTATTTCTATATGGCCAACCTTCCCACGTTTCCTATGCAATATTCCACCTTAAGGAAAACTAGGAAAACTGGCTAGATGAAAAGGGGAACCACATTTACAGCAAGATGTGGCTTTGTTACTAAGAACTTTGATGGAAAACATAGGTTTAATTTTCCCTTTGGCTTCGTACACAAAGGACCTCTGCTCAACTGCACCTAGCAAAGTGTGACAACACATAGCTTGTGAAAGTTGTGGTATGCGAACATGTGTTATGTCTCCATAAAAATTAGAAGAGCTGTCAATGTGTGAACAACATCTGTGAGCTATGTGACAACTTTGCAACTGCCGAGAATCCTTCGGAGACTTCCTCTGTATTGCATGCTATACCTAAGCCTAGATCAAGACTGGATTTCTTCTAACTAAAAGATGCTCCTAAATACTCTTGGATTTGCACTGGAAACAAGATGATCTCAAATTACCTGTGAGGAAAAACTCTTGAACTCACAGTCTTTAGCTAATACCTTCAGGGACATGAAAAAAGCAGGTTTTGGCTCATTAAGTCCTTGAGTTCTTGTAAACAAAATGTGATAATAATTATCAAGAATCTTTTCCCCCTCAAAATCCTTTTTTTATAGTTTGGCTACTACCTGAAACCCACATAAATCATCTCCAGCCTGGGGTACACAAGGAGGTACATTAATGAGAAATGTCTGAGCCTCACTACCTAAGAAATAATCTACAAAGTTTGTATATGTATGCCCATCAATACCACCAAGGTAGGTGTTAAGATTTCTAATCCAAATAGTGCATTTCATTGAAGGCGTACCTGGTTCTTTAATTAAAAATGGACGATACATCATATTCTGATTATTAGCCATACTGGTATATAGAAAAAACTGCATGAGCATACTCACAGTGAGCAAATAAGACATAAAATAAACCCCACAGGGCACACCAGAATGATGATAAAAATGGCAGCAAAGATGATCTGGTAAACAGTTGTATTGATGATCATAAGTCAGAGGTAAACTCAAAGCCAATGTTATAGTACAGTATGTGAATCACTGAAATGCAAACTGAGCTGGAGTTGTTCAATTGGACACAGACACAGCAGGATAGTGTTAAATCAGCTGATTACATATCCTAGACCACCAGAAGATGTGAGCGTCATTAACATATGAACAGACACCGTGTAACCCTGGAATGATCTTTGTAGTTCCTGAATCATCCAAGGAAGGAGGAAGCTTGAAACAAGTGGCATCTCTGTCTCATTAAATGGCATGAGATACAAGAAGTCCTGAAAGAGACCTCACTCTAGCAGTATGAGGTAAGCACCTTCATAGTTCAATAAGATAAAGCCTGTCCAGGCACGTACACCACCGTGCACAGAGGCAAACACTGATATGCAGTATGAGTGGGATGAGCACAGTGGAGCTCATGCTCGGTGAGTGTGCCTGCGGGGTCCAAACATAAAAGAGCTCACTCTGCGGGAGTGGGCGTCCAGGGCTCTGTAAAGATAAGCACTCAAGCTTGAGACACTCACACTTAGTGAGCTCACAGCAGGGTGTGTGGCTCCAATCGTGACTTGACATCGAAGCCCATGAGTTGAGTACACTAGGAGCCTCCATATCACTAGCAATGCTCATTAACACTCTAAAGCCACCGATGACGCAGGCTGAGCATGGCAAACAATTCTGTATTTACAAAGGAACAGCTCTATAGGAGGAGTCATGTAGACAGGCCAAATGTCAACTATCCCTGATGTCTGCCAGCCTCCCAAGATTCTTTAGTGACATTCGCATATTCTGTAACATGGAATCCTAAAGTGGAACCCACCAGTCACCACACCTATGTGTACTGCGAATCATTCGCATCACAGACTAGGGGCCTGATTTAAGGTTTGGCAGACTAAGCACAGTTCATCGGGGTGGGGGGGCAGCTGACATAACCACCCGGAAGGGCTACTGTCTGCCAGATTTAGACATGACCGCAGTCATCTCTGTACATTGACTCTCACAGTGGTTCCCTTCAATGTACTAAACCTTTGGTGATTCACAGCCATTGCTATTGTTAATTTTTCAGTTTTTCAGAACAAACTCTGAAAGCAGAAGTTTGTTTCTGAACAACAAAAATCTAATTATCCCCCACACTCTGGGAGTTTAACTAGAGCAGGCAGTGTAATGCCCTTCTTCTAATAGCCCCTATTCCATTGCCCCATCGGAGGAAGTCATCCGTTGACTGAGCAACAGGGGATATTTCTTCTGACTACTTAAGGTCCATCCCACTCTAAATGAGGCAGACAGACCAAGGGTTTGGTGGCAGGTATTGCAGTGGAGTCCCCTTGCCGCCAAACTCTAAATCAGGCCCTTGGATTCTAAGTCCCTGAAGGTAGCTGTGGATGTAACAATGTTTATTACAGTTAAGGTTATTCCATGTGGTTATTACAAAGGTTTAATATATCGTTTAACTCTAAGAAGTCATAGAGTTGTCAGCAATTGTTGATAGAGCATTATACAAAGATTGTTACAAGATATATTGGATGTCATAGCAGAAGTACTGAACCGTAATATCAGTGACTACATATTTTTTGTATTAATAGTATTTAATATGGATTAAGGATAGATGTATATAGATTGAAGTCACTAAAAGTGGTTGCAGTTTATGAACCAACATTTAGCAAATCCAATGGTATTTTGTAAATAGACCTATTGACTAATAAGTTGGTTGCAAAATTGTAAATCGTAGTGGGTGTCAATTCGACCTGCCTCATTAATACACATGAGGTAGGTTGCGAATTGCAAACAACCTCATTTATATGATATGGGGTCAGCAGACCACCATGTCTGTGATTGCTTTTATATATAGCATTTTGTACTTTTTTTAGTGCACCCCTTTTCCTTAAAGGAAAACGGGATGGAATTAAAAAAATGAAGTTTCACACTTTTTAATAGTAGGTAATGGCCCATGAGATTCCTGCTCATTTAAAAAACAAATGTTTTAGGTCAACATTTATAAAGGAGAATGTGTTACCACCACCTTTATTAATGTTTTGCGACCGTATTTCTGTCACAAAACTTAAATGTAGCCCTTTGCAAATTGCTGTTTAGAAGGGACGCCCTAAACACACGCCAATTAGCAGCTCTGAATGTATCTGCAAACCTACATTCCGAATCACAGTTTGCTAGAAGAGGTCAGGAAACTGGAGTAAGAACCATGTTGATCCTGCAAGAACTCTGCACATCCTCACAGGTTTGTGCTTTTACAGTTCTGTATTTGGACACCATGCAGGTTCACGCCTAGGTGCAGCTGGAGTCCTTATCACCTAGAGAAAATATGAGACTCGTTTTCTCCTATGTCACTGACAACCAATCACTCTGATGGCATGAAAGAGATAGATGGAAATCCTTAAATCTTTCTGAATCACTGATAATAACTCTGTTTCGGCCATTAGGTGCTTAGGCCATCTGTGCTATTACAGATAAGGACCATCCATATGCAAATCAGCCCATCCTCAAAGGAAGAATGCTGCTCAGATTCCAATGCCATATTCCATTTTAACAGGAATGTAAGAAACCCAATGCAATTTTTCAATATTGGGTTGCATCAGTGAAGAGCAGCATAACTGTTAGGAAGGAAAGGCCTTTGAATCCGCTGGAACCCAAAACTTTTGTTTAACATTGTGGATGTCATCTAACCTATGGACTGTTTGGATACAATGGGGAGGGGAGAGAATGACAGAAACATGACTGCGTTTGCATCTCTTCCAAAGATGGTCTCTCTCTCTGTTCTCTCTCTGTCTCTCTCTTGCTCTCACTCTCTCTGTCTCAAGGATTAGTGTTTCAAGGTATGTCCTTGTTGGCTTGTTCAGCTAATTCTCTCCTGGGGTGTTCAGCCAGGGTGTAGCTTAGTCAGTGAGATTCAGATGGGTGTGAACCTCAAATGCGCCAACTGAAAAAGCAGTGGGCTTCAGAGTGGAGCTGAGAGATGACCAATTTCTAGAATGAACTGTTTCCTTGAGGGACAGACCCAATACTGATTTGTTTTAGGTAGAATGGCACGGTGAGTGAAAGTGATGGGTGGGAATGCTACCCAGAGTGATTGACACTTGTTAGACTGTTTGCAAGCATTCATACCATCACCTTTTGAGTGTTTGATTGTCAGTAGTATTACTGGAAACTACATACTGCAAAAACGACAAAGTGATGGATGGCAGCTCAGTTTGGAGCCAGCCATATGCAAAGCAGTCCTGACCCTGCTCCTCATGGGAACAGTCCACCAGAACTGTCAATCCAGGTCCTCTATGAACCAGAATACTGACAACCTAGGACCGGTTTCCCCCTTGTTAGGACTTTACAGCCAGGTGCAGCTTGGTCCCAGTGGCACAGTGGGCCCGGGACCCAAGCTTGGACGTAACTCGCACACTTAGGGCATCAAATGCAAAAACAAAAATGTGAGGGATGGAATGCTCTAATAAATCTCATCCGCCACCGGCAATCTTTGTGGCTGTATCCCATTCCATCGTTTTTTGTCCACATTGTCACCTCAGTTTGGACCCAGCCATATGCTACATTAAATGTGACTGTTTTGTCTTTTATTCTTGGCTCATGACGGGAAAACCAACACAGACATATCAGACCCAACTCAGGGCCCCCAGAGGCATCTACCAAGGCAAGAATGCATTCATGTGGATGGTATCACACCCTATATAGCCTCCTTGAAGCTTGGCCCTGCTGTTCAGTGAATGAACGCAAACTGGATGGAAGAAACGTCCTAAGTGTGGGATGGCATCTGTTAGGTATGTTCTGGAATGAGTCCACACTTTAAGCCCAGATGACAAGGGAGGTTAATGTTTAAGGGTATGTCTGCCTGCAGGTAGCCCAGTAGTGAGCAAACCGGAAAATCTCATGACAACCCTTCCAACACTAGTGATGTGATGATCATTGTTTTTTTCCCCTTCGATCTGTTTCATTAGGTTTTCAATTTTTCAAAAGTTTTATAGTTATACTTTTTTGATTTTTTTCCTTTTTAATTGCAGATTACAAAGGTAATTTAACAGGTGCATTATCGGTACTTATACATCGTCCAGGGTTCACAGATCAAGAAGCTTTGAGCTTTTAGTTACAGCACATCAATGTCCATAAGCGCTAAGCTACAGCTTTGGTCCTTGGTGAACCTTCGGGCTCAGTGATGTCTAGGTATACATTATATGTCAGCATTGTTGCTAAAAGTACCTAATGTCTTACAAACTGTGTAGGCGGTTTATAATGTAACAGGGAGAAAAAAAAACATAACAGGTAAAATATCATAACAACGGAGCTTGCTCCTGGTTCCCCCAAGTAATGCGTCCAGTGTATTGGTGTATATGGTAGGCGCTTTGGCACTAATTCATGGTGTGGTGTTGAGGGCGATGCAGTCTTACATGTTGTCTACTGTTATGACTATGTATCTTTCTCTATGTCCATCCACCTAGTTGGACATATGTCTTCAGGGTGTAATGTTAGTTGAGAGTGAGGACAAAGTGTTGGTGTTGTGAATGTGCGATAACTCTGCCAGTATCACGTCCCAAATTGTGGCAGGAGGGGTCTTGCCAATACCTAAGGTAACTTGCGGTGGAGAGCAACACTCTCCGCTTTGGTCCATGTAAGCAATGAGCATCTCCATGCTAGTATGTGAGGGGGGATGGGGGCCGTCCACCTCTTGGTGATCAGTCGCTTTGCTATTGCCATTCCCAAGTCTAAGAATCGAGAAGTTGCTGTGTTATTTCAAGTTCTACGATATAAGTGCAAGATGTAGATGTGCAATCCGAATGGGAGTATGCAGTCAGTGCACTGAATCAGAATGTCCGCAACACCCCTCCAGTATGTAAACAGGACATCCCCACAGCATGTGTAGCTGATCCGCGTCAGTAAGTGAACATCGGGGACATGTGGCATCTCTACAATTGAAGTACCGGTTGAATTTTGCCGCTGTTAGGTTCACTCTGTGAGTGATATTTTATTTGAATTTGGCATTAGTGTACATTCCTAGGGATTTGTACAGGGCAGGCTAGGACTGATGACCATTCAGAGTTTGTAAATTGGCGACACATGTCCTCCCCCCAGTGAAGATGAAACGGTGTGAGGTTAATTGCTGTGTGGTGTCTTAGTGAGGCAGCAAACCATCTTGTTAGTTGCCCTCCCTGTCCCATCACATGCATGTATTGTATGGTGAGGTGGGTTACTGGCTCATTGGTTAAGTCGCCCCCTACTAGAAGAGAGGGCAGCTAGCAGTGTGCGGCGAAGCAAGAATTGGCCTGGAGGTGATTCATCTTCCTCTACTAAGGACGTGTATGGGATCAGCACGCCCTCTTGATACAGGTCTCCCATATCCTGCATTCCCACCTCCGGCCAGCTCCGCAGTTCAGCAGTTGTGGTAGCTGTGCAGCCTCTGGGTGTTCCCTCCAGTGGTAAGGCAGGTGCATATTGGTAACTTTGCTGGTAATATATAGAGATCTGCAGAAGCATCTGTGTGCTACTTTGAACAGCAACGAGTCCGGTGGTTTAGTGTTCGTGCAGGGGTGAAATAATCCTATAAATTCTGATAGGGTTAGGGGTGGCTGAGTGGTCGCGGTGTCTCCTCTTTGACGGTTGGCTTACCATCGAGCCACCCATTGCAACTGAGCGGCAAGGTGGTACTGTTCTAGGTTTGGGGCCGCATTGCCTCCCTGGTCTGTAGGTAAATAAAGCTTGTTTATCACCTCTCGGTGCCTAGTGTCAAAGGCATTAACCTTCAGCCCGATATGGAGGCGAAGTTTCCGAATATGTGCACCAGTCACAGGGATATCTGGCTGATGTCTCTTATCTAAAGTCATCTGCATACACAGATATCATATATGTGCCGTCACCCAGTGGGATGCCCTCGCCTATCTCAGTGAGGATTGCCTCTGCTAGTGGTTCTTTAGCCAATGAGAAGAGGAGGGGAGACAATGGGCATCCCTGCCTGGTCCCCCTTCTCACCATGACCGGGCCAGATATATAGGGACCTGTTTTTACTTGAACGGACGGCGCAGTGTATAATAACCGTTTCATGTGTGTAAACGTGTCTCCCAGGTTGTATCTTGCCAGTGCAGCGAATACAAATCCCAACTCCAAACAGTCAAAGGCTTTCTCAAGATCTAATACTAAGCAGCCTGAGTGTGGCCAATGAGGTACAGAATAGGCTGCGATTCTAAAGAAACGACTCAGATTTAAAGAGGTGTTCTGGGAGAGCACAAATCAGTTTGATCTGCGTGGACCAGGGTGGGGACCACCTGCACGAGGCTGTCAGCAAGGATGTTTGCCAGTACCTTGTAGTCAACATTGAGAAGGGCAAGTGGCCTATAGGAGCCCAAATCCGCAGGATCTTTATCTGGCTTGAGTAATGATACCAAGCTCGCCTCTCGCATAGACGGGGGGAAGCCTCTGTTCGCTCTAGCACAGAGCGTGTGTAAACTGGGTACGCCTTATAGTATTCCGCAAGTAACCTGTCTGGGTCTGGAGTTTTCCTGTTTGCTAGCACTGCTATTGCGCCTCTGATATGCTAGCACTGCTGGTTGTAGCCGCCATGTGGGGATCGAGGGGGACCCACATCCCATGTAAGCTGCAGAGGCTGCCGGTTATGATCGGAGTGTTTGCGCCCTAGGTATTTAATCTTTTTAATAAGTGGGATGAGGACAGGCGACCCAACCACCCAGTCCAGTCGGACATGCATCCTATGGACAGGGGAGTAGAATGACTAGGACACGTTACATCGTGAACTTTTGCAACACATGCCTTTACAACGCAGTTTTTACATCGCAATATCAATTACAACTCATGATTTTACAACGCATTCCATTACCACGCATACCATTACAAAGCATACCATTACAACGCATAATACTTTTAGGGCAACAGTAGGGTAAGTGTTGGATACTGTAGGGGTAAAAATTACTATTCCCACTCCAGTGAGTGCAACAATAGGGTAAGTGATGGATAGTGTAGGGGTAAAAATTACTATTCCCACTCCAGTGAGTGCAACAGTAGGGTAAGTATTGGATAGTGTAGGGGTAAAAATTACTATTTCCCATTACTTACCTTATAATGCGTTGTAAGGGCATGCATTGCAGTGGCATGCGCTGTAATGGCATGCATTGTAGTGACGTGCGTTGTAATGGCTGCGTTGTAATGGCATGCGATGTAAAGGTAGTTTGTTGAAATGACTGCGCTGTAATGGCTGTTTCCCGAGTAGAATGAGTATATGTGTTTGTTGGTATTAAGGGCGCGCCATATATCGGTCAGTGACCCGTGTGACAGCCACTCTGATAGCGCTAGAGCACTGGATGCTGCTGTGGTTCTTGTTAGGGGTGGAAATGACCTATCTAAATCTACATCTAATACCAAATTGAAGTCCTCCCCATGAGCCATGGGAGCCCGTGCCATCTGACCAACACTAAGGTGAGTTTGCTAAGAAATTAAGCCTGTACCACATTTGATGCATAGATGTAGCCCATGAGAAGTGTTTGCTCATTCTGTCTACCTTTTACAAAGACACATCTGCCCTCCGGGTCTATGACTATCTCCTCTTTTACATATGGGACCCCTGCTTTTATCCATATCAATGTCCCACGTGCTTGGGAGGGGAAGTTGGTGCCGTATAGTTGTCCACTCCGGCGCCTGAGAAGGCAATTAACTTCTGTCTGGGTAAATTGTGTTTATTGTAGAAAGGCTATTTTGATGGATCTGCATTGGCGATACAAGTATATGAAGTACCTGCGGGTAGGTGTGTGCATTCCCCTCACATTCCATGTAAGGATGTTTGTCTGTGCCATGAGTGCGTGATGTTGCCCCTGGTGTAGGTGGAGATGTGGCTGGGGGCTAGGCAACCACTTGGAGCTCCTTGGGGTGTCAAAAGTATATTCAAAGCGAAGGGTTTAACTGCATTGTGCATAACATTATGAGGGCAAACTCGTAGCTGGTGATCGTCCAAACTTGGAAGCTCAACTGTGGCAAAGGTTGCGTTAGGTGTAGCTAGCTATAGGGGTGCATGGTACAAACCTATGCGTTCTTGGTGTCTCTCGATGTTTCCTTAGAGTATATGATGGTCCCATCTGAATTAAGGATGTGAGCATGCACATGTCTTGGTTAGTGGGGTTTGTATGTTTCATTGGGACTGTAATGTGTAATGTGTTGGCTAAACTCCCTGTGAGCCTAAGTATGTATCTGACATAGTGGGTAGCACGAACAGCATTGTACGACAGTTATATAATATATGATAGGATACACTGATCAGGTTACTGCTGAGTGTTCAAATTATGCCATCTGATGTCTGCACCGTTGTGGTAAATATTTCATTACCGGTACTATTTTTATGCGGTAAAGTCTAGTAAGAATAACTCAGTAAATATAAGAGGCAGAATCCGTGGTATTAGAGGTTCTAAAAGGCTTTATTCCTATACAAAGGAATACAATTCGAATTGCAGGCTTCTATTCCATCACCACGAAAGTTCAGGAAGGAAGGGCATATATTATTGACAGATAATTAGTTTTATAGGAAATGCATTACAGTGAAACAGATGCAAGAGGCGTAACAGCTGATAATACAGATAAAATGTGCATACGTAACTAATAGAGGCGGACATATAGGCGTAACTTAGTAAACGTCATTATACATGATGTCACAAGTGGGTGGATCCATAAAAGAATCCTGCAATGTCAGCAGAAATATTTGGCAGAGATGCGCGCGCAGCCGCATGACGTGTGATTGACGTGCAACTAGAGGGTGAAGGGGACTTGACATTTAGCTCTACATGTGGAGACAGAAGTCTGGGGGGTCATGTCAACCTAATCCCAAATCATATCTAATATCCTATGTTTAAAGAACTGTGTTATCCAAAAGGAAAGGTCTCTAGGATAGAATCTATTCTATACTGACTGTTAGTGCGTGTACAAGCGTCTAAGTGTCTACATGAGATGCGAGGGGGTAGGAATATTCCATGGTAACGGGGCTATGAATTACTTGCATGAGGACAGCGGGGCCTGGCCCTTTGCACGGTAGCTGGAGGAATGTTTACCTAAACTACTAGACAGGAATGCATCGGATGAGGAGCGGAGCAGATAATCTTGAAGGTGAAATACAGTTTTTGGCAGGCAACAGGCTGGATCAGGCACCGTTAGCCGCGCAGGGAGTAGGACAAAGTTCATGGATACAGATGCAAGCTCAGACTGGAGCTTTCAGAGGCAGAAGGCAGGAAAAGGCTTGATGACAGAATTCTGGGCCTACTCGCCTGAATCTGTGAAATGTGGAAAGTGAACCACATAAAGTCGGTGGCCTTTCATACTTAGGAATGGAATATCTGACCCATTCATGGCGGATCTGAAAGAGGACATGTTGGCGGTGGACGCACATATATTTGCGTCTTCAAAACTGGAACTGGAGGGAACATACATGTACTTATAGCATGCACATGGAGCCGTTGGGGTCTACGATAGGGGACATAACTGATCACAAAATTCATATTTCCTCATTCCCTCCTTGTCCCCTACGGACCCTCAGGAGATATCGATCTTCATCAATCCATCGATCTGTTCATATAGCATCATTTGTTCTTCTTTCTTCTTCCGGGATCTTGAACGAAAACTTGGATGTGGGATACACGATGTGGCACACAGACCACAAATCGCTGGCCCACATTGTAGACATAAGCAGCAACTGAATAGTATGAGAAAGCCAATACCTAGGAAGGATAGGATTCTCCATCCCCAGGCTGACAACACGCTCCAAAACCACCCGGACCAAGTCCAGGTGCCTGGACTCTGGTGTATCTGGCTCATAATCTTATGAAGGCGAGTTATGGCTTTATATACTGACGGCGAATTTTCTGGTATGAAAACGCAGCAACTTGATCCGATGACCCTACAAGCTCCGCCCCTATCGGCCAGGATGACGTCAAGGACAAGACGATTTTGAAGCACAACAATCCGCATAGCAGACTGCTCTTCTGTTAAATTGCCTAAGGCGGAAGTAGTCTCGTTCACTACTGCTTCAAGGGTTCTGGTTAATCTACGTATCAGCTTGCTATTAGTGACTGTACCTATATAGGGAAAGAAACCTTTATTGAAATCTGTGTATTGTTCCCATGCCGTTTCAGTGTAATCGACAATCGGGAGATCTCTCTGCTGTCTATTGTGTACTAAATGGGTATTTCTATGATAATCAGGAGGGGCTAGAAAAACAGGTGGCAGAAGGAATGCTATGTAACAGGTACCATCCCAATCTAAAGGTAGACATATATATGCGGTCTGGCCACATATGAAGTAGGAATGATGGGAAGCTCTAAATGTAGACTTGCCTTGATCACTGAATTTTATTACAGTGGTGCATTTACTATGGCCCATGTGTATGGAACCATTCTTTCTTACACATAATTCCCCTTTTACTGGGAATACTGAAATGGCGGGCAAGATTGGTGTAGCTTCAGATTCAACGTTCAGGATCATGAGGTTAAGTGTAAAATTACCTAATCCATATACTTCATTTTCTAGATCAGTTCCTGTTCTTTTGGGAAGTCCCTCCTTGTTAGGGTAGCAGACTTTAAGCAAAACTAGGTTCAGGTTTCCCCATACCCATTTGTCTTGATAAACTGCGGAATTTGAATCTAGGGAATTAATCAAACTAAACCATGCTCCACAGGAGCCATTGTGTGTAAACGGATAGGGAAAGAGGGGCAAAACTCCCTTATAGTTCTGATAGGGAGGGAGTCGGCCACATATCCAACAATTTGTGGCATTGCTGGTCTGATGGGAATGATGTAACATACTAATGAATGTGTTGTTGCGCAGCGCAAATCTATAGGACAACTCATGCAGAGGTAATTCGCTAAAAGAATGTTCTGCAGTTACATTGTAAGCACGCTTAAGAATAGGGTAATATATGTGCAATAGTATGCTGGAAATGATGATCAGAAGACTTAGAAAAAACAAAATTAATAATGTTACTGTGCAGTGACTACGAAGTGATTTACAATACGCATACTTTTTAAGCTGCGTCTGTTGATTTCTTTCTCTATTCCGGTCTGGAGGATACATGTCAGAGACAAATTCAACCGATTCACCTTGGAGAGGACTTAAACAATCAAATTGTCTGACTTGCTAGACCTTAACTTCAGTTTATAAAGTTCAGTGTTTGTTAGTTCAACCAAGGGGAGCTTTGAGTCTGTCTGTGAGGGAATGCAGGGTTGAGTGTTCACACTAGATGGTAGTCCATAAAATTTCTTGATATGACTCGAATGCAACCACCCTTTACGTCCCTCGATCTTCACGGCTGTCCTTGTAGTTAGTAGAACAAGCTTCGGCGACTTCCACCTAGGCTCCAGTTGGGTCTTCCGGTCGAAATTCCGGACCAGAACAGGTCACCAGGAACCACGTCATGGGGCTTCACCTCAGTATTATCGGGAAAAGCTGCGGCTACCTGTGAACGACAAGATTGTAGTGCAGACATCAAGGAAGCCAGGTAATCTGTCAGCATATTACAGTCAACATCAGTGATTTTGCGAGGTATAGGCGTCCCCCACATATTTGGTGGTCTACCGAAGATCACCTCGTACGGGGATAGCCCTGTTCGAGAATGTGCTACCATTCTCATGTAAAAGAGCGCAACTGGTAAGGCTACTATCCAATCGACACCTTTTTCTCTACATATTTTGGACAATCTAATTTTCAGAGTTTGATTATGGCGTTCCACGAGACCTGCTGCCTCGGGATGTCGGACACAGTGGAATTTCCATTGGTAGCCTAACAAAAGGGAAACGTGTTTCATTAGTTCGGAGGAGAACGGCTGGCCGTTATCTGAGTAGACGACACGTGGTAAACCGTACCGTGGGAAGAATTCTCGAACTAACTGTTTGGCAGTAGTCGGGGCAGTGTAATCTGAAACCGGGTAGGCTTCTGTCCAACGGGAAAGAGCACAGACAACTACGAGAACATATTTGAATCCTCGACATCGTTCCATCTGGATATAATCCATCTGGAGGACTTCAAAAGCATGATCGGGAGGTTGAAATCCACCCTGCTCTACGGGGATGCTTTTACCTGGATTAAACTGACAACATATCATACAGGTACGAACTTTTTGTTTAGCTGCTGCTCGCAAATGTTTGTTGAACCAAATGTGTTGAATGCTGTCTAGCATAGCTTTTTCTCCTAGGTGCGCTGGACTATGTATTGTGTTAATGATGACTTGAACCATGGAGTCGGGAAGAAACCATATAGATTTTTCCTTCGTCATCCATCCTTGATCCGTTTGGATCCCTCCTAATTCAGTCCATTTCTTTATTTCTTCTGGTGTAGCATGTGTCTGTATGTCAATTACATCAAGGGCGGGATCCTTAACTGTCATGCAATGTGTTGGTGTCGGAACTATTGTCTTTGTCGTGTCAGTTGTGTGAGTCTGATTCTGAGCAGTCTGTTTAGCTGTTCTGTCAGCTAGGTCATTACCCTGAGAAATGATATCGGTAACTTTTGTATGGGCTTTGCATTTCATAATCGATATTGCAGTAGGTAGATGAATCGCGTCTAATAGGGCTTGAATGAGGGGTCCGTGTTGGATGTGGGCACCGTGAGAAGTTAAATAACCTCTCTCTCGCCACAGTACGCCGAAGTCATGGACGACTCCGAATGCATAACGTGAATCTGTGTATATGTTGACTTTCTTATTTTTGGCTTGAATACAGGCTTGTGTCAGAGCGATGAGCTCTGCTGCTTGAGCTGACAAAGTGTTAATACAATTTGTTTCAATGACTTCAGTGTCTGTTGTGACTGCGTAAGCGGCCACTAACTCTCCTGTACTTGTTCTCATACATGACCCATCTACATACAATGTCAAGTCTGGATCTGACAAAGGGATATCTGTCAAGTCTTGTCTGGGTTTCGTCGTGATAGTAATGACTTCGACACAATCATGTGCCAATGGATCTGTTCCGCCTACTGGTAACAGTGTGGCAGGATTTAACGTATTACAACGTCTGATTTCTATGTGTGGCTGGAATAATGTCAATTCGTAACCAGTGAGTCTCGCTATAGTCAAGTGTTGTGTTTGTGTGCGTTTCAAGAGAACCTCTACTGCGTGTGGTACTTGTACTGTCAATTGGTGTCCTAACACTATGGCATCGCTTTGTCTGATTGCTAAAGCTGTTGCTGCCACCGATTTCAGGCACGCAGGAAGAGCCTGAGCTACTGGATCTAATGTACTAGAGAAATAAGCACATGGTTTGTGTGATCCTGCTTGTTCCTGAGTGAGTACTGACAAGGCAGTACCTTCGCGTTATGTAACAAAGAGTGTAAACTGTTTACTGTAACATGGTGTTGCTAAAACAGGTGCTTGGCATAAAGCTTTCTTTAAGCTTTCAAAGGCGTGTGTATGTTCTTGAGTCCAAGGGAGGACAGTCGATGTGGCTGCCTCCTGTGTTGTCAACTGGATGAGTGGTTTTGCTAGAAATGCATATTGAGGGATCCACTGCCTACAGTATGAAGTGAGGCCTATAAAAGCCCGCACCTCCTTTTGTGTCTTGGGTGGTGGCATGTTAGCGATTAACTGGATGCGGTCGGGTGTAAGCTGCCTTCCCTCCTTGGACAGCGAGTGCCCAAGGTAAACAACTCGCTGGACACAGAATTGCAGCTTAGAAGGGGACACCTTGTGCCCCTTGTCGGCCAGAAATTTCAAAACCGTCAGTGACGCTTTTTCACATTCAGGTTCGCTTCGGGCGGTGATCAGCAGATCATCGACATATTGAAGCAAGGCAGTGTTAACTGGCATGTGGATACTGTCAAGTTCTCGTTTCAGTGCTTGGCTATAGATGCTGGGGCTTTCTGTAAATCCTTGAGGTGCGCGTGTGAATTTAAAACTTCGTCCATTTAAACTGAATCCGAACAGATATTGACTTTCCGGATCTATTGGGACGCTAAAGAAAGCATTCTTGAGATCAATTACAGTGAAAAACGTTGCTTCTGAGTCAATAGCGGTGAGTAATGAGGAGATATCTGGGACCACAGGGTATTGTGGTACAATGCATTTATTCAATTCGCG
The DNA here is from genome assembly GCF_964204655.1 of Triturus cristatus. Taxonomy (NCBI): domain Eukaryota; kingdom Metazoa; phylum Chordata; class Amphibia; order Caudata; family Salamandridae; genus Triturus; species Triturus cristatus. The sequence continues at coordinate 744,101,408 of NC_140580.1, read as the reverse complement.
CAGATCAATAACTAATCGATATACTGGTGGTGCTTTTGGATCCGTTCTTTTAAGAATCGGAATTATCGGGGAATTACATACATTGGAGTTGGTTTCGACAACCACTCCTTGTGCAATGAGCTCGTCAATGATTTGCAGCAAAGCCACAACAGCATCTGGTGGTAACTTGTATTGTCTCATTCGCAGTAGTACTACTCCTGTTTTTAGAGTGACACGATATGGTGTAATGTTCATGCAACCAACATCAGTGGGGCCTTGTGCCCATAAATGTGTAGGTAAATTCTGCAGTCGGTGATCCATGTCTCTGGACACGTAGTGACCTTTGAAGTCACGCAAAAATAATCGTACTCCTTCCGGAGAACAACATATTATAGCTCCTAGAGCTTTCAATGTTTTTATACCTAACAAGTTTTCTGGACATGATTTAGTAAGCAATAAATCTGTAGTACGTGTCAATGGACCAACCGTCAGTGGAAGAGGTTGTGTTACTTCATTAATGATAGGTTTTCCTGAGAATCCAAGGGAAATATTCTGTGAGCCTGAGAGGGGTGCCCCTGGAACTTCACTGCGTCTTATAGTTGTTCTGCTTGCCCCTGTATCAAGTAAAAACTTTCTGTCTTCCCCTAATAGTTCACTATGTACATAAGGTCCCTCTTGGTCTACAGGAACCTCAATAAGGGGTAAGCCAACTTCCCTCTCTAGGCTATTTCATGTATATCGCTGATAATCGGGATAATCTGCTTGTGCATACTGATACATCTGTTGTGTTGTTGCTTGTGTTGCAGCAATAGGCTGCGCCTGTGGCGGTGCTACGGTCTGTTGTAGAGCTCCCTGTTGCGGAGCTAGTTGTTGCGGAGCTAACCTAGGGTGTGCATGCTGAGGGATTTGTTGTTGATTCTGATCCTGTCTGGGTGGACGTGGTCTCTCCTGGGTTCTACCTGTAGCAATATTATGTTTCAGGACTGGACAATCGTGTATATAATGACCTTGTTGTTTACAATAGTTGCATGTCCCTTTCGTAGGACCTGCGGAATCACCCTTATGATGACCATCGGCTGGAACTGACTGGGCAACAAGCATTTTCATTTTTGTATCTTTCATACGTCTTTGTTCATGTTCTTGTTCTTCTCTAATTCTATTGTGGTGATATTGTAACATCTGTAACATCTGTGATGGGGTATTACCTTGCCAGGTACTTTCGAATTTCAATACTCTATTCTTGACTTGTAGCAGAGAATTTTCAACTAATTTTGTCACAAACAGATGTGGATATGACTCACTACTGGCTTTTATGCCACTATTTATACCAAAACATTTTTCAAATCGGGAATAGAAATCACTAGTGTCTTCATCTGGCTTTTGTTTACAGGCTGATATTGCACCCCAGTCTTCCTTTTTCGTAGTTAATAAACGTGGCAGTACCTGCACTAGTAGCCCTGGTAGGGCTGTAGTCTTTTCCCCAAGCCCTGCTCCTGCAGCTCGGGCCCTTTCTTCGTTTTCTAATGCTGTCCAATCTATCTTTTGGTCTCCCACCTCCCATTCCTTTTCTTTGAGTTTCTCATAAACACCGGCGGGTAATAGGACTTTTAATATCTTCATAATGTCGGGGTAGGTATACTCTCCCATGAGTAACATGTCTTTTATTTCACGGTGGAAACCTGCTGGATCCTTGTCATGGCTGGGTACTACTTTTTTCATTTCTAATAATTCCATTTTAGTTATGGGCGTGTACACAAACACGCGTGTAAAGTTATTACCGTCACCTCTAATTGGGTGTACTTCGCGTAACGGGTTCTGTCTATCTATGTGATACATTTTTCTTCCCGTGATGGGAACTGGAACGTGTTCTGGGCATACGAAAGCTATATACTGGTTTCGAAATTCTAGAATTTCATTAATTAAATCAACACCTGACCCTCTCCATTTATTCGTGAGTAGTTCTGTCAATATGTCAGGTAAGGGTCCTGGATCAGAGTGTTGGCTTTTATATAATATAAGGAGGTGTTGAATCATGTATATACTAGCTAAACGCTGTTCGTATGGGTCAAGATTCAGAAATGTGTGTGCTAGTGCATCATCATTGTATTCGCTGGGACTATCAGCCCATTCTACTGCTGACCTGGCTAATTCTTGTTCGTCCATGGAATCGAGCATATGGTACCCCCTTCGATCTCGGAGTAATTTATCAGCGGTTTGGAATAGGTGTTCAGGGGATCTTGTATTTAACATAGGGTTTGGAAAATGTCTATTATATTCTGGACGTATTGGACGTATCGGGTCATTAAAGCCTCTAGTATTATTATGGGGTCTTCCTCTACCTACATAAGCTATCGTATCTAATTGTTCTGATTCTTGCTCCTCCTCTTCCTCTGATTCTACTCTGTCTGCTTCTCGTCTTTCTTTATGTATTCGTTCCACTTCCTTGCGGATCTTTCGATACATGGTGATTATACACGCCTGTCTGTCATGTTTCTCTTCTGATATGTTCTGACCCCATTTGGCAAGTTTTTGCATGGTATCATGATCTGCCCCAGGCCTGTCTTGGTTCCTAATCACGCAATTTATGAAGAAACGTAGTAGTTGTCTTTGTACATCCACTTTCTGGTATTCCATAGCTTCGTTAATACTGTCTGGACCTCGCCCTGTTTGGACAAAGCGATATATATTGTCTAGGTGTTCAACCATTCCTGGTATCGTCATTAAATACAATGTAGCTCGTCGTATACGTAGTGATGATATGAGCAATTTGTCCTGTCTACCTGGCACTGGATCGTATCTACCATCCACAAGCTGTTCTTTAAACATGTCGGATGTCGCTAATTGGGGTGTACGTTGGAGTGCTAAATCTCTAAGGGTCTGTTTATTTCGCGGCGGGGTGGCAAACATGTCTGTTGTACCTCCTGTAGCACCATCTGAGGTGCTAGGCACGAAAGGATTTGTTGGACGTAAGATAGAAATTGTAGATGCGGGAAAAACAGTAGAAACGGATGGACCTATGGGAATGGGCGTAGGGGTTTGTTGTTGCGGGGATACAGACGGATGCTCTTGGTGTTGAACACCATCGGCAAGCGGTGTGTGTGGTATGGCATTAGCATACTCGGGAGCTACGTCATCTAAATAGGAGGAAAGGAAAACGTCCTTTGCTGTTTTGGGATGTGCTTTGGGATGTGCTTTTATCGGGAGCAATGGAGGAGTTAAGTCTTTTGGTATTTCCGGGGTAGCCTTAGGTAACCCTTCGGCCAGAAGAGGATACATACCATTCATAAGAGTGTTTCTTTGTCTATCTACTTGTTCTGATTTTACTCGGGTACCTTCCTCAATTAATAGATTTTCTCGGGTTTTGTTTGAATTCTCTCTACCTTTCTCTTCCTGTCTGAGCGCTTTTTCTGTACGTCTATATGATTCTTTACGCCATAATTCAATGGCATCTTTCTGTGACTGTCTGGCTTTCTTTTTCCATAATTCTTCTTCTACTCTCATGATGCAATCTGCATCCCAGGTCCCCGCTGCGGGCCATCTCGGATTTTCTGGCAAATCCTTGGTGTAGTCCACCCATAAATCAAGAAATAATACGGCATCTAGGCCATGCTTATGATACATAAAGTACCCTGGAGTGTCCCTTGGTGGGATGGGAACAGCTTCTTCGAGTACCCCTTTTCTAGTTTTGATCTGTCTTAATTTCGAAAAGAGCGGCATTTTTAGACCTTATTACTAGAACACACTTTATACAATAAACACAATAATGAACAGTCATTCACACCACGATATATAGAACGTATTAAAACATTTAACACTTAACAGTTTAACGAACGATGATAACTAATAGAAAACTAGTTACTGACATAATACTGACACTAGATAATACTTATTTATATGCAAGACATACTATATATACTGCTAAACAGTACAGATACACTGCTGAAACAGTGCAGACCGGATTTGTGTACCCAAACCCGTCTTGACCGGCACAAACTATGTGCACGTTAAATGCCTCCCCGGTAATGGTACTCACCGGGTAGCTCGGAACGGAAGGCCTCGGAACGGAACTGAAACTGGACCGGACTGGACTCGACTTGATTGGACTCGGAACTTCGGAACCTGGTGGGCCTCTGTATACCTCGGATCTTGCTCTCTCAGCTAGGCTCTGGTCGGGATACTTCGCACTTCTCACCGCCTCGTCTGGGTGTTGATCGCAGCCTCAGTCGCCCCCGCTTGGCCGGAGGGAGATACAGGAAATCCTGCAGGTACGCGTTTTTGTCCGTTCAGCCGTGGCAGGGGACAGGGCCTGCAACGCACCTCCGGCGCATGAGATGAGAAAGTGTCCCTGTTCGGGCGCCAATTTATGTGGTAAATATTTCATTACCGGTACTATTTTTATGCGGTAAAGTCTAGTAAGAATAACTCAGTAAATATAAGAGGCAGAATCCGTGGTATTAGAGGTTCTAAAAGGCTTTATTCCTATACAAAGGAATACAATTCGAATTGCAGGCTTCTATTCCATCACCACGAAAGTTCAGGAAGGAAGGGCATATATTATTGACAGATAATTAGTTTTATAGGAAATGCATTACAGTGAAACAGATGCAAGAGGCGTAACAGCTGATAATACAGATAAAATGTGCATACGTAACTAATAGAGGCGGACATATAGGCGTAACTTAGTAAACGTCATTATACATGATGTCACAAGTGGGTGGATCCATAAAAGAATCCTGCAATGTCAGCAGAAATATTTGGCAGAGATGCGCGCGCAGCCGCATGACGTGTGATTGACGTGCAACTAGAGGGTGAAGGGGACTTGACATTTAGCTCTACATGTGGAGACAGAAGTCTGGGGGGTCATGTCAACCTAATCCCAAATCATATCTAATATCCTATGTTTAAAGAACTGTGTTATCCAAAAGGAAAGGTCTCTAGGATAGAATCTATTCTATACTGACTGTTAGTGCGTGTACAAGCGTCTAAGTGTCTACATGAGATGCGAGGGGGTAGGAATATTCCATGGTAACGGGGCTATGAATTACTTGCATGAGGACAGCGGGGCCTGGCCCTTTGCACGGTAGCTGGAGGAATGTTTACCTAAACTACTAGACAGGAATGCATCGGATGAGGAGCGGAGCAGATAATCTTGAAGGTGAAATACAGTTTTTGGCAGGCAACAGGCTGGATCAGGCACCGTTAGCCGCGCAGGGAGTAGGACAAAGTTCATGGATACAGATGCATGCTCAGACTGGAGCTTTCAGAGGCAGAAGGCAGGAAAAGGCTTGATGACAGAATTCTGGGCCTACTCGCCTGAATCTGTGAAATGTGGAAAGTGAACCACATAAAGTCGGTGGCCTTTCATACTTAGGAATGGAATATCTGACCCATTCATGGCGGATCTGAAAGAGGACATGTTGGCGGTGGACGCACATATATTTGCGTCTTCAAAACTGGAACTGGAGGGAACATACATGTACTTATAGCATGCACATGGAGCCGTTGGGGTCTACGATAGGGGACATAACTGATCACAAAATTCATATTTCCTCACCGAGACATCTGGTAGCTGTAGGGAATCTAGGTCTTCGGATCTTCCAGGCGATGACCCAGTCACACTCAGGGAAGAGGGTGGATCTTGTCTCATGTTCAGAATTCTGTGACAGTCCAGATTGTTGCAGCTACTTGTAGAGCCTCCTGTCTTTCCATTTGCCTTTGTTCCATGTCAGGGATTGTTGTCTGTGGCCTTGTGTGATCGGGGACCCTCCCCCTGCCGCAACGATGGTTCTTTCTACCTCGTCAAGGTGACAGAGTGTCCATGGATGGTTTGGGTCCTATTAGGAGGCCTGATTCTTCCAGCCAATCCCAGACATCAGAGGGTGCATTGAAGAAACGAGTGACCCCCTTCGCAGCCTCCCGCAGTTTGGCTGGAAATATTAGGGAGTAACGGATTTCTAATTCACTGAGTTGACACTTCACTGCGGTGAAGGATCCCCGACGTCTCTGCACTTGTATGGTGTAGTCTGGGAACAGCATGACTTGCTTATTTTGTATATTGATATCAGTGAGCTTGTGGGACTCTCTCAAAACTGTGTCCTTGTCCCTGTAATTTAGCAGTTGAAAAAATAGCAGCCTTGGTCAGGCTCCCGGAGGTGGTCTACAGGCCGGCACCCGGTGCGCCCACTCAACCACAAACTGGGGCGATAATGTTTCTTCTGGGAGCAGCTCCCATAGCCAGCGCACAACGCAAGTAACAGTCCTTCCTCTCCCTCAGGCAGGCCTACCACATAAATGTTATTGCGGCACAAGCGTCCTTCCGCATCCTCCTGCCTGTCCTCCAGCATGTTCACTCGATCCACAAGGCTTGTAGAGCCGCGATGTGTCTACGGGTAGTTGGCTTCAGGTATCCTGATCTGACTGACGAACGGATGTGCTGAAATGTTTCTGTGTATCGCGTACCAAGGTTAGTGACAATAAAAGCGGGATTAAGAGAGCTAACCATCCTTGGATTACAGTAGCACCAAAGAAGGCAGAATACTAGGAAATTACAGACAGATATTTCCACTGTGAATACAATGAGATGAGAAGAGCTGAGTAAACACACAGGAGTACGATTGAAAAATGTCATATAATTATTATCTAGTAAAAAAGTATGTTGTTTGAACTTGGAGGATGTAACAAACACAGAGACTACTTACTTGAAATATGAAAAGGACAGAAACTTTAAGGAGCGTATCGCATTGAGCTCCATTGTGAATTGATTTTGTCTGTTATCGTGTCAGGAGCATTGGTCCAGTTTGACATAGTCTCCATCCAAGATTGCTTAATACCTGGAAGTACGGAGATGTGCCAGGTTTTGAATATACACAGCTTCCTGATGAAGGCTGTCAAGCCGAAATGCGCATAGGTGATGGTAACACAAAGCCATGAATGAGAGGAAAAAACAATTTAAAACAATGTTTACAGTTGATGAAATACTGGATCTTATGTTGTTAAAAAATTATTGAAATTTCATCGAAGCAAATAATAAGGTCATTACTTGAACAATAGAAGAATATAGCCTTCATATGAGATGTAAATGCCAATATATGAAACATTTAAGAATCTATCCTTATAATGATGTAATATTGAAATATTGAACACCTTATTAAACTAGTGAAGGATGAATGAAGAAGAATGATTGAATGTTAGGGTTCTTACGTCACACAGCAATAACAAGGTATTTTTTTAACTAATTGTATTATATATAGATTATGATGTACATATTTATGATAATTTTTTCATTTCGTTTTGATAGAATTAAAGTATTGAATTTCAATTGTGATTTTGGTTTTTTTTTTTGGTTGGTAATTAAGTTTTGTTGCCCACATTCATTGTAGTTGCCTAAGTATTTTGTCATGCAATTGCTTTTGTATCCCTGACTAAGGAACTCTATTAAGTAACAGGGGAACCCCTATATTTTCATTTGTTCAGGTCTAACAGGGCCAGCTCGTTGGCTTGGACCTTGTCTGCTAGTTTGCGATCATGATCAGCTCGTAATAGTGTGAAATAGGATGTGACCTTGTCTATCTTGGTCTCTAGTGAGGTCCGAGTTTGATCCAGGGTAGCACCTATTTTCTCCACTACAGCCAAAACAGAGTCAAGTTTGGCAGATAGAGACAAGTTTGGGGCCCCTTCCTCATGCTTATCCTCCGCACGTTGGGTGTCTTAGTGTGTGGCCAGTTGTGTGTTTGTTCGCAGTTGGGCTATGGCTAATTTTTGCGCCGAGGGCATAGAGATTTCTTGTGGGGCACCTTCCTGAGTTCCATGGGTTATTGCTGGTGGGGTCTCCTCTTATTTGGAATTGAGTCAGTGGCAGCAGAGAGCTGGCAGGGTTTCAGTGGCCTTCACATATTTGCCATCTATCTGGGCCAGTGAGGCATCCTGTCTTCTCTACTATCAAGGCCTTCACGATACACAGGTGAGTGGGACACCTCCAGGTTCTGTAGGTGAGCTTTATGATAACTTTCTTGGGTCCTGCGACCAGTATGTGTGTGGGGTAGTGCCCCCCTCTAGTGAGCAGGGTCAGAGAGGCAGTCCAGCCCTGTGAGTGCACTAATTGGTGCTCCCTTGTTTCACCTGTTCCACTTGCTCAGGGTTATAGGCACAGATCAGTTCCTGGGGTCTCTGAAAGCCATGCCAGAATGGGAAACAGCCACTACAACGCGGCCGTTTCCACACATAACCTTAACCATGCATGCATTACAACGCATCTGTGGTTACCACGTATAGCCTTTACCATGCATACCTTTACTACGAGATACATAAAGGCATGTGTGTTAAAGGCTATACGTAAAAACGGGGCTAAAAAAAAAGCGTGTGTTGGAAAAAGGGGGCTTGGGGGGTCTCCCACCCAAAAATTAAAAAACGCACCTGTTTCTGTTTGTGGAGGCAATCGGCGTTGTTAGAGGAAACAGAAAGACACTTCTGCTTCCTCTTAATGACGTACAACACACCACGTAAGAGCATGAAGAGGAGAGGACGTGGAGAGGTAAGGGGGATTAAAGTTAAAAAATTAAAATTAAAAAAGGAATAAAGGGGTGGTGTAACGCAGGGGAAACTTTTAAGGGATACGTGGAGGGGTATTTAATAGAAGGGTTTGTGGGTGTGGGGGCAGAGGGTCGCACAAGAGAACAGGGAAGGGGTAAAATAAAAAAAAGAGAGTGGGAGGGGGAAGGGCATAGGGGAGCAGTGACAGAGGGCATGGAGCGGAGAAAACCTATAAAATGCCAATACCAAGCATGGTTTTACAACGAAAATCGTTATAAAGGTATGCGTGGTAAAGACATTTTCGTGGTAATGGCATTCGCGTTGTAATGCATGTGTGGTAAAGGCATGCGTTGCAACGGGAATGCGTTGTAACATCATACAACGGCCAGAACTCGGTGTGTGTGCAATTAATATGTCGCTAGTGGGTGCGGGCCAGGGAGGGGGTCGTGTGCTCCCTCTACCATTCTTCACAGGGCTGCTGCCTCGAACCCGGTAGTGGAGAGTCTAGGCAGGTATCGCTCCCTCCGTGTGGTGTCTGGGGAGGGCCCCACTGGATTTGTTTTGGCCCGTTGTCTTCCCGCCAAATCCGATCTGCTCTCAGCGTCTCTGATGCACCCCAGGGTCAGAGACGGAAGGTCGCCCCACCAGGTCTCGGCACACCATTACGATCATGGCAGGAGCCAGTACTGGGACTCCCTATCTCCATCTGATGGGGCCTGGGCTTCGGTCCCCGTGGCTCTCCCAACAGTGCTACATCTATGCTGGGTGGCGTCTGTCAGAGTGGGGCCAGGTCAGTTCAGGTTCTGCCTTCACCTCCAGGGGTTCCGAGTTGGGTAGCAGGGACAGCAGACCCCTCTTTGGCGGCCCCAGGATGATGTGCACTCACCGCACTGTGAGCACGACTTCGCCGTGTGTCTGGATTGGGTCTTTAAAGCTCCCGCCTGTCCTGGGCTAGCTGGTCGGTGCCTCCAGGATCCGACTCCACGAACAGGTCTGTCTGGCCGATGTCGGTTTTGTTGTGCTCATTTTCTCTACTCAGGGGGAACCGGTTCAGGCCCTAGTCTTAGCAACTTTCCCCAGGCTGCTGTGGGTATCCTCGAAGTTGCTCTTCACGGCAGGATCAGGCCGGCCCAGTCTCCGTGGTCACTTTTAGGACTTCCGCCTCGCGGCCGGGACAGTGGGTTCCTTCTAAGAGCTGCGGGGCAGCGCACGCTCACTGTGTTGAGGGTCCAACTACTGCTGTGTGTCTGGCCCCGGCTCTGAGTGCTCCCATCGGTCTCTGGCTTCTCGAGCACCGCTTCCAGGGTCTGTCGGCACCACCCACATCTTCTCTGCCCAGGGATGTCGCTGCTCATCGTTCAGCACATGGCCTGTGTTCCCCCATGTCTCATGCGGATGGCAAGAGCTCTGAAAGCAAGGCCGCTGGACTGCCTCCGCTGACAATTTCTCGACTCCTAGTGGCCGCAGCTCATCAGTTAAAGTCTCCGATGTGTTGGAGACAAGTGGCGCACGGTTTGTAGGCTGATGCAGTGGGGTCACATATTTTTACCAGGATAATCAAAGGTGTGCACGCGGAGCATTAGGAGCTCGCGTCCACCATCTTGGCTGGTTAGCCACACTCACATCGATGTGATGATTATTGTTGAAGGCCAGAAGACATTCCCAACAACACAATGAAAGTAATGTAAATGGGAACTAGTAACTGCACACAGAGTAAGTGGAGTTATCACAACACAACAACCTACGTATGCATACGCATGGGAAACAGAACTTAGGGACCGAGGAAGTGAAAAATACAGCAAATGTGAGGGCCGAGTTGGCCAGGTTGGCCAACAGAACTGAGAAGTGCAGGATCAGCCACAAAAATGAATGTGTCCTTGTGGAATGTAATTGATAAGCACTTAAAGCGCTCCAATACCATCGGCTCGTGTTCGCGCTATGGCAAAATGGAGGACACAGCAAGTGCTCCAATACCATCGGATCATGCTAAAAATAAAAACAAACAAGTGTTCATTCTTTAACAACCTTTTAAGAAATGCATTTGTTTATGCACACGTGCGTACATTTTAGTGGTAGTGACAAAAAATTAATGTGTCATTGTGGAATGTGACTGGTGAGCACTTAAAGTGCTCCAATACCATTGGTTCATGTTCGCCCTATGGAAAGACGGAGCATGCATTCCAATACATTGGATCATGCAAAATAAATAATAAGTGGTGTTTGTGTTTTAACAACTTTTAAAGAAATGCATTGCTGCTTTTCATTTCCCCCACCTCCTTCCATCTGTCTCTGCTTGGCCCTTGCACCTCCCGGGGCTTGCCTCGTCCAAAGATCACCCCCTCCCCATCACTGCTTTTCTCTTCATTGCTGCTTTCCGTTCCCCCACTTCCTTCTTCCCATCTCTGCTTGCTCCCTTGCACATCCCGATGCTTACCACGTCCACAAATCACCCCTCCTCTGACCTTGTCCTTATTTTAAAACTCCATTATAGTCTGTTTCGTTCTAGTGAGTGATGGAGTTCTGCCTTTTAATGTCCTGTTAGTGTATAGCTGATGTGCTGATTGGAGCATGTGTGCACAGCTGCTATTACTTGGCACACGTGTAGTCTCTGTTTGTTTTCCACGTGTGTGGTTACTAGGTGTGTGTGCGTGAGTACACCATATGTGATTGTTCAGCATTGGTGTTTATAGCTGGAACAACAGACTTCAAGTGAATCAAGAATGCATTATAACAGGGCATGTCAGAGCTTCTGAAGTACCTTTGTCTTCTACTGTAATTGCATAGTGATGTTTCTCCTGTGCGAAATGATTGAACTGCAACAAAGGGAAAGACAGTGACAGGAGAGGCGATCTGTGGACGGGGCATGAGGGCAGGTGAGAGGAGATGGAGCTAGTGAAAGCACGAGCACAGTCGTAAAAATGGGAGCAGGAGATGTTTTCAAGTACTTGGTCCATGCTCTTGGGGGAGGGCTAAATACAGGAAGAGGCATGGCCATGCATGCCAGGGAGGAATGGTGACAAAGATTATGAGACGGATGATCGAGTAAGCAAATGGGAAGCCTGTGAGGGGGCTGAAGCCCACGGATTAAACACTCTTCGAGACTGCACATGCGCTGTCTAGCCGAGACCTAAAAATGATCCACTGGTAAATACTTTGGTAAATCAATGCCACCACTTTATCGTTTGCATAATTAATTAGAAGGACTGACCACAAGGAAATCCATATTGGCCCAGCGCTTAAAACTACAGCCCTCACCCACTATTGCTAGCTGGCGTCCTAGTTGAGCAGGAACACATGCAGATGTGTTTCGGACTTCTTGGCCCTCACCAGTGAGGTTCTGCATGAGACTCAATGGTAAATCAAGGTGGGGTGTCTATGGGAAAACTATGGTGATTCCCTCAGACTGCACAGAGGTGATTGACAAGAATGCTCCCAGGCCCTGGTACTGTGTGTGCATTTCATCGCAGCATTCTTCACTTTGTCTATAGTACTCTGTACCAAAAACACATAGGGGCAGATTTACAAACCCCTTGAGTCACATTTACACAGCCGTTGCATCACTTCTGTGACACAGCGGCGTCGCAAACAATGCGCCACGTTGTGACAAATTTACAGCGTGACACATCTAGGGAGATGGGTCACGTTGTAAAGCCCTGCGCTACATTATACCTGTGTCAGGTATAATGTATGCAGGGTGGGTGTTCTGTCGCAAATAAGCCCCGTAAAAGTGATGCTGTGAAATCTACAAGATTTCACCGAGTCACTTTTACGACGCCGCTGCGTCAAAACTTTACGCCTGCTTGTAGCAGGCGTGAGAAGTGACGCAGCACAGCAAGTATAGGCCCCCTGAGCAGTGCTGGACTTGCGTTGTGCTTGCGACACGAGTCCGTCACTGCGTCACCTTTACGCTGACAGATGCGTCACGCATCTGTCTATCCTTGCGCCACGGTGCGCCGCATTGTAAATGCTGCACATCCATGGTGGCGCAAGGTTTTTTTTATGTGTCGCATTTAAACTGGCGCATCCCTGCTAATTTGCAGGGATGCGCTAGTTCTTGTAAATCTGCCCCATTGATGCTTGTTGATCAGCAGCATGCCAAAGGTGAGGCCGAGTTATTATGCGCTGACAGTGACAAAGCAGAGGCTAGTGTAAATGCTTCTGGAGAGTGCTAACTTCAAGGGAAACAATCCTGGGAGAAAATTAGAAATGATGAGACCTTATTAAACAGCACCCATTTAGTACTGGAGTGAGAAAATGTGAATTATGGCCACGCATTTCGTTCGCTCGTGCATAAAAGAACTGATCTACCCTGCCAGTGTACACTTAATGCCAGCAGCACTTGTGTATCACTAGACTAGAACATGGACTTTGGAATACCAGTAGCGAGTTAGCTAATATTGCGGGTGTGTCAATGAAAAATACAAATACCTAACCCGATAAGATATCTCAGTGAGATAAGTGCTCACTGTTCAGCTCTGTGTGCAGCCCGCACGTCACAGGTTTCAGTCGTGTTGCGGGTCGGCTTAGCCTTTCATCTTTTCGAGGTTGATATATTGAGTATGTTTAAATAAGGTCATGGTAACATCTGTGTTCTGCAATCCTATGGAATGGTATAACTGTGGTAGCACCTCAATCTATGCATAAATGCAATTACTTTTTTCCTTCTACTGTGGTACCGAGTATTTGTAGCTATGCACGCGCCGGTGAATTAATCTAGTAAACAAATCTTCTCTGCCCAGGTTACTTTTGGGACATGCTGAGTGCTGCCAGCCTAAGTGCGGTTAAAGCTTGTAAACTTTTGGAGTCTTTTGCGTTACAGACCTACTGTACAATTGACAGAAAAAGCAAATATACGAATCTCACTGCAAATAGTTTCAGCTGCAGAAGTTTCCCAGGTACTTTCGTGATGGGCTGCTCCACGACAGGGTTTGTCTTTGAATTTTGGAACTTGTAGTCTTGATTATCCTGTTTTAAAATAGGACTGCAAGTCCCAGAATTCAAAGGAAAAAATATGGACTGGAGTAGCACATCCCACATTGAACTGGGAAACTTGGCAGCTGTGAGGGAAACTTCACTCAGTACACCCAGGCCCTGTGTAAGAGGGAAGGTAATGGTAGTGAGTATGGAAAAACTCAAAATGGCAGCTAGGTCTACCACAGATAATGTAGATCAGGGCTTTTAGTGGGATGAAAAAATGAGGAGGTGGGTGGTATCTAAAAGTAGTGTGGCCTCAGAAGAATAACAAGGGCTCCTTTCCAAAGGTTTGGCTTATGTTATTAAGGTCATGGCTTAAAACATGTAAATTAAAATCCTGTGCATTCCATGGCGTAGGACCTAGCCGGTGTTTTGGTTCCACTCTGTGAGCTTTCTGTTATTGCAACCAGACACATCACACAGTATAGGACATAGCATTTCCAGAAAATTTAGTATCAACAATAATTTTGTTGTGAATAATTTGAATGGAAAATGATTACATTTAAATAGTATGAGACTATGGGCCCGATTCACAAAAGTAATCTGCGACAAAATCCTAACTTTATGACTTTCGGTATTCACAAAGGGCATTTAGGAGTAGTAAAGTTAGGATTTTGTCTCAGTTAAACTTAAGTTTTGGTCTTAAACTTAAGTTTAACTGAGACAAAATCCTAACTTTACTACTCCTAAATGCCCTTTGTGAATACCGAAAGTCCTAAAGTTAGGATTTTGACTCAGTTAACCTTAAGTTTTGGTCTTAAGTTTAACTTAGGATCAAAACTTAAGTTTAACTGAGACAAAATCCTAACTTTACTACTCTCAAACGCCCTTGTAAATGCCCTTTGTGAATACCTAAAGTCGTAAAGTTCGGATTTTGTCTCAGATTTTGTGAATCGGGCTCTATGTTTTAAACATCATTAATGTCTGTGGAGGTGGCGATAATCATTGGATTTTCACAGTCACTCACATTGTTCCCTTCACACCACTTTCCTCTGCAGTCTGTTAAAACTTTTTACACCCTTTTAACCACACGTTTCTGAAATGTGTGCACATCTCTCACCTCATCTCTTTCCTATGCAGCACCCGCTTTTTAGACTCGCCTACATACACTTACTTGCGTCTCCTCCATTTCACCTGCCCTCTTACAGACACCCCAGCCACTCACATGTTATCACTACATTTTCCATACTTCTATGCTGTAGTACGAAAGCTGCGTGCCTCTTTCACACACTTTCGCTCAGAATCACAATTGGCATAAGTGACTACTGCTCCGCACACTCTCCAGAGAGGCCAAAGACTGGATGAGCATATATTCTGAGCACCCCACCCCCCCACCTTTATCCCCAGCTCCAGAGTTCTTAATCGTGCTCTGCTATGGCCACACACCCACAACCTGAACTCACCCAGAAAACTAGAGGAGACTCAGATGATATTACCACTATTCAAGAGTAATATGATGGGAAAACAAACTACAGAAGCACCACATCCTGGAAAAAGCAAGCACTCTTAGGGAATTAGGTAATGCAAGAATATGTAAAACGTGATAAATAAACAGGAGCTACATAAACGACATGGCTTACCTTAATGTTCCTTACAGTTATTGTTCAGAAGTCGCTCAGTGTTTTTGCCTACAAAGTTAAGGGCACGAATATAGAACCCGAGAGTGACCCATTTCACTGCCAGTGTATAATTACAACAGGGCCTGCGACCCGATGGGACCTGCCCCACTTAAAGCCCTGACGTGGATAATATGAATAAGGCAGCTATGTCCACATGGGAAACTATACAGACACCAGGGTATCATGTAAACATTACATTGGAAATTCAAGATAGTGTAAAACAATCAATCTTGAGATTCAGTCATAACATCAAGTACAGTTATGAGACGAGCCCATATTTGCAACAACTGTAATTTAAAAAAAGGCAAAACTAAGACATCAGACATGGTTAATAATTAACAAGAAATTGTATGTACTAGTGCACAAGCACATGAGTTATCACTGGGTGCTAGGGAAGAAGAGCGTTTTGCACGGCCTAAAGTGTTTCGGAGCAAACCGTGGCGGTAGACAGAATTAGGGTCAGATGTACGACCAGAAAAATTGCGCTTCACAAATTGCGACTCACTTTGCGAGTCGCAATTTGCGAGGTACAATTTGCTATGTACAACAGTGTGTTCAACACTGTTTGCGATTCCCAATTGGGTCGCAAACTGCGAGGCTCATTAATATTAATGAGGCTCTCGCAATTTGCGAGCCCATTGGGAATGACAGTCCCTCCCAGGTATGGTGGCCTGCTGGGCTCAGCAGACTACCATGTCTGGGACTACTTTTAAATTAAGCAGTTTTTTTTTTAATGCTGCATTTAAAAAAAAAAAAAAACGTTTTCGTTTCATTTTTTTAAGGGCAGTTAGTGGTCCCTGGGACCACTGCCTGCCCTTAAAAAATATTTTTAGAGACAGTCACAAAGTGGAAGGGGCCCCAACCCTTCCAAATTGCGACTGCATTACCACCCTCTTGAGGAGGGTGGTAATATGTGAGTGTTTTGCGACCGCAATTGCGGTCACAAAACATTCATACATTGATTTGTGGACACAATTAGGAAGGGTACGCCCCTTCCCAATTGCGACTCAAAATTCCTAAATAGCGAGTCGCAAATAAATTGTGACTCGCTATTTAGGAATTGTACATGGCCCTGGGCCATTTTGCATGCGCAAACGGGATGCAAACCCATTTGCGCATACAATTTAGGGTCGTACATCTGGCCTTAAGTGTATAAAAGAGCATCTTGTACTAATTTGCTCAAGTTGGAATCCACATGCTCTTTGGAGAAAATGTCATTTTAGAAAAATACTTTGCGTCTGTAGCTCTCAACTTTTGATCCCAGTAAGAGTGATTAGGTCATCAACAGGAGGAACGAGGTGAGGTTAGAACTTTATCAATCCTTTGTCACTGAGAATCAAATAATAGACAACAAAAGGAATGTAATTATGTAAATTAAATTCAATTATCGTATGGTCTCCACGTGTGGTACACAGTTACCTAATTTAAAGCGGGGCTGCAGAGTGCTATAAAACAGTAAATGGAAAATAGACATGTGAGAACATAAAAAAAGAGGGGCAGATTTACAATCCCCTTGCTACACATTTACGCCGCCGTTGCATCACTTCTGTGACACAGCGGCGGTGTTAACTATGCGCCATGTTGCGCCTTATTTACAACGTGACGCATCTAGGGAGATGCGTCACGTTGTAAAGCCCTGCGCCACATTAAACCTGCGTCAGGTTTAATGTATGCAGGGTGGCCGTTCCATCAGAAAAAGCCACGGAAAAGTGACGCAATGAAATCTACAAGATTTCACTGAGTCACTTTTCCGACGTCGCTGCGTCAAAACCCTGCGCCTGCTTGAAGCAGGCGTGACGCAGCATGTTAGGTATGGGCAGCCCCTGAGCATTGCTGGAGTTGTGTCATGCTTGCGACACGACTCCAGGAATGTGCCGCCCTTACGCCATCGGATGCGTCTGTTTATCCTTGCGCCACGATGCGCCGCATTGTAAATGCCGCGCATCTGTGGTGGCGCAAAGGTAAACTTGCGTGACGCATCTTACCTGGCGCATCCCTGCTGATATGCAGGGATGCGCCAGTCCTTGTAAATCTGCCCCAGAGTGTGTAGAACAAGCTGCAAGCTTCAGGTGACCGGGTGTACAGACATATAGCCAACCCACGCTTGCAGTAGTAAACTTACAGGCCTCAATTTTAAAGAGGTTATATTGGCTGAAGCTTCAGAGGCTGTAAAATAAGGGGAGATTGGATAAAGAAATTGGAAACCCATGGGGCTCGTGAAAGCAGGAATATCCAGTCAAATGACACTTGTGGGTGTTGTTCAGGAGAGAAGAATGAAGTCCTGCGGGTTCCAGGAAAATTAATTTGCAGCGAGTCAACAAAGTCAGTCCTGGGCATGTCCTGGGGAGTAGCTCAGTAACACACCTGGAACCGAGGGTTCCCAGTGAAGTCTGGGTAAGTTAATTCAGGGCCCGCTGGAGTATTAGTTACTAAATAATAATTATATTTAATACAGTTTTACAGTTTAGAAACAATAAAGCATCCAAAATGTGTTTGAGAAGACCAGAAGGCCATCATCTGAATAGTCAATGAAGAGCCCAGGTTATATTAATGACTTGAGAGGATTTGAAATATGTGGACTGGTGATTATTTTTTTCGAGAATTGATCATGAGGTGAAAAGAAGAAATCGATCTCTAGAGTGGAGCTTTGGAAAACACACTAGCTATTGTTGGATTCAAGGCCCTGATTCATGCAGGCAATTTCTGGAATGTCTCGCAAATGTAACTGGTCCTCACATCATGAGTGGAGATTTCAATGAATCTCTGTGACCAGACAATAATAGAACTTTGGCAAAATAAAACTCAGATTGCATGACAAAAGTCAGCCAATTCTTACAAATATTAGTTTCTACATCAAATCGTCTAGCTATCTCTGACTGTTTCAAAATAATTGTCATCACTTGTCATGAAGGATATCCTGAAATGCGATGCTCTGTCATTCGCCATGGCCTTAATAATATCTCTAAAGCACATCAAGTTCTTTTGTGCCACCATCACTCATATAGATCATCAGCTATGGGATAAACTCTGGATAAGAAATCCTATAAGATAAAAATGTTAAAATAATTTTCAGTAGAAATACCCGGTGATATAAGAAATCTAATGAAGACAGTTCAACCTGTAACCTTGAATGTAATAACATACCTGGGGAGTTTCCTGTCAGGTATGTGGCAAAGGGATAGGAGGCATAGAGTCTGAAATTGAGGTATTATAAACTCTGCATATAAATACATATGTTAAAGCAGAAAAAGGACTATAACAGCGAACTATCTTGAAGCTCTAAATGAGACTGGCTCTAAGCTACATCAAAGAAGAAGAGGCTACATTGAAAAACGATGCAATCATCTTATGAAGATGATAATGTCAGATGGTGGATTGTTAATTGGGATGGATGGTAGTCCACCACAAGTAATACATTCGCCAACTTTTTAAGTCCAACATAAGATTTCAATATTTTAAACCTGGACTCAACCCCTGGTACCCATAGCACTGAGCAGACAGTCTTAACTTAAAGAAAATGTGTAAAGTATTTAGAAGCACCATAACGGTTATAAAGTCAAAAAACGCAATAAAATAAAAATCCCACTCCAAATTATGAAAAGAGAGAAATATGTAATAAACAAAATGACACCAAATGAAAAAACTCCAGCAAGGGGATCCAGAGATCTAATATTTAAAAAATGTAAGGCAAAAATTACCAAGCAAAAGTAAAGCGCCAATCAGTGATCACTGTTTGCGATTCACCGGGACCTATGCACAATTTCCGCCTTATCATGATGAAGTGCAATCAGATTCACCAAGCAGGTTTGTTCTGGTCAAAGCTTCTACGTTCTGACTTAGTCAAACTTCTCCATCGGATCAATATGGTGAAGGCGAGTAGACATTGAGAAAGGTCTGCTGAAGCTGTTGGTTTTGGTAGGAAAATCTCTGAACAGGAAACGTCAAATTTCATACCCAGAGAAGTATTCTCATCAGTCAAATACTTTTTGCACCTTCTCCAGGCCAGCATTTCTACCTTTGACTTAGTGTTTTTTTTAAGCTCGGATTCCTCCAGCGGGCTAAGGCAGAAGGCTTCATACAGGAAGGTTACACCAAAGTCAGATAGGCTTGCTGCAACTGTCCGCTGAACTGGATTTTCAGGCAGCAAAAAGCTCAGAGACGGACTAACCTGATTTTCTTGCCCTACTTGGGTAGTTTGTCCCGGTCCTCAGGAGGTCTGGAACTCCAAAATGTTCCTATGTCCACATTTTTCAGAGATTTCAGAATAAGTAATTCTGGACACCACTAAAGCTCCCTGGGCCTGAGGCATAACAAGTTGGAATCAGTTCACAGTCCAGAAGAGGGCACCAGCAGGGCCCAGTCCTCTCCCAGTTGCAATTGGTCACTGGCCACTCTAGCAAAAATGGCTCTTGCAGTTTTTCATGTCCAACTGACCCTTGGAGTCCACTCCTTTGCCCCGGATACATGCGGGGCAGGTTCAGCCCTTCACGTCTTCTCACTAGTCTCACACATCTTATGCAGTCCTCTTCTGTTCTTTCACAGGTCTGGAATGTGATCTGAGGATGGGTAGGGCTAAGTACTAGACATTCTCTAACCAATGAGGAATAACTTTGTGGGGGTAATGCTACCCAGTTTTACAGCAGATCCTGTTTGCCTTACTGCAAACTATCCCAGAGTCCACTATTCATTAGGAAATCCAAGATGGCCAGGCCTTCTGCCTTGGAGTGAGCTTGGATACCAGTCAGGAGTGTGTATAGGAAAATGAGCATTCCCTCCTCCTAAGGTACACAACACAGGTTCCGGGACAAGTTAACTCTCCACCCTGCTGAGATGGAGCCAGGCTGACTACCATGTGTCTTGGGATCAATTAGTTTCACCCTCACATGTCTCTCCTTACACTACACTATGAATGGGCAGCCCTCCCTTCTGCTCCTTTCAAGAGCTCATAGGGGTCATATTCCCCACACAGCCCATCACACACCTAGCTGTCACCAGACCTACGCCATTGTTCTGCTGTGGGATCAGTTTTCACAACATTAAGGTCAGGCACTGGTACAGGCAGCTGCTGGCAGGCTAAAGCAAATTAGCCTCCCAGAGCTTCAGATAGGGAAAAGGTAACTTTCTAAATTTTACCTTTACGAAATAGTTATTAAACATCTAATTTTGCCATCTAATTGGATTTTTAATAAATATTAAAATATTGGCCAAATCATTTCTCTGCATGTCATAAACCTGAAATAGCAGAATTAATATCTTAATCTACAATCTAGTTTTTCTCGCAGGAGAGCCAGAGGCTTCCACAGTGAAAATAACCTTTGGGGGCTTGTCACTGTAGGGATATGCCACCATTAAATGTCTATATGTTACAACTTTAAATTCTAGGCATCCTCCCTTATGAGCTACAAAGCCTACTTAGGGGTGACTTATTAATATTTAAAAGGGAGGTTTTCACCTGTCAAAATGGTTATTTTTACAGGTTGGACTGAAGGTTTGAACTCAGTCTACAGTGGTAAGCCTGAAGTCATCTTTTCTTTGTCATACTAGTGAATGGCATGATAAGTGGTGCAGTCCATGGGTGACATTTACATTCCCATGCCAAGGGTGTATTTTCTACACCATATATTAAGGTCTTACAAGAAAGTTAAATATGCCAAATTAAATATGCCAAACTTCTTAACACGTGGGGTAAGCCAAAAGAGGCATACATAAAATTAAAGCTACACTCAATCCAGAAGGTGGACAGTGAAAAGTCATTACAACAGAGCTTTGGGATGTTCTAAAAGTATTAGCAAAGTTATACTCCAAAGGACAGAGAGGGAAAATATCAGAAAGAGAAAACAATTTAGCTGACACCTGTCCCCCAAATGTAGAGCAGGTAGATATGCAGGGGTGTGAATGAGACACTACAACGCAACACATTGAAAATGCTATAGAAAGTGTGGTGATGATCACGGACACCAGTACTAACACAGTACAACAGAAAGCTTTCAAAATAGTTATGCTTTATGTGCCAACCCTCTAACTAACAAGGGAACAAACTCACTGACTTATCACCCAATTTAGTGCAGAAACTGCATTTGTTGTGATGCACTGGGATGTGTTATGCAAGGTGGAAACCGCTCAGAGCCATATCTACAACATTTGGCCTGCTTATGATTCAACCTCTCCACTGGCACACAAGCAGGCTGCCTTGTGAAATGTACATCCCTGCACCATTGTGTAGAAGTGAGAGTGTTGCTGTCTAACATTAGAATTTTACAAGAGGCATACTCTTCCAGTACAAATAGCTGCACCTAGACAAATTCAGAAGACTCCCAGGAGCTGGATGTTTTCTGTGCAATGCAAAAAACATGCAATGCATTTATTTTAGAAATAAAACTGTTTCCTCTTCTTAACATCTGCTTCAGACATGATTTAGTTTTTGACACAAAGCCAGGTCTGACTATTTTACTAGACTAGACCTTACATCTAAGCTTATAGATATTTGCACTGATCCATTCAGTAGCACCTACTATATGCAAAGTACGCAAAGTAGCACAAATGTGTTTTCCGCTTAGAAAAGCTCACCTTTCAAATGCAAAACACTTATGAGCTTGATAGTCAATACCTTGGTAAGACTTTACATTACCTTGTAATGATGTGCGCCAGAAGAAAGCCATTGCAAATTTGAGCGCTGTGTGTTCGGTTTTCGCAAAATACGTTGTGCCCTCCTAACCAAGAAATTTCTGTGATTACGTCGAGGGGAGTGGGTGGTTGGGCGGTATTCCCACCCTTGTGGAGCCAAGCTGACATTTAAAGAAAAACAAACCCTGAGCAGTGGACCTCCTTTTGGCTAATCTTCGTAATTAACATTTTATATAAAATACATACTTCTATTTTAGCTGTCTGATTGTCAGCTCCCACAGTACTGGGAATGCATTTGGACAAATATGGCTTAATATTAGGACAAAATGGACATTTACATGCCCAAGAGTTAACCATGACCATTAAAATAGCTAACCCTCCTGTGAGTATATAACAATAAATGAAATCAAAGGCTGAATTAACCCTGACAATTCAAGGTACAGCGCTAACTGCATTAAATAGTTTACAACCTAATATTCAACTGAATATGGCCAACCAAGTGACATAGTTTGAAAAGCTGAAAAAAACCCTGCGAGGTAGTCTGGACCACTGTGTAAATATATCCACATGTCAGGCTATTTTTGTTAAACACGAGTAAAACTGAGATAACCTCAACATGCTAGGCTCAGCCACTTACATACATGTAAAGTAACTTACAAAATATTTGGGAGTCAACATGTATGCTCCCTTTCGACTTATGTTCATAAACGATTGCAATGGTGCTTAATACAGTGTAATAATTGTGCTGAGTGTTTAATCAAATTGTTTGCAGTACTTTAGAATAAACGTCGAATTCAGATTTTAATTTTTACTATTACTGATGTAAGGATTCCTTGTAGCATTTTTCAACAACTGAAGTGATGTATTGACAGATTTCTAAGAAAAAATGAGTGACTTGGAAGTCATGTAACCAATTATAAACAATCTAAGTGGTCGGCTGATGGACAGCTGGATCCTATAATCTTCCCTGGTATTATCAGGTGATCATTATTTAAAAATGTATTTCTTTTCTGCTTTGTTAAGAATCCAAAGAACAGCATTTTTATTTATACAATTTAGTTCATGCAGAAGACCCTCAGGGTATTTTGACAGGAATAGTGAGAGTTAAGTAATCATTGTGAGCCCTAAGAATTAGAGCAGATGCTCCAATAAAGGACACTCTATATTTTTTTTGTGTATATTTGTGGTTGGTCATTATTGAACCCCAGTATTGAGGTCTGTGTTAATGTAAATTGGGCAATTTATTAACAAGCACACTTTTAGGGGCCGATTCCGATCCTGTATTTTTTTTTCCCGTACGACTCGTATCCCTATTTTTTTACGTACGAATCGTACAAGTACCGTACAAACGGTGAAGTACGATTCGTACGGGAAAAATACATACGAATTGCCTCGGGAAAAGTCTACGAGACGTCCCCGGACAGTTTTACGTACGAGTCGTAAAACTGAAGTCTGAGCGCACAAGTGCGATCCGTACCGGCGTTCCGAATGCACAAGCGTATGGAAAATGTCCCGTACGGAGCGAACTGTGTACGACCCCTACCCCGGGTACACTTGTGCCCGGGGTATGAGTCGTACGGCCCCCCCACCCCAGCCCCGTATGTACAGACTGTACCCCCACCCCATCCCCGTATGTACGCGCCGTACCCCCAGCCCCGAATGTATGCGCCACACCCCCACCCCGTATGTACGCGCTGTACCCCCAGCCCCGTATGTACGCGCCATACCCCCACCCCAACCCCGTATGTATGCGCCGTACCCCCAGCCCCGTATGTACGTGCCGTACACCCACCCCAGCCTCGTATGTATGCGCCGTACCCCCAGCACGTAGCGCTGGGGGTACTGCGTGTACATACGCGGATTGGGTGGGCGTACGGCGTGTACATACGGGCTGGGGGTACGGCGCGTACATACGGGGCTGGGGGTACGGCGCGTACATACGGGGCTGGGGGTACGGCACGTACATACAGGGCTGGGGGTACAGCGCGTACATACGGGGCTGGGCTGGGTGTACGGCGCGTACATACGGGGCTGGGGTGGGGGTACGGCGCATACATACGGGGCTGGGGTGGGGGTACAGCGCGTACCAGGTCCCCTTTTCCTCGTGCATCGCGGCATACTTAGCTTTTCCGGCACTTTTTGGCTCCCGTAAAAATATAGCCGTGCGGAGTGCTGTGGGTACGAATCGTACTTGCTGGTCCGTAAAACGCTGCCTGACTCCGTGCGGACGTCGCGTACGTGCTGTCCAGGATCGGAATTGTTTGTATTTTTTAGCCTACGGTGTTTTTTTACGATTCGTACGGAAATGGTATTTCTGTATGAATCATACTTGCTGGTTTGTACGGTGGAATTCCCGGGTACGAGTCGTACGGAGAAAACGCTCCGTGCGACCATTTGTACCCGGGTTTTACAGGATCGGAATCGGCACCTTGATTTCACAGAAACATTCCCCAAATGTAATATACATTTACTGGAATATTAAAAATTGTGTTATTTTCTTGAGATTTCACAAAAACAATGTCCCTAAATGGAGGCAATGGATTTTGGGAACTTAGAATCTGAATATTTAATGCAACACCACTGTAACAACTAATAGGCTTAAGAGGGACTTAAAATATAGGAATTGACAGCAGAACATTATACATCTTCATAGAATTGGTACTACAACCAGTAGGCTGAAAAATCAATGTTTCACCATGTATCAGTTGCTTTCAATTCATAGAGGAAGCTGAAATATAATGTGAGATATGTTTAGTACTGTCACAGATACAATTGTGTAACAGTATCAGCAGTTCATCTGTTAGAGGTTTGTAGTGAATTCAAAATTACTGCTTGCAAAGCCATGGTCACATACACAAATTGCAAGGAAAATACTTTCCTTTTGCACCAGGTGGAAGTACAACGAATTGCCGAAACCCTAGATTAAGGTTGAAACTGCAGTATCTGGTAACTAGTGGAAATCAGTTTGTCCTTAGTTGAAAAACCAACTTTAATGTGAAATAGAAGGCATCGAAGATATGAGATTTTAATCAGTCGTGACTCGTTTGCTAAGTATCACCTGGAGCAGGAATATGCAAATATTATTGGAAATGCTTAGCTATAAGATCTTTCCGCGTAAGAAATGGTGAGTTTAGTACTCTATCACGGTCAGTGGTTATGTCCTAGAAAGAAGCATGGCAAGACTAATGCTCTACCTACAGGGAGAGATTGTCATGTATGGACTCAATTTCCAAGTCGTATGATCAGGAAGGATACATAACTCGAATATAAAACTCATAAGGAAACTGCGCAACTTCCTAGGGTGGAACAAACCCGCTTCAATAGAATGGGCAATCCGGTGAAGTGGTTCTCCCCTTCAAAAGCCTTTAGTGATTCATCAAAGTTAATAATTGTGCAGCCAAAAATGTAACAGACAACCTTAATTACTCTCAAACTAAGACAGTCATCCGGAAAGTAAATTTGCTCCAAGCCAAGTCACAGATCATATTCATAATTCCTGAAATACTCCCAAATGCTCCTAAATGAAGTCAGACCCAAAATCTCAGTGCCAACCCTCACATATGCTTCGCAACCTTATTGGGATAGAAACTACATTCAGCAAAGTCATGATTTTTGGGGCTCTATGTAGAAGATGGACTCAGCGATGGGATCGCCCTAATATTCAGTGTCAAAAGGGCCCACCAAAAAGTAAAAAGAAGTAAGATACACATCTCTTCAGGAGCAACAAAAGTTGCGAAAGATTCACTTTCAAGCGCCGAGAATATAACACACTGAAACATGGAGCTTGAATACCTAAGGTTCTAAGCTCTACATAGATCACACAACATGTTATTGTTTGAAAACTAATATTAATTTAGAAACACTCAAATAAATCTACTTACACCCACATCGATGAATCTAGTAAGTCTACATGGTGTTACCTATAAATGTTTGCTGCAAACCAGGAATGCAACTGGTGAAAACTGAAAAAAAATATTACAAGGCCAGTTCTTAAAGTCTCAGATGGAAATGTGTGGCTTCCACAGAGATGGTAGTGAGTCACGATGTACGCGGAACAGAGGGAGCTTCGCTGTCAGACAACCAGAATCCATAAACATCGACTTTGTGCTTTCAGAGAGCGAGCAGAAAATGATTTCCAATATTCTTTCCGCACCGCTAGCTATTTCTGTCTGCAAAAGCACTTCTGTTCCATCCCAAATTGCCCGCTTAAAATTTTCAGTGAGCTAGTGGTTCTTAACATTTCTTTTTGTTTCAAATTTACAATATTTTCCATCATCAGCTTTTTACAGTACATTAAATTGAATAAAAGTAATACTGGTTTGAAACTGCAAACATGCGTTAAGAAGCGCTATTCATATAAACAAGCTATTAATAATATAATTTATGTCATGGCCCTTAAGCACACAATTCCAGCATAGGTCTTTCTAAAAGATTGACTTTAAACAAGGTATTCACCAAGTTTGTGTATGCTCTTCGCATCAGTATGAACATTTAGACGTTTAATAAGTCTTGTTTACAGTTAGGTACAAGGCAGAAAATGTACATTAAATGAAATGTTGCTGGTTTATACATAGCAGCATATGAATGGTGGGGGTAAAGCGACTAGCACCTAAACGCACACAGCTAGATTTTCTGCACTAGTAGTAGCTGTAGAGAGTCACCCGGCCTCTGCCAAACAAAATTGAACCCTATAGCACAACTCGGGGTGGGCTCGCCCAGAGGAGATAAATAAAGGGGCTGAAGACCACTCGCGGTCTCCACCTACACAACGTACTACACTAACGTGTGGTGTCATTGTGGGCACTATGCGCTGCTATGCCTAGCTGTGCACGACGGCCAGTGCGCGGAGGTCAAACCCGCCCTCTACACTGGCGATGAGGCCGGTGCCTACACATGCTGTGGTGGCCGTGTCCCAGTTGTCCACCACCATGCCCTGTTTCAGCAAAAGCAGCTGCCACATGAGTCCGCATACACAGGACGGTGTTCCGTCCCCTAACGCTCCTGTGCTATGGCAGCGGTGCGGTGATCGCTCCTCACTGCGTCGGAGGTGATCTGGCGTCCTCCCATGCCCGGCCCCTGTGGCCTCCTTGGATGACTCCTGGGCTTCCCATCTGTGAGGGACATCGGAGGCACCCCTGCTGGGCCCCAGCGCATCACGCCTCCACGCGTGAAGGCCGCCATCTGCCATCCACATTGCATCGGTGAGTGCCTACGCTCTTGCTGCTGCCCTCACTCAGCGAGCCAAGCCCTGCTCAACAGGAGGAGCACATGCCCGATCCTGCGAACCCTGTGGCAAGGTGCTGCTGCACGGTAGGGTAACAACAGACTGCATGCACACAAAAAAAGAAAAGAAAGAAGGAGACACAATACCCACCGCATCACACAAGTCTGAAGGGTGTGTCATCACAGTGACTCTCAGGAGGCAAATCTGGATCATGCCTAACCACTCAACTGATCTGCCCCCCTTCTCTCAGTCCAGCCCCACATGTCTCCTCGATCAGTTCCCGCATCATGAGCACCCCACCACAAGCAGCACCATGGGACCCCGCCCAGCCCCTGCAACACCACAGCCACGCACTGGTGACGTCCCTCCCGCCGTTCATTGAACTCTCCGACCCCGCAACAGTGGCTCCTCGCTGGAGGTCATGGATCGGATGCCTCACCATTACTTCAGGGGCACCAGGGAGACTGACTGGGCCATCAAGAGATGGCTGCTCGTGCACTACAGCGACAGGGACTTTTAAGACCTGTTTGAGACGCTCCTAGACACAGGTGATGACGATCATTTCGATGCCACAGTGTGGGCGTTCAACAGGCATTTTGATACCCAGAACGATCCAGGCTTTGAGCGTTTCAAACTGCGCCACGCCAAACAGTCAGATACCGAATCTGTCGACATCTTCTATGCATGCCCGAGAAAATTAGTGAGCATGTGCACCTTCCACAACCAGTGGGAGGAGATCCGGGCCCAACTCATCCAAGGGTGCCGGTCAGTGATGCTATGACAGCTAATTGTCAGGCTGCCTGGGATATCCCTTGACGATATCCTAATACGGGCTTTTTCCCATGAGCTTTCAAACTCCCTGGCCAAAGAAATGGAAGTGGCCTTCAATAGGCACCCAGCAGCACCCAGTGCCTCCAGACCTGCCACCATCAAGTAAGAGTGGACGCCATCCAGAAACACCCGGGCCTGCTTGCACGGCCCAGAGAACACCCTTGAGTGGGCCCTGCGGACACTGTGGAATCGAACACTCCTCCCCTGGTCTCTGTTTCGCAAAAAGAAAAATGTGTTCTAGATGCGGCAAGCCGAACCACTTAGCCGAGCTCTACAGGAGCGAAAGGTCGAAGGCCACCTTTGGGAAGCCTCATGGGATGCCAACAAACATCAAGCAACTTTCACTTGAGGACCCTCAAGGACAAGAAGATGTCACCCCACGGGTCCCGAATTCGACGCTGCGGAAGAAGAAGACAACGTGTTCGCTGTATCCTTCGCCAGCCGCACCGATTACTGTTGAAAGCCACTGTGCACTGTCCGAGTAGCGAGCACTACCATGAGGCACCTCATTGACACCGGGGAGTTTGTGAATGTCATGGACTCAGAACAGTATGAACACCTCACACCTTGTGCTCCACTCTTCCGCACCAAGGCGAAGATCTACACCTATGGGGTGATTGAAGTGGAAGTGGCCAGCGAGAAGCAAACCACCCGGGCCAAATTCCATGTCACGGAAGGGAGGAAAGGCACGCTGCTCAACTGCCACACCGCTGGACACCAGGGATTAGTATTCTTCGCTGACCAGATTCATGACTCAAATGCAGACTCCATACTGCATGAATTCCTGCAGCTGTTCAAGGGTCTGGCCAAGCTCGAGGGCAAGCAGTTCAAACTGCACATCGACACCTCCATCTGGCCGACAGCACTTTGCCATCAAAGAGTTACTTTCCATCTGAGGTCACAGATAGAGAAAGAGCTACAAACACTGGAGGACTTGGACGTCATTGAGAAGGTCACCGGCCCCACCCCCTGGGTGTTGCCCCTGGTTGTTGCCCCGAAGCCCAAGCAGCCAGAAGCAATTAGACTCTGTGTCGACATGCGCCTTCTCAGGTAGGCCATCAAGAGGGAATGCCACCTGACGCCCACCATGGATGACATCATAGCTGATCTGAACAGGGCCAATTGGTTCTCCAAGCCCGACCTCAACTCAGAGTACCACCAGCTGGAACTCCCCCCAGAGAGCCGGTACATCACGACCTCCACTCATGTGGTCCTAATGTGGTACAAACAGCTGAGCTTCGGAGTGCAGAGGTCTTCCAAAACGCCATCATGGAAATGTTGTTGGGCCTGCTGGGCGTTCTCAACCTAAGAGATTACATTTTGATACTCTCCATCAGCCTGGAAGAAAATCATGTACACCTTCGAGACACACTCCGGTGGCTGGTAGACAATGGCCTCACACTGAACAAGGCCAAATGCTTGTTTTGCCAAGAGTCCATCGAATTCTTTGGATACTTATTCTCCTGTGACGGTCTCCAGGTAGACCTGAAGGAAGCCATTGGCATCCAGTGCAGGTCCCCACTACCCTGATGGAGGTCCGCAGCTTTCTGGGGATGGCCACATACTGCGGCCATTTCATACCAAACCTTGCCTCCTTGTCTGAGCCTCCGAGAGCTCTCTCACATGTAGCAGTGAGCCTTGGAAATGGGGCCCGCAAGTAACTGCGGCCTTACAACCATCCGGCCTTGTCCAGGACGCTCTCCTGGACTAGACAACCATGGCCTACTTCCACCAAAGGAAGCGTGCGGAACTGATCTTGGACGTGAGCCCGGTCAGCCTCAGGGCTGTACTCCTGCAGTAGGAGTGGCCTGTGCAGGTAAGAGCGGTAGGGCCAGGTTGGGGGGGATTCAGCAGACGACCACGAGGGAAAATTATATGAATAATAAATTGTCCCTCGTCTGTTGAAATCCCCCCGCTCTTACCTGCATGGGCCGCTGCTATCCTACAGGAAAACACAAACAAAGACTGGCTACCAGTAGCGTATACAAGCCGGACACTGCCAGACACAGAGATGAGATATACCCAGAGTGAGAGGGAAGCTCTTGCCATCAAATAGGCCTGGCAGCACTTCCACCTCTACCTCAATGGCTATGAGTTCAGGGTTGTGATGGACCACAAGCCACTAATTCCCCTGTTCACTGAGACCACACGCCTCACACCCCCAGGATAGAAAGGTGGACAGTGCAGCTCAAGGCCTGCAGGCACCTGCAACCCAGCTGACTACCTGTCATGCCACCCAGTCTCTGCTGGTACACCACAGCCCCACAGAGAAGAACACACGGAGGAGTTCATCAAGATGATTGCCCAGTTGTCGTGATTGTCGAACCACTCACCTGAAATTCAGGTAGTTGACAGGGGCGATGTTGAAGAATTTTCCCAAACACGTCTGGACTATTTCTCAACCTCACTGATTCTAACAATGACGTTGGCAAATACTCCAAAAGGGAAGGGGATTGGGACAACAATCAACACACAAAGAAAAAGACACTGCAACTCTTCTCCAGGACCAGCCGGGTTCTTAC
The DNA here is from genome assembly GCF_964204655.1 of Triturus cristatus. Classification (NCBI taxonomy): domain Eukaryota; kingdom Metazoa; phylum Chordata; class Amphibia; order Caudata; family Salamandridae; genus Triturus; species Triturus cristatus. Next base: position 744,071,106 of record NC_140580.1, on the reverse strand, counting down.
TAATAGAAGGTTGCTCGCGTTCTTTTTTGGGCTACACGAAAATACAACAAAACAACACTTAAAAAATTCTATCAAGTGTCGGGGCTAGAGACAAATCACTATTACTATTTCACTACCAGGATCACCTGTTTTAAGTGCGATACTTCTGCCCTCAGAGATGCACCTCTTTTTCTAGGCGTTGGTACAATTGACTAAGTACTGCAGCAAAAGAAGCAAGTCTGTTATACAGACCTTTTATCATACTCAATAGTTAGTAAATAAATTCTCTTTATCTGTTGTTCACCTTTCAGTTTTTAAAACTGAACAATCCCACTAAGCTTCTTTTTAAAATCTTTGCTGTGATTTTCTTAATTCCTTTTCTGTAAAGGTAACACTCTTTGGGAGAGAACCTACATACAATCTAAAAGCATTGACCTGTAATTACATTAAACACCTTTGAAACAGTTCTAATTATAGATTTTGATAACATTACTATTCCCTGATTAATTTAGTTTATGTACGCATCACATTCAAAACCCTGAATTGTTTGTAACAGACATTTTCTGAAAATGTACACTAATGTCTCTTTGCATGAGCGCCAAGCGCTTGACAAAAACGAGGCTTTCTACAACTTGTTCAAGTCTGAAAAAACCAGAAGTCACATGTTCAGAAAAGACGAGCGCGTTAGCTGAGCTGTCTGCTCCAACCTCTCGATGTCACTCTGCACGCGTTACTTGAAGTCTAGTGCCACAATTGTACAAGCGCGTGCTGCGCGTCGAAAATAAATAATAAAAACCCGAAGAAACTCAGGACTTAGCTTGGGCGAATCTCGACCGTTGACTTGAATCTCGGAGGCTGGCTTCAAAGCGTTTCCATTCCTCGAGGACGTCCCCGCTCCTGTAGAATCCCTGAAGTCTTCTTCCTCGGCTTACTGGGCATGAAGCGACGAAGTCAAGCAATGGGAAACAGTGTGCGGTTTATTTATAGCCGCAACCGGGCGTTTCCTTCCTAAGCACGTGTAGCTACCAGTTACCGAGCAACCAGGGAAGCGTCTCTTACGCGTGCTTGGCAAAACACGTTTCCAAGCAACCAAGGAAGCGTTTCTTACGCGTGCTTGGCCAACACGTGTCAACGAACGATACCAATGGTTTATGCTCGTTATTACTAAACGTGTAACTAAACAAACAAGCATTAAAAGAATATGCCAAAAATGATTAACTCAATCTTTTTCAGGCAAGCAAGGGAGACATACACGATTACAATGATTATTTAATTTAGAAGCACAAATCACACAATTTGGAAATCCCCAAAGACCACAAGCTTGTTGTTTACTGACACCAGTGGCATGTCCAAAGACGCTGACGCTGGAGGAACGCGGTGCAGTGACCGATTGTGACGGTTGCAGGCAAAGTTCAAAGATTCCCTAACGCACAGGAAGTGGCAGCACTTTTGTGGATGGCTCCCGGTCGCTGACTGCGGAGGACCAATTCATGAGGCAGAAACTATGGAGGGTCCGCCATGAGCTCAGTGAAGGAAATCATGGATTAGTGCTGCAGGGCCAAGTAACTGTGGTCCAGAGGGACCTGTGGAAAGGAGTCGTTGATCTTGCCCATGTTGGGCACCAGGGAGCGGTGAAGACCAAGGCTCGTCTCTGCAGCAAAGCGTGGTTCCCAGGAATGAATACCTTTGTGGATGAAGCGATTCGCCAATGCCACTCATGCGCGATCACTGGAGGAGATCCGGCGCCAGCACCAGTTCTCACTGAAGAATCAAGCCGTGAACCATGGGTGAAAGTCAGCATCAACTTTGGATGCTTGCCAGATGTCTGCAGCACTGTCGTCATGATGGACTCACATTCCAAGTACTGAAGGTAGTCGCGTCCATAGCATTACCCCAAGCCAAGGTGGTACTCGAGAAAACTTTCACAATGCTGGACCTGCCAGATGAGATCAAGTCAGACAATGGGCCCCTGTTCCAGGGTCTAGAGTTCCAAGACTATCTAAAGTCTCTCGCCAGCCGGCAATTGAAGATCATGCCTCAGTAGCCCCAAGCCAACGGAGAGGTGGAGCGCTTCATGTGGATCCTCAATCGGGCGCTGCGGATTGGGGCAGAAAAGGGAGAAGACGTCGAAAGCTGCCTCCATCAATTTCTCAATACCTACCGACAGATCCTGCACAGCACCACCCCCTGTGCCCCAGCTCTTCTTTTGTTTCAAAAGCCTACACGCAACAGTATTCCAGCAGATCCTGCTTGCGGCCCAGCTGAGCTTGACGGCAAGGCCTCCAAGGCTAAGAGGAACGTCACAAACCAAAAGGTGAGTTTGGTGCGGAGAGTGCAGTCATCCTCACTGTGCGTGATTGATTACTTGGTCATCATAAACAGATATCCTGGCTGGAAATTCAGGACACCCTACGAGCCGGAGGTGTGGAAAATCTCTCCTCACTGAGGGGCTCGAGGGGTCACCAGGAACATGTCCTGGTTCAAGAAGGTGACTTGACCCCGACAGGACCATGGGCAGGACATCAACACTGACGGAGAACCCAACTAAGTCACTGATCTGGCTTTCTACCCTACACAGGGCCGATGGAGAGGATGGAGCAATCCAAAATGAACCCCCACACTGCAGAGCCCCCGGGAGGGACACCACCCCAGAAGGCCCAGCAGTGACAGGACCAAGCACCAGCTCCCGGAGCCAGACGGATGGTCTCTGGACGAATCTTGCCCCCAGTCAGCGACTTTGTGTGCCTTCTGCATCTGGAGTTGTAGCTGAGTGGGTCGTGACCACTAAAGGAAAGGAGGGATGCAGAGAGCCACCTGGCCTCTGCCAAACAAAGTTGCACACTGTAGCACTTCTCAGGATGGGCTCGTCCAGAGGAGATAAATAAAGGGGCTGTGGACCACTCTGGGTCTTCGCCCGCACAATGTACTTCTGTGTGCCCTATGCGCTGCTAGGCCTAGCTCCGCATGATGGCCAGGCCACGGATGTTACCCCCGTCCTCTACAGTAGTATCAGGTTTTGTGTCAAACATTGCAACAAGCATTTGAAATACAATAGGTCTCGCATTTGTCAGAGATACAGCTATTGGCGTTTTAAACAACAATGTCTTTTATCTATGCTTTTTGGTATGTAGCGTAGTAGATGTATAAACAGAGACACAGCTGCAGTACTGCCTAGAGGACTTAGAATGAGGAATAACCAATGAGACCAGAGAAATACATTGCAGCACTGTGTAGAGAACTTACAATGAGGAATTATCGACGGGACCAGAGACGCAGCTAAAGCACGGTCTAGATGACTTAAAATGAGGAATTACTGACAGGACCAAAGATGCAGCTGCAGCACTGCCTAGAGGACTTAGAATGAGGAATTACCGACGGGACCAACAAAGATGCTAGCAGCACTGCCTAGAAGACTAAGAATGAGGAATTACCACTGGGACCAGAAATACAGGCGCATCACTGTCTAGTGGATTTAGAATGGGATGTTACTGACGGGACCACAGTAACAGATAGCACCACTTTCTTGAGGACTAAGAATGAGGAATTACCACTGGGACCAGAGTAACAGCTAGCAGCACTGGCTAGAGGACTAAGAATGAGGAATTACCTCTGGGAACAGGGACACAGCTGCAGATCTGCCTTGAGGACTCAGAAAGTGAAATTACCACTGAGAACAGAGACACAGCTGCCTTATTTGTGATCAGATAAAGAACAAGATTTACAGCCCTGTTAACATAAAGGAAGCAAAGGAGACCTAAGCGAGTGAAGCATAATTAATAGAAAAACGAAAGTTTGGGTGAAAGGGAGCTAGCGAGTAAACTCAAATTTCTAACATTCTAACTTTGTGGCTGCTCAATTCGATCTTCAGTGACTCAGATTTTGCAGATCATAAGTGAAAGCTAAGGTACGAAGGGCAGAACACACAGTGAAACAGTGAGTCAGGGGAAAGCAGTTGACAATGGTCAGCTGCTCGCTTTTGCAACATTTCCAGAACTCGAGGCAGGTAATCAGAAAAAATAGTTCGTGAAATGAACTGAAATGGACAGAAGCGAAATGAGACCTGTAACAGGGCCAGTTGCTATGGGAGGGAATGACAGACCAAAAGGAAGGGACAAATGGCACAATTTACCATTCAAAAGTAAGGAATTTAGAAAGGCACCCAGAACAACCAATGACAAGCGATGGGTCAGCTTGAAGCCCATGTACTGAATACATCATACCTCACAGAGAAGGTAGGCACTGCTAGGCGCGAACTAAAAAGCTATTTCAAGCGGGTGCAAATTTCTCCTACATTAAAAAACATCACAGTGATGTCCCTTTATCAAGTGCCTCTGCACCAAAGTGAGATTTATGCATTTGGTAAGTTTCCTTTAGCAAGGCCTGTGCACAGTGCATTAAAGTGCAATAGAAGGCTCAGCTGGAGAAGATTGCACGCAGGCAACTAGAAACAAAATCAATCTATGAGAGAGGTGGCATGTATGTAATACAGGGCTTGCTCAATTGATCAGGCATCTGGACAGGTGAAATAAGACCCCAAAAGATTCATGGAGGTTGCCATGCAGGCACTAAAGTACACTTTGATTTAAACAAACCCTACCGAAAGATACTCAATGTTATAACTAGTAGGAGCAGTAATGGAATGATTTATCTAGACTTTACGTTGGTGCAAAATCAAACAAAGTCATGCAAACTGGTGGAATGTGTTAATGGTATTTACTTTTCAGTGATAAAATAGCTTAAGTAACTCAAATAGTGAGTTGTGTCAAGGAGACGTCCTTATAGGTAGCACATCATCGTTTCCACACTACCACCTATGGTTTTTGATACAAAACCCTATCTACTAAAAATGAAAGACAGGGCTTTGCAGCAAAAAAACACTGCCTCATTGTGGCAGGTGCTAGAAAGGAGAAATGTTTTCATTTATCCAAACATTTCAAATATTGCATGCATGCTTCATTGTACAGCACACATCCAGTGCTGGAAACATCCTTCCAGTACAAAACCTATGCTAGATAATACTCATAAAATTGCAATATTGTGCACATTGCTCTAGGCAAACTGTTGGGGCAGACAGAAGAAGCGCCAAATATAAGAAACATATTTCTGCAAAGCCTTCTGCCTTTAGCACATTGCAGTGCAGCAACTCCGCTGCATTGCACTAGAAATTAATAAATATTCCCCTTTATTTTGTCATAAAGAGAAAAACTACATACCAATGAACCTTTCTGAGTAATTGATAAACATGGCAAAAGCAAGCAAACATTTGCAAACTCATGAGAAAAAGTACAACACATGTTACAGTTTGAAGTGAGCAGAGAGCCTAGGATAGCTAGAGTGTAACTTCTTGCATTCCACTTATGAATGCTCTCCCTCTGCAACTATTGGGGTGCTGCTTCCAAATGCAGCTCCTGGGCGAAGGATTCGATTTACCTCCTCGTATCTATGCTATGTAGTACTGGAATGTCGTTGCCAGAGTAGTGCCTGAGATACATATTATTTCTGACATATCATCTAAAGAAATATTGCCCCACTGCAGTTAATAACAGAAAATCTACATCAAACTGGATGATATTTTTGTGATTTATATTTAGACATGATATTTATGGTATTCTGATACACAACCATCCATGCATTTATTGGGCTGAGAACCCGTTTCTGCCCCTTGGCATTCCACCAGCACCACTCTAAGAGCTCTGTTTACTTTATTGCTCTCCTGCAAATTTTGGCCACCATTTCAGCTACTCTGCCCCTGCCTCTGCTAGCTTCCCTTCATCTTCTGGACTACTTGCAACAAATGGTCTTCCTGTTCCCTGCATCTCCGGGCTTCCTCTGCAGTTCCTGGCCTCCCAATAATAGGTCTTGGCTTCCCTAGAGCTCGTTAGCTCTACCTGCTCCTTTGGGCTGTGCCTGAAGCCTCTAAAGCACCCTGAAACTGTAAGCCTACCAGCGCCTAAAATGGCCTGTGGCTCTGATTTTTTCCACAGCTCATACATTAGGCTCCCTGCAACTGTGGTCTTCCCTGAAGTTCCTTGGTAGATGCTCTTCTCACCTGTCCTACCTCTACAGAGCCCAAATATCCCTCAGCTCCAGGCTCCTGCTGAAGAGCTTGATCTCAGTGGAGTCCCTGCATCCTCCTGGCCTCTACTCATCTGTCCTACCCTTGCTTGGTCGCCATTCAGACCTTGTTCTCTCAATAGCTTCGGGTCCCTTGCAATCATTCTCTGGTATACAGTACATTACAATGCTATGTATTACATCACAAGCTTTTACAACGCGGTCGTTACAACGACCGCGTTGTTAGTGTGCGATGCATTTACTATTAGAACGACTTGCTGTAGGGGGAGCGCTTGACTTAGAAATAGTATTATTTACTATTCCTACTCGAGTTTGCGCAACAGTAGGGAATGTGTTGGGATTAATTTCCAATACCTCAGCACCCCCTACAGCTAGTCGTTGTAATGAATTCGGATGTAAATGCATTGCGTGCTAACAACGCTGCCGTTGTAACGACCGCGTTGTAATAGTCTTGCGATGTAATGACAGTGTTGTAACTGCTGTTTCCCATTCTCTGCCACTGCTGCTTATGTCTTCCGTTCAGCTTCTAGACTCCATACAGCTCCAGGTCACGATGAAGATCTTAGCTCCCACTGCACTTCCTGGTTCTCCTTGCAACTCCGACTTTTTTCATGCAGATCCTGACTCCTCCCTTACAACTCAAACTAATCTGCAGCTTGAGCCATTACATCTACTTGCAACCCATTGGCTGAGGACATTCTGCAGATTCTATCTTCCCTGCAGCTTTTATCCATACTGCATCTCTTGGGTCTTTTTCACATTTGTGCTGTTATGGCAAGCCCTACTTTGCCTGCAGCACCTGCTTCCCAGTAACCCTTGGGCACCTTTATCTACTATCACTTAGAAATCTAGACGCTTGTGACTCTGGACTCCCTGAAGATCTGGGATAACCTTCTTCCCTAACACAACACTGCCATTGCACGTCCCGTCTGCTCAGCATCCCCTGGCTTGTTTACAATGATTAGACCTTTGGTTGTTTGCGGGATTGCAGCTCTTGGATCCATCACTCATCTATATACTGCAAGCTGCAACTCTTAGCCTCACTATAGGTCCTTGGCAATAATTACAGCTTCTGACATCCACTTCATTTCCAGACTTTATGGCTTATTTTAACTCCTAGCATCCCTACAACACTTGTGCTTAGGACTCCTTAAGCCCTTTGTGTTCCTGCCATTTCTGACCATACCAATTCACCCGTCCCCTCACTGCTGATCCTGTCTTGTCTTTCACACTTGGTTGTCTATAGATTTTGGTCTAGTTGCAGCTCCTGGCTCCATTGTGGATCTTTGACAGCATGAGCTCCTCCGACCACTTTCCTCCTACCCCGCAACTCCTTACCTCCCTTCAGCTTTTCAAATTCCTTCAACTCATGGCATTACAGCAGTGCCTGGCTCTCTCCGTATTCCCTGCCCTCCCTACTACTCTGGCCTTGCCTACAAAGTGCGACTTTGCTGTTAGCTCCTGGCTCCACCTGCAACCCCTGCACCCCCTGCTGCTCAAAACCAGAGCCACCTTGAGATATAAAATCACATTCTGAGCTCCAAGCAACTCCTTGGTTGGGGCCTCTCTGCAACTCTGCTTCTTCTGAATGTCCTTCTCACCTATTCTGCTACTGCAGATCCTGTCTTTCTTCCTTGTCAACCCTTCAGGCCTTGTTTGTTCTCTCTTCATGTCCTGGGGCCCCTGCACTCCAACCCTGCCACTGCAGCTCTCGCCCCCCACTTAGCTTCTGGCCTCCTTATTGTTTCAGATTACTCTGAAGGCCCTGGCTCGGCCTTAACCTCTGGGTACTCCTGGTAGTTCAAAACATTCCCACAGATTGAACCACCAGATTTCTCTGCTCCTCCTGGGTAAGAAATACCTGCAACACTTATCCCCACTCCATTTCTAGGTCTCTTCTCACCTGTCCTGCCACTTTAAAGTCTCTGCTGCATAGTGCTCCTGCCCTTACTGCACTTCTACTGCAGTTGCGGACCTCCCTAAAGCTCTTGGGACATTTCTCTTATGTTCTGCATCTAACGCTGCGAATCCTGACAGTTCAGCAGTTTCTGGTATGAAAGTTATACAACTGTGGGTTCCATTTCTCATGTCACTTCATAATTGTATCCAGTGGCCTCCGTGAAGCTTCTGAATTCCCTCCAACTATTGTCCTCTCTGCACCTGTGGGGGCTCCCTGAAGCTTCAGGGTCGAGCGCTCCCTCCAGCTTATTGCCCCCTCACGCACCTGCTTTTCATGGCTCTTAAGTCACCCATGCTGATATAAGGAGCTCTACAAGTACCTGCATTCTAGTGCCAATAGCTGTGTTTCTCCCATTATAAATGCATGCCTTCAGACACCATAATGTCAATTTAAAATCAGAAATAAATGATCTACTGAGCAACATGAAAGGGCTGATCTTTTTATGATATTTTTAAGTCACTGTATCCTGTAGTCCATTTCTGGACTCCCTGCAGAATCCAGGCTCCTATTGTGTAGTTCGTATCTGTCTTAGTGACTTATAGCCACATGTACGAACGCATGATTTAACAAATTCCTAATTATGAATGTTGGCAAATCGCAATTAGGAAATGAAATGGTATGTATGATCCTATGCCGGCCCACATTAGTGACTCAGTAACGAGTTGCACTGTTAAATAGAAAATCGCAAATTGTGAATTCCTATTTGATTGCAATCTGTGACTGTGGTTGCTATTTGCAATTGCAATCGCAATAAGGACTGCATCGTAAAATATTACCTTTCTGCCTCCTGGGTCTGGGGAAGGACCCCATACACAAGAAGTGATGCCCAGGAGAAGCCACAAGATAAGGCAGAGTGAGGAGGTGAGAACTGCTGCACACTGAACGTGACCTGGGGAGCCCTAAAAGCACCCAAACACACCTAGAAATGGCCAGGCAACAGGCAAGGAAAGAGGCAGGGTTGAGAAAGTGGGAATTAAAGTTCTCAGAGAAAGATCTGGAGATATTGACAGAAGAGTGCTTCAATAATCACGACCAGCTGTTTGGCCATGCACCCATGACTGTGCCAGAGTCCCAAAAGCAAAAGATCTGGAAAGGCATGCAGCAGAGGATAAATGCTGTGGGAGTGGCAGAACACTCAGAGGAAATCAAAAAGAGGTGGTACGGCCTGCGGTCACGCACAAAAGAAAGGGTGGCAATACGCCTGAGAGACTCTTGGGCAATAGGAGGTGGTGCCTCAACTGTTCTCCCTCGACAACCGAGTCAATGGTGGAGGTGAATTTGATTTGGAGCCAGAGGCTGTAGCAGCATTTGGTACCCTGGACCCGTCTGCCCCTCTACAATCGCCAAGTAAGTGCTAAACTTCAACTATGCCAAATTTTCTGCCCTTAATCTGGAGTCCACATGTATGTAATACAACCTTTAACAGACATATCTGGATGGTCCATTTACATGTGGAAAAAAATCAAACATGTTGCATTATGGGAAATGTAGTCATAGCAGGGGTGTCCGGATGGATGCCATGACAAGGGCCATTTGGAGGCTTGCACAGGCCACCAATACACTGCCCGAGCGAACAGTGGCCCTACAGATGGAGTTGCCCCACTACAGTGGAGATGTCTCACGGGGCCATGCCCAGATAACTTCAGCAGTAGAGACTATCCAAACTGCCCATATTTCTAGCAGGTTGGGTGCAAAGGTTCCGAACAATGAGGTGTCTTGTATCAGCAGCGTATCTGCCGCAGATCCCCGTGTGCTGCTACGCAGTGGCAGCCGCACTCTGGCACCTCTACATGGTACCAACTCACATACTGGATGCACTTCAAAGAAATAATTAATGGGTGCAAGTCAAGGATTGGTTATTTCTGTTCTTCCCTTTAGTTGGCAGTGATGTAACTGACCTACATGTTCACTCAATGGACTTACGATTTTTTGTGAAGGAAAGGTTTTCTGTCAATGTTTGTTAAAACCTGCAATTAAAGGGAAATTTCCTTTGAGCAATCAGTTACTTGTTGTGGCATTTTCTCACAGTATTGTGTATATGGACATGTCTTACTTTGCAAAGTAATGTCCGGCTATGTGGTACCTCGCCTTCTTCCCTCAGCTGCTCTGCTTGCCTCGGTTGACTGATGGGCAGGTGAGCTAGAATTTTCATCCCCTGAGTCTCTTCCAGGCATTCAATGTGCGGGCCTCTCCTGCAGGCAATTCTGTGGAGTATGGCACAGGTTCCCACCATCTTGCAAGAAGTCTTGATCGCATACTGCAAGGCACCCCCACTCTTGTGCAGGCACCTCAAACAGAATTTGAGGAGCCAGAATGTCCACTCAATGACCGACCTGGTGCGCCTATGTGCTGTGTTATATCTCCTTTCATGTGGGTTGTTGGGAGACAGGTAGGGTGTGAGGATCCAAGGCCTCAGGGCATTCGCGCTGTCACCTAACAAAGAAAATATCTGTGTGAGACAACATACAAAGAATGATGAATGGGCAATTACATATATGTGTTAAAATTACTTTCCAGTACCTAGTAGGCAACCTTCATCAAACTCCCCTCTTTCGAGTCGTTGGTTAATCCCACTGTGCCTGAACATGTAGGAGTCATGTGTGCTTCCTGGATATTGTGCCACAATATCTGTGATGATATTATATGCATTGCAGACCACTTAGATGCTGATGGAATGGGTGTTCTTGTGGTTCCTGGATATAAATTCCAGAGTGGATGGGAAACATAGGGGTACATGGGTCCCGTCTATACACCCTATGACCTGTGGGAATCTTGCTATCTGGTACAATTGCAATTTCGCAGTTTGCATTTCCATATCCTACCTGAGGAGGTAAATGTGTTGGTGTATGTAGAGGAATATGACATCTAGAAAAACATAAAATAAACACAAAAGCACACTCTCCTACACTCCCTCGCCACTGCTATCACATTTTGGTAACTGCCACTGTCAATAGGTGGAGGGAGCACAACACCTGAACATGGGTGGGGATTGCATTGCTGCGCTTCGTGCTGCTTTCAAGGTGAGGCTGTAAGAGGGATATTAGTTCTAAGATAATTTGATACTCAGCCTGTATTGTTCATTGATCTCTTTCGTTGTATTTCAAACATGGTCACCCTGACTCAGAAGATCCTCTCATGTCCTCGCCTGCTCTGCAGAACAGCCAGCATGCACATTCTCCTCGCTATCACGTACAGGGTAGCCATTGTGGAAGCCCCTGATCCATTCTGGGTTGCTTTTATACCACTGAACCTGTTACCACCTGAATTGAATTGGTGGTAAATTGCATGTGCAAATGAGGCATTTTGTGACTATTCACAATTTGCAACTCGTTTAAACATACCCTTTGCTCCTCGCAAATTCTGGTCGCAACAAATACCGATTCGTAAATCGGTCGCATCGCTATTTTCATATTGCGAATGGCTGTCGTGCATCGAGTAGGCTCTTTTTGCATTCGAAAATCGATTTGCAACCTATTTGCCAGTCCCAATTTGTTTGTACATGTGGCCCTTGCTGTGGGCGTTACATAAATTGAGGGCCTTGCTGTGAAGCCACATCATAGAGAGAGATACTCCTGTTATGCCATGCTGAGACTCCACATTGTGCACAAAAGTGGCCAAAAGAGGGTGCACATGCTCGAGTTATTCGTTGAAAGTGTTCCTCTCGGCCAGGCTAATTCCACCCATCTAACGTCCAAGAACAAGGGATATTTGAAAGCCTTTCCCAGCCACTCATTATTAGATTGGTTGCAGAGGAGTGTGCTACATGCTGCCCAAACGTCTGCAACTGGTCACTTATTGGACAGGCGCAAGTACATTGCTCCCCTCAGTGTTATTTCAAATAAATGCCTTGCCACAACACATAGTACTGAAACCTGTTTTTATACCTGTGCTCTCTGTGGTTGGCAAGTGCTGATGGCTTTTGAAAGGTCGCAGTTCAATGGCTTCTGTTCTAGAGCTGGATATGTGTAGAATTATGGATGAGTCACTGTAAATGATAGGGCAGTTTCTGCTGAAGGCTTCTGCTTTATATCAAGTGGTCAAACAGAAGGAAACTAGAATAGGCAATGAGAGCAATGTTTGAATTGTCTAAGATGTCACTCAGAACCTACAGATAAAAAATATCAGCTTTATTTAGATTAAATAACCTCTTGACGGTTTTATGCTATGTATGGCCAACACTCACCATCTCATCCTCAGTCACACTACCCTATGATACTTGAATATTAAAAATTATACCTGTGCCCTGCCACCCACTCACAAACACTCTGTAGCTAACTATGCCCTCCTGCACCCTTATTGTAAAAAAAACATTGTGTCCTGCAGTCCATCCCTTACACCCTCCGCCTTACCCTCTCCACCCCAAATACTCGAATTCCTAGGCCTGTAGAATGTAAATGCCGCAGAGCCCTGCTCCGGCTGTGGTGCATCCTCAACCGAGTGCGCCAGGTACAGTCCTGGTCAATGCACTGCCCACCGGCCAGTTAATGCACTGCCCTCCGGGCATCCACAAACAACCACCTGTCCGGGGGGAAGCCACAAACATACATCTTCCCTGAGGGCAAGACATTATTGAAAGACTGAGCAAGTGTTTGAAGCACCTGGCCCATCCTTCCCTTTGTAGGAGGCAACATGGCCTGTCTTTAAAAGAGGAAAAGAGGTCTCCCTGCGATCATGTGCTCTGAGTGACTTCACCCTCCTGCTAAGAGATGTCTTGGGGTCACCCTTAGGGGTGCATTGACTGTGCACCACAACTTTGTGGAGAAAAATCAGTGTGCCCCCTGACAGCTTCTTTCCTCTGCACCCGCATCTGTAATATGGCACAGAGGCAAATTGTTGCCTGAATGATATGCACTCACACCCCCATGCAAATGAAGGAACGCCCCCTTGTGATTGCACCAGTGCACATATAGCACCAGCTTGGTCTGTATTACAAAAGTGGATGCGAAAAAGGTTTTTGCACTACTTCGAGCTATGACTAACAGGAGAACAAAACCTGTTTACGCCAATGCTTTCCCTTGGTGCATGCTGGATAGCTATACAAGAGGCATGCGTAGTCAAAGTTAAGCAGATAACAAAGTTAAGTCACGGTGGAGAGATGAGAAATTGACGGACAGAGGGGTTTCAGATCTGGTGACCCCACTCCCCCTACTCCTATCCCTCTCTACACATATTACTGAGAGTCCTAGAAAAACCTTTTAAAGGGGATTTAGCCATAACAAGAAAAAAAGTGGATTTTAAAGCTAAATAAAATGTCAGCAACATAAGCGCACAACTGCAACACCTGGTCTGATATGAAATAATAACACGAATGTGCTAGTTTAACCAAAAACTTCATGGTAACCCTCTCAATTGCAATGTTTTTCTCTCATTTATCATTATTGTGCTGCGCTTCTGTTCTTTCAGTTTCTAAGAGCACGAGGGTCGCATATAACCAGCTGCTTGTTCCAAAATGTACCAAGGTTACTGGGACAGAGTTAATATAGCTGCCAGGTGACCCCAGGTCAAGGGTGACTCTAGCATACTCTGTTTTAGTCAACAGGACTCTCTTTGCTGCTAAGGCTATGCAAACATTAGGAAAGTATGTGACAAGTCCCAAAATGCAGCGTGTCATGACTAGCCAGGAGTGGGAAACATTGTCAAACATGATATCGAAGAATTATATGGTTAACTGAATTTCTTCATACACATTTGTACCCCAACAAAAAACGAATAAAATAAATGCTTTAGGTGGCAAGTTAGAGTTTTAGGTTCTCAATAAGGAGAACAATTGAAACATGTTTCCCTCTCAATCTGTGTAACAAAAAACATGCGAATGGCGTATTGTGACCATCTCCAGAGCTCTGCACACCTTTCCAAGTCTGGTGAAGAGCTGCAGGTCAGTGATCTGTCAGCAAGTGCATGCAGATACTCAAAGGCCATGGTTATGCATTGCTGTCAACTCTGCATGGAAACGCGCCTGGTAATTTTGTTACCTGATGAGTTATGCTCTGCTTGTGTTTGCTTTCGGGGGGGCCGATTCACAGAACTTATTTTACGACAAAATCCTAAATTTACTACTTTTGGTATTCACAGAAGGCATTTAGTAGTCTTAAATTAGGTTTTTGTCTTAAATTAGGATGTTGTCTTAAATTAGGATTTTGTCTTAAATTAGGATTTCGTCCTAAATTAGGATTTTGTCTTCAGTTAGGATTTTGTCCTAAATTAGGATTTTGTCTTATGTTAGGATTTTGTCTTAAATTAGGATTTTTTCTTAAATTAGGATTTTGTCTTAAATTAAACTTAAGACAAATTTAAGTTAAACTTAAATTTAATTTAAGACAAAATCCTAATTTAAGACAAAATCCTAATTTAGGACAAAATTTAGGACAAAATCCGATATTGCTAGGATTTGAAAAGGTGAAACAAACAATGGGCATCGGATGCGGTGGTCGGGGAGAAATGATGACAGCGGGAGAAGGGTGGGGGAAAGCAACACGAGGGTGGGAGCAGTAACAGCGGGAGGAGGACAGGGGTGAGGGAGAGAGACTTCAGATACATGCACTCTGCATGGAAAAAGTAAATGTCTGCATGAGGTTGCAGCCAGTGGAAGGACACTGGCCGCAGACAGGAAGAAGTACTTGGTCCATGTTCCATTGCAGGTACAAATTCAAAGAGGTATTCATCTTACAGCTACCACCACAAAGGGAAATATGACATTCACAAACAACTTCTACACTACCCTGAGGTCAGGGCTCTAGTGGTTCTTGGGCAATTCCCTGAGTCCCACTCCCTTCCAGTTCTATGGTAGTGGTTATTTTCCATTCACTATAGGGGACATTCAGGTGAACCCTCACTAGTCTGAGTCTCAGGAGTACAACTCTGTATAAAAGTAAAAAATATTCCAGTGCCAAAAAGCTATCTGGAAAGCAAATTCTTACTGGGCCAACTGGCTCAAAATCAGTCTTACCCGCACCTGCAGGATTGGAGTGACTGGGGTCCCTGAGTGCGCCCTTCCACGGGCACTTGAGCTGCAGCAACAGTCTCCGGTAGGTTCTTTACATGCGGTCCAGACGGCGTGCACTCAAAGGCCCTCAAGGTCCCTTAAACATGGTCATGCAGCCACAGGGACCGGAGGTTGTTTGTGGCTCCTCTAAACTGAATACATTCTCTGGTCCTTCCCACAATGGGTGGGAGGGGAGAGTATGAAAGTCCTGACAATGATCCTGAGTCACAGTGCAGGCCCATAGGGATCACCACAGAGGCCTCGCTCCTCCAATGAAGATCCCGACCAGGTCACACTTCTTCTTGTGTGGCCACCTCTGACATACAGGTTCACTGTCTCTCCATTGCACATGGGCTACTACCAGATCGGCACAACAGATTTCCTCATGGTGGCCCCTGCTGGCATATGGATCACCAGCTCTCCACCACACACGGGCTATGACCCACTCAGCACGGCAATCTCTTCACAGCCGCCCTTATTGGCATATGGGTTCACTGGCTTTCCACAACACACGGGCTATGGCCTACTCGGTACCACAGTCTCCTCACAGCAGCACCTCCTGGCATACGGGGTCATCGGTTCCACACTGCACATTGGCAATGACCCATTTGGTGCAGCAACAATCACTGCTCACTTCACAGTAGTCTGCTCCGGCAAACGAAGGTTGTGACTTTCCTGCACACAGGCAACTACCTGATAGGTGCAGCATCTGTCTTCTCACATCTTACTAAGGGAATCCACTCAACAGGATTCCCACTGGACCTCGCTCCCTGCAACATTCTCCTCTTCGTCACAGGGCACACTGAACTTGGCAAGCAAGCAGGTGCTAGTGCTCAAGGCTCCAAGCCAGGTGGTCTTGGATTCCATGGGAGGGGCCTTGGCTCCCAGTCCTCGTCACAAACAGAAGTCTTGCAGAGCTTCCCCTCCTCACACAGCCGGATTGGCTGCTTGACAGTTGAAGCTTTATGGAGTCTCAAGCTCCCCTTCTGATAGTCCATTTCCAGACACCAAATGTGATTTAGAGCAAGAGTCATAGAAGTTTAGTTTGGGGGTCTGCTTTTTTTTGAAGTGCCCACTCCCCTGCTCTCTCTTTCTCGAGAAAGTAGCCTGTCACAGCAGGAGTGACTTCAAAGCTGATAGCCACTAGCCACACATCACAGGCCATTGGAGTGACTACGAATTCACACCTGGATGTCAGCCACAGTGATATGTGTATCTAAATGTTAGCCCAGGACCTCAGCCATATTCATTATTATTCTCTTATCAGCCCCATCTCCTAACTGAGATGTGCCCAGCCTCTTTCTTGTGACCTCTCTCTGAATCAAAGAGTGCCCTTTGAAGTGCAGGGGGGCTGGCTATCCCCTTCTCCATTGTGTCCCACCCAACTTATAGGAACGCAGGAACACACAAATCTTTCTGGGGATTCTCTATCTCCTGTCCTCATCTTTCACCATGCATCCCTGGGTCTCCCAAAATTGTACCCAGAGTCAACCATGTATTGTACCACTCACAGGCACACATTCTGTTCTATTATTCTTGTAGAGTGCATATCTACCTGTGCACATCTACCCATCATAATAGTCACTAGACACTACAGCAAGGGGAATCAATACCTGAAGAGACAAGTTTTCACGGCTTTACGAAAGGGATGTTCGTTAGTTAGCTGGTGCAATTCAGGAGGAAGGGAGTTCCAAAGTCTAGGAGCCAGATAGGAAAATTAACGACCTCCCCAACAAGATCTCTTAATCATGGAAACCTGAAGCAAGTGGGCTGAGGAGGATCTGAGCGACCTCCCAGGGATATAAGGAGTTAATAAAATAGCGTTAAAGAAGGAGCGGAACTCCGCTCCAAATCCAGGGGCACTGCTGAATAGCACATGTTGAATTGCTTTTCCATTTCTTTACCATACAAGTAAATCCAAATTAATCCATGTACTCCAAAACTTTTGATTTCATTCCGTTTTATTTACTCTGATCTTTCCACACGTGATTAGCGTTTACGTTTCTTGAAAAACTTCTCATGCCATGGATATGCAAATCCATGCCTTTTTCCAGGCACGCCACAGAGACGTAAAACATCCTCAAATGCTAGTGATTAGAATACCCAATGCATTTCGGGCTTTTACATAAGCCCTTCCTCAGGGGTTCACTACAAGATAAAAGAATATAACTGTTACAATTTAGCTTCAACCCACTATGCTTAACGTGCCGAATCTATAACGTGTTTGAAAATGGCCCATGTTTAGCGCTTTCCCTCTATAACAAGAACTAACAATACTACCGTGGTTAAACGTAAAAAATCATCCAACCACCCTCTTTATCACACATTTTAAACCACCCTACATTTAACAAACCATCCCCACTTCTTCACCCGCACTCTGCTACTTTCTCCCTTTCTCATTTCCCATACCCGCCGGTTAATTTAGAACGACCTACACTCGGTCTCATACCTATGCAACTTCATAACTTGTTCTTACTCTTCACCACGATTCCCTGTCAAATGGCGACGTAGTATCGTGCACCATCTTTTCAAACTGATTTAACTGCTCTGAAGTAGCCCCGCCTCCTGAACTTCACCTGTCTCTGCCGCCCAATCAACACCGCTGTAATCACTCCTTCCTACAAACCCCATAATGCCTTTCTTCACATATCATCAAACCCAATAATGGTGTTAAATCCCCTTCTTGTTTGTGCAATCTGTTCGTGATACCCCAAATTAGTGCCGAACTGTTCCCCGCCCACCCTACTGATATTCTCTATTGCGCCATAATACTGATGTCTACATGCATTTTGATCCGTCATTTTATCATTTCGGCATATACAAACATTATAAGCATGATAACAATAATAGTGTCTACACGGTGAAACCAAAAGATGAAAAAATACATGCTAAACTCTCTTCTGTATTTAGGAAGTGCTTCTCACGTGCGTTCATTTGTCCATTAAAGTCGATTCTTCGTAATCTTTGTTGGGTGCTACTGCAAGAAGGGCAGTCTTTAGAAACTGTTAGAAGGTTCAGTGCACTCCATTATTGATACTTTTATTCCTATTAAACACATTGTTTCCATTTTGAGTCTGTAAGCGTGCTCCTGGATAATGTGATCTGCCCATTTGTCACGTGAAATTAAACAACGTTAAAGAAGGAGTGGAACTCCGCTCCAAATCCAGGGGCACTGCTGAATAGCACATGTTGAATTGCTTTTCCATTTCTTTACCATACAAGTAAATCCAAATTAATCCATGTACTCCAAAACTTTTGATTTCATTCCGTTTTATTTACTGTGATCTTTCCACACGTGATTAGCGTTTACGTTTCTTGAAAAACTTCTCATGTATGAAAATGGCCCATGTTTGAAAAGATGGCGCACAATACTACGTCGCCATTTGACAGGGAATCGTGGTGAAGAGTAAGAACAAGTTATGAAGTTGCATAGGTATGAGACCGAGTGTAGGTCGTTCTAATTAACCGGCGGGTATGGGAAATGAGAAAGGGAGAAAGTAGCAGAGTGCGGGTGAAGAAGTGGGGATGGTTTGTTAAATGTAGGGTGGTTTAAAATGTGTGATAAAGAGGGTGGTTGGATGATTTTTTACGTTTAACCACGGTAGTATTGTTAGTTCTTGTTATAGAGGGAAAGCGCTAAACATGGGCCATTTTCATACACGTTATAGATTCGGCACGTTAAGCATAGTGGGTTGAAGCTAAATTGTAACAGTTATATTCTTTTATCTTGTAGTGAACCCCTGAGGAAGGGCTTATGTTAAAGCCCGAAATGCATTGGGTATTCTGATCACTAGCATTTGAGGATGTTTTACGTCTCTGTGGCGTGCCTGGAAAAAGGCATGGATTTGCATATCCATGGCATGAGAAGTTTTTCAAGAAACGTAAACGCTAATCACGTGTGGAAAGATCACAGTAAATAAAACGGAATGAAATCAAAAGTTTTGGAGTACATGGATTAATTTGGATTTACTTGTATGGTAAAGAAATGGAAAAGCAATTCAACATGTGCTATTCAGCAGTGCCCCTGGATTTGGAGCGGAGTTCCGCTCGTTCTTTAACGTTGTTTAATTTCACGTGACAAATGGGCAGATCACGTTATCCAGGAGCACGCTTACAGACTCAAAATGGAAACAATGTGTTTAATAGGAATAAAAGTATCAATAATGGAGTGCACTGAACCTTCTAACACTTAATAAAATAGGACATTTATTTATTTATTTGAATAGTTGTATAAAGCACGAACAAGACCCATAGGGGTATCAGAGCGCTGTACAAAGTTGACTCATACAAGGGTACAAATGCAAGGTGAAGTTACAACATAACGGAAAAAGTTAAGGTTACAAGTTGGGGGTATAATCGGTGTCCTATAACACGTAGAGCAAAACATCATAAAATAGCACGCACCAGCGAAGTGCAATACGAATCAAGGACATTTTAACAAAAGTAAGAGCGAGATCACAAGTTTATGCAATTAAGGATCCATAGAGGACTAGATCAAAATAACATAAAAGCATACAATAAAACGCATCATTGTAGTACAGCCAAATTGGGTATTAATAAGAGCAAGAGCATGAACACAGGATGATGGTGTTAACGTTCATTCAGGAATAGTCGTTTGACCAGTTTTTTAAAGGATGTTGTGGAAGGATTGGATCTGATCTCGGGTGGCAGGGAAATTCTCGTAGCAAGACCAGTGAAAGCACGGTTGTAAGATCTTTTCTTTTTGAATCTTGGAGGTTTCAAGAGAAGGGTGGACGTACTTCTGAGGTTCCGGCTGGAGCCCAATAGTTCAAGCTTATTTGTCAGGTAGTACGGGGAGTTATAGTGTATGGCTTTGGGAGTCAGGCAAGCTATCTTGAGTCTGATTCTGGCTTCAATAGATAGCAAATTTTGTTGCAGAAGGTCCGGGAAAATGTTATCAAACTTTATCGAGCCCGTTATGAGTCTAGCCGATAAGTTTAGGGTAGCTCTGAGTGGGGCCAGGCTAGCTTTAAGAAGTACAGCAAGGGTCACCAGCCTATATTCTAATCTAGAGATAATCAATGATTGATCCGCCGGCCTGAGGTCTTCGGGGGGAAGAAAGGTTTGATTTTCTTAAGTGTGTTAAGTTGGAAATTGGCTCCCCTAGTAGTAGCACTGATGTGCGCTTGCATGTTTAAGTGTTTCTCCAAGGTGATACCTAAGGATTTGGCAGAGTGTACAACATGAGGGGTGCAGTTTAGGGCAGTGAAATGTTTAATCCAGTCAAGGGTAGGAGCCAAGTGCTTGGGAGGGGAGATCAAAACAAATTTAGTTTTGAGAGTATTTAGTTGGAAATGGCTCTGAGCTAACCATTGTTGGGTTTGTACAAGTGCAGTATTTAATATTTTTATGTCCTCTTGAGATGAGATCTTCAAGTACAGTTGCGTGTCATCAGCATATATGTGGTACTGAATGTTTGCTCGTTTCAGAATGATAGCAAGTGGCTCCATAAAATGGTTGAAGAGGGTGGGCGAGAGTGCTGATCCTTGGGGGACTCCAATCATGTCAGGGGTACTGGAAGCAAGGGAGTGTTTGACTTTGATTGTTTGTGTGCGGTTATGCAAGAAGGAGGCAAACCAATTTAGGACCGGGCCCGAGAGACCCATCATATGTTGAAGATCAATTAGGTTTCCATATTTGATGGTATCGAAGGCTGAGGACAGGTCCAGAAGGATCAGGAGACACGGGACACTTTGGTCAAGGGCTCTCAAGGCATCATCAACAATGTGCGCTAGTGCCATTTCAGTACTGTGCTCTGATCTGTATCTGACTGATGGGAGTCAAGGAATTGATATTTCTCAATGTGGTTGCAGAGCTGCGAATGGACGCATTTTTCAAGCAATTTAGCTAGAGCCATACTGCTGTTTATGGGTCGGAAGTTGTTTGGGTCTGATAGGTCAACATTGGGCTTCTTAGGATTGGGAGTAACTTGCCCAACCTTTAGGCAGTCTGGAATTTTTCCCTGTAAGAGTGATTCATGAATGATCCTGGACCAAAGAGGGAGAATGGCTGAGTTTAAATCTTTAAATAGCTTAGCGGGTAAAGGATCACCTAAATGGTTGGAGGGTTTAAGGGATGCCATGTTGTGAAGGAGCTCAGTGTGATCTGGGAGGAGACAAGAGTTCCACGAGGCGTTGTTTTTGAGCGAGCAGCCCAAAGGCAATGATACTGTCGAGGATTCTGCCAACTCCTCTGATCCTACGGGAAGTTTCTCAGGTGATAGATTTGGGGTGGCTTGTAGTAGCTCCAGCTCTATTTTCCTTGTTTTTTCCGAGAAGTGAGCCGTGAAATCATCACCACTGGGGAGCTGGGATATCTGAGTAGAGATCTGGTTTGAAGACTGGTTAGATTGTTCCTTAATGATTTCAAAGAGTTTTTTGGGCCTATTTGTGGCTCCATCCAATTGAGTTCTGACGTGGTTTGTTTTTGCCAGGTGGATGTGTTTGTTGTAGGAGCTTCTCACTTTTCTAAATTGCGTGAGGTTTGTGGTGGAGAGCGAGTTTCTCCAGAGCCTCTCAGATAGTCTAAGGTTGCGTCCTTCATCATTAAGGGAACCATTAAACCATGGTTCAGAAAGTTTGGTGGGGATCCTTTTGAGCTGTTTTGGTGCAATAGAATCCAGAATGTTAGACAACGTGTTCGTGTAATGATCCGAGAGATCGTCAAGGTTGGTCACATTGGGGGGGCTGTAGTCTATTTTTGGTGATTGAGGTTAGCACATTGATGTTGAGTCAATTGTTTCTCTTTAAGGGGTTGACCCTGTCTACCCAAGCCCTTATCTAAGATGAGAAGGGAATTTAAAAGTGATCAGACCAGTCACAGGGTAAGATGTCTCCTCTCTGTATGCTGTTGTCTTTGGCAATGATAAGGTCGAGAGTGGTGCCCTTATTGTGTGTAGGACCTTTACAAAGCCGTGCAAGGTTAAGGTCAGAGAGGAAAGTCTTAAATGAACATACAATAGGTTAATTTGCGTCATTCCAATGAAGGTTAAAGTCTCCAAGGAATATGTGGCAGATTTGATCCGAGACTGAGCTAATGACTTCCATTATTTGTTTTATGAAGACCAGATTGTCTCCAGGAGGGTGATAGAACGAGTGCAGCACACAGATCTTTTTTCCTTTATTCCAGATTTCAGTGATTAGCTGTTCACAGGAGGCTAACACACCACATATAGATTGTTTTAATGTGAGGTTGGAGTGATGAATACAAGCAATGCCCCCACCTGTTTTACCCAGTCTGTCACTTCTGAGAATGGAGTACTCAGGGGGATTAAGATGTCAAGAACTGGGGAAGAGGTATCATTGAGCCAGGTTTCAGTGATGATCAGAAGGTCCAAGTTTTGCACAATGATAAGTTCTGAAATATCAGCTGCATGTTTCACAGCTGATCTACAATTGAGTAGCATCGATTTGACGTGCAGATTGGAAGTGACCACTTCTTGAAGAGAGGTGGTTATGTGAAGTAGGTTTTCTTTGTTCACAATTCTGTGCTTGAGACTCAGTTCCCTGTCCGGGTCCGCAATGATGGAGGGGATGTTCAGAGTAGAGTTGGAGGAAGAGACCGACCACAAGTAAGTGTAGGAGAAAAGAAGGGCGAGAATGTCCTCATCAGACAGCTGAGGTGTAGGTCTGAGGGGCCTAGAGTGATGATTAGGTAGAGGCCTCGAGCTCCAGTTGGAACTAAGAGAGGAGCAGAAAGTAGGATGGTCTGAATAGGGCAGCTTTTCTGAACTGTAAATAATATTCCTATGAGCAGTGGGTGAGATCCAATGCTTCTCCATCTTCAAGGAGAACTGAAGCAATCTTTGCACCATCTCTTTGACAAATGGGAGATCATGCTTGAGGTCCACAATTTTCTCATCAAGACAGGTAATGTTCTTGCACTGATTCGCAGAACTAGTATGCAACAGTATGACTGGTTTAGCAGTGAGAGTGGTAATAGAGGGTTGCAATGGATCATTGGCACAGTTATAGCGGGAGATAAAATCATGGTCGAGACAGGAATCAGAGCCTGGAGTGGGAATAGGGAGAGGCAGAGTGAAGTTAGAAAAGGTAGAGGGTGAAGAATGTAATGAAAGTGAGGATGATTGTCGGTCACTGGTCATCGGACAGGAGACAGCAACTAGGTTCCGAGCCCTGCAGTTTAAAGGTCCCAGTCCTAAAGGAAGAACATCCAAGCCTATCTGGGTGTTAAAGTTGGAAGGGTGCCCATCATCCCCGTTGTTGGAGCGAGCAGTGGGTGACGCAGGGGAATGAGGATAAGAGGGAAGATAAGGTAAAGCAGGAGCAGTGGTGGGGACCGTCACAAGGTGGGAGGTACTCAGGGCAGTTAAACCCTCACCTACACAAGACAGAAAGTGGTTGTTCGGGTTCTTGGTGTGGGGAGTAAAAATATCCTCTGTTAGGTTGGGTAGATCTAAAGAGTGCGTGTTTACAGATTGGAGCGCGGGATAAGGGGAGGAGGGGCCTTCTAACACCTCGGGAGCAGAAAATGTGGGTTGCCCGGTCTGACAGTGGGTGGAAGGGTTGAAGTTAATTAGTGTGTTCTTTATCCTCAAGAAGGCATAGTTAAATCGCTTGAGGTTCAGGTCTGAGGCTTGAATAAGGACATTACCATTATTGTAAAGGGAGATAGTCAGCTCAGCCTTAAGGACCGGGGATGTAAGCATGGTGAAACGAAAGCCATGCGGAGTTTTGGTCAGTAGTTATTATGAAGTGACCTGCGCATAATACAGAGAACCCTGAGCAGTAGTCATAATTCCACTGGGAGCCAATGTAGATCTTTTAAAGCTATTTTTTCCATTTGGTACCATTGAAGATTCATCAGAAGCTGGGCAGCTGCATTCTGAATGACCTGCAACTTCTTGATCACATATTTAGGGAACCAAGGTAAAGGGTATTACCATAGTCACAAGATGAGGGCCTGGATGATCAATCTTCTGAATGAGAAAAAAAGGAAACTGAGAACCTTCTTAACAGTCTCAGGAGCCCAAAGCTGTTGGCTGCAAGCTGCTTAGCCTGGTAATCCATTGTGAGGCTGGGGTTAAGCCACATACCAAGACTCTTATTCATGCGTTTAGGGCTGGAAAGTCACTCCAGACACTCTAGGATAGGGGCGGGGATATTTTTGTTGATATTGTTACCCAAGAACATAACCTCTGCCCTGTCTTCATTAAGTTTAAGTTTACATTTGGCCATCCATTTGGCTATTTCTTGTAAACATAAGGCTGGACTGAGATGACTTGAGCTGGGATCAGGGGAATCATCAGCATAGGAGACCAATGTGAGACCATGGGAGTGTACAATATCATCCAGGGGATGCAGATATAGATTGAAAAGGATGGGGCTCAGAGAAAACTGCTGTGGCACCCCACAATTCAGAGGGAGGGTGTCAGAGTAACATAGGTGATCGAGCACCTGGAAAGTTCTGTTCTCAAGGAAGGAGGACATCCACTTTAGTGCACAGCCATCAATGCCTACCCTTGACATACAGTAGACAGGAGTGGCATGGTCCACCGCATCAATGGCTGCGCTGCGGTCAAAGAGGATTATGGCCGGTAATCCTTCTTGGTCCAGCACAGGTCTAACTTCCTTGACGACAGCCAGTAAAGCTGTTTCAGTGTTGTGTAGTGGTCTAAACCTCATTTGCGTGGAGTGGAGTATTTCATTGTTCTCCAGGAAGGCAGAGAGATGAGTGTTGACAAGAGTCTCTAGGAGCTTCGATGTGCCAGATAGTAGTGATATCTGCCTATAGTTACTCAGAGGGGGGCAGTCTGAAAAGTGGTTTAACCACAGAGTTTTTTCCATTGTGTGGGACCTGTCTGTTAAAAAGGGAGAGATGGAGCAGATCAACCAACAAGGGAGCTATCATGTCATACCCTTGCCTAAGTGTTTGAAAAGGGGCCTGGTCATGGGTGGATCCTGGTTTTATTGCTTTTACAAGGTCCATAAGAAGGCTCACTGTAACCATAGGAAAGGATAAGAGTCTTTTTTGGACTGCATGAGACAGCCACCCAAAGGATCCTCAACATTTGACCCATCAGAGAAGGAGAAATAGATCCAAGATCTTAAAAGACAGCCAGGTTAATACTATGCTCTGTCGAAGATTCTGCCTCAGGGCCAGACTACTTTGGCTCTGTAATACTTTCAGCATCTGAAATATCTCTTTGGGAGAGTTAGCGGACATCTTGATTTTTTAAGAGAAATAGGCTGATCAAGCTGCCTTTAATTCTGAATGTTAGGACCTAATGGCATTCCTATACAGAGATTCGCTGGCTTCATTATAAGATTTCCTCCAGCTTCTCCCTATACACTTGCAGTCTTTTTTTAAGGGAAGTAGATGATCATTAAACCAAGGAGATTTTTTGCTTCACAGATGTGTCGTGTGCCACCTTGCGGGAATTACCATATCTAATGGATTTGTTTTCCACTGACTGAAACTGCAGGTGGATGTCATCACTTGGTCACACTGCTCTCGTCGGGTTGCCTCCAGAATATCAGTCCAGTCCATAAAATTCAGTTTGGATTAGCATCTCTCCAATCAACTGACTGATGGCAAAGGGGCAGGAGGATAGGGAACCGATAAGGTAATAGGAAGCAGAGAGTGATCTGACCAGGTCACATGTAATGGATCATGCTTTCGAAGGTCGTTCATGTTACTAAAGACTAGATTAATGGTGTGGCCCTTCTCATGAGTAGGACCCTCAACCAATTGCAATAACTGTAGAGAAGCAAGTTCTTGTAAGAGGTTTTTCGAAGTACTGTCGTTGGTGTCATCAATGTGCATGTTGAAATTTCCAAGTAGGGTAAAGTTGGCCTAGTGCATTGCTAGACCAGTGTGACCAATTCGGGGAAAAGCCTGTAGAAACTGAACAGGTGAGCCTGGCAGTCTATATTGCAAGATTCCGGAGAGGGTGAAGGTGGGGCTTAGTGTTAAATTGAACAACGTGCTCTCACAGTTCGAAATCTAAAGGGGTAAAATAATACCTATCACGGTTTCCTTATAGATGACGGCTATCCCTCCACCTCCTTTACCACGCTGATCTATCCTATTAGTACAGTAACCTGGCAGTAAAGCTTGGACCATGTCAGGGCCAGAGCTTCCATGTTGCCAGGCCTCCGTGAGGAGAAGCGTATCCGGTACCTCTTCTACTAGGAGTGCATATATATTTCATTTGTGAACAGAGAGCGGTAGTAGTGGGTCTTGAGGCTTGGTGTTGATCACTGAAACGGAGTTGGGGCTGCCAGCCACAGTTTACACAGGCCAATGAGAGTTCATCTGGATCCGTGGAATGAAGAAAAGGGCCTACTAATGGGATTTGATAAGTTCATAGGTGGCAGGCTGTGTAAGATGTTCTGTTTAGTACAAAACTAGCATAATCCTAGGCCCCTGATTCCGGAAGGGCACGGACGGGCGCAGACGGGCACAGATGGGCTTGCCTTTAATGTGCCAGTGGCTCGTCCGGGCTGAGTCCCGCATTTAGGAGGTACAGCTGGCATATTACATCCTTCATGTAATGTACCACTCACAGACTCACATACACCCAGCACATGCACATAACATATACACACTGCACAGTACTGGTTTTCCCTCTCTAGTACCATTCACAGGCCCACACAGGCACATACGCTACAAAAAATGCACTGCACAGCACTACACACTATACCAATACAGATGAGGAAACTGAACTTGAAATGAGTGAGCCTGTAGGCCTCATTCAAGTGACAGAGGTAATAATGACCTGTTTACTTTTACTGATTACTACACAGTATGCTGCCACCACCACGCTCATGCTGCTTAACCCCTGTTAGAGGCAGTAGCCTTTCAGCACTATGAGGGTAGTGCTTTGGGCGACCCTCCTGGTCCAACAAGTCTGAAATCCGTGAGACAGGCCAATGTCATGGCGCACATGCATGATCCTTGTTTGCCTATGACAACAAAAATCAGCATCAGGGATCAATACATCAGTACAGTTGGGGCACTGAGTACATGGGTGCTCATTCACTACCGTGCAGAGGAATTGTCTGTACCAACAGACACTCCTCCCAGATCAGAACACCCCAAACCAACTCCTAATCTTAACCCCTACGATGCTCATGACGAGCTGGACTCGTCATGGCACACAGTGGTCGTGTGCTCATGACGAGTACAGCTCGTCATGAAACATCGCGTAGGAAATCCCTCTGGTGCGGGCACCAGAGGGATTCCCTTTAACCTAAAATAGCCTCAGGACCTGGGAAAAACCTTCCCCAGCTCCCGAGGCCCCCCCCCCCTGGTTTCCCTGAAATAACGATCGGCGTGCACGTCGCGCCGAGGTCATTTCAGTGAAACCGAAACTGAAATGAGCCAAGAGGCTCATTTCAGTTTCAGTTTCTACGTGCTCAGGGGGCTATCTCAGCCCCCTGAGCACGTAGAAACTCAGGAGAGGTATCGTTGGAAAGGGGAGAATCTCCCCTTGTGGATCCCTGCTTGGGGATCACCCCAGGTAGGCGATCCCCAAGCAGGGATCCACCCACTGGGCACCAGGGAGGGGGGAGCGACCCCTTGGGCAAGGGCCTTTGCTCCCCCCTAAATTGTTTTGGCACCATTAGTCTTTCTGCCCCCCCTGGGGGGTAGATGGGGCAGTAGCCCCCAATCTGCCCCCCCCGGGGGGGTAGAAAGCCCACTAGACACCAGGGATTCTCTAATAAGTACTTGTTTAGGGGTGGGGGCTGCCCAAAACGGGCATGCTGATGCCCCCACCCCCCCAGGCACAACATTAGTCTTTCTGCCCCCCCGGGGGGCAGATGGGGCAGTAGCCCCCATCTGCCCCACCGGTGGGCAGAAAGCCCACTAAACGCCAGAGATTTTGTTTTTGCCCCATTTTTGGGGGGATGGGGGCTGCACGAAACGGGCACGCCAATGCCCCCACCCCCCCACAATTACAGCCTTTCTGCCCCTGCTGGGGGGTAGATGGGGCAGTAGCCCCCAATCTGCCCCCCGGGGGGTGGAAAGCCCACTAGACACCAGGGATTTTCTTATGGGGTATTAATTAGGGGTGGGGGCTACCCCGGCCACAAAATTAGTCTTTCTGCCTCCCCTGGGAGGGAGATGGGGCAGTAGCCCCCAATCTGCCCCCCAGGGGGGGCAGAAAGCCCACCGAATGCCAGGGATTTTGTTTTTGTTTAGGGTGGGGTTGCCTGCACTGGGCACGCCAATGCCCCCACCCTCGCACCACCATTAATGCCTTTCTGCCCTCCCTGGGGAGCAGATGGGGACAGTAGCCCCCAATCTGCCCCCGGGGGGTAAAAAGCCCACTAGACGCCAGGGATTTTTTGGGCAAATTTTAATTAGGGTGGGGGCATTGGCATGCCCGTTTTTGGCAACCCCCACTCTAAGTAAAATTTGCTCAAAAAAATCCCTGGTGCCTAGTAGGCTATCTGTTCCCCCTGGGGGGCAGATGGGGGCATTAGCCCCCAATATGTCCCCCTCGGGGGAAAAAAGCCCACTAGATGCCAGGGATTATTTTGGGCAAATTTTAATTAGGGTGTGGGCATTGGCATGCCCGTTTTTGGAAACCCCCACCCTAAGTAAAATTTGCTCAAAAAAATCCCTGGTGCCTAGTAGGCTTTCTGTTCCCCCTGGGGGGCAGATGGGGGCATTAGCCCCCAATCTGCACCCTCGGGGGGGCAAAAAGCCCATTAGTCGGGGATTTTTTTCAGGCAAATTTGTATTAGGGTAGGGGCTGCACAAAACAGGCATGCCCATGCCCCCACCCCCTCCCCCGCAAAAATGACAGCCTTCCTGCCCCCCGGGGCATTAGCCCCCAATATGCCCCTCGGGGGGCAAAAAGCTCAGTAGACGCAAGGAATTGTTTGGCAAATTTTAATTAGGGTGGGGGCATTGGCATGCCCGTTTTGGGCAGCCCCCATCCTAATTAAAATTTGCCCAAAAGTCTCTCTGGTGTCTAGTGGACTTTTAGCCCCCCTGGGGGGCAGATGGGGGCATTATCCCCTCCCCCGCAAAAATTACAGCCTTCCTGCCCCCCCCCGGGGGGGCAGATGGGGCAGTAGCCTCCAATCTGCCTCCCTGAGGGGGCAAAAAGCCCACTAGTCGCCTGGGATTTTTTGGGGCAAATTAGAATTAGGGTGGGGGCTGCCCAAAACAGGCATGTCCATGCCCCCACCCCCTCCCCCGCAACAATTGCAGCCTTCCTGTCCCCCTGGGGAGCAGATAGGGCAGTAGCCACCAATCAGACCCATGGGGGGGCAAAAACTCCACTAGACGCCAGGGATTTTTTGGGGGAAATTAAAATTTCAGAAAAAAAATCCCTGGCATCTAGTAGGCTTTCTGCCCCCACTGGGGGGGCAGATGGGGGCAATAGCCCCCATCTGCCCCGCCGGGAGGGCAAAAAGCCCTCTAGTCGCCAGGGATTTTTTTGAGGCAAATTTGAATTAGGGTTGGGACTGCCCAAAACAGGCCTGTCCATGCCCCCAACCCCTCCCCTGCAAAAATTACAGCCTTCCTGCCCCCCCTGGGGCGCAGATGGGGGCATTAGCTGCCAATCTGCCCCCCGGGGGGGCAAAAAGCCCAGTAGACGCCAGGGATTTTTTGGGCAAATTTTAATTAGGGTGGGGGCATTGGCATGCCTGTTTTGGGAAGCCCCCACCCTAATTAAAATTTGCCCAAAAAACTCCCTGGCGTCTAGTGGACTTTTAGCCCCCCCTGGGGTGCAGATGGGGGCATTAGCCCCCAATGGGCCCCACCTGGGGGGGCAAAAAGCCCACTAGACGCCAGGGTTTTTATGGGGGCAAATTTGAATTAGAGTGGGGCTGCCCAAAACGTGCATAACCATGCCCCCACCCCCTAAACAAACAGCCACAGTGTTTCTGCCCCCCTTGGGGGCATAACAGGGCAACCTCACCCCCCTATATCCCCCCCAGGGTGGCAGAAAGCAGACTAGGCACGGATTCGTTTTTAGCAATATGCCTACCTGTCGATTTTGGGCCCTAGCGCAGCCGGCACATAGGGAAACCTAGCAAACCTGTTCATTTTTAAAAACTAGACACCCTGGGGAATCCAGGATGGGGTGATGTTGTCTCACTACATTCTGGGCCCTTGCCTGTCACGGGTACTTGGGCCTCCCACACAAGTGAGGTACCATTTTTACCGGGAGTCCTGGAGGAACACTGGGTGGTGGGAAATTTGAGTGAGCCCGGTGATGCCACAGCTTTCCCACACAAAAATGTGTGAAAAAAGTGATTTTTTCAGCTAAAATTGAGGTTTGCAGGGGATTCTGGGTAAGGAAACGTTGGGGGATCCACGCAAGCCATACCTCCCTGGAAGCCCCAGGGTGTCTAGTTTTCAGAAATGTGTGGGTTTGGTAGGTTTCCCTAGATGGCCGCCGAGCACGGGGCCAAAAACCCAGGTGATCCCCTTGCAAAACCAGATGGTTTTGAGATAGGCAATTTTGATGTTGCCTCAATACGTTTTGGGCCCTTGCCTGTCGCGGGTACTTGGGCCTCCCACACAAGTGAGTCACCATTTTTACCGGGAGACCTGGGGGAACGCTGGGTGGTGGGAAATTTGAGTGAGCCCGGTGATGCCACAACTTTCCCACACAAAATTGTGTGAAAAAAGTAATTTTTTCAGCTAAAGTAGAGGTTTGCAGGGGATTCTGGGTAAGGAAACGTTGAGGGATCCATGCAAGCCATACCTCCCTGGAAGCCCCCGGGTGTCTAGTTTTCAGAAATGTGTGAGTTTGGTAGGTTTCCATAGGTGCCGGCAGAGCTAGGGTTAAAAAACTGCAGCTAGGCACTTTGCCAAAAAAGTGTCATTTTTCAATGCGAAATTGAGGTGTGACCACGTTGCGTTTTGCGCCATTTCCTGTCGTGGGTACTAGGCCGACCCGCACAAGTGAGGTACCATTGTTTTCGTAAGATTATGGGGAACACGGGGTGGGTGGAAAATTTTGGATCCATGCAGATTCCAGAACTTTCCACCACAGAAATGTGGGGAAAATTTGGTTTTTTTGACAATTTTTTAGGTTTGCAAGGGATTCTCGGTAACAGACCCTGGTAGGAGGCAGTCAAGTCACCCCATCCTGGATTCCCCTGGGTGTCTAGTTTTAAAAAATGTATAGGTTTGCTAGGTTTACCAAGGTGCCCGCAGAGCTAGGGTTCAAAAACTACAGCTAGGCACTTTGCCAAAAAAGGGTAATTTTTCACTGTGAAATTGAGGTGTGACCATGTTGCGTTTTGCGCCGTTTCCTGTCACGGGCACTAGGCCGACCCACTCAAGTGAGGTACCACTTTTTTCGTAAGACTTTGGGGAACGCGGGGTGGGTGGAAGATTGTGGATCCACGCAGATTCCAGAACTTTTCACCACAGAAATGTGGGGAAAATGTGTTTTTTGACAATTTTTTAGGTTTGCAAGGGATTCTGGGTAACAGACCCTGGTGGGAGGCAGTCAAGTCAACCCATCCTGGATTCCACTGTGTGTCTAGTTTTGAAAAATGTATAGGTTTGCTAGGTTTCCCAAGGTGCCCGCAGAGCTAGGGTTCAAAAATGACAGCTAGGCAATTTGCCAAAAAGGGTCATTTTTCACTGCGAAATTGAGGTGTGACCATGTTGCGTTTTGCGCCGTTTCCTGTCGCAGGCACTAGGCTGACCCACACAAGTGAGGTACCATTTTTCTCGTAAGACTTTGGGGAACGCGGGGTGGGTGGAAAATTTTGGATCCACGCAGATTCCAGAACTTTCCACCACAGAAATGTGGGGGAAATGTGTTTTTTTGGACACTTTTTTAGGTTTGCAAGGGATTCTGGGTAACAGACCCTGGTGGGAGGCAGTCAAGTCACCCCATCCTGGATTCCCCTGGGTGTCTAGTTTTAAAAAATGTATAGGTTTGCTAGGTTTCCCAAGGTGCCTGCAGAGCTAGGGTTAAAAAACCACAGCTAGGCACTTTGCCAAAAAAGGGGCATTTATCACTGCGAAATTGAGGTGTGAGCACGTTGCGTTTTGCGCCGTTTCCTGTCGCGGGCACTAGGCCGACCCGCACAAGTCAGGTACCATTTTTCTCGTAAGACTTTGGAGAACGCGGGGTGCGTGGAAAATTGTGGATCCATGCAGATTCCAGAACTTTCCACTACAGAAATGTGGGGGAAATGTGTTTTTTTTGACAATTGTTTAGGTTTGCAAGGGATTCTGGGTAACAGAACCTGGTGGGAGGCAGCTAAGTCACCCCATCCTGGATTCCCCTGGGTGTCTAGTTTTAAAAAATGTATAGGTTTGCTAGGTTTCCCTAGGTCCCGGCAGACCTATGGTTAAAAAACGAGAGCTAGGCACTTTACCAAAAAAGGGTAATTTTTCACTGCGAAATTGAGGTGTGTCTACGTTGCGTTTTGTGCCGTTTCCTGTCGCGTGGACTAGGCCGACCCACACAAGTGGGGTACCATTTTTCTCGGGAGAGTTTGGGGAACGCAGGGTGGGTGGAAATTTGTGGATCCACACAGATTCCAGAACTTTCCACCACAGAAATGTGGGGAAAATGTGTGTGTGTTTTTTTTTAAATTAGGTTTGCAAGGTATTCTGGGTAACAGAACCTGGTGGTGGGCAGTCAAGTCACCCCATCCTGGATTCCCATGGGTGTGTAGTTTTCAAAAATGTATAGGTTTGCTATGTTTCCCTAGGTGCCGGCAGATCTAGTTTTCAAAAACTACAGCTAGACACTTCGCAAAAAAAGGGTAAATTTTCATTGTGAAAATGTGGTGTGTTCACGTTGGGTTTTGAGCCATTACCTGTCGTGGGCACCAAGCCTACCCACACAAGTGAGGTATAATTTTTATCCGGAGACTTAGGGTAATTCAGATTTGTAAAGCAACTGTTATTACCTATTGATGTTTGATGCATTTCTGCCTTCCAAATGAAAGACATTGTGTAAAAAAGAAATCATTTTGAAAAAATGACCGATAATTCTCATGCTAGTATGAGTATTCCCAAATTGAAAATGTGCAAATATGTACTTTTTCTAAACTCTATAATTTGCTCCCATTTCAGAAATACATAGGTGTCTTTCATACCGATTTTGCCATGTATACATTTTCCCACAATATTTACTATATACCCGGAACATAATAAAAAACCATTGCAAATTGCTGCTCAGTTTTTGACTCTGGGTTCGTCGGGTTCTTGGTGAACCTACAAGTCCTATATATCCCCACAACCAGGAAGGTCCAGCGAATGTAACGGCATATTGCTTTCAAAGAGCTGTCATAATTAGAAGAAGTTACAGGTAAAAACGTTGACACAAAAGGCTGTTTTTTTCAACTAATTTTCAATTTTTCCTATATTTAACTGTTAGTTTCTATAAAGAAACCTTGAGGGATCTACACAAATGACCCCTTGCTGAATTCAGAATTGTATGTACTTTTCTAAAATGTATAGCTTTCCAGGATCCATTATTGCTTTCACACCCATTTCTACCATTAACTGGAAGGAGGTTGAAAGCACAAAAAATAGCAAAAAAAGGCTATGTCCCAGAAAAATGCCAAAACTGTGTAAAAAATGTTGGTTTTCTGACAAAAGTCTGTCATTCCCTAAAAGCTGGGAAACTGGTGATTTCAGCCCCAGAAACCCTTTTTTGATACCATTTGCAGAGAAAAACCCAGATGCTTTCATTCGCAGCCCGTTTTTCCCATTCCCCCCCCCCCCTAAAAAAAATTGCTGTATTTTGGCTAATTTCTGGGACCCCAACAGGGGAATCCACATACCCTGGGTACCTTTAGAATCCCCATAATGTTGGAAGAAAAGGATGCAAATTTGGCGTGGATACCTTATGTGGTCAAAAGTTACAGGGGCCTAAGCGCGCACTACCCCAAATAGCTCAAAAAAGGCTTAGCACAGGGGGGAAAAGGCCTAGCAGCGAAGGGGTTAAGAGGTTAGATGATCAGATCAGTAAAACCGGCTGGAAAGTGCATCAGCATACCCGTGGTTCAATCTGGCTCTGTGCTCCACCACAAAGTCTAACCCTTGCATAGAAATGGACCATCTCAACAACTTGGGATTCACTCCCTTCATATACATCAACCATTTCAGTGACTTATGAACCATTTCCTATACAAACTTAGTGCCAAACAAGTAAGGCAGGAACTTATGCAAGGCCCACACTATGCAAAGTACTCCTTCTCAATAGCCACCCAGTTCTGTTCTCTGGGTAGTAACCTCCTACTAATAAAGGCTACCAGACACTCTTTACCTGTGTCATCCAGTTGAGGTAACACCGCTTCAACTCCTTTGTAAAAACCACGTTGTAAAGGTTGTTTTCGCGTTTTGGATCTAGGAGGCTAGGTCTTCAGGCACCTATTTGCAGAACTAAATGCTAAGAAAATTAATTACTAAAAGCCTACTTATAAATTACATTATTTGACAGCACTAATATGGAGTCTCATATTCTGGGTGAACTGTTGTTTTTGTCTCCATCAAAGGCATGATAATGTACTCTCATTTATCTGTTTTTTTCCCTATTGTGGATTCAATAAAGTACTGATAAAAAAGGCAACTGGCAGCATACCACCAGTGTGCTGCAATTGTACATCAGGCTCGAAATCTACTGATAGCCACAGCAATACAATGTGTCCAGACTATTAGGAAAAATCGTGATAGACTTGTACACCACAGCTTGTGTGCATGTCAATGACTTATTAGAAAAGGTATAGCTCTCACAGTTTCTAAACATGGTAACACAATTTAATTTGGAAACGAATTACAGAAACAGTTTTAAGAATTCCATGAGCAATATTTTGAAAAGGACCATACCTATGTTGTTTAAAATAATTGCAAATAAAAGCACTCTAGTGAGGTTTTTGCATTGTATAGAGGCCATTTGTTAAACAATTAGGGCCAGATTACAAAAGATTTTCAGTCAGTGTAACTAGTTTTATGTGGTGGTAAATAATGTAATACTTGGTAAAATATAAATGTTTTCAAGTTAAGGTATAGCAACAACACAGCAGCAATACTACACTATAATAGACACATAGCCCGTAACAGAGACTCCTGAGGCGGAAGCCGGGAGGTTCGATCGTCGTTTCTTAATAACTTTGCAATTTTTAAAAGTGTGTGATTTACCTGCTCTGCACATCTCCCCGAGCACTCCCCCCTCTCCAGAACTGCCCGCATACACCGCGCAGCCGACTCGAACGCTGCCGCGGACTTGCCAACAAATCACCGCCATCAAACCAGGGAAGTGAGGCCACGCCCACCACCCCGAGGCCACGCCCCCCCTGCAGACTATATAAGTCGCGCTGATCCTTTGAGCCCGCATTAGCCCGTAACAGAGACTCCTGAGGCGGAAGCCGGGAGGTTCGATCGTCGTTTCTTAAAAACTTTGCAATTTTTAAAAGTGTGTGATTTACCTGCTCTGCACATCTCCCCGAGCACTCCCCCCTCTCCAGAACTGCCCGCATACACCGCGCTGCCGACTGGAACGCTGCCGCGGACTTGCCAACAAATCACCGCCATCAAACCAGGGAAGTGAGGCCACGCCCACCACCCGAGGCCACGCCCCCCCTGCAGACTATATAAGTCGCGCTGATCCTTTGAGCCCGCATTAGCCCGTAACAGAGACTCCTGAGGCGGAAGCCGGGAGGTTCGATCGTCGTTTCTTAAAAACTTTGCAATTTTTAAAAGTGTGTGATTTACCTGCTCTGCACATCTCCCCGAGCACTCCCCCCTCTCCAGAACTGCCCGCATACACCGCGCAGCCGACTGGAACGCTGCCGCGGACTTGCCAACAAATCCCCGCCATCAAACCAGGGAAGTGAGGCCACGCCCACCACCCCGAGGCCACGCCCCCCCTGCAGACTATATAAGTCGCGCTGATCCTTTGAGCCCGCATTAGCCCGTAACAGAGACTCCTGAGGCGGAAGCCGGGAGGTTCGATCGTCGTTTCTTAAAAACTTTGCAATTTTTAAAAGTGTGTGATTTACCTGCTCTGCACATCTCCCCGAGCACTCCCCCC
This sequence comes from Triturus cristatus, assembly GCF_964204655.1. NCBI lineage: Eukaryota > Metazoa > Chordata > Amphibia > Caudata > Salamandridae > Triturus > Triturus cristatus. The sequence goes on along the minus strand of NC_140580.1, from coordinate 744,035,091 downwards.
TCTCCAGAACTGCCCGCATACACCGCGCAGCCGACTTGAACGCTGCCGCGGACTTGCCAACAAATCACCGCCATCAAACCAGGGAAGTGAGGCCACGCCCACCACCCCGAGGCCACGCCCCCCCTGCAGACTATATAAGTCGCGCTGATCCTTTGAGCCCGCATTAGCCCGTAACAGAGACTCCTGAGGCGGAAGCCGGGAGGTTCGATCGTCGTTTCTTAAAAACTTTGCAATTTTTAAAAGTGTGTGATTTACCTGCTCTGCACATCTCCCCGAGCACTCCCCCCTCTCCAGAACTGCCCGCATACACCGCGCTGCCGACTGGAACGCTGCCGCGGACTTGCCAACAAATCACCGCCATCAAACCAGGGAAGTGAGGCCACGCCCACCACCCCGAGGCCACGCCCCCCCTGCAGATTATATAAGTCGCGCTGATCCTTTGAGTCCGCATTAGCCCGTAACAGAGACTCCTGAGGCGGAAGCCGGGAGGTTCGATCGTCGTTTCTTAAAAACTTTGCAATTTTTAAAAGTGTGTGATTTACCTGCTCTGCACATCTCCCCGAGCACTCCCCCCTCTCCAGAACTGCCCGCATACACCGCGCAGCCGACTGGAACGCTGCCGCGGACTTGCCAACAAATCACCGCCATCAAACCAGGGAAGTGAGGCCACGCCCACCACCCCGAGGCCACGCCCCTTCCGTCGGCCTCTATAGGATGTGCCTCTTCCGGACGCGCAGCGGACGCGCGCAGCGGGCGTGCCGCCAGCGCGCCGAAGGCGCGCCTAAGGCAAGCCCGTCTGCGCCCGTCCGCGCACGACCGGGCCTAGGGCCAGCCCCCATGCCGGAATCTACTGCCATTAGGATACCTTACTCTAGACGAGACCTCCTCAGCCTCAGACCCTCGAAAAACACCACCTGTCAGGCCATACATGACCCTAATGTCCCCTTCACTAGGTGTAACATCTGCAAACCTGGTAACCTACTTCTTCCCAGGTTGGCCGCCCCTCTCCCCGGCCTTAAATTAGCGACACTCAACTGTAGATCGCTTCCCAAGCACGCCCTTCTTATAAACCACTTAATTGCCGATCACGAGCTGGATATACTCTTCTTAACTGAAACCTGGATCACCGGCCACTCTAATTCCGACATAGTCTCGGCACTCCCCCCTGGCTTTCTCATTATGTCTCAACCCCGCCCTCTAGGTCGAGGTGGTGGTATTGCCATCATCTACCGAGACTATTTCTCCTGCCAATCTACCGAGATCCAGAGCAAGGAGTCGGAGAGCTGTATGTTCACACTGATGCTCTCGCCGACCTATTCCTTGTCAGGCCTTCTGGTCTACAGACCCCCTGGACACTTCGGCCCCTTCTCCGCCGCTTTTCTAGAATCCGTCTCATCCCTGGCCCACTTAACATCTACCTTCCTGATTACAGGCGACCTCAACATCCATTTCGATGATCTAACTGACACAGGATCGTCTGACCTTATCAGCGAACTGGGTGCCCTTGGTTTCTCCTTGACGAACTCAGGTGCCACGCACGTGAAAGGACATCTGCTCGACCCTGTATTCTCGAACATCCCTTCACTCCAGTTCACCAATTCCCTCCCCCTTCCGTGAACGGACCACTTCCTGGTCTTAACCCATCTCCCAGGGGCCTTTAAGAAACCCCACAACCCCCCTACTTTTACCAGGGATAGATCTTGGGCCAGACTCTCGACGGACAACTGGGCCTTGGCGCTGAACGCCACTATCCCCTGTCTCGCAGCCGATCCCACCATGGCAGACAGCCAGTTCAGAGACTGGATTTCCTTATCCCTCGATAGCCTCATTCCCATCAAAAATCGGGAGGTGAAAAACAAGACCAAGCGCCATGCCCCCTGGTACAATTCGGAACTTAGAGCGCTCCGTAAAGTGTGTAAAAAAGCGGAGAGAGCATGGAGGAAAGACTGGCTCCACAGCAACAAGGACATATATCACAACGCGGTAAGACAATATAAAACTGCCTTGAAATCAGCTAAATCTACGTTCTACGACAATAGAATACAGACCGCGACCAACTCAGCCAAAGAATCTTATAAGATAGTTAAAGAACTACTCAACATCCCAACAGCACCCCCCACTCACTCCCCCTCCCCAGATAGAAGCAAGGATCTGGCCAATTATTTTGAGTCTAAGATCCTGCGGATACTGGACTCCCTTCCTACTGTCAGTCCCCCTCCCACCCTGGCCTCAGCGTACGAAAACAACAGCCCACAGCTGGAGACTTTTAGATCAGTTTCCCTCACCGAAGTGACGTCCACACTAGAGAAAATGAAAAGCGGTTCCCCCCTTGACCCAGCCCCAGCCAGATTCCTTAAAAAGGTTTCCTCCACTATAGCCCCTATCATCAGGGACCTTATCAACTCTTCCCTCGCTGGTGGAACGGTACCCCCCAACTGGAAGAACGCAGTCGTGAAGGCTTTGCTGAAAAAGCCCCAACTGAACCCGGACGACTTGTCCAACTACAGACCAATCTCACTGCTCCCTTGTATCAGTAAGATGGCTGAAAAACTAGTCAACTCGCAACTATCCCAATTTCTCGAGACAAACAACATCTTGCGCCAATCTCAAACTGGGTTCCGACCCGGCCATGGCACGGACACTGCACTCCTCTCTGTCATCGAGGAGGCAAGGTGTATCCTAGATTCAGGGGGATCAGTGGCAGTGATCCTCCTGGATCTTAGCGCCACCTTTGACACAGTGGACCACCGTGTCCTATCACACCGCCTGGCCAAGGCAGGAATTGTGGGTACAGCGCGAGCGTGGATCGAATCCTTTCTCTCCCATCGATCTTTTCAGGTGTGGGACGGCAACTCCCGGTCAGATCCTCTTCCACTGAAGAACGGAGTTCCCCAGGGGTCGTCGCTCAGCCCTACCCTGTTTAATGTCTATATGGCTCCCCTGGAAGACGTAGTGGCCCCCTACGGTATAAAAATAATCAACTACGCTGACGACACCCAACTTGTCGTCTCCCTGTCCCACCTGGATAACCATCCTGACAGCTTGCTGCACTGCCTCCAGGACATTCATACCTGGATGTGTGACTCGGCCTTGAAGCTGAACGGCGCTAAGACCGAGATCATGCTCCTGGGCAATAAATGGACTACCTTCCCACCCACATCTTGGCCCGACACTTTCGGAGATATCCCCTCTCCTAGAAATGAAATCAAAACTCTAGGAGTTTGGTTGGAACCCGACCTTACCATGAAAACACAGGCAGCCAAGACAGCAGGCACCTGCTTCGGTCTCCTGCGGTCCGTACGCAAGATCCTGCCCCTTCTTCCTCTCCCATCCAGGAAATTACTTGTTCAGGGTCTTGTCCTGGCCCGGCTCGATTATAGCAACGCTATCAATCTGGGGGCCCCGGAGTACACCCTGGACAAACTCCAACGCACCCAGAATGCGGCGGCCAGGCTCATTATGAATCTCTCCCCTAGAGTGTCAGCTAAGCCTGCCCTCAAAACTCTACACTGGCTCCCTGTCCGCCAACGAATAGAGTTCAAGGCCCTATGTACCGCCCACAAGCTCATCAATGGAGCTGGCCCTGCCGCGCTTAAACATATGGTTACCCCATATAAAGCCTCAAGACCCCTTCGCTCCGACGCCGAACACCTTGCTACGGTGCCCAAATTCAGGAAGGCTCGCACCGGCGGTCGCCGCTTTTCGGTCAAAGCCGCCACAGCTTGGAACTCACTCCCTCTCAGTCTACGACTGGAACCCTCCTACATGGCCTTCCGTAAGAAACTCAAAACCCTCCTATTCCCCAAATAAGACACTCCCTCCTCCTCCTTCAGGATCTTTATAGGCTGAATAGCGCGGGGATGCCTACGGGTCACCAGGCGCTCTAGAAATCGCAAAAAATAAAATAAATAGATCACCAAACTAACTGCAACATCTGTTCCAAGAGGAATGTATGATGTTACAATGCAAACATTTACAACGCATGCCTTTACAACACAGTTTTCACATCGCAACATCCTTTACAATGCATGTTTTCACAATGAATGCCATCACAACACATTTTTAGATACTACATTTACAACTCATTCCAATACAACGCTTACCATTACAATGCATACCATTACAACACATATTACTTTTAGGGCCACAGTAGGGTAAGTGTTGGATAGTGTAGGAGTAAAAATTACTATTCCCACTCCAGTGAGTGCAACAGTAGGTTAAGTGTTGGATAGTGTAGGGGTATAAATTACTATTCACACTCCAGTGAGTACAACAGTAGGGTAAGTGTTGGATAGGTTAGGGGTAAAAATTACTATTCCCCATTACTTATAATGTGTTGTAATGGGAATGCGTTGTGGTGACATGCATTGTAATGATATGCATTATAGTGGAATGGTCTGTAATGGCTGCATTGTAATGGCATGTGATGTAAAGGATGTTGCGTTGTAATGACTGTGTTGTAAAGATAGTGCATTGTAATGACTGTGTTGTAAAGGTTGTTTCCCTTCCAAGAGCAGTGCTGTGGGGTTAAACTCATTAAGGAGAGAAAGGAGCTTTCCTCGTTCTGTCGAGCACCATGTTGTTGGAAACAGCGATCAACACATGGTTAGGTATCCTTGTCGCCTACATTTTTCTGGTGTCTCTGCATCAGTGTTTACCCGGGGGTGTGTTCTGTAAACTCTCTGGAGCATTGGGCATAGAGAGGTGTGAGGTAATTACAGAATTTAGTGCTGGACTAAAGGGTGTCAAACATGGGTTTGTCAAATGAATGTCATCAGCTTCAGGAAAGAGGTGTGGATAAGTATTATAAACAGCCCTTTCCACGATGGTGGTCTGTCCACAGGATGCTATCTGAAGTTCTATGTCCATGATGAAGCTGAGTCTTTTTCTCAGATGACAGCTTCTGTTTGAATCAAATATCAGAATGCATTTCGAGGTGATGGACACATTGCCTTGCATTCCATTCCCTTATGTTTCATTTCATTGTTCACCCCCATGCTATTGTTTTGTTTCGGATTTTTTTTTCTAGCAGTTAGAACTTCTACTGGATTCTACGTCTGGATATTCTAGCTTGGCTTGCTTCTCTTTTTTTATGTTAGGGAAATTTGGTTCTGGATTCAACCAATTTTCAGTCAAGAGACAGAATTTGCTAAGGACATGTTTTAATCCTATGCAGTATTTTTTTCCTCTTATCTGGGACCCTCTATAGGAGACACTTGACATCTTTCATGTGTAGTGTTCTGTGCAGTGTGGGATTGTGGCTGCTGAGATGAGTCGCACGTTTCTCAAGGAGTCAAGAAGGGGACTCAAAAGATTTTGTCAACGTACAGTCCTTGACAAATGCAACAGAAATGTAACTCAACACATGTTAACAAAAAAATTCAGCACTAAACCACAACACAGCAACACCATAGACAAGACACTAACTATTTACAACAATGTAATCATGTTAAAAGAACACAACACAATCGCAACGTAGCACAAGAAGACAATAAACGAATACTCTCACATCTTAACACAGAAATAGATAATACAATGCAACTGCACAAAACAATCACAAAATGGCACAGTACAACAAAATACCAACAAAAAATAGCAACACAACTACACAATGAAGTTATAAAAAGTACAACAATGCACGTGTGTTTTACTTTTATATTGTGAGATAGTGCTGTTTATTTTTGAGGTGTTACTTTGTAGTTGTGTGTTATTTTAGGTATTGTGTTTTTATGTTGTGTTTCCCTCGTTGAGGCGGCGTCTCCTTCGGTGCGATCCTGGTCTGGCATTACCTCCCTCCGAGAGTGCATGCCGATTGAGCGGAGCGGAGTAGCAAGCAGCGAGAGGAGCGAGAGAGGAGCGGGAGCGGCTGGCGGCTGGTTTCCTGGCTGGTTTTCCCGGATTGCTGCAGATTTCTGCGGGTGCTTCGATCGATGCAGCTCTGCTCCCACCAAAATACCTGCCAACAACGAGATTCTGCCGATTCTACCGATGAAATAAAAACTGTGAGTGCGGGCTGAGTTGGGGTTGGAGCCGGAGCTGTGGCGATATTTCTTGCTCTGCGCTCACAGGGCAACTAGGTTGGAGGTGCGCCTGTTGCTGGGATCTGTACAACCTCCGAGTCACGCTTAATTCTCGCTGGAGTCACAACAATTACTTTCAAGGCTGGTAAAATTAGCAAAATAAAAAAAAATATATATATATATATATAAAACATAAAAAAATTAGCACTACTAGTACCATCAATTTGGATAATAGCCAACATAGTTAATACCCATTTTTGACAACAGCACAACGCATATCTTATGACTGGCAGGACGAGCGCGCGCATGAACTGAGGAGCAGAGCAGTGGAGCAGGAGCCATTGCCTGAGCCGGAGTGGGGGTTAAACTGCTCTGTAACTCCCCCCAGACAAATACACCTACGCTGCCATTGATGTCATTTTCACCACAGCCATCGCCTTTATCATCATCGTCTTTACCCTCACCTTCACCTGCACTAGAAGCAGAAGCAGAAGATCTCTGTGTAAAGACCTCTGGGTAACGGCAGAGAGCGATAAATACCCCTACGCTGCCACTGCTGCTATCTCCACCACCGGCATCGCTCTTACCATCATAGCCTTAATCCTACCCTTACCCTCACCTTCACTAGAAGCAAAAGACCTCCGTGCAACGGCAGGGAGCCAAGGAAACGGAGAGGTCGGAGGTTGGAGTTGGAGTTCAAATAGCTTTTGATACTCAGCTACGGATTTTTCAGAGTTATATTCTTTACTCTGACTGAGGTCTGGACTGTAGGCTCCAGTTCACAATAACAGAACGAAGAACGAGGCAACCGGCCGTTGGTCCACTGGTCAGTGGCAAAGGATGAGATCAGGCAAACAGAGATCTTTAGCCCCGCAAAAGAAAAGGAAACGGAGAGAAAACCTAGAGTTTGCGAGCCAAGAGCCAATAAGGTCTCTAATTTCACTGCCAAGTACTCCTGGCGGTAACTCAGGCATGGCGGCCTTGGGCGATGAAGGATTAGATGCAGCTTTTTCAAAAAACTCACAACCGAAAATAACGTCTAAATTTGCCTTTTTGAAAGACGCTGGCTCAGCTGTTTTTTCAAGCAATATGAAACTAAAGGGGCTCCCAGCTCCGTTAAGCCCGATAGTGTCTATCATTAAGAGATCTACTGGAGGATGTAATAACGGTGGCGAAACTCTAACCCAAGGATCATGCACCAACACCCTAGCACTGCCCCCGTTAGAAGAGGGAGGCCTTATCCATCCCGAGTCGATAAATTTGGAGACACCTGTTGGACCTACCCAGGGAAAAGTCCTTTTTAAACCCACAGGTTTATTAGCAGTAGAATCAGCACAATCAGCTCAGTCAGAGCCTACGAAGAAGTATACCGATGAACTTGTCGGAAGCACAAAATGCTCCTCCTCAAGAACCAATTTACTAATTAAAACTCCTATTCACTCCAAGTCTTCTCTGGGTTGCAACTATCCTGAACTAACATCAGAATCTGTCCTAAGCCCTACATCAGGTGTTAGCTTGGAGGGGAGCAAACATACAAACATATTTACTCCAATATTACCAGCATTACAAGCATTATCTGCTTTGGAGATGGAAGGAAAAACAGTTTCAGAAAACAGCTCTCCTCAAAATGTGAGTGGGCAAACCTTCTTGCATAGCAGCCAAGCTTTGGAGAGTGCTAGCGCGGTGGAGCGCAATCTCTCTCTTTTCAACACCAATGAATGGGACAACCTAATGTTTCCACATACAAGGGAATTCCCTATTTATTCTCAACCACCGCTACCCCCAAAAGAGGATCCAAAAGAAACTCCTGGGCTAGAGAAAGCATGGACAACAGCTTTGGAAATCTTGCAAAGATCAGCGGATGCAATGAATTTCCAAGCTGATAAAATGGATATTCAGATCAGCCTTCTGGATACACTTGCTACATATATAATCAAAATTGATGAGAGAATCCTGAACTTGAACAACTTGATTAAACGGGCACAGGAAGATGGGGAGTATCAACAAAAAGGCTGTGGCTGCTCACCAATAATAGAGAAATTAGGATCCCTTCCTGAAACGATGGGGAACTTACTGGCAGACTTAAAAGGATTTGCATACCTTAAGGTATCATTCCCGAGCTGCAAAAGACAAGACCTGACACAAGTAAATAATGATATGGAAACAAATAGCCAAGGAGGGAGCAGGGACGCGTTAAACCGTTCTCTCCCACCCAAGGTTACTTTAGCGATTGCGAGCCCAAAGAATAAACAACAACAACAACGTCTAGGGGAGGACAAAGTTTCTATAGCTTCCAATACTTCTCCCTCCTATCAACAACAGGCCACGATTGCGAGCCCAGAGAATAAACAACAACAACGTCTAGTGGAGGACAAAGTTTCTATAGTTTCTAACACATCTCCTTCCCATCAACAACAGGCCATGGCAGATCAATCTGGCAATGGGAAAAGACAAAGGAAAAGGAAGGGTCGAAACAAGATCAGCAGGGCGAGAAAGGGCCTGAGTCTTTATCCCTTGTTCAATAATTGTAGAAGGCCAGCAAGCACAGTCCTCGATAATCAACTGGGTATCGACGATCCCGGTGACAAAATAGAGGTTCAATTATTTACCTCAGGAAGAGATCAAAAAAACAAATCGGATTTATGGGATGGAGCTGAAAATAAGGAGCTAGCCACGATCAATGAGGTCAACACAGGCCCAATAGAGGGAAACAAGCAAAAGGACTTAACCATCTTGAAAGGCACGCTCTCTCTAAACTCAAAGGAAAAAAAAAGGACAATAGCCTCAAGTCCTAGTGTCCCTCAGGACTTACCCTGTTCAAAGTCTTCGGATAGCCAGGCTCCTCAATTCACTTCAAGTAAAGGCCGTACAGGCCCTTACCAGTCGGAGGGGCCATGCAAGAATGAAGAGCTGACAAAAACCAGGGGAAAAAACTCAAGTAGCCCCAGCGTACAAACCAGTCTATTTCCTCTGACGGCCCAGAACGCAAAATTGGGCTGCCCACTACAAAAAACAATAGGAGATGCCCTGCATTACGCGGCTGTTGGTCAGGGGAGACTAGTAGAAAGTCAAGCAGGTTCGGCTTACAGTGACAACACAGCCACGCTCCTTTATCCGGAGTACAAATCAAAAAGTAGCTGGGACATACTAAATCGAGGGAATATAATTCGACTGCTGAAAGGCTTGGATCCATCAAATCCAATTACTTCGCAGGACATAATCTCTATAGAATTTATCGCTCCTAGCACGGGACAATCGAACGAAAGTACAAAGGTCATTTGGAGAACGCAAGAGTTAGCGGACAAAATCCTGCAACAAGTGGATGCCTTTAATTCATGGGGTATTCTCATTCAACCTGGTAGAGATCCAGGCTACCCACATCCTTTGTGGGAGCAACACGGCCTTGGAATCCCAAATATAGGAAAAAGTGCGGTATATTCCGTCCTGAGGGGCGCCCGAAACCAAACTCCTCCTCCTGATGCAAACAACGCAAAAAACCAAGGAGAAGAGATCAAACTCAAAGGGGATGTAAGCAATTCAGATTCATGGTCCTGGCTTGCGGGTGCTCTGAACTCCACCAGGCTACTACGCCAGCGGGGATATGACACCAGCCCGTTAAGGATCTGCTCGTGGAATATAAACGGGCTAGCAAGGAAAACGGAGGACTCAGCTATAATTGCTTACTTACAAACGTTTGATATCATACTCCTACAGGAAACATGGCTACCGGATCCACAGGAAATCGAAGGTTACAAAAGCCACCATATCCCAGCCCAGAAAACGAAATCTACTGGAAGAGGCAGCGGTGGCTTAGCAATATTCATATCAATCAAGAATGCTATTATATCATGGGACCTGGCAAATGATTCTCTTTCTCTGCAGATGGTTGGAATTACATTTAGAACAAACAAAGGGCAGCCTAGGGCATTAACTTTAATAAATGTCTATGTTAGACCAAACTCGGCGGCTAGACAAGCCTTTTCAGATGAACTAATTGAGACCTTAGTGAGAATGAAGTCAAGCCTGGAAAACACGGATTTCATCCTATCAGGCGACTTTAACATGTGGCTTATGTCAGATTCACATGCCAGTGAGGTAACCCTTGCTCAAGAAAATGGGTGGTCCATCCCAGCACAAGTCCCTCCCACATGGCAAAAAGAAGATCTAAAGGGTCGTTCCTTACAAATTAACTTGGAAAATCTTGGGCTAAGGGCTCTAAATGGGTGATTCTATCCCGACAAACCTCCAAGCCCTTCATACTTATCAAAAACCGGGGCATCTTTGATTGATTATACCTTTGTTAACCTCGGTCTTTTACAACACATTTCAATTTTTGGATTTGGTAACATCGTGGGGAGCGATCATAGACCCCAAGAAATTCTGATTAACATCAGCTCACAACAGCATGAAGAAGTAAGGGCACAAATTCACGAGAGCCACACAGTGAATTTAAAACGTATAAAGTGCACGGCTCTAAACTTACAGGAGGTCTCCACCGCAGCCAAACAAGCCTACGAACAAGGATGTAGGGACCCAAAGGATATAATAGCATACTGGACGACGTTTGTAACAGCACTGACAGCCAAGTTTGCTAAACAAACCAGGCAAAGAAAACCACATGATAAGGAAAATTTAACATTTTCAAGCACAGTACTCCGACCAGCAAAGAAAACTGTGAATCAACTATGGAGGAAACTTAAAAAAAGGCCATCGGACTCAGAAACATTAATAAAGCTGAGAACAGCACGCAACCATCTCAAGAAAATCAAAAGAGAACTTCAAAGGGAAAACTGGAATTCGTTCTGGGCCAAATTATACCAAGATATCAAAGCGAACAACTCGGCCAGGTTCTGGCGTAAAATTAATGGCATTGGCGGGAAAACCACAAAAGTGGCAGCTTCAAACATCTTGGAGTCGGAGTGGAGCTCTTTTCTGCATTGCCATTTTTGTGCCCATTCAGTAGTACCCAATGAACAGGGACGAGAAAATATGGTGGACGCAATAAGAAATGAAGTTCACTCGTCCATTGGGCTGGCCAATAACAACATCACATTCCCTCCTCTTACCGATCCAGATCCCGCTCATCCAACAAACAGGACAACACCAAGACTCTCCCATTTAATCAGCACTGAAATACTATCAATTCAGGAGGAGGACATAGTAAAACTGATCAAAAAGGGCAGGCAAGACGGTGCCCCCGGCCCAGGAGGCATTCCCCCGGCTTTGTATAAAGAGGATCCAGCTTTTTGGGCATCAAAGCTAGCTCCTTTGTTCTCTTGTATTTTACAAAAGAACATTATTCCACCCCTTTGGCATGGCTCGATTCTGGTGCCAATCTTTAAAGGAGGAAACAAGCAAGCCCCTGCGAACTACAGACTGGTCGCACTCATTGACAATGAAGCAAAGTATTTCGCTGGGATACTGTTGAATTCACTACGGGTTTGGGCGGAGGAAAATCAAGTAATTCCGCCAAACCAAACAGGCTTTATGAAAGATACAGGGACAGCAGTCAACCTCTTGTCACTATCCTGTTTGATAGATCAGGCAGAATCTAGCAAAGGATCTCTTTATATGGGATTTATCGATTATAAAGCCGCATTCGACAATGTCAACAGGGCAAAGCTCTGGCAGAAACTCAACAGTCTGGGCATACCAAATGATCTATTAAGAGCCATACAGATGCTGCACCATGACACCTGGGTCAGGATCAAAATTGGGGACGGATCAAGACTGTCTCGTCAAATAACAACATCTAGAGGCCTAAAACAAGGATGTGTCTTGGCCCCCACCCTTTTTAATCTTTTTCTATCAGACCTTCCTGAGGCACTAAATAAAATAAACTCCCATGCTCCTAAACTTGCCAGCTTTCGCTTGTCAAGCCTCTTATATGCAGACGATTTGGTCCTTTTAAGCAACACAAAAGTAGGTCTGCAAAGATTAATGGATGCAGCTGCTGAGTATTCAATACGGAATGAGCTCCAGATAAATAACAAAAAAACAAAAATCTTGGCGGTGCGTCCTGGCAAGCCCCGGAAGACGGCTTGGTTCTTAAATATGGTGAGAATTGAAGAAGCACCTTGTCAAAAATATTTAGGTGTATTTTTTAACAACAACGGTGGCTACAAAACTCAGCTAGAAGAGCAGAAAAAAAAGGGAGTAGCACTTTCTTTTGCTCTCAGCTCCATCTTTAAGAAATTGTTTGGACCAACATTCACCCCAATTTTACAGACAGCTCAGGCAAAAGTCATCCCCACCCTATCATATGGAAGCGAGGTTTTAAAGGGGCGGGACAGTGGCAACTTGAACACAATTATTGCAAAAAATTTTAGAACAGTGTTTAAGCTTCCAAAAAACACCTCATCAGCACAGATCAGGCTAGAATTTGGCATCAGCAATCAAACTCTGGCGAGACTAATGAGTTTTTTAATAAACTGCCATAAACTAAGGTCATCAAAAGCCGGGAGTCTGGCACAATATCTTTGGTCCAATATATATACAAACCAATGGCAGTCGGGGCATGCATACTGGGCCAAAGGCCTGGCAACTTTGAACCTAACAGAAGCATGGGATTTGCAAATCAGCCAAGGCGAATTCAAAAGATTGGCAAAAATAAGCATGAAAAAACTTTCTGTAGTAGAGGACAAATCATGCCTCGCAAAAAGGTCACATGGATGGCTAACCCTCAACACGTACTCCAAATTGTCTTCTCAGGGGTACCTAACTTTACCATTCTCGGCACATACTAAACTTCGTTTCTTAAAACTAAGACTGGGAGTACTCAACCTGCTTTGTCATCTGCCGAAGTGGAAAAGAGATCAAACACAGCAGTTATGCCGCCTTTGTGAGAAACACAGAGAAGATATAATCCATATTCTCTGTTTATGCACATGCCTGATGCAGGATAGAAGGTCCCTCCTAAGGAAAATTTGGAACAAAATGGAAATCAGATCCTGCAGAGCCGCAGTTTTAGCAAGTTTCAACTCACATAACCCGGAGCTAAATTACGCCTTAGTCAGGTTCATGGAGCAGGCCGACAAAAGAATAACGAAAGGGTCAAAAAATTGAAATCATCATCATGGACTTAGCTGGGTGGCTGTTCTTGAGGGGCGAGGTTAAATGAACTTGAAAGCACCCCACACCAAAACTTTGCAAAAACTTTTTTTATAGAATTTTGAAAATGTTTTAGCAAGAGCGAAAGGAGAATGGACTCCGAACCTGAAAGGCTGCACTTTTAGTCACTTAATGCACTTTATTGATTGCACAGAATGTCATTTTAAGAATCAGTACAGTCTTATAGTAATATCGCAACCTCTTAAAGTAATTAATTAAATCATTTTTATTTTTTTTTTACACAAAAAACGTTGCCAATCTATTTGGGCTTATGTTATTGTATAATGAAGTGGATTGCAAAGGTTATTTTAACTAAGCAATAAAGTATTATTATTATTATTATGTTGTGTTGTATTGATATTGTGATGTGTGACTGTGTTTGGTTCGTCACACAATTTGTGTTGTGCTGTTACATTTTGGAAGTGAAAGTGTTCTCTTGTTATTGTGTTTTTAAAATTGATGCATTCATGTTGTGCAATTATTGTGGTTGGTTTGTTGCTTTGTGTTCTTTTGTTGTGTTTTTATTTTATTTTTTGTGTCATTATGGTGTTGTGTTGTTATACATTGTGCTACGGTATTTTTGTGTTGTATTGCTGTGCAGGGTTTTGCATTGTTGCATTCTGTTAGACCATGTTCTCTTTTGTACTGTGTGTTGATGTTGTTTCATGTTACAATGATGCGTTTGTGTCATATTTCACTATTTGTGTTGTTGGTGTTTTTGCACTATTATCTTGTCTAGCATTATTTTGTCATGTCGTTGTGTTGCTATTATGCTGTACTCTGGTTGAGTTGTTATTTTCCTGATGTTATGGTATTCTATTGAGGTCACTCTCTTGTGATGAGTTTTGTAATGTACTTTTATGTTTTGACTTTGTCATTTTGTTTTGTGAGTACGTTATTATTGAGTTGTGCTATGTTATGTAGTTCATAAACGTTAGCAAACGTGATGCTGGCTAAAAGCAACAGTTCCAGTGAAAAGAAACCATTTACCACTGCAAATGTATTAACATACCCCTGCCCATGATCTGCAGCTGTTTAAAACACAAATCAGCCTATATCCATGGCAAAGAGAACACCCTAAAATAGTACTTCCTGGTTTGACTAATATGACCCAACCCCTAAAATCCATTCCATCCTCTCATTTTCTGTGTTGCCACCCTCCACATTCAACCTCAAACGAGCTGAATTCTCAAACATCAAGAAGAAAAAACAGCAAAACCCTAAACTTTATTCAGAATGTTGTGCTGAATCAATAAAAAAGCTTTAAAACGCTCCAAGGCAAACCCATTGAAGATGTGCTGTTTGTAGGCTTACTATCCTACCCATATCCTATATATCGCTGCATGTGTTCTGTCCCTATTCTTTGTTTTCCGGTCCAGGGGGTCCCTGTCAACCTTTTAACAAACTTTCAAAAAAAGAAATCTTTTTTAAAGTGCACTCCCTGTTTTCTGTAAAGAAAGCAGGCTGCATTTAAAAAACAAAACTTTACTTTATATAATACCATTCACAGGCACGAGGGTCTGCTGGACCCAGCAGGCCAACCTCCCCTTGATTGCGTCCAATCGCAGTTAGCCACAATTTGCGAACAACCTTATTAATAATCATGAGGGCGGTTGGATTGCAATCAGCAACAATTTGCATCTTTAAGAACTGAGCTATTAGTACATAGATCAGTCCTTTAAAAATTTACTGGTTGCTAAAATACTGGGCGCAATTTGCTACCATTATTTTTCAACCAGATATTTGTAGATCTGGCCCTTAGAGTCTCTTGACGCTGGTGAACTACAAAGTGGTGGCAAACATGTGAAAACCCTGCCTCTGGAATGAGTTACTCTGAAAACTTTCTCCAATGCATGTATAGAAGACAGTTTCTCCCTTTCCTAGTTTAAAGCACAAGTTCCATTTGTGCTGCTTATGTTCTCAGGCTGATATATTTGTGGAGCTCTTATGGTACTGGAGACATCTTCAATAAGAACCTTTCTTTCCACAGAGGGTGGAAAACAGATCTTCAGCTCTCTGAGGCATCTCTAATGGTAGCTCATACCTAGTAATTAAACATTCTGATTACATCTAGTGGTGCAGTGGACTCTACAGAACATAGAAGATCTAATGATGACGCTGGGTACGCCTTTCCTTCTTCTGTGAGCATGGGCTCACTCATGTGCTGCTGTTTTGGTGCTGGGTGACTGCACACACCTGTTTATGAACCTTCATGCCACAGACATCCTCTTCACTTCTCATTGCAGCTGGAAGAACTTTTCTTAAAGCCTTTGGTTGTTTCCCTGTGCTACGCCTGAGGAGCCTCCCACTGTGCCTGGGGCCCTGACATCAATACATTTAAAGGACGGCGGAGAGGGTAATATTCTCCAATGTGCATCCTTGGGTTGGACAGGATGGCATTCTTCATTGTGCATCCTTGGGTTGGACAGGATGGCATTCTTCATTGTGCATCCTTGGTTTGGTAGTCAATGTGGGTACCCAGTATCAGGTTGAGTGATTCTGGCTCCATCAGGGGAATAAAAACAAGGGGAGTGGTTACTTACATTAAGAGTTGCTGAGTGTTCACTAATAAGCTACTGGTTGGTCACATAATGTCATGATAAACTCATTTTTATGACGGGGAGGTAAGAAACAATCCTCTGCGTATTGTAAACCTTTCCACTTCTTCTCTAAAGTGCACCTACCATAACCAATCCAATGTCTCCTCCTTCCAACAAACACACACACACAAAACAAACACAGGCTGTTCTCTACCTCACAGCACCAACCTTATCTTCCTTGATCCGGTTGACCTTCTTTTGGGTTTCCGGCGCTCCTCTAGCTTAGTAAAGTGTGGGAACATTGAAGCAGCATGGACAGGCATGAACTGTCATGATTGGCAGTTTCTGATTGTACACTCCAGACCCTCCACTGAAGTCAGCAGAGGAGAGTTCAAATAAGATGGGATGACTGGTGCTTGCAGTGTCCCTTCCTTAGGTAAAATTAATGCCTTTGTGTTTACACACACTGCATGTAGAAGAACGGCTGTGCCTCTGATGTTCACCATCTACCTGCAGCAAATATATGTAAGGCAATATTTTGCTAAACTGATGACCTGTGTTTAGGTCTCCAGCTTTCCTATTGACTCCTGTGAGTGGTGGCTGGAAAGAAGTGGTGAACAGTTCACCACACACTAATTAGCTCCCTACAACTGCCCCTACACAAAACTGGAATCGACCATGCTGCCTCCTTTAGTTACAACTAGGACAAGGCAATGGTACACTGTAGCTCTTTGCCAAGGACAGCAGTCAGTTTTGAGAGGAAATGCAGTTGACATTAGGCCATACCCACATAACACGAGAGTCTTCAGTGTTAAAGCATTGAGGTGCTGATATTGGAGTTACTGAGTGGGGGAGGATTACCTGTACTCTGGCTGGACTTCCAGCTAGATCACTCTTAACACCATACTCAACTGTGGCATGTGTGGCTATTGCACGCGCACTGTGGAGCGCAAAGGCCAACCTCTTTTAAATGGAAGCATCCGTGCCGCAGCTTATACTAATCTAGGCAGAAGACTTCAGTGAGCCTCCATCTGTGGTGCAAGCTGTAGCTACATGAGAAGCAACCAACTCAATCCTGATAGCCATGTTTGTGCTTCCCACATATGCCACCAGTTGCACTTGGTCTTTTTTAGACATTCGAGAACCCTGGTTAGTAATAAATTCATGTCGCACAGTGAGCGAAATTATACTGGTTTAGCAATCTGTCAAAAGTCAAAATCGTACCTGTAAGTTTCTTGGTCACAGTTGTGAGGTGAAGCCGTCAACTGATCTATGAATCTCACCTCAGGTGGATTTCACTAGAATCAAAACCTCTAATGCTGGGGCAAAAGTGTTTTGGGAGGGTGTTGTATTGCCAAGAGCCTTGGTCACTCACAGGAGATTTCGCTTGCCCCCAGGCAGTGAAGGTATACAGAGACGTTTTAAAGCCAGCCTTTTAGAGGGCCCCCTGATAGAGCCAGCTCATTTCTGCAAACAGTCGTGCCCTAATGACTTTGAATAATTCTTAAACAGAATGTTTTATATACCGTTTTGCTTTAATTTATTTTTAATGTGGGTGATGTTACAAAGTCTATTACAGACATTTTACAAAGAAATGTGTTTATATTTCATGCAACATTCATAAAAAAAGTTTCTTTTAGATCAATACAGGACCTCACATATGAGTAATGAGAGGGTGTCACTCACAGAGATTATTTGCAGTAATATTAGTGAGCTGCCGCTGTGTTAAAATATTGAAAACACGTCACTATCCCTGAATATTAGATGTAAACACATTTAGAATTTGGACGAGTGTGCCTGAGCACTGTCAGAGAACTGAACAAAGAGGACATGAAAGAGCTGAAATTGGATCATAAATTCAAAGCTGGTCCGTACAGGGGCCCCCAAAATATGCTTGGCCCAGGGCCCCCAAAATCCTTAAGATGTCTCTGAAGGTATACCAGACTATGGAGCCGAGGAAATGGATAGGTGTCCCATGAACCCTCTCTCACATCCGAAAAAGCATCCATTTGGGGACTCTAAAGAGACCCTCTAAAGGTGAACAGGTCAGAAATGCCTTGTCGTCGCTCTTTCCCCTGAAGCAGACCACACACAAAGCATCTGGACTAGTATTATTAGCAACTTTTACCTGGAGCCAACCCAGTACATAAAACGTGTAAACAATAGTGCAAAATATCTCACGAGTTGTGGCAATATAAAAAAATAAAGAGTGTGCAAAATACGAAGAAAGCTAAGATGATAACAGATGGTACGTCTTCTTCCACCCAAACTTGCAGCACTATCCATCAGCAGCTAGAGAGTCTGCCCTTCTGAGAAGTGGAGTACAGAGGCCTCATATTTGCTTGATTTCCTTGGAGGGATCATCCCGCCCCCCCCCCCCTCCCGAGCGAGTGCCTGAGCCACACCTTGGCGTTCCATATTTCACTTTTTGGCACAATTAGCTTGGAAAGGTGCCCTCGTGATGCTACATATGGTGTGATTAATCACATGAGATTGTTTGCTATATTATACACCTTTAGGTGTGCATGGTGGTACTAACCCTAAATAAAAAAGCTTACTACCCTTGTCATAGTTATACAAAAAGAAGGTGTAAGGAAAAATATATATATATATTAAGCAAATGCCATCCAGAGGAGGTGTGGGACGAAAGGCCACAGGTGACACTGTCTGTAATAAGGTGTACACAAGCAGAAAGCTGTGAGAGGATTCTTCGATGCTGAAAACATGATCAGCTGCCCGTGCAGTTCACTGGCTGCACTTTAGGTCTCAGTTAGGGAATAGAAAGGGCTATACAATGCAGTATTTTTGTTCTAAAGCAAGTACAAATAATTAATGTCTCTATGTACAAGTTATAGCCTGATTTATGAAGTACATTTATTCACAGTGCAAATACCTGCTGCTGCTTGTTGTTCATGGGCAACACATGGCTGCCGAACACGAACTTGGGGGCATATCAGCAACACCTTATCGCTCAGCGCTCTTTGCGTGAGGATAATTATCGCCGGGTAACGTGGATTTTTATCGCTGAGATAGCGTGCTATTCGCAACGCTTATCTCCTCAGAGATAAAAATCCTCACGCTAACTGCCTAATGTGAGATTATCGCTGGAAATCCAGTGATAATCTCACGTAGTGTGGCATTAGCTTGCTGATAGGGACTCACAAACTTAGCCATGATATCCACCTTCCATAGGATATCATGGCTAAGTCAGTCCTGAAGCAGGCGTAAGGAAAGTAGCGATAACAGGGGTTATCGCTACTTTTCCTGCCGCTATGCTTCATAGCGTGGGGCTTGATGATAGGAGAAATGTCGCTTAGCGACATTTCTCCTGTCATGTTAGGTCAGGAACGCCCACTCATTAGAGATGCAAAGCTGGGCGTTAGGAATCCCCATGCTAAAGCAAGGTTTCACACGTTAGCGTGGCCTTGCTAATTAGGCGATAAAATTATTGCCGTTTTTCGGCTGAAAACAGCCGCAAAAGCGGCGATCATTTTTTATCGCCAGCTTGTAAATATGCCCCACAGTGCTGTAAGAACAACGAAAATGGCCAAGTAGGTAATTTGCTGAAGACAGAATACGTTTTCTGTCTGCAATTCCTGCAGCTTTTTCTGCCGGGACATCTTTGAGAAATACCATCCAAGGGGCATATTATCAAGACAGGCGATAAAATTATCGCCGCTTTAGCGGTAGAAAACTGCCGCTAAAACGGCGATAATGGGCTTGATAATATGCTCTATGGAATTCCAATTGAAGCCCATGTTAGATGTGAAGGACATCTAACATGGGCTTCAATTGGAATTCCATAGAGCATATTATCAAACCCATTATCGTCGTTTTAGCGGCCGTTTTCTGCCGCTAAAGCGGCGATAATTTTATCGCATGTCTTGATAATATGCCCCCATGTGCGGGGTGACTTGGACAACATCGGTTATCACCACTCCATCGTATGGTAATACCAATGTTTCCCTCACTGGTGCAGTGTCTGTCTGGCCTGTCACCTCCCTTGTGAGGGCCTTCAAGGGCTATCTCGGTCTTCTTCAACCCTGGAGCACAAGACGTCTTCCTCAAGGGCAGAGGGTGCATCTTTAAACAAGAAATGGGCATAAGCGGAGTCCAGCACATCTGAAACACCTCTTGCTTAATTATGTCTGTGGCCTAAAGCAAATTAAGATCGAAATCTTGCGAGATTACCAAATCTCGTGAGACAAGGCGGCCTTGTTGGGCACTGCTCATATTTAAGTCGCTCCGACCTTCCCGCGACCCATCACAGCGCTGACAAAGTGTCACTCATCAATGAGAAAACCGAAACAGCGACTAAAAAACTCGAAATGAATGTGGAGTAATGACGCTACCGCCTCGGTATCCAAAACTCATCACTGTCAGAAGGCATTTGACAGACAAAGACAAGATCTGCAACAGAAGCGGCTTGCTATTGAAGAACTCGCCAGAGCAGCATCTAGAAGAGTATCTCTTCATCATTGTTCTTTCTCACCTGGATCTTCTTTGCCAGCACAACGATTCAGGTGCCTGCAAAGAAACAACATAGTACAACACTCTCTAACAAGCTTGGTACTGCTTACCTTGAGAGAATACAATCTGAAACCCTGCAAAAGAAGGGGAATCAGAATTGCGAACAAGCAAAAGTCTGATGCATTACACCTTTATACTAACTATTGTACTAATACTTGTGTTCCACATTTGGTAGAGAGCAGACCGAATCTCAAAGAATGTGAAAAGTAATGCCTTAGAACAACAGTTTGTCTTTATGATTTCTGATTGCATGTAGATTCAGACATACTGACATTATTTGTATACTAATATGATACTCGTGTTGGTCTATGCATGCTATGATATTTCTGGTTGAGTAACTGAATTATTGCACCCAACAACTTATCCTAGAAGAATTAGTGACAAGATTGTCACATAGGTTAAAGCCATAGACAAAAGAAGGCCTGGAATGTACACCATGCTTACTTACCTGTTATACTAGAACAAGCTATGTGTTCATAGAATTTAACAGGAACAAGTACATAATTTTATTTCTTGTTACCCCTGAAAACATGAGAGAGAGGGAGCACTAAAGGCGGGAAAGGGAACTCAGTCAGGTACTGATATCCTTTGGGGTGGAAACACAGAAAAACAGTAAGGGTTAACAGAATGGGTTCACAAATAGGATGTTTTTTGCTTTACACAAGGAACAAGGAAGTAGGACGGTCTCAAAGCTGAAAAGGAAAACTCCCAGTAGAGGGAGAACATCATGTTCGCCACTCTTCCCCCTCTCTCTCTCTCTCTCTCTCTCTCTCTCTCTCTCTCTCGTCATCCCATTCCCCTTTCCCCTTTGTGGCCACAGTTCTGGCCGAGTTCATTCTCGATAAGGGCTCTGGGGCAAAGGTGGAGTTGGGAGCCAGCGTCTGGACACACCTCGCCTCTGCAGAAAAACAGGTGAGTGAGTGACACAAGCTTGACAGTATCTTTGTTGCACCCAACATATACTCCCACTGAAATTAGAGTCACAGATACTTCAGTTGAACTAGCACGTAGCAAAGTATACTTCAGGAAATATTGCTGAGCAGCATGACACAATAATGTTTCACATTATTCACGGCACATTATGAACCTCTCAGGAGCGATATTAGCATTAAAAAAATTACATGTACACACATTTCCTATTTACTTCCCGCTAGGAGAAGGCAGTGGGTTAAAGAGCCCGGCCAACATGCATTACTTGCAACAAATAGAAAGGTTATTAAATATTAAGGCAACATTCACAAGAATTGTATCCATCCTGGAAAGGCACTGTCCGACATTACAGAGTGTCGCCTATGTAACTATAAAAAGGAGTCCACGGTACACATCTTGCTATGCTGCCCAGTCTTGCGGCAAGCCCGCAGAATCTATCTCAGACCCATACTTCTCCAGCTGGGCATCCGTACAGCAAAGGAGGCTGTTTGTAAGCTCTACACTTTGAACATTGTGAAGAACATGGACAACTTTGGGAAATTTGTACATCATACTCTCATACTTCTGAAAGATAAGTTGGAAGAGACCGACTAACAGCCTGACGAGCCTCATGACACCAGGGTCACCCTCCCTGAGGCCTGCTCCATCCCTGAACAGCAGATTTTTACCAAGTGGCAGCATCGAGCATCAATTCTGTCTCATTTATTTAAATTATCAAGTCTATACCGGCTGTTCATATATTTTCTTGATGGATTGGTTCTAAATACTAGGAGCTTTTAAATTCTACTTTTAATAATGAATCACACATTTTTTGCTATATGTTTTCAATTTTGCGCATTGTAATGGTTTTAAATAATCACACCATAAAATTCAATAATTCCATTTCATTCATTCATTCACAAGAATGACACATTCCATCTTACAAGGCAAAACACCAGGGAACCGCTTAGCACATAGTCCCTGTTGGGGCACCCATGATGATTTGGTCACACCCCAAGAAACATCATGGGCATTGGAGGTATGTCTAGAAGGCATGAACCACCAGCAGGTCAGTCCTCCTCTAACCATTTCCCTACCCAAAGAACCCCTCATAAAGAGGACATTGATAATAAACCTGAGGGTACACTAGGATTTAAGGATCATTCTTTGGAATTGTTCAGCCCAAACGGACCTTGGGGGTGGGTGAGCGGGTTTTCAGAGATCTGTACATTGCTGGACATTGAGGGACAAAGACAGTCTCCCAGGGGCTGCTCAGCCTTTTAAATCCTCTGACCCCACCACTCCTTTCTAATGACCAATTTCGATCAGTTGTTCACCCCAGCTGCAAGCCTCAGGTGGAGGCAAAGGATGATGGGAAACCCCACAGGGGAGGGCGGCACTAGCCCAGGCGTAGCCAAATGGGATGGCTCCCTGCCCTTCAGTGGATCGACTAATGACGCCCCTCTGCTGCTGGTGGGGGACATTGATCTATGATGTGCTGATAATAGCAGGGGTGGAAAAAAATATCCTGCAAACCAATAACTCGGCAATTTATCTGGTCTGCACCCATAGAGGCACCATCACAATCAGGACCTAGATTAGGAAAACCTATTAAATGAGCTATACTCAGTTTACCACATCTTTAACATTACTTCCTACTCTCTCAAGCACTCTAAATAGGAGCCTTGGAATCCCTCGACAAAAAAAATCCGTTATTGAAACCACTGTACATTACTGCACAGTGAGCAGATACATTTAAAAATATATTGACTCTTCATACTTAACAGTTATCTAATAATTAGAAAAATGAAAATGTGAACACCTGTTAAATAGCAGAAAAACGCAACCCCTTTTTGCACAAACTAGTTGCCTCACAGACCATCCATGATTTGGGTTTAAGGGGAGAGGAGTTGGCCTAACGGCTAGGGCGCTCGACCTCGGACCTGGGGAACTGGGTTCGAGTCTCGTTAATGACGCTGAACATCCTGCAATTCTGGGCAAATCACTTAATCTCCCCGTGCCTAACAAAAAATGAATGTGTGTCCTCATGTAACGTA
This sequence comes from Triturus cristatus, assembly GCF_964204655.1. NCBI lineage: Eukaryota > Metazoa > Chordata > Amphibia > Caudata > Salamandridae > Triturus > Triturus cristatus. Next base: position 744,011,925 of record NC_140580.1, on the reverse strand, counting down.
ACTGGTGCTATGTAAAGCGCTCTGATACCCGATTGGATTCGGGTCAAGTTCGCGCTATATAAAACTCCACAAAAAAAAAAGTGTAAATAAGTACAAGTGTTAGGCTGCTCTGGTCAATAATCAGCCATGGTGACCAGCACTGTGCTCAGCTGACACAGTGGCAGTCCATCCCAATGGCTCAGGAGGTTGAACGCTCACCTCTGGCAACTGAACGGCAGCTCACGAAATTAGGTGCTGGAAAGGCCGGCTAAGCCTCATATCCTACAAATGTCGGAAAATGGAGAACGTTACATTGTGTAATGGTGCAGGACCCTAGACCCTCATGCAATATTAATAATCACACAGACTCAGTATCGTCGTTGGTAGAACTGGCCCAGGGGACGTGCACCCAGTCCCTTTTATTGTCAGGGTCACATGTCCTGTGACGCCTATGGTGGATGGGTGTGGGGTGTAAACCAGCCCTCGGGGAGTGGCTGGTAACATAACCACTAGAACAGTGACCCGCAGATCACTACACATTGCATAACAGAAACACCTTTTATTTGAAGTACTTGGAAACTGGAAAGGCACTACACAAAATAAGTTATTTGTATGCACATTGACAGGCAAATGGCTGCCTTTGTATCTGAGTGCCGCTGTTTCTCCATCGGTTTGAAAGGCCTGCGTGCAGCATTGCCACGAACTGTACCTCCAGGGTCTAACCGGAAAATGCTCCTGCCAAATGCGCACATATTTGGTCCTGTTTCGAATGTTTTAGTGCTGTAACCTGCCAATCAAACGGAGTCTGTTTGGGCAAGGGTAGTGGGAAAAATACATGTGCATAAAAAGTATATGTGGTGCACCCTCCAATGGGACTAAAGTGGGGATACCCTAGTGGTGACTTCCGCCCAGCCCCTTATTCTTTTCAGGCTCCCAGATTAATAATTTTCCTGTGATAGAGCGCGCTCTGGCAGCAGACTGTGAACGCGTCTGCGCCAGGAAGGTACACACGTTCATTAAAACTGGCAGAGTTCATTTCAAAGTCCTTATTCATGAAGAGGAAAGAAAATAAACTCAGAACGTGTTTGTGCAGTGACTAAATAACCTCATGTTCAAGCTATTCCCTGAAGTCGGTGCGTTTGCTACAACCCTGTTTTGCTAAGTGCCGGTTTTTTCAGAGGTTAGAAGCCACCTGCCCTGGCTCTCGCGATGATGCCATTTTAACATGACTTACTCTTGAATGAGTTCTCGCCCTGCTGCTTTTCCTCATTCCGAGCAACCGTCACCTCCTGCTAAGCTGACGTCACTGCGTTGAGTTCGAGACCTCATCAAAACGACCCAGGTGCTGTTCAGCTCGATGTTTCGTATGTTAAAAGCGAAACATTAAATATACAGAATGGCAAACTCAATCGAGTAACCGTATTTTGAAGAAGGTGTGATAGATTTGAGGAGACAAGGGCATCCGACTATAGAGGCGCCTTGAAGGCTCGCGGGCTTTTTTTTTTTAAGTAGACCGTATGCAACTGCAAATGTAGCCAATACTTGTGTTTTAGTTTTCAGTAGCAAAAGGAAACTTGAAATCGTACTAGAGATGCTGTTTGCAGGAATCTACTACGTACGTTGAAGCTACAAGAGGCCAAACGCATACAGAATGCGTAGAGGAACTGAAAGAAAAAATAAGCACGGTATATTAAAAAAACTTGCGGGGCTCATTAGACAATTGCAGTAATTAAAACAATCATTTGCAATGCATCGGTCTCGCCTTTGGGGACTTATGTGCATTTAGCTATGCAGCACATTTACCTGGGTGCTGAAACATCTATTGTTTAATATGGAGGGAGAGAAAGCACCAAACTGCGTGACACGCTAGGTATGGGAAAACATGTAGAGAAATATTGCCTTTCAGCGGGGAATAGTATAGGCCAAAGCTCTGTTTTTCATATAAAAGCAGGGCCTTCGTTGGTCGTATAACTGAAAATACAAGATCATAAAAAACTATTATTGTCTCTTTGTACTTTGGGGATAAGCCTGTCTGCTCGTAGCAAGCTACAAAGGGGTTCAGCAGGGGTTATCTAAAGTGTGTATCCCCCTTACCGTAAGTAGAAGCAAGGTCCCTACTTGGACAAAGGTACCTGACTGGAAAACGAACGGGAAATATTCTCTCCTACAAATTCATGTACCTCTCAATGGTATTACATTAACTGTGTTAGTAGATATAGTTCCCATAAGCCCAGTGGTTGTGAAGGTAACTTTAGAATGCACTATTAGAAGTTGCAGAAAGGAAGCACACGCACAAACACCAAACCGCATGGTGTTCACCGGACAAAGAAGGAACTCTACAACCACGAGCACCCATCCAGTGTAAACCATGTTGGGCCAAATCCTCACTAGACCACCCTCGAAGAGATGCCAAACCGGTTTCTCTAACAACATAGATCATTTATTGTTTATTTTTTAAAAGCGTAGGGTGGTGCCACTCCGTTTCGAGAGTTTTTTTATTTTTTAAATAATCTACGTACCTAACCCCTCTACATTTGTCCTGCCCAATGCATGTTTGTGAGGAAGTTGTCTGCAATATTGTGGGTTCTGTAAGAGCCCTGTCCGGATTCCACCGATGTTCTAAGACCACACAAGGAAGACAGTAAAAGACAGGCAACAACGAGTAAACGCAGCCATGGAAGAACAACAAGTCCCACTAAACCGACCATGTGAAACAGAAAGCGTTAAAAAAACACACAAGTATAAAATGGTCAAATCAAGATAAAAGCATTCTCGCATATGGGTATGTCTTGTTTGGTTCCCATCTGTTACCCCATGTATGCCCTCTCTAAAAATTTGTCCCAGAGACACACTGGTTCAGTAACCTAGAAGTAAGTTAATATGATACCTGCAATGCTTTTCCTAAAAGTATGTTATTAAGTCGAGGTGCGGAATATGCAAGTGTTAAGCTCCGGGTCCCCCTTAACGAGTTTTACATCTCCTTCTTGATTCCACTTGGGCTGGTGTTTTGAAACGATGAATGATTTATCCTAGCAGCTTCCTATAACTGGAACATAAAATGTAAGTGGAAAGCTAGCTGCTAAAAAGTGTGCTGGGGAAATGAAGATCAGCTGTCTTGATAAGTATTGTATTGTAATTGCATTTGTATAGTGCTTACTACCCCTGACAAGGCGTCAAAGCACTTTTTAGGCGAGTAGCACGCTACTCCAGGACCCATAAAGGATTAGTTTTGAATTAGTATAGAGAAACATGCCAGTAAATTTTAAGTGGTGGATATGTTAGTCAGAAATTTTGAATTTGGAAGGATAGAGGAAAAAAGGTTTGTATTTATGTAGCGTTTGTTACCCCTGATGGGGTGTTGAAGCATGCTACTCTGGAAACCCATAAAAAATTAGTGGTGAATTAGTATGGTGAAACACGAAAGTAATTTGAGTGGTGGATATTAGTCAGTTATATCGAGTGAGAAGATAGCGGAGCGATAGAAGGGGAAGAAATGCTTGCATTCAAGCACCTGTTACCCCTGATGGGCGTTGAAGCGCTTTTCTGGCGAGTAGCGCGCTACTCCAGAACCCATAAAGGATTAGTGTTGAAAATTAGTATAGTGAAATATGAAGTAATTTAAGTGGTGGATATGTTAGTCAGTTATTTGGATTGAGAAGGGTTAGAAAAGGGAAAAAGGCTTGCATTTATATAGCGCTTGTAATCCTGATGGGGTGTTGAAGCGCTTTATTGGCGAGTAGCACACTACTCTGGAACCCATAAAGGATTAGTGGTGAATTAGTATAGTGGAATATGGAATTTGAGAAGTGACAGACACGGTCAGCAAACATTTTATAGGGATGAAGATCACCTCAACTCCTGAAGGCCATTTAAACACGTTGCCCCTTAACTCTTGAACGAGCACTAGCAAAGCCAATAAGCCTAGCTTATAAATAAAATTGCCTCTGATCACTGATGGTTTAGGCTCCCAAAGTCATCCTTGCACACATTCATTTATTCATCCGCATGACTCATTGTTGCATTTAGCCAAATAAAATAAAACATATGCAAGCTAAATTAAAAGAAGAAATAATATCGGTCAAAATATGGCAGGCATATGCTTGCAATAACAAAATAAAAGTCAAATCAGCTGTTGCCCATCTTTGAACAGTATGGCAAATAGTGTATCACTGTTTTAATTTCTGGCATTGCATGGCCAATACTATTCCATGATGGTTGTAAGATGTTTAGAGGCAGTGGCTGCGAGCGACAGCAGATGAAATGAGCAGCAAGCAAATGTCTCATTACCACTGGCAGGGGACATGTAGTGCGCACCCAATAAAAAATTGCAACAAATCAAAGGGGACTTATTTATTGTTTTTAACCCCTTCGCTGCGGCGCGAATTCCGCCGCAGCGCTTGACTATAACCACGTTCTGCAGTATTGGGTACCGAATTTTTCCAGAAACCAAAAAGTAACTTCTGCATAATTAAATGCTGTACTTCAGACAAGACGTGGGAGGAGCCAAAACTCCTTTCAGTAGTACTTTTGAAAACTGATGATCACAATGTATGATAGATGCACAGCTAAACCAGACCTACAAATGGAGCGGTCACCTTGCATGTTTACAGCTACCACTAGTTGGACCACCTATGGGCAACGATTCCCGAACAAGCCTCCAAACAACCCCATTACAACAGGTTTACGTGGGACCACAAGCGCTTCCACATCTTAGAAGCGAAACAAAAGGAGCACATCTTCCTTTGGTCTTCAAGCTCAGCGTCTAACTATTAAAACTAATACCAGCTGCAACCTTTTATTTCTATCCTAACCGAAGTGTAGAACTTGGGACTCCATCTCACCTCTTTCGGACACATCAAGCTTAATCAGGGAGAGGATGCGGCCCGTCGGCTAGACTGCCGACTTTGGTGCTTGAAACCAGGGTTCGAGCCTCGAGGTCGCGTCCACACCCTGTGATTCTGGGCAAATCACTTAATCTCCCCGTGCCTGAATATGTAATGTAAATACGGTGCTATGTAAAGCACTCCAATACCTTCGGGTCGAGTTCGCGCCATATAAAAGATGCAAAAAAACCCAAACCAACATAAGACGAAACCCATCACAACACAATCAGAGCGCATTTCTATCTCGCATAACCTACGCATAGCAGACTTCAGACAAGGCAACGGTTCAGAATTAATTTGCTATACACAACATATTACTACCGCTTGGCGAATGGTCATATTAGGTCAAAGTGGTTACGTGTCAATGAACAAGGTAGCCACAGATTTCTAATGAGCTAAAAATGCAAAGAAATCTAAACTTCCGCAACTGCCAAGCTCAATCATACCAGTAGTAAACAAGGCAGAATGCTGCCACGCTTCCGAAGGTGATCATGTGCTTCACACTTACTTGCAGGTAGTGACTTTCTTTTGATTCGTCGCAGGGCTTGGTAATCAATCTGTTGCTTTGTGAAACAAAAGAAAGTCCCTACGTGTTACCTAATCAGAAGTTCCCGCGCTCTTACAGTGCAGTCATTTCTCTGCCATTAGAACTGCACCAAACACGTTAATAGTTTAAAAGAAAACATCGGCCCATTTGTAGAGGTTATACATTACGTGAGTAACTAGCACAGCGTTGAGTTCGGAGACACTGCCTGTGACTCAGAAATCAAATGGCAGAGAAATGGCTGAGAAGGAGATTTACAATTAGCCTCTTCCATCCTCGCCCTTGCTTCTGTGGTGCAGTTCGTGTGCAATTAAAGCTTACCTTAGTGACGGGCGTCCGCAGGAGATTCCAAGCGCTCTTCCTCCCCAGCACCTCTAATGGCAGGCTGCATGGCATGGGCGCCGCCATTCTGTTATTCTCTGAGCCGATGTCCAAGCGGCGCGCACGCGCACTGCAGCCAATCTGCCTTCCCTGAACCTGCCCTACCCAGAAGTAAGTGTGAAGCGCATGAGCTTCACCTTCGGAAGCGTGGCAGCATTCAGTTCATGATGCTGCGCACTACGAGTGCGTGACATTTAACGCTCTAGGGCAGCAGGCGCAATAGGGACAGGAGAACAGGGCCAATCTGCGGGGCTCTCCTTGGTGCACGGGAGCCCCGCCCACACTGAGGCGCGAGACGCCTGACTTCCGGTCTTCGCGCACAATGCGCACTACTTTAAAACAAGCATTTGCAATGCAATACAACTCGAATTTACGCGAGACGTATTGCAGTACAAATGTGAGTGCAGCTTTTAAGAAGGCACGAACGGGAGTGGGATGGGATGAGGGGGGGTGCAAAAAGTCAGAACTGCAGGAGGAGGCTGGGGGGGACACAGGGCAGAAAATAGTGTTGGAGTAAAGGGGTCAATAGCCGGGGAAGGATACAAATGACAAGATGGCTGTCAGGAGGAGGGACTAACAAGCCTGAAACCCAATCAGAATGCAGCATTTAGGATGTAAGCCAATCCAATAGCTGGGCGGAGAGTGGGCGGAGCTTAAACGAAGCTTCCCCTGATATAGTATATAGTATATAGTCAACGAGACAGCGCTGTCTAGGCGAGACCTAAAAACAGCAAGTAACAACCTTAGAAACACAAAATGCTTGACAGGTCGCATTAAAAAGAGAAGAAAGACTGATAGGGTTCTAAAGCAGTGCATTCCTAGCACCTGGAAAATGCATATTTTTCTAATTTTATATTGTAGCCCGAGGTTTGCCCAAGAAATTACCTTACAGTACACCATATAATTGTTTAGGGACGCGGAAGTCAATTGATTTGGCCACATTTATAGGAGCTCGAGCCAAGGTCGGACGTGAACCCGGCTCCTCGGGCCAAAGGTTTTGGGCGTTTGGCTCCATGACTTCCAAATGACTGTATAGAAACAAGCGTTTAGATGCCTGAACCATCCTCTCCACTGATACCTTAGTGGTCTCATACCCAGAGAAGTGAGATGAAGAAGAACCCAGTGCAGGAAATAAAGTGGATCCAGCTCTGGCAAGTATTACTGAGCCACATCCAGACTGGTTCCAGAGAAATAGGTTAAATTTGTCCCATTGTAAATTGCGACAGCGGGACACATTCAGCAGCACCCACGCTTTGGGGCTTATTTACAAGCCCCTTGCACCGCCGGTGCGTCACTTTTTTTGATGCACCGGCGGCGTATCATGCTGCCCTATATTTACAAGGCCACGCAAAGTCACCCTGCATGTCTTCCCATGGCCTTGTAAATATGGCCCCTTTTCACGCATCACTTTGCGTGAACGGGGCATGCCATGGTGTAGCTGTGGGTGTTTCCACGCAACACCCATGGATTCTGCCTCATTTCCAGATTTACAACATTTCATAAACGTGGGAATGAATCAGAATCCTATGCCTCCCTAGGGAAGGCCTAAGGATACGCAACAAGGTGAAATACTTTTGTTTTCCCTAATTGTTTCCTCTTTCTATGCGTGCTGCATTCTGCAGCACCCATAGAAAAGGAAAAAGCCTCTTGTGATTATTTTTGTGCAGGAAGGTTTCTTCCTGCACAAAAACAATCATCATTGCAACACAGGCACCCCTGCACCATGCTGCAAGGTTGCCTGCGTTGGCACATGGCAGCCAATTGTGCGCCAGTGTAGGGGAAAGCACCAGGATGCGTCATATTGTTGTGAATATGACGCATCCCATTGCTTTTAAAATGATGCAGCTTGGCACTGCAAAATGGCTTGCGGCGCCGTGCTGCATCATTTTGTTGTAAATAAGGCCCTTAGTCTGCTTTCTTTTCTGAGCAGGAACCTGCAGGCAGTGAGTGGGCTTTCTTATTTCCACTTCTTGCTGCGCCTAATATGAAAGCCTGTTTTAAAAGGACTATCAGCCCTTCTTTTGATCTCCTATCACCTCGATTGAGAACTATCTGGAGCCTAACAGGTAGATGCCAATGCAAGACAGGGAAACATCCTAATGTAGGGTGTCAGAGTGCTTTACATCACACACATGCATGCATAGTTAATACATCATACAATGTGTACATCAATGTACAACATATGATACCTAAGACAATGAGGTTTACAAGGTGTAGAAGTCACTCATTGTCCTTCCTGGTAGGCATTTTATGTTAAGATTGCATGGTCAGGAGAAACTCAAAACCAGGATTTAAAACATAACACAGTGGATGAGTTTGTGTGTACTAATAAGACTTTAATACCCAAAAGAATTAACTTATAGCAACCTTAGAATGGGCTTGCTGAAAAAAAATTTGGTTATAAACCCATAAATTGCAGTTTGACTGCATCTCCCTGATTTTAGTTCATAGTTCACTGTGTTATATTAGAAGGTTGCAACTTATGACCTTCACATAAAAGGATCCCTGTGTTCATAGTTGCCACCCACTTAAACTTTCTACATAAAATGCAAATCTGTGATATACAAGCATCCTGGGAGCAGTTTTGGGGTAACACTGCCACTGGATTCAAGCTAGCCTGGCTGATGAGGGGTGATACCCCGAAAACGGTCCCAGGGTGCTTGTTTCCGGTCCAGGGAAGACCTGGCTTCGCAGTTTTGGCTGGACTGCTCCCATGAGGCACAGGGTCAAGGCTGATTTGAATATAGCTGGGTCTGTACTGGGGTGGTGCAGTGATCTAAAGAAAGATGATGGATTCAACCCAGATCTGTGACTGGAGGTGAGTGTCTGAAAAGTTTCAGCGCTCCGTCCATCATCTCCTTGTGTTTGCTTTTTTCGCCCTAAGTTGGCAGGGTATGCCCAGACATGGGTCCCTTGCTCACTTTGACTCTGGATTCAAGCTAGCCTGGCTGATGAGGTGTGTTACCCCGAAACCGGTCCCAGGATGACCTGGCTTGGCAGTGTGGGTTGGACTGTTCCCATGAGGCACAGGGTCAAGACTGATTTGCATATAGCTGGGTCTGAACTGGAGTGAGAAAGTGAGCTAAAGAACGATGATGGACTCAACCCAGATCTTTGACTGGGGGTGAGTATCTGAAAAGTTTCAGCGCTCTATCCATCATCTCCTTGTGTTTTCTTTTTTCTCCCTAAGTTGGCAGGGTATGCCCAGACGTGGTCCTTTGCTCACTGTGCCTCTGGATTCAAGCTAGCCTGGCTGATGAGGGGTGTTACCCTGAAACCGGTCCCAGGATGCTTGTTTCCAGTTCCAGGAAGACCTGGCTTGGTAGTTCGGGCTGGACTGTTCCCATGAGGCACAGGATCAAGACTGATTTGCATATAGCTAAGTCTGAACTGGGGTGGTGAAGTGAGTTAAAGAACGATGATGGATTCAACCCAGATCTGTGACTGGGGGTGAGTGTCTGAAAAGTTTCAGTGCTCCGTCCATCATCTCATTGTGTGTACATTAAACTACAGGGAAACATTCCCAGCACTAGATTAGGTAGACTTTTGGCAGGCTACCTCTAACACAAAGTTCAACAAGGGTTCTGGCAGTACCTGGACCTAATCAATCCTGAAATGAAGCACAACTTTTATATCTAGTCCAGGATGGGAACATTTCAATCCAAAGGCTATCTAGAAGGATGTAGTAGACTCCAAGAAGGAAGTGAGTATTGAGATTGCAACGTTGGTGGGAAAGAGACAATGATGCACATTCTGCCATTTTGTAAAAAGCCTGTCAAAGTTGGGTATTCCAATTATTCAAGTCTTTGGGATTAGATTACCTGTGAATGCTTTATAATTCTGCTATAAAACGGACGATCAAGCCATCTTTTATTCCGGGGCCTTTTAGATGTGGCTACTGTGACCTCTTTTTTAAGTAGGGAAAATGATTTGGATTGTAGATTATACTACACGTATAACACATTTTATTGCACTCTTATAAAGCTTTTACAGAAGTAAATTTAAATAATATGTATCCAATGGTTTTACTGTTATTATTTAAAATATATATTGTAAGTCTATTGCAGTTGACAATCAATCAACAGCACCTATAAGAAGGGGACAGCAAATTCCTTTGAAAAATAAATATTTCTATTAGGGTTTATTCAAGATTTCAATAACATATGTATAACAGTACCAGACACCAATGGTTTTGATTAACACCTTCATGGTGTAAATGTCTCAATAGTTCTAAACAGACCATCATATGTCTGGTTATGTCTTCTTAGAGCTTCAAGTGAGCAATATAAAAAAAAAAACAACCACAGCTTAAACAAGAAGGGGAGAATTAAATGAAAATGACCTAGTGATAAAAAGACAAAAGAAGAGAGTAAATGAAAAGCAACTGAGGCAGGCCTTCACGGGGTCTTGTTATATGGATAAGAATTACTCTTAAAATCGAGCTAACCCAGCTGGATATACCATCCCAGGATTTGATTGGTGTGAAAATTAAAAATGGGACAAAAAAACAATATATTTGATTAACATCTATAATAGACCAAACCCAGCAACAAAAGAATCCCTGGTAATTAAACAGCTTGATTCTTTTTTAAATTTAACTAGAGCCCAGGGCATTGGTAATTGTAGGGGGCGACCTGAACTGCAATTTTGAACCAGTGGTGGGTTTTGAGGATCTCTTCGAAGAGGAAGACATAGCAAATAACATCCCTGCTCTTGAAAGTAGTTCGACAGTGCCCTGCTCAATAGCCGGTTTTGAAGGAGGAGTCCTTGAAAATAAGTACAGTGTGGTTACTCACTGTTGAGTGTGCTGAGAAAGTCCGACAATAATTTGTTGAGTCGCAGCGCGCTCTGTGGACTTCCTTCCAGTGGTTCGTCCTGAAATTATTAGGAGGACACTAACAGAAAATTATATGTTTGTTTAGGGGTTAACTTTTTTGTGTTTATTAGTCTTTTCATGTTTGTGACGTTCTGCACATGTTCAATTTATGTATATTTGTATTGTTGTATTTTTTGCTTTGTTGCTTCCATTAAGGTCCGTGGTCATTTCTGATGCAGGAAAGTCCAAATATTTTGATAAAATCTGTCTAGATTAATAAACTAGATATAGAGTCAATTAGTGTGCTCTTGACCAAAGTTATTTTCTTATCTCTTCCTTTTGTACCAATTTGTTGCTTGCTCTTCATTGTTCCTTACCCAGGTATTAAAAGGGTCAATTGGGTATTACCCTGTTGTTTGCCAGCTGCTCAATAGCCGCTGCACAAATTATGAAATTGACAACAGGGCAAGGAATAAGAGCGTGCAATGGTTGTTTACCTCCTGACAGACCAAAACATTTTACTTTTAGTAGGGGCAATTGCAAGAGCTACATAGATTATTTATTGGTATCAATTGAGTTTTGGCCAAATGTACTTGATCTGAAAATAGACCCTAGAACTGATAGTTACCACCGTCCCTTACACCTGACATTAGCAATGGATAATTTTATTGATTTTAATGAAAACAATGAAGATAGTAACAACTCAATTGATGGCATCCTTGTCAGCAACAATCGTAGAGCTGTAAAGTGGCCATATATATTAGGAGATATCCAAGCTATGACGCAAGTATATGACACCTTTGCAGATGTTTTCTCCCTGCACATGGTTTCACCAGCAGTTGAGTGTCCGATATTGGTAGCACATTATGCATTGATAGAAACCTTTGCTTCAATTGTAAGTAGAATAATTAAAAATGGTAGTGGGAGAGACCCTAAGTTAAGAGATAACCCATGGTACAACAGAGAGTGTCGGGAGACAAAAGCCGATCTTATATTGGCACTTAAAACAAAAGACATAATGGGCATAAGGGAGAAAAGATCTAATTACAAACATACTCTTGCAAAAAAAACATGGGACGACAATATCTGGACGGATCTAATTAGTGCAGCTAAGTCTAAGGACCAAGTAGGCTTTTGGCGCCTAATTACAAAGGGCAACAAGACTGGCAGGGATACTAAGGATCTTTATCTCGATGCTAAAACTTGGGTGGACCATTTTTTCAGCCTTTATGCGGCTGCTCCAAATGAAGAAATCTCTGTGAGTGCAGTTTCTGCAACTAATTATAATATTAATGGTCTCCATTTTAGCTTGGAAGAAACAATAATGGCAATTAAGGCAGTTAAGCCAGGGAAAGTGCCCGGCCCTGATAAAATCCCAGGGGATATGTTAAAGCATGACAGTAGTGTTTGGGGGCCATACATAAATCGCTTATGCAACGCAATTGCATCTGGCTCTCCCATACCTGAATCATGGAAAGGGGCAGAGATCATTACGATTTTAAGAAGGGCAATTGTTATGACCCCGCAAACTATCGACCCATGAGTTTAATCAATATTTTACAAAAAAGTTTTGCTAGACATATTTTAATAAGATTAAACGACTGGCTCAAAGAGAACAGTGTGCTTTCTAAATTCCAGGCGGGATTCAGATCCAATATAAGCACAATCCATCAGGTTTTTAGATTTATTTGTCTATGCTGGAAATATATTATTTTTAAAAAGGGCCATTTGTATGTTGCTATTGTAGACCTTAGGGCCGCTTTCGACCTCATTCCACGGAACTTACTTTGGGAATCATTGAAATCTCAAGGATTACCGGATGAATTACTCGTACAAATAAAAAGACTACACGAGGACAACTATGCCAAAGTAAGATGGGGCCCGGGGGCGAACACACTAAGGCAATCCCGGTTAAAAGGGGTGTGCGCCAGGGGTGTGTACTGGTGCCCACCCTATTTTCATTATATGTTAATGACATTCCAAAACATTTGCTCGGGTGTACAAATGATTCGCCAAAGTTGGGGGGAGGACCTGGTGCCAGCACTCTTATTTGCTGACGACACAATATTAATATCACATATCCCAAAAGGTCTACAAAGCTCATTGGATTCTTTTAATACATTTAGTAAAACTAAGGGCCTTGAAATAAATGCCAGTAAAACGAAATACATGGCAATAAACCTTTATAAGTCTTTTAGAAAGAATCTAGTAATTAACAATCAAAAACAAACTAGAATATGTCCAAACTTTTAACTATCTGGGTATAACTTTGGACACAAAGTTGTCTTGGAAGCCTCAACTAGGAAAAAATATGATCACTCTGCTTCAGAATACATTGCCCATAATAAAGAAAATGGAAGTAGTATCTCAAAGGCGGTGTCTCCCGCCCTAGAGGTCTTTAAACACAGAGCTCAAGCAGCTTCTTTTTATGGGGCAGAAATATGGGGGCCTGGTTGCAAAAAGAGTTTTGAACCAGAAGAGAATACATTATTTAGAAGATTGCTGAGCCTGCCTGTTCCGACATCCCTAATTCCAATTGTTATGGATCTAAATATTAAACAAACAGACCATTATGCAATTTTAAGACCTTTAGTATATTGGGTGCGGCTCTGGTCGACCTCAGAATTGACATATTATAAGGAAGGTCTAGAGGAGATTCTAAGTTTTGACCAGAGCAAGAATATTTTGTGGCTTAAACACGTCTCTTCTTGGTTCGAGAAACTACCGTTTTTGGGAGTATCCGACACATTTAACACCATTATCTAGGGCACTGCTAAAAACAACATTTTGGGCTTACATTCAAAACAAAGTGCTTTATGCCAGGGACAATGTTTCACTAATGATTAAGTTTCTTCTGTTCAAAGAGGTAGCCAGCTTTGAGTCTTTTTTAGATGAAGTTCGTCCACACCTGGCCAAATCCTTATATATGAAGTTTAGATCTGGAGTGCTGCGAACTAATACGAATATGCTAAACTGGGCTACAAATCAAGATGGAAACAGTAATGAATGTTCTGAACTGTGCCAAAATATGTCCAAGGAAAATGATCTACGCATACTATTCTCCTGCCCGGCGTATCACAAACAGAGGAACAAATGGATTAAACCAATTTGTCGTAACATGAATACTAGATAGTACCTAGAGGCAGGATGAATTTTGAAAAACGATTCTTCCCAAAAAAATGTTTTTAGCGTGAGCAGATTCTTGTTCAATATAAGTCTTACAAGGGCAAAAGCAGGGTTAAAATTGTAAGGCCTAATAATTTAAGAATATGTACTCTCAAGCTAATGACTTCATTATTTTATGCACATGCACTTTAGGTTTAATGGTGCTATAAGGAAATTCAAGCACCTGTCTTATTTCAAAGCATTATAATTTGTGTTAATCATGTGAGAATATCATCTAGAGTTATAATGGATTTTGAGCCCAAATGAAGTAATGGTCACTAATCTCTATTTGATTATGTAAATTAATTTTCTAACTTTTTCTATGCCTAGTTTTAATTATTTATATATTTTGTATTGTTACTTTTGCGGCCAGGAAATGGAATTTATATTCTTGAACGATAGCCCTTAACACGGTGAAATATCACTAATTGTAGGCGAAGCTGCTATACTTGTATCTTCATACTTAAACAATTGTATAAAAATCTTTTTAAAATGCATCTTTTATGGTTTTATGTGAACCAAAATAAAGATATTGATATTCTGATATTCTGAAAAGCAACTGAGAATGAGAGAAAAATAAATACTTAAAGGGCAATGAAGAAAGTAACATCCTACAGTTCTTCATTTGGAATGCCTAACAGTATAAATGAACATCAGGGAGGTCTAAACCACCCTTATTGAGCACCCTTAACCTCTTCCACAAAAGCCTTATACCCTTGGTAGCCCAAATATTAGTAGCTATCCTACCTTGAATCCTAACAAGCTCCCCTTTTTCAAAGCTAAACAAGATGTTATCAAACATGTAAATCAACTTGGGCAGTATTGATCTCTTTACCACGTTTAACTGACCATTGATAGATATGGGTATGGTCTGCCATTTTTTCATCACTTTATCCACTTCCTTGCTCACCCTGTCCAAATTGATATTAGCGAATCTATCAAAATTCGGGACTATCTTTATCCCAAATATTTTATTTTCTCTCTATGCTCACCACCTTCCCATTCCAAATTCCAGGTCATAGTTTCTGACTTTGATACATTAAGCTTGTATCTTGAAAAGCTTCCAAATAATTGCAGTTCTTGTTCTATGTACAGGAATGCTCTTTTGCTATCCGAGGTGTAAATCACCAAATCGTGTGCATATAGGGCTGTTTTCTTCGAGAACAGCCCCCATGAAAATGGCAAAATACCTCAATTAAACCTTAGGCTTTGAGCCAATGGTTCTATGTATAGGTTGAACAATAAGGGAGATAGAGGTCAACCTGGTCCCTCTCATTATCGTAACCACTGGCGAAACGCTTCCATTTACCAGCACTGTTGGCATCAGGGAGCTGTAGATCTTTTGTAATAACCTGTAGAGTGCCCCTCCAGTCGCAAAACGTTCTAATGCAATCATTAGGTGCCCCAATTGACCCCATCAAAGGCCTTGGCCGCATCTAATGTGAGAATAGCTAATGGGGCAGATTGTACAGTTGCTATGTCGATAGTACCAGTCAGAATGTGCGTTAGCTCCCTCAGGAACCTTCTGGGTAAAAAACCTTTCTGATCTTGATGTATTACACACCTTACTTCTTTATTCAGTTGATTGGCTAAGTTACTTGCAAAACTCTTATGCTCACAATTTAATAGTGATATGGATGATATGACTGACACTCAAGGGGATTTTTATCTTGTTTAAGAGATGGTTACCTCATTCCAGGATGGTCGTATAGGAGAGTAACCCAGCAAAATAGAATTAAACAACATTAGCTAGAAGGGGACCACATTATCAGCTAGGATGACATACACTTAATTTGGGATCCCATCTGGTCCTGCCACTTTTCCTTTCTTTAATTTCTTTATTGCGGCTAGCATTTCCGTTCCACTTATCGCCCTCCACTAGGTGCTGAGAGACTCATCGCCTAAGAGTATACCTTGTTTCATTGACCTCCTTCACCACCTTCTGTGGTCAGTACCATAAAAAGCTAAGACATGTGTTGAGATTATGTAAAAAACAAAAATGGAGGATCCAGTAAGAGAGGGTTTCCTTTATAAATTTGGGCATCTCATGTTCTTTAAGAAGGTGAGTTTGAAGTGTTCAAGGTCTGCAGCTAAGATTTAGTGCGAATTTAGGATGCTATTTGGAATCCCGTATTATAACAAAATGTCCCCGATATGGGATTCCCAGTAACCCCAGAGTAACTGATCACTTTGCAGGCCCCTTGAGAGAAAATGGGATAAGCAGATGGTGGCAGATAATGGAGGGAGATAAGCTACTGTCCTGGGGTAGCAGGAAAGAGCTCATAAATGATAGTATGTCAAGGTACTATCAGTTGACTGCATGATTTATGATCCAAGACTGCACCAGGTGTGAACCAAGCATTATAGAGGTGAAACTTCAGGATGGCCAAATAAGGAAGAAGGAAGTGGCCAATTGGTATCAATACCTTCTAAGGGCTGCAGAGGAGAGTATGAGTCCACTGTATCATGTCTGTGGAAGATACTTGCCACAGGAGGAGCTGGAGAGATTATGGCAAGTATCTTTGAACACTCTTAAGTTAAATCTGCCTATCTTAGAAGGAATCACTTGTTCACTCTCCACATAATCTGTTGGACCCCACAGAAACTTGCAAAGTTCAATTTTAACAAGGAAACTAAGTGCAAGAGATGTGAAAGCCCAGATGCAAGCAATGTCTACATGTTTTATGGCTGCTCGAGGTTAACATAGTTTTGGCAAAAAGTGGTTAAGAAGATATCAGATATCTTGGAATGGACTACAGAGGTAATACAACCTTGATATTCTTTGAGTTGCTGGGGAAAAGGTGTGGAAGAGACAAGACCACCTTGTACTGGTTCATGACTTAACTCAATAAGTGAGCACGAGGGGGCAGTAACAGCTTGGGTATAAGTTCACTTGAGGTGATATGAGGACAACAAAATGGCAATGAAGAAGGGAAGTGTAGGCCCTTCCACCCTTCACCACCTTAATCTGTCTCTCTGTGTGACTATTATCTCCCAATGTCACCCGTCTACATTGCGAGACCTACTTTATTGGACTTAATGCCCATATATGCTTTGGTGTACTCAGAAGTTCCTAAAGTGCTTAATTTAATGACAGTCTATTGTTTAATTTCTTACTATTTTAAAAAGGTTTGCAAATCCTCTAACAAGCACTGGCAAAACCAACTGGTCTGGCTTTGGTTGCCAGCCTTTTGACTTTGTCAGTACTTGTTTTGTTTGTAATTGTTTTTGTAAAACTTTATTGTTAGGGGAGCTGCTGGGCCATTACCATTATAAATTTACCCATGACTATTATGTTGGTCTCTAAACGCACAAGTTGCCATCCAATTCTGTGGCACTGACGTAACGTCTTTGTATGTGAATGAGGTCCTTTTGAAAGAGCAGGATGACGTCTCTCACAGTGAACTTAGACAGTAACTAAAGCAGGATGAGTCATTACCCCATGCTGTTTGCTGCAGGGGGTTGAAGAAAATGTGAATGACTGACAACAATACAACAAATGAAGAGGACTAGCTGAAAGCACCTGTAAGTATTTTAGTAAAATGAAAAGGTCTTGGCTGACGCCAGACCTAAAAATACATGAGATTTTCCTCTTCAAGTGTTTGAGCTTCTCCATCTCATATGGCTTCCATTCTTTTTCAAAATGGCATGTGTGGGAGTAGCTTGTTCTGAGAAGGCCTGGTCAAGAATTGTCTCACCCCAAGCGCATTCTGGATATCATGCTAGGAACCTTCTCCATCTTCATGTTTACACCTGAGAACCCATCAGTATTTTCAACTGACCCAGTTGAATCTGTACTTCTTTCATGTTTTGGAATCATCCAATTATATCAGATCAGTGTGCACTTCATATTACAGTAGGTACCCTTGTTTTCTAGAATAGCTTCCCAGTGATTCCTTAAAACGTTGAACGTGCGTGCCTAGAGTCATAGTGCCATCTATGCAACATCTAGAAAGTCAAAGTCATAGCAAGAATATGTGAACGTTTGCTACTGCTTTACATTATTGTCAATTTATTCTGTTTAATGTGTAATATATCCCTTTCCCACATCACATAAGGTCTCAAACCGACTCAGGGTTAGAGCAGTTTGAGTCTGTTAAGTAGAGAGGGATGCAATCTGATTAAAAGGGATATGTTGCACTGGATTCCCTCACCCTGCTCCCCACTTATCACAGTGCTACTGCAGGTAGTGCTGGTCAGTGACTCCCTTACCAGTGCAAGGAGAAATGAAGAAACCAAGCACCACCATCTTGTGCTCTGTGAAACTGGAAACTTAAAAAAAGAGGCCATTAACCATCTCCATCACACATGATTTTTGGTACAGGATTTCTACATACCTGATAAAGCTGTGGGCTGCCCCCAATTGTCATATTGTTTGTATCATGAAGGACCATCCTGCCTAGTAGAATCCACTTTGCTCATTGATATTATCAGTCCAAGTTTCATTTTGCCCTCCTTGAGCGAAGTGCTTAAAATCAAATGTTTCACAAATATTGTCTGATCCCTTCTTCACTTTTATGAAGCCAATTTGATTCTTATATTGCGAAGGATTATATTCAACTCTTTAACCATAAAATTGCCCGGAATTTCTGCATCATTTTTCAATATCTAGATCAGTGAAATACTTAACACTGGATAGGATGATCCCATATTTTGTAGGTATTTTTATCAGAGCTCCTAGAATAGTCGGTGGGGTAGGCTTCATCCCATGTGAAGGCCAGGTAAGGCTTCAGATAGCCCTAAAACCACAATGCTTCTCAGCATTTATAAAACAGTGCCATGTGGTCAGATTCTGGGAGTTCAAGTCCACTCAAATAAACAATAATGGCTCCACAAATGTCTCATTCAGTTGCTGTTTCTTCTCCAGTTACTGTGTAGTTGGTACAAGCGCTGCAATTGTTTAGTTAACTCCCTTATTGTGTTATGGGCCTTTTCCTCGTCCACACTTTCACACACATATGTTTCACACACATATGCTGACGTTGCTCAGCTCCCTGCAAGTTTGCTTTCTCATCTTTTTTGTAGTAGATTCTTAATTTGTTTGAGAAATCTTGACTTTTTCCGTATCATGAAAGCCTATTATTCTCTTCTCTTCTATTGCAGTTTCTGATATATGTTACCTGCTTGCCTGAACTTGCTCTGAATTCTGATTTCTACTTTAAGTTTCTTTCAGTTTCTGAAGTACCTTTACAGCCTCCCATCTTTTTTACTCTAGTTATGTTATGTTATGTTATGTTAATAAAGCTTAGAAAGCGCACTGTTACCGTGAGGTGTCCTGGCGCTGAAACGTTGCCTACGAGGTCAGAAAGAAGTTCAAAGTTAAGAAAAGAGCCAAGTTTTCAAGCCCCTCCTAAACTCTAAGAGCCCGACTGCTCCTCTAAGCTGCAGGGGAAGGCCATTCCAAGCCTTTGCGGCGCAACAGAAAAAACTCCCCACCTAGCAGTTTTAGCACGTGGGACTTTTACCAGCTTTGCCTTAGTTGAACGTAAGGCCCTGGGGGGGTGTACCATTGAAAGTGTTGACTCATAAAGGCAGGACCATTCCCCTCAAGGGTTTTAAAAACCAGGCATAGAGCCTTAAATTCTATCCGTTGTTTCATTGGGAGCCAATGAAGGACCCAGAGTCCCTTGTTTACGGAGACAAACCTGGGGATACCCAAAAGGACCCTGGCGGCTGCATTTTGCACTACTTGCAGTTGACTGGGCTGCCTTTTGTGGATGTTGAGGTATAAGGCATTGCAATAATCTAGGCAAGACAGAATAAGCGCAGTTATTACTGTCCTAAGGCTATCCTCTGGGAGAAAATGCTTGATTTTCCTCATAATCCTAAGGAGATGAAAACAGGAGGATACCACCCTGCCAACCTGGTCCGCAAAAGACAGTCTAGAGTCCACCATCACTCCCAAATTATTTGCCTTGCCAGTTGGGGCTGGGGGTGAACTCAAAGATTCTGGCCACCAGTCGGTTGACCAGAGATTTGAGGGATTACCAAAAATAATCACCTCAGTCTTCCCTGCATTCAGCTTGAGGCAATTTACTGACATCCAACCTGCAATAGACTGCATACAATTATAGCAGTCCCGACCATTCTCAGCCTCTTTGCCTTTTTGTATGGATAACACTATTTGAGTGTCATCAGCATAAGAGGTCAATTGGAAGCCGAATGATCGAATAAGGGCTGCCAAAGGTGACACATATGTTAAACAGCGTAGGGCTGAGCGCTGACCCCTGTGGAACCCCACAGTGCAGAGAAAAAGGCTTTGAGCAGTCCTTACCCATATCAACTGTTTGAATTCTGTTAGTGAGGAAGGATTTTAGAAGGGCGAGGGCCTTGCCTGTAACCCCCCTTTCGCCTAGCCGGTCCAGCAACACTTCATGGTGGACCGTGTTAAAGGCCGCCGAAAGGTCCAACATAATCAGAATCGCAGCGCCACCCTGATCTAATACTTCTCTAATTTCCTCTGTTGACTTAATCAGCGCAAGCTCTGTGCTATGTTCTGTACGAAAGCCAAACTGAGTAGATTCTAAGAGTCCATTGATATTAATAAAGGAGTTCAACTGATGGTTCATTTCCCTTTCAATCAACTTGGCTGGTAGGGGAAGGCGAGAGATAGGCCTATAATTGTTAGGCTCCTTAGGATCCAGGTTAGCTTTCTTGAGAAGGGGGAGGATTGAGGCTTTTTTCCAGACTTTGGGAAGCAGAGGGCACTTAAAAATATTGTTAAAAACAGGGGTAAGAGCAGCTCCGATAGTGTTAGGAACTAGTTTAGCTACTAGTGCTGGGCACGGATCTAAAGGGGACCCAGATTGAATTGCTCGCAAAAGCTTGGAGGCATCTTGGGCACTCATAGTCTCAAAACTGTCAAAGGAGGGCACTATCTTGGTGGAGGATTTCACTTTACTGATCTGTTCCCCATAGAATTTCTTTTTTGTTTCAGAGAGCGATTTTGTGTAACTATAAAAGCTATCCCTATACACCGTCTTGGTGGAATTGGTATAACCTTTCCTCCATGCACGTTCCAGTCGTTTACATTCCGTTTTTTGTAGTTTTAGATTCTCAGAATACCAGGGGGCAGAGGGTGTCATCCTCCTAGGGGTACACATTCTAATTGGGGCTAATACTTTACAGGCCGAATCTAACCATTCGGTGTATGCCACCGCAGCCTTATCCACCGATAGGGGCCAAACACCCATGGTAGACTTCAGATAATTATCGAGTTCCTCGCTATTGATGCTTTTCCAGGCCCTCGTTTCAACCCTAAATGAAGGTTCAGTTATTAATTTAGAGTTCTTAGTATGGGAAATCTCAAAGAAAACGGCTGCATGGTCTGACCAGGGAATTTACAGTATACTGCGATAATGAATATTGGGGTTATTAGAAACAATTCCATCCAAGGTGTGACCAGCAGTATGGGTGGGTTCTGGGACTAGTTGAATAAGTTACCCCCCGCCAAGTATTTCTTGAAGCTTAGCATTGTCAGCATCCATAGTATCCTCTAAATAAAAGTTAAAATCTCCTAAAATAGCGAATGATTTGGCACTGAGTCCTTCTTCCAAAAGCATTGCTACTGAGTCTAAAAATGCCCCTCTCGCTCCAGGGGGGCGATATAGAAGAATAGCGTTAAAAGTATCGCGAGGGGAGATACGGACGTTCACTGCCAGAGCTTCACATGTTAAGTTGGGAATTGAGCAAAAAGAGGGCTAGTAACTTGATCATTTTAATTTTCCTGAAAGTAATTGTTTATGGATCTGCAGACTTCTTTCGCTTTCTTTTTTTTATTTATTTTATTTTTTTTATTAGAAACCGTTAGCACACAATAAAAGACATACAAGGGCCTACAACCACCAGGGCCGGCCGCTATAGAGCCCGAGGGCCCGCAGTGTAACGCCATACATTCAAATGAACCAGCGGCAAAGCACCCGGCAGTCCGTAAGCACCTATAACAGACCATGGCCATAGGCCAGGAGCGGTTTAAGACAACGGTTTCATTTTTTATTAAACATAAAACACACTCAAGGCAATGAGAGTCCGAGATAGCAGCGTGCTCTACCCAGGACGGGGAACAACATACAGTGTCCAAAGCGCTTCTGGTCCAGAAGCGGTGAAGGGGGGCAATGGGAAAACAAAGCATGGAACACACATCACACACTCCCGCAGAATGCGCGGCTAGGGGGTCAAAGCAATATCGACCTCTAATGGCAAAGGCGGGGCGCAGATACGGCCTCGATATAAATTCCACGGACCCCATACCCTACTCCATTTCCCTGGCTTACCTCTCGCCACATACACCGTCTTTTCCCTAAACATACACCAGTCCATATTCTCCTTCCATACATCAACCGTGGGTGGCCTCGGGGAGCCCCATAGCTGTGCAATGTTACGCTTAGCCACCATATACCCCAAGGTCACCCACTGCGTCTGTGCCGCATTGCAATCATTCGGTTCCCAGACATTCAACAAACACCTCCTAGCCTCTGGCAACAGGGCCACGTGCGTGACCCCTTCCAGTACGGTATGGATACCGTTCCAGAATCGCACAATCTCCGGACATTCCCACAATATATGAAGGAACGTGCCCGGCAGGCCACATCCACGCTTACACAATCCATCCATCGAATAACCCATACGCAGCAAACCGGGCCCTGTGACATACACTCTATGGAGGATCTTCAGCTGTACAAACCGGAGGCGGGCCGGGATCGCCACCTCCTTCGGGGAGGCCACCGCCGACACCCAGTCCTCATCATCCAGCTCTAAGCCATCGCCTGTCCATGCCTCCCTCAGACGGAGCAGCAAGTCCGCGCGATCGTTGATGAGTTTCTTGTAAATCAGAGAAATAGTGCTGTCGGGCACATAGCCATCCAACACTCTATCCTCCAGTGGGGAATACTCGGGGATGGCAGCAGCGTTCGGAAAAAACGAACACAGCGCATGGTGGACTTGAGCATATCGGAAGTACTCTCTATCGTTCAATTTATATTCCTTTTTAAGCATTTCAAACGTTTTGAAAGCTCCCTTCACCCAAAGATCACCCACCTTACATATACCAATCATGTCCCATTTCTCAAAGCCTTTCGATCTCCACAAACAGCCCAACCGCCCAGAGGCATACAGCGGCGTCGCCCGAGTCAAGCGATCCCTCCACCCCATCGCAGCATTCGCCGCGTGCCACACACGCACTGCCACCCGCGTGGGTCCCGTCAGCCGCGTGTCCGGGGTCACCGAGTACAGCGCCCTATTATAATCCCCACCCGGGAGCAGGAATTTATCCATCTCGAACGCCGGGTTTAAGGCAGGACCATATATCCCGTGGTTCACAGCCGCCAACTGAGACGCCCAATAGTATCGTTTGATATCAGGGAGTGCAACCCCCCCATCGTACCAAGGAAGCGTTAACTTGGCGAGAGCAATCTGCGGCCGCCCGTCCCAAAACAGTTGACGCTGAAGACCCTCAACCTCCCGGAAATAGCGGGCCGGTACGACATCCAGAGTATTTTGCAAAGCGTACAAAAAGCGAGGCAGCGACATCATTTTAAACAATGCCGCCCATCCAAGCGGTGAAAGCGGAAGTCGTCGCCATCTTGCGACGTCGGCCTTCAGTCGCTGGAGGGGAGGGAGAAGGTTTCGCTCATAGCGGACCGCGGGATCCAGTGAGATGAAGATTCCCAAATATTTGAACCCCAGGGTAGCAACCTGAACAGGGCATTCTTGCGGCAGGAGGGGGGCGTCCCCGGAGAGGACGTAGACGCACAATTTGGCCCAGTTGATAACCAGGCCGGAGTTGCGGCCAAAGGAAGTCAACACGTCCACCAATACCATTAGTGACTGTCGGGGGGAAGTGAGATATAGAAGGATGTCGTCCGCGTAAAGGGAGACACGGTCTTCGAACTCCGGCATCCATCTAATGCCTCACAACGACGGCTCCCAACGCAACCAGGCGGCGAGAGGCTCCAAAGAAAGCGCAAAGAGAAGGGGTGATAGCGGACATCCCTGTCGCGTACCCCTCCCCAGTGCGAAGGGAGCCGACACCCTACCATTCACCACCACCTGAGCCAGTGGGTCAGCGTATAGCAATTTTACCCAACCAATAAACTCAGGGCCGAATCCAAATTTCGCCAAAACGGCCCAAATATATGGCCACTCCAAAGTGTCGAACGCCATAGTAGCATCTAAAGATGCCAAGATGGCCGGCTCCCGTATAAACTCGACTCTAGCCAGCACACCGTGCAACCGCCTCAAATTTAGGGCGGTATTCCGATGGGGTATAAAACCGGACTGATCCTGATGAATCAAGTCGCCCGCGACCCGAACCAGTCGGTTAGCCAACACCTTAGCCAGAATTTTGGGTTCTGCGTTCAACAGCGAAATGGGTCTATAGGAGGCGCAGCGGTCTCGCGGCTTCCCATCTTTGTGTATCACCACTATGGTGGCGAGGCGTTGGTCAGGGGGAAGGAAGCCCGCCGCACGTGCCGCCGAAAACATGTCACGAAGATACGGCGCTATCTTATCAGGACGTAACTTATATAGTTCAATGGGAAGACCATTAGGACCCACCGCCTTACCAGACGCGATCGAGCGAATGGCCAAAGCAATCTCATCTGACGACAACTTCGCCTCCATCAATGTTGCATCCGCCTCCGATAAGGTTGGCAGTGCGATGTCTCTAAGCAACAGATGAGAATCCTCCTCCGAACGCACGGAAACCGGAGAGTATACCCCACGGAACTGATCCGCGAAGCAGTCAACAATCTGCACAGGGTCAGTCACACGCACTCCATCCATTCTCTCCACAACGGGCACCACCCTGCTCGCTCTCTCCTTCTTATCCAACCAAGCAATCAACTTTCCGGCCTTATCCCCCCACGTCATACAGACGCCCTTGCTGCTCTCTATACATCCCTTTAGCAGCTTCCGTGACTAGCGCTCTATAATCTGACTGTTTGAGGCTGAGAACATGCAATTTCTCATCAGTAACTCCACGCTCCAAGTCCTCCTCCATTTCAGCTATTTCAACCTCCAGGCGAACCACCTCAGCTCTCTCGCACCTCTTAGTATGGGAGATAAGGGACAAGGCCTGCCCCCTGACCACCACTTTATAAGCCTCCCATAGGGAGACGGGCGACGACACCGACCCCACATTATCAGTGAAGTAGTGATCAGTGGACTTGACCAACTCCGCGCGGATCTTAGGGTTACGAAGATACCAGGGGCCAATAGGTGCCACTCTTCCCTCTGTGCCAGGGTCAACCCTCAATTGCAACCATATAGGGGAATGGTCAGAAATACCTCTGGCTACATGACGCACCTCCCCAATCATCCCCGCTTGGGTCGCCGGCATGAGCATATAGTCGAGTCTCGAGAGACTCCCATGGGCCACCGAGTGAAAGGTATACTGCGCTTGTCCCGGGTGCATCATTCTCCAGCAATCTACCAGTCCCAAAGTGTCCAAAAAACTCCCCAACCAGGCCTGAGCCCTAGGGAGATCCCTGGGGGGGTGACGGTCCTCCAATCCAGAGACCACGGGATTAAAGTCTCCACCCAACACCAAAACCCCCCCAGGGAGCCCCAGGACCAAACGCCCCAAGTCAGCAAATGTAGTCGTCTGCAACCCCGGGGGCACATACACAGCCACCAGTGAAATGGTTCTGCCCTCCCATCTCCCCACCAGCGCCACATATCGCCCCCTATCATCGTGAAGCACCTCGTCCACTGCCAATGGGAGGGAGGTCCTAACCAAGATGCCCACTCCCCTAGAGCCAGGAGTGAAACCAGAGTGAGCGGCAAGGCGATAGCCCCTCCTATTTAGGGCCTGGAAGGAGTTCCCAACCAAATGTGTCTCCTGCAGGAAAACGATGTCGGGCGAGAGCCGCTTCAAGAACTGTAACACCACCCCGCGCTTGATCCTGTCCCCCAGACCATTCACATTCCACGAAAGGATTCGCAATCCCCTATCCCCCATCCCACTCCCGCACATGATACCCACATCCCGGAGAGCACAACCCGGAGAAATCAGCAAACAACTTCACATTGCCCTGCGAAACGAAAAAACAACAACCATCCCCAACAACCCCCCTCCCCCACAGACCCAAAACCACAACTCCCCCCTCCCTGCACCCCTGCTTGAGCCCGAACAGCCCCCCCAACTTGCAGTGTGCCTGTCGCCCTAACATATACCACAAAAGAACCCCAGAAGGAGGAAAGGACCCCAAAAAGCTCCCCACAACCCCCAGACATTTGAAGGGCATGATGTGCCGGATTAGAGTGTAATTGAGCCAAGGTGCAATAAATAGTCAATCTAGTCCATCGCCAGGAACCAAGTTCTAGTCCTGCTCCACCACATCCCGTCCGCTCTCCTCCGCCCGATCGTCTCGATCCTGTCCCCGCGGTAGGGCATCCAACCAGTCACCAGCCGCCTCCGGTCGGTCAAAAAAGTGGGAACGACCCTGGAACTCAACCCGCAACCTCGCCGGGAATAACATCGCGTATTTCAGCTCCATGTCCCTCAGGCGCCGCTTGACACCCAAAAATCCCAGCCGCTGTTTCTGGACCGCTTGCGTGAAGTCCGGATAAAAGCTAACATTGGAGTTCTCAAACTTCAGCGGCCCAGCCACCCGCGACGCCTGAAGGATAGCATCTCTATCCCGAAAGTTAAAAAGTCGGGCGATTATAGGCCGCGGGGGAGCACCCACTTTGGGCGCACCACCCGGAATCCTGTGGGCCCGCTCCACCGCAAAGAACTTGCTCAATCCCTTGGGCGCGAGACGGTTGATCACCAGATCCTCCACAAAAAGATCAGCAGCAGATTCCTCCGATCTTTCCGGCACTCCGATGATACGGACATTGTTCCGTCTAGCCCTGCTTTCCGAATCCTCAAGTCGACGATCAGTCTGGTCACTGGCAAGCCGCAACCTACGGACCTCCGTCTGCAGGGCGGCCACGTCCACAGTTAGGCTCGACGCCGCTTGTGACAAGGAGGCGACCCGCTCGTTGGTTTTGGACAGGTCTGCCCTGACCAAATTCACATCGATCAGTACCGCGTCCAACTTATGTGCCAGGGTATCAAATCGCTGACCCACAGCAGCCTTCATCTCCTCAATGGCGCCCATAACGTCCTGCAGGGTAAATTCCGACGCTGGGCCCGCTAGCTCTTTAGACCGCTCAGGCGATTTATGCAGGCCAGCGGGGGATCCCTTTAGCTGCGCGTAGCGGTCCATGTTGTTGGCCTGAGCATAGGATCCCCTCCGGGTTGACTTAGATTTCGACTTGTCCCCTTCGAGTCTCGCCGCCATCGTCCGGAGGCCACCAAGGTTGGCACCCGCCAGCGCCAGGGACAGGGACCCGTTGGCTAATTTAAGCAGACACTGCGATCGCAGACAGGACGTCCGTGGATAGTCCAAAGATCGGGCCAGACACTCCGTTGTCCGCGCTCCTCTGAAACACCAGGGTCCCTCAGCCGATCTCAAACAGCAGACTTGAAAACGAAAGTGAAAGTGCGGGGCACGGGGCAGGTCAAGCCCTGCATGCCGCTGTTGTTCACTTCGTACCCGGGCACCTCACCAACTCGAGACCGGGACCTAGGCACCAGCAGGCCGCAAACTTCGGAGGGCAACCATTCGGGTTCCCGGCGTCCGATCAGAATTCGGAAAACGGGTGGCACCTCAGCGCGAATGCATCAGCAAAAGCCCGTAAAATTTAGCAGGATTTAGTCAGGATAGACGTGGGAGGTTGCGGAGGCCCTCGAGAGCCTTAAGCCTATGCGGCCATCTTGGTTGCGCGCTAGGCTCCTCCCCTCTTCTTTCGCTTTCTTGTTGCAGTCCTCCCCTTCTTTTTTTTCTGTTTGAAATGCTTTATTGAGAGAATTATGAAAAAGCAAAACAAAGAGACATCGACCAATACAAATGAGATTAACAATGCTGAGTTAAAGGTACAATAGGCCAATGCTATCTAGTAGATAGACCAACAATCATTTGATAGATAGACCAAAAAGCTTTTTTTAAGATTTTATAGGGAAGACGGGAAGGAATGAAAGAAGAAAAAGAAAAAGAAAAAGAAGGGGGAAGAAAGAGAACATAGGAAAGGAAGAAAAGGAGACATTATAAGAGAGGTAGGAAGCAAATATGGCAAATAGAACAAACAGATAAGAAAATCAGAAATAGATTATCAGTTGAGTGTGGGAAGAGATAAGCAATATAAGAGATATGATAAGGAGGACAGAGCAAAAAATCACTCATGGAGGTTTGAAATTCTCAGAGGATAAATGTGAAGTGCGCATTGAAGCCATGCGATCAAGGTATGTTGTGAGGGGTAACCAAAACAAATCTCTATTAAGGGAGGGAGTGGAGGAGGCAGCAAAACGCACATCAAGCCTATGGTGGTGACAAAGAGAGTTCCACCAGCAGTTTATGGATAGGTTATTGAGAGATTTCCAGTTAAAAGCTATGTGTTGAAATGCCAGAGCAAGCATAAGGTCTAATAGACCAGAACAGTCTGAAGGGATATCTAAAGAATCAGAAAGGCTGCCTAAGAAAAGAAGAGGAATAGAGTAGGGAATAGAGATGGAGAATAGGCGAGAAACATAAGACCAGACCTCACCCCATAGCTTAACAACAGGAGGGCAGAGAAAGAAAAGGTGAAGAAAGTCAGCATCAGAGGATCCACATGTCCAACAATTAGTGTCATGAGTAAGGGAAAAACGAGAAATAGAAACTGGGGAAAGATATAACCTGTGGTATAGAAAAAACAAAGATTGAGTCAGGGAGGCAGGGGAAGTTTTTAAAGATCTGGACCAAATCTTATCCCAAAGAGCAACCGACCAGTCACATCCTAGATCTAACTCCCAAGCACATTCCAATTTAGATTTAGAGCGGCTCGGAGAAGGGGACGAGAAAAATGTATAAATAAGAGAGGCTTTGGGAAGGGTGAGCAAAATTTGAAGGAGAGGAGGTTGGGAGATGGTAGATGACGACGAAGGTAGGGAATAATAAACGTCAAGAATAAGAGTCATAAGAACAGTGAACTTGTGCAAGAAAGATTGAGGGCAGTGAAATAAGAGACGGAACCTAGGAAATGAGCATGGAAGAAACCCATTAAAGAGCTGTTTAACCCATATGAGACCCTTTGTTCTCCAAGAAGACCAATAAATAGGTCTATTGTTTAGGAGGATGAGCGAATTATACCAAATAGGGGATTCTAAAAAGGATTCACGAGTAATAGGGGTAGAACGGACCAAAGAATTTAGAAGGGAGGAGGTATATCTGAATAAAGGAAGAGAAGTAGACGAACTCTTGGCAGAGAAATGTGTGGTTTCAAGGAGAGAAAACGGGGAGAGTAGCGAGCGTTCAATAGAAAGCCAAAGAGGATCAAAAGGAGAAGGTTGTGAGACAAGCCATCTAGAGGCCTGACGTAAAGAGAAAGCCTTATGATAGAGACGAAAATCTGGGAAATTGACTCCACTATTCGATTTCGGTTTTCGAAGAATGGATAAAGCAACCCTGGACTTTTTATTCTTCCATAGAAATTTAGAAAGACAGGAGTCAATGCGTTTAAAGTGAATATCCGGAATGTGTACGGGAAGCATGGAAAGAATGTATATGAGGATAGGGGATATCATCATCTTGATCCAATCAAGCCGAGCCCACCACGAAAGATAAAGAGGATTCCAAGAGGATAATAATTTATCAATACGGGAAAGAGCTATAGACATATTCAATTGAATGGATGAGGAAATAGAATTAGAGAACCATATACCGAGATATTTAATTTTATAGGAATTCCATGCAAAGCCAGTGGAGGAGAACTGATGGGGGAAACAGAATTTTGTAAGAGGAAGAATCTCAGTTTTGTCAGAGTTAATCTTATATCCAGAGACCTGCGAGAAGGAATCAAACTCAATTAATAGCGCCGGAATAGATTGCTCAGGGGCAGAAATAAATAAAAGAATGTCATCGGCATATGCAGAAAGTTTCAAATGTGTTTTGCCATACAGAAAACCGGACATAGATGCATTGTTTCGAATAGACGTCAGAAATGGTTCAAGGGCGAGAACAAAAAGAAGTGGAGATAAAGAACAACCTTGACGGACACCACGCTGGAGAGGAAAATACGAGGATACATGACCGTTGACTAGAACTGATGCTTTGGGGGCCGAATAAAGTAAAGAGATAAGGGAGATAAATTTAGAACCAAAACCATGCCAGCGCAGAGCAGCAAATAGAAAGGACCAATCCACTCTATCAAATGCTTTCTCAGCATCAACAGAAATAGCAGCAAGAGGAATGGGAAGAGATGTGACTTTATTTAAAACATTGAGGAAAAGACGAGAATTGTCCGAAGTGAGTCTACCCTTAACGAAACCGCATTGCTCCTTACCAATAAGGTGGGGCATAAGAGGGTCCAAACGTAGAGCAAGGAGTTTAGCAAATAATTTATAGTCCACGTTGACTAAAGATATCGGACGGTAGTTTTTACAGAATTGAGGGTCACGACCTTCCTTGGGGATAAGGCAAATCGTAGCTTCATGAAAAGTGCCAGCCACAGAACCGGAAAGAAAGAAAGATTGAAAAAGAGATAGAAGTTTAGGGAGCAAAAGGTCAGAGAAATGCATGTAAAATTCCACAGAGAAGCCGTCAGGACCCGGTGCTTTACCCTTAGTAAGAGTCCTTAGGGCACTATCAAGTTCAGTAATAGAAAGGTCATGCTCAAGATCGGGAAAATTAAGGTGGGGGGTGGAGGGGGCAGGGAGCCTTTCAAAATAGGATTGAAGAAGTGAAGCGGAAGGAAGAGATTCAGGGGTATAGAGAGACTGATAGAAAAGTTGGAATTGGGTAAGAATGTCCTGTTCTTTATGAAGAAGTAGGCCATCTGAAGAGTAAATGGAGTCTATAGAGGTGCGCTCCTTACGAGTTTTAAGATAGTTAGCTAAAAGCTTACCCGACTTATTGCGACCCCCATAGTAACGAGCACTACTCCGAAGCAAAACTGAAGAGGCATTATCAGTAGTGGTTTTATTAAAATCAAGTTTAGCACGTATAAGATCTGGCAAAACAGAATTGTTAGAGGAAGTATAGAATTTATGCTCTAAAGATTTAATATGAGCCAACAAGCCTTTCCGTTTATTAAGAAAGTGCTTCTTTTTTTAGAAACGAAATCAATAACAAAACCACGTGCGGTTGCTTTAAAAGAGTCCCAAATAACATGAGGAGCCAAAGAGGGGTCAGAGTTAAGTAAGAAGAATTCCTTAGCAAAGGAGAGAAAAGAAGAAGAGAAAAGAGGGTCCATAAGAAGAGAATTATTAAATCGCCAGCGAGAGGACTTAGGAGGTGCAGGAAGAAGATCGAGGGTCGTGACAATAGGGGCATGGTCAGAAATAACTATGGGTTCGATAGAAGAGGATAAGAGGTTCTGAGAAAGGGGTTGAGAAAGAAAGATATAATCAAGGCGGGAGAGAGAGGAATGAGGGGGTGAGAAAAAGGAGTAATCAAGAGTAGCAGGGTGTGAAAGTCTCCATGAATCAATGAGATGTGACTGTGAAATAGTGTCGAGAAATTGTTTGTGTGATTTGTGAGGAGTAAAACGGACAGAAGATTTGCGATCAAGAAACGGATCAACAATCTGATTACAATCACCTCCTAAAATAAACATGGTATCTCTATGCTGAAAACATTTCGAGGTAATTAAA
The DNA here is from genome assembly GCF_964204655.1 of Triturus cristatus. Classification (NCBI taxonomy): domain Eukaryota; kingdom Metazoa; phylum Chordata; class Amphibia; order Caudata; family Salamandridae; genus Triturus; species Triturus cristatus. Next base: position 743,980,480 of record NC_140580.1, on the reverse strand, counting down.
GGCCAAAAATTACAGTCAGGGTGAGTAGGGCCATAAACATTAAGAACAGTTAAAGATACAGAATTGATTAATAACTTAATTAATACCCATCGACCTTCAGTGTCAGTCTCTTGGGAAACTCTTACATTTTAGTTTTTTGTGACATAAAATAGCAACACCATTTTTTTTATTAGAAGAGGGAGAGAACAAAACCGTACCCACCCAGCCTCTCTTCAACTTAAGCGATTCAGCCTCAGTAAGATGGGTTTCCTGTAAAAGGACTAAATCTGGGTTATAAGAAGCTAGGTGGGAAAGGATTCTCTGTCTCTTAATCGGGTTAATAAAACCTTTTACATTCCATGAAATAACTTTGAAGGCAAAAAGAGTAAAATCATGAACACAGAAAACAAGCCATAACAACAAGAATTAAGAAAGAAGTGCCAATAAATGCGTGAGAGGAAAGGACGAAAAAAAAGAAAAGCAAAAGGTACGTTTAAAAGGGAATAGGAAAAAAGATACAGTAATAGTACAAGCAGAGAAAAAGTAGAAATAGATAATAAGGGAAGCAAAAGAGAAAGGGAAGAAGAGGAAGGGCAGGAAAAAAGAAATCCGAGAAAAGACAGTACATATCCAAAAAGGACGACTGAACGAAACATACCTAAGGGGGAGAAAAGGAAGATGATGGGGTTATGGAAGGATTCGACATGAATGACCACCCAAAGCCAGGAGAGCCAGCCGCACCAGGGCGGGAAACGAACAAAACGAACCACATGGGATGGAGGGAAGTACACCAGCCAGTCTAGATAAGAAAGAAGATAATGCAAACAATTATACTAAAAGCATCAATATAAAAGCAAAAAATACGTGCAAGAAAGAATACATTTCAGCAACTAATGAAGAACAACGACAAGAGGGACAAACGGATGCCAATACAAGAACATTAACCGGAAGACCTGCAAGAAAAGGGGGAAAAAAGAAAATCAACCATTAGCAGAATTGAAGGTATCCATGCCAGCATTAGTTTGGATATGAATAAAATTTTTGAGTTCGGCAGGATCATGAAAAGTCCAGGTCTGATTTTGATGGGTCACCTTGAAGAGACAGGGATGGAATAAACCATATCTAGCACCAAGAGAACGAAGAGGAGTCCGAAGATTCAAAAATTCTTTCCTTCTTGCGGCAGTGACATTAGAGACATCCTGAGAGAAGAACACCCTCTGGCCCATCCAAGAGACTTGGCGCTTGGAACGAGCTGCAGAAAGGACCAGAAGGAGGTCAGTGAACTTCAAAAATAGAATGATGACACCTCGTGGCTTAGTTGAAGATGAGGAACGAGGGCCAAGTCTGTGGGCTCTTTGGATACTTAGAGAAGTAGTAGTAGGGATGTCCAAAAGTTTGAAAAGAAAAGAGGAGAAAAACGCAACAGGGTCATCTCCTTCCAAAGATTCCGGCAGACCATAAATACGTAGATTATTCCTCCGATTTCTATTTTCCAAGTCCTCGGTATGTTGTTGAAGTTCGAGGACAGACTTTTCCAGTGAGGAAATACGTTGAGAGTTAGTGTGAATATTCGTAACCTGCTGTTCCATGGAAGATACCCGGCTGTCCATAGTCGCCTATTTCGCCTCAAAAAGCTGCATCTTTGTATTAGTCTCCTCCACAAATGGACGCAGAGCGCGAATTTCCTCCAGCAGTAGCTCCATAGAGATAGGAGACGGCGGCTTATCAGGAGGAGGAGAGTCTTGTTTCAAGTGCTTAGACGATGTAGCAGAAGGAGACGGCTTATTTGAGGCTGATTGTGGCGGAGTGGAGCGATTGGAAGCCGCTGTCGCCATTTGATCTGTGGATGAAGATTGTTCTGCTGTTGGGGAAGAAGAGGATGAGGGCGTAGAAGAGGTCTTCGATGGTACAAAGACGAACTTTGGGTTACGTAGCTTGCCCATAGAGACCTGAGCGTGTAGAAAATGTGAAACAGGACAATAACACCTGTGCACCTGGGCAGAATGGAGCACAGGGACCAGGTGTCCGTCTTAATCGACCGGTGATTTAGCTGATACCCTCCACACCGGTCTAACTGCACTGCGCCTTGATGACATACAAAATAGTGGTAATACTATGAGGCTCTTACTGATCTCCAACCAAATCCATAAGGACTCCCAGTGCTTCAGTAAAGAACAAGAGGCTCCAAAGGAGCTGATACCAGGAAAGGCATCGTATGGTGTCTAATGACATGATCCCCTATCATATTTACCAGTATTAACTCATTCCAAGGTGGTGTCACAACAACATTGCCCAATAGCAAGCATGGCTCCGTTGGAGGCTCGCTTGACAGGTAAAGTAAGCTCTGTGGTGCCTCATGAGATTTACACAAGCGCCACAGCAAAAGAGTCCACGCAGTAAAATCTATCGCAGTGTCCAAAAAACAGATTATTTACTTCTCAGGAACATCAGCGCAGACGGGGAGGACTCAGGGAGAAAGCAAGGAGCAGCAGCAGAAGTGTTTCACTCAAGCGCGCTGGCATCTTGAGAGCGTCGCGAGAGAAACAAAATGGCGGACGCGCTGAGGCGATTAGAAAATACGCCGAAAATGAAGCATTCTTCAAAAAATAAACGTGCTCCCAGACCTCACCAGATGCGCCTCACATTCCGACTCTGAATACTGCCATGGAAGTCGGTAGCGGAGTAGAAAAAACCTCCGTAAAGTATGTAGATTCGCCCCGGTACGACGGAGCTCCGGATCTAAGCGGCCATCTCAGCCGGCGTCCAAGCCACGCCCCCCAGTCCTCTCACTTATTAGCAGCTGACCTTCTGGAATCAATCTAGTTTATTCCACATTTCTTTTCAGAATTCAGTATTCTTCTGGAATGGGCAATCCATATGGGTAGCTTTAAAAAGTTTTCATGTAACGAGGCGCAGCTCCTTGCATGAAACAGACAGAGCACAACATACCTTATTAACTAGCATATGGGCAGGGCCACTGGAATTATGCGGCAGAAGTGAGCCAAATTATGTGGCAGGTTTGAGTAAATTATGTGGCAAGAAAAGGCAAATTATGTGGCGCATTTTGTAATAGTATTACTTCATCATTTTGACATTTTTAAACTTGGTAACACTTTCTGGGCATTGGCTGCACTTCATTAGTATCAATTTAACACCCAAAGATAGCAATAGGCAACAGAAAGGTTACCAGTCCAGGTGAGCAAAGGACCTTCCACCACGTGGCAACACATGTCACTGCATTTTGAGTAACTTTTCACACATTTGAGCTAGAAACAATTTTTTTTTGTTAAAGTCTGCTGATTATGTAGCAGATGATGGATTATGTGGCAAATGTGGCAATTCTATAATTATTCAAAAATCGCCGTGGATGCACACTCACATAATTACAGTGGCCCTGCATTTGGTACTGCTTGTCTCTGCACTGCTGCTATTTGAACCTGCCTTGTACCATGCACTGGCTTGTGCACCATAGCAAAAGGATGTGTGTGTGTGAGGTCAAGCATTGGTTTTGTACTGGAAAGGTGCCCTTCCATGGCACCATACTAACCTTTGACAGAGTTTTACACGTTTCCCACTTTATATGTGTGCTATACACTGCAGCACACAAGCAAATTCTGAAACGTTGTGAGTACAGAAAACTTTTCTCAAACATTGCGCCTTCCATGGGGAGGCATGACATTTTAATAAAAGTCCTGTCTACCTTTTCAACTAGATAGGGCTTCGAGTTAAAATACATGATTGCTTGCATGGTAATATCCATGTACCAACCATGGAACGCCCCTATAAGCAAAGTGGCGCAAAATAGCATGTAGTGTTACTTGTGGACTACTTTCCAACCAAATCAGGATTTGTGTTGAAACTAAATCCCCATACAACACCTTGCACGTGCTTTGTCTGGTGGCTTAGTGGACTAAAGCATCCTCTGCAGGGGCCTGTGCTCGACCTCATGGTCACAGGTTCAAATCCTGGCGGGTCCACTCAGCCTTTCATCCATCTGAGGTCAATACAATGAGCACCATTGAGTTGGGTAACAATAAACATCTGTTATTCAGCGTCTTGAGACCCACGGGCGTGTTATGTTTGTGTCACTGCTGTGATGCAAACTCGGGACAAAGTGTTGTTTACAGGTGCACTTGCCTGGACACCCAACTTGTATGACATCATTCAGAGTATGCAATGTAGTGTGTGTTTTCCAATATAGATATGTTACCTAATAGGAAGAATATAAGCAACATGGTTTTTTCCGTTTCTGAGCAAAAAAGTATTCAATGACATAAAAAGCACATATAGAAAATCTTTACTGTGGGCAACAGTTGTTGAAAGAACGTGTGTACCCATAAGACATTAAGAGAGTGCTCGGTTAATTCGTTATGCAATTTTTAGAATACCTCTGCTTGTAAGCTGTTATCCAATTTGAATTATTTTAATTAGATTTCCAAGGTATTGTGCGCTGCCAACATTGGTGCAGCCTGGGCAATCGTGATAATATCATACGCAATTGTCCAAGATAGCTCCTTTAAGGTAGTCCTTAGATTAAGTATTTCTGTTTTGTCAGTGTTTTGGCACACCAAATTCCCAGCTCTTACAAGTATGTACTTTCAAACTTGGTGCAGCCAACACGTGTTTTGACACTTATCTTGCGTCAAACCCTAGGGCTTCTTCAAGGCTGTAAGATCATATGAGGAAATAGCCCACATTTTTATGTTAATGTTAAACTATACCCTGATGATAGGTGCTATACTATAGCTGAGTACACAGCACTCCTGTTAAAGCACCGCACTCCTATTTGTTAGGTTTATCTTTAGACCAGGTGAAAAAATGCTTGTGCAGTGTGAGATCGATTAATTTATACTATAGGAAAGTGCAAGATAATCAAAATAATGTTTTCTAATGTTCTATTCCTAAATGGTGTGGACATGCACTGGCACGTTAGATTTATATAAAATGTCTGCCAATACCTCTAAGTCTTCCATGATCTATAGGTTCAGTTACTAGCTGCATAGAGTGATTACATCATCCTGGAATTAATTATGTACCAGTATGTTACCTCGTAATCAATGATTTGTAATCGAAATTACCTTAGAGAGACTGAAAAGGACTGGGACCCCTTTTCAAATAAATTCTGTCACGCATATTTCTAAATAAGAAGAACAAACCAGATAATCTCTACCTCAGGCCTACTTTTTAGGAAAATGACACCACTGTCGACATAAGATATCATCAGCCACCTAAATAAATGATAACTCCGCACAAGCATTTTTTCACCTGGTCACCAGTAAGCTTTCTGACGGTGGAGCTTGTCACCGTTCTGCTGTCAGGAACTAATATTCCACCTACCTTTAGTTTAAATAAGACAAGGGAACTGAGAGGACGACTTAAGGGACAGTTTTTTGCCAATTGAAGCGCTACTCCCCTCCCCCTCACTGCCCCCCCACCCCCACCCAGTGGAACTGCTAACACTGAAAGCCCACAGAACGATCTACACAGGTATTTTGTCAAAAGAGCCAAGTATACATTAAATTGCATGAACAACAAGCATTTACAATGCAATGGTCTCGGCAATATTATAGGTAGAGCTATTGGTATTGCTCATTATTTTTTTTAATCATTTTTGTATCCCTAAATAAATGGCATTGTCATTTCTATTGGCATTAGCTTTTTTTTTTGCATATGTGATACCTATTGCATTAGCAGAGAGAGAGTGAGGTAGTGAGATATAGAGAGAGAGTGAGGTATTGAAATAGAGAGTGAGGTAGTGAGAGAGAGTGAGGTAGTGAGAGTGAGGTAGATAGAGAGTGAGGTAGCTAGATAGAGAGTGAGGTAGATAGAGAGTGAGGTAGTGAGATAGAGAGAGTGAGGTAGTGAAAGAGTGAGGTAGTGAGGGAGAGGGATGTTGTGAGGTAGTGATATATAAGCAAAGAGTGATGTTGTGATGTAGTGAGATAGAGAGAGAGGTAGTGAAAGAGAGAGTGAAAGTGAGTTAGTGAGATAGAAAGAGTGAGGTAGTGAGATAGAGAGTGATTGAGGTAGTGAGTGAGAGAGAGTGAAGTTGTGAGGTTGTGAGCTAGAGAGTGAGGTAGTGATGTTTTGAGAGAGAGAAGTTGTGAGATAGTGAGGTAGTGAGATAGAGTGGAGTAGTGAGGTAGAGAGTTATGTAGTGAGAGGGAGTGAGGTAGTGAAACAGTGATGTAGTGAGGGAGAGGGATGTTGTGAGGTAGTGAGATGTAAGCAGAGTGGTGCTTTCCACTTAGGTCAGATAATGAACCCACATCAAACCAACCCAAAGAAGCTTCAAGATAACTTCTCACACAACCGCCCAAAGATAGGAAGTATATGTTACAGGTATGCTACAACATGAACGGGGCAGCCTCCAAGCCTTGAGCACAATATTTAAGCTCTTCCACCATTATCCACACAAAAAATCCACATTCTTAAAACCATGCACAACAAATGCCAATTATTGGGCCTGCAGGAAGCTTCCTGACTACGTCGCCGGTATCATCACAATACAAAAGCTACTGTAAAATGCATAGGCCTTGAAGCAGTTCATCTTTTTTGTAAGTCTGCAGTCCCAATTTAAACAACTAGAAGCTGACATCTCATGTCATGTCATGCTGTTGGCAGAAAAAATCTATATTGCACAGCTTGTGCTTCATATGGCTTTGTGATGGAAGTGTATTTTCCAATATGAGCGAATCGACATGTACAGCAGGAATCATTTGTGACTTCAGTGGTGTACTATATACTGAGATTCGAGATGTCTCCACGGGACACATTAGCCTCTGTTTTCATGCTGAAATGAGGGGCATTCGGTGCCACCAACCTTTTGGCAAAACTCTCTATGGGCATTTCAATGAAGAACACAGACAGCCATAGCGACCCCCACCACTCGAAGCCCCTGCCGGCCCCAACAGACTGCACGAAATCTCCAAAATGTATCTCTCAAGTTTCGCTTTCCATAAGTTTTAAGGAATTTTTTGTCAAACTGTTTTTATTGGGATTACAGGGTTTCAGCATCGCACAGTAGTTCTACGGATTTCATGGGGATGTGTCTGAGTGTTTAATTCATGCGCATCTGCTGGGTCTGTTTAAAGGTAAAAATTATAAATTAATTCAAGGTTTTACTGGGTGCACCAAGTAAATTGTCTGTCAAAGGCCTAGTTGGCCAAGCTTGCCACCATTACACAAATATGGTTTTACCATGCTGCCCTTTCATGTGCTCTAGTTATAAAGATAGTTATTTAAGCTAACTCAAAGAACAATCGCACTACAAAGGTCCATTTGAAGCAGCAGCGTTCAGTTCTAGAGAATTATCATGCCCCCTCATTCCAAGACTCAGGAGATGCAGTTTTACAAAAACCATATTTTATTGGGCCACATTTATTTTCACAGGCATTACAGACGCATCACCCCATTTATGTTTTATACGTTTATATAAACTCTTCAAATGAGGTGTAGTGCGTCCTGCAAGAGCGTCAGATGCCTGCCAGAAGGTTCTTCCTGTAAGATACTGTGCTTTACCTAAACGGGTGATTTCTTCTAGTAAACGAGGGTTGTCGATATTCTCTCATTAAATGTACTGCAGCAGTGCTAAGAAGCGCAGGTATTCAGTACCGGACAGTAGCTGCCCATTTAAAGCACTGGCTACATCAGGGCGGCGTCTATTCCTAAAAGTGCCTTTCTGTGCCTGAGGACATATGACTACTACACAGACTGAAGGGATGTGATGTGACCTACGCAAACAGCAAGTGCTGCTCCTGCAAAGCACGGTCTGGCTGTCTTCTGCTGCTGAAGGAGTGAACGGGTTCCTTGCAGCGTACAGGATAGCGCCTTGGCCTATTTGCTCATCTTGCTCATCTTGTTATTTAACCTGCAAAGGGAGTTCGGTACATGCAGGGGGCGGCTTTTTCTCCAGCAGACAAGTGTATCTAGTCCTGCCCTTCCGCAGGAAGATGATGTTCGCCCTTTGATATTAACTAAATCCTTAATGAACGTTGTTCCTGCAGGATTGCGAATGCTGCTTCAGGGACAGAGCACATGATTTATGCAGCTGTTCCAGCAGGAGTGTATCTGTTACCTGGACTTCTCAGGGAAGTGCTCCGTTCTTGCAAAAGGGGGAGTTTAGCAGCATGGAGCTTTTCCGATTAAAGTGTCACAGTCCCGTAAAGGAATGCTTCCTTTAAGATGGGAGTCAGCTTCACGCCGGAAGGTACCCGTAGCGCTCCTCTAATATGAGGCTGTCTGATTCCAGCTCAGGAGTGCCTGGTCGCTTCAGAACGTCGGCGGCGTGCAGGCTGCGCCGGGATCGGAGGGACGTGGAATGCTGACGGGCCGGGATTCGCGCGCTGCCTGAAGTTACATCACACAGCCCCATTAATGAGTAACCGGGAGAGGTGGAGGGCCAAAGGGCTGCGCCAGGTACACCGCATCCTGCTCCGGCGACGAGCACACGGGCCCTGCGCCGCACGGAAAGAACAGCGCTTCCCTCCCGCCAACTGTGTAATCTTGTGACCGCGGAAAGCAAACTCGGAACTCAGGAGCTCCCTCCCGGATTTACACAAACACGATCCGGTAACACAAGTCCAAAGCACGGTGCGGATCCCAGCTCGTCAAACTGGAGCCTGCCCCGGCAGCGCCGCCACCAGCACAACAACACGGCGCCGGACGGATGGATCCTCACGGCCAGACTATAACAAAAAAAATGGTGGATGGAAGCTTCGAAACTTTTTCGGATTCGGGGGCGTGTTCCTGCTGTTCTAAAAGGGCGCGGCTAAAAAGTGGAAAGAACAGCAAGGAACACGCCCCCGAATCTGAAATAGACAGAGCCTATTTGGAGGGACGGCTCTCTCCTCCAATGGCTGGCCCCCGTTTAGGAAGCCAGCCAATGGAGGAGAGGCAAAAAGAGAGGCGGGCTAAGGAGCCACTCTCAGAAACATTAAATCTTCGACTTCCGGTTCTGCCTTCGGCAGACCTGACAGTCCTCGACCTAAAAACAGCGCAGTGGAAAACCGTATACCTTCCTAGGCATGGGAAGCTAAGAAAACTAAAGAACGTCACGTTGTGCACGTTAATGGTGGCGTGGTAATTCCACATCCGGCATTACCAGTATCACCTAGTACCACCACTTCATTATCTTGCAATTCTCATTTAGCGACTCCTTAATGCAAAATAATATGGAATTGGTGCTAACTTTCCCAACACCGCCGCATTACAGGAATCGTGCCCTGGTTTATCGCACCCATAATTTCAGATGCCTAAAATCTAAAAAAAACTTCGCATCTCGTTTCAGCTTGAACATGCTTTTATGGCCGGGGCGGTATTTCCGTTTTACTCATGATGAAGGCCAAAGAAGAGGATAAAATCAACATCTTCACCGTGGAGAGTGAGTGGGCTTAATCAATTTTATGAAGCAGAGGGGTTTGAACGTATTTAAGAGGGAATATTAAGTATCAACTATTGCAAACGTGTACTCCTATTTTTAGGACCTCTGGCATGAGCAATAAATGATATTGCGCATAACAATAACAAGGGGGTTTTGCAACGAATTATTTTCTTTCTGCCGCGGTGTGAAAGCGAAGCTTAAAACAGAATGCTTCTACCTCCCTCTTTGTGAACTATTATCACATTCCGCAAAAAGCGGCGTAACTTTAGGCTACGCTGGCTGACGCAGCTGGGAGGAGGTGACGGGGTGACGTATTTGTTAACAATGCCCACTTGAGTGCATGTGACAGCAACAGTCAATAACTGCACAACTGTTCTCTTCTGGGTGTTTGAACTTGCCACTCACAGTTACATGTATTTAATCAGGCGTGAGTTTGGTACACAGTGCAAGTCTGTCATACTGCAAATATCCAGAGATCTCGTTTAGATTGTGTTCATGTGTCAGGGTGAATTATACAGATCCTGACCTTTAGAAGTATTTATTGGGGGCGCATGGCATCCAAGAGAGTGAGAAACTATTCAATTACTTACATCTGTACCTTCGCACAGTTTTCCTGTCAGGTAACACGAGAATCTGCATGAAATAAGATCTTTGTGGCTCATACATTCAAAATTGTGCTTGCCAATGTTTAGAACTGGCTCTTTCTTTGAGTGACAGGTTAGATATTCTTGAAAGGTGAGGGTTTGTGAGTAAATTATCTGTGTTCTGCCGCCACGTAGGGCATCAGAAATGCCAAATGTGGCGAGGCTAGCAGCAACACAAGCTTCTCCACATTTCTCTGCCATCATTCCTAGTCTTGGTCTTGAGGGAGCGCCTCTGGTTGGTGGGCCAGTGATTCACATTCCAGGGGCATTGCTTCATTCTTCTCTGAGCCGAGGCTAGCAGCAAGGGTGCCAGTGCATTCCGACTGCGATGATGGTTTCAGTGAAGTGTACATCCACCTAGTGGGAATTGGGCTAACCACCAACTCATTTCACACATGCGGTATAAAAGCGGCCAGATGGCAGCGATTCTCAAGGACAAAACCTCTAAGTCATGCATTTTCTCTAAGCATCACACCATGTTCTCACGCTCTACACTGTCCTATGAACGGCACGCGCCAGTTCCGATAAATTGCCAACATCTACCTTACTCGTTTGGCCAATATCAATACTTCTCTCTTGACCTTCAGCCCATTGTGACACCTCCTTCTGATGGCAATATCTTAATGATCAACAAATTGAAACAAGCACTGGCAAAGCCAATAGGTCTCGCCTTTAAAACCTGTTGCCTCTCCTAGTGCCTTTTGTTCATGCCCTATGAGGCTGATGAGGCGCACTGGCAAAAGCTGAACAAAAGGACCTAGAGGTGGCCGTGTTATTTTGTATGTGAACGCATGTGTGAGAACGCGTTTGTGCATGTGTCATCACGCATATATGCCTCTAAAATGACTTGAGTTTTTAATTTACTTATCCGAATTAGATCTGAAAATGTGAAGAAAAAATAATGACTTTGAAAGCGCTTTTTTGCTAAGTATAAAAGAAGTAAGCATTAAAAGAAAGGACTTTTAGGCAGGCTTGCAATGTAGAAATGGGTGGAGCAGGAAGCAACGGGTGTAGGAGGGAGAACGCAACACTCGGTAAGGATAACACAGAGAGAACAATTTAGAGCACAGAGAGAGAGAAGCACCTGAGGAAGAGAACTGGAAAAACACAAGCTCCTGGGGTGCACATATTATGCTAATATCAACAGTTCTTTTTTTTAAATTCCTCTTAAACATTGGTTTTAACAGGACAGATATAAGTGGAATGTGCACTATATCTTGAAGTGGATACCCACATAATTTACAGCTTTTGCTTCTTATACCTATTTTTATACCATTCTCATTACTCCAAGCAAGATAGCGAGTTTGAGTTCCATTGGATCACCCTCATTACATGGCCTGCTCTGGTCCTCTTATTTATAGGCTATGTTGTGGCCACACACCACTGAAAGGCCTCTGTAAATTTTCTGTAAAAGAGGGAACTCTCAGCACTTTACACATGATTTGACACAGTGCAGAAGAGGCCATTTTTAACTACAAAACTGCGCGGGAGTATTTAAAATGGTTAAATGTGTTGCTCCAACTCCTAACAGGATTTAAATCGGAGCAAGTGCAGATGGATTATGAATTTACATGCCTGCCCCCACTGGGACATAAACACCTCTCCAGCAGCACTGTCATTGTGAGGCCTTTCAAACACATCAGATATCTGAGTCCAACAAAGGCTGCAGATATTGCTAAAATTTCCAAAACTACGGATTGCTAGTTGTTTCACAAATTAACAGCTGTATACACAATAAAATTCATCAAGTGACTCTCATGAGCCTTGTGCAACAATAATACTACATATGGTAAAATAGCCGAAAAAATGATTGCAGGTGCATGGAGGAAAATGCTCAATGTAAACAAAAGAGAAGTGTCTGGAGATGGAGAGGTAGGTGGGGGAAGCCCATCCTTCAATGCCATGGATGTCTGGAAGCTCAGCAGGCAATGTGAGGACAAAGGGACCGTCAGTGTCTCACTATATGGAGGTGCTCACATGTACAGTATTTTATCTAGCATCTTAGCTAAATAGCCCTGCACATGTTTATTAGAAGGAACACATCCATCGCTTTTGGAACTGTCAAATTAAAGCATAGTTTAATGAAACACCTTTGTTTCGTTTGTGACGGAATTGCAGAGCACTGTTATTGTAATTTATTTTACAGAGTTTTATATAACGCGAAATTGACCCGAGGGTATCGGAGCACTTTACGCGAGCACCAGTTGCGTTACATGAGGACTCATTCATTTTTTTTTGTTAGACACAGGAAGATTAAGTGATTTGCCCAGAAACACAAGATGTTGAGCGTTCTTGCCGAGACTCGAACCCAGTTCCTCAGCTTCGAGGTCCACCGCTCTAGCCGTTAAGCCAACTCCTCTACCTCACTCCGCTCCTCTGTTAGTAGTGGAAACATGAATACTAACATTATTATTTTTAGTGTTATTATTATGTGTTAATTTAAGGCAAATCCCTGTAAACATTTGCGGAATTATCGAATTACATTTTTGAGTACTATATAAAGAGAGTGTGCCCATTATATTTTTTGCATAGCAGACGTCAATAATTTGTGGTCTCATCGTAGCTTCAAAATGATTCGTACTGGAGAAGAAGGAGCCCAGTGTTTAAGAGCATGGCCCTGGTGTGCCTGTGGATATGGGGCTGTACGGTACTGCCACAGTGCCAACATCCCAAAGGTCGACAGATGAGCACAGACATAGCACCAAAACACTCCCAGACCCAAACAGGGACAACTTACACAGGCATGCCCCGATCTGGATACGACTATAAGCTGTACACCTAATGTAAGAGTTACAGAATGGACCCACAATCTAAAACACACACAGTCATTGGCAAATACATGAACACATGCAGACGTAGGCGCACATACACACACATAGGCCATGCCCACACACAGTCCTGGATATCTACAATACACACACATAAACTTCACGCACACAGAACACTCAGGTGTGGAGTATGTGCGACACAGAACTTGCTTCTTCTGAACTATTAATGATCTAAAATCTTTCTTCTGGTGCTTAATGTTCTAAGAAGAGATGTCAGGCACTTCCATAGGTGGACCTTTTTATCCTAATCACAGTCACCCCTTAAAAGCGTCGGTAGAAGCAGAGCATGAAGCAAACTTTCACAAACTGTCTCTGATATAACTATGTTGAGGATATGGCATAACAGCCAGAGCCGCCGACTTTGGAACTGGGGACCCGGGTTCGAGTCTCGGCGTCGGCTCACCCCTATACCTTGGAGAAAAAAACAATGCTGATACATGCAGATAAAACAAAAACAAACAAGCAGAAGCCTACGTAGTGAGAGCCCATGGGCACCATCTAGCGACACAGCAGCGGGAGAGGCTGACTGCTTGCTGCAGAGACGGGCCAGCGCTGGAGCACAAGTGCAATGAAGCGGGTCTGCCTACGAAAAGATGCTCCTAAAACGGTCATGCAACAAAAAACAGCCAAAAGCATTTGCAAAAGAGGCGCGGCCGCAAGACGCGCTCTGTGGCGGGGGAGGGGCTGTTAACTGAGAGGGGGCGCAGGAGGTGAGCCTGAGAGTGGTGTGCGTGGCAAAAGTGAAAGTGATCGCTAGCGATATGCATGCACCATGACGAGAGAGGAAAGCCAGATGGCGCCTCTGCTCGTCATTGTGCGCGTAACCGCACACTCTATGCCACCCCAAAAGCTGTGGTCGGACTTTTGAAAGCCCACTCACTAAATGTCTCGCCAGAGCAGCGCATGTGCTGGCTCAGGCGAGACCTAAAAAGGAGGGGTCCCCTGCAGCAAATTGGCTTGCCAAGAGCAGGGAGTATAGCAATAAATTAAAAAAAAGATTGTGGACAAGTGAATATGGAACCTAATTAAAGGCACGAAGAGTAATACGTCAAGATTGTCTTATGATAACAAGAATAAGAAAATATATTTAATCAATAAAGAACAATATCGCTGCCTCTTATAGCTCAATATTTAAGAATAAAATTATATACATAATGTAAATGGCATACATTACAAACACCAGACATACTCATGCTCATACATCCATGCATCCATTCCTCATCCTTTTAAATATGTAATAAGAATACAAAATGTTTAATCATTTGTAATACAAAATTGAGCCAAATGATTCAATATACTAATGATAACAGATGATGTACATTTTTGTGGCCAAAACAATAGAATTACGATGGGCGAATATCTCAATGATCCTCTTCACTCAGCTTCAGATGAATCAAGATCCCTCTATTGATTTCCTAGTCTATCACGGTGTGGTTCTAGCTAAAAGTTTGCTGGATTGAATCCTCACATTGACCTTTTTATTGTTGCAATTTCCACTCTAGTCCTTGAAGTATCGTTCCACCAGTTATTTAATTGCTCATAACAGCCATGACAAAGAGTAGGAGCTTATAGCGGGGGAGGGGGAGTAGGAAAAGCATATCTCCTGGGGATCCTAATTGTTGCCATAAGCTCTCACCATTTCTACCAGTTGCTCTTGGTGAGGTATGGGGGAGGTCATGGCCATGGTTAGAGAGCAGTGCTTCCATGCCATTCTTATTTTAACTGTATTTTGTGCACTGCATATTTTCTGCTGTGTTGCGTACTTACCTTTTTTCTTTTTCCTGAAGAAGCATGGCACCCATCTCTTCGTTATTTGTGGAACACAGACTGATCCAAAACAGTCAGCCATTGTGAAGTTATGGCCCGTCAATTCAGGGTCATTGGGGGCTGTGTCCAAATCCTGCAGGAGCAATGTGTGTCTGTGAGGCTGGGTCAGGGTGGGCAGGCTCTGTCAAAACAATAATTATGTCCTGGTTCAGGGTAATAGATCAGCAAATCCTTAGCAATGATGTATGTTAAGGCCTGCTGTTCATTTCCCACCTTCGCCTCTCATTGGCTGAACCGTCAAAGGGTCAGCCTATGAGATCACAAGGGTCAGGAATTGAGAGGAGGAGCAAGACCTGCAATATACTGAGTGGATGAGAGCGACTGCTTACAGTGCTCGCATCTGCCCTCATTATTGTCATTCGTCTTTTCCATCTCACTAGTTAATTACCCCCTAGCCACTCTTGTGAGGCCCAGACTGCTGCCAAGTTTGCAGAGATGTTGGCCTAACGGCCAGATCTGCTGACCTTGGAACTGGGGAATGAGTTTCGAGTCCTGGCGTCTGCTGAACTCCCTGTGATTCTGGGCAATTCACTTAATGTCCTGTGTCTAAAAATAAATATATATATATATATAATCTGACCTTGTGCACTTCATGTGCTCTAATGCCCTTGGACCAAGGATATTTATAACTTATGTAGAGCTGCTAAAAATCTTTAGCCGGCATTTGTCCCTCTCCTGAGCCATGTGTAGCCTAGCACTGCATGGCTTCTATCAATGGGGCATGTAGCACCCTCCTTACACCACTGGCTACTGCCAACTGCACTAGAAGACCAGAAAAAAACAACCAAGAGATACAGGGTCACTGGGAGGTAAATGAGGAGGGGGGTGTTTGGCAGGCTGAGTGTTCATGTGTGAATGTGAGTTTGTGTGAGTGAGCACATGTGAATGAGTGCATCTTTTGTGTGTGTTTCTGCCTGCTTGTGAGGCTGGCAGGGGGGATGACTACCAATGCCCACCACTTTAAAAGTTCTTGATCCACCACTGTTGTTGCCAGTTATCAGCTCTTGCCCCAAGTTTGGACCACGACCTTAGAAGGATGCTACTAAGACACCTAAGACATGATTGAGATTTTTTTGATAATAGCAAATCCTTCAATTTCTAGAGGAGGGTTTAAACCTGGAAGAATCCATTATTCGTTATTCTGCTACTGTGGGTATATTATAGTTAGGGTTTTATGTTTTTTTTAAAACTTTTCCATCTGTATTTATCCTTATTCAGGATATCTTATTGGAATTTATTCATATTTATTTTATGTTTTGAGAATAAGTGGAGTCTTAAAATTGTATATTTCCATGTTTATTTAACTGGTAAATGTGCACTCGTACTTTGATGCCTGTCATGTTTTAGCAAATTAAGCAGTCAAATATACCACAACACTACACCCACATATAAAAATAGCATTAGACTCATATATACGTTAACATATGCTTGTATTAAGCAAAATCTCTTCTTGTTCTTTACCTCCCTATGCTGTCTATCTGCTCTGGTTTTGTCCAGGAATTCAGGGAAGAAAGCATAGCAAGTCACTCATAAGAAGCACAATTTTCAGTATTTTTCCGCTTTTACAATTAAATACAGACAAGAAACACATTGCTCTCGGTCTGTATTTATATGCAAAAATCAGTAAAAAGAGAAAACTTGAACCCTGAATTATCGTGCATGAAATGACACTGGTGGATTCTCCACCAGTGTATCACATTCTCCATAAAGTGGAGGAACTTTCATTATAACTGCTTCTATATAAGATGTCTCATGGCAGAGATAAAAATCCACACACAGTGTACACAGCTGTGCCACCCTGCACCTTTCTTTCTATGTGTGGCCATATATTTTTATCCCTATGGACTTTTGGCCCATAGCCCCTGCAAGTCTCAAACATTTTTTATTTGACCCCCAGTGAAACGGGGGTCTACTTGACTCAAATTGCAATCAAAGAGCAGTGAAGTGTGGTTAATGTGTCCTCACCAAGCTCTAAGGATATTGATGGTTGGTTACATCTAATGGCAAATGTAGGGCCACAGTCATCCCCTCAAGGGAAATGTGATCAGTCCTCTACATCTGGATTTCTTCAATTGCCCTGAAGTGTCTGCTGTATGATTGTATTTATGTGTGATATGCATGGAGACTGTGTGCTGTATGTTGTCCACTACGAGAACAGAGAACACATTGATTGTCACACAACATGTCAGTTTCCAAGCATCAGTGAAAATGCATTAGCCAATATGAGAGAAGGGCTTTTTCTTTCCCTGGATGAGTGCCTTGATTCTGCTTTACTTGTCTGTGGCCTATGGTACCTCTGACAAAACAGTACTCCTTGAATGTCACAAAATGTTGAGCTGGCATCTCTGGATCCATATTGCAATAGGTTCAATAATTCCTCATGGACTACAGACAAAAAAGGCAGGATCAGAGCAGCTTAATCAACCAATTATGAGTGCTGTTTCTCAAGGTGCAGCTGTGCTGTGTCGTCTTTTCAATATCTATGTAGGTCTCCTGGCATATATTTTGAAATAGTGCCAGGTGAACTTGAAAATGTGAGCTGATGAAACACAAATCCACTTCCACTAGGGAAGTGGTGCAGTGAATCTAATGAATACACTGTGTGTTTAGACCCCAAATGTCTCTGGATGACAAAGAACTTCCTATGCATGAATGGTACCAACAATGATATCCTATAGACAGGGACTTCAAGCCCAGTCCACTAACATGTGCCTGGCTTGCAAACCGCAAAACACTTCCGACTACCCACCTAATGCAAGGAATTTCAGAATTTGTTTCTACCTCAATCTCACCTTTGCGCCCTATGATAATGCAGTGTCAAAGAGTGTGAACATGCAACTTTCCCTACTCTAGAAACTTCTACCACTCTTTCACACTGTCCACAGAAACTAGTTAATGAGAGCCTTTGTTTGGGAATATTGGGGGGAATGTTTTTTATTAATATAGTCACATGGAATCAATAGCTGATTGAATACGCTTGAGTTAATATACTGGAGACAGACCGTGAGTGTGATACAGAATATATAATTGTAATGTTATGCACATCTTATGTTGTCCAAAAACCTCAATAAAATATGTTAACAAAATTAAATAAATAATGAGAGCCTTTGTATTGGAGGGCCTTGACTACTGCAACATCATTTCCTTTGACCCCCACTGTTGGACCTGGCCCTTTTGGCAGGTTCACCCCTAAACTTTTTGCATTTATCCTGGCCTTTTTCCCTATGTAGTGTTAGTAGTCTTAGGCCTATAGGCACTTTAGCCCTGTGTCCCATTGTAAAGTGCGCGCGCTCTGTGTTACATTTAGTGAGACTGGCCTGCCCTCCCATAGGAATGCATGGGGGATATGTGTGTCCATTGTAGTTCCTGATGTGAGAGGAGTGCAGGGGCGAGTTTGGTATGTGCGAACTCGTGAGAATAAATGCTGCACAATGGTGTGCGCAGATTTATTGTGACTGGGGGAGAAGTGCCACTTCTAGAAGTTGGCATGTCTGTGGGCTGTGTGATGTGAATTGCCTGTCTGGCTTGGGATTGACAGGAGCTGAGAGGGCTGGGGAATTCCAGGAGCCAGGGTGAGTCTGCCCGGTGGTGAATGGAGAGATCTGCATGTAGATGGGAGGGAGGAGTTGCACCTGGGACCTGAATGGGGCTGGGACATTCCTTCACAATGCTGGCTCCACCTCCTGTGGTGTGTCTGATGTCCCTGGCCTGTCCTGTGAATAGAGAGGGAAGCTGAGCAAAACAAAGTGCTCCTGAACCAGTTGTATCTGGTTCGCCCCTGGCCCTACAGTTGCAAAACAAAGGAAAATACTGTATAAAAGAAGGGGCTGTGACCCCATGAAAATGTTCTTGTTCTGGAATTGAATCTACCAGGGGCGTGCTGCTGCTAGGACTCAGGAGAAGGCTTTCCTCCCTGGGCCCTGCCCTGCCCCTGGATGCCTCATGGACTTCTTGGACCTTTTTTTTTGCTTCCTTACTAGCCTTATGGATTCTAGGCTGCTCTAGCGCCCTGTGAGCGCTATGCTTCATTCCTTGGATTTCCCCCCAGCGAGGGAGAGCCTGGGGGCTGTGCAGCACTGTGCTGCAGCCCCTGGTGAGGGAACCCCTCTCATAGGGATTCCCCTCTCCTTCTGAGCTTTACGGGTGCCCACCCCGCTTATTTGATTATTTATATGCGTGGGTGCCCACCCCGCGACTTGCTTTCATCTGTATGCGCCGGAGCCCACCCCGCGACTTTGCCGCTTATTTTTAATTACGGGTGCCCACCCCGCTTATGTGATTTTTTTTATGCGCGGGTGCCCACCCCGCGACTTTGCCGTAATTAAAGCGGGAGCCCACCCCGCTGCCTATTTCTACCGAGGGAGCCTACCCCTCAATTGACCACCGCCGAGATTGCCGCTGCAGTCCTGCCGCGGCCGCCCCGGAAGTCAGGCAACTCGCCTGTGACGTGGGCGGGGCCGTGGCGGGACCGGAAGACGGAGGCAGCTGTCTGGAGCCTCGCTAGGCTCGCCTCTGGAAGTCCCGGTCCCGAGGAGAGGGGACCGGGTGAAGCCTGGTGCCTACTTGTGCGGGGCTCCCATGACGGGGGAGAGCCCCGCAGGCGCCCACGAGTCCAGAGGAGAGGCGGAGGGGGCTCGAGGCACATTGCCGGTACCTGCCCCCACCGCGAGTGAGGAGAAGTCCTGCTCGAGGCCTGGTGAGTGGGGCCGAGGGGGAGGCAGCCTTGATGGGAGTCCCCGTGGTGGGGAGGGGGAAGCTCCCTGCGCACATCGTGGTGCCTTGTAAGGCACAAAGCCGGATTCCTTGTTCTAGAGCGGGCCCGCCGTAGCGGGCTGCTCCAACATGGGGGTGCCATTGTTTTCAGAGCCTACGTGGCTCCAACGAGGCCATTATTGTTTTAGAGCCCCGAGTGGCCCAACGCTTGGGGACATATTTATTTACGGAGCCAGTGCGCTCCAGAGGGGCAGATTATTTTCAGAGCCAGATGGCTCTAACACTTGGCAGATTATTTTCAGAGCCAGATGGCTCCAACGCTTGGCAGATTATTATCAGAGCCTAGGTGGCTCCAACGATGGCCATAATTATTTTAGGAAGGCCCAGAGAGGCCCATGCTTTTATTGTCTGGGCACATTTGCTTCAAGAGCCCCGTGTGGCTCCAACGCCTGGCATACTTGTTCCAAGGGCCATTGCGAGCCCAAGCCCCAGTTGACTGTTTTCCAGCTGCCCAGCAAGTAGTGGGCAGCTGCACCGTTTAGGTTTGCGCAGTGGCGCAATTGGATTCCGCTGCTAGGCAGCGTGGCTTTACTTTGGGGACACGGGGCATTTGAGCCCACCTTCTGAGATGGCCAGTTGGCCAGGGGGGGATTGTTAGGTTTATAGGGCGCCAGGCCCTACTGTGATTTTGGGGTGCTAGGAAATGTGATTCTTGTAGAATGATTTACGCACCTGTGTTGGTACCTCTAAATGTGTTTTATGACTATGAGGTTGGTTCTAATATTATGGTTTATGCTAGTGAGATTTATTCCCTAATGTAGTTATACTTAGGAGGTTAGGATCTAATGTTTTTAGACTTGTGAGAGAATTGCATAATGTGTTTATGCTGCTGAGGTTGGCGTACAATGCGTTTGGCGCATAATGTGATACTGTGCATAATGTAGTTTATGTTAGAGGCTGATGCTAAGTACAGCGGTTACCAGTAGTTACTGGTTGTGTTCTCTATTTATGATAAGTTCTACAGTTACTAAGTTCACTTTGTGATGGTACTGACAGTGGTCCAGTTGGCCCTGTCAGGTGTAAATAATCCCTTGTAAATATTGCCCAGTGCCAGTTGGAACAGTGTATAATATGTGCGTACTATTCTAATGTGTTATGATAATATAAAGGCTATTTTTATATATAACCCTTTGTGGAGTTTCTTTTGTGGTGGGCCTGGGATGTTGTTGCTGGGTGCGTGCGCAAATGCTGTACACATAGCCTCCGGGATGAGCCTGACTGCTCGTGCCAAGCTACCAAGGGGGTGAGCATGGGTTATCTTTGGCGTGTAACTTCCTTGCCCTGACTAGAGTGGTGGTTTCTGCCTGGCTTTGGCGCACGCCTTAGCCAGCCAGAAATCCCATTTCTAACACCCACAAAAACGTATTTGCTAGGTTTCAAATAATTTAGATCCAGGCACCCAGTATGTGCTTGAAGCTCTGTAAGTGGAATCACATCTAATCTGCACAGAAACACATTGGCTGGTGCCTAGTGGGTTCTAGGATAAAACTCAAAGTCTTTTTACCCATCCACAAAGCATACTGGGACCAAGGTCCTGCTTACTTGCAAACCCTGACACCTTATTATATCTCCATCAAAGATCTCCACTCAAGGTCTGTTCGTCGAATCTACTGATGGCTCTTCAAGAGGATGAAACACAATGAATCCAGAGACAGGTGCACAAAACCCTCAACTCCATGCAAAGAGCTTAAACTAAACACTTACATTACAGGAGACTCCTTGAAAGAAAACTCCCTGTTCCATGTTGATAAGAACATGGAAAGGATGGTATTGAAGGATATCTGACATGCTTGCTTACCCTGCCTGAAAAGTTGATAATTTCACCCTTCAGCAATCATGATGCTCCCTACCTGCCAGCGATTGATGTTACTGAACTGAGAGCCAACACAGTGTGCTATGCAAAGCTCAATACATGCATAACCACATCATCTTCTCACAACACCAGCAAAAGGCTCTTAATACAAGCGTGTATGCATCACCGAAGAGACAACACCATTCCATTCTATTACCACATGCAACAATTCTATACATTCTGAATGTATGGAAGAATGTTGCCAAGACTGTGCTGAAGGCATTGCACAATCTCTGGAAACGAGTTGCTCTTTAAAGAGTAGTAGGCCCAAAAGGCAAACAAAACTACGTTACCAGGAGACTCAAGATGACCTGATGGTCAAGTCAATCAGCCCTTGTGCTCTAGTTCATCCCTGGTGCTACGAATATCATTGAGGTTGACTCCTAGTTGACATTCGAGTAACAAGGGAGCATCAAACTATTCTCCGTGCAAGTCAGGTGATACTCTAACACCTGAGAGGGGATATGAAGAAATCCTTGAGGACTCTAACCAGGATGATCAGGAATGTGAGCCCCTTTCTGATCTCCTGCCACGATCATAAAAGGATAGCCCAGTGGAGAGAGTAAATGTCTCTCCAGATGTCAAACTTAATGCAGCAGGAGGAGTTTAGAACAGTGCAGAGGCCTTTTCCTACATGTTCTTACTGACCACTGGGTTGACTAGGTTCTACAGGAATTATGATTAGACACAGGTCATTTTAATTGTTAAGCAAAAGACCTACTGAAATTCAGAGAAGTTACAGGACTGAATAGGAGTAGAAGTGGAAAAGATTCTAAGCCTGCAGCCATGAGCCCTTCAAAGCCGATGGGCTTTGTCTAGTTGTGTTATCTCAAAAGCAAGGGTTAATGAACCTACCTTTCTCTGTGGACTATTGGGGGTCTCAATAAAGTGACCAGGACAGATGCCTGTTGAATTGCTGTAGCCAAAGTTCTCATGGATATGATGGGCACAACATGGTATATAAGTACATTCGTCTCAGCCAGAGAGTGCTGGCAGATTGTCTTTCCCTGAGCGCCACGTAGAAGGGGATCTTCCCCCCTCCAACAGTGTGCCGTATATATTGCAAAGTGCTACCATTCGGCAACTGGCAAAAAGTGGTGGTTACACTGCAGCGCCTTCATGTCATTTATATAAATGCCATTGCAGCTTACAGTTCTCAGAAGTTCTTTAGTAAACATTCAATGGTACATTTGCCTTAATGCTCCATCTCTTACATATGGCTGAGCCAAGAAATATCATACCAAGTAAGTGTCAATTTTTCTTTTGGGTTGGCTTTAGTTCAATTTAGAGTTGATACCTATCCTATGACTTCTAGTTGCACCACCCTTACATGACACAGTTATTTTTAGAGTGGCACTGGAGGTTCTTGAATGTTACTTTTAAGAGAATAGGCACATGCTTGGACTTAGCACCAGAATTGACAATGTCTGAATTCAAACACAATTTTGGTAAAAGAATGATGGTAATTCATAGTAACTTACAAGTATACATAAAGTACCGAATTCAAATTAATTTTAAATTGGACAATATGATGGCAGAAAAAGGCCATCTTCCAAATCACTCATCCCAGAACCTGCATTGCTTACCATCTTTACCCAAACAAGGAGCTTCTTGCTGGCTCATATACTAATATTGTATAATGTACCATATAGATTAGATGTGCCTGCTATGCCTACAGTATTGTCAGTATTTTCAGTATTCAGTGTAGCAATTTACAAGCATGTCATGCTATCATACTCTGTTCATGCTCTTTGACTTTCGCACAAGATGGCCTCATTGCAGTGAAAGTCAATCAATCAATTAATCACAGGATTTATAGTGTGCACAGCTACTCAATGAGTGTCCCGGTGCTGAATAGATTTGCTGACCATCATACTGACCCGATTATTGACAAGAAAATTTAACAAGTCAAGTCTTAAGATTACGATTACATGTGAGTACATTTGTTGTAGCACAAAGAGGATAAGGAAGAGCATTACAATCCCTGGAGGCAAGAAAGGAGAAAGAGCTGCCACCCAACTTCTTCCTTTTTCTATGCGGGATCACCGCCCTCAGGGTGTCAGATGATCAAAGGGTTTTTGCCAGCAAATAGGGGATAATCCAGTTGGCCAGGTACCGCAGACCAGTTTTTCAAAAAAAGCTCTGTGTGCCAGCAGAAGCCCCTTGAATCGCACTGGTTCCTTGAGAGGTAGCAAGTGCAGCCCTTTCAAATGGGAACAAATGTGATCACCTATCAGGAGTTTCAACAGAAGCCGTGCGGCTGCATTTTGTTCCAGCTGGAGTCTTCTAAGTATATAAGCAGGTAAATCCCAATAAAGAGAGTTGACATTATCAAGCAGAGATGTGATAAGGGTATGTATTGCCATTTCCTGATGTTGCAGCGGAAGCAGACAGAGACATTTCTTTAGAGATTTCGGAAGTCCAAAACAGAACCCCATAACTCCAGCAACCTGAGGACCAAAAGAGGATGATTTGTAAAACTTCACCCCTAAATTAAGTGCAATGGTAGCTGGGTCAATAATAGTACAATGGGAGGCATCACTGCGTGCTTCCCAACAGAAGCAGCCTGTGAATCCATTGTAGAATAGGCTGCTCCAGAATCCCATCTCCACTTATTAGGGCTGGCTTGACCTATTGTAACCAGTTGTTTAAAATAAACTTAGACTAGGCTTTATCTCCACCCAGAGGAATCATCTCTCTAACCTCATGCTATTGGATGTTGGGTGTATCATTCTGCCTCCTTTGGGGTTCTTCCATTGCATGCATATGGGACTATATTGCTTCTCAAAAGTACTCTGAATCATCGAACAGTGATTTATTTATGTCATAGATCCATAGTATACAGAAATCAATCATTTGTTTGGTTTGAATTTTTCAAGACAACATTCTTTTTTAATTCAGGCAGTAGCCAAGACCTTTTAATTTGGCTAACAATATAGGTGCAGTTTTTTTAATTATAGGGCTTTCATTCAGCCTCCTTCATACATTGGTCTACTGTGTAATTCATATTTGTATACCGCTCACTAAAGCATACAGCATGGGGCAGCAGGTTAGCCTACTTCAGCCATTGGTTGAATTCACTCTGAATGATGCCATTCTGCCATTACACAAGGAAAACGACTACACCCAGAGTAGTTCCCGTCAGTTCCAGAGACTACAATAGCAGTGAATGCTTTTTTAAGACCCCCAAAAATGTATCATTGTTGTAGATGTGTTTTTAATATTGACAAAGGTCCAGCAGCTTCCATAACAATAACATTTAGCAAAAATAAAGCAAAGCAAGAATTGACAAAGCCAAAAGGGAAGCAACCAGCGCAGACCTGTTGACTTTTCAAACGCTTGGGCACTGCTTTAGTCATGGCTCAGGCAGTTACTGCCGTTTGGCTACTACTGTACCTTTTGCAACAAGAATCACAAATCATATTTTCCAACATTATTTCAAATTGTTCTCTGGTGTATTTCTCAAACAGTTTTAGTTATTCTCAGTATGACAGAGTACATAATTATTGCATCATTAAGCTTGTGTAAATTTTGTTGTCAATATACATTGCAGCTAACAATTCCCATTCTACCGTATGTTATTAGGATTGGCAGCTGGTGGACATCCTTGCATAGTTCGGTTGCTCCTCTGGAATGCAGAAAAAATATTTCCCAGTACAACAGCAGCCATGATAAGAAGACCACATTTAACATAGAAGTACAGCACACACATCAAAATG
This sequence comes from Triturus cristatus, assembly GCF_964204655.1. NCBI lineage: Eukaryota > Metazoa > Chordata > Amphibia > Caudata > Salamandridae > Triturus > Triturus cristatus. The sequence goes on along the minus strand of NC_140580.1, from coordinate 743,955,476 downwards.
GAAGCCATTTGTTTTGGGCTGGAACCTCTCCTGCTCTCCGAAGTTGGTGCTCCTACATGTAATGGATGGAATTGGGGGCAATATTTACAAACGTAATCTTATGCTTTTGGGATTTACTCTAGCTAAGAGAGATATTGCCAGGGCCTGGAAGGCGACGATGGCTCCCTCCGTCTCTGCATGGACGAACGGCCTGGACTTTTGTATGGGCTTGGAGGCTCCTATCTTTGTGGCAAGGGGGTGCCCACGTAAGCACTTTAAAATTTGGAAGCGCTGGGCGGACTACCGTGGCCTGGAGCTAGAGCCTACCCACCGGCCCGTCACCTCGACCTGGTTTCATTTTCCCTCCTTTCCCTTTGTGTCCTTTCATGCATGTGCGGCAGGTAAGCTGATTCCTGGATGATGGCACATTATACATGTTTAATTAAGGCCTATGCTCGCTTGGTAGTTCCGGAGTGAAGACAGTGCGATGGTTGGGGGGAGTAGGGGGGTTATAGTTAGGTTGTTATATTTCCTTTTTATTGCTTTTCGTTTTTCCTGATTTCACATGAAAAAAAAAGTCAAAGTCAAAATGGTGTTTATTGATGCTGTGGAAGTCTCTGGGGTACAGAGCTTTGCTCTATATGTGTAATTTGACGAATAAAATCTGTTTTAAAAAAATGGAAGCCATTTAAAATAATTAATTCACCAACTGAATGGCACCTTAGATAAAGTATTATCTTTGTGCTGCTGTATTGCTTTTATTGTGCATTTTTGAGTTATAACTATTCCCATTCTATTACCATGCAGTACTTTTTTGTTCTCTTGGACCCATATTTACAAACCCTTGGCGGTGGATTTGCCTTTCTGTTTTTAACACGGACCTGACACAAAGTGTTTCAGTAGGACTTACTATCCAAAGCAAACCCAGCTTTGCGTTGTATAGTAACTCAAAGTAATACAATGTGCAGTGTGCAGTGTTGAGTTAATTTGCTTCAAGAGTAGTTCATGGGTTGTGCATGTATGTTCACACCTAACCAACCCTCGATTTTGTCGCTAATTTCTATCTACATAAAATGGTAGAAAGGGATTTGTGCTGAAATCCAGAGTCTCCTCGTTGTCTTAACCCCTTCGCCACGGCAGGAATTCTGCCGCGGCGCTGGGGGGGTTTGGGGGCAGGTGCGGTGGCGCTGTGCTCGTGACGGAACCACTCCGTCATGAGCCACGGGTGAGCTGTGCTCATGACGGAGTGGTTCCGTCACGTCTCCGCCCACTGCGCTAATCGCCCGCACAGGCGGGGAATTAGCGCCGCGTGGGCGGAGCGGCCGCCAACGGCCGCAGCATGACGGAACCACTCCGTCATGAGCACACGGCACCCGTGGCTCATGACGGAGTGGTTCCGTCATGAGCAGGGAAGGGGTTAATTTCTCCTCAGTTTTTCCACTTTGCATATGTGCTGCATTGTAGAGCACACAAACAAAGTGTGAAAAACCTTAAAGCATAAGTTTTGAACAGGAAGGTTAACTTTCTAGTACAAAACATATGCTTCAAACAATGCAGAGAGCCGTGTACTATGGCACAAAGGCGCCTGCAGTGGCGCATGGCTGCCTAAAGTACGCCAGCATGAGAAGAAAGGAGAACAGCACAACATTTTAGTAGACATTGCATTCTTTTGCTCTCTTACTTTCACACAAAACAAGGCAGCAACTTTACTTGCTGTGTTGCAGTGTGTTACTTCTTGGTAAATCTGAGCTTTGGTTTGTAGCACTTTGTGTGTTTGCACATCTCTGTCACTCAGTTTGAAACCGGGGGGCAAATACATGCACAGATTGTACAAGTTTGTGTGTCATCAATTTGTATGTGGGAATAAGGTTTTGGGTGTAGGAGTGTGTGGGGAGAGGGGTAACAACTAACCCTGGGCAGACAACTACGCTACGCTCGCGAGGTTTGCGTAGTTTGTGCTACTTCACGCTACGCGAATTGCACGTAGCACACTGCAAAATCGCGTTGCGTAGTTGCCATTTTTTACTCGCACGCGGTCCTCAACGTCAGGAGCAGCAAAGAAAGGAGAAAATAAAATGATAATAACAGAATTTTATTATCATTTTATATTTTTATCCTGCTGCAGCAGTGCACGAGGTGGCAGGGTGGAACTGCATGAGAGGAGTGGTAGAACACTCCTGTGCCCAATGACTGGTCAGCCCTTTCTGGCCACCCAAAACAGTCCTGCTCACTCCTATGTTCTCCATGCAGGCTGAATTACAGCCTGCATGGAGAACATGCCCACCCCTCCAGCCCCTGACTGAACGCTGTGTCACGGTGCTCAGACCAATCACAACGCTCCACTGTAGCATTGTGATTGGCTTTGGGGTGAGAGCCTGGCTGCCTGCTTCCTGTTCTGACCTGTAGTCGGACACAGGCAAGCAGGTGAGAAGACGTGGTACCCGGCAGCTGTGTCAAGGTAAGTTTTATTCTATTTTTTCAAAGCAGACCCCCCCCCCCGCCATTTTGGTGGAATAAGCACCAAAATTCATGTTATTCTGCCTTATCAAGGAATACTCTATTTAGAAAATTGTGATGATTCTGGGTAACAAAATGTGTAAAAATTTAATTTGCAAAATAAATATGTTTTGAATACATATGTAATGGAAACCGGACTTAAGGGAGGGTGGTGGTAGGAGGTGTAAGCTGTTTAATATTGTTATGCATGTCTTATTATAAATACATAAATACTAATAAAAATGTGTTTGTAAAAAAAACTCTGCGAGAAACTCTCAATTGGGTGGTATTTATAGCACCCGATATAGTTCAGCTCAGCAGAGTTAGATTTTATTGGGGAAGATAAAAAAAGCACCTCTTACTAGTCCCTTGTATTAGGGCCTAAAGGGGTTATTAAGTGTTTGGTGGACAGGGTACTCAATTACAAATGTAACAGAGTAGCCTATAAGCCGAACAAATGATCCGCCCACTACAATTATGTTTCCACCTGCAGAGCCTGCTGGCAGCAGAAAGTTTAGAACAACGGCCTTACGGACATTATGCCATGGGTGTAAGTACCTCAAACCATCCACCTGATTGAGGGCAGTTGTTCTAGCATACTTTTTGTCCTGTTCAGGACCGTCAGGAAAAGCCTGGCTAAGTTGAACAAAAAAAACCAAAAAGTACTGCTCACCCTGGTCGAACTCTCCCATAGTGCCAGGGCCATTAGGTGTTTGTTTTTTAAAATAAACTATTACTTTGGGAGTTTTGTGGTTATTTAGAGTTTGGAGGATGGGATACTCCATCACAAAGGTGGCAGCTATCCAGTCTGCAATATTACAAGCCCATTATAGCCTATGGCACTTGGAATACTGGCCTATCCTGTCCCCTAAACTTCAGATATGGCCTATTGTTTTCGAAAACTGTTTGATGAATGACTCCATAATTCATGGCAGCTCGTGAGCAAACTTACAGAGCTACCGCAAGAGCACCCATTGTTGTGGCTGCTCCGAAGACACACAGATCCCCACCAGTCAGTTGGAAATCTCTAAATATGGCGTGAGGTCATCCGTCAGTGTAGCAATGGTTATGTCCCCCGACCACCCTGGAGGTACAGGGGGCAGTTCGCCAAATGAATAAATAACCCCTGTGGTATATAGGTGGATGATCTGAGGTTCTTAGACCAATAGCCTAATTTTGTGAGGCCTTCAGACTAAGGTTTGTGTGGCAGTGCCAGTGATGGCTCCACAAGCAGAGACATGACATTTCGCCACGGACTATATAGAGCGGGGGGATCTTCAGTTTGGCAGTCAGGGTACTCCATAATTAGAGCACCCTATCTTGACGAGCATTAAATACCCCCTTAAGCCCCAAAGCCCACGTTTGTGGAAGCCCATCCAATGCACTGATATTGCATAGAAAATATAACTTACAGCCTCATTTACAGTTGGGTGCTGAATGTGAAAACCAGTGCAATTGCATAAGCTGCTAATTTTGAAAGGAAAGACACATTGTCTTAGGTTTGAAATCCACTAGTGTATTTCTAGTCTATTTCTATGCAATATATGAACTTGAAGTGACACAAACATTGAAATAAGCCCACAGTGTTTTTTATAGTGCCCAAACATTTTTTACTGTGAAGCTTACACTATGCACCACCATTCACAGACAATTGGATAGTCGATGATTTTTTCCACTAGGGTCCAGTAACTAATGGTCGGTAGCCATTGCCCTTGACAAAAAATGATCCTGTATCATAAAAGTGACAATCAAAATTGGGCTGATATTTCCATTCCATTCCATAAATAAAGTTAAATATGTTCTGTTCAGTCCAGCCCTAGAAAGGAATTACAACATAGAGTGGAAGGGCAAAAATAAATGTATAATCCTATGTGTAATTTTCATCTTAAACAAATTAACCCTTCATATCGTTTTAGGGGGTTCAAACAAAGACTCTCTATTCCAACAGTTCCTGTCACAAACATCTCAGAATAGCTGCATTAATTATTGAAATAGGCGGATCTGAGCCGGTGTACTTTTATTTAAAAGGATGGCAAGGCGGACCTTAGACCAGAACACTCTCAGTCCTGGTACCACCATTACAGACTCTCTTTTTGAGCTGGAGATGAGTACCTCAAATTCAAATAAGCATGGATCCTTGCAGCAAGAACTAATACTGGAAGAGGTGGGAAAGTCATGCGTATGAGTAAGATCCATAATGGTAAAGCTCCATGGATGGATGTAGTTCTAGGTGAATTTGAGAGACTTAGGGCCTTATTTAGAGTTTGGTGGAGTGGACTCACTGCTGTATATTAGTGGTGCTCTGGCCCTGTCAAACTTGTCATCCCCAATCTCTATTTAGAGTCTCCTCTGCTCCGCCATTGTAAAACCTCTAACTTGACCGCTCATCCCAGAGAGGATGTAGCCTTACAGCTAGCGCGGTCGACCTCAAAGCTGGGGAATCGGGTTCGAGTCTCGGCAACAATCCTCAACATCCTGTGATTCTGGGCAAATCACTGAATCTCACTGTGCCTAACAAAAATGAATGTGTCCATCTGTAACAAAACTGGTGCTCATGTACAGCGCCCTGATACCTGATATTCTGGGGTCTATTTCGCGCTATATAAAACTCTAAAAAAAAATCAATTAAAAAATCCCACAATTGGCCGACAGGTCGCAATGATGGTTATCCATCCCTGTTGAGGATTGGACGACCGTCACTCATTTTCTATACTTCTGCCTGTCATGAAGGACTGGTATAATGTATTGTGGCTAAGAGGCAGAGGGAGAAAACATCTTGGACTTCACAGCCACTTGTTTTTTGTATAAAGAAAACAAACTCTTGCACAGAAAGCTTATTTGCTCAATACAAAAAATGCTTGCTTATTTGGTATTTTAAACAAGGCAGTCACTCAGCAAACCTTCAGTGCCGTGAGTAGTGCTGGTGCAACAGCAGCGTTCTTCACATCCCAAAGACCCTTGACAAGAAGGCAAAAAATCTCTAAATAGAGAGGATGTTCCTGGAGGGCATGGCCTCCACACTCCAGCAACCAGTGGACCGTCCACCAGGGTCTAAATGACCCATTTAATAGCTCCACTGTGCCAGTCTTTTTGCTCCCTGTGAAAAATGTGTTGATCTGGTTAGGGTGCACACTGCCATCTTTGTTTTATAGAACAAGCCAGCTTTGGTACTGTTTTTCTTTATGATGCTCTCTTGTGGTGGGGAAAAAAAGAGTTCAGGGTTACCATAAGCATCAAGCAGTGGCGGCTCTTCTGCAATGGCGGAGGAGCGTCGCCCTACTGCTTTTAAGCAGTGCGAGAAGAGGAAACATAAAATTATAATAACTTTCAGCTATTATCATTGAATGTTTCCTGCCTCTTTGCGGGAGGGTGGCTGGACGGGGCTGCTCTGCTCTTGGAGCAGGGAAGGGGAGGGTTGGCCCATTTCTAAGTGCTCAGTGACTGTTTGGTTGGCCCTCTAGGGGCCGCCCAAACCAGTCATGCGCTTTTCCCATTCTCCATGCAAGTTGCATTACAGCCTGCGTGGAGAACAAGCCCACGCCCCATTCCCTGGTTGAGCTTCAAACCAGGACACTCAAAACCAATCACAACCCTGCATTGCAGTGTGGGGATTAGCAGGGGGAGCCTGGGAGCCTACCAATCACAACGCTGCATTGCAGCATTGTGATTGGTCAGTGGGGCTTTGCTGTGCTTCCTTTTCCTCCAGGAGAGCAGGAGCAGAGAGGCGGGACCCGGCGGGAAGGTAGGTTCCGTGCCTCCTCGAGTGAACCCCTTGTGACTGAGACCCTCGCCCTCACCCCTCCACCCGCGAGAGAACATAGCAAGACTGCTAAATGAAAGACAGAGAAACAAGTACAGCTGGGAAAACTAGGAAATTCGCAAGGAGAGACAAATCCAGGGGTGAGAGCCAAAGCTCAAGCTGACCCCTTAAAAGAATCGGCTTGTAAATTATAAAACCAAGGCTGTTGGAAACTAGGAGAGCCATGCATCCTGTATTTGCCAAGACTGTCTTGGTTTTTCACCATATGTCTGTGTAGATTTCAAGAAATGTAGCATAAATCGTGGATTTCAGAGAGTCAACTAAATAAAAGGGAGGCACGATTTCATGTGTTGCAGTGCAGGATTATTTGGGAGTCCTTATCTGAAAACAATATAATTAAATCAGGTGATTTTGTATTTGAATTTATTTTGCAGTTAATTTACCTTAATGCTTCCTTACCTTTGATATCTATTTTAGTGGGGCACTGTCAATTCAGTCATTCCATGTCCCTTCATTGATGTAAAATTGACACCTACTTCTCGGTTTGTGGAATATCCGAGTTTGTGGTTTTCAAAATATAGTCACAATAGTAAAACACCATTAACAATTACCCAGATTTAAATTAGGTTACTTCTTGAAATTTTGTCTTTCACTTGAGCACAAAAGATGACATCACTTCATTTGCATCTGTTAACAATAATGGATTTTAAACATGAATTTGTCCCAACTTCCAAAACCATGAAAACACCACCATGAATGAAACAAGAGAGGTCAGTATATCATGAACCAATATTTATGTGGCCAATACTGGGTTGTTTCATAGAACCACTCATGCCATTACGACGCATGCCGGCTCAACACGCATATGCCTTTCCAACAAAATATGCGTTGTTAAGACATGTATGGCAATGACATATGAGTAGTTATAACTTATGAACCCTGCCTCCCGCCCTGAGCCCTAAAATGCCGCCAAGGCAATAATCAACTCTAACCCCAGCCCCCCACCCCTTCCCCTCCCCCCTGCCTTGAACCTTAAAACGGCCCCCCAAGCCCAAAAAACTAACCTAATCCCCGGCCCCCGTCCTGAGGCCTAAACCAACACCAGGCCAAAAAAAACCTTTCTCCCTGCCCTTAGTCCTAAAACTAACCCCTCCCTCCTGAAAGCCAACCCACTCCCCTCGAGCTCTAAACACTTCCTGGACCCCCCAGCCCTAAAAACTATCCTTTCCTCCTCAACCTGGGACTTAAAACTAACCCCCTCCCTCCTGAAAACCTACCCCCTGCCCCCACACTTTAAAAACGTCCCCAAACCCTAAAAAATACCCCAGCCCTAAAAACGTCCCCAACTCCCATGAGCCCTACAAATTCCCCTGACCTCTCCCCAGCTTTGAAAAACTACCCGCCAACCCTTAAAAACGACACCCACCTTCCCTAAACCCAGTCCCAGCCCCACTTCCCTCTCTGTGTCCTCTCCGGATCCTTCCTCTGCCTGAGCCCGCCCATTCTGGACATAAGGCAAGTGTGGTAGCACTTGCGTTGGTCAGGCACATGTTGCTGAGGCCGCATTGTTGCGGCCGTTTATCCCAATATTGTAATTGTATCTAGAGCAACATTGTTGTCTTTTAAACCATGAAGGAGTTTTTATAGCACAAATACTGAACGGAATTTAGTCATGGTAGTCTCTAAATTAAAATGAGGCATAGTGAAGGAAAATTATCTCCTTAGGATGTCACAATTTCATTAAGTTAAGTTATGCAACTGGTATTGGAAACAGGATTTCCTAGTTACACATTGTGCTAGGAAATGCCAGAAATGCCAGAAACCGGTCCTAGGAAGCTTGTTTCCGGTTCAGGGAAGGCATGGCTTGGCAGTTCGGGCTGGACTGTTCCCATGAGGCACAGGGTCAGACTGATTTGCATATGGCCATGTCTGAACTGGGGTGGCAGAGTGGGCGAAAGAACGGTGATGGATCAAACCCAGATCTGTTGACTGGGTGTGAGTGTTTGATTGGTTCTGATGCCCTGTCCATCACCACCCCCTCTTGTACCGCTTTGTTCGCCATAAGTTGGCAGGGAATGCTCAGACGTGAGTCCCTTGCTCACTTTGCCACTGGATTCAAGCAAGCCTGGCTGAAGACGGCTGAAATGCCAGAAACCGGTCCTAGGAAGCTTGTTTCCGGTCCAGGGAAGGCATGGCTTGGCAGTTCGGGCTGGACTGTTCCCATGAGGCACAGGGTCAGACTGATTTGCATATGGCCATGTCTGAACTGGGGTGGCAGAGTGGGCGAAAGAACGGTGATGGATCAAACCCAGATCTGTTGACTGGGTGTGAGTGTTTGATTGGTTCTGATGCCCTGTCCATCACCACCCCCTCTTGTACCGCTTTGTTCGCCATAAGTTGGCAGGGAATGCTCAGACGTGAGTCCCTTGCTCACTTTGCCACTGGATTCAAGCAAGCCTGGCTGAAGACGGCTGAAATGCCAGAAACCGGTCCTAGGAAGCTTATTTCCGGTCCAGGGAAGGCATGGCTTGGCATTTCGGGCTGGACTGTTCCCATGAGGCACAGGGTCAGACTGATTTGCATATGGCCATGTCTGAACTGGGGTGGCAGAGTGGGCGAAAGAACGGTGATGGATCAAACCCAGATCTGTTGACTGGGTGTGAGTGTTTGATTGGTTCTGATGCTCCGTCCATCACCACCCCCTTTTGTACCGCTTTGTTCGCAATAAGTTGGCAAGGAATGCTCAGACGTGAGTCCCTTGCTCACTTTGCCACTGGATTCAAGCAAGCCTGGCTGAAGACGACCGAAATGCCAGAAACCGGTCCTAGGAAGCTTGTTGCCGGTCCAGGGAAGGCATGGCTTGGCAGTTCGGGCTGGACTGTTCCCATGAGGCACAGGGTCAGACTGATTTGCATATGGCCATGTCTGAACTGGGGTGGCAGAGTGGGCGAAAGAACGGTGATGGATCAAACCCAGATCTGTTGACTGGGTGTGAGTGTTTGATTGGTTCTGATGCTCCGTCCATCACCACCCCCTTTTGTACCGCTTTGTTCGCCATAAGTTGGCAGGGAATGCTCAGACGTGAGTCCCTTGCTCACCTTGCCACTGGATTCAAGCAAGCCTGGCTGAAGATGGCTGAAATGCCAGAAACCGGTCCTAGGAAGCTTGTTTCCGGTCCAGGGAAGGCATGGCTTGGCAGTTCGGGCTGGACTGTTCCCATGAGGCACAGGGTCAGACTGATTTGCATATGGCCATGTCTGAACTGGGGTGGCAGAGTGGGCGAAAGAACGGTGATGGATCAAACCCAGATCTGTTGACTGGGTGTGAGTGTTTGATTGGTTCTGATGCCCCGTCCATCACCACCCCCTCTTGTACCGCTTTGTTCGCCATAAGTTGGCAGGGAATGCTCAGACGTGAGTCCCTTGCTCACTTTTCCACTGGATTCAAGCAAGCCTGGCTGAAGACGGCTGAAATGCCAGAAACCGGTCCTAGGAAGCTTATTTCCGGTCCAGGGAAGGCATGGCTTGGCAGTTCGGGCTGGACTGTTCCCATGAGGCACAGGGTCAGACTGATTTGCATATGGCCATGTCTGAACTGGGGTGGCAGAGTGGGCGAAAGAACGGTGATGGATCAAACCCAGATCTGTTGACTGGGTGTGAGTGTTTGATTGGTTCTGATGCTCCGTCCATCACCACCCCCTTTTGTACCGCTTTGTTCGCCATAGTTGGCAGGGAATGCTCAGACGTGAGTCCCTTGCTCACTTTGCCACTGGATTCAAGCAAGCCTGGCTGAAGACGACCGAAATGCCAGAAACCGGTCCTAGGAAGCTTGTTTCCGGTCCAGGGAAGGCATGGCTTGGCAGTTCGGGCTGGACTGTTCCCATGAGGCACAGGGTCAGACTGATTTGCATATGGCCATGTCTGAACTGGGGTGGCAGAGTGGGCGAAAGAACGGTGATGGATCAAACCCAGATCTGTTGACTGGGTGTGAGTGTTTGATTGGTTCTGATGCTCCGTCCATCACCACCCCCTTTTGTACCGCTTTGTTCGCCATAAGTTGGCAGGGAATGCTCAGACGTGAGTCCCTTGCTCACTTTGCCACTGGATTCAAGCAAGCCTGGCTGAAGACGGCTGAAATGCCAGAAACCGGTCCTAGGAAGCTTATTTCCGGTCCAGGGAAGGCATGGCTTGGCAGTTCGGGCTGGACTGTTCCCATGAGGCACAGGGTCAGACTGATTTGCATATGGCCATGTCTGAACTGGGGTGGCAGAGTGGGTGAAAGAACGGTGATGGATCAAACCCAGATCTGTTGACTGGGTGTGAGTGTTTGATTGGTTCTGATGCTCCGTCCATCACCACCCCCTTTTGTACCGCTTTGTTCGCCATAAGTTGGCAGGGAATGCTCAGACGTGAGTCCCTTGCTCACTTTGCCACTGGATTCAAGCAAGCCTGGCTGAAGACGACCGAAATGCCAGAAACCGGTCCTAGGAAGCTTGTTTCCGGTCCAGGGAAGGCATGGCTTGGCAGTTCGGGCTGGACTGTTCCCATGAGGCACAGGGTCAGACTGATTTGCATATGGCCATGTCTGAACTGGGGTGGCAGAGTGGGCGAAAGAACGGTGATGGATCAAACCCAGATCTGTTGACTGGGTGTGAGTGTTTGATTGGTTCTGATGCTCCGTCCATCACCACCCCCTTTTGTACCGCTTTGTTCGCCATAAGTTGGCAGGGAATGCTCAGACGTGAGTCCCTTGCTCACTTTGCCACTGGATTCAAGCAAGCCTGGCTGAAGATGGCTGAAATGCCAGAAACCGGTCCTAGGAAGCTTGTTTCCGGTCCAGGGAAGGCATGGCTTGGCAGTTCGGGCTGGACTGTTCCCATGAGGCACAGGGTCAGACAGATTTGCATATGGCCATGTCTGAACTGGGGTGGCAGAGTGGGCGAAAGAACGGTGATGGATCAAACCCAGATCTGTTGACTGGGTGTGAGTGTTTGATTGGTTCTGATGCCCCGTCCATCACCACCCCCTCTTGTACCGCTTTGTTCACCATAAGTTGGCAGGGAATGCTCAGACGTGAGTCCCTTGCTCACTTTTCCACTGGATTCAAGCAAGCCTGGCTGAAGACGGCTGAAATGCCAGAAACCGGTCCTAGGAAGCTTATTTCCGGTCCAGGGAAGGCATGGCTTGGCAGTTCGGGCTGGACTGTTCCCATGAGGCACAGGGTCAGACTGATTTGCATATGGCCATGTCTGAACTGGGGTGGCAGAGTGGGCGAAAGAACGGTGATGGATCAAACCCAGATCTGTTGACTGGGTGTGAGTGTTTGATTGGTTCTGATGCTCCGTCCATCACCACCCCCTTTTGTACCGCTTTGTTCGCCATAAGTTGGCAGGGAATGCTCAGACGTGAGTCCCTTGCTCACTTTGCCACTGGATTCAAGCAAGCCTGGCTGAAGACGACCGAAATGCCAGAAACCGGTCCTAGGAAGCTTGTTTCCGGTCCAGGGAAGGCATGGCTTGGCAGTTCGGGCTGGACTGTTCCCATGAGGCACAGGGTCAGACTGATTTGCATATGGCCATGTCTGAACTGGGGTGGCAGAGTGGGCGAAAGAACGGTGATGGATCAAACCCAGATCTGTTGACTGGGTGTGATTGTCTGGTTGGTTCTGATGCTCCGTCCATCACCACCCCCTTTTGTACCGCTTTGTTCGCCATAAGTTGGCAGGGAATGCTCAGACGTGAGTCCCTTGCTCACTTTGCCACTGGATTCAAGCAAGCCTGGCTGAAGATGGCTGAAATGCCAGAAACCGGTCCTAGGAAGCTTGTTTCCGGTCCAGGGAAGGCATGGCTTGGCAGTTCGGGCTGGACTGTTCCCATGAGGCACAGGGTCAGACTGATTTGCATAGCCATGTCTGAACTGGGGTGGCAGAGTGGGCGAAAGAACGGTGATGGATCAAACCCAGATCTGTTGACTGGGTGTGAGTGTTTGATTGGTTCTGATGCTCCGTCCATCACCACCCCCTTTTGTACCATATTATCAAGGAATGGCAATAACATTATCGCAGCTTTAGCGCAGGAAACTTCAGCTAAAGTGGCGATTATGGGCTTGATAATTAGCCCTTGTGAATTCCCATAGAAGCCCAGGTTCAGGTGTGAACCTGGGCTTCTATGGGAATTCACAAGAGCATATTATCAAGCCCATTATCGCCGCTTTTGCGGCAGTTTCCTGCGCTAAAGAGGCGATAATATTATAGCCGTTCCTTGATAATATGGCCCCATGTTTATGTGTATTGTTGCTGCTTTCATCTTAGTTATCAAACAGTAAAGATGGAGAAGGCCAGTACCTCGATGGCGACAATTACATTGATTAGCAAAATAAAGGGGACTCTTGACTTCTTGGGGGTGTTCAGGGAGACACGAATTCCAGCTGAGCTTCAGACACTCACTGTTGAAAAACACTTTTTGGGGAATCTGTGCACTCAGCTGCCATACGTTTAGTGAGCTTTGTCCTTTTACATCTACAATCGGGAGGGAAAAGGTAGGGTCCGGGATGCTTGGCTCCGCACATAATGTGGCTCAACGGATCCAATGGGACAAGGGTCTTGTCGGAGACGACCATTCAGCCCTAGCCAAATACAAATCTTGCTTACCTTGCCCACCTCTTCAAAGAATAGAGAAACCTGCAATGTGATGGTAGATATGGAAAGCAAACAGTTTTAGATAAGATACTTAGCTGACCTGGAAATAGAAAGAGAAAGGAAGACAATCTGAGAACGCAAATTAGAGAGTGATATATGCTGGAAATGTGGATAAGGGCAGTAAAAGAAAACTGGAAATTCAGACAAAGTGGAAACACAGAGAGAAAAGATATGCCTGATCTGCTGTAGAGAAGAGGGAGGTCAGCAGAGGTAGAAATTGAAAGTACAGAGTAGCAGTGGGGGATCCTCCGCAAAGGCGGAGGAGTGTCGCCCCACTGCTCATGGAGCAGTGTAAAAGAAAAAAGAAAATGATAATAACTGAAGTTATTATAATTTTATTTTTTAGTATCGTCATGGGTGGCGCGGGGCGGGCTTAGTTACCCTGACGTCAAGGAGGAGTGGTTGCTGCACTCTAAAGTGCACATGATGCTTTGGCTGGCCGCCTCGGGCTGGGCAAAGCATCATGCACACTTTGCATGTTCTCCACCCAGGCTGCTTTACAGCCTGGGTGGAGAGCATGCCCAGGCCCCTAGCCCCTGTCTGAGCGCCAAACCACGGTGCTCAGACCAATCACAACAATTCATTGCAGCGTTGTGTTTGGCTCAGGGGTGCCTGTGTGGTTGCCAATCACAAAGATGCATTGCAGCATTGTGATTGGCTGTGGCGAGCCTGGGTGCTTCTTGGAAGAGACACGACATGGGAGGGACGGAGGAGAAAAGCGGTGAGATCAGGTAAGTGATTTTTTGTTTTTAACCATCTGGGCATGATGGAGGTGGCAAGACAGAGGGAGACAGAGTATGAGAACTGTTAGAAAGACAGTAGCAAAACGAAAGCAGATAGAGAATGGACAGATAAAGAAGTCCGCCATAACATGACTGGCTGCACATCAGATTGCTGGCCCAACAAAGGGTAACTGAGATGAAAGTCTAACTTTACGACTTTTGGTATTCACAAAAGGCATTTACAAGTAGTAAAGTTACACTTTTGTCTCAGTTTAAGTTAAGTTTTGGTCTTAAGAGACAAAACTTAAGTTAAACTGAGACAAAAGTCTAATTTTCCTACTCATAAAATACTGAAAGTCGTAAAGTTAGACTTTTGTCTTAGTTTACCTTTGTGAATCGGGCCCAAAGTGACATTGGTATATACACTAAACATTGGCAGGGAATGTTTAGACAGAACCAAGCAGGAACGAGAAGGCCACACCAATTCTTTTCTTTATTGCTCATTGGTAGTTTTTGTCACATTGTAATATTAACCAATCTGTTGATGTATCTTTGTACAGCCCTGTAAAGCTGCTTGACTCAATTTCAACAAAACCCTTTCATCGGACAGAAATGCTGGAACTTATGATATGCCATTGGGCCGATTAACAAAGGTAAACTTACACTCTTGTGTAAGTTTATTACTTTTCTGTAGTCACAAAGGTAAAGTTAGACCAAAAGTCTAGCTTTACTACTTTCCGGCATTCAGAAAGGTAAACTTAGACCAAAGTCTAACTTTACTTCTTTTCGGTAATCACAAAGGTAAGTTACTACTAGTAAAGTTAGACTTTTGGTCTAAGTTTACCTTTGTGAGTCAAACCCCATATCTGTTAACCACGGTGCATTTAAATTGCTTTTTAGAGGCAAACTAATGGTGCCATAAAAGCAAGTTTACGAAAAAAGGTAAACGAAAATCTTGACTTGCAATATTGTTTTTATTAAAAAGTCGAAATATAAACATAGGCAACATTTTTTACTTCTAGCATGTAATATTCACAGTGATAATTAAAACCTGGGAGTGCATGTGAGCCAAGTGGACATTGCATTGGTCAGCTTAAGTACAGACACCAATAATAGAACAAACTTGTGAGTAAGAAAAGTTCAATAACCTGCTTCAGGTCACGCAGTGAGTGAGTAAACACTGGTAATCAGCCGTCAATCTGGTGACGCAACTTGCAGGCAGGATTTGTGTGTCAACTAGGCCCTGTGATCTGTGATAACCAGTGGCGGCTCGCAGGTATTTGGCATTAACCTGTACAAAGGCTTGCCAAATCTGTTTGTAGTAAGGAGACGGAAAATCTACATGTCCCCTTTCAGGATGTGGTCCGTCGGCTTAAACTGCCGACTTTGGTGCAGGAAACCAGGGTTCGAGCCTCGGGGTCGCGTCCACAGCCTGTGATTCTGGGCAAATCACCTAATCTCCCCGTGCCTGAATGTGTAATGTAAATACGGTGCTCATGTACAGCGCTCAATACCTTCGGGTCGAGTTCGCGCTATATGAAAGATGCAAAAACAGAATAAAAACCGCAACAATTACCGCTAAAGTAAACACACCCACTTTTAACTTGAAAACCCACACTTAAACCACAAGTCACAGTTTACAACCGCTCCCAAATACCTACTGACACGCAACGCCCACCTATCCACTCCTGCTCTGCGGGCCAATCACACCCCGTGACGACAGAGCATTGTCAGACTCACCCTGTAACCACAGGCCATGGTTGGCTTAAGCCTCGCCGAATAACAAGCGTACACAAAGGTGTGCATGTCTCGGAAGTCATGGATCACAGGTGTGCCTTTTAACTGCACGTTAGGATCAAAGCCACCGCTGTTGTCTCACACAGACACTCTGCCACAAAGCTGAATGATGACAGTATCCACTTTGTGTTTATTTTACCAACACCCAGCAGACAGTATTGGTGCAAACTTAAAGGCCATTTGTTCAAATTTAGCAGGGAAGGGTGAGTCATTTTGTAGCCACTACGCCCCACTGTCATTCAACTGAGGTAAAGCTCAGCAACTAAACCGACAGACAATAGAAAAGAAAAGAACAATGCTAAATTTCCACTCAAACGCAGGGTGAAGACTGGCGTCTAACTTTATGATCCTACCCTGTTCCTGTGACGTCACTACCACCGGTGCATGCCTTACCATAATTACAGAAACACAAGGAGGCTGAAGGCATTTTACCAAATATATGTGCAACGTCTTCAATAACACCAACATTTCCCTAGAATGACGTTGAAAAAATCTTAGAGCATATATTTTTGTTTACCACTTGTAGTAATGCTACTTTTATAAATGCATTTTTATAAATTATCCATATTCTACTTCCACCGAGGCGCCACGAATCCATCGCGCTATGAGCTACAACTGAGTTTCTTATGGGCCTCCAAAACGTTAACTGGTTCTTTGTGGTCCTCGTAAATAATAATAGAAGGGTAAAAGGGATGTGGGAAGCGAGTTGACAAATGGTGCACGTGCTGAAAAGGCGAGAAATACAAATCATTAAAATGGGAGAAAAAGGGCGGACAGAGAGAGCGGTAAATGGACAAAGCAAGTGGGAAACATGTAAGAAAGAAGATGGGAGAAAGGACGAACAGAAAAAAGAAAGAAGAATTAATAGAAAAACGGGGACGAAATAAAGAGAATGGAAAGAAGGAAGACTGAAAGATAGGTTAAATGAAAGGACGAGTCTAAAGAAGGAAGGGTAAGGGAGAAAAGAGTGAATAGAAGGGAGAATGTATGGTTGGAAGAGTGAAAAGAAGAATTGCTGAAAAGGGATAATAATAGATGGATGTAAGGAGGATAATAGTCTCAACGGAAGGATCAAAATATGGTTGTTATGATGGATGGAAGAATGCGTGAAAGCATGAAAAGAAAGATGGATGAAAGGATTGATGGATGGGCAAATGAAAAGATGGATGAAAGGGTAAAAGGGTAGATGTATGGATAGATGGATGCACTGATGAATGATCAGGTGAATGGATGTATGGATAGTTGGGCGCATGGTAGGGTGATAGTGCGCTATATAAGAGCATATACAATACAATACAATACAATGGTGAGAAGGATCAATGGATAGATTGAAGGGTAGCAAATGGAAGGAAGGACGGATGGCTGGATGGGTGAACAGATCGAAGGATAGGTTAAAGGATGTGTGGGAGAAGGGATTGATGGATGCCCAAACGGAATGATGAAAGGATGGATGGAAGAGTGAAAGGATGGGTGGAAGAGTGAAAGGATGGATGGATGGAGGGAAGATTGAAAGGATGGCTGTACTGAAGGGTACACATTTAGTGATGATCTGGCTTATTCGCTTTGCCTGCTCTGTGCCACTGGAGGTATGGTTCAATGTAGGGGGTAATTTCTTTTTTAGGTAGTCCCTGGATTGTCTGAGATGTGCACCCTAAAATCATATATTGAGACACAGGCTCTTAGGGCAGGACTGGAAACCACAATTAGTGCTGGAGAACATTTTCAAACCAGTCCCACCTCGCAGAAGACCGTGGCGAGTTCGGCCATGGGCAGTTTCGTAGTTGGGTCATAGCATGCCATCCAACTGTAAAAGCAACCAAGTAGCCTGCAGCGAATATGCCACCTTACCACGCATGCAATTACCGCGCATGCAATTATAATGCATGCAATTACAACGTGGTCATTACAGCGACCACGTTGTAACAGCGCATGCCATTACTCCGCAAGTCAGAACAACGGCTTGCTCTAGGAGGGGCGCTGGATGTTGGAATAGTATAAGTTACTATTCCATCTCCAGTCTGTGCAACAGTAGGGAAGGTGTTGGATTTTATATCCAACACCTTCTGATCCCCCCGCAAGTCAGTGTTCCGACTTGCGGAGTAATGGCATGCGTTGTTACAATGAGGTCGTTGTAACGACTGCGTTGTAATTGCATGCGGTGTTCCAGATTTGGTGTAAACGATGTTTACCCCCTGCAGCCATCTGGGGAAATCCCTGCATTGTAGAATGGTCTATTTAGACCTGTAGGCTCACTGTTCATATCTCAGCTGCTTGGCAAACAACCACTGAGGGATCTGTAATACACGCGCCAGGCATCTAGGGACATGGAAGTGCTTACATTAGCGAAAGACAGTGACTTATGAGCTCGAACCACCCAACTCAATATAGCTATGGATATCTTTTATAGTAATACACATATATCCTTCCATATTTTGAACATGGTCAGGGCCTCTGTTTTAGGCGTGACCAAAGGGCAAGAATATATTTCTATCTTTATGCTCCATTTCCTTTTTTTGTGGAAAAAGCGTTAAAAAAATATAAAATGATAAACAATTAAATTCCCATGGGCACAGTCATAATATTAAAAAAGTGCACAAGTACACAATCATGCATAGATACAGACACGGCAAAGTATGTGTTCTGTGAAAAGTCCAGTCCAGTCTACCTTACATAATTCAGATTTTTTACCTAGCCTCCACATTCAGGGATGGTGGCTATGGTCCCCGCCAGATTCCAAAATGGAATCCCCATCCACACAAATCAATTGACAGCTCTCCACCAGCATCGAACGGTGGCCCTTTATTCAACCAGAATTTAGCTGTACTAAGCGTTCAGATAATCCATTCTTCATTTCCAAGTGAAAGTGAAACCTCATCTATACAAGCAGCATATCTTAAGAGGGTTAGCGCCCAGACTCCGCACCAGCCTGGAAGAGCACCAAACCGCAGCTCTACCTCTCTTCTTTGCCCCATCTTTGCAGTACTAACTCTAGCACTTCTTCGTATACAGCACACCATTATTTTGTGGCTAGTTTTGTGCTATTTAAGACACATATATGCATACCTACATATATATAAATACCACGTTGTGCAACTTAAAACAAACATTGGCAATGCCAATAGGTTTGGCTTTAATCTACCAACAGATGTAAACACTGCATTCACAAATGCTGTTTGTGCATATTGTATATTGTGTAGGGAGAATATAATTTATTTTTAATTGAAAAGGCCTCTGTGATTGCTTGCAAAACTTTGAATTTGATTAGCAGCATTTCCTGCATACATGTATAGACCTGTTATAGTATGAGACCCACAGAACCCCTGTTTTAGGTTTAGCATTGTACCCTGATTCCGACTTTGGGTATAAAGGCTTAATCTTATTTTCTGTCATTACATTTCTCCCAAATATCATTGGAGCACAACTCAACTGCATGAAAACAGCAGAGTGTAGTCCTGAAAGTGTTTCCTCTGATGCCCTAAAAACATTCTTCTAACCCTTCAAACAGGTAAAATTTTCCTTGTTGCTTGATGCCACTAAGGGACTTATAATGATGTCCCTGATATCACTGGTAACTCCTTGCTAGGGTTCCTAATACAAGGCATTGATATGTGGAGGGAGGTGGCGATGAAAATAACAGGGAGCACAAATGCGAACGTTCAAAATAAGGAATATTTGCAGGAATCAGTCATTTGATTACCAGTTCTTCCCAGTATTTCACTCTTAGGCTCTCTCTGCTTTCAGCAGGCAGAGCCCTGAGTGAGCATAAAGGAGTTTGTAGGCTTCAGGGATAGGTTGCATTAAGTGGTAGTAATAGGCATTTAGTTTAAGGGAAGTATAGCTTCAATGGATAGTAAGGGTTTTTTAGGGTTCATAAAAGGATAGCGTTAAGTTGTAGTAAGGAGTTTTAAGAGTTCAGGAAAGATATTGTTAATCAGTAGTAGGAGTTTTTAGGGTTTACCGAAGGGTAGCGTTAAGGGATAGTAAGGGATTTCTAGGACTCAGGCAAGGGTAGTGCTAAGGGAAAAGAAGGTTTTTTTTAGGGCTCCATGAAACGCAGCATTAAGGAGTAGCAAGGAGCTTGGAGGCTTTGGGGAAAGGCAGCATTAAAGTACATTAAATGAGTCAGTTAGTTACATTTAATATATAAAGATATTACATTTAAAGTAAACTAAATCTAATATCAGTGATGCCATTTAAAAAAAAAAAAATATTAATAGATGTATTAACTTTTGGGAGCAAGAAGCTTAAAACATGTCCCCAGCTCATAATCTTAAAACAAGGAATTAGAAAGATAAACTCAATTCTCTCAGAGTGCCATGTTAAGGTATATCTGAAGCTGATGATGGCAAGGCAAGGGCGATGCGGCTGGGACTGCAATACAGCAACACATTCCTCATGACTACCTTCTTTCCATCTGTGCTGCTGGCAGAGAAGAACACACATCACAATTATCTAATTATCTAGGAAACATATACTTTTGTTATTGCGTTAGTTTTACCTGAAGGTCAAGCTCTGTTGTAACACAATAGCTATATTTGATAAAGTGCTCTGGCTCAGAAACGTGATAAACAAATGATGACAGCTCTCGGAGGGTATATGTTTTTTTTCTGTGGAAGCACAAGGCATCAGCCTAATCAAAGCTTGTGCTCATGTCAGCCAGCATGTGGGCAGAGCCAACGCCCTTCTCTGTAATAGTCTTGAAAGCTCTTTTTTAGGATGATCACATAAGGTCTGGTGACAGTCGCGCTGCCAGGCCAGACCCAACCATACATCCTTTCTATTAAGCCAAGACATGTTGAACTGATAGGATTTGGGTGATTTTTTCATTAGGAAACCATAACAACGTCACCATGATTTAAACACCTTCAGCACTGATATTCAGTTGTTGGAGATGCTGCACATATTAACATTTCATGCAATATATACAAGCTCACTTCCATATAGCCAAAAAATAATGATAAACTTTTTTTTTTAAAAGAAGAAATAAGTTCTAGATTTTAAGAGAAGAAGAGCATTGGAAGTGACATAATGAATGAAATTGTCAATATTGGAATAACATTGTGTTCTATGGTGTTTAAAAAGTACACATGTGGAGTGTGATCTACCTGTGTTTACCATCTATTTTTGTTATTTCTTAAGCTGTGGGTTAGTTAGAGGGTAACACCAAATGCTGATTATTTATTTATTTTGTTAATTTGTATTGTGCTTAGTTGCAAAAGATAACTACACCCAATAGGGGCAACCCTACTACTCAGAACCTGGGGCTTAAATAATAATGCAGCAGCAATGGTTCGGGTACCGGTTCAGTCACACCAACTTAAACAAATAAGAATTAGAATTCAACACTTGAGACAAATAGCAAAATAAAAAGAGAAAAGGTACCCCCAACAAACTACTTTAAAGTAAGAAAAATATTTTCTATATTGAAAAAAATATATTTTCAAATACATACAACCATATAGGCATGGACCAACAATTTGGCCTTTCGTGGCCTCACGGGTATTATTACCCCCCGGAGACTTCCACCTTGATTTATGCCTTTGTCTATGTGATTACCAGACATTGTATATCTTTATAATGCAGAAGCGTTTCTGCTGCAAATTGTGTGTTTTTAGTTGCTCTAAAATTATTTTCACATCCCCTGATGATGACCTGTTAAATTCTCAAGGTCGAAACGCTGTCAATGATTCTCTGGCTAGTTGGGATCAAGCATTGATTGCATTTTGTTCTCATCATAACACTAACAATCCCTATTGTATTGTTTTCCCTTTGTTGGATTTGTTTTTCTGTTTACACTGTATATATTGTGAATGTTTATATGTGTAACAATGTGAGCACAAGATGTTGGTCTATGTCGATATGGTTGTATGTTTTTGTGAATATTTTTTTCAATATAAAAAATATTTTTCTTACATTTAGTTTGTTATGGGTACCTTTTCTCTTTTCACTTTTATTTTGCTATTTGTCTCATGTGTTGAATTCTATTTCTTATTTGTTTTAGTTGATGTGAATGAACTGGTTCCATAACCATTGTTGCTGTATTATTAGTTGCAAAATATGCCACTTCACATTACTTGATAATGGGGCCAGACTTCTGATTGATCCATATGATTGGAGATGGTATAATGACAATAAACGATTGGGTTACATTGGTGACCTTCATCTAAGAGAGATCCTCATGAAGTTTCAGGCAAGGGAAATGTTCTCGGTTCTCCATCAGCCAGTGCTCATTAGACAAACATTTCTTTGAAAAAGTTGGTTTTCAGTGCTTTTTGGAAACCGGTTAATGTGGGAGGTTTCCTCAAACAAGACATTCAGGCAAGACATACAAAAGGCGGGCACTACAACTCTAATGGTTTTCCTAAGTATTGCTTTCTTCTTTATCTAGGTAGGCTGATGAGACTTGTAGTGACTATATAGTGAATTCTCTCAATATTGTCCACAGAAACAATTGAAAGCATTGTGTTCATGATAGATGGTCCATTGATCAGAAACTAGTAGGAAATGTTTCAACGCATGAATTTACAACGCGTGTCATTACAACACAATTTTTACAACGCAAAATCCATTACAATGAATGTCAATACAACACAAGCCATTACAACACATAATCCATTACAAGGCAAATTACTATTCTAACTCCGCCGGGGCATTACTTTGGGGAATGTGTTGTAATGCCATGTGTTATAATGACATGCATTGTAATGGATTTCGCGTTCTAAAAATTGTGTTTTAATGGCATGCGTTGTAACGTGTGCGTTGTAAACAATGTCTCCCATCAGAAACAGCTAATGTGCAATAATGGCACCTTTCCCTAGCAGTCAGAACAAACATAGCACTTGTAATTGCTGCAAATAGAATTTGGGGTGTAAGACAAGCAAAACTAAAATTGCATTCTTCTTAACTTAGAGGTGAGTTAATATTTATGCAATGATAAAGAAGATGTGCTACGGTTGTCAGAGAATATGTTTCCAAATTCCCCCACAGGGAAGCAAACAGCTTTTCACCACTCTGGATCATTAATTCTATACTGCTAAGAGGTATGGGATTTAGAAATATTTCTGTTCAATTCTGTCTAAATTATCCTTAATTGAATATGCCCTTCCTGCATAGGCCCACTTTAAAACTCGAAATTCGCCCATCTCCCTGTTCTTTTCAACTTTGCTAAGTATGCAGTGAAGTTTTTAGCCCATAGACTCATTTCCTGAAAATTGTTCCTCAACATTATTCAGTTCAGTTCAGTTCATAAGGCTTTATTCGGAGCTTAACACAAAGTCCATAAAAGCACATACATTACATTTAAAAAAAACATCTTTTAAATACAAACAAAAAAGATAGACCCTAAAAAACATTCTCTATGCAAATGGTCAAACAAGCAATTAAAATACAGTTGAATAACAATTAAAAAATAATACTAGGCCTTGCCTTAATGGCTTGGAGAAGAAATGTAGCAGTAAAAAAGCAGACATCGGGTGAGGGGTTAAATAACAATTTCATGGTGTCTTTAACTGTCCTAACTCCATATTTCTTAAAAACTGGTTTTAAAAAGGCTATACGAAAGTTGCCATAGAGTGAGCAGAACAATAGAAGGTGCAAAGTGCTTTGTGCAGTAGTATAATCACAAGGGCAAGGGCCAATCGGGTGCTTTTTGATACTTGGGAACGCCACTAAATGGTGGACGATCCCAAAACGTAATCTGGTCAGAACGAACCGATGGGAGGGTCTGGTTACAAAGCTCAAATACGGTTGGTAACCTATTGAATCGCAACAACTTCCGTAGAGCATACAAGTAGTAAGGTTACTACTGGCCCTCTCACGTCGCTCAGACTTTTGGGTCATAAAAACAGATTTCATCTCGCTTTTGGTCAAACTAGAGGCGGCATGACTATCCTCAGATAGGTTAAGACCATAAATCTCCATGAAACTACTCTTGACAAAATTAACCCATGGAATCTTTAGATGGTTATCAATCGTAAAACAATCCTTAATAATATCTCTGTTTAAGGAGGTCTCTTCCTTTATCCAAATTGCACGCCACAACAGAAGTGGTCTAAGGGCAGCAGAATCTGAGAGATGTTGGATTCCGAACTCCCTGTGCACCAAATCCGTAGAAACTGAAATGGGTAAACATAATAATCTTTTTAGGAAGAGATTTTCCTCCACCTGTAGACTCCCGGTCAAAACGTGCCCCCAAACACCCGCTCCATAAAGGGCAATTGAAAGACACCTCATCTGGTAGATTTTCAACATATCTCTAAGCCGCTTATCCCCAATTTTTGAAGCGAACGTAAACACCCCGTGGGCACATTTCGCCATTCTGGCCCTAACATGGGTGATTTCACTGGACCTGTCTTGGAAAAGGTTATACCTAGGTAGTTAAAAGAGTCAACCGTTTGGACCTTATGCCCTTCGATAAAATAAGAATGCGTTTTTTTGCGGCCCTTCCCACATTCCATAACGAAGGTTTTTGATTTGTTTATCATCAGCTTCCTTTCCTTAATGAACAGAGAAAACCTGTCCATTAGGCGTTGTAGGCCGATGGGGGTCCTAGAAAGAAGAACGGCATCGTCCGCATAAAGTAAAACTGGAGCATGAAAATCAAGAATTTTTGGTGCGTCTGCCACAACAGTCTTTAAAACAGAGTCAACCTCATTAATAAAAAGTGTAAAAAGTAGGGGGGCGAGCACACACCCCTGTCTGATACCACGCCTAATGAAAAACTTTGGGGTGCGCTCCCCTCCAGGGCCGTATCGAACACTTGAGCTAAGGTTAGCATATAACCTTGCCAGAAAATAAACAATGCCCTCCGGTGCCCCCATTTCAAGTAATTTCTCCCATAGGATCTTGTGGTTTACCATATCGAAGGCACTGCTTAAATCTGCAAAGCAGAGAAAAAGGGAGCCTTTCTTGGCCTTCGTATATTTCCCTATGAGAAGTTCTAGGTTAAGGCACTGTTCTACTGTCCCTCGTCCCTTCCTGAAACCGTATTGGGAATTTGCCAAAATGTTGTTCGATTCGGCCCATTCTTCTAATCTGACAAGAAGCACCCGGCTCATAATTTTCACGGAGGAATCTAGGAGGGAGATCGGACGGTAATTCTTAGCATCCCTTCTCTCCCCCTTCTTATAAATAGGAATAATAATAGATTCCTCCCAGGTATGCGGGACACCGTAACAGACAGCTGCATTAAATACTTTGGTTAGTAGCGGGCCCCATATCTCAGGTTCTTTTTTATAGACATCTATGGGCACCCCATCAGGTCCCTGGGCCTTCCCTCCTTTACTAGCAGAGATGCAATCCTGAACTTCAGATAAAGATATATCTAAGGGAATGATTGGCCAGACACCTCCCCCTGCCTCCAAAGGTGTAGCTGAATCAAAAATCAGGGAAAAGTGGGAGACCCAACTTTCCGCGCTGACGTTTGCCGTCAATACAGGTATCTCCTCGTTCTTTAAGAAGGGACAATTGACTGTCGCCCAAAATAGAGAGGAATCTGATGTTTCAGCAGCCTGATCTAGCTTGTCCCATGCCTCTTGTCGTAGTTCAACCTTTCTGTTGGTAACTGCAGCCTGGTAGGTGGCTCTAAGCTCCCTGATCAGGATTTTGTCCCTTGGTTTGGCTGCCAGAGCCTCTTTCAGGCCCTTGAGGGCGATGGTGCTAGCATGATCGAACCACCCCCTTTGCCGACATGACTTACCCTTAAGAGGCTTGGTAAGTTTAGCTTCTATACTGAGATTAATGTTAATAAACTTGTGCATGATTGCATCAGTTAAATCTCTGCTCTCTATAATAAAAACAATTGCGTTAACACAATTGGTAATAATGGAGTTGGACAGGATATCCGCCTTATCCCCCTTCCACCTGATTCTGGGTCCATTGGGTCGATGTGGTTCGATATTGGCTACTATATTAGGTTTAGGGCCATATTTTGCCTTCCAGAGGACGGCCTCCATAGTCAGGCAGTTGTGATCACTAATTAGATTATCAACTACCAAGGGGACTGTACACCATGGGTTAAGGCTAGAAGAAATACAAATGAAGTCAATAACAGTGTTAGCATTTCGGCCCGTGAAGGTAGGGAGGGTTTCGCCAATAGCGCCTTTCTTATTACCCAACATCTCCATGTCATAGGTCATCAGAATTTTATTTAATGATTCACCATAGGGATTATGGGGAAAATGTGGGACACCCTCCCCCCAACAGTTTACAAAACCACAGACCCTATTTGCAGAAAATGGACAAGCAGAAGTATTAAAATCCCCTAGCCAGATAAAATCAAAGACAATATCATTTCCCGAGACAATGTTTGCCAGAGCAGACTCTAAGGCGAACACTACCTGTTGCCTAGTATTATCAAATACATTATTATAAAAATTGATTAAAAGGATATTTCTATCCGGCTCCTGACAAAGCCATAGGATCTGGGAATGGGCCCCAATCAAAACATATTTCTTTACAGTAAGTGGTACTTCCACTGAGATCAGTGTCAAGAGCCCCCCCTTGGCTCTTCCCGAGTTGGAAGCCACGGCCGGCAGTTGGTAAGAAACAAAACCATTATAATTGATGGGGTCCACACTCCAGGTTTCCTGAAAACATATAATGTTAAAAAGATTGATAAAATCAAACCAACCTAAACAAGCGTCCTTATGTAAGAGTCCCGCAACATTCCAGCAGGCAATTGAGCACGGGCCACAGTTGGCTGGAGGGGTGAGCTTATTTAGTACTATCCAATCCCTATCATCGGAGACCTGACTTTCGGACTCACAATCCACTGGGGAATCAATAGGACTACCACAAGCATCAATAATATTAATAGGGTCGACAGGATCAGGAACCCCAGGGACCAGACTACGCCTCCCCTTTCCCAGGGAAGCGTCCTCGAATCCAATATCAGCTAAAAGGGGTACCAGTCAGTCGTTACAATCAAGCCCGCTCAGGGGCTCGAATCTATTGGACATAGGGATAGTAGGGCCGGCACACAAGTTCCGGTCGCTTGGACTCCACCGGTGACACTCAGCATCAGATTGAGTAACAAGATCTCTATAAAAATACCCAAGAGGGCGTAGAGAGATACCTTGGTCACTTGTAGGGAGAGATGCGGCTTTAATCAATACAGTGGAGGTAAGTTGTGGGTTCCGGAAATTAATGACAATACAGTCTCCCTCACAAGTCTTACGGGATTTGCCAACCCAATTGGTTCTTCTAGTGCTTAGGATATCCTTTGATAGGGCTACAGGGAAGCCACACCGTCGATGAAGCCAGTCCACAGTCTTATTCTTTAATGACGAGTGGGATTCACCAAAGCCATAATTACTACCGGACTCTCTAACTGGGGGAACGTTTGTCAAGACTGCCACGAAAGGTGCACAAGTCGGTGGCAAATCCGGTTGAGGGCTACTAAGACTGTTAGCGTTTACATTGGGGCCCAACTGCTTCCCTATTACTGGATCAAAGGGTGGATTAATGGGACCCGGCCGCTGAGGGGGAGTATTGGGGACAGCGGATGGTACTTCACAAACATTCCCAGTACAAAAATTAGAATTTCTGCTACCTGCCGTTAAAGGGATTGAGTTAGAAGTAATAGGAATTACCTCTGCCGGTCCTTGTTCATTTGTTTTTGCCTCAGTACCAGCCTTAATAAGTGAGTCCAATAAACCTCCCAGTCTGACTACTTCATCTGTAAGTGTAGCGAGTTTAGTCAAAATGGGTTTAACCAATAAATCAAGCTTGACATCTATGGCGTTAATCAGAAAGTCAAGTTGCTCATTATCTAGAGTGATCTTAGTACCATCCAATGATGCTGATTGATCTCGTTGAATATTGGATATTATGGGGTCAGTTCTCTTAGTGGAGCGGTTCCCCCCTCGTTTAGGCTGTGTAATTTTACTATAGTTCCTGCATGAGCGTAATAATCTTTGTGACCTTGGGGCCGTCAAGCAAGGAGTAGGCGAGACAGCTTGGCCAGAATCCGTATCATTAGAAGGGCCAGGGGTATCACTAACCACGCTTGTGATATCCTTTGGAACACCCAGTATCGAACAATCTATAAGATCTGGAGAAGTAATAACATCTTGGTTGGTACTAGACTGGAGGACCAGTTGGTTGAGAGGGGGGGGGGGACTCGTGCATTGTGGCCCTGAGCGTCCTAGAGACTTCCTACGTTCATGGTTGATTTTGTCAACCATCTTGACCAAATAATTATCTAGGGTGGTGGACACAGCAGCAGGTTTAGCTTTAGACATTGTGACTGGGCCTGGCCTATAACAAATCCTCACAGCAGACTGATGCCGCAAGAAGCGGGAAAATATTGACTTACTCTGAATGTAGCTGCCTATCCCAATTAATTAATCACATGGGACTGCCAAGCACCTTATTGACCGATCCTGAAAACAGTACTGTCTGATCAGGTCCAACAGCTAACTAAACGAAATATTAACTTACAATAGACCAGTATGCTGCCCCCTCCTTCCCCCTCCTGTCCCGGACTGTCTCAGACTGTCCGCCCTTTGTCCGGGCTTCGTCCGGCGCGTCCCGCACGCGTACCGCGTAGCGGTTATCGGTGAGACTTTAATAAGATGAGTGGGCGGGGAAGCACAGGTGTTGCGCCGCAGGGGCTGGTGGGTGACTGAGTCCCGTAAGGCTTTCCTTTCCTTTCCCCTCTCTACTCGCTCTCCAATGGCGGCGATATGGGCCCCTCCTGGGGCGACAAGCTGCAGGCAAAGAAACAGCGTCCTTAGGTGAAGCAACGAAGCGGGACCCGCGGCAGCGGGTTCCGCGAGCTGTTATAAGCAGTAGATGGGCGGGGAAGCACAGGTGTTGCGCTGCAGGGGCTGGTGGGTGACTGAGTCCCGTAAGGCTTTCCTTTCCTTTCCCCTCTCTACTCGCTCTCCAATGGTGGCGATATGGGCCCCTCCTGGGGCGACAAGCTGCAGGCAAAGAAACAGCGTCCTTAGGTGAAGCAACGAAGCGGGACCTCAACATTATTATTCCCATTGAGTATGAAAACCAAATGCTGATTCTTAGCCCATTTACAAGTACCTGTTTAATAATGAAAATACAGACAAATTGACTTCGACTTTTCCTAATTCAAATAACTAACATGGAGGAACTTCAATTAATCAAATACACAGAAGGTCGTATGAGGAATGCTTGCAATTTGTCTAACCTCTGGCAATCACTCTGGGTATAAAATCACATCAAGTTTTTTTTAATAAAAGTAATCAATTTTTTGGGCAATGTTACATGACCAGTGCAATGTAGGAGTCTCAGTTTAGTACACAGTGTCACTTTTCACTGCTCAGTTTCTATAAACATAGATAGGAATTTCGAATGCAGTACAGGTGAATAACATCTTATTTGCAACGGAATTCGGCAAATTGGAAATAATCTAGGGTGTTTCTATTACTCATTTAATCTATGTTAGAGTGTATGTAGTACTTCATGTGGGCCTGTCTCCAGGGGCGGCCAAACCCTGTGGCTCCCTAAAATCTGATATAATGGCTGACAAGGCAATCAGGTCATCTTCAAGCTTGTCATCTTTACAGACGTGTCGCATGCGTAAATCTTCCGCAATTGCCTCCTGAGAAACATCTTTCAACCATGCAAGATATGTAGGGGGTACTAAGCTAAGCCAACATATCGCTATACAGCGCATCGCCAAAACCAAGCCAAGGAGAACACACTTTACGCTTAATTTCTTTTTGGAGGAGGAAGCAGGCCCAGTAACACCTGACGGATCTCCAGTGACACTGCTCATCTCGAGGCCCTATTCAGATTGTGTATAATTTACTGCCAGAACGCCGATAGGGAGGGGCATGACCATGTCATATGTATAAAGTCTGCTGACGAGGTCCCACAGCGTGCACAGCAGTCAGATCGGGTGAGGTATACAGCGTGCATAGTCTGTGGGGTAAGGTATGTTTGATGAATAAAGATATATTAAAGGAGCTTGAATCGACCATTTGAACTAACCGTCCACACTCCTTTGTATATATTTACCCATTCCTTAGCCGGTAGAGGATCTCCCAGTATTTCCTCCCATTCGGTCTATACTTTGAGTGGTAGATTATCGTGGAGCGCCCTATAGATGTGGGGGAATAGTCTATGGCGTTGGGCCTTTTGACGAAGCGTCACCAGGGTGTTGAATTGAGGCAGTGCCTCAGGAAAGATCGTCCAGACCATGCAAGCTGTAGTTGCAATTTTAATATATTGTCGGTGTTAGAACTGGGGGTCTCTAGTTGGCAGAGGTAGGTACCTTTGACCAAATAGGGACCCTTGCTTCTAGTCAGGGTAAGGGGGTACACTTCTAAAATAACCCCTGCTCACCCCCTTGGTAGCTTGGCACGAGCAGACAGGCTTATCTCAGAGGCAGTGTGTAAAGCATTTGTGAACACATACAGTAATCCAGTAACAACATTACACATGGACACCACACAGGTTTTATATAAATAATAAGTATTCTTTATATAGACTGAACACAAGACCACAAACGACAAAAATCCACAATACTGTACTATAAAAATGGTAGAACTAGCTTAGTTCTCTTAAGATGGTAAATGCAACACTTTAAGTTCAATGTACCTTTGGATGCGTAACGCTATACAACGAAAGTGTTGCAGGGAAGGTGATGCGTCGGTTCCCTGCACGCAAGAACGGTGATGCGTTGGTTCCCTACTGATGCGTAGGGGACAGTGATGCGTTGGTTCTTCTCTGCATGGGGAGGTGATGCGTCGGTTTGTTACTGCGCTTTCGTGGCAGTGCGACCCGCAACGCCGTGATGCGATGAAGATCCGGTGCCATGAACCAAAATGGCATCCTCTTCTTGATGCGACACGATGCATGAGCACCCGACGGCTGTGCGGCGACTCAATGATTCTTGCGACAGGCCCTGCAACACACTTCTCCGGTGATGCGGCGGCATCAGATGTGACGTCGACCCTCCTCTCCGGCGATGCGAGGCGCTTCGGCGATGCGATGCAACAGCTGCAGCGGCGACACCCTTCTTCAGTGATACGACAACTGCGGCTGCGGCGGCGACACGTTCCACCAATGATGCGACTGCTTCTGATGCTACGTCGACACTCTTCTCCGGCGAGGTGCTTCTGCGTTGCGAAGTGACAGTTTCAGCGGCGACACCCTTCTTCAGTGATGCGACGACAGCGGCTGTGGCGGCGATACACTTTTTCTTCGTGAGTCGTGCTTCCAGCTTCTTGCAACACGCAGTCCCTCAGAAGCCCCAACACAACAGCAGGCACTTCAAAAGACTCTTGGGGAGCTGGTTGGTGAAGTCTGTTGTCCCTGGAATTTCAGCAAGAGGCACGCTCTATCTCAAGCCCTTGGAGATTGTTCACAAGTTGATTGAAAGTAGCACAAAGTCCTTTCTCCTTTCTTTGGCAGTCAGGCAACCACTGCAGGCCAATCTCCCAAACAGCACTCAGCTAGAGATAGTCTCTTCCTCAGTTTCTCTGGTTCCTCTCCTCAGCAAAGGTTCTTCTTGTTTCCCAAAGTGATCTAAAGTTTTGGGGTCTGGGTCCCCCCTTTTATACTCATTTTCTCTTTGTTCTCTGAAGGTAGAGAGGCCTTTGCATAGTCCAAACCAGTTCTGGTCAGTCCTGGAGCACTTTGTTGACAAGACTCCTTCTTTCCTTTCACAGTGTAGGCCAGGGACATCAGACGCACCACAGGAGGTGGAGCCAGCATTCTGGAGGGAAGGCACAGCCCTATTCAGGTCCCAGGTGCAACTCCTCCCACCCATCTGCATGCAGATCTCTCTATTCAGCCCTGTGCTGACTCACCCTGTCTCCTGGAATCCCCCAGCCCCTGTCACTCAAACTCCAGACAAGGAATACACAACCTAGCAGAGGCAGGCTTGGATGGTTAGACAAGAAAATCCCTACTTTCTAAAAGTGGTATTTTCAAACACAGAATGTTAAAACCAACTTCACTAAAAGATGTATTTTATCATTCTGAGTTCAGGCATACTAAACTCACATTTCTACCTAGTTCCCTGGGTCAGTTAGGAGTATAAGATGTAATAATCAAACTGCCCAATCTGGCCTATGGGGAACAGGTAGCCTTGCAATAGTGAAAAATGGAAATGACTGTAATTCACTATCAGGACATGCCACACACATCAGTGCATGTCCTACCTTTTACCTACAATGCACCCTGCCCTTGGGCCTACCATAGGGGTGACTGATATGCAGAAAATGGAAGGTGTAGGGACTGGCAAGTGGGTGCAGTTGCCCAGTCAGCATGGCAGTACCAGACTGCACACAGGCTCTGCAATGGCAGACCTGAGACACACTTTACAGGCTGCTTCTGTGGGTGGCACAACCAGGGCTGCAAGCCCACAAGCAGCATTTGATTTACAAGCCTTGGTCACCCATGGTGTACTGTACTAGGGTCTGACAAGTAAATCAAATAACCCAATCATGGAGTCACTAATCCATACATCAATTTACCTTAGGGAGCACTTGCACTGTGGCACTGGACTGCAGTGGCACAGTGCCCAAATCATCTATACCCAGCAAAAAGAAAAAAAATGGAAGGGAGACCCACGCCAATGGTGCCAGGTCTAACACGTGTCCCATCCAGCTGAAATGTGGGGAGAACTACCCTACCTCCTGGGAGTTCTCATCACTAAGGCAGAAAAATCTGGACAGACCATCAACATTGGCGTGCTCTGTACCAGGGCGGTGTTCCACCGTGAAATCCAACCGCTGTAGGGAAATGGATCACCTCAACAGCTTTGAATTCTCGCTCTTCATCTGCATCAACCATCTGAGGGGCCTGTCGTCTGTCTGAACCCGGAAGCGAGTCCCAAACAGGTATGGTCTCAACTTCTTCAGTGCCCAGACCACAGCAAATGCCTCACATTCAATAGCACTTCGCCTCTGTTCCCGTGGAAGTAACCTCCTACTGATGAAGGCTACAGATTGATCTAGGCCCTCCTGATTTATCTGTGACAAAACAGCCCCCACACCATGCTCTGAAGCGTCTGTTTGAACGATAAACTCTTTTGAGAAGTTGGGTGCCAGGAGCACGGGTGCCGTGCACATGGCAGTTTTCAGGGCCTCAAAAGCTTTCTGACAGGTGTCAGTCCAAATCACTTTCTTGGGCTGCTTCCTGGAAGTCAGCTCTGTCAAAGGGGCAACAATGCTGCCATTCCCCTTGACAAACCTCCTGTAATACCCAGTGAGTCCTAAAAAGGCTCTCACCTCTGTCTGGGTTTTGGGGGGTTCCCAAGCCAGGATGGTCTCAATCTTGGGCTGTAGGGGCGCCACCTGGCTGCTCCCAACCTAGTGTCCCAAGTACACCACGGAACCCTGCCCGAGCTGGCACTTACTCGCCTTGATCGTGAGGCCTGCCCTCCGTAGCACCATCAACTCTTCCCAGAGGTGGCCCAGGTGTTCTTCCCAACTGGCGCTGAACACTGCAATGTCATCCAGGTAGGCGGCACTTAACTCTTCCAGTCCAGCCAACACCTGGTTGACCAACCTCTAAAAGGTGGTAGGGGCATTTTTCATCCCAAAGGGCATAACCCGGAATTGTTAGTGCCCATCTGGTGTGGAGAATGCTGACCTCGCTCTTGCCCGATCAGTCAAGGCGATCTGCCAGTACCCAGACGTAAGATCAAACGTGCTGAGGTACCGGGCAGTCCCTAACCGATCGATGAGCTCATCAGTTCTGGGGATGGGATGCACGTCAGTCCTCGTTACTGAATTGAGCCCTCGATAGTCCACACAGAACCGGAGTTCTGGCATGCCACCCCGTGCAGCAGCCTTTGGGACCAAGACCACTGGGCTGGCCCAAGGACTGTTAGAGGACTCAATCACCCCTAACGCAAGCATGTTGGAGACCTCCTCCTTGATGCCAGCTCTCACCCTGTCAGTCACCCTGAAAGTTTTGTGCTTCACAGGAGGGCTATCTCCAGTGTCCACATCATGGACGCACCAATCAGTGACACTGGGAATCAGGGAGAACAGATCAGAAAACTGTCCCAGCAACTGGTGATAGTCATTCTGTTGCTCAGGGGTCAGGGTGGAAGAGAGGTTGACACCATCCACTGACCCATCTTGGTCTGTCGCCGACAGGAGGTCATGAAGAGGCTCAGTCTCCTCCTCCATTCTAGCATCTGTCGCTAAGAGCATGCTCACTTCAGACCTCTCCAAGTGGGGCTTCAGGCGGTTGACATGCAGGACCCGCAAGGGGTTACTGAGAGACCGCAAGTCCACCAAGTAGGTAACAGGACATTTGTGCTCCACCACCTCAAATGGTCCGGTCCACTTATCCTGGAGTGCGCAGGGCTCCACTGGGGCCATGATCCACACTTTCTGACCAGGCTGAAGCTCCACCAGAGTGGCATTCTGGTCGTACCACCTCTTCATCTCCTCCTGGCTGGTTTCCAGATTCACCTCAGCGAGTTGCCTGAAACGCCTAGTCTGGTTCCTGAAGGCCAGCATGTAGCTGTATACATCCTGGGGAGGTTTCCTGGGAGATTGCTCCAAGTCTTCCTTGACCAGACTCAGAGGTCCTCTCACTGGGTGACCATAGAGAAGCTCAAAGGGGCTGAACCCTAGAGATTTCTGTGGCACCTCACGGAATGCAAAGAGCAGGCATGGTAAGAGGACGTCCCACTTACGCCTCATAGGTTCCTCAAGACCCATAATCATGCCTTTTAGAGTCCAGTTGAATCTCTCAACCAACCCATTTCCTTGGGGGTGGTAAGGAGTGGTAAACTTGTAGGTTACCCCGCACTACTGCCACAGGGACTTCATATGAAGGGGCATATTAACAAGGGCTTTATCTCTGCTTTTTTGGCTTAAAAAGCCAAAAAAGCGGAGATAAAACTATCGCCCTATTTACAAGAGGGTGCTAACATGCATAATCGCATAATTTCCCGATGCCTCCCTTTGCATCTCTAATGAGATGCAAAGTGGGCGTCACTGGGCGTACCCCAATGGACTACCTTGTAAAATATCGCTGATGTTCACATCGTGATATTTACAAGGCAGACCACAGGATTTCAGCAGAGGTTAGATTTTCGCGAAAACAGCGGTTTTCGCCAAAATCTAACATCTGCTACAACCCTGACTTACCTATCCCTAACATAGGGGGTGGATTATGCTGATACGACCACAGGGTAGTATCAGCAAGGTTATCGCCGTTTTGCAGGGAACATCGCTGGAAAACCAGTGATGTTCCCTGCAAAACGGCGATTTCCCCGCTATCGCAGGAATTTTTATCGCCTTGGAGATACGTGTTGCTAATAACACGATATTTCCGCGATGAAAACCTGTGATAGCCGGTGCTAAAAAAATGAGCGCTAAGCGCACTTCGCGATAGTTAGCTCAAAACGTTGCTAATATGCCCCAAAGTTTGTATCTCGGTCAGACACTACCTCTCAAGGGAACGCCACTCGGGAGAAAACTCCAATCAGTGCCGTCCCACCACGGGGGCCGTCACTGTCCTCAGAGGTATGGCTTCTGGGTACCGGCTGGCATGGTCCACTAAGACCAGGATGAACCTGTTGCCCATGGCGGTCTTGGGGTCCACTGCCCCCACAATGTCAATACTCACCCGTTCAAACGGGGTGCTGACTACAGGGAATGGCTAGAGAGGAGCCTTTTGCTTCCTCCCACTCTTTCCACTTGCCTGGCAAGTCTGACAGGTCCTGCAATGAGTGTCTACACTCTTGCGCATTTGGGGCCAATAAAAGTAAGTGACAAGCCTCTCAAAGGTCTTGTCCTGCCCCAAATGTCCTGCTAAAGGCACATCATGAGCCAGCCCCAGTAGGAAGGCTCTGAAGCGCTAGGGTACCACCAGCACACAGGCTGACCCAGGCTCAGCAACCTTAGGCTCACTATACAGGAGACCATTCTCCCAGTAAATCCAATGTGATCCAGACTGATCACCTGCTGCCTGGTTTGCAGCCTGCTGCCGCAAACCCACAAGAGAAGGGCACTTCTGCTCCTCGCAGAACTCTTCCCTGGAGAGTCCTCTTCCTGCTGCCAATGGGTCAGCACAGGCAGGTCCCCCAGTTCAGCTACCTGTTACCCTGTAGGCTCCAGGGCATCCCCCTCAAGGTCTGCCTCCACCTGGACCGTGGGAGCTTCGGGGGGCGGTTTCCCACGCCCCCTGCCTCTTTTCTTTAAGGCAGGCACCTGGGCCTCCCTCTCAGGCTCCAGGTCCTCTTGAACACCCTTACTGGCTGCCATGGACCGTGTGGCCTTAAAAGCCCAGTCAGGCAGACCCAACATCTGCAAATGAGCACTTCGCTCCACCTTAGCCCAAGGTGAGCTCTCCAAATCGTTCCCCAACAAACAGTCAACAGGCATGGCTGGCCTCACAGCTACTTGAAGAGTACCAGAGACCCCCCACTCAAAGGGAACCGGAGCCACCTTGCAGTGGCTCTCTGTGTTGTCAGCGGCAGCAACTGGGTAAAATGCATTGGGGACAACCTGCTCGTCAGATACCAGGTGACACTTGACAGCTGTCACACTGGCTCCTGTGTCTCGAAGAGCCTCCACTCCATGGCCATTGATGTTCACCCACTGCCTGTACTTCTTAGTGTTATCTGGCAGTTGGGTCCTGGGGACCACCTCACAGTCTCCTAAAGAGACAAGAGACATACTCTTCTGCGGGGGACCCTGCCCACTCTTGGCTGAGTCTCCCATGTGACCCTTGTGGACCCAGGTGCTCACTCAGCAATCCGCCTCCTCAGCAAGCTTCCTAGGGTTAGTCAGCCTGCTATCAATCAGGTGTTGGCGTAGCTCTGGAAAACAATTACTTGACAAGTGCTCCCATGCAATTACATCAAAGAGCCCCTCAAAATCCTTAACTTTGCTACCCTTCACCCAACCATCCAATGCTCTGCAAAAGAAAGTTACATACTCTACCCATGTGCTTGACTCCAACTTCTTGCAATTTCTAAGCCTCTGTCTATACAATTCAGGAGCCAACCGATACCTGGACATTAATGCATCTTTCATGTGGCTATAAGAATTATGGACTTCAGAGGGCAAGTCTAACAGTGTATCCCGCCCTTCACTAAGGAACCGCCCCCACAACCCTGCTCCCCAACCCTTCTCAGAGACCCAGTGGGAAGACATGGCTACCTCATAGGCTTTGAAGCACTGTTCAATGTCATCATTCTTATAAAACTCTTTCACCACATCTTTAGGACTATACACCCTTGCTTCCACAGGCATGGACGTTGTGCTGCCACCCGAGGGAGTAATTCCTAAGCTCCTTGCTTTCAATTCCATCTCCCACAAACTTTTCTCATGCTCCAGTTGCATCCTCTTTTCCTCTAGGGCCAATTTCCTAGTTTGTAATTCAAATTCTAACTGCCCACTTAACTTGAGCTTGGTCAGCTCCACCTCATGCATCCTACACTCCTTCCTGTCCTCCAACTCCTCTGGGGACAGGCCTTTGGCAGAACCATTGCTACCTACTAGGGAGGTTGCTCTTCTCCCCCCTGGACCCAATGGCCCATCCAGCTGCTAATCTGCATTCTCAACCCCGTCCTCGTTCTCAGGGGTATTCCTTGCTTCGACCCAGTGTGAGAAAGTGGTTCTGTATATACTGTTCCTTAATAGGTACAGGGTGTACAGAGTCCACAGTCCCCCA
Source organism: Triturus cristatus (assembly GCF_964204655.1). NCBI lineage: Eukaryota > Metazoa > Chordata > Amphibia > Caudata > Salamandridae > Triturus > Triturus cristatus. Next base: position 743,918,393 of record NC_140580.1, on the reverse strand, counting down.
GGGTTTGACAGAGGTTAAAGTTAGGTATAACCTTACTCTCTAAAGTGGTAGCTTGGTCGAGCAGTAAGGCAGTACCAGAGGACAGTGTAAAGCATTTGTTGTACACACTCAGTCAGCAAATGGTTTCACACACTCAATAACTGAACTCTAGGCCAATGGTTTATATATAAAAAATATATGCTTGTTTTATTTTAGAACCAACACTTGGAGTTAAAATATACTTTCTCAACAGTAGATGTTTCATATAAATACTTTTGCAATATGCAATAGACTTTAGTAAACAGTTACAAGTGGTTGCAGTAGGCAACTCTATTTTTAAACACAACAATACATTGAGCTCAATGGTAAATTCAAGTTATTTGCAACAGATTACTTTTTAGATTACTTTTGGAATTCCAGGACTGGATCCTAGATTCAGTCCTGGGTCAGTTCTCAGAATCAAGTGATGAAAGTCGACTTAAGTACTGTAATGATTTTTAACTAATATTTAGCTATTTTAAAAGTTGACAGAAAATATTTCAGAGAAAACAGTCAATGATTCCCTATGGAAGAAAATGCAGGTTACAGGTACAGTATGTTCTCGTAACTTTTGTAATCCAGTACTGGGTGCCTAGACTCAGTACTGGGACCTTTATCCAAAACAGGTAAGCAATTACGTTTTCAGATATTATACGATTTTTGAAGAATATTTAAAGATTGCAGAAATCGACACTTAGAAGAAATTTCACAGAAAAACAGTCAATGGTTTCCTACGGAAGAAAATTGAGTTAAGGGTAAGTACAGTTGTAGAGATTTTTCAGAGTCAGTGCTGGGCACCAAGATCCAGCACTGGGAGCTCACCTAAGAACAGGTGAGTAAATTCGTTTTTGTCACTCGGCTGATTTTTGGTGAATATTTGAAGATTTGAAAAGTCCACACTTAGAAGAAATTTCAGGAACAAGCCAGTCAATGTTACCCTATGAGGAAAATAGAGTTTGCGGTTTAAGGGTAAGTACTCGACTGGCAGAGTTGAGGTTCTGGGCACAGACTCAGGGGTCTCCCAGGGTCAGGTAGGTACAGTTGGTTCACCCTCAGCGGCTCTAAGGCGGCCGGGTGCAGAGAGAGTTAGGCCCAATGTTATCCTATGAGGGATAGGGGGGCCTTGTTTGGTGGCTGCTGACTGGCAAGCCACGCGGCTGTGGGAGCTGGGCTCCTGGTCACTTACTCAGGGCAAGTGGGGAAGTAGGAAGGAGTAGAGTTTTCACTGCCAGGGCCTCTCGGGCGGCTGGGTGCAGAGTGCTTTGAGCCTTCGGGCGCTCAATGGATTTCAATGGGAGATCTCAGGGTAGGAAAAAGACTGTAAGCTCGGGGACGAGGACTCTTCAGGTGCCACCACCACTTCGAGAGGTAAGTTGGGTAGTTGGAGGATAGGTAGGTACCCCGGGATTGGGCACGGGGGGCCGTGGGGCGCCGCGTGCATGGGTGCCTTTAGGTGTCGGGAAATCTTACCCTCTGTTGATCGCGGTTGGGGGGGCACCTGGTTCTGAGGCTGCAGGCTTCTTCAGGAATGTCGAGGGAGGTCCTTGGGTGCCGGACTCGGGGTCACAGTCGCCGTGGGGTCGTCCTCAGGGTCTTTGTTCACTCCGGCACTGGCCAGGCTCAGCTGGTGCAGAGTGTGCTGGGTTCGCGGTTCGGGGCTGCTGCCAGGGGTTAGAGCTAGGTTTCGAGTAGAGCCTCTACTCATGGGAGTCCCAGGGGCTTAGAGCCAAAAGGTAGCCAGGTCCTCCGGGGTTGGTGAGGTTGCTAGCCACAAGAGATGCCGGGCTGAAGCAGGAGCGGGTTCGAGGGTCGTCAGGCCGGTAGGGCTGGGGCCAAAGCAGTTGGTGTCTTCCTCTTTTCAGCAGCTGCAGGGCAGGTCTTCTTTCTTCTTGCTCTTCGTAGTTTGGAATCTGGAATCTGGGGAAGGAAGGTTCAGGGTGCCCCTAAATACTAGATTTAGGGGCGTTACAGGGAGGTGAAGGGCAGGGGCCAATGGGTCCCCGTCCTGGGGTGGGTACACCCCCTATCCTGCCTCTCTCCTGTGGGAGGGGGGCAGTAGCCTAGTCCTGATAGGGTAGGGCACCCCATCTTCAAGATGGCGAGAGCCCGGAGATGTGCTTCACCTCGCCTCCCCCACCTGAGGGGTGGGGTTGGCAGGCTGGCACATCCCCTGTCCTTATTTAGGGTTTCCGGCCAAAGCTTCCCGCCAGAGTGGGGGGTTGCAGGGGCCTGGGGAAGCTCACAGAGGCGTCATGCCTTTGAAGCTTCCCCCTGCCCATCCTGGGGGGGGAGATTTAGCACCTCGCCCAGGATGTGCATTGTTGCAGGACCAGGAGAGCAGGGGCTCTCCAACCCAGGGGTCCAGCAACATGTCTGCTGGGTGGCAGCCTAGGCAGCCTCAGAGCAGACGTGGATTTGTAGGTTAGGTACGAGGGGGCACCTCTAGGATGCCCTCTGGGGTGCTGGGTACATTAAATCCCACACTGGCATCAGTGTGGGTTTAATGTGCTGGGAAGTTTGATACCAAACTTCCCAGTCTTTAGTGTTGCCATTATGGTGCTGTGGAGCTCGTGTTTGACGAGCTCCCAGCACCATGTACTCTTTAAATGGCAGCAGTGCACTTACAGGGCTCAAGAATGGACCTGGGCACTGTAGGGGCACAGGGCTCTTGCTCCTGTGCCCACACCATTGGCATAAGGCACCCAGCTAGAGGGGTGACTGATGTATGCCATGGCAGTGTATGTGATGGGCATGGCACACAGGGATGTGTGCCATGTCGACTTTGTTTTTGTCTTGCACCCAAACACTCAGCCTGCAAAGGCAGTGTGTGTGTGTAAGGGTACAGGGCCTCTAAGAGTGGCACAAGGAGTGCTGCAGCTCTTAGAGGCCTTCCTGGGTCACAAAGCCCTGGGTACTTAGGGTACCATTTACCAGGGGCTGACATGTGGCCAAGGTTTGCCAATTTGGGTTTGTTTTGTTTTAGGGAAGGAACATAGGCCCTGGGCACCTGATTGGCAGGAGTCCAGGGCACACTCAGTCAAAGTACATTCAGCAATTCAGCAAAATGTGGGGGCATACCATGCAAGAAAGATGGTACTTTCTCACACCCAGGCCCTCAGCGCCTTTTGGAACTCATCCTTCTTGGATAGACCGGTCATTGCAACTTTAAATTTCCTGCAGAAGTTCTTTAGCTGTCTCACATTGTAGCATTCCAGTTTCTCCTCTTCACAATCAAAATCAACAGATGCTATGAATGCTGCTTTGCTCATGGTGGTTAAACTTGGCAGTTCTTGGCAAAAATTTAAAATCCCAGGAAAAACAATCGACCAAAAGTATGTGATCACGTTTTGGTCTGCACTCACTAGTAGTGTTCACCAATCACTGTATATGAGTCACAAGTCCAGAATCCTCACCGCTGACCACCAATGTTAGAACTGGGGGTCTCTAGCAGAGGTAGGTACCTTTGACCATATAGGGACTCTTGCTTCTAGTCAGGGTAAGGGGGTACACTCCTAAAATAACCCCTTGGTAGCTTGGCACAAGAAGACAGGCTTATCTCAGAGGCAGTGTGTAAAGCATTTGTGAACACCACACAGGTTTTATATCAAAAATAAGTATTCTTTATATAGACTTAACACAAGACCACAAACAACAATAATCCACAATACTGTACTTTAAAAATGGCAGAATTAGCTTTGTTCTCTTAAGATAGTAAATGCGGCAATTTAAGTTCAATGTACCTTTGGATCTGTAACGCTATACAACGGAACTGTTGCAGGGAAGGTGATGCGTCGGTTCCTTACATGTAAGAACGGTGATGCGTCGGTTCCCTACTGATGCGTAGGGGACGGTGATGCGTCGGTTCTTCTCTGCATGGGGAGGTGATGCGTCGGTTTCTTACTGCGCTTTCATGGCTTTGCGACCCGCAATGCCGTGATGCGATGAAGATCCGATGCAATGAAAAAAAATGGCGTCTTCTTCTTGATGCGACACGATGCGTGCGTGCCCGATGGCCGTGCGGCGACTCAACGATTCTTCTGAGCCTCGACAGGCCCTGCGACACGCTTCTCCGGTGATGCGGCGGCGTCTGATGTGACGTCGACCCTCCTTCCAGCGATGCGAGGCGCTTCGGCAATGTGATGCGACAGCTGCAGCAGCGACACCCTTCTTCATTGATGCGACAACAGCGGCTGCGGTTGCGACATGATCCTCCGATGATGCGGCGGCGTTTGATGCGACGTCAACACTCTTCTCCGGCGATGCGAGGCGCTTCTGCGTTGCGAAGCGACAGCTGCACCGGCGACGCCCTTCTTCAGTGATGCGATGACAGCGGCTGCGGCGGCTACACACTTCTTCTTCGTGAGTCTTGCTTCAAGCACCTTGCGACACGCAGTCCCTCAGAAGGCCCAACATAACAGCAGGAACTTCAAAAGACTCTTGGGGAGCTGGTTGGTGAAGTCTGTTGTCCCTGAGACTTCAGCAGGAGGCAAGCTCTACCTCAAGCCCTTGGAGATCCTTCACAAGTTGATTTTAAAGTAGCACAAATTCCTTTCTCCTTTCTTTGGCAGTCAGGCAACCACTGCAGGCCAATCCCCCAAACAGCACTCAGCTAGGGATAGTCTCTTCCTCAGTTTTCTCGTTCCTCTCCTCAGCAAAGGTTCTTCTTGTTTCCCAAATTGATCTAAAGTTCTGGGGTCTGGGTCCCCCCTTTTATACTCATTTTCTCTTTGTTCTCTGAAGGCAGAGAGGCCTTTGCCTAGTCCAAACCAGTTCTGGTCAGTCCTGGAGCACTTTGTTGACAAGACTTCTTCTTTCCTTTCACAGTGTAGGCCAGGGACATCAGACGCACAACAGGAGGTGGAGCCAGCATTGTGGAGGGAAGGCACAGCCTTATTCAGGTCCCAGGTGCAACTCCTCCCACCCATGTGCATGCAGATCTCTCTATTCAGCCCTGTGCTGACTCACCCTGTCTCCTGGAATCACCCAGCCCCTGTCACTCAAACTCCAGACAAGGAATACACAACCTAGCAGAGGCAGGCTTGGATGGTTAGACAAGAAAATACCTACTTTCTAAAAGTGGTATTTCAAACACAGAATGTTAAAACCAACTTCACTAAAAGATGTATTTTATCATTCTGAGTTCAGGCCTACTAAACTCGAATTTCTACCTAGTTCCCTGGGTCAGTTAGGATTATAAGTTGTAATGATCAAACTGCCCATTCTGGCCTATGGGGAACAGGTAGCCTTACAATAGTAAAAAACGAAAATGGCTGTAATTCACTTTTAGGACATGCCACACACATCAGGGTATGTCCTACCTTTTACTTACAATGCACCCTGCTCTTGGGCCTACCATTGGGGTGACTAATATGCAGAAAAGGGAAGGTTTAGGGACTGGCAAGTGGGTGCACTTGCCCAGTCAGCATGGCAGTGCACTGTGCTAGGGTCTGACAAGTAAATCAAATAACCCAATTAGGGAGTCACTAATCCATACATCAATTTACCATAGGGAGCACTTGCACTGTGGCACTGGACAGCAGTGGCAGAGTGCCCAAAGCATCTATAACCAGCAAAAAAGAAAAAAAATGGAAGGGAGACCCACGTCAGTGGTGCCATGTCTAACAGTCGGTATTGTCCCTTACCTAAAGAAAAATAAGCTATGGCTAGCTCCCTGGTAATGAACTGTACCCTAGGATAAAGGTCCCCCATAGGCACCCATTGCATTCTCCATCTCTCCATCTCTGCCCCAACATTGAATCAGCGATTTGTAGGAAAGTTTGCACAGCGACATATCTGGGGCATAGGGGGTGCGGCGGAGCACTCTGTAAACCACTCCCTTCCAAACACTCGCCACCAGTCGAATGACGTAGGGGAAAGTAGAAGGAACCTACGATCTGCTCATTAGCAGGACCGGGAGGGGTTTTCCCTCATGGGTGCCCTCCGAAAGTTGTTTTCCGAATTGTCATCAGGGTCAAGGCAATGAATCTTGCGTTGGAGGTGTGCCGCCATGTGGTGAAGTTCTAGATGCGAACCTCAGGACCTCCCCGGCCCCAAGGTCTTTGAAGTGTGGTTAATTTGGCTTGTTTGCATTTACTGTTCCAAAGAAGTTCCACTATATGACTATCACACAAGCGAAAATAATGTCCAGGAATTGCGTATAAGGTGCTTTGGAGTGCATAGAGGCAAAGCAGTAAAATTATCGATTTTACTATGGCTTATCTGCCCATGAGGGATATCGGTAAATCCCTCCAGTAACTGATGAATGCCCAGAGCTGCTCAACCACCCTGCCTATGTTTAGAGCTAGATAAGTTGGGGTCACGCGCATCAATCAGATACTCAAATTCCAAACATCTCCTGTCGTCCAAGGGAATCCTACTTCAGGAAGCTCTTTCTGTGCAACCCCGGTTAGTCTCCCCAGCGGAAACAGTTTGGACTTCTCCAGGTTGACGTCAAGTCAGGAGAGCTCTCCAAACTCATGCATGGCCTTAGTAGGAAGGGTGCCAAGTCAGCTGGACGTCGCTAATACTCTAGGGCATCATCAGCATAGAGGGAGACAACATGATTGGTTGGCCTGAGTGTTATCCTCCAAGGACCCATGGTACATTGCAGGGCACCGCCAAGGGCTCTATGGCAAGGGCAAACAGAAGGGAGGAAAGAGGACAGAGGAAACCCCTGCATGATGTCCCTACTCAGTTGGAAGGGCTCAGAGTCCACGCCATCCAACAGTGTACAGGTACAGGGATCAGAGTAAAGAAGACTGACCTATTGAATAAATGTAGGGCCTAAGCACATTTTACGCAACACTTTCATAGGTCTGTCCAATTTAGGGAATCAAATTCCTGCTCAATGTCTAATAGAGCTAAGGTGTAGGCATCGTCTAGGTGCTGTGGGCATGATAAATGTGAGTTAGGCATTGGAGGTTGTGGAGAGTGTTCTGCTTTGGGAGGAAACCTGATGGGTTATTGTAGACCAAACCAGGCAACAACGGAAGTAGACGAGCTGCTACCACACTACTAAGGAGATTCATATCAATGTTTAGGAGTGATATTGGCCAGTATGCTAAAGCTATAGTGGGATATCTACCTGGTTTTAACACCATCACAATCAGTGCCTCACACATAGTGGCTGGTAAGCCAATGACGTGAAGAGCTTCTCCATATAGCTGTAAGAGCTTGTCAGCTATCAACACCGCATATTTGTGATACATTTCTGAAGGTAAACTATTGTTACCTGGAGTTTTCATGGTTGAATTGCGGCACGTATCTCTTTTTTAAAGAGTGGGGTATTCATGGATTCTGTATTCACTGGGTGGGACTCTGTATGGGATTATCCACCAGGAATTTCTGAAAACTTACTAAGGAGGGATTCAGATGCTCTGCAGATGTGTTGCATAGATGGGTATGGAAAACACCATTAATAGCCTTTAGAGTACAGACAAAAGTTCCTATATTATTGAAGAAGGTCAGGATAGGGGACCGGGGAGCTTCCTGCCTTACCAACCGGGCTAGTAAATCTGCTGTTTTATCACCTCCCATATGGAGAATCTGGCGATAGGCCATGTAAGTATGCTTTTGAAGTCTGTGCCAGTCCTTCAGAAGCTCAGTTTTGGCATACCGCAACACAGGAACTTGTTGTTCGAACTGGGAAGGTAATTGCATTTCCAATGTCTTTAATCGCTTTTCATCTTTGTCAATGCCACTTTTCAGCTGACGACAAACACCATAGAAGGTCTTGACACAGGCTCCTCAGATGACAACCTTCATTGCCTCCCAGTTTAGGGCCCTGGTGCTCACTGAGCAATCAGCGAAGTAGTACTCCAGGGTCTGATTAGCGGGCTCCGCAAACAGGGAATCAGACAATGCCTCAGCCAGAGAGGAATCGCCAGACGTCAGGATGTACTTTGAAAGCTCATAGGATCAGGCAATGGTCCGAAAGGTACCGGCTAGATAGGAGACTTCTGTAACAGAGGGTGCCAAATGGGTTGAGACAAAACAGTAGTCAAGCTGACTATGTGTATTGGTCACAGGGGTGTAACAGAAGAACAGTCTTTCAGTTGGATGTCTGTCTCTCCAAACATCACATAGGTGCAGGCCATGAATCATATCATGGACAAGTTCAGTTAGGTGGGGATAATTGTGGTTTCAGGTGGGGGGTAGTTTTTCTATCTAATAAGCCATGCTAATATAAAAGCTGTGTCTAAGTATGGGGAAGCTGCCAATGTGACCTCAGCATAAATGTCTGGGCAACAATATGTGGCGTATAGACATTTACGAGGCATATCTCCCTGCAGTCTAAGGTCCCAAGCAAGCTAACATAGCAGCCCTTGGGTCAATGACTTGATGTATGTAGCCGGAAAGGACTTCCGGAGCCACTCAAATAAGTACCCCACAGGCGTACCCTGAATACGAAGTAGCATATATGGGCACCTCCAATGTTTACGCTGATAAAGAATACAATCCCCCTGACATGTATTTCATGAAGAAATGCAATAGATACTTCGGACCCAGCCATATGCAAATCAGTCTTGTCGCCCTAAGTGGGAAGGGTAAAAACAGAGCAAAAAAAAATGGATTAAACCCAGATCTGTGACTGGGGGTGAATGTTTGATTTGTTCAGCATGCCTTCCATCATTTGTTTTTTTTGCTTTTGTCGCCCTTAGTGGGAAGGGTAGGCCTAGACGTGGGTCTCATGCTCACTGTCTCACTGGATTCAAGCTAGCTTGACTGATGAGAGGTGATACCCCAAAACTGGTCCCAGGATGCTTGTTCCTGGTCCAGGGAGGCTCTAGCTTGGCAGTTCGGGCTAAGCAGAGCTGAGAACTGCCTTTTTACCAACCGACTCCTACAGCATAATACAAGCTCTTGCTGAATGCTGAAGCAGGAGAAATTTGGAGCGGCCTCTCTGAAAGGTGCAGGTGAGCACGCACCGCCATGAGGAGTAGGGCATGGCGGGTCTCACCACCGGGGGAGTCCGGTTTGAACATCGCTGCAGAATCCCCGTGGTCCTTAGCCCTGGCAGCTCTAACTAGCTGGTTCAAACTTGCAGAAGGACTCGAATCAGCTTGAAGAAGACAAATTGAAAAGTTGAAAATAAATTTTAGAGGAGCTGAGAAAACATGCACTTTCATGAAAGACTGGCTGGGTTATCTGAGTCACTCTTGGCTAAAGTAAGCAGGTGCTAAAATCGATTGATGGGGTAAGATTCGAAGGTTCCTCCAACTTTTACATGCCAAATTAAAGCTGCTATAAGTTGGGTTTTGTGACAGTAATATCCACAGTGTTTTCCTACAGAAGCTACACTCATCAGGGCCTACCAGAGTCTGTTTCCCGGCAATCTCGGCCCCAGCGGGGCCTCAGTAACCATCCATCAATGTGACAGAGCGCATAAATTACACAGAGGTGCACTGGGCATGCCGCTTCTAGTTCTATTGACAGTTGTAATACACACCGTTCCAAAGATGTTTGCGAAGCCCAAGGGCAAGAGTGGTTTTGCACCCATAACCAAACGAGTAAGCTCATATTTGGAAGCAGTAGTTACACCACCTCCTGACCCACGTGCACATGATTCTGCAGATCTAATAATTGCATGTAGTAACAGATTTGTCCCCTGCAAAGCCCCATTAAAAATGACGTCATCTGTGAAGACAAATCTTTTCCAACTCAAGCAATCACAGCCCCGGCGTCTGACCCCAGTATTTACCAGTCTGTTAGTGATTTAAAAAAAGAGATCAATGCCCTGAAGTCTATGATTGGTGACCTTATGGGGATGAAGGAGCTACTGGCTCTAAATAAGTTGGCTCCCCCATACTTTAAGGCTCAAGCAAACTTGCCCAATTTATTGACCACTGGGAAAATGTATGGCCCGGTATCTGGTGCTTTGAAGGAGGCCCTGGTCAGCATAGCGAGTCCAATGTTTGAACAGGAGATATGGGGTTCAGGAAAAGGGGCTGCAGTTGGGGGCTACCTATCTAACCCAAACAACATAGTGGAGATGGGTAGGGGTGGGTGTGGATCACTATACCAGGCCCAGAGTTACTGGGTTTGTTGAACCCCCTAATAGAAATATCCTGGAGTGTAGGCCCCTATCAAGCATGTACCCAAGAACCCAAAACCTTTGCAAAGTGTACATGACTAATGTCCCAGTGTTTTCTTCTCAAAAATGTTTTGAGGGGCAGGATTCCTTGAAGAACAAGGTAATTCACTGGATCCGACATGTGAGAGGGGGCGTAGGTCCCTAATTAGAGAGGATATAGTCAGGGCCAGGAGATGCGAGGTTCCACATTCTCCCACTGATTGTATAGAGCTGACATGGTTTCATGAAAGGGTGGCTGAGAATTTGATAGCTTTAGAGTTTAGAACCTATCCCCAGCACCTTTTTGTTGGACTTGGCCCTTCTGGCAGGTTCACCCCTGAACTTTTTGCTTTTTACTGATGACTTGGTGTGGTAATTGTTTGGTCTCTGCGCACTTTCCCTGTGTCCCAGGATAAAGTGCGTGCGTGCTCTGAGTGCATGTGGTGAGATAGGCCTGCCCTCCCATAGGAATGCATGGGGAATGTATGTGTCCCTACTAGTTCCTGATGTGTGGGGTGTGCAGGCCCGAGTTTGGTATGTGCGGACTCGTGGGAGTGAATGCTGCGCGATGATGTGTGCGGCGTGCATGTACCTAGTGTGGAAGTGCCACTTCTAGAAGTGGGCACTTCTGTGTGCAGTGCGTCTGGCGTGTGATTGGCTGGAGCTGGCTGGTGAGCCTGGCTCCAGGAGTCTGGTTGGGTCTGTCCCAGTGGTGAGTGTGAGATTAGCATGCTGATGGCTGGGGAGGAGTGCACCTTGGACCTGAATAGGGCAGGGTTTTCCCCACACACTGCTGGCTCCGCCCCCTGTGGTGCGACTGACGACCCTAGCCCTGCCAATGAATAGAGTGAGGGGCTGAGCACATCAAGGGTGCTCCCCAACCAGCTGCGACTGGTTTTCCCCCTCACCCTGAACCCAGACAAAGGGATTTGGTGTATAAAAAGGGGCTGTGTCCCCTTACAAAATGTTCTTGCTCTGTCTTGAATCTACCAGGGGCGTGCTGCTGGTGGGGCCCAGGAGGGACCGCCATGGGGGCTACCTCCCTGCTGGAGGGCCCTGTGTGCTGGCCCCTGGGCCCTACCTTGCCCCTTGGATGCCTTCAGGACCTTCTGGACCCTTGTGACTTTCCTTTTACCTTGCCAAGGCTTGATGCTGGCCTAGCGCCCTGGGAGCGCTTTATTTTTCTTGCAGCAAGGTGCTTTTCTGGTCCTGAACATAGCGCCTGGAGAGCGCTTTATTCCCCCAGAGAGAGGAGCTGGAGCTGTGCAGCGTTGCGCTGCTACGAGCGAGAGAGGGAATCCCCAGCGTAGGGATTCCCCCGTGATGCGTGCCTTGCGGGTGCCCACCCCGCTTATCTGGTTGCCTGGGGTGCGCAGGTGCCCACCCTGCGTCTTCGTTTTATATTCAGGAGTGATGCGGGTGCCTACCCCGCTTATTTAGTTATTTACAATTGCGGGTGCCCACCCCGCATTTTGCCCGCGAAAGAAATCACCGCCGCGGCCCGAGCCGCCTTCAAAATTGCCGCTGAGCCCGCGGCCCGCCTGGTTGTGGGCGGGGCCACGGGACGGAAGCGGAAGTGCCGCCATTCCTGGGAGAGGAGGCCCGGGTGAAGTTTGAGCGCAGCGCGAGGCTCCCATCTGCAAGGGAAGCCCCGCGCTGCATGAGGAGTGCTGCCGCGGAGAAGCAAAGTCCCGGTCCCAGAAGAGGGACCGGGCAGAGCCAGAGATCGCCGCACGCCGAGAGCCGGTAAGAGGCGGGCTCCAGTGTGTGCCCGTTTAAGTTGCTTTCCGAGCGGTCCCGCCGTTGCGGGCCGCTCCAATGAGAAGGGGGGCTCCCTGTGTGCCTGTTCGAGGCACCAGCGCCCGTGCGCTCCAGGGGGGGAGAGGCAGTCAGAGCGGCCCCGTCTGGCAGCGGGCCGCTCCATCCACATGGGCAAATGTTCATAGAGCCTAGATGGCTCCAGCGGTTGGGGGCATCTCTACTTTCTGAGCCTGAGGCTCCAACGAAGGGCACAAGTTTGTTGTTCTGAGCGGCCCCGTCCTGCAGCGGGCCGCTCCAACGTGAGCCAGTGTGCTCCGACAGATGTGCCAGGCCCCCTGCTTCCACTTGTGACTTCAGCTGCCCCGCTTGCAGAGGGCAGCTGCACCGAGGGGGCAGTGTTGCTTTTAGAGCACGAGTGCGCTCCAACCAGGGGCATAATTGTTATAGAGCCCTGAGGCTCCAACGAGAGGGCCAGTGTTGGCAGTGGCGCCGCCGTAGCGGGCCACTGTAGTTCTTGGGGACATGGTGTGTAGAGCCCAGAGATGGCTCCCACGTTTGGCGTATATTGATTTCAGGAGCCCGTGTGCTCCATGCGGGACATGTTGTTTTTCGAGCCTAGGTGGCTCCAACGTTGTGGATATTGTTCCAGGGGCTAGTGAGAGCCCATGCCTACTATTGGCCTCCCCCAGCTGCGCAGCACTTAGTGCCAGCTGCAGCGTTTAGGCCCTGTGCTTGTCCCCAGCTGCCCAGCAAGTAGTGGGCAGCTGCTACGTTTAGGTTCTGGCGCAACCTGGACTCTGATGTGATTTGGGTGCTAGGAAATGTACGGTGTAGTATGTTTTGCGCACCCTGTGTTCATGCTTTTGGTGCTAGGAAATGTGCTGTGTATAGTATGTTTGGCGCACCCTGTGTCTTATACCTCTAAATGTGGTTATTTCTGCCTAGAAGGTTGTTTTACATGCTCAGGTTGATGGTAGGGAGAATGTACTTCCCTGTGCGATGTGCGCCCCTAGTATAGTTATACCTAGGTGGTTAGGTTCAATGAGTTAGACCAATGAGAATGGCATAATGTGATTTATGCCCCTGTGATAGATGCAGGATAGGTTTTATACCTGATGCTAGTGTGATGACGCTGAGGTCATTATTGCGCCAGTAGAGGTTGGTTGTGCTCTACAGTTACTTTGTGTTATGTTCTACATTTACTATTGGTGATTTGTGCTATGTCCTAAGTGCTAATTCCTGACAGTGGTCCCTGTGGCCCTGTCCCCTGTATATATAATCCCTTGTAAATTCTGCCCGTGCCTGTTGGCACATTGTAGAGTGTGTGTTTTTATCTAATGTGTTGTGTATAATACAAAGGCTATTTTTATAGAATACCTTGTGTGGAGTTTCCTTTGTGGTGGGCCTTGGGTGTTGTTGCTGGGTGCGCGCGCAAACGCTTTACACATCGCCTCAGAGATAAGCCTGACTGCTCGTGCCAAGCTACCAAGGGGGTGAGCAGGGGTTATCTTTGGCGTGTAACTTCCTTGCCCTGACTAGAGTGGTGGTTTCTGCCTGACTTTGGCGCAAGCCTTAGCCAACCAGAAATCCCATTTCTAACATTGGTGATCAGCGGTGGGATTTGGACTTGCGTTTGCGCTGTACCGCAGCAGCAACTGGCCGCACTACAAAACTCTGCATTTAGACAAATCACATGGTATAGGGATTATTGTTTTAAAGTTTGCTTTTAAATGTCATTTCTTTGGAAATGTGTTCTTGTGCACTGTGAGTTAGGTGTCCCTAGCTCGGGAGGGTAGATCATCCCCCTTAGTGCATTGTGTTTTCTGGATTCACCAGAGGGTGGGATCCAGTGGTGGCAGCAGATGTGTCCAGTGCATGTATTCCCATTCCCAGTTCCAGGGGTAGTGGTACCTGTGTCACGTGGTGGTCAGGTTGAGAAATCAGGGGCGGTAGAAACTGTCTTACCAGTCTTGGGAGGGGTTTGGGGATGAATGTGTAATGCGCTGGATGAATGTGAATGTCCCATTCCCAGTTCCCAGAGTAATAGTACCTGTGTCACGTGGTGGTCAGGTTGAGAAAATCAGGGGCGGTAGAAACTGTCTTACTAGTCTGGGGGGTGTGTGTGTGGATGAATGGTGTGAGTTCTCTGAAATAAGGAGCTTGCTGAATTCTTTGGTGTGAGTTCTCTGAAATAAGGAGCTTGCTGGTTGATTGGGTGTGAGTTCTCTGGGATAGGGAACTTGCATTGGGGAGTGATTCCAAAAGTAGTGGCTGAGGTGTCTTCCAGCCCAGCGTGGTGGAAGAGGTTCAGAGTAGCCCAGCTAGGTCTCGGTGTAGGGGCTCACGGCCTGTCTCTGCGGAGAAGGAGTGGGTGGGACTGCGTGTCTCCAGGTGCCCGAAACCCAGTGTCAGGGCCTGGATGGTTTCTTTAGGGAACATCAGGTCGGGGGCCTAGGCTGTACCAATAGGTCATTTGAGGAGGATCTCCCAGTGTCTAGAGGGCGTGGAGCGTCTGTAATCAGAGCTCCAGTAGTCCTGGTGTCTGGCGGTACCGCTCCAGTTGGGAGGGTGCGGAAGTCCAGAGGGAGGGGTGAGAGGGGGAGGGATTCCCCAGTGGGAACCAGTAGGTCAGGGACCAGCCGGGAGGGCTGTGTCACCACTGAGTGACCGTGGTGTCGCCACTTCTGTCCTGGGGGGTCTGCACGCACTGTCAGATGGACAGGAGGTCGTGAGATCAGCGCCAGGCAGACTGTCACACGACCCATTAGGTATGTGTCACCCTCGTTAAGTCCTGGTTCGCCAGGCATCTGACCAAAGGGTACGTCCCTCGGTTGGGGAGCCAGTAGTCGGTGTTTCCGGATCTGGACGTAAGGGCAGCTGTAGTCCTGAGGGCACGTGGGGCTCATCTTAGGTGAAGAGACCCTGCTCTACAGTGGAAGGGGGTGCAGAGGGAGGGAGTCCTCGCCTCTGACCCCTTGGATCCCAGGTGGTAGACCAGTTGGTGGAGAGAGGTCCTAAACTGGTGGGAGAGTTGTGTTCTGGTGGGTGCTTCCCTGGGAGGGTGCGGAACCCCAGAAGTAGAGGTAGGGTGGGGCATTCTTGCCCGTGACCTCTGGTCAGCCTGAGGGTGCGGACCCTAGGTTGAAGGATCAGTGGTAGTTGGGAACTACACTGAGAGGGAGAGTGGAGAATGGCTTGTATGCCAGGGGTTACTACCCCCCACTCTGGGTTTGGCAAGGACCAGTGGTATCTGGGTGGCCTAGGGCCTGGTCCTGGCCGTGGACAACTAGGTAGTACCAGTGGGGTAGCCTAGTTGGGCCTGAGTTCTTTGCGGTTGTTTTTTTTTCAGATGGAACCATGTTGATTGAGAATGGCGTAGAACCGGAGAGTGTCCCTGCAGTGCGGGCCTGCGTCCGTGTTCTATCGCCCCAAGCAGGGAAGACCATCACGGTGGTGATTGGTCTGCCCTGCGTTTTGGCTGGAAGGGGGTTGTGTTGGACTTGGCCCTTCTGGCAGGTTCACCCCTGAACTTTTTGCTTTTTACTGATGACTTGGTGTGGTAATTGTTTGGTCTCTGCGCACTTTCCCTGTGTCCCAGGATAAAGTGCGTGCGTGCTCTGAGTGCATGTGGTGAGATAGGCCTGCCCTCCCATAGGAATGCATGGGGAATGTATGTGTCCCTAGTAGTTCCTGATGTGTGGGGTGTGCAGGCCCGAGTTTGGTATGTGCGGACTCGTGGGAGTGAATGCTGCGCGATGATGTGTGCGGCGTGCATGTACCTAGTGTGGAAGTGCCACTTCTAGAAGTGGGCACTTCTGTGTGCAGTGCGTCTGGCGTGTGATTGGCTGGAGCTGGCTGGTGAGCCTGGCTCCAGGAGTCTGGTTGGGTCTGTCCCAGTGGTGAGTGTGAGATTAGCATGCTGATGGCTGGGGAGGAGTGCACCTTGGACCTGAATAGGGCAGGGTTTTCCCCACACACTGCTGGCTCCGCCCCCTGTGGTGCGACTGACGACCCTAGCCCTGCCAATGAATAGAGTGAGGGGCTGAGCACATCAAGGGTGCTCCCCAACCAGCTGCGACTGGTTTTCCCCCTCACCCTGAACCCAGACAAAGGGATTTGGTGTATAAAAAGGGGCTGTGTCCCCTTACAAAATGTTCTTGCTCTGTCTTGAATCTACCAGGGGCGTGCTGCTGGTGGGGCCCAGGAGGGACCGCCATGGGGGCTACCTCCCTGCTGGAGGGCCCTGTGTGCTGGCCCCTGGGCCCTACCTTGCCCCTTGGATGCCTTCAGGACCTTCTGGACCCTTGTGACTTTCCTTTTACCTTGCCAAGGCTTGATGCTGGCCTAGCGCCCTGGGAGCGCTTTATTTTTCTTGCAGCAAGGTGCTTTTCTGGTCCTGAACATAGCGCCTGGAGAGCGCTTTATTCCCCCAGAGAGAGGAGCTGGAGCTGTGCAGCGTTGCGCTGCTACGAGCGAGAGAGGGAATCCCCAGCGTAGGGATTCCCCCGTGATGCGTGCCTTGCGGGTGCCCACCCCGCTTATCTGGTTGCCTGGGGTGCGCAGGTGCCCACCCTGCGTCTTCGTTTTATATTCAGGAGTGATGCGGGTGCCTACCCCGCTTATTTAGTTATTTACAATTGCGGGTGCCCACCCCGCATTTTGCCCGCGAAAGAAATCACCGCCGCGGCCCGAGCCGCCTTCAAAATTGCCGCTGAGCCCGCGGCCCGCCTGGTTGTGGGCGGGGCCACGGGACGGAAGCGGAAGTGCCGCCATTCCTGGGAGAGGAGGCCCGGGTGAAGTTTGAGCGCAGCGCGAGGCTCCCATCTGCAAGGGAAGCCCCGCGCTGCATGAGGAGTGCTGCCGCGGAGAAGCAAAGTCCCGGTCCCAGAAGAGGGACCGGGCAGAGCCAGAGATCGCCGCACGCCGAGAGCCGGTAAGAGGCGGGCTCCAGTGTGTGCCCGTTTAAGTTGCTTTCCGAGCGGTCCCGCCGTTGCGGGCCGCTCCAATGAGAAGGGGGGCTCCCTGTGTGCCTGTTCGAGGCACAAGCGCCCGTGCGCTCCAGGGGGGGAGAGGCAGTCAGAGCGGCCCCGTCTGGCAGCGGGCCGCTCCATCCACATGGGCAAATGTTCATAGAGCCTAGATGGCTCCAGCGGTTGGGGGCATCTCTACTTTCTGAGCCTGAGGCTCCAACGAAGGGCACAAGTTTGTTGTTCTGAGCGGCCCCGTCCTGCAGCGGGCCGCTCCAACGTGAGCCAGTGTGCTCCGACAGATGTGCCAGGCCCCCTGCTTCCACTTGTGACTTCAGCTGCCCCGCTTGCAGAGGGCAGCTGCACCGAGGGGGCAGTGTTGCTTTTAGAGCACGAGTGCGCTCCAACCAGGGGCATAATTGTTATAGAGCCCTGAGGCTCCAACGAGAGGGCCAGTGTTGGCAGTGGCGCCGCCGTAGCGGGCCACTGTAGTTCTTGGGGACATGGTGTGTAGAGCCCAGAGATGGCTCCCACGTTTGGCGTATATTGATTTCAGGAGCCCGTGTGCTCCATGCGGGACATGTTGTTTTTCGAGCCTAGGTGGCTCCAACGTTGTGGATATTGTTCCAGGGGCTAGTGAGAGCCCATGCCTACTATTGGCCTCCCCCAGCTGCGCAGCACTTAGTGCCAGCTGCAGCGTTTAGGCCCTGTGCTTGTCCCCAGCTGCCCAGCAAGTAGTGGGCAGCTGCTACGTTTAGGTTCTGGCGCAACCTGGACTCTGATGTGATTTGGGTGCTAGGAAATGTACGGTGTAGTATGTTTTGCGCACCCTGTGTTCATGCTTTTGGTGCTAGGAAATGTGCTGTGTATAGTATGTTTGGCGCACCCTGTGTCTTATACCTCTAAATGTGGTTATTTCTGCCTAGAAGGTTGTTTTACATGCTCAGGTTGATGGTAGGGAGAATGTACTTCCCTGTGCGATGTGCGCCCCTAGTATAGTTATACCTAGGTGGTTAGGTTCAATGAGTTAGACCAATGAGAATGGCATAATGTGATTTATGCCCCTGTGATAGATGCAGGATAGGTTTTATACCTGATGCTAGTGTGATGACGCTGAGGTCATTATTGCGCCAGTAGAGGTTGGTTGTGCTCTACAGTTACTTTGTGTTATGTTCTACATTTACTATTGGTGATTTGTGCTATGTCCTAAGTGCTAATTCCTGACAGTGGTCCCTGTGGCCCTGTCCCCTGTATATATAATCCCTTGTAAATTCTGCCCGTGCCTGTTGGCACATTGTAGAGTGTGTGTTTTTATCTAATGTGTTGTGTATAATACAAAGGCTATTTTTATAGAATACCTTGTGTGGAGTTTCCTTTGTGGTGGGCCTTGGGTGTTGTTGCTGGGTGCGCGCGCAAACGCTTTACACATCGCCTCAGAGATAAGCCTGACTGCTCGTGCCAAGCTACCAAGGGGGTGAGCAGGGGTTATCTTTGGCGTGTAACTTCCTTGCCCTGACTAGAGTGGTGGTTTCTGCCTGACTTTGGCGCAAGCCTTAGCCAACCAGAAATCCCATTTCTAACACTTTTGCTATACAATTTATTAGAAGACAATTTACAAGTGGAATGCAGCCATCTGGAAGGTTTGGCTCCTGAGTCATCCTTGGGGGGCAATGATTGACTCATGGCGCAAGGCCGCCAGGCAGCCGGTTGCCATACTAGTACTAAACTAGAACCTTTATTAAAAGCTTGTATGGCAATCATGGCCACTTTAAATGATACTGAGTTGTTAGAAGTGGGTAGTCCCTCTTCCGAAAAAAGGACCAAGCAGGTGTGCTAGAGTTCTAGTAGGACTACTCTATTATCTCCAATTGTAAATAAACTAGGTAGAGCTAGCAGTCCAAAAGGTGCAGTTGCAGAGAACCATATAATTTAAAGCCCTAATGCTCTAGACCAAAAGGAAACAACACCACAACCTGCGATAGTCGCTTTGATTGTGGCAGGGGTTAAGAGCAAACCATCACTCCCTCATTGGAATAAGTTTATTGAGATGTTTGACATATGTCTATTCCAAGAGACCTGGAGCACAGTTCCTGCATATAAGGCAGGATATTCTAGTTACTGTGCCCCGGCAATCCAAAATAAAATGGGACGGCCAGCAGGGGGCTTACTTATGTGGGTAAAGCTTACCCTTTGTTGTACCCTTTTAAAGCTTACCCTTTGTTGTACCCTTTGTTGAAGCATATCACAATTACCCTTGTATACCACAGATGTTATGGGAATTTGTCTAAGGAGCACCACAGGTAACAACATAGACATTTATAATGTCTATGTGAGAGGCACAAGTGGGGATAGGCCCCCAGTAACCATCACAAAACTGGAGGAGCTCCTGAGCAAGAGAAACCCATTCCTTTCCTAATAATAGCAGGCGACTTTAACGTCACATTTGAACCGCTAGATAGGGAGGAGGTAGTTGAAGTACAAGAGGAAGAGAATCAGTGGGCGGTTCCCTTAATGGGCCTGAACCCGGTTAAGAGGTGGTCTCAATTAGTACTTCAAGTTAAAGCCATGACCATGGAGCTTGGACTGAGGGAAGCTAATGGCAAGACCAAATCTGACAAGCTGGGTGCAAATACCTTTAACAGATCAAAAGGCCTCTGCTGAATTAATTATATCTTGCTGGACCTGAGGCTCTGGCAGAATGTAATAGATATGGCTGTAGGAGATACAGTCAATAGTAATCATAACCCCCTTTGCCTTACTATGGTACCAGTGTGGGGTGAAGCACTTACATTGTCGAAGACCCAGTGGCTGGTAACAAAAGAGGAAAGGCCAACAAATGATCTGCGCCACCTTAAGGGGCATAAATTAGCTACAGACCCATATAAGCTTCAGAATATGCTTAGGGATTTGCTAGCCTCCACAGCAGAAGTTGCAGCATTAAAAGTAACTCAGGTGGGGAAGATGGAAGTAACGAATGCTCGCTGCTGTTTTTTCCAAGCGCATAAGCTTCTATTTCACCGTAGCAACACACACAAAGAACTCAAGGCCTACTAATAAGGACATAAAAACATGGTATAATGAGGCATAATGGCACACCAGGTCCCAATTAATAAAAGCAATTCAATATAGGGACCACGAGGGGACTAAAAATGCCAGGAAAGCATATAGGCTAGACTTCGGAAAGCAATGAAGAATTGGGATGAAGCTAGATGGCAGTCCTTTAGGGGCGCATGCCAAGTCAGGGATAGCGAAAGGTTTTGGTCTCTGGTGGTGTGGGCCAACCAGTCAGGAGCCCCCGAACCAGAAAACCATATCTCTGCTTCTGATTGGCACTCCCACTTCTCTATTTTATGTACTGACCAAGAAGTTCCTAATGCCTTGGAAGAGCAACCTAGAAGGCACGTCCGAACTAATGGTGTTTTTTTTGCTTTGAAGCACATTGTGTCCTTAATCAGCACACTAATTCAGCCAAAAGCCCCGGGACCTGATGGCATACCTGGTGACCTCTTTCTCCTTGATACCCATGGTTGGTCACAGTATATGTTTTATTTAATGCCATAGTTGACATTGACCCAATCCTGAGTCATGGAGGGGAGCAGAAGTTGTGCCACTGTTTAATAAAGGTAACTATAGGACAATCAGTTTGATCAATCCAGAAAGTCTTTAGCAGGGCACTTTTGCATAAAATACAGGCAGGGAATGAGGTTCTAACTCCATATCAATCCGGCTTTAGAGAGAAAACTGGGACTGTCGACCAGATGTTTCGCTTTCTTTTACTCTGTTGGACAACAGTGACCATTGGAAACGGCAGTTTATATGTCACCTTTATAGATCTCAAGGCCTCATTTGACCTAGTCCCTAGACAGAAACTGTTTCAAACTCTTATTGACAAAGGCATGCCACAGGAAATTGTAACACTGGTGATTCGCCTACACGAAGAATATTTTGCTAGAGTACATTGGGGCACACAATGGCAACTTACCGACCCAACAGAGGTGTGCACCAAGGCTGTGTATTGGCACCAACACTTTTCTCTCTATTTATTAATAATGTTGTGCAATTCTTAACAATGAACCCGACTGATGCTCCTACGCTGAGGGGGAAAAAGTAGTAACACTCCTCTTTGTGGATGACACATTGCTGGTGTCTAAAACACCGGGGGCTACAGCGGCTTCATAACTGTTTTGAAGAATTATGTGTTGCCAAAGGTTTAGTAATAAATAGAAGTAAAACCAAGTTTATGGCCCTCACATGGGAGAATGCAGCTTGAGAGAGTTAGGGACTTTGATTATCTAGGTCTAAAGTTGTCGGTCAGCCTGTCATGGAAACCCCATATATTAAAGATGATTCTGAAACATAAGCAGCTAATCAGGGTTTTGGAGAAAGAGCATCGCTCCTCCTTTTGTAAGCTGGTTGCGCTGGCTCTGTATGTCTATGATGCCAAAGTGGTGAGCTCTGTGATGTATGGGTCATGGCTAAGAATTATGGGGTCTGGAGCAAGTGGAGGAGCTTACTAGTTCAGAACACAAATTTCTTAGGGGCGTACCCCCTGCATCCCCTTATGCTGGACATTGGCAGGCTTTCCATCGCCACCAAATCTAAGCTGCATCCCTTGTTGTTCTGGTTAAGGGTTAAGTCAACCCCTGAACTATTGCTGTATGCCCGTGCTTTAGAGGATGTAAGTTTAAGGGATTCTTATATCAAAATCAGCTGGCTAAGAGGTGTTAGGAACCTGCTTACAGACATTGAGTTAGGAGTTATCTTGGAAGTCAACGACCCCTCCCTGCTCCCCCGAAAAGCCAAGTAAAGGAAATTTACTGGGAGTGGGTAATCCAGGGCAAATTGCGCCGTGGGGTATGGGGAAAGCTTACCCTAGATTTAATGGCCCACAAACTGAATCAATCCCTGGAGGGCTACCTAGACGTTATAGAGCTCCGAAGGGATAGGAAGTTACATATCCAGTTTAGGTTTGGAACCTCCCCCTGCACGACTTCACTGAAAAATGGAACAGTGGCCCAGTGCCTACACGGTGTTGCCCTGGTTGTAAAATCTACCAAGTAACCTTATCCCATGTAATCTTTGCTTGCCCGCTATATTGGATGCTGAGGAAAAACTGGTTGAGTCCATTCTGCAAACAGTTGGGACTATAGGGATGCACTGTGAATCTTGGAGTCCGATGCCAGGCCCCTGTATGCATTCACGGTGGCCATGTTTTTGAGCCAAATGTGGGGCATTAGGAAAAGGGCCCATAGAGTGAATGGCAGTTGACTCTATATAATGGTTTTAATAGGTTATGTGACCTCTAGCACTTGAGGAATGGTGGTTTACATGAACAAAATGTAATGTATTACACTGCATATATTTTACTGTTCCACTGTACATTTTATTGATGGCCATTTTTAGGTCTCGCCTGAAGAAATGCACAAAAATTTCGCTATTCCGAAATATATCTCAAACAATATAAAGGTATATGCCAAAGGCTTGTCAAACACTGTCTAGGTTACTGAGAACACTGTAAGCTATCTGTACAATTAAAGAGGCTTATTATCAAACGTGTCAATTAAAAACTGGTCATTTATTATAAATCATAAAAATGCTTAGCACCACACATTAAAAACATCTCTGTATACCTCCCTTAGTGGGTTACAATCTATAACTTGCTATCCAAGGGAATGGTCCAGTTCATTCTAAACACAAGGTTAAAAGTCGACGCAGCGTTTCGGTGTTAAAAATAAATTTTTCACCTTCTTCAGGACTAAAAATCGTTTTTCCAAATCTACAATAAAAAGGAAAATTGACGATATGAACCTTGGTGTACAAACAGTGCTAATAAACAGTGTTCTCGTTTCTAAAGACAGCCTATGTTCAATTACTAAACATGGGTGTTATAGACTGACACCACCAATGTGATTAATAATACATATTATTATTCTAACTCATATCATTTATATAGCCACATTTCCAAATCCACAGGTAAAATCGCTTTATTACTGGAAAAACATTAATCAAAACATTAAAGAACTTAAGAGAAACATTGCACTTAAGTAAAAATGCTGCACTTCAGAGCAGACAAGAAATTGCATACCTCATCTTTTATAATTGATAAACTTATGAATGGAGGATGACCTTTCCAAGTAGAAATGTAATTTTCAACCCACTGGCTCTATTGCCTATAATATTAGCAAAAATCGGTTTTAAATCAACAATTCAATTGCTCTCAGAGACAAAGTGTAGGGCGGAAGTTTAGATAAATCAATAGGCCTACCTTAATGATAATCAAGTTTTTCTACCTATGTTCCGTGAGTGCCACCGTAATTGTTCTCTGAGCTGGAGAGTGAGATCCACTTTAAATCATTAGGAATTTGTCTCTCTCTACGGAACAAATATTAACAGAGGCTCTATTAGCTGAGAAACCTCTCTAGAGTAATAGTTAATTATTAAATGACCCTACCATAGCTCACCGTAAGATTGGGTGGATAGAGGTAGTTGTAGTTCTATTCGATTTTCAACTTTTTATAAGAAACGCCGAAGTCTTGTCAACGTTTTCTTCCTTCTAAAATTACTTAGCAACCTGTATGGGAAACATAAGTTTCATATTCTATGTTGTTTCATATTCTCTTAGCTTAGTCACATGTCCCTGGATCCATGTCAATTCTCTATCTATTTATTACCTATTCATCACAACGAGTCAAATACTCACGTGAGGAATTATTATTGGGCATCGAGCAAATTGGAAAGGGGAACGTCTGTTCGACTTTAAGAGAATTAAATGCTCGAATACAATAAAGTTTCTTTAATGTAAGCATAGCGTTGTTATTACACCCCCATTAATGCATTAATCAATCTAAAAGTAGTACATCTGATAGTGGCAGGTAACGAAGCTACGTGGTGCCCGGGGGTCAGGTAAGAATTCCGTCTACGAGTTTGGTGGGGCTGGTTAAAACACGGCTCGACAAAACCCTCTCCTTGCTTACCGTTTCGGAAAAAATCGGCCTCCCTGCTCTCACGGAGCATGCGCTGGTCTGGCGAGACTTATTGAGAGGGCTCCAGAAAGTGCTACCAGGCCAGCCTAGAGCTACAGTGCATGTGCGTGGGCGCGCGCGCCGCGCATTACCGCACGGCCGCTTAGATGTTTGATCGTGATCACTTTCGCGGCCGCACGGCCGCTTGGCATAGCCAATAGGTCTCGCTTTTGGGACCTTATAAGTATTTAGTTATGCAACTGTTGCATGGCTAAACACTTATAAGGTCCCAAAAGCCAAAGGCGAGACCTATTGGCTATGCCAATGCTTGTTATATAATACTGTTGGCCAGTTTATTGGTTTTTATTAGAGCTATGATCAATGTATGGCTTTTTACTGTATTATAAGTGACACACGTCGTATTCTGTATGTTCGTTTTATGACAAAAATGTTGAAATAAAGTAAAGACAGATAGAAGGTAAAAAGGAGCGTGAAAGGCAGCCGCGGCTCGTGCAGGTAAGAGCGGTGGTCGGTAGGGCCACGTGAGGGTGGATTTCGAAGGGCGATGGCAAAGGAAAATTAAATAAATATTTAATTTCCCCACATCATCGTCTGTCGCAATACCCTTCACCCTGCCCACCGCTGTTACCAGCATGAGCCGCGGCTGGTAAAAGGTATTGTCTTTGGTAAACTACCTTCAAAACGAAACTTTCATTCCGCATACCTTCACTCCGCATACCATTATCACGATAGTACCATTACTCCGCAATACTATAATAACGCATGCCTTTACATCTTATATGCTTTTACCACGCATGCTTTTACAACGAAATTTGTTGTAAAAGCATGAATGGTAAAAGCATATGTTTTTAATATTTATGTTTAAGGTAAGTATATGGTTTTAATATGGGGGTGTAGGGGTATAGGTTTTGGGGTTCAGGGGTATTTTAAGGGTTTAGGGTGGGTTTGGGTTTAGGGGTACAGGGGCATTTTTAGGTTTCAGGGTATGTTTGGGTTTTGGGGTACAGGTGTATTTTTAGGTGTAAGGGTGGGTTTAGGTTTTTGGGGTACAGGGGCATTTTTAGGGGTAAGGGTGGGTTTAGGTTTTTGGGGTACAGGGGCATTTTTAGGGTTTAGGGTGTGTTAGAGTTTAGGGGTGAAGGGGTATTTTTAGGGGTAAGGGTGGGTTTAGGTTTTTGGGGTACAGGGGCATTTTTAAGTTTCAGGGTATGTTAGGGTTTTGGGGTACCAGTGTATTTTTAAGGGTAAGGGTGGGTTTAGGTTTTTGGGGTACAGGGGCACTTTCAGGGGTAAGGGTGGGTTTAGGTTTTTGGGGTACAGGGGCATTTTTAAGGTTTAGGGTGGGTTAGTGTTTTGGGCTGCTGGGGTATTTTTAGGGGTAAGGGTGGGTTTAGGTTTTTGGGGTACAGGGGCATTTTTAGGTTTCAGGGTATGTTTGGGTTTTGGGGTACAGGTGTATTTTTAGGGGTAAGGGTGGGTTTAGGTTTTTGGGGTAAAGGGGCATTTTCAGGGGTAAGGGTGGGTTTAGGTTTTTGGGGTACAGGGGCATTTTTAGGGTTTAGGGTGGGTTAGTGTTTTGGGGTGCTGGGGTATTTTTAGGGGTAAGGGTGGGTTTAGGTTTTGGGGGAAAAGGGGCATTTTTAGGGTTGAGGGTGTGTTTGGGTTTTGGGGGTAAGGGTGGGTTGGGATTTTAGGGTTCAAAGGGTAATATTGTTTTTTAAAATAAATATATATGTTTATATATATATATATATATAAATAATATTTTAATTAATAATTAATTATGATATTTTCTTAAAATATATATATATAAATCTAGATATACAATATAAATATATTTATATATAAATAAATATAGATACATATATATATGTATATATATATATATATATATATTCACTGAAAAAACCATAGGTTTCAGGGGTGTTATAGTTAGCTGGACTTTTCACTTGTACAAAACCATTGAAATTCCCCCGTTATAGTTAGTTCAGCTAACTATAACTCGCGCGCCCGCAATGCACTGCTGATGACGTCACATATTACATCACTCATGACATGGTCAGTGACATCACTCATGACATCACTGATGACATCTCAAATGACATCACTGATGACATCACTGATGACATCATCCAGTGAATGTGTGTTATTCTGAAAATTAAATATGTTTTATATATGTATATCTCAAGGTCGATGGAAGAATAAATGGGTATATAAGTGTCTAAATGGATGATTTGTTTTTGAAAAATTGATTGTGTAACTGACTGATTAAGTGTATCATAGTGAATACATGGCTTAGTGAGTAATGTTTAAATATGTAAATATCTGTATCAGTCTCTCACTTTGTGTATAAGTGGCTGCATGGGTTGGTGAGTAGCTACATGGGTGTCTATATAGGTTATTAGTTGGTTTTTTGAGTATCAGTCTGAGTGTCTGCATGGTTCGGTGGGGGTATTACGTAGTGCATAGGTGCATGAATGAGTGACTCACTGTTTGTATGTGTTGAACACAGTATGTGTGCAGGACTGTATGGGTGGATGAGTGTGTGTATGGGTGTGTTAGTGAGTGAATGACTGTCTCAATAGTGTCTATATGAGTAACTACATATGTTTTAAACTAGTATATGTGACTATTGGTGTATATATGTGAGTATATGTGAGAGTGAGAGATTGAAAGAGTTCCTGTATGAATAAGTATGTGTTTCTATAAGTGATTGTTTAAAAGACTAAGTATGTGTAAGTTTCCGTAGAAGTAAGTGTGGTGGTGTGTGTATAACTGTATATGCAAGTAAATGTATGTTTGATTTTTTATTAGCATGAGTGACTATGTGTGTGAGTAACTCTATGGATGAGTGGCATTGTGTAACAGGATGTATAGGTGTATGAGTACCTATGATGAGTGAGTACATGTATGAGTGACTGTAGTGGACAGTTGGTGAATGAGTGGATGTGTATGTGGATCTTAGAATTACTGAAGAGGTTGTTGTAACTGGTATTGGTATGTCCATTGTTTTGAAAATTTTAGTCTCTATTTTTGAATGTGTGTATCAAAGGTTATATTAGGGTGAGAGGAGGTCTGCCACTCTATCACAAGGATGATGTCATCAGTGATGTCATCAGTGATGTCATTTGAGATGTCATCAGTGATGTCATGAGTGATGTCACTGACCATGTCATGAGTGATGTAATATGTGACGTCATCAGCAGTGCATTGCGGGCGCGCGAGTTATAGTTAGCTGAACTAACTATAACGGGGGAATTTCAATGGTTTTGTACAAGTGAAAAGTCCAGCTAACTATAACACCCCTGAAACCTATGGTTTTTTCAGTGAATTTCTGAGGTTTTTTAAATGCTAATTCCTAACTATAACGTGCCTGAAACCTATGGTTTTTTCTGTTAATTTCAAAGGTTTTTTAAATGCTAATTTCTAACTATACCTACAGAGATAGGACATGTGAAGAAAGAAGAAAAAATGCACAGAAAGAAACAAAAGAAGTGCAGAAAGAAGCAACAGAAGTCCTCAAATACGAAGATAAGTGCAGGAAGAAGGATAACGTGCAGAAAGAACAAAAAGAAGAGCAGAAAGAAGCCTTGTTGCAAAATCATCCTGTACCCTCAACTTTTTCAGACGGATACTGGTGGTAACTGAGTCTGACTAACCAGTCCTAGAGCCAGTGCTATGTTAAAAGACACTTAGAATACAGTGAAAACACCTACATACACTAGGGAACATTATGCGTTGGGGTCCCCCTGTGATTAGCCTTACCTCCTCTATAAGCCCCTAGTATATAATAGGGTATGGGGATTAAAACTACCACTTAAAACAGGCCACAGGGCGTTTTTGCACACGTTAACTCAGGCCCCGTCCCCTCCTTTCACCATTGTGTAAACACGCCCTGTGTCCGTTTTTAGTTGGGAGATTAAGTTCATTTGAGTCCTGAGGGTCCCTAGGGTCCAACTAGCCCACTAGGTACCTCCAGTAAGTGCCACAGAGCTGCGTTGCAGAGAGGTGTAAAAAGTGGCACGGCCTGGACCACCTCTCTGCAATGCAGCTCAGTGGCGCTTACTGGAAGCACTTGGTGGGCTAGTTAGCCCCCAGGGGCCCTCAGTATTGAAGGGAAATTATATCCCCAATTTAAAACGTGCCATGGTGCGTGTTTGCACACGTCACCTCAGGCCCCGTCCCCTCCCTTCACCACTGTGTAAACGCGCCCTGTGGCTGTTCTAAGTTGAGAGATTAAGTCCCCTTGAATCCTAAGGGTCCCTAGGGTCACACTAGACCACTAGGTACCTCCAGTAAGCGCCACAGAGCTGCGTTGCAGAGAGGTGTAAAAAGGGGCTTGGCCTCAGAACACCTGTCTGCAGCGCAGCTCCCTGGCGCATACTGGAGATGCCTGTTGGGGGCGCGTTTGCAGAGTGCTGCATGGAGGGGGCATGGCCTCCGGCACGATGCCAGTCTTTTATTTATTTTATTTTTTTAAGAAGGGGGGCTGTGTGGTTCCCCTTCTTATTCTAATTTATTGGCCCTGATGACCCCATCCCCCAGGGCCTGTCTCCTAATTATATTTTTTTGACCCCAATCCCCAGGGCCGGCCACTGTTTTTTATTATTTTTAAAAAATATATATTTATAGACACGCCTAGGACATGCTGGACAAACCGTACGTACCTATCACCATGACGATTTGCGTGATATTCATTAAAAGGCGACTATGCATGCAATTAATCCACGTGGAATGTATTTACACCACTAGTGAAGCTCTGACATGTCTGATGCTCTACCGTGCCTAATCCCGGTAGACACCCTTGTCGTTTATTTATACAAACATGGGTAGCTATTGACGGGCACATTTAATACACATGCACACCAAGCCATTCAAAGGGGATTCGACAAAAATTCGACCAAAACTATGCAAGAAACCCCCCTCACAGTTAATAAAACACACATCCACTGCCAGATGTGTAATACTTTTTATTTTACTCTCTGGAAAGGGGACGAACATCACTTGCGAGTCACAGCGCGCTCCTGACAGAGCCCAATGCTGTGTTACACCCACCATTGCCTGCCGAGTGCCACACACCTCTGTATTGTATTCCACTAGCTAGTGCATATGCTATGACACTCTCTAGCCCATGTGCACTGTAACACCACCCCGTGAAAATGTCATGCCACACTTGTCTTCGCACGGGTTATATTGCCCCATCTAACGTGCCTTCCTCGATGCCTATGTTATAACGCACAGTGCTATGCCATACATATTACAATTTGGGATCCATATCTTTGTCACAGTGCATATGCAACGTTACACTCCCCAGCACATATTTTATATTACAACTTTAGAGACTAGTTAGGTTACACAACACTGCCCTGTGCATATTACACTCCAAGGCGCATATCGCATAGCACGCGCTAGTGCCTGTGCTATCTCGCGCTCTCCAATGAATCTGTCATTGCGCACAATGTATTGCATATTATATTTCACGCCTGGTTCATCTTATATCACACTTTTTGGTGCATAGTTTATACCATACACTATATCTAGTTTTCATTTTCAATCGTGCTCTCAGGACTATGTTCTATATAACACTGTGTTCACCTACCCTTTTCACGGGCATTACATTTTGCGATAGGGGGTGGAGGGTCAGGGGGTGTTTTTGCCAAGTGAGCCCGGAGTCACAGTCACTAACGTCTTCTTCTTCCTGAATAAAAGTGAGATTATGCTGCATACTTGTTCATATTTTAAGTAGTTTGCACAGACAAAATGTTTTAAAAACAATAAAGTTTTTAATACCCGCCTTCTCTGAACAGTTAGCTTGCTGCCCCATCCCCCTCCTCCCTATCCTCTGTTGTGTGAATCCATGGACTAGCCTCCTCCCTCCTGCCATGCATGGTCTGATGTGCTGCCACTGCCCTCAATTTAGTATGATGTACCAGTCCACTCCTCCTGCCCTCCATTGCCCAATTCTATGCCCCATCATTGACCTCCTGCTTAAACTCTGTGCTTAGCTTGCTGCCCCTATTCTCCTTCCCCCTGCCCTCCGATGTCTTTGTGCATGCCCCTGCTCCATCCTTTTTGCCCACCATGTCCCATGGACCTGCCACTCCTATCTACTCTGAGTGTTCTGTTGAGCTGCCACTCCCCTCCCACCTGCCTAGCATTGTCAGATGACTGTAACCTGTCCCTGCCACCTCCCCCCTGCCTGTCCACATGCCATGCCTCTATCCTCTTCCTCCTGTCTTACATGGTCCATTGTACTGCCACACCCGTCTGCCCTCCCTGGTCTGTTGTGCTGCAACTGCTCCTCCTGCCTGCCCCGTGTGGTCTGTTGTGAGGCCCCTTCCCCTGAACTTTCTTGTCTGTGCACAGGTCCTGACCCTCCCTTCTATCCTCCATCGTCCTTTGTGCATGCCCCTGCACCCTCCTTCTTGCCCATCATAGCCATTGTGCTGCCACTAACCCTCCCACTTGCCATGCATGGTCTTCTGTGCTGCCATGGCCCCTCCCACCTTCCCTGTGTGGTCAGTTAGCTGCCCCTGACCCCCTCCCACCTTCCCTCCATGGTCTGTGTGTATGCCATCACAGTCTCACTGTTGCTCTTCATGTTGTGTCTTGCTTCTAGTGCCCATCCTGCCTGACCTCCATGGCCATCTTGCTGCTCCTGCCCTGCCCCCTTGCCCCCAGCCCTCTGTTTACATGTGCAGACCCCTACTCCCTCCCTCCTGGCTTGTCTGTTCCATTGTAATGCCCCTGATCCGTCCCTCCTGCCCTTTATGGTCTGTTATGCTGCAGCCTTCTCTCCTGTCTGTCCATTATGGTCAGCTAGCTACCATTGCCTATTGCCCCTCTGTTCTCTGTTGTCCATGTGCATGGTCCTGTCCCCTCCCTCTTGCTTTCTATGGATTGTTGTGCTGCACTCCCGTCCTGCATGCCCTGTGTGGTGTATTGTGCTGCTGCAAACCCTGATGCCTGCCCTGCAGGGTCAGTTTGGTGCACCTCTCCATGTCTCTCCTGTCCTCTGTTATCCAAGTCCATGTCCCTATCCCATTTCCTTCCATGATCCAATGTACCATACTTGCGAACATTTTGAACTTGGTAAGAGGGAGATTTTGAAAAAAAACTGGGGTATTGATTTTCCCTTTTGAGTTACATTGAAAAAGAGGATATTGTAGACAGGAGACAGATCAAATAAAGCCCATTTGAGCTTAAAAACATTGGACGTTTCCTGGCTGAATCGGGTCTGTTGGCATGTATGGTTGTACTACCATTGCCTCTTCCTTCTGCCCACAATGGTCTATTACATTGCCACAGCCTTGAAGGAGGGTAGATTTTGTATCACAGGGGGCCCCTGGCCCGTTCTGTCCACACCTGAAGTATGAGACCCTTGTCCTTGCCCTGCCAGCCGCATTTGTAGGCCGTATTAAATTGACCAGCGGGTCCTGTGTTGCTATATAATTATCCTGAGACATCCTTACCACTCAGCCAGCATAAAACCCCTGTGTAGGCCCTTCTGTTCAATATGTAGGCCTCTTTGTTAAATTGACCATAGCTCTGCAATTTTAGTGTATAGCAGTCTGAAGGCAGGTCTGCGAGGCCTTCTGCTCCAAACTAGTAGCCCCCACCCTACCCGAGTGCTCCGTGCTCGGTATCAAAGTTCAACATCCCCCTGAAGCTGTCGACATACAGTAGGCTGCATCCTGGACTGGTACTTGCTTCCTGGGCAGGTTTCCTGCTTTTAAGGAAGTGGCAACCGCAGAGCGTCAAGTTAGGAGAACTGAGGAGATTTTATACATGAATATATTGAATTCCTGTACAATACCCATTATTTTCTGCTTGCTCTATGGAACTTACGATAAGCGATTGGCCTGAGAGACTGACCTTTTCACCCAGTCCATTGTCAGCATTAAGTGGGTAAATGACGAAATGTCTGGTAAAATCTGCAGACGAAGCTTTTGGGTAGCATACGTAGGTAGATGTAGCGTGCAAAGGAGCCCACAAAATGATATAAAAAGGGAGCACCCACAGATATCGACGGACAACCTCGCCGTCTGTATGTAGGTTAACAGGCTGTGCAGGTTTTCCCCAAGAACTGGGAGCTCTTGTCTTCCTTTGCTTAAAATGTCTTGCTCTGCTTTGCTTGAAGTATCTTATTCTATTTTACCTATATGAAATGTCATGTTATGTTTAACCATTGTTCTCTTTACTTTTGCATTTAAAAGATGTTGTATTGTAATTGCAGGAATGCTTGCTCTAAGAGTAAATGTGAGTGTCCCTAGGTAACATTTTCCTTGGTGTAACTTGTTTCTCATGATGCATTTATAGATGTGTTTTCTCTCTCTCTCTGTCAGTCCATTAATTGAGATACAGAGAATATCATGACAGCTGTATGATTATCTGGATTCTGTATTTTGTACTTTATGTCTCTATTCTGCGGTTTCTTTGAAGTTGCATCTTCTCATTAAACTGCCATTGTATTCTGCCTCCAATTCCATGTCTCATATGTCTGTTTTCTTCATTTTTGGAGCAAGCGTTCCTAGGCACCCCGGCTCAAATTAAGGTGCCCCTTTTGTCCCTGACTCACTCTCCTGCTCAGTTCTGTGGTGGCTCCCGGGGCTCTGGGGACCGCCCCTAGCTTCCTTGACCCGTAATAGATATTCCCTCCAACAGCCTCTCTTGCAAGTCCTGTATTGTTGGTTTGTTGCCCCTGCCCCCCTTTCCACTGCCCTCCATAGTCTGTTGTGCTTCCACGGCCCTTCCTGCCTGCTCAGTGTGGTTAAATTGTTGCCTTTGCACCCTCCTACCTGCCTTCAATTTTCAGAGTCCGTGCCCCTGGCCTCTGCCTCTCAACAGTATCCTAATGAACAACTAGATTGCTAACATTCTATATTTATTACAAAAGTGTGGAACGCCTGACATCATCTTGATGTAATCAAAACTGTAATACCTAGAGCATTCCTTTAGAAATTACATATATGAGAGGGTCTTATTGGCATCAAAATTATGGTTAGTGCTCTAAAAGACTAAAATAAGGACATATTTTCTGAGTTTTCAAATAGCGACAAAGCACTTTTAAATTATTTGTTATCTTTATGTTTTTTTATCCAGTTGACCACTTGATTAAATGTTGCACTTAGGGGAGAGGATATGGTGTTACTTCCAGAACTGCAGACTTTGCAACTGGGGAACCAGGTTGAAGTTTCTGCTTCAGCTCGACATTCTGTGATTCTGGTCAAATCACTTAGTCTCCCCATGTCTACAACCAAAATGAATTTGTTCTTGTGTGATGTAACCAATGCTCATGTAAAGCACTCCAATACCTGACAAGTCTGCACTATATAAAACTGCAAATACACAAAATAATAAGTGTTTTGCACACTTCTGTCATTGGGCTATATTTGGGCTATATCTGGGTGATTTTGGGCTACATTTGGGCTCTTTTGTCTCCGGTGGCCATCTTGGGAGATTTATTTGTTATGAAGTTTCCTAATTTCCTCATGTACTGCAGTCTCCTCAGTCGGAAATGCTTTCAGTTTTTTACTTTGATTCCATCATGAAGGTATTCAGATATGTCACACATTTGCCATGAATTCTGAATGTTAGCACTCTAGTTGCTCATTAGATCACTGTAGTAAAACTACTGTTCACCATGGAAGTCTGCTCCTGGTATTAAAAGTGCATGTTTCAGTCTGCATGTCAGAATTTTTTAATGAAATAGAAGAGGATTTGAGAAGTCACTCAAAATGTGCCCTCATTTTCTTTCTTCAGCATTAATCATAATTTCTATGGCAAAATGAACCCCCTCATTGTGTTCCTTTTTAAATTAAATGTTTTAAGTGTTACCAGTTTATTCCAATCAAGATGGCTTCAGGTGTGCCATACTTTTGTCATAATGAAGACAGTAAGTGCTCTAGTTGTTTTTAAGAACATTCTTGGACATTCTGTCATTGGGCTATACTTGGGCTACATCTGGGTGATATTTGGGCTACATTTGGGCTCTTTTGTCTCTGGTGGCCATCTTGGGAGACTTATTTGTTATGAAGTTTCCTAATTTCCTCATTTACTGCAGTCTCCTCAGTAGGAAATACTTTCAGTTTTTTACTTTGATTCCATCAAGAAGGCATTGAAATGTGTCACACATTTGCCATAAAATCAGAATGTTAGCACTCTTTTTGCTCATTAGATCACTGTAGTAAAGCTACTGCTCACCAGGGAAAACTGCTGCTGGTATTGAAAGTGCATGTTTCAGTCTGCATGCCAGGATTTGAGAAGTCACTCAAAATGTGCCCTAATTTTTCTTTCTGCAGCACTAATCATACTTTTTATGGAAAAATGAACCCCCTCATTTTGTTCCTTTTTAAATTAAATGTTTTAAGAGTTACCACTTTAATCCAAGCAAGATGGCTTCAGGTGTGCCATACATTTATCATAAGTAGGACGGTTAGCGCTCTAGTAGTTCTTTGGAACACTCTGGAAAGCTGCAGTAGAACACAAAGGAATCAACTGACAGTCTCTGCCCTTGTTGGATGTACATGTTTTACTGAGAATGTCAGACTTCATTCTCACATGACTGAGAAAGATAATGTGAATTTACAGAAAATAAGCTCTCAGTTTAGCTTATAGATCACCTTCCAAACCTCTGTGGTAAAAGCATGAGAAAATATTTTTCTCTCAATCATGATATCCCAGCAGAAGGCTTTTTCACATGGTGAAATCACCTTAGAACATACCACAATTCCTAAAATGAGTATGGTACCATCAACAAATGATTTATAATGTAACTAAAGTCTTAAAATCTTCTATTAACTGCAATGCTTTTTAATGAGGTGCTATCATGTATATTGGTCCCAAGATGGCTGCCAACACTTCTTGGATGAAGTGCTGACAGCCAATCAGATCTCAGGATGAGATGTGTGGTTAGGCTCCGCCCACATATATATATTGATTTAAATGCTATTTTCTCAGGAACTACTGAACAGATTTACACCAGACCTACAAAAGGCACTTCCTTGACCTGAGGACTACCTCTCTGCCAAATTTCAAGTAACTCTGTTCAGCCGTTCGGGCTGTAGCTGTGTCTAAAGGTCCTATGGAAAAATGCATGGGAAAAACGTGTTTTGGGACCCCCCTTTTTTCTCAGCCCCCGCTTGACGAATCCCCCCGAGACTTTCAGGGTAGGAGCGGAGCGTAGCGCCCCACCTATTTTGAAAATTTCGCGAGGATTCATCGACCGGCGCCAAAGTTATTCCAAATAGAATGTTGCGGATTTCCTATGAAAACAGGGTCCTAACTATAACTATCTACTGGCGACCGCCAGTAGATAATATATATATATATATATATAGGATAAGTACTTTTACTAAGTTTATGCCTTCACCACGCATGCAATTGCGTTGTAATGGCATGCGTGGTAAAGTCATATGCGGGTTAAAAGTTTGCGGAGTGATGGTATTGAGGAGTGATTGCACCCGCGTTGTAATAAATGCGGAGTGTTGGTATGCGGCCAAATTGTTTGCGGGATAACGTCATATATTCATTGTCTTCACCACTCACACATCATAAGGTACTTAGCAACTCATTAAAACGAGGCCTGTCCCTACAGCATAAAACTACGTAGGCTCTCTGGTGGGGGGGGGGGCCTGCAGCAGGTAGGCCAGCAGGCCCCATGGGACCATGTCCACTTGCCTGAGGATCTGGCAAACTTCACCACATTGCCGCCTGTGATGGAGCAGGGTTTTCACTTTTAAACCAAATACTGGTTTCATTTTCGTATGTCATTATTAAAAGTACTACTGATTAATTAGTAATTACAAAAGATTTGTCGAGTCTTGTCTAACCAACCTTATTAACAGAAGAATTACATGTGGGAACGCTATTGCATGGCTAACATAATAAGTGAACTAAGTTGGTGAGCAAATTGACAATATAGATGTTGCTTATGTGATGTTATTGTGTTTTGCGCTTATAATTAATATGCATTAATGGCTTTTGATGTCGCAAATGGCTAGATAAATACATACACATAAGGGTATTAGCAGGGGAATAACACTGTATAATCATTTCCATGCAGTAATTATGTTTTGTGTTTCCTTTACTTAAGTTGACCATTGTGGCCTACTGTAAAATGGCTACCACCCGCAGCCTGCATTTGAGTAGACGAAAATTGAAAGGAGGCTTTGCGCTGACTGCGACCTTGTCCTCCGATTAAACTGAAAAGCCATGAACATGACGACAAATCTGGGAGTGATGCCAGATGCCCCTGAACATGAAGAATTGTTGCGAATCCAAAATCCGACCTGATGAACTTATAATGGTGGCGGATTAGACAAACTGCACACCAATATTTTCAAATTTATAAAAAGTTCTGATAGTGATCTTAAGGTAATCAAAGGTGCCGCCGTTCACCACTGTGTTTATATCGCATGGATTTGGATGCACACGCATCATGGAGTAGGCGAAGTAAGTTGCATCTTATGCTGGATACTCTTTTTCCGTCACTATTTGTATCATCTTTGGTAACACTAGATCGCCCATTTCAATTTTTGATACACAGGTCGTGTGAGTGACGACATGAACCTTTTTCCTGTGCTAATTCGCACTTGAACGTTGGGAGGTGAGTCCTCCGTAGGCAATTATGGTTTGGTCACGGTGGTTTTTAGGTATTCGGTTTACTCGAGCACTTGATTTTTTAATTCACTTTAATTTACTAAAATTCACCTTTAAGCGCGTTATTTCACTCCTTTTTTCACTTTGATGGGCACTTTTCATGATACTCAGGCGCTTCGTAATAGGCATCAAGTTCTTGCACCCACTGGTGACACCTATGTATTCCTTATTCTTACTCTTATCTTTACTCTTCTTTTGGTCAATCTTCAATAAACTTTATTTATAAATCTTCTTTTTCCACTACATTTGTATGCAGAATATTGGCTGGATAGTATTGGATGCTAAGGGTTGTACAATGTCAAACAATGTCATATATGGACATATGTATAAGTTTGATTTTACATTTGTATTGTTTTCATTTGAATTAACTTATATACGCACATGTATATATTGTTGCAGTATTCCCCTGAAGAAGGTGTTTGTTGCACCGAAATGCATTGGGACACTTGACGTTTTTCCGAATATATCAAGAAAATAAAGAAGAATCTCAGAATTTATGAAGATTCACAAACTACCGTTTTGACTTGCAGTCACTATTATTACCATTATCATTTTTTCAATTTTAATGGTCAGATTGTATCATCTGACAACTAAGAAGTGGCTTGGAATATACCTATTGTTTACTGTACTTTTCACCCATGACGCTGTTTATAACTTTAACTAAAATAGGCACCATATGTGCTCTTCGTCTTCTTATGTTTCGCAATTGATGTACGATATACACTTGTTTACTTTCACACATCAACCAGTTGCACCTCAAATAGGGCAGGTGGATAGTGCGCCTTTTTTCAAACTTTTGTTTGAATAACTTTTGGAACTTATAATGGTCCCATGGATGAGATATATTTTATCCTAAAGAGACATCCGTAGAAGTAACAAATTAGTTATGGACTTCTAATTTCTATTCATTATTTGAGACTATCAATACGTGAGAAAATCCATCGTTGTAACCTAATGTACCAAGACGACATAATTTCCGCCATTCGACTGTTTTGAAAAGATATGTTTGCAACATTTGGAATGTAAATTTGGTATAAATATTAGTAGACTAGAGAGGTCTAGTGCCACTTCTTCCCGAACCAATAATCAGAGGTCCCGATGCTGACGGAGAGGGAGGTGACTCTACATGACGGCTAGAAAACTTTGACTATTTGCTGAGGACCAGTTCTGACTTAGAAAACGACTTTTAGCCAGAATAGGTAAATATGAGAGAAATGATCTTGCATTTAATTGACTTTTCTTACAATTTTAGATAAACAATATTCTGTTTGAATTACTGTGTCGGGTGGTTATTTTATTGTCATGTTTATTGAATATTTAGAGTGTTTAGATATTTCACCAAATCTATAGCAACTAGTTGATGCCATTGTCCTCAGGGTACATGCAGATTGGTTAGGTATTGAAAAGTGTTTCCCCTTATACATGGCATGGATAGAGTGGTAGGATGTATGTTGGTGTTATGGGCCCCACCAGCGTGTGATGTATGTGTGCGCGTGTGACTGCGAAATTACTCCGTCCGTGGAAGTAGAGGGGATTCGGAAGCTCCGATCTGCACCAGTTTCTTGGTAGCAGAATGATGGTTAACTATTGTCTTGATCTGGTGAATTTGCGTGTATATAAGCTTATTGATTATTGATTGATATCGATATTTGTACTAACACTGTATGTTGAAGTCGTATTGAGTTTTATGTAATGTGTACGGCTTCTGGGACGTAGGAAGTCGGTGACAGTTCTGTAGTAGGGCAGAGGGAGCACTGCTCTCGGAAAAGGCGGGATTGTTGACCCTGTATGTAGACAGGGGAAAACGTGTGACAATTGAAGTTGCGCGTCGCATTGTCTGGGTTCGATGAGGTAGCATCGCCGTATGTTGCCATTAGAAACTTATTTTCTGTGTGAGAGAAGTGTATATGATAGCGAAGGTTATCTGTGAAGTTCTGGTCTTAGGTAACAGGGATCCTTATGGCATTCCGATAACGCTTATCACTAGAAAGGTAATAGGTATTCTCTGAGCTTGTTAGAAGGACAGAGCAGAGGTAAGCGCTGTTTTGTTAACGTGTGATATAATTCTGTAGTAGGACAGACTGTTCGCTGTTCTCGGGAAAGACAGAATTCTGTGTGAATGTACTACATTTTCTGGTGTGAAAGTGCGTGAATGAGAAGGCATTCTGGTTAATTGTGAAACTCTTAGGAGCATTCCGGAGAAAACAGTTAATTGGTGCTTGCTAGAAGGGTAGAGTAGAGGGATGTGCTACTTTATCAACGGAAGTAACGATTCCGTAGTGGGGCAGAGGTAAGCGCTGCTCTCGGGAAAGGCGGAATTCTCCTGGGAAAGGTCTTTTGCTGTTCTGTGGCTAGCGAAGCAGACAATGGAGATGTTTGTATGTTGTAACTAACAGACTCGTAGAAATTGAAACAAAGTCTACCAAGTAGTTTTGTAAAGGAGGGGTAGACGAGAGAGACAGGAGACAGGAGCAGAAGCTGCTGCAGCGACTGCTGACGTCAGGAAGACCGCGCTGTGATTGGACAGTGGGTTGGAACGGTGGAAGCACGGTGATTGGTGTGCTAGTGTACGCCGCGCAAGGATTGGGAGACATACCGGGTGACGTAGACGCTCCAGGATTGGTGCGTTGGTGTGAGTCGCGCTGGGATTCGTGGACTGAGTCAGTGACGTAGACGCTCCAGGATTGGTGCGTTAGTGTGAGTCGCGCTGCAATTGGACAGGAGATCGTACAGTTGTAGAAAAGACAAAAGGGTTGCGGAAAAATAAGAAAATGTATTACCACGCTGAGGAAAAGAAAAAGAAATCCTTGTTTAGTAAGGTTAAGAACTGGTTTGACAAGGATAAGGATATTGTGACTAGGGAAGGACAGTTACTTCCTCCGATAAGAACCCCCGCATCCTTCATGGTTGCGAAATATGGGTATCATACCTGTATTTGGTTAGACAACTGGGTAAAGTATACCAAAGAGGATGGAGTTTTAGCTTTCCCGGAACATGGCTCATTTAATCTGGCCATACTGAGAAACTTACGGGAGAGGATGATGTGTCTAGAGCCTCGGCCTAGGCCAACGCAGTTTGAGGCATTGACTGAATGGGAAGATGAAATGCATGAGCGAGAAAAGCAGAGGAGTGGAGGAAATTACAGTTATATGTTCGGGCGAAAGTATGATCGCGAAACTCATCATGACCGGATGAGAAGATGGCGAGATGCCACTATGACTGAGGGATTATATCCTGTAAGAACAGCAGAGGAGACAGAAGGGAAAAAGTGTACAGAAAAAGAACATAATGTAGAAACAAGGAGGTATGGGGCGAATGAGTCTGATGATGATGTATTAGATGACATGTTCTACAAAAGACCACCCCCGTATATAAGTTTATAACTTTAACTAAAATAGGCACCATATGTGCTCTTCGTCTTCTTATGTTTCGCAATTGATGTACGATATACACTTGTTTACTTTCACACATCAACCAGTTGCACCTCAAATAGGGCAGGTGGATAGTGCGCCTTTTTTCAAACTTTTGTTTGAATAACTTTTGGAACTTATAATGGTCCCATGGATGAGATATATTTTATCCTAAAGAGACATCCGTAGAAGTAACAAATTAGTTATGGACTTCTAATTTCTATTCATTATTTGAGACTATCAATACGTGAGAAAATCCATCGTTGTAACCTAATGTACCAAGACGACATAATTTCCGCCATTCGACTGTTTTGAAAAGATATGTTTGCAACATTTGGAATGTAAATTTGGTATAAATATTAGTAGACTAGAGAGGTCTAGTGCCACTTCTTCCCGAACCAATAATCAGAGGTCCCGATGCTGACGGAGAGGGAGGTGACTCTACATGACGGCTAGAAAACTTTGACTATTTGCTGAGGACCAGTTCTGACTTAGAAAACGACTTTTAGCCAGAATAGGTAAATATGAGAGAAATGATCTTGCATTTAATTGACTTTTCTTACAATTTTAGATAAACAATATTCTGTTTGAATTACTGTGTCGGGTGGTTATTTTATTGTCATGTTTATTGAATATTTAGAGTGTTTAGATATTTCACCAAATCTATAGCAACTAGTTGATGCCATTGTCCTCAGGGTACATGCAGATTGGTTAGGTATTGAAAAGTGTTTCCCCTTATACATGGCATGGATAGAGTGGTAGGATGTATGTTGGTGTTATGGGCCCCACCAGCGTGTGATGTATGTGTGCGCGTGTGACTGCGAAATTACTCCGTCCGTGGAAGTAGAGGGGATTCGGAAGCTCCGATCTGCACCAGTTTCTTGGTAGCAGAATGATGGTTAACTATTGTCTTGATCTGGTGAATTTGCGTGTATATAAGCTTATTGATTATTGATTGATATCGATATTTGTACTAACACTGTATGTTGAAGTCGTATTGAGTTTTATGTAATGTGTACGGCTTCTGGGACGTAGGAAGTCGGTGACAGTTCTGTAGTAGGGCAGAGGGAGCACTGCTCTCGGAAAAGGCGGGATTGTTGACCCTGTATGTAGACAGGGGAAAACGTGTGACAATTGAAGTTGCGCGTCGCATTGTCTGGGTTCGATGAGGTAGCATCGCCGTGTGTTGCCATTAGAAACTTATTTTCTGTGTGAGAGAAGTGTATATGATAGC
Source organism: Triturus cristatus (assembly GCF_964204655.1). Lineage (NCBI taxonomy): Eukaryota > Metazoa > Chordata > Amphibia > Caudata > Salamandridae > Triturus > Triturus cristatus. The sequence goes on along the minus strand of NC_140580.1, from coordinate 743,877,288 downwards.
GAAGGTTATCTGTGAAGTTCTGGTCTTAGGTAACAGGGATCCTTATGGCATTCCGATAACGCTTATCACTAGAAAGGTAATAGGTATTCTCTGAGCTTGTTAGAAGGACAGAGCAGAGGTAAGCGCTGTTTTGTTAACGTGTGATATAATTCTGTAGTAGGACAGACTGTTCGCTGTTCTCGGGAAAGACAGAATTCTGTGTGAATGTACTACATTTTCTGGTGTGAAAGTGCGTGAATGAGAAGGCATTCTGGTTAATTGTGAAACTCTTAGGAGCATTCCGGAGAAAACAGTTAATTGGTGCTTGCTAGAAGGGTAGAGTAGAGGGATGTGCTACTTTATCAACGGAAGTAACGATTCCGTAGTGGGGCAGAGGTAAGCGCTGCTCTCGGGAAAGGCGGAATTCTCCTGGGAAAGGTCTTTTGCTGTTCTGTGGCTAGCGAAGCAGACAATGGAGATGTTTGTATGTTGTAACTAACAGACTCGTAGAAATTGAAACAAAGTCTACCAAGTAGTTTTGTAAAGGAGGGGTAGACGAGAGAGACAGGAGACAGGAGCAGAAGCTGCTGCAGCGACTGCTGACGTCAAGAAGACCGCGCTGTGATTGGACAGTGGGTTGGAACGGTGGAAGCACGGTGATTGGTGTGCTAGTGTACGCCGCGCAAGGATTGGGAGACATACCGGGTGACGTAGACGCTCCAGGATTGGTGCGTTGGTGTGAGTCGCGCTGGGATTCGTGGACTGAGTCAGTGACGTAGACGCTCCAGGATTGGTGCGTTAGTGTGAGTCGCGCTGCAATTGGACAGGAGATCGTACAGTTGTAGAAAAGACAAAAGGGTTGCGGAAAAATAAGAAAATGTATTACCACGCTGAGGAAAAGAAAAAGAAATCCTTGTTTAGTAAGGTTAAGAACTGGTTTGACAAGGATAAGGATATTGTGACTAGGGAAGGACAGTTACTTCCTCCGATAAGAACCCCCGCATCCTTCATGGTTGCGAAATATGGGTATCATACCTGTATTTGGTTAGACAACTGGGTAAAGTATACCAAAGAGGATGGAGTTTTAGCTTTCCCGGAACATGGCTCATTTAATCTGGCCATACTGAGAAACTTACGGGAGAGGATGATGTGTCTAGAGCCTCGGCCTAGGCCAACGCAGTTTGAGGCATTGACTGAATGGGAAGATGAAATGCATGAGCGAGAAAAGCAGAGGAATGGAGGAAATTACAGTTATATGTTCGGGCGAAAGTATGATCGCGAAACTCATCATGACCGGATGAGAAGATGGCGAGATGCCACTATGACTGAGGGATTATATCCTGTAAGAACAGCAGAGGAGACAGAAGGGAAAAAGTGTACAGAAAAAGAACATAATGTAGAAACAAGGAGGTATGGGGCGAATGAGTCTGATGATGATGTATTAGATGACATGTTCTACAAAAGACCACCCCCGTATATAAGTTTATAACTTTAACTAAAATAGGCACCATATGTGCTCTTCGTCTTCTTATGTTTCGCAATTGATGTACGATATACACTTGTTTACTTTCACACATCAACCAGTTGCACCTCAAATAGGGCAGGTGGATAGTGCGCCTTTTTTCAAACTTTTATTTGAATAACTTTTGGAACTTATAATGGTCCCATGGATGAGATATATTTTATCCTAAAGAGACATCCGTAGAAGTAACAAATTAGTTATGGACTTCTAATTTCTTTTCATTATTTGAGACTATCAATACGTGAGAAAATCCATCGTTGTAACCTAATGTACCAAGACGACATAATTTCCGCCATTCGACTGTTTTGAAAAGATATGTTTGCAACATTTGGAATGTAAATTTGGTATAAATATTAGTAGACTAGAGAGGTCTAGTGCCACTTCTTCCCGAACCAATAATCAGAGGTCCCGATGCTGACGGAGAGGGAGGTGACTCTACATGACGGCTAGAAAACTTTGACTATTTGCTGAGGACCAGTTCTGACTTAGAAAACGACTTTTAGCCAGAATAGGTAAATATGAGAGAAATGATCTTGCATTTAATTGACTTTTCTTACAATTTTAGATAAACAATATTCTGTTTGAATTACTGTGTCGGGTGGTTATTTTATTGTCATGTTTATTGAATATTTAGAGTGTTTAGATATTTCACCAAATCTATAGCAACTAGTTGATGCCATTGTCCTCAGGGTACATGCAGATTGGTTAGGTATTGAAAAGTGTTTCCCCTTATACATGGCATGGATAGAGTGGTAGGATGTATGTTGGTGTTATGGGCCCCACCAGCGTGTGATGTATGTGTGCGCGTGTGACTGCGAAATTACTCCGTCCGTGGAAGTAGAGGGGATTCGGAAGCTCCGATCTGCACCAGTTTCTTGGTAGCAGAATGATGGTTAACTATTGTCTTGATCTGGTGAATTTGCGTGTATATAAGCTTATTGATTATTGATTGATATCGATATTTGTACTAACACTGTATGTTGAAGTCGTATTGAGTTTTATGTAATGTGTACGGCTTCTGGGACGTAGGAAGTCGGTGACAGTTCTGTAGTAGGGCAGAGGGAGCACTGCTCTCGGAAAAGGCGGGATTGTTGACCCTGTATGTAGACAGGGGAAAACGTGTGACAATTGAAGTTGCGCGTCGCATTGTCTGGGTTCGATGAGGTAGCATCGCCGTGTGTTGCCATTAGAAACTTATTTTCTGTGTGAGAGAAGTGTATATGATAGCGAAGGTTATCTGTGAAGTTCTGGTCTTAGGTAACAGGGATCCTTATGGCATTCCGATAACGCTTATCACTAGAAAGGAATAGGTATTCTCTGAGCTTGTTAGAAGGACAGAGCAGAGGTAAGCGCTGTTTTGTTAACGTGTGATATAATTCTGTAGTAGGACAGACTGTTCGCTGTTCTCGGGAAAGACAGAATTCTGTGTGAATGTACTACATTTTCTGGTGTGAAAGTGCGTGAATGAGAAGGCATTCTGGTTAATTGTGAAACTCTTAGGAGCATTCCCGAGAAAACAGTTAATTGGTGCTTGCTAGAAGGGTAGAGTAGAGGGATGTGCTACTTTATCAACGGAAGTAACGATTCCGTAGTGGGGCAGAGGTAAGCGCTGCTCTCGGGAAAGGCGGAATTCTCCTGGGAAAGGTCTTTTGCTGTTCTGTGGCTAGCGAAGCAGACAATGGAGATGTTTGTATGTTGTAACTAACAGACTCGTAGAAATTGAAACAAAGTCTACCAAGTAGTTTTGTAAAGGAGGGGTAGACGAGAGAGACAGGAGACAGGAGCAGAAGCTGCTGCAGCGACTGCTGACGTCAGGAAGACCGCGCTGTGATTGGACAGTGGGTTGGAACGGTGGAAGCACGGTGATTGGTGTGCTAGTGTACGCCGCGCAAGGATTGGGAGACATACCGGGTGACGTAGACGCTCCAGGATTGGTGCGTTGGTGTGAGTCGCGCTGGGATTCGTGGACTGAGTCAGTGACGTAGACGCTCCAGGATTGGTGCGTTAGTGTGAGTCGCGCTGCAATTGGACAGGAGATCGTACAGTTGTAGAAAAGACAAAAGGGTTGCGGAAAAATAAGAAAATGTATTACCACGCTGAGGAAAAGAAAAAGAAATCCTTGTTTAGTAAGGTTAAGAACTGGTTTGACAAGGATAAGGATATTGTGACTAGGGAAGGACAGTTACTTCCTCCGATAAGAACCCCCGCATCCTTCATGGTTGCGAAATATGGGTATCATACCTGTATTTGGTTAGACAACTGGGTAAAGTATACCAAAGAGGATGGAGTTTTAGCTTTCCCGGAACATGGCTCATTTAATCTGGCCATACTGAGAAACTTACGGGAGAGGATGATGTGTCTAGAGCCTCGGCCTAGGCCAACGCAGTTTGAGGCATTGACTGAATGGGAAGATGAAATGCATGAGCGAGAAAAGCAGAGGAGTGGAGGAAATTGCAGTTATATGTTCGGGCGAAAGTATGATCGCGAAACTCATCATGACCGGATGAGGAGATGGCGAGATGCCACTATGACTGAGGGATTATATCCTGTAAGAACAGCAGAGGAGACAGAAGGGAAAAAGTGTACAGAAAAAGAACATAATGTAGAAACAAGGAGGTATGGGGCGAATGAGTCTGATGATGATGTATTAGATGACATGTTCTACAAAAGACCACCCCCGTATAGACGAGAACCAGAGGTAAGAACATCAGTTACCCCAATGAGAGACACCCTGCGGATTATAAAGACAGAAGTCATGACCCCTGAGTTGAAAAGCAGTAATTCTCTTGCAGAGAAAGAGAGAGAGAGAGAAAGGGAGAATGAAATTGAGGATGAAAAGACCAGAGAACTAGCAAGAACCACATTTGAATTGACAGAGAAAATCAGAGAACTGACCAAAAATCTTGAAGCAGTTACGGTGCCAGTAACAATAGGTCCGGTTATGCCTGTGTTCGAAAAGCAGAGGATTGGTGAAGGTGGTTTGACAGTTCCATATGTAGGCAACAGATTGATTGTTCCTCCAGAGCAGACAGAAATGAGAACGGGAGAAAATCAGTGGAGAATAGGAGAAAATCAGTGGAGACATACCATATGTGGAGGAGAGTTGAATGTGCAGACTAACTCAGGTTTGAATTCCGGTTGTGTGGAAGGGAACAGAATGATTGGAGGATCGATCTTAGAACCACAAAGAGTGACAGAACCAGTGGGTGCAGAAAAATCCATGGGGATAACTGCTGAAGATTTGAATGATTGGCTGAAAGCTTTGCAGAGGAAAGAAAAGGAATCCCAGGGAATTGATGTAGCTAGACTACGTATGGAAATGGAGGAGCTGATTGTAGGAACAATCCCTACAGAAACGCTGAAAAATTATCAGGAGGGGGAAATACTATTTCTGTGTAAAAGTATCACATGGAGAGCAAAGAACATACATGATAGGTTGAAAGGAATAGCCAGTGAAATGGGAATCGACATGGAGAAGGTAAAAGCTTTACAAAAGCCTTACAGAGTGGATTTTACAGATAAGGACATTGAGAATCTGAATAATGCAGGCCGGACAGGGCAGATTAAGGAGATGATTGCTTTGCTGAGAAAATGGGGAGATGTGGAGAGATGGAAAGATAGATGGTATAGAAAACGAGAGGATGCAGCAGACAGAACTTACTCAGCATTCCCTATGAAAGAAAAGCTTATCCCATGAGGAAGATTCCAGGAGGAGGGTATGTACATGTCCCATGGACCAGACAAGATATTTTGTCATTTACAAATGATTTCCCTCGACTAAGAGAGAAGCCCGTCGAGTGGTATAGACAGGTTGACAGATTTGTGAAGTTGTCAAAAGTGCTGTGGATCGACCGGAATAGTCTGTTTGATATAATTGTACCAGCAGACTTGTGGGCAGAATGTAAGATAGTCATAGACTGGCCCACTAAAGAATACCTGAGAGATCCAAAGACAGGAGCTCCAGACCCGGAGATCATTAAAAAGTATGAGCAAGTTATGTCTTTCCTGAAAAATAAGGTACCCCCCAAGGAAACAGACTGGGTTAAAATAGATCGAACACATCAAGAAGTGAAAGAATCAGTCCATGCTTACTATGAAAGACTAATACTGGCTTTCAAACATTTCAGTGGAGATGAACATCTGGGTGATAAGGATCTGAGCCATTTTGTATATAGATTTGTGTATGGCTTGCGGCCTGAATTCAGTGAAATGATAAGGCAGCATATTGTAGACTGGCAGAGCAAAAAGATTGATGAGATCCTGAGACATGCAAAATACTTCAGTGATGAGATTGAGGCAAAGCAAAGGAAACTGAAGGAAAAGGCAATGTGGGCACAGGTGAAAGTTGCAGAAAGACAGGAAGCTCAGTTGGTTGAACAAGCAAATAACCCAGGAAACAAACCCAGATTTGGCCCAGGAAAAGGGAAAGGCAATATTGAGGAAGCAAAGAAAAGGTTTCCCTGCCACAACTGTGGAAAATTAGGGCACTGGAAATCCGAGTGTAAGAATCCACCCTCTACTAATGATGACAATCCATCATTGAATTCACAGGTGCAGAGTGAGGGGTGTGGTCAGCAGCAGCAACAGCAGAAGGCTGTTAAGCAGCAGAATCAGGTGCCAAAACCGCCCTTGCCACAAAGAAGAGGATCCCAGAAGTACAGCCAGGATTCGGGGTTCTACGATGAAGAACAGGTAAACAAGCCAAAACGCGCAAGCACAGTATCACAATATTGGCTAAGGAATGAGGGAAGTGATTCTGAGGGAGAATTCTGACGGTGCCGAAGAGAGGAGGAAGAGTGCGTACTTGGTGCAACTCTAGCAATAGACCAGGCTGGACCTTTTGTAGATGGAAAAATCAATGGTGAAAGTGTTACTTTCCTAGTTGACACAGGAGCTACGAGATCAACTGTCAGGTCAGCTGATATAAAGAATCTTCCTCTCTCAGATGAAGCAATCCAAGTAGTTGGTGTGTCCAACACACAGATCAAAACTCGTCTTACTGAACCAGTAAGGGTTAGAATAGGGAAATTCTCAGACATGCACCGATTTGTGGTGTGTGACACCAGTCCTGTGAACCTGTTAGGCAGGGATTTGCTGTGCAAGATGAATTGCACTATTTTCTGTACCCAGATGGAATAACTTTTGAGACACCAGATGAGGATGTCCTATACAGAATGACCCTAGATAACAGGGAAAGTGAGGCTATGGGAACATATGCTGTGTTTAATCCAGATGCATTACCCCCAGAATTAAAACAGACACTAAAAGCAGCAGTTTGGGATTTTACTGGAGAAGATGTGGGACTGATGATAAATGTACATCCAGTAAAAATGACTGTAAAAGAAGGAGTGGTTTACCCAAACATCCCACAATACAGACTGACACCTGAAATAATTGAAGGAATAACACCCATAATTGAGAAAATGATCCAGCAGGGGGTGTTAAGGGAGATATTGAGCAGCCCATGTAATTCACCAATAATGGGACTGAAGAAACCCAATGGAAAGTTCAGAATAGTACAGGATTTGAGAAAAATTAACAAGATTGTTGTGCCATGCTGTCCCATTGTGCCAAATCCATCAGTGATTTTGTATTAGATTCCCCATGATGCAGAATGGTACACAGTAATTGATTTGTGCCATGCTTTCTTTTCAATCCTGTTGCATCATGACAGCCAGCCGATTTTTGCATTTAGATTTGTAGAGCGAATTTTGGCATGGTGCCGAATTCCACAGGGGTATACAGAGAGCCCTTCAATATTTAATCAATTGCTGAAGAAATCTCTGGAGCGTTTATCAATGCCTGAAAATTCAGTTTTGGTCCAATACATTGATGACCTGCTTGTGGCATCAAAAACACGTGAAGCTTGTGAAGTAGACACCATTGCTTTACTGAATCACTTGGCAGATGGAGGATTAAAAGTATCTCCAGCCAAATTGCAATTCTGCAAGAAAGAAGTCCAGTATCTGGGACATAATATTGAGAAAGGCCTGAGGAAAGTGACCATTGACAGGATCAAAATTATCAGAGGGATGAGAGCCCCAATGACACAAAGAGAAGTGAGAATGTTCCTGGGAATGGTTGGTTATTGTCGTCAGTGGATAAGTAACTTTTCCTTGATTGCCAAGCCACTGATTAAATTGACTAAAAGTGAGGTGAAAGACCCTTTGGAATTAAACCCAGAAGAAATGGCAGCATTTAAAGAGTTAAAGAACAGGCTATGTGAAGCTCCTGCCCTAGGAATGCCAGATTACGAAAAAGAATTTGAGCTGTACTGTAGTGAGAGAAATGGATGTGCACTTTCAGTGTTAATCCAGAAACATGGACGTCTGAGGAGGCCAATTGCATACTTCTCATCAACACTTGACCCAGTAGCTGTGGGTTTACCAGGTTGCCTGAAAGTAGTAGCTGCTACATGCAGAAGTCTGGAACAAAGTGAGGGAATTGTAATGGGATATCCTGTACGGGTATTCGTACCTCATGATGTGGCAATCCTTTTAACAAGGAGCCGGACACAGTTCATGTCTCATAGTCGGCTGACCAAATGTGAGAAAGTCATTCTTGGTGCAACAAATGTGAGCCTTGAGAGATGTGTGAATGTGTGAATGTGAATCCAGCAACGCTGCTGCCAGATGCTGAAAGTGTGGGAGTGAGAGATGATGTTGATCATGATTGCCTGGATGTGCTTGATTACTGTACAAAACCAAGACCAGACATAAGAGATCTGCCACTGCCTGAGAGTGATCATGTGTTGTTTGTGGATGGATCCTGTCTGAGAACTGATGAAGGAATGCTGAGTGCTGCATATGCTGTGTGTACAGTTTCAGGAGTTGTGGAAGCATCACCTCTGAAAGGAGTTAAATCCGCTCAGGTGGCAGAATTGGTGGCACTAACGAAAGCTTGCAAGATTGGAAGAAATGTGAGAGTGACTGTGATGACTGACAGCCAGTATGGCTTCGGAGTTGTCCATGATTTTGGCCAGTTATGGCTACAAAGAGGTTTCCTGACCTCAAGTGGAACTCCCATAAAGAATGCTGAAGTGGTTGGAAAATTGATTGAGGCGATACAGCTGCCTAAAGAACTAGCAGTTGTAAAATGTGCTGCTCATGGTCAAGGTGATGATTTCGTCACCCTTGGGAACAAATTTGCCAATGACATAGCACAGTACTGTGCAAGGAATAATCATTCCATTAACCGGAGTAAAGAAAGGGAAATGTCTTCTTGTTCCTTAATGTTTACTAATGTGGTGGGAACATGGGAGGAAGTAAAACAGTTGCAGGATGAGGCAGGAGATGAGGAAATGAAAGATTGGGTGAAAGCAGGTTGTGCACCAAGAGAAAAAGATCACGTGTGGGTCTATAGGGATGGAAGACCAGTCATGCCCAATAGCATGTTGTCAACAATGGCACGGATGTATCATGACCTGGGAAGGGATGCGATGATAAGGGCCTTTAAGCAGACCTGGTACAATGCAAAATTCAGGCTGTTGGCAGAGAGTCTCTGTCAGAGATGCCTGATATGTCAGCAATTCAATCCTGGAAAGAGAACAGTAGTGAGCCTAGGTACAATAGGCAGGGAGGGAGGACCCTTCACAAGAATGCAGATAGACTTCATCGAAATGCCCCAAGTCAATAGATTAAGGTATGTCCTGGTGGTAGTCTGTTTGTTCACCAGGTGGGTGGAGGCATTTCCAACAAGAAGAAATGATGGGATAACAGTGGCCAAGCTACTGTTAAGAGAATTCATCCCAAGGTATGGGTTCCCAGTGACCATTGAATCAGACAGAGGAGGACACTTTTATAATGAAATCATGGGTTTGATCTGTGAAGCATTAAGTGTACAGCAGAAGCTACATTGTGCTTACCGACCAGAGACTTCTGGTGTGGTTGAACAGATGAATGGTACCATAAAAAACCGAATTGGCAAAATGTGCTTAGCCACAGGAATGAAATGGCCTGATGTCTTGCCTCTAGTCCTGATGACAATTAGGTCTACTCCAGACAGAACAACAGGTTTGAGTCCACATGAAATTATCATAGGACGTGCTATGAGACATGCCTTTGTACCAGTCAACAAGCTGATGACTATAACTGATGACATGATTTTGGATTACTGTAAAGGCCTGGCTGACGCAGTTCATTCTGTGTTTCACCAGGTTGGAGAAGACGCCACCACACTTGAAAAGAAACCAGCCCATGATCTGAGCCCAGGGGACTGGGTAAGAATAAAAGTCCACAGAAGAAGGAATTGCCTGGTTCCAAGGTGGGGAAGGCCAAGACAAGTCATTCTGACCACAACGACTGCTGTGAAGTGTGCTGGAGTGAAAAATTGGATACATGCAAGTCACACTCTGAGAGTTCCAAACCCAAGTGACGGCACTGGAAAAGAATACTTTGAAGAATCAGATTCCAGTGATGATGCAGACAGTGAGGCAGTAAAAAGGAAAAAGAATCCTGAAAGGGGGGAAAGTGAGTCAAGAGAAACTTTCGTCCCACCAGAAGAAATTCTGAAAAGAACATTGCAAACTTCAGAGACGAGTCCAGATTCTGAAGAAGTGCCTGAAGTTCCAACTAACAATGACGAACACAAAAAGAAAGAAAGAAAAGAAAAGACATCGACAACAAGCTAGGTGAAGGGACAAGTAGACAGCAAGAGGATTGCGTGTCGGAGACCCGAGGAGGGACAGAAGCAGGGAAATCTCAGTTGGTGGAAAAAGAGACTGTTGGAGAAAAGGAAGTTGTTGAAGAAGGAAAGATTGTTGATGAACAAGAGGCAACTGAGACAGAATCTGATGAAAGTGAAAATGAGATACATGGAGGACGAGTTCTGAGAAAGAGAACTTGGATTGGAGAGAGAAACAACAAAGAGGGAAAACAAAAGAGAAATGCTAAAGGAGATCTTTGGCCCAACAAGATACAGAGACTGAGATATCGACTAACACGAGTTAACTCTTCGAAAGCTGAACAGGTGAACGAAGTGTCAAGTCAAAACCAAACGAAAGAAGAGGAAACAAAGATATCTGAAGGAACTAAAAGAATCAGAAAACCAAACCAGAAGTATAAGTCACCAGAATGGACGTATGTGGCACTGCCTGAACAAGGAGAAGAAGCAGACAGTCAAGGAAGTCCAGAGGAGGCTTTACTGAAAGTGGTTGAGGAAGAAGACGCAGTGGGAATCCTGAGAGTTATCTTGTCCGACATTGGATAAGAAACGGATGTTCAGGACCTAATACAGTTTGATGATGATGAGGAAAGAGTGAAGAGTGATGAAAATCCAAATTGAATAAATCCAAGAAAGTCACTTGAAGAAGAAAGTGAAGCAGTAAATTAAGAACTAATAGATTGTAATAATCTGGTGGGTACTTGCTGCCCTAAGAAGTTCGGTAGTGGAGTAGAAGAGGCTAAGTCAAAAGACACGGTCAAATTAACAAGATGGCTAACACTGAGAATAATCAAAGTAGATGTACCTTCATGAGAAGATGGTGCAAGATGTGCTGCTGCTGTACAGGATTATTAATGCTACTGTGGAGCGTGCTTGCTCTACTGATCTCTTTTAGAGTAACAATAGACACTTTAGAAGGACATACTGAGAACAGGACTAACATAGGGAAAAGTTCACAGAAGATAGTTCCAACTAGAACTAGCAATGTATATATACATAAGGATAGGTCTATTAATGATTTTTCTAGCAATGTGTTTTCAAAATTATTGTACGAATATGTAAAGACAATGGATGTAAGGGATTGCTACATCTGTATGCAATTACCTGCCTCTGTTTCGGAAGGAGTGACTTATCATCACCTTCCGGCTACGTATGGAATTTCATGTAGTGTGTTGATTAGTATATTCTATCAATTAGGGAAATTAGATTATAATATGTCTAACGTAGATAATATTCTTGGGCAACTGCCTATGAATAAAGAACTGAATCCTGCTAAAGAAGCTAACACTTTAGGCGATATTTTTATAGAAACTAGAGAATTAACATTCAAATATGTTTTTAGAAATAATTTAACCTGCAGTTTGAAAGAAGAAGAGAAAACTTTCCTAGACATGGTTGAGAGAAGAAGGTTGAACATGCATAAGAAGGCAGAAGGACATAAGATGAGTGAAACAGTGGGGGACATTGAGAAAGAAAAAGAGTTGAAAAATGGAGCCAGTCCAACTATGGCTATAGATGCACCGCAGAAAGGCAAACTATGCATTACCAGGAAGAGATCCCAGTATGATTATTATTTCATAGGGACTAGTGAGTGCCATGATACATACTTTATTGCAACCGGATGGGGATTTAGAGGAGGAGAAGATCCAGTTTTCCCGGGAGTGTATTATATTTGTGGGAACAAGGCTTATTACAGGTCGCCTGACCATTGGTTTGGCACATGTTATGTTGGCCTGGTCTTTCCAAAGATTTTTCACATGGATAGAGTAGAAAATGCTGAACAAACTAATCCATTAACACGCTACAGAAGAGAAACATGGACAGAAATTGTAGGAGATATTTTTGGAGCTTTAATAGCAGCAGTGGGAATTTCTTTGAATGCATTTGGCATTCAGAAGCTGTCAACAGTGGTGGATCGCTTGTCAACAAGCACCGCTGGAGGCTTTCTTTTGGTAAATACTGAAATGGTTGCTTTACGCGCTATGGCGATGCAAAATCGACTTGCCCTTGACATTCTATTGGCAAAAGAGGGTGGAGTCTGTGGAATGCTGAAAGTTCAACATTGTTGCACTTGCTCTTACCTGCATTTAAATTTGTTGTTTCACCACTGTTTTAGCGGGTCTGGTCCTGGTGGTGGCAGTCAGTAGGGGGATTAGGCAGCCATTTTGGAGTGGTGTTTGGGACGTGTGGGGCCGCCCTTTTGAGTGGTCTAGCGGTCTTCTCCACACGCCGACACCCTATTTAAGGCGGTACTTCAAGGGGGTCAGCTTGGACAAGGTAACCTGGCTCATTAGAGCATTTTAAGGACTCGCGCTTTGTGCTCTGCAGCGAAGGCGCTTCGCGCTTGTATTTTAAACTACCTAGTTTAGTATTTACGTTTTGATTTAATTTGTTTTTCCTTGTTCTTAATATAGGGCATCCTCCCTCCTCCCTCTTACCTGCATTTAAATTTGTTGTTTCACCGCTGTTTTAGCGGGTCCGGTCCTGGTGGTGGCAGTCAGTAGGGGGATTAGGCAGCCATTTTGGAGTGGTGTTTGGGACGTGTGGGGCCACCATTTTGAGCGGTCTAGCGGTCTTCTCCACACGCCGACACCCTATTTAAGGCGGTACTTCAAGGGGGTCAGCTTGGACAAGGTAACCTGGCTCATTAGAGCATTTTAAGGACTCGCGCTTTGTGCTCTGCAGCGAAGGCGCTTCTCGCTTGTATTTTAAACTACCTAGTTTAGTATTTATGTTTTGATTTAATTTGTTTTTCCTTGTTCTTAATATAGGGCATCCTCCCTCCTCCCTCTTACCTGCATTTAAATTTGTTGTTTCACCGCTGTTTTAGCGGGTCCGGTCCTGGTGGTGGCAGTCAGTAGGGGGATTAGGCAGCCATTTTGGAGTGGTGTTTGGGACGTGTGGGGCCACCATTTTGAGCAGTCTAGCGGTCTACTCCACACGCCGACACCCTATTTAAGGCGGTACTTCAAGGGGGTCAGCTTGGACAAGGTAACCTGGCTCATTAGAGCATTTTAAGGACTCGCGCTTTGTGCTCTGCAGCGAAGGCGCTTCGCGCTTGTATTTTAAACTACCTAGTTTAGTATTTACGTTTTGATTTAATTTGTTTTTCCTTGTTCTTAATATATGGCATCCTCCCTCTTCCCTCTTACCTGCATTTAAATTTGTTGTTTCACCGCTGTTTTAGCGGGTCCGGTCCTGGTGGTGGCAGTCAGTAGGGGGATTAGGCAGCCATTTTGGAGTGGTGTTTGGGACGTGTGGGGCCGCCATTTTGAGCGGTCTAGCGGTCTTCTACACACGCCGACACCCTATTTAAACCAGTCCTTCAAGCGCGCAGCGGTTACGCGCAGTGGGGACGCCTTCTCTGTGCCTGAGTCGTGCCAGAGTCCTGCCCGTCTGCGCTCGTCCGCGCCGAGTCAGGGCTAAGGCAGGGCAGGGATCTTTGGTTTCTCGGTGTTGCTTTTGGATTGTTATGATATGCGAGTTATCTTTTGCTGGGAGCCAACGTGGCCGAACTTTCCAGACTCTAACGTGTTCAAAACGCTGCCGCCAGGGCTCTGGTTGGTTTGCCGAGATTTTGTTCGGCCAAAAAAACTATCCATAAACTTCATTGGCTCCCCGTTGTTCAGAGGATTCAGTTCAAATCTCTTTGTCTTTCGTTTAAAATCTTGAAGCATTCTTCTCCCCAGATATTGGATCATTTTATTTTACCGTATGTACCTCCACGGTCTCTAAGATCTTCAGGGCTTCACCTGGTCACAGTTTCGCGTTTTAAGAGGGCCAGAGCCGGTGGCCGCCCTTTTAGAGTACTTGCTGCTAGGCTATGGAACTCTCTTCCTGTTCATATACGTGCCATTGATGAACTGATAGTCTTCAGGAAGGCCATCAAAACCTTCCTCTTTCCTTTGGACTTGTAAGAGCTGTTATGGTCGTGTTCCCTGATACTGCTTGTTGTCCGGTTTCTTTTGTCCATTATAGCGCCAGGACGCCCCTTTGCTGGGGCAGCTGTGCGCTCTACAAATCCGGATAACATAACATAACATAACATTCCTGACGAAAGCAAAGATCTATAGGTCTATATCAAAAATATTACTGATTTGCATGAAGAATTAGTACCACTGGAAGCACAAAGTATCTGGACTAAAATGGCTAATAAGATGATTGCTATTAAGAATTTTATAGCTAAAATAGGTAGTACCATTTTTGGTAAGATATTATTTCCATTAACGTGGGTAATTGTTGCATTATTAATTCTTAGACTAGGGTGTATGTGTTGTAGATACAGAAGAAATAAAAAGAAAATAACACGAGAAAATGTTAAAAAGAGACAAAAGAAACCAGAAAGAGATCCACAAGAAATAGAATTAGAAGAATTGAGAGAAAGTATGTATATAGAATCTAAAAGAGAAGATGATAAGGAAACAAGAGTTTAAAAATGAACAAGACATTTTGAATTTCTTCTAAAAGGGGAATTAAATTGATTTTTGGGTTTTGATTTTTGTGGTGATAAGATATCACCAAAGGGGGGATTGATGGAGCAGGGTCTTTACTTTTAAACCAAATACTGGTTTCATTTTCGTATGTCATTATTAAAAGTACTACTGATTAATTAGTAATTACTAAAGATTTGTTGAGTCTTGTCTAATCAACCTTATTAACAGAAGAATTACATGTGGGAACGCTATTGCATGGCTAAAATAATAAGTGAACTAAGTTGGTGAGCAAATTGACAATATAGATGTTGCTTATGTGATGTTATTGTGTTTTGCGCTTATAATTAATATGCATTAATGGCTTTTGATGTCGCAAATGGCTAGATAAATACATACACATTAGGGTATTAGCAGGGCAATAACACTGTATAATCATTTCCATGCAGTAATTATGTTTTGTGTTTCCTTTACTTAAGTTGACCATTGTGGCCTACTGTAAAATGGCTACCACCCGCAGCCTGCATTTGAGTAGACGAAAATTGAAAGGAGGCTTTGCGCTGACTGCGACCTTGTCCTCCGATTAAACTGAAAAGCCATGAACATGACGACAAATCTGGGAGTGATGCCAGATGCCCCTGAACATGAAGAATTGTTGCAAATCCAAAATCCGACCTGATGAACTTATAATGGTCCCATGGATGAGCTACATTTTATCCTAAAGAGACATCCGTAGAAGTAACGAATTAGTTATGGACTTCTAATTTCTATTCATTATTTGAGACTATCAATACTTGAGAAAATCCATTGTTGTAACCTAATGTACCAAGACGACATAATTTCCGCCATTCGACTGTTTTGAAAAGATATGTTTTCAACATTTGGAATGTAAATTTGGTATAAATATTAGTAGACTAGAGAGGTCTAGTGCCACTTCTTCCCGAACCAATGATCAGAGGTCCCGATGCTGACGGAGAGGACGGTGACTCTACATGACGGCTAGAAAACTTTGACTATTTGCTGAGGACCAGTTCTGACTTAGAAAACGACTTTTAGCCAGAATAGGTAAATATGAGAGAAATGATCTTGCATTTAATTGGCTTTTCTTACAATTTTAGATAAACAATATTCTGTTTGAATTACTGCAGATAAGATGTTTCACCAAATCTATAGCAACTAGTTGATGCCATTGACCTCAGGGTACATGCAGATTGGTTAGGTATTGAAAAGTGTTTCCCCTTATACATGGCACGGATAGAGTGGTAGGATGTATGTTGGTGTTATGGGCCCCACCAGCGTGTGATGTGTGTGTGCGCGTGTGACTGCGAAATCACTCCGTCCGTGGAAGTAGAGGGGATTCGGAAGCTCCAATCTGCACCACCTGCACTTCAAGCACCTCCGGCGGCTCACACAGGTCTCAGCATAGCCCGTTGTTCTTGCCAGCAGTGGGCCCTTCTACTGCAGGCACCACTCAACCACCAGCACTTTGCATGCGTACTTTAGGCGACTGCTCAGGGGTCTAATGTGTCCCACTGCCCTTGTCATTTCTTTACTCGCTCACGGAGGGGGCCACCAACATCCTTGTATGGCCTGCCGGCAGTAACAGACCATCACGGTCTGGGCCACGCTCCAGCTCAGTACTTCAGTGTGAGTGGGCCCACCTCCCTGCAGCCACCCATCCTCACTACAACCGGGGAGCCGATCCCCATAGATGCCCATTGGTGTCAGCAGGCCCCCAAAGCGCCACAATCACCCGGGGCTTGTCTCTATGAACTGCCCAGAGACGTGCAGGGCCTCCACACAGCTATCCGAAGTGGAGCAGAGCTCCGATTCAAAATGGCGTCTCTTCCTCCCAATGAGGTTGTATCCAGGTGTGCGCTTCTGGGCAGGTCAAATATTAGCAAATGACCCTGCAGTGTCTCCAGTCATGGTGTCTGAGGTATCGGGGAGCCGCTTGAGGATAGCTGGACTCAGGATCACTGAGGATTAGGACAGGAATGTGATCGCTCTGGCGGGAGCTCTGGGAGAAGTGTCTATTTGGCCATCTTGCTTAGCCACACCCTATCACATTAACATATAAGGGAACAGACTTTCTCTGAGTAGGAATGTGAGGCTAGTGTATCAGGATGTAAAGACGAGGCTCTTTGTACAGAGAAACTGAAACCGTATTACAGTTCAGTACAAGGTGTCTCCCCCTTGTAGATTCTGTTACCTGATAGATGATGATACCACGGGGTACATTATTTATCAAGTATGATAAATAACATCTATTCTAGGTGGTGGGGAATAACATGCAGATTTGGGCACGCCAAAATCCCCAGTATAAAGTAAATACTATGTGTTTTGCCCCTGAAAAAAATTGGCAGGTTTGACCTGCCGAAATTTTATGAATATTGAGGTGTAAAACGCATTCAATATTGTTGGATGCATTAAATACCTACCAACTCGTAATTCTGACCCATATGTGAACAGGGGTTTACGCACAGATTGGAATATACTGACCAAGCCATAATCAGGGCCTTAGGAAACCAATGCTCACTGCTTCCGAGCTGCACTGTTGGCAGCTCATGCACTGACTAAGAGAATTCCGAGTTAAATGTATGTGCTTTTGATAGTGTAACTGCATTTCACCAGGCCCACAGCTGTGACTTTGCATGAGTGCACTCATTCATGCCATGACCCTAGGTAGGTTTCTTGCAAGAAAATACATATTCATGGTTACATTGTGGCTAGGATTATGGAGCCGATTAATTTCCCAGTGATGATACTTAAATTGAAGGTAACAGCATAATCGAGCTATTAAGACAAAACGAGAAGAACAGAACCCACTCAGACAGAACAAAACCACCCACAGAAAGAGTTCACATTTGGATTGGGAATGATTTCCTTGTATATCCTGAAAGTAAAAAATGTATTAACAAATATATATATATTTTTTCTCCACCCCTCACTCTTGTGTTACCTCTAAAAACCATCCTACTCCATGCTGCCATCTCTTCCAACCTCCATCACAGGGTGTGCCCTCACCCTACATCTTACAAAGTACATAGTCCCCAGAGCATTTGAAATACTGCAAGCAGTCCTTCCAAGTCGAGCTTCTATCCAAATCAAGCAAACAAGACTTAAATTGTAAATTAGTTATATGTGTACTTTAGCACCCTACTCTAGTAGCTTTGCTGTTTCATCAGCAGATAAAACACATTTAGCAACATAAGCTAAAAAGACCTTCAGCCTAGTAGAGTGTTGAAAGTAAGCCATAAAATCACGAGCTGTGAATTTGTCTCGGTACATCACTACCTTCATTTGTCACTTGACAGTGCTCCTCACGATATCTGGATTAACTATGTCCCTGATCAATCTGCAAGACCCCAGGAGGACTAACCAGTGTCAATCTCAGTGGTGCTGTAATGGAAAATGTTAAGCAAAATTTTCATGGCTCCATCAGTGGCCCTATGGGCTTCTCCAGTGTATTCACTAGCTTTCGGCCTGTTGAACAATGATATCATGTCAAAAATTACACACTTGTTAAAAATGGGGTCTCTAGTTGGCAGTGGTGTGCACCCTGTCCAAGTAGGAACACTCACTCTTGTCAGCATAAGGGAGTCACACAACTAAAATAACCCCTGCTCACCGCCTTGGTAGCTTAGCATGAGCAGTCTGGCTTATCTCAGAGGCAATGTGTAAGGCATTTTTACATACACACTGAGTAACACAGTGAAGACACTACAAAGAATATATGACGTTACAATGCATGCAATTACAACGCAGTCTTTACATTGCAACTACTATTACATTGCATGATTTTACAACGCATACCATTACAACGCATAATACTTTCAGGGCAAACAGTAGGGTAAGTGTTGGATTGTGTAGTGGTAAAAATTAATATTCCCACTCCAGTGAGTACAACAGTAGGGGAAGTGTTGGATAGTGTAGGGGTTAAAAATACTATTCCTACTCCAGTGAGTGCAACAGTAGGGAATGTGTTGGATAGTGTAGGGGTAAAAGTTACTATTCCCATGTACCCCAAAACCCATACCCACCTTAATACAAAAAAAATCTCCATTACTTACCTTATAATGCGTTGTGGTGACATGTATTGTAATGGCATGCATTGTAATGGCATGCAATGTAAAGGCAGTTGCGTTGTAACAGTTGCGTTGTAAAGGTAGGTTGTTGTAATGACTGCATTGAAATGGATGTTTCCCCACTACAAAATGAGTCCACACCAGTTTAGAATAATAGCCAATATTTATCTGAATAAAACAAGACCAAAATGACTAAATTCCAACATACACAAGTAAAGATATCACTTTTCAAAGTTTAAATAAGTTAATTCCATAGAAATCTATTGATGCATTTCTTTTACTACAAAGTACCTTGGATGCGTCAAAATTTCAAAGATGAAACAGGCACAGGGGATGTGAGGTGAGGTGCCAGACAAGCAAAGCGATGAGTCGGTTACTTAGTCCCAGGGGAGGTGATACGCCGGTTCCTTACTGGAAGGGGAGATGTTGCGCTGATCTCCAGACACGGGGCCTCGGCTACTTACTGCTGGGCAATGTCGATGAAGAAATTGGTGCCCAGGGACGATGCATCGAAAATCCAAACGCGCTGCATCACTTCCACAGTGATGAAGCAGGCACAGCATCGGAGTTGGAGTGGTACGCCATGGACTTCAGTTATGTGGTGCTAGAAACTCATGCTGAGGCGGTTCTTCCGACGCGCTGTCATGGAAAGCTGGGGCCTCAGTGTAATCCGTGCTCCGGTGCTGGCAGCGGCGATGCATTAAAGTTTGTAGCGATACGCCGATAACAACAAACGATGGGATGCGATGCATGGATTTTCTTCTGCTGTTCTCAATATTCTACTTCTATTGGCCCAGGAACTGGATTTGGCACCACTTGGCAAGTCGGGACTCTCAGCAGAAAAGCCCAGGCAATAGTAGGTGATGTCTTTGATGGCCCAGAGACTTCATAAAAAGAGGAAAGCACACACAAGGCCTTGAAGAACCTTGGGAGCAGGATACAGAAAGCAACGACCAGTCCTTTTACTCCCAGGACAGAAGCAGAAAGCAGCAGGCCAGCACAAAAAGCACCAGGCAGAGCGGCAGTGCCTCCTACAGCATCAGAGCTCTTCTTCCTGGCAGAATGTCCTCAGTCCAGGAGTGTTCAGATTTGAGAGTGCAGAGGTCCAATACTTATACCCTGTAGTGCCGAAAACTCGGACTTTTCCTGACCTGGCTCCAGACACACTGCAGGGGGACAGCTTTGTGTGAGGACAGACACAGTCCTATTCAGGTGTCAGTGATAACCCCTGCCACCAATCTACCTCAGGTAGGCCCATCATCCTGGTGATGGCCCATCAGGATATGCATGGCACTTGTCAGACAGAAGCACAGAATGTTTAAGCAACAAAATGACCACCTTCTAAAAGTGGCATTTTCAAACATGCAATTTAAAAAACAAACTCACCAAAAGTTGTACTATTAAATTGTGAGTTCTGAGACCCC
Organism: Triturus cristatus; assembly: GCF_964204655.1. Lineage (NCBI taxonomy): Eukaryota > Metazoa > Chordata > Amphibia > Caudata > Salamandridae > Triturus > Triturus cristatus. The sequence goes on along the minus strand of NC_140580.1, from coordinate 743,857,184 downwards.
ACACTCCACACCTCGCTCAGCTCCCAATGGGAAATGACACCTAAAAGATATTTCAAGGCAATATCCGTGTTACCCTATGGGAGTGATAGTCCTTGCAATAGTGAAATACAAAATAGCAGCATTTAACTATTAGGACCTGTAAAACACACCAGTACATGTCCTACCTATTAAATACACTGCACCCTGCAATGGGGATGCCTTGGACTTACCTTAGGGATAACTTGCATGTAGTAAATGGGGAGGTTTGGGCCTGGCAAGTTGGTGCACTTGTCAGGTCGAAATGGCAATTCAAAACTGCGCACACAGACAGTGCAGTGGCAGGCCTGAGGCGTGTTTGCAGGGCTACTCGTGTAGGTGGCACAATCAGTGCTGCAGGCCCACTAGTAGCATTTGATTTATAGGCCCTGGGCTCACCTGGTGCACTTTCCTAGGGAATTACTAGTAAATCAAATATGTCAATTATGTATAAACCAATCACCAATACAATATACACAGGGAGCACTTGTACTTTAGCACTGGTCAGCCGTGGTAAAGTGGCCAGACTCCTATAAGAAGCAAAAATGAAATATAGCACACTGTCAAAAAGAGGAAGTCAGAAGACAAAAGACTGGGGAAACCACACCAAAGGGAGCTAGTTCTAACAGCGATATTGTTAAAGCTTGATAAATACAAGTTCAGTGTTAATCCTGATTTGATGTCTGAAAGTAAGGTGATCAGCTCAGTATTGAATTCAATGATATTATACATATCCAAAGCTTATGAATTTATTTGGGGTATGTGGCCTAGTTAGAGTTGTAAAAACAACAGTTGATGGACAGAATGCAGTTAGAGTTGTAGCACTGCTCAGGTATTTGCCAGTTGTGTGACACCCATTAATTTATCATTTATACAATATCCATTTTTAGAAGTGTTTGCCAAGATGAAGTTACGATTCTGAATATGTGGGTCAAGCACTAACTGTGTAGAGCCAGAAGATTCTTCTAGAGCTGTGTTTGGATTTTATTCATGCCTGATGTGCTTGTGCTGTGCTTGCAAAATCTCTTGTAAAGAAAAAATCTGAAAGCGGCTTAGAGCCTGCCCAATGCTTACTTTTACTTACCATTTATCGGCTCCCACGCCACTAAAGTTTCCTTGCTTCCTATGGGTCATTGCCTCCTCCCCGCTGCCCGCTTCCTCCTGGGCTTTGAGTTTTTGTACTTGCCGTGGAGCATGGACAAAGTACAGCTTTGTATGCCCAGTGTCCTTCCACTGTCTGCAGGCTCCTGCGTGTACTCCATTTTTCAATTTTTGGCATGCAATCTTAGAGAGTACATGTGTCTTCAGCCCATCTCCTTAACCCCTGCCATCCTCCCGCTCCCCGTAGTGAGACCCCCCTCTCCCCATGGTATCAAACTCATCCCGCCCTCTTCCCACTTGCTGTTGTTTAACCCAAAATCTCCCCCACCCCTGCCCTCCTCCCGCTCCCTGTTGTATCTCTCTGTCACCCTCCTAATCCCTCCTCACACTCCCTATGGTTTCACTAAACCCCCCACCCTTCTCCCTCTCTGTGATGTCTTCCTTACACTCCGTCCTCATAATGCTTGGCTCCCTGTGCTTTTACATGTTTGTCACCCTCATCATGGTGTCACCATCTCCCCATTCTCCTCTCATTCCCTGTAGTTTTATCCAACCCCACTGCCCTCCTCCTGCTCACTGATGTTTTTCCAACCCTTGTGTTGCTTGCCCCCCCAACCTCTTGTGTTGTCTTTTACATATCACACAGCTGTGAGGGCTGCTTTGTGACATGTCTTTAATTTTTTTTTTAAAAAGGCGCTAGGACACAACCAATGCTGGCCGCATCCTAGTGCTTTTAAGATATTTTTTTACTTGAGCTGCTGTGCAACATGTACAAAAAACATTGATAAAGCCAATACATTTTGAATAGGTGAAACCTATTGACTGCCAATTCTTGTTTACTTTAAATTCTCAGGTAACTGCTTGTTATTTTTGCTTTATGATTTAACCTTCATACTCTTTTTGAACTGGCCTCTACCAAGTAATTGAAATGTTCTTCTTCTTATCATCATTATGATTATTATTAATATTATTATTATTATTATTATTATTGTTGTTGTTGTTGTTGTTATTATTATTATTACTATTTTTTAATTCTTAGGATTAAGATCAAAGTCTCTGTATGTATTTTTAATTGTTTATTTGAATGAACAGAATAAATCACAATGTGTCTCCTTTTGAATGGACATTGTTAATGAGATGCTATCTTTATATTAAAATTTTGAAAAATCACTGCAATTCTTTTATTCAGATAAGACTTTTTCCTTCCAATTTTTAAAGCCAGATGTTCAGAAGCATAACTTTTAATTTACATTTAATATCACAGAGTATAGCAGCTCCTTGGGCACAAAAAGAAATTAAAAAAAAAGCTCATGTAATCAAAAGCAAATATAGACTCAATAGAGGACAAGGATTGACAAAGTCAAAGGCTTGGTCTTAAAGATAGCCATGCTATTGGCTTTGTCAATGCTTATGAACACTTGCATACGACCACATGCACAAGACGCATTCGTATGCATGTCAGCAATTTTGAAATGGGTTCGTATTGAGAAAACCAATTGTAGGATGTCCACAAGGTGCCACCAAGCATGCATCTCTTACAACACCCTTGTGCACATGCATCTTGATGCATGCATCATAATGACCATGTTTAATTCAAGCATTCCATCCATTACTTTTTTGTATACTTCAGTGTGACGTCCTAAGTAAGATGTGTATGAGTGATGTGTATGTCCGTATTTGGGTCCTGTACGACCAAGCTGCACCCGATTAATGAGCCCAAATTAGGGCAAAACCGGTCTTGCGTGCTTGAATTCCGGTTCAGGGAGAACCTGGCCTGGCAATTCGGGCTGGACTGTTCTTAATGGAACTTGGTCAAGACTGATTTGCATATGGCTGGGCCCCAAACTAAGGTGGCTTTGGGGTGCAAAATATTGATGGACTGGGATGCCGCCCGAGTAATTACGAGTGAGCGAGATGAATTCAAGCATTTCATCCTCACTTTTTTTTATACTTATGTGTGACTTCCTAAGTGTGATGGCCAGATGTTGTTTTCATGCTCACTATGGCACTAGAACCAGGCTGCAACTTGGTGATGAGCCCTAATCAGGATGAAACTGGTCTTTGCTTGCTTGTGTACTGGTTCACGGAGGACCTAGCCTAGCAGTTCATATTAGCTGTTTCTATTGGAGCAAGGTCAAGACTCATTTGCATGTGGCTGGGTCTAAACTGGTGGCATGGTGTGCAAAATAAACATGGACTAGGATGTGGTTCCAAGTAACTCTCAGTGGCTGAGATTAGTTCAAGTATTCCATTCATCACTTTTTTGTATACTTACGTGTGAGGCATGCACACGCATGCATCATGACCTGGCCTCATTTTATTTGTTTTTTAATTTACCATTCCAAAATGGAGACGGCCAGTCTTGGAGAAGTCAGGCATCTGAGGCCCTCTAACAATAAATAAATACATGTAAAAAAGAAGGATGTGATGAGGAGGAGGAGCAGGGGAGGAATAGTAGAGTGACGTGGGCTGGGGGGAAGTAAACACTGCCAGGAGAAAGCAGTGGGACACAATAGAGGAGTTATATTTTTTTTTAAATAAAAAAATAAAGAAAAGTAAAATCTAAGGTGGTGGTAGGAAGGAATAAACAAGTTTGAGGAGAGGGTAGTAAAGTGAAAGGGAAAAGCATCACACGTGAGAGAGATCAAGTATACACGTGCACAAACAAGGAGTGCTGAAAATAAAAGAAAAAAGTAGTTCCCTAAATGCAAGTGACATTGGCAGTGGAAGAAAAAGGTACAGGCAATCAGAACACAGAGTGACTGGACTGCTCCTGGGTGGGGAAATCACATTTACAAGGAGGAAATCAATCACATCAAGAACTGGGAATTAAGATTAACAACAAAGCCCTGCAATCATGAGCAAGTGGCAGACCCACAGGCCACGCTATGTATATTGGAAATAATAGGGCTGGTCAACAGACAGGGAAAGCTGTCTATGGCTAAGATTTAACGAAATAGTGGTATAACCTTTTTAAATCTGGCTAAAGACTGCTTTAGTGGTAAAATGACCTCATGCCATTAATTCTTCAAAGTATAATGTAAACCATAGAGTGAATGGACTTTAGATCATCCCTGTTCAGCCACTGGTTTTCTTTTGCTTTTCATGATTTGCCATTGCTTGGATATCATTTATCAAAGCTAGGGTATTACATGGACGGTTACATTGTCCCATTTGTGTTTTCTTAGGTTTAGCTGATGGGACTCGCTAATGGTAATCATTTCGTTAGACAAGAGCCAGTTTAATGTAAGTACACTGCTGATACAACAACATTTTACTTGCCAAGCTGTGTTTTTTATTTAGGAAATATTGCTATTTGAATGCTTGAGCCTGTCGTAAGGATACTGTGCTATTCACTTACTGGACTTGTGCATTTGTTTGTTTTATTTCGAAGTCATGAGAACATGTTGCTGGAGTTACAGCCTTTTTTGCACACAAGTGATACGTATGTGCTCATGTAGGCTTACTTAAAGCTGCAGCAAAAGCACTGGCTTTTGTCAAGAGTATCCATTACGCAATATTTTGCTGTGTATGTCTTTTACGTTCATTACACACTTCATCTTCTAAATCTTGTTCCATAATCCTCTTTTTTTGAGGGTATAGCTTAACTCTGCTAATGCAGTATTTTCAGCAAAGGGCCTGACTCCCAGCCTCCATATTGCTGTAGCCCAAGGTGTTGCTTCATTATGGAATTTGTCTTCTAGGACAGCGGGGCGAAGCCACCCAAAGTTGCACAATGATTACTAAACACTGAATATGTGATGTTACATCGCATGTGCTACAACGCATGCGATTACAATGCGGTCGTTGCAACAGCCGCATTGTTACAACGCAAGCCATTACCTCGCAAGTCGTTTCTACGATTTGCTGTAGGGGGTGCTCTGGACTTAGGAATAGTATAATTTACTATTCCAACTCCAGCGTGTGCAACAGTAGGGAAGGTGTTATAATAGTAAATTATACTATTCCTTAGTTTAGCACACCCCCTACAGCAAGTTGTAGAAATGATTGAGATGTAATGGCTTGCGTTGTAACAACACAGTCGTTGTAACGACTGTGTTGTAATCGCATGCGTTGTAGCGCATGCGATGTAAACGCTCGTTCCCCTAAACACTACCTCTAACAAATAGCCACAAATATTGGCTTTGCCAATGCTTTACTAGAATCGAATTTGAATCCGAATTTCAATTTTTGCAAACTCTGGCTTTATTGCCCGTTTGACCTGTTGAGTGAAATTCCATGGCACCTTGTCATGTAGTTGTTCAAAGTCCAAATAAATGACATACACTCACATTTGCTAACATCTAACCCTTTTATTATTTTTGGTTTTTAGCTACAAACCACACATCCTTTCACATTACGGGATCTCAAAGGATGCAGTGACACCAGGAATAAATTGGTTGTTTTAGGGTGTTTTGTTTGGTTTTGAAACTATACAAAAACAGAAGGGAAAATAAGGATGTTATTATTTTACTATTTGTTTAATATTACAGATACTGCATACCGGGCTAACAACCAGGCGTTCAGGTGCAAATAAATGATGAGAAGATTATGTTTAGATTGGAATACACGGACGCAAAGCATAATAAACACGTGGCAAGTGGGCAGGAGAAGGACGGAAATTCTGCACAGTCCATTGAAAGGGCTAAAGTCCATGTCTCAGTTAATGGTTGTGCAGTAAAGCTACAAAAAGGTGAATTCTGCAATGTTTTTCTTTCCACTGAAGTTTTGTTTTCTTATACTTATGTGATTATGAAATGGGCTGTTGATTACAAAATATATCAATTCCCTGTTCTATATTTCTTTAGACAGGTCGAAGTATTTCTGCTGGCTTATCACCAGCTGCAATGCCTTAGTAGGATACAACAGGGACAGTTGATGACGTGAGTTTCCTACTTATGGGATTGTCATTTCACGAAGAATCTTCACTCCCAACAGCTGTGGATAGGAGGGACCGCATTGCATATAGTGACCTGGGGGCGCAACAGGTGTGTATGCCCACTTTATGTGCCCCTGGGGCACATTGGTATTACAATAGGGGCTCCTAGAGGCAGTGTCCCTTCTGTAATACAGATTGTGTCAGTACATAAATAGTGAGAGCACGAGATAAGGGGACATTCCCTCATTCATATGAAGGCATGACACTGTGCAAAAGAGGGAACACTTTGCCTCCGTGTCCGGGGCATATTAAAGTCGCTCATGGGAAAAAAGGCAGCCAGGAGGTGAACTAACTGTGAACACCAAAAAGTGTTGCACAGTCAGTTTCTCCTTAAGAGGTCTCTCTAAAAGGGAGAAAAATAGTCCCAGGGGCACCCCAGACATCCCCAAGCATATGGATGCATTCACTCCTGCACAGGGAGGTTACCCCACCCTTGGAAATCAGGCCACGTTGCCACTTGTCCTTGTTTGCACTGTACACACCTAGTCTCATGTGTGCAGCGCAGCCAACATAAAATGCCATTACACCCAATCTATGGGACGAACACCTGGGAGTTACAAGACGTCAAGACCAGTCAATTGTGAACGAGGGGAGTGATGTGCTAATGTATAGTACGATTTTACTGTGCTTAGAACACTTTTTATGCCATTTTATTAATTGCCGAAAGAAAGTGATTTTGACTGACTGACTGATGTGCTAAGGTGGTGTAGTAACAATCGCTTCCGACAAGAATCAAGTAAGCAGGTCAATCATCACTGTATGTAACGCCCACTTAGGACCTGGAGACTGCTGAATGCAACCAACAAAATGAAACCAGACTTGCTTTGCCATTAACAAGAGGATGAAATCCACCTTTATCTGTGACGTGCATTTGTGTGCGCTAAGGAACTAACAGATGGTCATGTGAAGAACCTTTACATGCAGTAGGGGCATCCCTTCCTCGTCTCTATAATACCCCATTGGGAAAGGAAGAAGACAAAGCGCCCAGATAAGAGATAGGGTGATTATTAATGGTGGTGCAGCTGAAAAGTCGTTCGTATTTGCAAGCGATCCATGTTTGAGACAACAGGAAAGTGGTAGATTTTCAGTCAGTGCAATGTAGTAAATTTATAATATACATGATACTTTATGACATCATGCATAGGATATACATACATCATATATGTTGTTTGCCAAGGGTGTTGGTGGTGTCAACTGTGTAATGTGATATGGCCGCGGGGGTGGGGGTATATAAGGAAATAATACTGAGCTGGCATGTTCTCAAGATCTAAGATGTGAGATTTTTGGCAGGGAAGGAATGGCCCACACTTCACAGTTAAGTACATTGCACAGGAGAGTACTAGTAATTCAAAGGAATGCAATTTAGGGGATGCACATAGTGGGTTTTTTCTAAGTTGATTTTGGCTAGCAAATTGGGAAATTTAGAGGCATGGGATGAATTCTAATACGTACACCAAAATCAGACATTTGTTATTGGCCCTTTACTTGGCAAAGAGCCAGCATGTCCATGGAGGATGGATATGTTCAGATGACAAAAGTAATCATCTAGAGATGGAATAACCTGAGGAATACCTACCAATAAGCTATGAATTAGTCTACAATTTATGTACCTATGTTAAGGTCAGGTGCAGGAGTGAGAGGGGATATTTCTAATACTGAGAAATTAGCACTGCCAATTTTCTTTTTCAGTTTTTGTGTTCAAAATATTATATTAGGATTTTTTATAGACCTGACAAACAAAAAAGGATACAGTGTTGGTATATGTAGTAAAATAGTACAATTAATAAAATGTTATCTTAACAGTATCTATATACCAAAAATTGTATAATTGTCATAAAATTAGTTAAATTATAACAGCTGACAAAGGAAACATACGAGGCTACTCCACAAAACAATGGTTATACATCACTGTGAACCGAAGCAATAGTGTTAAGAAACAATCTACAAATACAATTTAATATAATCTTCAATTGGTTTCCATAACTGTTGAAAAGACGAAGTATTTTAAATGGTCCTTTGTACGATAATTGAGCACCACATCTAATAAAAATAACATATGACCTCCATGCATGGATTGATATTGTTTCTGATGATTTCCTACTGGAAGTAATGGATTTAATAGTAATAGAGATAAGGAGATAAAAAAGTTTAGATTGAGGTTCCAATAAGGTGGATGATAAAACATAGGATTTACCAATAAGCATGTTATAGGTGAGTGTCAGAAATATGAAGTATTTTAACAATAATATCCCAAACATTTTTCCAGAATTGAGCTATTATATTACATTCAAAAAGCATATGTTTCAAGGTACCATCATAACATTTGCAGTTCCAACAAAGTGGAGAGTCTATAAGTTTAGCCTTAAATAATTTATAGGGAGTCCATAAACAGTTAAACAAAATAAAGGTGTTGGTTTGGGATAATGATACAGGAAACAAAACCTGAGATATTAATAGACCAAATTAGACTTCATTCTTTTAGCGAGAAATTCAAGGAAAGTCCTGTATCCCATGAGAACCAAAGTGAGCCCTGCTTTAAAATAAATGCCTTTGTGGTATTGAAAAAAAAATGCAGTTTAATATATACGAGGAATACGAGCGTTTTTTTCTTCCATATAAATTTAGAAATAAGCTTATCAAATTTTCTGTAAACTGAAAGGGTAATTGAATAGGAATCATCGATAAGGTATAGAAAATAGTTGGAGCTAATACCATTTTTATGGTTTCAATTTTCCCCACCACGACAAATGTAGAGTGGACCATTGACTTATTTTTTCAGTAATTTTGGTATGTAGATATTCACAATTGAGAGTAATGGAGTGTTTTAAAGGAAGTGAAAAGAGTATACTTAAATATTTAATTTTCTCTCTTTGCCAGATAATTTCACTATTATAAAGTACTGACGGTGTACAATGCGCATTTAGGGGGAAAAAGTCAGTTTTATGAGTATTCAGAGTGTAACCGGAAACAATGGAATAATTACGTATGACATCTAAAACTGCTGGTAAAGAAGTAGTTGGATTGCTAAGATATAATACGACATCATCTGCATACGCATACGTTTTAATGTTGATATCAGCTAACATAATTCCTTGAAATGTCGACAGAGTTTCGAATGTGTGAAAGAAAAGGTTCAATTGCCAGTAAAAAAAGAAGAGGCAACAATGGGCAACCTTGCCTGGTTCCTCTATAAAGAAAAAAGGGATTTGAAAACTGACCATTAATAAATAATCGTGCTGAAGGTGAGCCATATAAAGTCGATGTCATTTTTATAAAACTATTACAAAAATTGAAAAAAGAGAGCGTTTGAAAAAGAAATTGCCAGTGAATCTTATCAAACGCTTTCTCTGCATCTAAGGCTAATAAACAAGCCTGGTAGAGGGTAAGGGTAGAGGCCTTATCAATGACATGAAAAAGGAGTCTGGTGGGGTATTGACAGAGAAACGTTTTGACATAAATCCAGATTGATCCATATGAATAAGGGATGATAAAACTTTAGCTAATCTGGTGGCAAGGATTTTTGCAGAAATTTTACAATCCGGGTTGATCAGAGAAATAGGACGATCATTTGAAACTTTGGTATGGTCTTTATCTGGTTTAGGTAAGACTATAATTAATGCCTCTGTAAAAGATCCACCAAGCACATCGGATTGAGCAAATGTAGTAAACAGATGGTGTAGGTGAGGAATGAGGGTGTCAGCAAATGTTTTATAAAATTCTGCGGGAATACCATCAGGGCCAGGTGATTTTTTAGGTTTAAGCGATTGGATAGCTAGTAAAAGTTCATCTGTTGTAATAGGGTTGTCTAACTTGGATTTATCAGACTGGGATAGTTGAGGTAAATTGGCTGATGTTAAAAATGTATCAATAATTTGAGAATCTAAAAGGTTTGGGTTACTGTATAGGGAAGAATAGAATTTAAGAAATTCTTCTAGAATGTCTGGGGAAGATCCAGAAACAGTATCATTATGTCTATGTATAGCATGAATTTGGTGTTTATCTTTCTTGATACGGAGCTAATTGGCTAAGAGTTTACATGATTTGTTGGCCTTAAAAGCAAATTTAGCTCTTTGGTTTGCAATTCGTATCTAAATTTTTGCAATGTAGTTTTAAAAACAAGAATTTGAGAAGAGATAAACAATCGTTCAAATTTTGCAATTTGTTTTTCGAGGTGTAACAATTTTGGTGTTAAACGATTTATTTTCATGTGCCATTATAGAAATAACAATTCCTCTTAAATAAGCTTTAAAGGCATCCCATTTGACAATAGGGGAGGTAATATCATTGAGGTTATGCAAAAAATATTCATGAATAGCTTTTAAGATGGTATCTTTGTGAGTATCCTGTGCAATTTACCCTTCAGTGGAGCGTCCTGTTGGTGACCTACCTCTGCTGTCCTGCAGTCCCTCGCCGCCGCCACCTACATCAGCGGCCGCAGAGTGGGGAAAGAACAGGAAAACTACATTTCCCAGCAGCCCAAGCGCCACCGGACCCGCGGACGTCCCGTTCGCGCCACGAGGCGCTCAAAAGAGCGACGCAGCCTCGGTGGAGCGGGTCTCCTTGTGCAATTTACCCTACAGTGGAGCGTCCTGTTGGTGACCTACCTCTGCTGTTCTGCAGTCCCTCGCCGCCGCCACCTACATCAGCGGCCGCAGAGTGGGGAAAGAACAGGAAAACTACATTTCCCAGCAGCCCAAGCGCCACCGGACCCGCGGACGTCCCGTTCGCGCCACGAGGCGCTCAAAAGAGCGACGCAGCCTCCGCGTCGCGGGACGCGCGCGGGCGACGCCGGGCTGAGCCCGGGCAGAGGGCAGGCCGTCTGTGGCCGTCTGGGGCAGGAAGAGGCAGGGCAGGGCCACGGATCTTTGATTATCTACGGACTCACAAGTGTTCAGTTCCACGCATATACCTGTTTTACAGGTTATTGTATTTAACGTCATGATGTCGAAGTCCAAGTCTACTAACCAACTTGGTACAGGAGAAAAGAGGACTATGGATAATTATTTGGTAAAAGTCGTAAATAAGATCAACAAAGAACGGAGACTCTCATTGGGCAGATCAAGCCTTGAAGTACCTTTAGCGGACACATTAGCACTTAATACTGAAACATCTATTTTAGAAAGTTGTAGGGGTAATACTGACATTGAGACTGTAGAGGTGATTGTCGATGTACCCCCTGATGTGGTTAATGTTGAAAGCATTGACGAGCCTATCTCCTTAAATGACTCTTCCCCCCCACAGACTACAGCATCTTGTTCCAAAACCACCCCAACTCCTTCTCCTATGCTGAGGAAAGTGCGGGCGTGCAGGAAAGCACCAGTGAAGAGGGTGGTGTCCCACAAGTCTAAAAAGCAGGGTACAATCCAACCAAGCAGGGTGGTTACACCAGATTCGTTAAAAGATATACTGGGGACTAATGATAAAGCTGAGGGGGTTTTCCTTCATACAGCCTCAATAGGACATCTGGTATCTATCATTGAGTCAAAACTGGAGGCCTTAATTAGCCCCTTGCTGGTAAAGTTAAATTCAGTCTCTGCAGAAGTAGACTGTTTAAAGGGTCTCTTGGCCTCTTATGAAAATCGACCTTCTTCCTTGATAACCCCCAAACCGGCCGCTCCGGCCCCTGGGGTTCATAATTCAATAGATAGTGCCTTGGGACCTACGTTTGGTATTTACAGTAAGGGAGCCTCTGTGAACCCGGGGGACAGCAGCCAGTTAAGTCGGCCTGTAAATGTACCATCCACTGCAACATCAGTACCTTCCTCTTCCCCTTTAGCCACTTCATCAGGCACAGCTTTCCCTGCATGCACACGCCCACAGAATGTACAGAAGCCTGTAGCTGAGGGAGATGTTGGGTTTACTAATCACAAGAGAAATCATATCGTTAATCTCCCACCACAGTGCGCACCTTACGCAGTGGTTTTGATTAATGTCCCTGAGGTCGACTCCAGTATGCTTAACTCCAGGCAGGAAACTCACGATTCTCTAAAAAACAAGTCACTTGCCTGGCTCAACAAAAACTGTGGTTTTCCGCTGGCATTTTCTAAAGATATCTTGTCTACCCGCAGAGTTGGCTGGATAGGGGAAGGCAGGAAAACCACCAGAGGGGACTGTATTATAGTTAATTTTAAATACCCACAGCATGTGGCAACTGTCCTCCTAAAAGCCGCCTCCTTACCCAACCAAGTTAATTCAGTCTCTGCTAAACCTCTGGGTTATTTTTATAGTTATTTGAATTGCCCGCAACTACCACGGCATCAACAGGATGAGCATTATGACCCTGGTTTAACTAAAGGGTGGGTTGGTTACCCTCCTAACTTGCTACCGAGAGTCCCGATGCATTGTAATAGAGGGGATATTCCCGGAAATGAGCCATTTAGCAGGCAGAGGGATTACACCTTCCCCCTTTTTAATCGATATTCTGCCTTGTCCTCATTGGAGGAAAACGACTGACTGTTTAATAACATCAGGAAGTCGAACGACAAACAAGCTACCAGTGAGCAGTCCAACATAGCAGCGATTGCTTTTTCGCCCTCTCAATTTGAAACTAATAAAGTGGATGCTGTTATGGTGAGCATAGGAACTAAACGGACAAAGACTGTAACCTTGCCCTCCGTCGGAGACTCCCTTTTAATTTCAGAACCCTGCCTTGTAGAACGAGTAAACGATTGTACAGTGGCAAACTGTGATTCTAATACAGGTTACCGCGTTGTTACGTGGAATATTGCAGGTTTGAAAAGGAAATTAGATTCCCCTTTCTGGAGGGATTTTATTAATATAGGGTATGATATAATATGTCTTCAGGAGACTTGGTGCGAGGAACCTATTTTTATTGAGGGATATTCAGCACACAGTTTGAATGCAGTGAGTTCGACCGCTGGAAGAGCCAAAGGTGGTCTCTTGATTTTAATATCTACTAAACTAAACTCCTGCAAAACCAAAAGTTGTGTTTCAGTGGATGTCTATTCTCAGGTATTACGTCTAGAGTTTGATACAGGGAAAGATTTGTTGCTGATAAAGTTTTATAATAATGTATTCACTGCTGACAGAGGTAAAATTCTGATCCAGCTAGAAAAAGAAATTGTGAGGACTCAGGCCGTTTCAGGCCATCAGTCGATTGTCCTTTGGGTGGGTGACTTTAATATAAGTCCTTGTCCTTTTGCCATGAGTAACTTATGTGGTTTAAGAAGGGAATCCGGTAATACGGAGGAAAACGATTGTTTACATTTCCCACATTGTGCGTATGGTACCGCCCTAAATATGACAATTCGATCATTTCAAAGGCACAATACGGATTCAGGAAAGGTCTGGGGACGCTGGAGCAGTGTGTTAATTTAGACCTCCTTATACATAAATATACTGTTGCTAAGGATGGCAATCTGTTCAGCGCCTTTGATCTTGTAGATCACAACATCTTATGGGACACCCTGTTAGATCTAGGCGCCCCTAAAGAGTGTGTATACGTTCTGGCCCGGTTATACTCCGGACTTTCATGCAAAGTACGTTATGGTCCTATGGGAGAATGTACGCCCTTTTTTAAAGTCGCAAGAGGTATTCGCCAGGGGTGCGTCTTGGCTCCGTTTTTATTTTCACTATTTATAAATGAAATTGATTCGATTTTAAGTAAATTCCATTCAAACGCCCCTGTGATTGATAGAAGCGTTACTCCTATTTTATTATACGCAGATGATGCGGTTCTCTTATCACGAACACAGAATGGCCTACAACGCCTAATAGATAGATTTGTGTTATTTACCAAAGATAGGAAACTGATTATCAATAAGACCAAGACTTTTGTTATGACCTGTGGAAAGAGGGTGAAATCTAATTCTTCCTTCTTTATTGATAAAGTTAAAATACAACCGGTCAACAGTTTCTGTTATTTGGGGATAACTTTCTCCAAGGATGGGAAATGGACTAATGAGGACGAGAATGTGAGGTTAAAGATGAATAGAAATACCAGTAGTATTTTTAGATTCGCGGCCAAATTAGGGCAAAGGAGAATGAAAGACATGCTGGCCATTTATAAAGCTAGGTGTATTTCATCTGCCTTATATGGGGCAGGAGTATGGGGACACCATCCTGTTACTAGTTTACAGAATGATGAAAATAAGTTTTTGAAGAAACTGCTATGTGCCCCCTCCTCAGTTCCCAATATCTTAACTCATATGGAAGCCGGTATTGACTTTATCATGGACCTAGCTGCTCTACACCCATTGTTACTTTGGCGCTCTATTTGGTCTAAAACTGAGACAGTATTTACACAGACAATCATCAAGGATTGTTTGAATCTTGATACCGTGGCTGAGTTATATTTACTACTGGTTTGATCTTCTGTTTGATTGTAACATTCGTCTGAACCCTGAAGCAGCTGCACTAATACCCAAGAAAGACATAAAATTGAGGTTTCTGGCACATAAGAATGCTGCTAGAGAGAACCAGTCCAGTAACTTAACAACTGTTGCTTCTTACCTTGATTTGGATTTAAGTAGAGGTTTTCAGACATATCTTACGACTGTGACTTATAACTCCCACAGATTTGTCCTAACCCGCTTAAGGCTAGGGATTGTGCATCACTTAGTCTCATTCCTGGATATGAAGATCAAATCTAGTATGCTGTGTCCTTGTGATAACATTTCAAAACAAAGCTGCTGTCATTTTTTACTGTTCTGTAAATTTTATTGTCATTTTAGGAAATTTTATCTAAAACCTATCCTTTTAAAACACAAGATACGTTCTACCAAATCAGCAATGAAGTTTTTAACAACTCTGGAAAGTCCTGATACCTGTTTTTTTGTGGCATCCTATGTGCTTAAATGCATAAATATAAGGAAGTCCATAGTCTGTGTTGATTAGTTAAACCTTGTTATGTATTTTGCACATTTAGGTATCGCCCAGACTTTTTTTTATGCATTTTGTAGTTTAAATGAATTCTGAACAACGTATTTCTGGCTCTGTTTCTATGCTTTGCATCTTTTGCACATCTGCACATACTAGATACTTACATGGAACGTGCACTTTGCTAAAAATATAATGAATATGTTTCGTTGATAAATTAAGTTTAATTCTGAACTGTTTAAGGAAGCATTATGCACTTTAACAATGTTTACATATTGTCTTCTGTCATGTTCAGTGTATAAGATATTTTTGGATGTTATGTATTTTATGTGTCTTGTTTTGCTTATATGGTTGTATTTTACATACCGAATAAAGCTTTTGAACTGAACTGAGTATCCTGTAGAACAACATCAACATTCATGCGCCATATGGAATGTGAAACTGAAAGATTACCTGTAAATGAAGCGAGATTATTGCATGGTCTGAGATTTCAATATTACCAATAATAGGTCAAGTTACAGCTTTGATTAAATCTGTAGATACTAATAAATAATCTAATCATGAGTGAGAGTTATGTGGATTGGAGAAAAAGGTGAATTATTTTTGAGTGGGAAAATGTAGTCTCGAGATGTCAACCAATTTGGTGTTTTTAAATAAAGTTCTGAGAGAATGAAATGCTTTAGGAGGAGCATATTTAATGGAATATAGTCTACCTAAAAGAGTGTCATTAATCAGATCAAAATCGCCCCCCAAAATTAAGGAAACTTTCCCAAGTTTAAGAATCTCCGGAGTAATATGCGCCCAAAAAGTAGGGTCATCTGCTGTTGGTCCATAAATATTAATTAGATGTAAAATCATATTTCCAATTTTAACTTTGACCAAGAGAAATCTACTGTCCGAGTGAGATTTGTTATCTAGGATTTGTAATTGAGGAGTTTTTGAGAATAGAATAGCCACACCATTTTTCTTACCTTGTACAGGAGATAATCTATCCAACCCAGTTCTTTTACATGTACTTTAAAATGGTGTTATCAACGTGAGTTTCTTGTAACAAACAAATATGAGCTTTTTGCCTATGTAAATAATCTAAAATCTTCATTCTTTTAACTGGACGACATAAACCTTTGACATTGAGTGAAACAATTTTAACTTTTGGAGAACTTTTCATAGTTTATAAGGTAAAAGGAAGGGAGATAGAAAAAGAGTGGAGGAGATATAAAGACAACAGAAATAGTAGAAAAATCCAGAGGAGTAGCCAATAGACATAGAGGACAGAAAAGTAAAAACCATGTATATATACAAGATAGGAAGGGACATACATATATAGCAAGGAGCCACACACGTGCATCCAAGAAGAAGTAAAGGATGAGGATAGCCTACCCGTACTAATAGGACTAGCATAATAACAACAGGAGTATTATTGGTTGAACATTACATATATCTGCAAGTCATATAAGCAGTAGTAAATCAGAAAGTGAATGTACTAAGAGAATAACTTCAGGTAGGGAAGTCTTGTGTATCCATTGAATGAGGAGAGTGGTTGTCTAAAAAAGCCTGGAGGTCCTCCGGATGATGAAAAGATTTGGAGATGTCGCCTCTCCAGATACGCATTATGGATGGATCGAAGAGTCCATATTTGAAACCAGAGTCTCCTAGTCGTGGTCTCATCGCTGCAAAGTCTCTTCTGATTGCCACCGTCTCTTTGGCGAAGTCTTGGTGAATGAAAATCTTCGAACCATTGACAAGGAGAGAAGGAATTTCACCTGCTGCCTTCCTAATGAGAACGAGGTGATGGTGATGCAAAACTTTGAAGATTACTTGCCTGGGCTTAGTTTTAACTGGTTTATGGTGTGGCGGAATACGATGTGCTTTATCAATTTCAAATTTCTCAGAAAATTTCCTATTCAAAAAATTAGGTAGCAGATTTTCTAAATCTCGCCTGCAATCATTGCCTTCAATATCTTCAGTCAAATTAAATATGCGTAGATTATATTGCCTATTCCTGTTCTCCAATTTGAGTAATCGGTCATTTATGAAGGGGATTTTTTTAACCATTGGCAATAAATTATCTGTTTTAGTAATAACATCATGCAGCTTGATCTCATTATCAGCAACCTTCATTGAAAGACTAGCCTTGTCCTTCCGTAAATTTGTAATCTCTGTGGCAATATTATCTGTGGTTGACCTGACAGCTTTTAATTCCTCCAGGATAGTAACAAGGGAAGGTTCTGATGAATCAACCATTTTTGACTTTAAAGGAGGAGGAGAAACAGTCTGTTTGCGTTTATTTGCTGCAGATTTATTTTCCATTTTTAGTGAAATAAATTAATAAACCCAAGCAGAATATTCAGAATGAGAGTAAAATGAAAGAAAAAGAATTCAAACCAGTGCAGCAGTTAAGACTAGCTGGGGGAGGAGACCAAGGCCGAAGCAGCGCCCTTTCCTGAAGTTGAGCTCTGCCTCACTGACAGGAATCCTGGAGCAGGCTGAGGGAAGTCTCGGAAGGAAAGAAACTGCAGCTCGAAGATGTCCAGAATCATCGAATTCGGCAGAAAAATCACTCAGCTGCTCTCCTTGAGTTAGGTAAGTAGTGCTATGGACAGGAAGTCTAAAATTACTGTATTTTCGGCTTTTTAAACCTCGTCGATAAGACGGGTGAGCCGGAGCTAACTAGCGAGCCGCCATCTCTTTTTCAGTTTTATATAGCACGTACTAGACCCGAAGGTATCAGAGCACTTTACACGAGCACCAGTTGTGTTACAGAACATCACATTCATTTTTGTTCGGCACAGGGAGATTAAGAGAATTGCCAAAAATCACTGGATGTTGGGCGTCCCTGCTGAAACTCAAACCCAGTTCTCCTGATTCGAAGTGGACCGCCCTAGCCATTAGGCCACATCCTCTCCCCTAACACAATGTAAGCAGTGGATGAGATAAAATCTCGTGTGACAGTTACACTATATGAGTAGGCTTCTGGGTGAGGGAGTGATCGAGTCTAGGGGAAAGATGATTGGCGGGGGTGGTTTTGTGGAAGTGGTGAAGGCAGGAACTTTTAGAGAGCTAAACATCAAGGATATACTTGTCATCTGGTGTGTAATTGATGTAAATTGAATGAAATGAGATGTGTTTGTCATCAGCGGAGACATGATATGAGAAACCAAAAAAACATATGATATCACAGAGAAACAATGTGTATTGAGAGACTAGAATATGGTCCAAGATAGATCAATGGGGGTTGCCAACCAAGGTAGTGTGTGACTAACGAGAGTCTTGTACACAAAGAAACAAAAACAAATAACAGGAGAGATGCAGGTTGTAGTGTTGGATATGTGAAGCATAAATAAGAGACAATTGCAGGCACAGTGTGCTGGCATATCACGAGAAAAGCTGCAGTCTAGTTAAAAATGACAAAAATCAAAAAGTGTTAGTTGCAGTTAGCTGACTCAAGAAAGTGGGGCATATGTTTTTGGGCTGTCCCTATGGAGGGAAAACCAGACTTTAGTAGATGGCACAGATTATAGGACATGTATGCTGACAGTCTGGTGAGCACCAGTCATTCCAAAGTTATAGAAATAAAAGGAGAGTTGAGATGCTGGACTGGAGTTAACTATATTGCAAACTGGCTTTTAGTAGGGAGCAAGATGACAGCAGATGTTAAGTAATCAGATTGGTAGTCAGAAGACAGAGGGTAGGATAAACAGACATAAACATTTGAGAACATGGGAAGTTGTGTAATCAGTTGTAGTTGACTCATTTCAGTTGGGATAGAGACGGGTTTGCTGATAGTAGGGTTTGAAAGGAGAGGCAGGGCGTATAGTACAGATGGCAGAGGTGGGCGGCCGGCAGCAGGTTTTAAGTGATATTGGTAGTTGGGGTTTCCATGGAGGACATTTGTCAAATGAAGCTGATACTCTCACATTTACAAAAACTTAAGGAGGAGTGAGAAGACTTTGCAATGGGTACACCCTCATCTCCTGCCTTCCCTCACTTCTACCATTCTAAGAACTCCGCTTACAAATGCGTTGAGTCCACCCATACGCATTCAGTGTTTGGGTGAGGGTCCAATGATGAAGCATGCCATGGTCAAGGACCCACAAAATATATAAATACATTTTTAAGTTATTGATACGCACATAAATAGTGTTACAAAAGGTAATTACTTACAACCATACAATACTGAAAATCTGAGAAATTGTGATGTGAGAACAGATTTACCTGGGTGCCTTGACTTACCAATCTCGAATACACTGAAAACACATGCACCCCATGAACTTTGGGTTTCCCCTCTTTTTGTGCTGATACTCTCACTACACGTTCGTACTAACCTCATGGCAGAGGGCACAATTGGTCTTTTTTCTTCTACAGTGACCATTAAACAGAACTGGAGAAGCATTCCCTGGTCATTTGCTGGTGAATGTGTGAAGTCCAGAAGGGCTACCAGATCGATGTGGTATTATACACCCGCAAAGACAAGCATAGTAGTTAGAGAGCTACATCCCTCAACGCTGAAGTATTAAATCACAATGCCATTCAGGAACTTATTCAACAATCTCTCTGACACAATTTATAGTTCAAAAGGCATGATCAAAAACTGGAAAAGGCCTCTATGCATGGAGAAAGTAGTAAATGAAGCAAATTGCCTAAGCTCTTGAGACATGTTGACATCACTTAGCAAAGTGAAGCATTTTAGTGGATTCCATCTCCATGAAAGCCTGAAGGCTAAGACGTCCTTTAGCATTTTTAGACCTCCCAGACGAAACCTCAAATCTATTAATATACTTCCACCAGCTAGGACCTAGGTGAAAGTTTCAGGAGGGTGTCCCCCACACAAACTAATCGGTAGGAAGACCGTTTTTTTTGTTTGAAATTGTTTTATTATTTTATCAATTTTAAAATGAAAACAAAACCACAAGTTCCAAAAACAGGAATAATCAGCACAGATGTCAATATGCAAGCAACTGCCCACTGTTGTAGGATGTGTTGAATTTAGATCACAAATATTTGCTCAGAAGCACACATTAAAATGGCAGCTTTCCTTGCACTCTCCAACAGGAACAAGCGTTTGGGGTAACATTTCACTGTGCGACTCAAAAACCATGGAGAATTTTACTGAAGAAATAAAAATAATAGGATGGGCTAGCATTCTGCATTCTGAGCAGGTGCAGCACCGAGGCTGGTATTCCACAGAGCCTTATGGGCGGGCATTCAAAATCCTTTTGAAGAGCTTGGTACTTGTGTTCCTGTCTAGAGCCTAGTTACTTAGGCGGTTTTGAGACTGCTCCAAATAAGAATGACCTAAAAGGTTAGTGAAAATTCTCAATACATGCAAAACTAAGAAATCAACATGGTGCTGACGTGGAATATCACCTAAGTAAGAATGGTGTCAGAACTTGCATTTTCACTCACTGATTATCCTATACATTTCTCTCAGTGAGCTAAGAACTCGATCTAGAGATCTGTTTGAACCTACATGTCACTTATGTGTTAAGTGCACGTACTCTGTGAGCGATGAACGTTAGCAGAACTCTGCCCTGCTGGATCTGTTCTATTGGAAATGGAAGACTACACATATGCCTTCTGTGAGAAAAGGAAGTTTGCTTTGTTACCACCATGCTGTCCCTATTCAGTATTCAGGGGACCAGCGAAGCTTGCACTGCTTCTGCTCGATTGGTACCCGTCACGTGAAGGGAAAAGCTTGTGCTGATGATACCCTAGCTACACCTGTCCTCTGAATGAGGGAAGCTTGCTCTGTTTATGCCCAAAGTGTAGCTCTTCTATGAAGAGTGGTGTTTCCTCTGCCTCTGCTTATGATCCATAATATAAAAAACAAAAAGTATTTTGACTGCACTTGCATAACATGCCCAGGCAGAAGCCTTTATTGAACCCAGGGCAAAACTGGTTGCCGGCCCTGAGCCAGAGAACCCGGTCTTAATCACAGCATCAGAGCTTGACCAAAATGAGTGACCCTAGGCAATTATTTTTCTTCCCACTGCCTCTCTTTCAGTGGTCATCACATCTGAGAGCATTTTTTAATATTTTTTGTTCAAGATGTGTTCTGTGCAAAAACCTCTCATGTATATATAGTGTAATAGCCCATAACATTGCTCCATCTATAAGAAAATAAAGGCTTATATAGAGGAAACAAGACAACTGACTTGCCTCTTGAGTCCTTAATAAAATTGTCACAGCTGAGAGGGTGTGATTCACTCATTTTAATAAAGGCCAGTGCAGTGATATCATCTAAGGTGTTAAAGTGAAACAATCAAAAATACACATTTCACATGTAAAAATTATAAATAAATTGGCAGGCAGTGACACTCGCTGCAGGGCAGGCTGCAACACAAATAGAGTGCAGAGAAGAATGGGAGCTGACCGTCACTGCCTCACTTCCACTGCCCTGTTGGCTGCTGGTAGCGAGGTAGGACATGCTTTCATGTTGGGCATATAGCACACAGTCTCAAGGCCCATGCACTCCCAGCCAGCTGTGATTGTGGCTTGTCAGCATGGGCATAGCCTTTTCCACAGCGCAGGCTTCGATTACAGTGATTCACACTGTTAAACATGCTGAACGTTCCTAATACCTTACCAATACCATGTTGTGAGACGTCTTCAAGACGTGGGGCCTGAGGAAATCTGCCTCATCACCCCTGCCTCCATCTGAGTCTGGGGAACATGCCATATGAAACAGGCACTGTTTCACAATATTTGGCGACAGATACCAGTATTTCTGGGAAAGATG
The DNA here is from genome assembly GCF_964204655.1 of Triturus cristatus. NCBI lineage: Eukaryota > Metazoa > Chordata > Amphibia > Caudata > Salamandridae > Triturus > Triturus cristatus. Next base: position 743,835,552 of record NC_140580.1, on the reverse strand, counting down.
CCTGAGACCATAGGGGCAATATGTGAACATTGATGGAATAGATAAGTAGAGCTGTTGCTTGGCCCTCCTGTTTTTAATCATGTGGTAGGGAGACACCAGTAAAACATATTTTTAGATCACCTACTTAAAAGTTTAATACAAGTCTAACAGTTTAACAATGGGAGACTATAAATGTCAACATAAGTGACATCACCTCACCCAAACTAGAGAACTAGACAACCCATAAATGGAAAGTAGTAAAAACGGTAAGCAATAACTCTTGAAAGCTTCCCAGTGCAAGAGATGGAACCCACTGATGAAGGATGCCATACAAGGTAGGTGAGCGTTCCTCATCCTATATGAGTACAATAATGAACCGTTATTCCATAAGAGGTTTGGATGTTTCTTGCAGGAATTTTGAACTTCTTGTCTGTTTGTGTCTATTTATTGGAATCATACCAGAGTCCTTTAACGGCTGCTCCATCACCCTTTAGCGTCTGTCCTTTACTTACACTTTGTGTTAGGATAGCTTACGCTGGGGTTGTCCACGTTGTCCCTTTATTTTGTTTTAATGCTCAGTATAAAAACCTCTACCACACATAAGGAAAATCGATTCACATTGTCAATGCTTGTGAGTTGAAGAATAAACCCTCACAAACTATGTGAGTAGATTTTACTTTTAATTTTACACATCAAACAAGCAAAGTATTTTTGGAGCAGTGTGGCTAGCAGTGGATCAAGATGGCCACACTCACCTGAGCTCCTGGATTTTGGCTCCAAACCCCATTCATCTGTAAAGCCCTAGAGCCCGGGCAAGCTGTGAGTCACTGGGTAAATGACCCAAGAACGCGAGCACACCGTTAGTGTAAAACTCCAACCGCTGCTGAAATCGTAACGCATGACCATAGCACTTCGATGTTTGAAGGGAGTACTTAAATGGATATGACGTTGTAAGTTGTACATGCTGGCATTGCCCCTGGTGGTGTTACCCACATCCAGGGGAGGTCTTATCACGATCCGACAAATGCGAGAATGGATGTGCACAGAGTTGACAACACTGGGTGATTGTCATGTAGAAAGAGCTTTTCATAGCTTAGATAGTCTACCCGGAGAAAACAACCTTCTGGGCACCCAATTCCTGGTATAAGGAGCACTGGTATTTTCCATACGGCAATTTATCAGGGACTTAAATCAAGATCCCCTTATGCTTGACCGACTACAGGTCATATTGATATTTGCAGTGGTTGCTATCTCATTTCTTGGCTGTATATGGGACTATGATAGCCATGTCCCTTGATGGCTTGCTGCGCTTACCTGCCAGTTGGGAGACCATCATAGGCTGGAAGTTCAAGGGCAAGGAATGGGAAAAGACTCTAGAGCATGTTTATACCTTCTTCAGGAATACTCTTTTCATATTGACACCGTTCAACAACCTGCACACCACGAAAGTCACCCATGCCAAACATAATGTAATGCGGAACACCTCTGACTTGGGCCGACCTCAATGAATGAAAGCTGATATAGACCTAGTACATAGGGTTTGGAACTGCCCAGTAATCACAAGATGTTAGACCAAGGCAGACTTAGAGAGATTGTTGAATAGATATCTGCCTATTGGACCTAGAGAGCAGAAGAATATCCTGCGAGGCAGGCAATAGGTTGCTGGATCCAGCCCTAGGCATAGCCCGCAGTGATACAGAGCAGCACTGAAAGTCTCCTGGTGGCCCGCTGCACAGTCAGTGGAAAACAGAGGTGGAGAACTGACTGGATAGTAGCAGAGGGAGCCACTTTCAGATTAGAGGAACTCAGGGTGACCTATAGGAACAACTTGGTGGCACAAATGGATGGAGATGGTAGCAAGTTTCACTAAACCAAAGGCAACTGACCAATAATGACATGCTTTCTGCTGTACTATTGGTACCACTGCCCTGGCATTTGGTGATCACACAATAGGAAGCACATATTACCTCCCCCATAAGCCTAATACTCATATGAAATAGACATTGATCTGCCTGCGCCCATCTCACTGTAGCTCTACACTATACACAACTACATTTAAGATGCTTAGAACCCCCCCAGCCATGGCGACGACTAGCATTGACTATTAGATTAGTATAGTTAATGCCTTCAATGAGCTACTAAACTGCATGTTTACCCCTATACAGTCCGATATATATATGACAGTGGAGGGTATACAAATCATGTATTTGCATGTGAATGTCAAGTCTCTCTTATTGCTGTTAATCTATTAAATAATAAAAGGTCAATTCAGACAGTTCTAAAACTCATTTTCCCTGGTTTGATGGCATTCCCAATTTCCTGCTTGGTTATTGAACAGTTGATGGCTTCTTTTTGAAGCTCAGAGACTCTACGGGGAAATTCTTGGCCTAGCCACTCTTCCACCTCTCTTCTTGTCGTACTTAGATCTTCTGAATACACTTCCCCAAACTATTTTAATAGAGTATCATCTGTACTATCCCCCACTCTGGTAGGACAACCTGCCCCTCCATAATTTAGTTCTTTAATAAAACATTTTGCCTGATCTTTTTTTTTACCTTCGTGGCAAGTAACTTGCCACACCCTTCCTCATAATTAAAATGGGCCGTTTTACTTGCTTGCCATCTTACTTGTAGTCGTCTTTCCACTACCACCAGAAGGTTCGTTTTAAGGGTCTGAATGGATTGTTGACCCACCTCATATTCTATCTCATTACTTTGTATTTTTTGCTATCTCAACCTTTCGCTGTTTGTTTTTATATGACTGAATTGATGTAATTTTACCCCTTAAGAAAGCCTTATAAGTATCCCACACTATCCCAATCGGAGCACTGTCCAAATTATTTTCAAAAAAGTCCTGAGATTCAAACCCTATTGCGGAACTCGGAGGGACCAAAAGCATTGTTAGGGCAGAATGATCTGACATATGTGATCCCACATGATTGGGATCTCTAACCTGGTCTTTTATATTTTGATTAACTAAAAACAGATCTATTCTGGATTGATGTCCATATTTTTTGTTATTAATAGTGAAGCTCTTTAGAGATCCCTTCCTTTCCCTCCATATGTCACACCATCCTAAATTCTCTATCAAATGTATTATCAAAGATCTAGATTTGTTGTGTATAATACCTCTGCTCTTAGAAGAACAATCTAAACTTCCATCCAAGACCACATTAAAGTCCCCTGCCATTATAACAGGATCAGGGAAATCCAACAGTCCTGAAAGTAGATTGCCAAATGGGGTAGGATCATCAAGATTGGGCCCATAGTATTCAACTACAGTGTACAATTGTTCATAGCATCTCACCTTCCCAATCACCCACCTACCAGCCTTATCCACCCTACTTTCGAGTATTACAATCTGAGGATTAATTTTTACCAGAATCGCCACCCCTCTTATAGTAAGTTGCTGCTCTGTACATACCACTTTCTGTAGCCATTTTCTATTTTTAAACACCTCACTAATTTCCTTACTGGTTAGATGAGTCTCTTGGAGGATTATAATTTGAGCTGGGACGACTTTTAAATACTGCAAGATCCTTTCTCTCCTATGACTCACCCTAAGGTCATTAACATTCCACAATAGAAATTCTATCTGTGGCTTCTGACTAATTTTCATTTTCATTTTTTTTATTTTTTATTACTTAGTCTCATAGCTCTATTACAAATTTCTGACTTGATATATTGAGAACAATTTTGGGGGATTTTTCCCCATGCTCCCTCACCTGTGCACAAATTACTACCCGTGATCCCCTCCCCTTCCCTTGGAAAACCTTCCTCTTCTTTTTTGATGGGCTAAGCCCAGGGAGGCCCCCAAGATTTGGAGATCTGTTCCCAAATTTACGTCCCGCCCCTTTAAAATGTTTTTTTTTACAGCTAAGATCATTCCCTTATTTAGTTCTTAAGTCTAAAACTAAAACAACCGATATGCCCCATATTCACCATCTACAATAATCAAAGGAGAAAAGAAAAAAGAAAGGGAGAAGGAAAGCAAAAGGCCGCAGAAAAAATTAAACGAGGCAGGGTACAATAGATAAAAAAGGAATAGATTCAGCTTCTCCTATCCTGTGCCTGCCCCTGAAATTAATTTAAGAAATTCCTCCGCTTCCTCGATTCTACGAAAGGTCTGCATTCTATTATTGTGCATTACACATAAGCTGGCCGGGAATTTAACTGTGCTGTCGCACCCAGTTTCTTAAAGGGCTCAATCAGATTACCGAATTCCCATTGCTTGTTTGCCGTAAATTGGGAAATATCTGACCTAATTTCAAAGTTAATGCCATCCACTGCCAGTGATGTCTGTTTCAATGTTTTGGAAAGAATTTCTTCCTTTAATTTGTAGGTATGGAAATTTACCAAGATTTTCCTTGGTTTTGTTTTGTTCATGCTCAGTCTATATGGATCTCTGTGGACTCTCTGTATGTCTTTAATTAGTTCCCCTTCTGTCCACTCTACATGCAGTCCTTCCTTAATCAGCCGTACCACAAATGCCTTTATATCCTCCCCCTCCGCTTCCTCTGGGATCTTTAGGATACGAAGGTTACTCCTTCTTTGATTATTTTCCAATGACTCTATTTTTTCTTTCAATACCATCTCATTTCCCATAAGGACTCTGATCTCTTTCGTGTTAGCCTCTGATTGAAGTGTTAGGTCTTTCATTACAACTTCCAACTGCGAAGTTCTAACAGCTATGTTGTCCAGCTTTTTTTCTAGACTATCACAGGCAAATCAGATCTCTTTTTGACTCGACTCAGATATTTCGAATCTACTTCTCACTTCAGTAGTTAGTAATTGAATTAGATCAGTGACTGACTGCGGCGGTACTTGAGATTGAGGCTGTGGTTGATGTTGGGGTTGCTTTATTTCTATTAGACTCTTTCCTCCCCCCTCTTCAGAAGCTACGGGTGGGTCTTTAAAAGGTATTGGCTGCGATCGTATCTGAGGCTGAGCCTGAGGTTGCGCAGAATGTGACTCCATCTCTCCAACAATATAAGGCACCTCAATCCCTGCTTGGTCCTCCCCTTCTCTCTCTAAAGGATCTCCTTCCTGGGGCTCAGAAATATTTGCCAAAGCCTGAAATTTGTTAATACTTATATCCTGTCCTCCTAATGACCTGCTCCCCGGAATTGCCAAAGCAGGGTTTTTTAGGAACAGCGTTTTAGGTACTACCTTGAAGAAAGTCCTCAGTGAGGGGGGAATCTTAAGACTTGTTACTTGTATCTCTCCTCTCTTCCCCTTGAACCTTCTCTTTTTTGGGGTTACCCACTCTCCTGTATCCGTGTCCACTCGCTTCAAAGGGGTGGATTCTTTAGTTGCACTAATTACTTAAGGCTTGCTTTGTGCACCCTCCATACAACTCTTCCCCGTTCCACTTCTCAGTTGGTATCTGCTGTGCTGAGCTTTCTTCTCTACTGCCTCTTCCACCTTTTCCAGAAATGTACCTCCCCCTATGTTTAACTGCTCCACTCCATTTTTTTCTGGAAGTGTACTCTGTTTCTTCTTCAAGGCATTTGAATGTCCTCCGATTTTAACCCCAATGCTGTCCTTCCTTGCTAACGTTCTGTCAGCATCCCCCCTCACTTCCTCTTCTCTTTCAGTATTACTCTGACCAGTACCAGGACCAGTACCTGTACACGGCGATGTCCTCCAGGTCTTCCCCTCAGCCTCCAAATTGTCCTGGAACGCGTTGCCTGCACTGTATTTCTAGCTCTCGCTGTGTACCTGCTCCATGTTTGCCTTCATCCAGGGTGCCTCTCGTGCTTGTGCTGACTCTGCTCAAGCCTCCGTAGCTAGAGCGCTGAGCCACCACCCTCCGGCCCCTGCCGAACTCCCGAGCAACTTGGGCCCAGCAGGGTTCTTGGATCGGCGACCCCGCGAACTCCACTCGCGTCTGCAAGCCGTCCAGGGCTCCTTGTACTCATGATGAGGAACATATTCACATCAGAGCTTCCAATTTATTTATTTTATCTAATTATTTAGTAGCCATGGAAATGCAACCAAAAATGCTGTATGTAAGAAACAAAAATGGTACGAAAGAACGAAAATCTGTTGGTTGGTTAACATAGAACCATATAGTGGCATTAAATTGAACTGTGACTTTCAGAAAACTACTGAGAGGGTGGATGAGACGATGAAGACAAATAGGCATAAAAAAATTACATTTATTCATAATCACTTTTGAAGGTTACAGTGGGCTGATCAAATTGAGAAGGTTATCATGGTGACATGTCAAAAGTGACTTGTAAATATAAACTGGGTTAGAGCTACTTCTGTGCTATGAGGGGTTCGTAAGGCAATCTAGATGGTGGGAAAGGTGGAAATAGGGCAAGGACATTCCCAGTGGACAGAGCCAGAGTCAGGTAAATATATTTGAGGAAAGAAGGGTTTTGCACAAGATATGTTTGCACAGGGTGAGAAGATGAAGATTGGCAGATCTCAGTAATCAAGTTTGGGTGCGGGGGCAACATGATAAAGCACCATGGGCAGAGTGGGCAGTACATGAATAGGTTTAAAAAGTAAGGCAAGGTGTTTGTATTGCACTCTGCTGGACACCACAAACCAACTCATTTTGAAGCGGTGGGGAAAGGTGGATATGCAATATGGGAGAGAGAGAGTAGAGAGCATAGTTGATGATTTTGTGAATGGAAGCGAAGTCATGTTTAGGGAATCTTTTGTGAAGGCTATTAAGGTAGCTGTTCTTCCACACAACACGTGATATTTTATGTTTTTTCCAGTGGATAATGGTAGGTGTGTTTGGATTCACTAATAATAAACGTTTGCTTCCAGCTCACCAATAATTACAGTTTTCTACAGTGACCCAGAGGAAGACACTGCTCTCTACGTTTGGAAACTGGTAGATAGGAGAAATTCGCATGCAAAGTGTAGCCCTGGCTACATAATTGAATCAGGGCACAATTAGAACCCAAAGGTTCCTCAAAACAAACATCTGTTTTGGAATAATGCAGAGTAAATAATTTATTGTCTTTAATTTATGATTCAGCCATTTACTACTGAGTGATCAAAATAATTTGTAAAAGTGTTGCCCTAAATATATTAATTGATCTAAAAATCATCTGCATATATAGCATGTATATTGCTGTTTCCAACACTGGTCATGCATAGCCCTTTAACTAGATACTTGTCCTGATCAGATAACGGGTGAGTTCCCCAACCACCTGGTCTAGAAGACGAGACAGAAATTGGATTGGTGAGTGGGCAAGCTTGTGGTAGATACACATTAAAAAAGACTAGCAAATTTGTTATCATACATACTTGTATTCTTGGATCTAAATCGAGGGCTAAACCTAATTCAACTGTTTGTTGAATCTAAAACAGAAATTTCAATTTATAGCAATTTGCCAAATACCTTGTTAGCCCTGCACAGTGGATAAAATGTATGACATCAATGTGTAAGTTTTGGGACTATTCCACCTTTTCTTTGAGGAACTGTTGCTGCTCTTCAGAACTGCGTGCCACACCCCCATTTTGTGAAGAGTTTTGCAGGCTTTTTGTTTGAAGATGCTTGCGCTTCTTAAGAAGCAAAACGAAGATTTGGAAAATTGCAATAGATGAAATAACCTTTGAATACAATAAGGAGCAGAATGATCAGATCTAAAGTGATTACCGAAAACTGCAATTCTGAAAATGTTTGGTTTGTTGGATAAATCTGTACTTAACATTTAAAGGGGTCATTGGAATTGACCTAAGATCTCTCAGGCTAATGGATCTTTTTTTTACAAACTGCAGATCTTAGAAAAATTATTTCAGCAGTAAATCGACGTAAGTAAATGCTCTAGTCAAATCTAGTCTAGTCAAAAACACGCTAAAGGAGTATAATACTAGAAAGATTGGTTAGACAAAGGCATTAAATATATAGTATATATATCATCAACAGGTCAGAGCTGGGATGAGGAAGAGGAAGTAATCCTTGGGTTACCTACAGCTAACCTTCATTTCTTTGATTCCCCTTACAACATTCCAGTACTTACAATCATGGATGTAGGATGTGTAAGGGACGCGGGGGATATATCCCCCCAGATTTTCGAGTGGGGACAACGGTGGGGGGGGAACGAGGGGACAAAATAAATTCCCCTCTTCAATTTGCAGGGCCACTAGCGCATGAAAGCGCTACCTATAATGGTCCTGCACTTGACCTATGACCTGCCTCCAGTCACAGACAGGACGGGCGGTAGGCATGGGCAGTGTGGGCAGCTGCCTGTGGCCCCATGTTCATCTGATCCACATGGGTTCTGCATCGGTTGGCCACAAACCACACAGCTCACTTTTATCTCGGTCCACGCTGTGTGCTCCGCTTGTGCCCCCCCCCTACATCCATTCACTATAAGACAGAGAGGTGTGACTCAGCCTCACAACTCGCACTTCAAAGGGCGAGGTAGATTTTCTTGGGAGGTGGGGGGTGATGATTATTCAGTTTACAAAGAAGGTCAGGGGCGGAGTGGTGGACAGAGTAACCACACTGTCTTTCCTACTCCTGAGGGTGCCTCATTTGCTGTCATGGTGACCATCACTGCGAGGCCTAATGGAGCCCAGCCCCCCCTCCCATGGGCCTCACAGCACTACACAATGGCTCGGAGGGGCACCCTACACTGGGTGTCGGAGGTCTATAATAATACCATGGCTGTGAGACCAAGGAAAGGGGGCCTTCAACTCTGGGCCTCGCAGTCACAAAATTGTGCTGCGTGATTCAGGGGAGTTGTGAACTCACCTGGGCCTCAGCGCACTGAACCAGGGCTGCCACACGCAGGGAGGAGGGCCCCCCTTATGGACCTCGCGGAGTCACAGAATGACTGAGATGCCTAAGCAAATTCATATATCGGTGGATTCTCGTTTCAGATGGCAGCACTACTGCCTAAAGAGGAAGGTAAGCCAACAAATTAACAAGGCTAGCCGAACCAAGGGTCTAGCTTGGCTCTAGGAGTTCATGTATGAGGAGAGCCACACATATGTAATTCATGCAAAACCGTCATGTAAAGATGCAAAAGAGTCTCTTTAAGTTTCTAAAAGTGAATTTCTTTTACATGCGGGAAGAGTTTCAGCTTAGTACACCAAAAAAACATTTATTGGGAGTGATAGTTGTTTTTAACATGCACTTAGGAACATTATTGCTTACCCAAACTTGCCCCGGCAACAATGCTGCTAGTGAAATGAGAGGACACTCAGCCATCATGTACACCATATATTTGGCATAGATTTTTATTATATATGAAGGAACATTACAGTGTATCAAATCAATCCAGAGAGATTTTGTAGAATGCACATCCCGAGCTCACAAATTTCAAGGTGCTAACATGTGATAATGAAGTAAAAGGAGATACATTGAAATAAAATATGTTGTCTAGGATCACACACTTTGTTCAAAGAGGAAAGCCAGGATTGATTCAAGTTATTCTGGTTTTAGATTGTGCAATAGAGGCGCAATTGGGTATCTCTTTCTCTTTTTTTACATTGCTTTGTTTTTATTCTTGCCCCACTAGGTTAGACCTTAGATCCAGATAAGGCAGCCTGGAAACTAGACAATCGTATACGTGAGGCAGTGGATACTCTAGCTCCTGCTACCCCTAGGTATGCTGCAAGGCGTAAACCTTCTGCCCCGTGGTTTGGAGAGCAACTTAGGCTGATGAGACAAGGCTGTAGAAGACAGGAAAGGCAATGGAGAAAGACATGGGACAATAAGGATAGAAAGTGCTATAAATGCTCCCTGAAGATCTATAAATCCTCTGTCATTAAAAACAAACAAGATTACTTCTCCAACATCACTATATCCTTGACCTCATCGAGGGAACTTTTTACAATCGTAGATTCCCTCTGTTCCCTACAGACTCCTGATCCTGTAAAAGGCTCACAGGAGTTCTGTGACAACATTGCTAGCTTTTTCCACACCAAAATTGTGGATATCTCCATGCAATTGGAAACACAGAAGAATCTTCTGGAAATACACACATCTACAAATTTGGCAATACTAGAAACCTGGCCAAAGGACCCCGATAAGATTCTCACTAAATTTCCCCTCATTACCCTTGAAAATCTTAACCTCCTGCTGGATCGGACGAAATCTTCCTCTCCTCTGGATCCCTGTCCTCTCAAAACTCTGAAAGAATGTAGGGACACCCTCCTACCCCATATCTTGGATGTTATGAATAATGCCATACAATATGGTGTATTTCCCTCGGCCTGGAAGAGAGCCATTGTCAAGCCGCTATTGAAGAAGCCATCTTTGGACCCGGCAGTGCTAAAAAATTTCAGACCAATCTCTCTCTTGCCTGCCCCAGCGAAAATGCTCGAGACGCATCTGAACAATTGTCTGTCGGCATTCTTGGAGTCTTCCGGCTATCTTGACCAAACTCAACACGGGTTTAGAAAACTACATAGCACAGAATCTGCACTCACTGTTGTTACCAATAACATCAGGGTGAATGTAGATAAAGGCCTGACCACAATACTGGTTTTATTGGACCTGACCGCCGCATTCGAAACCCTCTCTCCCTTGGTCCTAACAGCTCGACTAAGGGAGATGGGTGTAGAGGGGTCCGCCCTTAACCTGTTATCCTCCTTCCTAGACCTCAGAGAGCAGAGGGTCAAAATGGATAATTACCTCTCCCCTGTAAAGTCTATGCAATGTGGAGTGCCACAAGGGTCGGCTTTAAGTCCGACCCTTTTTAACATCTATGTGGCCCCACTTGCTAGACTAGTAAGATCCCAGGGGATGGAGGTGGTGTCGTATGCTGACGACACGCAGATCATGGTGTCCTTATCACAATCTATCAGCACTTCGGCATCTGGTTTTAGGAGCTGCATGCAATTGATTGCAGATTGGATGACCCTCAATTCTCTGAGGTTGAATGGTGACAAGACAGAGGTGCTGATCTTTGGTAAGGATAGGGATGCCTGGTCGAATGAATGGTGGCCGCCATCATTGGGGACGTGTCCAACCCCCTCACAGTCGGCAAAGAATCTGGGGGTCATCTTTGACACAGAGTTGGCCATGAACCTCCAGATAAATAGAACTGTAGCTACCTGTTGGGGAGTTCTAAAAATCCTCCGTAGAATAGTTCACTACCTATCCCCACAAGCAAGAAAACAAACAGTTGTAGCATTGATTGGGTCTCGTTTAGATTGTTGTAACGCACTATACACTCAGATCAACAAGGGATTGCTGCTGCGTCTACAAGTAACTCAGAATGCAGCAGCAAGATTTGTTCTGGACCTTCCAAGTTCAGCCTCCGCCACTCTGGCTAGGAAGAATCTTCACTGGTTGCCCATTGAACATCGCATTTCTTTTAAAATTGTTTGTCTAGTCCACAAGGCACTCATGGCAGGATCGACGGATGGATTAGGATCTTTGCTGTTCCGATATGTCCCTGGCAGATGCCTCAGATCTGCACAACAGAATCTTCTTGTCATTCCCCCCACCAAGAAGACAAGATGGGGAGCGAGAGCCTTTGCATCGGCTGCTCCGCGTCTGTGGAACGCACTTCCCCTTGAGCTTAAAGCCATCTCATCCTTACCCCTTTTTAAGGGAGCCCTTAAGACCTGGCTCTTTAGGAAAGCATATCACTAACATTGCAGCACTATTCTAGTTATTATGTTAGGCGCCTTGATGCCCTTTGGGCTGAGTCTAGCGCGTTATAAATCTAATTTCATTCATTCATTCATTCAGGTAGTATACATAAGGCATAAAGGCTCAGCTCGTTTTGAACTTAAGATTCCAAGAGGACCTCGAGCTGTGCTTCTCGATTGATTCCTAAGTGCCTTGTCCACCTCTACCATTGGTCTGTGGATATGTGATGTCAGTTCTCAAGGCTGCAGCTTTCTACTTCAGTTGGCACTACTGCCCTGTGCATAATGTCTAATAACAGATTTGAGAGTTGGAAAATACTCCTTTTTGGTTGGCAGAATCACTCATTTTCTTCTGACCAATTGTTGGGCTATCACTCTTTCTCATGGCACTAGTCTTCGTTTATGTATGTATTTATGTATGTATGAATGTGGTATTTCTTTAGAAAGAACCCAGCCAAAAGGCAGCAGAGCACTGTACAGGATCAAAGACAAGCTCAAAGTCAATCAGTGGTGGTAGAGTTAGCTGGTTCCTGGGCTATTAATGCTTTGTGAAGTAGTGTTCTTTAAAGCGGTGTTTCTTCAATGTGGAAAATTTACATCTGCAGGCGTTCCACCTTTTGTTACAAAAAAGTATCTGCAATATTTTTCATTTGATTTTTAAGTCTGGGAACTGCCAATAACTTCCTACTTGGTACTCACACCCCTTTATATGTTGAGAGCCAGGCCCTGGCAGAGCAGTGGTGGAATAGAGGCTAGAGGTTCCCTGCACCATGACTGAGCCGTCAAGCATCATGAAGCCAACTTTCAGCGAGGTAAGAACATCAAACACTCCTTAAGTTGTCATGGGATCTGCTTTTAGGTAGATAGCCGTGCTTAAACTCTTCTTGCCAGAGATGCTGAGGGATATTGGAAACATCAGGCACCGTTTAACAGGCATACAGTCTCACACAACGGGCCATATATATAGGGTCACTGGAAAGTCCACAAAGTTTTCCATGTTCCCCCGCCCCCCACAAATTAAGTATTTCCTACGCATCTGCTTACGATCTCCCCTCTGTCCCAGAGAATGCTGGCTCAATCCACCAGTTGCTTTGACAATTGTCTAAAAGGTTCAGGTGCATGCTCCTCCTTCTATAGGCCCCCCAGAAGGAGACAGAGTGGAGCATTTTGGGACATTCAGGAGGAAATCTGCAAAAGTGTCCCTGTCCAGGTAGGTGACACCACCCAAGAAAGTCCGTACTGGGGTAAATTGATGAGGATTCCTGCCAAGGAATTCGAGCGTTACATACCTTAAACATTTCAGTTCCATCTCTTAAGAAGAAGTGAGAAATAGGGCATTTGTATTTGCCAATACTCCATTTATTAACGAAATATATAAACGCTGTCCAGGCAAGCTTTTTCATGTTTATTCTTTTCAGTTACTGCGTTGTTTGCTTGGGGGAATTCGCGTATTATTTTCTTTCATCCATTTCCTCTCAATTTCCCATCAGTATTTCATTTTCTGCTCTGTCAATGTTTTTGTGCTGTAAACTTAGGTGCAGTGCCCTTCTTTGATTTCGGATTACCTGCACACGTTCTAATTGAAAAATTGCAAATGAAAAAATAAAATAAAAACCCATTTCATGAACCTGAATCTCACTCGTCCTTCGTTGTCAATCACTGCCGTGAAGGTCAGAAGATGGACATTTTGAGTGCTTAAAAGAGAGCATGTCAGGTGAGTGTTTGTCACAAATGTATGGCAATTGCATTGTATTTACAATAAGTTGTAAGAGTTCAAGCTTAAGCGCTGTATACAGGTGGCCTGAGAATACCTATATATTGTTTACATACTATGCAGTTCCCCTGGTAGCTTACTAGGAGCTTTGCTTTGCTACTTTTCCTCTAATGCCAGGCATACATCCTATCTGTTCCTCTTTGTTCTGAAATGAGCTGTTTGATCAATAGAGGAAATCAATTCGAGCTTGACATCTAAAAACAGCTTTAGCTAAACCATCACAGTCATGGCTGACTTATTTTAGCTCTGGAGGCATCCTGAGTCATATTCTTTTGTTGGCTCCAGAGGAAAGAATCTCTCCTTCACCTGCCCCTGTCAATTAGCAAAAAATGGAAACAGAATATAAGTTTATAATGTTTGAATCTAATAAATGAAACAGCATAGGAGTATTAACAAGGGGAAATAAAAAAGCAAACATTATGAACTATCTCAGTATACACGTAGGGGCTCATTTATGAGCTTTGTGATGCAGTGCAGTGCAGCAAGTGACTTTGCTGTGCTGCACTGCGTGACAGGGAAATGGCAAGGATGCTCCGTATTTAATGGAATATGGCGCATTCCAGTTCATTCCCATGCGCTGGCACACAATCGATTGCATAGCGCCAATGCAGACACCCATGCACCATGGTGCAAGGGTGCTTGCGTTGCATGCAGGATTGTTTTTATGCAGGAAGGGACACCTTCATGCAAAAAAGCAAACCTGGGAGGCATATTCCTCTTTCTATGTGTGAGCTACAGAATGCAGCAGACAGAAAGAGGAAGAACCGAGGAGAAATAGAGATATTTCTCCTGTTACGCCTCTCCTGGGAAGGTGTACGATTTTGGCGATCTTGTAAATCTGGGGATGCGTCAAAATCCTTTGCCCCTATTATTGCCTTTTCCTGACTGGTTCCAACAGTTTTCAGAGATATGTATTACCTCCCTCTATGGCCCTTATAATGAGACAGGTGGAGCGGAATTACAATAAGGATTTCCGCTCTGTCTGATTCTCCATGGGATGATGCTCTTGCACATGGTTTGCCCAGGTGTTGGAACACAGGACCCGATTTTACCAGACAGTTATCCTGCAGGGACATTTTGGATTAGTATTTGGCTGCTGCTCCAGCCAAGCCTGTTTCCCCACTTTTTATCACAAGGGGAGCATACAATGCTCTCCCCTGCCAGAATTTAGCCTCCCATCCCCTACTTTCTACACCACTTCCTATACACTCCCACCACACACACTGGCAGCCGCATACATTTACCACCTATTAAGAGAAGGTGGTAAATGTATTTGTTAAACCCCATGGAATTAGGCATTGTGTGAGTGGTGTTTGTGACCGGTAAATGAGGTTCCCCACGATAATTCCTAATTTCATGGGGTTAACTCGTAATTGCATGGTACTGGTACAGTATTACTGCACGCTAATGCTATTCCCGCGTGTGGATTTTTACCCTGCCAATGGTGTGCAACTGTGTATGTGTGTGTTTGCTTGTACAAAACCTATTGTATAATTAGTAGGATGTCCTTGTAGATGCTCTCCCTGAGTTATCAGATTCTTTAATTGCATTTAGGTACTTTAGGCACTCAATCAGTATAAGAACACTCAACCCGAGATCACATGAATTGGAATAAAGCACAAATCAAGAAGAAACATGTGTCTCCTGGGACCCTGCTAGCTATACATGTTCATAGAATTTCTAAATAAACAATTACTCTATATCAACAAAATAATCGAAGGTATATTGGTTTGTGGTTTAATCATTCCATTTTATTTATCTAAAATAATCCAACAGTGCTGCAATGTCTTCAAAGTGTGTTCTGTTGCTCCTGTGCCCCAATTCATTTCACTGCATGCCCTTCATCAGGGCCCTGATGCAACAGAACACAGCACAATTGTTGATTTCAGCCTCATGCTAATACATGGAGGATTAAATCTGCTGCCCTCCCCATCTATTCCAATAGAAGCCCCTGGTGATCTTGTTGTGAGATATGTGTTAAATCTGAGACCACCATTACTAAGACCTTTACTGAAACACTGATAACAACCACTGCCAACAACTACCATTAATAGCACACACCTTTCCTCTAGTTGAATTTCACCCTACTTTGTTGCTGTGCTCATGCATTTGGCACCTTTTGCAGAATTAGCATGGAATTTAGTGCACACTTAATGCACTGGGCTACGTTTTGGCATGTCAAGGGTTTTGCAGATCTCTCTGGAAGATACATATTAAGGGGTGTGAAAACAAAGAAGAATTTTCCATTAGGCCCCAAAGGAATGTTTAGGCTCTGCTACAAATAAACAGCTGAAAGTAACTTCCCCAGACTTGACATGAAATTGGAAATTTACTCAGAATAAATTCTTTCAAGGCGTGTTGTAAATTCATTTACTAGTTTTGATCATTTTTGCTACAAAATTATGTCAGCTAACTTTGAAGGTTTAAATTTATAGATGTATTGACTGTTAATCCTTGGTGGAGCTGAGGATGATATATCTGAAAAATAAATGTCCGACTTGATAAAAGTAATTTTTGAATCTTTTAATGACATTACAAAAACAAAGATATTCTCATACAAAACTTCACCATGAGAGGTATTATGGTTACAATTTAAACCTACAAACCTATTAGAACTCAAACGCTATTGTGAACAAGGCAACCCTAATCCCCCCACTTAAATGTTTGTGGTCATGACCTCACGCATTGTGAGCTTAGAATGCCAGGTAGTGTGCTCTCTCCCCCCTTTTGTGATTGGCTCTTGTGCAGTTATTGGACTGACAAGCATATTGCTATGCACCTGTGCTCTGGGAGTGGTAAACAAACCTGAGAAGACTGAACAGCATTGCCAGTTCGGCACATTTATCAAGCAGTTGCATCACCCTTGGAATGGGAAATATCCTGAACCCCTAGGCCTGGTGCTGACATCCCAGGAATCTCACCTGTGGCAAAAAGCATTTTAAAAAACATTCGCTGCAATTCTTTGATGGATTTGCAAATTGGCAGAAAAATTGAAAAAAAAACAAGCGCTGTCATCCCATGTTTTTTAGGGCATGTGCAATTATATATTATGGGCAGGGGGCGCATGTGGCCCCCCTCCCCATGGCCAATATGTGCACCAGGGACCACCAACTCCCCGGGGTCAGGCCAATATGCAAAAATAAGAGGGGGCCACGCAGCCCCATTCCGTAGGTCTTTTACGGCCCCGGTGACTACCACCTTCTAGGGTGAGGCCAGGCCAAATGAAGATAAAGGGGAACACGGAACCCCCCTCCAGGGCCTTTTACGGCCTGGGTAATACCACCTCCCCAGGTCTTAGCTATATTTTGAAAGGGGAGGGGGCTGCAAGACTCCCTCCCAGGCCATTTTCAGCCCGGGGGCCAGCACCTTCATGGGTCAGGCACTAGAATGTCAACAGAGGGGGGACGGGTGCCCCCCTTCCTGGAGCCAACAATGGCCCAGGGGACCGCCAGCCCCCAGGGCCGGCTCCCTATGTCCCAAGATGCCCATCCTGGGGACATAGTAGTTTGTTGTCGCTTGGCTTTGACAAACCAAGTCCGCTTCCAGGAAAAATGCTCCCGCTCACTGGGAGCAGACTTTTCATCTAGATGAAAGAATTGCTCCTGCATGCAGGTAGCAGCATTTTTGCTGCTCTCTGCATGCAGGAGCAATGTCAGGTCCTGCTGGAGGTGGGGAGCCGGCAGGGCCCATGGCCGCAGGAGCATTAGGGCTCCCCCATGGCCCCACTTTCTGCATTACTGTGGACTATTGTTGAATAAATGGTCCGGTGAGGTTCCAGTCTGTTACTGATGCTCATTTGACAGAAACTACACCTCAATGAGAAGCACTTACAAATATAAACATAGCATGTGCCCCAGTTAAAGCTCCACTTCTGTAAAGGACAAATTATTCTCACTCCATGGGCTTGAAGAAGGTCAAGCAATTGTGTTTTCTCAGCAAATCCACATTCAAAAACAATCCTCAATCCTCAGTGGAGGTGGAGGTGAATGCATTGTTGATCTAGCAGAGCACAATCTGTAGTGACTGTGATGAGTGGGTTCTTTCTTGGCCTCTCCTGGTGAGAGCAGAGTCCATGGTTCTCCCTTTAAATTACTACCAGGCTCCAAATGTGCAAATCACTTGGAAGCCCTGCCAGCTTGGCCACACCCCTCCTTAGTAAAATGCAAAGATATTCCTGCCTTTTGCCAGGATGATGAACAGCTTAACAAGAGGCCCCCTTAGTTTTTCGATGATTTTAGTGACAAGTTCTTGATGCCGAGCAATATGAGGACATCTCCGCCAAACAAATAAGACTTACTTCATATAATTAAGAGGAAAGACCCTTGTTTGGTGAAGATTTACCTTTTTGGAGTCTTGTTTCTTCTCTATAGGAAGATTCATGTTCTCACAGATTTCTGGATAAAGAAGCATGAGGAACAATCACATTGCCAAATTGCACAAACGGTTGCTGGAGACATATCCTTGTGGTTCATTGCGCAGCTCTAGTGTAGAATACACACTGGCCATTTACCCAATGAGGTACCACTTACTAATTAACCTGTAGAGAGTATTCCAGTTAGGTAGACATTTTCTGCAAAACTACAGACTCTTTTTGGACAAATGGGCAGGTAAGGCTCCGTTCTTGTCCTGATGCTCATTTCACAAAAAATAAACCTCACCGGCAAGCACTTACAAATATAAACATAGCAGGTTCCCCAGTTGATGCTTCACTTCTGTAAAAGACAAATTATCCTAACTACCTGGGCTTGACGAATGCAAAGAAAGTGTGTTTTCTCGACAATTCCACATTCCCAAATTATCTGAAATCCTTAGTAAAGGTGAATGCATTGTTGATCTATTGGCGGCAATCTGTAGTGACAGTGATGAGTGGGTTTATTCTTGACATCTCCTGGCGAGAGCAGAGTCCATGGTTCTCCCTTTAAATCACTAGGAGTTTCTAAATGTGCAAAATCACCAAGAAGCCTCACCCGTTTGGTCCCGCCCCATCCTCCTTAGTAGTATGCAAAGGTCTTCCTGCTTTTTGCCAGTATGATGGACAGCTTACGAAAAGGTACCCCAGTGCATTTCCAGCCAATTTTGGTGACACCTTCTTGATGCAATGAATATGAGGTAATCTCCCCCAAACTAAGAAGCACTTACTTTATGTAGTTAAGCGGAAGTAGCCTTGTTTGGTGGAAATTCACCTCTTTGTAGTCTCGGAATCTTCTCTACAGGAGAATTCATGTTATCACATATTTCTGGGAGAACATGCTTGAGGAACAATCACATTCAAATGCCACAATCACATGCTGAAATTAAACGCTCAGAAGGTCAATGTAGACATTTCCTCCTGGTCCATTACACAGCTGTAGTGTAGAATATGCACTAGATATTTAACCGAGTTAGCACTTAATTATTAGTTAATAGAAAGTACTCCAGTTGGGTAGATAGTTTGTGCAAAACTGTGGACTCATGTTGGATAAAGGGGCAGGTGAGGTTCCGGTCTGGCCCAATTACTCATAGCTACTGACACACCCACACAGACACTCAGGCTGCTACTAACATACCATTATGCCTCTTTTACATCCAATCACAGACCCACACAGCCACTCATACACCCCCAGACACCCATATAGCCACACCAGACCAATACAGCCACTAACACACCCACAAAACCACTCACAAACCCACTTACAGAACCATCCAGCTACTCACACACCCACTCACACACACATATAGATTCCCACTCACACACTGGTACAGACAGTCCCACAGTCACTCAGATGACAAATGTTAGAAATAGTATCACTCATTAGTAGTACAGAAAGAATAGTAATTTAACTTAGGCAGTAGCTTAGTATCTATCTTTAAGTCTCACAAACGTTTATGAAACACATTCACTGGATGATGTAATCAGTGATGTTATCAGTGATGTTATTTGAGATGTCATCAGTGATGTCACTGACCATGTCATGGGTGATGTGATTTGTGAGATAACAAGTAGTGCAGTGCTGGGCGTAAGTTATAGTTAGCATAGGTGAATATAACTGATGAATTTCAATGGTTTTGTGTGTGTGAAATCTAAGCCTAACTATAACATCCCTGTACCCTTTGTTCTTTTCAGTGAATTTCTAAGGTTATTTTAATTCTATTTCCTAATTCTAACATCCCTGTAAACACACACACACACATTGCCACACACACACACAAATATAGAATTAAAGGTACGATTATATGGAGCATACTTTCTGTGGAACCATTATATCAAACGCATATTCACTGGCATGGGTCTAAACAATTATCTTTCTAATATTGCACTACCCATACATTGATGTAACAAGAGTATGAAGATAGATGCATGCCTGCACAGACATATAGAGAAAGAATGAAACTACGGACCACCTTGGAACAGGTACTCACATCCTACTTGCACATCGCTACTGGTAAGCCACCCTACCTATTTGTTATGAGGTCATCATATCAGCTCTACCTAAACATTGCTTTAATGAAGCTGACTGTTCATTCTCCTTTTTACTTTTAGGACAGGCATAAATAATGAAGCACTTTAAGGTACCAAGAAGTCTATATCAACATATATCTGTTCTCTCACTCCGCGCCACTTATCTATCTAATAAATATCTTGTATCAAGGCTTCTTTTGTAACGTATTACTATTAAATTGCAGGACTGGTAAAAAATGTTGTTAAGGTAAACTACTAAATGTTCGTTTGTGCGAAACAGCTGTCCCTATTTACTATTTCTGTTTGTCCATGTTTTGTTCACCTAAAGGTCATCTGTCCTATTCAACTAAAACTGGAGTGTTATAAGAAGGGAATTATTCAAAACCTTACATTTCCAAAATGTTTGTAATTTTACCCTTCAACAACTGTGACCCTAGGACAATTAACCATTCAACCCTAGTTCTTCTTTACATATGTAAATGCTGGTTTTGTGCGCTCTACATCAGCTGTGCTGCACTATGAAGCACCCTTAAGGCAGTGCCATTGTGTAAATAGTTTTGTTCTAGCCACTTCTAATCAAATGTACCTTGTGATTTGGATGTACTATCTATCTCCAGCCTTGAGAAAACCCTAAGCTTCCATGCCACTAGAGGGAAAAACACAGGTTGCCTGTAACCCGAGAGCAGCAAGAAGGATAAAGATGTTATGTTATTTCACTTCTGTTATGTTATATTATTTTCACTATTTTCAAATAATATAGTGACTCACACTCCAGGAATTCATTGGTGCTTGTCCAAATGCAGGACTACCACTACAGACTAGATCACCCATCAAGAGTTTTTTAAACTTTGGAAAGTCCGAACAACTGCGGAGAAGGTACGACAGTTGATTCGAGGCTGAGTGGGCAGTATCACAATTAGCCCTTTTCCTGTAATTTGTTCTAGCAGTTACAAATGTGAAATGTTATACATTCTATTAATAAATATAATTTTTTGGGGATGTTTACATTTAACAATTTAAGAAACCTATGTATATCATAAAGGGGTATTGGGTGTAATCTATCTTGCAGAGTGTGAAACACATCATATAACTTTAAAATTCCCAAAAATAAGGGCACTATGAGAATTGACATGGAGCTGAGACATATTCTTCAGAGTACAAATCTAAGGGGGTGATTACGATGGCAGATGGTCCGCCACTGCCATCAGTGCGGTGGCGGTCCCTCCATCATCAGACAACAATTTTCGCCCCGCCATAGCGGGGCGTCGCAAAGACTGCCCACCACGGTTCCATCACAGGCAATCGTTCTGATTGCCTGGCAGACCGGCCTGCATGTTGAAAATGGTGGCAGTGCCTAGCAAGCACCGTCTGCCAAATTACAGCTGGCTCAAGCCAGCCTTTCCATGTTGGTGAAACCGCTATGGAAAGGCTGGAGGGTATTGGCTTCTGTTGTGGGGGTGGTCCTACATTTCCCTGCACTTAGTGGCAGGCACCACGTGGTGCCTACCATGAAGTGCAGGGAAATGCACAACATGGCTTTTAGCACTGCGGTGGGTGCTGTAGCGGGTGCTGCAGCCAGCAGCAATGTTAAATGGGCTGGATGCGACCGCCATGGTGGCGGTCACATCGTAATCTGTGGTGCAGGACCGCCACCTTTCAGGCAGGCAGTCCCAGTCACCGTTACAATGGCGGGCGGAATCGAGTCCGCCCGCCTTCGTAATCACCCCCTAAGTCTTTTTACATGTACTTTCACACTTGCCTCAAACGTTCACGACCTTTACAGTATGCACATATCACTGATTACAAACATCACAATGAAAACCAAGCTTTTGCTGTCCTGTCCAGGGATCACACATTGTGTAGGGTGCCTTGCGGTGATTCCTACTGTTCCCTACTGATATTTTGGTGCTGCAGTAGTGCCTTTTCTTTCTGCCTATACACCACAGCTATAATCACACCCTCTGAGAGGGAGATGCAAGACTCAGAGAAAAAGACTGGCCAGACCACTGAAGCACCACAGGCTCATAAATGGCAGGCATTCTGGCAGTGTTGAGTGAAGATTCTTCCTCAAAGAGGTATGTGTTTGTATGCTGTAGTCTTTTGTCCTAATAATTAGGAATAATGGAGACTACTTGGGGGTGCTAAAGATTTAACCATTATTTTTCAGCTAGTTTCGAGCTATGCACTCATGGTGAACTCCATCATCTTAAATCTTTTGTTTTTCATCTAAACCCAAAGCTTTAGTAGCCAATGTGTTAGTGTGCTCAGACAGGTAAAACAATATAGGGCCTGGGGGCAGAAAGTAAAGGAACAGTGAACAGTGAAGATATCGGAGCCAGAGATCTTCAGAAACTAGACACACTTTGCACATAGTGTAGGAAAAAAAATCTATATTGCCTAATCTGAATGATAGCTAGGACAATGGTTAGTATTGGCATGCAGTAAGATGTTCTATTCCTCCCTCCACTCGCTTCTCGGTAGCTCTGTTTAGTCTGCTGTTGAAAAAAGAGAATTATTAGAGAGGTATTTGAGGGTAAACTTAGAGCATGAATAAAGCGTCAGGCTGTAAGTAATTTGATTTGGTAGGCTAGATAGGCTATTGACTGGGCACACGTAAGGCTACCGTTGTTAAGTTCCCTAGTGGGTAATGGGGACATGGGGCTGTGTTGACTAATTGGCATGAAGTGCCATACACTTTCTCGTAGAACTTAATGAAGTCACTTTTGAATAATGAATGTTGTGGCTTGAATAACAAGCAGTTTGAAGAGCCATAGGGCCTGATTTCGAGTCTGGCAATCTTGTGACCTCCAGACTCGCAATGCTGGTGGTCCATCTGCTGCATTACGACTTGAAAAGTCGTTGCGGCTGAGGACCACCGGCTGCGCCAGGGAACAGTTGTTCCCCAGTGGTGGTGGAGGTGGGCCACAATGTAACATGCTCAGCTGGACTGGTGTAGTCTGCTGAGTATATTACGAGTTCCTGCAACGCCAGCCATTTCAAGGCAGGAGAACCGCCATGATAAAGGCTGGCGGTGCAGAAACCCTTGCCCCCACCACCATGGGGATACATTCAGGGGGACAAAACATGTCTGCATTCCCACAAAGTTCCAGCATAGCATGGATGCCACCGTCCATGCTGTGCTGGAACTTTTTTGCCGTTCCCATTGCGGTGCCTGTTTTCCAGGCACTGCCATGGGAACAGCGAAGGACCGTCTGCAATATACAAGTTCAACTCGTAATATGGCGGGCGGTCCTTGCGCGGGTTTGGTGCAGCTGTGTCGATGGAGAGCCGGCGCAACTGCGCCAAACTCGTAATCAGGCCCTTAGTAAGATGGGAGCTGCATGTCTGCTATGTCTCAATAAACTGGAATGTTTTGCTACTTATTTGTTTGATCTGCATCATTTCAAGATAGCGACAAGTGTTATCTTCATCTGAGACATGCAATGTATCCCGTTTATAGGATTAACTCCCATGCAAAATCAGAACATTTAATGCTTGTTTAGGAGCCAACAATGGGGAATTATATAGTTCAGAGAGAAAGAAAAATATGATCTATTGCTATTCAAGGAGCAAAGGGCAGAATGTGTTTGATAATTTTAACTCCAATTATATCCCAAATGGAAGAAGATTTGATGAGTATCAAATTGTTATGAGGCAGCTAGAAAAATACTTTCAGGGTGAGAAAGATCTGGTGGTATATGATTAGAAGTTTTTCATGAGGTGATTGGTCCCAAATGATCACATGGAATTATTCTTCACAGTTTTGAAAGTTTAAGCCAAGGACTGTGAGTTTGAAACTTTTACATCACATCTAGTTAGAGATCATTTGGTTGTCAGGGGTAATAATAGGAGTATACAAGAACGTTTATTGACCTGCAAAAATCCAACACTTGATGAAGCTGTAGGCATCGCCCAATGCTTGTCAAACTTTGTCAAGCTTATTGTACTGGTTAGTATGGTGAAACCTTCTAAAAAAACTAGAAAACAGACACAATCACAAATAAATTTATGTCAGAAACACACATGTTGTGTCTACTTATTTTACAATTAGAAGGGCAAAGCAAAATTAGGCTTTTGAAAAGCAAACTTTTAGTAAACAAACCTTTTGTTATAAATGTGGTTCAACCGCTCACATTTTTTAAATTGTCCAGCCATAGGTCAAACTTGCAAACATTGTGGCAAATTAGGGCATTTCAGCAAGGTATGATGACGAGGGAAGGGAATAGACGTACGTCATATTTTGGAAAGTAATGATCAATTGAGCTCATATGCTTTGGGAGAGAAGGTGGATGAGTTAGTCCTTATGGTAGATGTGGAAATCACCAATTTTGTTACGAACACCAGGAAAAGATGCGAAGAGGAACCTTATATCATACTATTCTATCATCTGGGAAAGGCTGCCAAATACTTTCATAAGCAGACAACATTGCTGTGTGACCTTCAGGAGACTTCTCAAGACCTGGCTGTTTGAGCAATAGCTGCACCCCCACCCCCGCTCAGTGCCTTGAGACCCTCATGGGTGATTAGTGCGCTCTACAAATAATTTGATAGATTGATTGATTGATTGGTCAATTCTGATCCTCACTCTGCTATCCCAGAGACTTATGTCCTAGCAGCACAATTTAGTGCTTTTTCAAGTTACAGGTTAGAGGGTGATAAAAAGCAGGGACTTCTTACTAATGTTAAACTTATTAACTTACCTATGAAGTATGTTATTGAGTGTTTAGAAGTGAAGAACCCTGCTGATTACAATCTCTTGTGGTTGATCAATTTTGAGCCTTTTTTGTATAAAAGTAGGCTCTTTTTTTTTAAAAACAAATGGCACAACCTACCACTTTACGAGGGAAGGCTAATTTTGTTAAAATGTTCTTCTTTTCAGGTTTTCCGTATCGCTCTCATTCTTTTGAAAACTTCAGAGTTGTATACCTCATTAATCTGGCATCGGGTGAATCATGGAGGGCTTATTAGAAACAGCGTCTCTCAGTTGAGGATGATGATTACATCTTCTGGGCTTTTGCTAGCATTACTGAACCACCTGAGTGAGCAAAATGTATTAAGCTTTAAATCGTACCATTATTGGATCCCCTTAGGCATTTGCAAATTTGGTTTTAGCTCAGAGCAAGGGAATGAGGGTTATTTTGGGAAGTTTAGGCATCCATGCTTCTTTAAACAGTTGAAATTAAAGACTACACCAGCTCTCATTAGAACCAGGTATGACATAGCCAAGACTCAGACCTTTCACAATCTCGCATGAGGCACCAATTTAGGGTAATACCCTTTTTTTCAAAAACCTTCACAGATATATTATCAATGTATTGGCCATAGCATGGTATTATCAGAGTAAGCCTATAGGCCAATCAATACAGTAATACATTACTATATTTTGCTGTTGAGAGCAGGCTACAACATTAATGCAAGTGCGTGGCTTGGATAGTCATAACTTGAAAAATGCTTCAAGACACTCTATCCAACATATTTAAGTATTAAACCCAATCCAGTTGTTCTCATTTACATGCAGCTTATTCAATTTCAGTAGATCACACTACACTAAAAATACAACACTGTGACAGACACAGAAAAACTGGATTCTTACACTGATTGCTCCCATACATTTGTGTCATTGTAATGCGTTATCAGTATTTTGGCATTATAACCCCTTTGCAGTTCTTATATTCTGTGGGTGGGATTCAGATAATGTGGCCATTCGAAGTACAGACCAAAACTTGTATATGCGATTGCAGTAGCTTGACTATTGCTAGCTTGCTCATGGCAGAATTAGGCCCTTTGTCAAGCTTTCTATCGTGGCAAGAATTTTTGTAAATAATTAAATAGTTTTCAACTTAGTACATAAATTTCAATTTATTTTCACAAATTGAAATAATTTTACATGGAAACAAAAATTAAATTTCTAATAGATTTAAAAAAATTAACACAAATATACACATATATGATTATTGATCATTGTAATAAAAAATAAACAATATTTTATAAATATTATAATTGAAGAAATATATAACATAACAATAACTCCAATCACAAAGGAGTAATACACACTGTATAAATTAAAATGATTTATTATGCACTGCTACAACTCCAATCCAAAATACCCTTAAGGAAAATACACAAATTGTGGGGTGGGATTTAGAATCTTTTTTCTAACTCCTCTCTAACAAATATTAACATTTGGGCAGGGTCTCTAGCCCCTGTCCAACAGACATCAGAAAGATGTATATATTGGGGGAGGGGAGGGGGGGGAATCTAAAATTCTAAATCCAGTCCTAAAAACAATGGGGAAATCGTATGTATTTGGGGGCCTGATTTACTATTTTAGTTCCACTGCAACTAAAATCAGACAAAGTACAGATATTTGTGGGTCAAAATAACTATTTTAACTCAAGGCCAACTAACATTGAGTAAAGTGCATATATTTGAAGGTTCAATCTAATATTCTAACTCCAGTCCAAATAACATTGGAAAAAGTAAATATTTTGGGGGAGTTCAACTCATTATTCTACTCCAGTCAAACTAATATAGATAAAAGTGCATTCATTATTTTTGGAGGGGGCACATTTACTTTTCTATCCCCAGTCCAACAAAAATTGATGAAAGTTAATTTGTTTGAAAAAATCTTACTTCGCCCCCAACTAACTCCCGTCCAGCATATATCTTACACATATATATCTGAGACACTCAGATTTACCATTTTAACTCCAGTTCAACTAGCATTGGAGAAACTGCATATATTTAGGGAGTCACATTTACTATTCCAACTCCAGGGCAAAAAAACATTAGAGAAAGTTCATATATTTAGCGGAGGAGAGCCACATCTGCTATTTAAACTCCAATCAAACAAACATTGGAAAAAGGGCATACATGTGTGGGGGTGATAGGTTTGTATTTATCATTCTAAACCAAGCACCAACAAAGTTTGAAGAAAGGACATACATTTTTATCAGGGGGACTCATTTACTATTTTAAATCCAGTCCCACAAGCATTATAGAAAGTTCAATATTAATAGAAATGGTTATAAAAATGTAAAAGATATTTTACCCACAAATAAACCACCCAAACCAAAAAAACTTTTACAAAACTAGATATGTAAATAACAAATGTGAATAATAAAATGAACATGCTATTCAATTAATGTCAAACGAATATATTTTTCTTAAAATACTATCCACCAAACCCTCCAATAAATTACATAACTTACAAATAATACATATGTAAGTAATTAGCAATTTACACAATTAACACATTCAATTATTATCAATGTATATATATTTTCCTTAACACCGTAACCACTAAGCCCTCAAAAACCAAAACAACCTGAAAAAAAATGAAATAAAAAGTAATAAAGCATGTAAATGGATAAAATGAATGTTGTAAGTACACAATTATTAATCAATTAAATTTCGTAATATATACTTTTTTTAAATGACCCACTGAATCCACCAATAAACCCGACAACCCAAAAATTATTTCATATAAAATATAAAATACTTTACTATAATAGTAATATCAAAACAATAAATGAATTAATAAATTAATAAAAGAAATCAAACAATGCACTCAAACATTATAATAAATACCAATATTATAATAAACAATATTTTCATCTTCGATATTAGTCTAACAAATTAAAACATGTATTCTTACCTTTGATATTTTTGTCTACAACATTTTTTAGTCACAATATTTTGATCATGAATCATGGTCAGATCATATGTTGAAGTTCATTTTATGTGGAATAGCTACAAATCTGTAAAGACATTCTAATGGAGATCTTTCTTAAAAACCCAACAGACGTTCAAAGCGGTATATAAAAATCTCCCAGAACCTTTGCTAAGATCTAGAGCATGGAAAATGGCTGACTTCTTTTCCCATATGATAAGGCATCTTTGACAAGCAATAAAAGGTACAACATACATATCCAACTAGCAATACATGGCAATGAAAGGGTAGTTTGCTCTAGCTAGATCAGAAAAGACGCACCAAACGAGTATGTCAAAAGTGGTAGACCTCTAGTATTGTACTACTTCACGCACCTATGCCCTTAATTTTAAAGGATACATCTTCCACAACCTATTTGGCTTCCCCAGATATGAACAAACAAGTTGGAGAAGCTGTTTTTAGATTTCCCATTTCGAAAAGTTAGAAGAACGAGCGGCTTATCTGGACAGTCACAGAAGTTATAATACAAATAAATGGCCTAGTTACTCCAGCAAGTAATAAAAGTTATGGACAATAAGCCAGTAAACCAGTGCCCAAACTACCAATCTAGGCAAATTAGTGCATTTGTCAAACCAGAAATAACCATTTCATAGTCCTGACCCATCACGGTCTCTCATTCGAAGTCTAAGGCCTAAAGCATGGAAGGCATTCTACAGTGCGAGGAGACAAGATAAGCAAAGATGTGTTCTAGCAGAAGGCCCCCATAATCCTGCGCAAAAGGGAAGTCGACAATATTGCACCAGTGATATTCCTCCACTGGCTGATTCTTATTTGCGCTATTATTTTTCATTTTTTTATTTTATAAATTATTCCATTCCTTGCATTTTTTCTCTCCAATCCAATTTTCTTTATCTGTACGCTAAGGACATGACCTTGCCAAATCCTAGTATAAATTGTAAAATTTTACATCACCTTTTTGAAGAGCAGGTGCAGAAATACCCCTAGATGTATTGCCTGTTTCTGCGGCGTTTCATTCAGATTAAATCAGGATTTGCAGATCTCTGTTCATCCCTTCAAGAAGGAAAACTATCATGATGTTGAGATTATAGCATCAAGGCTTTCCTGTGGGTCATGGGCAACTGGGTCAACATGATCTTCTGTATCAGTTTCAGAGCTTTGATTGTGTCGATTTGCTTGAAGTAGTCGGTGCATTCCTCTTATACATGCTGCTATGTGTAGTGTTTGAAGTGTGGTTTTGTTAACTACCAGGTAAGTGCCCATTACAATTTGTTTTGTTACAATCCAAGGGGCATATTTAAAATGAAGTGGCGGGGCGTGGTGTTAGCATCCGTGGCTTAACGCTATGCTTCGGAGCTTCTGAAAAGCAGGGCTGCACCATATTTACAACAATATTATGCAGGCCTGCGTTTCTCCCTGCGCTGGCGCTTAATTTAGCAGCCTAGCGCCAACGCAGGCACTCTTGCACCATAGTGCATGGGTGTCTGCGTTGAGGGGAAGATTGCTTATGTGCAGGAAGGTATGCCTTCCTGCACATAAACAATCTTCAAATGGCCTTTTATAACTTCTATGTGTACAAAATGTCATTTTTTTTTTTAGATTCCTAAACATGAACAGTCAATTGCGTTTTACTGTTTCTATGTATGCTGCACAACGCAGCACACATGGAAACAGCAAAAACGAGGGAAAAAAAGCATTTTTCCTCGTTTCGCCTGTTTAAGACCAGGATTCCCTGGTCTTAATTTTGATGCTGCAGAATAATGTTATACATTTACCCCAGTACAGAGATCTGGGCCAAAATCAATCGTTTTTTTGCTCACCATGCCATTCCAGTTTGAACCCAGCCATATGCAAATCAGTCTTGACCCTGTGCCTCATGGGAACAGTCCAGCCCGAACTGCCAAGCCAGGTCCTCCCTGGACTGGAAACAAGCATCCTAGGACGGTTTCGGGGTTTCACCCCTCTTCAGCCAGGATAGCTTGATTCCAGTGGCATGAAGAGCACGGGACCCACGTCTGAGCATACTCGTCCCACTCGGGGTGACAAATGCACAAACAACAGTTGATGGACAGAATGCAGAACAATGTCATACATTCACCCCAGTACAGAGATCTGGGCCTAAATCCATCGTATTTGCGCCACCCTTGTAAATAGGGGACAATGCCAAAATCAATGGGTGTTGTGTTGGAACACCCACTGCAGCACCCATTACCCACACCTTTCATGCTAAGTATAGCGTGAAAGATGGCCTTATTTACAAGGCAGGGTTAAGCCACCTTAAGTGGCTTAACCCTGCCTTGTAAATAAGGCGAAGCACATATCGCCACAGGAACGTCACTCAAAGTGACATTCCTGTGGCAATAGGGCTCCTAAATATGCTCACAAGTGTCAAGATATTTTGTTTCTACAACATAAGTTTTAGTGTGTGTGCGCATGATTGTGTGTGAGAGAGACTGAGAGAGAGAGAGAGAGAGAGAGAGAGAGAGAGGAGATAGGTGGCTGCAGAGTTGTGCCATGTATGGTACTTCTTTCTTCACTTCTGCTGGGTCTGGTGTGTAAATGTTTGGTACCGTAAATGTACCGAAAGAAATAGTAGCAGACGTCCAGCAACCACATCCACATATCCTGACATACTAATAGCTTTTCATCCAATATATCAGAGACATTTAAAGGCTTTCTGTACAAAACCGTGATCCCACCATGTATTGGCCTGTCATTTCTGGTTGTATTATGACCTCCCAAAGGCTTCCTTGTGGTAAAACAAGCAGCAGATACCCTACTAAAATACAATCTTCACATGCATTCTAACTGAGGTGGGCACACAGGACATCCCACGTTTTTTAGTGGATGTCCTACTACCACTCACTTTTCACTCAGAGCCTTAAGGCCTCATTACAATGCTGGTTGGACAGCCCGTCCAACCACAGCGGCTGCGATCCGATTTAGACCGCCAATGCTGGGCAAGTTCCCCTGCTGTATCACAATGCAACCACTGCTACTGCAGTGGTCTCATCAACGGCGGTGCACTTACCCCCGAATATGTTGCTGGAAGTGCATACAAACTCACAGGAAACATGATATGTACAGACGTGAATGACATATGTGGGAATATGCCTTGTGCTGCATGCACTCCATTGCTGGAGTGTGGCAATCTGTGCACAGTCCAGTCAATGGGGATACATACCACCTACGGGCTTACCTGCATTCCGGTGCCCACAGGGTCATAGTCCTCGGGGTTCAGCTACCGTGGTGTAGGGAGGACCTGGAGAAAGGGATCCACGCTGGAAGCTGGCGGGAAGAAGCTGATTTGAGTGAGTATGCATCCCAAATCATTTGTTTTCTACGAGTCTAGGCAGCCGATCAGATCGCCACGGTCGGCTCGTCAGAAATGCACATAGTAATCCAAATGCTGGTTTGAACTCCCTGTACAGCTCTATGGCTGCTGCTTATCTCCGACCACCATCTCAGCAGTTGGAGAAAAAGGCTGTCTGAGTTGGCAGTCTGTCAGTGGTTGGTTAGAGTACAAGATGCATGCATCGTAATCTGGCGGTCAGACCGACCGATTCCAGCAAGATCGTGGCAGTCCGACCACTTTCGACAAGAATGCGGAGGCCCTTAGTCTCCCAATGTGCTGTCCCAATGGCTTGTATATCCCTTTTGGAAAAGATCATCTTTACTTTAGTCAGATTTTCTCAGCTGCTATTGTTCAACTTTCTTGAAGGTCCTAGTAGCGTTCAGGAAGATGACCGGTGAGACTACTTGTTCAAGCATAGACTAATATCACTGTTTTCTGAAACACATACAATATCAAGCTCAGAGATATCTGGAGCAAAAATGCAGATTAAATAAACAACATATAAATATACATAGCTTCTCTCTCTGTCAGGGTGACTGTCTACATCCAGGATGGCAGGGGGGAATGGCTGCATCAATCAATGTTGGCACAATCCCCGTATTGACTGAGGTACAATTATTCTGGTAGCTCACTTAAACTGGAAGTTGCACTGAGCTGTGACCACCACAGAGTTGGGGCCAGATTTACTAACATTTGAAGCAATACAATGCAACAAGACAACTTGCTGGACTACGTTAAATGGAATGGGCCGGAATGCTGATTATTTGGTAAGGTTTGGGACATTGGTGCTCTCTCTGTGCTGGCTCACTGTGTGCAGCCTAGCGCAAACCCAGGCACTGTGTTTGTTACAGGTGTTACATGCGGTACAGGCCTGTGTTACAGGCAGGTTTGTTTTTGTGCAGGAAGGGACACCATCCTGCACAAAAACAATTCTCAGAGGCATTTTCCTCTTTAGAGCTCACCTAGAAAGAGGCAATAACAAGGTGAAATCAACATATTTCTCATGGTTACACCTCTGTTGGGATGGTGTGGCATTTTTATGCATTCCCAG
Organism: Triturus cristatus; assembly: GCF_964204655.1. Lineage (NCBI taxonomy): Eukaryota > Metazoa > Chordata > Amphibia > Caudata > Salamandridae > Triturus > Triturus cristatus. The sequence goes on along the minus strand of NC_140580.1, from coordinate 743,803,688 downwards.
GTCTATTGCCCTTAGTAAATCTGGGAATGCGCCAAACTCAATGGATGGGTTCGTGGGAACCCCCACACTCCACACATGGAACACCATCCCAACACAGAGTAATGCAAGGCAGTGATTTGAGCTGCCTTGCATTATTGTGGATTTACTAAGCTACCCAGAGACATGCATGGTGGCCTAGCGTGGCTTAGTAAATATCGCTTAAGCCCTTGTGTCTCCATGAGTGATGCAATGGCAATTAGTGCTTATAAGTCTGGGCCTTAGTCTCTGCAGGACGTTTACAGAGCCAGGGCCACTCATCCACCCAGCAAAAACTGTATTCACTCCTCTATGAGTGAGTGGAACAGCAGGTATATTCGTGTTCTTAGGGACACACGCATTGAAGGGGGAGCTTAGATGTGCTTCAGCCAAACGTTTTTGCCAACAAGACACAGGAAGGCTGAAGAGAGATGTTTGCGAGGAGGCAGAGACCTTGGTATCAGTGCAAGCAGTGGTAAATGCAGAGATCCTACAAATGTAGAATTATCAACCTTCTAAATATTCAGTAACATTAAATGAAATATACATAGAAAGTGCAGTACATATCAATTTGTTTAATCATTTACTACATGAAAGAAATATTAATGAGATTTGCACTGTCTCTTATGCAGCTTTTCTAGGCTTCCTCTACATTTTACTTTTTCACTGCAATAATTAAAAAACAATTCCACTGAAATAAAATTACCACTGCCCACAAATCGTGTCAGACTTGATGTACAACTATCTCTAAGAAACTGAATAGAAAGAAAGAAGGCAAGATATGTTTATTTTGGGTAGAAAAGGACTTTGAAGGAGTGACTTTAGATTTCAAATGATAATATTCATGTAAGCTATTTACCTCAGCTACAAGTCTTCATATTGCAGAGGGACAGTAAAAATGCAGATCTACAATAAGAGATTGAATTGTGCAAGGAAACCATTGCAAATGTAGTACTACACAAAACATTTACATGAACAGCTTGCAAGCAAAATATTAGGTCACTATCTCAAACGTTTGCATATACATCAGGTTTTAGCAGACGTAATGCTGATCCATTGCATTGTCTTTACTAGTACTTAGTCTGAAAATAATTCAAAGTAATATTTATCTTGTTAATCCATTGGAAGTACATTTAACCTTGATTTTGTTTTAGCTGCACAACACATGTATTTGTACCAACTACGCACTCGAAATCATGTTCATTTACACACATTATTCAGTGTTCTTGGCTCCAGACAAGAAAGACCTAATCACTTATCACAAACCTCACAGACTTTTCATCACAGAAATATGGCTCACCCACATGTCCTCAACCTTCTGGATTTTCTTGTTCCCACAGAACCTACGTCAAGCAGATGGTGCACATAAGAGAGGAGACTTTATTGTCTTTTGTAAGCCCTCCTGGTCCAGCACACATGCCTCACTGGACTGCAATGAGCTCCTCACATGCCATCTCTTACTCACTACAAATCCTTTTCAATGACCTAGCACTACTGAAGTACCTCTGTGCAACATGTAGACAACTCATCATGTCAACCAAAGTCAGCTGCTACACCAGCAACATCAATGAAGGTGTTAACAGAAGTAGAATATTTTTAAAGACAATCAAGCACTGCCTCAACTGTGCCTAGATCTCCTAATATAAAATCCACAGATGCAGTGCCATCAGTCTTTCCTTACACCAACCCCACATATAGCATCCCACACTGGTAATCATCACAATTCTGTCTCTAAGAGATCTTGCCGACTTCTCAACACACTTAAAGGAACCGCCTATAAAAATGATAGCTCACCCACTTCCTTCAACAAAGACTTTTCTGGAGAAACTCTCTCACCTCTCCTCGCTATTGTCAATGCCTCCTTTACTCAAGGTATCTTTCTAAAGGTTTTTGCAATCAGCCACATTTCTGCAGCTAGGAAAAAATCTATCATAAATCTTGAAGACTTTGTGAGCTACTGTCCCACGACTCATCTACCCTTCCTCTGAAAAATCAATTAAAACACAGTTGGCACACAGAATTTAGCCAATGCATAGAAGAAAAAATGTTGTGACACAAGAAAAATACGTCAAAAATTAGAGTAGGATGTTATTTAAAATATGAATTATATGATTCATTTAAAATTATTTTTTTATATAAATTAAATACTGACTTAAGTAAATTGTTTAATTGATTAATTGTTATTTTAATTATTTTAGCATAGTTTGTAAATTTTAATGGCAATGTTTTTAAGTTAATTAGTAATTTTTAATTTAGTAGCAGGTTGTTGGGTTAGTAGGAGATTGAGATGGGAAGTTCTTTAAAATATCATTATTGTTTTTATTTGTAATTTTTTTTGTAAATTAAAACATAAGTTGATAATTATTTATGTACATTATTTAAATAATTAAGTGTTTATAACTATATAACTTCTGCCCTAAGATTACTGTAACCTATGTCTCCACCCTGCACAGTTTTCTCAGCAATAATGTCACTGAAAATGTTGCAGTGATTCTATCAATGATATCATAGAAGATGTCATGAGTGATGTAATTTGTGAGGTATTTAGCAGTGCATGGTGAGGGCGAGAGTTATAATTACCTTAGGGCACATGTCATAGTTACTTGAGATAACTATAACTATAAATGCTCAATTTCAATGGAAAATCTAAACCTAACTACAACGTCCCTGTAACCTTTGTTTTTCTTAATGAATTTCTAAGGTATTTTTAATTCAATTTCCTAACTATACCGTCCCAGTAACCTCTCATTTTTTCAGTGAATATCTCTGTTTTTTAATGCTATTTCCTAACTATAATGTACCTGCAACTTTGTTTTATTCAGTGACTTTCTACAGTTCTTTAATGCTATTTCCTAACTATAACGTCCCTGTAACCTGGGTGTGTGAGGGGTTGTGTGGCTATGTAAGTGGGTATGTGAGTGTTCGGTTGGTGTGTCAGTTTTTTTCATTTTATTAGACATGTGGGTGTTTTGTGTGAAGGATGCATATGGGAAATACGCATAGAATATATTAGAAAAGTGTGTAAATAACACCATGGTGACATTGTAATTATTGCCCTAAACATAAGATAAGTTATTAATAGGTACATTTCAATGAGGATATAAAAACTTAGTTACCATGTCTTTACTGTAGTGAGTGATACTTTCGCAGAGCACAGCAGATTGAAGTTTAATTCAATTACCAGGATCCATTTTATTGGAGCACGATCAGCAACCTAAAGGTAAATTGTTCTTAATAATATCATTTTCTCAACCTAAAAGGATGAATATAGACACCTAGAAACTAGAACTAAAGTGCATAAACGTGAAGGTGGATAGACAATAGAGGACAGATTAGGTTTCTCAAAGAACTGCCCTAGGATAAGAAGCATGCTAAATTGCTAATGTAGATTACTTGAACCTTTATTGAATGCAGTATAGTGCAATCTGACTTTGAGGAAATTATGAATTCATGATGTTGCATATTCTGTTGTATATAATTTAAAGCGCTGTATTAGGTATTTGTCCATTTGTACATTTGAAAAGGTTTATTTGTGTAGATCTTATTTTATCTTTTTGCAGGTATAAAACTCTTTTGAAAATTGCATTTTAGAATAACAATGTACAGTGTATGTGTTTTTGAAATATGTTTTTAAATTTTTTGTATAAACACTGATTTGTGATCTCTACGCTTAACAGCCGTGAAGAAGCTCTAGTGAGCGCAAAACATGTGTTGGCTGTATTGGCTGTATTGCTGTAAAACTGATGCATCGAAAGAATAAAGAAATATAGAAAGAAATAATGCAAGAATCACTGTTGTTTGTTGTTTTGTAAATATCTCAGTAATATTCATTTTTGTATTATAATTACCATACTGGTGGGGACCAGTAACTGAGATTGAAGCGCTGGGTGTGGCCAGTGAAAACCTCTCAGCAAACCCACTGTGAGGGACTTACTGGACAGGAGGACCTGTTTGCCACCAAGGACCCTCTGGAGCCAAGGGGACTTAATCCCCCAACTAGTAGTGCTCCAGGAGGTGTGTTAGCAGAGTGGTAGAGAAAGGGGGTGTGGCCTCTGACAACTTATCAGCAATCCTGCTGTGTGGGACTTACTGGAGGTAACAGGAGGGTTAGTTGGCCCCAAGGACAACCTTGGGGGTGCGACTACTCCTGCTACCACCAGGAAGTCTCACACAGTAGGATTGCTAAGAGGTGTTCGAGACCACACACCCTTTCTCCACCACTCTGCAAATGCGGCTCCAGGTGCACTACTGGTTGGGGGTGAAGTCCACTTTACTCCTGAGGGACCTTGGGGGCCAAGAAGCCCTCCTTGTACCTCCTGTAAGTCATACACAACAGAATTCTTGAGAGCTGGTTGGAGGCCCCACCCCTTTTCTCCACCCCTCTACAAACATGACTACTACTTTAAAAACCATAGAAATTCACTGAAAAAACCAAAGGTTACAAGGAGGTTATAGTTAGGAATTAGCATTTAAAAAAACTTAGAAATTGACTGAAAAAACAAAGGTTAAAGGTACGTTATAGTTAGGCAATATAATTTTAAAAAATCCTTAAAAATTCACTGAAAAAAAACAAAGGTTACAGGGACGTTATAATTAGGCTGACATTTCACTCGTACAAAACCAGAGAAATTCAGCAGTTATAGTTAGCTGAGCTAACTATAACCCCACAATGCACTGCTTCTGACCTCACATATTACATCACTCATGAGATGGTCAGTGCCATCACTGATGACATCTCAAATGACATCACTGATGACATCAACCACAACATTACTGAAGCACCCACTCACACCCCCATAGAACCTTTCATACATCCACTCCCATTCCCACACAGCCATTCACAAACTCATTGACAGATCCATACCAGTACTTACACACCCACTCACTGATTCATAGATCTACACAGAAATCCACTCACTCACCCATACAGCCACTCATACACCCACTCACTCACTAACATTGCCACTGACACATCCACTCATACACCCAGCTAGCCATTCACACACTGAGTTAGTCACCGATAGAGCTACTCATGCCAACTCACTCACCCATAGTCAATCATACAGCCTCTTACTCACCCATACAGTTACACACACATACCCACTCACTTACTCATACAGATACTAGCATGTACTCCCTCACCTATACAGTCACTGACACAAGCACACGCTCACCAATGCAGTCACTCTCACATTCACTCACTCACCCTTACAGTCACTCATATACCCCAACACTCACCTATACTGTCTTTCACATATACAGTTATTCACCTATATACCACTGACACATCTACCCACACAACGACACAGTCATACACACACTCAGTCACCCATACAGCCCCTCACACATGCACTCACTAACCCATACATCCACTAACTCACTCACTCAGTGCATTGCTGGGATGCGAGCTATAGTTAGCTCACTAACTATAAGGGCTGAATTTCACTGGTTTTGTTCAAGTGAAATCTGAGACTAACATTTGTTTTTTTCAGTAAATTTCTAAGGTTTTTTAAATGCTAATTCCTAACTATAATGTCCCTGTAAACTTTGGGTTTTTTTCAATGAATTTCTATGGTTTTTTAAGTAGTTGTCATGTTTGCAGAGTTGTGGAATAAAGGGAGGTAGGCCTCTGACCAACTCTCAGGAATCCCACTGTGTATGACTTACAGGAGGTACCAGGAGGGCTTCTTGGCCCCCAAGGTCCCTCATGAGTAAAGTGGATTTCATCCCCCAAACAGTAGTAAGCTGGAAGCGCATTTGCAGAGTGGTGGAGAAAGGGGCGTGGCCTCCGAAGACCTCTTAGCAATCCCGATGTGTGGGACTTATTGGCGATAACAGGAGGGGTAGTTGACCCCAAGGACGTCCTTGGGGACCAACTACCCCTCCTGTTACCTCCAGTATGTCCCACACAGCAGGATTGCTGAGACCTAGTAGGAGGCCATGCCCGATTTCTCCACCACTCTGCAAACATTCCTCCTGGTGCACTACTAGTTGGGTATGAAGTCCCCTTGGCTCTTGAAGGTCCCTGGGAGCCAACAAGCCCTCCTGTTACCTCCAGTTGAACCCACAGAGCTGGATTGCTGAGAAGTTGTCAGAGGCTACAACTCCTTTTTCACCACTGTGCAAATGCACCTCCTGGTGCACTGATGCTTGGGGGAAGAAGTGCACTTTAGTCCTGAGGCCTTCTGGAGGCAAGGGGGCCTCATTCGCCCACTAGCAATGCACCAAGACTCACTTTTGCAGAGTGATGGAGAAAGGGACGTGGCCTCTGCCCGCCTCTCAGCAATCCCTCTGTGTGGGGCTTACTGGAGGTAACAGGAGGGCTTGTTGGCCCCTAAGGACCCTCAGCAGCCAAGGGGATTTCATCCCACAGCCGGCAGCGTGCCAGGAGGTGCATTTGTAGAGTGGCGAAGAAAGGGGGCAGGGCTGCCGGGGAGTTGCTGACTTTTCGTTTTGCTGTTTTTTAGGAAGGGGGCCACATGGCCTCCCTTCCCTAGTTCATTTTGGACCCCGGGGACCCCATCCCACGGGGACTGCCCGTTTAAAAAAAATATATTTACAAAGAAAAAGGAGGGTGCTGCGAGGCCACCCTCCTGAGCCATTTTCAACCCAAGGGACTCCATCCCCCGGGGCCTGCCCCTTTTAAAAATCTTTTTTTTAAACAAGGAAGGGGGGCCATGCGGCTCCCCTCTTGGGCTGATTTCAGACCCGGGGAAACCATGCCCTGGGACCCGGATTGTAGTGTGGGTGCCCTGGTCCCACCCAGGGCACACACGTTTTCAACATTGGGGACCATGGGGGGAGACTGAAGCCCCCACGGAACCCGCCAGCTCGCCACCTTCTGTTCTCGCTTGCTGAAAGCATTGTTTGCTATGGCTTTCCAAGCCATAGCAAAATGCAATGTCCTGGGGTGGGCACCCTGGGCCATTGCTGAAGCTTGCCTGGGGGCAGCAGTCCCTAGGGCCAAGTATGGCTCCTGGAGAGGAGCCGCGTGGCCCCCTCCTTTCTTCTTTTAGTAGTTCTTTTTAGTTTTAGGAAGCAAGAGCATTTTTCATGGTCAGAGAGAGCTGCTAACATGCAGCTCCCTTTGCCCAAAAGCAATTCTGCTTCGCTTAAAGGAAGCAAGAGCATTTTTCATGCTCTCGCTTGCATGAAGCGAAGCAGAGTTTGCTATGGCATGCTCCTGCCAGGCCATAGCAAACTGCAATGTCCCGGGATGGGCACCCCGGGACATTGATGGAGGGCTCTGGGAGGGAGGCCAGGTGACCCCCCTCCCATCTTCTCTTTAGCCCCGGGGAGGCAGTGGTCCCCCAGGGCAGGGGGTCTGCAATGGCGCAGGGGGTCCGCAATGGCACAAGGGGTCCGCAACGGACCCCCAATTTTTCTTAATTGGTGACACGAGAAGGTGGTGGTCCCTGGGGCTGTGTGAGGGGGCCTTGAGCCCCCCCACACTTCATTTTAAAATTAGCCCCAGGGAAGTGGCGGTCCCCGGGGCTGCGGGGGGGCTGCGTTGCTCCCCGCATTTAACTGTGGTGGCCTGGCCGACCTGGAGGCTTAGAAAAAACAAAGCCCTTTGTTTTTTTTTTATTTACGCCCGGAGTTTCGCACCCAGCACGACTTCCGCCAACTTTCTTTTTTTTTTTAATGCTTTTTTTGGCCATGGGGGTCCCTGTGGTACCCCATGAGCAGGCCTAGGGGTCAGGGTGTTTGTACCACGCCCCCTTTTCTTGTTTATTTATCCTTTTTTGACCATTTTCCTTGTGACTCGGTCCAACAAGTCACAAAATGGCTGCCAACACTTCCTGGTTTGAAGTGTTGGCAGCCAATCAGATATCAGGCTCGAGATCGGGAGGGTTCGTGGATCCTCCGCCGTCATATTTGTATATCTGAGAAATGTTTACATTTCTCTGGTACTACTGAACGGATTTACACCAAAGTTTGCCAAATTTGGTGTAATCCCGTTCAGCAGTTCAGGCTGTAGCCGTGTCAAAAGTTTCTCATTGAAATTAACATGGAGAAAAAACATTTTTCTCGGCCCCTGCTTGACAAATCACCCCGAAACTTACAACACAACATCCGAAGTGAGTGGGCCATTAATATTGAACATTTGGCAATGATTCGTCAAACGGTGCCAAATATATATATATATATATATCCACCTGAATGAACAACGGTTCACGAATTTTAATGACACTTGGAAGGCACAGAATGAGTATTTGTGGCAAACGCTTATTTTCTCTTTGCGAATGGACAGGAATTGACCATTAGTTTACCTTTAATTATCAATTGCCGGAAATCCACCTAGCAAAAAGTGCAGCGATCCCACTCCCAGGGGACCTTAATGTGACATGAAATACTTTGCAATCATATTTTACAGCGTTAAATACTGTGATGGTGGGCAACGAGTAAACATTGTAGGTCTGTTTGCAGCATGAGGGTTTGTTTTTGTACCAGTATGAGAAGCCAGCTGGCAGTCGAATACAGTTGTCTTCATTTCCGAACAGCAGGGAAATACCTAATTTATATGTTTGCTTCCCCGAGTTTATAAGTATATGAGCGGATATGCTGAACGGCGCTTTACCGCAATAATTAATTCACTTTTGAAGTAAACAGTTTAGATTGTGGAAAAGAGTGCCCTAAGAATTGAGTTTCTCCTGCCAACTAAAATAACCAGCCAACATCAACGAATGTCAAGGGGACAGACTTTTGCGTTTGTTCATTATTCCCTTCAGAATATTTTTTGTGCAATTTCTGGACACCATATTTTTTCAGTTCACAAAATTAGTAAATTTCCAAAGGACATTTTTTTTATTAGCTAGTAACAGAGAGGATTAACATGGGGGCACGATTCTCAATCTAAATTTAACCTAGTTGCAAATGGCTTGATTTATAATTGCTGAATTACTTTTACAATTTGCTAATTCCGAATTTACATTAGTAAACAAATTAAATCACACTTAACATTAACCAGTATGGTGTCACGTTATTGATCAATATGTTACAACATGTGTGTGCCAATGTGCACCCAGGGGCAATGAGTGGGTCTAAAGGGGTAGAAATGCAATGGAAATTGGAGAGGCACACCCAAATTCTAGTTTGCGGATATTCACTGACTTTTCCAGGCATATTCCCACCCTGAACAAAGTTGGAGATTTAGGGGCATATTTGTCATAGGTTTGTTGTTCTACGAAATGGGGGGCAAAAGCAACGCAACCCTTAAGTATGATTGATCAAACCACGAAAGGCCACCTTGCGAGGCCCTGAGTGGCTTGATCAATCCAGAGTAACGCAACGCGGTGCAAATCACTGTTTTGCATTACTCGGTCCCTGGGAGGCAGTCCATTGGTGGTGCGTGGGTGTTCCCACACAACACCCATGGATTTTGGTGCATTCCCAGATTTACCATTACTGCAAGCTCTGGGAATGTGTCAAAATGCTAAACATACCCAGGGGAGGTGTACCGAAGAGAAATATATTTATATCTCCTGGTTACTTCCTCCATGGTGCAAGGGTGCCTTTATTGGAGCTAGTTAGCACATTGCGTGCCAGTCCTGGGAAAAGGCAGGAATGCGCCGTATAATGTTAAATGTGGCATATTTCTGCCCTGTCTCGCAGCGCAGCAAAGTGACTTGCTGCGCTGCATGTCTTCTACATAAATCTGGCCCTTTGTTTTGTCAAAGACAGGTTTAAATGCCTACACAGGGTCAGAAAGGTGAGGGTAGATGAAGAGAATCGGATGGGGCATATGCATAGTTTGCCACAGGTAAAAATATATTCCCCAGTAATTGGTTCAGCTTGTGGGTGTTCCTGCAAAAGCTGTGAAGTCACAACTTCTTAGGAGTACTCTTGGAATTTTTTGAACAGCCCAATTATGTGTAAACCAACTGTAGGTGTAACTCTACAGCTCTAGATGTATTGATGTTTTGTGGATTGGCCCCTCAAAACACGGATTTACACTTGTTAAAAGATTTGCTTACGCATGGTTTTTCTCATGTGAGAAAAACTTCACCTAAGAGCACCAGATAAATGCAAATGTCCTAGGGAGGTTTGTGTGTACCTATAAACTATCCTCTTTGTGGGTATTCACAAAGGTTCTGGTGGCTCATTCCCCGTTGAATCACCATTAGCATTTGAATCCCCCCCCCAGGGCTTTAAGTGGGCTGGGTCTCACCGGTGCTGAGCACCGGTAGTTTTTTTAAAGGAGGCCTCGAAACGGGTCTCTATAGGGCTCTGTTTTGTGCCCTGGCACAGGAGGTCCGTTTTTCCCCGGACTGCAGTGACAGCAGGCTCATCCATGTGTGCGTGCTCACACTGCTCACTTCTCACTAGTGGAGAAGTGACAGCATGACGTTATGCCAGGTGAGCGTTGTAGGGGAAGGCAAATCTTTTAAAGAGAGTCATTTTCTCTCTGGATTTCCCTTCTCTTTTCGAAACTAAGGAGCAGCAACATCGTTGTGGTGTCACCAGGGCTTTAAGTGGAAGCATTTTCAATATTATATACAAGCCATAGTTGCTGCTTATTTATCTTATGCAACTAACAACCATTGACAATGTCCTGACTTCTTGTAGGTATGATGTTACTTAGTGTATCCTATATCTGCATGCAATGACAGAAACAGCAAAATACAAGTTGGACGGCCCACTCTGCTAAGCCCAGATTTTTAGCTTAGTGTTTTTTAAGCAACGCCCTTAATTACATTTTGTCGCCCCTGTGAGAGACCCCCCAGTTTTTTCATCCCACTTAAAGCTCTGTTAACCCTATTTCGATCAATCCTGAAACAAGGAAGGTATTTACAGTGAACATTTTTCTTCACCGGTGGACTCAATAAAAGGGGAAAATTTCCAGGCTTCCCATTATTCTGAAGTAGTGCCATCCATATCAATCCTATGAAGCATTGCCATTTGTGGCACACATGGCTGGGTCAGTGCAGACCCAGTCTAGTTGGTTTCATTCATGGCCGACCCTCTTCCATTCAAAAAGAATCATACTGTTAGAGCAAGCCAAAACCCATCGGCCCATGTTGTCGCGTTTGCACTTTATTAAAATCAAATTGAGTGCAGCCTGCACTTTAGCCACTGGCCTCTCTTCAGTTGAGCTCGTCTAAATTAGCATGTCAGATGACACTGCACCATGCACTTTATTAAACTCAATCTGATCACTGTTTTCACTTCACTCACTGATCTCTTCAGTATAATAAAACCTTGTTGACTAAATAGGGATCATTGGGACTTGTGAAGCAAAATAAAATTGTCCAGCACTTGGCACCAACTGGCCTTTCACTATTCACCTGACCCAGGACAGCTGGGATTTGAGCAAGCCAAAATTAACATGTAATATAACATGGCAATGGGCACCTTAGTATAGTCAACCTGATTACACTCTGCACTTTACTCATTGGCCAATGCTCCGGGCGGTGAAGTCACAGGAAATGCCCCATGCACAGTACCAAGTGGGTCTAGAACAGGCAGCTTCAGGGCAGCTAGGTATGGAGTGAGCCAAAATCTACAGGCTACAAGACACTGCAATATGCACTTTATTAGACTCATTTTGATTGTATTAGCCTTCTTATCCCATAACCTATGTCCTATATGACTGGAGAGGGTTGACATCAGTTCTTGCTCTCTAACGATCCTCATGTTACTGGCAGCACTTTTCAAGAAGCAGGTTTTTCTCTTTTTTTGTTTTAGAATTAGATTTTAAAGCGAGAGGCACACGCACTTTTAGGATGTACTAGTTTGATAAGACGTAAGCATGATTGAGCTAAACAAGACATCTTCTGACTTCATGCTGTTTTAATTGTTTTTCTATAGCCGTTTGTTATTATGTGATGGTTTTAAATAACCTGAAACAATATCTATCTATCTATCTATCTATCTATCTATCTATCTATCTATCTATCTATCTATCTATCTATCTATCTATCTATCTATCTATCTATCTATCTATCTATCTATCTATCTATCTATCTATCTATCTATCTATCTATCTATCTATCTATCTATCTATCTACTCACCCAATCACCCACCCACCCACCCATCCATCATCCATCCATCCATCCATCCATCCATCCATCCATCCATCCATCCATCCATCCATCCATCCATCCATCCATCCATCCATCCATCCATCCATCTATCTATCTATCTATCTATCTATCTATCTATCTATCTATCTATCTATCTATCTATCTATCTATCTATCTATCTATCTATCTATCTATCTATCTATCTATCTATCTCTCTATCTATCTATCTATCTATCTATCTATCTATCTATAAAATGATAAATTCCATATAGTCCAACATGAATATTAGAGATGGACAGATATCAAATCTGATATTTCTCATAGGACCTTAATGTGACTCTCTTCTCAGAGAATGTGATCCGACTCAACTTAAACACTCTGGGTGAATCAGATCAATGTCAAAGGGAAGGGACAAGTGTGTAGAGAATTCATGATACTTTTAGTCAATGGAAATTCAAAACACTTAACAGGAAATTTTACATAGACTCTCCTGACAGTACACACAAGCGCATGGGAACAGTGTAGTCTTAGATAATACTCTCATATACAAACAAGATTTTAATCTCTGTAGAAATTATGGGCCAGATGTGCGACCGTTTTTAGTGGTTGCAAATGGGAAATTGGCCATTTGCGACTGCTAAATAGGTCTGTGCCATGTACAAACCCTATTTCGCGAGTCGGTAAGTTATTACTGACTCGGAAAATAGGGTTTGATACCCGCTATTCGGAAGGAGCGTGCCAAGGGGCATTACCATCTACTTCTAAAGGGTTTCAAGTCAGTCGCAAATGGGAAGAGATCCCCAGGGGACCTCTTTCCCTTTGGGTTGGGCAGCGAAAATATTTTCTAAGAGCAGGCAGTGGTCCCACAGACCACTTCCTACTCTTAAAAAATGAAACAGAACGTTTCATTTTTCTTTTTGAAATGCATCCCGTTGTCCATTAAGGAAAATGGGCTGCATTTCAAAACAAAAATTACTTTATTTAAAAAGCAGTCACAGACATGGTGGTCTGCTGACCCCACCAGGCCACCATCCCTGTGAGTGCTGGCCATTCCCAATAAGTCGCAAAATGTGACCTGTCTCGTGAATATTAATGAGGCAGGTCCCTTGTGACCTATTTGGGAAACACCAACAGTGTCTCAGATACTGTTATACATTCCATTTTGCGAGTCGCAAAAAATCGCAATTTGCGACCGCAAAATGAATTGGTCGTACATGAGGCCCTATATAATTTTGCTTAGAAAGTCATTGTTACCCTGAAACAGTTGTCAATGAATGTAAGATTTTTGACAGCAGTCTTGAAACCAAGCCCAGGCATGCAGCACTGAGATTCACAGCAGCCGGCGAATATTCGGAAATAATAACTTAGCTGCTTGTTTGGATGCTCTTTGGCCAAACCCTGTATCCAAATCTGAGGAAAATGCCTAGAATCAAGCTACACCACAGATATAAATTTTTATTATAAAGTGAAAATAATTTATGGTGGTGGTTCTTTAACAGATTCCTCTTTGGTAATCAAAATATAGGACTGATAGACTTCCAGATCCAAAGTGCTTAAGTGGCAACTGATCGAGTTTCTTTAAAGCTACATTTGGCTACCAACTTCCCTTTGAAATGCGAAAATCGTCTATTGAGAATCTCTTTGCCAGTTTTAATACTGACGATTATCCTACCTTTTGTGAGTTCCATTAATTGATCATATATCCTCCAAGTAAGTTTTGACAATAATTAAGGGCTTTAGGCCATTATGCACACAGGGGGCAGAATAAATTGTAATCAATGTGCTAACATGAGGTCTGACAAGCTGTGCTGCAATCTGGACGCCACTGTATTTGAAAATCTTTATTTATCATATCTGTAACAATTGAAATACCCTTTCATCATCACAGTTTGACCTTGCACCGCATCTGTGAGTGAGGTGCCCCAAACCATTCAATGATCTACCATATAATTGCTGTATTTGATACTAATGGGAAGTGTATGCTAAACTACTGTTAGAAAAATAAAAAAATAGACTGACGATAAGTAATTGATCAACTGTAGGCAAACATGATTCCAGAAGTCTGGGCACTATGCTAGTCGCTACACTTATATCGAAAGTAACACTGGCCATTCCTTTTTTATCCATATTGAAGCTGCAATGTGATGAACAAGTAAAGGGGTCTCACTTTCTCAGCAGAAGTCTGACACTCAGTTGACCTGACTTTCTAGAAAACTCCACGAAGGTACGTGGGTGAACTATAGAAACGAAAGTCTTAAATAAAACTATAAATAACAAAATCTTAAATAAATACTTAACAGCGTCCACTTTGACTAGTTCTATTTTTAGGTCTCGCCTAGCTATTGCGTTTACGCAATCACTGTGCGAGACTCTAGTAAGAGGGGCATTTCAAAGTGCTCCCAAAAGTGGATTGCATGGCGAGCACGTGCACAATCACGTGCATCGTGCCGCCATGCAATCCGTTTGGGGAAGCGCTTCAGCCAACTAGCGCGTGCACGTGTAGCCACAGCCTCGGCATCATACTTCAAAGGGTCCGCTCCCCCGCCTGGAATGCGCTCCCCGCCCCCACCACAGCATGCCGAGAGATTGTTTCCTCATGGCGCCTCTCACAACTGTCCCTCCCCCACCACAGGGCTAGTCTTACGGACGCATTGCCATCCATCGATTTCACTTTCATGCCCATGTTCTCTTTGCCTTTCAGCACACAGCCCGCCATCCCCCCTCCGTGTTTTCTTGCAGCTTTGCCCAGATCTGAGTCTCAAACAACCAAATTAATAAGTTTGCCCTGCACGCTTTCTGCGCTTACAAAGTTAACATATGCCGCGCTCATTCCCTTTTCATCCTTCTAAGGTCTATAACATTAGCTCCATTAATTCTGCGTCTAAGGATTTAAATAACCATATGTTTTCTTGCAACTTTAGGCACTTCACACACACAGCCCCACTGCTCACACACACAGGCATCAAGGCAGCAACAGAATGCTCTGAGCCCCACCAGTGTTTGCCACACACACATGCCTCTCGCATCTCGTGTTTTCTTCCAGCTTTGGCCCGTGTTCTCTTTGCCTTTCAGCACTCAGCTTCCCCGTAACCACCATTTAACTAACATCCTGCCACAATCATTCCATTTTCATCCTCGCTTTCACTTTCATGCCCATGTTCTCTTTGCCTTTCAGCACACAGCTTCTCCGTAGCCACCATTTAACGACCATCCTGTCACACTCATTCCATTTTCATCCTCGCTTTCACTTTCATGCCCGTGTTCTCTTTGCCTTTCAGCACACAGCTTCTCTGTAGCCACCATTTAACGATCATCCTGCCGTAAACACCATTTAACTACCATCCTTTTAGTTAAAATAAAAGAATTGCCTCTAAGGGTTTAAGGAACCATAGAAATACAAGGCAAGGCAACATACACTCCGAATGCCACTCAGAGCCACATAATTACATGCCACATAACTGCAATGCACTCAATACAACCGACACTCCAAAAACCAATCAGTGCCACATAGTTACACACCACATAATTCCACAGCGCTCAATGCCACATACACTTCAAATACCACTCAGCGACACATAATTACACACCACATAATTACACTACACTCAATGCCACATGCACTCCAAATAACAGTCAGTGCCAATTAATTGCAATGCAAACAATGCAAGATACACTCAAAATAACACTCCACTAAAATCAACATACACTCCACACAAAACCACTCAGTGCCACATAATTATATTCTACATAATTACACTCTATCTATCTATCGCCCTCTCTATCTATCTATCTATCTATCTATCTATCTATCTATCTATCTATCTATCTATCTATCTATCTATCTATCTATCTATCTATCTATCTATCTATCTATCTATCTATCTATCTATCTATCTATCTATCTATCTATCTATCTATCTATCTATCTATCTATCTATCTATCTATCTACTCACCCAATCACCCACCCACCCACCCATCCATCATCCATCCATCCATCCATCCATCCATCCATCCATCCATCCATCTATCTATCTATCTATCTATCTATCTATCTATCTATCTATCTATCTATCTATCTATCTATCTATCTATCTATCTATCTATCTATCTATCTATCTATCTATCTATCTATCTATCTATCTATCTATCTATAAAATGATAAATTCCATATAGTCCAACATGAATATTAGAGATGGACAGATATCAAATCTGATATTTCTCATAGGACCTTAATGTGACTCTCTTCTCAGAGAATGTGATCCGACTCAACTTAAACACTCTGGGTGAATCAGATCAATGTCAAAGGGAAGGGACAAGTGTGTAGAGAATTCATGATACTTTTAGTCAATGGAAATTCAAAACACTTAACAGGAAATTTTACATAGACTCTCCTGACAGTACACACAAGCGCATGGGAACAGTGTAGTCTTAGATAATACTCTCATATACAGACAAGATTTTAATCTCTGTAGAAATTATGGGCCAGATGTGCGACCGTTTTTAGTGGTTGCAAATGGGAAATTGGCCATTTGCGACTGCTAAATAGGTCTGTGCCATGTACAAACCCTATTTCGCGAGTCGGTAAGTTATTACTGACTCGGAAAATAGGGCTTGATACCCGCTATTCGGAAGGAGCGTGCCAAGGGGCATTACCATCTACTTCTAAAGGGTTTCAAGTCAGTCGCAAATGGGAAGAGATCCCCAGGGGACCTCTTTCCCTTTGGGTTGGGCAGCGAAAATATTTTCTAAGAGCAGGCAGTGGTCCCACAGACCACTTCCTACTCTTAAAAAATGAAACAGAACGTTTCATTTTTCTTTTTGAAATGCATCCCGTTGTCCATTAAGGAAAATGGGCTGCATTTCAAAACAAAAATTACTTTATTTAAAAAGCAGTCACAGACATGGTGGTCTGCTGACCCCACCAGGCCACCATCCCTGTGAGTGCTGGCCATTCCCAATAAGTCGCAAAATGTGACCTGTCTCGTGAATATTAATGAGGCAGGTCCCTTGTGACCTATTTGGGAAACACCAACAGTGTCTCAGATACTGTTATACATTCCATTTTGCGAGTCGCAAAAAATCGCAATTTGCGACCGCAAAATGAATTGGTCGTACATGAGGCCCTATATAATTTTGCTTAGAAAGTCATTGTTACCCTGAAACAGTTGTCAATGAATGTAAGATTTTTGACAGCAGTCTTGAAACCAAGCCCAGGCATGCAGCACTGAGATTCACAGCAGCCGGCGAATATTCGGAAATAATAACTTAGCTGCTTGTTTGGATGCTCTTTGGCCAAACCCTGTATCCAAATCTGAGGAAAATGCCTAGAATCAAGCTACACCACAGATATAAATTTTTATTATAAAGTGAAAATAATTTATGGTGGTGGTTCTTTAACAGATTCCTCTTTGGTAATCAAAATATAGGACTGATAGACTTCCAGATCCAAAGTGCTTAAGTGGCAACTGATCGAGTTTCTTTAAAGCTACATTTGGCTACCAACTTCCCTTTGAAATGCGAAAATCGTCTATTGAGAATCTCTTTGCCAGTTTTAATACTGACGATTATCCTACCTTTTGTGAGTTCCATTAATTGATCATATATCCTCCAAGTAAGTTTTGACAATAATTAAGGGCTTTAGGCCATTATGCACACAGGGGGCAGAATAAATTGTAATCAATGTGCTAACATGAGGTCTGACAAGCTGTGCTGCAATCTGGACGCCACTGTATTTGAAAATCTTTATTTATCATATCTGTAACAATTGAAATACCCTTTCATCATCACAGTTTGACCTTGCACCGCATCTGTGAGTGAGGTGCCCCAAACCATTCAATGATCTACCATATAATTGCTGTATTTGATACTAATGGGAAGTGTATGCTAAACTACTGTTAGAAAAATAAAAAAATAGACTGACGATAAGTAATTGATCAACTGTAGGCAAACATGATTCCAGAAGTCTGGGCACTATGCTAGTCGCTACACTTATATCGAAAGTAACACTGGCCATTCCTTTTTTATCCATATTGAAGCTGCAATGTGATGAACAAGTAAAGGGGTCTCACTTTCTCAGCAGAAGTCTGACACTCAGTTGACCTGACTTTCTAGAAAACTCCACGAAGGTACGTGGGTGAACTATAGAAACGAAAGTCTTAAATAAAACTATAAATAACAAAATCTTAAATAAATACTTAACAGCGTCCACTTTGACTAGTTCTATTTTTAGGTCTCGCCTAGCTATTGCGTTTACGCAATCACTGTGCGAGACTCTAGTAAGAGGGGCATTTCAAAGTGCTCCCAAAAGTGGATTGCATGGCGAGCACGTGCACAATCACGTGCATCGTGCCGCCATGCAATCCGTTTGGGGAAGCGCTTCAGCCAACTAGCGCGTGCACGTGTAGCCACAGCCTCGGCATCATACTTCAAAGGGTCCGCTCCCCCGCCTGGAATGCGCTCCCCGCCCCCACCACAGCATGCCGAGAGATTGTTTCCTCATGGCGCCTCTCACAACTGTCCCTCCCCCACCACAGGGCTAGTCTTACGGACGCATTGCCATCCATCGATTTCACTTTCATGCCCGTGTTCTCTTTGCCTTTCAGCACACAGCCCGCCATCCCCCCTCCGTGTTTTCTTGCAGCTTTGCCCAGATCTGAGTCTCAAACAACCAAATTAATAAGTTTGCCCTGCACGCTTTCTGCGCTTACAAAGTTAACATATGCCGCGCTCATTCCCTTTTCATCCTTCTAAGGTCGATAACATTAGCTCCATTAATTCTGCGTCTAAGGATTTAAATAACCATATGTTTTCTTGCAACTTTAGGCACTTCACACACACAGCCCCACTGCTCACACACACAGGCATCAAGGCAGCAACAGAATGCTCTGAGCCCCACCAGTGTTTGCCACACACACATGCCTCTCGCATCTCGTGTTTTCTTCCAGCTTTGGCCCGTGTTCTCTTTGCCTTTCAGCACTCAGCTTCCCCGTAACCACCATTTAACTAACATCCTGCCACAATCATTCCATTTTCATCCTCGCTTTCACTTTCATGCCCATGTTCTCTTTGCCTTTCAGCACACAGCTTCTCCGTAGCCACCATTTAACGACCATCCTGCCACACTCATTCCATTTTCATCCTCGCTTTCACTTTCATGCCCGTGTTCTCTTTGCCTTTCAGCACACAGCTTCTCTGTAGCCACCATTTAACGATCATCCTGCCGTAAACACCATTTAACTACCATCCTTTTAGTTAAAATAAAAGAATTGCCTCTAAGGGTTTAAGGAACCATAGAAATACAAGGCAAGGCAACATACACTCCGAATGCCACTCAGAGCCACATAATTACATGCCACATAACTGCAATGCACTCAATACAACCGACACTCCAAAAACCAATCAGTGCCACATAGTTACACACCACATAATTCCACAGCGCTCAATGCCACATACACTTCAAATACCACTCAGCGACACATAATTACACACCACATAATTACACTACACTCAATGCCACATGCACTCCAAATAACAGTCAGTGCCAATTAATTGCAATGCAAACAATGCAAGATACACTCAAAATAACACTCCACTAAAATCAACATACACTCCACACAAAACCACTCAGTGCCACATAATTATATTCTACATAATTACACTCTATCTATCTATCGCCCTCTCTATCTATCTATCTATCTATCTATCTATCTATCTATCTATCTATCTATCTATCTATCTATCTATCTATCTATCTATCTATCTATCTATCTATCTATCTATCTATCTATCTATCTATCTATCTATCTATCTATCTATCTATCTATCTATCTATCTATCTATCTATCTATCTATCTATCTATCTATCTATCTATCTATCTATCTATCTATCTATCTATCTATCTATCTATCTATCTATCTATCTATCGGGCTATTGCACTCTATCTATCTATCGCATCACCACAGCATCACTCAAGAGCACCACTACATCACTATGCGCTGCCACAGCATCAATTAACGCCACAGCATCACTCGACACCACCGCAACATCACTCACCGCCACCACAGTATCAATCTGTACAACCATTCAACAACAACTGGCTCTAATATGTTCTCTCAATATTTAGGCTTTATTACAAATGGCACAAAAAAAATGATAATATTTCACTTCTGTTCTTGGATTTTAGGCGCAATTAAATACACTAAACATAATCTTCACAAGAGTTATTAACAAAAGTTTAAATGATTGCCATTATAATTTACATTAACTTTTATTTAAGTATTAATTATTTGCAAAAATTAAAAGCCATTGTTATTTGTAATATCAATACATCTAAGTCACGTAAATACAACACATATTGCATTACAAATGCTATAGGTGTCACATTTGCAACAGTTAAAACTATTGACATTGTACGTGAGAAAGCTAGTAATTTCAATATTTTCAATACCAACACATAAATAAAAAATTAGTCAATTTACAATACAAAAAGCTCAAACTTTCCTAATGCGAGACCTATTGCATTGCAAATGCTTGTTTAAATGATGTGCTCCTTCTACGCAAGACAAGTAAAGTCATCATTGCTGAGCATGAGATGCTCAGTGCCCTGCAATAAACAATAGCCCACATCATATGCTTGGGTGTAAAACATTATTTTGTTTATTAAATCTTAACAGTGCAATGGAACATATAGCTCACAGTCTCTGCTGGAGAAAACATTATTTAAGAAACCTCTAACCTGAATTTGGGTAGAGCTGATCACTACATCAATGTTTAAGTAAATGTCTGATAACTCTTTCTGTTTGAGTCTTTTCTTACCCTGCATTGCATTAAATGACATTCTCAACCTTGTTATGATGGCCTTCCAATGTCCATTTACATTAATATTATTGTCCTATTACTGTGGTGAGTTTATGGGTGGATGGGCCACACAAGTAATTTCTGCAGAGTGACCTGTTCTTTTCTTCTTCTGTGTCGATTGCTCTTTTTTTGCTAGCCCTCATCCAACATCAAACTTCCAGTCACAACTGGGCAATCCTCTGGTCTACTACAGGCAAACACGCAAATCCAACTGTTACCTCATTGTTGTAAAACGGGTGGAATCCTTTCAGTTGACCTTTAATCGCTAATTATGTCAGAGTCTCCCTTCTCATCCGTAGTGTTCCGACTTTCGGTTTACTAAAACATATCTGCCATTTTAGAATCCTGGGACCTCTCTCAGGGAAAGTCTGAAAGAGGCCTGTATAACTCTACAATATAAGCTATCCTAGTGGTTATCTGTTAGCATCTATCAGAGTTACCTGACAAAATCAGTGTTTCCTGCCTTCTGCCCCTTCTGTGGTTCAGCTACTGACTTAAGACTCATCAGCCTTCTTCTCGAGACTGCCTCAAATTCAGTTTCGCCCCACTCAGCAGCAACATTCTACTGATGGCATCACAGAGAACTAGCATTTCTACACAGCATCACTCACACAGAGTCTGGGGCACAGTCGAGTAAACACCAAAGTACGACGAGACATGCAACTCCTAATCAGAAAATAGGCCAAGGCTGCGAAAAGGCTTCGCAGACCAAATTACCTTGAAACCCAAACAGTGTACCAGCTCTAGTCCCCCTGTGAATAAAACTACTTTTAGGCTGACACTAAAATGATCACCCCCATCAGTGCCACAGCTGTGCCAATAACATGATTCCGCTAGATAACTCCCATATGGTCTCCATAGGCCTGTGGACCAGTTGCAAGAATTTAATCTTCAAAATTATCTGATTTTCTACATTTCTTAAACCAAAATAATATGTTGGGTGATCTTGAAGATCACTAACTAGACCCTTTGGGCCACCTCATCAGATCAAAATTCCAACAGATGTGAAAGATATAGTAATGAATTATAGTCCATGGTAATCTCAATTGGACTCACCATCTTGCAGCTATTAGTACTCACAGCTTGGGTATGGCAGCTGAACTTTAATGATTCTCAGATAACGTTGGGGGCAGAGCCATGAGAGAAGCAAGTTTGGGTTTATACGAAAAGTTCAGCTTAATATACATAATTGTTCCGCCATTCTTTTGGAAGACTGAAACAGAAAATAAACACAACGGAGATAAATTCTATTAACAATTTTGTTTCATTAAGAGTCTCAAACTGTCAATGTTGCCTTCCCCTTAGAACTGGGCCTCAGTGTACTCTCGGACTGGGCAGACGACCATTACAGCCTTAATGGAAATATAACCCCATTAAAGGCATTTATCGGTAGAGGTACTCTGACTAACAGCAAGTCTAGCGGTACAGGCGGGCAAGCAACACTTTGGGACAGCTAGGGGCACTGTTTGCTGGCTGGCGCAGGTGTACAAAGGCGCCTCCACCAGTGACCAGAGTGAGCAGAGGTTGTCCAGGGCTGGTGAAGGCCCCGGCCTTTACCTCAGTGCCCTGTCACACCTCAGTGCCTCCCATCTTTGACGTGGTACAGCTTCACAACTAATGGTAGCTATGGGAGCTGCAGGCTTAAACCCTGCAGTGCCTGTGGCTACAGGCCAATCAGCCAGACACCTCACCCTTTCCCAACTCATGTGAAAGAGCAGAGACTAAAATCTCGGAATCTGCAACTGTGCAGGCTCGAGGTTTCAGTTTCAAGTGCTGGAAGCAGAAAGAAGCAGCAGGAGGCCAAACAGGACCTGCACAGGCAGCAAGGTCAGTAAAATATGCTTTTTAATGCTATGTGTGTATGCATGAGAGTGTGTTTCCATGAGAGAGTGTGTGTATGTGTGAGCATATCTATGTGTCTATGTGTGTGTGTATGTGTGAGAGTCAGTTAAAATGAATGATACAAAGTGAGTGATAATGAGTGAGAGTGAGATTGAGTGCTTCAGAATTAATGGGACTGAGTAAATAAGGAAGAATGAGTGAGACTGAGTGGGAATCAGTGAGTCAGAGTGAGACTGAGTGAAGCTGAGTGAGAATGGCTGGGACAGAGTGAGAGTAAATGAGAATGAGCAAGACTGAGTGGGTCAGAGTAAGGATGAGTGAGTCAGTATGTAAAAGTGAGTGGAAGTGCAAATGAGAATAAGTGAATGAGACCGAGTGAGAATGAGTGAGAGAGTAAGACTGAGTGCATCACAGTGAGATTGAGTGAGTCAGAATGAGTGAGATTGACTGTGACTGAATGAGTCAGAATGAGATTGAGTCAATAAGGAGTGAGAATGATTGGGGCAGAGTGAGAGTAAATGAGAATGAACGAGACTGAGTCAAAATATGTAAAAGTAAGTGAATGAGACTGAGTGAGAATGTGTGAGAGAGTGAGACTGAGTGCAGGTAAGTGTGAACGTACCCCAAACTCTCCAAGTAAAAGTCAGGCTCACTCACTGGAATTCGAGCCAGGGATTACACCCCCCTGTTTGTAATGGTCACCAGCCTCCACTGCATAAGAAGGACAGATATCACAAAAGAAACAGTGGATTTTCATTCAATGTACTTAAATAATCTAAAAGTTATACCTGATCAGTATGTCCTCCCCTAAATATGGTGAGACTGTGCCATGGGTCAAGCAACTCTGCGCTCACCGCAAGTCTGGGAGGTCTGAAGCATATCCCTCAAGTCACTGGCTGTTCTCCCTCTGGCAATAACACAACTGCCATAACCCCACTCATTCCAGTCACTAAACCCCACAGATGCAGACACAGGCCCCCTGCAGGACTTCTTTTCCTCACCCAATGTACTAAATAAAGAACACCCCAAACAAATGGAGTACTCCCCAGACAGTTGCCCTGGACAATTCCACCCCCCCGTAATTACCCCGGGAACTCGGAGCCACCTGCCATCTGAGAGAGCAGCATTCATGTTCCTCATTCGTGGACTCTCAAGCCCCAGTAGGTCAACTAGAAGTGCCACTGTGCACTGCATAGACCACACCTCCACCGGCCAACTCCAACCTCTTTCAAAAGTCCAGTAAGTCAAGCTGGAGATCAGCTAGAGAACATATTGATCCCTCTATGGAATTTGACAATCGTTCACTCTGTAGGCACACACTGTCATCTACCACCTCACACAACTGAGAGGCTGCCCACATTCACTGAGACCATACCTGGCAAGCCAGGACTCGTAAGGGCACTTAGGGCCTTGCACCCCAAGCTAGGTATACTTAAAGTGCAGCAGATAGAAGTCTGCTAAAGCAGAGCCTTGTACAGCTTACCCTTTACACATCTTAGACCACCAATCCCTTACAGACATTTTAGGCTACCCACCCAGACTGATGCTAAGGGTTCACTCAGTCTGAAGCAGGTACCACATGGCCACCTGTTTAGGTTAATGAGAGTTACCTCACTTCCTCTTGTACCATCGCCTTCAAAAGGGCCTCGACCCCAAATCTGATACACCTATAGTTCACCAGGCAGGAATTTTTGCTAGGCAAAGTCCTCTGCAGCCTGCCCAGCAACAGATCAGAGCAACAGCCCCGACAGAAGTATCTAGCACCAACCCAGACAGATGATCAGGACTCCCTCCCTATGGCAAAGGCACCATCTGGCCACCTGATTGTGCTACTGCCGGCTCACCAATCACCTACAGCACACTTCTAAAGGTCGATACCCACCGGCTTAACCAATGCCTAACAAACCACACCCCAAGGCTGCTACACCAGTAGTGTACCAGGCAGGAATTTCCAAGACAGTGTCCTCTGCAGCCTGTCCTTTGACAGCTCAGAGCAACAGTCCCTAACATAAATGGTTTCCTCCCTAATGCTTTGGGTCCTCTCTGTCCTAAAAAGGCACCACCTGGATGCCTGCTTGGGTCACTGTGGGTTATACTGACTTTTGCACCTCCTCTGTCTCATTGGCCTCTGTCCCTTGTTCATAGGATCTGGTCCCGCAGGGCCTACCTGAGGGGACACCAGGTTGGGCATTGCCACCGCCACAATCACAGGATCTAGCAAAACTGTCTCAACAATGGCATAATTTGTTGTACTAAGGCAGTTGTCTACTTTACATGGACATCTGGGTCTACCGTTAACCGAGCCCGGGAATCTATGGAGTCAATCCTCTCACATCTCCTCAGGGTCAGTCACAAGCCCAGTCAGAGAAATTAGGGTACTCCCCAGCCATCCTCTAGCTTCTCAGGGACTACCACTGTGTGTATGAACTCAGGAACCATTCCCTAATGGGCCTCCTACTACCATGGGCCACCCTTGGACAGTTCCCCTCCCCACAGATAACCTATGCAGATTTGAACTTCTTCTCACATCCCCACTGTAGGAAATTTCCCGGAAACCACTCCACCCATCTGGTGGGAACCACTAGGGCTACCACTAACTTCTGAGTACTCACTCATTCCATTGTGCCAGTGGATATTGGCTTGCATCAATGGCAGGAAAATCTCTACAAAAATAATGACTTAGTATAGGCTCCTTCACATTAAATTTGCACGCAGATGGCAAGTTCAATAATTTACTGGAGCCCCTCAATTATCTCCTGCAACCCAAGAAGAGGTGCCCACCCCCTTTTCTCAATCTATGATGTGGGTACTTGTTGCATTCCCTAAACCAATAGAGAAACATCCTCTACATACAAGTCTAGTGTGTGTAGTGTTGGGGTTCAAAGGACACTAAAGACTGGAGTCCTTCTAACGGAAACAGTTCTATAAATACCCACCTCACCTTCACATCATTTCAAAATGACAACAAGTCACATCAAACATAGTTAATGCATCAACTAACAATGTCTTCAAAGGGAATATATGTGCAGGGGTTTACCTTTCACAGATCTTGAGCTCACACAACTAAACCTTTGAATCCCTCTCAAAGCCTTGTGCTATGAAGTTTTTGCATCAATCCATAGGTAAGGTGCTCCAAACTGAACTGAGAGCCTGTCTCCAAACTTGTGACAACTTTCTCCTTTCGCTTACAGTTTGTTGTAGTGGGTTAAGTACGGTTTATAGTGGACTAAACATAGTTCCTGAAAACATGCACAACATTTCACTGGAAAGTTCCCATACTTTAAAGGACCATTTGTAACAAACGTTCTGTAGCCTTACAGGGTATGTGGTTGGTATACACCACATCACGCAAAAAAGGTGCTTACCTTTCTCAAACGTGCATCAGTGAAAACACAAGAGCATGAATGCATTGCTCAGCTCAATGCTGTGCAAAGCAAGGTCTAAGGAGAGTGGAGTTAGGTACAGGATGTACAATGTCTGCTGCAAACGGCTAAAGGCAGTCTCTACAGGCACTGAGACGAGAGGCCTGTGCCTAGAGGCTGCTGTCAGTGGATGAAGACACGTCAGTGAGGTCTACGAAGGAGACGGGGGGCAGTGCACTATCTTTGCCAAGCTCCAGCTCCACTCAGCCTTTTTTCTGTACACAATAGATTCCGAGTCAACTGGGACTGGCCACCAGCTGAAGCCATAGTGGCCGATGCTCATGTCAATTGCTGAAGGAAGTGTTCTGAATTCACTGAGGAGATCAGCTCTGGGTACGTGATATGCCTTGCATGCAGTGCCTGGCTGTGGAAGGCAGGCACTGAGTGGAGTAAACTGAACTCTGGACACGGCTTAAGTTGATGGTCTGTGCCTAGTGGCTGATGCTCATGAATGAAGGTCATTTGCATAAGTTCCCTTATTTGGTCAGGGAACAAAGCAAAATGCTACAAGACAAAACAGATCACTGATTTTTTTTATCTCTATGACCTTACAAACATTGTCACTGATGACATCATGTGTGACATCAACAACGGTGTCATGGTAGCCACTGGGGAGAGGGAGGCTATTCTACAAAGCAAAAGGACTAACCATTGGTCAGAATGATCCTGATTGCAGTTGAAGGATGACCTAAGAAAACTTTGGTAGAATACAGTTTCATTGAAAGGCCTGAGCATAGGGCCTTCATACTGATCACACTGGAAATGTCCAAAACCTTTTCTCGTTGGGCTCTCTCAGAGGGATCGTAAATGCAAAATGTGGCAAAAGGTATGGAGCTTCAACCAGACTACACTCGTATCTCTATAGGATAAGTCTAGGTAACTCTTTGAGTAGCGGTGCTGACCACAACAGCTGGTTGTATATTTACACCATGTTTGCATTGTGTTTTGGGAATGAGTTAAAAATGTAAGAATCTTTGGTAGAGTCTATAAGTGGAACATCCAATGGTAAACAACTCTTGAAGTCTGAAGAGCTAGTGGTAGATGAGCATCTATAATGACTTCTGGATACTTGATCTGTCATGCTGGATTGGAGATATTTCCATTTCTTTCAAACAGAAATCTTCATACAAGGAGACTAAGGGAATCCCCCACAACCATTTTAGTGGGATAAAATGTTAAGGAGTTTGCTCTAATCCACTCCTCATTACCAAGAACACAGAAAGAATAATTGGTCCTATTTCCTTTTCAAAAAGCAAAATGGGCTCATATAGTAGAATATAAAATAGTCATTTAGCTTCACCAGAGATGTAAAATTTGAATTATATAATATAGGGCATAGGGTGGAATGCTGTGGAAGTAATCAGCTATTTACCCTAGAGACCAAACAGAAAGGAGGCTGTAGAAATCCAATGCTCTGACGACGTCCAAATGATATCTCGTATTCCAAAGCAATGTTTATGTTATCTTATTTATTTATTTGGTGTTTTATATAGAGCAAACGTGACCCGTTAGGGTAACAGGGCGCTTGATAGTGATGTAGTGGTCCCATTATGGGCGGAAGTAAGCAATCTAGCTAACTCTCGAGTGGAAACATTGCATCCAATGAGCAGGAAAAGACATATGTGCTTACAATAATACCTGAACCTGAAGGAATACGTTGTATTACATTTTTTTACAGTCATCTGAACACCATAGAAGATACCATATTTTACAGTTAAACTGAGTATCAGCCTCAGTAAGTTACATAAGACTCTCTGAAAAGAAGGCTGTATAGTTCCAAATGAGCTTATTTTTGCAAGTCTTGTGGGGCTAGCAGATTATATACCCAGAGGGAACAGTTGATAATAACTGAGCAAATGTAGGTGTTTGCTCTGAAGGGAGTTATGGAAGGAATTCACCCATTAGAAAAATCTTAGCTTCCTTCTTGAATCGTAACGTGGTCGGTAGTCTTCTAATGTGCGGTGGTAGCAAATTCCAGATTCTAGGTGCGGCACCTGAGAAAGCTCTGTTATGTTTTCTTGTTCTGGAAGAACTGCGGTTACAGCACAAGTTCCCTGGCGCTCCGGGAATACCTGCCTTCTCCGGATATTACAATTTTCTGAGCTAGATACTAAAGTGTTTTAGAGTATCAAGCTTTGTGTATGATACAAGCCATTTTGAGTTGGATTCTGGCTTCGTATGGTAGCAAATTCAGGGCCTTCAAGTGCGGAGAGATGTGGTTGAGATTTCTAGAATCTGTTATGAGTCTTGTGGCTACATTGAGACAGGCTTTTACAGGAGCTGTTGAGATCTTGGGCAGTCCTAGAAGAGTTGTACATCCGCATTCGATCCTCGAGATGACTAATGCCTAAACTGCCATTTTAGGTCCAACGTTTCGAAGAATGGTTTTAGTTTTCTAAGATAGCTCAGGGGAAACCAGGCATTTTTAGCCAATGAGTTGATGTGGGTTTGCATGTCCAGGTTCTTGTCCAGTGTGATTCCTTGTGATTTAGGGTGCAGTTTAGCGTGGTGATCAAGTTGGTCCACTCCTTTATATCAGAAGAACTTTTGGGGGGTGTATATTAGTAGGAATTACGTTTTTTGCACATTCAGCTGATTACTGGTTAACCATTGAATCGTCATCTTTAGTGCTTTATTAATTTTCTTAATCTCCAGTGACAAAATTTTAATGTAAGTCTGGGTGTCATCTGCATACATATGGAAAGAGATGTTGGCGCGATGAAGTCTTTCAGTTAACGTGTCCATATAGAAGTGAAATAGAGTTGGGTAAAAAGTTGAGCCTTGTTGTACTCCAATCGTAATAGGGGAGAACGATGATAGTTTTTGTTTTACTCAAAATGTTTTCGTTCTGTTCCACAAGAAAGATTTAAATCTTTTGAGAATGGTTCCCGATGATCCCATCCAATTTTTTAGTCGATCTAGCAGTTTATCATGGTTTACTGTGTTGAACGCAGATGATAGGTCCAGCAGAATTAAGAGACAAGTTTTGTCTTGGTCTAGTGCTTGTAAGGCATCATTCACTATATGAAGTATTGTAGTTTCCGTACTATGATCCGGGCTGAAACCTGATTGGCAGTTGTCCAGCTGATTAAATTTAGCAATGTGTTGGCTCAGTTGTTGTTGCACACATTTTTCTAGCACTTTCGCTAATAAGGGAATATTGGATACTGACCTGAAAATATTCAGGTCAGCAGGGTTCATTGCCAGTTTTTTTATGAAGGGGATGACTTGACACATTTTTAGGCAGTCTGGTATGGAACCTTGAGACAAAGAAGCATTGATTATCGCTGTCCAGATGGGGATGACAAATTGGTTGGCTTTCGTCAAACATTTCGAGTGGTGAGGGTCATTGAAGTGGTTATTTGGTTTTATTGACAAAAGGATTTTGGAAATGTTCGTTTCCCAGTGAGTTGACTTTGGCTGTGAAGAAAGATGAGAATCCTTCACAGCTTCTTAGGGATTTTATTGTTTTTTTAGAGGATTTGCCCAATGTATTTGATTGTTGTTTTACAATTTTGAAGAGTTTATGTGATCTATTTTTAGCGTTTTCCAGTTTCATTCTAAAGAATTTTTTTTCCGATTTGAGAATGCTTTTGTTATATGCGTTTCTGGTCTTTTTTTGCAGTTTTAGTTAGGGGGATGATGGGCCTTGCCTCCATTTCGATTCGGTTAGTCTCAGATTTTGCATTTCCTCGGGATCCTTTAAACGAAGGATTTTTTTCTTTATCTGGGATTCCTCACAATTTTAAAGGAGCCAGTGATTCGATTATATCTGACATTGTTGAGTTATAGTGGTCTGTAAGTTCTTTGACGTTTGTTAAATTAGAGGGCGGGGGGAAAATCCTTCTCCCAATGTGCTGACAGTTTCTCATAGTCTAAGCCTTTTGTATCCCTAATCCATAGCTTCGGTTTGACTGATTGCATAGCTCTTTTCTTCATTACGACAGGTATTTGGAAGGTAATATTATGGTGGTCTGGCCAATTGAATGGAGAACTCGAGAATAAATTGACAGCCTTTTCCTTTGAGATGATCCATTCTAGTGTAGAGCCTTTTGTGTGAGTGGGGAGGGTGCAGGCTTGAGTAAGTGTTTGGTCTGCTAGAAAATCTTTAAAGACATTAACCTGATTATTGTTAAGATCGTCCCATTGAAGATTGAAGTCCCCCAGGAATATATCATTGGAGCGAGAGGAAGAGTTTGCAGTAATGGTTTCCATTAGGTGGTCTATGAAAGCGACGTTCTTACCTGGGAGATGGTAGAAGGTGTGTAATTTGCACAGTTGATTCGCTTTGTTTCTTATGGAAAGTGTGAGATATTTGCAGGAGTTGAGTGGATCGGAGTGAAGTTGAGCAATGGAGAGGTCGGAGCGGTGACTGCAAGCGACACCTCCCCCTTTTTTATTTGTCTGTCTAGTCTCACGATACTGTAGTTTGGAGGAACCAATAGATCCATGCATGGCGAAGATGCTTCGGTGAGTCATGATACAGTTAAGATCGCCACGTCTACTTCTTGGCTCAAGATGAGTTTGGCGATGTCGGAGGCATGCTTCACTGCCGATCAGCAGTTGAGTAGTAGGCCTAAGAGCGGTTTCAAGGAGTTCCCAGGATTTGTGTCACGATTAAAGGTGGTTAGAGATACTCTCTTCAAGTTAATAATGTTTAACTTTCTATTTTTTGAGTATGGATATTCCTATTTGCATTGATTGTGACCATTCCAATTTTGTTTTCCCTTCCATTGCAGAGGAGACTGGATGAATCAGGTGTTGACTCGAAGGGTAATAGTAAGGCTAGACTTTTATCATCTAATAAATACTTTACTTGTTTGCAAGGGCGATATTGCCTATCTGACAGTGACATGGGTGGATGTTTTGGCTTGCTTTGTAGATTGAGAACTGATTTTTGAATGAACTTGATTTTTGAGAGAGAGTTTTCTGCGAGGTGTAAAGCGCTCTTCTTTTCGAGAATAGTGTTTTTAATGTTCTGAGATATGCTGTCAGTTTGAAGTTTCAGTGATTCTAGATCCTAGATCCATTTGTGTTGACAAAGATGGGTGCAAAGAGTCCCAGGGTCCTGAGCTGGGTTTGCTAGAAAACTCGATGCCCTTGTGAATACGGCTAGATTTAGACCGACCAGTAGTTATTTTTCCATTAGGAGAGGTGAACAATGGACCTTTTCTATTCGGAGGGCTGACCCAGGGACCTTTAGTGGAGCTCTGTGATGAACTCCAGCCGTCATGGGTGCCTGACCCTGAGGATGTAGTATGCAAAAATTTTATGGATGATGAGGTTAAAGGTGCTGATTTGCTGTGATGTTTAGAAGACAGGCTGACCATTCCTCTATTAGCTTTTTGGTGGTTCCTACCCTATGTACCGTGCCAGATGGACATCGTTTTTGGGGGTATAGGGATGGATCTTTCTTTGAGGGTTGGTGTTAACAAGCTTTTGGTGATATGTGCTGGATTGTCTTCGGAGTGCAGGGGCCAGCTATCCTGTGATTCTATTGTTGGTGTGAGATTGGTTTGCTGGGGTTCTTGTGCTGGCGTAGGGTCTGTTCTAGAGGGAAGACTGCTTGGAGGTGTATTTGTTTGTGTGCTAGGGTTAGGTGTAATAAGTGGATAATTGTGTGGTTTCTTTTTACAAGTTTTAAATTTGGTTTGTACGCTCGACTTCACAATACTGAATGATGCTAACAGACCTAATAGGATCAGGTTCCCAGCCATTCCATTTTTGACCAGCAACCACAGTTTCTTTAGAAGTAGTTTATTATGTAAATGCTTCTATTTTGCTGATGTAGTACCTACCACAATGAAAGGCACATTTGAGATTGGTCTAAAATGTAACCACTATTGCCTTGTGTGATGATTTGGGAATTATACCTTTTATGATGATGGGATCATGCTTGAATTAAGTACTAACACCACTGGCATATAAAGAGCCACTATTTAATTTTTTTTATTTCAGTATGCAATCATTTGTAGGCTGTTAGACTTGCTAATTTGAACCACGATCAAATATTGAGCAGAATACTTAGGTAGCAATTCCTTTATGTGCAAAATTGTGTCTAAATCTTGATGTGCCTAAACCAGTGGTTCTTAATCTTTTGACTTCTGTCGATCCCCACTTATTCATTCTAGGAACCAGCAGGCCAACATTGAATCATTATTGGAATGCAGGGACCCAGACTGAGTTATTACTGGAAGCTGGTACCCAGGCCTAAACATTTTCAATAATTTGAACAGCAAAACAATACAAAAAAAGTTCTGAATCAAGCATTCATCAAACAAATACACAAATGATGCAATATTTTATTTAATTCACAAACAAAAACAACAACAAAAATGAGAATCTTGAAGCTTTTAAGCTTTTCTAAATTTAATTCAGGCCTCTATTCATGCATACTATATTATGTTTGATTCCACTAATCTATCTGAGGATGCTAACTTCATTTTTATCCTCCAATTGCAAATTTCTTCACATTTACAGAACTTTTGAAAATATTCAACTTTACATTTTGCTTCTTTATATAGACTTTATTAATCTTCTAGGAGTATTTAATTTTCTAAGCAGTGGCGAAACCCCTGAGTTGGCATCAGGGTACCCCAGGGGTTCACGGACCACAGGATAAGAGAAACCGGTCTAAACAAAAATATTATGGGACATAACATTGAGGCAAAGTATATTGTATGTGTATTATAAATCTAAGAATACATAGGATTTTAATTTTAGGCTATTTACATCCAAAATTTAAGAAAACCACTACTTGATGTCCCATCGCCAAAATGTAATTGGGTAATGTAGTCATCCTCAAAATGAGATGGCCTTGAGGGACTGCCTATGCGATGGAATAACCTGTGAAACACTGGGAATTCAATGGCTGAAGTGTGTGAACCATTAGCTGTCTGTAGTTCTTCTTAGTGTGCTTTTAAGACGAACAGACTGCTGAGGTTTTTTATACCCAGACCTACAAATAGTTGTGAGGAAGTAAAAAATTTATGACTGATTAAACTGAGGGCAAATAAATATGATGAAAAAAGAAAAATTTGCAAATGTGAGCAGTATAGAGGTACATTAGGTGAATTGATAACTGCTAGCAGACAATGCTCTTGTAATTTCTTCTTTATTTAATCACTATACTTAAGGAGTTTTGCTGCATTTTGGGGTCTGCACCATTCATTAGCAAGGTAAAATACGGACTGCCTAACCTGTATTTGAGGGATTTATGAGGCATTTTTAAATTTCTAGGCAGAAACTATTATTTGATCACACCAATTGCATCAATGCATCCTCCCCTTTGACCTACTGTAGCAAATGATTAATGCCTGGTGTTTTCAGAAGAACATAATAAATGGTCCAATGATTTGTATGTTTTTAGTTCTGCACTACAAAGATGCAATTGCACTAAAATAGATAAAACACCACTTGAGCTATATGAGTGCTAATTCTGAGAACATGGCAATTATATGCACATTGTTAGGTGTTTTTCAAAATTCCATGTCTGTCTCTAGATGGTCTTTATCTGATTGTTAACTTTACTAAATGAGCATAAGAAAGTATATACATTATTTAATTAGATTTAAAAAACATGCATACAATCGTGCAACCCAAGCACAACAAACATTTTGTAATTAAATGATATCCTCTTGCAAGACAGGAGTCAAGTGGCCAGTTCATGTAGATTAACAAGTTGTAGGTTTATTAAAGACGTTATTGCTTAGGTTACAGTTTACAAGTTTCACAGTAAATAGGCAGCATCCTCACTGCTCAGTCCACCCTCTCTAAATGACCCTCCTCCAGGCACTCAAACACATTCCATGACATCACACAATGGCTAGGCAGCAAGGAACAGAAAATCTATGGAGGGGATGCATTACAACTAACAGCAGGTTATAACAAAAATGTTTATTTAGAAAATTACAACTTGCTATTTTTAGAATAACACATTTTATGACACAGCTGTTTTAAAAGCTGAAAAGCATTACCTTACTAAAGTGCAAGTGTTTCATCTCTGTGCGGAAAATTGTCTTAAAATAGATTTTGTTTAAATAAAAAGCAAAGGTAGTATACATCATTGTTTAAGAAATTTGAATTAGCAGCAAAGCATCACAAAATAATATAATTTAGCAGTATATTACATGACCTGACAATTTATCCTCCTCACTTAGAGAGGCTTGGCCTAAAATAACTACTGCTGCTGAACCCTTGGATATTTTTTTACACACTATTAGCATTACTCTGTAAAGAGTTTTTCTTACATGCATAGATAAGTTCAGAAATAGATGAAAAACATCAAACGTGTTCGCTTGGCAGCATACACATACCCTCGAAAAGCAATGCACATTTCCTCCAATCGAAGACAGATGTAAGTACATCTCCAGGACGGGAATGGTAAGGGGACATCTAATAGACCGGCTTCTTGGGTGTGGCTTGAGACATCAGAATTGCATTAGACATGGAAGCTGGAGATAGATGGACATATAACTCCAGGCCATTTAAGATATCAAATTAATGTGCTCGTAATATAAACTAAGAGGGTCAATTAGACCCTGGCTGACAGCTTGCAGAAGGTTGGCCTCCTGTGTTAATAGAGATCAAGGGGTGTCCTTAACCTCCTACTTTAGTAGCTTAAGTTGGGGTAACCACTAAAAGCTCAATAGTTTTACAATGGTCTCTGCAGTTGTGGAGGGAAAAGCTAGGCAGAGCTAAGGAGTGGGGTCGAGCAAAGTTTAGAAAAAACGTAGAGAGAATGGTAATGTGGGAAAAGAAAGGTCTAGTAGTTAGAAACTGAACAGGAGAAGGGGAGAAGGAAGACAGTGAATATGATGAAAGGAGTAAAGAAGAAAAGAAATGGAAAAAGAAGGAAAGAAAATTGAGATAAATGAGGGGTGATAAGAAAAAGGATAAGTGAGTGAAGAGATAGATGGGTGAAAGGTTGGATAGAAGAGTGAACGCATCAGTTGGTGACAGGATGGAAGATGGGGGAAAGGATTGATTTAGGGATGTGTAAGTGGATTAAAAAATGGACTGAAGAGTAAAAGGATGAATGGTTGGAAGAGGTAAAAGATGATAGGTGCATTTGGGATCTAAATGGACAGTGGATGGATAGATGGAGGACGAGATGGAAAGGTGAAAAGGTGGATGGATGGGTCAAAAGATTGCCAAATATGTGAACAGAAGGATGGATTGAATTTCAATAGCTAGTTAAAATAATTAAAGGATGGATGGGAGGGTGAAAGGATGACGAATGGGCGGAAGTGTGGCAGGATGAATGGAGAGATGAGTGGTTGTATGGGTGAAGGGAACTGCTATGGGAAGAGTCGGTATTACTTTCTTCGCTCCCTCTGTGTCATTAGAGGTTTCTTTCAGAGGGGCGTACTTACATTTTCTGGCTATAGCTATCCATCCTATTGAGAAATCCCTGTCTACCTAGCAGGAATCTCTGTGCTGTGAAGTGAGCCACCGCTGTGGCAGCTCCCTTCACGGCACTAGAGGTTTGCGAGCTGAGCACCATGTTTAAAGCCACTGCTTGGCAAACATTTTTGTATTGAGAAAACAAATTGGCTCTGATGCACAGGCCGTTTTCACCCCATGGTCATTCTAAACTTTCAAGCTCCCAGGTTCAGGAAAAATGAGTGTCCACCCGCAACCCAAATAGGGTGGGATGAACCTAATTCTGATATGGTGGCCCTTTGGCGGACGAACCACCAGTTTACACAGGCAGACTTTTATGAAGTGGCCCTCCCATTCTGTTATACTCTACATCAGACCCCAAGTACAGATGAACACAGAAGTAAGACTCACCTGTTAGGTACAACACTGGTTATAGGTGTGATTTTCTCATTTGGGGACATTTTCTTTAAAGTCAACTAACTGACCTGCGGGATCCTTTCAGACTGTCATCTTTGATCCTTGGATGTGAGCTCGTGGTGTATAAATAGGTCCAAATATGCTTTGTGAAACTTTGGTGTATTCCACCATTTGGTATATTCTTGTCTGCGATTGTCTAAAACCTTCGAGATACATTTTAAATCAAGATATTTCAGAAGAGAAAATTATTGAAGCCGACAGCGAATCTTGTGTTTACTTGATTACTGCAACAAAAATGTCTCTAACGTTTGGTAAAGGGAAAATGTTCAAATTAAAGTGTGATGATGCTGACTTCAATACTACAGCTGCATAACAGAAAATTGCTATCAGAAATATCATTGAACACAAATATATTGTCCTAAAATTCATTCATAAAATTAGTTTTCCAACTCGTTGCATTTTTTATTAACGCAAATTGTGTGTTGTTTTTCAGATGATTTTTAGGACAGGCTATTTATGTCATGATATCCTGACTAAGAAATTATGGTGCGGCACATGTGTAGAACGTTCTGAAATGTGTACTGTCCTCCAGATTCCAGAAAAACGAAATATTATGTTTATTAACAGACCCTGTAAAGTGTCTGGTTAGCCATAAGGAAAAAAATCAAAAATCGTTGTACATAAAAAGGCCACTACAGAACCTTTGCTCAAAACGTTTGATGAATGGTCTTGGAGGTTTATGCTGAAGTAATCATGGGGGCATATCAGCAAGGCGAGGCGATAGAATTATCGCCGCTTTTGTGGCCGTTTTCAGCCGAAAAGCGGTGATAATTTTATCGCCTAATTAGCAAGGTCACGCTAACGCGTAAAAACCTTGCGTTAGCGCAGGTATTCCTAACGCCCAGCTTTGCATCTCTAATGAGATGCAAAGTGGGCGTTTCTGACCTGACATGACAGGAGAAATGTCGCTAAGCGACATTTCTCCTATCATCAAGCCCCACGCTATGAAGCATAGCGGCTAGAAAAGTAGCGATAACCCCTGTTATCGCTACTTTCCTTACGCCTGCTTCAGGACTGACTTAGCCATGATATCCTATGGAAGGTGGATATCATGGCTAAGTTTGTGGGGCCCTATCAACAAACTAACGCCACATTGCGTGAGATTATCGCTGGGTTTCCAGCGATAATCTCACGTTAGACAGTTAGCACGAGGATTTTTATCGCTTTTGAGATAAGAGTTGCTACTAGCACGCTATCTCAGCGATAAAAATCCACGCTAGCCGGCGATAATTATCCTAGCGCTAAGTGCGCTTAGCGATAATTATCGCCGGTTGTTGCTGATATGCCCCCAAGATGGTTAATGAGATACACATTTACAAAGAAACTTGGGAGGAGTATATTACAAACATTTATACAAGAGTCAGTGCCTTGTGGAGTACTGAAGTAAAATAATGTATTTATACAACCAACTTCACGTCTAAGGATGTCTCTAAATCAATTCATAAAAAACTATTCTGCAGCAACTGACTCTGATGGCTGGGCACGGATTGTCATGCAGTGTTTTCAAAACTGGTAAGCAGATATTTTGTAGAAGATCTGTAGTGTTCGGCCCTTATAGGGTGCATCTTGATTTTTTGGGAAGGTGCGATTTTCATAATAATTCCTAATAAAAGCACAGCATAACTTCTCAAAACTATTGTTTTTAGCAATGTGAGAGAACAAAGTAAGATTCTTGCTAGCGGGCTGTTGTCTGCCCTTCAATGTTGGGTTATCAGAAATATGACTGTACCGATAACACAAACAGGCTTTCACAAGAACTAATCCACAATCAAAATTGCTTTGTAATACTTAACTTAATTAGCAAACTCTTTAAAAAACTGTCATCCATTGAAAGAGATTGTGGTTAACAGACTGGGAAACTACCTGTAGAGCAAACTCTGTTCTGGCAATCATGAGGCGAATATTACTTGTGCAATATGTGATTCTTGGTCCTTAGAAGGTGTGGTCAAAATTTCATCAGTCATGCTCACTCAAGAAGGATAACCAGGGTGCCCTTGTCTTTACCTTTCTTTTCACAGAGCTTCATTATGTTTTATTTCAAGTAAAATATTACTTCCACCCACTTCCTTTTGAATAAGCTTGGTAAGTGGTGTGTCGCAAACTTTTTAAGGGGAATTATTTGAAGCCATATATCATGGAATATGGAGAAACAAACACACGTTATCCCTGGTACTTTAAGCATGCTCAGACGTTTTTCATGAATGTAAGTATCTTTGACTGCTGATAAACTGCAGGCTCCCTTTAGGGCTAGTAGAACTTTTTTGTTACGATCATTAGCGGTTTAGGAGGGTCTAGGTTCAGCATCTCTCCAGGTAATTTGTCCATCAATCAATCAAAAGGTATTTGTAGAGCACGATCTGTCACCGTGGGGCGTCTCCAGGTGCTCTGCTGCAGGTTTCAGTTGGAGAGCCAGGTCTTGACTTCCTTCCTGAAGTGGTTCAGGGAGTGAGAGGTGCGTAGGTCGAGAGGGAGGTTGTTTCAGGCTTTGGGGGCGAGGTGAGAGAAAGAGTGTCTTCCAGTGCGGGTACAGCTGTGGTGGATGCGTGGAGTCTGTGCAAGGGAGAGGTGCGTAGAGCAAAGGTTTTGGGATGGTTGGTGGAAGGTCAGGTAATGATTCATGTAGTGTGGTCCTAGGTTGTGAAGGGCTTTGTAGTAATGAGTCAAGAGCTTGAACTAGCATGTCTTCTCAACGGGGAGCCAGTAT
Source organism: Triturus cristatus (assembly GCF_964204655.1). Lineage (NCBI taxonomy): Eukaryota > Metazoa > Chordata > Amphibia > Caudata > Salamandridae > Triturus > Triturus cristatus. The sequence continues at coordinate 743,764,959 of NC_140580.1, read as the reverse complement.
AGGTCTTTCAGGGGTTGGGTGATGTGTGTTCTCTTGGGCAGGTTGAGGATCAGCCTAGCTGCTGGGTTCTGGATTGTCTGGAGTCTTTGCAAGAGTTTGGAGGTTGTGCCAGCATAGCGTGTGTTGCCGTAGTCGAATCGGCTGGTGATGAGGGCCTGCATCACAGTTTTCCTGGTGCTGATGGGGAGTCATCTGAAGATCTTTCTGAGCATGCAGATCATGTGGAAGCAGGCTGAGGTGACGGTGTTTACCTGGCATTTCATGGAGAGTTCACTGTCTAGTACGATGCCGAAGATGAGGACTTTTGTCTTGTCCGTGTTCAGTTTGAAGCAGTTGTCTCTCGTCCATGTTGCGACTTTCATCATGCAGTTGTGGAAGCTGCTTTTTGTCTGGGTGGAGTTCGCTGAGAGTGAGAGGATGAGTTAGGTGTCATTGGCGTAGGAGATGATGTTGATGTTGTGTGCTCTGACGATGTCTGCGAGTGGTGTCGATGTTGAAGAAGGTGGGGCTGAGGGACGAGCCCTGAGGTATTCCCCAAATGGTGTGCTTGGGGTGAGAGGTAAAGGGGGAGGCAGACCCTCTGGGTGAGACCTGTGAGGAAGGATGCTATCTATCTCTGTGCATAGTCTGTCATTCTGACCAGCCGAAGTAGCTGGATGAGTGTGTGATGGGAGACAGTGTTGAAGGCTGCAGAGAGGTCCAAGAAGATGAGGGCTTCCATTTCTCCTCCTCTGTCAAGTAAGGCTTGGATATCATCTGTTGCTGTGATCAGGGCTGTCTCAGTGCTGTGGTTGATTCTAAAGCCTGAGGGGGATGGGTCCAATAGCTTGTTTCTTTCCAGATGATCGATCAATTGGAAGGTAATGGCTTTCTCCAGGACTTTTATTTGTGGAGTTTTATATAGCGTGAACTCGACCCGAAGGTATCAAAGTGCTTTACATGAGCACCAGTTGCGTTACAGGAGGGCACATTCATTTTTTTGTTAGGAATGGGGAGATTAAGTGATTTGCCCAGAATCACGGGATGTTGAGCGTCCCTGCTGGGACTCGAACCCGGTTCCCCGGCTTCGAGGTTGACTGCTCTAGGTGTTAGGCAATATCCTCTCCCCACCTTGGCAGTGGAACGGTAGGAGGGTGATGGGACAGTAATTCTGGAGATCTCTGGGGTCTTCTGATTGTTTCTTGAGGAGGAGCCTGACCTCCATGTGCTTCCATGAATCATTGAAGATGGTTGTAGTGTTGAGGATGGTGGTGAGCTGGTGGCTGATCTCATTGCTTCCGAGGATGAAGAGCCGATGTAGGCAGGGCTCAGGGAATGCTCCAGAGTGGATGGATTTCATTAGGGTGGTTGTCGTTGATGTGCTGAGTTGTCCCCATGTGGTGAGCGAGTGTTTGCTGGTTGTGTTCGATGGGTTTCTGGTTGTGTTCAACAGGTTGCTGAGGATATCAGAGGGTTGGAAGTTCAAAGTTTGTGTAGATGGTTGCTATATTGCTATGAAAGAGGTCAGCAAGGGAGTCGCAGAGTTCCTGTGAGGGAGGGATCATGTTTTTTGTGGCTGAGGGGCAGGAGAACTCTTTGCTGATGGTGAAGATTTCCTTGGTTTGGTTGGCGCTGGTTTTGATACTGCATGTGAGGGACTTCTTTTTTGCGGGTTTGAGATGGCAGTGATAGTTGTTGAGGGTTTCTTTGTAGGTGGCTCAGTCAGTGTCATTCTTGTTGGCTCGCCATCTGCTTACAAGTTGTTTACATTCATGTTTCAATGTGCCAAGTTCTGGTATGTACCAGCTGGCTCATTTGGTGAGTCTGTTCCTCTTGGGTGGTTTAGTGGGGGGGGGGGGCAACTTGGTTGGCATCACTGGTGATCCAGGTGTTGAAGTTATCTACGGTTTGCTCTATGTTGGTTGTGATGTTTAGCTGGCAGGTGCTGAGGGCGTTTGTCCATTGCTGCTGAGTTTCCTTGGTCCAGCTGCTGTAGGATGGTTGTCTCAGGTTGAGGTAGTGTGTGGCAGGCCAGCAAGGGTGAAGTGCACAATGCCATGGCCCATTCAGGTGAGTTCTGATAGTTCTGATGTTTGGCTGTATCTGATTCTGTTGCTGGATGTGAAGATGGGGTCTAGCATGTGTCTTGCTCTGTGCGTGGGGTCAGTTACAATCAGCTTGAGACCGATGTTGTCTAGTCTTTCCAGGAGGTGGGTGGTGTTGGTGTCAGTGAGTTCATCCAAGTGGAAGTTGAGGTCGCCCAGGAAGACATAGTGTTCGGATTCGAGAGGTAATGAATTCAGCTATGGCATTGCTGAGGCTGGTTCGTGGTCCTAGCGATCTGTATGCGAGGGTGCTTCCAATGGTGGCTTTGGTGTCAGCGTGGAGCTGGAAGTTCAAGTGATTCATGGTGGGCGTGGTGTCATTGTTGGTGATGGTGCAGGTAGGAGGGGATGTCGGGGAGTGGCGAGTGCAGTGTGTGGGAAAAAACACGGCTCAGGGGAGACCGGCGAGAACCGGCTGGGGCTGTAACAAGCAGGCAAGAGGAGAAAAGAAATAAAACAATATAGCTGCGAGGACTTTAGGATTTACAGTTCAAACAATGCAACACAATTACAATGAGCAAAAACTAGTAAAGCGGATATGCACAATAGGCAACAGATTAATACACTTCTAGGAAGTAAGTGCCCAAAACAAACAATCTAGGCTTACGATAGGGGAAAGACAGACAGCGATGCAAGGGGACTGGGGGCCCAAACTTAGCGCTGGGTAGTTTGGAAGGCTGGGGCGGCACCTCTATCTACTTGGCCTGCAGCGGGAGTGGTGAACAGGACCAAGGGGTAAAAGGCTGCTCTCCCTTTAGGTAATTTGCCTTTACAGCCTCTACTGAAGGATTACAATGCCAGTGCAGTCCCACTCCTACAATAGAATGCACCCATCTGAATACAAAAAAAGTTTGAATTGGATGGATCACAAAGAAGACTTTATTTTGAAACAAATTCAAGCTCGACGGTTGATTTCCCGCTACTTCACTGGAAATTGCTTTATGCTCTGCATGCGCTCATCTCTTGCAGTGCAATATGTGACTAATGTTCAACATAAAGACTGATGACTCTAAAGGGCCTGTTAGATTTGCATAGGGAGAACCTCAAATACCCGGGGCAGTTGGGACTTTAAGTTGGGATCACACCTTTTCACTCACTGATAGTCTGGAGAAACATTGAGGATACACTTCACGCTATTTCTAGGAGTAGTCAGATACCTATGATCTTTTTTGATTTTGATAAATAATATTTAACATCTAAGTTTCAACATGGGTGTTTTGGGTGGGTAAACTACTTGAACCAGCCACAGCTTCTGGAGCTCAGTCTCAGATGGTATTCATTCAGACAGGAAAAGAAAACGGTTGAGCATGATATGTGTGTGTGTACTAGGCTCTTTTCTGAAAGACTTTAACTTATGAGGCCTACCACTCAACATTTGCAAATTCATGAAGCATTTCATCCTATGTTTGACTAGGATTAAATGTGCATATTCGTTTTCCAGTAGTATTTAAGGAACCATGGCAGTGGCATTCAGTTGATGTCAGTAATGAAAATGTTCGTTTCCTATCTACATTATTTAGTCGGCATTTAAGTGACAATGTATTCTAATCAATTTTAAGTTGTTTTCCTTATTCATGACATCTCTGAGGATTTTTCTACACCAAATAAACTGAATTACATTGTATTGTAATTCCCATATCTATCTAAAGTGATACATTGAACCCTCCAGGGCTAGGCCCATGCTGCATAAGTATCTCCAATGATATACATGAATAAATAAAATAAACATGTACCGACTATTGTAACTAAATAAACAAATTTGTGTGCATATTACCAAAATTCCTCTGGTATCGATCACTATACACGGGTATGGTTTATTACATATGCTACTGCACTAAACACTTAAATGCAAAAGGATTACTGTCTGATAGGGTTTTGGGGCGATCTGTGCCTTTGAGAGGTACAGAACACATAGATCACTCAAGTACCTCACCATGCAAAATATATACATCAATAAATTCAAAATATTGATGCAACTGGTGACTGCCATCCATTGGCGGCAGCATTATGAACCATCTGGTTGTGAAGCAATTAGAAGTAGATGTGTTTTGTTGATGTAGTGTTCGCAAGACCAAAGACATAAGCCATGCCATGAGTGCTAGATGAGCAGCAACCCTAAGCTAAAAGACTTGCAAAGAAAAAGAGCAGCCAATTACAGTATTTGTGGGGTGATAACATTAGGGAGCCCACCTCCACTACAACCCTTGTGGCCATCCTTCCCTATTTAGAGCTCTGCACTGTGTCGGCAGGAACTGTTCACTGAAATTTCTCTGGGCTCTCCTGTGATTGTATCCCGTTTGCTTTCTTTGACAAATCTGCACAAAAACTTTCCCTAAAATGTTCAACCAGTTTAGATATAGCAAGTTTCATACAGAAGTGTGTGGGAGGGTGGCTTATGGGGAAGGAAATTCAGGGTGTAAATAATGACATATCCCATCATTTTAACTCCTATAGGATTCTTGGCTGACTGATGTAGAAAAAGTCCCAGAAAACCGACATTGCTTTGAACAAGAGAGCTTTTTTTCTCATTGCTCATTTTGAGCTGTGAACACAAAGCTGTGTCCATGGACCTGAAGGCTCTGTTTGGCTGGTCCCAATAGAAATGTTTCTGTTGTGGCAACCGGGCACGGAAGACAGTACCACATCCTGAATTTGTTTTTACCATTAGGAGCTCATCTTGCCCTCCAGCCCTTAGTGGTGAGGTTCCCCAAAGAGCGTTGACAGGTACGGATCCCATGCTTTTGCGATCCATAGTCCGTGGTCTTCATACCAAAACTACTGACTATGGTAGGGGGTCCTGATATAGTCCACGTATTGCAAAATCCATAGTCCTGCTGTCAAAACCATGGGCTATGGGCACCCTATGTGTAGAGCCTGTGGTCTCAATAATAAAATATCATGCAATAAGACTTGCAGACTTTGGATAACAAATGCAAGGGGCATGGACCTGTGCCTGCTTATGGTCTTGTAATTGAGGCCACAAACTGTGAGTGCTATTTTGGATGTGTAAAGTCTGCAGTCTTAAAAGATAGTCTGTGGACCAACAACAAATTTGGGGAGGCATTTAAAACAAAACACAAACAATTAACTTGATAAAAAATGTCCTCTTAGGTCTGAACTGCTATCATGGTCAAATCCGGGGTGGGGTGATCATAGTTTTTATGCACTAAGAAGCCAATTACGAGTTTGATGGTGCGGCGGTGGGACCGCCCCGCGGCCGCACCACCAATTCCATGTGAGAACTGTATGCCAAATGATGACTTTTTTAGTCATTGGTGGGTGATTCCCTTGGCGTTCCCATGGCGGTGCCTATAAATAGGAACGTCCAAAAAAGTTCCAGCACGGCATGGACTAAAAAGTCCATGCCATGCTGGAACTTCTGTGCATGCAAACAGAGAGGCACATGTTATGCCCCCCTGTGTGCATCCACGGGGCTTGGGGCACAAAGGGGCCCTGTAGGGCTCCTTTTGTTTTCTCTCCACCAGGGTTTTCATGGAGGAGAAACTGCCATGAAAACCCAAGCGGAAACTAAACTTGTAAGATGCATGGCAGGACCATGGCAGTCCCGGCAAGCATATGGATGTCCGTGGATGGCAGCACCATAGCCAGGGAATGGCGGTTACCTGCAGGAGCCGGCGGCCCCAGGGCGGTACAGCCACTAGGGTCGTAAGGAGCAAGACCACTGACTTATTGTCAGTGAAATTGCTCTCCCACCCTTGCAGCTCCACAATCAAGTGAGGCCCTCCTGAGCCCCTGCACTCTCAGTGTTGGTGTTTGTGGCCCTTCTCCACCCACAGGCTATACCTGCACCTCATCCCTGTTGGTCCAGTGGACCTCTCACTCTATCTTGCTTTGTTTTTCTGCTTGCTTTTCCCTTTCCTTTCACCTTCATTTTTTCACCCTTTCACTGTCACTCTCTTCTTATCACTTTTTCACTTTTCACTTCTTTCTGCGCACCTTTCTCCCATTTCTTTTCCCACGCTGCCGCCCCCACGGACCCTCCACCCCAGCGCAACCAGCCCAAGCCAGTTTCCCCTCCCCAATACCGCCTCCCAGCTGTCCAGCCCTCCCCGACTCCTACTTAATTGCGACTGCTGTGCCAAAGGCAAGCCCGTCTTCGCCTGTCCGCGAACGGACCGTGACCAGCGCAAGGAACCCTGTACCGCCAACGCTACAACTCAGCTGCACTCTACGAACTCAATCCAGGTCGCAACAACAACTGCAAGCTAGCTTCAACAGCCGACACCCACTGACCCTTCAGCTGTTACCGCTGCCGCTACTCCTGTAAAAACAACAGTTGATGGACAGAATGCAGAACAATGTCATACATTCACCCCAGTATAGAGATCTGGGCCTAAATCCATCGTTTTTTTGCTCACCATGCCATTCCAGTTTGAACCCAGCCATATGCAAATCAGTCTTGACCCTGTGCCTCATGGGAACAGTCCAGCCCGAACTGCCAAGCCAGGTCCTCCCTGGACTGGAAACAAGCATCCTAGGACCGGTTTCGGGGTTTCACTCCTCTTCAGCCAGGATAGCTTGATTCCAGTGGCATGGAGAGCATGGGACCTACGTCTAGGCATACCCGTCCCACTCGGGGTGACAAATGCAAAAACACCAGTTGATGGACACGCCGGAATCAGCAAAAACCTCACCCACAAACTTCAAAACATCCATAACACCGCCGCCAGACCAATCCTCAACCTGCCACGATACTGCCACATCACCCAGCACCTGCGAACACTCAACTGGCTCACCATCGAGGCAAGAATCACCTTCAAGATTCTCACCCACGCACACAAAACCCTCCACAACACCAGACCAGCATTCCTGAATAGCCGACTCACATTCCACGCACCCCAGAGGACCCTACAATCAGCCCAGCTCTCCTACACCATGGTCCCTCGCGCCAGAAAGTCCAGATCGGTAGGCCGCTCCTTCTCCTTCCTCGCGGCCAGAGCCCGGAACTCCCTCCCACTCCACCTCAGACAGACAACATCACTCCCCAACTTCACGAGGGACCTCTAAAAATGGCTCTTCGATAGACCTCCTCCTTGATGGACAGGACCTTGCGCCTCCCCCCCCCCAGTGCCTTGAAACCCTTACGGGTGAATAGTCACGCTTAACAAACCCATGATTGATTGATTGAATGTGGCAGTTGTAAGACTGCCACTGTCGCCCCACCATGAGTCTGGCAGTCGAAGACCGCCAGAAGCGTAATTAGGCCCTAAATCTGTAGTCTATATATTGAGCCCTGACCCGGGATTGGCAGATTTAGCAACAATAGTAGGACTTAATCCACAGTCTGCGGTCTTCCTGTTGAGTCTACATGGAATATTTTATTGTAAGTGGTATTTTGATGCTCCCCTTGGCTGAGAGCTCAGGTATCTCTTCCATCACATGGAAAGGCTGTTTTCCTTGAGAACAAAAGGCACATCCACCATTTTTTGAAAAGCAGGAGACCTAAACAGGTTTTTTTTTTTTTTCAAACATATTTATTATTTATTTTCCATACATCCAAAAATGGGTTCCGGTTACATACCCCAAATAGATAATAAAGTCACAGTGTAAATCAGGTTATTTAAGGCACAGTTGAGGCACCATATGATGCCAATGCCAACTTTTCATCACGGTAAGTATTTACAACCAATGAAAATTGAAAATTCCCATCCCCAACTAACCCCCCCTTCCCCCCCCACCGGCATGTCACTTAAGTGCAGGCTGCAAGAGGCCAGTAGAACTGTTATCTCAGTGGAGCAAATTATTTGAATAGGAAGCTGCTGCAGCTGAGTGTAAACTGGATTGCTTGTTGAGCACCACTACTAAACGTGAGGCTACAGGTCGAGGTGGACTTAGAGCTGCCTATGCGTCAGTCCATAGCTGCCACAGGGTCCCCTACAGATGCGTCATCCTCATCTGCTTCCGGAGATTTGAGTGCCACAACGAGCGCTTCCCAAGCTCTCGCCCATTCCAGGGCCTTTTCACTCACGGTTCGCTTCGCTATTTGTAACCTAATCACTCCCTTACACTCAGCCCACTTTAGGAATTCAACTTTCCACTTTGCTATGCTAGGGCCCTGTTTCGCCTTCCAATGGGTGGTGATGCTCCTTTGGGCCAGGAGCGGACCCAGATCTATAAATTTGCTAGTAATTTTGTTCTTTGACGTCTGGTGGAACCAATGTAAAATACAGTGAGCTATGGTTGGATCCAGCTCTCTATCAGTGAGGTCTGCTAATATTGTCGTTACCTCCCCCCAATAACTGTCTAGGAACGGGAAATCCCATAACATGTGTTTAAAATCTGCGCTTTCTGTGTTACATCTCGGGCAGGCTGCTGACTTGGCCGGGAAATATGTGTGTAGTTTTGCTGGGGTAAGGTATGCTCTATGTAAAATATGGAAGTGCACTAACTGAAACCTTGCATTCCTCGTGCTCTTCCAGGCTCTCTCCACTAGCTCTCCCCACGCCTTATCCGGGATGTCCCCCCCTATATCAGCTTCCCATTTGAGCTTCAGGTCAGACAGGGGGAGTAAGGATTCCAGCATCATGCGTCTATAGAGGGACGTCACTGCTTTAAAAGTGCCTGCTGCCAACACTATGTATTGGCAGCCCATGGAAATTGGCGGTTCTGTAAGTCTCCTACCCCAGTGCTTCCTGATAGCCGCAGTGAGGGCCGTGTACTGTAGGAAATCACCCCCGGGTAAGTCAAAGCGGGTTTGCAGATCATTAAATGGGATCATGGCTCCCATGTGGCGGGAGCCGCAGAATGATGTGGGACAGCAACAACAGGGGCTCCACGTCCTCCCTGCACTCGTTATCTCCCCTAGTGGCCCTCGCCGCCCACTGCGTGAGCCATTGAAATTGTGCTGCCAAGTAACAAGTCTCATAGTCTGCGACCGCCAGTCCACCCTCTGCTCTTGGTCGTATGAGTGTACTGAGTGCCACCCTGCATCTGCCCTTGCCCCAGAGGAAGGCTGTGACCATTGAACGAAGCTGCTTGAAGTACTTTGCCGGGATCCTAATCGGTAAGGTCCCAAAGTAATATAAGAGCCTCTGGAGGGTTATCATTTTAAGTAGGACCACACGGCCCGCTACTGACAGCAGCAAAAAAAAACAGAATTCAAAGTTGGCTTGTGCCCCTCTGATGGCCTTCCCAATATTACCCTTGAGAATGTCCTCTTGTTTATGGTAAATATGTGTGCCCAGGTAGGGTAGACATCTGTGTGCTGCGGACCTACCCTATCCCCACGCGATGGGAACAGGCAAGATTTCGACCAGTTTACCTTCAATCCCGCTACTCTGCTGAGAGCGTTGAGTAAGTTCATCGCCCATAAGAGTTCCGTTCCCGAGTCAGCGAGGAAAAGCAATAAGTCGTCAGCATATAATGCAATGTGATGAACCGGTCCATTCATGTCAAGCCCTCGATATGCCCGCCCCAACCTGGCATGTGCTGCTAAGGGCTCCATCGCCAGAGCAAATAACAGCGGGGAGAGGGGATAATCCTGTTGCGTGCCCCGCCCCACCCTGCAAGCGTCTGAGATTAGCCCCCCAGTTTTAACTCTGGAGGTTGAGTCAGTGTATATAAGAACCGTCCAGCTCACTAAGCCAAATCCGAGCCCCATTTTCCACATCACATGGAATAGGAAAGGCCACTCCAGACTGTTGAAGGCCTTTTCTATGTCCACTGCAAATATCGTACCAGCATCCACGCTGTCAGTATCCGCTTCAAGGCTGCGCATGAGCCTTCTGATATTGATTGCTGTGTTTCTAGTGGGGATGGACCCGGACTGATTATTATTAGGGGTGGGCGGAATTTGCGTAATCGCGTTACGCAAATCTCCGCGAAACGGTAAAAAATCTCCGCAAACACGCAGAAATTCCGCGAACACGCAGAATTGCTTGTTCGCGATACTTTTTTCCTGTTCGCGATCGCTGTTTGCGTGCTCGGGGTGAAATATCTCGCGAACACGCATATTGAGAACGCGAACAAGCAAAAAATTTCGCGAAGTCGCGCAACGCAGATTTTTGGGCAATTTCGCGTTCTCCGCGGAACGCGAAATTACCCAAATTCCGCAAATTCCGCGAACGGAACGGAATTTACCGCCCAGGCCTAATTATTATGTATAGGGGTGGTCATGTGAGGGAGCAAACGGGAGGCTAACATTTTACTTAGTATTTTATAATCGAGATTGAGCATGAATAAGGGGCGGTACGCAGTTTTATCCCATGATTGCTTGCCTGGCTTTAGCGAAGGAATGATGATCGCTTCTCTAGTGGAGACAGGTAGTTTGCCCAGTCTCTTAGCATCATTATATACTTGTACAAGTTAGAGAGCTAAGAGGTCAATGTATGTGAGGTAAAATTCTATTGGGAGACCATCAGTGCCTGGGGTTTTTATTGCGGGCCAAACTCTTGATAGCTCCACGCACCCCCCTTACTTCAATCTCTCGTCCTAGAGAGATTGCTGTATCCTCATCCAGTGCAGGTAGAACAACCCCTCGTGTGAACTCCTGCAGTTCCTCATTCATTGGGGACAACTGACTTCGATAGAGCTCAGTATAATATTCCAAAAATAGGTAATTGATCCCCTGCTGGTCATATCTAGCTACTCCATTCTGGTCTCTAATCTCCAGTATGACTGACCCACGTCTGGCCGGGTTTGCCAACCAAGCCAGAAGGGCCCCCGAATGTATCCCTCTCTGAGTGTGCCCGAGTTATGTAGTTTTTGTAATCAAAGCATCGCCGGCGTTCTACCTGTGCGGCTACAGCCTCTCTAGCCTCTAGTAACTTCTGTTGCTTACCCGGGTTCTCAGGTTTGTCCTTTTCCAGGATGCGCAGGCGCTCGTCATCCCTCTTTATATCTTGGAGGAGAACCTTCCAAACTCCAACCATCTCAGATATGCACCTCCCCCTAAGGACTGTTTTACAGGCGTCCCACTCCATGAGGGAGGATGTGGCTGTACCCACCTTGTCTTGAAAGTAGTTAGTGATAGCTGATCCTATTGCAGTGCAGAAAGCTTGGTTGTCCAAGGCCTCTGGGCGCAAGTGCCAGGTAGGAATTTCTGAACGTGCGCGTGACCATTGTAACTGCACAAGAACAGGGTTGTGGTTAGAGAATGTCCTGGTGAGGTATTTGTTGCAGCCAACCCCCTCATGGACATCAGGTGAGCACAGAATGGCATCCAGTCTGACATGTAATTTGTGAAGGGCTGAGAAGAAGGAGTAATCTTCGGTCATGGGTTGTTGCGCCCTCCAGGTGTCAATTAAGCCCCATTTCTTTTTTTTAAAATAACATTTTATTAACAGTGAAATCCGCAGCAGTTACAACAGTCGTGACACTTAAGCAGCAATTATTTATACAGGGTACATGTAAGGGCATAGGAGACGACAGGCATCACATCAAGGGTATTTAGCACAGAGACAAAACAAGCATAAAACATTGTATAGGCGATACCCAGAATAGTTTAGGACCAGGGAGGCCCCAACCCACGTAGTGTAGGATTAGGTGTCTCCAAGAGCTCCGGCCAGCACACCTACACCCACGTTGTCTAGTATGGCCCGTCTCTCTCGTCGGAGTTCTACCGTGGGAGAAATGCAGATGTCCCCCGATATGTATTTCACCTTCCCCATTTGTGGTCCCACTTTTTGGGGCAACCTCGACCCTTATAGACCGTTTTCTCCGCCACCATCGATAAATCCATGTCCTTGGCCCAGGCGCTCAACGATGGCACGGCGGCCACCCCCCATTTCAGGGCAATATTCCTTTTAGCGATGGCCCAACCTAGCGCCGCCCATTCCTGCTCCGCTTGGGTAAGGTCCGTATCATCCCACACATTAAGGAGGCATAGCTGAGGGGAGGGGACAACCGACTTACCGGTGGCCCGCGCCACCTGACGAGTGACTTCTGTCCAATAGTGTTGCATGGGGGGCAGGCCCACAAAATGTGTGTGAATGTGCCTACCTGGTGACAATTCCGAAGGCAGAGCTCATCGGGACGCCTACCTAGTTTACACAATAGGATCGCATCAAAATATACACGATGCAGAACCTTGAGCTGAACCAGGCGGAGCCGCATTGGTATCGCCATCTCCCGAGGGGAGGCTAGCGCATCCCTCTATTCCTCGTCAGACATCTCGCCCACATCCGTTTTCCACCTGGCCCGTACTTTCTGCATTGCGTCAGCTCGGTTATTGATGAACTTTTTATATGTTAAGGAAATAGCCCTGTGGTCCATTGGATCTAGCAACAATCTGTCTTCCAAGGGCGAGTAGTCTGGAGGAGGAGTCTCAGTGGGTTGTGCGCAGTCGATAGCATGGCTTATTTGTAGTTAGCGGTAATGCTCAAAGGGAGCAAGCTGGTATTTAAGTTGAAGCTCCGCGAAGGTCGCCTTCCTGCCTTTAACCCATATGTCCCCCACAGTAGAGATGCCAATAAGATCCCACTTATCGAACCCCACGCAGGTGCTCAGCCGTCCCAGACAATCCGGTTCCCAGAGTGGAGTGGCCTTAGTCAGCCGCCCAGACCACCCCATTCGCCTCTGGAGAAGGTGCCAAATTTCCACCGTTCTGGACGTGGGGCCAGTCAAACCTAAATTCTTCGGGTTTGAGTATAGTGCCCTGTTATATCCTCCCTTCCCCATGAGCCATCGGTCGGTTCGGAGGCTAGGGTCATCATGCGCCCCGAATACCCACTGGTTGATCGCGATCAGTTGTGTTGCCTGGTAATAAAGGTGTAGGTCCGGCAGTCCAATCCCTCCGTTGTACCAGCCCATAGTCAGTTTTTGCATTGCAATTCGCGGCGGTACGGTATCCCACAACAATCCACGCAATGTTGCGTCGATCTTTAAGAAATAGGCTTCTGGGATCGGGATAGGCGTATTCTGAAGGGCGTAGAGGAAACGGGGGAGGGCTAGCATCTTAAAAAGGGCCGCTCGGCCCAGGAATGTAAGGGGCAGCGTTTTCCAATGGATCACATCAGATTTGAACCATTGTAGTGGCCCCCTAGGTTTCGCTCGTAGAATAATGTTGTATCCAATGTTATGAAAACGCCCAGATATTGGAAGCCCTGTAGCGTCACCGTTATATTATATCCTCTGGGGCTAAGCGGCGGGTCACCCCAAAGTGGATACATCTGGGATTTGGACCAGTTGATCTGGTATCCAGAGTGGGCCCCAAATATATGAAAGATATGTAGTACCCGACGGATCGATCGCGTGGGGGAGGCCAGGTACAGTAAAATATCGTCCGCATACAGCGAGATGCGGTCTTCATGATCTGCTGTCCATTTAAGGCCCCTAATTTCTGGATCCTTTCGGATCCAGACCGCAAGTGGCTCCAGTGCCAAGGCAAAGAGGAGCGGCGACAGGGGGCAGCCCTGTCTCGTGCCACGACCGAGGGAAAAGGAGGTCGAACGGTGGTTATTGACTGACACACTAGCCGTGGGCAAGGTATACAGTAGTCGAATCCATCCTATCAACCGAGGGCCCAACCCCACACGGGCTAGGACAGCGAAAAGATACTCCCATGCCACCGTATCAAACGCCATCCTAGCATCGAGCGCTAGCAATAGTGCTTCCTCTTGGAGTGTTGTCGCCCGACCCAGGGCCCCATGGACTCGACGCAGATTACGTGCGGTATTACGGCCCGGCATGAAACCCGACTGGTCCGGGTGGATCAGGGCCGCGAGATATGGGAGCAGTCGTTTGGCCAGCAGCTTAGCCAGGATTTTGGCCTCCACTGCGATCAGGGAGATGGGCCTGTACGATGCACATTCATCCGCTGGCTTGCCGGGTTTGCGGATGACCACTATTGTGGCAGTGCGGATTTCGGCCGGAAGGGTGCTGGTCTCATAGCACTCCTTGTACAAGTTTAGCAGGTGGGGTGCCAATTTCAGAGCCATATTTTTCATGAATTCTATCGGGATTCCGTTGGGACCCATGGCCTTTCCGGAGCGGGTATCCCGGATGGCTGTCTGAATTTCCTCTAGTGAGATATCTGACTCCAGAGTCTCTTGTTCTTGCTGGGAGAGACACCGCATTTCAATGGTGGCTAGGAGGTCTGCCGCCCAACGTGCCTGCGAGTCCTGCGGCGGGGTATATATTTGCTCATAGTACTTAGCAAACGCTTCAGCGATATTTTGAGGGTCCGTGATCACCCTTCGCGCCGCCAGTTCTTTCCGCTCCAGCCATGCCAGCAATTTACCAGTGCGCTCCCCCAGCTCATAAATTCTGTGTCGGGTGGTGAGGGTTCGTCGACTGGCCTCCTCATAGAGCAGTTGTTTTATAATCTCGTCTCTTGACTTCAAGTAGGTGTTGGGCCTCGTGGGCTGGGGTGTGTGCAGTACCTTGCTCGAGCTGAAGTATCTCCGCCTCTAGCTCGCAAACCTGCCGCCTGCGTTCAGCTTTGTGTCCCACCATCAGGGACAATGCTCTCCCCTTGATAACTACCCGTAGGCGCCCCATAATGTTACCGCCGAAGCCACCGACCCCGTATTTTCATCAAAATAGCAATCAGTGTCTTGTCGCAAGGAGTCTCTGATGTGCAGGATTTTCAGCAACCACGGCTGAATCCGGATGGGACCAGGTTGTCGCATTATACTGGCACCAAAGAAAGATCTGACCGGGGAATGATCGGAGATCCCCTGTGCCAAGCTCGAGGAATCTGTGAAGTTGTGAATATCTTGCACGTGTGTGAACAGGTAATCAAGCCGTGAGTGACTTCCGTGCACTCCGGATTGACAAGTATAAAGCGTGTCTCGGGGGTGTGACCATCTCCAAATGTCCACCAGGCCGAATGCGTCCGCGAAATTGCTCAGTTGCGAGCCCCGCGGATCGTTCCCTCGGGGTGGGGTACGGTCCACTGTGTCGTCCATCGTCAGGTTAAAGTCACCGCCCATAACCACAGCACCCTCCGGAAGGGTCAGTAGAATCGTCCCAACGTCCGCCAGGGTCTGGCGCTGAAGGCCCGGCGGCGCATATACCGAGAGCAAGTTGAGGGCCCTCCCTTCCCAACTACCAGAGCAAACAACGTATCTACCCTGAGGCTCGATATGAGTTGTGTGAATCACATAGGGGCAGCCCTTTCTCAGGAGGATCCCCACCCCTCTGGATCCCGACGTAAAGCCTGCGTGGGCAATCATACGATACCCCTTCCGGTCTAGGGCATGACAGGAGTTACCTATGAGATGTGTTTCTTGGAGCAGCAATACATCTATACGATGTCGGTGTATGTATTGTTGCACTATGCTCCGCTTAATTTTATCGCCCAGCCCATTAATGGTCCAGGTCATAAGGCTAAGTCTCTGAGCCATGGCCGTAGAATCTTAATAGCAACGTGTTGGAACGGTCGGGGTGACCCCTGTACAGGGGTACCATAGTAACCACCCTCAGTGACAACACCTGCCACCCCCGCCCCTCCCCAATTTGACGGAGAGGAGACCAAGGATCAATCGGTAACTAGTTCGTGCCCTGCACTGACAAAAGGTACCGTGTAAGACTACTGCAGAAAAACAATGCATAACAACCCCCCCAACAAACTCAATCCAGTAAAATACCCATCCCTCCTTGCTTCCCTGCAGAAGGGACTAAAACCGCCCGCCTCCCCCAACATGCAGAGTACCTGTCGCCCCCCCCCCATAAACACTTCGAGGAAACGTGGGCTGCCCCACTCCCATCACGGCAGCTAACATCCTACAAAATCCTCCCCTTCTCCCCCAACCCTACTCTCGCCAGGCTAAAGAATTCCACTGAAGCACCGCCCGGCCAGCCCGAACCCCACTCCACCCAATATCCACTCGTTGGAGTTAGACCCCCCCAAAACCAATCAAGAAAACAATTCCATCAGGAAGCGTGTCGTTGAGGGGAGTCCATTTATGTTCATGGAGGCTCGGCTCTCGCCCCTCAAATGCCTACGATGGAGGGACCTGTTGGCCACCAAATAAAGGGTTCAACTCACTCCCCTCATAAGTACCTTCTATACCAGGCATAATGTCACCATGAGGACAGTAGTCCACCTTCTAAACAGCTACAGGGGAATTCCAGTTCTGCCACGTTAGATCATATACCTTTTTACCAGCGTCCATAGTCAGTGTTCCTCCGCAGGGCCCGTGGCCCCAGAGTCAGGACGCGAAGGCGAGTGTCTCTGTTGACAACAATCCTCAGCCGCATCCGCCGCCGAGGGTTCCTTCTTTTTCCGTTTGTCTACAGTGCGCCAACCCTCCAGCCAGTCCCATGCATCCTCCGGGCGCACGAAGAACCACGATTTGCCCTCGGCCTCCACCCGAAGCTTGGCCGGGAACATCATTGCGTACTTGACATCGTGGTCACGAAGGGCCTTCTTTACCTCCTGGAAGCTTCGTCTTTGTTTCTGGACTCGTAGGGTAAAGTCCGGAAAGAACGTGATGTTGCTATTCTCCACAGAGATGGGTGGCACTGCCCTCGCCGTCTGAAGAATAATGTCTCGGTCACGGAAGTTAAACACTCGGGCCAGGATAGGTCTAGGAGGGGCCCCGAGCCTAGGGCGGCCCCCCGGCACCCGATGGGCTCTTTCAATGGAAAAACACTTGGAGAGTCCCCTAGGTTGCAGGTGAGTGAGGACCAAGTCTTCGACAAAGAGGTCCACCGCTTGCCCCTCTGCCCGTTCTGGAACACCAATAATTCGCACATTATTCCGATGCATTCTACCTTCATAGTCGTCTAGCTGCCAGGCAAGCACCTCATGGGAGGCACGTAGGTCACTGACCTCTCGTTTGAAGAGGCCGGTGTCGTTTGACAGTTCTTTGGTAGCATTTTCCACAGCCCCCACCCGGTCGGCAATCTTTCTTACATCCTCTCGAATCAGACCCACATCGGTGGCCACCGTGTCGATCCGCTGTTCAAGGGACGTCTTGACGGCAGTGATGGCGTCCAAAAGGTCTTTGTTCGTCGGGTCAGGCTTACCTTCCGAGGCTGGCATCCCAGCCCGATCTCCGCTCAGTTGCTGGTGCCACGCAAATTTCTCTAGTTTGGTCTGCGCCGCCGTTTTGCTATGCCGCCCAGATGGCATGATCACCCTGCAGTGGGCACTCCCCAGCTAGAAGGCGCAGCCGCTAATCCCCGCCGCCTGCGGTGGAGACCTCCACCCGGCCTGTCGGTTTTTGCAGGCTGCACCCCAGTCGCCAGTGCACTCCACCCGGCTTCAGGGACTTGCAATGGAACATGGGTAAGGCCGGCCTCTGTCCTCACCGTCCTCGCCACACCTCGGTAGGATTATAGCATTCCAGCCAGGAGCCCCCACCCTGGGAAGCCTGGCGTCGTAGTTCAAAGGGCGGCCCCTGGGTCCAGCCTCCTGGCAAGGCGGCACTCCGGTTCCCTCAAACCGGTCGTCATGTGATCAATACAAGCGGCCGAGTCTTGCCCCGCCGCAGCCGCGGGAGATCGGGGACCCCCCGGTTAGTCTCTCAGCTCACTATCAGGTAGGCCTGCGGAGGCGGTAGGAGACCCCACGTGCTCTCACCCCTGCTGCGTGTTATTCCTTCACCCCTAGCAGATTATTGAGGCCGGGGAGTCATCGCCGTCCTCAGCACCTTAGGGGGACTTCCAACTTCAGGGACGAGGCTCCAAAAACATCGAGGCCTGGCCTTTATGTGGTATCAGTCCGGCTTCTGGACACTCCTCAGGGCCCACGCCGTCGCAGCTACAGGTTTATGTACGGGCCGGCGGTATAACTGCCCACACTCCTCAGCACACCCCACAGCAGCACCGGAGGCGCCGATCTCCCCTCCACCGCCTCTGCAAGCGTCCAGCTGCCACCAATGCCACTCGACTTTTACCCGACTGTCCAGGCGCACCCCTTACCAACAGCGCGGTGGCCGGTCATCAAGTACGGAACTCCGCAGATTCTTTGTCGCGGGAGCGCCGCAGATCACATCTCTTCACTGTTAGGGTCTCAGAGGTGCAGGGGAGGCCACCGGGTCTCACGGAACAAGCTTACATCCCATTGGCGGCGCCGCGCCCAAAGCTGCCTCTCTTCAGGCGCCTCAGGCCGCCACCACGGCCCCGCGTATTTTGTGCCCGCCTGGGCCGTGCTTCTCTGTGAGCAATGTCATCCTCGCTCGGGGCCTGGAGCAATCAAGCCCCTTGTTCCTTCCGCGCAGAGCGGCAAGCCAGCACTACCGCACCACTGCTATCACCCCCTCTGTCGGGGCCAGGCGGTCACTGGTTACGCTGCGGCCAAACCACCAGGCCCGAAGCTCCGCTGTCGTCTCACGGTACTGTGCCGTCCTTCAGCCTCTACGTCCGCTGGGGCATCTACTATGTCGGGAAGATTGGAGGGCCCAGCCAAACCAGCCCCCGAGTCGCCAGGGGCACCGCGTCTCAGCCCGCTCCGCCTCCGGAAATCCCAGGCCGCAGCCGCGGCCTCCCACAGCTGCTGTGTCCGATCGGGTCACACCCAGCAACCGCACGGCAGTCCACCAGCTCCCGGAGAGCGGAGCCCAATCTCGGTCCCACCTCCGATCGCCCTCAAACTTCGCCACTCGGTCAGCGGGGGCCCCGGAACCACCAGCACCAACTCTCTGCACGGGTCGGGACCTCGGGGCACAGGTTATCAGGATGATTCGGGAGTGGCGCTGCAGAGCTTCGCTACTGCGCGGCCATTCCCGTCAGCAGCAAGCCACACCCCCCAATTAAGCCCCATTTCTGTTGCTAATTACAGCGTGAGCCTGCCAGCTTATATGCAGGTGCATTAGGGAGTGGGGGGAGAGAGCGGTCAATGGTAACGTCAGAGGTGCAATTAAAGTTGCCCCCCAGTAGCATCGACCCCGTGAGGACGGTAGCCAATTTTCCTGATAGTAGGGAGAAGAAGGCCGTTTGGTCTGAGTTGGGTGCATAAATACTACCTAGTGTGATGTCCCTACCGTCTAGTCTCCCCATCACCACCACATATCTGCCCTCTGGGTCAATCAATTGTGTTGTGCATTGGAACGGAACACCTGCACTTATCCATATCAATACTCCTCTCGCAAAGGCGGAGTGCGTGGTGTAATAAGCCTGACCCCTCCAGTGGCGTTGCAATGCCTTCCCTTCCTTTGCCAGCATATGAGTTTCCTGGAGAAATGCGATCTGAATGCCTCTGCGGATCAAATAAGAGTGTATCTTATGGCACCTGACCATAGAGTGCATACCCCGCACATTCCACAAGAGACAAGTCAAGCTTAATGGGGGTCCCATTGGTGTAGCCAATGGTTACGACCCTTTAAAAACTTTATCCCGTGACACGCCTGGATCCCCTTAAAAAAACAACTATAGAAACGACCCCAACTCCCCCTCCGCAGGACAGGTATCCAAAAAAGAATCCCCCTCCAAACCGTAATAGAATAAACCATCGTCCAGTGTCAGACAAGAACCGTGTTAAGTACCCCATAGTGCCGCCCCCCGCCGTAACTGATCTAGACATCAAGCCCCAGTTCAACTGGATGTTACTCATAATTCAATGTAGGGAAGGCAGAAGTTCGCTGACACTGCACTAGTGGCACATGGATGGGAGGCCCTGGGAATCTCCATGGTTAGTGTCACACCATGGCGTTCACACAAGATCATCAGCCGTTTGGGGCGTAACCTGTGGCATGTCCGATCCTAGGCTGTCGCTGTCGCTGCGGTCAGGTGAGGTCTCCGATCTGCCAGTGTGGCGTCCACTTCCACTAAGAGGGGTACCGGGGCTTTTTTGACTGTGATACCACTCCCTGCAGCACTTTGCGATGTTCAAGGCTAAGTTCCCTGGGCGAAGGGGTCTGGGCCCCAACCCTATGGTTGCGAGGACTCTGCTGCGGGGTCCCGGTTGCTGAAGCGTGATGATCTACTGAGCTGCAAGTTTAAAGCCTGTCCCAAGCTTCTTGTGGCGTGTTGAAGAAACGAGCCCCTGCCGGGTCTGCCACCCGAAGTCGAGAGGGAAATAACATTGCATAGGGAAGGCTCAATTTGTGTAGTTTAACCTTGACAGCAGCGAAGGATGCGCTGCTTCACTGCACTTCCCTTGTAAAATCTGGGAAAATCATGACATTCTTATTGTCAATGCACAGTTCCTGATTTTGGCGGGCACTTTGCAAAATGTGGTCTCTGTCTCGAAAGTGTAGGAGTCTGGCCACAATATGTCGAGGAGGAGCTCCTGGTTTTGGTGGTTTAGCTGGAACTCTGTGAGCCCGTTCCAGGGTGTAGATGGGGGATAGACCTGTTGGGGCCACTACAGAATGGAGCCAGTCCTCCAAGTAACAGACCATATTTGTCCCTTCCGTTTTTTCTGGAATCCCGATAACTCGGATGTTGTTCCGTCGCGATCTCCCTTCACTGTCTTCGGTGTGCATTTTCAGGGTTTTCACCTTAGTTTCCAGGATAGCGAGGGATCCTTCTCATTGCTGGACACTCAGTCCTTGAGCTTGCAATGATCGTCCTTTAGCAAGCTGAGGTCTGCTCCGATAGCATCGATTTTCCCTTCTAGCGCCTCTCTGGAGGCTGTTATGGCCTGCATAATGTCAGCCAATGTAGGTTTCCGGAAGGTCAGGTCTCCACTTGTTTCAGGCAATTCGTCCTCCTTTTCGGAGTGGGTTCCTGAGGCATCCACGCTAAGGACAGCGAACCCCCGTTTGTTTTGCGTTCTCCCCATCTCAAAGACGCTACTTACTGGTGTGGCGTTGGACCGAGCTCTGCTTCCGCCGTGGTTAGTACGTCTGAGGGCCACCAATTCCGCCGGGTCGCCTCTGACACTTCGCACTCTTCTAACTTGCATGCAAGACACCACAGTTGCTTCTGGCGGCCTCATCCACTGCAGGTGATGTGGGTCGAGTGGTCCGAAGGAAACACCGCCCAGTGGTCCGCGGGTCCTGGTAGTGGCCCCCGTATTTTGTTTGCGTCAACTCGTCCCAGTCACTCTCTGCGGCCACCTCTCGGTGGCATACATGAAGGGCAGGCAATCCGTCACACTCTACACCATCACTGCTCAGGCACACCCCACTCACCGGCGAAGGGGCTGCAGAGCTCCGCCGCCAGATGCAGGCCCATTCCGGATCCCCGCAGTTTCGGGTTCTGATTCTCCCCGTTGTGCCTGGGGGTCGGGATGACTATTGGATGGAATGGGGTCCACTTCTGGGGCCTGTTTTGCTGGTGGCGAGTCGCAGTCGTTGATTAATGCCATTCACAGCATGGGCGCCCACCTGCGATCTACTCCTGCAGGCCCACAATCTCCATTTACAATACTGACAGCGATGATGCAGGCAGTTGAAGGCTTCCTGTCACTGTTGGTAAATCCGAGCTCCCTCCTATGCGGGTTCCAGTCCGACCTCACACCCCGGGGTCTCCCAGCTACATTTACCAGGGTCAAGCAGGTCTTTACTGGAAACACTGGTACCTCTTATGCAACGCTGCAACCCCAGCCTCCTATCTCTACTCGCCATGCTATGGGGCCCTCTGAGGGAGCAGAGGCATCTCACCGCCGCGGTATCCGCTTCAGGTTATCTATGGCGCAGCCGCCATTATGCGGTCGGCGCTGCTGGACCGTGGTTGTCTCCTGCAGCTTTATATGGTAGTTTGTCCTTCAGTGTTCCCACGTCAGCGATG